>NC_091676.1:13894166-16608333 GCF_042453785.1 Malus domestica | reverse complement strand
ATCAGGAACATTTAGGATGTGTCTACGAAAGAATGGTCTCATGAATCTAACTTCATTAGATTGCATTCTCCCAATCACATATTCCTTGGACTTTATCGTTTAAGCATATAACATTTATATGAGACGGCTCAAACAATAATCTTTGCCCTTTATATTAAACTAGATTAGTTTAACATGTGAAATGTCCGTAAAGTATCATCACATGATTGGTTTTAGGGCACATTTCCAACAAGTGGGAGCTGTCAGCTTCACATGTTTTAACTCTGTTAGAGCACTTTGAAAAAGTGGTCTGTGGTATCTGGAAAGCTGATGTTGCGTGTGAAGATTACAGACAAGCTTTATCCAAGGAGATCCAGCTCTTGAAGTTGGGAAAGTGGTGCCTCTTCGGTTTTCGAACAAGCAATCATGTCGGGGATTTGGCTCTCGAGATTCGGAGAACGATGCCTCTTCGATTTTTGAGAAAGCAATCCTGCTGGGGGTCTGGCTCTCGAGATTCGGAGAGCGGTGTCTCTTCGATTTTTGAGAAAGTAATCATGTTGGGAGTCTGGCTCTCGAGATTCGGAGGGCGGTGCCTCTTCGATTTTGGAGCAAGCAATTTTGTTGGGAGTGTTTTCTCGAATGTGAGTAAAGGTTGGGCATGTTTGCTAGTCTACCTTGCCACGAAGCACAAAGGTTGACACACAGGGACTTTCCAATTATCCAGCAGTGGTACTGTTCCTTTACCCTCTCTTCGATTTTTGAGAAAGTAATCATGTTGGGAGTCTGGCTCTCGAGATTCGGAGGGCGGTGCCTCTTCGATTTTGGAGCAAGCAATCTTGTTGGGAGTGTTTTCTCGAATGTGAGTAAAGGTTGGGCATGTTTGCTAGTCTACCTTGCCACGAAGCACAGAGGTTGACACATCGGGACTTTCCAATTATCCAGCAGTGGTACTATTCCTTTACCCTTGTGGGTAATAATATGGTAGCTAGACCTTCAAAATTTATGTGTCTAAACTTTGTTAGTGTTGTTTCTTTGCTATTCTTTTACCCTTCTTGGTCAGAGCGATGTAGTGGGAGCTGCAAGCTTCACGTGTCTCAACTTTGTTAGAGAACTTTGGAAAAGTTATTTGTGGTACCCATGAGCTACTGTTGCGTGTGGGAAGTGGGTGATTGAACAGTACGATTCTTGTGCTTTCTACTTCGCCAGAAATCTTCGACAGAATGCCCATAATTTCTGCAAAACTGAGTGTGCGTGTGACAGGTGCTGACAAGGCTGGAAAAGTAGGTGCCCCTTCGATTTCTGAGATCGGCCCTCGTGGTCTCTGAGCAGCCCAGCTTTTGAGAAAGCAAGCCTCTTCGATTTCTGAGATCGGTCTTCGTGGTCTTTGGGCAGCCCAGCTTTTGAGAAAGCAAACGCCTCTTCGATTTCTGAGATCGACCCTCGTGGTCTCTGAGCAGCCCAGCTTTTGAGAAAACAAACGCCTCTTCGATTTCTGAGTAGGCGCCTCTTCGATTTCTGAAGCTTCGTCGAGTGCAGATTTTTATAGGGGCTGACATTAAGTTTCAAAGCACACTTGAATATCCACCAGTAGAAGCTCCATTCTTGCACTTCTAAGATCTTGATTTGTCCGACCTCTTCTCTCTTCCACACCTTTGAAAATGTCTGGCCCCTCCGATCGTCGTTTTGACTTGAACCTTGGTGAAGAGGTAGCCCCGCCTTCTCCAGACAACATATGGCGCCCATCATTCGTCTCCCCTACTGGTCCTCTTACCGTTGGGGATTCCGTAATGAAGAATGATATGACCGCTGCGGTAGTGGTCAGGAACCTTCTCACTCCCAAAGATAACAGACTACTTTCCAAACGGTCTGATGAGTTGGCTGTTAAGGATTCTCTGGCTCTCAGTGTTCAGTGTGCAGGTTCTGTGTCTAATATGGCCCAACGCTTATTTGCTCGAACCCGCCAAGTTGAATCATTGGTGGCTGAAGTGATGAGTCTCAAACAGGAGATTAGAGGGCTTAAGCATGAGAATAAACAGTTGCACCGGCTCGCACATGACTATGCTACAAACATGAAGAGGAAGCTTGACCAGATGAAGGAATCTGATGGTCAGGTTTTACTTGATCATCAGAGATTTGTGGGTTTGTTCCAAAGGCATTTATTGCCTTCGTCTTCTGGGGCTGTACCGCGTAATGAAGCTCCAAATGATCAACCTCTGATACCTCCTCCTTCTAGGGTTCTGTCCAGTACTGAGGCTCCGACTGATCCCCCTCTGGTGCCTTCTCTTTCTGGGGCTCTACCGACTGCTGAGACTTCTCCTAAGCAACCTTTGTGAAGGCTCCCTCTTGTTTGTTTATTTTGACTCAAGTATATGTACATATTTGTAACTTATCGGGGGTATCAATAAATAAGCTTTCCTTCATTTCAACGTATTGTGTTAAATACACCAAAGCCTTCTTCGCTAAGTTCTTGAATTTTCTTTTGTTAAAGCTTGTATGTTGAAGCTTTGTGAGTAGAGCATGTAGGTTGAGGTAGTGTTCCCTTAATTTCCCGAGTGAGGAAAACTTCTCGGTTGGAGACTCGGAAAATCCAAGTCACTGAGTGAGATCGGCTATATGAATCTTAGAACGCCATTGTGTTCTGTCCTGTGTCATGTCCTCTGTTAGATCCAAGTACTCTAAGTCTTTTCTTAGGGTCTCTTCCAAAGTTTTCCTAGGTCTTCCTCTACCCCTTCGGCCCTGAACCTCTGTCCCATAGTCGCATCTTCTAATCGGAGCGTCAGTAGGCCTTCTTTGCACATGTCCAAACCACAGTAACCGATTTTCTCTCATCTTTCCTTCAATTTCGGCTACTCCTACTTTACCCCGGATATCCTCATTCCTAATCTTATCCTTTCTTGTGTGCCCACACATCCAACGAAGCATCCTCATCTCCGCTACACCCATTTTGTGTACGTGTTGATGCTTCACCGCCCAACATTCTGTGCCATACAGCATCGCCGGCCTTATTGCCGTCCTATAAAAATTTTCCCTTGAGCTTCAGTGGCATACGGCGGTCACACAACACGCCGGATGCACTCTTCCACTTCATCCATCCAGCTTGTATTCTATGGTTGAGATCTCCATCTAATTCTCCGTTCTTTTGCAAGATAGATCCTAGGAAACGAAAACGGTCACTCTTTGGTATGTCTTGATCTCCGATCCTCACCCCTAACTCGTTTTGGCCTCCAATTGCACTGAACTTGCACTCCATATATTCTGTCTTTGATCGGCTTAGGCGAAGACCTTTAGATTCCAATACTTCTCTCCAAAGGTTAAGCTTTGCATTTATCCCTTCCCGAGTTTCATCTATCAACATTATATCGTCTGCGAAAAGCATACACCAAGGAATATCATCTTGAATATGTCCTGTTAACTCATCCATTACCAACGCAAAAAGGTAAAGACTTAAGGATGAGCCTTGATGTAATCCTACAGTTATGGGAAAGCTTTCGGTTTGTCCTTCATGAGTTCTTACGGCAGTCTTTGCTCCTTCATACATATCCTGTATAACTTGGATATATGCTACTCGTACTCCTTTCTTCTCTAAAATCCTCCAAACAATGTCTCTTGGGACCCTATCATACGCTTTTTCCAAATCTATAAAGACCATGTGTAAATCCTTTTTCCCATCTCTATATCTTTCCATCAATCTTCGTAAGAGATAGATTGCCTCCATGGTTGAGCGCCCTGGCATGAACCCGAATTGGTTGTCCGAAACCCGTGTCTCTTACCTCAATCTATGCTCAATGACTCTCTCCCAGAGCTTCATTGTATGACTCATTAACTTAATACCCCTATAGTTCATGCAATTTTGTACATCGCCCTTATTCTTGTAGATAGGCACCAAAGTGCTCGTTCGCCACTCATTTGGCATCTTCTTCGTTTTCAAAATCCTATTGAAAAGGTCAGTGAGCCATGTTATACCTGTCTCTCCCAAAACTTTCCACACTTCGATTGGTATATCGTCTGGGCCTACTGCTTTTTTATGCTTCATCTTCTTCAAAGCTACAACCACTTCTTCCTTCCGGATTCTACGATAAAAAGAGTAATTTCTACACTCTTCTGAGTTACTCAACTCCCCTAAAGAAACACTCCTTTCATGTCCTTCATTGAAAAGATTATGAAAATAACCTTTCCATCTGTCTTTAACCGCGTTCTCTGTAGCAAGAACATTTCCATCCTCATCCTTGATGCACCTCACTTGGTTTAGGTCCCTTGTCTTCTTTTCCCTTGCTCTAGCTAGTTTATAAATATCCAACTCTCCTTCTTTGGTATCTAGTCGCTTATACATATCGTCATAAGCTGCTAACTTAGCTTCTCTCACAGCTTTCTTCGCCTCTTGCTTCGCTTTTCTATACCTTTCACCATTTTCATCGGTCCTATCCTTGTATAAGGCTTTACAACATTCCTTCTTAGCCTTCACCTTTGTTTGTACCTCCTCATTCCACCACCAAGATTCCTTTTGGTGTGGGGCAAAGCCCTTGGATTCTCCTAATACCTCTTTTGCTACTTTTCGGATACAACTAGCCATGGAATCCCACATTTGGTTAGCTTCCCCCTCTCTATCCCACACACACTGGGTGATTACTTTCTCTTTGAAAATTGCTTGTTTTTCTTCTTTTAGATTCCACCATCTAGTCCTTGGGCACTTCCAAGTCTTGTTCTTTTTTCTCACTCTTTTGATATGTACATCCATCACCAACAAGCGATGTTGATTAGCCACGCTCTCTCCTGGTATAACTTTGCAATCCTTACAAGTTATACGATCCCCTTTCCTCATTAGAAGAAAATCTATTTGTGTTTTTGACGACCCACTCTTGTAAGTGATCACATGTTCTTCTCTCTTCTTAAAGAAGGTGTTGGCTAAGAAGAGATCATATGCCATTGCAAAATCCAAGATAGCTTCCCCATCCTCGTTTCTCTCCCCAAAACCATGGCCACCATGAAAACCTCCATAGTTGCCTGTCTCCCTGCCCACGTGTCCATTTAAATCTCCTCCTATAAATAACTTCTCCGTCTGAGCAATTCCTTGCACCAAGTCTCCAAGGTCTTCCCAAAATTTCTCCTTCGAACTCGTATCCAACCCTACTTGAGGTGCGTACGCACTAATCACATTGATAAGTTCTTGTCCTATTACAATCTTGATTGCCATGATTCTATCTCCTACCCTCTTGACATCTACAACATCTTGTGTCAAGGTCTTGTCCACGATGATGCCAACACCGTTTCTCGTTCTATTTGTACCCGAATACCATAGTTTAAACCCTGAGTTTTCTAGATCCTTTGCCTTACGACCAACCCACTTAGTTTCTTGTAGGCACATAATATTTATCCTTCTCCTCACCATAACTTCTACTACTTCCATAGATTTTCCCGTCAAGGTTCCTATATTCCACGTTCCTAAACGCATTTTGCTCTCTTGAACTCTACCCTTCTGTCCTAGCTTCTTCACCCTTCCCCGTCTAATAGGATCAAAGTACTTCTTTTGTGTGTCCCGTGTAAAGTTGATAGGAGCATATGCTCCCAAACAACTTTGAGTGGAGTCGTTCGAAAAGAAGTTTCTATAGCCCCTTGCTCATTTAACACTGCATCCGGGTGCCGATGGAGATACAGCGACCCTTGCTCACTTATCACTGTGCTCGGGCAACACAGCGCGCCACTTACGGGTGACGCCCTAGCTTTAGCGCGATTTCGTTCTGGATTCATTTTCATAAGGATTCGACGTAATCATGGAGTGCCGGCTGTCGACTACCTGACGCCCTCCCCTTCCTCCTTTATTCGGGCTTGGGACTGGCAATGTAAGATAAACTTACACGGCGGAGTTAATTTGGGGATTAATTATCTTAAAAAAAAATTTGGAGATTAATTAATTTCAAGATTTGAAATTCTGTTTGCATGAAGACCGAATTGGAATAGAGGAATAGAAACAAAGTTAAGACAAGTCTTAAGACGTACCCATACATGTAGACGTCTTTATCTTCTACGAGTTTCTGTTGAGGTTTAAGGATTGTTTGCAAAAGGATAATTACAGAGATTAGTTCTGCATTGCAATGACGAAGGAATGCTGGTACTGGGAATTGAAGCGAAGAAATCAAATCTGCTACTTATTCATCTTTGTATTTTGAATATCTAATAGACTGCTAAGATTAAAACAAGTTGATAGGCTAGTATTGTGCCATTTGTCATATTAGTTGATATTTTGGCTAAATAGCCAAAATGGTCCATGAGATTTGCATAACTCATCACTTTGGTTCCTAACATTTCAAATCGATAAAAGTAGTCCCTAAGATTGTCCACCATCCATCATTTTGGTTTTTCCGTTAAAAACTCCATTAAGTGTCCCGGAGCTCTTGGCCGGAAGTTTGGGCAATTTTCAAAGCTTCATAACTCAATCGTTTCTTAACCAAATTCGACCCATAATATATCAAAATGAAGATAGGAAAGTGTAGAATAAGATTATACCTATTTGAAGCCCAATGGCTTCCAAAGATGGCCGGAAAATAGCCTCAAAGTTGACTGGTCAGAGCAAAAACTAGGCAAACTTTAAACGTTCATAACTTCTTCAATTCTCAATGAAATCAAGTGATTCAAAAATAAAAAATCATACTTCTCGATGAGATGAAGAGAATGGTGCCTTTTTAGACGGCTAAATCATCGTGGTTTGGCCGGAAAACGGCTCAAAAGTGGTTAACTTGAGACTAGGACAGCCACTTTTGAGCCGTTTTCTGGCCAAACCAAGGCGAGTTAGCCATCTACAAAGGCACCATTCTCTTCGTCTCATCAAGAAGTATGATTTTTGTTTTTGAATCACTTGATTTCGTTGAATATTGAAGAAGTTATGAATGTTTAAAGTTTACCCAGTTTTCGCCGAATTTTCCAGTTTTCATTCAGACCAGTCAACTTTGAGGCTATTTTCCGGCTATCTCTGGCAGCCATTGGGCTTCTAAATAGGTATAATCTTATTCTACATTTTCCTATCTTCATTTTGATATATTATGGGTCAAATTTGGTTAAGAAACGATTGAGCTACGAAACTTTGAAAATTGTCCAAACTTTCAACCAAGAGCTCCAGGACACTTAACAGAGTTTTTAATGGAAGGACCAAAATGATGGATGATGGACAATCTCAAGGACCACTTTTATCGATTTGAAATGTTAGGGACCAAAGTGATGAGTTATACAAATCTCAGGGACCATTTTGGCTATTTAGCCTTGATATTTTTAAGTGATGCTCGTGCATTACACGTGAGCTAGCTCAAGCGTGTCGAATGTGTGAGTTTGTATCGATCATTTCATTTACTCATGCTTTGTGTGTGTTCAAGCTGATGTAATAGAAGCCAATGTGAAATCTAAAGAGCTATGTACTCTCCTTTTATGAGCTCATTGTCTTTATCCTTTCATTTTTTATTTTCTAGTAAACAAAACTAACTAAGTCACCTCCAAAATCAATATAACAACATGGCCTCAGAGCTTGGTTTGAATTGAATCAAGGGGCGTGAAATGTGAAGGATTGCTTCTGGGTTTTCAATGAAGAACAATTTCAAGCAAGATGACCAGATCTGGAGCTAAGCTTCGAGCTGCAGCATTCACTGGAGTCAACTATGATTTCTAGTACTCAAAATTGAGACTATATTGAAGTTTCATATTCTCTTGAAATTTGTAGAGGAAGGCTATGGACTTTCCTCGGATTCAAATGATGGACTACTAAGAAATAACAAATTGTTGCTCAGGATATGATTGCTCGTGATGCTAGGGATCTTCGATTGATCCAAAGTTCGGGTAGGATGAAATCTTCCCCAACATTGCAAATCAAGAGATGACCAAGGCAAGTTGGGACACCTTGAAGCAAGAAGTACAGGTGATTCTCATATTGTTCGAGCAGTGAAAGTGCAAGGTGTTAAAAGAGATTTTGAATATGCTTAGATGAGAAATGGTGAAATGATATCCTCTTATTTGACTAGATTGTTTGATATGATTAACCAAATGAAGGTGTATGGTGAGGAGTGGTCAAATAAGAGAATAGTTGAGAAACTGTTAATTAGCCTTACTCCTAACTATGATTATATAGTCTTTGTGATTGAGGGGACTAAGAAACTAGATGAGATTAATCCTACTGAGGTTGTTGCTACTCTGAAATAATTTGAACAGAGATACTAAGACACATTGAGGAGAGTGAAGTCACCGCAAAAACATTTAGTAGTTTGCATATAGCCTCTAGATATAGCTCACACAAAAATAGCTCTAAAGGAAAGAGGTTATGGAAGAACAAAGAGAAGAAATGAGGTTTTACGGTTAGTGATAGATCTGGTCCACTTGTGAAACATGGAGGAAATAAGGAGAATGCTAAGGAGGTGTGTAATATTGTGATAAACTACAACATTTGTTGGTTCAAAGATAAACCAAAGTGTTACAGATGTAACAAATTGGGTCATATAGCAAAGGACTATAATAGCAAGGTGAAACAACTTGTTCATCATGCTAAGCATGTGAAAGAAAAGGCTTCAATGTTCTATGCTTGCCATTCCGCTTAGGTTATGAAGAACAAGCTTAGTGTTTGGTACATAAATAGTGGATGTTGCAATCACATGACATCACAAGAATCCTTGTTGATCAATGTTGATAAGAATGTGACATTCAAATTGAAGATGGAAAATGCTAAGCTAGTACAAGCTACAGGACATGAAACCTTGGTTATTGAAACCAAGTATGGGACTAAACATATCAACGGAGTGTGGATAGTACTTGGACTAGATGAAAGCCTATTGAGTTTTAGACATATGGTATAACATGGATACTTTCTTGTCAAGTCCCGGACCTAGGGTTGGTGGAAAAATAAACCCCACACCCGGCGCGCGAATAAAAGTAAAAATAAAAAAGAAAACAAACTTCTCTTATAAAAATAACTCCAAAATCCTTACAAGGTGTACACAAATAATAAAAACTCTTAAATCCCTTGTCTAATACAACCTAAGCTCGTCTAGCACCTGTCTTGCCGAATAACTCATTTGAAAAAAATATAAAGGTGAATGGTAAACAATAACCACCGTCGTCCATTGAGGAGAATATGTAATATGCAGTCAAGCATACTGTTTTACCCACACTAGAAAATATGATTAATAATATCAAATCTCTATATCACAGTGCCATATCACATCATTGATGCGAAAATTATCTTAACACACAAATTTAACCTTATTTTGACAATTGTAGTACAAGTATAAGTAGGGATCGTTCTGGACCGGAGATTAGGAGGGCTTGTTAATAACCTCTAAACTGACTCAAAAACATAAAACTAAACTTAAAAATACTTAACAAGACTCACAAGACTCAAAGTAAACTTAAATTACTCAAAACAGCTTAAAACAACCAAATAAACTTAAACTAGACACTAGGAATGACTTTGGACGAAAATTGACTTTTACTTGAATCAAAACACTTAAAAACACAAACTAAAACAGATTTGAAACACTTTGAAACAAGAAACTAAAAGGGGGGTTTTGATTTGGATGAAGTTGAAACTAACAAACAAGTATGAAAAACTAGATAGATTGTAAAACAAATTTGAGAAATAAGATGATGGATGGGATAGCTAGAGGCTTTTTCTCCACACATAACATGTATGCAAATAACTTGATTTTCAGTTACTACTTCATTGAATTATGAACGACAATGCTCCAAATTAACCGTGGCATCACTAGTTAACTCTCATATTTTCCTTGTTTTATTGGATTGGATGACATCATTCGACAACCCAAAACATTCTTCAAAAGTTCCCTACATAACATCATAATAGAGATACAATCAAAGATCATTACGTTTAATGAAAATCATAAGCATTGACAAAGCACTTGCAACTATGACATCATGTCGCTTATGCTAGGAATTGAACTTAACAAGATCGTTTATAAGCGACTTTCACTACATGTGAATATAAGTTTGTAACGATTATGTGAAACTTCCTTATATTCTAGCAACGGATTTATGCATGCCAATTAAGTGTCGACCCTTAATTAACAAATACAAATAAGTTATCAATCAAATAGTTAAGCCAATTGCATTCACGATTCAAGAGTTCATAACTGGAATTTATCAAATTATATTGCACACATAATCATGGCTTTGAAATCACCCCTAGCCAAGAGGGGTTTAGCCACTCATATTTACAACAAAACGAAATGAAATGAATTTAAACATTAGAAACAAAAGAAAGAAAACACCTAAACGCTCCAACGATCCAAGTTGGACAGCAAGCACGTCCAAGCACTATCCTTCCCTTCCTTTGCTACGGCACAAAGTGTTGGTGAGTGTTTGAAGGTTTGTTTATATGGAGGAATGGATGTAAAGATGAATGGATGTGTTTGGATGAATGTTGTATTGAAATGGGGATGAATGATCAAGCAAAAACTGAACTAAATTTATGTTACACACAATTCCATTTTATAGAGGAAGTGCATGGCAATGGAGGGGAACATGGAGTGGTGTAGCAATTGAGTGCAATGATGCATGAAATCTGAAATGATGGAGGGAACAAGGAATGGTGTAGCAATTGAGTGCAATGATTCAATGTAATGATGCATGAATCTGAAATGATGAAGGGGACAAGGGTGATGATGCACGGCATGGGTGGAAATTGGAGTGATTTATGGCAGAAAATAGGAAAGGGATGGCTCCCTTGCACGACAAGGAAGAGAAATGGTGAAGGATGATATGACTTGGACTTTTAAGGCAGGTTTAGGACTTGTAGAATATGTAATAAAATGTCCCAAAGTATTTAGAAACCCTTTGTGTGACTGAATCTTTGGTAATTTAGATTAGAAAAGGTAAAGACAAGATAAGGCAAGTTTGACTAATATTTCCTCTTTCTTGATGGTTTCCTTGTCTTCCTTGGTCCTCTATTTATTTTCTTCATCTCCTTGGCACATTCCTAGCTTCTTTAGATCTTTAATTTCGTCTAACCACTTTGCTCCATGCATGTGCTATCCATTCCAAGCCCAAAGCTGCTCCAAAATGCACCAAAATGCACCTTATTGCATACTTTGTCCTTAGAACCTGAAATTGCATGAAAATGACTTTAAACACTACAACAACTAAGGAATAACAACATAAATGCATGAGAACAAGCTAACTCAGTCGCATAAATATGCTCCTATCAATCATCCCTTTACGTGTTATTATATTCTTCGTCAAATGTAACTCACCACGTGACCTCTAATGACCATTTCACCCTAATGTCTCCGTTTGCAGTTTACATTTATTCATCAGGCTAATACAACACTAAAACTCTCATGCTCCATGAACAACCTCAGATAAATCCACATATCACCATATATACTCATCAAAGCATTTACAACAAAATCATACATGCTTGACTTGAAATAGAGAGATATTTAAAAGGAAAATTTTATTTGAACCCATGTAACCTCTTTCTACACCCAACTTACTCTATACACCCATATTATTTTTAATTAAAGAATTAATCTCCTTTTAAACCTAAATTTATTACCTAAAATGTCATCCCATACCCAATTCAAAATGTTAATTTCTCTTTACACCCATTTATAAAACAAAATTTCAAACCAAGTAGTTTTGTTTTCAAAGAAATTCGAAAGTCAAAAATCTTCTAAGTCCTATGTACCTACTCGCATATGCAATTGCAGTAGTTGAGGCAAGAAAGAGGAGGAAAATTTTCACGAAGCTACAGAGCGTTCATGGCCGGCAATGTTGAACAAAGTGTTGAACTTCGATTCATGTTGACTATAAATTATCTCCTAGTTTTCATGCAGGTCCTTTTATTTTGAGCGGACTCCTTAAAGATATGAGTCCAGAGCACATCACCTGACCATAATTATAGAAGGTTGTTGAGCCATTGACATAAAATATGTGACTTGTAACTTAGACACATCTTCAAGGCTTTTGCTTGTACTTTATATGTTGTTTATTTAATTCGAATGGTTTGAGAGTGAGATGTTGGTTCATGCAACTCCTCCATCCTTGCTGGAAATAGGGTTTTAGCCATCGATAAAAAAAACTTGTTTTTCTCTATAAGAGTTATTAGGGTTTTAGTCGGAATGAACGTAAGATAAACAAGGAGTGATGATAACATTTAATTATAATGTGTGGGTTTATTGATAAATTGTAGTTTTATTATTAATTTCATCTTGTACTTGATGGTAATTATGCAAGATGATAAAACAGACAATTAGCATTTAAAATTTAAGTTGAGTGTAGAAAGAGATTACATGGGTTTAAATAAAATTTTCCTATTTAAAATAGATAAATCACATGATAACTCATGATTTTCATAAATAAGAAAATAAGATTATTTTGAAACGTACATTACATAAACCACTCACCTTGATCGTTAACTAGAACATTGGCAAGACAAGCCTACTAACAATTTTCCACATAACCAACTCACTAACCCTAAAATCTCTTTCCTTTCTCTCTCTCTATAAACTATATATATATATATATATATATATATATATATATATATATATAATATTCATGCATGCAAAACTACTACAACAAATGCATGCAACGCGAGAAGTTGTAAAGAGATGGTATGCATAAAATTTGAAGTGGTGATGCTATTTATAGGAGACATAGGTCGGTCATGTTGGTGAATATGCACTTGAGGTGTCGAATGGCTAGAGCATAGACTAGAGCAAATAATTTTTAGTGTATATTATTTTCTTCAAGCTCTCGAAGCCACTCTCATCCGCTATTAAACTCAACGACACAATTCAATGCAATGTCATGTATCACATATCAGTTTATGTTTATGATATTTCATTTGATTGGCTAAAATCTCTTCAGAGAAAATTAAACGGGTTTGTTTTTTATATGGTGGAGTTTGTTGTTGCCTGTTGGGCATATACAGAAAACAAATATTGAAAAACCTCATGAAGCAACTTAGGGCAACTTGTCATAATCCTCACATTATTGCTCCTTACTCGAGCCAATAGAAGTAATAGTCTTCAATGTGATGGCTTGATGATGATGGGCACTTCCGAAATTCCCTTGAACAATCTTTTGAATTCACTTGCTAAGATTTCAAAGGCTCTATATTATTTTTTGCAAAACTTGGTTTACATTTGATGCTTTTGATTCAATTTCTTCAAATACGAAATTTAAAATCCCTAATTGATAGAAAACAAAACACTCAATCGACATAAACCTAGATGTTGATAAAGAGTTTGAGTGGTAGGTGTATATTAAGAATGTGGGTGTGATGGGAGTATTGGAAAAAATGTGGGGTGCATTAAGATAAATTTTAATTCACAAAGTAAAAGTATAGTTTATTAAGTATGTGGGGTGTAATCAACAAAATGTGAGGTGTGAAAAAAACAACCCAAAAATAAATAATAAATAATCGAGATCAAAATTTCCCAAATTAAAATTGTCACACCAACAATCCCCAAATCTGATAAGCATACATGCATATCGGGGAAGCTAACCTGCACGTTAGGCACCGACGACGACGAGACACCCGATCAAAATGCAGAGCCAGATATAAAAAAAAAGAAAACTAATGAAAAGGGCTTGAAAACTTTAAGTTTTAATGATAAGGACAAAATAAAGGGTAAAGTGAATAGTACCAGGATTGACTTTTTAGTGTAAAAATGTGGTTTTTCGTTAAAGTGAACAGTACCGGGTGTTTTTCGTTAAAATTCCCATAAAAAAATTGAGGTGTGCTTGAGCTTCGGTATTTGTTCACTCCCACCATGCAAAATCAATCCCTTTTTTTCAAGCTAGTTTAACCCAAGAAAATTACCCTTCGATTGTTTTTTATTTTTTTTTTGGGATCTAATTACCCTTCAATTAATGTGTCAAGTTTTACAGGAAGATTCATCAAAAGGAAAAAAATGTACCAAAAAAAAAATAAGGGAAGGCAACGAAGACTTTTCTGAAAACGAAAAAAAAATATTTCCGGTGCTGGGAGTCGAACCCAGAAGATCAAATTATCCAAGATATTAATTTGCTACACCGGATGAGTTTGATAATGCTAGAAATACAATGTATTTAAACGTAATCTATTTGGGTGAAACTAGCACTTAGATATCCAAAGGCATGGCGGATTGTATGCGGCAACTAGACTTTGACAAATGTGTCATGTTTGTTATTTTCGTGTCATACTCATTATCTTAGCAGATTGTGTCGTGTCAAATTCGTTATCTTAATAATTCTTTTACAAATGATCCGATAACGACTCGACTCGTTAACAGGTTGTGTCATTTCGTGTTGGGTTAATGGTTGATGTAAGAAATTTTTATGCCTAATGTCTAGACTTGGAAAACGGGTCATATTCGTATTGTTTACGTGTAATACTCATTATCTTAACGGGTGACTCAATAACGATCCGATTTGTTAATGGGTTCTTAATGGGTGACTCGATAGCAACCTGATTCGTTAACGGGGTTCTTAATAGGTGACCCGATGCCGACCTCACTCATTAA
This sequence comes from Malus domestica, assembly GCF_042453785.1. Taxonomy (NCBI): domain Eukaryota; kingdom Viridiplantae; phylum Streptophyta; class Magnoliopsida; order Rosales; family Rosaceae; genus Malus; species Malus domestica. Next base: position 16,593,856 of record NC_091676.1, on the reverse strand, counting down.
CGGATTTACTCGAAACCTATTATTTTCGTATTATTTCAGGTTAATAGGTTGTACAAGAAATTATCAAACTTAACAGCAACTCTTGTATTATTCTTTTTAGAGTGCTAATAATAACATCTAAAGCTCCATTTTATGGGATAGATGAGATTGGACCTTCAAGAGCTTTGGAGTTTTCTAGCTATTTCTTTTTTCTTTGCTGTTGGAAGCTTGGGCGTTCTCATTCTCGAGCTTTGCTCATTTGTACATATTTTTCCACATGAACAATTGAGATTTAACTAAATATCAATTAGTTAAATCTCAACCGTTTACTCGTGAAGAAAAATGTGCAGAGAAATATTTCCATTCTCATATATGGGATGGGATGAGATATCTTTTGTTTTCTTTTTGCTCCCAAATGTATTTTAACTATATTTATATATTAAACTTAGCAACAGTCATCCGGTGTAGAAAATAAAAAGCGAAATTTTATTTGAACCCATATAACCTCTTTTTACACACAACTTACTCTCTTCACCCATATTATTTTTTATTAAAGAATTAATCTCTCTTTAAACCCAAATTTATTACCTAAACTACTCTCTCAAATTCAATTCAAAATGTTAAATTATCTTTACACCAATTCCCTTTATAAAATAACATTTGTAATTGATTTTTTTTTTTTAAAAAGAGGCATCCTTGCCCCACCCCCTCTTCCCACTAGCATTTCCATGGCTACCTTTTTTTCTTTCTACTGCCAAACCCAAACATTTGCCTTTTTTATTTCTACTGATGTGCATAAGCAACAAATCAAACAATTCATCCCCTTATATTTATCAACAAGCAAGGAAGTTTATAATCTAAGAATATTGGTAAGAAGTTTTTTCTTAGAATTTTCCAATTGCAGAAAGTTTAACAAACCATTCGGGATTGATGAAAAAAATTGAAACCCAAATACTGATCTTCTAAACTTTAAAAAAATTGAAATCAAACAAATAAAATATTCATAAATTGAGTCATACCTTAGTTGAAGGATTCAAAACTTCAAAATCACCATCCATCAATAAAAAAAACTTGTTTTTCTCTACAAAACCTATTAGGGTTTTAGTCAGAATGAACGTATGATAAACAAGAAGGGATGGTAGGGTTTAATGGGTTTATTGATAAATTTGAGTTTTATTATTAATTTCATTTTGTACTTAATAGTAATTATACAATAGGATAAAATAAATAATTAACAATTTAAATTTAAGTTGGGTGTAGAAAGATGTTACATGGATTCAAATAAAATTTTCCAAATAAAAAACTTGGAATAATTGTTGACTTCTGGGTTGAACTGGAGTGTTGGAAAACACTTTTTGCTTTTTACAAAATTTTAGGGCAATTTGAGAATATTTTGCTTTCATTTTTTATTTTTTTAAAAAACTAAAATTACAAAAAAAAATAAAATTGAGAACTAAAATAATTAGGAGCCTGTTTACATCTCACAAAACGAGTTTTTAATAGCTGTTTGGTAAAATGGAGATGACAAATAGAATTTTGCTTTTTTATAATTTGCGAATGCATATGGTAGTTTTTTTTTTTTTTTTTTGAATCTAAGAATGATTTTTTTTGAAAAAAAAAACATTAAAAATGTGTTCAGTACCAATATCTAAAATTTGAAGAAATATAAGAAAAATTGACCATTTATAAAAGTTACGGGAGATTGATCTTAATATCGACGATGAAGTACAAGTTCAAGGGAAAACCGACGGAAAATTATTTTTGTAATCTAGAATGATACTGGATAACTTGAACTAAACTTCATACACCATTGAGAAAAGAAGTCGGAACTTTCGTGCAATATATCAGCCAAGAGAAGGTAAAGCCAAGCATTCCCCATTTGTGCAGAGGCACCTCCCTTTGGCTTTTTCTCCACCACCAAAAAGTAATCCGTCAATATCCAAACTATGGATGAGCATCGCCGCGTCCACCAACCCACTTCCGATTCCTGGCTTCTCACTCACATGCACCTCAGCACGTTCCCCCTTACCTGTCCAACAAACCCAGTCGACTCCGCAAAGTCTCACATTTCCTCACCATTCCGTCCGCATTAGCACCCACGTGAAGACCAAGTTTGGATAAATCATCTCGAATCCTCCGCCTTTTGAATTTCACAAATTGGACACGTCAAGATTTCGCCATCGACACTAGTCACCTTGCATGTAATGTGCATGGACAAATGTACAAATTTACATGCACGCTTAGCCTTTAATCTTGTATAAATATGCGAAACCTTTAAGCCATTCTTCCCACAGGAGCATAAAATTAAAGAAAATTAGAAAAAATGGTGATCAATTCGAAAGCTTGGCTTCCTTTCCTGTTGTTGGTTTCTTCTCTTTTCCTTGCCTTCTCTCTGTCTTTCACTCTTGCAGAGCAAGATACAGACCAGCAATGTCAACAAGAATGTAAGGACTTCCAGAGCCTTCCAATACAATCCACGTGTTTGTCCCGATGCAAGAATATGGGGCCCTGGTCGGGTCCTCCGGTTGCTGGCGAAATGGTGTGGTACAGCCAATCTCATGGTCAGGAATGCCGACAGGAGTGCGAGAAGCAGGGAACTCGGGTTCCGCTGGAACATTGTCAAAGGCAGTGCATGCAGCAACGGAAATTCAAGCAGTGCCACGAACAATGCCAACAGACCATTCAATCGCCGGAGATATGCCAGAAGATTTGCCGCCAGCATATTGAGGGAGGACAAGGTGAGGAGTTACAAAGTTATGTTTCTAACCATCACGAGCTGCAGCAGTGTCAGCAGCGTTGCCAGTCGCAGCGCGGCCAAAAGCAGCACCAGTGTTTGCAAGAATGCCAAGATCAAATGAGGCAACATGGTCATCAGCAATGCCAGCAGCGCTGCCAATCACAGCGTGGCCAAAAGCAGCATCAGTGTCTGCAAGAGTGCCAAGATCAAATGAGGCAACAAGGACAACAATATGGGCAACATCAATGTCAGCAGCGTTGCCAGTCGCAGGGCGGCCAAAAGCAGCACCAGTGTCTGCAAAAGTTTAAAGACCAAACGGGGCAACATGGACAACAAGGACAACAAGGACAACAAGAACAAGAGCGCGAGCAGATGAAGATAATATGCCAGCAACATTGTGAGATGCAGCAAGGGAGTGGTGGGGGGCAGCAATGCCAAAGACAGTGTGAGCAGCAAGTTGAACAGCTAGAGAAACAATTCGAACAATGCCACCAGCGGTGCCAGAGCCAAGAACATGGTCAACAACAGCAATGTCTAAGTACGTGCATACAGGAGATTAAAGATCAGCAACGAAGGCAACAGCAAGGGCAAGGGAAAGGACAAGGCAGTGGAGACAACGGAGTAGAGGATGAAGACCAAAATGGCAAATCCAGACAGCGTTACGATCAGTGCATGGAGAGTTGCAGCAGACAACAACAGGGTCAAGGAGAACAAGAACAGTGCCCAAGGCAGTGCAGGGAACAATTTGAACAGGAGAAAGGGCAGTACCAGCAGTGCAAGCAGGGCTGCGAAAGGTCATCGCAGCACGATGATGAAAGACGACAATGCAAAGAAAAGTGCAAACAACTGAGAGAGCAGCAGCACCAAAGAGGAGGAGGAGGATGTAATGAAGTAGAGGATGACGAGGCACTAAATGGCTCAGGTTATGGTGGTGCCAAAGAGCGATATGAGCAGTGCAAGCAAAGCTGCAAGAGTCAACTACAGAGCCAGGGACAACAAGAGCAATGCCCAAAACAGTGCAAGCAACAATTTGAACAGGAGAAACAGCAATTCAAGCAGTGCAAGAAGGGTTGTGAAAAGCAAGCACAGGATGATGATCAGAAAAAACAATGTAAACTACAGTGCGCACAGCAAGGACAGCAGCAGCAGGGCGGCAGCACAGGAGGAGTTCATCCGAACCAATATGGACAAGGAGAAGAGGAGCAGATGATGGGGGATCAGAGGAACAATCCCTTCTACTTTCCATCACAGATGTTTCAGTCGCGGTTCCAGTCCGATGAAGGAAGTCTTCAGGTACTTGTGAGGTTTGGAAAGAGTGAGCTTCTTCGTGGCATTAAGAACTACCGCTTGGCCATCTTTGAGGCAATGCCTAACACTTTTGTTCTCCCACACCATTGTGATGCTGAAGCGATTTTCGTTGTTCTCAACGGTGAGTTAGTCCTCCATTAACAATCATTTTTCTTATATGAAATTATTTTATCATAAGCTCTAATATCTTCGTTTTTTTCGTTGCTTTGCAATGTCAGGACAATGTACCTGTACTCTTCTCTTGAAAGACAGAAAGGAGTCCTTCAACATGGAGCATGGAGATGTGATTAGAGTTCGTGCAGGGACTACTATTTACTTAACTAACAATAACAATGATGAACCTCTTCACATTGCAAAGCTTATCCGCTCTGTTAACAGTCCTGGACGATTTGAGGTAACCAAAATCATCACTTCATTTCATCAAAATATTAGATTTGGTAATTTTTATTTTTGTTTGTTTGAGCCATTAAATACCCACAAACCCAACTAAATTTTCACACAAACACTTGAATTTTGTTTTGGTTTTAATATTTGGGGTTGGTAATTTATATCATTGCTTTAACATTCTTCAGGAATTCTTCCCTGCTGGTTCTGGAAATCCCGAGTCATACTTCAGCGTTTTCAGCAATGACATTCTTGAATCTGCCTTCAGTGTAAGTTATAATTCTTAATTTTTGTTCTTTGCCCTTAACTTGATTTAATTTGTTCACATAGATTAATTAGGCTCTAATTTACAACTATTAATTATTTGATCAGACCCCAAGAAAAGAGCTGGAGCAGGGCTTTAGACAACAAAGGGGCCAACAAGGGGGCCAAGGCATAGTCATGAGAGCCCCAAAGGAGCAACTTGAGGCATTGAGTCAGCGTGCTTCTTCGGCCAGGCGTGAAGGACGCCGACAGTCCGAGGGTCCGTTCAATCTGAGACAACTAAAACCTGTGCACTCCAACAACTACGGCCAGCTCTTTGAGGCTCGCCCTGAAGAGTTCAGTCAGTTCCAGGACATGGACGTCTCAGTCAGTTGCATTGAGATGAACCAAGTAATTCACCATTAATCCCAAAACAAATTAATTAAAGGGAAATTAGCTGCAACGAAAATACAAAATCTTAATTGTTTAAATGATCAGTACTTTTTATGTGTCCAACTATATCTAGTCTATTTTGATGATTTCATGCCATTATGATTTATAAAATTGTGATGTCAGCTAATTTGCCTAATTATACTAATGTGGATTATTACCTGTGGGTAATGAAAATCTTATCAATTTTTTGCAGCAAACTATGATGGTGCCACACTTCAATTCAAAAGCTACATTCCTCATATATGTTGTGGAAGGAAATGTACGTGTCGAAATGGGGTGCCCCCACTTGGCAAGCCAAATGCAAGGCCAAGAGACGACGGAGCAACAGGAGCAGGGAGAACACAGTGGAAGGTTCATGAAGGTCAATGCTCAACTATCACCTGGTGATGCTTTCGTTATCCCAGCTGGTCATCCTGTTGCCTTTGTTACCCACAGCAACAATGGCAACCAAAACCAGAACATCCGAATCCTGGGATTCGGACTCAATGCCCAATACAGCATGAGGAACTTCCTTGCAGGTAAATTAATCAAGTCAGAAACAGTATATTTACACTTAAGGGTGCAGGAGTCACATAATAATTAGGTATCCTACTTGTCATCTACGAAGCCTCTATTTTGGTGAATGTGTCAAACTAATTTGACAATTAAAACCATTGGGCATCTTTAACTGTATAGCTAATTGTGGTTTGTTGAAAATGCAGGGCAAAAGGACAACATAATGCTGCAGATGAATAGGGAGGCTAAGCAGCTGGCATTTGGGCAAGACATGGAAAAAATCTTTGGGAAGCAGCAGGAATCGTACTTTGTGCCAGCTCACAAGGGAAGAAGAGGGAAAAGCCATCCTATGTCTTCTATTTTGGAGTTTGCTGGCATAATCTAATTAACTTGTTTAATTAAGCTATCTCGGAATAATAGTAGGGAAGAAGGAAGTACGAATGGAGAGAGAAGGTAGTGTGTGATATTTGACTCCAAAACCCTAATAAAAGTAGTGTATGTAGAGAGCAGTAGTAGCACTCGTCAGCTGTGATGGAGTACTTTTGCTTGGGGCTCACATAGAGTGAGCTTTTTGTGTGTGGAAAGAATGAAATAGCTCTAGCTTTGTGCCATTTCAAAAAATAAAGTAAATCAGAAGTTCTTTTTGTTTGGAGTAACAACACATAGGTTAAATTTGGAAACAAAATTTTCAAATTAAAAGATGTCTTACTAATAAAAAATGAATACGTTTATCAATGTTTAAGTAATAATCAAATCATTAATTTTCATTTTATTTAGTTTACAAAATTTTGTTTGCAAATTTAGTGTTCGATGTTGTTAAGTTTTTAAAATTTTGTCAACAAATTTAGTGTTCTAGCATTACATTTTAATTAAGTTATGCAAATCAAATTGATAAGTAGTGTATCAAAGTGCTTCTGTGAAACAGGCCCTAAAGTTTAAAAGCAGATAGTGTTTGGGTAGTGATTTTCACAACCCTTCTATTTTTAAACCGTTTTTCTGTCCGTTTGATTCTTTTTTATTTATAGGGAAATTTTATATGGGTATATTTTTTTTTCTTTGATTTGAGAATGTATATATGTCAAGTTTAAATGAAGAAATTTACCAATGTTATTAAGTCTGATATCTTTTTTTTTTTTTTTTGTGATGTTGAAGAATGTACCCATGTTTTGGTACAAATATTTGGTAATTTTGATGAATGTACCCATATTTATATACATACACACACAATAGTATATTTATATTTTAATATTTTTAGGGAAATGTTATTGCCACTTCAAAAATCTCATTCTACACTCTTTGCAAATGTATTTTTCTTTCCAAATATAGAAAGTTTGGCGTATAGAATAAGATTTTTGGAGTGCTAATAATAATTCCCTATTTTTAATCCCACAAATTATGGTTTTTTATTTAAAATCTTATTAATATAAACAACTATAAATTTTAATTTTTAATTTAAAAAATATAGTAATATACGTAGAAATAAATTATCACATTAATTTCAGGGATTTCGATAGAAAATTGAAAACCAACAAGGTTTTAATCAAAGAAAATTCGTAGCTAGGGAACATATCCAAAGTCTTCATTTATTTTATCTGTGTTCTGGTTTGTTTTCTCTGAATATGTGATAAAATACTAGCTATCTCTCTGTAATTTTCATTTTGTTTCTATTCCCCTTGTTGTTGAGCTTCTAGCCATGGATTACAACTCCGATAAGAAATAGAGGAACATCGGATCAAAATTCTGATAAATCACTTTTCGATTATGGTTAGGATTTTTATGAACAATAGTTCGAATCTGGAAACTCAAGTAATGAAAAGTGCAAATTGCCTGATTGGATGGGTTCAGAGAAGTAATTGTTGAAGGTCGGTGGTCATCTAGTGAGCCAAATGCTTTTGTTCATTTTGTACCAAATGGGCCAAATGCAATGAGGGTGTGGGGCGTTAAAAAGCCTCAGACTCGCTTGTGGAAGCGTAGCTACCTCTCACATGAATTACATAGACGATGCTGTCAATTCTACTGTTGCATGGCATTTGTAATGTTTGAAAACTATAATAGAACACGAGCTAAGACTTTAGTTATTTGTCTTAGCATCAAGTATATTTATTTATTTATACCAGCTACTTATTTTGCCTTTGGTTTTCTGTCCACATTTCCTCTATTTTTCAGTTACGCTCTTTTCAAACTTCAATACTCGCTTGTTACCTTTCATGTTTTCAAACATATATATTGGCATAGGTATATCATTGATGCTTCTTCTATAAGTTCATGCCTTAATTAACAATGCTTGTTGTGGATGGTAATGAAGGTCTGTTCTGCTCGACAATACTAAGCTCGTTGGGCTATACGTGAAAATTAAGATCAAATACTTGTATTTGTGCAGAGAATTACAGGGAGTATTATGTGATACATATTGTTATTTACTTGTTTGCTACTCTCATATAATGAAGCGGACTTGTTTGCTACTCTTATATAATGAAGCATTTGCATTACTGATTGTGTAGTGAATTGAACACGAATTTCATTTCATGTTTGTTTGGTTTAGGATTCTTTAGATATAGACCCTTGCAACTTTTATTTTCCAGACAAAAACCTACCTAATTATAAACTTTCAAATAAAACCCAAATTTGAAAATGACTGCCAAGTAGAAAAATAATTGACCTATTATTACAAGATATTTACAACTTGTACCACAATATTCAAAATAACTCAATAAATGTAATACTCACCTTAATTACAATGAACAAATAGTTATTACACATATTATTACCCCTAACATATATATATACACGTTCAAATGTATATACTACAACCATAAGCTCAATATATATATATATGATGAGCAACTAACATATGTTTTGTAGGTAAATTAATGTTGAATAAAATAACATTCTTTTATTTAGTAGGTAATATATTTTCCATGTATTATTACATATATTTGGCAAATTTTATTATTATAAGATATATGTACAAATAATAGGTAATTTATGATGAGCAACTAACATATATTTTGTAGGTAAAATATAATTTGATTGACTAAACTAAGCATGTATTATTACATATATTAGGCATGTTTTATTGTTATTATATATTAGGCAACAAATTTTTTTTTTTTTTTTTGTAAAATCATTAAATCTTCCTTACAATCCGTATAGAATTAATTGTGTACATCAAACATTCAAATAGGGTATTTTAGGCATCATTTTTTTTAAATGTGTAAAGTCTAATATAATTAATGAATTTGCTGATATGGAATCTAGTCAATGATTTTTATTACAGTAAAAAACTTATGCCGGGTTTTATATGGAGAAAATTAAACTTTAGGGGCTAAAGTCATATTTTCAGTCAAATTAGGTTGAATATTCGTATCATGATATATATGGTATAACGTAGCAGGCTATACATAGGCCCAATGCCCTACTATACGAACAATCTTACCCTTCCTAGTGATATTGGACATTAATCTTAGTGCCATACTCTCACATTATCACATACATGATACATGCATTCTTAATAGAAGTAACTAGAGTTGCAGAAAGAAGAAGAAGAAGAAGAAGAAGGAAGCAGTACAAAGAATATTGAAATATTAGAGAGAAAATTAGAGTGAAGATGAGAGATATTGTTTTGATAGAATGATGACTTAGTACAAACATTAAGCCGCAATCAGCCTTTTATATCTATCTAGTATCCTAACCACCTTTCTTACTGTGTAAGCTACTAATAACCATCCTAACTAACTTTCAACAGTAATATTGATGACATGGCAGATTATGCGGCATTTCCTTGAGTCAATATTAGTCAACATACCCCCTCAATCTCAACTAGGGTACCTAAGTTTGAGATTGAAACAATGTCGAGTGAACGTTGGACTATGTAAGCCTTTAGTAAGAACATCGGTTGTCTGTTCATCGGTAAGTAGATACTCAACCAACAGATCACCATTATGCACCATTTCTCGAACAAAATGATAATTTGTATCAAGGTATTTAATTCTCGAATGATACACCGGATTAGCACTAAGTGCTATTGCTGACATATTGTCACAAAATATGGTTGGTTGAATAGGCAATGCAACCCCCAAATCTTTCAAATCAACGGAATCTATGCCACATCTGCTGCAGTATGTGCAAGTGCCTTGTATTATGCCTCTGTAGAACTTTGAGAGACTGAGGATTGCTTCTTTGATTGCCAAGAGATTGGATTCCGACCAAGATATACCACACATCCAGTCACATACCTTCTTGTGTTCAAATCGGCAACCCAATCAGCATCAGAGAATGCTGTCAAATGAATATCAATATCAGTTGAATATGTAATTCCACATTCTGTAGTGCCTTGAAGATATCTAATAATCCTTTTCACAGAGGTGACACTACTACAATATTAGCTTTAAGTGTCGGATGACGGTGGCGATTAATAAGCCATTATGTTGGATAAAAGATATCCAACACATCATTTAATTATTGTCAGATAAAAGTGAATTTATGTCGGATATAACTGACAGGATTTCATGGCGGATAATTACTATCGGATTAAATCGACATAAAATTATTATAACCGTTAGCCTTTGTGAATTCTTTTTTAAAAATATTTTTTATATATTCTGGCAGTTTTGAAGTTAATGGTGGCGGTTATAACAGACAAAAATTGACTATTTTATTATTTTAGTATTCTGACGGTTATAACCGACAAAAATTGACTATTTTATTATTTTTACGCCAAAAGTTTTTCAGTTTGTTGTTCATTCAGATTCTTTCTCTTCTTCATATTCAATTCTCAATCTTCATCTTTAATCTTCAATCCTCAATCTTCAATCTTCAATCTTCAATCTTCAATCATTTTCTTCTCTTCATCTTCAATCTTTTTGTTCTCTTCATCTCACCGTAGGTTTTTCATTTCTTTTGCTTCCATACTTTTTCATCTTCTATTTCTTTCTTCATCAAGCACTTCAGCTTATTTTTATTTTTTGATTTGATTTTGTAGGAGCTTTATTTAGTTGGCTGATTACGTAAAGAGTAGATTGACGACATAATTCTTCAATAGTTCAGGTTTTATTACTGAACTTCTTGATGTTTAAATTGTTTGTTTAACACACAAGATTATTTATTTAGAGATTTTAATTTAATTAGTAAGATAAATTAGGAATATTTGTGTTCCATTAATTTATTTTATTTACCTAAATTGTTATGAAGAAATTGAGATAAATATTATTTGTAAATATTTATGTTAAATTGACAATATTTAATATACCATAAATTGGTAATATTTAGTAATATAGGTATATATTATGTTAATTAATTAAATATTTCACTCTAATTGCTATGAGGATATACAAAACTTAAATTTAATAAATAATCAAGAGTGTAGATAAACATATTTTTGTTAACCTTTTATTGTTTTTTTAATTTGTTTTACTGTGATAGGTGTTGGAAATTAAATTGCAATTGTGATGGTTCGAGGTTGAAAGATAGGGATTGAAATTTCTAATAGTTATGCCTACATGATAATGATTGAAAGATTGTAGGCATCTTAGTTTCAACGTAATATTTGCTCTCATAAAGTGGTAAAATATGAAAAAGAGTTGGTTGATAATATCGCAAAATTTGGAAGTGTGTACAGATGGAATTAATTTGTTTTTGGATCAAGTAGCTGCAAATGGTGCCGGCCCCGATAAGTTTAGATGTCCTTGCAAAAGATGTTGTAATCGATATACTTTTGTTAGAAAAACTATTGTCGAACAACTTGTGTTGTATGATATGGATAAAGATTACAAAAATGCTTCGTGGCGACATCATGGGGAACCTTTCATTGGAGAGCAAAATATGGGGATTGGAGAAGAAGGTGTTGGGCCATCTACTGAAACAGGAGATCGGTTGACTGGTATTCATGATGTTCTTAATGATGTATTTGTCCAACCATTAACAGAAGAAAGGTGTTGGGCCGTATACTGAACCCCTTTATGGTGAAGGGTGTCAGGAAGAGGTCGAGACTTTTTATAAGTTGCTTGAAGAGGCATTACTACAATATTAGCTTTAGGTGGCGGATAATGGTGGCGGATATTAGAAAAATCATGTCGGTTATATCCGACATAAAGTCCTTGTGGATATTTAGTGGTGGATATCAAAAAAATCATGTGGCCGATAGTATTTTTGAATTTTTTTTAAAATATTCTTGACAGATTATGGCGGTTTTTAAGTTAATGGTGGCGGTTATAACCGACAGAAATTGACTATTTTATTATTTTACTTTTTGGCGGTTATTATTTTAGTATTCTGGCGATTATAATCGATAGAAATGAAAATTTTATTATTTTAAAATGTTATATTGATTAAAAATAAATATACACATGTTTAAAATATTTTTTTTTCACTCATGGCCTGGTAGGATATAATCGACACAAACAAAGTAAAATTTTGGATGGCCACCAGAATAATCTCTGAATGTTTTTTTTTTGCGATTTTTAACACATGCTATCTTGGAGTTTATACAAACATATTTGACGATTGGATCGTTGAAACTAGTTTCGTATAATGCATATCCTATCAAATTGATAGATTCAACAAACACTTAAGAGTTAATGTTATACCTCCATTAACTATAAAATAAGATTTATCCACTAGTGTAAATATTTTAAATTGAAGATCGAATTCATTCATCGCATTCTTATAGGATCGAGGAGTGTAGCTACAAAAAATCATCAAAATCAGAGCTAAAATAACCGTTAAATTGTGATTTTTCGTTTATAACCATCGAAAACTTTTGTTTCGTTACCTAATCTCTGAATGTTTGTTTTTTGTGATTTTTTACGTATGCGATCTCGGTGTGTGTAAAAACAAGTTTGATGGTTGGATCGTTGAAAAACATTTTGTAAAATGAGTATCACATCAAAACGGTAGATTAAACCAACACTTAGAGTTAATGTTATACTTCCCCACAAGGAAGAAAATATGGGTAATATCGGAAATATCGGTACTCCGAAAACACGGAAATATCGATGGAAATATCGGGATAATATCGATATCAATAAAAATTACATGGAAACCACGGAAATTGTAAGAAAAACTTGGAAATTTTTATTGAAACTTTGCAGGATGTTTATTTAGTCAATTATCTATTAGTTTATCACAAAAAATTGGAAGTAAATGCATTGCATGATGGATTTAACATTATCAAGTTGATTATATAGCGAGTTGACAAACATTGTGAGTGTAGAAAACATGTAGTAATTAATGAAAGAAGTCTAAACACATCATAATCATTTATATATAATGAATTAGTACAATATTTTACACTTTATACATTGCATGGTAAGATACATGGGTGACTTAGTACCACATAGAGTTCCTATGAGGTTCAAAATTTTCACTATCTTCATCATCTCTATGTGTAGAGTGAGTGTATTGTGAAGAGTAGTTATCAAATGATAAATTCCCAAAATAGTTTTGCATGTAATTGTTAACATGCCACCCATATGGATCCGAGATTGGTTGATGTTGTCCATAAGCAAAATCATTTAAAGATTGAGTCTCGGATTGTTTCCATGAGTCGCTCGATTCCATCCCAACAGGAATAGGATATGAAGGGTAGGGAAATGGTTGGTTATGAGTATTACCATAGTTACTACTTCCCACTCCAACAGAGTCTGAAGTTCTAGATAATGAGTCATCTTCTTGACTTGACAAAATCCCCTTGCCTCTTTCTCTGTGAGTATAGTCCTTCCCTATGTTACCAATTCCTGGTCCTGCCCGCCTACTGCCATGGTCATCATCCTGTGTTGCATGCGTGAAGTTTGCCTCACCAGTGAAGGGGCTCATAAATTCAGGAGGTGGTCCATAATAGTTTCCATATCCACCACCACTACCTCCAGCTCCACTATGTCCTTCATCATTCTCACCTCCGGTGGTAGGTGAGTCTCCTGATCTTGTACTAAAGCTATCATTAGTATCAGCACAATGTTGTGGTTGTGTAGGATTGGAAGAAGGTGGAATTTCAGTGTTTCTTGGTCTTGGGTGCAAAAGTTCTTCTAAAGAGTCAGTGCTGCTAGATCCCACCTCCTCATCTAATACTCTTTCTACATTTATCCCTTCATTACGTGCTTCTTCAGCAACTCTGGGAGCTGGGTTGCTTTCATCATCATCTAAATGAAGAGGTCTAATCCATTGAAAAAGTTGGTTACCCTATGTATCATCATCTTTACCAACAATATCAAACACATCTAGTGGGTCACCATGGTCGACATGATCTATTTCTGCTTCCTTATCTCGAATTTGAAGCTTCATGTTGTAGTAGCAATAAACTAATTTTTCCAAGCTACTATGAGCCAACTTATTTCTTTGCTTTGTGTGTATGAGTGCAAATGTGCTCCAATTTCTTTCACAAGCAGATGAGGAAGCTGTTTGTGATAATACTTTGATTGCTAACTTTCTCACAGTTGGTGCATCGGTCCCATACATGATCCATCATTCAGCTACAATGAAAAACAATGTTCATAAGCCTAATAATTCCAACAAATTCTATTATAAACTTATAGTGAAATATGTTTATACTCACTAGGAGACATATTTGTTCGAGCAGCAACTGATGTTGGTTCTCCAAAAGTTCTTCTTGCATCTTTAAACCATGTTAGCTGAATTCAATAAATCGTGTTAGTTTAATCCAACAAAGTAATTATTATAATTTAAGTAATTGTGTACCTCATTTCCAAATTGACCAACTACTGGTGATGCAGGGTCTAATTTAGAGTATACATTATGTACAACACGTATAAGGTTACCATCATCTCCAACATCGAGTCTGTATTGGTATCGGGGATTCAAATAATATGCTGTTCAAAGAAACACATACTCTAATAAGAGAAATAATACTTATGCAACTAAAGAATTGAATTGCAAATTATGACATAATTTATACTTGCTGCATGCAAATCGTGGTATAATGTTTTATACCATCGGTCTTTAATTATCTTTATGACCCACCTTGCACCATGTTTTCTTTCCAATTCATCATTCACTACACGCATCAACTCATATACTGCCCCCATAGTAGGATACACTTCTGTGTCAACGATCCGTAAAACTTTGTAAAGAGGTTCAAACACTTGGCACACATGTTCTGATTGAGTCCAAAAAGCATGATCAAGCACTATACTTTCCACCATACGACCTGCATTTGAGTGGCTCAAATTGTGGTTGGCCCAATCGTCACTAGTGAATAGTTGCTTCAACCCTGCTTTCTTCTTAAGTAGGTTGTCTAATGCTATATAGTTGGTGGCGAATCGAGTGGTAGCTGGATGAATAATTTCTCCTTTGCAAAATTCACGCATCTTTGCCAACAACCAACCGTGATTGTAAATATAATTTGTGATCGTTCTAACTCTTTTGACCACAGTAGCAACATTCTCTCTCTTCCCCATTGCCTCAAACATGAGATCAATACAATGTGCTGCACATGATGTCCAAAACACATTATGATGCTTCATTAACTTTTTTCCAGCTTTGACAAATGCAGAACCGTTGTCGGTCACGACTTGGACAACATTATGCTCTCCCACCTCCATGATTACATCCCTCAATAATTTGTAAATATACTTGTAGTTCTTTATATGGTCTGAAGCATCAACAGACTTCAAAAAAATTGTCTTTCCCTTGGAGTATACCATGAAGTTTATGATAGACAATCTAGTCGGGCCGGTCCATCCGTCACACATAATTGTGCAACCATTAGTTTCCCATTTTGACCTTAACTTGTTAACATACTTGCCAATGTCTTTATACTCCATATCCAAATATTTGTTTCTTATCTCATAGGGAGTGGGAGGTTGTACTCCAACATCGGCCTGTTGACATCCCACTACCATATTTTTGAAATGATGTGATGATGCCTTCGCAGCAGGGACATTTTCATAGATAAAGAACTTGCTAATTAGACGCCCCATTCCCTCCTTCACATTACCTCCAGTGAAATAACTCCAAACACTCTTTTAACGTGCTTTGGATGACTTATATAAACTTGGGGCTATTGGTGGTGTTGGTTGTGATTCTCTAAGACTGCCTTCCCGTCTCATTTGTGCACCACCACTTGTCCCGGAACCTTGTGCTCTATTAGGAATTTTATGAAGGTGTTCTCTTTCCCATGCTGACTGTTTGGAGGCACGTAATGCTTGTTTCAAACTGCGTCGTTCTTCAGGTCCCATGTCATCATCACATTCGTCCTCATCGTCATCATCATCACTGTCAACCGCTTGGCCATAGACTTCTCCCCGTAGCCCAGCTCAAATATTTTCCATTCCCTGTGTTATCTTTTCCTTATGCTGTTTTTTATTTTTTAATAATGTGCTGATGAATGCCTTCACTTCTGGGGGGACATTATTGCATCGTTGGACATTTTTTGATGGATCTAATACACTAAGATGGTACTTAAGTCGTGTCACTCCGCCACTCTTCATTACCCGACCACAATATTTGCAAATTGTGCCATGTTTGTTTCCGTCTATTGGGTCTCCATGTTCCCAAGCTGGATCACGTTTAGTAACTCCACTGAACATCTTAAACGTACCTATATTTATTTTTCATGAAAATTAGACAATTATTTTTTGATAAAATAAGAGAACCTAAATAATAAAGTTATTCTACAGAAGAATTAAATACGAAGTAAAGAAAATGATTGTAAAAATTTAAGTAATTATACAAATAATATGGAATAATAAAACCTAATATTAATGAATAATAATCCAATTTGATAAAAAAATAATCCTAATATAAAACATGGTGATTAATAATAATCCAATTTGATAATAATCCAATTTAATGAATAATCCAATTTAATGAATAATAATCCAATTTGATAATAAAAAAACCTAATATTAATGAATAATAATCCAATTTGATAATAAAACCTAATATTAATGAAAAATAATCCAATTTGATAAAAAAATAATCCTAATATGAAACATGATGATGAATAATAATCCAATTTGATAATAATCCAATTTAATGAATAATAATCCAATTTGATAATAAAAAAAACCTAATATTAATGAATAATAATCCAATTTGATAATAAAAAAAAACCTAATATTAATGAATAATAATCCAATTTGATAATAAAACCTAATATTAATGAATAATAATCCAATTTGATAAAAAAATAATCCTAATATAAAACATGGTGATGAATAATAATCCAATTTGATAATAATCCAATTTAATGAATAATAATCCAATTTGATAATAAAAAAACCTAATATTAATGAATAATAATCCAATTTGATAATAAAACCTAATATTAATAAAATAATAAATCACATTAAACATATTAAAATTATCCTAGGGAATAATTATACAACATTACTTAATTACTTAAAAAATTAACATGTAATTGTTAACATTACTTAATTACTTACAAAAATTAACATGCAAGTATTAATTACTTAAAAAAATTAACATACGAGTCCACACAAATTTATTTGTTGTTGTATAAATTACAATAATATAAATTTAAGTTTGTAAACTTACCTTAAATATGGAACCCTTTGTGTTCAATCTTTGGAATGGATCTGGAATGGCTTTGAAAATGGTAAGGGAAATAAAATAATAAATAACATTAAACATATTAAAATTATCCTAGGGAATAATTATACAACATTACTTAATTACTTAAAAAAATTAACATGTAATTGTTAATATTACTTAATTACTTACAAAAATTAACATGCAAGTATTAATTACTTAAAAAAATTAACATACGAGTCCACACAAATTTATTTGTTGTTGTATAAATTACAATAATATAAATTTAAGTTTGTAAACTTACCTTAAATATGGAACCCTTTGTGTTCAAGCTTTGGAATGGATCTGGAATGGCTTTGAAAATGGTAAGGGAAGAAGAAGAAACGAAAATGCTCTGAATGCCTCTGATACTCCACCTCTGATAAGGTGAAAGAATATAACAGACAATGACACATTGTTTTGCATGTGAAAGAATCTCACGGACTCACAGTGTCACACGGTTTCATTATGAAAGCACTATTATTTGTTGTCCCTGGTCTGAAATTGCAAAAAGTTATTTGGATCATTGGATCAGAGAGCTAGAGACAGGTTTTGAATTATTTGGATCATTTGATGCTTTTTTTTTCTTACACGCCACTATACAAACAGACAGTCAAAGAGTGAGTCACACTCACACTCCACCACACACGCACTTCAAGACCCCCCACACCATACCACACACGCACACAGAGACTGAGCTCAGTCTCTCTCTCGATCCTTCCTTCTCTCTCTTCTCTCTTCTCAGTCTTCTCTCGATCCTTCCTTTCTCTCTTCTCTCTTCTGAGTCTTCTCCCTTCCTTCTCTCTTCTCAATCTTCTCCCTTCCCCCTTCTCCAGTTCTTCCACACACACACACAGACATCATGTCTCGAATCTCGATCCATCTCTCGATCCTCCTCGTCCGCGTCTCCCTTTTCTCCTCCCATCTCACCCGCCCTAAACCCAGCCGTCGACACCACTCCATAACCGCCCCCTTCTCCAGTTCTTCCACACACACACATACATCATCTCTCGATCCTCCTTGTCCGCGTCTCCCTCTGCTCCTCCCATCTCACCCGCCCTAAACCCAGCCGTCGACACCACTCCATAACCGCCTTGTAAACCACCTTGTTCCATTGAGAAGCCGTTTTGTTAGTCCAGTTGTCGAGTCGTAATTGTCGTGTCATCGCAAATCAATGGTTGTGGAGAAACTGAGCGGAGGCAGCGGACACCAGACGATGGACCAGAACTCATCGTAGTCGTCGATGAGGAGGACGACGTTGTCCCAGCCGTCTTCGATTCGTGAGGAAGACGACGTTCCCAGGCTCATACTTCTCTTCTTTTCGGCATGTAATTTCATTTTTGTACAAAATTTGAATTTTCTGCATGTAATTTCATTTTTGTACTGAATTCGAATTTAGGGATTTGGGAATTAGGGATTCAGTTAATTTTCTTTGAATTCGAATCTGATTCAGTTAATTTTCTTTGAATTCGAATTTGGGGATTTAGGGATTCGGTTAATTTGCTCCGGCCGTCTTCTCCGATTAGCACAGTGCCAAAATATCGCGACAGTTTTGAAAATATCACGATATTATCGATATTATCGATAATATCGCGATATTTTGACAAAAATCATTTGGATAGTTAAAAAATATCGGACAAAAAAAAACGATAATATCAGCGAAATATCGCCGATATTATCGATTTTTTCTTCCTTGCTTCCCCATCAAGTATAAAATAAGATTTTGTGGTATACACTTGTGTAAATATTTTAAATTGAAGATCGAATTTGTCCAATGCATTCTTATAGGGTCGAGGAGTGTAGTTGTAAAAAATCATCAAAATCGGAGCTAAAATAACCGTTAAATTGTGATTTTTCGTTTACAACTGTTGAAAACTTTTGTTTTGTTACCTAATCTCTGAATGTTTGTTTTTTATGATTTTTTACGTATGTGATCTCAAAGTGTGTACAAACAATTTTGACGGTTAGACCATTGAAAAAAGTTTTGAAAAATGTGTATCGTGTCAAAACGAACACTTAGGAGTTAATGTTATACTTCCATTAAGTATAAAATAAGATTTTGTGATATCCACTAGTGTAAATATTTTAAATTGAAGATCAAATTTATTCATTGCATTCTTATAAGGTCGAGGAGTGTAGTTATAAAAAATCATTAAAATTGGAGCAAAAATAACCGTTAAATTGTAATTTTTCGTTTATAACCGTCGAAAACTTTTGTTCCATTACCTAATCTCTGAATGTTTGTTTTTTACGATATTTTACTTATGCAATCTCGGAGTGTGTACAAATAAGTTTGACGGTTGGATCGTTGAAAAAAGTTTCGTAGAATGCATATCGTGTCAAAACGGTAGATTAAACAAACACTTAGAGTTAATATTATACTTCCATTAACTATAAAATAAGATATTGTGGTATCCACTAGTGTAAATATTTTAAATTGAAGATTGAATTCGTTCATTGCATTCTTATAGGGTCGAAAACTTTTGTTCTGTTACCTAATCTCTGAATTTATTTTTTTTTGCGATTTTTTACATATGCGATCCTGTAGTATCTACAAACAAGTTTGATGGTTAGATCATTGAAACTAGTTTTGTGGAATGCATATCTTCGTTAAATTTGCCTAAATTTTGAAGTGGGAAAAGTAATTTGTGCTACTTTTTTATTTATGTTTTTCAAGTATTGATTAGACAATATTTAGTTTGTGTTATGACATTTTCATTCTACAATTATCTTTCTGTTTCTTTATTGCATATTTTACATGGGTTATTATCTATTAAACCAAACAATTATTTATTTAATTTTAAAAAACGCATTCTATTTAAATACATATTATTTATTTATTTATTTATTAAACCAAACAATAATTATTTTATTTTTTTAAATCGTAACAAAATTTTGAGGGGAAATTTAAAATTTTGGGGGGAATTTTTATGCTATTTTTTTCTCTGTCGGTTATAACCGACAGTAATGAAAATTTTCTGCCGGTTTATATTTTAAAAAATGTTTCTGTCGGTTTTAACCTACAATAATGAAAATTTTCCAACATAAAACTCCTCCATCTCTTCCTTGCACCGGTGCCTATCCCTTCCTCATTTTCTCCTCCTTTTCTCCTCCCTATATTTCCTTCTCTTCTTTTGTGAGAACCCGTTTTTGGTTAGGTTTCTGTGAAGTTTTAAGATCAGAAAATGGGATCCTTCCTCACTTCCATCAGCTGGCCTTAGGGGTGGGTTCAAAAAACCGAAAACCGAATTGAACCTAAACCAAAAAAACCAAACCGAACGAAAAAACCGAACCGAATTGAAAAAACCGAACCGAACCGAATTCTTTTGGTTTGGTTCGGTTTAAGTGATCTAGAAACCGAACCAAACCGAACCGAATTGAATTAATTAAATTAATTTTTTTATTTAATTATTTGTTTTGGGTATTATTTTCTAAACCCAATTTGTAAGTTAAAATGTGCTAAACCCAATGTGTTGCCAAACTTTAAGCTCAAAATATTAAAAAAAGACCTATAAAAACTCTAAACCCTAACCTATTATTTCTCCCCCATATAATATTCCGGAACCAAACCTCCTCTTGAAGTACCTACATCCATCTCCATAGCACTGTCTACTTTTGCCCCAGCTTTCTTTTCCAAATCTACTCTCATATAACATGTAACAGAATACATAAACATTTATTTCGGGTAGATTACTTGGGTAATTTGTGATGGAAAAGAATCCAACACACACTAAATAAATCCACCCACGCATTACTTTTACTAATCAAGTTGTCAACATGCAATTACAAGCAAACAACCCTAATCTTTGAACAACATCATACAATTTAACTTTTCTAAGTCAATTGTACGATTTTTGTGTTGTGAGGTTGTTAGTTTGGACTTTGGAAGACTTGATTGATGATTTTAGTTCAACTTTAAATGTTTATTTTCATTGTCTATGATTCTAGTTAGAATGCTTATGTTATGAATG
Source organism: Malus domestica (assembly GCF_042453785.1). Lineage (NCBI taxonomy): Eukaryota > Viridiplantae > Streptophyta > Magnoliopsida > Rosales > Rosaceae > Malus > Malus domestica. The sequence continues at coordinate 16,572,742 of NC_091676.1, read as the reverse complement.
TGTTGGATATGTTAAAATTTAAAATTACAATGTTTTTCATTTTTTGAAAAAAATAAAAATAAAAAACCGAAACCGAACTGGAAAAAACGAAACAAAAAAAAATGAAAAAAAATGAACCGAACCGAACCGAACCAAAATTTCAGTTTGGTTTCGATTTTGGCAAAAAACCGAACCGATTTGAACCGAACCCATCCCTAGCTAGCCTTATTTTTCTACAAACATCATCATGACCTTTTTATCTTTTCAACAACACCATCATTACTTTTTATTAAATCTCTCTCACTTCTTCTCTCATGTCCCATCCTTCTATTTTATTTCTTCTCCCTATATCAATCGGTTCTCTTCCCTCACATCTTTCTCTCTCTTTCTGACACACACCCCACTTTCCCGTGCACTCTCCCTTCCCTCACGTCACTCTTTCTCAACCACTCAATCTCTCTCTCTCTATTTTATCTCTCTTTCCCTCAAACTCTTTCATTTCATCTACACGCAAAGAGAGTAGTGTTGCAGAGAGCAACGTAGAGAAGTAGGGAGAGAGGCCGAGAGCATGAATAAGAGCAAAGGCTCTCATTTGTTATCATGCAAAAAAGTTAGTCAGTATGCATGTAAGCTTAAGTTCTGGAGATTTTTAGATAGGTTGTCTTGTCAAAACTAGAATTATCAAGGTGAGTGGGATTGTTCATCTCTTCTCTTCTCTTATTCTCTCTCCTCATTTCCTTCTCCCTTTCTTCCCCCTTTTCTCCCCTTCCTTCCTTCTGTCGGGTTCAACACTTACAACTGAGAGCATTTGGGAAGGGACAAGGTGAAATAATTCATTCACTTACGTATAAGCGTGTGCTAGACATGAGTTCAAGCATAGTTGTCACACTGCCAAATTCAATTGGGAGGTTGAAGCTCTTGTGCTACCTCGATTTATCCTTTTTTTGTCTGATTTTATTTTCTCGGCAACCAAACAGGCATCAACTTTTGATTTCTCGAAAACCTTAATTATCTATTTCTTCGATTAAAGTGATGTAGGCTACGACGAGAAACGGCAGAATTTGATTCGGAGAATCGATTTCGCTTGGGTTGTGGAGAAATAAAAGAACAAGAAGCAGAAAAAAGCTCAAAAGAGAGCGCGGCGATGCAGTGGCAATGGCAGAGCATGGTGGAGAACTTGTAGTTGGCACACCAGGAGCTCTTCGTTATCATAGATCTCATTAAGACTATAAGTATTTCAATTTTCATTCGATTTCGGGGAAAGATTCATTTGAATGAGCAATGCTTGCTGTGATTGAGTGATTCTAATGAAATGTGAATGTGTGCAAGTAGAAACAAACAATGCTGTAATAGTGGCTAGCATGACGCGTGCTAAGCCGCTTCCTAATGAAGTTATATCTGATCTTGCTGTGAATATGGAAAATGCAGTGAATGTAGGGATATGGAAAATGCAGAAAGTGGTTGTTTATATATTTTTTATTATTAATATATTTTTTGTCGGTTTTATCTGACAATAATACTTTTATTTATTCTTATTAGTAAATTCTCTATTGGTTATATCCGACAGAAGTTTTGTCGGTTTTAGTATTTTCTGTCGGTTTTAGCCGACATAAATGCTCTTATTTATTCATTATTAATAAATTCTCTATCAGTTATATCCGACACAATTTCTATCGGTTCTAGAGTATTTTCTGTCGGAAAATTCATTTCCTGACGCAGACAATTTTGTCACTTATTATATTCATCACTGCAGCTATTTTCTGTTGGATTTTGCTTAAAATCCGACAGTAATATACATTTTTGGACCGCCAGTTATAGATAATTTTGTAGTAATGAGGCGGATCAAGATTTGTGACCAGGTTGTAAGGAATTTAAAAAATTGGAGGCGGTTGTAAGATTGTATTAGATCAAGTGTTTAGCAAGAATGCCGGAAGGGATCTTCACCACGTTACTTGAGTTAATTAAAAAAATGTTGTCTGATGGAGATTGTTTGCCTGAATCTTGTTATAAGGCAAAAATTCTTAGAAATGACTTGGGTTTGACGTATATGAAGATTGATGTGTGTCCCCGTAATTGCATGATCTATTGGAAAGACATTGCAGAGTTGACCGCATGCTCAGTTTGTGGTGAATCAAGATATAAAAATGTTAATGAAGAGGATGACTCTAGAAAAAAAATCGTAGCTAAGGTTATGTGGTATTTTCCTTTAAAACCACGATTGTAGCGGTTGTATATGTCGAAGCATACGGCTAAACATATGAGGTGGCACGCAAATGAATGTCCTAAGGATGGGTTTATGAGACATCTTTCAGATTCTCCAGCATGGAAGCATTTAGATAATTTATATCTGGAGTTTGGATCAGAATTCGAAATGTCCGATTAAGGTTGGCCAGTGATAGATTTAACCCTTTTGGAAAAATGAGGCAAGACCATAGCACATGGCCTATGGTGCTCTCAGTTTACAATTTACCACCCTGGATGTGTATAAAGCAACCGAATTTGTTGTTGTCTCTGTTAATGGTAGGACCGCGCAATCCCAGTAAAGAGATTGATGTGTACATACGTCCATTGATTGATGAGTTGTGGGAGGTGGGCACTCCTACTTATGATGCGTATTCCAACCAAAATTTTACAATGAAGGCTTCCGTCTTATGGACTGTAAGTGATTTTCTGGCTTATGGAATGTTATCAGGATGGAGTACACATGGATAAAAAGCATGTCCACATTGCATGCATGATAAACAATCTATTTACTTGTCGGCGAGTCGTAAGATTTGCTATTTTGGGCCATCGACACTTTCTTCTTGTTAATTATAGGTTTCAAAGGCAAACCACATCTTTTAATGGTCGGTGAGAGCATCGTAGTGCACCAAGGCAGTGTACTGGTTTGCAACGTCTTCAAGAACTTTGTACTTTGAGATTTACTTTTGGAAAACCAAATAAGATGCTTTGGTTGGGCAACGCAGAAAATGAACCGAGAGCAGTACAGGTAGTAAGAGTCAGTGGAAGAAAAAATCTATTTTTATGAACTACCTTATTGGAGGCATCTGTTGATCAGACACAATCTTGATGTTATGCATATTGAAAAAGTATATGTGACAATATAGTGGGAACATTGTTAGATATAGATAAAAAGTCTAAGGATGGATTGGTTGCACGTGCATATCTTGAAATCTTGAACATAAGACATGGACAACATCCACGTAGGGAAGGAAATAGAATATTTCAACCTCCAACATTGTTCACGTTGAAAAGAGAAGAAAAAACTGCATTTTGTGAAGTGTTGCCTACTATTCGGGTTCCCAATGGATATTCATCAAATTTGTTGCGATGTGTGCATGTGAATGAATGAAAAATACATGGATTGAAAAACCATGATTGCCATGTTTTAATGCAACGTTACTCCTGCTTGCAATACGTGCGGTTTTGCCTAAATCTGTTACTATGATGTTATTAGAGTTGAGTGCAATTTTCAGATAATTGTGTAGCAAGAAGGAGTTCGAGGAAGGTTTCAAACAATTGAATTAAAGAATTGCCTTGACATTATGTCAATTGGAGAAGATATTCCCACCTGCATTTTTTGATGTAATGGTGCACCTCCCAGTTCACTTGGCAGATGAAGCAGTTATTGCTGGGCCTGTTTAATATAGATAAATGTATCCAATTGAACTGTAATTAACAAATCTTTATAAAAAATTTTAATTTAGAATGATAATTTTTATTAGTAATTATAATAATTTGTGTTTTGTATTATAATTATAGGTATTTGTAAACACTGAAGCACTATGTTCGTAATAAGGGTCATCCTGAAGGTTTTATTGCTGAAGCATATTTGGTGGATGAGTGCCTGTCCTTTTGTTCCATGTATCTTAGAGATGTCAAGTCTCGTCGCACTCGTAAAGGTCGAAATGAAAATGGTATTGGACGTGGAGTATCCGGTGGGTTATCAATTTTTTACTTTAAAGGATGTTATATGGGTTCAGGAGAAAATGTGGAGCTCGAGTTAAATGTTATTGATTAGTGCCACATATACATTCTAAATAATTGTGATGAGGTCAACCCATTTAGAAGGTAAGAACATCTAGTCATAACGTTTTAATGTTTTATCAATTTTCTTGACTTTGAAAAATTAGTTAAACATATTTGGACCTGATTGGCTAGGCAACATGAGGAATTCTTGAAAAATCAACATTGTCGAGCAAGGCTGACTGTGCGACAAATCAAGAAGGAATTTCTAGAATGGTTTAAGCAACATGTGAGTAAATATAATAGTCACATTATTACTTTTTTTTTTTTACATTTTAATTATGACGTGTTTATATTTGTCGTGTCAAATTTTATCCTTTTACTTATTGCGGATTAATTCAAGATGTCATGCTAATGACATCTTGATATCTGAAGACTTGTGTTGGCTAGCCAATTATCCTAGTAGGGGTGTGACAAAATATAAAAGTCACATTATTCATGGGTTTAGATTTCGTTCAAAATCTGTGGACGATAAGCATAAGAATCAAAATTGTGGTGTCTTTGTACCTGCAAATGTCCCTGGTGCAATTGGGCAAGTGAATTATTATGGCAGAGTCATAGACATGTTTGAGGTTAGATATTGTGGCCCTACCAAAGCAGGAGACAGGGGTCGAGCTGTGATGTTGTTTAAGTGCGAATGGGTTAATAGTGAAAGTCCAAGAGGTATGAAGACCGATAAATATGGATTTACTTTAGTAAATTCAATCGATTGGGATTTAAAAAGGATCCCTTCATATTAGCTTCACAAGCATTACAAGAATTTTACGTGGAGGACACAATTGAAAAAGATTGGCATGTTATTGTTTGAACGTAGCCGAGAGATTTGTTTGACGTATTGGAGGATAATTATGCACTTGATGATTATGCCATACCTGATTTGGATGATTGTGTACTTGACAATGAAAATTTGTATACAAGGGTTGGCGTGGAAGAGACTCATTTTCACGAAGTATTACCGTTGCTTACCTAGTTCCCTGATTTTGTCAATGCCGACGATGACCTAACAGAAGAAGAAATGGAATAGTTTTATTATTTACTTTATGCTTTTTAAGTATTAATTAGACTAGATTTCAATTTATGCGGTGACTTTTATTTAAAATGTTATTTAAAAACACATAGTTTAATATTTTTTTTTCACTCACTGCCCTGTCTGATATAACTGACATGAACAGAACAAAATTTTGGGCGGGATATTTCCCGCGACTTTGATTAAAAATAAATAAAAAAATAAAGGCAAACAAAAACCGACGGAGGAAAATTTTGTGGCAGTTTTTGGATATTTTTGTCGGTTATAACCGACACAAACTTGACATGCATATTAAATAGGTGGGTGCTTTTTAGTCAGGTTGTCGAATATAATCGACACCATTTACTTTATTGTCGGTAATAATCGACACTATTCTGACATTTATAAATGTACCGTTCTGACATATATAAATGCACTGTATTGACAGAAACATAAAAGCTTTGTCAAATTTTAATTTTTTGGTGGATATGACCGACAACATTTATTACCCTCAACTACTTCCCATTTTTACTTTAGCCGTTCCTCTTTTCTTTCCCATTTTCACTTCAGACGTTCTCGTCCTTCCCATTTTCACTCCTTCCCATTCTCACTTCCAGCCATTTTTACTCCTACCCATTTTCACTTCTACCCATTTTTACTCCTCTTCCCTTTACTATGGAGAAACAAAACAAAATGAACGTAGGACCCGCGGAGCTACTATTCCGAAGTGGAAAGAGAGACAACTTTGTCTATTTGATTAGACAGGGAAATGTGTTAGTGAAAATGCTGCTGAATTTTCAAAATTGATAGCCTCGGAGGTTAAGGATCCCAGACATAATCCATTGAAGAGGGATTAGCACTTGGTTCCTAAAAATGATTAGGAAGTTTTGTGGGGAAGAATTAAAGTATATATTTTCGTTTTGTACTTCTATATTCAAGACTATATTTCAGATCTATACTAACATGTTTGTTTTTATGAATATAGGGGAATATCATTTTTCTTGATGAAGATTGTGACAGAATGCCATTGATTCGTAACATGACTCTCCATGTTGTGGATCATGCATACAAGGAATACCATAATTGTTTAAAAGCGGAGTATTACACTGAAAGACAAGAGCATGAGCGCTTAGAACCTCCCCCTGGTGTGGATGGTGGTGAGTGAGTCGAGATGTTAGCATATTGGGATAATCCTAAAATGAAGGTAAAAAATTAATGATTTGATATTTGGTATTGAAATATGTTTGTCTTATAAGGTTTTTTTTTTTTTTTTTTTTTTCAGGAGGTGGCAGAGAAAAACAAGTATAATCGGGAGCTAAAAACGATGAACCATACAACTGGTTCAAAAACGTTTGCTCGGGTTCGCGAGGAACTTGTATGTGTTGCTAATTTGTAATATATGTAGTGTTTTTTATTTTTGTATTATTAATCTAGGGTTAATATGTATTTTTTGTTTTCTTTTAACATATTTAAAGAAGATCAAGCATGGGAAGGAGCCGGATCCCATCTCTTTTTTTTCGAGCTACCCATACCCAGAAATATGACTTTTGGATTGATGACTCGTCACAATAAAGATGGGTAAATGATTTATAACTCTATTCAGATTATGACTATTTCTATTTAATTCTTATTTGAACAATTTCTATTTGGATTATGACTCTATTCAGATTATGACTATTTCTGTTTGGATTGATGAATCTGCGTTCTAACACATTATTTAAACAATAATATTGCATTTGTTTAAACACATAATCTATGTTTTTATGACCATTATTTATCTTTCTGTTTGGATTGATGAATATGTTTTTATGAATCTTATTTATTTTTCTATATTTCAACTCTTAATAATCTTTTATTATTTTGTTTAAATATTATATTGCAAGACATCTATGGAGAGTCAAATTCAGTCAATTGTAGGGTCTGGAGAAGAGGGCACCTCTGAGGTTAAAACACAGATTTATGTATAGCAAATGGGTTCTGAGACTAGAAATAGGGTTCGAGGTTACGATCATGGGGTGATACCAGAGATGGTGTCATATACAAGCTCTTCAAGTGCTAGGTCTTCCAGGAAATCATCTAGGGATGCATTGGCCATGGTGGTAGCTAAGAATAACGAATTAAGGAGGAGGGAGGAAAAAGCCTCTAGAAAGTTGGTAGCGGTAACGGTTGAGCTTGAGAAATCAAAAACCTCGTAGCAGCAGGTTAACCAGCAACAGCAGGCGATGAACCAGTAGATGATGATGCAGCAACATCAAATATTGATGTGATGTTGTTTCTTCCACAACATCTGCAATGGCCACCACTCAGCCCTCAGGCATCACAACATTTAGCCCCCTGTTAGCAACCTGTGCTTGCATATCCCATGCAGTATATGCCTTTTCAGCCGCAATATCCAATGCCAATATATCGACCTCAGATGGCTTCTCCCGATGACTAACATATTTCTGCAGGTGTTTTCAATGGTAGATTATCCCCGGGTTTGTTTTCCGAATTGTTGTCGGGTAGTTTTGATAGGGATGTGATGAGGAATTTGGGAGCACATGGAGGATTGGCAGAAGGCTTTGGATCACATGGAGGATAGGTAGAAGGCTCTAGAGCACATGGAGGTTTGGTAGAAGGCTCGGGTTTTATTGAATAGTTTGTTGGTTTTCCTTACGGCTATGTCTAACACTTTATCTACTTCGACCAAATGTTTTTTGTCTAGTTATGTATTATGGTGGATTCATATAGGTTAATTTATATTTAATGTCTACTTTATGTGTTATGGCAGATTCAAAAGACATTATTGTAGATTAATTTATGTTTGAATGCATATTATATTTGATGCGAGCTTTGTTTATTTTATTCACTCATTAATTTTTTTATTCATTATGTAAAATTAAAAAAAAAAGAATGTTTTCTATTTTTTTTAATTATTAATATTTTTCTGTCAGTTGTGACCGACAGACAATAGTAGATTTTATTTTATTTTTAAATTTTTCTGTCGATTAGGACCGACAGGAAGTTGCTGTGAACCCAACAATATTTTTAATTTCTTGGCGGTCAGGAACAACATTAATTGATAATATCCGACGATAGTTTAGTATTTGTTGTCGCATATATCCGACACAAGTTCTGATTTCCGACAGTAATATATGTTTTTTGTCGGTTATCATAGCGACACTAATAAATGATTTTGTAGTAGTGTGAGATGTACATCTGTTGGAGCAGTTACAAATTGACACACTGAATTCACAGCATAAGCTATATTCAGGCGTGTAAAGGTGAGGTATTGCAGTGAACCAACCAAACTTATGTACAATGACGAATCCTGCAATGGTTTTCCCTCATTCAATAGCATTTGATTGTGTGGCTTGCATGGAGTATTTGCAGGTTTGCAAGACTCCATTCCAAGTTTATGAATAAGATTTTTAACATACTTTGATTGATTCACAGATATGTCTCCATTCTCCTTGTAATGAATATGGAGTCCCAAGAAATAGGTAAGTCTTCCCATATCTTTCAAGTCAAAAACACCTGCCAAATCTTCAATGACTTGTTAAACTTTATTAGCATCTGATCCTGTCAAAATGATGACATCCACATATAGTAAAAGAACCACCACATCCTTGTCATCACTTTTCACAAATAGACTTGTGTCAGATGAAGATGCAACAAATCCCAAAGCTAGTAAATAGCTTGTGAACTTTGATTTCCATGCTCGAGGTGCATGTTTCAACCTATACAACGATTTAACTAACTTACAGACATAATTGGGTTTAGTTTGATCAACAAACCCTTAAGACTATTGCATAAACACCTCTTCTTATAAGTCACCATGCAGAAATGCATTTTTGATATCTAACTATAGTCTCACAGTAGTGTGTCGTACCACTGGACTAAAGGTTTTGAAGTAGTTAATGCCTTGCTCTTGGGAAAAACCTTGAGCCACAAGTCTGGCCTTATACCTGGATACACTTCCATCAAGATTTTTCTAAACTTTATAGACCCACTTACTTCCAATAATTGTTCTGTTATGTGGAGAAAGAACCAACTGCCATGTTCCTTGAGCTTTGAGTGCACTAAACTCTTCTTGCATTGCATTTTGCCACTGTGGGATTGTAGAAGCTTTTCTGAATGTTGATGGTTCATCCAAATCTTTTATTGCAGCAATTAAAGAAAAACCCCAGTAAATTCACACTTATCATCTATCTGTAGTGTTTGTAATTTTGGAAATGAACCAATGTACCCTGTGTAAGAACTTCTTGGAATTGCACCTGACTTCAACCTTGTGACCATATTGTGAACTGATTCTTCATTAGTTTCAACCAAAGGAGAAGAGATTGGTAGTATTACCATATTGTGAACTGATGTATTGCGGTTCACCCCAAGGTTTAGGCTAAGTCCACACTGATTGTATTATATTTCTCTGAGAAGTGAGGGAGAGAGAGAGCTCTGCTCTAGATAGGAGAGACCTAGGGTTTGTGAGGGTGAGAAGGCCCTTTTATAGAATAAGGGCTCATCCCCTAATTACATATTTGCCCATTCTTTTATTACATAATTACATTTAAGTCCCCCGAGTATTTATATGAGGTCTAAATACGAGGCCTTAAATATGGTATAAACAGTAGTCCCCTAAGTCTTCAGTCAAGAGAGTCTTTTGGCTGGAGACTTGAAATTCAGTCCATGTGTGGGCCGAAGTAACTAGATGTTTGTCTAGAACTGATACTCGGTATGAGGTGGTGCCCAATCCGAAATGATGCTTAACCAGAAGTAGCACATGTTGCGAGGCTGCTCTGCTTGTGGCTTATGTTGCCTTGGTTGGCTCGGCTTGTGGCGTTGGAAGCGAGGGAGTCCCTTTTATAGAATAAGGGCTCGCTTCTCAATACATAAATAATGGGCTAGAGTCGATGCTCGTAGTGGGGCGGTTGCTCGGCGACGCTCTCTAATGATGGTGAGGGAGTCCATTTTATAGAATAAGGGCTCGCTCTTCACTACATGAATGATGGGATAAGAGTGATGCTCGCGGTGAGGTGGTTGCTCAGCTGGCGGCGTTGCTCTCTAATGAAGGTGAGGGAGTCAATTTTTTAGAATAAGGGCTCACTTTTCAATACATAAGTGATGGACTAGGAGTTATACTCTCGGCGAGGCGATTGCTCAGCTGGCGGCGTTGCTCTCTAATGAAGGTGAAGGAGTCCCTTTTATAGAATAAGGGCTCGCTCCTCAATACATAAGTGATGGTTTATGAGTGATGCTCAAGGTGAGGCGGTTGCTCAGCTGGCGGCGTTGCTCTCTAATGAAGGTAAGGGAGTCCCTTTTATAGAATAAGGGTTCGCTCCTCAATACATAAGTGATGGTTTAGGAGTGATGCTCACAGTGAGACGGTTGCTCAGCTGGCGGCGTTGCTCTCTAATGAAAGTGAGGGAGTCCCTTTTATAGAATAAGGGCTCGCTCCTCAGTACATGAATAATGGGTGCTCTCTAATGAAAGTGAGGGAGTCCCTTTTATAGAATAAGGGTTCGCTCCTTAATACATGAATAATGGGCTAAGTCCCCCAAGTATTTTTCGTGAGGCCCAGTTGAGGCCCAATATATGGTACATAATGTAGTCCCCTAAGTCTTCGGTCAATAGAGTCAGTTGGCTGGAGACTTCAAATTGAATCCATGTATGGGCCGAAGTGGCGGTTGTTCGGAGGCTGTATTTGTATACCCTGCATTGAAGCTTTGTAGGCGAAGCTTTGCAAGTGAAGCTTTGAACGCTCTCACTCTCAGAGCTCTCTCTCTCCCTCACTTCTTAGAGAAATATAATACAATTAGTATGGACGTAGCCCAAACCTTGGGGTGAACCACGATACATCTTGTGTTATTTACATTTCATGCAGATTCACGGTCGGATTTACGTTGTACCAAGACCTCCGGTTTTGTGCATCAATAACATGCAACAATGATATTGTACTTTGAGTTGATGTTAAGAGAGTAGGAGAGCTATGGGTATGGGCATTGAGATCCTGTGAATCTTGACTGGATGAACTTAGAACCTGCAAGCTATCTCTTGATCGTTCTTCAGCAATTTCTGGATTTGCATATGGCTTTCCATGTGTTAGAGATGTTGTTGTAGTTGTATCAAAGGCAAAACATGGCAATTAAACAATGATTGGAGGCATTTTTGTACTCTATACCTTGTTTGACTTCCCAGAAGATAACTGCAGTTTCTTTTTTAATGGAAATGTAGTCTCATCATGAATTACATGTCTTAACAGTGCTAGTTTATCGCTACTTAAATCATAGCATACTATCCATTTATATCCAGCCGCAAAACCAAGAAAAACACATTGCTTGGATCTAGGTTGCAATTTATTTTGAGTATATGGCCTTAAGAATGGATAAACTGCAGATCCAAATATCTTCAATGTATGCAACACAGGTTCTTGTTTAAACAGTAGCTGATATGGGGACTTCATCCCTAAAACCTTACATGGCATTCTATTAATCAGAAATGCAGCATGCTTGCAAGCATAATTCCAAAATTGTAATGGGACCTCATCAGAAATGCAGCATGCTTGCAAGCATAATTCCAAAATTGTAATGGGACCTCAGCCTCAGTTAAAAGTGTAATTATAGTATCTACTAAATGCCTATGTTTCCTCTCAGCAAGACCATTTTGCTGAGTATAAGGATATGATATAGAATGTGTAGTTCTTTTAGTTGCCAAGAAAGACTTAAACTAGTTACTCATATATTCAGAACCACCATCTGTTTGTAAGCACTTAATTACATAATTGAACTGAGTTGTAACAAATGCAGGAAACTTGACAAATACTTGGAAAATATCTTATTTATTGATAATAGGGATGATCGATACAAATCTTGAGAACTCATCTACAAAACTTACATAGTACCTAAACCCTTCTAGAGACTTAATTGGAGTAGGCCCCCAAATATTATAATGTACTTTTTCAAATATAAAGCTAGCCTTAGTTTCCTTTACAGGAAAGGGTTGTCTACACATTTTCCCAGAAAGACATGAAGAACAAACAGAAGATGAGGAATCCTCACTAATAGACTGTCTAACATTTATGAGCATAACAACAAGTACTTCTTCAGATGGGTGCCCGAGCCTTTTATGCCAAACTGAAGCCTTTACAGCTTTCCCAAGTAGTGCAACTGCTTTATTTGAACCAACAACCAATCTTCTTGAAAACACATTCACAGGGATCTCATATAGCTCTCCTCTACTTTTGCCTTGGTACAATATCATTCATGTTGCCTTGTCCTGTATAAAAAATACAATCTCATCATATATGAACCAACAATCATTATCTTCACACAATTTCTTAACAAATAAGAGATTAACAGTAATTGTTGGAACATGTAAGATATTCTTGAGAAATAATAAATGTTGTGGAGTTGAAAGTGTTGCAAAACCAATATGATTAACAGTCAAACCTTCCCCATTACCAATATTGATTTAATAGTGATTTTCTCATCACCATTGTACTGCACATGTTGATTTAGATTCCCAAGATTAGGTATCATATGGTGTGATGCACCAGTGTCTAGCACCCATGTATCAGCAGCAAAGAAATGTTGAGCATTCTAACCAAATTCTGCTGCAATCATGTGAGATGGAGCTTGAGTAGAAAATGCAATGAGAGAAGGAAGTAGAGGTGCACCTTGATAGGAATAATTGTTTCTATGCCTACACTCTAAAGCATTATGCCCATTTTTCCCACAAATTTGGCATATAGTAACTTGGTATCCATTTGAACCATTATCACTCATGTTTAAGCAATTTGGAGTAGTATGCCCCATTCGAGAACATATTTAACACTCAATTGCTACACCAGATTTGAAATTAGTATTTCCATTCCAAGAATTTCCATTCCTAGAGTTCCTAGATCCATGATAGTTGTGTCCTCCTCTTTGTCGATTACCCTGATAAGGCCTTGAGTTATTGAATGAACCATATCCCCCCATAGCTATTCATGTTATAATTCTGTGAAGAACTATAACCATTTATGTTTTTATAGGACCTGTTGTTTCTTTGATACCTTTGACCATCAACAACCCTGGAAATAGTACTTGAACTCTCTCCTTGTGAGTAACCATCAGTTTGATTCCCACTTTTAGACTGACTCCCTTGAACATACATCGTAGCCATTCCACTTGTCAATGTGTTGATTCTTGCTTCTATAGTTAGTTCAGCACCAATCAATTGTGCCCTGAAATCTTTCAATGGAATCGAAGTTTCCCTTGCTAAAATCACTGTTTTAACTACATCAAACTTAGGTGGCAAACCAGACAATGCAGTAATCACTAAATCATTATCTGTCACTATTTCCCCTGCATCAATAAGCTGATCTCGAATTGCCTTCAATTTGAGCATATATTTGTCTATAGAATCACCACCCTTTTGAATTGTATGAAATTTAGTCTTAAGTTGATTTATTCTAGCCTGGGATACAGAAGCATATCTTTGTTGTAAGTTTATCCAGGCTTCATGAGAAGTTTTGCAACCAATCACATACTCCATTGCATCATCGAAAAGAGTGGCAATTAGCAAACGCAACAGTGCCATATCTTTTTGAACCCAAGATTTATACGCCTCGGTAATTTCTTTAGTTACTCCAGTTTCAGTATCAATCACAAAGTTGGCATATAGTAACTTGGTATCCATTTGAACCATTATCACTCCTGTTTAAGCAATTTGGAGCAGTATGCCCCATTCGAGAACATATTTGACACTCAACTGCTACACCAGATTTGAAATTAGTATTTCCATTCCAAGAGTTCCTGGATCCATGATAATTGTTTCCTCCTTTCTGTCGATTACCTTGATAAGGCCTTGATCATATACAGAAAAGAACCCAGATACAAGCAACTAAACAAACACCCAAAATTGCCATAATTCTTCACTGATGCAAAAACACAAACACTTGATTTTTGAAACTAATGGAGGAAAGTAATCAACCTGATACTTTGTTCAGCAACCCAAGAATTGAAGAAAACCAATCAGCAAGTCTACAAGAATTGCAATGAACCTCCAAGAACTTCAACGAACTCGTCAGCGGAAGAGATAGCATCAAGGATCGTCCAGGCGATTGATACCATTTTAACATAGGTAACCAGAGTTGCAAAAAGAAGAAGAAGAAGGAAGCAGTACAGAGAATGTTGAAAGATTAGAGAGAAAATTAGAGAGAAGATGAGAGATATTGTATTGATAGAATGATGACTTAGTACAAACATTAAGCCGCAATCAGCATTTTATATCTCTCTAGTGGCCTAACCACCTTTCTTACTGTGTAAGCTACTAATAACCATCCTAATTAACTTTCAACAGTAATATTGATGACATGGCAGATTATGTGGCATTTCCTTGAGTCAATATCATTCAACATGCATCCATGAAACATTAATTTTAGGACTAACTTTATTTCACTCTTTAAATTTGTCATGATTTTTAACATGTTTAATTTTCTCATTTTGCACTCTAAGGTATTGAAATTGTATCCCTTTATGCCCTCACTCAGAGTTATTGTCTTTCATTAAATTGATGACAATATGAGCATAAAACTCTTATATGATCTAATGTATAAGCCACGTTTCACCATATTAACAAAAAAAATTGATCAATTTAATAAAAGATTACCTGTGTAAAGAGACAAATGAATAAATTGATACCATTTTTAGCATCAGGATGCAACGTAAAAAATTTAGAACTTCATGACTCATATTAAAAATTGTCTCGAACCTGGAGAACGTAAGTTGCATTAGCCCTCCCATTTTAATGTCATTCAGCACGTTACCATGCATGTGATCAAGAGTCAGACAATTGTGTCCATTCTCAATATATCCAATTCAAAAGGCACGTCAATATATTTTTGTCATGAATCGACACTGGCCACCTTGCATGTAAATTTTCATAGCCAAATGTGTAAATGTTCAAGCTATATAAATGTTCATGTATTGACACTGGTCTCTAACGTACTATATGACTCAACCCATGTAAATGTTTATGTTTTGACATTGGTCTCCAACTATTATGATTCAAGGGTCAAACCTCGTTCTTTTAAAGTGAGGGTTGGATACTGAAAAAAAGAGGCTCCTATATGTTGCAAAGTCATAAGTGAGGGCACACTCGGTGCAAAGTGGGACGGGCCATGCAAGATCATTGGCATCAGTCGTCCTGACACCTACAAACTCTGAGACTCCAATGGCACAACCCTCGTCCATCCATAGAATGTTGATCACTTGAAGTACAATTACAAGCGAACATACATTTCACAAATGTTCTGCCCTTCAGCCATGGTCACCTTCTTAATGAAGAGGCAGTAATTTAGAAAAACTTTGTCTAACTCTTTTACTTTCACTATGGAACAGTCGGTCTATTTCTAATCTAACTACATGCTCTAACTCAAGGCTTCAACGTTCGTACTTCGCTACACACTCTAACTTAGAGCTTCCGCATGCACACTTTTGTTCTTCTTTTGTACACTTCTATTTATTCTTGTCCATTAATTTATTTAATTAAAAAAAAAAAAAGAATATCAGTTGTGAAAGATAGTACTTGCATCCCTCCATGGGGAAATCCTCATACAACATCTCTTGCGAATAACATATCTTAGCCATATAGATTTCATAATTGGAATCGTTTAATTTCTTAATTTTCATTTAAGATCATCCTTAAAGAAAAATCATTCGAATTGGAGATCGTTTAATTATCCAAATGTGAGGAACAAATCAACGGTATAAGTACTATGTAACATATTACCGTCCATTTATTTGAACATTTGAATGACTACGATCTCCAATTCTAATGTAGGGATGATTTTTAAATAAAGATTAAGAAATTGAGTGATTTCGATTATAAAATTGCAAAAGATAAGATATGGACATTCCCATGAAAAATGAGAAGTATTATCCGTGAGGAAATCACAATTCCCTTCAAATTAACCTCTGCAAACAATTTTCGTCCATATTCTCCGGATTCCACCACGTACGTAATGACCTTCTTAAATATGTTTACAAGACACGTCCATTTTGTCACCTTTAACACCAGTCACCTTTCATGTAATGTGCACAGCCAGGTATACGCAGGCATGCTTTGCCCTAACTTCTATAAATACCTCAAAACCCTCTGCTCTTTCTGCCCACAGCAAAAAAAAACAAAAAACAAAAAAAAACAAAAAAAAAAGAAAAAAAAAGAAAAGAGAATTCCTTTTGATGCAGTTCAATATATAGTAACTGAGAAAGCAACCATGGTGTTCATCACCAAGCCTAAGCATCCTTTGTTGTTTTTGTTCCTCTCCACTCTTTTCCTCTCTACCTCTTTGTCTTCCACTCTTGCTTATATTTGGCAGCCTTCGCCGCCGTCGCCCACCTGTGAAGTGTGCGCGCTTACCTCGAGCGCGGAGTATTGCAGAGCCAGGTATGGCTGTCCCTACTTCCGATCTCAAGGAAGTGATAACTGCATGCAGCAATGCGAGATGAAAATGAGTGATACTTGGCAGAAGGATCAATGTAAAAACACAGTTCAGGCTGCAGGGAGTTTATCAATATCAGGGGCAGGGGCGGCAGCAGTGCCAGCAGCTTTGCCAGGGCCAGGGACAGCAGTGCCAGGAGCAGTGCCAAGAGAAGATGAGGCAGCTAGATCAGTGCTAGGATCAGGGGCAACCGCAAGAGCAATGCCAACAGATGTGTTGGCAGCAGCTTGAACAAGGGCAAGGAATAAAAATGGAGGTCAACTAGTCATCTAAAATTGCATGTGTAGATGCAGCATGCAGTAGTTATCCTTTGCTAGAGTTTAAAAAGTAGTAGTAGTACTACTAATAGTCTAGTAGTATGTTGCTTATGTAAAGTAAACTTTAACTTAAGTCAAGTTCTGCTGTATCGTTTTGATACATACAGACGCTTAGTTTTTTAAATTTTGAGATTAAACATTCATGCTTTTTAGAGTTTTGATTAAACATTTTCCTACAATTTAGGTGCCACATGTATTAGAAGTAGCCTTTTTATAATGAAAAATTACCCAACTTACTATTATTTAATTTACGTTTTAATTCCTAGATATTATATCAAACTCCTAAAATCTTGTAGATAAATATTGTAGTATTCAATTTCAATAAAAAGTCTTTCAAATTACCACATGAAACGTGATGCATGCTCTTCCTTACAACAATGCTTTCCTAGATATTATATCAAACTCCTAAAATCTTGTAGATAAATATTGTAGTATTCAATTTCAATAAAAAAAATTTCAAATTACCACATAAAACGTGATGCATGCTCTTCCTTACACCAATGCTTTCAAACGGAATTTCTATCGTACCATATTGAAATTTCCATCATAATTCAACATAATTTTCCTTCTATTTTGCTAGTGATTTAGCGTTTTTTCAATGTTTATTTCAGATATGTGCATTTGAATTCAATCATGTTTATTAGTAGAAGAAATTGTCCATTTATTTCGTTTGTATGCTTTTATATTTGTTCTTTGTTTAGTGCTTTTGATTAATCGTATATTTCTTCTTGGTACATATTTGGTACGTTACTTTAACACTTTTTTGATAAGTATTTGGTATGTTCGTATTTCTTTTCCCATGAAAATCTAAGTGAAGTCCACTGATTACATTTATTAATGCGGATATGTCTTGCAAGAGTCCCGTTTGTGATGGAATCGTAAACTAGTAAGGTCACTTCCGTCTCCAAGAAACAACCTAATATTTTCACCACGTTGCAATGGTTGATTTGTGAAATCAAAATTACCTAGTTAATAAACTCCGCGTTTGGTACGTCTATATATATATATATATATATATATATATATATATATATATATATATATATATATATATATTTGGTACATTACATATATTGACACACCCCGACCCGAATCAGGGCATGTTGGCCGTCACGTGAGGGTGACGTAGCCATGTGCATAGTGCCGAAGCAATAATGATAATAGAGAATACGAAGAATTAAAAACCAATTCATAAGAGTACTAGCTAAGGTAAGTGCTAGAAAATGTGTGAATACACAATCAGAGTATAAGTAGCCTAAGTTCAGTCCATAAAATAAGTACTAATGAAACGACACCCAAAGATGCCCTACATTTGTGATAATCTGTCAGAACCTCCAGTTAATCCTCGTGAGCCACCAACGAACAAGCTTATCAAAAACCTGGAGGGGTGCAAAACAGAAAGTGTGAGTGGGCAAAAACAAAGCTTTTCAAAACCATTTCATTATCAAATGCTCTAACCCCTCGCCGTAAAACATGTATAATTTTCCCAGAAGTGGAATATAAATATATAAGTATATATATGCATATATTTCAATTCATGCTTCACATATCCATTTTCATAAGTATGCCATGCCAAAATATAAAACAGAATAAGTAACTCAAGTGAAAATAAATTCAAGGAAAATAACATATTAGCCAGAATCCCTGCAGATGTCTATACGGCTGAATTTATAGCTCATTAGTCAATCTAGCCAGAGTCACTGCAAGTGACCTATACGGCACTACACTTCACACTAGTCGGAACCACTGTAATGGTTTGTACGACAGGACTGGGTGTAATATAACTATGCTCCTTACTACATTCTCATTATAACTCTACGATAAATCGCTAGTCACCTATGAGTTGAAACTACATATAATGGTCTGTACGACAAGATTGTGCACCTAAATTGGATCCAATGTGAGCATATGGTGCGGGAGGTGACATTATATACAGGCATGTGCCATATCTCTGGCTAAATCACTAACACCGGGGTGCAGGTTTATGAGCTCAATGTTCTCAATTAATCACAACTGCTATTCACATTCACAATTCATAAACTCACCTGGGACTTACCTGAGCGTCCACAGCACCACAATTATATATGTATATATATATATATATATATATGCAAACATCATATGTATATTCTAAATGTAAAACAATTGGCATGGCAATTTAAGTCATAACTCATTTAAATGCATTTTCTGGGAAAGATACCAAGCATATACATATATACTTAAAACCAAAAGCCCACTCACTAGTATGTCGAAGGGTCGTAGCACCCGAGTCGTCCTTGACTGCACTCGTCCTTGAGATAAATCTCCCCTATATGCGAAACAACTATAAAAACGTTAATTTAAAGCACATAACCAATACTAACTAATAACTTATCATACAATGCTCAAATGGGATGTTTAAATATACCAACGTGATCTACACAACCTCACGAACATCCCCATATTTTAAGAAAAAATTTCCGACGTCCCACGGGCCGGCAAGTGCACGGCAACACGCGCGGCCACGCGTAGGGAAGCCTAACGGAAACCCTAACTGCCGTTAGGAATATTTTGTTAAAATAAAGGAATATTCCATCCAAATTACCTGATGTTGTTACCCTCCGTTAGGAATATTCCGCCAACTTTGACGGAATATTCTTCTTTCTTCTCCAATGAACCTCGTTGGTCGCCGCCGTCGCCGGAAAATTGGAAAATGTAAAAACCTTCATATCTCATCCAATTCTTAACCAAAATCAGTAAAACTTGCACCAATTTGAAGCTTAGGACGAGTAGAACACAACTATACCTGTTTTGGGACCTAAAATCCATGGAAATTTGCCAGAGAACCTTCGATAATCCGCCCAAACTTCAAATGCATCGATCTCGACTTCCCGACGTCCAAATCATGTCATTTTTCTTCTCTGAGCTTCGTGGAGAGGTCCTTAAGCTTCCTATAAGTTTGAAATCCTCTAAAAATCATGCATTTACGACTGCATGAACAATATTCAAATCGGAGGTTAAGGTTTCTCGGGTTTTTTCGAAGCTTTCATGTCCAAAAATGGTATAGATGGGTTCGTGACGATGAGATGAAGATGATGATGGTACCTACAAGCTCAATCCGTGACTGGTTGGAGTTTAGAGAGAGTGACCGTACAATTGTACGGACGAAGGAAGAAAAACTGAGGGAAGAGAGAGTGTACACGGGAGAGATAGAGAGAGAGTGTGTTTGTGGTCTAGATTTGGTCCCCAATCAAAACCAAAAAAAAATCTAAGTTCTAATTGGGTCCCAAAACTTAGGAAAATACATAATTTGTCGACAACCAAAGCTTAAACCACACCATCCCACATACATTCAAGGGTAAAACCGTCATTTCACAACGTCGAAACTAAATATTTTGGGACGGGCTGTGACATATATCATCCGGTATATATTTGGTACGTTTATATAAAAATGAGGAAGTTTATATTTCCGTTAGTGTTTATTAATGCAGAACTACTCTGTAACACTAACCGTACGTTCCTCATGTCGAACCTTAGACTTGGAGATAACCTCTTCTAAAAGACATGATTAATCGACCAAGAAAAGTTTATGTGTGCATATGTAGTGTTTTTATAAAGATTATACTCTTTGTGAAAATTGCAAATACATCATCCTTCGGAAGATCTAGCGTGACTTGTCATCAGTTTTTCCCCTTTTAGAAAAAGAAGATTTATCGAACATGTTAACTTAAGTATTTGTTTAGTCCGACATAACTCAATTTTTTATTGTTAAATGTAACGTTATATTTTTCTTATTTGGTATTTGGTGGAATTTAAGTTAAATCACACCATATCTGATAAAATTTAAGTTAAATCACACAACAAACTAAATGCGATAACTATTTAATAAATTTGATTAAATCGCACAAATGAACCAGCCATTTAGGGTCTCTTTTCTTCACCCATGATAATTAATTTTAGGTTGAATACTTGCATCATGATATATATGGTACGTATAACATAGCAGGCTATCCATAGGCCTAATTCTGACAATATATATGAACAATCTTTACCCTTTCCTAGTGATATCGGACATTAATATTAGTATCATACTGTCATAAGCATAATGCATGCATTCGTTAAACATTAATTTTAGGACTAACTATATTTTACTCTTTGAATTTGTGGTGATTTTTAAAAGGAAGTCTTAATAAAAGGGGCTTTCCACTATTCATTCTTAATCAAAACGATATTATATGTATGAAAAGTCTATAATGAGTCAAGCTCTTTTCTTTATTTATTCTTATGCCATTATTTTATTGTTGTAGCAGAGTCCACAATGATGTTGACATTTCTGTCTGATTAAAATACATTATTTTGCATGATGCTATTTAATTTATGCTAATTTGCTGTTAGCTTTTTATGCTTCCATCATGTTGTTGATGTTATGTAGCTCTTCTTCTGTCAAATTGTACCAGTACTGTTCATCGCCTTCTACTAGCTTTGCATCTCTTTCTCTGTCTTCTTTCACATTGTAATGCATATTTGTTGTTTCTCCTTTGAAAATTTGAGGCTTTTAGTAAGGCTAATGACTGAGTTTTGTCTTACTGTAAATATGCATTTCTTCTTCTTCTGCTACTAGTATCATATCATACCTAAAATCTTCAAACTCATCTAAATCTAGCATTTGGATCCCTCGAAATCTTAGAATAGTTTTGTATGAAGGAGTCCACTTATGTGGGGAGATAGAGGATATTCTAAAGGACTCTTTATTAATCATGGCTATATGCCTAGCTTTCTCCTTATGCATATGTTCATACCAATCTGGAGGACTGCTAATAAAACTTATGCAAATTTGTTTCCACTATTCTAGATAATCTTCTACTACTTTTATAAGCTTTCTAGGAAATGATTATAGTTGGGAAATATGATTAATGAATATTTTATCAAGATAGCCAAACTCTAATAGTAAGGCTAGGGTAACTTTTACTACATTATGTTTTTTCTTATGCTCATAACTAAAATGTCATGGTCTAAAATCTCTCATGTTAATCTTGGTCATAGCTATGCTAACCTTTGGTTTACAAATACAATTCTCTGTACTATCACAAAGACATGGTGGATACATCTTTGTAATAATATCCATCCCTGGTTTTGGATCAAAGATGGATTGATACAAAGCATATTGTAATTGTAATTTTAACTCTTGCATGGACTGTGATGCTCTGCTCAGGATCTCATTTTGCATAGTTGGTGGCATTATTCTTAATTTTTCTTTTGAAATTTCTTCTAATAGGATATCATCTATTATTAAGTCTAAAGATATATTCCTACAAAAACTTTAGTATCTTTCTTGCTTTTCTTTGTCACTCATACACTGATGCTGCTCATTATTTTGATGTTGCTCCATTTCAATGTCTTCCTCTAGCTCAATCTTAATCTCTTATATGGGCTCATTAGCCTCTTGTTCTATGTGTTCAATAACCTCTTTTTCTTTATTCTTATACTAATCAGTTTCTAAACCTATTTTCAATTCTCTTTTTGAGGTGTCACTTGCATTTTACTGCATTCTAAGAGATTGGAGTTCTTGGTTCATTTTGGTAAACTTACTAAGTAATGACTCATAGTCTCTAGAAATGACTTGAAGGTTGTGTTCAAGAGAATGAATATAATGCTGGCTTTGATCGAAATTAAAATTAAAACTATCAAACTCTTATTCTTAGGCTCTGATTAGATTTTCATGACCTAACCACATGCTTAGCTGTTTGATTTGGATATTCCAAAAGTTATCTAAGAGAACCTATTGCCTATCAAAGAGTTTTGGTACCCTTAGCCTATACCTCAGAGTTGGATTTCCGATTCCTTTAATAAGAATGCCATTAAAGTTCAAAGTGGGTACTGGTGGTGATGCTAGTCTGCTTATGCTATTTTGGAATCCATTGAATGATGAAGGTCCATGATACATCATTATGCTATTGAAATGTGCTTTTATGCCTTATGGTCTTTTGCTATTTGAGGATGATGGTCCACGATATTTTATTCCTGTTCAACGAATTAATCTTGATAAGATATCAGCTAATGTATTGTCAATACCTTTTATATGTTCAAACATTGTTTTAAAACCATTTCCTGTAATTGAATCAATAAAATTAACCCATCTTCAGGCTACCTGTTTATTAACATGTATCTTGTTATAATGAGAAACTATATTTTGACAATCTGTTCTAATCGTAAATACTTCATTATGTAAAAATAAAGAGAATGCTTCAAGTGAGTTAATTATTCCTAAAATTTCTAAATATGTTGATGGTAATCTTGACTCTACATCACTAAATTTTCCTAATGAATATCTACAAACTTGTTCGTCATACTTTGGCGACTCCTTAAGCTTTTTCTGGAATAGTATACATGCCCATCCTAATGATGAAGCATCTGTTTCAACTATTTTGTAACTATCATCTAATGATAATGTTAATGGCTTAAGTTGAATAATTTCTTCCTTTATATTTTGAACTAATTTAATATCTTCACTATTAAAATATTTTTGTCCTTTTTTGCTAGTTTTACTATGTAATATTGCATTTTTTCTTCCTAAATCTAGGATAAAATTTCTTGCATAATTTAACAATCCTAAAAATACTTGTAACTGTTTTTTTTTTTTTTTTTTTGTCTTCTAACTTATCTGGAAATTTTAAGACCTTTTTAGCTATATGATCTTGTAATTGTATTGTACCTAACTTGACATACATTCCTAAAAATTCTATATCTTGCTTTTCGAATGCTATTTTATTTTTGCTAATCACAATTCCATTATTGATAAATTCTTGTAAAACTATCTCTATGTGCTTTCTATGTTCATTTCTATTTTTACTATGTACTAAAATATCATCTACATAAACACTACAAAATTTATCATATTTCTTGAAAATTTGGTCCATCTTTCTTTGAAAGATCAATGGAGCATTTTTAAGTCCAAATGGCATAACAAGCCACTCAAAATGTCATTCTGGACAAGTAAAAGTTGTCCACTCAATTGATTCTTCTGCTAATCGTATTTGCCAAAATCCTGATTTACAATCAAATTTACTAAAATATTTACTCTCTTGAATTTTATTTATAAGCTCATCCTTATTTTACAACTTATAACTATCTACATATGTATTATCATTTAATCTCTTGTAATTATAAACTATTCTAGCCTTACCTTTTTTCTCACAACAAATGTTGCTGATTTATGTCTAGACTTGGAGGGTCTAATTACTTTTAAATTTAACAACTCTTTTATTTGTTGCTCAAACTCTTGTTTATCTAATAAACTACAAGGCATATCAGCTGTCTTAATGGTTAAATTTGGATTAATTATATCTAATTTGCTAATGTTTTATTTTTACTCCAATGTAATTGTGGGTCTTCTCCTATGATTCTAGTTTGTTTTGCTAATTGTAATAATTCTTCTAAACTCTTTGGTCTATCTAATTGTAATATTTCTATACGGGTTCCTTCTTCTAAAATCGGATACTCATGTTCAAATATTTCTTCATCAAACTCTTCTATATAATAACTATCTTGGCCACTAGGCTTTTCTATACTTATGTTTTTGTATGCTTCTACAATATTACTTTGATCAGTTATTGTAATGCCTATTTTGAAAAATGTTATGTTAGGATTCCTAAATAAAAAACGTTTCAAACTTTTCAAAAAATTTAAACCTAAAATGAATGGGTATGATCCTATTGGTGAAACAAATGTTAATGGTAAATTAAATTGTTATTTTTCTACTTTAATAGACTCATTATTAATGTAATGTGTTAAGTAAACTGGTATCTCATCAAATTGTGTTATTCTCACTAGTTTAGCTAATTTTTGTTTATATTTTTCTGGTACTAACTCTTCTTTTATTACACTCTTTGTACTTCATGTATCTATCATAGTTGTTGTTTGTATTTTGTGTTCTTTTGCTATTTCTATTTCACAATTTATGGTAATTAAATAATTATTTTTTGGCTTTTCTATACTATAAACATATTTCCTAATATTTAAGTATTTTCTTGTGATTCTACTAAATTAATTTATAATAACCTATTTCTATAACATCTTTCACACTATAATATTTATTGCTACACTTACGACATTTTTCTAGCCAACCTAAATTTATATATTTATACTCTTCTTCATGTTGTTCTTCTATGAATGCACACATATACTCTTCTAAATCACTATTTGAACTTGTTTGGGCCCAAAAATATTGGTTTGGGCCGAGTTTAGAATTGTTCTCAGCCCAGAGGCCGTGTTTAGGTGTTGTTGGGGGTTATTCAGCCCATGGGCCGCGTAGTCGAAGCTGGCCGTGTCCCATCGGGAACCTGTGGGATATGAGTGAGTCCTATTACGAGAAAGAGTTTCGACAGGATAAGGATGTTGGAGTTTGAGATTGAATATGGCCTGATAACGAGGTAAGTTCAAAGTCCTAGTAAGAGTAAGATTGGCCGAGATAAGGTTGTATCGGGGAAAGGAGTTTTAATCCAAGAATGATTGGGATTCAACACAGGTTTGCTACTATAAATAAGGGAGGGAGGACATCGAACAGGCCCCTCCAATTCAACACACAAATTGCGCTATGCAAACCCTCGCTCTACGCGAAACCTCTCAACAACCTTGAGATTTTTGTTTTCCTTTTTCCGCCAACATACCTTCAGTTTGGATAAACAGCACTGTAGAGACAACCGGCGAACATCTTCAGTTTGGATAAACAACACTGTTGCCGTAGAATCAACCGACCATGAAGCACCTTCAGTTTGGATAAATAGCACTGCAACAGGGTCGACTAGTTATCTATCCAAGTCTCGGTTGAGAAGAATTTTCGGATCCTTATTAGCAGAGGTCATCTCATCAGCTTTCTCAGTGAAGTGAGGTGTTACTATGGCTTGGCACATTGAACGTTGAGTTATCTTATGATTGGATACTCACAAGTAGGTTTCAGAGTTCGGCATTCTGACGGCCGAACCACGTTTACTATCAAGACATATATCTGTTTTGAGTATTTGTGCCCTTATACTTTGGTGTCAATTCAGTGTGCTTATACTCTTACGAATATAATCACTGTGACCGAATCTGGCACCGATGATTTGTGAACTTCACAGAACTAGTAGCCTTGTCTTCAAGCTTTAGAACCCGAAGACCGAGACGTGTTCCTTTCTCGGCCGCAGTCGCAAGATCAAGAAGTCAACATCGCGCTCAACACAACATCAACTCATTTTACTCATCGGCCGAGCTCGGCCGTCGAGTTGGCATGCCCCGTACACAACCGAATGACGTAGTTAGCTTATTAATTACTCGGCCTCCGCACCACGTAGGCTTGGTAGTTTTTAGGGTCAACAGAACTACTTGAATCTTCCAAGTTTGAATCTATCATATTTATACTTTTTATACTATAAATACTCTCATTATCACTTAAATCATCTAAACTATATATTGACTGTATATCCTCATCTTCTTCTAACTTAAACAACTCTACCAAATGTACTTTTTCTCTCGGTTGTTTACCTAATTTTGGACATTTAGGTTTAATGTGTCCAACTTTTCCACATAAATAACATTTACAACTACTGTTATCTTTTGGTGCTTTATATTTTCTAATCCAAGGTCTGCCACTTCTTTTCCTAAGTTGTATTGGAATATATTTTCTCTTCCTATATGTTCTTGAAAGTCTTATGCTAAAATTCTTATGCTTATTTTTCTTATGACAACCATACTGTTGTGGTAAATCTATATTTTTACAACTCATGTAAAATTGCTTTCTGATCTGTCTCTTAGCTTTTATTTAACTACACTCTTGTCTAAGTATATCATATACATGTTGAATTCTAGGTCGTATTGCAATATCATTTTTCTTTGGATGTTTTTTCCATTCATTCCATATCTTTTAACCTATTGGTCCTTTTATTTTTGTCATATAAGTATCTAATAAATTAATATCACTAATTCTACCTGTTCTTCCTAAATATTTAAAGAAATTTGTAGTATACTTAGTGATATACTGTAGATCACAAATTTGTATTTGTTCTAATTTTCTAATTGCTCTTATTTGTTCTTTTTCGCTTCTGCCATCTAACCTATTATGATCTAAAAATTCTTGTTTAATCAAAGTAACAAAACCATCAATATTAAAATTTGTTTTAGCTACCTGATGCTGTTCTAGATTTTGAACTTTCCATGACTAAAAATAATAAAAAACTAAACCATCTAAAGTATGCTCAAAGTAATCTAACATATTTTGTGAATTACTAAAATCTAACATTAATGCTGCATGTATGCAACATTTCTCCCATCTCTCAATCGTTCTTTTCCAATCTTGTGGATCTACATTATCTACTTCTGTTTGTTCATTATATTGTTCATTCGTTTGTCTCAAAAATTGTTGATCAGCTCTACCTACATATCCTGGATTTGGATTTTCTACTCCTGATGTACAACTTTCTTCTATTGGATTACATTCTGTTTTCAATTCTAATAATTATTATATTCTTTTAATCATAAAATATGTTCTACTCCTATTTCTAAAATTAATTTTTTCATCTCTTCATCTGAAATTCTATGTAGTCCTCAATCATATGTCTTATATTTTTCTAAGTATTGTTCTTCATCTAAATGATCAATATCTTCTATAAGCTTATCTACAATATGATCAAAATTTTGCTCAACTAAATTAATATCTAAATTATCAATAGTCATATGAATACTCTCGTTTTTTATCTCACTCTCATCCTCTTCTATATTTTCTAATTGCTTATAATTATTAAACCTAATTGTTTCTTTACCTATACTAGTTTCATATATTTGTACTCTATCTGGTTATCTATTTTTTGCTACTTGTAAATTAGGTAATGTCCACCAAATTCCTTCTAAAAAACTATTATCTACGGGTTTTGCTTCGATCATATTTACATGCTTACTACCAAATGTTTGAACTAAATTTTGAAATTATAAATCAAACTTATGATTATATTTATCAGACACTTTTCCAATATACATTAAACTAATACACAAATTTTTATACTATCCTTTCATATTATAATTTTTTGTTCTTATGCAAACTCTCTTTCTTCTCTCAAGTTCTCTAAAGTTTGATATGTTGCTCTTTTTGCTTCTAAAACTCTATGATGCACTTCTGTGTTATTATATTTACTAATAAATGAAGGGTGTTCAAGATAACCACGATAAAACTTCTGCTTCTTCAAAGTACTGCTAATTCTTTTGGATATATATGCTAATATTCTCTTTATGCTAGTTATAGTTGGGTGTCTAGGACAATAAATACCTGGTGGTTATGGTTAACAAGGTCTACAAGGACAATAATATCTATTGTTTATACAAAATTAAACAAGTGTGTGATATCAGTTGTGTTAATAACTTCCGTCCTCAAGGTACTTTACTATCATAATTATACTATTAATATGCTAAACTTGGCTATGATACAAAATTCGCACAGCAAAAGCCCGGTTAAATAGTTGGATGGTCATTATAACAATTAGACATAAAACCTTGCACATGGAACTCGACATGTTTTAACATGACGGCCATTCATAGTACAAGTATAAGGCCTTTACAGTTGAACTCAAAGGTACGAAGAACTCAGAGATACCCTAGTTAATGTCCAGTTATTTGTATGGCAAGCATTCGACTATAATAGAGTACTCGAACAAAGTATGATTGTCAGTTTAGCAGGTTAATAATATAACTACAATAATGTTTCCCTATTTTGGACTAGAAGTTTAATTAAACAAACACACTAAAGAAAGAAAACAAAACTTACTTAAGACTTGGAGATTGCTTGAATATGTACACTTGAACTTTTATTGATATATAAAATGTTTACAAAGAGAAGTGTTTACAAAGGATGCTAGGAAGGTTTCAGATGCTTGAGTGTATGAGGATTGAAGTATGGTGTGTTTACAATGAATGGAACTCCTTTTATATACATTGAATGAGAATACTATGGTATTAAAAATCTTTACAAATAAATGGTGTAGACGTATCCTTGGTACTTGTCATTTGTCACTTTGCTTCTACTGTTGCTAAAATTGTCAGCACTATTTCTGAAACGTGGTCTGACTTATTTGTCTTCTTTTGCCTTGTTTTGATGAATGCATTTCAACTTGCAGCATGGCTTGTCTCCTAGAGCCCATAACTTTGTCTTTTTTTTGTTTTTTGTTTTTTTTTTTTTTTTTTTGTATTTGCTTTGATGAAGAGCATGTGACTTCTGATGGATGTTGGAGATTGGGATACTTATGCCTTTTTTTGTCAGAAGGTTTTCAAAGGCAACCTTGCCATTTTTTAAATTATTTGTCCTTACGGTTAAATGAAAGTTGTTTAGGGGTATTTCCATTAGTTTTCCCCTTTTTAAAATGGTTATGCAATTCTAATTTTCTTATTTTGCACTCTAAGATATTGAAATTGTATCACTTTGAACTAGATTTGATTGTTTAATCTTTCATTAAATTGATGACAATACAAGTATGAGACCCTTATAGGTATTAACTACACTGAGAAAGAATCAAAGCAAGAAGGAATGTAGGAAAATGAAGAACTTGAGAGAGAAACAATTGAGAGAGAGAGAGAAAGAAAGAAAGAAAGAGTAAATTGTATGAATTGTATTTCAGACTTAATGAATTGGATCCTTACAATTACAGAGTTTTTATACACACATATATCTAGCTTAAAGCTTCTTTGTTGCACTTCTAACAGACTAAAATCTTTGCAACACCTTAACCGCTTTAGTATGACATGATAGCCTCACTAACTAACCAATGATGAGCTGTCATTTAGTGATACTCAACAACCCCCCTCAATCTCAAGGAGTAGGATTCTCTTCCTTCATATTTCCATCTTCTCCTCTCACACTCTCATTTTTGTCTTATTGTCTCACACTCTCATTTTTGTCTTCTTGTCTCTATATAAAAATCAATGTATGATGTTGAAGTCCTTATTGTCCATATACTCCTAGCCCTGCTACCTCTCATCAATTAATCAATCCTCTATAGCTGCAAGCATTGAAAAATACTCAAGAACGATGCAATTTCATACTCGTCGATCACCTTCCCAATGACGTTCAGCCCCTCAAAGTGATGTCTACACCTCTATAGCTACTGCAAACCAAATATAAATTTGCACAGCTAGCTTGAAGGCATTTCAAACCATAAAAAAAGTGTACATATCCAACTGGTGCAAAATAGAACCTTGTATCATCCTTTGAATCACATATTACTTTTGCACATACAATCTTCCCAAAGACAGATTGTCTTCCAATATTGTATATTAACCTGTGAAAGCGATTGTTTACTTCAAATGTGATTCCCTTTTTTCTCCAAATATATTCATTGCCTTACTACAACGTACAGACCAAGATCTTAGAAAAAAACTATGCTGCACAAATCCAAAAGTCCAATAATCCTCTACCTCTCACAGGAGCTTCAATTAAAGAATAGCCTCCTATAAAGTTGTAACACACCCTCATGCTAGTTATAGCCATTTATGGCAGGATTACCCTTCATGGAATTTACCGTCAATAATTTCATTTAACAATGGCTTCATGCCAACAATCAAAACTAATTACTAGCGGCTTCATGCCAACAAATTTCAACTTCTAATGGCTTCGTGCCAACAATCTTCAAGCACTAATGGCTTCATGCCCACAATCAAAAAGCTAATTTCTGATGGCTTCGTGCCAATACTACACAACACTACACTAATGTCCACAGGATCGCCTTTTGTGGATTTTACCAATTCACAACACTACCTATTCATAACACGGTATTACTCTTCATGGGATTTACCGTTAACAACATCTTCAAGCTTCATCTTTTGAGACACATATAACCGGACTTACAGTAGATACATGCTAACAATTGAGCTAGTTAGACTCTGAAATTATAGGTTGTGATAAGGGAAAATATTGCACAAACTCCTCAATAAGCTCCTGAACAATCTTCTCAGACATCACATTTCCCAGTTTGGCACACACCATAATCTGAATAACCATAAACTAGTATATGACAGAACTCAAGAGTTCCCACCCATTTCTCCAATCATATTAAGATTTGCAGAAAAATCAAACCTAATAAAGAGATTGAGCAGAATTTTAGTAGCAATCTAGAGCAACAATCTTGAAACCAAATACCACACACAACTTGAAGAAGCCAGAACAAACTCATAAGAGAGATGAACAAACGAAGTGTAAATTCAATATACCAGTACTCTTTGGCTATTAACCTTACTAAATGACAAAATAGAGAACATTTTCTTACTGAAACATTTAATCAAACGGATTATGTACATTATGAAAACCAAAAATGAAAAACCTGATAAGAACTTCAATCTTGACCTAAGAACACTAAGAGAGAAAACCAGAAGTCTTTCATCGATCTAAGAACCCATAGCAGAGTCAGAACCAATATTAACTGCCTTGTTAATGGAGAAGATCTACAACCAATAGTCCTAATCTTTGTTAGACTCTGACGACGAACAGAAGTCTAAGCACGCTGTTGCTGTCAAAACCTAGATTGAAGACGTCAAGCCATCGACGCAAGATTACGACAAAACACCAATTCCTGAGGACAATTCTGATTTCAACTAAGCAGCACAAGATTTTGTGAGCTTTAATTTGGTGGATGACGATGCGGAGAAATTGAACCAATTCGGGTATTTATTTTGAGAAAAAACAGAAGAAACTAGAAACTAATGAAGGCATAATAAGAAAGAAACCATCACCAGGATCCATGGCGTGAGCCTGGCAATTCTGATACCATATTAACTACATTGAGAATGAACGGAAGGGCAATTTTGTAATTTCACTATGGTTCGGTTAGATATTTTGAAATGCTTGCTTTTGGTCTGAATTGGTGTGCCCAAGGAGGCCCCACCCTTTTAGTTTTGTCCCCCAGACCATTTTTCCTCTATTCTCTCCTCTTTTGCCGTAAGGTTCTATCTCCCACTTCTTTCCCTCAACTCATTCTCATTTCTCTTCCATCTCTCTACAAACGTAGAGGATAGCACCATACCCATCGTCGTGTTTCGACGAGCTCCAACCATTAACCACCATCATCTTTACGCCCCTTAAACTTCCCTCTCAACCTTGCAACATCACCACTGCGGCAGAGCCGTCATCTTCAACGAGTTTCTCGACTTCCCGACACGATGGTAAGGTTCTAAACCCTTTGAAATAGTCTTTCCGTCATCCCTTGTTGCAGACTAACTCCTTCGTGCGTGTTTTGGATGTCGAAATAAAAGAAAACCAGCTAGGGGATACTTCCCTAGATTCCGGTGAGAACCCGAAACTTGCAAGCTGTTTTCCGGCCAACTTCAGCCACGTGAAAGGTATAATATTCGTCCTTGTTCCTTGGACTTCAATTTGGTATATTGTATGACTTGTTTTGGTTAATTTTTGGAGTTAAACGGAGCTTGGAAAGCTCCGGCTTTCTTTCTCATGGAAACCGACCAACTTGTCTTAAAACTGGATTAACCCGACCCGCAAGCCCAAAAATCGGATCAAAACCCAACCTTGATACCAGGCTCAAACCCTTGAACCATGCTACCCAGCCCAACCCAACAAACTGGGCCTAACCCAGCTATCTAGGCCAACCTAACTACCAGGCCCAACCCAGCAACCTAGAACCCAAATCTGAACTGAACCCGACCTGAGTCGGATACCCAGTTCCATGGTTGGCACGTGGGTCGCACGTGAGTCCCGAATGAAGATTTAGTCCTGCCTACAGGTGAATGATATCATTATATGGCTTCAGTCGGGTGATGTAGGGCATACGGGTGAATGATACCGCCTTCCGGTGATTTTGATACCACTACAAAGCACATTATATATGATATATGCTTTATGAAGTTTTATGGCATGCTAGGGTTTTTAGAAAACCTATTACATATTATGCTATTGAGTTTTCATAAACTGTGAGGGTTAGTGAGTTGATGAACAACTATTTTAGTATCACCTATATATAAACTTGGTCCACTCACGTTTTGTTTTACGCCTCACTCAGGACTTAGAATTGAGGCGTACAATTCTGGCATCAAGGTACTCTCGCAACGTATCTTCAAGTTCTCTCAATGTGGGACCCATTTCTTTGTTTGTACATTCTTTATAATATTCCTTTTTCAATGTTCTAGTTTAATGGTATGCTCTGAACACGTTCCACAATTGCATATTCATTATAATTAAATTTACGAGTTTTATTTATGTTCATTCTTTCTTCATTGTTCTCATGCATGTAAGTATGGCTTTGTCACCTTTAGGTGTCGGCCAGCACGTGCCTACCCTGGTGTTTTGGAGGATATCGAGGTCGAGCGTGTCAATTTGGTATCAGAGCGTGGTTTGTTCAGAGCATACTTAGGATCTTCTATTACTGTAGTAATGTGTCAGCCTTGACATCATTTAGATGTCACGGTTTCTGAATTTGGTGCCATTCGGTGCAGTTGTGCAAACCTTTTTCCATCTGAATTGTCACATTCTATTTGAAATACAAGAATTCGTGTTAGGATTGTGCCTCATCGATGACAAAATGGAACGATGGACAACTTTCATTAGTGGATCGATACTCTACGATACGCGTTCCCTAGGAATGGCGGGTAGAGTCGGTTTTACATTGAAATGACATGAAATAGAAGATCTCAGTGAGAGGAAGTCTAGTTGAGACCATATGAAGATCCAAAATGGTGTTGTTACTTTGGGACATGCATTCCTTAGGAATAGCGAGCAGAGTCAAATTTACATAGCAGTGTTATGAAAAATCTTAGACGGTTAAAGTTGGATAAGACAAGTTAGAGATCTGATATGGTGATGTTACTCTGCAACATGTGTTCCCTAGGAATGGCTGGCAGGGTCACATCTATGTAGATATTACTCAAAATATCTGAAGTTCATGTGGGAAGAAGCAAGTAAGTGCTAGTTATTGCGAAGTTTAACAAGTGTTAGTTTGTGGGAACAAATCAATGTTCTCGGACTCGTTCCCTGAGGAAATTCATGTGGACCCTCAGAACAATTCTCGGCGATTGTTCCATTGGTAACCTTTTTGCTTACTCCAACAACGAGGTCAAGTTTGCTAAACGTCGACAGTCAGTTGTACACCAAACTCTTCGAACGTTGTTGTTGTTTAGAGTAGATACGTTTCTTAGGAAACTCTATTATAGCAGACACTATTCTCGTCAATTTCCAAAAGGGTTACGACTGTTGGAAATTGAAAATCCTTACAAAGTGTTGTGAAATCTGAAATGTCCTCGGTCTCTTCACTTTCTATCTACCGTGCTTAATGATTCTTTGAGCATGGCCCTATTTCCTTCTTAGCTAAGAAACTAGTTAATTTTTTTGCGATGTTAAAGGTGAACGAAGTTTCTAACAACTGAAATATTGTCTCACTTAACCATTATTCTTGCACTTTTTTATGACATCGACAAATTTCGAATTCTATGGTATGTTTGGCTGCATGCTGATGCAGCATGATTGTGTGATACGCGTGCCTCTTGACAGTTGGAGCCGCATGAGGTGAACCATTCTATCTACAACCTTGAGCCAACAGTTACAATCTTACTTGAAAACCTAATGACACCCTTTCTTAGTAGAAACATATGCGGAACGAAGGTTGGGAACAAGACTTTTTTGGTGTTTTGAACATCGTCTTACTCATGTTGTCGCCCTTATTTTTCTTGACGTTGTTGGTGAGTTTTAAGTCGTTGGTTTTGCATCCTTTCTGACCAAAGAAGTTGTAGTGTATCGTGACAAAAAAATGCTTAATTTTGAGAAATAAGAGGTGGATGGAACTCATCGGTGATTTTGATTGAACTTTTGAGTACCATTTTGGTTAGGCAATTGTCGTAGCTGATGCTCCCAGTTAGAAATCACATGGACAACTTGCCTCTATCTGAGGTATCCATGTCCCACTATCGTTTTCTCTTCTAGGAATTGGCTTTTCGTTGGCGTCTGATCTACAGTGAGTATTGTCAGCTCACTTCTTAGTCAAACCTTTATCGGTTGATTTGGAATTTGAAAATTCGAGGAATTGAAACTCTGTTGATAAGAAACGATTTGTTCTTGCCTAAGGGTAAGGAAACTGTGAAAAAGGAAAATTCTTGATGAGGCTCATATTTCAACGTATGCCATGCATGCTGGCAGTACTAAATTGTACCACTATTTTTTTCCGTTTTATCACTGGTATTGTATGAATGGGATGTCGCTGAATATGTGAGTAAATGTCTGATTTACTTGTAAGTGAAAGCGGTGAGATGGAAGCCATCAGGCTTATCTTAATTTCTTCTACTCTTGTTTGGAGGTGTGAAGAAATTCCCATGACTGTCCTTCTTAAGTTGTCAGGGAGCCACTGGGGAAGCATATGGAAATGGGTGAATGTCACCATAGATTTCCTGTACAAACCACCTTGTACACGTGGAGACTATGATGACATTTCGGTAATTGTTATCAACTCACTTAGCATACTATACTTTTGACCACTTAGCAGAATTCTTTATTCTAAACTTTGTTAGATTGACGTCTTGATTAACATCAGTTTCGATCGAAATCCCATATTCACCTCTTGGTATTGGAAGGCATTCTAGTCGACTTTGGGTTCGTGCTTACCCTACGACAATTCGTGTCATTTCTAAAACAAACAGACTATTTAAGAAAACCACTCTGATTCGAAAGTTTTAGCTGGAACCGCCAGTCCTTCAATCACCTGCTATCACCCTATCGAGTGAATCATTACCAATGGTGATTGATTATCCTTGAGATCATCGTTGTAACAATTGTTGTGAGTATTGGATTAGGAAAAGTCTAAGTTCCATATTTATTTAGATTACTGTAAACTACCAACCGAGTCGAATCCCCACTCAACCATCTCGACTTACCCCTATAGATTTGAGTTAGGTACTTACACGTATTCTTGCATCAAAGCTACACATTCATTCCAGTTATCTTGTTTTCTAGCCTTGATGGATTTGTTTGACCCTTAAATTCTTAAGTGTTCTCTTAGCCTTCTCGGCATAGCTGTTCGCTAAATCCGAGAGAAATTTTCAATGAATCAGCTCGCTTAGGCGTGGTGGATCACATTGTTCTGGCTTACGGCGTGCCGTCACTATTTGTACCTCATTGTGATGCGTGTTTCTTTTCTATGTCTTGTGAAGTTTTCTTGACAGCCTTGAGTACTAAGTTATTTGTCCAATACGGCATTTTTTCCCGTAAACTATTGGACAGTCCGAATGAACTATCTAGACCTTGGAAGATGTGTTGTGTTTTTTCGATTTGTGGTTTCTAACTGATTAGAGTTTGCACCAATCTCTTTTGGAGTAGTTGCGATGATTTTTTTTTTTTTTTTTTTGGGTTTAAGTATGGCACATTTTTTGAGACATGGCATAAGGGTTTCTACAGGCAGCATTGGTTAGGCAATAGAGTTTTGCAAATTAGTTTTCATATGTTTGAATTTTCATTATGGGAAACTATGTCCTTCTGATGTTGTCGACTTGGAGTTGGACAAATGGTAATTTTGCACCTTTGATAATCGTTACTTGTTTAGCGATACAACAATGTGTTGTTGATATTACGGGCTGCAGACTGTAATATTGATAGCTTATTTGTTGGATTCATTAAGCAAGTGGGCAGGTAGACCCATCTACGATAGTTGTTACTATTTAGTTATTGTTGGGGCTTGACCCAAAGACACACACCTGTTCTCGGAGTACTTGACGTTACGAATACTTGGGCGAGACCCACTTTCATTTTCATTTTTAATTCTCAATGAAAGTATTTTAGCGTACTTTATTATAGCTACATTTGTATTTTCGACGTTACAAATATTTGGTTGAGTCTTTTCCACTTTCAGTGTTAAGTTCAATACGAATTTTCGACCTCTATGTTAGTACATATCTATTTTGACGTTATCGTATTATTCGTACATATTCTTGACCTTACATCATTATGTATATTTTACTTTATATCTTTATAAAGTATGTTACTGCTTTTATACTCACGGAGGAATAGGGTATGAGCTTGGAGGCATGAAAAAGGAATCATTGCAACCCGATCGCGACGGTGTGGCATATTCTCTTTTGTGCAACCGCTCTGACTTGATTTCTCCTCTATATATATATTTTTCTTCCTATCCTCGAGTAATTTTGTATAGTAAGTTATTTCAAATTTCGAGGATGAAATTTTCTTAACGGGGGTTGATTGTAACGACCCGTCCCGGAATTTAGGGAACTGAAGGGCAATTTTGTAATTTCACTATGGTTCGATTAGATATTTTGAAATGTTTGCTTTTGGTCTTAAATGGTGTGCCCAAGGGGGTCCCACCATTTTAGTTTTGTCCCCGGCCCATTTTCCCTCTCTTATTTCCTCTATCCCCGTAAGGTTTTCTCTCTCACTTCTTTCCCTCAACTCCCTCTCGTTTTTCTTCTCTCTCTACAAACGCAGAGGATAGCACTGTACCCACCGTTGTGTTTCGACGAGCTCTAACCATTAACCATCATCATCTTTACACCATTTAAACTTCCTTCTTAACCTGCAACAACATCATTATGGGAAAGCTGTCATCTTCAACAAGTTTATCAACTTCCTGACATGATGGTAAGGTTTTAAACCCCTTGAAATCGTCTTTCCCTCATCCCTTGTTAAAGACTAACTCCTTCATGCATGTTTTGGACGTCGAAACAACGGAAAACCAGCTCGGGGATACTTCCCTAGATTCTGGCGAGAACCTGAAACTTGCAGGCCATTTTCCGGCTAACTCCAGCCACGACTGGCCACGTGAAAGGTATAATATTCTTCCTTGTTCCTTGGGATTTAATTTTGTATATTGTATAACTTGTTTTGGTTAAGTTTTGGGGTTGAACGAAGATTGGAAAGTTCTGGCTTTCTTCCTCGTGGAAACCAACCAACCCGGCCTGAAACCGGATCCAAACCCAACCTTGATACCCAGCACAAACCCTTGGACCGTACTACACAACCCAACCCAACAAACTGGGCCCAACCCATTAATCGGGCCTAACCCAACTATCTGGGCCACCCTAGCTACCAAGCCCAACCTAGCAACTTAGAACCCAGATTTGAACTAGACTCGACCCAAGTTGGATACCCAGTTCCATGGTTGGCGCGTGGGTGTTGCCATGGGCCTGCGCATAGAGCCACGCGTTTCCACAGAAGCTATTATGCTTCGCCACTGTCCACAGCGGCGCCGACAATTTTGCCAACCAACTTTTCAGCGACTTAATTTGGCGCGTGAGGGTACCTAAGGTTCCTCCTTCGGTTTTTCGACGTCTTGAATCCGTTTATGACGTCCGTTTTCCCAAATTGAATCGTTATAGTATAGTTTTATTAATTGGTCCCTTTATATGCTTAGGTGCGTTTGTTTGTGGCGTTTCTGTCTTCTCTTGTTTGCACGGCTTTTCGGCAACAAAGTAAGGTGAGTGGCCCCCTTCCAAAATGCATGATTTTACTATTAGAAATGCATACATGAAAAACATGATTTAATGGCTACGTTTTATGAGTAAATTGGCTTTACGCTTTACG
The DNA here is from genome assembly GCF_042453785.1 of Malus domestica. Taxonomy (NCBI): domain Eukaryota; kingdom Viridiplantae; phylum Streptophyta; class Magnoliopsida; order Rosales; family Rosaceae; genus Malus; species Malus domestica. The sequence goes on along the minus strand of NC_091676.1, from coordinate 16,534,439 downwards.
AAATATCATGCTTCACTGGATTTATGCTTATTGAGATATTCATGAATATGATTTAAGATATGATGTTTGAGCTATTGAGCTCTGTTGATATATATACATATATTTTGGAAATATTATGTTCATGTTTTTATATGTTTATTTAGTGGTTACTCATACGATCTGCCTACGGGCGAATGAAGATTTAGTCCTGCCTACAGGCAAATGATATCATTGGCTTCAGTCGAGTGATGTAGGGCCTAAGGGTGAATGATGCTTCCTTCGGGCGATTTTGATACCACTACTAAGCACACTATATATGATATATGCTTTATGAAGTTTTATGGCATACTAGGGTTTTCAGAAAACCTATTACATATTATGCTATTGAGTTTTCATAAACTTTGGGGGGCTTACTACGTTGATGAAAAATTGTTTTAGTATTACCTATATATAAACTTGGTCCACTCATGTTTTGTTTTACACCCCCCTCAGGACTTAGAATTGAGGTGTACAATCCCGGCTTCAAGGCACTCTCACAGCGGATCTTCGAGTCCTCTCGATGTAGGACCCATTTCTTTGTTCGTATATTCTTTATAATATTCATCTTTCAATGTTCTGGTTTAATGGTATGCTCTGAACATGTTCCACAATTGCATATTCATTAGAATTAAATTTATGAGTTTTATCTATGTTCGTTCGTTCTTCATTGTTCTCATGCATGTAAGTATGGCTTCGTCACCTTCGGGTGTCGGTTAGCACGTGTCTACCCTAGTGTTTTGGATATCGGGGTCGGGCGTGTCAATTTCAATCTTTGAAATTGTGGTGATTTTTAAAATGGGTTATGCAATTCTAATATTCTTATTTGCACTCTAAAATATTGAAATTGTATCACTTTGAATCCGATTTGATTGTTTAGTCTTTCATTAAATTGATGACAATATGAGCATGAGATCTTTATATGGCCTAATGTATAAGCCACGTTTCACCATATTGACAAACAAAAAAAAATGATCAATTTAATACAAGACTAAATTTTTAAAGAAACAACATGTATACCTTGATACAATTAGTAAACATTAGGCCTGGCAATTCCTGACACGACACGACACGAAATTAACAGATGTTCGGGTCGACACGATAACGAAACGGGTCGTTATCGGGTAACCCGATAAGCACCTGTTAAGATAACGGGTTTGTTCGGGTATACACGTGGGTAACACGATACACAATAAGTAGAATATTAATTTAATAATTTATAACCCTAAAAAAATACTATAATAATTATATATATATATATATATATTAATTTAACAATTTTATACCCCTAAAAACTATAATAATTATATATATATATAGATTAAATTAACTATAATAATTATAATAATTATATATACTATAATAATTATACCCAAAATATTAACTATAATAATTATATATATATATATATTAAATTTTATACCCCTAAAAACTATAATAATTATACATACAAAATAAATAGATTTAAATCTACTTAATAAATAAATATATATATATACACACACACACCATTGAACTTCATGGGATACGAATTATATGAAACAAATTTCAACGATCCAACCGTCAAACATGTTTGTATATACTTCGAGATCGCGTACGTCAAAAATTGCAAAAAACAAACATTCAGAGACCAAGTAACGGGACAACACTTTTCGACGGTTATAAACGAAAAATCACGATTTAACGGTCATTTTAACTCCGATTTTGATGATTTTTTACAAACACACTCCTTGACCCTATATGAATACAATGATTGAATTCGATCTTCAATTTAAAATATTTACACTAGTGGATACCACAAAATCTTATATTATACTTAATAAAAGTATAAATAAACTATTAAATATTAGTGAATCTATTGTTTTGATGGGATACTCATTCTACGAAACTAGTTTCAATGATCCAACCGTCAAACATGTTTATATATACTTCGAGATCGCATACGCCAAAAATTGCAAAAAACAAACATTCAGAGATCAAGTAACGGGACAAAACATTTTGACGGTTATAAACGAAAAATCACGATTTAACGGTTAATTTAACTCCGATTTTGATGATTTTTTACAACTACACTCCTTGACCCTATATGAATACAATGATTGAATTCGATCTTCAATTTCAAATATTTACACTAGTGCATACCACAAAATCTTATGTTATACTTAATAAAAGTATGAATAAACTATTAAGTATTAGTGAATCTATTGTTTTGATGGGATACTCATTCTACGAAACTAGTTTCAAAGATCCAACCGTCAAACATGTTTGTATATACTTCGAGATCGTATATGTCAAAAATTACAAAAAACAAACATTCAGAGATCAAGTAACGGGACAAAACTTTTCGACGGTTATAAAAAGAAAAATCACGATTTAACGGTCATTTTAACTTTGATTTTGATGATTTTTTGCAGCTACACTCCTTGACCTTATATGAATACAATGATTGAATTCGATCTTCAATTTAAAATATTTACACTAGTGGATACCACAAAATCTTATATTATACTTAATAAAAGTATAAATAAACTATTAAATATTAGTGAATCTATTGTTTTGATGGGATACTCATTCTACGAAACTAGTTTCAATGATCCAACCGTCAAACATGTTTATATATACTTCGAGATCGCATACGCCAAAAATTGCAAAAAACAAACATTCAGAGATCAAGTAACGGGACAAAACATTTTGACGGTTATAAACGAAAAATCACGATTTAACGGTTAATTTAACTCCGATTTTGATGATTTTTTACAACTACACTCCTTGACCCTATATGAATACAATGATTGAATTCGATCTTCAATTTCAAATATTTACACTAGTGCATACCACAAAATCTTATGTTATACTTAATAAAAGTATGAATAAACTCTTAAGTATTAGTGAATCTATTGTTTTGATGGGATACTCATTCTACGAAACTAACCGTCAAACATATTTTTATATATTTCGAGATCGCATACGCCAAAAATTGCAAAAAACAAACATTCAGAGAGCAAGTAACAAGACAAAACTTTTCGACGGTTATAAACGAAAAATCACGATTTAACGGTTAATTTAACTCCGATTTTGATGATTTTTTACAACTACACTCCTTGACCTTATATGAATACAATGATTGAATTCGATCTTCAATTTAATATATTTACACTAGTGGATACCACAAAATCTTATGTTATACTTAATAAAAGTATGAATAAACTCTTAAGTATTAGTGAATATATTGTTTTGATGGGATACTCATTCTACGAAACTAGTTTCAATGATCCAACCTTCAAACATGTTTGTATATTTTTCGAGATCGCATACGCCAAAAATTGCAAAAAAAAAACATTCAGAGAGCACGTAACGGGACAAAACTTTTCGACGGTTATAAACGAAAAATCATGATTTAACGGTTAATTTAACTCCGATTTTGATGATTTTTTACAACTACACTCCTTGACCTTTTATGAATACAATGATTGAATTCGATCTTCAATTTAAAATATTTACACCAGTGGATACCACAAAATCTTATGTTTATACTTAATAAAAGTATGGTATAGTACTATTGTTTTATTTTTTTTCATAATTATTTTGGTAAACTTCTCATAATTTGAATGATTTTTAATGTTTGGTTTTTCTATGCTTAGTTTATGCAGAATATAGTTATGACGTGGAAAACTTTACTGAAAACATCATCAACATAACTCTTGAAGGCAATAGATCAAGCCAAAGTTCCAATGCAATTTAATGATAATCGATGTAAATCGAGGATTTTGTAAATTGAGGTTTAAACTTTTGAGAAAGATTTCACAACCTTGAAAACAAAAACTGTTTCATTTTGCATTTCCTTGCACATTTAAACTTTGTAATAGATTAGTAGTGTATGTATTATTTTTTTATTAGGCTCTTATTTTCGAGTGTAGATGTAGTACTTAAACGACAAATGTGTTTTAATGTTTTGAAGTAATATTTATGTGGCAATGTGTGGTATGTGCAAATTTAAGAAAAAATATATATTTTTCTTAACAGGTCATAACGGGTTGGGTCACTTTACCCGTTGGGTAAAGTGACACAACCTGTTAAGGACCCGTTAAGATAACGGGTGTAACACGACACGACCCGTTAAGATAACAGGTGTTACACGAAAACGACACGAACACGACTGACACGACCCGTTTACCAGGCCTAGTAAACATCAGGATTCAATGTGAAAAAAATAAAACTTCTAAATTAAAAATCGCCTCAAATCTGGAGAATCTAAGTTCCAATTAACCCTCTCATTTTAACACGTCATTCAGCACGTTACCGTATGGATCCGTCCTTAGTCTCCTATCCTACCAACCATGCATTAGATCGAGAGTTAGACAAAATGTCCCCAATCTGGATATATCCAATTCAAAGGGCACGTCAATATGATTTTGACATGTATTGACACTAGTCACCTTGAATGTAAATGTTCATAGCCAAATGTAAGTACATGCATGTATGCATAAGCTATGCGATTGTATACACTGACTATGACTATTTCCTCACTTTGAAACAGCGAGAATTGACCCTGTAAATGTTCAAGCTATATAAATGTTCATGTATTGACACTGGTCTACAACTACTATACATCAGGCCATGTAAATGTTCATTTATTGACACTGACTCAAGGGCCAAATCTCATTCTTTTAAAGTGAGGGACTGGGTATTGAAGATAAAAGGCTCTAGTGAGGGCACACTTGGTCCAAATTGGGACAGGCCATATGTGATCATTGGCACCAGTCGAGCTCCAGGATTCCAATGGCACCTGCAAGCTCCAGGATTCCAATGGCACAACCCTCATAGAATGCTGATCACTTGAAATACTATTACGAGTGAACATACATATCACAAATGTTTTGACCTTCAACCATGTTCACCTTGTTGTAATACAAACCATATGACACATACTTAATGAAGAGGCAGTTTAGACAAACCTTGTCTAACTTTTTTACTTTCCTAACCATGGAATAGTTGGTCTAATCCAACCTAACGACATACTCTAACTCAGAGCTTCAACATTCATACCTCGCAACACACTCTAACTTAGAGCTTCTGCATGCATACTTTAACACAAAGTAAATAAAGGAAAAATTAGTATTTGATCCCTATATTTACTAATGTTCATTGACTGAGACCTTATTAGTTTTCAAATTTTGATCCAAGTCCCTATCATTAATGTATTAATGAGCTAGTTACATAATTTTAAAGATAAAAATTACTAATTGGTTTAGGGCTTTAATGCTCACACTTTTATTAAACTCCTAATTAATTTTCAATTCAAAACTTTCCAAAATAAAAAAATTAAATTGAATTAAAATAAGTTTATAGTCGTTACTTTTTATAAAAATATTTTTCAATTTTTTTAATCTTAAATGTACCCGTTCATATAATATTTCAAATTTTTAATATTAGATGTACCCATTCTTAAATATACCAATTTGTTGTATGTAAAATGAACCTTTTTAAAAAAAAAAAAAAATGTACCTGTTTTCTATACAAAATCCATTCAATTTTTTTGTAATCCATATTTTAAATTTATATGGGTACATTTTTTTTTGTTAATTTGAGAATGTATCCATGTCAAGTTTAATCAAAGAATTTTACTAATGTTATTTGTCACATCCCAAACCAGCTTCGCTGTAGCACGATATTGTCCGCTTTGGGCCACGCCCTCACGGTTTTGTTTTTGGAAACTCACGAACAACTTCCCAGTAGGTCATCCATCCTAGGATTGCTTTCGCCCGAACTCGCTTAACGATGTAACTCGAAGCCAATGAGTTCCCAAAAGGCCTCGTGCTATATGGAGGTGGGCATGTACATATAAAGCACATCACCCCCTCTTCGGTGGTCGATGTGGGATGTTACAATATTACGCCTTGTATCTATTATTTTGGTTTTGAAGAATGTACCCATGTTTATATATATTATATGTGTGTATAATATATTGGAGAGTATAATTTATCTTTTAATATTTTCAATCTCACAAATCATGAGTTTTATTTAAAATTTCATTAATATAAATAATAACTACAAGTTTCAATTTTTAATTTAAAAATTATAATAACCTACATAGAAATACTACATTAATTTTAGGGTCTTGAGTCAAAAATTGAAAACTAACAAGATTTTAGTAAATCATTGATAAATAGGGCCACATCTAAAGTCTCCCATAAATAAAACTACGTGATACAACCAATGCGGTTAGATAAAAAGAACAAACATTATGATGCATGTTTACAGTTTGATGTATATTTCTATAAATAAGCCCAAACAATGGGTCATGTCTAAACAAAGAATTCCTTCAAGCATTGCCAAGCGTTCATAAACAATAGGGCAAACACTTATCACCTGGCATAAAAAAAAGTGGTGCAATGTCATAAGCATCCATTAACAAAAATAGTTCCAAGCAATGAACATATAAAACACAAGTCGGAAAGGCAAACAATATGCCAAGAGCCTTAAATAAATCCAACTAGGCTTACACTGCTTCCTAAAGTGGACAATCATACTCTCCCTACTGACTCTCACCATCAGCACCATCATCAGTTTCATCCCCGCCACGCTGCCCATTACCGCTAAAATGTTGATCGTCGTCACCCCCGGGCCTTTATATCCTCCTCATCATCGGCCTCACCCTCACTACCCACACAATCTAGAGTAACTCCTTATCCTCTCACCTTACATTCTTTCACACATGCTCAAAAAACTTGGCAAAACAGCCCCAATCCACCTTCCCACAGTTGTAGTGCTCGATGATTGCTTTGTACTTCATCAGGTGCTCTCGAATGTGCTCTCTGCTTGGCGATATTTTTCCACAGGAGTTGATTTGGCACGCTTATCAACTTTCCTCTTCTTCTTGACCTTTGACATCTGCGTATCTCATTTACCTACCTTCTTTATCGCAGCATCTATGCCCTTGGTTGCTTCCTGAAGCTTATCCTTGGTGGCAGCTGCTGCCTGAAACTCCTCTCTTCTGGCAGCCATCGTTTGAAGCTCATTCTTAGTTTTGGCCAGCTCATGCTTCGCCACGGCCAAGTCCTTATGTGACTCTTCCATTTTCTCCTTGTCCTGCTCACCTCTTCGTAGATCCACATCTACTTCACTCAAGAGCTGCCAAATGGATGTGTTAGTTTCGAGACAAATAAAGAGAAGAACAGAGGTAAAAGGGAGACTTCCATAGTTGCCAAGATGGCAAAGGACCCGTGCATCTGGTGAACTTAATGCCCTATTATCTGCAAGGCAGTCATTCACAAATCCATGCTCCCAGGGTGCATAACAACTGTCAAGTCGCTCTACTTTGTCTTGTCAACCTCCTCATCTCGCTCTTGCATTCGTTTACGACTTTGACCCAAGGCAGCTGGGCCTTTTGGGGGAAGACAGGAACATGCAGGGAAGGAATAGTCAACAACCGCCTTCCCATACCTTCAGCCTCTGACTGCTTTGAAGTAATTATGTTGATAATTTACTCCCTTGACTTGCGCTTGGGATCCTTCGTGTTCTTGATTACCTTCGGCCCTATATGAACATCGAAGGAGACACTGAACAAAGAGTCATCGTGGCTAGGCTAGCACTTGTCTTTGACTCTTCGCTTTCTTGCTTGGCTTCTCCACTGCACAAAAAAAACAATCAACGTAGGTGACTCTCTTTCTCAGGAACTTCTAACACCTTCTTGATCTCTGTAACCTTGTCAGCAAATATATGTAGGTGTTTCGGGAAACTGCACGAAGAAGAAAAACAATCAGAAGTACATCAAAAAATCACAAAACATGACAAGCATAAGGAAAAGGCTTCATAACCTACTGTCTAAACCGAAGTGAGAACCCAATGCGGAGGCACAATATCCTCGACGCACTCCCAACTACCAGATAGGAAGCACCAATGGTTCTTGCACGACCGCTACTTAGTACTGCGGTCTAGTGGTATTCATCTTCATTTGTAAGTGAGGGGTCTTAGGTTCGATTCTCATCAAATGCGAGTTTGAACCACATTATTGCTAACCCATTGTAAGGGTAAGCCCACCCCCTCCCCCTTAGTGTAAATAATATCATTTGTTAAAAAAAAGGGGGGGGCTTTTGAACATTAGTCCTTGCAAAATATTAAAGTAAAAAAAATAAAAAATAAACCTGATGCTGGATTACATATTCAATTTAATCCCTTAAAGTGTACTTTTATCAAAATTTATATTCAATTTTTGTTATTTAATGTTTATTTTTATTTAATTTCTCCACAATAAATTTTAATTTTATTAATATGCACATATTTAGTTCTTTAATAATAAATGAGAAAATATTAAAAGAAATTTGTGATACAAAAATATATAAATACATAAGTGTATACAAATGACTGTGCCGAAATATATAAAATTGATTTTTTTGTACCGAAATATTTGTACCTACATGATTGTATCGAAATATATTAAAATGAACCTAAATGTATTATATTGAATTACTGTACCTAAATGTCAATACCGAAATGTATGTACCAAAATGTACGTACCGAAATGTATGTAGTAAAATATAATATATTGAATTAATGTACCTAAATGTCAGGAAGAAGATCCTCGAACGGAATACTTTTACTGCTGGCAAAGTTGCCAAACCAGTGAGGATACTGAAGAGTGTGAAGCGGCGTGTCGAGAGCGATTAGACGAGCAATTAGAGAAACAATCCCAAAAGGAACAAGGCGGAGAAGATCAGGATGAGAAGCCGACTAGTAATCCCAACCCTTACTACTTCCCTAAATCTACGTTATTGAATCGGTTTGGGGCTGAAGAAGGTGGCTATGTTGTCCTTAACAGCCTTACCAGGCTCTATCCTTTCCTTCGCGGCAGACTTAAAAATTACCGCTTGGCCTTGTTTCTGACTGCGCCTGGAACTTTTGTTCTCCCTTACCACATTGATGCTGAATCAGCCTTTGTTGTTTCCGCCGGTGAGTTCTTTTATATATCATATGATCTACATAATTATTGTGGTATAATGTGATATAATATTGTTTTGGCATTTGCTCGATATTAATACGCAATGACAAGAGAGGTCACGTTTTTATATCGTATTGGTGTTTCATTTGACATGGTTAGTGGCTTATTCATGTCAATTACTTAGTTTATCTCATTGGATGATTTGCCACAATTGCATGGTATACCAATGTAGTCTAAATAAGTGATATCGCTAGCATTAAGTCAAAAAAATAATTTTAGGTTAAAATACTTTTAACGTTAGGATCAAGTCAACTAACATTTTCTCGAGGTCTCTTTGTTTTTTTTGTTTTTTTTTTTAGTGGTCGAATTTTCTCGATGTCTCTAAAAGCGAATAAAAGGCAGGAGTTTTGACCTTGGGAGGAAAAATACTTTTATTGACCTCATCAGTTGAAGAGAATAATTGTTTCAGTTTGCCTATCCAAAAAAATGAAATGATCATTGATATAGCTGTAAAAAATGAAATATGATCAATGATTTATGCCATAAAAAAAAATGAAATGGCTATTGATCTATGCCGAAATATGAAATTACTAATTTAACTAAACTAAATTTCATAATTTGGATACCGAATCCTACTAGTTAATATCTGCCCACCCTCACCGTTAATAGTACTGTTACCAGTTTCATTATTTTAATATTAAAGTGGTAGTTTGGATAACAAGTAAAAATATGCAAGAAGAAAATATATACTTGGTGAATAAAATAAGTTCAGTGAATTTGGTCAAAAGTACTTGTTATCGAGCCACATGAAGGTGTAAGTCCTTTCACAGTGGACTGGAAAAATGAAGGTGTATGGCGTTTCACATTGCACTGAAAATTTGAGTGTATACAAATAATCTATGAATCAAAATCCTAACAGTGAGCTGAACATTCTGAATGCTATAAAAGCTACTATTATTTTTTAGTTCAATATATTTAACTCATAATAAATATGATACCTATACAATAAAAGATAAGACAGAGAAAGAGGTAACTACTCATAAAATAAAGTAAAGAAACCGTAGACGGGTCTCATATTTAATATTTAAAACTCAAATATATGTATCAAGTTCACCGTGTCTGATTTCAATATAAATGTCAAATTCACCAAAACCACTGCAGAAGGCCTACGAATGAGAAGCATTGTTCAACTATTTTTTATGAACTTGAATAGGTTCTAATATGAGGATAAAATATTACGCATGAACTCATAAAATATTAAACACATGGTCCGCCCATATATATGAATTAATAATCCACGAGTAATGCTAGAGAGATGATATATACCACATTGATATATCATTCATTGTAATAAATTTATCAAGTATACGTCTAGCTTTTGTTTTGTTTAATTGTTTTGGAATCGCATTTAGGAAAGGGTACTCTCACTTTTGTGGTGAAGAACAAGAAAGAGTCCTTCAAGATTGAAGAAGGAGATGTGATTAGAGTTCCAGGTGGGGCTACCACCTACTTAATTAACGATCATAGTAGTGAACATCTAGGCCTCGTTCAGCTCATTCGGCCAGTCAACATACCTGACCTATTTGAGGTAATATCAAATCATGCACATCTCTTTGTTTTTTTTTAATTCCTTTTTTGAATTTCTAAGCTAGCTAGTTAGAAAACCAAATCAAATTTAAAGTTTACACAGAAATTTAAATTTAAATTTTGTTCTATTCTCATTTAGGAAAAAAAAATTGTTAACATTAACTGCTATGTATATTGGCGGCAGGAATTCTTCCCTGGCGGTTATAAAATTCGCGATCGTGAAGACTATAGTATTTCGGATGATGTTGAGTCATACTACAGTGTTTTCAGCAATGACATTCTTGAAGCGCCTTCAATGTAATATAGAATGGTCAATTCTCACAGTGATCACGACCGTATTCTTGTTTTCTAATTTCCTTTTTATTTGAATTTGAAATTTGATTCATACTAATTTGTTAGTTCCAATTAATATATAAATGTTTGACTATGATTAGACCCCAAGAGAGCAGTTACAGAAGGCCTTAGGACAGCAGAGGCCGGAGGGAATGATTATAAAAGCCTCAAAAGAGCAACTCAAGGCATTGAGTAAACAAGATACATCATGGTGGCGCAAACTAGTCCCTTGGTGGTCGTCTGAGGACACTGATTTAAAATTCAACCTGCAAAGCCAGAAGCCTCTGCATTCCAATAACTATGGCAAGTTCTATGAGGCTTCCCCTCAGGAGTTCAAGCAGCTTCTGGACGTGAATGTCTCAGTCGTTATCGTTGAGATCAACTCGGTAAAGCAAAATTTAAAAAAATCCCACAAGAAATTTATTTTTATATACGCATATGATATCATCATTAATTTAGAGTTTTTATTGACTTTTTTTTTTTGGTACCTTCGACCAGTGTTACACTGGCAGTGTACCAACCCAGTACCTAAATTATAGTGTGTCCAAATTTAGTGCCCAAATTACAACTTCTAATTTTTGTTAGAACAGTTTACAGATCTTAACAGGGAATTTTGTGTATTTGTCCTCGTTGGTTATCCTTGAGGACATATGAGATACACCAATGTGTCAAGTTTGTGCGTATAAATAGAAGTAGTGAAATTAAAATTCTATGAATTATTTGTGCAGGAAACTATGATGGTGCCACACTACAATTCCAAAGCAACATATTTGATGATGGTGGTAAGTGGAACGGGATGGTTTGAAATGGCATCCCCACAGTTCACACTCCCAGAGACTGAAGAAGAGATTGAGTACCAAGAAGACCAGGGTGAACAGAGTGGAATGTACACCAAGGTGAGTGGAAAACTATCACTCGGTGATGTCTTTGTAGTTCCAGCAGGTCGTCCTGTTGTTTTTGTTTCCCGAAACAATGATGAGGGCAACAACCAAAATCAGAATCTGAGAATTGTGGGATTCGGAATCAATGCCCCAAACAACATTAGGAACTTCCTTGCAGGTAAACGAGTCGATTCAGACACAACATTACTTGGGTGTGTGTATATAATGCTTTTTGAAAAGTAGCCAAAGTTTTTAAATCTTAAACACTTTGGGCCCATTTTTTCAACTGTTAGAATTTTAACCGAGAGATGGATGCTTCGAGTGATATCTAAATATTGGAAAAAAGTGGCTACAAGTCTCTAGGCCTCGTTTGGCTGGTAGTATCGGATTAGATTGGATAGTTTACTAGATTCAATGGATGTTGAACGATAAATGGACGTCAACTTTCAATCTTGTCCAAGGTTCCGTCCTATCTAATTCATTTTCTACCTTCTATCTAATTCATTTCTACCTTCATCTTGAACAAGGTTCCAAAAGTTGACAGCTGCGTTTTGAATCAACATATATTGAATTTAGTGGTTTATTTGGTCCAATCCAATGTGCCACCAAATTAAACAAGGCCTTATATAATGTGCTAAAGAAAGGGTTAACTTTTCTAAAAGTCCCTTGTACGTACTCTGCTTGTACGTTAAACATGCAGGCCAAGAGGACAACATAATGAAGACGATGGAAAGTGAGGCTAAGCAGCTGACATTTGGGAAAGAGATGGAACAGTTATTGAGCAATCAGAAGCAATCTTATTTCGTGCCACTGTCAACCCAGAAGAGCGAAGAAGGAAGAAACCACTCCTCACCTGACTGGCTTCAATTCAACACTAAGCAGTGATAGTAATTAAAGTATCCACTTTAACGCAATCCAGATGTATAGAGCACCAGTACTAGTATGCTGAGCTAGGGTTTTCAATTAGCTAGGCTCATGTAGTGAAGTGTGAGCCTCTTATTTAAAAAAAAAAAAGCTAAATAAATAAATGTGACTAGCTCATAAACTACCATAAAAATAAGAGTGACGGCTCATGTTCTGTAGTGTTGGTTTTCATCAAAGGAAGAGGATCCTCTTCTAATTCACTTTTTGGGGATCCTAGAGATTTTCACATCTTAGCCGTTTATCGTACATCGTCGGATCCACTTTTTGGGGATCCTAGAGATTCTCACATCTTAGCCGTGTTACATATTCTTGGTCTCTCAGTTTGATGCGATATCTGGAATAATTATTTTTTATAGTTTCAGATTTTTGTTTGCAAGTATCTTTCTATGGTCATGTTCTTCATTGGTATTAACCTTGTGTTCTTCATTTGTATTAAACCTTGTATTAGCCTCTTTTACGAATGAAATATAACGCGGGAAATTTTATTTATACCCAATAATCCTCTTTTCACACTCAACTTGCAAATTTTGTCTTGCAAACTTACTTTTTTACCCTCAAATACAAAATTGGCAAACTTATAAAAAAAAAAAATTTTAAAAAACAAAAAGGACACAAACACATAAACCCACTCAACCACCTACTATGGGAGTAATCGGACTTGATTCCAGTCGTCATTCTAAAATTGTCGTTGCCGACCTACTCTTTATCTCGTCAATGTTCAATTCTTCATGCTACTCTATGGGGCTAGATTTTGGTCCAATTTTCCTTAAAACTTAATGAACCAATTAAAAATAAATAAAAAATAAAAATAAAAATAAAATAAAAACTAGCAAATTGTAGCTCAAAAGACCGGTGTGATCTTGCAAATCGTGGAATAAGGATGCAGTCCCAAATGTGGACAAGTTAAAAAGCTATATATGCTTTCAAGGATGACAAAGCTGGTAGTCATTTGAAATTGAGTGAAGAGGGAATTGATGAGAGACCAAAATTTGAGAGAGAGAGAGAGAGAGAGTAATCGATATCAACATCAGAACCCCTATATTTCTTTTACGAACCCAACCCAGCTCTGGCAACATGTTCTCCCGATGTCGTCGAAGGCAACAACCCTCCTCCACTATCATTTTACCGTTCTTCTCCACCCTCCGTTAATCCCTCTTTTCGATTTCCGGCAACCCACCCAACTGCCAATTGGGGCTCTCAGGGCCACTTCGACCCACCCATTTGCTAGTTGATAATATCTTTCTACACCCATCTTTTCTTTAGGGCATAATTGAAATATAAAATTTATAAAAAATTTAATGAGTGTAGAGATAAGTTAACAGGGTCCAAATAAGATTTCCCATATAACATGGGATGTTGGATTGGAGAGCCATCAGGGGTCCTCCTTGTAGAATTGGTTTATAGCTACTCCGAGGTTTAAGGGCAGTTTGGGAAATAGAGGGTGAAAAAAATTAAATTTGAAAAGGCTTTTTCGCAAAATTGGTCCATGAAATTTGTATAAATCCTCACTTTGGTTTCTTAAATTTGAAATCAATAAAAGTGGTCATGAGTTTGTCCACCACCAACAATCTTATTCCGTGAAAATTTCTATTAAATAAGAATCAAATGACAAAAATACTCTCAATTTAATAAATAATGGGCTAAAATGATTTGTAAAAAATTAAGAGTATTTTTGTCATTTTGACTCTTATTTAATGGAGATTTTTCATGGAATGACAAAAATGATTAATGGTGGACAAACTTAGGAATCACTTCTATCAATTTCAAACCTTAGAACTAAAGTAAGGAGTTATTCCAATCTTATGGACCATTTTGGCTAAAAAGCCATTTGAAAATAGAGTGTTGGTAGCATGCTAGATAAATTCTAGTTGATGAGCGAATCAGACAATATATATCTTCATCGATTAGTGTTTAAAATTGCCTACTTTACATTAATATAGGGCAGATCTTATCATTGGTGTTTTACTTATACAAACACACCAAAGTAGCACCAATGTAATTGAAAAGCACCGCCTTCGTTCTTCTTCCAATCCTCTTTCTAGTTGCTGTACTGTCGCCAAGCATTTAGAAACGGCCAAGTTCTGTGCTGTCTTTTACTTGCTTGTGGCCCTTTTTCTATTCACCTCAGCTAATTGTGTACTTTTTTGTTATACGTTTATAGGTAATAAACATGATTATAGATGAATGAGACAACATAATTTGTATTATCAATGGATCATCATTAACCATATAGATCATAATTAGTCGACCTTATAAAATGTTCTGCTATCATATATAGTTCTCTCATGTTACACTATCAGTAAGAACTATTGATCCAGTAAAATCACATGATTTGTATTCATAGGTTTACATGTTTCATATCTAATCTATGTGTAGGTGCTCTCCCTATCTATTTCTTCTAATGAATAAGATACAATACAACAGCAGCTACAACAGCGACTGTGTATGCATAAACATATATATATATATATATATATAGAGAGAGAGAGAGAGAGAGAGAGAGAGAGAGAGAGAGAGGGTGATTGTGTGGTGTTTTGCTTGAAAGAGGTGAAAGAGATACGAAGCAACAGAGACAAAGAGTTTTGGTTTTGTGGAATAGTGGGGAAACTAAGAGAATTATGAGAGAGAGAGAGAGAGAGAGAGAGAGAGAGAGAGAGAGTCGGAGGGTTTGATTTTTTGAGCCATTTAGCTCTTAACCTTCATTAGAGATGACGTGAGATGAACGTGGGATGATAATTAACACTCCTAACCTTGCTAGCCCACATACCGGGCCATATAAGCGTAATTGGACACATAGATTAAAACTTAGAAAAACTAATGAAAAAGATTTGAAAACTTTGAGTTTTAATGATAAGGACAAAATAAAGGGTAAAATGAATAGTACCAGGTTTGACTTTTTAGTGTAAAAATGTGGATTTTCGTTAAATTGAACAATACCGTGAGTTTTTCGTTAAAACTCTCGTAAAACTTAGGCCCGGCCCAGCGAACCGGCCCAATAACGGCCTCTGAATGAGTGAACTTGTTCCTCAAGTTGCCTCCTCTGTTATTACCTCCAAATTTCTTAACCCAAAAGCAGAACACAGTGTTCCCCAGCTCCAAAGAAATCAGAAAACCCAGAGAGAGAGAGAGATCGAAACTCGACAAGCCAGCAGATCAACAAGCAATGGAGTCCATCTTCGGTTTGGTAGGCGATGGCTTCGCCGTCGTGGCAGCGGACACTTCAGCCGTGCACAGCATACTGGTCCACAAGTCCAACGAAGACAAGATCATGGTGCTCGACTCCCACAAGCTCGTCGCTGCTAGCGGCGAGCCCGGCGACAGGTTCAAAATATTTCTTTTTTAATTTTCGTTTCTGGGTTTCGGTTTGATTGTCGATTATCGTGTTCTGTAATCTGATTGAGATTTTTTTTTGAATATTTTGGGGAAATTAGGGTTCAGTTCACGGAATACATACAGAAGAACGTGGCATTGTACCAGTTCCGGAATGGGATTCCGTTGACCACCGCTGCTGCTGCCAATTTCACCCGCGGCGAGCTCGCCACTGCCTTGCGAAAGGTATGGGCTTTTTCTGGGATACGTTAAATAAACTTTTGGGGTATATGGTTTGGTTGATTGGATTTTTTACCAGTATTAGGGATCTGGTGTTTAGGTTAGTAATCTTATATTTTTTTTAGGGGTTTTCTCCTCCTGCTAGTTTAGGGTTTTTGTTGAGTAATGGTAATTGGGGTTTAGTTAGAATGAAACAATGTGGAAATTAACTACATGATGCCGGTGCAAGCCGAAAAAAGATTAAATATGTGAATAGGTAAATGTTTTATTTTGTGCACATTGTTTTGGTTTGAACATATGCAGTTATAACTTGAGTAAATCTCGCAATGGTATGCTTTAATTGACCGAGTTAAAGTCACATAAGAGGTAATTTACTGAGTTAAAGTTATATTGCCAAGTTAAGTGATCAGAGACTGAAGTGTATCAAATAATCTGGTAGTGATGCATGTAGGTTCTGTAGATGCTAGTTATATGATTATACAATCTGGGTTGACAAGAGTTATGAATCTAATTAGGCATACTAAAAAAATCTAATTTTGATCTAAATTTTGTTTTAGATGTGTATTACTTGTGTATAATGTTTCTCCAAAAATCCAAACTTCCAGGTTGTATCTGAGAATATAAATTTGAAAGTTAGTTATATATTCAAGCATTTTCATTGAAATGAGACCGCTTGGGAAGTTTCCTAGACACTTACTTGAGCTTCGAAGTGTTCGTCTGAAAGTTTGCAATCTAGCTTGTCTAACTCTTTTTATTTCAGTTTTCATTTTTATTGAAGTCTTTGTCTTATTAGAATATGTTTATGACACCATTGTATAACATAATTTCTAACATAGCATGTGTTTTAACATTGGATGCAAAATTTTCAGTCACAGTTGTGCCTTTTGAGGCATTTATGGGCTTCTTTCTTGTGCGATCAGATTAGATACCTCCAGATATTGTTCAATCTTCAAACCAAAAACCATTCACTCAAATATTCTGATAGCCTATGTTTACTCCTCAGATTTTGTTGATAGCCTTTGGCTTAATTGCCACGACACAAAAAAAATTATGGAGTAGTTGCTGCCCCAAATTCCAGAATGAATACTAAAATTCTAGTGACTTCTTGCCTTCAAGTCCAACCCTAGTAGTCTGCAGAATATCCTACCAATCCTTCTTCCCATATGTTTTATACATTAAACCTCCTTTTGAATTACTGCTTACGTATGAGTTCAAACAATATTGCATCTACATTCTAGAACATTATCTCATGGATGTTCGTACCTTTTCATCAAATGCTTGGAATGTTAAGGGCAAATCTGGAAGTCACCAGTAATTTATGTGTGCTTCTTATTTTTTTAGGCTGTTCCTAGGCGAAAGTATTATTCAGGAAAAAGTGAATATGCTTACATAATATTCCTAAAGTTATGTAGTCAACTTGTGTTCCTCAAGCAGGCTTTACTGGTGTTATAAGCACTACCAGTTCACTTCTTATGGGTATGGTTGAAAGTGACATGGCTCTAACCTCATAAATAAGGGGGGTTGTGCTTAAAATCTCAAGGGGGATTACATCGTGCTATGATTTTCCTTATTGAGTTGCAAGCTTTTGCTTTATTGATTTTGTGACTTGTAACAATTCATAGTTATCCATTTTCTTTGTCTGGTTCAAAGTCCACTTTGAATTTTCATGTACAATTAATTTATTTTGTTGTTCATCAAGAAGAAAACGGCTAAGTTTATCCTTAGAGGGATGTTTTTAACTTTACCTTCAGAGAGAATTCAGTTGTTATGAATGAGTGATAGATGCTGGGATGAGATTGTATTAGTAGATAGAGTTACATAGTTGATAGCTGATATTTTCTTTCTTTTCTGGTTTTTAAAAATTTGATTTTGCAGAATCCATACATGGTGAACATCTTGATGGCTGGTTTTGACAAGGAGGCTGGGGCATCCCTTTACTACATCGATTACATTGCCTCTCTTCACAAGGTTGAGAAAGGAGCCTTTGGATATGGGTCGTACTTCGCACTCTCACTGATGGACAGGCACTACCACAGTGGCATGTCTGTGGAGGAAGCAATTGACTTGGTCGACAAGTGCATCATTGAGATCCGGTCAAGGTTGGTGGTGGCTCCCCCAAACTTTGTGATCAAGATTGTTGACAAGGACGGGGCAAGGGAATATGCATGGCGAGAGTCCATCAGGGATGCCGGTGTTGCTGCAGCATGATCGATCATTTAAAAGCATCACCAGACTTGTGTTTATTTTACTTTTAAACTTTTGTTGGCTAAATTTTCCTTTGCTCTTGTAAGTGAATCTGATGCCCCTCCAGAACCTATCGAAATGCTCACAATAGCTCTCTTCTTCCTTGAACTTGTGATGTGAATGCTGCTGGAATACTTGTATTTTGGAAGGAGAAATGGTCTTTTAAAAGTGAGAGTTTCATTTGTAATGACTAGTTATTTGTTATCATTTATTTACTGTTCCTTTTGACAAAATGACCGGTTCCGGGCCGTCTGGCTACAAATTATTTACTACTCAGTGAAAACAAACTCTTTGCAAAGCAAGGATAAGACCATGTACGATGGACATTCTCCCGACCCTTGGAAAGCAGAGAATTTTGTTGGCTTTGGGTCGCCCCTTACTATGAATTCCTAGACGCTAGCTAGAACTATTCGAGCAGGATTTGCGACGCCAATTTCAAGTAGAACTACAATTTATTCGTTGTTTATGCGGCAAAGAC
Organism: Malus domestica; assembly: GCF_042453785.1. NCBI lineage: Eukaryota > Viridiplantae > Streptophyta > Magnoliopsida > Rosales > Rosaceae > Malus > Malus domestica. The sequence continues at coordinate 16,515,490 of NC_091676.1, read as the reverse complement.
AAAAGTTGATTTTATAAGTTGTGCGGATGAAACTTAAATGAGAGTGGGTGAATTTCGGTACACCTCATCGCTCAACTAACACAGGTTGTCATCTCAAAATTTATATGTGAACGTACAATTTTTCATGAAAGCCAATGTGACAGGGTAACTGCACAAGTTTCCTGATCAAGTCAGTACACGAAATGCCGAAGGGGCGGTGAAGTTTTCATGTAAAATCTTAATGAATGTAGGAAGCATCAGATGAATATCTGAACAAGGAAGCTCACAATGGCAGGTAGAATCCAAGAGTTGCTCAAGTACACTCGCTTCATTGCAGCTGAAATCCTTGCTGGTTCTACCGCTGAGCTTGGCGGAGTTGGCGATCTGTTTCCCCGCGGGATGCTTGAATTGTATGCTGGTTCTGGTGCTAAGCTCATGAGAGGAGATGAAGCATTGTCCACAGAATCAAAACCTGCAAAATAATAGTAAAAATGGGATTTTTAGGGTTCTTGCTAAATCAAAGGTTTCTGCATTGCATCTTTGACCCAAAAAAAAAAATCCAAGAAAATCATGGGTTGAGCGGGACTAAAACTACCTGAAGGAGGAGGACTTGAAATCTCTGAAATTGTTGAGCTGCGGAGAGGAGGGAGTTCTGGTGATCCTGTTGCAGTTACGCAACAAAATTGGAATTTGAGAACCAAAATTTCTTTAAAATTCACATTCATGGCGTCAAGAATTAAAAAATAAGTTCTGTAATTTCTGAATCGATATATAGAACCCTAAATTGGGCAGAAGAAAATGTTCAAGAAAATTCAAGAACCTGAGCAGAGAGACTCCAAAGATTGTGCACTTGCGTTTGTGGAAATGTCTCTGAGAGGGCAAGTGGAAGACAGAGACAGAACGCGACTCCCGTTCAACGGAAACCCCAGCATCGGAGGATCCTGGACCAGGTAGCAGAGGCAGAGCGCGCCGCCGGACTCCATCGACTGCGAGAACGCGTCGCAGCACTTGGGTGGGGGTGAGTCGGAGATGTTGTTTGGCGGAGACGACACGTAAGGCAGGCACGGCGAGAATCTCACGAGCTCGTCGGCGCAACTAGGTGGTGGAGACGGCGGTGGTTCTGCTGATCCCAAGCGGAGAATAACGAGCGCCAAGGCTAGGAGGATGGCCATGAGAGGAGGAGGAGCAGTAGTGGTGGTCATCATGCTTGAGAGTTTGAGAGAGAAATGGCGGGAAACAGAGGAATTCTGATAATTCCAGAAGTGCCCTTTGCTGGTTTGCGTGAATTGGGATTGAGTGAGTAGGCAGTTAATAACGAAGAGAGCGTGATCTATAACTGCCCAAGCTTAGCCTTTTGGCGGCAGTTAGAATTTTTCTTTTAACAAACTGTGTAGCTAAACTACTCCATTATTCGAAAAATTACAATATTCACCAATTTCTTGTAGCCAAGGAAATGGAGAATTCATTAAAGCTTAATACAATGCTTTACAAGCTTGAGATGAGTTTGTTACTCCCCAGCTTTTTTATAAATGCTTACAAATTCTCATATTTGCAGATAACCACATGGTTACAGATCCGAACTTCGAATCCATCTGCTTAAAGTTCAACGGAAAGAAACCGAAATATTTTTTCTTTACGGAGTCATTTCATCAAACACTTCACTCCATCTCCCCACACAACTTCAAGAATGTTGGAATCAATTGCATCTCCGTGCAAAATTGAGTGGAGTTGCAATTTTGACCCCAACATTCTTACATTAAGGGCGGAGCGAGTACTGAGTGATCGATGCAACGTCTCACACGAAAACAGAAAAAATTATGTCATCCGTTGATGAGTCTCGAAGTAATTTACTTGAACTGAATTTTTGAAGGGATCCCAAATAAAACGAAACAAATATTTATTTCACTAATACAACAAATAATCACCAATACATGGCTTACAATGATCTGAAGTAGCAAAAAACAAGAATCACACTCACACTCGTACAACAATGTACGAAAGAATATGTATAGAGATGAACATAACATAATCAGCCTAGAAAAACTTGAAAGCTAGAACGCCGGATGCCAATAGCAGAAGAGAAGGCGAGTAAGAGGGCGTGGCAGCCGATGGAGTCAGAACCGGGCGGCTCCCAGTAGTTGCAGTTGGAGCTGCAGAGCCCCCTGTTGTAGATGGTGGAGTCAAACCTTGTGTGTTGTCGGATTCCGGTGACTCAGCTGATGAGGTGGGTTCTGGGACAGAGGAAGCTGCTCAACAGAAAGCATGTTGCAAGGCATATCAATATTAAGAACCGTCACCAATTTGAGCGCTTTAACATTACAAAGCTTCTTCGAAAATGTACTCGTTTAAGAAATTACCTGTTGGAGCAGATGGTGAAGCTCCAGGAGAAAGAGTTGGCGACAGGGAGCCTGCCAAATTCAATTAGACAGCATTAGTTCACCTACTAACAACCATACAATATACAAAAATATTCACTCGTCAGACAGTCCAACATTGTTATGATATTAGATTGTCAATCTCAAACAATATCGTAACATGTCCGACTGACTGACAAGGCAATATATTAACCTAAAATTACAAACCGTCAGACTAAATGGTACCTGGAGCAGGACTAGGTGCACCAGCGGCTGCACAATCATCGTATGTTCATGTTAGCATTCATATAGAAAATTACACATAATTAATCATGTTGATAATACTGAAAAAGCATGTCAAAATTACAAGAGTTTTAAATTAACCTTGGCATTGGAGAGGGACACCGGGGATGTTGCAGGCACGAGGAAGAGAGAGGGCTAGAGTCCGGTTGATTGGCAACTGGAAGGGAACGCTTCCAGTCACAAGGAGGCACACACAGTCCCTGCTAGTACTTGTGACGGATTTTAGCGAATTGCAGCAGGCTGCGGTTGGTGATGTACCATTGGCGCTGCTATTAGTGAGATAACTCATACAAGGGGACAAGCTAGAAATCATGTTGGCGGTGCAAGGGGAACTGACTTGGGCGGAGACTGGCAGAGCCAGGACCAGAGCCACTGCCATTGCCATAACTAGACCGGGGAACCGCACGAAAATCTCCATTTTATCTGATATTTTGTGTCGAAATCGGAGGGAAATTTGTGGTTCCGTAGGAGCTGGAAATGTGTACAACTTTATGGTGAATTGTGAATCGTGAGTTGTGTTTGTAAGTGAGAAGGGTGAGAGAATTTATAAGGGATTGAGGAGAAGTGGAGGGAAGAAGGAAACGTGAATATTTGGAGTTGGTTTTTGGAGATCAACTACCTTAACGAACTATATGGGAAAAATGGGGTTTTTTAGTAGGTGGGATTAGTATTATGTGGCATATTTATGAAGCATATTTTGACTTGCATTTGGGCAGAGACTTGGTGACTAAGAAACGTCCAAGCCCGGGTTTTATTATGTGGCTTCATATGGTTGGTTCATAGCTCAAACTGTAAGAAATAGAATCATACTAATAGGAACATAAAGAAAGAAAGTGTGAACAAAATTAAGTAACAACAAGTGAAAAGAGGTGTGCATTGGATCCATCCAAAACAATCATTCCAAACCTTCCACTTTAAGAGAGATTCTCTCATGTAATAGACGGTTATCAATATGTGTTTATTTCACGTATTATATAGCCTGATCATGTGATTTGGAAGATAGAACATAATAAGGTATTAAATTAATGGTAATTATTTTGCTCCAATTTCAATCATGTAGTGTGTGAGAGATTGACACGTAATGATAAACAAGTTACATAAAAAAATTTGCCTCAATTTCAGTCATTGTTATTATCTGACTTCTCATTAATACAAGGACTCCCGAAAATTGAGAGCCAAAACTAAGCCAATTATGCTACTTGTACACAATTAGGAATTAGCAAAAGAATTACCTATGAACATGTTGCTATTTCGTTTAGCAGATTTTTAAATTTTCATGAAAAAAGAAGAATCATTTAATTATAAAAAAGGATATGCAAAAGAAATCATTTTTCACGCCCCGATTCCAATATAAGTCAAAGATTGATACGTGATGGAATGACAATAATCGTAGCGATACAACAAATAATTGTCATATTTCGAAATTTTAATCTCGAGACGTGACTAAATTTATGAACTAGATTGTGTGGTACTAATAAATTCCTTTTATTGCATCGCTACAACTAACCTTTAGTGTAATATCCTGAAAATTTAAATATATGAATTATATATTCATAATTATGAATATGTGGAGAAAAAACAAATCGAAAATAGATCGATGTGTAGTTATGAAAAATTGAATTGAGAACTTTTAAAGTTTTGTTTCAGGAAATTATTATAAATTATCGTTAAGTGAAAAAGACGAAAATGCCCCTAGTTGGCTTAACGTAATTATACGATGACGTGTTTTATTCTCATATATTTTATCGTATTTCTTGACATTTTTTGATAAAGCTCAATTCCAAGAGAATGTAGGCGAAAATCGTTCGCCAAACGGAGTATTAACGAATGAAATAGAAACGAACGAAAGTAGGGGCAAAATAGTCATTTTTCCATGAATCTGGAAGGCTCCAGATTCTGTTTTAGTGGAAACAAGAAGCATGAATGCCCGCGCTTCGCTGCGGGTTTTAAGAACACATTACAGTGATCAAAAGATAAAATGCTCATCTTCATCTTCATTATGTTGAGATTTACAGTTTCAGCTAGTTCCTACAAATTTTGAAAAAAAAGGAGTTGTTATTGCGGGACATATAAGAAAACAAAAAGGGGACATATAAGTAAAACTGAGATAGGGTTCATTTGTGATCCTGAAGGTGCAAATGAAATTTTTGTTTCCCTCTATTTTCATCTGTTCTATCAGATGCAATAAAACTAAAATAAGTGTATTCAAACCAACCCATTTTTTGAACTTCAGTCATATATCAAATATATCTCAGCGATACTAATTAGACAGAGTCAGAAGTTCAAATAAATTACTTATAGCAACAAAAACAGTAAAAAAACAAATGTGTATGTAGAAATTAAAATAGTAAAGAAGGTATATAACCGTTACGATGATGATGTAATAATCTGCTGTGATTAATTTGACGAAGAAACAATAGAACATATAAGTATACAAATGGGGGACACACAACCGAAGGTAAGATGGAGGTTTTTTTATATATAATAATGAAGGAGCATATATAATCCATTTTTCATTTGCTCCATCAAATACAATGTGCGACAAAAGGAGTGCATTTAAATTAGAAAGAGTTGGGTTAGGCATAATTGGCCAAAAAAAAGGTCTTTATAGCAACAAAAACAAAGAACTGCTTTATAATTGGACATTTTCAGCAAGTGAAAGAAAAACAGAGGCATTTCCAAACAGAAAGTTAATATCAATATGCAGTGAAAAGACAATAATGCCTGAGCAAGGGGAAAAAAATCATAGACCTGAGCAGCGACGTAGAATTCATACGAATGCAATATTTTCCTTTCAAATGAAAACCTGTAGGAAAATTAAAAAAAAAATACAAATGAAAGGGCATGGCAAAAAAAATGAGGGGGAAAAAAAGTAATTAAAAAAACAAAGAGGACCAATGATGTTGTCCAATGTACTTAATTTCTCTTAAGTATAAAGACAACTGTATATACTTCTTGACCAAATGAGAACATCAAATTCAAATGAACTAATAGAGGCATTAATCATAACTTGGGCATTCATAGTTATCATTCTAAACTTGATGACATACTATAAAGTAACCGTTTATTTCCTTTGGATAATTTGATTTCCCAAATTCATAAAAAAAATAAAGAATACTAAACATTATTACACATCATCACAACATCCCGTCAGTCAAGAATCAAATCCAAAAGTAGAATTGGGTAAACAAATGAGAGATTAGAAAAATACCTCAAAAATGGTGTCCTCAATAGCTGAAGAGGCGACAATAATCCACAAATAGAACCCAAACAAAAATAGTCAGCCTAACTAAGAGGAAAATTATCCACAAATAGACCTTTGGATCAAGTCTAGTAGAAGGTCCTCCAGCCCAGTTCAAGAAAAAGCCTGTGGAAAGTTAACAACAAGTAAAGCAACTCTTTCAGCAACTCTTCTTACTAAGAGACTAAAGCAGAACGATCAACGATCAACCTAAATGATTTGAAATCAGGGGGAGATACTCATCAGGGGGAGCATCCAAGACAGATCAAGATTTTAACGAGTCAATCGAAGACTTGTGGCCATCCAAGGGGGAGTGTTGTAAATATTATGTGGATGGTCCACATGAATAGTTTGTTACTATTTATACACAGTATTTTCACTATTCATTTGTGGAAAATTTGTAAAGTGAATAATGCTTTCTTTTGTTTATATAAAGGAAGAAGAGGAGATGAAGTGATTAAGGGGTTCACGGGAGAAAAGAAGGAAAAGGAAGAAAGGAAGAGAGAGAGAGAGGAAAGAAGAGGAAGAGAGGAAGAAGAGGAAGATGAGGGGGAGATATAAAGAGAGTTATCTTTGTACTCCTATTATTTCAAATTATAATGAAAGCACCACTGCTGCCCCGAGGACGTACTCCAGTCACACTGACTGTAGAGGAACCTCGTAAATTTTGTGTCTTGTTTCATTTATTCCACTGCACCCACAGTCGATTTCACAACAGGGACTTCTATAATTCCATTTATAGAGGTCTCAATGACCATTTTTGCCCCTAGCTTTAGTCGTTTGTAAATTTATCGTTACAACTCCGTTTCACGAATGGTTTTCGCATATGTATTTGTACGATCGAGCTCTATCCAAAAATACTAAGAATGACCCCGAGAGATCTACAAATTTTTATCGACTATTCATGAAAATTCAAACTTTGTGACTAAGTAATTGAAACTCTATAATTATTGAAAAATAATAATAACTTTCCGAAATACGAAATACAAAAAAAAATTGAGTAGAATTGACTTCAACAATTATTTTCTTGTTATAGGAGAATGATTTATGGTTCACCAAAATGTAGTGTCCTCATTCAATAAGACGTTTCCTTTTATATGTATTATTGTATCACGAGACCACAATAATAGGGAACTCGTTCCACATTTGCTAAATAATCATATGACAAGTAACGTTTTGCTGACCAGCATGCGAGCATAGATATGTTGTGGGAAGCATGCAAATACAGGATAAGAGTAATTCACCATACCTCATCTCGTGGACAGGAGCAAATACAGGATAAGAGTAGTTCACCATACCTCATCTCATGCATAGGTGTTAAACTTTCTTCATTGTTCACAATCATAAGCTCAAGTCAACTTTCCTTGTTCTACAAGTTACCAAAAATATCGTCATTGTCAAACAAATCATGCGCGATATTCTAAAAAGAAAAATAAATGTAATTACCATTATCTCCAAAATCTCTTTCAAACATAGCATCTGGGCAATTTAAGGAGTAATTATCTTAACAAGTTTCTCTTTCAAGGGCGAAGTAATTATGTTAACAAGTATTTGTTTGATGGGCTTGTCATCTTAACTTAAGAGTATATATCAGTTTTTAAGTTTGATGTATTGTGCGATTCACTCTCCTAATATTACTCGTATAGAGAAAATAAAAGATAAAAGTACTTTAGCCAACAATGATTGATTGAGTTGGTAAAGATTGTTCTCTTAGATAGAATAAAGTATGGCTTCGAGTTCCGCTGTTTGCCATCTCTCTTGTGGTATGTTCTTCTACGAGGCTCGTTTGGTGCCTATTACTTGGATTCAATAACTTATAATTTAAGATCTATTTGAACGTAGAAGTAAATGAATATTTTTTTTTATTTTGAAGGGATCAAAATGGATTAGACACAAAATAAACTTATTCTTCTAAAATTATGAGCGTGCCATTTGTGAGGATTGGAAGGAAAAGTTTTCTCATGTCACCAACTCACAACGTGTCAATGGTTCATTGGACGGGTAATATAATTTTTTCAAACACGTGGTAAGTATTTATTGGAGATAACGTCACTGAAACTAAAATTTGGTTGCATGAGAGGTATAAGTTTCTTTCATGTGTAATTCGACATATTTTACCAATACAGTGAATTATCCAATAAATACAAAATGACTCGTCTTTGAATATCTAGAAGTTGTAAGTTGGGATCTAATCTATGCCAAAAACGGTAGAAGTTGGTAACCCAATAACCGACCTTCATAATATTCCATAGCCAGCTAAGCCATACAACAATTGAATCAAATTATTAAATCTAAAGCTTCATAACTAAATGAAGAACCCTTTGTGACATAGTATAAGTAGGAAAAGTTAGGTTACCAATTAAGCCAACATTTTTGTCCTCTTTCTTCATCTCCCCCACCCCACCCCACACCCCCCCCCATCCCCCCCCCCCCCCCCCCCCCCCCCCCCCCCGGCGCTCTTACAAAAAGCCCCAATACTTCTCCCCTTAACCACCAAACAAATCAAAACACTCAAATCCCAGTTCAGATATACCACAGCTTCCCAATCACTTCCCACACAAACCCAAAAAAACTTATATTCCAATGGCACAAAAGTTTGAGATGTCTCTAGTCCTTGTCCTAGTGACCATGTTCTTGGCAAGGGCAGCAGCCCAGTCTAGTTGCACAAACGTGATCATCAGCATGTCACCCTGCCTCAGTTACATTACTGGCAACTCCTCCACCCCTTCTTCCGGGTGCTGCTCGCAGCTCGCCAGCGTTGTCTCTTCCTCCCCACAGTGTTTGTGTGAGGTCCTTAATGGCGGTGGATCGTCGCTAGGGATCAATGTGAACCGGACTCAGGCTCTGGCATTGCCTGGTGCTTGCAATGTCCAGACTCCACCACTCAGCCAGTGCAATGGTAAGCCTGCATATGCTCAATGTCTTATGTCGGTGTTTAGAGTGAATCCCACGTCAGAGAACTGAAGCTTTCCCTAATAGCATAAATGATCTTGGGCCTCTCACCCTATTAATTTCGGTTGGATGCTCACATTCTAATGATTGGTTTTAATCTTCTTCTAATAACTTGAATACCACTATATTTGCGCAGCTGCTTCTCCGGCTGGCTCTCCAACAGGAGCAGCAGACTCTCCTAATGAAGGTCCTTCAGGTACAAAAAACAGTTCATATGATTCTTTTAGTTGCGAATGAATCTGTTGAAATTTTAATCCTCTGCTCCATCTGTAAGGTTGACGCTAAATTTTTGTATTGGTATTGATATCGTGCAGGAACCGGTTCAAAAACTGTACCATCGACTCAAGGCAGCTCGTCAGACGGAAACTCCATCAAGATGTCCACTCCGACTCAACTCTTTCTTCTCCTGGCTACAGCATATGCTACCTTCACAATGTGCTGATTTTCTTTCTGTTGGCCAAACTTTTCGAGTTATCCACATAATTTGTTTCTGTTGGCCAAACTTTTTGAGTTATAATATTGTTTGTGATTGTTAACGTATTGGATTATTATTTTGAATTCAGTTGTTAGATCCATATACATTCATTGTAACCTCAGAGAGGCTGATATGGTATTTGTACTGGTGGATCTTCCCTTCTTTGATAATAAATGTTTTCTGGCTTCTGAGTGAAAAACAAAACCTGTAACACCATCGACGATCTTCTGCCACAATCAACTGAATTAGAATTATGATCATAAACATCAATCACAATATACAAATAGGCTTTTCGATCTCCGTCCTCGCGGATACACACATCACTTCCACTACGAGCGTTTGCTGTATAACGCAGTTTGTCCCCCTAGATGGCTGGAGATGTTGGACCTGTATACCTTCCGACTTGTTTGCAAATATGTGAAGATACCGCATTCGATGAATGTCACGCAGAGTCTTGCAGAACCTCAGGAAAAGATGGTTCAACGGCCCGGACCACTGTTTCTCAATCAGTTTTAGATGGACTGGGAAACCCTCTGCATATCTGCAATGGTCGGGCAAAGGTTTGCTTAACATTGCAAATATGTTAAACGACAAGTCCATCTTCAAGTATCCATCCTCAGCCATTCTCCTTGCCAACCCTGGATATTCAGTCAAGCATCTCCATGTACTCTTAGATTGATATAGTCTCATCACTCCTCAGAAAAAAATGCAACGTTACATATCCTAAAAAATCCTCAAAATTTTGATAGCAAAACTTAAAAGTTGAAGGAGCACAAAAGCGCAACCTGCACCAACAGGACTGCTATAATCTCTTTCTTCCGCAACTTGATGCACATCAAGAATGTGCTCTTGACCGCACAAATTCTTCTAATCTGTCCCACACCTCCAATGCCGCAGCTCTATCTTGATGTCGTTTATTCTTGCTAATCTGCACATTTAGAACACAGTTCAATATTGACCGACAACAGAACCAAAAACAAGAATGAAGGTGGAACACCGATTCTAATGACAAAAGCAAGACCCTAACTAGCATAACTATCTAAAAACAAAGAAGCAAGGAAGCTCAAGATGGCAAAAATAGCTCACCGAGATGATCTTCACATTCCACTGCTTCACAATCTTTGCCGACTCCACGCTATCATCTTCGAACCGCATGAAAAACCCCATAACTGCATCACAACACAACATACACAAGCAACACATGAAATCAGCTACAATGCACTTTCAAAAGTCACATAAAACAAATTCAGAAAGCTAAAATCTCAATGACCCAGATAACAATTTCTCAATGCATTTAAAACCTGAGAACTGAAAGTTTTGACTTACTCTTATTGAAAATCTCAACATGGTCCTTGAAGGGCCAATCCTTGAACTGCCACTCCTTCCCCAACACGAAAACCGCCACAACCCGGTCCCAATCCTCCGCCTTCAACGCCGAGGGCTTATCCCTAACCTCATAAGCTGTCACCACCCGATCCCTATCCCTGCTAAACTTCTTCTGCACCGTCACGCAGTCCGGCTTCGCCCCTTTCATCTGCTTCACCTTCACATCAGTGGGTATATAAACCCCATCTTCCAAAAACTCCTTCACATTGTAAATCGTGATCAGCGTCTGAAAAGCACTGGGCACCAAAATTATGGGCACACCTTCCCCAATTTTACCCCCCTTGAGGTGCAATTTAGGCTTCGGGTTCGGGTCGTAACCCGATTCGTCTCCGAACCCGGTCATGCCCCTCTCGTCGGAACCCATTAGCCTACTCTTCGCCACCAGTCCATCCTTCCTCTGCTGGGACTCAATACGCTGTCGTTCCTCTTCTCGCTTCGTCGCCGAGGTCAAAACGGCGTAAAAGTTCCTACCTTTACACTCCAGCAATCCCTCCCGGTCCTTCAACGGGCGCTCGCTGGAGCAAATCAACGACATGTAGTCCACCGGCGTCTCGATTTGAGTAAAAACCCGAGAATCCGAAGCGTCGTAATGGCCGTTGTCGCTGCTGATGAGGTTGGCGTTGCTGGCGGCATCGAGGGTGGTAGAGATTTTGGTGAGGTGGACGGCGTCGTTTTGGGGAGGGAGGAGGAACTCTATGGAGTCGGAGGAGGAGATCTTTCCGGTGAGGTAGTCGAGGAGGGGCTTGCGGTCGGGGAAAGTGACGGAGGGGATTCCCTGGGTGCGGGCGCACTGGATGTAGTCGGTGTGCTTGATATGGTGGTTGTTGACGTAATAAAGGAGGGTTTCGAGGGTGTAGAGGTTGCCTTGCTTGGAGCGGTAGGCGGTCTCTGCGTGGCAGGGGAAGCTGTAGTCGGAGCCGAACCGGAACTCGTCGTTGACCCGGACGATCTTGTCGAGGTCACCGCGGACTGTGAAGTCGCGGAGGGCCGAGAGCGGGTCCATAGAGGATGATGCAGTTTGTTTGCTGCAGCTGTAGTGGAAAGTGATATGAGTGATCACTGAAACACTCTCTGACGATTGCGGAGAGTAAACGATTAGTTGTCTGGTTTGGGATTTTGAGGTTTTGGGCTTCCCTTCGCGTATATGGGGCTTCTGTGTAGAGTGAGATTTTATGTATTGGGCCTTGGATTATATCCTATTATGGAATGGATTGGGAAATATGGCCATAAATAACCAATTCATTCCCCTTTTGCTTTTTCTTTTTTGATCCGTATACTTTATCAGAGTTTTAATAATGATTTTCTATTTTATTTTATTTTTTTATAAAAGAAGTTCCCTCAAATATTAATAATATTGGAATTTTTAAACTTTTTATTATGCACTATGTTGCAATGTATCACATACCGTTAAATTTTTCATTAATTGATGATGTGGACAACATAAAATCTACATCAAATTAATTTATTTTTTTACATTGAATAACAAAATAAACAAATAAGAACCCTAATAATAATAGCAGCTCTTGCACTTACCCCTTCCCCCTCTGGTCTCCTCCCACCAGCTTCCCACCCCACCACCCCACAGTCTTCAACTAAGCCACATCATCCCCCTAAAAAACACACACACACACATACACATCTCTCTCTCTCTCTCTCTCTCTCTCCTTGGATTCAAATTTGTAGGTTATAGATTGGAGATCTAGAAATTGTGGATCAACTGAGACTCGGTCAAGTTTGTAGGTGGTTTCTCCACAAATTGTTAGTTTCATATAGATGAAGTAGGAAAATGGAGTCGTAGGGAGAAGGTTGGTTGACGTACTGGTTACTGATTGATGAAGGAAAGATATCAAGAATTTTGGGTAAATTACATAAAACTACCCCAATTATTGGATCATTAACAGCTTCATAACTCATCTTTAAAATGTTTCAATGTCATACCTTATCTTCGAATTTTGTTGCAATGATATATCTTCCGTCAGTTATCTGTCAATTCCTCCGTTAAATGCTGACATGGCTTGTGACGTGGTACACTTTATATTAAAAAAACTAATAAAATATTATTAAAAACTAAAATACAATTATTTAAATATTTTTATAAAAAGAAGGTGGGACCCACCCACCTTCTTCCTTCCCACCCATCTCCCCCTTCACTCCAAAAACCCCCCCACACGCCCTTCAACCCAGAAAGGAAGAAGAATGAGAAGAAGAAAAAGATGAAAAAAACACCCCTAAGTTCGCCCCCTGGAACCCAGAAAGGAAGAAGAAGAAGAAGAAGAGGAAAAAAACAAAAAAACCCATCTTCATCTTCCCCAACCCCCCTTCCCTACAACCCATCCCTTTCTTCCCCCTCTCGTATTCTCCTTCCCTCCTCATCTGCACCCACTACCTGCAACCCAAAAAAAAAAAAAACCCCATCTTCATCTTTCCTGAACCCCGACCTCCCTTTCCCTGCAACCCAGATCCTGTTTTCCGCCGATTCCCCGGGTGGAGAAATTGGGCACGTAGAAAATGGGGGGAATGGGTGTGGATTTAGGTATCGATTGATATGCAGACGGGACTGGACATGATAGAACGGAGAGGGAGCAAAGATACCCTCAGATGGAAACAAGGAGGAAGAAGAATGAGACGGAGAGGTTATAATTTTGTGTTCCACAGATGTGGAACGAGTCGTTCCAGGGAGTGAGGCGGAACGAAAATTCGTCCCGTGAAACAGCACATCCCACCCGTTTTAGGCATACCAAACTTAGGACGGAACGTCTCGTCCCATTCCGCTCCGTCACGTCCCACGTACCAAACGATACCTTAAGGAATGGGGTGTGTAAAGGAGGGAAGAGGGTGGGTGTGGAGGAGGAGGGAATGGGAAGACGGGAGAGGGAAGAAAGGGGTAGGTTGCAGGGAAGAGGGGTCGGGGAAGATGAAATTGGTTTTTTTTTCTTCTTCTTCTTATTTCTTTCTGTGTTGCAAGGGTGGGGGGAGACGAACTTGGTTGTTGTTGTTTTTTTTTTTAATAAATAAATAACTTTTCTTTAATTAATTATTATTTTAATATTTAAAAAATATTAAATGATTTTTTTTTAGTTTTTAATAATATTTTATTAGTTTTTTAATATAAAGTGTGCCACATCAGCATTTAACAGAAGAATTGACAGACAACTGACGGAAGGTATGACATTGCAACAAAATTCGAAGATAATGTATGACATTGAAACTTTTTAAAGACGAGGTATAAAACTATTAATGACCCAATAGTTAAGGTAGTTTTATGTAATTTACCTTTTTTTTATTTTTATTTTTTATGTTACTTAATATTTTAATTAATAAATATTTATTTACCACTTGAAATCTACCTTAGCAAAAAAATTTAGCCCTTTAGGGTGCATTTGTTGCACCAAACTATCTCGGACTGGACAAGTTTCAAGGATTAAGTTGGACTGGCTTAGACCAGACTAATCTGGACTGATTTAGTGAAACGTTTGGTGCAGTGTCGGATTAAGAAGCAAAATAATTAATATATTTTAATATTATATTTGTTTAATTCATAAAAATTATATTATATTATTAATTTATTTTTTTCTTTTTGGAAATCTCTCCCTATCTCGAAACTTCCACCATTTTTTTCTTCTTCCTTCCCACTTTCTCACTCCTCTCTCCCTCATTTTCTTCCCTTTTTTTTCTCCAGCCCATCGTTTTCTTCTTTCTTCCCACTCTCTCACTCCCCTCTCCTTCATTTTCTTCCTTTTTTTCTCTGGCCGACCATCTCCCTCCTCTCCCTCGTTTTCTCCCAGTTTTCTTCCTCAAAAGAGGATTTGTGCATTTTGCTCCTGATTTGGACCGAAAGACCTGCATGTCCTTCTTCTTGTTCCTCAAAGCAGAGAGAGCACTGCAAATTCAAAATCACATATCAAATTTTTACTATAATTTATGTTTTAAAACTCCAAATTTGATTTTGTTTTTTCCTACAAATTTCTAGAGAAGAGCATTGCAACCCAAGGTAATATATTTCTGGGTTTATCACATATTTTGATTTTTTCTGTAATTGGGATTTTGATATTTTCTGTAATTGGAAATCGCATATCACAGATTTCTAGGTTTATCACAGATTTTGATATTTTCTGGGTTTATCGCAGATTTTGATTTCGTTTTTCCTACAAATTTTTGGATAATAACAGCCTTTAATTGGGGTTGGATTCGTGGGACAAAGACGGAACCGAAATCTCGTACCCGATTTTTTATGCTCCTCTCGTCAGCAAAGTCATGGTGACTCCATTGTTCTCTCTTTTTATCTCTCTGATAGACGTTTCTAACTTTTCGGGGAGAGGAAATACGGTGAAGCTCAATTGGGATTTCTAGGAAGGGAAGGACGGCGAAGCAGGGAGGGGTGAAGCGAAGCACAGATGGGGCGAAGCAGGGACTAGTAGTCCACTCCTTTTTGGGGGGTCTCGTTAAGACCCCTTAGCAAGCGTTTTTGTCGGAGATGGTGAGACTTAGTCTCTAGTCCCTGTCGGGAACAAACATGGGACTGGACTAACCTTTAGTCCAGTCCAGTCTGATCCGGTCCAGTACTCTTTAGTGAGGGCAAACAAACGCCCTCTTATTGTACATTTTAATTAACCAAATTGTTAATTGTAGGTGATACATTGCAACATGATACAAAGTTTAGATAGTAAAAAAGTTAAAAGTTGAAATAGTAAATGTACACACCAACAAAAATTATGCTGATATTTATACAAATTCTTCTTCTTTCAAATATAAAAATGATCAATTCCATTTTGCACCTGTAGTTTGATGTTAGTGACAGTTTGGTTTCTACCATTGAAGAGTCAGCAATAAATAACTCATGATCCTTTACACCATTAGCTTCTGCCTCAGTTTAATATAAAATTTTGTTCAAGGTATAAAATATCGATGATATCGGAAATATCGGTAGTCCAAAAACACGAAAATATCGATGGAAATATCAGGATATTATCGATATCGATAAAAATTTAATAAAAACCACGGAAATTGTAAGAAAAACTTGGAAATTTTTATTGAAACTTTGCAGGATGTTTATTTAGTCAATTATCTATTAGTTTATCACAAAAAATTGGAAGGAAATGCATTGCATGATGGATTTAACTTATTTAAGTTGATTATATGGCGAGCTGGCAAACATTGTGAGTGTAGAAAATATGTAGTAATTAATGAAAGAAGTTTAAACACACCATAATCATTTATATATAATGAATTAGTACAATATTTTACACTTTATACATTGCATGGTAAGATACATGAGTGACTTAGTACCACATAGAGTTCCTATGAGGTTCAAATTTTTCACTATCTTCATCATCTCTATGTGTAGAGTAAGTGTATTGTGAAGAGTGGTTATCAAATGATAAATCCCCAAAATAGTTTTGCATGTAATTGTTAACATGCCACCCATATGGATCTGAGATTGGTTGACGTTGTCCATAAGCAAAATCATTTGAAGATTGAGTCTCGGATTCTTTCCATGAGTCACTCGATTCCATCCCAACAAGAATGGGATATGAAAGGTAGGGAAATGGTTGGTTATGAGTATAACCATAGTTACTACTTCCCACTCCAACAGAGTCCGAAATTATAAATAATGAGTCATCTTCTTGACTTGACAAAATCCCCTTACCTCCTTCTCTACGAGTATAGTCCTTCCCTATGGCACCAATTCCTTGTCATACCCGCCTACTGCCATGGTCCTCGTCCTTTGTTGCATGCGTGAAGTTTGTCTCACCAGTGAAGGGGCTCATAAATCCGAGAGGTGGTCCAACATAGTTTCCATATCCATCACTACCTCCAGCTCCACTATATCCTTCACCACTACCTCCAGCTCCACCTCCGGTGGTAGGTAAGTCTCATAATCTTGTAGTAGAGCTATCATTAGTATCAGCATGATCTTGTGGTTGTGTAGGATTGGAAGAAGGTGGAATTCCAGTGTTTCTTGGTCTTAGGAGCAAAAGTTCTTCCAAAGAGTCAACGCTGCTAGATCCCACCTCCTCCTTTAATACTCTTTCTACATTTATCCCTTCATTATGTGCTTATTCAACAACTCTAGGAGCTAGGTTGCCTTCATCATCATCTAAATGAAGAGGTTTAATTCATTCATAAAGTTGGTTACCCTCTGTATCATCATCTTCAACAATAATATCAAACACATCTAGTGGGTCACCACAGTTGACATGATCTATTTATGCTTCCTTATCTCGAATTTGAAGCTTCATGTTGTAGTAGCAATAAACTAATTTTTCCAATCGACTATGAGCCAACCTATTTCTTTGCTTTGTGTGTATGAGTGCAAATGTACTCCAATTTCTTTCACAAGCAGATGAGGAAGCTGTTTGTGATAATACTTTGATTGCTAACTTTCTCACAGTTGGTGCATCAGTCCCATACATGATCCACCATTCAGTTATAATGAAAAACAATGTTGATAAGCCTAATAACTCCAACAAATTCTATTATAAACTGATAGTGAAATATGTTTACACTCACTAGGAGACATTTTTGTTCAAGCAGCAACTGATGTTGGTTCTCTAAAAGTTCTTCTTGCATCTTTAAACCATGTTAACTGAATTCAATAAATCATGTTAGTTTAATCCAACAATGTAATTATTATAATTTAAGAAATTGTGTACCTCATTTCCAAATTGGCCAACTGCCGGTGATGCAAGGTCTAATTTAGAGTATACATTATGTACAGCACGTATAAGGGTACCATCATCTCCAACACCAGGTCTGTATTGGTATCGAGGATTCAAATAATATGTTGTTCAAAGAAACACATGCTCTAATAAGAGAAATAATACTTATGCAACTAAAGAAATGAATTGCAAATTATGACATAATTTATACCTGCTGGATGCAAATCGTGGTATAATGTTTTATACCATTGGTCATCAATTATCTTTATGACCCACCTTGCACAATGTTTTCTTTCCAAGTCATCCTTCACTACACACATCAACTCATATATTGCCCCATAGTAGGATACACTTCTGTGTCAACGATCCGTAAAACTTTGTAAAGAGGTTTAAACACTTGGCACACATGTTCTGATTGAGACCAAAAAGCATGATCAAGCACTATACTTTCCACCATACGACCTGCATTTGAGCGGCTTAAATTGTGGTTGGCCCAATCGTCACTAGTGAATAATTACTTCAACCCTGCTTTCTTCTTAAGTAGGCTGTCTAATGCAATATAGTTGGTGGCGAATCCAGTGGTAGCTGGATGAATAATCTCATTTGCAAAATTCACGCATCTTTGCCAACAACCAACCGTGATTGTAAATATAATTTGTGATCGTTCTAGCTCTTTTTATGACAGTAGCAATATTCTCTCTCTTCCCCATTGCCTCAAACATGAGATCAATACAATGTGCTGCACATGATGTCCAAAACACATTATGATGCTTCATTAACTTTTTTCCAGCTTTGACAAATGCAGAACCGTTGTCGGTCACGACTTGGACAACATTATGCTCTCCCACCTCCATGATTACATCCCTCAATAATTTGTAAATATACTTGTAGTTCTTTATATGGTCTGAAGCATCAACAGACTTAAAAAAAATTGTCTTTCCCTTGGAGTAGGCCTGGCAATTCCTGACACGACCCGATAACCCGACACGACACGACACGAAATTAACAGGTGTTCGGGTCGACACAATAACGAATCGGGTCGTTATCGGGTAACCCGATAAGCACCTGTTAAGATAAAGAGTTGGTTTAGGTATACATGTGGGTAACACGATACACGATAAGCAGAATATTAATTTAATAATTTTATAAGCCTAAACAAATACTATAATAATTATATATATATATATTAATTTAACAATTTTATACCCCTAAAAACTATAATAATTATATATACTATAATAATTATACCCCCAAAATATTAACTATAATAATTATATATATATATATATATTAAATTTTAAATTAAATTTTATACCCCTAAAAACAATAACAATTAATATGCATCTGCCATCCACCCTTTAAGAAAAAGGGAGGGAAAAAGTTTTCAAAAAAAAAAAGGGGGAGGGACAAAAGAAAATGATAAGAAAAGGAAACAAAAAAAGAGGGAAATATGGGTGTACCAGTACCACTGTACCGTGTAGTGTAGGTGAGGTGAGGTGTCCGCCCTTTGAAGAAAAAGGGAGGGAAAAAGATTTCAAAAAAAAAAAAGGGAGGGAAAAAAGAAAATGATAATAAAAGGAAACAAAAAAAAGAGGGAAAGATGAGATACGCATCCTACGAAACTAATTTCAACGATCCAACCGTTAAACATATTTGTATATGTTTAGAGATCGTATATGCCAAAAATTACAAAAAACAAACATTAAGAGATCAAGTAACGGGACAAAACTTTTCGACGGTTATAAATGAAAGATCACGATTTAACGGTTATTTTAACTCCGATTTTGATGATTTTTTACAGCTACACTCCTTGACCCAATATGAATACAATGAATGAACTCAATCTTCAATTTAAAATATTTACAATAGTGGATACCACAAAATCTTATGTTATACTTAATGAAAGTATGAATAAACTCTTAAGTATTAATGAATATATTGTTTTTATGGGATACGCATTCTACGAAACTAGTTTCAACGATCCAACCGTCAAACATCTTTGTATATATTTCAAGATCACATAAGCCAAAATTGAAAAAAAACAAACATTAAGAGATCAAGTAACGGGACAAAAAATTTCGACGATTATAAAACGAAAAATCACGATTTAACGGTTATTTTAACTCCGATTTTAATGATTTTTTACAACTACACTCCTTGACCCTATATGAATATAATGAAAGAACTCAATCTTCAATTTAAAATATTTACAATAGTGGATACCACAAAATCTTATGTTATACTTAATGAAAGTATGAATAAACTCTCAAGTATTAGTGAATCTATTGTTTTTATGGGATACGCATCCTACGAAACTAGTTTCAACGATCCAACTGTCAAACATGTTTGTATATACTTCGAGATCATATACGCTAAAAATTGCAAAAAACAAACATTAAGAGATCAAGTAACGGGACAAAACTTTTCGACGGTTATAAACGAAAAATCACGATTTAACGGTTATTTTAACTCCAATTTTAATGATTTTTTACAGCTATACTCCTTGACCCTATATGAATACAATGAATGAACTCGATCTTCAATTTAAAATATTTACAATAATGGATACCACAAAATCTTATGTTATACTTAATGAAAGTATGAATAAACTCTAAAGTATTAGTGAATATATTGTTTTTATGGGATACACATTCTACGAAACTAGTTTCAACGATCCAACCGTCAAACATGTTTGTATATGCTTCGAGATCACATACGCCAAAAATTGCAAAAAACAAACATTAAGAGATCAAGTAACGGGACAATAATTTTCAACGGTTATAAAACGAAAAATCACGATTTAACGGTTATTTTAACTCTGATTTTGATGATTTTTTACAAGTACACTCCTTGACCCTATATGATTACTACAAAATCTTATGTTATACTTAATGAAAGTATGAATAAACTCTTAAGTATTAGTGAATCTATTGTTTTTATGGGATACGCATTCTACGAAACTAGTTTCAACGATCCAACCGTCAAGCATGTTTGTATATACTTCGAGATCACATACGCCAAAAATTGCAAAAAACAAACATTAAGAGATCATGTAACGGGACAAAACTTTTTGACGGTTATAAAACGAAAAATCACGATTTAACGGTCATTTTAACTCCAATTTTGATGATTTTTGACAGCTACACTCCTTGACCCTATATGAATACAATGAATGAACTCGAACTTCAATTTAAAATATTTACAATAGTGGATACCACAAAATCTTATGTTATACTTAATGAAAGTATGAATAAGCTTTTAAGTGTTAGTGAATTTATATATTAAATTAAATTTAAAAATTTGACTAGTAGTGTATGAATGTTTTTTTATTAAGCACTTATTTTCGAGTGTAGATGTAGTATTTAAACGATAAATGTGTTTTAATGTTTTGAAGTAATATTTATGTGGCAATGTGTGGTATGTGCAAATTTAAGAAAAAAATATATTTTTCTTAACGGGTCGTAACAGGTCATAACGGGTCGGGTCACTTTACCCGTTGGGTAAAGTGACCCGACCTGTTAAGGACCCGTTAAGATAACAGGTGTGACATGACACGACCTGTTAAGATAACAGATGTTACACGAAAACGACACGAACACGACAGACACGACCCGTTTGCCAGGCCTACCTTGGAGTATACCATGAAGTTTATGATAGACAATCTGGTCGGGCCAGTCCATCCGTCACACATGATTGTGCAACCATTAGTTTCCCATTTTGACCTCAACTTGTTAACATACTCGCCAATGTCTTTATACTCCATTTCCAAATATTTGTTTCTTACCTCATAGGGAGTGGGAGGTCGTACTCCAACACTGGCATGTTGACATCCCAATACCATATTTTTAAAATGATGCGATGATGCCTTCTCAGCAGGGACATTTTCATAGATAAAGAACTTGCTAATTAGACGCCACATTCCCTCATTCACATTACCTCCAGTGAAATAACTCCAAACACTCTTTTGATGTGCTTTGGATGATTTATATAAACTTGGGGCTATTGGTGGTGTTGGTTGTGATTCTCTAACACTTGCTCCCCGTCTCATTTGTGCACCACCACTTGTCCCGGAACCTTGTGCTCTATTAGGAATTTTATGAAGGTGTTCTCTTTCCCATGTTGACTGTTTGGAGGCTCGTAATGCTTGTTTAAAACTGCGTCGTTCTTCAGGTCCCATGTCATCATCACATTCGTCCTCATCGTCATCATCATCACTGTCAACTGCTTGGCCAATGACTTCTCTTCGTAGCCAAGCTCGAATATTTTCCATTCCATGTGATATCTCTTCCTTATGCTGTTTTTTATTTTTTAATAATGTGGTGATGAATGCCTTCACTTATGGGGGGGGGGACATTATCGCATCGTTGGACATTATTTCCTGGATCTAATCCACTAAGATGGTACTTAAGTCATGTCACTCCGCCACTCTTCATTACCTGACCACAATATTTGCAAATCGTGCCATGTTTGTTTCCGTCTATTAGGTCTTCATGTTCCCAAGCTGGATCACGTTTAGTAACTCCACTGGACATCTTAAATGTACCTATATTTATTTTTCATGAAAATTAGGCAATTATTTTTTGGCCAAAAAATATAGTAGTGACGGAAACATATTAAATAGGAAGTAAAGTTATTCTACAGAAGAATTAAATAGGAAGTAAAGAAAATGATTGTAAGAATTTAAGTAATTATAAAAATAATATGGAATAATAAAACCTAATATTAATGAATAATAATCCAATTTGATAATAAAATAATAAATAACATTAAACATATTAAAATTATTCTAGGGAATAATTATACAACATTACTTAATTACTTCAAAAAATTAACAGGCAAGTATTATTTGGTTCTTAGATCACATGCACGGGTCCACACAAATTTTTTTATTGTTGTATAAATTACAATAATATAAATATAAGTTCGTAAACTTACCTTAATTATGGAATGGCTCTGGAATGGATCTGGAATGGCTCTGAAAAGGCTAAGGGAAGAAGAAGAAACGAAAATGTGTAATAGAGGTTTTTCAATTTTCGAAGGGTCAAAAAATGTGTGATGATCTGATACTACACCTCTGAGAATGTGAAAGAATATCACGCGTGGCACATGATTTTGAATCTTTATGAAACCACCATTATTTTTGTCTTGTAAAAAATTGTACAAGTTGTAAAATTTGTTGGGGTTTTGAATTATTTAGATGCTCTTTTTTTCTCACACGCCACCCACCACCACACACACACACACAGAGTCAGAGACTCTCACATCACACGCCACCACACACGCACATAGAAACCTCAGTCTCTCTCTCTCGATCCTTCTCTATTCTCCCTTCAGTCTCTCTCTCTGGATCCTTCTCCCACACACACACACACAGATCTCTCGATCCTTCTTTCTTCTCCCTTCTCCCACACACATGCACAGAGACTGCTCCTCCCTTACCTTCCTCCTCGTCTGCGTCTTTCGCCTCATCGGTGCCGTCTCCATCTCCCGTGACCTCTACGCCCTTCGTAGTACTCCGTCAACGGCATCATCATCACCATCTAAACCTCGTCTTTCTCTCCCTTTCTCTCGATGCATGCAACTAGGACAATGGAACCTAGGAACTCTCCGGCGAGGCCGTGAGTGTCGAGGAACTTTCCGAACACCTCCGACCGTTTCACGGCAAATGAAAGTTATAAAAACATTCATCTTGTCTTCTATTTCATTTTGATACCTAGATCGAAGTCTAGGGTGCTCTTTTACAGTCGACTAGAGCTGTAGAAGCTCCGGCGTTCTTTTTTGATTCGCACCAGCCTCAAATATCGCGATATTATCGGTAATATCATGATATTTGGACAATTTTTCCTTGGATACGTGTGAAAATATCGGTGTCTCACAAAAACAATAATATCGGCGATATTTCGCCGATATTATCGATATTTTGGTCCTTGCTTCTGTTTACTAACTCCACCCCTAAAATGCATCCTCGGCCATAGGCAACCAAATCCTTCTAAGTGAAAAGTAACTGTTTTAATGAACAATAATTGTTCAGTGCATCTTCATTCATAAATTAAATAGTTCAGGCTATTGGTATAACGGTATTAAAATATTAATTTTTTTATAAAATAATAAAAGATCATTTTTTTTTTAAAAAATTGGATAATATTTTTAACCAATCTAAACCCTAAACACCGACAAGAGTTTGGGTTCTTCTTCAGACTGACAAAGAGAAATAGAGAGAGGGGAAAAATGGAAGGCTTTGCAGGAGCTGGAAAATCATGCCATTAGAAGAATCAGCCGAGAGAGATTGTGTTTTTTTTGTGTCTTAGTTTTTTAAGTTTTGTAATTTAAATTTTAAATTTTTGTTCAAGTTTTTAATATTCACATGGGGCTACAGTGGCACATGAAGCTTAGTCATTCTCCACGTGAGTACCAGGTCATGCTTTAATAGAGCTTTTGACAGAAAGGGTAACGGACGTATCAAAGTGTTACAAAATTCAAACTTTAGGTACAAGATTGGGATGTAAAAAACTTGATGTACGAAAATTTGAAAATCACGATACTTAAGGATAGAAAAGTGAAAATTACTCTTTTTTTTTTTTTTGAAATATTGAAAGGTTCAACTGCACTTCTTCTTTTTTTGGTCAAACGATATATTAGATACCTAACAGAGTTCAAACCCACACCATCATTTGAAAGGTTCAATTGCACTTTTGCACCTTGTAGTTTGATGTTAGTGACGGTTTGGCTTTTGTCATTAGTCGTAAAAAATAACTCATGATCCTTACACTATTAGATTCTACCTCAGTTTAATTATTAAGTTTTGTTTTCTGACATAGCACTTAGCTTGCCCATTTTCTATTTAAATGAATGCCAAGTATATAACTTGTGCATTAACAGATGTCCCACAAGGTACATAGGGACCTGAATTGTCTGCCCTCTCCATCTCATACCCTTCTATTTTTGTGGCCATGATTAAGTCACGTCAACATTTTATATTGATTATTTTTATAGAAATAATAAGACAAAAAAACAATGGGAATATAAAATGTTGACGTGGTTTAACCGTGACTACAGAAATAAGGGGGAAGAGAAGGGTATGGGATGGGGGAGGGCAGACAATCTAGTTAATTAGTATAAACTAGCATATGGGCACAGACAAAGTGTGTGAAATTTTTTTTTATTTTTGTTTTTGAAATAGAAGGAGAGAGGAAGAGAGTGATAGAGAATGTGGGAGTAGGAAATTTTTTTTTTTTAGTTAAAGATATGTTAGGATTACATGACAGTGAGACTTTAAAAAAAAAGCAAAATTTGGTTATGTGAAATTACATTGCCCCATATTTCTTATTGATGTTCTGTTTTAATTAAAGGATTAAACTGGTAATTTCATAAGATTTTGATTAACAATGAGTGTTTTATTAATTAGTAGAGATGTGAAGAAAGATGAAATTTCAACATAAAATTAATTAATAATTCAATGAGTAATTCAATTATTTATCAGCCTATATAAAGTTTCTTGTTTCCATGAAATAAGATTTATACTTTCAACAAAATTCCACAAAATAATTTGACTAAAACAAAGTACGATACACATAATACATAGAAATAAAATCCACTCGTGGTGCTTGCCCCTTTTCCCTGCCTAGAAAACCCAAATATGAAATTATCCTAGCCGCCAGTCCCTTGCCATGGCTTGGGGCCGGTGGCAACCCATCTCTGTCTCCTCCTAGCTACCCTTTCTTTCCTTTCTTCCCTTAGTTTTTTCTTTCTCCTCCCTTCTGCTTCGTCTCCTCTTTTCCCTTCTCTCTGCGTTCATCCCGATTTTCCTTCCTCCATTCACGGGTTCCCTTCTCTTCCACCGTGTGTGCACTACTTTCCCTTATCTCTCCCACCGTTTTGTGCACTGCTTTGGCCTTCTTCTCATATCCGATTTTGCCCTTATCAAGATCTTTTCTTCGATTTGGGTCTTATTCAGGGTTGTGTTTGGTTTTGGGGCTGTTAGTGGGTTGGAACCATTTCCGTCATACTTTTCTGGTGCTGTGTTTTTACCTTCAATTTTTCTGTGAATTAGCCGCCTTCTGCACTCAGATCTGGTGCTGGGTCCTACAAAATTTGTGGCTGCACCGCTTGGGGCGACTTGTTTTGGTGGCCCAGCCACTTGCGGCTTCCGGATCTGAACACCCCGTAGCCTGTTCTCAACAATTGCAGCTCCTCCGACTTGATGGTGGTATCTAATTTTTAAAATTAAAAATTTCATTAAGCACATATACCATATAAGTTAAGATATTTTGAATGATTGTATCTAATTTAAAAAAAATAAAAGTATAAATCCCACGTAGTGGGTTAGGTGGTTCGTAATAGATTTTTTTTTTATGAAAAAGTGCATGCATCCTTTCCCATTTCATAAAGCACCACGTGTGCGGTGTGAACCCTCGCTTCCACCTTTAGTTCCCATGCATCACTCACAATTCACATCAACCAGGAGAGTCAGAGACTCCCAACATCATTTTGACGCCTTAAGACTCCCAACCATTTTGAAAACCGGAACTTGATTCTTTTTTATTCTTCCTTTTCCTCATCGTATTCGTCTTCGTCTTCTTTCCCTTTCTTCTTCTTCTTTTTTTTTTCTTTTTCCGTTTTCCCTTTGTAAATTCTCCCTTTTTTTTTGTTTCCTCTTTTTCTATTTCGGTGTAAGTTCCTCTTTTTAGATGGATTTCAGATAAAGAAAGTTGCGACAGCTAAGAAAGTCGTGGTACACAAAGAGAAGGAGTCAAAGTGGCGAGAAAGCTTTTGCGATTCTGGGTATTTAGTTGGATTTCTTCCCAGGAAACCATTTCACTCCTCCTAAACCGCCACCTAGACAGCCGTCTAGACTGCCCAAGCCGCCTAAGAGCGCCTAGGCGGGTGCCTAACAGCTCATCGATTTTTCTTAACTATTCGGACCTAATTGGATTGGCACAACCATGCCCAGCGCCTAGGCGCCGCCTAGGTCATTTTTTAGAACACTGGTTATGTGGTATCGTCTTATGACTTTACTAGGTCTTGCTCCTGGGATTACTTTTTGTGACCTCGCTATAAGGCAGTATCTCTTTGCAATTGTTGATATAAATCTGTTATATCTATCGTTCTGTAACAGTTTTGTATGGTGGCATGTGAAGCTTTCGTACATGTGGTAGTTGTTTAGGGGTTTATTATTGTTGTTTTGCTTAAGCAAATTCACTTCGAGATCATTGTCTTGGTCACTAGAGTATTGTACCCAATTGGCACACATGTACTGGTTGAGATGATGAATGAAATATCAATCTATCTATCGTTGCTTGTTAAAAAAAAAAAAAACTACTTGGCATCGGTCAACAATAATGCAAGCAAAAAATAGATCTATCAAGTTCTCTATTAAAAAGAAAAGTGGTTAACTTGATAGCTTGAACAGATTTACCAATGGTGTGATCATTTGTAGTTAATTAATACATCAATTTAATACGACAATAATCACAATATTACATATGTTAATTCACATGAGTGCAAAAATATTAGCGAATCTTCCTCATTAGTCATGCATTATGAGGTCAAAATTTCTCTCCATCTCATATAGTAGTTTAAACTAAAAATACCACTTGTATTAAAAAATAATTCATCGGATATTTGCCAGTCATAATGTCATATTTATTTATTGTTATGTTGTTAAATTGTGAATTAAAACTAAAGCAACGAGAATGTAATTAGTTGAGGGTTTGCCTTTAACCTGGGCAATTAGATCAAGGATTGATGGTTGACATACAACTATACCAAATGACCAAGAGTCGAAGTGAATGCAAAATATTTGAAGAAGCAATTGTATACAATTACCAAGAGAAGGAGCAATTGTATACTATCATGACCCAAACATGCCATGTAGTGGGTTTTCCTTTGGACAGACGTTTCGCCCTTTGAATACATAACTAGCATCAATGAAACAGGTAATACTACTAAAAATATGCATTGATTGCAATACCAAAAGCGTTCCAGTTGTTGGTGAATTGGACTTCTGTTTAATATTCAAGTTTTCTGCATTTATTTTTACTTCTTTCAATGGTCTGATTGATCTCAAAATCCAAATATCTTAAAAATTAATACCATTATACTTTTACTAACTGAAATTGTCAAAATGGATAAAACGCTATTTATAATTGTATATGTCTCGTTGCTTTTACCGGGTACTGAAAATTACCATGTCCCTACTTTTTCCCTTCAAAATAAAATACTTTCTTAGCACACCTTTCCTCAGAAACCCTATTGCGAGTTATATATTTATATGAGACACTTTGGATGCGGTCCTTAACTATCAATATTTTTTTATTGAAATCTTGTCTGTTTTTAATTTTTTTTTATCAAAGTCCTTGGCATTATTAATGTTATAGTGTAAGTTACTATATTTTTTGAATTAAAAATTAAATATTGAAATTTGTATTTGTGTATATTAATAAGATTTTAAATATAACCCATAATTTTCTGGATTCAAAATAATAAAATATAAATTATAATCTGTATTATATTTTGTGTGTGTGTGTGTGTGTGTATAAATATATACATGGGTACATTCATCAAAATTAACAAAAAAAAATTATTGTACCAAAACATGGATACATTCTTCAAAACACAGGAAAAAAAAAGATATTAGGCTTAATAACATTAGAAAATTTCGTCGATTAAACTTGACATAGAATGTACCCATATAAGTTTAAAATTGATTAAATTTTTAATGAATTTTATATTAAAAAATTGGGTACTTTTTATATAAAAAAATGTGTACATTTTATATTTAAAAAATGGTATATTTAAGAATGGGTACATTTAAGATTAAAAAAATTGAAAATTATATGAATGGGTACATTTAAGATTAAGAAATTGAGAATCTTTTTATAAAAAAACTAATGGGTACAAACTTATTCTAACTTATTTATTTATTTTGGAAATGTTTGAATTGAAAATTAATTAGGAGTTTAATAGAGGTGTGAGTATTAAAACCCGAAATCAATTACTATTTTAAAAAAAAAATGTAATAAACATGTAAATTCATTATCACATTAATGCTAGGGACTCCAATCAAAATTTGAAAAATAATAAGGTCTAAGTCAATGAACATTAGTAACTACGGACCAGATACTAATTTTTCCTATTTATATATTAATTAAAGAGTAAATAGTAGTTTGTTGTTCTACATTGACGAAGTACATATGTAATATCAATTGTAACTCCTATATATACTCTATTTTGGAGATTAATAAATATACAAGAAATTCCCAAATATTGTCATATATATTTTTGGTATTGTACTATATTTAGTGAACAGTGTCGTGCTATAGTGCCGAGAATAGTATTGTGTTACAGTGTTGTGAACAATGCATTGCTTTAGTCGGGAACAATGATTCTGCTACAGTGTTATGGTAAATTGTCTTAATTCCATTGTGTATCTTTTGTGCCTTTATTGTTCGTGTTTTAGCCAAATTGCTCAATATAATCATAGCGTTGTTATGCATCTTAGTGGAACAAATATATGGATAATTGATACTGGAGCCACTGATTAGGTGACTGGTGGCCTAGAGTGTTTGATGAGTTACGTGACTATGTTCGTGATCCGTATATTACTAGTGCAAATGGAGCATTTTCCACTGAAAAGGATGAATGCACTATCTCTCACTCCGACCTTACCACTAGTCCATGTTTTACTTATTCCTGATGTTAAGTGCAATCTTTTATCGGTATGAAAACTACTTGATACGTTATATTGTTCCGCTCACTTCAACCCCACATATTGTTATTTTCAAGACATTCAAACTCAAAAGATAATTGGTCATGGTAAAAGAATTTGGGGTTTGTACATCTTGACTATAGAGGATACTGTTGATTTAGGTTCAAATAATCATCAAGTTCTAAGTGCTAAAGTGGATGACAAACATCAAATTTAGTTGTGGCATTGACGTTTGGGACATCCATCATTCAGTTATATGAAGCATCCATTTCCTTCTTTGTTTCGTACTTGTAGTGGTTCAAAGTTCAAGTGTGAAACATGTGTCATGGCTAAGAGTCATCGTGCTTCCTTTCCCATAAGTGATTCTAAAGCTACTTTGCCATTTGATTTGATACATTCTGATGTTTAGGGTCTGGCGAAGGTTACTTCGAATGGATTTTGTTGGTCTGTTACTTTTATTGATGATTGTACTTGATTAACTTGGGTGTTCTTGATGAAGAATAAGAGTGATATCCCTTTACTTCTTCAAGAATTTTGTGCAATGGTGTCTACTTAGTTTTAGACCAAAGTTAAGGTCTTCAGGTCTGATAAAGGAGGATAATATGTGAACCATACTTTGGCATGCTTTTTTCATGATCTTGGTTTTACTCACCAAACGACTACTCCTTTTACACCCCAACAAAATGGTGTGTCCGAACAGAAGAATCGTCAAATAATAGAGGTTGCTCGTTCCTTGATGTTGGATAAATATGTGCCTAATAATTTGTGGGGTCAGACTTAATCAATCGTGTTCCAAGTAAGATTCTTGATTTTCAGACACCGTTTGATGTATCCAAACTTTATTCGAATGTGTTTGGGTGTGTGGTGTATGTGCATGCCTACTCTTATCAGCAGAGTAAACTTGATGCATATGCTCTCTGATATGTATTTATTGGATATGCTAACAATCAGAAAGGCTATAAGAGTTATCAACTTATCATCCTCCAACTCAAAAAACTTATATTACCATTGATGTCACCTTTTATGATGAAGTTTCGCATTTTGTGAAGCTCTCTTCCGATTCCTCACTTCAAGGGGAGAGGCTGAGTGAAGTGCAGATTTGAAAAGATCGTATGGATGATGTGTTATAGGCAGAGTTAGAGATGAAACTTATTATGCAGCGTGATACTGACCAGTCGGCTATAGATGGCCAATCGGATGTGCCCAACAAGTTACCTGTTGTTGGTATGTTTGACGAATTGTCTTTTGATGACCAGTTGCCTCTTGTTGGTATGACTAACGAGTTGCCTATTGATGGTTCGTCTAGTAATGATTCGTCTAATAGTTTGGTACAAGATGTTGACACACATGAGGTAAATTCTGATGATTCTTCTACTTATTAGTTGTCTCCACAAATTAATCGTGGAAAACCTAAAGTACAATGTGAGCCTGATATGCATGCCAAAGACAAGTATCTTATCAACAACTATATGTCTACTCATCATTTGTCCAAACCATATGTATTTTACACATGTCACCTATTTAGTGTATCGATTCCAACAAAATTGTAGGATGCTTTGTCTGACCCTAAGTGACTTAATGCCATGAATGTTGAGATGCAAGCTTTGGAAAAAAATTCCACTTGGGATTTGGTTCCGTTGCCGAACAGGAAGAAAGCTATTGGATGTAGATGGGTGTTCACTATTAAGCATAAAGTATATGGTTCTATTGACCAGTACAAAGCCAGATTAGTTGCTAAGGGTTATACTCAAACCTATAGTGTGAACTATCAAGAGATTTTTGCCCCTTTTGCCAAACTTAACATTGTGCGTGTTCTTCTGTCCTTAGCAACAAACCAAGATTGGCCTCTATTGTAGTTTGATGTTAAGAATGTTTTCCTTCATGGTGATCTTAAGGATGAAGTTTATATAGATTTCTCACCTGGTATCGGTATATCTCTTTAAAAAGGTGTGTGCAGATTGCGAAAGGCTGTATGGTTTGAAACAATCTCCTAAAGCGTAGTTTGGGAGGTTTACAATTTCAATGAAGAAGTTTGGGTATTTTTAGAGTCATTCAGGTCATACTTTGTTTCTAAAGTGACGAAATGGTAAGTTAACTGCATTGATTATTTATGTTGATGACATGATAGTGATTGGTGATGATCAGGAAGAGGTACAACGCCTTCAAAAGTACCTAGGTATTGAATTTAAGATGAAAGAGGTGAATTGAAGTATTTTCTTGGAATCGAGGTTGCACGATCTAAGCATGGTATTTTTCTGTCTTAAAGGAAGTATGTTCTTAATTTATTAGTTGAAATAGGTATGTTAGATTGCAAACCTACTGATACTCCGATTGAGCAGAATCATCGTCTGGACTTATTTCCGAATCAAGTACCTACCAATAAGGAACGGTATCAGAGGCTTGTGGGGAGATTAATTTATTTGTCTCACACTCGCCCTGACATTGCTTATACAGTTAATCTGGTAAGTCATTTTATGCATTCACCTAGTGAACCTCATATAGATGCAGTAATCCGTATTTTGATGTACTTGCAGATGGCTCCTGGCAGATGCTTGGTTTTCTCTAAGAATGGTCATTTGAATGTAGAAGGGTATACAGATGTAGATTGGGCAAGTTCTATCAATGACCGGTGATCTACATCTGGATACTTTACTTTTGTGGGTGGTAATCCAGTTACTTGGAGAAGCATGAAACAAAAAATGGTGGCTAGGTCAAGTGCTGAAGGAGTTTCGTGGTATGTCTCATGGTGTATGTGAGTTGTTGTGGTTGAAAAAATTGTTGAGAGACCTTGGATTTAAACCCAAGGGTGCTATGAAACTCCATTATGATAACAAGGCTTCTATTGAGAATGCTCATAATCTAGTGCAAATGATTGAACAAAACATGTGGAGATTTAGATGCCGGAATTATTAATTTTCCGTTTGTGGGATCTCAAGATCAACTTGTTGATGTGCTTACAAAGGCTGTGTCTAATAGTGTGTTTTCCAACTCGCTTGACAAGTTGGGCATGCGTGACATCTTTGCTCTAACTTGAGGGGGAGTGTTGCGAGTTATATATTTATTTATTAGTTAAAGAGTAAATAGTAATATGTTGTCCCACATTGACGAAGTGCAGATGTAATACCAATTATAACTCCTATATATACTCAACTTTGGAGATTAATGAATATACAAGAAATTCCAAAATATTGTCATATATATTTTTGGTATTTTACTATATTTAATTCAACTAACGCTACCTTCTCGAGCACTCTATAAGACCCCACATTTTCCATGTCAACAAAAGCTTCAAGTCTCACCAAATATGTCCACTCTTTGATTATTGTATCAATCACCAAATTCACAACCTGGATTGCAATCCCCTCATCCCAATACTTGGACCCTAAGATATAGCCAAGTTCACCTCTACACATGTCGTTGCCCAAATTCGGGGTCATGGAATGGCACCAATTGGTCTATTGTCAAGGAAAATTGCATTGAACCAACGGTGTTTTGTATCAATATTCTTGATATAGCCTGGACTCAACAAATGGTGCAGGTTGGGAAAAAGGCCAAGAAAAGCCCAAAGTGAAGTCAAACACCAAAGAAATCTCAAGGCCCAAGGGGTTTAGAGGAAGGATGTTCCAATCACTAAACTCGACTGCCTACTAGTTTAGGGCAAGTTTAGTAATGTTGTGTTTTTTAAAAATAAAAAAAAAACACTATTTCTGCTGATAATAAATAGCTTTAAAATAAACCACTTAAGTGTTTGGTAAACTTTTTTTTTGTAAAAGTGTTTTTAACAAAAAAGAAAAAAAGTATTTGGTGTTGTAAACATTCCTAGTTTAAGTGTGATTGTGTAAATCCTAGATTAGATTTGATTCTAGTTATCTTTTCCTATTGTATCTTGTATTCCTTGGGGATGAAGGAATATCTTCTCTCCTTTACTACTATAAATAAAGGCACAATGTAGGAGGGATAACAACACACACATATTCCCTTACAATTCTACAAAGACATCTCTTTTCTCTCTTCTCCTTGTCGCTGGCCCTCTCTCTCCTTGTCAAATAAAATAGACCACAACACGTTATCAGCACACTCCTACCGCTGCGCTTAGGAATTTGACGTTGAAGAATTTTTCTGTATCAAACAAGTTCATCCATATCATCATGCAATCAGGTTCTTTCAAAACAACGGTTTTTATCTTGATATTTTTGTAGCCCTGATAACATGAACATTCACCATGATGCATGACCCAACTTTACGTTTTACGAATTTTAGATTCTACATAAATTGTATATGCATCATAATCATAATTGTTGAATTATGTGAATTTGATATTGGTTATGAATTGCATCAAATATATTTGTATTTGTATCACATTGAATTAAATTAACATATTATTGTTTTGAATATGCATATGATTGAATTAAATTGGAAAAAAAAATTTGCAATCGGGAAACCTAGGGTTCTTTCGAACCTGTGCCCTGCATTATCCTATCCATGGTAATGGGCCACACTGTGGCCTGCACCTTGGGTTCTTTCATTCTAGGTATGATTAGTGGGAAAGTTAGTTGTCTGGCAGATAGCGCAACCATGCACACTGTTTTGCATGAACGCATCTATTTCACTAACTTCATACCTAAGAATGCACCTCTGACAACCCTCTCAGGCACATCCAACCTGATAGAAGGATACGGTAAGGCATGTATAATGTTGTCCAATGGTACAATCTTGACCATTTCTGAGGCACTATATTCACCACATTCCAGAAGAACGTTGTTGAGTTTCAAGGACATTAGAGATAATAATTACCACGCTGAAACCCACGTAGAAAATGGAGTTGAATTTATGTGCATAACTTCTTACGAATATAGCTAGAAGCGTGTTAAACTCCATTTAGCAAAGTTATCATCTTGCAATTTCACGATCAACATTCCTAGAAGACCTTCAATTTTCATAGATTCCATTGTATTATCAGACATTTTGATTGCTATTACCAAAGTCGTTTACAACCAAGAAAAACCAGACATAAAATTTTACAATCACAGAGATCAAGATTACTTAGCGAAACCCCTCCAAGATGATAATCAAGAATTAAATTCTCTTTGGCAATCGGGCTTTAACAAACAAAATTCAAGCAAGAAACAACATCCTTTTCGGAAATCGGCCTTCAAAGAAGAGAGATGACAAGAAACTAAACTATGGCAATCGGCCTTCAATCAAGATTTCACTCTTATAATCGGCCTTTAATAGAGTAATAAGCAAGGATATATCGACAAGTAAAGATTATCAACCATGTAACTCTTCACAATTTCTGACAAATAATGGCAATCGGCCTTGAAATTTATCAAACAGATAGAATGCTCACTAATGCAAATCAACAAACAGCTAGAATGCACAAACCTTTGCTCTGTTGAAACACCATAATTTGAGCACCAAGAAACTTCACCAAAATCAGCAAATCATCTATAGGAACCGAGCAACTACAAATCACGCCGCAGAAGAGCGAAAAATCACCAAGGATCAACCTCCGACGACCATATTAACACTAAGCTCGGTATCTCCGAAGGAAGAAGAAAGCAAAGAAAACCTTCACAGAAGAATGTAGAAAGAGAGAAGAGAAAGAAGAATGAATTGCTATGAATGTATTGATTGATCGAGAATTACAGAGAGATTGTTATTATATACTACAACCTTCACTTCACAGCTAAGTCACCAGAAACTAACTTTTCTTATCATTTTAGCTATTTAACCACAATCCTAACAACCTTGGCTGACGTGTAAGCCATCTGTCAAAACCTTTCTTGTTGATGTGTACATATACCCGTCAACAATATATTCATTCGTACGTGCTTAATTAATGTCTCTAGGGAAGAGTTGAAAACTATTACAATAATTCAGGAGAGATGAGAGTTTTGAACCCAAGACACGTAGGTAGAAACCCAACACCTTATCCACTAGGATACTAGACCACATGCTTGATCGACACATTAAAATAACTGACACCACTTAGTGCTAAGAATTTAGATTTGAACTCTCGGATTGTGTGATGTTCAAAATTAATGGTTTACAATCTAACACCATTTAGTAGGGGTACTTTTAGTTCTCAAAATTATAGGATGTTAATCTGTCAGCAACATTGAACGAGATCAATGAACATTCATATCTACTTGTGGTTAGTCAGCATTAGAGAGTTTTATTTTTATGTACTAATTTGATTTTGTTCTCTACCTGAAATATTATGTTTCAGGTACGGACCATACAAGCTAGGTTGGTGTCGGGCATTTTTACCACATTTTCTATGAAAGCAATCTGACGAACTCTGAACTCAAGGGAGAAGGAGTAGAAGAAGCTTCAAAGCTTCACCCAGAAGTGAAATATACACACATGGATGAATTCTTAAAAGTATATGCATGATAACATTCCAATGTGTTTAATAATAGTTTGTAAAAAAGTATAATATATATTGTACTCTAATAGGATATTCCTCACTTTTTATGAAGCACAACTAGAAAGGGACGACACTCTTAGGGCTAGTTTTGTATTTCTGTGTTTAAAAAAACAAAAAAAACATGTTTCTACTGTGCTGTGAAAATTAATAAAGCAGTTGAGCGTTTGGTAAACTTTTTGTGTAAAAATCAATTTTCGAGTCTTTGGCAAAATTTTATATGAAATTGATGTAACTATGTTAAATGACTAAAATGATATTATTTTGGGTGGGGTAAACTGACATTTGACCCTTTGAACTAGTACTCCACATGAAATTGTCCCTTGAACTTTTTTTTTTTTGATAAATTAACCCCCTAAACTATTTGAAATCAGCTAATTAACCCCCTGTCGGTGGATTTCACCCATTATTTGGTCAAATTCAAAGGAAAATTAGTCTTTCCTTCATCAATTCTTACTTGTCAACTATAACCATCAATGAACTTATGACATTTGAAAACAAAATAATGTGTAATGACAATGTGAAATGATATGTTATGTAAACATTTGGTTTTTTTATGTTTTCTCATTATGCTATATGTTTTTGAATTATTTTGTGTCCTTGTGTCAAAATTTTATTGGTGGTTAGAGCTAACAAGTAACAATTGATGATGAAATGACTAATTTACCATTGAATTTGACGGAATTGATTCCACAATCTAATGTCAATGGGTTAATTGACTGATTTTAAATAGTTCACAGAGCTAATTTACCAAAAAAATATTTTAGGGGGTCAATTTCAACTAGGGTAATAGTTCAGAGATCAAACCACAATTTATCCTTTTGGATGTAAAAAGATAATTTATTTTATTGTTTATTCATAATTTTTTTAGCTGTTGTGACTATTTATAATCTTTACTTACATATTTAGAATCAAAATACTAAATCCCCTCCAACCAAACAAACACCCAAATCTCCTGGTCTACTTCGACAAGGGCACCACGCCCTCGACAGGAGGTTCAACCCAGATGAATTATGCAACTTGTTGGGTCTGTTTGGGATAAAATCTGAACTTTGGGCCAGAGAGAAAGTCGGCCCAAACCCAAGGCCCAGAGGAAAACTTAGGAGGCAGGAAAGAGGCTTTCGGCTGGGCACAAGTTACAAAGGCCACCTGCTTACCTGCTCAAAGACCACAGGGTGTAGGCTATTCAGTCAATACATAGCCCAATAAAGTACTTTATTGGTGGCATTCATGTAAAAAAGCTAGTGAGTCATCACCAAACCGCATTCGGGCACCGCTATTGCTACGGGAACCCAAGCTGAAGGCGTCTATAAAAGGAGGAAGAGAAGACAGAATTAAGGACACTCAATCAAACAAACAAAAGCCAAAACTCTGCTCAAGCCAGATTTGCCTTCAACGAAGCTGTAGTCAGCACAAGCTTTCATCCCATTCGGGATAAACCTTCCCAAACCCCTGTAATAGCTCTGCTACCTTGTTCATGGTGGTATCGATTCATTTTGTATCCTCTTCTCCCCCGTCAACCCCTCTAAAAGCTTTCAGACCTTTGACAAAGCCACAAAGATAGATTTTGTAAGAAGTTCAGCCTTGGCCGATAAGGTTCAAACTTACCCGACTATCTTTGCTCTGTCTTTGTCTTTTCTTTCTTTTAAAAGCACAATAACATGTTATATATATATTCCCAGTTATATACAAGTTATTTCTAGCAAAGTCATAATGAAAATGAATCTTCAGCACTTGAATCCGATCTGAATCGCGTCAGAGTTCAAATCAGATCTAAGTCTTAAGCCCGCGGGCATGTAATTTAAAGATCAGTAAAGTCCTTGGCCTCAAGGCATAAAAAAAGAACTCTATGTGGACTCAACCCATCCACGACAATCCCTGATAAGCGAGAAGTCCGAAGTTACTTGGGGCGCAAGTAATCAATCTATTTCTCCGTTTTGTTGCTATTATATCTTGATTCTGATAGAAAGCCTCAAGGCCTACACCTAAGGCCCCACGAAGGCATCTATTTAGCTTCATTTCATGTTGCGGTCTAGTTGGTCCGAGTATAAGGATTAACTCTGATGGGAAGCCTCAAGGCCTATACCTAAGGCCCGACAAAGGCACTCATTTGGGTTCGTCCTATCTCTTGGATTCAGATAATCAAAGGTATAATAGTAATAAGACTCTGGCAACCATAAAAGACCAAATATGATACATCCAAGTGCTAGTTTAGTTTGACAGGAAGCCTCAAGGCCTATACCTAAGGCCCCACAAAGGCACCTGTTATATCTAACTTGGTTTCTCGGGCGTATACATATTCAATCAAAGCTTAACACCCATTCAACATCTGCCATACTGAAGATGGCAGTGGCACGCCTGAGCACGACAAAGTTAATCTTGATTGTGAGCCTTAAGGCCTACACCTAAGGCCCCACAAAGGCACCCTTTCAAATTAACTCTGTCCTTCTCTTTCAGAACTGCCCGACGAGCCTTGCCCGAAGTGTGTCTTGCCCGACCAAGATCTGCCCGACAAAGGCTTGCCCGAGCGAGCCCGAGAAGAAAGCAGAAGTACGACAGATACCCTCAACCGACGCCATTCTCCCAGGGGAGCTGTGTGCTCGTCCGCCAGGAGATTCCTGCGACGAACATAGTTTTGGCATGCCCGGTGGGACTAGAAACAGCTACACTTCTAAGATCTTACATGTCCAAAAAGAGAAGCTATAAACTTGCCAAAAAAGAAGCCAAGAAGGATCTTTTCCAGATGACAGGACAATCAGAAAATCCTTTATCCCCATCCGGACAGGTGGTCTCAGGTAGTTCGACTGCATCTGAGAAATCACAGGGGAAAGGGATTAATGAAGAACTGCAAGCTACAATGATCCAAGTGTTGAAAAGCATGGAAAGAATTTCCTTGGAAACTAAGGGAGAAGTAAGCAGACTCTGCATGCTTACAGGAAATCTACAAAGGAGGCTGGATTTGGAGTTCTCTACTCCAAAGGGTGCTCAAGAAAGTGGAATGAGTCGAGTTGTTATAAGAAGTGAGCCAATCATTTCTTTGTTTCCACTACTAGAAGAAGAAAAGGATAGGGGAAAGAAGAAGGTGATACCTGAAGGAAGTCAAGCAGTGATGGAGACAGCTTCAGAAAAGGAGTTTCCCAACTTCCCATTATTATCATTTAATAATAAGAGGCAGAGCGAACAAGAAAGAATGAAGTTTGGACTGCCAGCCACGGCTGGAGAAACTAGCGGGAAAGAAACAACCACTACTACGTCAGATAAACCTCTACCTTATAGGCCACCCCCGATGGTCAACAAAGGTGGAGGATCTAACTGGAGAAAATCTGAAACCAGGAGGGAAGCAAACGCGGGCAATGACCGGAGTCCGAAGATTGAGTCAGCTATCCATGGTCAGAATGATAATTTAGCTACTCAGCAACTAAGAGAAGAATTGGCTGAGTTAAGAAGAACGGTGATTCAAAACGCCCAGCCTCGAGTTCGTCCAGTATTCAGGGTTACCTACCAGAAGCCATATCCTGAATATATCGATGAGTTAAATCCATTCCCTCTTAATTTCAAGATGCCCGCATTCCCGACTTTCACAGGGGAAGATAGCAGTGTGTCCTCCAGAGATCATATTTTCAAATTTTCTAATCACTGTGTGGCGTATGAGGACAATCCAAACTACAAATTGAGGTTGTTTGGAAATTCACTAGCAGGATTGGCATCTCAATGGTATTCTCTATTACCCCCCAATTCCATTGCTAACTGGGGGCAAATGGAGATGGCTTTCCATGAACAGTTCTACAGGATAGAGCCAGAGCTCACCATTAATGATCTGGTAGAAGTAAAACAATATGATCATGAGTCCACTGAAGATTTTATGATGAGGTTCAGGAGAACAAGGATGAGATGTCAGTTCCCTGTCAACCAGGCACAGCTCATATCCATTGCTCAAAGGGCTTTAAAATTACCTTTGAGAAAGAGGTTCTATGATGCACAGTTTAATGAGCTACAAGAGTTGGTGATTGCTGCTACTAAGTATGAGAGGCTGTTACAGGAGGAACAGTAGGTAAAACATACTTCCAAAACTCCTCCGTTCTACAAAAATAAAGCTACTATTCACCATGTAGAGGTAGGGGAAGCCGGACCCGAATGCAAAGATGATCATGAGGAGAAGAGTATAGATGTGTGTGCTGCTGAGATGACCACACCCTTCAAGCCATTGACGATCAAAGGGTTAGTCCAACCAGTCAAGGACCAGAAGATCGTGATGAATGATGGTGGGTTCGTACCCATGAAACCCCCAAAGTATCAAAGTTATTCTTTCGATCTAACCAAGGCGCCAGAAATCTATGAAGAACTTGTGCGGGCAAGAGTCATTTTGCCCGACAGCACCAAAAAGATGCCCAAGCCCGAGGAACTCAGGGGGAAGAAGTATTGTAAGTTGCATTATACCTTCAATCACTCTATAGTCAATTGTGTCCAGTTTAGGGACTGGGTACAGGATCTTATAGTGAAGGGGAAGTTACTACTCGATTCACCTCAGGCTAGTATGTTGGTGGATACTAACCCTTTCCCCGAAGCTCCTATTAGCATGATCGACCTCGTTTTCAAGGAGTCGGGGTTATCAACAGAATAAAATGCCATTGAAAGGACCCGGGAGCAGGGGCTAAGATTGCCAACAATAAAGATGGAGGAGAAAAGCAGGTAGGCAAGGGGGCATAGAATTGCCTGATGCCTATCCAAATGGAGCAGAACAGGAGGAATGCTACATATCCATTCTAAAACAAAAAGAGATTACAAAGTAATTCTATTCCAAAAACTTTACATCTTCACATAAGGTGATTATTCTAGAATGGTATGTTCGCATAATGGTAAAAATTCTATTTGGTTCAGCCAAGACAGTATGGCTGTTTACAAGTTCAGACTTAGTTTGCTCTAACTCTGAAGTCGCTTTTTCCACCCCTTCGATTTGTTGCTCAAGGTTATCCAGAAGAGTTGTTTGCTCCGCCTTAAGGATCATCAGTTGTCTCTCCAACTTCTGAATTTCAAAAGAAACAACTTCAATCCGTTCTTTGGTCTGCATACTCTCTTCCATCAGCCGACTAACTTGGGTAGAGGCGCTCGATTCTCTCTCTATGAAGCATTTTGCCCGGTTAGCCAGCCGGTCTGCTCTCTGATGTTGCTCCCTGAGGGCCCTCAAGTTTTCAAAGAAAGAAAGGAAAGAATCATACTGAGGCTTGGATAAGCGATCGTTTTTAAAGAACTCAGTAATAACTCGCTCGAGGTCACAGAGAGCCTTGAGGCTAAATGATGCAGTGAATTCTTTCTTTGCCCATGTTTGAAAGATTTGTTGCTGCTCCGAAGACATAGATTTTGTTGAAGCCTGCTTTGAAGACTTCAACCGCGTCTCAAGTCGCCCGAGTGCTTCGAAGAGTTTGGGCAACTTGGCAGGATCAGAGGAGGAAGGAGAAGGGTCCGGCATAACAGTTTCTTCTGGTGAGATAATGCCTATGGAAGGGGCAATTTCTGTTTGTTCAATCGGTTCATCTCTAGACAGGGAGGTGTCAACATCTCCAGAGGAAGAAGGAGGTTGAAAGCACCTTGGGTTACGGGCCATTGGAGGAGGGGAAGTTTCTTTCAGGGAAGCTCGCTACAAAACTTCAGGATCAGGACAAGATGAATTATACACAAGTCAAAACAAAAGAGGCTTTGGAGAGAAGAAAGTTACCTGACTTAATCCCGGGGTTTCACCAGAGAATGCACTAACTCCATGTCGAGGTGAAGATTTTTCACCACCAGCGACAGATGGGAAAGTGGTGCCTGAATCTGTGCCTACATCCTGGTTGTATCCAAAGAAAGTAGTGATGATCAGCAAAAAGTCATCAGAGGAAGAAACAAAAAGAAAATATTCCAGCACCTGAGGTTGATCTTGAGGAGAAGGAGGTTCATCGACCGTCTGGCGAGTAAGCGCCTGCGAAATAGTTGTGTCTAAAGCTACAGGGATCTCAGGAACTATGGGCTCTTTATCCAAGGCCACTGACAGGGAAAGAGGTTCATATCCCGAAGATGGCTGCAAAGAACATGGATAGGAGTTACTTGGGTAGCAATGTGCAAAGTTGAAATGAAAAGAAAGAGTAACTCACCAAAGTATCATCCTCATCTACAAAATGCAACGTGATTCCTGTGGAAGGATAAATTTAAAAGAAAGGGTTGCATCTAGGGCAGGTTGCGGAGAAAGACTTTCTTTCCTTGTAGCCTAAGCCAAATTATTCAAAATTCAGAAAGGTTTGAAAATAAGAAAGTATAAAGATAGAAGTCATACCTCTTTAAGCGTAGCAGCCCTTCGTGATTCCTTCTTAGAAGCAAGGGTTGACCTTTTAGAAGCTTGAGGTCCTGTTGAGTGATAAAGGGATAATCAGATAAGGGAGAATGGTAGCCATTTGATCCAGAAGAGGAGAGACTCACTGGAAGATTGTTCTGTCTCTTTACCCGATTCAGAAACAGGAGCAGATAGGGCTGCTGGTTTAGAAGGCACGGTGACTCTTGCCCGCTTACTCTTTCGGGTAAGAATTGGTTGTGTGGTTGCTGAAGGAAGTACCGGATCAGAGATTGTGGTTTTAGTTATGGCCACCCTCTTTCGTTTAGATGCTTTGGTCGTATCTTTGGCTATTCCTTTAATTGTTTCTTCAGCTCCTGAATCCCCAAGAGATTCTGAGACGTCTGTCCCTTCCCCGACTTCCCGCCTTTCAGCTTCTGCTGCAGCACCATGAAGAACTGCGGCATCAGCAGAATCATTCTCTGATTCGATGGCTTCGGATTCAGTATCAACTGAAGCTGCAGAAACAGGTAAGAGTGAGGAAAGTAAACAACAAGGAAAGCAAAATCGGATGGGAAGAAAGTCACCTATTAGGAGTAATCGGTTTTTCTCTTGGATCATATCTTTCCAATTTGCAAGCTCGCCCGAGCTAGGATATGATTTAAGAGAAAGCTGGCTGAAAATACGATCGTGGTTCACTTTCAAATCTCCTCCGTATTTTCTAGTCCACATTTCCTCCCACCAAGAGGAAAACAGCGAGGTACATTCGAAATTAAGAACAACGGAATGTCGGGCTGCTTGGCTCATCACGTCCAAGCTACGGCGGGCAGCTCGAAATATTGCTTCAGAAGGAGTCTGTAACCGAAATGAAGTGCCACAATGGATAGAGTCGAAGAATGGGACAGGTATGGATTGCCTAAATCCTAACTGTCTGCTGCAGAAGTTAGGATGATACACCTCCAAGCCTCGATCATACCGATTTCCCCGGACCACCCAGGCCAAGTCTCTTGGCTGAATACAGCTGATAAACTTTTCCCTGCAGAAGGGAGCAGCATCCTCACCAGGGGCATCTTGGAAGGCTTGGTCAGAAAACCAAGGATATCTCCTCAAGACCGATGCACCCCATTCCAAGTCTGACCGAGTCCTGCAGACTCGGAAAAAGTAGAAGCATGCAAAGGTGGAATGATCTACAGGAGGAGCTTCAGCCAGGATTCGGGCAGGAGCCACACCCTCTGGAAACTCTAGATTGATAGCCCGAAATTCTGGAAAATACCATTGTAGCCAAATCTGTATAATCCAGATGGGGCCGTTCAAATTGGTCTCAAAGGGCTCATCCCGGGTCATGTCAAAAAGAAGGTGATAGAGATGGGAGAGAAGGAATGAACCTGTGGCAACGTCATCAAAATTGTGAAGAACCTCTACCAAGGGGATCCATTCTACCCGTACCCCCTTGGATTTGTTGGGGAAGACGTGCTTGTTAAGCCAGTAAAGAAGAAAGTACATATGCTCTTGATCTTTGTTGGCTTGAGGGGAGCCTGCCCCGAAGTTCTTCTTGACAAAAGGGATGAATCCTTTAAAGGAGGTCCCATAACTTTTGAAAGTAACTGAGTTATAGCTAAGAGGAAGGAAGTAGGTGGAAGAACTTGAGCCCCCGGTGGTAGAAGATGGAATCCAATCTTGAGTAACATCTATCACCCTGCCCGATGGCCTCAACCCGAAGACTTGGGCCATATCAAGAATGGTGGGAGACATGGGACCCATACGGAAATCGAAGGTGTTTGTGCCCGTATTCCAAAAGAGGAGGGCAGAAGCAAGTAATTCGGGCTTAGGGGTAATTGAAATCTTCGAA
This sequence comes from Malus domestica, assembly GCF_042453785.1. NCBI lineage: Eukaryota > Viridiplantae > Streptophyta > Magnoliopsida > Rosales > Rosaceae > Malus > Malus domestica. The sequence continues at coordinate 16,471,854 of NC_091676.1, read as the reverse complement.
AGCATAATCAGTTCGTAGATGCCGTTACTCATCCATTTCTGCTTAAAGGAAGGTTCCAATTCGTCAATCCACTGGGCCCAGGCAAGATCATTCATCAAGGGAAAGCCTCGACGATGAAAAGACCACTTAGAAGAAGAAATGCCCGAGTCGGCCAAATAAGGATTTGGGGTAAACCAGTTTCCCCTAGGCATATTACTTTCTACTACTGAGGGAACCCGAGAAATCCAGGCAGGACCCAAAGATTGAACCCCATGCATCTCAAAGAAGAGTTCAGAATGCAGACCTGCCCGCGGACGATGCAGCCCGTTGAGCAGACGGCGTAGAGTGGCAATTCCTTCACCAGACTCGTAGGAAGGTAGGGTTTGGCCGGATCCTGAGGCCATTTAATGAAGGCCGTGGGGAAGAAAAACAAGGAGAACGGTAAAGATGCAACCTCGTCGGACAACGAGAAAGAAATGATGGAAGAATTAGGAAGTTTTGTTGTGTCAGAGAAGGTTTTCTTTTTACGAAACACAGAGAATAGAGACGTTCACTCACAAGGGTTCTAAGAGTTCTAAGGGTTTAAAGCAGGGGTCTCTTTCAATTAATATTGGCGCTTGGAATCCCAACCTTAACATCAATTGAAGGGGGCACTGTTTGGGATAAAATCTGAACTTTGGGCCAGAGAGAAAGTCGGCCCAAACCCAAGGCCCAGAGGAAAACTTAGGAGGCAGGAAAGAGGCTTTCGGCTGGGCACAAGTTACAAAGGCCACCTGCTTACCTGCTCAAAGACCACAGGAGGTAGGCTATTCAGTCAATACATAGCCCAATAAAGTACTTTATTGGTGGCATTCATGTAAAAAAGCTAGTGAGTCATCACCAAACCGCATTCGGGCACCGCTATTGCTACAGGAACCCAAGCTGAAGGCGTCTATAAAAGGAGGAAGAGAAGACAGAATTAAGGACACTCAATCAAACAAACAAAAGCCAAAACTCTGCTCAAGCCAGATTTGCCTTCAACGAAGCTGTAGTCAGCACAAGCTTTCATCCCATTCGGGATAAACCTTCCCAAACCCCTGTAATAGCTCTGCTACCTTGTTCATGGTGGTATCGATTCATTTTGTATCCTCTTCTCCCCCGTCAACCCCTCTAAAAGCTTTCAGACCTTTGACAGAGCCACAAAGATAGATTTTGTAAGAAGTTCAGCCTTGGCCGATAAGGTTCAAACTTACCCGACTATCTTTGCTCTGTCTTTGTCTTTTCTTTCTTTTAAAAGCACAATAACATGTTATATATATATTCCCAGTTATATACAAGTTATTTCTAGCAAAGTCATAATGAAAATGAATCTTCAGCACTTGAATCCGATCTGAATCGCGTCAGAGTTCAAATCAGATCTAAGTCTTAAGCCCGCGGGCATGTAATTTAAAGATCAGTAAAGTCCTTGGCCTCAAGGCATAAAAAAAGAACTCTATGTGGACTCAACCCATCCACGACAATCCCTGATAAGCGAGAAGTCCGAAGTTACTTGGGGCGCAAGTAATCAATCTATTTCTCCGTTTTGTTGCTATTATATCTTGATTCTGATAGAAAGCCTCAAGGCCTACACCTAAGGCCCCACGAAGGCATCTATTTAGCTTCATTTCATGTTGCGGTCTAGTTGGTCCGAGTATAAGGATTAACTCTGATGGGAAGCCTCAAGGCCTATACCTAAGGCCCGACAAATGCACTCATTTGGGTTCGTCCTATCTCTTGGATTCAGATAATCAAAGGTATAATAGTAATAAGACTCTGGCAACCATAAAAGACCAAATATGATACATCCAAGTGCTAGTTTAGTTTGACAGGAAGCCTCAAGGCCTATACCTAAGGCCCCACAAAGGCACCTGTTATATCTAACTTGGTTTCTTGGGCGTATACATATTTAATCAAAGCTTAACACCCATTCAACATCTGCCATACTGAAGATGGCAGTGGCACGCCTGAGCACGACAAAGTTAATCTTGATTGTGAGCCTTAAGGCCTACACCTAAGGCCCCACAAAGGCACCCTTTCAAATTAACTCTGTTCTTCTCTTTCAGAACTGCCCGACGAGCCTTGCCCGAAGTGTGTCTTGCCCGACCAAGATCTGCCCGACAAAGGCTTGCACGAGCGAGCCCGAGAAGAAAGCAGAAGTACGACAGATACCCTCAACCGACGCCATTCTCCCAGGGGAGCTGTGTGCTCGTCCGCCAGGAGATTCCTGCGACGAACAGGGTCTCTGATAGAGGCTTTCACTCTCAAGGTTCTCCTGCAAGCTCTTTCCATTAGCCTCAGAAATTGTCACATTGGAATGCATACTCTGTGTCACGTTCGCAGTCTTTATGTTTGCATAGGAGAGAGAGAGAGCTCTCACTTCAATAACTTCACACTGCTTCCCTGAGATCAAGGAAACCCTTGAAGAAAACGACACCGAGAAGATCAAATCCCTGAAGAAGGCCATCATGATCTTCCTCAACGGTCTGGGTCTGGGTTTTGCCTAGAGAAATTAGGCGAAGAAGACCAAATAAAGCCTCTTAATTAATCATTAAAGAATAATATATGTTTGTGTTTCCCCACTTACGATTAATGAATCTTTACTGTCCAGACATAAAAATCAGAACTGTTCATTCTTTTCATCATTATCTAAAAATCATATTTGCAAAAATTATTCAATTTGAAAATTTTTTAATCATTCATATGCATAAAACAAATTGACGGTTCATCATGATGATGTTGTTTGTTACTAAAACTGTTAATTGGTTTAAGACATATGGATGACTAAACAATCTCGAATTGAATAATTTTTTTCCTACGTAATCATTAAAGGATGATAAAGAGAATAAATTGTTCTGATTATGATGTTCGAACGATAAAGATTTGTTAAATCATAAGTGGGAGGAGTGAAGACACAAACATTATCATTATAATATAAAAGGTGGATTCATGAAATACCATTACATTTTTACCAATTAAAATCATAAGTACATATCAGATAGAACATTCATAATTGTCCTATTACTTTTACTTGGTACAAATACATCAAGTTTGCCAATCCGTAGAGAGAAGACTGAAAATCACCATGTCCCTACTCCTTCCCTTCAACATACAATATTTTCTCAGCACACCTTCTCTCTGAAAGCCCACCTTCTCAAGTAACCTTTGCGATCCCACATTGTCCACATCAACAAGAGCTTCAAGTCTATCCAAATGTGTCCACTCTTTGAATATTGTATCAGCCACCAATTTCACAGCCTGGGATGCAATCCCTTTGCCCCAGTACTTGGACCCCAAAACATATCCAAGTTCACCTCTGCACCGATTATTGCCCGGGAAAGCGGTTACTGAAATGGCACCGATTGGCCTGTTGTCAAGGCAGATTGCTCTAAACCAGGGGTGTGGGACGACAACATCCTTGATAAAGTTTAGGGCTTCTTCTTTGGAAGTATAGGGTTCCCAAGTGCAGAAAACTGTGACTTTCTCATCTGTGCCCCATACCATGAAATCATCAATATCCGCGAGATCCAACGGCCTCAGTGTTATCTTGGACAGGTCAATTTCAGTGCCTTCTCTTCCATTTGACATCGCAGAACTTCCCTCCATATGAACAATTCTCAATATATTTATTCACTTTTGAGTATTGTCTGAAGAGCATCTGGGGTTTAGCCTGCATAGAAAGTGAGGGCACAAGAAGTTGCTTGGAGATAATGTTGGATTAAATGGAAGAGGGTCCAGCTGGGTTCCTTGCGTTAGTCAATTAACTTTGAGTAGTGAGCAAGAATTGGACAAACTGCCACAAATAGTACGGGTACTTGTGGCCGCCTTGGTTGACCAAGTAACAAGGCACCACTAGGCAAGTGGCTACACAAAGTTGGGGCCCCTCTGGGTGATTGCTCGTCTGTGAAGAAGACATTTTTGTTATTATTGTGTTATGTAGGATGGGATGGAATGCAGTGGGACGAAAGTAGTTCGTCCCATAGTTAGCGTGACAAAATAGCATGGCACGCATTGTTCTTGAAACAGATTTGGTCCAATCTTTTGTTCCACACTCTCCTCCCGTGGAACAAACTTGTTCCACCATGTGGAACACAAAATTAGAACTTCATTGGACAAATTATCCCTTCTCTTTTGCAATAATTCTACCCTCCAAATAGGAAAGGGATCCTTGCCGAATCCTTTTCCTGAGAATTCTAAGGATTCTGTGATCGTGTCCGTTCATCATACATTGTGGAGTCAGAAATCATTTAAAATTTAAAATTTAAAATTAAATATAAATAATATCTAACAAAAACTAACCGCATGATATATGATAAATGAACACGATCACAAGATTCCCGGATCTCAGGATCCTCCAAATATGCTGAACTAATCCCTCCTCCGTCGATCCCACCTATATCCCCTCCTCCGTCGATCCCATATATGCTGATCTAATGCCTCCTCTTCTTTTCTGTCGAAACCATGGCAGCGTCATCTCACCTGCTACAGAATCCACTCACTGGTCCCATCTCGCCGTAATAACCAAATACCAACTTTCATTGGACTTCCCTCTCTATTGGCATCATCTCTTTCACCTCCTTCTTTGTCGCCATTTGACGACAGGGTCATGGTCGTCGTTTTGGACTTGCTCACAGTTAGCCCAGACTTAGTCCACTTTTCAACCTTTAAGTGTAGATAATATCATTTGTTTAAAAAAAAAAAAAAACAACGAACATGGGTACACTAGTCATTTAATCTTTTTGTTTCATTCCGTTCTGTGTACCAAACGTTGAAAAAAACAATTGTCCTATTCCGGCCTATGCATACCAAACGTAGCACATAACTCCGTTATGTCACATTCTATCCCATTTCGTCTCGTTTACGTATCAAACGGTACCCTAGTGCAACTGGGCTAATTGATCATGTGTTTTGGAGAAAGAATTGTCATCGTACGATTGATGATAGTAAAATTCCTATGAAATATAAGGCAATGAACTTATTTTTTAAAATTTTATATTTCAAATTATTTTAATTTACAAAAAGTCAAATTTGAGTGAAAGAATGGGTTAATTACAGAAACACTCCCTGAGGTTTACCGTGTTTTCATAAAATCCTCTCACGTTTGAAACATTACACTAACATTGCATGACGTTTTAATTTTCATTCATATAACTCATTTTGGTTAAAAAGTCTTACTAATAGGACAAATATATCCTTATAATTAATTACTTAAATACTAAAAAGGAGATTTTATAAATAAATAGAACAGTCAAATCAAATTAAACATTACATTAAAAGATTTTAATCTTATAAATAAACATACAACGATCTACCGCAATGATGAAAAATAATAGTAGACATGTATATTTTAGTACGGATTCGATCCCTACCGGTCCCGCTACCTCCTAACATTTAACAAATAAACTCATTAACATTATCGTTTGTCTAAAACAAGAACATTATTATTTGTCCCTCATCATCTTCTCTCTGGCTGCATTTTCTTGAGCTTCAACCTCATCATCTTCTCTCTAGATGCATTTTCTTGATCTTCAACTGCACAACAAATTGCTTGTATTCGACTCTTTGAATCCATCTCCGTTGATTTTCTGAAATCTTCTCATGTTTTCTACATTTGATTTGTGTATAATTTTTATTGGCGTGAGTTGACTCCTCATTACAGTAGTTTTATTCTTTTCTTGTATCATATATATACGAAGCGTTCCAGAACCCTAAATCAGCACATACGAACTAAGGGTGTTGCTGGAAATGAGTTGGGGAAAGGGTAGTTGGGAATTGTGGGTCCGCAGTGAAAAAACTAAGGGAAGTTAAATGTTTGGATTCAAGGGTGAAGAAGATGGAGGAGGAGAAGATGTGAGATTCTGTCAAATTTTTTTGCTTGTTTTAATGTTTTATTAATTTTTAATTTGATTTCTTTTATTTTTTATTTATAAAGGTTTTTTTTTTTTCATTTTGTTTGTAAGTAATTGTAAGGGTAGATTTGGCCTATTAATATGACTTTTTGACCAACAAGGGTTATGTGAAAGTAAATGTGGGGGTATTAGTGTAATGTTTCAAACGTGGGGGAGTTTTGTGAAAATACATTAAACTTCAGGGGATGTTACTGTAATTAACCCTATGTGAAAGAATAGTATAGTTAATATATGAAAATAACTTCTTCTGTTTTTTTTTTTTTTTTTTTTTGTCAAGCGATATATTTGTTAGATTACATATTAGATTATAAAGCAAACGGGGTTCGAATCCACGCATTGGTGTAAGGACAACATTCCTCTCCACCACTGTGGTAGATGACCACTTGTATATATGAAAATAACTTTACCATTGATTAAAACGTATGAAATAACTTTACCAATTTGATTACAACTCCAACTCCTACCCTATTTTTAACTTTTGAAAAGAAACGATATTATTTACACTAGGAGGGAGGGGGTGGGCTTAGCCTCACTCTTGAACGAAAGATCATAGCAAGGTAACCCCTAAAGTTTACTTCAGCCACCCTAGTTTTCAGTAGCAGAAAGTCTTATCGCTACCCTTCCTGCAGCAACATGCTGCTGCTCCTTGAAACTAGGGTTTCAGGGACTTTAGGTGACTCCTTGATGTAAATCTCCTTAAATCAAGGAATGCTTTGTAATTAGTTAAAAGCCATTGTTTAGGCCTTAAATCAAGGAGAAGATGGCATGTATCTTCCCTTGTGTTTTGCTGCTTCATATAGTGCACCTTGCTATAAACACAATTCATTATAGGAAATATATTAAAACTCATTTTTCCACATAGTATCAGAGCAGTGTCCTTCTTAGACCTGTCTCTACAACCTTTTGCCGTGGTCTTTCACTCTTCTCAGCCAACAATATGGCAAAAGAAAATTCAGTCAATCAAGAAGTTGAGAGCACTCTTGCTTCATCACCTACAAATTTCTTTGAGGTTGATATCAACCCAACTCAAAGACTTAGTTCAGTTTTGCTGAATGAATTTAATTATCTCCCTTGGTCAATGGCAGTTACTTTGGTTCTTGGTGGAAGAGCCAAGCTCGGCTTCATCAATGGAGTCATTCAAACACCAGAAATTTTGTCTCCAAATTATGAAGCATTGCTATGCAAAGATCAGTTAGTTATGTCATGGCTGCTAAATTCTATGAGAGGAAAATTGCTGAAATTTTCAGCTGTTCTAATATCTCACAACATATGTGGAACCAATTGAAGGAAATGTATGACAATCAAAATAACTCGGTCTGTGTCTTTCAACTTAAGAGAGACGTTGCAGCTCTTCAACAAGAAAACAAGTCATTCGTGCAACATCTTGGCAACCTTACCACTATGTGGAATGAGCTAGATGTTTGTCAACCCCACATCACAGATGCTATGGTGTTGTTAAAAAGAGCCGAGGAGGACAAAAAATTTCAACTACTAGCGAGCTTAAGCTCAGAGTATGAAGACTTAAGAAGTCACATTTTGATGACTTCAGAACTTCCGTCTTTCTCTAGTGTGTGTGCCACTATTCAACGTGAAGAGGTCAAAAGACAGGTCATGTAGTTAGACACCAAAGTTGTCACACGAGAATCTCGAGCATATGCCTCAAACTACCAGCCACTTGAGGTGAAGGTTTACAAAGGTAAGCGTCCTGACTTGAAGTGTGATCATTGTCTTGGAATTGGCTATTGTGATATTGGTCATACCAAGGATCAGTGCTGGATACTTCATCCCGAGCAGAAACCAAAGTTAAACAAGGACATCAAAGGACCATACAAGGTTGTTGCTAGTTCACCATACAAAGTCAGTTATATGGCAAACCACATAGAGTCTACTTCAAATTATGTCGACACTGATGGCTGTTGGATTTTACTTCAAACCCTGCTGCTCTAATAAATGAATTTGCTTCATTTCTTCAACACAAGAAAGGGAATGGAAATGGTCAAGAGGCAACGATGACTGAATCCGAGAACCATTTTGCGATGCTTGGCAAGTTTGCGAGGTTCCTAGCAGAGGCTGAAGGTGTACCACAGGAAGCTGCCCCAGGTATCTTCCATTTTTTTTACTACTCTAAATACTATTCGTGTGCATGATTGTTATATCATTGATTCGGGTGCCACTAATCACATCACAAACCAAAGAACAAACTTGTATGGATTTCAAAATATGTCCTCTTAAGTGTCTGTTGAAAATGGAAAATGAGTCTTTGTTATAGGTAGAGGAAAAATTAGGTTAATTTCGAACCAAGTTGAGTCAACTGCCCTATATGTTCCTGCCTTCCCTTTTCAACTTCTTTCCAATGGAAAAATTACCAAAACATTAAATTATCTTGCAATTTTCTCACCAAAAAATGTGATTTTTCAAGACCTAGTCATCGAGAAGACGATTGGTGAAGGTTTCTTTCTCAATGGTCTCTATTATTTGCCAAGAAATTGCTCATTGTCCAAAGGCCTTCAACTTAGTGCATCCTTAAGTTCAAAATAGCCCCAAGACCCACATTTGTGGCACTAACGTCTAGCACATCCATCCTCACCTATTTTGTCTAAGCTATTTCCTACTATGTTTATCAAGTGTGACACTTGTAATATCTTCAAATTCGCTAGACTACCATTTAATTCTTCCTTGTCTAGAGCTAGTAAGCCTTTTGAAATTGTACACTCAGATATTTGGGGTCCAATTAATGAATCATTTGATGGCTACAAATATTTTGTGACATTTGTTGATGATTTTACAAGAATCACTTGGTTATATCTCTTGAAATTCAAAAGTGAAGTGGTTACTATGTTCAAAGACTTTCACAACCTTGTTACAACTCACTTTGAGTCCAAACTTCAAACATTAAGATCGGATAATGGCATTGAATACATGTCTAACAATATGACACAATATTTAAGCATGCATGGCATATTTCATCAAACAAGTTATGTTGGAATGCCCCAACAAAATAGGGTGGCCAAGAGGAAAAATAGAGACCTCCTAGAGAAGACACGTTTTCTCATGCTTCACATGAACATTCTCAAGAAGTTTAGGTCACACAGAGTGCTCACTGCTACATATTTGATAAGCAGGCTTCCAAGTCAAGTGTTGAAGTTTAAATCACCATATGAAGTTCTTAAAAAATCGGCCCATAGATTTGTCACATTTAAAAGTGTTTGGATGTACATGTTTTGTGCATGTTCAAGCACCTCATCGTGACAAGTTGGATCCCTGATCTATTAAGTGTGTGTTTTTGGGATACTCTTCAACTCAGAAAGGGTACGTATAAATGCTTTAATCCTGTTGCTAACAAGATTGTGGTGTCTAGAGATGTAAAATTTGAGGAGTCCATGCCTTTTTTTTTCACAAAGGAATCGCAGATTCAAGTAAGGGGGAGACTTGGGAGGATTTGATTTCACTGCCTAATCCTAGTGAGGATATTAACTTGGACCATCTTCCAGTTGATGTCACTCATGCTCTTACTCTCGATGCCTCTTATCCTCCTAATTCCTCAAGTCCCTGCCACATGTCACAGTCTCATGACGAGGCCATAACAACACCTCCTAGACATCAAGAGGTTGACCCACTTCCAGTTCAAAGAAATCCTCCAAGAGCACGCCAACTTTCATCCAAACTGCTGGATTATGTTACCTATACAGCCCGACATCCTATTTCACTTGCATATCATCGCTACTCACATTCCCATACAACTTTTCTCAATGTTATCTCAAACCACCGTGAGCCCTGTACGTTTCAGAAAGCCAACCTTCATACCGAATGGAGACAAGCTATGGATGAGGAGTTGCGAGCCCTTAATGACAACCACACTTGGAGTATTGTCCACCTTCCTTGTGGAAAGAAAGTCGTGGGCAGTAGGTGGATCTACAAGCTTAAATTCTATTCAGATGGCTCTATTGAGCGCTATAAAGTACGATTGGTAGCTCAGGGTTTTACTTAAACGTACGAGGTGAACTACAAGGATACTTTTGCGTATGTGGCCAAGATGAATACAATTCAGGTTCTTCTTTCTGTGGCAGTCAACCAAGGTTGGTTCTTATTCCAAATGGACGTGAAAAACGCCTTCTTACATAGGGAACTTGAAGAAGAAATATATATGCAATTGCATCCCAGACATCCCTAAGCCTCCCAAAATGGCCTTGTTTGTAAACTCCACAAAGCCATTTATGGGTTAAAACAGTCCCCTCAAGCATGGTACGCTAAGTTAAGCTCGGTTTTGGAAGGTAGGATTCTCCAGGAGTAATGCAGATTCATCTTTGTTAATTCGAATAGGTTCATTGGGTAAATTGGTGGTGTTAATTTACGTCGATGACCTTATCATAACTGGTGACAATATGGACGAGATTGTGTCCTTTAAACAGTCTCTTCATCATAAATTTGATATCAAAGATCTTGGGAAGCTAAACTACTTTCTTGGCATTGAGATGGCAACTTCCCATAATGGACTGTTTTTTAACAAAAGAAAGTACGTGTTGGATCTTCTTCAAGAGGTCGATATGCTTGATTGCAAACCAGTCACTACTCCCTTGGATTACAAGCTCAAGTTGGACATTGTTGGGGAACCTCTCACTCACGTAAGATACTATCAATGATTAGTTCCTAAACTCATTTATCTTACTATTACACGGCCCGATATTACTTATGTCGTGAGTCTTGTTAGCCAATTTATGCATGCTCCCACTATTGCACATATTCATGTTGTCAAGATGATACTACGATATCTAAAGGGATCTATTGGACGTGGTATTCTCATGAGAAATAATGGTTCAACTCAAATACAAGGTTATACGAACGCAGATTGGGAGGGCAACGCTCTCGATCGAAAGTCAACCACGGGTTATTGTACTTTCGTTGGTGGTAATTTGGTCACTTGGAAAAGCAAAAAACGAAATGTCATTGCTCGCTCCAGTGTTGAGGCGAAATATAGGGCAATGGCTTCCACTTCGTGTGAACTTATATGGCTCAAGAGTCTTCTATTTTAGTTGTGGTTCACTAGCAATGTCCTGATGTCCCTCATGTGCAACAACCAAGCCACGATGCATATTACTTCCAATCCGGTCTTCCATGAACGTACCAAGCATATTGAGGTGGATTGCCATTATGTGTGAGCCCAAGTTTAGTCCGAAGTTATTCAAACTCTTTTTACCCGTAACCATGATCAATTGGATGGTTTGTTTACAAAGGCATTGCCAGTTACACATCTTCAGCACCTTCTTGGCAAGCTTGGCTCCATTAATCTTATGGATCCAACTTGAGGGGGAGTCTTGAACAAAAAGCCACTGCAAGGTAACCCCTAAAGTTTACTGCAGTCACCCTAGTTTTTAGTAGCAGCAAGTCTTATCGCTGCCTTTCCTGCAGCAACATGTTATTGCTCCTTAAAACTAGGGTTTTAGGGACTTTAGGTAACTCCTTGATGTAAATCTCCTTAAATAAGGAATGCTTTGTAATCAGTTAAAAGCCATTGTTTAGGCCTTACATCAAGGAGAAAGTGGCGTGTATCTTCCCTTGTGTTTTGCTACTTCATATAGGGCACCTTGCTGTAAACACAATTCATTATTGGAAATATATCAAAACTCATTTTTCCACACTCACAATGGGTTAGCAATAATGTGGTTCAAATTCTCTTATGGTGAGAATCGAACCTAAGACATTTCACTTACATGTGAAAAGGAATATCACTCGATCGTAGTACTAAATGACAACCCTTCCCTTAATTTGACAACCCCAAAATTTTACTTAATCAAATTGGAATTTAGGATTGGGTTCGATTTGGGACCGAACTAAAACAGGTTACTGAAAATATATATCAGATAGAACATTACTTGCATAATTGTCCGATTACTTTTTATTGGGTACAAATACATCAAGTGTTCCAATCGGTAGATAGAAGATTGAAAATCACCATGTCACTACATCTTCCCTTCAAAATAAAATATTTTCCCAGCACGCATTCTCTTTGAAACCCTACCTTTTGAAGCACCCTTTGCGATCCCACATTGTCCACATAACAAAAGCTTCGAGTCTCTCCAGATGTGTCCACTCCTTGAATATGTCATCAGCCACCAATTTCACAGTTGCAATCCATTTGCCCCAGTACTTGGACCCCAAAGCATATCCAATTTCAACTCTGCACCGATCATTGCCCAAGCAAGTGGTCACCAAAATGTAACCAATTGGCCTGTTGTCAAGGCAGATTGCCCTGAACCAAGGGTGCGGGATGATAACATCCTTGATATAGTATAGGGCTTCTTCTTTGGAGGCATAAGGTTCCCAAGGGAAAAAAACTAGGACTTTCTCACATGTGCCCTACACCATGAAATCATCAATATCCGCGAGATCTAACAGCCTAAGTGTGATATTGGACAAGTCAATCTCACTGCCTTCTCTTTCATTTGACATAGCGGAACTTCCCTCCATATGAACAATTCTCAATATCACTATTGGATATAAGATGTTATTGTCTAAAGTTGTAACAACCTTTGGGGTTTAAATACATAAATGCACAAAAAATGAACACACAAAAAGTTTCCTCGCAGTTTTCCAAAAAAAAAAAAAAAAAAGTTTCCTCGAAGGTTGAAATATGGTTGAGATGGGTCCAAATAGGTTCCTTGGATTGGTTAATTACTTGGAGGTGAAACAAGAAGTAAATGGTTGTGTGATTAGCAAGAAATAGAAGCACTGCTACAAATAGTATGCATGAGAGCTTTTGGCCGCCTTGGTTGACCAACTGGCAAGGCGCCACTATGCAAGATTTCTAATGAAAAACTCACAAAAAAGGGTTTCACAAATGGATCATTTGCTTCCTTCCGATCTTTAGGGCTGGTTTGGTATTGTTATGCTTTGAAAAAAAGTTGATTCTGTTGTGCTGTGAGAATAAGCAGCTGTGAAATAAAACAGCGAAGTGTTTGGTAAACTTTTTTGTAAAAGTGCTTTTGGAAAAAAAAAAAGCAATATGATAGTGTTTGGTAAACTTTTATGTAAAACAGATGTGACTGTGTGAAATGACCAAAAAATGTATAATACTATATTATTATTATGATATTTTATTTAATATTACTATTTTTATGTGAGGATTTTGTGTGGCCGTGGGGCCCACACCCCATTTCCCTTATCCCCGTGTCTTCCTTTCTCTTTACACTCCCGAACTTTCTCAAAAACTCTCAACTCTCTCTTTCTCTCTGCACTCTCTGCACTCTCTCATCCACCGAGATAACCCCACACACAAACCTTCAATCTCAGACCATCTCACCAATAGATTATCATCATCTCCACCCTTACAAATTTAACTCTAAGTTTGGGTTACGGGAATCGTGTTTTGGGTGCTGGGGATAAGAAAATCTGAGAACTCCCTGAGCTCTCCAATTAGAATCAGGACAAAATCAGTCTTTTCCCTTCTACCTATTTCCCATATCTCTTAGATTTCTCAGTCCCCAAACACCAAAACAAACCCACCTCTTGGATCTCATCACCTCTCCCTCCTCTACATATCCCACCCCCACCATTCACATTCCCCCTTCAGATCCCACCTCCCTATTTCCCCATTTCCTCATTCCCAATTCCCATCTCTTTGCGGGAATCAAAACTAGGAGCTTACTCTGCTTTTGCTTTGCTTCACCGCACACTCCAATGGCTTCTTTCATTGTCCCCTATCCGAAGGCATGTGCCACCCCCGTTACTTGCCTCAGTTCCTCCGCCCACCTCTTGGATCTCATCGACCCTCCCTCCTCTACATATTCGGCGAAATAAGAATGTCAACTATGAAGATTCGATCTTCAATCCAGCAAGAAGGAGAAACCGAGGAGGGTATTTTTGAGATTGTGAAAGTTTCATTAAATTTTACTGTTCATCCACCTCTTGAAAAAAAAGGTTGGTTTTGAGAAGCAGCATTTTGTTGCTTCAGCTTTTTGTCACTTTTCAGCTTAAAATGACAATGACTTTGAAAATAAGCAGAGTTACCAAACATAAATTTTACTCCAGCTTTTTTTTAAGCACCTCAATGTCAAACCAAGGCTTAATTGCACATATCCAAAAGAGTCCTCAAACTTTTTTTTTTTAGTACATCAATATTTTTACACGAATGAGATGAGGAGTTCGGGTAAGCTATATAATGAGCAACCTAATTTGGTATCGAATTCGCCATCCACGAGATTCGAATCTAAGACCTCTCACTTCCAAGTGAAGAGGAATACCACAAAACCATAATAATGTCTTATTATTCCATCATTTATTAATAAAAAACAAGTTGACAAAGATAATTAAAAATAAATAAAATGAGTTGACAGACATTTTTTAATAATGGAGTAGGATTTTCTCCCCTCTTTTTTTCCCCTCCCCTTCCCTCCCCTCCTATATAAACAGTCACGGTTAAGCCACGTCAACATCTTATATTAATTTTGTATAGAAAGAGAAAGACAAAATAGAGAATGTGAGAGGAGGGGATGGAAGAGAATGAAAAGAGGAGAAGAGAAAATTCTAGTCTTTTAATAATTAGAAGAATGTTTGAGGAGTAGGATAGAGTCTCTAAATCTAAAGAGTGGGCAAAAGTTTTAAATTTGTAGAGTGATTTTATCAACTCTGTTGAAGGAATAAAAAATAAAAAATAAAAAATAAACGTGACACTTCAAAATTAGCAAAAGCTAAAATTTGTGGAGTGTGTCGAAGATGCTTTCAGTCCATTAAAAAAGATATTTCTTTGTTTTATAACGTCATCTTGGTGCAACTACTGTAGTAGTAATACTAGTTGCTGTAGTAGTAGTAAGAGATGTGGATTAGGCTAGCCAATCATCTAATTAAGTAACAAACTCAATATGCCATCTTCATATATGTAAGTCGATCGAATTTAAAATCTCTCACTTACAAATATATAAAAAATACTATTAAATTATGGTACTAGTTAGTAAAGCATCTTCTGTTTGAAATGAAAGAATAGCATTTCACAGTTGGTGAATGGTGAGTTTAACTACTATCAGCGAACATTTCACAATTTTTTTTGTTAAGTCACCATCCAAATACCGAAAGCTTAACAACCATAAAAATAAAAGAAACCCATTTTATATTTGTTATGGAAATTTTCAGGCCAATCTATGAAATTAGAAAACTATCACAATTACGTATTTTTAGGACCATCTCTTGTAACCATCACAAATGAAAATGGAAAAAAAATTCTTTGGAAATCACACTTCGTCCTTATTGGCTCTTAGACGCTGATGACTTCTTGAAGTATGCTGGGGATGAAAAGGTAACACAATTCACTCGTTGGAACACATTCAAATCCAAGGAGGAAGCAGTTTCCTACATCAGGGACTTTTGTATTCCTCACCCTTATTGCAGATCCATCTGCATCAATGACCGTTCGATTGGAATGGTATTCGTCAAGCCACAAGGTGGTGATGACAAGTGTCGAGCGTAGGTCAGGCGGGCGCTAGCAGCCGAGTACTGGGGACAAGGCATAGCAACCAGATCTGTGAAGATGGCCATCACTGATGGGTTTAAATAGTTCACTGATTTGGTTAGAATGCAAGCTTTGGTTTTGATAGAGAACAAGGCCTCCCAGAGAGTCTTGGAAAAACTTGGGAGCTTGATCCTTTGTACTTGTGTAAGCCCTTCACTACTAATAAGAACTCCTCTACTCCGTGGACGTAGCCAATCTGGGTGAACCACGTACATCCTGTGTTTGCTTCTCTGTCTCTATTCATTTACGTACTTATCCTCACTAGTGACGGAAGCAACCAAGCGAAGGTCATAAAACCTGACACTTTCTGTTGTACCAAAGTCTTCGCTGATTTTGTGCATCAACATTTGGCGCCGTCTGTGGGAAACGACACTTATTCCTACTCTCTTCAGCTGTGTCAAGCTGGTTTCTATCATTCGTACACTTTCCTTTGATCAGGCATCCCTCTCCAACATGGGAAGCGAAGGAAGCCACAGCACACAGAATGACACCCCCCTTGCACATAGTGCGAAACAACGAAAGAAGGAAGGAAAACGAGTTCTTCTTCAAGCTAAAGTCGATGAGTTGGAAGCTCAGAACAACAAGATAGCAATGAGGAATGAGGTCCTCCAGGAGCAATATGAGAAGCTCTTCGAGACACTCCACGAAGCTAGGCAAGCTCAGACACGCGAGCTTATTGCCCCCGTGGAAGTCAACCATCAACTGGGTGCCCTCCAACATGGAGGGTCACATGCATTCGACATAGATATCCCTGATAGGGAACAGATTACCCCTCGACTTGATAATCAACATGAGGCTTCTCTTAACCCAGTTGCTTCGACCCGAACCATGAGAAGTGGAGGGAGACACCTCTTTGCTGAAGGGGCAGAAGGATCGAAAGCCGTCTTTCGCGATTGTCGGGATTTCCTGAAGCAACGTCGAGAGAATTCCATCCATATAAGCTCAAAGATTAATGACCCAAGGATTTCTGAGAGACTCGGTCCCCTGCCACGGCCCAAGCCGGCCACCAATTTGGGGAAGGGGCAACAAGTCCTAGAGAGACATGAGGGTACAGGGGACTCAGAGGTGTTCCGACAGACATACCCTGGAAGCCAGTACAGCGAGTCCAGGGAAAAATCACATGCCCTTGATGAAACCTTCCTAATTCCAATAGGAGATGGAGATTTACGAAAGAAAGCTCCAGTGACACATAACTCCGCTCAGGACCCCCTTGTCCTACAACTTCTTGAGGAAGTAAACAAGTTGAAGGCTGAACGTCAGGCTGAAATACCTGACTGGAACCAACCCAGGCCTGGCCCTCTTACAAGGAGGATCCTCAACACCCCCATTCAAGCAAAGACAAAGCAAAAGCTTGGCTTGCAACTTTATACTGGAAAAGAGGACCCGATTGAGCACCTTAACCTCTTTGAGTCCACCATGGCATACCGGATGCACACCGACGACGAGCGATGTCTTCTCTTCCCCTCCACCCTCTCTGGTGGAGCTCTAAATTGGTATTGTCGTCTTACACCTGAGACGGTAGACTCATTTGAGGAATTGAGGAAACTATTTGTTTCCCAACACATTTTCCAAACCGATCGCTTGCACTCTGCAGATGACTTGTACACTATCCGCCAGAAGCCAGACGAGTCATTACGTATGTATGCTGGCCGCTTCAGCCATGAATACTCCCGGTGTGCCGAGGCAGACGACAAGACTGCCCTCAAAGCCTTCACGGCAGGCCTACGTGATTGTTTCTTTAAATACATGATCAATGCCAATACTTGGAAGACTTACTCTGAGGTAATGGCGCAGGCTTATAACCATGCCTCCGCCGAGGCAAAGACATATCAGGAGAAACCCCCTACAACCATCCTTTATCAACAAGTGGGAGGTGGAAGCCAGACTCACCTAAATGAGAAGACCTCGACTTCCCAAACAGCAGTGGCACCTCCCCATGCCTTGCATAATGCTTCACCGAATCAACAGACATATCAATTTCAAGGCAAGAGGAAGGATTTCCATCCTCACCACTCTCCTTTCAGTAAAAAGAGTAAGGGACACTATCCCGATAACCAAGGGTATCGCCACAATAACGCTCGCCCCCAGGCAGTCAATGCAGTGGGTCAAACCCGCGTCAAGATACCCCCTACCCCAAGGTATGAGACATACACGCCCTTGAATGCCACATGCGCGGCCATTTACCCCAGCATAGCTCACCTGATACCAAAGCCAAAGCCGAGGCACCCAGATTACACGCCCCCGAATAACGCGAGCATGTTTTGTTGCTACCATGAGCATAACGGCCATGATAGCGAAAAATGTATCATCCTCCGTGATCGTATTGAAGCTTTGGCACGAGAAGGAAAAATTGATCAATTCCTTCTTCACCCTCAAAGGGATAACCGTAACCAACGCCAGGTGAATGTCATATATTCCATAAGCGGCGGCACACCCATATCTGAATCTTCCAATAGGGCCATGAAAAGCAGTGAACGAACTTTGAGACCTGGCCATCAAGTGTTTCACGTGGAAGACATCAGAGGAGGCAAGTATCAAAAGCCTAACTGGGATCCAATATGTTTCTACCCTGAGGAAGAAAGAGGTATAATCTACCCTCACAATGACCCGCTGATCGTGGAAGCTCACATAGCAAATTTTGATGTGAAACGAATCCTGATAGACACAGGTGCTTCAGTCAATATCATGTTTGCTAAAGCTTTCAAGGCACTTAATGTAGCTGAACACTTGCTAGATCGCTCGATTTCTCCTCTGATAAGCTTCTCTGGCGATATCGTGCAACCTTTAGGGAGTATACACTTACCCTTCACCATTGGTACAGGCCCCTACACAGCTACTATTACCACTAACTTCTTAGTGGTCAATTGCCCGACGGCATACAATGTCATCTTTGGGCGCACAGGCATCAATGATCTCAAGGCTATGGTATCCACGCATATGCTGTTGATGAAATTTCCAACCCCCCATGGCAACGGCTACATCAGAGGAGATCAGCTTAGTGCACGATCATGTTACAACACTTCAGTCAAACAACAACACCTGTCTGTCCCCAAGGAGACTCTCTCTATACATAACCAAGTCGTAAAGACCAGCCTAGATGAAGCGAACTTGGATCTTCCTGATAGCAACAGTCAACCCGACGACCCTCGAGATGACTCCTTCACCCAACAAGCACAACCCGCTGAAAAGTTAGAGAATGTCTCTATCTCCAAAGACCATCCAGACCGCATGGTGAAGATTGGCACTACTTTGTCACCACCCCTTCGGTTGTCGCTGATCTCCTTTTTGCAAGAGAACGCCGAGGTCTTCGCTTGGTCATATAAAGATATGACGGGCATCTCTCCCGATATCATCTGTCACCACTTGAGTATTGATCCCAAGACCAAACCAGTAATACAGAGGCGAAGATCTTATGATGTTGAGCGATACGAGGCGATGAAAGCAGAAGTTGAAAAACTCAAGGACATAGGCTTCGTCCGTGAAGTCAATTACCCAACATGGGTAGCAAATGTTGTCCTTGTTAAGAAAAATCCGACCAAGGAAAGTCTCCTGCTTCAAAAGGTCTTGTGGAGAATGTGTGTCGACTACACCGACCTAAACAAAGGATGCCCGAAGGATAGTTTCCCTCTTCCTCTCATTGATAGACTTATAGACTCTACGGCAGGGTATGAGCTCTTGAGCTTCATGGACGCTTATTCAGGATACAACCAAATCCTCATGAACCCCTCAGACCAAGAACATACGGCTTTCACTACTGACAGGGGACTGTATTGCTATAAGGTCATGCCTTTCGGCCTAAAGAATGCAGGAGCAACTTATCAGAGACTGGTCAATTCAATGTTCGCCGAACAGATTGGGAAGAGCATGGAAGTTTACGTTGATGATATGCTAGTCAAGAGCAAACATGCTGACCAACACATCACCAACCTATCTGAAACTTTCACCATTCTAAAGAGGTATCGAATGAGGTTGAACCCCAACAAATGTGCCTTCGGCGTGGGCTCTGGCAAATTCTTAGGCTTCATGATTAGCCAACGAGGCATTAAAGCTAACCCTGAAAAGATCAAAGCAATCCTCGACATGAAAGAGCCAATAACTTCAAAAGACATCCAAAGCCTTACTGGCAAGGTGACAGCCTTAACCAGATTCATCTCTAAGGCCACAGACAGATGTGCTCCTTTCTTCAAAGCACTCAAGGGAAATAAGAAGTACATTACATGGACGGAGGAATGTGCCAAGGCATTCAGGAATCTCAAAGAGTACATGAGTAAAGCCCCTCTGCTCTCCAAACCAGAAGTTGGTGACACTCTCATCATCTATCTATCGGTTTCAGCTTCAGCAGTCAGTTCTGTTCTTATTCGAATGGACAGTGGTGTCGAACGGCCCGTCTACTACGCTAGCAAGGCCCTACAAGATGCGGAGACACGATACTCCAACATTGAGAAATTAGCTCTAGCATTGGTCATGTCTGCTCGGAAACTTCGCCCTTATTTCCAAGCACACGCCATCATCGTGCTTACCAATCACCCTCTTCGACAGATAGTCCAGAGTCCTGACACGTCTGGACGAATGATCAAATGGGCGATAGCATTGGGTGAGTTTGACATCTCCTACCAACCAAAACCAGCCGAAAAAGGTCAAGCAGTAGCAGATTTCATAGCCGACTTCACATATCCTGTTGACATTGCTTCTACACCTGAAGTAGTAGCTTCATTACCATCGGAAGCTCAGAAAGTAGAATCAACGACCTCAGCATGGAGTCTGTATGTTGATGGCTCATCCAACTAACAGGGCTGTGGAGCGGGACTAGTCTTGACTACGCCCGACAAAGTAGCAATGGAGTATGCTCTTCGTTTCAAATTCAAGGCATCAAACAATGAGGCCGAGTATGAAGCCCTTCTAGCAGGATTACGTTTGGCCAAACACCTCGGGGTTAAACAAATTGATATTTTCAGTGACTTCCAATTAGTGGTCAACCAGGTTACCAACAACTTTGATGCTAAGGACAGCTCCATGGCAGCATATCTTGCGCAAACACAACTTTTGCTCAAGCACTTCCACTACCAGATCACCTAAGTTCCTCGAGCGGCAAACAGTCATGCAGACGCCCTGGCTCGCCTCGCCTCAGCTGTGGAAGACAAGATTGGAAGAAAAATTCATGTCGAACTGTTGGCAACACCAAGCACCATGGCCGCAGAAGTATGCAACTTACAACAGGGGGATAGTTGGATCACCCCGATCTATAATTTCCTTGCTCATGGCACCCTCCCAAATGATAAAGTCCAGGCTAAGCAAATTCGATACAAGTCTACCCGCTACCTGATCATCAATGATCAACTCTATAAGCGAGGTTTTAGCCTGCCATACTTAAGGTGTCTTACGCCTGCCGAGGCGGAAATCGTCCTTCGGGAAATACATGAGGGAGTCTGTGGAGATCATGCTGGATCTCGGTCCCTAGCACACAAGACTTTTCGCCAAGGATATTACTGGCCAACACTCCACCAGGATGCCATCAAAGTATCCCGCTCATGTGACAAATGTCAACGATATGCAACTATTCCTCATTCCCCTCCAGAGCCTCTTACTCCTATGATCAGCCCTTGGCCCTTCGCCCAGTGGGGACTTGATTTGATCGGCCCAATGCCGGCAGGGAAGGGCAAAGTCTGTTACGCAGTCGTTGCAGTGGACTACTTCACAAAGTGGGCCGAAGTAGAACCCTTGGCAACCATTACTGAGGCAAAGATAGAAGACTTCGTGTGGAAGAACATCCTTTGTAGATTCGGCATTCCCAATGCGATAGTCACTGACAATGGGCGACAGTTTGACAACAAGAAGTTCAGGTTGTTCTGCTCTAAGTTCAACATCAACTTATGCTTTGCCTCTCCAGCTCATCCCCAGTCTAATGGACAAGTTGAGGCCATCAACAAAATAATCAAGCGCACTTTGAAAACCAGCTTGGACAAAGCTAAAGGCTGTTGGCCAGAATTTGTACCCCAAGTTCTTTGGTCATATCGCACTTCATATCGGACTTCAACAGGAGAAACTCCATTCTCACTTGCCTTTGGCACAGAGGCGGTTGTCCCTGTTGAGCTCGAGCAAGCAACATTCCGAGTCCAGAACTACATTCAAAGTGAAAATGACAAACAACTCACCCTCAACTTGGATTTAGTCGAGGAACACAGAAACCAAGCTCACTTGAGGAATGTCGCCTACAAGCAGCGCATCTCCAACTATTATGACTCTAGGGTCAAGCCTCGTTCTTTCAAAATAGGAGACTGGGTCTTAAAGAAAAGATTACTCTGCGACAGAGTCCCGAGTGAAGGCACACTTAGTCCAAACTGGGATGGACCGTATGAAGTCATTGGCATCAGTCGCCCTGGCTCTTACACACTTAGAAGCTCCGATGGCAAGACCCTTGGCCATCCATGGAACGCTGATCACTTGAAGTACTACTACAAATAGACTCACGATGTACAAGTGTTGAGCTATAGCCGTTCGGCATCCTATGTAATGAAGGCCATTTGGCAATGAATTCAATAAAGAGGTAATTTAGCCAACCCAGCCCTCACTCTTTTACATTCCTAGCAAGGGAACACTCAAGTGTTGAAACCTCAAAGCAGATATATCCAACACGAAACAAAATCTAAGTATGTGTCGACAAGACTATACAAAGAAAGGAACAACCAAACAATGGCTTATATCCAAACAATAGATCTATTCATACATAGCCAAACATGCATTAATAATAGTGCAAACACTCATAAACACCTAAAATCCAAAACTCTCAAGCTTATAACATGGGCACATGTTATACACACATCAGACTACTACATCCGGAATACATGCAGATAGTAAAAACACTACTATTCATTCTCATCTGAAGCCGAACCCCTGGCAGTATCACTCCGCGTCCTACCATCATCCTCTGCATCCCCAAGATCCTCTTCACCATGCTGAGTCTGTGCATCAGCATTACCTTCATTATCAGACTCATCTTCGCTGCTAGGATCAACAGCAAGGACAAATGTCTCGCCCTTTCGATGGTGCTCATCTATATCTTCGTGGTATTTTCGAAGAATGCTCCCATCATCATAACGATCAAGGACGGCCATCCATTTCCTTTTTTCAAAGCGAGCTTCTTGAGCACAGTAGGGTTTAATAGCAAGATGAAAGGTCGAAGAACTTAAGTATTCTTGCACAGCAGCCTCCCTTTCAGTTGGAATGCTCTTCTCCAGTTCAGAAATCTCAACTAAGGCACCATCCAATTCTCCCCTAACCTTGGATACCTCCAAGGTAGCCACCTCCAACTGTTTTTTAGTTGCCTCAAACAATTTCTTAAGCCTTAGGTTCTCACCATTTCGCCTTTTCAAGCTCTCCATGGTTTCGTCCTTCAGTTGGAGGGCCTGAGTCAAAAGTCCCTTATTCCTTCGGGCCTCGTCCACAAGCTGCTTATTCTCCTTCAGTTTTGCCTTGTACCGCTCAACCTCTTGCAGTCTGTCGTGATACTCGGCCATGACCTGCATGGCAAGACGATCATCACTACCTAAATAATGATAATAAAGAGGAAAAAGTAAGGAAATGACAAAGTAACACTCACATATGAAGACAGCTTCAACATCCGGTCACAATCCGATTCATCCTTAGCTAAGGGCTCTCCGAGCTCATCGAAGGCGAATCGACGCCCTGCCAAGCAATTGTTGATATCCCCAAAATCCTTTGGCCGCGTGGCAACCCTCAAGTCCTTCCACGGGACACTGCCAGCTCTTTCCTTGCCTTTCCCCTCATGGCGGGAACCAGGATCACTTTCCTGGACAGTGTGCTCCATAGTAAGAGGAGGAGGCAACAGTCGGCTCCCTTCTCCTGCAACTACGGCAGCAGCATTTTCAACGGCCTCGACTCCAGTCTTCCTAAAGGCAGGCCCCTTAAGGACCCCATCTTGGGACTTAGGTCTAACGGATGGTTCCCCTCGGAACTTATGAATTTTCTTATGCGGTAGGATGTCTTCCGAAGGAACTAACACTGGTGCTTTCCTTTTATGGGTGCTAGTCCCTGTTTTCTTGCTTACCTTCTCCACTGCATAAGGAAAATCAAAATAAGAAATACAACTTTCCAAATAAAGTAAGGAAAAGAGCAAAGTTTACATGAAGGATACAACTTACTCGATCGTCCCTGGCTCTCGGAAACTAAGGGTTGGAAACCGTACCAACGAAATAAGGGTCGTAGCTTGCTTAAGTGTCTATCCTCTTTGGGCACCCTCAACACCTTCTCTATGTCAGATAGCTCCTGCCCAAACAGTTTGATGGTGCCCCGCGTCACTACATGAAGCAAAGTGTTAGAAGCAAGAAAAGACCACAACAAATAGCAAATAGTACGAACGGTTGATACGTTACAACCTACAGTCTGGAAGTGAGTAAGCACACGTCGCTCAGGCGTGACACCCTTATCATACTCCCAATCATTATACAGAAAGCACCAACGGTTTTTCCATGTGTAGTATGCCTTTTTCTTACCATACACAATACGCTCTCTCTCACTCCGACATGCACACTCGGCATAACCAGTGCATGATTTTGCTGGGCGCATCTTGTAACAGTAACGCCACTGATGGAAGGAAGGCTCACACAACCCACACTCCATCCAAATGATATAAAATCCAATCAAAGTATCCCAGAAACCAGGATTGAGTTGCCCAGGTGCATATCCGATCAAAGATAACATCTTTTGCAACCACGGATGTAAAGGTAGTCTCACCCCTAAAGTCAGTAATATCTGGGTGTAGAACATAACATGACCCTGGGGAGGCTCAGAAGGCCATTCTTCATCATGTACCAAACGTATCCCTACACTACGAGGGATATTACATGACTGCCTTAGCGCCTCAACCTGCTTCTCATTATCTAACAAGTTATTCTTTAGATGGTCTGCTGTGAACTCAGAGCGAACTATGGGTATGGCATCAAAAACAACCCCCTCACCCAACGCCATGGAGGAAGAACTAGCAATAGCTAAAGTTTGACGGTTGGGAAGATCATCCAATGTTTCTCTAGTACCGGACTCTAACAAAGACCCTGAAGACTCCGACATTGCAGACTCAGACTTAGAGCTAAAGCTAGAAGAGCCCTCATCACTAGAACTTCCAGGCTCTGACATCTACAATAAGAAGAAACAAATTCTATCACTACATGCATGATCAAAACATAAGGAAGTTCCTATATTACCCACATGAAGATGGTGCAAAGCGAGGCCGGAACCCTTCTCAATCAGAAAGCAATCCGTCTTCCACAGTCACTACAAAACAAGCAAATGAAGACCGTGTCAAGCGCCAAAAAAAAAAAAAAAAAAAAAAAACAGCTTCATCCAAAAAGCTTCACCCGAAAAGCTTCACCTCCAAAGCTTCACCCACAAAGCTTCACCTAAAAAGCTTCACCCACAAAGCTTCACCCAAACAAAAATTCACCCGAAAAGCTTCACTTAAAAAAAAGCTTCACCTACAAAGCTTCACCTCCAAAGCTTCACCCACAAAGCTTCACCTAAAAAGCTTCACCCACAAAGCTTCACCCAAAAAACTTCACCCGAAAAGCTTCACTTAAAAAAGCTTCACCTACAAAGCTTCACCTAAAAAAGCTTCACCTAGAAAGCTCCCTCTACATACTTTCACCATCCAAGCTTCACCTCCAAAGCTTCACCCACAAAGCTTCACCTAAAAAGCTTCACCCAAAAAACTTCACCCGAAAAGCTTCACTTAAAAAAGCTTCACCTACAAAGCTTCACCTAAAAAAGCTTCACCTAGAAAGCTCCCTCTACATACTTTCACCATCCAAGCTTCACCATCAAAGCTTCACCTAGGAAGCTTCATCTACAAAGCTTCATCTACAAAGCTTCACCATCAACGCTTCACCTAGAAAGCTTCAACACAAAACCTTGCTCCAAATAAACAAATTTTGTTCACAAAACCCAAGATGCCCTTGAACTTGTACAAAAACACTTGGGTAAACATAAACATTTTTTGTTTTACACCCACAAGGGCCCAAAATCTTCTTTCTTATTTATTCACTTATATATGTTCCCAAACATATTATAATAGATCAAATAATAATTCAAAGTCCAAAATTTAGTTATGGACAAAAATACAAGCAATTCACCAGTACTGAAGTTGCTACAAAAACTGGAATCTTCCCCAGCCTAGAAATCCAACAAAGCTTCGCCTCCTTTTCTCTATCAAATTTTTGCAGCTGCTGCTTTTCTCCAATGGAGCTGAATTTTGGACACCCTCTAGTTCTTGAGCAGATGAACAACTTTCAAGAAGGAACCATTTCTGTTTGAGCCACGGAAATTAAAGTGTTGAAGCTCCAAGCATGACAGTCGGATTCTTGCAGATTTCGAAGCTGCTGTGATGTTTCGAAGATCTGGAAATATTTAACCATTAGTTCATTCTGAATTTTTGATCTATTATGAAAGAGACGATGAGGAACAACTTCAATGAAGAAAGCATGCTGATCTGAGCAAGAGAAAATGGAGTTTCAAAGCTCACAACAAATCTGACGGGTTGACAGAAAAATAATAACCAGTCATTCATCATACCTGGATTTCTGGAGTTATACTGCTCCGAGGGACCTCAAATTTGGATATGTTGTAGTTCACAAGCTGAGGAACAACTTCAATGAAGAAAGCATGCTGATCTGAGCAAGAGAAAATGGAGTTTCAAAGCTCACAACAAATCTGACGGGTTGACAGAAAAATAATAACCAGTCATTCATCATACCTGGATTTCTGGAGTTATACTGCTCCGAGGGATCTCAAATTTGGATATGTTGTAGTTCACAAGTTAAGGAACAACTTCGATGAAGCAAGTATGTTGATCTGAGCAAGAGAAAATGGAGTTTTTGAAGCTCACAACAGGTCTGACGTGTTGACAGACAAATGATGAACAATCACTCGTCGTACCTGAATTTCTAGAGTTGTACTGATCTGATGGCTCTCAAATTTGGATATGTTGTCGTTAAGGAATTAAAGAACAACTTTCATGAAGATAACTTTGTGATTCGAGCTACAGATGATGGTCTTATATTGAAAACCAATTCAGGGTGTTAGGGGAAATGAAAAACAATTCCACCAAAGAAAACATCATTATGATGTTTCATCATTATGGTGTTTTCATCATTATGATGCTTTCATCATGGTGATGCTTCCATCATTGTGATGCTTCCATTATGATTGTAATGCACCAACGGTTACACCCTCTATCATAGCAGTATGTGTGTGTATCTCCCTATAGTCATCATGTGCAAGACTATCGTAGTCAGATGGCTTTCCATAAAACAGCTACCAACCGTTACACCTTCTGCAATTCCACTTATTCGGGCCTAGCAACCTTCATAAACAAAATATATGAAGAAAAAGTCCGGGGCTACCACTTAGAAAACAAAAGAATGAAGTTTTGGTACTTACGACATGGACTATTAGCAAGACACCTCATTCGTCAACTCCCTCGACTAGAGACTTGGGGGACTCCCACCATATGCTACTACGCCTTGGTACTCAAAAGTTCGTGACTACTCAGTGACTTGGATTTTTCAAGTCTCCAACCGAGAAGTTTTCCTCACTCGGGAAATTAAGGGAACACTACCTCAAACTACATGCTTCACTCACAAAGCTTCAACAATACAGGTTTCAACAAAAGCAAAAATTCAAAGAACTTTATGAAGAAGGCTTTGGTGTATTTAACACAATATGTTGAAATGAAGCAAAGCTTATTTATTAATATTTTCGATAAGCCACAAATATGTACATATACATGAGTCAAAATAAACAAACAAAAGGGAGCCTTCACAAAGGTTGCTTAGGGGAAGTCTCAGCAGTCGGTAGAGCCCCAGAAAGAGAAAGCACCGGAGGGTGGTTATCCGGAGCCTCAGTACTTGACAAAACCCCAGAAGGAGGAGGCATTGGAGTTTCATCATTTGAAGCTTCATTACCAGGTACAGCCCCAGAGGACGAAGGCAATAAATGCCTTTGGAACAAACCCACAAACCGCTGATGATCAAGTAAAACCTTACCATCAGATTCCTTCATCTGGTCAAGCTTCCTCTTCATGTTTGTAGCATAGTCATGGGCGAGCCGATGCAACTGCTTATTCTCATGCTTGAGCCCTCTAATCTCCTGTTTGAGACTCATCACTTCAGCAGCCAATGATTCAACTTGGCGGGTTCTAGCAAATAGGCGTTGGGCCATATTAGACACAGAACCTGCACACTGAACACTAAGAGCCAGAGAGTCCTTAACAGCCAACTCATCAGACCGTTTGGAAAGTAGTCTGTTATCTTTGGGAGTGAGAAGGTTCCTGGCCACCACTGCAGCGGTCATATCATTCTTCATCACAGAATCCCCAACGGTAAGAGGACCAGTAGGGGATATGAAGGATGGGCGCCATATGTTGTCTGGAGAAGGCGTGGCTGTCTCTTCTCCAAGGTTCAAGTCAAAACGACGGTCGGAGGGTCCAGACATTTTCAAATGTGTTGAAGAAGGAAGAGGTCAGACAAATCAAGATCTTAGAAGTGCAAGAAATGAGCTTCTACTGGTAGAGATTCAGGTGTGCTGTGGAACTTAATGCCAGCCTCTATAAAAATCTGCACTCGACGGAGCTTCAGAAATCGAAGAGGCGTTTGCTTTCTCAAAAGCTGGGCTGCTCAGAGACCACGAGGTCCGATCTCAGAAATCGAAGAGGCGTTTGCTTTCTCAAAAGCTGGGCTGCTCAGAGACCACGAGGGCCGATCTCAGAAATCGAAGAGGCGTTTGCTTTCTCAAAAGCTGGGCTGCTCAGAGACCACGAGGGCCGATCTCAGAAATCGAAGAAGCACCTGCTTTTTCAGCCTCGTCAGCACCTGTCACATGCACAATCAGCTTTGCGAAAATTACGGGCAATCTGTCGAAGATTTCTGGTGAAGTAAAAAGCACGTGAATCTTACTGTTCAATCACCGCTCTCCATATGCACCATCAACTCCTCGGGTACCACATATAACTTTGTCAAAGATCTCTGACAAAGTTTTGGCACGAGAATTTCGAAGTTCCAGCTACCCTACTATTACCCATAAGGGTAAAGGAACAGCACCACTGCTTGACAACTGGAAAGTCCCTATGTGTGTCGACCTCCGTGTTTTGCGGCAAGACAGGTTGGCAAGAACGTCCAACCTTTACTCACATTCGAGAAAAGACTCCTAACATAATTACTTTCTCAAAAACCGGAGTAGCACCGCTTTCCGAATCTCGAGAGTCAGATCCTCGACGGGATTGCTTGTTCGAAAACCGAAGAGGCACAACTCTCAGAACTTCGAGAGCCAGATTTCCTTAGATAAAGCTTGTCTGTAATCTTCACACGTAACATCAGCTTTCCAGATACCACATACCACTTTTTCAAAGTGCTCTGACAAAATTAAAACACGTGAAGCTGGCAGCTCCCACTACATTGCTGTGACCAAGAAGGGTAAAGGAATATCATTACTACTTGTTATTGGGAAATCCCTATATACATTGACCTCCCTCCTCAACGGACAGGCAAACCTGCAAAAATGCTCAACCCTTTCTCGCATTCGAAAAGGCACCCTCAACATAACCTCTCGAAATACTCAGCTTTATTTCCCCCCGATAATACCTCAGCAAATAAGCCACACCAAGAACAAGAGTATCTCATATCATCAGGGTCGAAAGCAAGAGTATCCCATATCATGCTTTCTCCCTATCTTTGTCTTTGTCCTTGTCCACACCTGCAGGACAAGGAGAAAGAGAGCAGTCAGTCGGAACCTGAAATCAAACCTCCAATTTGGAACTGACTGCCTGGAGCCTTTGCCTGGTTGCTTACTTAGCATTGCTCTCGAGTACTCATCCTCAACTGCTGTCAAGGTCACGAATTCCACCGGCAAATACCTCATGACAGTTGATCAGATATTGGCTCTTTACACTGAAGCTGCCAAGCATGGATGAGTCACTATGAAGGAATGTTCTGAATGACCATTTAAATGCAAAGGTTGCACACCACTTCTGCCATGCAAAAGATTGAAGCAGAAGGTTCAACGGTGAGCTGAAACAGATCACTACAGCACGACACCTTTCCATACCACATTCATTATTCCGTCAACAGCAAAAGTATCCCATATCATCAAGGTCGAACGTACTCTAGATTTGATGGACTTGTTTTGACCCTCAAATTTTTTAGTCGGCCTTATACTCTGAAGGGCACCAGAAAACCCTCCAGCACAGTTCAAGAATAAGCATGTGGAAAGTTACTTCTTCAAAAGCAAAAGTATCTCATATCATCTCTTATCCATTTGCTTCTCCTTATCCTGGCAGTTGAATGAGAGACAAGGAGAAGGAGAACAATCAACCGAAGCCGAAGTCAAACCTCAGATCCTGGGTTGCTTACTTGGAAGTTTGACTGCTTACCTTGTCTGTCACCTCTTTCGGCAGATCTCCTAGCTCGGCGACTTGGGGGACTCCTACTATAGGGTTTGTATCACACTTGACTAAGCCCGAAACTACAACTAAGCTTCAAGTGAAATTGATACATTACCTTGTGCGTCAACATCAGCTAAATACACCATTCCCGGATGGAGGAAAGGTACTTCCAGAGAAGGGCAGATGAAGATCAGACCACACTTCGGTACTTAGAAGTTTCGTGATTACTCAAGGGATTGGATCTTGCAAGTCCCCAACAGAGGAGTTTCCCTCACTCGGGAACTTAGGGGAGCACTGTTTGTACCATACTTGACCAATCCCGAAACTACCGAGCACCGGCCAACGCTATACTGTCAAGGACCCAGAAGAGTTCCCCTCCGACCAGGAGGCCAATCACTACTCGACACGTGTCAAGATTAGAAGCCAATCAGAGCGCAGCACGTGTCGACATCAAGAACCAATCATAACATGACACATGTCAATGTGACAAAGCTACAAGTTTTTCTATAAATAGGGGTCATTCCCCCACAATATTGCCTAATGCCATTTGTGTTAAATCATTCACAAGAACTTACTAAATTGAGAGCTTGATCCTTTGTACTTGTGTAAGCCCTTCACTACTAATAAGAACTCCTCTACTCCGTGGACGTAGCCAATCTGGGTGAACCACGTACATCCTGTGTTTGCTTCTCTGTCTCTATTCATTTACGTACTTATCCTCACTAGTGACCGAAGCAACCAAGCGAAGGTCATAAAACCTGACACTTTCTGTTGTACCAAAGTCTTCGCTGATTTTGTGCATCAACAGTTATGGAAATTTTCAGGCCAATCTATGAAATTAGAAAACTATCACAATTACGTATTTTTAGGACCATCTCTTGTAACCATCACAAATGAAAATGGAAAAAAAATTCTTTGGAAATCACACTTCGTCCTTATTGGCTCTCAGACGCTGATGACTTCTTGAAGTATGCTGGGGATGAAAAGGTAACACAATTCACTCGTTGGAACACATTCAAATCCAAGGAGGAAGCAGTTTCCTACATCAGGGACTTTTGTATTCCTCACCCTTATTGCAGATCCATCTGCATCAATGACCGTTCGATTGGAATGGTATTCGTCAAGCCACAAGGTGGTGATGACAAGTGTCGAGCGTAGGTCAGGCGGGCGCTAGCAGCCGAGTACTAGGGACAAGGCATAGCAACCAGATCTGTGAAGATGGCCATCACTGATGGGTTTAAATAGTTCACTGATTTGGTTAGAATGCAAGCTTTGGTTTTGATAGAGAACAAGGCCTCCCAGAGAGTCTTGGAAAAACTTGGGTTCCACATGGAAGGTCTCTTGAGGAAGTATACCATTCACAAAGGTATAGTTAAGGATGTTTTCATCTCTATAGTCTTCTATCCACTGACCTTATGCTTTCAAATCAACTAACCACTGTAAATCTGGATTTAAACCAGTTGATAAATACTTTTACTATATTGCTAGGCAATTTATTAAGTGGGAACTTGCCTGTTAGATGATCGGTTCATTGACAAACATTGTTTAGTTAAAACATTAGCATGCGTTGCAACTTACAACTACTTTTTTTTATATAATTAAATTCATTGTACATATTATCTAATAACTGACTAGTTGCAGATGATGTTAGTACCAATTTGGCTACTTGTAATAGTACAAGTCAAGTCCAATGAATCCAAATCTATTATTGGAATAGATTTTGGCTCACACACAATCGTATGGCTCACTACTTTATCCCCCCTAATTATATATTCCAATTGAGCTTGGAACCTTCTCCAACTTCCTAAAATTTATGGTGTCCTCAAGAATTTCACTGCGTCCTTTCAAAGTCTCTAATACTGATGACTTCTTGAAATGGACGAGCGATGACAAAGTGATGCGCTATCTGAGATGGAACACCACAACCTCTAGGTAAGAAGCCTTGGTATACATTGTGAAAGATGTTATACCATGCCCATGGTGCCAGTCCGTATGTTTGGATGGCCATTCGATTGGATATGTTTCAGTCAAGCCCGAATCGGACGATGACACGTGTAGAGCCCATGTTAGCTATGTTGTGTCTGCTGAGTACTGAGGGACAAGGGATTGCAAAACAGGCACTGAGGATGGGCAGGTCTAGAGAGTTCAAAGAGTTCCCATGTTTGGTGAGGATTGAGGGTTCGGTGTGGAAACAGTCCAAATTTGTTCCATTGTCAT
The DNA here is from genome assembly GCF_042453785.1 of Malus domestica. Lineage (NCBI taxonomy): Eukaryota > Viridiplantae > Streptophyta > Magnoliopsida > Rosales > Rosaceae > Malus > Malus domestica. The sequence goes on along the minus strand of NC_091676.1, from coordinate 16,439,789 downwards.
ACTGCAAAGCAAAGCCTTAAAAACAGAATGCATGAACCAATTCTTTAAGACTTGAAACAATTATGATGCACATATCCAAAAATCATGACATCCTGTATTCGTCCTCCTCTAACAGAAAGCTTCACACATAATAGTCTTCTATAAAAAGTCGTAGCACACACTCATGCTAGTATAACTTCTTACGGGATTACCCTTCGTGGGATTTACCGTTGTTTGTACCATACTTAAGGCCTCCGTATTTAGATCTCGTATAAATACTCGGGGGACTCAATGTGATTATGTAATAAATGAAGGGGCAAATATGTAATAAGTGAGAATCTCTTATTCTATAAAAGGACCCATCACTCTCCTCATTAAGAGGGGCCAATTTCTTAGGTCATGGAAGGGCTCTCTCACCCTCAGAAGCTATCTCCATCTCTATCTCTCACAAACAGAGAAATACAATAATCAGTGTGGACGTAGCCCAAACATTGGAGTGAACCATGATACATCTTGTGTTATTTACTTTCTTGCAGATTCACGGTCGGATTTACGTTGTTCCAAGACCCCTCCGGTTTTGTGCATCAACATTTGGCGCCGTCTGTGGGAATCAACACAAAAAGCTATGTCGGTTCTCTCTCAATTTTTTACCTCCACCGTGAATCTGCAAAACCCAAGAGACAACTAAAACTCTCTCTGGCTCCCTTTCTTGCTTCTGATCTCTTTCACCTCTTCAAACAAAACACCATCACTCCTCTCTCTCTGGAAAACACATAAAAAGTAAACAAAAAACCCATTTCAAATCTCCAAACTCCATAACCGGGTACCAGATTCAAACTTTCTTTCGACTCATTTTCTTCTCAACCAAACACTCATTCCTTCGAATCTCTGAATGGGCGACAATGACCCGTGCTTCGATTAGGAGCTCCAACCCGGTACCCATTTCTCCGTCGTCACTATATTTGGTTCGGATCTATCTTGTCTCTCTTAGCTGGCGCAGCCAAGAAGTTCGCTGACGAGCTCGAGTTCTTCAGATCTACCAGAGCCTCCGCTAAAGACACCGTCGTCGATTTCTTTGGCGTCGTAATCGGCTCGCTGTTGATTTATTTTGTTAAGTATGTGACTCGACCCAAGAATGAGACAGGTCGGATCAGAGAGGTTTCGATGGTCTGAATTTCTTCTGGGTTGGATGAAATTGCAGTTGGCTCCAAATCCCCCAAAGGGGAATTCAAGATTTCTCCCTCCTTCAGTACCTCACAATTTAATGATGCTAATTCAAGAGCTTTCCCTTCATTGAGTATTGATTTCTTGGGAAAACCCATGACTCTCTCAGATCACAAGGGTTTTGAGAATTGTAAGGTCAGAAAACCTAGCAATTTCTCTGTGCATGCACAAGCATCTGTCTGTGTAAGCAGAGCTATGAGATGGTGGGAGAAGACCCTTCACCCCAACATGGTGGAGATCCATTCCTCTCAAAAACTTGTTGATTCCTTGAAAAATGTTGGGGACTGATTGGTTGTAGTTGACTTTTACTCACCTGGCTATGGAGGCTACAGAGCTTTCCATCCCAAGATCCGTCAGCTGGCTGAATCGAACCCGAATGCAATTTTCCTCAAAGTTAACTATGAAGAGCACAAAACTATGTGTCATGCTCTTAACATTCATGTGCTACCATTCTTTAGATTCTATAGAGGCACAGATGGTCGTGTGTGTAGCTTTAGCTACACCAATGCAACTGTGAGTATTTCCTGCAATCTGTTGAAGGATAATAAGGCGAGGAGGAAGAAGATGGTGAATGATAAGAGGGGGATGGTTTCTTGTGTTGCTTCTTCTTCTGTGATGGATCCTTACCGGACCTTGAAGATTCAACCTGGTGCATCTGAATCTGAGGTCAGGAAGGCTTTTAGACAACTTGCCTTGAAGTATCAACCAGATGTATGCATAGGAAACAATTGTAGAGTTCAGTTTCACCAGATCAATGAAGCTTATGATCCAACTCAAAAAACGCACTGCTTCGCCGAAATGCGGGTCTCCAAAGTTCCGATCTTGGCCTCCCTTGCCGCGCTGCTCTCTCTCTCCGTCTTCTTCTTGCTGAGGACTCCCCCACCTTCATCTCTGGCTCCGTCTTCTTCTTGCTCTAGATCTCCGCCAAGGGATGAGTGGGCTGTACTAGTTGAAAGAGTATTTCAGAAAAAGAGAAAGTAAAAGCCATCTACAATCTGAAGTCTCCATTGATTTTGTCGGCAAAAGCAGAAAGGGAAAAGAGACACTCCACATGATTTCCTTGTCTGCCATCTGCAAAAGGGAAAAGAGACACTCCACAAGATTTCCTTGTCTGCCATCTGCAAAAGGGAAAAGAGAAAGTAAAAGCAAAAAGCAAAAGCAGAAAGCAAAAGAAGATAAAAATAAGCAGACATAATTGCGGTAGTAATGGCATGCCGAAAAGAAAATTATGGGCGTAACCCATTGAGCAAAGGGTCGGATTTATTTTTTAATGATGTAATTGATTTTTTATCTTTCGGAGACATCTGTATAACCCCATCAGAGGGTAACAAAAAAAAAACGACAAGCCCAAAATAATGGGCTGGAATGTTATGTGGAGGGCCAAGGCCCATATGCCCAAAAGAGCCAGGCCCTATGGCTCCAAAATTATTTGGCACCATGCCGCTATTATCACCAACCAGGTAATCAAAAGTACGCCCAGTACTCCAAAATTATTCAGCAGTCTGCCGCTATTATCACTCAATAGGTGATCAAAAGTATGCCCAATACTCCAAAATTATTCGGTAGCCCTGCCGCTATTATCACCCATTAGGTGATCAAAATTACGTCCAGTACTCCAAAAATATACATGACCGCCACTCATGTCAATCATACATAAACATTCATGAGCAACTCCAAAAATATACATGAGCGTCACTCATGTCAATCATACATAAACGTTCATGAGCATCACTCATGTCAATCATATATAAACATTCATGAGCATCATTTATGTCAACATTCATGAGCATCACTCATGTCAACATTCATGAGCATCACTCATGTCAATCTAGCTTCGAAAGCTTCATTTACAAAAGCTCTAGCTTCGAAAGCTTCATTTACATAGCTCTAGCTTCGAAAGCTTCATTTACAGAGCTCTAGCTTCAAAAGCTTCATTTACAGAGCTCTAGCTTCAAAAACTTCATTTACAGAGCTCTAGCTTCAAAAACTTCATTTACAGAGCTCTAGCTTCAAAAGCTTCATTTACAAAGCTCCAGCTTCAAAAGCTTCACATGCAAAGCTTCACCTACAAAGTTTTAATGCAGGGTATACAAATACCGCCTCCGAACAACCGCCACTTCGGCCCATACATGGATTTAATTTGAAATTTCTAGCCAACAGACTCTATTGACCGAAGACTTGGGGGACTACATTATGTACCATATATTGGGCCTCATGAAAAATACTTGGGGGACTTAGCCCATTATTATGCACTAAGGAGCAAGCCCTTATTCTATAAAAGGGACTCCCTCACTTTCATTAGAGATCACCCATTATTTATGTACTGAGGAGCGAGCCCTTATTTTATAAAAGGGACTCCCTCACCCTCATTAAAGAGCATCTCCGCTAGCTGAGCAACCACCTCGCCACGAGCATCACTCCTAACCCATTATTCATGTATTGAGGAGCGAACCCTTATTCTATAAAAAGGACTCCCTCACCACCATTAGAGAGCATCGCCGCCTACTGAGCAACCTCCTCGCCGCGAGCATCAACTCTAGCCCATCATTTTCGTAATGAGGAGCGAGCCCTTATTCTATAAAGGGGACTCCCTCACCTTCAATGCCATAATCCGAGCCAACCAAGGCAACATAAGCCACGAACAAAGCAACCTCGCAACATGTGCTACTTCTAGTTGAGCATCATTTCATTTTGAGCACCGCCTTATATCAAGTATCAGTTCAAGACGACATCTAGTTACTTCGGCCCACACATGGACTGAATTTCAAGTCTCCAACCAAATGTTTATATTTGATCTGAATGCCACAGACAGATTGCATGTTTGATATACGTTCTAGCTTGAATGTCACAAGTAGAATATGCATAAGGAAACCTTAACCTTCAAAGTTCCATGGGTAATTCATAAGTAATTGATAACTCTACATATGATTGTTAAGGGGACGGCGGAACCCTAGGCTTTTACAATTTGGTTTTCATAACGTTTTCCTTTGCTTTCTTTAATCATTTTAATTAGGGGTGTGCTATCCACACACCTAATTTTACTTTTCACACACCCCTTAATAATTTTTGTCTGTTGATCTTCTTCAATTCATCCGATCCGACGGCCGAAAATTAAAAAGGTGTGTGAGAAGTAAAATGGGGTGTGTGGATATCACACCCCTTTAATTAAATTCGTCTTTATTATTTTTAAATTCAAAAACAACTTTTTCCAATCTTTTTTTTTTTTTTCAAATAATTAGTTAAGATTTGGTATTTACATAAATTATTCATTCAATTCCTACGGAAAACGGTCTTGCTTGAGCTGCTATACTACAACCACCTTGTATTCTTGCAAGTATTTTTAAGTGTTTTTATCCCTACTTTTGCAGGCGGTAAAAAAACATATTAATGATTCTTCAAACAGATGTCTCAAATTGTAGGAGTCAACAATTTATCTCAAGCTAACATTGCTGCAATCTCAAGCTTGGTTCCTAGCCTAAGATTGAGGGGGGGGGTGAAGGCAGATGTCTTATGATCATTGGTTGTCATATAATCATTGCCATGTCAGCCAAAGTTGTTAGAATATTTGTTAGGTTGTTAAGGATTTGTTGGTTAATTAATTACAAGTAAGCTTTTACTGTGTTCAATATATTATGATTTGCAACTCACAAATGTAATTAGTTAGTCATATTTTCATAAATACAGGGCATCATTTCTCTCTAAACTTCTCTCTAGTTGTTCGTCTTTCTCAATTCTTCATTGTTCTTTGATTTTCCTCAATGTAGTTAACAGGTTGAGAATAAGGGGTCTCAAAGGGTTTTAGAGAAAGTTGGGTTTATGAAAGAAGGTTTGTTAAGGAAGTAAGGTTATTCCAAATATGAGATTAAAGATATGTTTACCTACAGCTTCTTATCAACTGATAAGAATTTTGTGATTGGTTTGTTTAAAATGTTTGAGAGCATCTTAATGATTCTGTTTCTTACTTTGAGGAACATTTTGTTGCATTAAGAATCTTGGTGTATACATTGTGGTGGATCAAACTAATAATTGAATCAACCCCCTTGAAAAATGTTTACAAGGATGAAAGTTTGAAAAATGGAAGAAAAGCTTCGGATGTTTTCTATGTGGGTTGAGGGGTTTGTGTGTTGTAGTGTGTGTTCATGTGGGTTGTGAATGAAGGAAGGCCTCCATTTATACACAAATTGGTTTGCTAGGCTAAAAAAAAATGCTTTTAAAACAGTATGCAATTATTTACAATTGTTTCTGAAAGTGGCTGTCAATGTTACTGTTTTTTAATGTAAAAATATAATCTTTGTGATCACATTCATCTGATGCTTCCTAATTGGACCACTTGATACTTTTGTTTGATGTCTTCTTTGGATGATGGACTTCAGTTGATATTGATTGAATATTTTATATGGTTATTTTGATAATTATAAAATTTATATATCCTGATGATTAAAAGTGTCTAATTTTGAATGTTTTTATTAATTTAAAAAAATGAAAACTTATGAAAAAGGTTTAAAAACTTTGAGTTTTAACTATAAGGACAAAATAAAGGGTAAAATGAATATTACTATGATTGATTTTTTAATGTAAAAATATGATTTTTCGTTAAAATAAACAGTACCGTAAGGTTTTCGTTAAAATTCCTTAAAACAAAAAAAGTTGGAAAAATAGTAGATCCGGGGACAATTTTCTCCTTGCAATGTTAATGTGAACAGTAACCCTTTGTTGGGTTTTCGTGTACACGGTTTCTGCTGGTGTCTCATCCTCATCGCATCATAATAACCTTTTACCATGGGATGATATTTATGGACCCCCGAGCTTAGCTAGCCCTGTATATCATCATTCGTACGAATTAAATCGTCCACAAAGATGCTGACGTGAAAGCAAATAAAAGGAATTAGGGACCATATCAGTGTGGGTCATTTCGTTGAATAATTATTACACAGTCCACTCCTGTCCACTCTACGGACGATCATATATTTGGTCATGTGGATTGTGGTTTTATATTAAAAAGTTAATTTTGGTAATATTTATTTTATTTTTTATTTTGTATTTATCGTTAAAATTTAAAATTTTCAAGTCATTTTTATTAATTTTTCTTATAATTTATAGGGCTCATTTTACGTCAAACTTTAACGGTACCTAAGTGTAATTAAGCTAATTAAAATTATCATGATGAAATCATCCTTACAAAAATTCAATTCAATCTGAAACCACTTGTCTATTTAATTATCACGGGTGAATTCTAATGTTTCTAAGAGAATAAAGTGTTCGTCAAATTTTTGTACTCAATTAGATACCTCAAATATTTCTGATTTGGTTAATATATAGCAAAGATGATATATGAGGTGCAACTTAAAAAATAAATGGTTCGGATCGTTCAAGTTCGATGTGGTATGGGCTCGACGACTAATCCCCATTTTTATTATTAAAAAAAAGATCTCTAAGAAACATTGAAATTTCATCATGATAATTAAATAGACAAATGGTTTCGAATTAAATTGAATTTTTGCTAGGATGATCTATAAAATTTTTGCTAGGATGATCTATAAATCGAGACTTACAAAATAAATGGTTCGGATCTTTGAAATTCAATATAAAGTGGATTCAACAATTAATTCCAATTTTTTTGAAAAAAAAATTGAGGAAAACTAATGAAGTAGGCTTGAAAACTTTGAGTTTTAACGATAATGACCAAATAAAAGGTAAATTGAATAGTATCAGGATTGACTTTTAATGTAAAAATATAATTTTTCGTTAAAGTGAACAATACCAAAAAAATTTCGTTAAAGGGATCCCTGTATATCCTACCATTGTTGGGTGGACAAGACAGTTACACCATTAGGATTTAGGAAAAGAACTCTATCCCTGACAAGGAAACCCCACCCCTCCCAATGTCAGCAATAACTTTACTTAACAAGGATGGGATTTGGGTCCCGTTCCTTCATATCATATTTGTTTCTGTTTCGTCAAAAACACAATCAAACTTCTCAAGAATCTAACAAAAGCACCTAACTAAGGTTACTTCGTGAAGGGAAGTCTGAGGTACGTAACCCAAAAAGGAGGAAAGATGAAGTAATTGTGCTTATAGTCTGCCATTAAGTGGAGATGGATTGTCCGCCCTCCCATTTTCATACTATTTTCATTCCCTCTTATTTTATGTAGTCACGGTTAAGTTACGTTAATATTTAATATTCTTATTACTTTTTGTTTTATTATTTTTATAAAAAAATTAATATAAAATATTGACGTGACTTAACCGTGACCATACAAACAGAAAACAATGGAAAGAGTATGGAAATGGGAGGGCAGACAATCCACCTCCCCATTAAGTAAGGTTACAATTGTTTAGTGACATGACGTTCATTTTTCAGAATTATCACCTTTTTTTTCCAATTTTGGATAATGTTATTAGCATTTCTGTTTTGGTTAATAGTTTTCAATTTTGGTTAATAATACTATACAAGCTGAGTATTTCACAAATTTTAGAGTGAAAACCATTTCTTTTTCAATTATTTCATTTTTATTTTTTTTTGCGCTAGAGATAGAAAGTAAGTCTATATCATAAAAAAGAAGGAGAAAGAAAGGTATAAGAACGTAGAAAGAAGAAACGAAAGAGAATATATGAAACAAAAACTTGAGATTAAAAACAACTTTTTCGTTTTTCTTTTGTTTTGTGTGCCATTGATTATTGGACAACCCTACTTAAACAATCCAATTGTATGTGATAAACATGATGCAAATGAGTTGACGGGGAAAGAAGGGGTTGTTGTTCTTTCACTTTCATTCTGCTTGTGGTTTGATGAGATTGATCACTAAATGTTTGATCGTGCAAGTTGCATCATCGATCAAACTTAGCAGAAATTATTGATGGAAATTTGATAAAGGTGACATATTGGCAAAATTTTGCAAGTCTAAGTTGTTAATTGTTTTTTTTTTTTTTTTTTTTTTTAGTGGCAAACACACAAGATCAACAAAATCTAAGTGTCATTTGTGCAAAATTTTATTTAAAACATTATATTTCGTTGAGGTGGTGCTATCCACACATCCATTTTTATCATTCACACACCATGCTCAAATTTTTAGCTACCAAATCGAATAAATTGAATACGATCCAAGGATAAAAATTAAGAGGAGGGTCTGTTGAAGATAAAAAGAAGTGTGAATAGCACCACCTATTTCGTTGTTTGTTTATATGATGCCATCCATTTGTGTGAATAGCACCACCTATTTCGTTGTTTGTTTATATGATGCCATCCATTTGTTTTTTAAGTAATCTTGATTAAGGACTAGGGATTGAATGTCGTACCAGTTGACATGTTCTGTTCATTATATGATTGTATTTTTATTTGTACAAGATTATTTGTGAGGATATGCTCAAAAAAAAAAAATATATATATATATATAGTCAGGATTATTTACATTTATTTATTATAAAATTATTTCACTTCATCACGTCGTGAAGCTAATTCTGCATTAGATATTGTGACGAAAGCATAACAGATTTTTCGTTAGTCGATTTTCAAAAGTTTTCCTTTCATTGTTCAAAATTTCGAACAAAATTTATGAACATTCGTTGTCTGTCTGCGTAAGGTTGTCTTGCTTAGCAAATAAGAAAAAAATAACATAAATATTTTAGAAAAACTAATGAAAAGTTCAAAAAAAATTATGAACATTCGTTGTTTGTCGGCGTAAGGTAAAAATGTGGTTTTTCGTTAAAAGTGAATAATACCGGAAGTGTTTTGTTAAAACTCCCAAATATTTTCGTATTTATGTACTATTTCTCATAATTTACCATAGATGAAAGTTTTTTATTTTTATTTTTAACATTACCTTTTACTTAATCTCTACTAATTAATAAAACCCTATTTATCAACCAAAAGAGGATGAAAAAACAAATTAGTCTTCTATCACTAAAAAAAATGATGGCCAATAATGTAATTTTACAGGTCCAAATTTTACTATTTTTTATTGAAGTCTCACCTACAAATGATGTTAAAATACTTCCAATATTTATAAAAATAAAATAAATAAAATCAAAAAATAAAAAACAAAAATGTATAACTCCCCCACGTTCCCTCTCTCTCCCTCTCTCCTTCTCATTTTCTAAAAAAACATGTTAATACACACAAAATGTATAGGTAAATACTAATAAGGAAGAAAAATAAGTTTCGTCAATTGTCATCATATGCACTCATTAATTAAGCAGCATCATTTCAAAAGGGGCCCACCAGGCTCGTTATGCCCCCGTTTAATGCAGCAGGTGAGGTAAACTTTATTTTCTTCTTTTTGTAAATGGGCCAATATTATTAATCCAATCAATTCAATATAATTAATGGGCCAAACGATTGCGAGATAACACTACTTGTTGAGGTGGAGGCCCATATCTGTGGGCCCAATCGAGACTCTTTAACTTTAGTTAAGTGGGACCCGCATTGGGTTTACGTAGTTAGCTCAGGATTCGGGAGTCGGGACACTTGGGCTTCCGACTATTCACAACTCCGCAGAAACCTCCCGTGAACTCCAACACCGTTAATCCTCCCCCCTTAGAGCTGGGGAGTAGGGTGGGCACGGTTTATTTTGGTACGGTTTTGAGTGAAATCGAAATTTTTTGTGATTTGGTTTGGTGTGGTTTTGAGCTAAATTTGAAATAAAACCAAACCGTTTGGTTCGGTGCGGTTTCAAACGGTTTCGGTTTGGTTTTCAAGAAAAAAAATGTACAATTTGCAATTTAACATATTAATAAACATTTTCCAGTTGCAATAGGATAAAGACATTTGTTATATAAACAATTAGCATGTTGCATGCAGTTGTGATGTTAAAACATGTTTGTACAACAAAAGGGTGTCCCGTACAAGGTATAACATAATACAAATTGAATAACTTTGAATTCATTAAACGTGAGCGAAACTTTCATATTAGAATATGTGAGATCATGCTTCAAATGAGTGGACTTCATTAGATCATTGTTCGACTCTTGATAACAAGATTAGTCCACCCTTGTACATATATATGTGTGTGATGATATAAAATAACAAAGGTCATTCAAGTTAATGAACGAAAGAAGGTGATGAATGATGATATTCTAGTGTGGTTAAGTCCATACTAAGTGCATGGATTCTAACAAACAACCAATTAAAACATGAAATTTAATATGGACATTTAATTAAATGTTTATTAATATTTGCGTTGCGGTTTGATTTCGGTGCGGTTTTCAAAAGTCAAAACCAAAACCAAACATTTTTCTATGTTGCGGTTCGGTTTCAAAACCGAAACCATTCGAAAACCGCAAAACCAAACCGTTTGATGCGGTTTGATTTGGTTCGTGTTTCGGTTTCGGTTTTCGGTTCTAAGTGCCCACCCCTACTGGTGAGTATGATGGATCTCATATTATCTATTTGTATCATTATTTATACAAAATTATATAAAATGTGAGCTTTATTTTTATAGGGATGATATTGTAATCATAAATTACTCATAAAAATAACCAATAATGTAGGAAGTGATGAGTAAAATTGTTGGCCAAAATAAAATGCGATTGGTGGTTTAAGAAAACCCACCGATTTTTACGAAAATATTTTTAATCACCATTTTATTTATTATTATTTTGATGATTTTAATTTTTAAAATGAATATCAACATACATAAATTTTAAAATTTAAATTTACCTAATAATAAGCACTGAACAGCAAAAATGCACCCATTATCCTGCATAGTATATCCACACGATTCTTTATATTCAACCCCAACAACCCATAAATCCCACGAGCTCCCACTCGCGCTCCCCACTCTCTCGCTCTCTCTCTCTCGCTCTCTCTCTCTCTCTCACTCACTCACTGACTTTCTCTCTCTAACTCTCTATCTGCAACTCCACTTCGATTTTTCAGGTTGATGATGGGAAACTGATTTAGTGCGCAAATATAGAGAGGAAAGAGAGAGAAGAACACACATAAGTTCTGGGTTTTATTCATCAGTCATTTGATTTTCTAATCCCGGATTGCTTCTCGTTTGCTTCCAAATCCTGAATCATTTCTTCTGATACAAAAACCAATTTTGCTGAGGCCAAAAATACCAACAAAAAATTATAAAAAATAATAAAAAGCTGAGCAGCACCAACAAAAGAAGGAACAAAAATACAAACTTTCTTTGTTTTCTGATGCGGTGATGCATGCACGTCCTGTCCTTTGATCATGACTCTTGAGGGTCCGTTTGCATGTCGGTTCTGAGCTTTTGGGGATTCCTTCTTTTTCCTTTCTTCTTTCTTTGCCGATTCACAGAGTGAAAATTTTGAGAGAATAAACGCAGGAAACTCGCTCAGGAAGTGAGCTTTTTTTGCTCTGTTTTCAGAGATATGGAGGTCACAGAGTTGTAGCAGTAGATAGACAATAGTTTCATGAAATCATTTCTGCAATTTCTGGGTTCTGGGTTTTTTCATACGCCATTCTCGAATACCACAGAGCTTAAAAGTCAGCAACTTTCTGCCATTTTCTAGAGCTTCAAATCTTGTGAGTGATTTACTTGGTAAAAATCATATTAAAGTTGTAATTTTGGGTGCATTTTGTAATTATTGTTTCTTGTTTTGCAGAGGGATTTTTACAGGAATTTTGAAGAACGAGAGCAAGCAACCGAGCTCCAATGGCGGAAACCAGCTCTCTTCTCTCTCCCAGAGAAAAACATACGAAACCCACTTCCTCTATCTTCGCGAATCCGAGATTGTTCACCAGCTTCACCTCGAAATCGGTCTCTGAAACTGACGCCGTGATGAGCCCAACCTCCATCCTCGAAACGAAGCCATTTTTGGGCCTCCGAAACCCCTTCTGGTCCGAATCGAACACCCCCAGAACCCCGGAGCCCGAATCCAGACGCATCCACTGGGACAAATTGGACTCCAAAGGCATCGGCCTCGCCATCGTCGACGCCCTCAACGACTCCGACCCGAAACCGTCAAAGCCCCAAACCCGAATGGTGATTTTCGGGTCGCAGCTCAAGATCCAAATCCCTCCTCTGCAACCCTACCCTTCCGAATCACCGAAGTATCCGGCCGACTTTAGCAACAAGACGGAGAATTCCCATCTGGGTTCTTCCTCCTCCGTCTCGTCTCGGTCGCCGGAGAAGACATCGCCGTTCGAATCAGCGAGTTCCGGGCTCGAGACGATGAATTCGACCCGGGTTTTCACTAGCTGTCTCTCTGTCAGTGAAATGGAGCTCTCAGAGGATTACACGTGTGTGATTTCCCACGGTCCGAACCCGAAAACCACGCACATCTTTGACAATTGCATCGTGGAGAGCTCCGATGGCGTCCCGGAGTTTTCTCCCGGCTGGAAGTCAAACGGGTCAAGCTATCTGTCTGAGAGTTTTCTCAGCTTCTGTGACAATTGCAAGAAGAATCTTGGCCACGGCAAAGATATTTTCATGTACAGGTTGGTTCAATATTCTTTTACCTTGTTCTTTGTTTTTTGGAGAATTCTTTTCGAAAGCGGGTAAAAACGATCATTTTTCAAATCTTAATTATTGAAATAATTGATATTTCACATGTATGTAATATTTTATCGATCTTAATTTTGATTCGTCAGCAATTTGAATTTGATTTCTGATCGATTTTTCTTTTTTCTCTTTTGAATTTTATCATATGATTCATATTTTGTTTAGATTTTTCTCACAAAACACTTAACAATTTTAATCCGTTAACTTTATTTTTTGTATTGAAAAAAAAATTATAAATTGATAATATAATACAAATTATGGATGGGTATGGCTACTCATATTAGAAAAGGATTTACAGATCCAAATTATGCAGGGGATCTTCTACTATAAAATAAAATAAACCCATCTAATCCCCTTCAGTCTCAACCAACCAATAAAATAACTTTTCTCATTTTATATTCACTTCAATCATGCAATTCATTTCGTTATTCTATAGCAAAAAGTCTTTAACCATTTTAATTGTACAGACGATATTCTATTCTAATCTAAACTACTATACATCTGCTATTTTTAAGCATTCCATTTAAGTGCTGAAATTGTGTGTTGCAGGGGTGAGAAGGCATTCTGCAGCCGTGAGTGCCGTTACCAGGAGATGTTGTTGGAGGAGGGAGCGGATAGACTGGCAGCTTGAGCCTTTGAGTAGCTGATTGTAATGCCCATGGGAATTGTTCCTGACACTTCGCTGAAAAAGCTTCAGCAGAGAGCGCAGAGAGAGGGTCCCTTTTATTTTCTATTTTTTTCTATTTTCTATTTTTGTTTTGGAGATAAATAATAGGGAAGGAAAGATAGTCTTTTGTGTCATCAAATATAGTCCATGAATTGAAGATACATGTAAGACAATATGCTACTTGAATTTTCTGGGAAAATGTATCTTTTCTTTTTCTCTTTTCCCTTACTTGTTTGGTTTATTTTTTAAGTGTTGCTATTCACATAACTGTTTTTATTTTTCACATGCTCATTTGTATTTTTGGCGTTAAATTTAATAGATTGAAGAATATAAAATAATATAAATCAATAAAAATATGTTGAAGGTAACAAGGAGTGTGCGAATAGCACCACCTTTTTTTTCTAAGCTTTCCCCTAAATTTTCTTCTTTTTTGTACTTTGCTTTCTGCTTCCCCTCCTTGTAGAGTTGTATAGGGAATGAAATAAAAGATTTCGTAGAGCTGAATTTTGTTGAATTGTTAATATTCAGTAATGTTGTTTGTTTAAGAAGTGATATTTAATGTTGTTTGTTTAAGAAGTGATATTCCTCTTCACATGTAAGTGAGAGGTATTAGGTTTAATTCTCTCCAAAGGTGAATTTGATCCACATTATTGCTAGTCTATTGTGAAATTAAGCACGTCCACTTTCTTTTTAGTGTAGATAATATCGTTTATTCAAAAATAAAAAATAAAAGAAGTGGTTGTCAAAAAGCACTTTCAATAAAAGCTCTGTGGATGAGGCGGCAAAAATGCAGGTTGAAGTGCTTTATGTATCTTGGCTCATTCGACAGTGATTTCTTGTGCATTAAACAAAAGTTCTTTTACTAAAACCACTTAAAAAGATAAATGACTTGTTTATAAGTGCTTTTAAAGAAAATATTTTTGGGTTTCAAATGCACTTGAAGTGATTCACTTGGATTTTTACTAAGGATTAGTTTTAAAAATATTTTTACTATAAACGTTTTCAATCATTTTAAAAGTATTTCTATAATAATTAAAAAACGTTTATAGCAAAAACGTTACAAGTACAAGAACTTTTAATATAAATGTTCATCAAATGCACCTATAGTTTGTTGGTGTTGGCGAGGATCATGATGTGTGACTAATTAGAGTAACATTATCTCTTTCCACTCTGTCCAAAGTGCTAATGATCTCGGTTGAAGTAGATTCTTTTCTTGCTATAAACGGTGTCTGTTTCTACACATATGATCACTTATTGTCATTTTTTAATCATTTCAAACTTTCTCGATTAGATTCTTCCGGTGGCTTTGATTAGCGCACTAGTGTAAGGGAAAAAGTAATGTGACTGATTTGAAGGGAATAATTCTGTATAAAACAAACTTTTATTTTAAAAAGTACCAAATTCTAGGAAAATTAGGCCTAGTAGCCCTTTTACAAGAAGAAAGATTCACTTCCCTCCTTTTTTTTTCCTTTCATTATCTCCTCTTTTATTTGAACAATCACGATTAAGCCACGTCAACATCCTATATTAATTTTTTTATAAAAAAATAAAGATAAAATAGAGAGCGTGAGAGGAGGGAATGGAATGAGATAGAAAGAGGAGGTGAGAGAATCCTAGTCTCTTTTCCAAATCTATCAACCAAAAATAACACTGCTATCAAAATACAATGTCTTTTAGCTTTTTTCATGAAAATACTTTCAAGTTAAAAATATCGTGTTAATAATGTATTTTTAGAACAATATTCGGCTACTCAAAGATGAGTATGAACTCCTACTCAAAATTTCTCAAAATTGTTCGTTGTCAATTTATAGAACTTCGTGTTTATAATAAGAACTGTTCATATTATAAATCACTATATAAATATCACATCTGCAAAAAAATCAATTAAAACTAAGGCCATTTAGTCATCAAACTATTTAAAAACTAATGAACGGTATTGATAAAAGCATTATGAACTGTCTATATGTTTGCTACAATAGATTGACTAAACGACCTTAGTTTTAATTTATTTTTTGCAGAGATGATCTTTACAATGTGATTCATAGTATGAATGGTTCTGATCATAAACACAAAGCTCCGTGATTAAAACACTAAGAATTTTGAGGAGGAGTTCCTACTCATCTTTGAGTAGCCAAGTATTGTTCTTTCTTTTTTAAGGTAATAAAGGATTTCATTGATAATAGATGAAAAAAAAATCAATATAGAGAGCATGAAAAATAATGTGACTAAAAAAAAACCTTCATCCCATTTAAACCACATGGTAAAACCTTCGAGGGAGAAAAAAGAGTCACCCATGCTAGTTACAAAACATATAACGTTCCAATATTATCATTAGACAAACAACTCATTAATTATGGGAGACCTACATCGTCCCAAAAAGATACACCTCAATGATTAAGACTATAGCGACCCACTCCATGATCCACTGTGTTTGCCTGGATAATGAGAAACATGTGTTTCCACGACTTTACTGCCCAGTCAATTTTGTTCCACTTAATCCTTGTTTCATGGCCACATATCTTTCCGACTAATGAATGGGAAACCTTTCTCTTGTTACATGAATCCAATTTTCATTTCATTCGAGAAAAACCATCTTTTTCTCAACAATGTCTCATTTGATCCAATATCGTTCCTTTAGATAGGAACAACTTTGATAAATACTTATAACTCCTGGATGGAGTAATAAAACAAAAAAATCCATTAGATAATTTGTGTCCAGAATGTATAAGAGTATTTTCTTCAAAGTTAATAGAGACTGCATTTTGAGAGCATAATTAACTTTGGTTGTTGTATTTGTAAAAGAGCAAATAAGCACAATTTTCCCTAAATTCAAAGCATAACAATAAGACACTAGGCAACTACCTTTCTTGGTAAGACTTTTGTATTTTATTTGCAAATTAGGTTTGATTTTGATTACTCCTTCATACCCCTTCACATGTATTGCAACTCTTCATCACAACACTTCATTTTAGTCACATTTCTTATCAAATTCAATTTGCCTTGTCTAAATCATGAAAATTGGTTCACATTTCTTAACCAACAACATTATTTTATATAAACCAAAAAATGGAAATAATGTTTTAAATTCGGTAATTATTCCTATAAATTAAGGATATTAAACATCCTTTCAGGACATGATATAAGCACTAAATATTGTTTAAGATCATCTACTTGTGTTTTTATCGCTTATATTGTTCTTATATTTAAATTATATTGTTTCAAACTCTTATTTTAAACAATCGTTTCGAATAATATTCTAAATTCTCAAAAATTAAACTCAAAATGCTTAGTCCTCACATCCAACGAGGACAACATCCCCTTGGACATATGAGACAAAAAACATAAAATAAAATAAAATAAAAAAAAGAAGAGGATCATATTTCCTTAAAATCTTATCAAAGTGCTCACGCTTATATTATTTAGGTGGGATATGAACGTGGGTGTATTATTTCCATATTTTAATTTTAAGATTCTTTACCAATACAAATGTACAATATATAAAGATGAAATTATTATTTCTTATGTTAAAATCTAGAAGCCAAGACTATGTTGGTTGTATATTGAAAACAAGAGTCGGACCAATTTTGCTTGCTTCATCACTCATCACATCTCCAACTCCAATCTATATGAATAACCAATTACTTTATACTTTATGTCATGTCACGTAAAACGAGAGTATGACATTTCAGAGAAAAACAAATAAAGTTGACAATGAACTTATAGCAAACGACTTCCCAAGTATAACTTGAGGTAGTAAAACCTTCCATATTTAAACCAGTATAGAAACGTACACGTAACGAGTGTTATACTTTCTCTTGTGTGACTTTTTAGCATGCGAACAATTACTATGTGAGGGAAGTCGGTGCATTCACTGTCACAAATTCATAATGCTAAAAGCATTACCTTACCTCCCTCACTTTTTAACCTACCTAGGCTTGTTAGTTGTTACTAATAACTAATAAGTTTTACATGTTCATCATCGTATTCTTTCTTTTCGATCGTATGAAAGGATCCATTTAGTATCCTGCTCATAAGGATGGTCTCAACCAACGCAAGTTTCTCGCTTAGGTCTATGGCTTGAAACCCTCAAGTTGAGCCTAAAATTAAAACATATGGTGATTTTACACCCGATAAATCGGTCAATCAACGTCAATATCTCCATGATAAGAGAATGCAATTTAATTGGGCCTGGATCCGGAACTTTTAATAATTATTGGGTCCATTGTTTGGGCCGTGGCTTGATCTACTGAAGCACTCATGGCGGGAAAGTAAAAGCCGAACGTGTACATTTGTTGGCCAGAAAAACCCAATGATAGGGGTAATTACGTCATTCCAAATATCCAAATAAATAAAAAACCCAATCATAACCGGAAGAAAGAGCGTGTGAAAGTAGACTTTAATGGAGTCACCGACCTTTTGTTCAATCTCAATCTTGCCCTCGGGAAGTTCAGTTTTGTCCTCGCACTCTTTCGCTTCACCTCCTCCACTCTGCTTCGTCCCTCGGATCCGCCGGAAGCCCTGCACTCTCCTGTCCGGCGCCCACAGAAGGGCTCGCCACCGACGTAGAGCCCGCCGGAAGCTTCCTCCGGAGAACGACATGTCCGTCGCCGTCCCCATGCCCTCGCCCACTCGCCGGCTCGACTTGGACGACGAGCCGTTCCTCAATTCCAGGATTAGTATGTCTCTCTGTTTCGTAAAATTTTATTCCGTTTATTGAAACGTTACAGCGATTATTCAGCAATTAAAGTGTAATTATGAATATCTATGTATGTTTTTACAATTGGGTTTTAGCTAAATGTGATAAAAATTGAAGCTTTACTTAGTTTTGGTTCAATACGATGAGGTGCAGGAGAAATGGATGTGTTGATAACTGATAGGGAAAGGGCGGCAAGCATGCCTTCTCCAAGCAAGAACAAACATAGAAAGAGCAGTGTGAAAATTTTCGGGGTCGAATTGTGCCCTGACAATGTGGCTGTTGCCATGGTGTACTTTGTTCAAGGTGTTCTAGGCCTTGCAAGGCTTGCTGTCAGTTTTTATTTAAAAGACGATTTGCATCTTGACCCGGCTGAGGTACATTTACAATCACACTTTCCGTTGTTTTTCGGAACTGGTTTGCTTTACATTTGTAGCTCTAGTTATTAAAAGTGGCATGCTTGATTAACTGTGAACTTAAGAGGACATTGCGATGCACTGATTGGTGAAGAATTTATTTTGAGGATTCTGATTAGCATGAAAAAGGTGCTAACCCTGTTACGGATAATGGGATTCTAGTACGTCTCTGGTGTTTATAGTTTTGGTTTTTGACAAATTTATATGTGTTTGACTAGACAGCTGTGATTAGCGGCTTTTCTGCGTTGCCATGGCTGATTAAACCTGTATACGGTTTTATTAGGTGTGAATCTATTTGCCATCTCTATCTCATTTTGTGATCCCTTAGTTAACTTACTGCATTCTGCTAATTGTTGTTTTTGAACAATTTTTTGGTCCTGGCAGCGATTCTGTGCCACTATTTGGTTACCGAAGGAGGTCGTACTTGATTTTGTCAGGGCTTCTTGGTGCAGTATCCTGGAGCTTGATGGCCACTGTTGTTGATAGCAAATTCAGCGTTGCTTTCTGCATAATTCTTGGATCACTTTCTGTTGCCTTCTCAGACGTGGTAAGTATCTTATTAGGTTTGCTGTGATGGAAGGTATATCTTCTTACGTGTCACAATACGTGCCTAACTTAGTTTTTTCTGCCAGAATTTGAAGTTGACCATTTATTTAGATTGTTTTCTACATGGAAAGTCCTCTGACAAAATTAGATTATGTTATGAAATTAAAAAAATTAAAAAAATTAAAATCTATATATATGTATAAAGGTCGTACCCAGTGCACAAGGCTCCCGCTTTACGCAGGGTCAGGGAGAGGTGAATGTCGGCTAGCCTTACCCCCATTTATGGAGAGGCTGCTCCCAAGTCTCGAACCCGAGACCTACCGCTCATGGGCGAAGGCACTTGCCATGCTCCCTAAGTGAATATATTTTAGGAGGTTTTGATCCTTAGTTCTCTCCTTTGAGATACAAATAAGACAACATTTTTAAAATTGGGGAGAAAAAAAATCCCTAAAATGATTCCAGAGGAAGAAAGAGTCAAGACTCAAGACTCAAGAGTAACTGGTTTAATTTTAGGAATGAATTTAGGCAAATTGTCTTCATTTTTCAGAAGTTTCAATTTCAGAATCACAACCTCTAGTTTGAAATGATGATTGCCTCTTTTTTAAGTTCAGTTTCTTGATTCTGTGACATACTTTATAAACCATGTCAAAACTGATGTATGGTGTAGGTTGTAGATTCCATGGTTGTGGAGAGGGCTCGTGGTGAGTCACAAAGCATGTCAGGTTCTCTTCAGTCTTTGTGTTGGGGATCTTCTGCTTTTGGTGGAATTGTGAGTTCTTATTTTAGCGGCTCCTTGGTGGATGCTTATGGTGTAAGGTACACAAAGTTGCTGTTGAGAATGCAGTTTCCTATTGCTGATAATCATCTGAATCAGTCTTTTGTTTCTTTCTTTTTTCAAATTTTTATATTTCAGGTTTGTTTTTGGTGTCACGGCTTTGCTACCGCTGATGACATCTGCAGTTGCTATTATTGTGAATGAGCAGCCTGTAATTGATGCAGCAAAGGGGCAAAATTTTCCTCTGGCTGGTCAAAACTTGCTTGAAAGCTGGAAACAGAATGTTCTTCAGTTAAGGGATGCTGTTAGGCAACCCAATGTATTTTTTCCGACGCTGTTTATTTTCCTTTGGCAGGCAACCCCTCACTCAGAGTCTGCCATGTTTTACTTCACGTACGTGCAACTTATGAGCTTAGTCATTGTTCTTTATTTTGTAAAGGTGTGGGTGTTTCATGGTTACGTGCAATTTGTTTCAATAAATGCTAACAAGGGTTTTTCTCTGTTGTTTGTTTTCAGCACAAATAAACTTGGTTTTACCCCAGAATTCCTTGGACGTGTCAAGCTTGTTACCTCAATAGCGTCATTGCTTGGTGTTGGACTGTATAATGGATTTTTGAAAACTGTTCCACTGCAGAAGACTTTTCTAGTAACAACTGTTTTTGGTTCAGCTATTGGGTTGACTCAGGTTTGTTATACGAGTTAATTTCTTTAGACTTCCTGTATTAACTGTGCCTAATGTAATTAATGTGTAATTATTATTGATCTTATGTCTCAGGTTCTCCTTGTTACGGGATTAAACCGAAAATTTGGTATAAGTAATGAGTGGTTTGCAATGGGGGATTCATTGGTTATAACAGTTCTTAGTCAGGTACACTAACAAAACAGGTGTAGTGGTGATTTTTTTCTGTGCCCTGTAATTTGTTAGAAATTGTTTCATTTCCTTGGATGCTTGCATTCTGATTATGCCATGACAATTTGGTTGAATGCAGCTTCAAGCCTTGGAAATAGAAAGACAAATAAATCAAACTGATGAAATCACTCTTAGAAAGATTTAAGCCTGCAACTTCTATACGTGGTTCCATTGTCTTTAACAATGTTTCATTCTTGATATATTCAATCTAATTGTAACGACATGCGTGATAGGAGATATATTTATTTCTCGTTGTGTGCAGAACTGATTTTGATATATTAAAACTAATCACAATATTTCGTTGCAGGCTTCTTTCATGCCTGTTCTTGTGCTGGCTGCTAGATTATGTCCAGAGGGAGTGGAAGCAACACTTTTCGCAACCCTCATGTCCATATCAAATGCAGGGAGTGTTCTTGGGGGGCTGATGGGTGCTGGTCTGACCCAGCTCTTGGGTGTAACCAAGGACCAATATGATAACTTGTCCCTTTTGATCATCTTGTGCAATCTCAGCTCCTTGTTGCCTTTACCACTCCTTGGCCTCCTTCCTCGGGATCATCCTGACGTGAAGCCGGAGGAGAGTGGATCAGATATTGAGATGAAATCTAGTTGAGTTTTGGTTGTTTGCCGCTACCTCATCCAGTCAGCGGTTGCATTTCCCCTTTGATGTGCTCCTTGATCCCTAAGCTAACTTGTTAAGTTTTTGCCACGTACTGTAGCGTACACATAAACAGGAAAAAAACTATAGGGTTTTGTAAATATGACATGTTAGTAGTATAGATCGATCATTGCTTCTCTGTTTGAAATGATTTAATTCGTGATAACTTTTAAGCGCTCGTATAATTTTTCAATCGAATTGGTTAGTTGAATTCTGTTTTCTCGAATCTAAAATTGTAAGCAGAAATATCCTTATCAGGGTTGGAGTTTAGATATCATCCTTATATAAGACTCACAAGGCAGCAGAATAAAACACAAACTCAAGTGGAGTTCGCACAGACCTCTTAATCGATTACTCAAAAGTTTAAAGAGAAAACTGTAGCGAAAACGTGAACGGTTTCGCTATCTTTGGCGATAAGTGTACGAATCTAATGGTCTTTGCTAAATAGGTTAAGGACAGGATATGGAGTGCAAGTTTAGTTGGAATGATGTTTCAAATGAGATAGGAGTGAGGATTGAAGATTAAGAAGTACCAAAAAGTGAACGGTTTCGCTATCTTTGATTTATTTTGCAAAAGAGCGGAAAATTAGTTGAAGATCTCGGCCATAAAATACAAATTTGATGAACGCTAAAATTTGAGAAAGAA
This sequence comes from Malus domestica, assembly GCF_042453785.1. Classification (NCBI taxonomy): domain Eukaryota; kingdom Viridiplantae; phylum Streptophyta; class Magnoliopsida; order Rosales; family Rosaceae; genus Malus; species Malus domestica. The sequence goes on along the minus strand of NC_091676.1, from coordinate 16,417,807 downwards.
AAGCAAGGGAATGACTCTGATGATGAGGGGAGAGGCATAAATTAGTTTGGTATTCTGTTTGGGTTCTTAATTATATGAGCCACTAAAGAATTAAAAATAATTATGACTATATGATCAAATATAATATATAAGTTTGAAATCTGAAATCTGAATAATATATGGCTTATGCATTTGGAGTGTCCCATAAAATTGAAGGGTGAGAAGTAGGTTGTTCAGCCTAAAAAACTAGAGCTGCAAGTGCCTTTACCAGAAAAAGAATTGCAATTGCCAAATGATTGATCTGATCAGGCATTGGGTGAGCAGACAAGAATTCTAGGTATAAATGTGACTGCCATGTGTCGAACTTCAACAATCTGAATAATTTATTTTTCAAGTTGTACCTCTTAGATTATCCTTACAAAATATTAGGCAAATCGAAAATATTTTAGACATTTAATTGAGTTCAAAGGAATTGATGAACACTTTGTTCTATAAGAAACAATAAAATTTCATTGTAATAATTAAATAGGAAAATGGTTTCGGATTGAATTGAATTTTTGCAAAGATGATCTAGGAATCAAGATTTACAAAATTGACGGTTCAGATTGTTAAAGTTTATTAAGTACTAGGTTTAATATTTGGCTTCCCTTGTAAAAAATTGTAAATGTTACCACACATGCTCATAATTTAAAGTTAGGATATAATGCTGATATGAGATTTTTACTGGGATTAAACTTGTCAAAGCACCAGCCTTATACACTACAAAAGTTTGAATCATACATTTGCATTTGCATATTAAGCTTATTTTTCTAGATTCCTTTTGTTTAGTGCAGTTGTCTAGTCAGAAATTTCATCAGTTATCCAGATGTATATGCATGCAAATTAAGACAATTCACATGGGCCATCTAATACTTTTTCCCGAAAATGGATTTTCAGCCTTAGATCTTTCCAGATTGATTTTACGCATGACACATGGCTTTTCATCCCCCTTTCTTTGTTTGAAACTCAACCCTCTTTATAAAGTCGTGCTAGGGTTCATTTGTTGTTGGAGTTTGAGATTGGAAAAGTTTTTTAGAGTTTTATTTTCATCTCCATCGTAGATTTCCTAGGAGCATCAAGCATATTTCATGAGTAATGTTCTTCATTGAATATTTCTAAACCTATCTTTGAATTTGCTTGCTTAAATTCTTTTTATATGCTCATTTGTTTTGACTAGGAGTTTTACATTTTAGAAAATAGTTGATTTTAGCTTTAAGCTACCTTTTGTATTCTTACTTGAAAACCTTAGCCACAAAATCACACTCATGCACTAAATACCCACATCATTGCATATTAGGGTAGCATTGTTTTGTGATTTTGATTTTTGTTTTAGGTCAAGTTTTTCCAAGTTTCAAATCTGTAAATTGACATATTTTGGATTCTCATCAGTTTCATCTTTCAAGTGTTTTACTGGTGAAAGTGACTAGACATCGAATCCAGATTTGCATATTATTGTCATATCATCATATGCATAGTTTGTGTGTTGGTCTCGGTGACACAAGGTGAAGAGTTCAGGATGAGTTGCCATTTTGTGAAGACTGAAGACAACACTATGTGAAGAGATCAAAAGGAGCTCACACTTCATAAAGACCGAAGGAATTCATCTCGTGTAAGGCAAAATTGCACAAAGGTAAAGCTGCTCCGTAGATAGGGATCTAGGAATTGAGCTTGTGTGGTCTTTGTATGAACCTTGATTATATTAGTGGACTGAACTTAGTGGAGAGTCCCCCATTTTTTAACCCAAAGGTGACTTATTCTATACTATGCATAGCATTCTTTAAGAACAAATAACCATTACTAGAGATAAATGGTGTACAGTTTGCTAGTATTGACACGTTGGTAACCAAGTAAACATAACTCAAGAATCAAGGTTAAAACATAACCGAAGATCACATTGTCTTGTTTTAGCTTTATAAGTTTGCTTGGTTTATATGCTTGTGGACACCTAACAATTTATACTCAGTTGAATAGTACGTTTGACTAGTCAGTACAGTTGATTTCAAAGTTTACACTACATATTATGAGCAATGAATTGAATTGTTGTTGACTAGGATAACTTGTAGTGAACTAAGTTTGATTCGTAGATTTGCATTTGTTTAACTGATACGAATCTATACTTAGTTGATTGGTGAGCTTGGCTAGTCAATCTAGTATGTTTTAATTCATAATTGCTTTGTCATTGCTGTTTGCATAATGAACTAATATGTAAATGTGTTCAAGCATATGAATTATTGTCGTAAAACTAATCTGGCAGACTCTGATTAGTTGAACCTATTGGCCAATTAGGTTTTGCTCCTGTAACTGCACTTTTTATCACTGACTAACCTGTAACTAGTTGACTAGTCTACTTTGCAAAGTTAAATTTTTATTTGCAGGAGATTCTGCCTAGTACCCGATTTCAAAGTTCGATGTGGAATGGGTCTCACAATTAATCCTCAATTTTTTTTCAAAAAATAGGGATTAGTTATGAGACCCACATTACATCGAACTTCAACAATCCGAATCATCTATTTCTCGAGTTGCACTTTATAGACCATCCTTACAAAATATTAGCCGAATCGGAAATGTTTGAGACAACTACCTGAGTTCAAAGAAATTGACAAATATTATGTTCTAAGAAACATTGAGATTTCATTATGACAATCAAAGGAGTAAATGGTTTCGGATTCAATTGAATTGAATTTTTACATAAATGATCTATGAATCGAGACTTACAAAATAGACGATTTGACTCGTTGAAGTTTGACATATAATGGGTCCCACAACTAGTGCCTATTTTTAGCAAAAAATGAGGATTGGATAAAGACAATGGGAAACCAAACAAGAACCCCCATGTGATTACTCATTGACCTCAAAACAATGTGTATATGTATATATAGGCATATATAATCCCTAATTAAGTAGGAATATTTATGCACAATAAGTTAATACAACTTGTTAAAATAATCTACTAAGGGTATCTAAAACCCAATACAAAGGACATGTTAAGGTTATGCCTTGAGATAAACAAGACAAATTGATCAAGGTAAAACATCCTCCACTCCTAAGTGGCTTGTCTACTTTGTGAAGCTAACACTTAGCCGAGAAGCCATGACTTATATTAGGATATCATACTAAAATGAAACCTTACGAAGAATCTAGGCCATCATTATTATATATTAATTGATGAAATACTCGTTGGACCGTATACATAAAAGGTTTTCAATTCATGGATCTCTTGGTTTGAGAAATAAAATCAATGGACCGGTCATAGTACACAATATAGCATTCGGTCTTGCCTTCGTATATGCATACTCGAATTTGTCACAGTACTCCATGTCAAGCACTTCCTTTGACTCTTTTTCAAAGTTAAGGGATATTGTATGATCACATATTATTACAATCAATCCTACATTCATTAAAAAAAAAGCACTTAATTCAAGTGCATGCTCTTAATCATTCACTCAAATACTTTGAGCTATAAGCTCTTTGTGTGCAGAGCAAAAATACTGATTTAGGACATTAACCAATCACTCCACATATATTTGTATTACCTAAACCATATAAAGGTCACATTCAACTAATCTGAAACTCATGAATGAAGTGATCAGTTGGTCATATATGTACAGAAAGAGTCAGTTATAACCCAAATGCATGGCTATATATATCCACTAATTCCTTCTTGCTCAAGCAACAGTTAGGATATTCGGTACTAGAAATTATCATTTGCCCAATGAATTATATTTCGTTAGACAAAGTAATTTTATCTGACAGAGTAAAGCAGTTCATCGAGAAAAAGTAACCAACGTTTTAGTTTTTCAAGCCCTTTCCCTGATGAACATAGTTCGATGGGCAAACTTTTCTTCGTTGGACAAAGTTTTTCACACCAAGGGAAAAAATTAATGTGTAATATGCCACCATTTGTGCAACAAACCTTTCAAGGTTCGTCGCACTAAGGTATATTTTATGATCTAAGGTTTAGGGTTTACTTTTCATCGGGCAAATGTGAGGGACATTTTGCAAAATCAATTTCAACAATCCAACTGTCAATGTAGTTGGTATACACTTCGAGATGGCATATGCCAAAGATACCTAAATGAAGGTTTTCAGGATTATGTAACGAGACAAAATCCTTCAATGGTTGAAAAGGTATCATCATGATGTAACTGTTAATTTAGTTCCGATTTTGATGATTTTTTTAGAACTACACTCCTCGATCCCAAAAGAATACAATGAACGAATCCGATCATCAATTTAGAATATTTAAACTAGCGGTTACCACAAAATCTTATGTCTACTTAATAGAAGTATAGAATAAACTCTAAGCATTTTATAATCCATTGTTATCACGGGATACACAGTCTACAAAACTAATTTCCATGATCCAACAATCAAACTTGTTTGAATATAGTACGAGATCGCATAACCAAAAATCACCAAAAACAAATTTTCAAGGATTAGGTAAGGAGACAAAATTCTTTGATGGTTAAAAATGTATCATCACGATTTAACGGCAATACGAACTTTGATTTTGATGACTTTTTTTCAAGGACGCTAATTGAGAGTAAAACCACACTGAATTGACCATAGTTTAATCGTTTAAAATTAAACAAAAAATAAGGAAAATAAATAATTTTTTTATGTTTGCTCGACGAGCTATGTACCTGATTTCATCGGGCAAAAGTAATTTCCCCCCAAATTAAAGAATTTGCTCGACGAAATATTTTAAAATTTCGTCGAGCAAAAGCAATTTCCGACCATGTTTCCGTCAAAAATTAAGTTAGGTGTACATTTTTAAATGACATGTTCTCTCTCTGTCTCTCCGTGCTCTCTCTCACCGTGCTTGCTTTCTCACCGTGCTCTCACTCTCTCTTCCCCAATAACCAAAGGTATGCTTGCTCATATGTTTCATTTATATCATTTGCATGTGTGAGATCTTGGGTTTTGATGAAATATGGAAAATTGTAGGAATACGTGAAAATTGTAGGAATATGTGAAATATGTGAAAATTGTAGGAACATTGTGAAATGTTGTGAAATTGAAGGAAATTTATGAAATATTTTAGAAAATAAATGAAATTTGTAGGAGAGAAATGAAATTTGCAGTAAATAAATGAATTTTATGAAATATTATTTGTAAAATCGTGGTCGATTGCAGCCCACTGCACCACCGAGCAAGCTTGAAAGTCAACACCTTGTTGACTCATGACATGGTTGCCATTATTTGCACCAAGTGCCCCATGCTCACCCCAGGTGCGAAAGGAGATTGTGAGACAGATCTCAGTAAGTGTGAATTTTTTAAAATTTTTAATTTTTTTTATTTCTTGTACTTATTTAATTTATTCTTTTAAACCAATACACTTTTTTTTCTTCTCTATTTCAGGTCAACTTCTCCATTGGCATGGAACACCAGGGTATGTTCAAGTACATAAACAAGGTGTGGATTGGATGGTACAAGGAGTGGAAGTATGACTTGCATGTGTACTACTAGACTTGTGTTAAAATTTCATTCCAATTTTATGCTTTTCAAATTTTAATTTTTTTTTAATTCACAGTGAAAATCGACAGCAAATAAGGCTAATTGGGAAGCAGCAACTAGACATGCCAATGTAGGAGCTAATACATGATCCAGAGGTGTGTCTACAATTGCCGATGGACGGGGTTTGGCGACGGAAGGGCAAAAGAGATATGCGGCTTAAAAGCGGGTCTGGTTGGAGACTTGGGGGGATCTTCTACATCTAGCTTTTAGACTCCAAGCCGGACGCTTTCCAGACTCCAACAGCAGGAGATGGAGTTAGTAGACCATGCAAGCGAAAAGAAGCTTAGCGCCAACAAGAGGAGTTTCGACGGTAGGTGGCCATCCCACCAGCCTTGTGGTTAGTTTATCATATTTTACTGCGAATAATTTAGTTTTAATATAACTAAATATATTTTTTTAATATTGTAATTTTATTTTTAATATAATTAAAACTAAATAATTAATTTAAATTTCAAATTTTTGTATTGAAAAATTAAAACGTTTGCCCGACAATTTTTTTCGTTGAGCATGTATTTTGTATTGTTTATTTATTTTTCTTTAAAGTAATTGCCTGTTAACTTTTTCTTTGGGCAAAATAGTTTTTTTTTATTTTTATGTCTGGATAAATGAAGTCGTTAGGCAAGTTTCATTCGTTGGGCTAAAGGTCAGCGCACTTTACTCGACATATATATTTCATTGGGCAACGTGTATTGTCCGATGGAGTACTATAATTTGTTGAGCAAACCCTTTAGTGATTGGTTTTATGCGATGGACATTGCACAATATTGCATGATGAAATGTTGTTAGGTAAATAAAAAGGTGACAAAACCTTATTTAGCCCAACAAAACTATTTCGTCTGGAAAGAAATTTTTTATAGTGATTGGAATTGGGTCATATCTTGTGATCAACCCCACAAACAAATCAGTTGCGGTTGGAAAAACTATGGTGGCCATTAGAATTGCCGGACATCTACCGGACAAGTACTCAAACGTCGGGTTTCCATGACTAGGACTAGTCTTTCTCTGGCCACGGTTTTAGGGCAAACTGAGGCTCTTCATTTGGGCAACCCCACATGCTTGGCCATGGCTTGTCCATCCACCTTCGGTTTCGTAGGACCATGGGACCTATAATATAGACATAGAATACTATTTTTTTTTTTTTAAAAAAAAAGGGGACTAGCTGGTGGCTTCGCCATAACAATCCACATTTTCGAAGGCTGGGAAAGACTCACAAAGACGTTTTAACCTTTCTCTGGTTTCCATCGTGTGATTGATCAGCACCAGGAAATAGGCACGTCGGCCCTATAGGATATGGGTCTAAAATTTGTTCCCAACTACTGGGCTACCCTGTGATAGTTATAGACCGAGAGTACTTGGCTCTATATTGAATGCAGTCATCTTATTCCAGACTCTTTTTAATGATTAAATGTGTTTTACTATGTGAGAAAAATTCTCTCTCGAAGGTTTGAGAGATATTGCAAACCCTAAGTTTTGTATTTTTCTTAGGGAAAAAATCCTACTTCCTCAAGAGATAATTGGAGCAACAACCATTGAATTTTAATTCAATTGGAGCTTTGTTTTGGTCCTTGAACTAAAATCCCGTGAGTGATGGTCATTGAACTTAGCAATGGTTAATTTGGCTAACTCCTTTAAAATTTTCATCTACTTTTGTCATTTTTAACTCTCTATTTTGGATGAAATTTCTAACGGTATTATCATTGTTGTGACAAGTTCAGAGAGCAAGACTCATGATTTTAGAAACAAAACTCTAATTGAGCCAAAATTCAAGAACCATTGCTCTAATTTTCTCTTGTTTCAAGAATAGAACGTTCCAAAACTATTGTGAGCAATGTGGGCTCTCTCAAGCCTCTCATGGATGTATTGTGAAGATGCATTGTCAAGGACGAGATGTGAAATTCATGTATTTGGAAAGAAATTGAAATATCTGGATTAATTCAGCGAGATAGCGTGTGAACACATATGCAGATGGATTTCATCCGATGGAAGAAATAGATTAATTGGATGAAATCAACACTAAGTGTAGATAAAGACTTCTCTTGCCATTAAGTTAGATACCACTGAGTCATGGGATAACTTTATTTACAACACTCATCAAGATCATATTGTTCTATTTCTCTCAGGTACGTACGTAAGTTTTCCCTCATACAGAGTTAAGTATATGTTGTAAGTCAATAATGATTGATGGATGAAATTGACGCAAATCTACATATTTAAATCACGTCGTGACAGCATGGTACGTCCTATATGAAGAATAGATACTTTTAGTGAAAAATGTATTATAAAAGTCCAGATGCAGGTTATGTACTATGTATCTATCAGTTGAAGGACAAGACGTATACGTACATACGTACATGTCACTGAGGTTGCAATCATTATACTGTAGAAATGTACAAATCAAAATTAAAAGTTATTAATTGTGACGTTTTCCTTTATAATTAAAACATGTGCATATTCTTTTTTTCCTTTTTTTTTTGGAAACGGTGAGGCTTTTAGGCTTAGCTTGGATATATGAAAACCTATCTGGCTCACCAGTCAAATCTTCAGTTGCGTGGCGGTTCAGTGTGCTTATTGCTAACATTGCTTAAGATGCACTAGTCCATGATTAAGTCGTAAGATTTCTGGGCAGACACTTGCACGTAAGTAGGTGTTTTTATTCAATGATTCCAATTATTGATATGGTTTTTTTCTTGTGGACTATTATTACGATCTAAATCCAATTGATTAGTTGTATGTGGTCCATATCACTTGATAATATATCTTTATATGGTAACTTATTAGAGGATAAGATGATCATATGCGATTAAGATTAGAAATTATTACTGATCTGCTTTGCATTTTCATATAAATAGGGTCATGTTTCAGTACATAATTATATATCATTACCTTACAACCACTCAAATTAATCAAAATATGATAATAAAAAAGATGGTCAGTAAGGATCTGATTTGATCATTTATGCACAAATGCAAAATTTGGTGTGCGGGAATAACAAAAGAAAACCCTTTTGAAAAGTTTTTCTTAATTTCATTGGACGGAATGATGAAAGTAACGGTCTTTGTAAATAGTATGGATAAAGATGGCTGCCAGAATTTGCAAACTTGCAAGGATGAGCTGTTTTGGAGGTTAATTATGTCATGGAACCGAGTTTTAGTTTTATTGACGTTACTATATAATTACAAAACGTTTGCCATATATTTAAAAATACACTGACTATCAATTGAATGATTGTCATGTGGTGAGATTGTGACATAAGAAAATATCTCATGTGCGTAGAATGAGGGCAAATGAAACTAGCACCTAAGTTGGCTGAGTATTTCCCTCTAAGGTCACTCACTTTTCTCACCTTTGTATAGTTTGGGATTCATAACTTTTGATGGTTATAGTTTATGAAATTAATAAAAACGATCTTAAAGTTGCAGATTACATGATGAAAAAAAAAAAAATTTGGCATGGAAGCTTGTAGTGCTCATTTTTATACCCTTAAAGAATTTGACATTAAAAAGGTCGAAAAATATATTATTTGATTTTGTGGTTCAACATTACATTGATATGGTGCTCATATAGTAAATTACGTACCCACTGAGAGCCACACAAAAAAACAAGAGTATTTGCCTCCACAGTTTGACAAACAGTTACCCTATTATGTTAACGATTTGTAACTTTGTGGTTGCCTTTTTCTTTCGAGAAAATGACCAAAAATGAACTCTATACCAAAAAGAGTGCAAAATGCACTTAACCTTTAATTTGTTATTGCATTATTGTTTCGTAGTTTTATTCTATTGGTGACGTAGGTTTAAATTGTATCTTGACTTTCATAAATGGAGGTCATCGTATTTCTCTAATTTTTAAGTTGCAACAAATTTGATGGTATCCAACTCATAATGTTCAAGCTCAGATTTAATTTATAAAATCTTCGTTTTGATAAATTTTCAGTCTCAAAGCTTATGACAATTACAAATTACAAATTATGCGACTTTCGATACTGAAAAACTTTTATCCAATAAATAAATAAACGTTTGAACATATGAGGTATGCAATACGCATCTACAGATTTGTTTTCATGTTACTATATACTCTCCAGTTAAAATGTTAACATCACTTTCCTTTTGTAATTAAACTCTGCAAATTAATAATTCATGCTACTATAAAATCGACCAATTATTATCCGCTACGTACCAATTATTAACCGCTACGTACGTGGCTACGTTAGTGAACCCTAAAGCCAAATCAAGTCCACATTACACGACGTGACAAAAATCATCTACTACAACAGAAGTGATGGCAGCTTTGGAGCATGCCAAGAACGCATCTTCAGAACCACCAGAATACGACGTTAACAAATCTTGATCATAGACATTGCTTCCTTCTCAATGATGCCATGACACAGTTGCATTGCATCACCAACCCCAGAAAAATAAAAACAAATTGTTGACAAAGATTTGCAGTGCAGATTGGCCAATGAGCATGTCAACAATGCATCACAAATGTTATACATTTTACAAAAAAAATAAATAACTAAATAAATAAATAAATTTCTTTAGGTGGGATTTGTTGGAGGAAACACAACAGCGTACGTACTTGTAAATTTTGGCTAGAGCAAATGATCATTACCTTCTCTCTTGAAGAAACAAAAAAAAGGAGGAAAAGGTTGTTTTAATTATTGCAATAATGGCTGAATACTGATCAAGAATGATCAAGTTTCATGTCATGATCACATTCAATTCTGACGGCCAAAGGATGAAGGGTAAATTTTTGTCAAGAATACTGGAAATCATTAGGGACGGGTTAGAAAGAGAGGTCCGGCTACAATACTACGTCTTACTTAGTGATACGAATTTTATGCAAATTCCAACTGTTGCAAGATCCATTAGAACCTTATATTGAAGATTTTAAATCATATGACATAGTACTTTAAATTTTTTGAGTAAAATTTTCTGTGTGACATGTACCCTTTTCATGAAGTATGATACGACCTATCACATGTCAGGTACTTATTGGTGCCCACATTACGTAGGATATTACAAAACCAAATACATGAATTTTGAATGTAGTTAATAACCTAAATTCGCAACATCTCACCTACTGCTATGTTAGCTTCACGAAACACATGTTGTAACTGTTGAACAATAAATTTCTTAGCAATATGCAAATGTTAAATATTGCTGTAAGCAGCCCTCCAAGTAGGTGGATCATTTGTTTATAACAAATTGATTAAAACTTGTGAATCTCCTCTAGTACAAAGAGAAGAAATTTCTAACCTTTTGGCTCAAAATTGTTGGTGAGAGGCTCTTCACATAACTCTTGATGGTAAAATTCTTCCAATAAAAAAGTTGTCTTATATTATTGTGAAGGAGAGAGTCATCGTGAAAGAACTTATGTATGCGATAGTCTTTTCTAAAAATGTCTCCTCACCAGTTGAGAGGAGGAAGGATGTACACATGCACAGTGAGCACACGCACAATCATAAACCCCAATAATGCACATCTTCATCAAATCATTGGCCGTTGAACAACCCATGGCCTCTTGGTCAACAAAGCATGGTGATGTTGGCCTTATTACTATAGTAAACTCTAAATTCACACATGAAAGTCAGATGGTCAGCAGTCAACACGTTCATGGAACCAAGATAACCAAACAAACTACCAAAAGTAATAATTCCAAGCCTGACTCGTCAGCCACAAGTTTAGGGAGCTAAGTGAAGCCACATCCAATACAAGGCAAATATTTCAACCCATTTCAACCGAAAGTAACTGTCAAACTACCAAAAAGCTACAAATATATTTTTATACACAACCCCAAAACCCACAAATTAACATTGTTTATTTCTGGGGGGGATAAGAATAAGTATTTGGATATGATAGAAAGGGCCAGGTTTGAGGACCCCTCCGACCACTCTTGTCTTATTTCCCACTGCCCCATGTTCCTTTGAACATGGAGGAAATTATGGCAGTTTTCCCTACCCTGGTCTTATAAGAGCTCTCTCCCCCGCCCCCCACCGGCCCCCCTCCTTCCCCTCTCTTTCCTCTCTCCGTCTCTCTCATCTCCTGAATTCCTAATAACCAATAGAAAAGGAAAATCCCAACCATAAAAGCTCTTGTAAATCAAACACTTCACAGTTTCTTAAGCAACCAAGTGAGCAACACCAGCAACACATCTCAAGAGAGAACAAATGAAAAGAAATCCCACTTTCTACCCCATCCTTGCAATCCAATCCAACAAATAAAAACATCTCACTTTTCTCTTGAATCCCTTCACAATTCATCAGAGCTTTGCTACTCAGCTAAGCAGAAAACAAAGGAAAAAAGAAAAAGAATGGAGATTGAGATGGTGAGGTGTGAGTGTTGTGGACTAAAAGAGGATTGCACGCAAGACTACATCACACAAGTGAAGGCAAAGTTTGATGGGAAATGGCTGTGTGGGTTGTGCTCAGAAGCAGTGAGAGATGAGGTTGGCAAGGGCAGCAAGCAGCCATTTGGCATGGAGGAAGCTGTGAGGGCACACATGTCATTTTGTGGTAAATTTAAATCCAACCCTGCAGTGAGAGTGGCAGATGGGATGAGGCAGATGCTTAGGAGAAGGTCAGACATGTCATCTTCTTCTTCATCGCCAAAAAAGTACACAAGATCAGCAAGCACATCCCAAGTGGGCGATTCATCATCTTTCTCATGAGCTAATTGCAACCATACTTCTTGCTGGGTTGGAATAATTAATATAATATGAAGGTAGTGGAATTTTGATATATTATGTTCCATTTGATATGGGATATGTTTTACTCTTCTTTCCTTGGTTGGAAAGACAAATTGTCAGTAAAAATCTTTACGTTTTAACTTTAATTTTTTAAAAATTCACGAGGAACGTAATTAAAACTATCTTCATTCTTTTTTCTTTTAATAAAATAATTTCTGAAAAGCTGTAAATGTTGATTAGGCTCGTTAGCTGAGATACTGTGTGCACCTCCTTCCACTCGAGTTCAAATCACCCTCTCTATAAACATAGTAGTTTAAGATATCACTTGTACAAAATGCTTTACAAGATTGAATCCATCCTCATTTTGCTTTTGTTACAGAACAAGTCTAGTGATATTATTTTGACGAGAAAAAAGTTGCTTCAATAAATCCTGCAGTAAATTTTCATTCACTATTTTTTAGAAAGCTTGTTTTACTTGGCCAGTCAAATTGCTAATATGCTTCAAGTGTATAGCACCCGAAAAGAATAAAGAGAGAAAGGGCATGAAGTATTTGGAAGAATGCAGAATGATTGGGATTATTTTTTTTCCTGGGTTGGCATTGATTTATTAAATCAAACACTAAGGAACATCATATCTGGTATTCCCATTGTATATAACTTAATTGCAATAAATATGTGTCAACTTCCAACTCCACTTGAAAGGACTAATAAATAAGACTCAACATGTATTACCTACTGCATGACTTTTCCCACTATAATATTCAGCGATTGGGGAAGAAAATTTCAACAATCTTTTATCATCAAGAGTACCATAATGTTGCTAAAGCTACACTTGGCACGTATGAATACCACTTGAGTCCTTCCTTGATTAAAAATGCAAGAAGCCATCTCAAAAACATGCTAGGATAAGTTATTCACGAGCATCAATCCAATTAACCGTTGTAGATCATCTATTTTTAGATAGAACATAATTTTTCTTCTATAACATTATGTTTAACTCATCTCTTATACATATTCCTCAAGTTTTGTACGAAGAAGAATTGTGTGGGACAGTAAATTGATTAAGACCGTGAATATTATATGAACGATGATGCCATGCACATATATATGTAACATAAATAGAGGTGGATTTTTTGCCAAATTACCGTGCACACTAAATTGCCAACTGTACCATACCGATTTTGTACCAATTGGTAATGGCACGATAATGTACCGAACCAAAGTTTTTTGGCATCGTATTGGTATCCGATATATATTATCATTATATATATATTATTATTATATATTTAGGATTTAGTACATGAAATATATATAAAATTATATATATTTAAGGAGTGTCAATTACATGAAATATGCAGGGATTTGTGTTGGTGTGTTGCCGCCTGTGCTTGTTGGCCTATAGTTTTTTACTATTTGTGCTTGCTATCAGCTGCTTGCATATGAACATTTAAAGTTTACCCAGTTTCCGACGAGTTTTCTAGTTTTTTCGCAGACCAGTCACTTTTTAGGCTATTTTCCGGCCAAACCATGAGAAATTAGCCATCATGAAACATATCATTCTCTTTGTCTCATCGAGAAGTATGATTTTCATTTTTGAATCACTCAATTTTGTTGAGTATTGAAGAAGTTATGAATGTTTAAAGTTTATCTAGTTTCCGGAGAGTTTTCCAGTTTTCCTAATGACCAGTCACCTTTCAGGCTATTTTCCGGCCAAACCAAGGTGAGTTAGCCAAAAAAAGAGATACCATTCTCTTCATCTTGTCGAGAAGTACGATTTTCATTTTTGAATCACTTGATTTCGTTGAGTATTGAAGAAGTTATGAACGTTTAAAGTTTACCTAGTTTTCGGCAAGTTTTCCAGTTTTCCTGTGGACCAGTCACCTTTTAGGTTATTTTCTGGCATCTCTAGAAACCATTGGGCTTCCAAATAGGTGTAATCTTATTCAACACTTTACTATCTTCATTTTGATATATTATGAGTCGAATTTGGTTAAGAAACAATTGAGTTATGAAACTTTGAAAATTGCCCAAACTTTCGGCAAAAATCTCAGTTTCCAGTATGAACTATGGAACAACTTACCGGAATGACCAAAATAATGGATGGTGAATAATCTCAGGGACCAAAGTGATGTGTTATGCAAATCTCAGAGGTCATTTAACAAACATGTTACACCTTGTCACACCAATATAGAATGAGTCAGGGGCTCTTTGATATCTTAAATAATGAATGCAAGGCACACCTCAATTCGGAAAACTATAGCTAAGTCTTGAATTAAGGTGTGAATTGCGTCTCAAATATAGAATATGCAATTTTCATAATTCAGACGTGACAAAAATAAAATAATAAGAGAATGACCCCAGAGAAACTAACAACAAACAAACTAAACTTGAGTTTGTCTTTACTTTACAATTCATCCTTTGTCTTTCCAGAATACAAAAGGCAACCAACTCTAGTATGGAACTCTTGTTCCTTATTTAAACAAACCTTAATTTACATCATAAGGTTTCACAAAAACATAAGAGAACACTTGAATTTTCATAATAAAATTTCCTTAAGACTTTCAGTGAAAGTCGACTACTTTTCAAGTCTCACTTGTTAATAATTTATAAGGGGTGAGCTACTAGCTCAATAGGACAATAACTACAATGCATTTTAACACAACGGAATCAATGATGATGCATGAATATAATATTTCCTCTGCGTCCTAATTTTGTTAAGCTAGTTAACAAATAATCTCATTTCTTAAGGCTAGTTTGGTATTGATGTGTTTTGAATAAAAAAATAAAAAATAAACTTCTATTGTGTTGTGAAAATAAGCAACTGTGCAATAAAACAATAAAACAATCAATTGTTAAATATGGAAGATTGCTATGAGAATCTTGAGCCAGGAGAGAAAGAGAGGGGAAGGAGTTCAGGAATGGTGGCAACCAGTTGGAGAGGAGTTACGGCGAGAAGCATCTTTGCTCACCATCATAAACTTTAATGTATATTCATTATATACTTAATCATCTGTCATGTGTTTTTTTACTTAACTTTGATTAATTTCTTACAAAATTGAAAAAGTAACGTGTGAAAGTTAACTAGAGTTAGCTGAACAGACACATGACAAATATTTAAGTGTATGATGAACATACACCATAGTTATAATAGTGAGCAAAAATGCTCATGTTACCACTTGTGGCGGTTGACGAATTTGTCTAGTTGTGTGACTTAGCATCTGCGAATTTCTTTGTTTATTCTTTTTTTGGTAGTATTTATTTGTTAATTTAATAAAAGTTAATAGAATTGAGTTGAAGTAAGGGGGTTGTACACATGTCAACAAATGAGAGGAGAGACATGTAGGAGACACCAAATTTGGAGACAGCAGCAAACGCTTGACCATGGGGTGGGTTTAACAAATTAACTCCACCTGATCATGCCATATATGACCGTTGGGGATTCGAATTTTAAAAACCATATCTCTCCCCACACAGCATAGTTGTGAACGCTTCAAAGACCATGTCAACGAAACAAAGCCTTTCTCCTAAACCCCGAAACGCTCTAGCAGCCATGAAATCCGCCCTCTCATCGTCCCCGTCGACGACAACGACATCATCCTCAGTGAAATCGAGCACCACCACCGCCATGGATGACGACAGATCTGAAAACCGCGACAGCTGCTACTACCCAGGATGCCGAAAAGATGCCAACTGCAACTGCGAAATGTGCTTGGCCAGCATCAATGCCACTCTCGATCTCATGCCTTTCAGCATCCAAAAAACCTCGCTCACCAAGTTCTCATCTTCAAGGCCCAAGAACAAGCCAAGTGTCAAACGCACTCCCATCTCTTTCGATGCTTCGATTTTGTCTACACCCACTTCGGGCTCTCCTCCGATTCCTATGTCTCCGGAGCTTAAACCGGCTGCAAGATTGAAATCGAAGGAGAAGATTAAGAAGAGGGAGAGAAAAAGGGGTTTTGGGTGTGAAATTTGGAGATTGATTTTGGGTTTAAGCTTGGTTTATGTGGCGAGGTGCGGGTTTTCTAATATGGTTTCGGGGGCTTTAAAACCTATTCTCTCGCCGGAGATTGTGAGAAATGTTGGTGAAAAATCTTGGGTTATGGATGATTTGAATGGCAGGCTGGGGTTCTTGCAGAAAGAGATGCAGGGTCTTGTTCCGGGCAGGGTTTCGAATTGCAGCTATCCTAATTCTATTTGGGATATTAGTCAGGTACTAGTTATCAAACATTTCCTTTGAAAGTTCAATCAGCATTATTTGGTAACGAACTTGAAATTTCTGTTTTAAAACTCACAGACTGGTTATATGATGAAATGTTAGGATGGTTTGCTTCTGAGCTCACATTGCACGTTGTACAAATCTGCCATCGAGGAGGTGAGAATATGGGGATGGCCTTTGCAGACAGCTGGGTTGCTCACGAGTGGGTTTTCTTCCCGGTCTTTCACAATCTTATCCGGCAAAGTCACGGAGGTAAAGCTAAAAACTTTTGAGGTAGATGAAATTTCTATTAGCATCATATTGTCATGATGTACAAACATATGCTACTTCCTTACCCTTTTTTGGTTGTTGATGAGAAGTGGTCGGATGGAAAGGTTGGCGGCTATGTGATTCGGGAGCCAAACACTTCGTGGGTGCAGAGAACTTGGGGTGCCTCAGCTGTGAAGCTAGATCCGAATACATGGATTCTTGAGTATCGGTGGAGCACGACATTTGATAACCAAAGATTGGTTTCAGCAGCAATAGCCTTCTTTAAGAATATGATCTCCAGGAAGCTTGGAAAGATGCAGCAGAAGTTTTGGATCTTAGCTACTTTTGGCAACAACCAGTACCTTGAAAGTTCTGCAAACTACAACATCAAAATCCCAACCTAAGGAGACTCAGGGGACATCATCAGAGGTGCACTGTCTTCTCTCAGCAGATATCCGGATCTCATGTCTTGTGAGAAGCTTCGAAAAAATGTTCCCTTCATTAGGTGGTACTGTGTAACCTGTTGAGCTTAATCGTTAATCTGATCTCGAGCTGTATATGTACTAATTGGGAAATTGTTGTTTTCCTGATTTTGATTAACTAGCAACAAACTAGGTTCTGTTTGGCTATAGGAATCCAGATAGATAGCATCTCAAACTGTTCTAAATGAAAAGCTTCTTTCGTGTTTCGGCAAACAAAATCTCTTTTTCAACATGGCTCCAAATGACATTGCAGCTGAAGAGTTTTTACCTTACTACGTCCTTCCTCTTGAAATACTGCATTTGAGTTTTTCTCCGTTCGACCTGCAAATTTCCAGAAAATACAATTCCCGGGAAGTGTCTGTAAATATTAGAGGCCACACACACGTTAATCAACGAAAAGTGATCATATGATTCATTTTCTTAATACCTATATTGATTTGTTTAAGCGAATAATTTCGTATTCACATTTTAATAAATAGTTGTACAATGATATTTAATCTCAGACAGAATACAGTTACCAATAGTCTTTACAAGAGCATAAACCATGTTTGTAGTGATGAAACCTAGTCCTATCTCTGACAATAATCTCTCTCTCATACACCTTTGAAGCCAACTTCATGAAAGTATGGCAGTCTTCGCAAATCCGGAGATTCTTAACTATGTGAATGCTTGAACCTTGCTTCTTACTTATCAAACCGTAAGAAAGAGCCAACTTCTCACTGTGCAAGAGAATCGCTTCCTTCTTTTCTTCCTCTTCTAAATCAAACAAAACGCAACTCGTGTTGGGAGTATAACCAACCAACTTCACCTCACTAACTACCTCGTCTAATTTTTCATAGATCTGATCTGCTTGTTTATGACTTCTATCCGCCATTAAAAACTCGTGTACCTTGTTGTTTAGTTCTATCCTGCTATACCCCCTCTCCTTAGATATACCACTGCTTTTCA
Organism: Malus domestica; assembly: GCF_042453785.1. Taxonomy (NCBI): domain Eukaryota; kingdom Viridiplantae; phylum Streptophyta; class Magnoliopsida; order Rosales; family Rosaceae; genus Malus; species Malus domestica. Next base: position 16,399,690 of record NC_091676.1, on the reverse strand, counting down.
TTGTTTTCCTCACAATGCCAACATCTTCCCATCTTCCTTGTTTTGCGTAAATGTTTGATAATGCCACAAGGGCTCCATCATGGTCTGGTTCCAGCTCAAGAAGCTGTCTTGCAGCATATTCTCCTAATTCAGTCTCACCATGAATCTGACAAGCAGCCATCAAAGAACTCCAAATGACAACATTCGGTGCAAAGGGCATTGCCTCTATAACCTCAAGAGCTTCTCTCAAAAGACCGGCACGACCAAAGAGGTCAACCATGCATCCATAGTGCTCATGTTTCGGAGTGATGTTGTATTCATCGATCATCGATTCAAAGACTCTTCTACCCTCCTCAACTAACCCCGCATGGCTACAAGCATAAAGCACACCCACAAATGTAACCCCATTCGGCTCAAAATTTTCATCTTTCATTTGATTGAAGAAGTTTAGTGCATTACTAGCCTCCCCATGTATCGCAAAGGCGCTAATCATGGTGGTCCAAGATATCACATTTCTTCTTCTCATGTTGTCAAACACCTCTGTTGCTTTTTCCAGGTTCCCGCATTTGGCATACATATCAATCAGCGCATTGTTGACAGACAAAACTCTGCCAAATCCATTCTTGTCAACATATAAATGAACCCACTTAGCTTGATCCAGTGCACCAAGATGACCGCAAGCTGAAACGACACTCAACATGGTCACTGGATCAGGTCTTAACCCCGAAGCTTCCATTTCAGCAAACAATCTAAGAGCCTCTTGAGGTCGATCACTTTCTGCATAACCAGATATCATGGCGCTCCAGCAGACCAGGTCCTTCTCAACAATTTGGTCAAAAATCAAACGCGCATCTTCAACCCGTCCCAGTTTTGAATACCCAGAAACCATTGCGGTTGCAACTACGAAATTTTTTTGTGATGTCTTGTCAAACAACTGCTGAGCCAAGTCCATAGAGCCACTACCTGCATACATGGCGATAAGTGCGCTCCGTAAATGAGAGTCAACCACAATATCATTCTCCATAATGAAGTCATGGATTGCTTTCCCATAAGCCAACTTTCCAGCATGACCACAAGCTGAAAGAATGGCAGAAAGTATCATCTCATCTGGATCTGGCTCCGCATTAGAGTTCTTCATCTCTTCAAACAGGCGGAATGCGGTGTCGAAATGGCCACTCTGACAGTACCTGTTTGCGAAATTTCCCGGGTTACAATTTTAACAAATTGTTGTAATAATATACAGCTGAAAATCCTTCAAAAAAATTGTTTTCCCGAGTAAATTAAAGCCATAATTCTTGGGATTCTCAAAACCATTAATAAGATAATCACATTATTTAACTTGAAAACATCAGACCAAATCATACCCGTTAATCATAATACTCCACGCAACCACATCTCTGCGAGACATTTTATCAAACACCAACCGTGCATCCATGATCCTCCCACAAGCGGCATACATTCTGACCAACCCGGTCTCCACAAACGGGTCCGAATGAAAACCCAACTTCCAAGCTACACTGTGAATCTCCATCCCTTCACTCAAAGCCGAAGCTCTGGCCACCGCCTTCAGCAGCGGCGGAATGCTGAACCTGTCCACCCCCACATCCTCCCTCCTCATCCTCTCATACACCAAAAGGGCCTTATCGGGCTCAGCGCGTCGTGAGAACTCGCGCAGGAGCTTGTTGCACAAATGGATTTGGGGTTTGTGGATTTGGTTGAAGATGGAAAGAGGGTAGTGGAGGCTCGGCGAGAGGGTGCAGGAGGAGAGGAGGAGATTGAAAAGGAGTGAGTCGGGGCGGTCGAGGTTGGATTTTAGGATTTGGGCGTGGACTTGTCTGAGGTGGGTGAGGCTTCTGGCGAAGGATACGGCGGTGGAGAGGGTTGCGGGTGTGTTAGGGTACGGGTTCGGGTGGGGAGGGAGGGCTAGGGTGGTGTGGGGAAGGCTGGACATTGTGTTTGGGAGGTGAGAAAGTGAAGGGAAATGGTTGGTTTGAGTGGTTTCTCACTTCTCAGGACTTCTTCGCCATTGAAATTTGTTGAAAGTTCTGGGTTTGGAGGTGGGGATGCAAGAAATGGAGGGAAAAACAGCCGCAGAGGTACTTCTCTGTTAAAATTAAATACAGGGAAATTGCATTAACATCCCTGTATTCGCTCGAATTTTAACTCTAGATCATGTAGCTTATTTGTTTTTCATTTTCAACACAATAGCATTCAGTTAACACCGTTAGTCTAATCCGTTGAATAAGGTAACGCTTCCTAGTCATAGAAAATTTTAGTTTTCGTGCCAATGCCGTGATGTTTGGGTGTAGTTTTGGCTCAAGAAAACTATGTTTTGAGAAACAAAGCTACTTCTCAAAGTTTATAACAATTAAATGGTACAAAATTTTTGATGATGGATAACATGTAAAAAAAATGAAGCGGGGAGTGATGGTTTTTCAATTTATTTAGTTATTGGTAAATGTAAAAAAATGGTGTGATCATAGTGTTGCAAGAGAATCCCATTTTATATATAAGTAGTTAAAATGTAAAACAAAAACTATATTGAACAAAAGTGAAATCTAAATAAACTACAGACCCCATTACTGCAAATTGTGAAAAAAAATTACAGGTCATTTCTATCCATGTGTGTCTTTATAAATCCGATGCCTGTATATATATATATACTAGCATATGCTCACACATAAAGTGTGCGAGAAATTTTTTTATTTTTGTTTTTGAAATAGAATGAGAGAGGAAGAGAATGATAGAGAATGTGGGGATGGGAAGGTTTTTTCTTTTAAAATTAGAGATAGGTTAGGATTAGGTGATGTTTTGAAAAAAAAACAAAACAAAATTTGATTGTGTGAAATTACATTTATATTCCATATTTCTTATTTATGTTATGTATCAATTAGAGAGTTAAACTGTTAATTTCATAGAATTTTGGTTAAGAATGAGTGTTTTATTAATTAGTAGAGATATAAGAAATTATTATTGGCATTTTAAAATTCTCATTCTACTTTCCAAGCTTTCTATATTTAAAAAGAAAAATATAAAGGGTAGAATTATATTTTTAAAGGGCCAATCACACTTCCGTATATAAAGGAGGAAACTTCTTGATCTGAAAGCCCAAAACAGCAAAATGGGAGAAGCTTTGTTCGAGCTGGAGCAACATCTCAGGTACAAACAGGTAAAAATTTTCACTCCCATTTCACAAATTTCGCAAATTTCAGGTGCCAAAATCCTCGAAACCCTAATCCCAATTCAGGATTACCGAAATGGTACCCAAAATTACATCAATTGCTAACCTTGCTGCACCAAATGTGTGTTGCAGGTCAAATTGACGCCTGAAGAAATTAAGCTTCTTTTTACGTGCAAGTCCAAAGGTGTCAGGGAGTTTACGTTCGGAGGTCTTGCTGCTGCTACTGTTGCCTGGACAGGTCTGTCTCTATCTAATTTGTCAATTTTCTTGTCTTTTTCTTTTAATTTTTTAATTTTTTTTGTGAATTTTTATCTTCCAACTATGTGTTTCTGTATATTTCAATTCATTGGGAGGTCGGAATTTTCAATTGTATGATATTGATAATGGTACAGTCAAGACTTTTTCGATACTTTATCCAATTCCACACACATTTTGGATTCACATTCGGCAAAAGCTGCAAACCCCCACTTTTTAATTTTCAATTGTATGATAGTGATAATGGTACAGTCAAGGCTTTTTTGATATTAACCAATTCGACACACATTTCGGATTCACATTCAGTAAAAGCTGCAAACCCCACTTTTGATTTGGTGATTTTATGTGACGAGAGTTTGTATTGGTTTCGGATAGAGAAACGTGGGTTTCTCATTATTTGGATTGAGAGTTTACATTGGGTCATTTTCAGTTACAACAATGTGGATTGGTTTTGGATCGAGAAACATTGGTTCTCTGGTATTTCGAGTTTTCATTGTTCCATGGGTTTAAGGTGGTTATCATGAGGCGTTTACAGATTGCCGCACGTATGTTCAAATGAAAAAGGATATGTACTGCGTACACTGTACAAATATGTTGGCTTTCGCTGCTTGGAAAATAACAATCCATAGCATTAAAGTTAATACATTTTTCTGTCCTGTTCTTTTTTCTTCTTTTCTTAATTATGCACTTTTTGAAACAGTGCAAGGGAAAGGATATCAGCTGTGCAATTGATATTATATGATTCACAGAATTGTAATCTTACACGTTTCCTGGAGCTTTTATGAATATTTACCGTATGCAAATCACTTTTATACTCATTTATAATCATTCGAGTGAGTAAGCTGGTGAAAAGTTGTAGGATTCTTTAATAAACAGTTATCTTAATTTTTTTGTTCCATTTAATTTACATTTAGAGGTTCTTCTTTTGGGGTCCAATAACGATTCAAGTTTTGTTTATTGTAAGTTTGGATGGTTATTATATATGTTTCATTCTTTTAACAATCTCAATGTTTTTATCCAGCATCAAAGAAGCTAAATAAGTTTGTTCGACTTAACCTTTCAGGAGGTGAGTTAAACTCTCTCTCTCTCTCTCTCTCTCTCTCTCTCTCTCTCTCTCTCTCTCTCTATATATATATATATATATATATATATATATATATACGAATCATAGCTACCTATCAAATTCTCCTATGAACAAGTTTTATGCTTCTGCAGGAGCTGCTGCTATATTTGGACTATGGAGCTTCTCGAGGTCTTTAAACTCATGTGTTGACCATATTCTTTCTCAGGATGGAAGTCGTTTGCAGGCAGAGTTAGCAACTATGTATGTCACCTTACTTCTTTTTACGATTTTTGATGAATTCACTCTGCAATTTTCTAGAAACACTGATTTTCTTCTGGTATGCATGAATAGAACAAGTTAGCTGCCCATGGTTGCTGATGTCAGATATCCAAAGATCTTTAGCCATCTTGGTGTGGATCTATTCTTCATGAGTTGTAATTAGGAGTTATTAATTTGAAAATTTTAGGTTCATTGTCTTTCGTCCGACAAAAAAAAAGTTCATTATCTTTCTTACACTTATCGAATTGAAGTCAGATGTCAGAGTACATTTATCCATTCATGAAAACTTCACTTCTGTATATGACTAGTGTCTGCCCTTTCTTCACATCTCTGGCATGCCCTTGTTGACTTGGATGGTTGGATTTTGTATGTAATTATCTGAATATATATGGGACACGTACTGTACATCTATTTATCCAGGAAAAATAAATGCACTTTAATATATGACCAATATCTGCTTTTCAACTAACTTTAATTGGAATTCTTGAATTATTGAACTATGAACTGTGATTCAAATAACAGAATGGTGAAAAAGTATCAGAATGATCCTTCTATGATGCGGCTTATCTCTAAACAGTTCTACTCTGAGAAAGTTTTTGATGATGCGAACTCAGATCAGCCAACATTGAGGTGGCGTTATCGGAATTATTTTAGTGATAACATTACCCATGGTCGAAGAACAGATTACAGCGATTCTCAAGGTGGTTCAGAACAGGCTTCCCATGGTGACCATCAGAGTGCTTCTGACAGTGATTCCCGGAACACCCAGAATGACTCTGACATAAAACGTTTTGCTCCTAAACAAGTTCCTGTAAGAATGCTTATCTAGTAATTTCTTTTCTTAGAAATGGTTGCATTAAATTACTGATGAGTTAAGTTTTAGGGTAGTGCTATTCACACACCCATTTTTACCTCCTATACACCCTTGTTAATTTTTGTCCATTGATCTTCTTCAATTCTTTCGATCCGACGGCAAGAAATTGAGAGGGGTGTGTGAGAGGTAAAAATGGGTGTGTGGATAGCACCACCCCAGTTTTATAAGTAGCCATAGTAGTGCAGAAGAAGATTTTGGAATTTAGATATAGCAGAAACCTGTCACTGTTGAGAAATGTCTACGTAAAATAGTTTGTAAATTATAAACTTTACAGTTCATATAGTTGAACATTATACCTACCAAATGCATGTGAACCGTTACATGGTAATGGTACAGAAAACCTATCCTACCCAGATCAAATTTGCATGCCAAAGAAAGTATCATGCCCTGTGCCTATACCGGTATCAAACCTAACTTCTTAGGTGATATAGATTTAGATCTTTTTTGCAGGCTTGTCTTGAGAAAAGTTCCATGATGAAATCAACAGTGAATAGTACTATTGTAGGGGATCATTTGTACTCTGCACCTCCTGACAGGATTCTCGCTCTTACGCGTTGTCTATGTAGATACTAGATACCTTAATAATGATGAGGACGTTACTCTATACTTTCATGGCAACTCTTCCATTCTGACGCCATCTCTTTTTGTAGATGAACACTAATGTTGATTCAATGGTCGACCCTTTTGATTGCGTGTTTGGTAATGCAACAAGTGAGGAGATTCTTCTTCCGAGTACCTCTAGCACTGACAGTCCCCCAAAAGTACATACTCATAAACATAGAAGATCTCACCGTAGGCGTCGTATGCACCACGAGGAAGAAGTACCAAAAATGCAACACATGTAACAGTAAGTTTAACGTGGTTGAGCATCGGAGAAGATGAAGGGTGAAAGGTGAGAGCTTAATTGCTCTTACAGTTGTTTTGTGTTTGTCAAACTTCTCCAGGAAGAGAGCGTATCTGTCTGAATTTACAACAGTATCAGGCAAGTTTACTGTGATCTACTTTTCACCGCTGTTTAATTATCGATGAATCATTAGTTAAGTTCCATTTGGGCTCCTTATGCACTTGAACAACAATAATAAGTGGCGAGTTTTTTCTTTTAGTACAAGCGATGTTAAAATACGTGGTTAGTTTTATCATTTGGTTGGAAAGACGTTTTATTCACAAGCGAAAGAAGCGCCACAAGATCACACAACGCATAGTCAAGGAGAATTGTTTTGTGCATCCACCATCTTTAAGTGGATTGCTGGTAAGATCTTGAATTTTATGGTCAACAAATGTCCCCAAAAATACTCTCCAATCTCTGGAGTAATTTCAAAGATAATAAAAAATAACAAGGAAAAAAAAAAAAAAATCTATGCGTGCTGGTTTAGAGTTTCAATAGCCAATGGTGGTTTTGTTTGTCACCGAGCACCATGTCTCTGTCTGCATATGGTCCAAAACTTTATAGGGACGATAAATTAAGATTGTTTTGTTTTAGTCGGCCACCTCTTCTGCGAAGGGTCGAGGAACCTTCATTCTGTCTTTATACAATGCGAATGGTTTTGCTCACCACCTCATCTTTTAATTGAGTTTAAATTTCGAGAATTGTTTAGTAGATTAATTAAATCATATTCATCTAACGACAATTATTGTAGTGGCGATGCTCAAAACCGTTTTAAGTCGATGAGCAAATATACACCCTTATATAATTACATAGAATATGCACACATCTAAAATGTCTTGTATTTTTTAATTTCTTTGATAAAATAGCTCATGCAAAGTTGATCGATTTTAAATTTGTATAAAGCCATATTAGACAAGGGTGGAGGAGGGAAGGTAACTTCTAAGAAGTTGCCAACGAATATTGGAGAGGGAATGTCCCTTTCTTCCTTGGTCTTATAAATAAGAAGATTGCATGATATATGGAATCACTTGTTTTTTGTCAATTTTGTTTTCTCAATTATATATTGTATTGTTGTTGTTATAAATTATAATAGATCCTAGGTTTAGGATTTGGAGTGAGGAATTAGAGATCTTATCTACGAGCTTGAACAAAAAAAGATAATGATGGGAGATTGTTGTTTTTTTTCTTTTTGTCGAAACTTGAAACGTGAGGTATCCCGTGTCTTGAAGGATAAGACTAATTGTCAGCGGTACCTAATCATAGTCAAATGACACAAGTCATTTCAAAGCTTTTAACTAGGAAATCATCTGTGTTTTTACTAGGTTTGTGCTTTTTTTAAAAATTGTGTCATGACATTGTTAAATTATGGTGGAAATTGTGTTAAATATTAGGTTGAGTATTATGATGGGAGATTATTATATTGAATATCATGATTTTTATTTTTATTTTTAAATTGTGTCACCATTGTTAAATTGAGTAAACCTGTCAGAAGAAAAGAATTTCATTAATGATTGCAACCTGTAAAGAAGGAATATTGCACATGGATACAACATTCCTTGACAGCTAGACTGCACATGATTCCTACATCTGTGTTTTCCTATCTGTATTGCTGAGCTGCACATGATTTCTAGATCTGTGTTTCTGCATCTGTATTGCTGCATCATGGGCAGCAAGGACACCACCTTTTATTTTATTTGTTTTAATGCATGCGTGTATGTAAAGATGTATAAAACAATGCTGCCATTGCAGCAGAATGATCAGTGAAAGAAATACAATTATAAGCTTCACATGGTATCAGAGCAAACCTCTTTGATAACCTGATAACCTAAAATCCTTGGCGTTCAAACACACCAAGTTATAGCATTCTGCTCCTCGCCGACATGGCAACCGACCCTTCCAGCAAACACACCAAATACGAAGATCCCAGCAATCCTCTCTACCTTCATCACTCCGATCAGCCTGGAGCGATTCTCGTCACACAACCATTGAATGACGAAAATTACCCCACTTGGAGCCGAGCCATGACCATGGCCCTCAATGCCAAGAACAAAGAAGGATTCATCAATGGAGCCATTAAAAGGCCTAAGTCGACGTCCATAATTGAATACCAACAGTGGACTCGTTGCAACAACCTCGTGAAATCCTGGCTGCTCAACTCTGTCTCAAAAGATATTGGAGCAAGTGTCATCTACAACAATGTTGCAGCTGATATTTGGAGTGAGCTGAAGGAACGTTTCTCTCACACAAACAGTGTCCATCTCTTCCATATCGAACAAGAGATACATGGAAGTGTTCAAGGAAATTTGAACATTGGTGCATATTATACCATACTGAAAAGTTTTTGGGATGAACGTGATGCCATGTGCGCTCTCCCAACCTGTGCATGTGGAGCTGCGAAAGAATTGATGCAGTTTCAGCAAAGTCAGAAAACCATGAAGTTTCTCATGGGTCTCAATGAATCCTACGCTGCTGTTCATGGGCAACTCTTACTTATGGATCCTCTCCCTACTGTCAACAAAGCTTTCTCACTTATTATTCAAGATGAGAAGCAGATAGCAGTCTCAATACATGCTCCTGGAAGGTCTTCAGTCACTGATGCCGCAGCTTTCGCCATGCGGGACAACATGCGAAACTCTGGTAGAAATTTTTCTCCAAGAAATTCCCATCTAAAATGTGGCCGTTGTGATGCAACTGGACACACTTCAGATACCTGTCGTGCACACCTCAAGTGCGACTACTGTAATTGGAGAGGTCACACCATAGACCAATGCCGCAAACTGAAAAAGGCAAAGGACAACAGCGATAAGGGAGATTATCAAGATTGTAGGGGTTCCAACTCCAAGGCTAATCACGTTGACATTAAACCAACGCCTCCAGCAACATCTCCTTCATCCTACAGCCTCACTCCCGAGCAATACCACAACCTGCTTGCACTCCTTGACAAGAGCCAATCTATATCCACATCTAATCATGTCGGTACCACCTCTACTATGAATGATTTATCAGGTAGAGTTTTTTTTGCTTCTGCTCTCAATAAGGGAAGGAATTGGATTTTCGATACTGGCGCCACAGATCACATGGTTTGCTCACCAAGTTTGATGACCACAAGCATTCCAGTATACAATCGACAAGTGCACCTACCCAATCATGCACTTGCCGATGTCACATATATTGGCACAGTTCGTCTCTCGAACGATCTCGTCCTTTACAACGTGCTTTGTGTTCCATCATTTAAACTGAATTTAATTTTTGTCAGCAAAACCACTAATACCTCGTCTTGCTTTGTCATCTTCACTGATAAAATGTGTCTGCTTCAGGGCCAACGATCGGGGAAGATGATTGGGACGGGAACTGAACGAGAAGGCCTCTACTACCTTGATAGTGTGACGAAAACCAGGTGCAATTCAGTGTCAGTTGTTGCTCTTTCTTCTTCTCAGCTTTGGCATCGACGCCTTGGCCATCTTTCCATCAAAACCTTACGGGCTATCTCTCATTGCATTAAAAATTTGAAGTTTTGTAGCATTGATGATTGTTTGATCTGCCCATTAGCCAAACAAACACGAGCTCCTTTTCCTTTGAGTTCTATTAATTCAAAAGCTCATTTTGAGTTAATTCATGTTGACATTTGGGGAGGTTACCATGTTCCCACTATCACAGGGGCACAATATTTCTTGACCATTGTAGATGATTTCTCACGATGCACATGGGTTTATTTAATGAATCACAAATCAGATGCACGATCATATCTCATCACATTCATCAACCTTGTTGAAACACAATTTTCCACACGAGTTAAGGTTCTTCGTAGTGATAATGGTCCAGAATTTTTTATGACCCAATTTTTTTCAGATAAGGGCATTCTACATCAAACAAGTTGTGTCTCTACTCCCCAACAAAACGGGGTAGCAGAGCGTAAACACCGCCACTTACTCAATGTTGTTAGAGCCTTGCTTTTCCAATCTCATCTTCCCAAGAAATTTTGGGGTAATGCAATCCTAACTGCCACTTATCTCATTAATAGGACTCTCACTCCTCTTCTTCACGGCAAATCACCCTATGAAATCCTTCATCACAAAGAGCCAGCATATGCACATTTGCGAGTGTTTGGTTGTTTATGTTTCTCTTCCACACACCACCATCATCCAACCAAATTTGATGCAAGAGCCACACGTTGTATTTTTCTTGGCTATCCATACGGCACAAAGGGATATCGAGTTTATGACCTTCAAACGGGTAAAATTTTTATTTCCCGTGATGTTATTTTTCATGAAAATGTGTTTCCTTTTTCCTCTTCCGCTGCCATTTCCCCTGTTGTGTTTCCATATACTCAAGATACTGACTGTGATGACACCATCACTCATCCGTCCCTTCCACTGGAACAAGATTCAGTCGACCCATCCTCTTCTGTCGACCAATCCACTTTAGTCGACCAATCTTCTTCAGTCGACCAATCCTCTTCCCCACCTCGTTTTAAACACCCCACCCATGCACCTGGTTATCTTCAACAATATCATGTGGACATCAACCTTCCTTCTCGGTCCGTCCCTTCATCTCACTCGGCATTGACCACAGTGGCAGGTACTTCTTACCCTTTGTCTGATGTACTCACATATGATTGCTTATTAGCTCGCCATCGTGCTTTCACCACTTCCATTTCAGCTGCCATAGAACCCAGTTCATTCTCACAGGCTATACGCGACCCCCAATGGCGTTCAGCCATGGAAGAAGAACTGGCAGCCCTTGCTGCGAATAGGACGTGGTCTCTTCAACCATTGCCCCTTGGCAAGAAGCCGGTTGGATGTAAGTGGGTCTACAAAATCAAATTTCGATCCGATGGGTCCGTTGAGCGGTATAAAGCACGCTTGGTTGCCAAAGGTTATAGCCAAATTGAAGGCTTAGACTATTGAGAGACTTTTGCTCCGGTTGCAAAACTGACTACAGTCCGCCTACTTCTTGCCGTTGCCGCAGTTCAACAATGGCACCTTCACCAACTTGATGTTCACAACGCCTTCCTTCATGGTGACCTTGAAGAAGATGTCTACATGTCCTTGCCCCTTGGTTTCGGACGAAAGGGGGAGACACGAGTTTGTAAACTTCATAAATCTTTGTATGGGCTTAAGCAAGCCTCTCGTCAATGGTTTATCAAACTCTCTTGTGCTCTTAGCAAAGCCGGTTATCAACAATCCAAGGCAGATTATTCATTGTTCGTCCGAAACCATGATGGTAAATTCACTGCTCTCCTTGTTTATGTTGATGATATTATCCTGGCAGGAAATAACATACAAGCAATTGAGGATACCAAGTCTTTCCTTATGAAGCAATTCAAGTTGAAAGACCTTGGCCAACTAAAATATTTTTTGGGCATCGAAATTGCTCGCTCTAGCAAGGGGATCACTCTCTCACAGCGAAAATATGCCCTTGAAATACTTGAGGATGCAGGTTACCTTGGCGCAAAACTAGCCACTTCTCCTATGGAGCAAAACTTATCACTCAAAAAGGACGAAGGACAATGCATTACTGATCCTTCTTCTTATCGACGGCTTGTTGGGAGACTAATCTACCTGACAATCACGCGCCCTGATTTGGCCTATGCTGTCCACATTCTTAGTCAATTTATGGAGAAGCCTCGAACTCCACACTTGGAGGTAGCCTATCGAGTCTTACGATACGTTAAGCATACACCAGGGCAAGGTATTTTTCTCTCTGCAAGAAGTCCAATCCAACTGAATGCCTTTTGTGATGCGGATTGGGCCAGATGTTGTGACACACGACGTTCTACCACTGGATACTGTGTATTTCTTGGAGAATCCTTGATCTCCTGGAAAAGCAAGAAACAAAACACTGTGTCACGCTCTAGTGCAGAGGCGGAGTATCGCTCAATGGCAGCAACTTGTTGTGAAGTTACTTGGTTGAAATATGTTTTACAAGACTTGGGTATCAAACATAAACATCCAGTCAAGTTGTATTGCGATAATCAAGCAGCACTTCACATCGCTTCGAATCCGGTATTTCACGAAAGAACCAAACACATAGAAATTGACTGTCACCTTGTACGAGAAAGGGTTCAAAGTGGTATGATCAGGACATCTCACATTTCAACCATGAAACAACCAGCCGACATCTTCACAAAGCCACTGAGCTTACATCAGTTTACGACTTTGATCTGCAAGTTAGGAATAATCAACATCCATTCCAACTTGAGGGGGAGTGTTGAGTAAACCGGTCAGAAGAAAAGAATTTCATTAATGATTGCAACCTGTACAGAAGGAATATTGCATATGGATACAACATTCCTTGACAGCTAGACTGCACATGATTCCTACATCTGTGTTTTCCTATCTGTATTGCTGACAGCTGCACATGATTTCTAGATCTGTGTTTCTGCATCTGTATTGCTGCATCATGGGCAGCAAGGACACCACCTTTTATTTTATTTGTTTTAATGCATGCGTGTATGTAAAGATGTATAAAACAATGCTGCCATTGCAGCAGAATGATCAGTGAAAGAAATACAATTCTAAGCTTCACAGTTTAGGATTTGGAGTGAGGAATTAGAGATCTTATCTACGAGCTTGAACAAAAAAAGATAATGATGGGAGATTGTTGTTTTTTTCTTTTTGTCGAAACTTGAAACGTGAGGTATCCCGTGTCTTGAAGGATAAGACTAATTGTCAGCGGTACCTAATCATAGTCAAATGACACAAGTCATTTCAAAGCTTTTAACTAGGAAATCATCTGTGTTTTTACTAGCTTTATGCTTTTTTTAAAAATTGTGTCATGACATTGTTAAATTATGGTGGAAATTGTGTTAAATATTAGGTTGAATATTATGATGGGAGATTATTATATTGAATATCATGATTTTTTATTTTTATTTTTAAATTGTGTCACCATCATTATATTCATAAATAAAAAGTAGTAGCAAAGAATATATAACTCATGTGGTTAACATTCTTGATTCTTTTACTTAAAAGGAAGGAGATAAATGACTGATAGTTAGAGCATTAACACGGAATGTCCTAATCACATTATAATGGTTGCATGTTTGTTACTTTCCCTCCTTGAACAGATTCCTCCTTTTGCTCCTCAATCTAGAAAATAACAGCAATCAGTCATTTCCAGTTGTTGTTCTTCTCACAAAGATATGTTGGCACATAAATCACTCATTCTTCATTAAAAATAAATCATAAGAAATCCCAAAACATATTCACAAAGTTAGTTATGAAAAAACAAACAAACAAACATGTTTACGAAGCTGTGACATAATAAAACGAAAACATGCAAACAAAAGGATTTCACAAATTGGGTCATGAGTCATGAGCTTAGAGGCTGACTTGCAATTACTATGAAATTACACCCTATGCATCTGTATTATTATATAATTACAGAAAGAATAATTTTTTTTTTCTTTTTTTTTACTTTGGTCATATCACACCAAAAAGGCTATAAATAGTTTGAATGGTCCAAAATAATTGAAAAAAAAAGGACCAAAATTGGGATTATAGTAAAACTCCAAGGATGAAACCGAAACCATCATGGCTTTTATATATTTTGCTGTGATTCGCACCCCCTCCAATGGGCTCTGAAGCCACTTTGCTTCCCCAGAAAGGGAGATTTCCATAACACCCTTTTGCAATTTCAATCCCCATTTTCTCATTATCAGGGAGAAATTGGGAAAATCCAATTCAATCCAATCCAATTCAATTTCTATTCTATCCAATTTCTAGGGTTAGGGTATTTCTCACCAAGCAAAACCCAAGAAATTCCCAAATCAAATTTCCCACCAATCCTTTATGATTCCTCCTTTTGGTAAAAACAACCACCCAATCAGGATTCTGATTCCCACCCAAGGTTGGACTGCCTTTTCCAGAAGAAGGGCATCTTTCATCTTTCTATTAATCTTGTGCCAATCCCTCTATTTCTTCTGCACAACCACCACCACTGCCTCAGCCGCCGCCGTTGCTGCCACTGAAACAGCCCAAACCATGAAGGTCCACCCCATGCCCAGGAAGCGCAACATCACCGTCCAATACAGCTCAAGAAACTCACTTTCTGAAGCGCAGGCACTTTTGGGGCCGAACCACAAGAAGCTCCGCCGTCTCCCCCATGTCTTCAGCCGGGTCCTGGAGCTCCCCTTTCGATCCGACGCCGACGTTCTGGTCCAGGAGAACCCCGATTGCTTCCGATTTGTCGCCGAAGCCGATAATATCGGCGACGACGTCAGGGCCCATACCGTCGAAATCCATCCCGGGGTGACCAAAATCGTCGTTCGGGAAAGTGGGTCGGTGGAATTAACGTTGGACGAGCTGGAACTCGATATGTGGAGGTTTAGGCTGCCGGAATCGACTCGGCCCGAGCTGGCCAGCGCGGTTTTTGTTGGCGGGGAGCTTATCGTGACGGTGCCGAAGGCCGAGGGCTTGGGGAATTCGGACGGTGGTGATGGTGGCGGAGAGGTTTGGGGCGGTGGCGACGGGAATGGGGGCGGGGGTTTCCGAGGAGGTATGGGTAACCGCCTTGTGCTTGTACAGTAATTATCTCTGTTTTTTTTTTGTAACCTTTTTACTTCCTTGGGCTATAATTTTAGTTGTTCCAATTAAATTGGATTTAGCTTGCAACCCTTTTGAGGCTGTTGTTGGTGGAACTAGTTGTTATATGCTGCTTGTTGAATGAAAGAAATGTTGGTTTTGGCGACGATGATGCAATGGTGTTCTTATTGGTATTTTTTTGGCATGTGGTTTTACGCCGTTGTGATTTTCACACTCCCGTTTTCTCCGTTTGACACTGCTCTGCTTGTTTCTGTTCCTTGATTCTCGTTTGATTTAATGCAAGAGGAGCGCAGGAGCGAAAAGGGGAGTACGGAACTCACTTCCCTTTTTTCTGCTGATCATGTTGGTTGTACGATTGAATTTTTGATTCTAAATTATGGTCATGAGATATGTGTGCTTTTGTAGTTCATTGTGCTCGTCCTTTTTTTCTTCTCCTTTAGTTGTTCTTACTTGGCTATTTGCTTTCCCCTAGTATTATATGAATGCTGTGTAACCGAACTAGAGCGTGTTGCAAACTTAAAATCAAATCTCTTTTTGTGTTTCCTGTGAAGAGATTCTTCGTTTAGCCAGAGATCGAAAGATTATTCATGTCCCATGTTGTCTATACTCTTTCAGCTTAAAAATTCAACCATGTCCGTTGTTTAGCCGGAATTGTTCTGTAGTTCTCTTAAGCGGGGTTTAGCTAGTCGACCTTAGTTCTGGAGATTCTTTTATTCAATTTCAACTGCTTGTGAAAACTAATTTTGGAAATTTTGATGGAAGGTACTGCCTTTATTCCAATACCAAGAGCCAGGCAGTTACTCGATGGTTATAAAATGAACATCTCTCTGCTTTTCTTAGTTCTTATCTGATGTTTCTTTTGTGACGAGGTCTCTCATTTTCATGATGATCATCGGCTGAGTACTATTGATGAGTCGCCTCGAAGATTTTTTAAGTCGAATTTTATTTCATCTGATTCTCCCGCTTGATATGCTAGCGCCCTTTTCTTTCAAGCTTTTTTTATCCCCTCCATGCTGAGCCTCAGCTAGTATGGACTTGGCATAATGTCGGATTTCCTGGCTGAGGTATTCCCTGATTGTGGGACAACGGTGATGTCTCGGTCGGAGATTGAAAACTGGGCGGTTGTTTGTCTCCTTCTTCCAAGAGTTGCATGGCTACGGCATTGTGTGATATGTTTGCCCATTTGTTCCACCATGTTATCCGTTAACTTTGTACTCCCGGTCAGTAAAATAAAAATGATGAAAAAAGTAAGGATTTGAAGTAATATGTGGATGCAGAATCACCCTTTTACTATGTCCTCAAGTAAATATATGCAGTTGTTAATTTATCAATATACTAGCACAGTGTTTACATGGAACTTCATAACCTCACAGAAGTTGAATGCCCTCCTCACGGCGAATACTATCGTCCTTTCTGGTTCGCAGAATTAAACAATCGTCCTCATTCGCCGGAGATGGGTGATTGGATCCCGTGTTTGAAAACGCCGGAAAACGGTATTTGGGAAATTACCTTTTTCATTCTCTTGTTGGTTTATACATTAAAGATTAATGTAAATCAAAATTTTTTAAAAGTCGAAGATATGTCCTATGAGTATTAATCAACTGAATGTATAACCAAGTCATCATCTAGGGGTCATTTAAGTAGCAAAAATACCCAAGGAAAAAGGCTCAATGTTGCATATGGTATGTTTTGATTAAATTTTAACGAAAAAACTGGGGCTGTCTAATAAAAACAATTTTAGTTTGGATGGTATTTGCACACCTAGTTATTCAAAACTTGGGCCCAAATCTAGTGCATCTTGTCGTTGAGTAGCTGGGAATAAACAAGTAAATTGGGAATGCGATCATACCAACTCACATGCATCGGATCCTATCAGAACTCCGAAGTTAAACGATTTTGGACGAGAGTAGTACTAGAATGTGTGACATTCTAGAAAGTTCTCGTGTTGCATCCCCCTCACAAATGTTCACCAAAAAATAAAAAAACAAGTAAATTGGAAAGAGAGATGAGGTTAAAGAATTTGGTAACCCAAGGCATTCCAAAGAAGGGAAATGAAAATGAAGCTTGGGTAGTTAACTGTAAAGAGGAAAGTTATGGGGTGCCATTTGTGCAATTTTTTCTTGAAAAATTGACCCTTCATCCTTGTGAGATCTTTTTTAATACAAATTCCTGTGAGGATTAAATTAACCATGAGATCTCATGAGGTGGTGCCATGGTCTAAAATATCTATAATATCCTGATATTTTCATCGAAATTTCTGTGTTTTTGGACTACCGATATTTCCGATATCATTGATATTTTAGACCTTGCTAAGTCACTCATGTATCTTACCATGCAATGTATAAAGTGTAAAATATTGTACTAATTCATTATATATAAATGATTATGGTGTGTTTAAACTTCTTTCATTAATTACTACATATTTTCTACACTCACAATGTTTACCAGCTCGCTATATAATCAACTTAAATCAGTTATATCTATCATGCAATGCATTTCCTTCCAATTTTTTGTGATAAACTAATAGATAATTGACTAAATAAACATCCTGCAAAGTTTCAATAAAAATTTCCAAGTTTTTCTTACAATTTCCGTGGTTTTTATTTAATTTTTATCGATATCGATAATATCCCGATATTTCCATCGAAATTTCCGTGTTTTTGGACTACTGATATTTCTGATATCATCGATATTTTATACCTTGGGTGGTGCTAGGCTGCTAGCATATGATAACGAGGATAGATTATTTGCAGGCTAATTATGGCTAATAATTAATTATTTGTGTGCAGTTTGTTAACTGAATTTTAATGCTTTTGTGATTAGGAGTCAAATTTGACTCTAACGCCAAATTTTTTTATATTAATTTTAATGGTGGGTCGCTTATTCCACTAGTATTTAAGCAAATAAAAATTTGTTTCAATAATTTTTTTTAAATAAATACAATAATTTAAGGGAACTTTAACAAAAATCTTTTGGTCCTGTTCACTTTAACGAAAAATCACATTTTTACACTAAAAAGTCAATTATGGTACTATTCACTTTTGATGTAGGACAGAAATCCGATTATTTCACGTGCAACAAAACTAAAAGAAGGAAGCGGCGAGCAATAAAGAAAAGTGATTGGAGAATTGGTAATTCACGTGTTAATAGATTATTTGCTACGGTCATATCTCGAAAGTTGATGTTTTGAACCTTTCTTGTTGAATGAACGCTACTTTTATTTTTGGTGCGGTCGTAGAAGAGGTGTTCAATTCTCCCACAAAAGTGGTTTGAGCCATCTTTTGCAGAAAGTCATCAAGACAGCAGCCTACTAATAAATGGAGTCTTTTGGGGTTTCAAGGGCTTTATTAAATGTCAGTTATTTTCATTTTAATTTCCTAAGTCTTTTATTTTCAGTTATTTTCAATTTATTGACGCAGCATGAAGCTATGAAAGGGTTACCAGCGTAATCCCTTGTAGAACAAAGTTTACTGGAGTCCACCAGTTGATAGAAATCCCAAAGGATAATTTGATTAATTGATAAAAAGATGTCTAAATGATTACAAAGCCATGGCTTAAATAAGCCTTTTACAACCTCTTGGAAAACTCAAAAGACTTAGGAAATTAAAATGAAAATAACTGACATATAATAAAGCCCTTGAAACCCCAAAAGACTCCATTTATTAGTAGGCTGCTGTCTTGATGACTTTCTGCAAAAGATGGCTCAAGCCACTTTTGTGGGAGAATTGAACACCTCTTCTACGACCGCACCAAAAATAAAAGTAGCGTTCATTCAACAAGAAAGGTTCAAAACATCAACTTTCGAGATATGACCGTAGCAAATAATCTATTAACACGTGAATTACCAATTCTCCAATCACTTTTCTTTATTGCTCGCCGCTTCCTTCTTTTAATTTTGTTGCACGTGAAATAATCGGATTTCTGTCCTACATCAGACTCCTCCACTTGAAAGGAACTCGACCTCGAGTTCGTCTTGAAACAGTCTTGATAGCTAGTAGATAACTCCCTTGTTAAGAAAATAAGTTCTTCAACTTGAGAAGCCCAACTTTCCGTATACTTGGGTGGAATAATCATGAAATTAATTCCATAAATAAGATCGAAATATGGCAATTGGGAATCAAAATATTCTTCCTTACCCAATTCTCTTGTTTGGTCAACAATAGAATTTAGATCCAATTTACTAGACTCATGATTCTCCAAAGTCATGATAGATTTTGATTCACTCATACCTTGAATTTCTTGAGCCTCCACTTCTGAGTTGTCATGTTTCCGGAGATCTTCTTCAACAAGATTTTCACCAAGGAAAATTACTTGTTCTTTTCTTCCACCTCGGCCTCCACCGTTTCTTGGCATAATGATATATCATTCTCCATCACTTTAGCTTCTTTTCTGATGATTGGTTGACCCGTCTTTTCCAAATACAATTCGTATAAATCGGAAAAGAATTGCTTAACAATTAGTCGCT
Source organism: Malus domestica (assembly GCF_042453785.1). NCBI lineage: Eukaryota > Viridiplantae > Streptophyta > Magnoliopsida > Rosales > Rosaceae > Malus > Malus domestica. Next base: position 16,380,162 of record NC_091676.1, on the reverse strand, counting down.
TCAACCAACGCCAAGTTTGGATAGGACACTTACCTTGTTGTCGCCTAGATTCTTGCATATGATCACACCATAAACCCACGTCCCCATCTAAACAAGAAGCAACCATCTTCACCATCTCTCTTTCCGGAATTGGTTGTGTCTTGAAAAGTTTTTCTACATCCTCAACCCACAAGAGAAAACCTTCAATGCAATCACTTCCGAAGAAAATAGGAATATCTTCAACATCAACTATATGAGATTGGCTCGAGGCAATTCCCTTTGTGCACACCACATCTATTGTAACAACCTCGCGATCAACGTCACTTAAGGTATATCTTTTCCCACGATCGATTGACATTAGAACATAGCAAATAGGATAATCAACAATGCCAAGACGGGAGAAACCCGCTCTGATACCAATTGACGCAGCACGAAGCTATGAAAGGGTTACCAGCGTAATCCCTTGTAGAACAAAGTTTATTGGAGTCCACCAGTTGATAGAAATCCCAAAGGATAATTTGATTAATTGATAAAAAGATGTCTAAATGATTACAAAGCCATGGCTTAAATAAGCCTTTTACAACCTCTTGGAAAACTCAAAAGACTTAGGAAATTAAAATGAAAATAACTGACATATAATAAAGCCCTTGAAACCCCAAAAGACTCCATTTATTAGTAGGCTGCTGTCTTGATGACTTTCTGCAAAAGATGGCTCAAGCCACTTTTGTGGGAGAATTGAACACCTCTTCTACGACCGCACCAAAAATAAAAGTAGCGTTCATTCAACAAGAAAGGTTCAAAACATCAACTTTCGAGATATGACCGTAGCAAATAATCTATTAACACGTGAATTACCAATTCTCCAATCACTTTTCTTTATTGCTCGCCGCTTCCTTCTTTTAGTTTTGTTGCACGTGAAATAATCGGATTTCTGTCCTACATCAGACTCCTCCACTTGAAAGGAACTCGACCTCGAGTTCGTCTCGAAACAGTCTTGATAGCTAGTAGATAACTCCCTTGTTAAGAAAATAAGTTCTTCAACTTGAGAAGCCCAACTTTCCGTATACTTGGGTGGAATAATCATGAAATTAATTCCATAAATAAGATCGAAATATGGCAATTGGGAATCAAAATATTCTTCCTTACCCAATTCTCTTGTTTGGTCAACAATAGAATTTAGATCCAATTTACTAGACTCATGATTCTCCAAAGTCATGACAGATTTTGATTCACTCATACCTTGAATTTCTTGAGCCTCCACTTCTGAGTTGTCATGTTTCCGGAGATCTTCATCAACAAGATTTTCACCAAGGAAAATTACTTGTTCTTTTCTTCCACCTCGGCCTCCACCGTTTCTTGGCATAATGATATATCATTCTCCATCACTTTAGCTTCTTTTCTGATGATTGGTTGACCCGTCTTTTCCAAATACAATTCGTATAAATCGGAAAAGAATTGCTTAACAATTAGTCGCTTCAACCAACGCCAAGTTTGGATAGGACACTTACCTTGTTGTCGCCTAGATTCTTGCATATGATCACACCATAAACCCACGTCACCATCTAAACAAGAAGCAACCATCTTCACCATCTCTCTTTCCGGAATTGGTTGTGTCTTGAAAAGTTTTTCTACATCCTCAACCCACAAGAGAAAACCTTCAATGCAATCACTTCCGAAGAAAATAGGAATATCTTCAACATCAACTATATGAGATTGGCTCGAGGCAATTCCCTTTGTGCACACCACATCTATTGTAACAACCTCGCGATCAACGTCACTTAAGGTATATCTTTTCCCACGATCGATTGACATTAGAACATAGCAAATAGGATAATCAACAATGCCAAGACGGGAGAAACCCGCTCTGATACCAATTGACGCAGCACGAAGCTATGAAAGGGTTACCAGCGTAATCCCTTGTAGAACAAAGTTTATTGGAGTCCACCAGTTGATAGAAATCCCAAAGGATAATTTGATTAATTGATAAAAAGATGTCTAAATGATTATAAAGCCATGGCTTAAATAAGCCTTTTACAACCTCTTGGAAAACTCAAAAGACTTAGGAAATTAAAATGAAAATAACTGACATATAATAAAGCCCTTGAAACCCCAAAAGACTCCATTTATTAGTAGGCTGCTGTCTTGATGACTTTCTGCAAAAGATGGCTCAAGCCACTTTTGTGGGAGAATTGAACACCTCTTCTACGACCGCACCAAAAATAAAAGTAGCGTTCATTCAACAAGAAAGGTTCAAAACATCAACTTTCGAGATATGACCGTAGCAAATAATCTATTAACACGTGAATTACCAATTCTCCAATCACTTTTCTTTATTGCTCGCCGCTTCCTTCTTTTAGTTTTGTTGCGCGTGAAATAATCGGATTTCTGTCCTACATCAACTTTACACTTTATTTTTTCATTTTCGTTAAAATTCAAAGTTTTCAAGCTATTTTAATTAGTTTTCATATAATTTAAAGCTCTACATTTATAAGAAAATAATATTTGACAATTTAATTGGAGAAACAAAAAATTTGATATAAGACTTCAGATTGCCACATCAGCTATCAATTGTAATTGATTGTTATAATTTGACATTTCCATTAGAGATGGCCTAATGGTTTCCATGCAAGTATTCGTCACGTACAATCATCAATTGTTCTGCCACCTGCTAGACCAAATTAATTCCAAAAAATGATAATTAAAATAATAATAATAATACTTAAGTATTTATTAGTGAATGCTCTATATATCTTACTTTTGATTTTAGCCCAACGAAAGTTTAACTTATGTTTTACTGTTTTAATAATAATAGACATGGTATTTAATTTTTCTTATGAATATTTCTGCTCACCACTCTCAAGTGATGGTGATGCTCACCACCCTATTTATTACGTTAGATAAGTTTAAATTTTAAAATATGTGTACTAGATAGACATAAATCTCAAAATTTATATTCATACAACAATGATAAATAAAATAAGGGTGATGAGCAAAAATGCACCCAATTTTCTTGGACTTTAAAAAATAAGAAACTCGTGACATCTTTTGATCGAGTCACAATAAAAGTGAGTATATAAGGTACTTATTAGTGAGTACCTAATATTATCTGATAAGATTTGAGTCTAGTTAGATATAAATGGAAATATTAAAAGGAAATCACATCCCTACGGATGATCATGATCATATACAGGAACATCTATTACTTATGTAATGCTATCTCAACATTAATCAAAGCCTATCTATTCTAATTAAGTAGTGTAATTATTTACAAATCATATGAGATAGTAGTATTGTAGTACATATAAATGATTCATATATACCTCCTCGATGCTTCCATCCTCAATATCTGTGTTGAAAGAGAGAAGCATACGTTCGTGGAGCAAATTTTCTAAATCTTCCACGTACCGTGGCGCTGCACATTAACACGTATATTGTGGAAATGTTCTCTTCTCAGACAATCTAACTCTACAGCGATAATAACCATAAAGATTTAAGTTATACGTAAGTGATGCATCGGATAAAATGAATAAAAAGAAAGAACCTTTAGATTGAGAGAACCAAGAGAGAATATCGGCAGAGAGTTGTTGAGCTTTGTGGGTGGAGTCCCAGCCACCCCATTGGTTCTGGACGGCCATTTCTAGGCCATTCCATTGTGACAAAACCATCGACACGCCTTCTCGCAAACGATCATGTTCATGGGACCTTTCTACGATAGATGATGATGAAGTTGTTATCATACGTCCACCGTTGATGGATCCCATGGCATTAAGTACTAGGCCGTCTCCACCCTGCTCGATCAAAATAACCTAACAAAACTTTCTCTCTTTATCTGGACGATGATCGAGGAGTGCAAAGAGAGAAAAAAAGGAAGAGGCTTGTAATTGAGTTTTTAGAATGAGAGAGAGAGATAGAGCGAAATGCGTGGAGTGAAGAGAGAGACTGGGAAAAAATGTGTGAGATGTCGGAAACGGAACAACTTAGACATAGTTTGGCATTTTTTTGTCTGAGGCCTTTGTGAGCATATTACTCACATGGATTTTTCATGTGTGATGCTTTGTAATAATACAGAGCTTATTAAGTCGATTTTTATTTAAATAAGGAAATTTGTTTGTGTGCATGAGTTGGCCTTAACCAGCCTGGTTAATTAATTGATTGATTATTCATGTCCAAATCTGATGATAGGTGCGTTGTATTATGCTAACTAATTAGCTTTTCTTTTCATTTAGGCCAAACTGAAACTCTGTATGATCTCCTTTGTGAAAGTTTAACAGATATGACAACAATTTAGTGTTGAAAAATTAAAAGATGACATGTGTTTCTTATTTTCAAAGTTGAAGAAAAATTAAATAACATATGCAATATCATTTTACAACAATAAAACATTATGTGTTAGTATATCATCGGGCCAAATTTTAAAAAATAAGTATATAAAGTATTCACTAATAAGTATCTCAATATTATTCAACAATTTATAAAGAGAAAATGACAAGATTGTCTAACTCTATTCATTTTTTGAAAACCTTCTTGTTTGTCAGATTTATTACTTGTTGTCACTTATACAATTTAACAATTTAAAATGATACTCACATTATTTACACAAATTATAACACGTGAGCAGTTATCACTATTGGGACTCTAATTAAACTCCAGTTATATTATATGAATTAAGTCACCATATTAGTGTATGCCATGTAAAGCATAAAATAGTGCATACAAATAAGAAAAAATTTATTTGTACCCATAAAAGCTTCTTTCCACACCCAACTTTCACCTATATATTTTTAATTAAATTATCAATATCTCTTTAAATCCAAATTTACTACCTAAACTATCTTCACAAACCTTATCTATACACTCATTTAAAAAATAAAAAACTAACTTCTTTGTCTCCTCAGTGACTCTATTGCGCAAACAGACTAGAGACTCGATGGCTTGGTGAGCCTCCACTCCGACCCCCGGGCAAAGGAGTTGTGATTATAAAGTAAGACTGCCCTCGCTATATATATAATGTAAAGTTTTATATGTAAATTTATCTAACTGCTAAATAAAAGATAAATCACATTGTTATAATGCTGAGGCATCTGCTAACATAGGACATTGTAACGACACCCCAAAGGTTAAGGTGTTCTCAAGTAAAATTCTTATTTTTCGTCCATATGGCATATAGTAGTTGACGTGTCATCAAACTAGCATATATTTTAGCAAAAAAGGGATCAATTATGTACTACATAAGAAAACAACAAAAGTTAGATTCACAATGATGTAAACAATTAGGTTGATGAAGTGGCCAATGAAGTTGTATGTAGCTGTACTAGGAGTAAAGCTTGGGATTGGATGCTGGTATCGATGAGGCGAGGCTTAATTAGGGGCAAGAATTTGTGTGGATAGACATGCATGGCTGTTGTTTTGGTGATTGCAATGGTGGTTATGGCAGAGGATGCAGCGGAATCGGCTGTTTTGAGTTTTCATTTGTTTCGGTCTTAACTTTTGGTCGGACCACTGTTGTTTGTTTGTGTATTTTGTGTTTGGTCCTTTTTGTTGTAAAATTTGGTCCTCTGTGTTGTAAAGTTTGTTGTTGGTAATGTATGTTACCTTTGATAAAAAAAAAAAAAAATTATAACTTTAAGGGTTTGTTTGGAATTCCATCTAGAAAAGGCTAAATTGTTATAAACATTGTATTAAAGTGTGACTGTGTAAACCCTAAATTAGATTTGATACTAGTTATTCTTCCCTATCAGGACTTGTATTCCTTAGAGAAGAAGGATTCTTCCTTCCCTTATTACTATAAATAAAGGCACTGCATAGGGGGAATAACACATCCTCTTACAGCTGTGTTTAGGAATCTGACGTGGAAGTTTTCTGCATCAAACCAATTCATCAATATCATCATGCAATCAGGTTCTTCAAAAATAACGGTTTTTATGTCGATAATTTTGCAGCTCTGATAGTGTGAACATTCACCATAATGCATGACCCAACTTTACATTTTTCGAATTTTAGATTCTACATAAATTGTGTATGCATTATATCCATAATTATTGAATTATGTGAATTGATATTGCCATGAATTGTATCAAATACATGTACAAGCATTGAATTATATGTTGAATATTCATGAAATTATATTAATCTATAATCTGGAAATTGAAAAAAAAAATTAAAAATTAGGATTCCAAGAAACCCATCATGTCGCTACCATATTGCGAGCCGCTGCTTTCCAACCGCACCGCGTCGAGCCACTAACACTAGGACTGCAGCCTACGTGGCTGCGCCATGCCGCAAAACCACAAGCCAGAGCCAAGGGCGCCAAGTTTAAAACCCAGAACCTTGACGCCTTCCATGGCGTCTCCACCGTTGCAGGTTGGCATGCAGTTAAACCTTGCCCATGGGTCATCATCCCTCGATAAATTTTTGACCAAGATTCTTTCGAATCTCATTGGATTTTTTGAAATTCCGGTTTAAATACTCTATGGTTTTGGTTGAAATGTGGAGATTTCCCTATCTTTGTTTATATTCATGGTCCCCATTGATTCACAAACTCGCCCCCGAGGTTTTTGTCCCAAAACATGATCGCCTGAAGCAATGGCACCAATCATCTTCTTCGGTGAATAAACCCAATAGCGGTTAGGATGTTCCATGGACACCCAAGGCCCTTGGGCCAACCCATGACCTTGGCCTAACAATGTAAAACGAAAAAAAAAAGTTTTTTTTTTCTTTTATTGGGCTTGCCTGCAATGGCCCATTGTATTGGCTTGGCCTCTATGACATTAACCCGTTGGGCTATGGTGTCCCACTACATGGCACCACTCCAGATCCCAGCCCGCAGTTAGTGACTCGGTGCATTTGCATTGCGATGCACCTTATCACATCCTCGCATGGTTGTGGTGTTCCCATGTATCGTTATGCACAAGATTGCGTCCCCCGGGTAAACGTACATTGTGAAGCACCAAATCACACCTCTGTATAGGCCCTGCAGCCCTAGCCTGCTCCTCGCTGCACCAGATTAGAGCTCATTTTGAGCCTCTGTTCTTGGGTCTGCTTCCCGTACCTATACCAACCCAGTTTTTGGGCTTGGGCCACACAACCATAACTAATCAGCCTACATGTGGCCTTTGGGCTTTGGTTCATATTTTTGGTCCTCGAGTTTAATTGCCTACTTGTATATATATGCGTTTGTTTGCAGGCACTATGAACTTGAAGTTCATAAACTTTTCTAAAAAAAAAAAAATTAATTGAATGGATTTAAGTTTTTGAACTTTTATGCATGTGACTAGTTTAATTAATTTTATTCTAGGTATGACTAGTGAGAAAGTTAGTTGTCCACCAGATAATGCAACCACGCGTACCGTTTTGCGTCAACGCATTTATGTCACTAACTTCATACCTAAGAATACACCCCTGACAACCCTCCCAAGTCCATCAACCTGATCGAAGTATACGAAAAGGCTCATATAATGTTGTCCAATGACACTATTTTGACCATTCAAGAGGCACTTTATTCTCCACATTCCGGAAGAACATTGTTGAGCGTTAAAGATATTTGAGACAATAATTAGACAATAACTACAATGCTGAAAACTATGTAGAAAACCCAATTGAATTTTTATGCATCCCTTCCTATAAATATGGCTAGAAGCATATTTTAGAAAAGATGAAGCGTATCCCAAGTGGTCTGTATACTACAACCACACACCCTATAGAGAGCCACTATGTGGCCGACCCTACCTCAGGGATTGCATAAGAAATTACACTTTGGCATGATCGTTTGGGACACCATGGACGAACAGCGATGCGTCGTATCCTCAAATCTTCACACGGGTATCCACTATCACCCACTTACTCTCACTTACGTACCTTTGGATGTATGTGTTTCCCTTATCTTGGGCACTATATACAAAACAAACTAATGAACTGATCTATTGAGTGTGTTTTTGTGGGTTATAGTCATTCTCATAAAGGATATAGGTGCCTTGATCCTACCACCGGCCGTATTTATATCTCCCGACACGTGGTGTTTAATGAGATGGAATTTCCGTTTGCCAAGCCAACAGCCCAGCTGCCACCTGCATGTGTGGACCTTGTTATTCAACCCATTACAACTGCGCCTTCCTCCATTTGTAGTAGGCTGCTGCCTACACAGATTCTTACTGGGGCCATGCTTGCTAGCCTAACCTGTGAGTCTACTCCCGTGCCTCCAGAGCCTCCTATCACCACTGAAATAAGAGGCAGCCTGCCGCAGGATGACGTTCCACCCCCAAGGATGGGACTCGCAAACAAAAGTCCTATAATGATGGCACTATTTGGTATCATCTTCCTCATGCCCTTTCCATTTCGCTTTCCACTGACGAACCAACTTGTTTTACACAGGCCAATCGTTAACCCGAATGGCGTGCTGCCATGACGGAAGAGATTAATGCTCTTCTAAAAAATCAGACTTGGGTACTCGTTCCACCATCTCATTCACAAAACAAAGTTGGGTGCAAGTGGTTTTATCAAATTAAACGGAATTCTGACAGTAGCATTGAGTGTTACAAAGCTCGCTTGGTCGCCAAAGGATTCCACCAACAACCGGGTATCGATTATGACGAAACCTTCAGCCTTATTGTCAAACCGACGACTATCTGAACATTTCTCAGCTTGGCAATATCTAATGGTTGGTCTGTTTGTCAACTTGATGTGAAAAACGCTTTCCTACACGGCCACTCGTAAGAGGAGGTGTATATGTCTTAGCCCCCTGGATTCGTTGATCCTCAAAGACCTAATCATGTTTGTCGTCTTATCAAGGCTCTTTAGGGGGCGTTTGTTTGACTGGATTAGAGGGGACTGGACTAGACTAGACTGTAGTCCTGTGTTTGTTTCACGCCGGGACTACGTTTAATGGGACTCGCCTAGACTAAGTCGGACTAAAAGCTTCGTTGAAGGGTCTTCGTAAGACCCCCCGAAATTGGCCTGATTGCTAAGCCAAATCTGCTCGCTTCACCCATCCCTGTTTCGTTCCTCCCATCTGCTTCTATCTCGTGTCCCACAACCCTTTTCAAATCCAGACCTCGTAAAATTAAAAAAAAAATACAAAAAATTTGCAGCGGGATGATCATGGTTGTTTCAATCACACATGCACCCAGAAAAATTCGAACCCAGATAACCCAGAAAATCCTAAAATTTGAACTTAGAAAACTCAAAAACCCAGGAAATCCAAAAAAAAAAAAAATGTAGTGGGATGATCATGGTTGTTTCAATCACACATGCACCCAGAAAAACCAAACCAGATCCAACCCTTATCCTCCACCTTTGAGCCAATCACACATGTAGCCCACCTCCTTCAATCTCTTTCTTGCTCTATGTTTTGATTTTAAGATCTGCAAGTGATTTTGTGAGAAGAAGTAAAGAGGCAGGAGGAAGAGGTGAAGTGTAGAGGAGGCGAAGAAGATGAAGTGAAGAGGTAGAGGATTTGCAATAAAAAAGGAGGAACAAAAATGGGAGAAAAAGGGAATGGGGAGGGAGAGACGGAGATAAAAAATGATGAAGAGAGATGGTTCTAGAAAATAGGGAAGAAGATATAGTAATGAAAAAATATTAATTGATATATTAAATTAAAAATAAAATATTAATAAATATAGATTAAATAATATAATATTAGAATCCTGCTTCTTAGTCCGACACTGTACCAAACGCTTTACTAAGTCAGTCCAGCTTAATCTAGTCAAAGCCAACCAGCTTAATCCTTGAAGCTAGTTCAGTCCGAGACAGTCCGGTGCAACAAACGCACCCTTATGGTCTTAAACAAGCCCCTCGGGCATGGTTCCACCGCTTCAGTTCTTATTTATTTATTTACGGTTTCGTACAAAGCAAAGCCGACAACTCCTTATTCCTTTATCGTCATGGTTCGTCCCGTATGTGGTTGTTGATATGCCGACAACTCCATTTTGCAGCACTTCATCGCATCCTTGGGTAAGGTTTTGACTTGAAGGATTTGGGAACTTTAAATTATTTTTTGACTTGAAGGATTTGGGAACTTTAAATTATTTCTTGGGGATACAAGTTCAAACCACCTCTAGCGGCATCCATCTTTCTCAAGTCAAGTATGCCTGTGATTTATTAAAAAATGTGTGTATGCTAGAGTGCAAACCAAGTTCTACACCTATTGCTGCAAAGGTCTCCCTATCCGCTCATGATGGTCCTCTTCTGTCTTCTCCTACCGAGTTCCGTATGCTTGTGGGCTGCCTCCAATACCTAACGTTAACACGTCCCGACATTTCGTTTGCTGTTAACAGCTTCGCACAGTACGTGAGTAACCCTCGATTGCCTCATCTCTTGGCTGTCAAGCGTATATTACGCTATATCAAAGGGACTATTGATCAAGGTTTGCTTCTTCGACCACAACCTCCTTCTGCCCTCATTTCAGCCTATTCTGACGCCGATTGGGTGGGGTGTGTCGATACCCGCCGCTCAACCACGGGTTATTTGATTTATCACGGCACAAATTTAGTCTCCTGGTCTTCTAAAAAGCAGCCCACGGTGTCGAAATCTAGCGCCGAATCTGAAAATCGGGCTTTATCCCATGCCTGCGCTGAAACTACGTGGCTGGCCTATTTATTTTATGAACTTGGAATCTGCACTCAGTTCCCTATTTACCCTTATTGTGATAATCTTAGCGCCACATACATGGCTGCCAACCCCGTATTCCATGCCCGCACGAGACACATCAAGTTGGACTACCATTTTGTACGCGAACGCGTGGCCTTCTGCAGCCACCAAGTTTCAATTGATCAGCCTGCAGACTTGTTGACAAAAGGCTTACTCAAAGGCATGGCATTTCGTCATTCGGTCCAAACTTGTTCATCCTTTGCTGCAATTTCCCGAGGGGGGGTGTTAAAGTAGAGTCCTAACCAATCTTACCTTCCTTTGTTATGTGAATGCTGCTGTATTATCAGGTTGTATTGGGAGAAATATAATCTCGTTAGGACACTTGTATAGCTGAACCATCTGTGTGTATTTATACAACAACTCAAACAACGAGTAAAAGAACTTTCACAAATATTCTAGACTTTTGTTATTGGTTTTATTCTTTACCGTGCCTCGCAGCTGTGTTTCTACATAACTGCTACCAAGGCAACACAGCATATTTAAGATAAAAAAATTTTCTTTCACCACCTTCATGCAGTAAAACGGTGGTTTATAAAAGTCTTGTAAACCAACATGCTAATGCTATGGTGGTGTTCGGGGCAGGAATTCCCGTCGGGGGTGTTTCCTGGCCGACGAGCACACAGCTCCCCTGGAGGTTTGGCGTCGGTTGAGGGCTGCTGTCGGGCTTCTGCTTTTCTGTCGGGCTTTGTCGGGCAAGTCTCGTCGGGCAAGACTGAAAGAGAAGGACATCGTTAACTTTGAGAGGGTGCCTTTGTGGGGCCTTAGGTGTAGGCCTTGAGGCTCACAATTAAGGTTAACATTTTGGTGCTCAGGCGTGCCACTGCCATCTTCATTATGGCAGATGTCGAATAGATGTCAAGTTTTAGTTGTGAATATGCATATGCCCGAGAAACTGTGTTAGATATAACAGGTGCCTTTGTGGGGCCTTAGGTATAGGCCTTGAGGCTTCCTGTCAAACTAAACCAATGCTTGAGCACATTATATTTGGTCTTTATGGTTGTCGGGGTCTTATAACTATTATATTTCTGATTATCCGAGTCTGAGAGGTAGAGCGAACCCAAATAGGTGCCTTTGTGGGGCCTTAGGTGTAGGCCTTAAGGTTTCCCATTAGAATCCGTTCTTACACTCAAACCATCTAGACCGCAGAATAGAATAAATCCAAATAAGTGCCTTTGTGGGGCCTTAGGTATAGGCCTTGAGGCTTCCTATCAGAATCCATTATATACTTAAGCGTTCTATAATAATCATGATATAATAGAAATAAAACCAAGAGGTTGGTTGATTACTTGCGCCCCAAGTAACTTCGGACTTCTCGTTTATCAAGGATTGTTGTGGATGGGTTAAGTCCACATAAAGTTCTTTTTTATGCCTTGAGGCCAAGGACTTTTAAACTAATCAGATTTACATGCCTGCGGGCTTAGGACTTGGATCTGATTTAAGCATTGAAGATATATTTAAATCGGATCCAAGTATTGAGAAAGCTTTGTCATCGTGATTTTGCTAGAAACGACTTGCATATAACTAAAAATATACAACATATTGCTAGACTTTAAAGAAAGAGAAGACAAAGACAGAGCAAAGCAGGTCGGGCAAGATTAAACCTTATCAATTAAGGCTGATCGTCTTGCAGGTCCCTATCTTTGTGGTTCTGTCAAAGGTCTGAAAGCTTAGAGGGGGAGAGGGGAAAGGAGAATACAAAGGGTGAATCGATACTACAACTTGTTCGAACAAGGTAGCAGAGCTATTACAGGGGTTGGGATAAAAGATTATCCCGCGGGGGATGAAGGCTTGGGCTGACTACAGCTTCGTTTTGAAAGGTAAATCTGGCTTTTTGAGCAGAGTTTGTGCTTTTGTTTGTTTGATTGAGTGTTTTTATTCCTGTCTTCTCTTCCTCCTTTTATAGACGACTCGGTTTGGCTCCTGTAGCGACAGCTTTGCCCGAATGCGGTCTGAGGGTGATAACTCATCAGTTTTATTAAATGTAATGCCATCATAAAGTACTTTATGGGCTGTGCAGTCTGATCAGTCTACACCACTTGGTCCTTGGGTAGGTAGGCAAGTGGCCCTTATGAATTGTATCAAGTCAGAAAAGGCCCTTTCCTGCTTTCCCAAGTTTCGGCCGGGCCTTGATCTTCTATTCCTCCAGGCCTCCTTTTGGGCCGACTCCATCCTTGGGCCAAAAATCGAGTTTTAATCCAAACAGGTGGGAGCTGTATGCAGAAGGGGCTTGTGCCTATCCTGGTCCTTATGTGAATCTGCAACTGCTCAGCGGTGGCGGATCTAAAGCGCACACATAAATTTGGTTGTTTATCTTGCATGTTTCAAAGCTAGCATACTTGTTTGTTCTCGTTTTATTTACTTATATTTTTCTTCCTCTATTTGACACGATCGCGATTTGTCTAAACAAATTTGGACTTGCAGGAGAAGGGAATTCAGACTTCTGAGAGGTGCCTCGATGATGGTACGCTTCTGCAGCAAGTCTTCCTCTTTGATATAGATGGTAAGATTTTTGTATCACAACTATTTTATATACACATACACAGAGTTTTATGATTATGAATTTCAATAAGTTTCCCCATTAATGATGAGTCGATATTATACTATATATTTTACCCTAATTTTAGTAATAATTTATTGGTTATTATGTGTGAATTTTGATACTTTGAATTATATTTCTAATGTAGGACATTCGACTTCCTCTGGAACAAAAAGTGATCAAATGGATGAATTTTGGAGTAATTCCAATGGAAGGATGTTCGTGAGTCTTTCAATATGATTGTATCAAAGTTTCAGATTTTTCTACTTAGCCGTATGACCGTGGTGATGAATTAAAGGCCCAGTGCGTAGCTTTCTCATATTGACGTTTCTGGACTTTTTGGGTATTTTGGAGGTTAAGAGGGTATATTTTGAGGAAGATTTCTGCTAAGGATTTGTAGGGGACGACTTCAGCTTTCAAAAGAGATCTTTTGGGACCAAATCGGAGTTGATTTGGTCGGTCAAAAGTCTGATTTTATGAGAAGTTCGAATTTTAGTTCAAATAGGAAACCTTTTTATTTTCTGTGTTATTATTTAATTATGTTTCCTAGTTTTACTCTAAAACTTTTTAGGGTTTTATTTTGTATTAGTATAAATAAAATATTTAGCCATTAGGGTTAAGTAGGAGAAAATGGGGAGAAAACGCACGGACACTTTAGAGAGCTTTTGGATTCAAGGTGTTTTCTATCATTGTTTTTAATAATATTTCGTTGTATGATTGTTAGTAACTAAATTCCGTTTGCTAGGTCGAGGCCACGAGCCTTAGCAAGAATATGTAGTTTCTTTTCAATTTGCTTATGATATTATGCATGCAGGTTGAATTATAAATCACCAGTTTATATTGTCTAATTGTCTTAATGCTTAGCTACCATTAGGATCTTTAGAAAAGTAATTTGATGCAATTTTGGTCGAAGGTTGGTCCTTGAAATTGACGAAGGCTTCTTGTGATTAATATGTGCAAGTTCACTTAGGATGGATACCACGTCTTAAGGGTTGTATGGTTTTTCAAAAGGTTTCACAAAACTTAATGAGTCATGCATATTTAGATTTGATCTGAATACCATAACGCTCTATGTTGGGGGTCCAAGTAGGCATATATTAGGAAAACCCAACCTTCAAAATATGCATGTGTAATTCATAAGTAATTGGAAGAATTACATATGATTGTTAAGGTGATGGCAGAACACTACTACAATACTAGCTTTAGGTGTCGGACGATCCTGGCGGTTAATAAGTCATTCTAACAGATAAAAGATATCCGACACATAATTTATTTACTGTCGGATTAAAGTTATTTTCTGTCGGATATATCCGGCATAAATTTTTAGCGGATTTAATAGTCATAAAATTATTATAACCCTCAGTATTTTTGAATTCTTTTTTTTTTTAAATATTTTTAACATATTCTGGCGGTTTCTAAGTTAATGGTGGCAGTTATAACCGACATAAATTGACTATTTTATTATTTTAAAATGTTACATTGATTAAAAATAAATAAATAAATAAACAAATGGTCTAATTTTTTTTTCACTCATGGTCCTGTTACCTAATCTCTGACTATTTTTTTTTTTTGTAATTTTTTACACATGCTATCTCGGAGTATACAAACATATTTGATAGTTGGATTGTTGAAACTAGTTTCGTAGAATGCATATCCTATCAAATTGATAGATTTAACAAACACTTAAGAGTTAATGTTATACTTCCATTAAGTATAAAAAATTATCCACTAGTGTAAATATTTTAAATTGAAGATCGAATTCGTTCAATGCTTTCTTATAGGGTCGAGGAGTGTAGCTGTAAAAAGTCATCAAAATTGGAGCTAAAATAACCGTTAAATTGTGATTTTTTATTTATAACCATTGAATTTTTTTGTTTCGTTACCTAATCTTTGAATGCTTATTTTTTACGATTTTTTACATATGCAATCTCGGAGTGTGTAAAAATAAGTTTGATGGTTGGATCGTTGAAAAAAGTTTAATAGAATGCATATTGCATCAAAATTGTAGATTAAACAAACACTTAGAGTTAATATTATACTTCTATTAAGTATAAAATAAGATTTTGTGGTATCCACTAGTGTAAATATTTTAAATTAAAGATCAAATTTATTCATTACATTCTTATAGGGTTGAGGAGTGTAGTTGTAAAAAATCATCAAAATCGGAGCTAAAATAACCGTTAAATTGTGATTTTTCTTTTATAACCATCGAAAACTTTTGTTCCATTACCTAATCTCTGAATGTTTGTTTTTTTACGATTTTTTACGTATGCAATCGCAGAGTGTGTACAAATATGTTTGACAGTTGGATCATTGAAAAAAGTTTCGTAGAATGCATATTGCGTCAAAACGGTAAATTAAACAAACACTTAGAGTTAATATTATACTTCTATTAAGTATAAAATAAGATTTTGTCGTATGCACTAGTGTAAATATTTTAAATTAAAGATCGATTTTATTCATTACATTCTTATAGGGTTGAGGAGTGTAGCTGTAAAAAATCATCAAAATCGGAGCTAAAATAACCGTTAAATTGTGATTTTTTGTTTATAATCGTCGAAAACTTTTGTTCTGTTACGTAATCTCTGAATGTTTGTTTTTTACGATTTTTTACGTATGCAATCTCGGAGTGTGTATAAATAAGTTTGACGGTTGGATCGTTGAAAAAAGTTTCATAGAATGCATGTTGCGTCAAAACGGTAGATTAAACAAACACTTGAGTTAATATTATACTTCAATTAAGTATAAATAAGATTTTGTGGTATCCACTAGTGTAAATATTTTAATTGAAGATCAAATCTATTCATTACATTCTTATAGGGTTGAGGAGTGTAGCTGTAAAAAATCATCAAAATCAGAGCTAAAATAACCGTTAAATTGTGATTTTTCTTTTATTACCGTCGAAAACTTTTGTTCCGTTACCTAATCTCTAAATGTTTGTTTTTTACGATTTTTTACGTATGCAATCTCGGAGTGTGTACGAATAAGTTTGACGGAAAAAAGTTTCGTAGAATGCATATTGCGTCAAAACGGTAGATTATACAAACACTTAGAATTAATATTATACTTCTATTAAGTATAAAATAAGATTTTGTGATATCTACTAGTGTAAATATTTTAAACTAGTTTCGTAGAATGCATAAATTTTCCAAAATTTTGAAGTGGGAAAAATAACTTGTGCTAAATTTTTATTTATGTTTTTCAAGTATTGATTAGACAATATTTAGTTTGTGTGAAGACATTTTCATTGTACAATTCTTTTTTTGTTTCTTTATCGCATATTTTACATGGATTATTATCTATTAAACCATACAATTATTTATTTAATTTTTAAAAACATATTCTATTTAAATACATATTATTTATTTATTTATTAAACCAAACAATTATTATTTTTTAAAATCGTAACAAAATTTGGGGGAAAGTTTAAAATTTTTAGAGGGAATTTTGGGTGGATTTTTGCCGCCATTTTGTTTCTATCGGTTATAACCGACATTAATGAGAAGTTTCTATCGGTTTTTATTTTAAAAAAATACTGAAAATATGACTTTAGCCCCTGAAACTCAAGTTTCTTTACATAAAACCCGACATAGTCTTTTTATCTGAATAAAACCCAATGACTAGGCTCCACATAAGCAAATTCATTAATTTGGCTTGCCTTTACACATTTTACATTTTGCAGATGCCTAAAATACCCCTAATTACCGTTTTAATGTAAACATTTAATTCTATGCAAATTTGAAAGGAGAGATTAATGGAAAAAAATGCATTAATGTTTAAAATAATAATATGTCATAACAAATTGTATGTTAAGGAAAAAAAGAACTAATAATGTTATACTTTCCTTAAGATTTCGTAATTGTTTTTCAAATTTGCATAAAATTAGACAATTTTAATTTAATCTAGTCATTTTCTTACCAAATGAAAATATGAAAGAGCACTATAAAATAATTTAGCTATATTTAAAAAATATAGGTAAATTATTTGGACATGTGTATTAGTAATAAATTTGCCCTGTATATGTAATGATACATGTAAAATAATTTACTTATAAAATAAAAAATGTTATTTGATTTCAAAATAAATTTATCTATATTTTATATAATAATATAGGTAAATTATTGCACACATATATATTAGTAGTAAAATGTGCCCAATATATATAATAATGCATGAAAATAATTCACCTACAAATAAAGGAAATTTGATTAAAAAATAATATATCTACTACTTTTTGTTTATAAATTTCAATTTCTTTTTTTTATATTACAAACATAATGTACCTACAATATAATTTACCTATTGTTTAATCTTATAAGAAAATAATGTATCTACTGTTTTATTTTTTATTTATTTTTTGTCGAATATCTACTGTTTTATTTTAGTAGAGATAATTTGTCTTGGTTTAATTCTTACAAAATAATTTAGGCACTGTTTAACTTTACCAAAATAATGGAACTACTATTTTAATTTACCTATAAAATAAATGCTATTTGATTCAAAATTAATTTACTTATATTTTACATACAAATATAGATAAATTATTTTTAACAAGCATATATGATAACAAACAAAAAATGCCTAACGTATGTAATAATCTAGGTAAAATAATTTACCTACAACATAAAAGAATATTAATTGGTTCTTTATTGTTTTTTATCCAACAATATTATTTGATGCAAAATAACTGATTGTACAAGGATTTTTTTTTTTCATATGAAAAATGTGCCCATAATTGTTTATGAACATGGTTAAATTAATATATATATATATATATATATTCCTAATATTTACCATACAAGAAAGGTGAAATTTTCCATATGGGGTTAATTACTAATCATAATTAGGGTAAGTAATAATATTTATTGACATAATTAGGGTTTTGTGGCATAAGTTGTAAATATGTGATAATAATTGGTTACATATTTGTCTACATGGTACTCTATTTGAAATTTGGGTTTTATTTGGATATTTAATATTAGGTGGGTTTTTGTTTGGAAAATAAGAGTTTCAAGGGCCATTTTCTAAAGAACCCAAAAAAATATTTCTGTCGGTTTTAACCGACAGTAATAAAACATTTCCACAATGTCATCCCTCCATCTCTTCCTTGTGCCGGTGCTTCTCCCTTCCCCCTTTTCTCCTCTCCTCATTTCCTTCTCCTTCTTTTCTCTCCTCATTTACCTCAAATACGGGGCAGTCGGTGTACGTTCCCAAGACGAAGAACCTCATCACGCTCGCGGGTCTGGCTTCAGAGCTCACTGTGCTCACCTGGAACAACACCGCCACCAAAACTCGACGCCGAATGCTGCCATTGAGAAGCTGAGGACGGTTCTGAAAGAAAAAGGAGCTGACATTTCCAAGTGTGAAGCTGTTTGTGAAGGGTTCGGGCCCGCACGCCATTGATTATGGCTGTGCTGCAGATGAGAAGCCTCCGAAAGAGGTTTTTGTAAGCCGGAAATGTGCCGAGGCAGTTCTTCGAGGTGCCCAGGTTAGCATTTTTCAATTTTCTTTCGAGAAATTATTTGCTTTGGTTACTCAGTGGTGGATGAAGGAGGTTGTTTTGGGGGGGGGGGGGGGGGGGTGGGTTTGATATGTAGGTGTATGTTCCTGGTGTACTGGGTTGCACTGCTCATGTCGAGAAAGGGGATATTGTGGCAGTTTCAGTTGCGGTTGAGCAGCCCGATGCTGATGGTGGATGGGTCGTTGGGATCACCCAAGGGACTGTGCTGCAACGTTCAGAGACAGGTGAGTAGTGTATTTGTTCCTGTGTGTGGGATTGAAGACTGGATCACAAAGATTGTGACTTTGCTTAAACGACTGTAGGTGAGTAGTGTATTTGTTCATGTTGCATATAATATAATTTTACGTTGAAAATTTAGTGTAGATTTTTACTTTATAGAGTGGAAGATATTATCTTTAGTAGCTGACATGGGTCGTTAATAAGGGAACTTTGATTTTCTTTTGTCTGATGTCTATCTTTTTGTTTGTTACCTAATTGATGAATAGTTGCTTGTTCTTTCATGGTTTTTTTATTGTTTTTTTGTACATTGAGCATGGTGAAACTTGTAGTTTGAAGTTGAAATTTTGAACTTGTTGGTTTGTGTTGGTTTGGTTTGGTTTGGTTTTTTTCTATGGAGTGTTATGAATGTTGGACTTTCCTTTCACTCTTTGAACTTCATTCACTCTGAACATTGTGTTTAACTTTTTCTTCCCTTTGTTTTGTTGGTAGGGTTCAGGTCAAGCAGTGGCAATTAGAGTAACAGCTGATTGATGTGCCTTCTATAACTGCAGGTTCCTTGGATGGCAGGTATACCCATTGCCCCAATTGGTGTCATTTTCTTAAATTTCCTGTTGGGTTCAAACTTTTACTGTTTTTACCGGGTAATCACGAGGTATTTGAGGATAAATGAGAGCAGTTATCAGTCTAATTGGTGGGTTCCTTCGAATATTAATGCAGGATACCTTGTACTTGCATTATGGAAAACAGTATCTCAAAGATTGTTATGTTGAAGGAAGTGTGGACTTCATTTTTGGCAATAGCACGGCGCTTCTGGAGCATTGTCATAACCACTGCAAGTTAGCAAGTTTCATAAATAACTGCCCAAAGCAGGAAATCTCCCCAGGAGACAACAGGATATGGAAAATGCAGAAATATTTTTTTTATTATTAATATATTTGCTATCGGTTTTATCCGACAAGAATGATTTTATTTATTTTTACAATAAATTCTCTGTCGGCTATAACCGACAGAAATCCTGGCGGTTTTTGTATTTTCTGTCGGTTTTATCTGACATAAATTCTCTTATTTATTTATTATAAATATATATCCTGTCGGATATAACTGACAATATTTCTGTCTGTTTTAGAGTATTTTCTGTCGGAAAATTCATTTCCTGACGTAGGCAATTCTGTCACTTATTATATCCGTCATTGCATCCATTTTCTGTCGGATAAAATCCGACAGTAATATACGTTTTTTGTTGGTTTTTGAACCGCCAGTTATAGATAATTTTGTAGTAGTGGAATCCTAGGCTTTTACAATTTAATTTTCAAAAATTATTTTCTTTTATCACTTTACTTAATTATTTTCTATTAAATTCCTTTTTATTATTTGAAATAAAAAAAAATTAACGTTTTCTCTAACTTTGTTTTAAGTAATTAATTAAGATTTGATTTAACATAAATTATTCATTCAATCATTGTGGAGAACGACCTTGCTAGAGCCGTCTTTACTACAATTATCTTGTACTCTTGCAAGTATTTTAGTGTTTTTATTAGTGTTTTTATCTCTATTTTTGCAGGTGGTAAAAATACCTATCAATTATCATACTATGAGTCTTGCAAGTATTTTAGTGTTTTTATTAGTGTTTTTATTTCAGTCAGGATTTTTATTTTTTATTTTTCAACTGTTGGTTGTGGGATTCATGTATTCTTCGACGCTTTCCTTTCGTTTTCTGAATCAGTCTTTACTCGTGCAGGGAATGGGCTGGAGGTTGCAGCACCTCAATGAATTCCACAGCACCACCGAAGGCAGCTTTCGAATTGTCGAGTGGGATAGCTAATTTCAGCTTTTGGTCTTTGTATTTCCAGAAATGTAAAGGAACAAAATGGAGACGATGAAAGCTTCAAAAGAACTATTTCATTTCTGTGTAAAATGATGATTTGATTCCAAACGGCTACATTCCTTGGAATTTGACAATGATGCAAAGATCCAAACCTAATGTAGAATTCCATGAGATTGTGACACATGGTAATCTAATGGCAGCATGTAAACCATAAGCTAGGAAAGAATCTAAGAGGTACACTTGTTATATGAGCTCAAGGAACTATCCAACACACTACCCCCACTACTACAAAAAATACATTTTATGATACGAAAAAAGATTTGTCGCGCAAAGCATGATTACGTTGCTCAAAACCTTGCGCGACGAAATTTTTATTGCGCAGGATTTGTCGCGCAAAGCTCATGAAGATAGAGTTTGCGCAACAAAAATTAGTCTTCATCATGCGAAGGTACTTCGCGCAATGAAATATTTCGTCGCGCAAAGTTTTTGGTTTTTTAATTTTAATTTGATTGTTTAATTTAATATTTTGCTTGACCAAATTAATTGTTTGTGCAACGAAATATTATGTTGCGCAAGTCTTTGACTTTCTGTTTTATTATTTCTCTTATTTTAATTTAATTATATTAATTGTTTGAGCGACAAAATATTTGATAGAGCAAGATTTTTGGAATTTTTCTTTTTTAATTTAATTTAATTATATGGCTTTATTTTTTAATTACTTTAATTTAAATTGACATATTCAAAATAAAATTACAAGTGAAAAATAATGATCAAATTATCCATAATATATATTATATTAAAATGTACCTATAAATTAACAAAGTAAAATAATAAACTCCTATACAAGTCTATTTTGGTGGTGGTGGTGGGGGATATGGTCCAATAGCGTCCTAATCCTCAACTCCTTAACTTCCACCGTCAAAGTCCCAACGATTTGAAAAAACAAATATGGTCAAATAACGAAAAAACAACATAAAATTATACCAAAAAAATTGCTCCTCCCCAAAATCGGCATGCCCCAAATCTGACCCAAAACTCCACCCCTCACCCTATCCCCTACCCCAAACCCAAAATTAACTCCAAAAACACATATTTATGAAAAAAATAAAAAATTTAGGGAGAAAATATATTTTGGCAAGATTGAGAGTGAGTGAGATAAAGAGTGAGAAATGAGCATGAGAGAGTGAAAGGAGAGAACTCGGATTTAGATTATTTGAGTAAATGCTCTTAATAATTTGAACTGTAATTTATTTACTTTAAAATGGTAGCTTCATAGGGTAGGTAATCGGACACCCGTTCTTGGTTATATCAGGAACTAATAAAACTTGAACTACAATCCTCTTAGATGTGAGAGGATACTAGGATAGGATAATTTAGTGTCCAATCCCGATTCCAAGCAACTTGAGCTACAATAAAATTAACTAATTTCTTTCATTGTTCAATGAACTGATGAGTGTCCTAAGCTGATAGATGAGAAATTTTTAGTTGTAACGAGAACATAAGTGGTATACTACGTGTTTTAATAGGAGTGGTGAAATTTTTTATTTTTTTAAGTTATTAACTTTTTAGCATACATATCTCACCATTTGTATAGTAATACGTTGTATACCATTCTATGTATCGGTCATACTGAAAAATCTCGCTAAGGGCTGGCAATCTACCAAACTGCAAACGCAAGCACTACTGATTAATGTAGCGTTGCAAGTCGAACTGTCCTGGCCTTTCTCTCGACACGTCTCCAAAAAACTCCACGTGTCAATAACATTCCACAACTATATATCACCGATATAAAAATCTCATGTTGTTCCCTTACTGCTTCACGTATGTATAGAACTAGTCAGAACCACCAAAACTGTTGAAAAAACGTTGTTTTATCACAAAATACTGATAAAAATGAGCCAGGAATAGCCACGGAGGCATCAGGAGGACAAGCCGGAACAGATCAAATACGGCGGTGTTTTCTCCATCTCAGGGCAACTAGCTGACAAGCCCGTTACACCGCAAGATGCTAACATGATGCAGACCGCCGAGACCATGATTTTCGGGCAGACCCAGAAGGGCGGTCCGGCTGCTGTCATGCAGTCAGCCGCCACCCGAAATGAAAAAGCCCGTCTCGTCCCCCATGACAAGGCTACTGATGTTGCTGGAAGTGAAGGTGTCACTGTTAGCAAAACTATGTCCTCGGCAGCGTTGTCGTCCCTGAGAAGGGATAACTCGAGTTGAAAAGTTATGGTTCTCGACCCAATAATTATTCTTCAGGTCAGTTCGCGAAAACGTTGACTTGACCGAGTTTTAATAGGAATGAGAGTGTTAGAACTGCCAAGGATCATGATGAGTTTTAATAAGATTTGCATTATTCTAAGGATTATAACTTATGCTTGATCAGAAAAGAATGAATTAAGTACTAAAGGAATTAGGTTCAGAATTCTAGTTCAGGTCAAAAAAGTCGAATCTGGATAGGTTTGAGTTTCAGCCAAAGAAGGCAAGAGAAAGGATAGAGAGGATATCCAGGAAACTGTCAAGAAGGCAGAGTCCTATCATGACTTTACCTTGAGATAATCAAGAAAATTATGGAGGTGACACGTGCATTTTTAGGTAAAAAGGACAAAATTACATTCGAGGCATACCGGGATTCTCACGCGCATGCAATGGACAATAACGGTTCAATCAAGCAAGAGTCAAGGGTGATCAAAATTGTATTTATTCAAAATCCTGTTATCATTCCTCATCAAATCCTCACTCAAAAAGGTAACTCTCATTTTTCCTATTCAATTTGTGATTAATTGCCAAGTTAATTGCAAGATATTATTTAACATAATATCTTGCAATTACACTCACAATTTGACCATATGTGGCCGACCCCTATTCTCCAAATATGACCGATCACTCCCCTATAAATAGCCATGTTTTCCCACTAAAAGGCTAAGCCATTCTCTACCCAAAAATTCCCAAACACATTCTCTTTCAAATTCTAACTTTGGCATTGGAGATTCTTTGGTCAAAACCCTCCCCCCATTCATCGTGGCTCGTGAGGCTTTTGACCTTAATCGTAGGTGTTATTATTTTGCATGCAGGTGCATTTTCGTCAAAGGAGAAGATAGCGGAAATTTGCATCCACAAATTGGTGTTTTCATTGAGAGTCTTGATTCACACGCTAGAAGAAGACTTTCATATTCAAAGTTTCCCATTTCTTGCTCATTCGTAGATTTTTTGTGCGTTCTTATTCCTAGAATTTTTTATAAAGTTTTTTGAATAAATGTAAAAGAAAAGTATAATGACTAGAAATTCAGAAACCACTATGTTCAAAGATTTGGACAATGTGATGGAGATCGTGACGTAGCCCTACCACGACGATCCACGAGACTTAACACGACGGTTAGTGGAGCGGCACCACCGTGGCAGCCACCACATCAGCAACCATTGTAGTAGCCCTTGGTGAGCCCATGGCCCACGGTAAGTAGGGAACAGCGAGGTAGCCACAAGGCCACGCCAATGTGCAGTAGTAAACCCAGGTGCCAAAGGCAGCCCAAGCCGTTGCCTCGGTAGCGTAGGCCTAAGCTTAACGCACAGCCTAAGTTGTCCAAGCCCAGCGTTCATTGGCCCAAGGCCAGTACGAGCCCAAGCCTAGTGCCTAAGCGCGCCGCACTTAAGGTAGCATGTACACATGGCCCAACCTATTCCGTAGCCCTCATAGCAGCTCAAATCGATCCAAGATTGGTTCAACTGTGATAGGAGCATTTTTATACGACTTAATTGGCTTGTTCTCGTACGTTTACGTTGTGTGTCTTTAGTTATTTTAGTGTTTAAAGTCACTTTTATGTGTTTTCAGGTTTTAAGGTCAAAGTATGCATACATGTGCATTTTGGAGTCGTTTGGAGTAGTTTTTGTGCATCAAATGGATTGCATATGCTTGGAAGTAAGAAGATGGACGAAATTGAAGATCAAATGAGCATAGGATTGAATGATGATGTGAAGAATTGGATTCAAGACAAATAAAGAACGATGTGTTCAAAAATAAGCAACCAGCCGTGTGCTCCACCCTTGCCATTACTCTTCCTTGCCGTGCAAGGAAGAGTCATTCTTTCCTAAATCTTGCATTTAAACACTTTCCTAATCTACTTTAAAGCCTTGCCACACCTTTTAGCTTATTTCCTTTAAATTTCTGATTTGTTTCCCTAAATTGTAGAAGCTTTAGACTTAATTTCTGTTTACCTAGTTAACCTAGGGTTTTATTTCCTTTATCCTTTTAAATAAACCCCTTGTTGTAGCAAACACATGGTAAAGAAAAGAATGTTGCAGCACACACATGGGAGCACACGGCATGGGCAGAAATTGTGTGTGTTTTGTGGTTGAAATGATGAAGCATGTGTGTGTGTAAATGTAAAGGAGAAACATGGCAGAAAATGTGTGTGTTTTGTGGTTGAAATGATGCAAAGAACATGTATGTGTGCAAGTGTAATGGCAAGGCAAAGAAACATGGCAGCAAACCCACATGCAAAGTGGAAGAAAAGCACAAGGCATGGGCAGAAAATTGGTGTGTTTTGTGGTTGAAATGATGAAGCATGTGTGTATAAATGTAAAGGGGAAACATGACAACTCATACCCACACAAGCTGCACATGCAAAGGAAATGGAGTGGTCCTCTCTCAAGCCTATAAATACCACCTCCCATATTCATCAAATAGAACAGATTTTGATCCCTTACCTTAGCCGCACCTCTCCATCACCATTCTCTAAAAATTCAGCCAAACACCACCCCTAGCCACACCACCCATCAACCCTAAACCTTTCCATACCATTCCCCATCCATTCTACACCATAAAAACCACCCAAAACCTGTTCTAAATCTCTTATGCCGTGACTATTGCAAGGAAGGAAGGAGAAGGAACATCTTGTGCCGTGCCTATGCCCAAGCCTTGGGAGTGTTGGAGCGTTTCTAGGTGTTTTCTATCTTTGATTTCAATGTTTAATTTAAGTTATCTTTGTGTAATTACGAGCATGAGGAACTAAACCCCTCTTAGTTAGGGGGTGATTCGAAACTATGTTCATGCTTGCAATATGATTTGATTACATCCAGTTGTGATTCATAAGTTGTGAATTCAATTTACTTATCCGTTCGTATAAAAACTGATTTGTGTATGTTGGTTGAGAGTGCACGCTTAATTTTCATGCATGAATTTGACGCTAGAATATAAGGGAGTTTCACCTAATCGTTATGAACTTATATTCACAAGTAGTGAAGGTTGCTAGTCACAATCACGTTAAGTAAATTCTTGGCATAAGTTTCATGCAAATCATAGTAACGAGTGCCTCGTCAATGCTTATGTTTTTCATAGAACTTAATGATTCTTGCTTGTATCTCTATTATGCAATTCATGTAGGGAACTTGTAGGGAATGTTTTGGGTTGTCGTATGCAATCATCCAACCCAATAACTTGTGGAAATACTGAGGGTTAATTAGTGTAATTCACGGTTAATTTGGGGCGTTGAGTATTCATAGTTTATCGAAAAGCAACTGGAAATCGTTTTGTATGCAAGTGTAACATGTGTGGAGAAGAACCTCCTAGCTAGCCTTCCATCCATAAGTTTCATTCAAATTCATTTACAATCTGTTTTGATTAAACCCAAATTTGTCTAAGAATCTGTTTACTTTGTTCTTGTCTTAATTTAATTATTTTCGTCCAAAATCAACCCCATCTTATTTCTTTGAGTCATATTAATTAGAACTTGTCTTAGATTATGTTTTTAAGTGTTTTAGTTCATTAGAAAACCAAAATTCGTCCAAGTTTGTGTTAGAGTCCCAAAACTGCCTAGAAAGTGTTTTTAAGGCAGTTTTGAGTCTTTGGTTGCTGTTTTGAATCTTTTTGTTTATCTTAGTATTTTAAAGTATAGTTTTGCATTCTTTGAGTCTAGTTCAGTGTTTTAAAATTTGTTTTTACATTTTCAAGTTAGTTTCCAAGTGATTTAGCAATCCCTCCTAATCCCCGGCCTAGAACGATCCCTACTTACATACTTTACTACATTTGATAAAAAGAGGGTTTAATTTGTGTGCTTATATATTTCGCATCAAATTTTTGGCGCCGTTGCCGGGGATTAGCATTTGCTAATCCCTGGTTGTTTCTTTTTATTTATTTTTGTGTGTTTTTATTTTAGTTTGCTGATTGGGTTTATTTCTTATTTTCAGGTACTAGTTTATGACTTGTAGTTCTCAACAGATTAGTGCAAACATCTCAGAGTTCGACGGTGATTTTGAAAGAACTTTGAGAAGAAAGAAGAGGCATCCAGAACCTAGTGAACCTAGTTCAAGTTCAGAGGCCGAATATGAATTTGAAGAAAAAGAAGAAGAAGCCATGGACAACCGAACACTCAAGGAGCTCGCCGCTTCGGGATTAGATAATGCCGCACCTTTGTGTATCCAATATCCCACGGCTGCGCAAGGTAAGACCGAAGAGTTCGAGTTAAAGTCAAGTTTGCTCCACCACATTCCAAAATACCATGGGCTGTCCATGGAGGATCCGAACAAGCATTTAAAAGAATTTGAAGTGGTGTGTTCAAGCATGACTCCGGTTAACGTCGACGGAAGTATTTTGAAGATGAAGGCTTTTCCATTCTCTTTAATGGATAAAGCCAAAGATTGGTTGTACGAGTTAGCTCCCGGAACTGTCACATCTTGGGAGAGTATGAAGATGGCATTTTTGGAGAAGTTTTTCCCAACTTCTCGAATCATTCTCCTACGTAAAAAGATTAGTGGTATTCAGCAAGAGGAAGGTGAGTCTTTTCCCACTTATTATGAACGTTTTAAATCACTTGTTGCTTCTTGTCCACAACATTAGATGAAGGAGGAGTTACTTCTACAATACTTTTACGAGGGGCTCCTACCACTTGAACGTCAAATGCTCGATGCCTCGGCGAGTGGAGCATTGGTGGACAAAACACCCATGGCTGCCAAGATCTTGATCGCTAATCGAGCATTGAACGCTTAACATTACGAAGGCGTTGGCCAAAGAGGACCCCCACGGCAACAAGTACATGAGGTAAGTTCCATATCCGACATTCATTCACAATTAGCTAATCTTACTTCTATTGTGTCTCAGATGGCCGAAGGAATGAGAATGCAAAGGCCAATGGTGTGTGGCGTATGTTCTATCCAAGGACATGCCTCGGAAAAGTGCCCTCAACTCATTGAGAATGGTGGATGGGAGAGCGCTAACGCAATTGGATTTCAAGGCCAAAACCAACCGAGGAACGATCCATATTCAAACACATATAATCCAGGTTGGAGAGACCATCCAAACTTCAAGTGGAGGGAGGCCCAACAACCCCAACAACAAGGAGGCTTTAGGCAACAACCCTCGGGGTTTTTCACCAAGCCATACGCACCCCCACATGTTCCACAACAATCTGCCCCAAATGCTTCAGGTACATCTCTAGACAATGATACACTTCTTAAGTTACTAACTAATTTTTCTCAGGGGCAAGAAAATCAAGCAAAAGCAATGCAAAACCAAGACAAAAGGGTGGATCAATTGGAGAAACAAATTGGGCAGATTGCAGACTTTGTGAGCAAATTTCGAGACCCAGGCCAACTCCCTAGTTCAACCATTCAAAATCCAAAGGGAGGGTTTGAAACAGCCAAAGCGATCACCCTAAGAAGTGGCAAGGAGGTTGGGGCAGGTTCTTCATAAAAAACAGGTCACAAAGAGGATGAGAAACTTCAAATTAAGGAGGAAGAATCAAACCAACCCACGGCAAGGGTGGAAACACCTTTGCCGCCGGTTCCCATGGCACAACCACAATCCAATTTGTTCAACAAAGGCAAGAATGTGTCCAATTCGGTTTATACTAATGTTATTCCACCCAATGTACCATTTCCTAGCAGATTTTTGCAATCCAAGAACGAAGAGGAGGAAAAAGATGTTCTAGAGACATTTAGGAAAGTTCAAGTCAACATACCCCTTTTGGATGCAATCAAGCAAATCCCGAAGTATGCCAAGTTTTTGAAAAAGCTTTGTACAACAAAGAAACGTTTTCGGGAGAAAGAAGTGGTACATGTAAGTGAGAATGTCTCTGCCATCTTGCAACGAAAACTACCCCCCAAATGCAAAGATCCGGGTAGTTTTACAATTCCTTGTGTCATTGGTAACACTCGTTTTGAATCTGCCATGTTAGATTTAGGTGCTTCAATAAATGTTATGCCATATTCAATTTATGCATCTATGAACTTAGGCAAGTTGAAAAATGATGGTGTAATCATACAATTGGCTGATAGATCTAACGCCTGTCCAAAGGGAGTTTTGGAAGATGTTCTTGTGCAGGTAAATCACTTAATCTTTCCGGCGGATTTCTATGTTCTCGAAATGGATGAATCGGACCATACCCCTTAATTGCCCATCCTCATTGGAAGACCTTTCATGAAAACGGCTCAAACCAGGATTGATGTGGCCAAAGGAGAAGTAACTATGGCATTTGGTGGTGATAGGATTAGTTTTAAGATTTCTGAATCCATTGAGACTCCTAATGTTGTTCGTTCTTGTTGTGCCATTGATAAAATAAAAAAGATAGGACCGGACCGTTCAGCACCAAGCACAAAGGATGCATCAGGAACCATGCAAGACGAGGGAATTGGAGTGGAGCACAGGACTATACGACCACTGCCCTCAAAGTGCTCAAATTGGCCGAAAGCACCACGGGAAAGAATGTTCACACTGCTGCCACTCCATCACAGCACATTGGTAAGCCACCTAGTCCAATTTCGATTCCAATTTCAACTAATAGGTTGTTACCTTCTTTGGTGCAGATACCTAATCAAATGCAAGGTAGTGGGGAAGTGTACATTGATTTTTGGAAGCAAAACGCCCCAATCATGAGGGAGTACTACTCCCTTCCTTTCATAGAGCCAAAGTATGAATATTTCAAGGAGCATGCCGTGGACTCCATTGGGGAGTAATTGAGCTTTTCGTTCGGCTGCACGACGTTAAAGTAAGCGCTTCTTGGGAGGCAACCCATGTATTCAAATAAGGAAGATCTAGGAATCGCTTCACAATCGGTTTTGCGTTTCTAAAAACCTTCCATTTACTACGTTTTTTTTTTTCATTTTTAGTTGTTGCTTGTTTGATTTCTTTTGGTGTGGATTTTTGGTAAACAAGATGCTTTTTCATTGATTTTTGTAGAAAGGGAACATTAAGTAGAAAATTACAAGAGGGAGCCTTCACAAAGGCTGCTTAGGAGAAGTCTCAGTAGTCGGCGGAGCCTCAGCAGTCGGCGGAGCCCCAGAAGGAGGAGGCAGCGGAGGTTGATCATTTGGAGCTTCAGTACGCGGTACAGCCCCAGAAGACGAAGGCAAATGCTGTTGGAACAAGCCCACAAACCTCTGATGATCAAGTAAGATCTGACCATCAGATGCCTGCATCTGGTCAATTTTCCTTTTCATGTTTGTGGCATAGTTGTGTGCGAGCTTGTGCAATTGTTTATTTTCATGCTTAAGCCCTCTAATCTCTTGCTTGAGACTCATCACTTCAGCCGCCAATGATTCAACTTGACGGGTTCGGGCAAATAGGCGTTGGGCCATATTGGACACGAAACCTGCGCACTGCACACTGAGAGCCAGAGATTCCTTAACAGCCAACTCATTAGACCGTTTGGCAAGTAGTCTGTTATCTTTGGGAGTGACAAGGCTCCTGGCCACCACCGTAGCTGTCATATCATTCTTCATCACCGAATCCCCAACGGTAAGGGGACCAGTAGGGGATATGAATGATGGGCGCCATATGTTGTCTGGAGAAGGCGGGGCTGCCTCTTCACCAAGGTTCAAGTCAAAACGACGGTCGGAAGGGCCAGACATTTTTCAGAGGTGTTAAAGAAAGAGGAGATCGGACAAGTTAAGATCGTAGAAGTGCAAAATGGGAGTTTTTACAGGCAAAAATTCAAGTATGCTTTGAACGTCCTGCATACCTCTATAAAAATCAGCACGCGATGGGATTTCAGAGATCGAAGAGACGAGCTCAGAAATCGAAGAAGCCAATTCAAAGATCGAAGAGGCGCCAGCTTTCTCAAAAGTTGGGCTTGCTCACAAACCACCGATTCCAGATATCGAAAAGTGTCAGCTTTCTCAGCCTCGTCAGCACCCGTCACACGCAAACTCAGCTTTGTGAAAATCACGAGTAGTTTGTCGAAGCGCCGATTCCAACCATTTGTCTCTCTCAGCCTCGTCAGCACTTGTCACATGCAGAGAAAGCTTTGCGGAAATCACGGGCAGTTTTTCGAAGCGCCGATTCTAACCATCTATCTTTGAGGAAATCACGGGCAATCTGTCGATGATTTCTGTTGAAGTAGAAAACACGTGAAGTTTACTGTTCAATCATCCAACGGTTGCCAACAGGAGTGAAAGAACAGTACCGGTTATTATTTCCTATAAATGTCGACCTTCACCCTCAATTGCAAGGCAGACATACATAACCCTTCTTTTTCTCAAAGAATGCCTTTCCAACAAACCCTCTTAAGTCACTCAGTGTTCCTTATTCCTTGGGGTACCTCTGCAAACAACCTATCCAAAGCAAAAGTATTTCATATCATGAAGGTTGAAAGCAAGAGTATCTCATATCATGCTTTCTCCCTGTCCTTCTCCTTGTCGTTGTTTTAGGACAAGGAGAAAGTGAGTAATCAGCCAACACTTGGTATTAATCTTCCGATCTAGAACCGACTGCCTGGAACCCCTTCCTGATTGCTTACCTAGCCTTGCTCTCGAGTACTCATCTTCATCATTTTATGCTTCCGCTTCGTCTACCGCATCATAAGGGAAGTGAAAATGATACCTCGAAGCATGTGAAGACAATTTGCCAATTTATCCTCAGCTAGGGACAAGGAGAAAGAAAGCAAGAGGTAGGCACTTGGAAAGATTGAAGAAAGAAACAGACCAACACCTTTACCTCGTGCCTGCCCGTCGTGCAGAAGAAACAAGCAGAGAAGAATGCAGACTGCACAATCAAATCATCCCAGCAGAAGGAGTCTGATTTGAAACCAAGGAACTCTGATATTCCTCGCTCAGAATTCCAAACCAGTTCGAGATCAAAGCTATGGAAAGTCAACAAGATCATCTATCTCCAAAACCAGATTTGCGTTCTTAAACTCTACTCTGTCTATTTTTTGTTTACTTTGCTATACTTGTCATATTTATTCGTTGTTTGTTTATTTGCTTGTTTTGGTGTGAGTTTATGCTTGAAACATTGAGGACAATGTTTGATTTAAGTGTGGGGGGGGGGGGTAACCATTGTTTTGCATGAAATTCGTAGGAGTTTATCACCCATTACTTCTAATGTTGTTCCTTGCTCTTTTAAGTGTTTTCAAGCTGTTTTGGAGTGTTTCAGTGTGCTTTGACATAAAAATCCAAAAATCTCATAAAAATTTGAAAAATTGTTTTGAAAAACCCAAAAAGAGTTGTTTTTGTATGTTTATTTGTGTCTTAGGGTACCTTCCAACACAATGATGAGGATTTGGTTTTTAATTACATGACTGTTAAAGAGAGTTATAAACATGGATGACAATTTGATTTACTCTTTGGTGTATGCTTGGTTATGGTTATAATTTATGAATTCACATGCAATCAAAAAGAAAAAATCAATTTTTGTAACATGCTTGAAGGAAGGAACTCAAATGAACGCTACAACCTTGTGAGACTTGAGCCTAAACGTTATTTGGAGAGTTGATAATCTGTGCATTATTGTTTTCTAAGTCGTTGCATGATCTCATTATTCTTTGCTTGGTTACTACTTAGAAGGCGTTTCATCATTTAGTTCCAAATGCTAGAACTCATGCCCATTTCATTCAAAGCATGCTATTGAATTGCATAACACATATTCAAGAAGAAGTTGTGTAGTGACCACCACCTTAGCCAAATTGCCATGTATACTACTTCATTATATGTTCAAGTGTAAACCCCGTTGAGCCTTGCTTAGCCTGTTTTTCTTTGTTAATCACATCATCTCCACCTAGCCTAGATTAGGACCATCCATACCCTTGTTCTTAAAGCATAGTAAAGCATGATTCAAATTGAATTCCTGTTGAGTAATGTTTGGCAGAAAACAAGTGTGGAGGAAGTGTTTCTCATGTAAGTAGTGAGCCATAGGCACGGGTGGAAAGAAAAGAAAAGAAAAATACATTCATTAAAAAAAAAAAAAAAAAAAAAAAAAAGAAAAAGAAAAGTTGTGAAAATGTATGAAAAAGAGTTCTAAAGTGTTGAAGAAAGGGTCCAAAACATTAAATTCGGCCCTAAGTGTTGCTCAAATCTTCCCTTTGTGTTAAAAGTTGATTTCTGCATTCTAAAGTGAATTCTAAGTTTCGATTTCATTACTTTGCTTGCTATTGCCTTAGGAACATTTGTTATCCCTATCTTTCCTTTGTTAACCATTACCCCAAGCCCTGTTACAACCCTTGACTTCTATCTTGAGTGTTATGTGTTTCAATTTGTGGAGTTTGAATTTGGTATGAGCATATGGTGTCACTGGTTCTCGCATCTAAGTAGTAGCATTCCATTCATGAGATCATATCTAAACATGCTTATTAACTCCAGAAATTGGGTTCTTTGTGATAAATATATGTGAGTGTTCGTTTTCATATCTACATCAATCTTCTCACATATGACTAGTATAGGGTGTGTAGTTAGAAAATCTGAATGAAAATTGAGTGCATACTTTGTAAGGAATTGAGTAAATTCTCTAAGGCATGTTACTACATCAAAAACATTGTTTTAATCGATTAATTGTGAACAAGTAAATGGTGACTATGATTAAGTATGTGCTTAAGTGTGAAGATGACTCAAATCTGTGGGGATAATGATTTTTAACATGTCATGTGCATTGGAAATCCCTGAGGCAATTGTTGGAAAGTTTAGGTTGTGTTTTATTTGTTTTGTTTCGTTTTATTTCTTTGTTTGCTCGAGGACTAGCAAAAGCTAAGTGTGGGGGAATTTGATAGGAGCATTTTTATGCGACTTAATTGGCTTGTTCTCGTACGTTTACGTTGTGTGTCTTTAGTTATTTTAGTGTTTAAAGTCACTTTTATGTGTTTTCAGGTTTTAAGGTCAAAGTATGCATACATGTGCATTTTGGAGTCGTTTGGAGCAGTTTTTGTGCATCAAATGGATTGCATATGCTTGGAAGTAAGAAGATGGACGAAATTGAAGATCAAATGAGCATAGGATTGAATGATGATGTGAAGAATTGGATTCAAGACAAATAAAGAACGATGTGTTCAAAAATAAGCAACCAGCCGTGTGCTCCACCCTTGCCATTACTCTTCCTTGCCGTGCAAGGAAGAGTCATTCTTTCCTAAATCTTGCATTTAAACACTTTCCTAATCTACTTTAAAGCCTTGCCACACCTTTTAGCCTATTTCCTTTAAATTTCTGATTTGTTTCCCTAAATTGTAGAAGCTTTAGACTTAATTTCTGTTTACCTAGTTAACCTAGGGTTTTATTTCCTTTATCCCTTTAAATAAACCCCTTGTTGCAGCAAACACATGGTAAAGAAAAGAATGTTGCAGCACACATATGGGAGCACACGACATGGGCAGAAATTGTGTGTTTTGTGGTTGAAATGATGAAGCATGTGTGTGTGTAAATGTAAAGGAGAAACATGGCAGAAAATGTGTGTGTTTTGTGGTTGAAATGATGCAAAGAACATGTATGTGTGCAAGTGTAATGGCAAAGCAAAGAAACATGGCAGCAAACCCACATGCAAAGTGGAAGAAAAGCACAAGGCATGGGTAGAAAATTGGTGTGTTTTGTGGTTGAAATGATGAAGCATGTGTGTATAAATGTAAAGGGGAAACATGACAACTCATACCCACACAAGCTGCACATGCAAAGGAAATGGAGTGGTCCTCTCTCAAGCCTATAAATACCACCTCCCATATTCATCAAATAGAACAGATTTTGATCCCTTACCTTAGCCGCACCTCTCCATCACCATTCTCTAAAAATTCAGCCAAACACCACCCCTAGCCACACCACCCATCAACCCTAAACCTTTCCATACCATTCCCCATCCATTCTACACCATAAAAACCACCCAAAACCTGTTCTAAATCTCTTATGCCGTGACTATTGCAAGGAAGGAAGGAGAAGGAACATCTTGTGCCGTGCCTATGCCCAAGCCTTGGGAGTGTTGGAGCGTTTCTAGGTGTTTTCTATCTTTGATTTCAATGTTTAATTTAAGTTATCTTTGTGTAATTGCGAGCATGAGGAACTAAACCCCTCTTAGTTAGGGGGTGATTCGAAACTATGTTCATGCTTGCAATATGATTTGATTACATCCAGTTGTGATTCATAAGTTGTGAATTCAATTTACTTATCCGTTCGTAGAAAAACTGATTTGTGTATGTTGGTTGAGAGTGCACGCTTAATTTTCATGCATGAATTTGACGCTAGAATATAAGGGAGTTTCACCTAATCGTTATGAACTTATATTCACAAGTAGGGAAGGTTGCTAGTCACAATCACGTTAAGTAAACTCTTGGCATAAGTTTCATGCAAATCATAGTAACGAGTGCCTCGTCAATGCTTATGTTTTTCATAGAACTTAATGATTCTTGCTTGTATCTCTATTATGCAATTCATGTAGGGAACCTGTAGGGAATGTTTTGGGTTGTCGTATGCAATCATCCAACCCAATAACTTGTGGAAAAACTGAGGGTTAATTAGTGCAATTCACGGTTAATTTGGGGCGTTGAGTATTCATAGTTTATCGAAAAGCAACTGGAAATCGTTTTGTATGCAAGTGTAACATGTGTGGAGAAGAACCTCCTAGCTAGCCTTCCATCCATAAGTTTCATTCAAATTCATTTACAATCAGTTTTGATTCCACCCAAATTTGTCTAAGAATCTGTTTACTTTGTTCTTGTCTTAATTTAATTATTTTCGTCCAAAATCAACCCCATCTTATTTCTTTGAGTCATATTAATTAGAACTTGTCTTAGATTATGTTTTTAAGTGTTTTAGTTCATTAGAAAACCAAAATTCGTCCAAGTTTGTGTTAGAGTCCCAAAACTGCCCAGAAAGTGTTTTTAAGGCAGTTTTGAGTCTTTGGTTACTGTTTTGAATCTTTTTGTTTATCTTAGTATTTTAAAGTATAGTTTTGCATTCTTTGAGTCTAGTTCAGTGTTTTAAAATTTGTTTTTACGTTTTCAAGTCAGTTTCCAAGTGATTTAGCAATCCCTCCTAATCCCTGGCCTAGAACGATCCCTACTTACATACTTTACTACATTTGATAAAAAGAGGGTTTAATTTGTGTGCTTATATATTTCGCATCAAACTGTCCCAACTTCAAATTTCTAGACTGAAAATTGAACAAGGAGGTATTTTCACCCCATTTCTCCGCAGATTTGACATTTTCCAACTTAAATCTAGCACCTAAAGTCCATTACACTTCCACTACTCAGGGAGACGCATACCGTCCAAGCTCTTCCAACCCGAATGGCGAACAACATTTATCCCGAAGTGTAATAGAGGTGACAAGCACCCTCGTACAGCAGACGACCTTATTGAATCAGCTATTGCAGCATATCAAGATGCAGGACGCCCCAAACGAGGTGTCTCGAAGTAGGACAAGGGCAGGCGAACCTCTCCAACAACGTCCTGGCAAGCAGCTATTCGAACGTTTGGGCAATGTACACTCCTGACTAGGCCCCCAAGATAGCATATATTCTAGTCTTAGCGCGCGAAGGAGCGTGCACTATTGGATAGGCCCACGGACGAGCATACACTCACAGTTGGGGCCACATTCTGATAATCAGCGTGAGCAACCTTCCAGGTGAAGTGTACATTCGCGGCTAGGTTGGCAAGGAGCATCCTCCACCGCACATCGGAGTAGGCAGCATAACGGATGGAGAGAAATAGTTACTCAATATGGCTTAAGTTAAACTAGCAGCTTAAGAGAAATTTGCTCGACTGCTAGGAACGTACCATATGCACCGCAACCGCGACATAGACAAGTCGAACACATGGAAGAGCAGACTAGATTAACAGGTCAAGAACAGGGGCAACCAAGAGCTCCGTTACCCCAACAAAAGCAAATTCAGGAAGAAGTAGAGAGGCTCTTGATGGGACGAGGTCACTGATGAGGCACTACAATGGGACATGTCCAACATAAGCAGGTCACCCTTCACAGAAGAGATCAAGCAGGTAGAGCCTCCACATAAATTCAGCATGCGATATTTCACATCCTTCAAAAGAGATGGAGACCTAGAGGCACCTAAAGCACTATCGAAGCCCAATGATCTTCCATCGGAACAACGACGCTCTCATGTACAAAATATTTGCCACCACTTTATAAGGCAAGACGCAAGATTGGTTCCATACCTTGCCGTCATAATCCATTCAGAGTTTCTATGAGCTTTCTTTAGTTTTCACCAAGGAGTATTCATCATATCGCTCGATTAAGAAGAAGTCCGACCACTTGTTCAACATGAAAAAGAACTCAAATGAGTCTCTCCGCGATTATGTGAAGAGGTTCAAAGTAGAGAAGGAAAAGACAGTTGGAAGCAACGACTCGATAACTAGTGCAGCCTTCCAAAAAGGACTTTCCGCAGATCTGTCACTGTTCAGAGAATTGATCATGAAAGAACTCTGATAGACTCTTTCGCTTTGGCAGAGAAACAGGCACTTTCGGACGAGGCATTGCAACCAGACAAGGCACCCGAGCAGCCTAAAAAAGAATCAAAAGTAACTCAAAAGAAAGAGGATGAGAAGCAGTACAACAACAAAAGCAGGCAGGAGGCCAAGCGCAGAGACCGATCCTCAATCAAATGGGTCCCGAAACCGAATAACTACTTTAAGTTCTTGATCCCGATCCACCAAATCCTCCACGACATCAATAGTGAACCTTGGTTCAAGCTGCCGAAGCAATCAAAAGGAGATACCTCAAAGTTAGACCATACCAAGTACTGGGCATTCCATTGAGGTCCCGGTTACACAACTGACGACTGCTATACTTGGAAGAACTACTTAGAGAAGCTAGTGAAAGAAGGTAAGGTCGATAGATACTTGGACAAGCCATCTGCGCATCGTAGAAGAAACACAGACGTCAACAAAGAACCACCAACCAAGGCAATATGGATCAATGGCATCTTCGTCGAATTCGAGCATTTGGGAGCTACTAACAACTCTAAGAAGAAAAAGATCCAGCAAGCTCTACTAGTCTCACAGGTCCAAGCAGTCAATGCCCAACTTAGACCCATCATTGGCTTCATCAAACAGGATGTCGATGGCGTCGACTTCCCACATAACCGTACTAATGGTATATGTCCAACTAGCCCACGCTATAGTCGACAAAATGATGGTTGACAATGGAAGTGTAGTCAACCTACTTCAGCTCTCAATAATTCAGAAGATAGGCCTGGAAAACATAATCATACGCCGAACAGAGGTATTCACAGAATTCAACGAACATCTCGATTGCCATCGACAACATTACACTTGAAGTGAGAACACTTCCAGTTGTCTCAAAGTAGATGTTCACGATAATAAGTGACTCGTCTCCTTATAGTAGGATTATAAGGCGACCTTGGCTGATAAAGCTGAATGCCATAACCTCCGTTAAGTGTCAAAAAATCTGATTCCGCATCCCCGGATGAGGAGTCCAAAAAATCAAGTCTGACCAGGCCATATCTTGACAATGCACTGTGCAAGTACTGAAGAAGTAAAAAAAAGAAGACCTTTACCTCTAAAGAGGCTACCGAGGTCCAAAGGGACGATAAAGCTATCAAATAGCAATTACGGCAGACGGATCAAGAAGATGGTGTCTAAATCAACGTGCCAACAGACAAAATGGGATGGAAACCCAAAAAGAATGCCAAACACATCATTCTTGATCCTCAGCAGCTGGGGAAGACTGCTAGAATCGGCTTATGTCTGAGCCCTAAGGAAAAGGAGGAACTCATGGCTTTTATTAGGGAAAATCGTGATGTCTTTGCATGACCACTTTCTGACATGCTCGACATTGACCACAAGATAGCTTGCCACAAGCTGCACGTCGATCTCCCTGCTAAACCGATGAAACAAAAGAGGAGACATTTCGCACCCAAACGATGGCGATCATCGAAGCGGTAATTGATAAGCTATTTGAGGCTGGATTTATAGAAGAGGTAGCACACTCAACATGGCTTGCCAACGTCGTGCTAGTAATGAAGAAATAGAAGGTCAAATGGAGGGTTTACGTAGACTACACTAACCTCAACAAAGCATGCCCAAATGATCCTTATCCAGTTCCCCAAATTGATTTACTAGTAGATTCAACTTTCGGGAACTAGCTGCTCAGTTTCTTGGACATATACTCTGGTTACAACAAAATAACCATGCATGAGCCCAACAAGGAGAAAAATGGGTTCATGATCGGGCGAGGCACCTATTACTACAAGGTCATGCCTTTTGGCCTCAAGAATGCGGGAGCCACTTACAAACGACTGGTAAACATAATGTTCAAGAAGAAAATTAGACTAATCATGGAGGTCTATGCGACGACATCATGATGAAGGGCAAGCAGCGATCATACTATATCGGTAACTTAGCGGAAACTTTCAACATCCTTAGAAAGTACAAGATGAGGCTCAATCTCACCAAATGCACATTTGAAGTATCTTCAGGTAGATTCTTAGGGTACCTAGTAACCCAATGAGGAATCGAAGCACATCCTAAGAAGATCTGAGCAATCTTAGAGATGAAGTCTCCAACTTCTTTGAAAGAGATCCAAAGCTTAACCGGACGAGCAGCCACGCTCAACCGCTTTCTCTCGTGGTCCACCGATTGATGTAAGCCTTTTTTTTAAAGCTATCAAGAAGGCATAACGAGACAAATGGGATGATGAGTGTGAAAGAGCTTTCCAATACCTGAAGAAGTATTTCACATCACCTTCATTACTATCTAAGCCAGAAGTAGTGGAGGACTTATACATTTACTTGGCAGTTTCAGGAGTAGCAGTGAGCTCTGCCCTCATACGAGAAGAGCTGGGGGCACAACTACCAATAT
The DNA here is from genome assembly GCF_042453785.1 of Malus domestica. NCBI lineage: Eukaryota > Viridiplantae > Streptophyta > Magnoliopsida > Rosales > Rosaceae > Malus > Malus domestica. The sequence goes on along the minus strand of NC_091676.1, from coordinate 16,340,424 downwards.
TCTACACTTTTAAAGCTTTTCTCGATGTGGAAACTAGATATCTGAAGATCAAGAAATTAATTTTGGCACTAGTTGTTGTGGCTTGGAAGCTCAGACCATATTTTCAAGCTCATACAGTCATCGTCATGACTCAATATCCTCTACGATCAATCCTACATGGTACAGATTGATGCGAAATATATAAGCACACAAATTAAACCCTCTTTTTATCAATTGTAGTAAAGAATGTAAGTAGGGATCGTTCTAGGCCGGGGATTAGGAGGGATTGCTAAATCACTTGGAAACAGACTTGAAAACGTAAAAACAAAGTTTAAAACACTAACTAGACTCAAAGAATGCAAAACTATACTTTAAAACACTAAAACAAACCAAAAGACTCAAAACAACCCCTAAACACTCAAAACTACCTTAAACACACAATCTGGGCAGTTTTGGGACTCTAACACAAACTTGGACGAATTTTGGTTTTCTAATGAACTAAAACACTTAAAAACATAATCTAAGACAAGTTCTAATTAATATGACTCAAAGAAATAAGATGGGGTTGATTTTGGACGAAAATAATTAAATTAAGACAAGAACAAAGTAAACAAATTCTTAGACAAATTTAAGTGAATCAAAACAGATTGTAAAATGAATTTGAATGAAACTTATGGATGGAAGGCTAGCTAGGAGGTTCTTCTCCATACATGTCACACTTGCATACAAAACGATTTCCAGTTGCTTTTTGATAAGCTATGAATACTCAACGCCCCAAATTAACCGTGAATTGCACTAATTAACCCTCAGTTTTTCCACAAGTTATTGGATTGGATGATTGCATACGACAACCCAAAACATTCCCTACAAGTTCCCTACATGAATTGCATAATAGAGATACAAGCACGAATCATTAAGTTCTATGAAAAACATAAGCATTGACGAGGCACTCGTTACTATGATTTGCATGAAACTTATGCCAAGAATTTACTTAACGTGATTGTGACTAGCAACCGTCACTACTTGTGAATATAAGTTCATAACGATTAGGTGAAACTCCCTTATATTCTAGCGTTAAATTCATGCATGAAAATTAAGCGTGCACTCTCAACCAACATACACAAATCATTTTTTATACGATCGGATAAGTAAATTGAATTCACAACTTATGAATCACAACTGGATGTAATCAAATCATATTGCAAGTATGAACATGGTTTCGAATCACCTCCTAACTAAGAGGGGTTTAGTTCCTCATACTCACAAAGCAAAGATACATAAAATTAGACATTAAAATCAAAGGAAAGAAAACACCTAAAATGCTCCAACTTGGGTAGCAAGTGCATCCAAGAATTCTCCTTTGCTTGCTTGCGGTAGATTGCTTTGTGGACGGATTTTTGGGTAGTTTTATGATGTAGAATGGATGGGGAATGCTATGGAAAGGTTTAGGGTGAGTGTGGAGGAGTGTTTGATGGTTGGAGGGTGGTGGAGAACTAGGCAAAGAGGGTGGAAGAAGGTGGAGTGGCTGTTATGTTTTCTAGGCACTAGAATGGTGTTTTTTGGGTGTTTTGCTTCCTAGGGTGTGTATGGACGAATTTTTGTGATAAAATGATGAATATGGGGGATTTTCCTTTGGCCAAGGGGTGTAAACATGTATTTATAGGCCCCAAAAACCTTAGAAAATCAGGTTAGGTTAAGGATGAAATACATGGCAATTTGTGTGTGTGGTGTGCAATGGTCCAAGGGTGAAAATGAAGTAATGATGCAAAGTGTGAAGGGTAAAATGGAGTGGTGTTGTAGCTAGGGAACATGAATGATTGTGTACATTGCATAGAGATGGAAAGGGAGGTGAAATGTGTCAACAAATGGGTCAAAGGTGCAACAACATGTGTTGCACATGGCATTGGATTCCAAATGTGAATGATGGAGCATCAATTGGTGCATGTAATGGATGTAAATGTTGTCTAAAATCTAATGAGTGAAGGGAACAAGAGGTATCAAGCAATTGAGTGTAATAATTAAATGAATTGAAGCATGAAATCAGAAATTATGTAGGGGACAAGAGTGATCAAGCATGGCATGGGAATCCAAAGGGAATTCTATGTGGTTTGCATGGCAAGGAATGCAAGTTGGGGTGACAGATTTTTGGGCTGTTTTCTTCATCTTTTGGACCATAATTCTTCATATTCTTGGCCTCTTTAGTTCTCAAATTCGTCCATCCACTTTGGCCCATGCATTTGCTATCCATTCCAAGCCCCATTTTGTTCCAAAATGCTCCAAAATGCATCTTCTTGCCTACTTTGTCCATAAAATCTGAAAACACACGAAAATGACTTTAAACATTAAAATAACTAAGGAAACACGACATAAATGCATAAGAACAAGCCAACTAAGTCGCATAAATATGCTCCTATCACAGATGCTTCTTAATGAGTAATGAAATAGGCGTTGGAACTTAGCCCATACGGTTTAGTTTTTCGACCCTGTACTATGATAAAGGCCTAAGCCTTAGCGGACTTAATAGGAGAATTCACGCCTAGCCTAGGCAACGCAACAAAGCTGCCCAACGGCCCTCAGAGGCAACCGAGCATGCCATAACAACGTCTGCTTCACTCGATGGAGACTTTTAGCATTTGCATGTTAATGGCGCATCTAACTACAAGGGTTCGACAGCAGGCATGGTCCTTGTTACCCTAGACGGTTATATGGTCGAGTAGGCAATCACTCTAAGATTCAAGCATCTAACAACGAAGCAGAGTAAGAAGCCCTACAAGCAGGCCTTCAAATGGCAAAAGACTTGGCGGTGAAAAAGCTTGCAATTCATTTTGATTCCCAGCTAATCACCAGCCAGACTACTAGGGAGTACACGGCAAAACATCCGAAGATGGCGCAATACCTAGAGAAGATGCGAAAACAACTTGAGGTGTTTCAGACTTACATCCTCACTCAAGTTCAGCGGCCAAACAATGCCCACGCTGACGCGTTAGCCAGCCTAGGCTCCGCCTTCGACCACCAACTCAAACGCTATATTCCAGTAGAATATCTAGACAAGTTAAGCATAGAGGTGGAGCTAGCAGCCAAGATGTCATAGGTTAGTAAAACTCTAAACTGGCAAGATTCCATCATAGACTACCTAGTCAATGACACACTCTCCATGGAATGATTAGAGTCTAGAAAGCTCCAAACGAAAGTAGCACGCTACTATATGTGGAATGACATTCTCGTTCGAAGATCCTATAGTGGACCACATCTCTGTTACCTAGCATCTCCCGATGACCTAAAGGTTTTAAGCTAAATCCATGAAGGCGTTCGTGGAAATCACTCTGAAGGCTGATCTTTAGCACATAAGGCTCTTAACATAAGCTATTACTGGCCTACTATGCATTAAAATGCTGAAGAGTTAGTACAAAAGTGCGGTCGCTACCAACGCTACAAGCTTGTACCATCACTGCCTACCAGTGAACTACACCCACAGACGAGTCATTGACCGTTCATGCAGTGTGCAATAGTTTTGGTAAGGCCAATGTCGCCCGTTATTAGGGGCAAATGCATGATGATGAGACATAGAGCGCTTCATATGGAGCGCTTCATATGGAGGAACATCATTTGCCAATTTGGAATCTCTTAATCCATCGCCACAAACAACGGCCCGCAATTTGTAGGCAAAGATTTGGTGAAGTTTTTCTAGAATTATGGCATCAAGTAGTACATGTCCATGCCAAGGTATTCCAAAGCCAATGGGCAGGCCGAAGCATCCGACAAGATGATTCTCAATTGCCTTAAGAAATCATTCTCCAACAAGAAGGGAAAATGGCCAGATGAACTTCCCGAATGTTTATAAGCGTATTGCACAACTAGTGAGACATTTTCTCTTTGGCATTTGGTTCCAAAGCAATCATTCATCCCAATGTTATCGTGCCAAGTATTAGCACTATGGTGCTAAGTATCGAGCAAAACGGAAAGGAGATGGCCACAAATCTAGATTTGGTAGAGGAGGAATGTGAGAAGGTCATCACCCACATCGCAGCTTACCAGCAGTAGCTTCTTTCTAGCTACAACAAAATGGCCAAGATCAGGCAGTTCCAACCTGGAGATCTAGTCCTAAGAAAAGCCTTCATCATAGCCTGTAGAGAAGGCTTCAAAAAGATGGATCTCATCTGGGAAGGTCTGTACAAGATCAGCAGAGTGGGCGGCAAGGGTAGTTACACCATCGCCACCATGAACGATAAAGAGATTGAAAAGCAGTGGAATGCCTACAATTTGAGGAATGACCATACGTGACCTCCCGCTATATCAAAGCCTGAAGACTCAAGCAGCTCGACGGGCACCACCTTACAAGCCAAAGACTATCCAGTTAGTATGCAGTTCCTGCCTTACGGCTAAGTTTTCATTCATTTCACTCATTATTCAATGAGGAATTCAGAAGTAATTTACAACTTGGCTCAGCTGCATGTTTACAACAACTGATCACTCATGCACTTTAAAAGAAGACCGCGCCTTTGTTAAAGACTTATCGTAGGAATTACACCCTTATGGGGACCAACCATGCTCTCCAGTGCGAAAGGGTAAACCAATTCCCTGACACCCACATGGGTTTACTCTCCAATGTAAGAGGATAAACTATACACTTCGAATATCCAGACATGGATGAGTCGGGTTACCCTGTTGTACACGATGGCTTGCGATGAGATTCCTAGAAGTAGCCATAATGATCTTTTTCAAGGATTAGCTAATTGAAGGATTTTAGGTCTCTTAGCCTAATCCGTGAAGAACCGGGCCTTTGAGACAGAGGAGGCACATTACTTAGTATGCCCTATGGACGGCTGCCCTGGAACCCTAAAGTTGCTACCGAGTGCACTAAGGTAGCTTATGGTTTCCAGAAAATTGCCTACGGTGCAACCGCACATTTTTGTGAAAGGTTAAACAAGTTAGCGTGCATATACAAAGCCTTATCCATTGTCGACATGCTACGCAGTCAATAAGCTTCACCTCTGCCAAATGAGGAATGATCGTTTAGATCTAAACTAATTCCTAAAGTGTTGTCATACTGGCTACGCAACCCACAAAATTGGTAACATAAAAAAGCAAGGAGTTCTCTCGGACATTTGCTTACGAAATTCCATACAACCGCTTACTTTTGATACGAAAGGTTAGTGAATTTCATGACCCAAAAATCTTTAGTGTGTTGTGATGCAGGCCACACAGCTCAACAACTTTGCAAAAGTTCTACACAAACACCTACGGTTGCATAGGCTATGCGGGCCTGTCTGCTTATAGAAAGGTAGCACGTTTGTGACTGGTTTAAAGGTCAAAGGTTGGGCATAAACAAAAGAAGTGAATATGAAGAAAATCGAAGAAAATCGAAGGAAGCAAGTTTATTAAGTTTTTTAGAAAAATTGATAAATAAATAGCAAAGGTCGAAGAAGTTCAAGCAAAGTAAAAAGCAACAAGGAAAACAAAGAAAATCCTAAAGGCTACCTTGAAGACTACTCTTCAGCAGCTTGGATATCCCACGACTACTCGGTTGCCACATCTTCAGCAGCCATGACGCTCTTAGCAGCGATATCATCCAGCTTCACCCTTCCCTAGCCTGGGCACTCACTTCTTTGACTACGTCACCAATGAAAGCCTCAAAAGTAAAGGCAAGCAAGTCTTCCGGAGAAATAGAGAAGGTCTCCAAGTCTTTCCTAGGAAACTCAAAGTGAAACAACCTACCAAAGAGATGATCTACATAACCCAGGTTGTAGAAATCAGCCTGACTTTGAACGAGCCTAGCCTTTTTACCTTTTCTGCTTGTTCCCCTAAAGCAGACCAATGCGGACGTGCTACAGCTCATCCATTTTTTTTTTTAGACTTTCGTTGATCTTTAATGCACATTGAAGTTCCAACACTTGAGGTTCCTATTGACGATCTTTTTGAATTGGATCACTTGATTATAAGCAACAATTAACTCTTCATCCATTGCGTAAGCAGCGAAACGAAGCTCCAAAACCGTACGCTCAAGATCCTGAATCTGAGATATGTAACATCTTATCTCTTTCTCTACACTTTCATACTTAACTTGGATCGCGTCAAGCCTAGTCTTCAAGTCAATGATCTCTTGGCAAGCGGTTTCAAGCTGCAGAAACGTGGGGGCATAGACTCTAACCTCTTAATCTTCTTGGCATAAGAATAAGCTTCGACTATCATAGTCTTTACCATTTCCTTGCCAGCCTTGGTATCCTTTTGGTTAAGAAGCATAGACTCAGCTGCCAGAATGGTGATTTCTGCATCATAACAAGCACAGCAGTCCTCATATATTCGACTGTATGCTTCACAAATGAACTTGGGCAAACAACCCCTTTAACACAATCGACAAGCTTGGCACATTTGTCCATGTCTTCAAGTAGATATGGTTTCAAGAGCGTATAAATCTCAGCAGCTTCCCTAGAAACAAGCTTGGTAGATTTCTCACAACTGCCCATGCGAGCAGTCTCCTATTTCTCAGCAGGTAAATCAATCTCAGCAGGAAGATGAGTGGGTGATGACACCACTTTACCAGCAAAATCTACTTTATCACAGTTTATAGTAGTAAGCCTCCCCAAAGGTGAACCAGACTTAGCTCACAACGGGTGTTTTGGCACAAATTTTGGCACATAACCTCTATGCTGAGCAATCCTATTAACAATCGTAATAGCCACCTTTGGCATAGCAGGTGCCACTAGCTAGGCTCTAGCATCCCTATCTTTCTTCTCCTTAGAAGAAGTCAAGTCAATCACAAGCCTATTAGCAGTAGGCATACCCTCACGAGCAGTGGATGAGGTCTTTGGCTTTTTCTCAGCCGGCAACTTTTGAGCAGGCGGGGAAGATCTCTTCTTTCCACCTTTATTCATAACAGGCTCCATGACAGTGATCAGATGAGCTAATGCCTCCACTTTGATATGTTTTATCTCATTTCTCGAAAGCAGCCCACATTTCTCTTGGCGAAGATGACTAAGTAGCCAACGCCATTCACAGTACTCAGCGGGGATACCTAAAGCAACATGCACCTTTTTCATATCTGGAGAAGTCTGAGGAGTTAAGCCGAATTCTGAATCTACATAAGTAAAGGAGGACAATCAACAAATCAGAGAGCAACTTAGCAAAAGCATAAAGCTGCATAGAGACTAAGCACTCTATTTACTGGTGATGACAATCGTTGGAATGTACAACTTAGGGGAAAAATTAGACTCGCACTCTGCACTTATCTTCAAAGTCTCATTGGCCTAGTCATGATCTCCCTTGCTTCAATGATCGAAGAGCCTATAACGGGATCGCAGCTGCCCAACTCCTTCAATGTGGCTATGTTAAAGAAGTACCGAAATTCGTTGACGGTCAAATCCAAGTCAAAGAATTGGCTTAGATTGAGGAATCCCACCATCACACAGACCGCATTGGGAAAACATTGAGCAGGGGCTCATTTCATGGAGCAAAGCACTTATTCGAAGAAACGCGGCATAGGAAAAGTAAATCCCAACATAAAGCAGTAAGGGTGAAACTTGATGGCTATTTGAGCCTAACTACATGGCTCGGGACTGTTACTTTCTTTTGCACCCTTCACACACACCCTCGACGGAATTGCATGCCTATACGCTTTGAGGAAGTTTCTGAACGAGTGATTAGAATTAGTTTTGAAGTAAGCAGCCTTGAAGTAGCCCACCTTACCCAAAGACCTTCCTTGACGATACAATGGCGGACACCAATATCACTCTTGTAGCTTGAAAAAGACATGCTCGAAGAAATTCTACAAGAAGACGAGGAAGAATTATTAAAAAAAATAAGTCAGCGCATCAGGCCCCACGACCCAAGACCACAGGAGCCCAACAACTTCGCCAGGTAGCAAGGCCTGGTCCAACTCCTTCTCGGCCCATAGGCCTTATGGCCCAAATCAATAGGAAGGGGGTTGACGCCTTCGCGCCTGCATGGATCGAAGCTCACCCATCCACAAAACCAGCCTTGGAAGGAGGCTCGAGCCTTCTTTCCTATTTCCAACATGGGTCCAGGCACAACAGCCTAGACCTAGCGCCCTTTACGCTTCAATCAGCTTGGCACAAGCTAAGCCGTACCCGGCCCAGCCAGCCGCTGCCGTACCAAGTCGACAATAGTAAGCCACCCACAATAGCAATGCCGTGGCCCTTTCCAACCATTTTTTCACACATCCTCAATCCTCTTAGAGCGAAATTTCAAGCCCCAAGGCTCAAAAAAATTAAGAAAACAAGGGGGATTGCCCGAGAAAGTGTAGAAGAATGCTAGGGGGAACAAATATCCTCTAGCTTTCTCTCTCTTGAAGGGTAGAATAAATTGCTCTCTGAAGTTGATTTAATCATCTACTTAAGGTAGACTTAAATAGACTTTGGAAGTGACTTATTTCCCTTTCTTAGAAGGATCTAATTTCCAATTAATGTGGGAATCTACATTAAAATAGGAAACAATATTATGTTTTTTAAAGCAAGGGAAGATCTCTACACTTGTTTTCATTTCCTGCGAGCAGCCCAAATGGTGTGGGGGCATTTGTGGAGCCAAAAATAATCAAAAAAATTATGGATGTGACACATGGACTTTTGAAAAGGACAAAATTAGCCTCGAGGCCACCAGGTTTCCCATACGCATGCAACAGACAATAACAGCTCAATCAAGGAAAAGTCAAAGGTCATCAAAATGGTTTTTATTCAAAACCCTTTCATCACTCCTCATCAAATCCTCACTCAAAAGCTAACTCCCATTTTTCCTATTCAATTTGGGATTAATTGCCAAGTTAATTGCAAGATATTATGTAATATCTTGCAATTACACTCACAATTTGACCATATGTGGCCGGCCCCTATTCTCTAAATAGGGCCGGTCACTCCCCTATAAATAGCCATGTTTTCCCACTAAAAGGCTAAGCCATTCTCTACCCAAAAATTCCCAAACATATTCTCTTTCAAATTCTAACTTTGGCATTGAAGATTCTTTGGCCAAAGCCCCCCCGCCCAATTTCATCGTGGGCGCGTGAGACTTTTGGCCATAATCTTAGGTGTTATTATTTTGCAGGTGCATTTTCGTCAAAGGAGAAAATGGCGGAAATTTGCATCCACAATAGTCGTTTATCAAGAAGTCCACTTTTGTAAGTAGAGGAGATTAGCAACGTGAGAAACCCCTTCAACTCAACAAACAACTCTAAATGCTCTATGTGGAGAAACGTCGCTCTATGCGGAACTTTCTCACAACTTTGAGAAAAATATTAACTATTATAACCCTCTCGTCAATACATCTTCAGTTTGGATAAATGAACAACACTATGTTGACGCTACAAGAAAACAGGGCTTATGTGACCATAAATATTCATGACAAAAAATAAAAATGTGTCACATTTGATAATATGTGACGCGTTTACAGCATCATTGCGAGTGTCACCTATGACGCGTCACGGAAAGTATAAGTGACGAATTTTAAAAGTGCCACATATTTTTAGTATATGTGACACTGCTTTCATCACTTAATACTGGTTTAAATTTGCGAAAATAGGAGATTGTGACGGATAAGGTGTCACAAAAGAATAAATTATGTGACCTATATAATTTGTCACGTATGAAATAGATAAGTGACGCCGAAAGTGTCACATTTTTCTTCCATTTGTGGCATAGCCTGGGTCACTTATGTCAAAATAAAATATCTATTTTGGAAATATATGTGATAAACCAATACATATTCCCTGTTTATAATTTGATATGACAATTACTTATGTATAAAAAAGAATAAATTATGTGACCTTTATAATTCGTCACGTATGAAATAGATAAGTGACACTGAAAGTGTCGCATTTTTCTTCCATTTGTGGCATAGCCTGGGTCCCTTATGTCAATCCTAGCATGTTGGATGAATGTCCTTGCCCCTCCCTTGTGATGATAGTTTTGTTTCTTTCGATTATCAGCATTTTTCTTGGAAACATCCTACATTAGAATGCCATTATGAGGACTACTTGTAGCAACATTATACATAAGAAGAAAATGAAACACCTTGAATCCATGAGTGGTTTTAAAGTATTTATCATCACATCACACTTTTGGTCAGGTTCACGAATATATGGCATGATTTGCAATGTGTAAAAATTTGATCTCAAACTGACATGGAGTTGAAAAGTCATTGAAATTACTGAAAAGGCTCAAAATATTCATGGGTCACTTTCTAAGTACGTTAAAAGAATTTAATTACCACAGTGTGAATTTGAGGTAGTGAATTTCTTATGTTTTTATTATTTTCTTTACATTTCTAAGAAGCTCATGTGTTGATCTTTTTTAATTTAGTAAGAAATCATATTGTAGACTATGGTTTGTAGGAAAAAAAATTAACAAAAAATAAAGAAAATGTTCTACATAAACATTCCAAAACGCATAAATAAGAAACATGGCAAAGTGCTACAGCAAGATAGCATAAATAAGAAAATGTTCTACAGAAACATACCAAAAATACTTCACTAGTGTAAATATTATCACACAGCCAGTGCCAATGACTCACTGGTCTCTCATTCCATAGTGACTTCTTAGGCAGCTTAGCTCGTCTTCTCGCAAGTGTTTCACATGATAAGTAGTGCTCATGCAACCGAAACCTAAACTGGGGGTACAACTTCCTCATCTTCTTATTCACATAAGCAAGAATCTTCAAATTGCACAAGTCTACCTCAAACAGTATTTAAAATCAAAATAAAATATATATAGATGAGTGGTTGAAATTATTATGACTAAGTTGAAGTAAAGTCAAACTCACTAGCAATGACTCCTGCAATTTTTCCTTAACCATAGCTGGAACCTTCATCAATCTCTTGTAATACACCGGTGCATCACTTCGAACAAGAATCCCTATTTCAGAAGTGAAAAAAGCTGACAGACCTGCATCAATTGGTACTTGCTGCTTCAAATCAAAGATGACTGGCATCTTCTTCCCGTTATTGGCCTCTAAAATATCAAGGAGACGTTTCCCAGATGACTTTCCACGTGTTTTTTTTAGCAAAAAAATCAAACTCTGTTTCTGGAAACGAAAAACAAATATTTATAAAGTGTTGTCATGAAAAGTGTAGATTTTATGGTTCAAAGTTTCAATGTATATATCATGTATGTATTGTACAAGAGTGAGACCGGGTATATATGAGAAGAGAGAGGGAAAAGAGATGGGAATGATGGCTACAACAAGCAGCTGACAAGAAAGAAGAAGACATGTTGCCTACCTAATCTAAACGTTACACAAAGACATTACCCCAATCAGTCTTCTCCCTTAAATCAAGGGAAAGGTGATTTACATACCCTTACCCTAAAGATTACAATGAGCCTTACCCTAGAGATTTACCCTAGGGGTCACCTTGGTAGAAGACTTGAAAGTCATGAGTGGGTATTCCATATGCAGCATCAGTCATATGTAGTATCACAACAAAAAGACATAAGAATCATTGTACAGTTGTATATATCATGTACAACTGTACAATCAAATATAACTCATCTTGACTATTTTTCGCATATATAACTCATCTTGAGAAATAAAATTGGCCTTAATGCATTACGTATGCCTTACAACATTTGACCTATTCCTTTCTTTGAGACAGGTTAGAGTCTATATGGAGAAGACAACTGGTCACGTATATGCAATGAAGAAGCTTAAGAAATCAAAGATGTTTCGGAGAGCTCAAGTATACATTTTTTCATACCTTTTTTTTTAATCTAATTTAATTTTTCTTCCCTAGGCTTCATAAAATTGGTGTTTTTACTGTTTAGGTGGAACATGTGAAAGCTGAGAGGAATCTACTTGTTGAGGTTGACAATAATTGTATCGACAAGCTCTATTGTTTATTCCAGGATGAAGAGTACTTGTATCTAATTACGGAATATCTTCCTGGTGGGGATATGATGACTTTATTGATGCACAAGGATACATTGATAGAAGATGAAGCTAGATTTTATATTGGGGAAACTGTCCTAGCTATTGAGTCCGTTCATAAATATAATTACATCCATAGGTACAATGATGTTAGTTTGATTATTTGATTGTATACTTGTGCATGATATATACATATGTAGATGCCCTGTTATCTAATTCTCATGTCTTATCATGATGAATAATTGTACAGTTGTACATGATATATACATATGTGGATGCCCTGTTATCTAATTCAAAGGAACATTACTTTGACCAGATTTACAACATTATTACTATAATAAATATTTATAAAGTGTTGTCATTTAGAATTTTAATACCTGGGTTATTGTTTGCTAGTTCTTCAGGTGATTGTGATGGTGATGAGGGTCGTGGTGGTGGTGGTGGAGCTGGTGGTACATGTGCATTATTTGGAGGAGGAGGTGTATGATCCCTTACCATTTTACCCTCTTTCCTCACTGCATTGGAGCTGATAATGCAGATAGTTGAACAACAAATACATTACTTTGGCAAGATTTGTGACAACTTTACTAAGATAAGTATTTATAAAGAGTTTTCATTTAGTATTTTTATACGTGGGTTATTGGTTACTAGTTCTTCAGGTGATGGTGATGGTAGTAGTGGTGGTGGAGCTGGTGGTACAGGTGCATCATTTGAAGGAGGTGGTGTGCGATCCCTCACCATTTTCACCCTCTTTCCTCACTGCATTGGAGCTGATAATGTAGATAGTCGAACAAAAAATACATTACTTTGGCAAGATTTGTGACAACTTTACTAAGATAAATATTTACAAAGAGTTGTCATTTAGTATTTTTATACTTGGGTTATTGTTTGCTAGTTCTTTAGGTGATTGTGACATGGTGGTGGTGGAACTGGTTGTTTCACCATCTTCATTGTTTCCAAATAACAAGTCCTCATCATCCTCTTCCTTATCTTCCTCATCTTTCTCCCATTCCTCCTTCTTATCTGTCTCTGCCTCCACCTCATTCATTTGTTGCCCCATTACACCAAGCATTCTTTGAATTTCTTCGTCAACATCAATTGATTTTGGATCAATGTCTTCTCTACATAATGATATAGTACCTTCATCATTGTCATCTTGAAATGGCCGTATTGAATTATCACTTTCATGCTCATACTCATCATCATCTTCGTCATTTTCGTCATCATTATCATCATCTTTCTCAAGAACATCCCAAACATGCCTATGTTGAATCTTTTGCACAACTTTCCAAGGATGACCCAACTTTAAATCGTCAATATAAAATACTTGTTGTGCTTATGTAGCTAACACATATGGGTCACTATCATACCACCGATTATTTACATTCACTGATGTAAGATGAAAATCTTGAATGATCTTTTTTCCTTTGGTATCCGTATTGTACCAATGACATTTGAAAAGAATTCTTGTAAATTGAACTTTAATGACATTAACTATGCTGCCATAAAAGTTACACGGTTCACCATTATATGATCCATACGTCATTACCCCACTATTCTGTGTTGTGCGGTTTTGATCAACAAGTACGACCAAATATTGAATGTTGTTCACAATACACCCTGTGTATTGGATAGTGCGTCGATCAGGAACTTGGGCTAATGAAACAATTTCTTTACTTACCAATCTAGGTTCTTGAAAATATAATAACCTGACTTGCTGCCTAAATCATTCTGGAAACAACTGTCTATGCCTATGTTCTACATTAGCATGATTTTGTCTTTCCAAAAGTTGGATATGCTCACTACATGAATATAAAAAATACTAGTGATAAGCTAATATTTATATATATTTTCATAAAATTCACTTGTCTTTTCGTAGTTAGTTCCTTATATTTTTGAGCTATTCACTATGTTTTTGTGTTTTGTGTGATTTATCAAGCAAAGAAAAGAAAAGTAGCACAAGTGAGATATTAAGTAACAAATTCGTCAAAACTACATGTGCAGATTAGCTAACTTTGGAAGCATGTTACGAACAGCTCAGAATGAATGAGAAAATGAGCCTTATATGCTTGGAAAGCTACGGATGTGCATTTTCTGGAGCAATTCACGGATTGGTAATATCATTTTTCTACAAGAAGTTATGGGCATTGTAACACTGAAAGGTTCAGAAAAGGGCTAAGCAGATTTGGCTAATAAAATGAGAAAGTAAAGGCACTTGTTTGGTGTTTTGCTTTGTCATCAACACTCAGCAGCAAATAGGGTTATGATTGCACTCATTTGGCTTTGGAGCAAGTGAAAATGCACAACTAGAAAGAGAAGGCATGGTACATGCAAAAGAGAAACATGGACAGCTACACACATGCAAACTGCACAGCATGGAGGACTTGGCATGGGCAGAAAATGGGTGGATTGTTGGCTGAAATAATGAACATGTGTGTGCAAATGCAAAGGGAAAACACACACACATGGGCAAAGGAAACACACACACATGGGCAAAGGAAAGACACACACATGGGCAGAAAATGGGTTGATTTGTGGCTGAAATGATGAAGAACATGTGTGTAAATGTAAAGGAGCAACATGGCAGAAAATGTGTTTGTTTTATGGCTGAAATGATAGAGGTCATGTGTGTGCAAATGTAAAGGGAAACATGGACATCACACACCCATACAAACTGCACATGCAAGGAATTGAAGTGGTCCTCTCCTTAGCCTATAAATACATCCACCATTCCCCTTCCTAAGAACAATCTTGATCAATCAAAAGAGCTCCATTCCATTCCATCCATACATCCGTAAATCCCACATTTCACAAACACAAATACATTTTCCTTCCCTTGGCCGAGACATTCACCAATCCTAAATACATTCCTAACCTTTCCATATATCCATACACATCCTAGACACTTGTACCGCAACAAAGAGAAGAAGGAGGACACTTGGACGTGCTTGCCATTCAAGTTAGATTGTTGGAGCGTTTTTAGGTGTTTTCATTCTTTTATTTGCAATGTCTAAATTTGTTTATCTTTGCTTTGTGAGTATGAGGAACTAAACCCCCCTTAGCTAGGGGGAATTCGAAACCATGTTCATGCTTGCAATATGATTTGATTACTTTCAGTTGTGATTCATAAGTTGTGAATTCAATTTACTTATCCATTTGAATTAAAACTGATTTGTGTATGTTGGTTGAGAGTGCACGCTTAATTTTCATGCATAAATCTGATGCTAGGATATAAGGGAGTTTCACCTAATCGTTATGAACTTATATTCACAAGTAGTGAAGGTTGCTCGTCACAACCGTGTTAAGTAAATTCTTGGCATAAGTTTCATGCAATTCATAGTTACAAGTGTTTCGTCAATGCTTATGATTTTCATAGAACTTAATGATTCTTGCTTGTATCTCTATTATGCAATTCATGTAGGGAACTTGTGGGGAATGCTTTGGGTTGTTGTATGCAATCATCCAATTCAATGAAATTAGGAAAATCTGAGGGTTAATTAGTGCAATTCACAGTTAATCTGGGGCGTTGAGAATTCGTAGTTTATTGAAAAGCAACTGGAAATCGTTTTGTTTGCAAGTGTGTCATGTGTGGAGAAGAACCTCCTAGCTAGCCTTCCATCCATTCAATTTACTCAAATTCGTGCAGATTTCATTAGTTCTTTAATTTACTTGTTTTGTTTTCAAATTCATCAAAACCAAAACCCCCTATACCTTGTTGAGTCATATTAATTAGAAACTGATTTAGTTTTTGCTTTTAAGTATTTCGAACCAAGTTGAAACCAAAATTCTTCCAAAAGTGTGTTTAGAGTCCAAATCTGCCCAGTTTGTGTTTTTAGGCAGATTTGAGTGTTTTTAGCTTGTTTTGAGTTCTTTGAGTTTGTTTTGAATTCTTTGAGTCTAGTTTAGTGTTTTAAACTTAATTTTACGTTTTAAAGTCAGTTTCAAGTGTTTTAGCAATCCCTCCTAATCCCCGGCCTAGAACGATCCCTACTTACATTCTTTACTACAATTGACAACAAGAGGGTTTAATTTGTGTGTTAAGATAATTTTCGCATCAAATTTTTGGCGTCGTTGCCGGGGATTAGCAATTTTGCTAATCCCTTATTATTTCTTTTTGTTTATTTTCATGTGTTTTTGTTCCTAGTTGATGACTTTACTTGTTTTCTTGTTTTAGGTGGTTTATGACTCGAAGTTCTCAACCTATTCATAAGCACATTCGTGACTTTGACGACGATTTTGAACGAACTTTGAGACGAGCAAGGAATCAACAAGAACCCCAACCATATCAACCTGCACCAGATCTTGGAGAAGACAAGGTAGAAGAACAAGAGGAGCTCACGACACAGGTTGTAGAGGAAGATCTCAACATGGCAGCAGACAATCGAACAATCAAGGAGCTTTCCGCTTCAGGATTGGACAATGCCGCTCCCCTATGCATCCAATACTGCCCTGGGGAAGACGGACGAGTTCGAATTGAAATCAAGTTTGTTGCATCACATTCCTAAGTTCCACGGGATGTCCATGGAAGATCCTAATAAACACTTGAAGAAGTTTGAGGTTGTTTGCTCGAGCATGACCCATGTGAACGTTGATGGGAGCATTCTAAAAATGAAGGCTTTTCCCTTTTCTCTCTTAGAAAAGGCTAAAGATTGGTTGTATGAGCTAGCCCCGGAACTGTCACATCATGGGAGAGTATGAAACGGGCATTTTTGGAAAAGTGTTTCCCAACCTCTCGAGTCATTTTACTACGCAAAAGGATTAGTGGCATTTAGCAAAACCAAGGTGAATCTTTTCCCACTTACTATGAGCATTTTAAAACCCTTGTTGCTTCATGTCCACAACACCAGATGAAAGAGGAGCTTCTTCTTCAATATTTCTACGAAGGGCTTCTACCAATTGAACGCCAAATGCTAGATGCCTCAGCGGAAGAAGCTTTGGTGGACAAAACACCCATGACTGCCAAGACTTTAATTGCTAACCGAGCATTGAATGCTCAACAATATAAAGGTGTTGGTCAAAGGGACACCCCATGGCAGCAAGTGAATGAGGTAAGTTTCACATCCGACATTCAATCGCAATTAGCTAATCTTACTTCCATTGTGTCTCGGATGGCCGACGGAATGAGGATGAAAGAACCAAGTGTATGTGGTGTGTGTTCTATCCAAGGACATGCCTCTGAAAAGTGCCCATAATTGATTGAAAATGGTGGATGGGAAAGTGCCAATGCAATTGGATTTCAAGGCCAAAACCAGCGAAGGAACGATCCATATTCTAATATGTACAATCCAGGTTGGAGAGACCATCCAAATTTCAGGTGGAGGGAGCCCCAACAACCCCAACAACAAGGGGGCTTTAGGCAGCAACCTCCGGGCTTCTATACCAAGCAATACACACCAACACAAGCCCCACAACAACCTGCCCAAAATACCTCAGGTACATCTTTAGATAATGAGACACTTTTTAAGTTACTCACCAATTTGTCTCAAGGGCAAGAAAATCAAGCCAAAGCAATGCAAAACCAAGAAAAAAGGGTGGACCAAATGGAGAAGCAAATTGGGCAGATTGCGGAGTTTGTAGGACAGTTCAGAGAGCAAGGTAAGTTGCCTAGTTCAACCGTTGTCAACCCGAAGGGAGGATTTGAATTTGCAAAAGCCATAAGTTTGCGAAATGGAAAATAAGTTGGATCTAATCCCCAACCCTCTAATTCACATTCCAATGAGGTTGAAGAGTTGATAATTGAAGAGGATGAGCAAAGCACCCCCACAGAAAGGGTGGAAATACCTTTGCCGCAGGCTCCAAAAGCTCCTAAACCATCCAATTCGGCCAACAAAGGTAAGGAAGTTCCAATTTTGATTAATTCTAATGTTGTTCCTCCAAATGTACCTTTTCCTCGTAGGTTTATGCAATCAAAGAAGGAGGAGGCTGAAAAGGATATTTTGGAAACGTTTAGAAAAGTTCAAGTTAATATACCACTTTTGGATGCAATTAAGCAAGTTCCAAGGTATGCCAAGTTTTTAAAAGAACTTTGCACAACTAGGAAGAGAATTTCGAGCAAGGAGGTTGTCAAGGTAAGTGAAAATGTCTCAGCTGTTTTACAATGTAAATTGCCCACTAAATGCAAGGATCCAGGAAGTTTTACCATTCCTTGTGTAATTGGTAATACTCGTTTTGAATCGGCCATGTTAGACTTAGGTGCATCTATAAATATCATGCCTTATTCAATCTATGCATCTATGCATCTATGCACTTAGGCGAATTGAAAAATGATGGTGTGATTATACAATTGGCCGATCGTTCTAAGGCCTATCCAAAGGGAGTTTTGGAAGATGTTTTAGTGCAAGTCAATCACTTAATCTTTTCGGCGGATTTCTACGTGCTTGAAATGGACAAGTCGGACCACTCCCCTACATTGCCCATCCTCCTTGGACGGCCATTCATGAAAACAGCTCAAACCAAGATTGATGTAGCCAAAAGATCAGTAACTATGGCATTTGGTGGTGATATGATTAGCTTTAATATTCCTGAATCTGTTGAGAATACTAACGATGTTCATTTTTGTTGTTGTATTGATGTGATTGAAAATATAGGACAGAAACGTTCAACACTAATAGAAAAGAAAGTACCTCAAACCACCATCGAAGAGGAAATTGGAGTGAACAACAAGGAATGCACGACCACACCTCTCAAAACCCAAATTCTGACCGAGAGCAATCCTTTTGCATTTGTTGATAGTGCTGCCACTTCATTGCAGCACATTGGTATGTCACCTAACCCAATTTTAATTCCCATTTCAACTAATAGGTTGTTACCTTCTATGGTGCAGGTACCTAATCGAATGCAAGGTAGTAGGGAAGGTTACATCGATTATTGGAAGCAACACACCAAAATCAGGAAGGACTATTATCCCGTTCCGTTCAAGGATTCAATGTGTGAGCACTTTGAGGAGCATGTCGTGGAGAATGAACCCCTCCATGCCGTGGGCCCTGTACAAGCTTAAATGGAGGTATCGTCCGGCTGGAAGACATTAAAGTAAGCGCTTCTTGGGAGGCAACCCATGTATTCAAATAAGGAAGATTTTTGAACGCTCCACAATCAGTTTTGCGTTTCTAAAAACCTTCCCTTTTCTGTAGTTTTATTTTGCCATGATTGTCATTTTTATTTTTTGCTTGTTTAATTGTTTTTTGTGTGGGTTTATTTTTGAAACACTAACAGTTATGCAAGGTATTTTTACATTCATAAAAAAGAAAGGAACATTAAGCAGATAAATACAAGAGGGAGCCTTCACAAAGGCTGCTTAGGAGAAGTCTTAGTAGTCGGCGGAGCCTCAGAGTTCGGCGGAGCCCTAGAAGGAGGAGGCATCGAAGGTTGATCATTTGGAGCTTCATTATGCGATACAGCCCCAAAAGACGAAGGCAAATGTTGTTAGAACAAACCCACAAACCTCTGATGATCAAGTAAAATTTGAGCATCAGATTCCTGCATCTGGTCAATCTTCCTCTTCATGTTTGTAGCATAGTTATGTGCGAGCCTGTGCAACTGTTTATTCTCATGCTTAAGCCCTTTAATCTCCTGTTTGAGACTCATCACTTCAGCCGCCAATGATTCAACTTGACGGGTTCAAGCAAATAGACGTTGGGCCATATTGGACACAGAACCAGCACACTGCACACTGAGAGCCAGAGAATCCTTAACAACCAGCTCATCAGACCGTTTGGAAAGCAGTCTGTTATCTTTAGGAAAGACAAGGTTCCGGGCCACCACCGCAGTACTCATGTCATTCTTCATCATTGAATCCCCAACGGTAAGAGGACCAGTAGGGGATATGAAGGATGGGCGCCATATGTTGTCTGGAGAAGGCATGGCAGCCTCTTCACCAAGGTTCAAGTCAAAACGACGGTCGGAAAGGCTAGACATTTTCAAAGGTGTTGAAGAAAGAAGAGGTCAGACAAGTCAAGATATTAGAAGTGCAAGAAGGGAGTTTATACAAGCACAAATTCAAGTGTGCTTTGAAATGAACTGCGTGCCTCTATAAAAATCAATACTCGACGGGATTTCAGATATCGAAGAGGCGAGCTCAGAATTCAAAGAGGCCAATTCAAAAATCGAAGAGGCGCTAGCTTTCTCAAAAGTTGGGCTTGCTCAGAAACCACGGGCCATCCTCTGTTCCAGATTTGTCCGCACTCGTCACATGCAACCTCTGCACTCGACGAAGCTCAGAACTCGAAGAGGCAAGCTTAAATATCGGAGAGCCATCTGTTTTTCCAGACATGTCAGTATCTCTCACATGCATGCTCAGCTTTGCGGAAATCACAGGCAGTTTGTCGAAGCGCCGATTCCAGATATCGAAGAGGCATCTGCTTTATCCAGACGTGTCAGCATCTGTCACATGCACGCTCAACTTTGCGAAAAACATGGGCAATCTGTCAAATATTTTTGGTGAAGTAGAAAGCACGTGAACTTTACTGTTCAATCATCCAATGGTTGCCGATAAGAGTGAAAGAATAGTACCGGTTATTATTTCCTATAAATGTCGACCTTTACCCTCCATAGCAAGGCAGACATACATAACCTTCCGTCATCTCCGAGAATGCCTTCCCAACGAAGCTTCTCGAGTCACTTAGTGTTCCTTATTCCTTAGGGTACCTCTGCAAACAACTCATCCAAAGCAAAAGTATTTCATATCATGAAGGTTGAAAGCAAGAGTATCTCATATCATGCTTTCTCTCTGTCCTTCTCCTTGTCGATGTTTTCATCTGTGGGACAAAGAGAAAGAGAGCAATCAGCCAGCACTTGGTATCAATCTTTCGATCTGGAACTGACTGCCTGGAACCCCTTCCTCATTACTTACCTAGCCCTGCTCTCGAGTACTCATTTTCAACATCTTATGCTTCCTCTTTGTCTACCACATCTGCTTGGGGAATAGATAAGGGAAGTGAAAATGATACCTCGAAGCATGTGGAGACAAGGTACTAATTCATCCTCAGCTAGGGACAAGGAGAAAGAAAGCAAGAGGTGGGCACTTGGAAAGATTGAAGAAAGAAACAGACCAACACCTCTACCTCATGCCTGCCCGCTGTGCAGAAGAAACAAGGAGATAAGAATGCAGACTGCACAATCAAATCAACCCAGCAGAAGGAGTTTGATTTGAAGCCAAGGAACTCTCATATTCCTCGCTTAGAATTCCAAACCAGTTCGAGATCAAAGCTGTGGAAAGATTACAAGATCATCTATCTCCAAAACCAGATTTGCGTTCTTAAACTCTACTCTGTCTAATTTTTACTTTGCCATACTTGTCATGTTTATTCATTGTTTGTTTGTGTGAGTTTATGCTTGAAACATTGAGGACAATGTTTGATTTAAGTGTGGGGGGGGGGGGGTAACCATTGTTTTGCATGAAATTCGTAGGAGTTTATCACCCATTACTTCTAGTGTTGTTCCTTCCTGTTTTAAGTGTTTTTAAGCTGTTTTGGAGTGTTTCAGTGTGTTTTGACATAAAAATCAGACAATCTCATAAAAATTTGAAAAACCCAAAAAGAGTTGTTTTTGTATGTTTATTTGTGTCTTAGGGTATCTTCCAACACAATGATGAAGATTTGGTTTTTAATTGCATGACTGTTAAAGAGAGTTATAAACATGGATGAAAATTTGATTTACTCTTTGGTGTATGTTTGGTTGTGGTTATAATTTATGAATTCACATGCAATCATAAAGGAAAAATCAGTTTTGTAACATGGTTGAAAGAAGGAACTCAAATGTACGCTACAACCTTGTGAGACTTGAGCCTAAACGTTTATTTGGAGAGTTAATAATCTGTGCATCATTGTTTTCTAAAGTCGTTGCATGATCTCATTATTCTTTGCTTGGTTGCTACTTAGAAGACGTTTCATCAGTTAGTTCCAAATGCTAGAACTCATGCCTATTTCATTCAAAGCATGTTATTGATTTGCATAATACATATTCAAGATGAAGTTGTGTAGTGACCACCACAGCCAAATTGCCCTGCCCTATTTCATTATGTGTTTAAGTTTAACCCCATTGAGCCTTGTGTAGCCTATGCTCTTTGTTAACCCACGATATCCTCACCTAGCCTAGATTAGGACCATCCATACCCTTGTTCTTGAAGCATAGTAAATCATAATTTAGAAGGAATTCCTTTTGTTGAACTTTTGCAGAAAAACAAGTGTGGGGGAAATGATTCTTGTGTGTGTGTGTGTGTGTGTGCCAAAGTCCTTAATAAGGCACGGGTAGAAAAGAAAAAGAAAAAAACACATTCATGGAAAATAGAATGAAAAGAAGAAAAGTTGTGAAAAAGAGCCCTAAGTGTTGCATGAATCTTTCCCTTGTATTTAAAAGTTGATTATGCATTCTAAAGTGAATTCCAAAGTGTCTATTTCATTGGTTTGCTTGCTATCGCTTTAAGAACATTTGTTATTCCTATCCTTTCTTTATTAGCCAATACCCCAAGCCCCGTTACAACCCTTGACTTCTATCTTGAGTGTTATGTGTTTCAATTTGTGGAGTTTGAAATTGGTATGAGCATATGGTGTCACTGATTCTCGCATCTAAGTAGTAGCGTTCCATTCATGAGATCATATCTAAACATGCTGAATAACTCCAGAAAATTGCCCTCTTTGTTATACATATATGTGAGTGTTCGTTTTCATGTTTACATCAATCTTCTCATATATAACTAGTGTAGGGTGTGTAGTCAGAAAATGTGTGTGAAAATAGAGAATATCTTGTAAGGAATTGAGTAAATTCTCTAAGGCATGTTACTACATTCAAAACATCGTTTTAATTGATTAAATGTGAACTAGTAAGTGGTGACTGTGATTAAGTATGTGCTCAAGTGTTAAGTTGACTAAAATCTGTGGGAATGATGATTTTTAACTTGTCATGTGCGTTGGAAATCCCTGAGGCAAACGTGGAAGGTTTAGGTTGCGTTTTGTTTTCTTTATTTTGCTCAAGGACTAGCAAAAGCTAAGTGTGGGGGTATTTGATAAGCTCATATTTATATTTATTTTACATAAAATTCACTTGTCTTTTCTTAGTTCCTTATATTTTTGAGCTATTTACTATGTTTTTGTGTTTTCTGTGATTTATCAAGCAAAGAAAAGAAAAGTAGCACAAGTGAGATATTAAGTAACAAATTCGTCAAAACTGCCTGTGCAGATTAGCTGACTTTGGAAGCATGTTACGAACAGCTCAGAATGAATGAGAAAATGAGCCTTATATGCTTGGAAAGCTACGGATGTCTATTTGCTGGAGAAATTCACGGATTGTTAATATCATTTTTCTAGAAGAAGTTATGGGCATTGTAACACTGAAAGGTTCAGAAAAGGGCTAAGCAGATTTGGCTAATAAAATGAGAAAGTAAAGGCACTTGTTTGGTGTTTTGCTTTGTCATCAACACTCAGCAGCAAATGAGGTTATGATTTCACTCATTTGGCTTTGGAGCAAGTGGAAATGCACAGCTAGAAAGAGAAGGCATGGCACATGCAAAAGAGAAACATGGACAGCTACACATATGCAAACTGCACAGCATGGAGGGCTTGGCATGGGCAGAAAATGGGTGGATTGTTGGCTGAAATAATGAAGAACATGTGTGTGCAAATGCAAAGGAAAACACACACACATGGGCAAAGGAAACACACACACATGGGCAGAAAATGGGTTGATTTGTGGCTGAAATGATGAAGAACATGTGTGTAAGTGTAAAGGAGAAACATGGCAGAAAATGTGTTTGTTTTCTGACTGAAATGATAGAGGTCATGTGTGTGCAAATGTAAAAGGAAACATGGACATCACACACCTATACAAGCTGCACATGCAAGGAATTGAAGTGGTCCTCTCCTTAGCCTATAAATACATCCACCATTCCCCTTCCTACGAACAATCTTGATCCATCAAAAGAGCTCCATTCCATTCCATCCATACATCCATAAATCCCACATTTCACAAACACAAATACATTTTCCTTCCCTTGGCCGGGACATTCACCAATCCTAAATACATTCCTAACCTTTCCATATATCCATACACATCCTAAACACTTGTGCCGCAACAAAGAGAAGAAGGAGGACACTTGGATGTGCTTGCCATTCAAGTTGGATTGTTGGAGCGTTTTTAGGTGTTTTCAATCTTTTATTTGCAATGTCTAAATTTGTTTATCTTTGCTTTGTGAGTATGAGGAACTAAACCCCCTTAGCTAGGGGGAATTCGAAACCATGTTCATGCTTGCAATATGATTTGATTACTTTCAGTTGTGAATTCAATTTACTTATCCATTTGAATTAAAACTGATTTGTGTATGTTGGTTGAGAGTGCACGCTTAATTTTCATGCATAAATCTGATGCTAGGATATAAGGGAGTTTCACCTAATCGTTATGAACTTATATTCACAAGTAGTGAAGGTTGCTCGTCACAACCGTGTTAAGTAAATTCTTGGCATAAGTTTCATGCAATTCATAGTTACAAGTGTTTCGTCAATGCTTATGATTTTCATAGAACTTAATGATTCTTGCTTGTATCTCTATTATGCAATTCATGTAGGGAACTTGTGGGGAATGCTTTGGGTTGTTGTATGCAATCATCCAATTCAATGAAATTAGGAAAATCTGAGGGTTAATTAGTGCAATTCACAGTTAATCTGGGGCGTTGAGAATTCGTAGTTTATTGAAAAGCAACTGGAAATCGTTTTGTTTGCAAGTGTGTCATGTGTGGAAAAGAACCTCCTAGCTAGCCTTCCATCCATTCAATTTACTCAAATTCGCGCAGATTTCATTAGTTCTTTAATTTACTTGTTTTGTTTTCAAATTCATCAAAATCAAAACCCCATTTACCTTGTTGAGTCATATTAGTTAGAAACTGATTTAGTTTGTGCTTTTGAGTATTTCGAACCAAGTTGAAACCAAAATTCTTCCAAAAGTGTGTTTAGAGTCCAAATCTGCCCAGTTTGTGTTTTTAGGCAGATTTGAGTGTTTTTAGCTTGTTTTGAGTTCTTTGAGTTTGTTTTTAATTCTTTGAGTCTAGTTTAGTGTTTTAAACTTAATTTTACGTTTTAAAGTCAGTTTCAAGTGTTTTAGCAATCCCTCCTAATCCCTGGCCTAGAACGATCCCTACTTACATTCTTTACTACAATTGACAACAAGATGGTTTAATTTGTGTGTTAAGATAATTTTCACATCAATTAGTTAAAATAATTGAATTACAAATTTCATAAGTGAATCTTAAACTATTAAAATCACATACTTTCTGAAGTCTTCAATTTCGTCACAACTATCTAAGATATACCAATAAGCCATTTCTATATCTTTCCTTGAAAGTTCAACCATTACATGACCTCTAATTGGACGTGCTTTTGGAGCAAAAACTGAAAGGAGTGCATTGGTATCATCACCATCATTGTTTTTTTCTAGTCGGGTGAATTCCGTCTCAACATCACATAGATACATGGAGCAAAATGTTAAAGATTCGTATGCCATGTGTACTTCCACAATAGGGCCTTCAGGTCGAGCTTTGTTACGGAGAGATTTCTTGTACGTGCCTAACAATCTAAAAGTTAAAGTATTGTTACTATGTAGAAAAACAAACTAAATTAAACTAAAGCAAACATGATGACACATTACCTTTCTACAGGATACACCCATCGACATCCAACTGATCCTGCTAATTTAGCTTCTTGTGGAAAATGCACAGTTAAATGAACCATGGGAAAAAAGAAAGTAGGTGGGAAGATTTTTTCTAGTTTGCACAATATGAGCACAATGTTTTCTTCCAACTTTTCAAGATCAGTAACAAAAACTGTCTTTGTACATATTTGTTGGAAGAAATTTGACAACTTAACAATTGGTTCATATATCTGCCTTTTCAAATGTTTTCAAATACCCATGGGAAATACACGTTGCATCAACACATGACAATCATGGCTTTTCAAACCCAGAACTTTTCCTTCATTTACACGCACATTTTGTGAAATACTAGATGCATAACCATCAGGAAATTTAATTGATTGCAACCATTGCAAAAAGTCTTTATGCTCGGAAGGCTTGAATACATACTGAGCTGGTGGCTTATCCAATTTATTATTTTCATTCAATTCCAATTGCAAACTTTCCTTGATATTCATGTCTTTTAAATCCATCCTTGCCTTGAGTGTGTCCTTTGATTTCTCCGTATTCAACAATGTCCCAATCAAAATATCAAATATGTTCTTCTCAATGTGCATGACATCAAGATTATGCATGATCTTCAATTTCGACCAATATTCCAACTTGAAAAAAATACTCTTCCTTGTCCAGTTTAATTCTTCAGCATTCTGCTTCCTCTTCTTGTCTTTATTATCATAATGCTTACCAAACATGCGAGGAACAATATAATCTAATTGATCAAGTATGTCCTCGCCTGAGAAATCTCTCGGACGATTTATCATCTCGATGACCATTAAAGAGTGCAGTATTCTTCCGCCATGAATGATTCATTGGTAAATAGCGACGGTGTCCAATATGACAATACTTACTTCTCAGCTTGGTGTATGACCCATCCTCATTACATACTAGACATGCCAACTTACCGTTTGTGCTCTAACCTGATAAATTTCCATAAGCAGGAAAATCATTGATGGTCCATATCACTGCTGCACGCAAATTAAAAGTACATGTAGCCATCTTATCATAAGTTTGAATGCCACTTTCCCATAATTCCTTAAGCTCATCTATTAATGGACTCAAATATACATCAATCTCATTTTCTGGTGCATTAGGTCCAGGAATTAACAAGGTGAGAAAAGAGAATGGCTTTTTCATACATTTCCATGGGGGCAAATTATACGAAAACAAAACAACTGGCCACATACTATATGGCTTGCTCATATCCAAAAAAGGATTAAACCCATCAGATGCAAGGCCCAATTTAACATTTTGTGGGTCTCGAGCAAAATCAGGGTACATTTTGTCAAACTTTTTCCAAGCAATAGAGCCTGCTGGATGCCTCATTGTGTTCACATCATTGACTCTTTTATCCTTGTGCCACCTCATGTCTTTGCTCATATGTCTTGACATGAACAACCTTTGCAACCTAGGTTTAAGTGGGAAATACCGCAATACTTTTCTCGGAACTTTCTTTCTTTGCTCACAAGCACTAGCCTTATGCCTTGGCTCATTACACACTGGACATCTACCTTTCTTTTCATGTTCTTTATAAAACAATGCACAGTCGTAGTAACAAGCATGTATATTTTCATACCCCAATCCAAGACTTCTCAATATCTTTTGCAATCATAGAATGATTTAGGAACTTGGTTGGGTTGGGGATGCATCTTCTTCATCATTACTAATATCTTATCAACTGCCCCGTCAGTCATATGGTTGTCAACTTTGTTGTGAATCAATTCCACGTAGGTCAAAACTGTAGATTCATTGCATCCAGGGTATAGTTCCATTTGGGCTTCATGAAGCAACTTCTCATAATTATTAAAATCTACCCTATGAGCATTAGTCACCTCACCACTCCACAATGTATCTTGATAACCCATTATATCTTCATCATCATCATTATCATCGAATATTTGAAATGCATCATCAATCATATTGACCATGTTGCCATTAAGATTACTAGTCTGCTCGTCATTCGTAAATCCTGAAGTTTGTCCTTGCACTTGATGGATTCGCTACCCATGATATATCCATGTATCATAATTCATATCTATACCGAAATTCAACAAATGAAGATGAACATCTTCAACAGAATGAAAAAATCTGTTATGGAAAACTTTACAAGGACATGATATCTGATTATTTTGGTTCACATGGTGATAAGCAACATCAATGAATGACTTGACCCCTTCTCTATATTCCAAACTAAGGAGATTCCAATTACAAATCCATTGTCTGTCCATGATGTCCAATTGCAATATTAACTTACTAAGACTTATTTTTTAAACACCATATGTTTTAGATTAAAATAATTTCGAGTAGCTAGATATGGAATTTACATAAATGAGGAAAATATATATTAATTTCAACAAGATAGGATACATGTCTTTCATAGGATGGATGTGTGTGTGTGTGTGTATACATCAAAACCATATGATATTATTAAGGGGACATAATTAATAAAATTTGTATCCTAAAACTCCAAATATTGTATGCATTAATAAATAAATAAAAAGTATATAGATTGGTACCTAATCGTTCTATTCTCCAAAGTATTGTAAAATGTATCTTCTCCTCCATGCTGATTCCCTGAAAACACATAGCAAAACACACCACATATAGGTCAAGGGTTTGTTTTGTTGCTAATGAGATAGTGAGAATTAAAATGCTCTGATGGTAAAAAACTACACTCCAGCACTCCTGCACTCGTGCAATCCCATGCAATCCAAGCAAATCACCAAGTACAAGAATACTCCTTACCTACCATAACTCTATCATGTTATTAACCACCATTTTCCAATTCCATAGTGACCATATATCATTACAAACTGACTTTTTCTCAATTCATTGTGCCTGCTTCACAAATCAAATAAGAATCAAATTATCACTATTTATTCTTTCTTTTTTCTACTTCTTCTTCCAAGTGCAAGATAACCCCAAAGGGTTGTGGGTTTTTTTTTTTTCTTCTACCAATTGAGGCCCTCCTTTCACCACCCCAATGGTGGATCATCTGTTTGAACTTGAAGCCTAAATCTTCTTCATCACTCTTATTCACTCTCCTTTCGGAAGGAAGAAAGAAAAGGCATTGAGCTAATAGGCCAATTTATACTCGCTATCTTAAGAAATTTATGACATTCACATATGCCAAGTTATTGTACTTGCTTTATAAGAAAGTCTGCTAGCACTAATGAAGCATACAAGCAAATATCCAGCCTACAAGTTTGCAATGTCAAACATATAAAGCTAATGTGAAACCTACTATATTAAGCCTACAAGCCAAAACCAAGCTACAAGCAATGCATAAGATATTCCAAACGCCTGGTCCAAACAAGCCTATCATTTAGACGACGACTAAAATAAGTTGCTAGAAAAGCTACAAATGCAAGTTTGTGATGCTGTAAATGTTAAAGTCATGCGTATGCTTAAATGATAATAGTGTTTTTTTTGTTTTATATATATATATATATATATATATATATATTTCAGTTGATTATTTGAGCCATTTTCTTGTCATTGTCATAGCTTTGAGAATCAAAGCTACAGCAGCTGCAACAGTTGTGCAGCTTTCATGAAAATGTTCTGAACAAACACCATTAAGAAAATAAGGAAAATTTTCTACAATTATAGCAATCACGAGCACTACATGGAACCAACACCATCGTGAAATTTTAAGGCCCGTTACTAGACAAGATAGTGATCAAAACTATAAATATTGAAATTGATAAGGATTCGATCAAATAAGTAAAATAATAAAACTTTACAATAATCAAAGGCAAGCACTACCTTTCAACCAAAAAAGGCCAACGATATCTGATTTATGATTTGGAATTTGGGAGAATAAAATCTTGGATTTTAGGGTTACAAGTTTAGAAATTGCCATAGTTCATTCAAACAAAAGTTTAATTATGTGCATAACCTAAAACAAAATTAAGATGAGGTAAGACCTTACCCAATTGTAGCCACCAAGTTAGATGCAAGTATCTGGGTGTTGAGGAGAGTGACTCAGGGCAGTGATGCAAATTGGAGTGCAATGGGGAAAAAAAGGGTGCGATTTGTGGGAGATGAAATGGAGATGGGTGGCCACCGATGATGGCAACCACCAGAGCGCAAAAGAGGGAGATGAAGGGGTGGGGCGAAAAGTGACAAAGTGAGAGTGGGTACTCTCTTTGTTTAGAAAACCAAAGGAAGGTGGACTTTGTGGAAGATTAAAAGAAAGATTCAATTATTTTATTTTAAGTTAATATTTGGCTTTTATGAATAATTATATATATATATAATCAGTGAGGCATCTTTAGCCTCACAATTGCGTATGTCATATTATTTAACATTATGTGACGCATTCTACAATTCGTCACAAATAAACTTTCATATGGGCGGTAAAATTTCCCGCCCATTTACATGTGGCGAATCTGAAAGTTATATGTGACGCATACAATCTAAAAAATCATCCTGGTCCTGCGAAAGTTTTTATGTGACGCTTTCTAAAATCTCCTCACTTATTCTCGTAATATATGACGAATTTTTGGGCGCCACCATAAATTCCGTCACATATTCCCTGTTTTATTGTAGTGTGACAATCGGAGACATCTTCATTTTGGATAAGCAAAAGCACTAGAGATGTAAAATCAGGTGATTTAGGAGCATGTTCAGTTTAGACAAGTAAACATCATTGCTTCTGGTTGGATGGTTATTGTTTTGAGTACAAAATGTCACAGGTTCAAGTCCTGTCATCCCTACCTATTATGTATCTTATGAGCAGTAACGAGGGATCAATTGATATCAATTAATAAAATTGGCGTACATAGTTAAATATATTTTTTATTTACTAATATATATATTCAAGATAAATTGGGGTTACAAAATTTTTATTGTAATAATAAAGCGTTCTTAGTTCAATTAAGTAAAACATGACTCTCTAAAATCCGATGTCGATCATAGGTTCAAATCCTACAGGACGTGATTCTATATTCTTGTTTCAGGTTTTGGCCGACGAAGAGTTTTCAATTTTTTTGCCTAAAAAGGTCACTTCATTAGCCCCAACGAAGTGAGGTGTTTTATGATTGGTTACTCTCAGATGCATTTCATAGTTAGGCATCCAGACAGTCGAACTACATTCACCATAAAGACCTTATCTCCTTTGAGTACCTTTGCTTAAATAGCCTTATACTGATTCGACGCCTATATATTCTCATGAATATAGTTGAAGCAGCCAAACCCGATGCAAAAGATCATGAACTTCATAGTGAATTAATCAACCTTGTCTATACATTCCGGAACCCTAGGATGAAAGGTGTTCCTTCATTAGCCACTCAAGTGTAGAAGTCATCAGTGCATTCGTCGACACCATCACTACATCTATTCTACTCGCCCAACTGAGCTCGACCACGAGTTGACATGCGCCCATTCACTAGAGGACATAGTTAGCTCATAGTTACTTGACTTGCGCGCCATGTAGGCTTTGTATCTTTTAAGGTCAACATTATTATGTTCATATTTTAAAATATCAGTATTCATTTAACATGTATGTTATAAGTTGAATTGATCGTTCTGCTATTTTTCATAGTAGTATAGTTTGACATTGAATTGATCGTTCTGCTATTTTTCATAGTAGTATAGTTTGACATCGTAAAAAACATAACTTATGATGGCTCTCAATGTGGCCATTGTGTTATCCGTCCAACCTGTATATGTTGTTATGGATATAAAGGTGGTGACCCTTTTCCTTTATGTGTTTGGATGTGGTTTGGTGGTTGGGCAGTACGTGTAGCCTAACTGGTTGGCGCAGCAGAACTCAATCACCATAGGTGAAGCACGGGAAGCCTTGGCCCAAACAGCAGGCGACAGGCCAATTGATCAAAGCGATGCTGCGGTCATTCATATAGAATTTGAGATTGGAAAGAAAAAGAATGAACGCAAAAGAGCAGAGAAAAGGTGAGAATAATTTGTGATTGATTTTCTTGATTATTTGCATTATCACAGATTGTATATATATACATATTACATTAGTTGACTTTGTAAAGCCATAGAAGGCAATTATTAGAATACAATAAAACAGTAAAGACAGAGACTGAGTGAATCGTGTAGTGCAGCAAATCCCATCCTAATGGTAGATTTGTCTGCTTGATTTTCTGGACCTGTAGTAATCTCTTTATCCCCCTCAAGCGAAACGAAACAAAGTGAAGATTGAGTTTGGAAATAAGGAAAGAGAATCGTTCGCGAGATAGTCCTTTGGTGAAGACATCGACAATTTGATGTTGTGAAGGAATATGTTGAGAGAGAGATAGGTGGCTACCATTGTGGATGACCTCCATGCCAAGAAAATAATTAAGATCCCCAAACTTCCGACTAGCAAAGGTGGCACATAATGTATCAATAAACTGATGAACAGCAGCAGAATTAGAACCTGTAACAATCAGATCGTCAACATATACAAGCACATATAGAGAATATGTGGAAGAGTGATAAATAAACAAAGATGCATCTGATTGGCTGTGGAAGAACCCTTGGCTATGCAAAAAGGAGTTTAAGCATTGAAACCATGCACATGGAGCTTGTTTAAGACCATAGAATGCCTTGTGAAGACGACAAACATGCTGAGGGTGTTGGGAATCGACAAAACTAGGTGGTTGTTTCATATAGACCTATTCAAGCAAGATTCCATTCAAGAAGGCATTACGAATATCGAGTTCTTGTAAAGTCCATTTTTTTCAAATAGCCAAGGCAAGGATCGTACGAATAGTCCCTGGTTTGACAATGGGACTAAAAGTTTCTTCGTAATCAAGACTTGCTTGTTGGTTGTAACCCTTGGCGACAAGACATGCTTTGTGTCGATTAATAAAACCATCCACTTTGCGTTTCACCCGAAAGACCCATTTGCATCTGACAATATTCATATGAGGAGTAGCGAGAACAAGAGACCATGTTTGGTTTTGAAAAAGGTCTTCATACTCTTCTGTCATAGCTTTCTGCCAATAAGGATACTTGTCTGCTTGAGTGTAGCTAGATGGTTCGAATGACATTGGATCATTAAGGGCAACAGTTAATGCTTGTGGAAGCGGATATGGGGTCGAGCTATAGATTATATTGTTAACACTTTTAAACTTTTGATGGTCAGGAGAGTGTGCCTGATCAAGCACAGCATCATCATTGGTTGGCGTAAACGCCGTGGATGGTGAGGGCTCATCGGTGGACATATTGGTCCGTAGGTGCGGAGAAACACCATCAGAATGATCTGGTAATGGAGAAGTGGGTGCCAAGCCAAGGGGCGTGGAAGAGGCATCTAGGTCATTGGCCTTATGGTAGGAAGAAAAAGTTGTAGCTTGTAGGGGCTGCTGTGCTTGGTTGTAGGGAACAGACTAGGCATGGCAGTGGGTTCCATAATAAATTGTTGTTGCAGCGACATGCTAGGAGAAGCTGCAAATTTGATGGCCTGATATGGAAAGGTGGATTCATTAAATTGAACATGCCGGGAAATATAAACCTTACCAGAGGCAATGTCTAAACACCGATAGCCCTTGTAATAGTTATCGTAGCCAATAAAAACACATTTGATGGATTTTGGCATTAACTTATGAGAAAGTAAGGAACCATATGAGGAAAGCATGTGCAACCAAATGTCTTCAAGAATCGATAATCTGGTGTCCTATCAAATAACTTTTCATAAGGTGAGACATCCCCAATATTGTGCAGAGGTAATTGATTAATTAGAAAGGCAGCCGTGGTGAAATCTTCTACCCAAAATGAGGACGGAAGATGAGATTAGGCAAGTAAACAAAGACCCATTTCAACAATATGACGGTGCTTTCTTTCAACAATGCCATTTTGTTGGGGAGTATAGGGATAAGAAAGTTGTTGAGTAATGCCATGTTGACGTAGAAAAGTGCGGAAAGCATTGCTAGTGAATTCACCACCACCATCAATTTGTACAATTTTAATTGTTCGAGTCAACCGATTTTCAACCATTCTTTTAAATGTAACGAAGGTAGACATAACATCAGATTTTCTTGCAAGGGGAAAAAACCACACAAATCTGGAGCATTCATCCACTATTGATTAATAAAATTTGTAGCCAAAATTAGAGAGAGTTGGAGCAGGTCCCCATACATCAAGATGCAAAAGATCAAGTGGATGTTGAGTTATTGATGTGCGAGAATTGAAAGGTAAGCGACATGTTTTGCCTAATGGACAAATGTGACATTTGTTATTGGATGATCCACCACTAATAGGTAAGTGGTATTTATTGGCAAGAACTTGAAAAATAGCGGTTGATGGATGTCCAAGATGAGCGTGCCACATATTATAAGTCATCCATTCTCCATACAAAACAAGCTTTAGTCTGATTTGTGAAGTAGCCCGAATGTAATAAAAATCACCATAGTTATGCCCAATAAGAAGTACCTGGCCTGTTATCTTGTCCTTCACACGAAAAGAACGATCATCCACCTCAAAGAAACAATGATTATCATAGCAAAATCGACGAAGTGATAGTAAGTTCTTTTTAATGGCAGGAACATATAACACATCATCCAGTATGAGGGAGCCATGTAAACCAGTTACGGAGGATTTACCAACATGAGAGATACGTAATTGATTACCGTTGCCAACAATAATAGAATCAGTACCTTCGTATGGTTGAATCTGTGTGAGGGTGGAAGGATCATTGGTCATGTGATTTGTTGCGCCAGAATCAACAATCCAAGGTGTTGTTGATGGAAAATGAGCAGTAGCAATGTATGCAAAGTTTCCACGTGTCTTACATTGTTTAGCTTTGTGACCATATTCCTCGCATAGTTGGCAGGGTTTGTCAACCTTAAAAGTGGGTGGCAGCAATGGTGAAGGAAGAAGAAGAGGTCGATGGTCATTAGATGGACCACGATTGAGTCGAGGAGCATTCCAATTGGTCTGGTTGTGGGAATTAGAAGAACGCCAAGCACCACCACGACGACTGCGATCACAACCTTGTTCGTGGCTAAAAGAACAATTGGAGGAGGATAACCAGTTTCCGTTGGGGATGGATTTGGACGGGCCATTAGAGCGAGGATGACCGGTGAAGACAACACAGTTGGACAAGGAAAGAGATGACATCTTTTTGATGAGATTTTCTTCCTGAATGAGCAGGTCGTAACAATCATCATATGAGAGAGAAGGGCGAAGATGAACAACGGTGGTAAACTCCTTGTATTCAGGACCAAGGCCATCTAAAAGGCATTCAATGAGGTCATCTTCACTGATACTGGAACCATCAGTATTAAGGGAATCTGCAAGGCTTTTGGCATGCATCAGATAGTCAGACATGGGCTTCTCTGAATCTTTCTTAAGAGTGCAAAGTTGGTCACGAAGAGTAAGGATGTGAGTCTTGGAGAGAGGTGACATATGCTTTTCCAAGAGAGTCCAAGCATCATAAGCATAGGTGCAAGGGATTAGAATAGTTCGGATAGAGGATATGCAGGTAGCCTTGATCCAACTGAGAACGAGTTTGTCCCTAGAATAATGGGGATTGACAGAGCCATCATCGAGATTCTTCAGTGCTTTAGAATTGATAGTTACGACATCTTCCATGCCATGAATTTCAAGAATATCCTGAAATTGAGATCGCCAACTAAGATAATTGTTGCGGTCCATGGGAGTGTTGATCGTATGAGAGATATTGAAGGTGGTGGAAAGGGAGATGGTAGGGGTAGTCATGGTAGAGGAAGATGAATCATAGAAGGTAGAGGAGATTGGGGTAGCATAAGCCATAGAGGATCGAATAAAGCATTAGCTTGTGGAGAAGGCTGATACCATATAGAATTTGAGATTGGAAAGAAAAAGTATGAACGCAAAAGAGCAGAGAAAAGGTGAGAATAGTTTGTGATTGATTTTCTTGATTATTTGCATTATCACAGATTGTATATATATACATATTACATCAGTTAACTTTGTAAAGCCATAGAAGGCAAGTATTAGAATACAATACAACAGTAAAGACAGAGACTGAGTGAATCGTGCAGTGCAGCAAATCATGTCCTAATGGTAGATTTGTCTGCTTGATTTGCTGGACCTGTAGCAATCTCTTTAATTCAGGCAGCTGACGTGAGAGTTACAGGTAGCAATGTGATAAGCCCGGGTTGGTTGGTCACAATGGCTCAAGGCGCTGCAGCGTACAATGCTGGGACTGAGAGGGAGCAGGACAAGATCAAGCTCACTGATATATTGTCGGCAAGTCTATCATTAGGCATATTGATTGTGGGGTTTTATGTATTTTGCTTTATATAATTTGTAAGGTGTTTGATGAGGTGTTTTTTGGTTCGTGGCTGAAGGGTGCAGCTGCGAAGCTGCCCTCGGACAAGGCTGCGACAAGACAGGATGGTGAAGTAATTGTGAGCGCTGAGCTGCGAAAGAATATGGGAACACGTCCTGGTGGAGCAGTAGCGTCAGTGATGGCCGCTGCTAAGCTAAATGAGAATATAAACATGTGACATGTGGCTGTTCATGCTTTCTGGTATACTGAATAGGTCTTGTAACGAACAATATGTAAATTAGTTATCAGTTTTAAGCCACAATGTAGCTAGCTACATAGTTTCAAAGTTTTCAATTACTAGTCTTGGATGGGTTCAACTCTTTGAGTTTTGGTTTTGTTTTCCCGGTAAAATACCAAGCTGTGATGTACTTTCTATCAAGGTGTTTTTTATCTGATATATGCAAATGTATATCCAAAATTCGTTTGAGTTTTCTTAAAGCCTGCTCAGTTTCTACATCTATATGAAGGTTACATTTTACTCTTCGTACAAAGCTATTGGAAAGCTCGACATAAGTTCGCATTATTACCTTGTTGCCTGCCAAGTCTTAATATATGCTGTTTCTAAAATATTATTTGGACTTGACTATAGCCCACGTATAGTCCTTATGATGGAAGGGCTATTTTGATAGAGTTGAGCTATTTTGACAGAGTTGATGAGATTATGAGGGCATAGGATTGTGACAAGTGTTTGTGTATTATTGGTTGTGCCATTAGTTGGTTAGTAGAGAGGTGTATCACTAATGTATATATACGAACAATCGTAATTATTCTACACAAGTTGAATGAAAGAGAATATTCAATTATAACAAACATTCCCTCTCTTCTTTCTCTCTCTTAATTACTTAGTTCTTAAGCTTTTACATTGTGGACATGGTATCAGAGCCGGGAGTGGCTCACGCCTTCAGTTGACAATCCTTCTTGCTTCTACTACTTTTCTCCGATTGTGCTCGGTGTTCGGTGACATCTCCGGTCATCAGTTTCTGTCTTCTTCGATCACGTATTGGTTTGTTGAGATCTTCGCACTCTATTGGTGGTGATCTGTTGATCTTTTTCAGTCGGTCGAATTGATGGGTTCTTGATTGTATTCGTGCATCAGGTTCTGTTGATTCTTTCGTATCTTTCAGTCCAGAGTGCTTGATTTATGCATTGTTTACGAATTTTTGATAATCTGTAACCCTGGAATTTAAGGGTTTTCTTGTTCTGTATTCCCAAAAACTGTTGATTCTTGCAATTAATTACTTGTCGTTGTTGCTGGTTGTTCAATTGTGTTTGTGAGTTGTTCTTAAGTATCAAAACTATCTCAAGATTGTTAAAGTATTACATACAATTGCTAAAAGCAATTGTGAATTTTGTTCAACTTGATCTTACATAATCTCTTATTTCGTCTTTAATTCTGAGTGTTGGGAATATACTGTCACGGTGAAACTAGATGATTCCAACTATGTTATATAGAACTTTCAAATGGATCTACTATTAGAAGGAAATGGAATTGTTGGATTTGTGAATGGTTCTATTCCATGTCCTGATAAGTTTGTAGATTCTGACTCTAAGGAAGAAACTGTTGATAACAACCAACATGTCATTGATGCATACAAAGTATGAAAGATTCATGTGTAAACAGGAAAATTCTGTAACAAATGATGGATTGTTTTTTTTATGGTTTTGACGGTTTTGATGGTGATTTTGATGGTGATTTTTCCTTACATAGTTTATGCTTTTGCGGGCCAGGAGTGTTAGGTGTCACCTTTTAAGCTCGTGCTAACAAGGAGCATTCAGTGTTGCCTTTTAAGCTTGTGCGAACAAAGAGCATTGTGTCGTGCATTTTAGGCTCATGTAGGCGAGGAGCTTTGTGCCTTGTGCAGTTTAGGCTCATGCAGGTGAGGAGCATTGTGCGGTGTGCAATTTAGGCTCGTGCATGCGAGGAGCATTAAGTGTCGCCTTTTAAGCTTGTGTGAACAAGGAGCATTGTTGCCATATGCAATTTAGGCTTGTGTAGGTGAGGAGCATTGAGTGTCGCCTTTTAAGCTCGTGCGAACAAGGAGCATTGTTGTCATGTGGAGTGTAGGCTCGTGCAGGCGGGGAGCTTTGGTTTAGGGGTAATAGTCCTTTAAGAACTTGCCGTTGATGTGGCCGATCTTTAAGCCATCTTCTGCCATGATTAGGTAGGCGTCATTGGTGTATACCACTTGTATTACGTAAGGTTCATCCCACTTTGATGTGAACTTGCTTTTTGTCTTGTGAGTTGTGATGATAGGCATTCATAATGCCAAGACAAGATATCTATTTTGGAAAATGTTGGAAATGTGCCCTAAAACCAATCATATGATGATACTTTACGGACATTTCACATGTTAAACTAATCTAGTTTAATATCAAGGGCAAAGGTTATTGTTTGAGCCGTCTCATATAAATGTTATACGCTTAAACGATAAGTCCAAGGAATATGTGATTGGGAGAATGCGATCTAAAGAAGTTAGATTCATGAGACCATTCTTTCGTAGACACATCCTAAACGTTCCTGATCATAGGATTGCCAATTGGGCATTGACAGTCCATTAAGATCAGTACGTGTTGTGTCTTCTCTCAGGGAGAGTGACTAGTCTCGAGTCATTGGTGTGTGTGACATCAAGACAAGCATGTAGGTGCTCAATAATGAATGAGTCCACTGAACACGATCAACGAGGAGTTCTCATACTCATGTCACATGAGAACTCATGGTTGGGATAATGCAAAGTAGTCCTTTGACCTGAGGCATCATAGTTGTCTTGTGGTTAAGTCCTTGATCTTTGATTATGTCAAAGTCACTCCATTCGAGGGTGTCCACGGCATAGTTGGGGTTAAGCCACTTAGCCATGGAGGCGAGTGAATGCGCAACAAGGGATCTCTAACCTTCAAACTGTTTGAGGGAGAATACTCTATGATATGATTAAGAATCTCTGGCCAGAGTATGAATGAGATTTAGGAAGTCGTTCCAAATCACATTCAAGGTAATCATATAAGCACACGAATCACATTGGATAGTAGACATGAATAAACTATCAAACCAAACAATGTGGTCAAGAGTATTGTATTAGAGAAAGACCGTATTGCATTTGTAATCCTAAACTGAATAGGTTCTCCACCTCTTCTGATTAGCTTGGGTAACCATGATATGCTGCTAGGTGTCACTCATGGTTTGTGGAAGCCCTAAACGTGTATAATCACTAAAGGGAGAATTGAAAGTAAGTTTCAATTCACAATCGATTTGAAATGGTTTTAATCGCCCACTGCCTCGCTAAAAGGAACCTAATGGATCGTACACCGTGTAAGATGGAGATTGAAGAAACAATGGAGATGAGTAAGAATAATTAAATGGTTTAATTATTTATGGCAAGGATTAATTAATAAGTTAATTAATCAAACGAATAAGTTCGTTAAAGACCTCGGGATAGTTTTGGACCTTAAGGTCCAATGGGCTTCGAACGTCAAGCCCATTGACTTAAGTTGTATGACAACTTAATGAATAATGATTCACAAGGCCCAATTAGCCCAATAATACCCTAAGGCCGGCCATTTAGAGATGGAGTGAGTTTTGGACTTATTTACAAGTTTGCCACTCCAATGAATTAAGGTATAAATATGACTTTATAGCCAAAATTCATTTAGGGTTTTCTTTTGGGGAAATGATGAGAACATAAGCTCTCCTTTCTCTCTAAAGTGGCCGGCCTCCTTGGAGGGTTTAGCTAGCAATCCTACTACTCCAAGGTCACTCATTTCTTCTCCAATCTAACCTTGGTGAAGAGACTTAGAGGTTCTCAATTTTGGGAACTTGGAGAACCATTTCATCCATCCAAATCCATAGATCTAAGATGCAAGGAATGAAGGCCCTCTCTTTGGGTGATTAGCCTTTGCTTATGCAAAGAGGAATCTACAAAGGTATAATTTCTCAACTAACAAATGTTGTTTTAAGTTGAGTCAAGGTTCACCAATCTACTAGGCTTTGAATTTCATGGTTAATGTTTTGTTTTTAAGTGCATACAAGCATGATTCCGCCTTTAATTTGTTAATTGCATGTTATAGATGTTGCTTAAATGAACATGTTTTTCGCAAAATTTCCTTCAAAAAGACCTTAGGCGGACCTTCTTGTTGAATGCCTTGGATAGTCGTGCTTGGTAGCATTCCAAGTGTTGTTGAGCTTCGAGCCTCCTTTCATCGAGTGCTTCCAACTCTTAAAGTCGTAGCTTTGCATTTTCCTCTTCAGTCAAGCCTTCTTGTATAGCCATCTTTA
Organism: Malus domestica; assembly: GCF_042453785.1. Classification (NCBI taxonomy): domain Eukaryota; kingdom Viridiplantae; phylum Streptophyta; class Magnoliopsida; order Rosales; family Rosaceae; genus Malus; species Malus domestica. The sequence continues at coordinate 16,300,381 of NC_091676.1, read as the reverse complement.
GTGAGGGCATTTGACTTTTGAGTAGCAGAACAACTTCACGCCATAAGCGAGAGAATAAGGCGTAGCTTGGGTAGGAGTTCTATGTGTATTCCTATATGCCCAAAGTGCTTCGTTATTCTTTCGTGCCAGTTTCTCTTTATTCAGCCAATCACCTTCTTCAGGAGGTTGTACAGTGTTTTGTTGAATGCTTTTGAAAGACCGTTGGCCGGAGCATGATATATGCAAGACTTGTGTTGCTTGAACTTGTATTTCCCGCAGAGCTCGTCCATGAGTCGGTTGGAGAACTGTTTTCCATTCTCGGTGATGATGTAGTGAGGCACACCATATCAATAAATGATATGTTCATTAATGAAGCAGACGACAGTTTCCTTCTTGACTTCCCTTAGGGGTACGACTTTAACCCACTTGGAGAAGTAATTTGCTGCGGCTAGGATGTAGGCCTCCCCGACAAATAATTTTGGTGCGATTAGTCCCACAATGTCCAATCCCCATGTATCAAATGGCCATGAAGCAACCATAGGGTGTAATGCCTCAGGTTGTTGATGTATGAAGTTGGCGTGGAACTGACATGCTTAGCACCTTTTGGCTTGCTCCAAGCATTCCTTAACCATGCTTGGTGAGTAATAGCCCATTCTCTTAAGCTGAAGTGTAGCTTTAGTCCAGACTGATGTGCTCTGCATACACCTGAATGTGCTTCTTCCATGGCTTGATTGGCTTCTTCCTCACCTAGGCATCTTAAAAGTACTCATTCAAAAGAGCATCGGTAGAGTGTTCCTTTGTAGTAAAGGAAGCGGGGTGCTCATTGACGTACTTCAGAGCGGCGTCTAGGATCATTTGAAAGCTTTCCATGCTCCAAGTAGTCGATCCGTAGTTGTCTCCATTCTTCAGCGTCGATTGGAAATACTGAGATGACGTTTGTATCATCTAGTAGTGTTTTAGTGACAAGTAGGATCACCCATCTTTGGAAAACTGGTACATGTGCAGCTTCGTCTTCTTCTAGCACCATACTTGAGGCTAAGTTAATGAGAACGTCTGTCATTCGATTTTCTTTTGTTGGCACATGTTCTAGCATCACAAACTCAAATTTTTGTTGCAGTTGAGTTGCTAGCCGGAAGTATAGGATGAGATCATCTTTCCTCACTTCATATTCAGTCAAGAGTTGATTGATTATGAGTTTAGCATTGTGATTTCCATGTTAATCGCCGTTTGGAGTCCAATGATTAATGCTTGGTATTCAATGACGTTGGAGCACAACTTGCTTAATCGGAAGGAATAGGGTAGTACTTATCTTTGTGGTGACATGAATACTACTTCTACCTCTGCTCCATCTGCTTGTGTAAATCCATTGAAGAACATCGTCCATGTTGGAAAGATGTCGACATAGAATACTTCCTTGTCAGGCAGGTCGTCTGAGATTTTCCAATCGGCTGGGATTTGATGATCGGCAAAGAAATCTGCTAGCGTTTTTCCCTTGATGGCTTTAGCTAGAATGTAGATGATCTCGTATTGATTGAAAAGCAAAGCCCATTTCGTTAGTCACTTTGTCAAAATTGGCTTGGACATGACGTATTTGACTGGGCCAACTTTGGCAACCAAGTGGATGGTGTAATCATTCATGTAGTGTGTAAGCTTTTGAACGGCAAAGACTAAGGCAAGGCACATCTTCTCGATTGGTGAGTTGTTGAGCTCGGCACCAATGAGGGTTCTACTTAGGTAGTAGAGTGCTCTTTCCTTTTGGTCTTCATTTTCTTGTGTCAACAGTGCTCCAATAGAACCTTCTTATACAACAATGTATAAGATGAATGGGTTTCTAAGCACGGGTGCTCCTAAGATAGGTGGGCTTGCCAGGTACCATTTTATGCTCTTGAAGGCATTGTGGCAGACATCATTCCATATGAATGAAGCATCATTCTTTATGAGTCGATTGAAGGGTTGACAACGTCCAGCGAGGTTGGAGATGAAGCGTCTGATAAAAGCCAGTTGTCCTTGTAGGCTTTTTAGCTCGTGTAGGTTTCTTGGCTCAGGCAAGCTTTGAATGGCCTTGATTTTTTATTGGTCCACTTCAATGCCACGATGCTTGATAATGAAGCCAAAGCACTTCCCAGAAGTAATGCCAAATGCACACTTCAACGAGTTCATTTTGAGGCTGTAATGTCGTAGTTTATCAAACACCATTCGTAAGTCCTTTAAGTGATCGGATATCTTCTTAGTCTTGACAACCACTTAGTCTACGTAACATTCTACATTTTTATGTAGCATGTCATTGAAGATTTTCTGCATTGCGCGTTGATATGTAGCTCCAGAGTTCTTCGGACCAAAGGGCATTACCTTGTATCAGTAGGTACCTTTTGGAGTGCGGAAGGCTTTTAATTCCTGATCTTTAAGAGCCATGCGAATTTGATTGTATCTGGATGAGCCATCTATGAATGACAGCGCCTCATGGCCAGTGGTTGCGTCCACCATGATTTCGATGAATGGCAAGGGAAAGTCATTATTCGGGAAAGCATCATTGAGGTCTTAGAAGTCTATGCAAACACATAGTCCAGATTTTTTTAAGGATAATGACGATGTTGGAGATCCATTTAGGGTATTGCACCTCTCGGATAAAGCCTTCTTCGATTAGCTTGTCAATCTAGGCCTCAATTTGAGCTCGGATCGAAAGCGTCTTTGAGTTTGCTTTATCGGTCGTGTTCCTGGCTTGACTGCTAGACAATGCACGACGATGGTAGGGTCAAGGTCGGGCATTTCCTTATAGGTCCAAGCAAATATGTCTTTGTACTCCAAGAGCAGTTAGTAGTACTCTTCGACCTCGATCGTACTTAACACTACACTTATAAAGATAGGCTTTGGTTCTTCGCTTGTGCCTAAGTTGAGCTCCTTGAGATCATCAACCGTGGCTTGGCCCATGTCTTCGAGTTGAGGTAACGCAGCGATGACATCTTCCTTAGGGATTTCGTCTTCTTCATCTTCTTGAATTGTGAAGTGGAAGACGTCTTGTACTTTTTCTTCAGTGTCGTCCCCTTAGGCTTGTTAGCATGAAGATTGGCATGTGTGGATGATGGTGCGTCTCCTTACCATCAGTGGTCCTTTTTTGTCCACCTCCAAGGTTGATGTGAAAATTAAGTTGACACACAAATTAAACCCTATTGATAACAATTGTAGTATTTAAGCAAGTAGGGATCGTTCTAGACCGTGGATTGACTAGGGATGCTAATCAACACAAATAAGACTCAAAAACACTAAACTACACTCTATAGACTCAAAACTAACTCAAAACAGCAAGAAACAATAAAAAAGACTCAATTCTAGACCTAATAAGTGATTTGGACGAAAATAGAACTTAAAAGACTCAAACAACTAAAAGAAAACAGGTTTTGATTCTAAAAACAAGACTTAATGAATGGGGATTTTGTTTTGACGAAATTGAAAGTTAAAACAGAAATTTTGAAAACAACTTAACAAAAACAATTTTGGATGAAAAAGAATGGTGAAAGGCTAGTTAGAGGGATCCTTCTCCACACATGAACATATGTATACGAATCAATTTCCAATTATTCTTTCGACAAACCATGAATGACAATGCCCCAAATTAATTGTATTGAACTAATTAATTCTCATATTTCCCTAGATTCATTGAATTGAATGGATAACACATCACAACCAAGTTATTCTTTATCAAGTTCCCTAACTATGGAATACGTATGATAGAAACACTCAACAAAGATCATTAAGTTCAATGGAAATCATAAGCATTGACGAGGCATTTATAACTATAAAAAGCATGTTACTCTTGCCTAGGATTTACTTAACACAATCGTGACTAACGACTTTTACTACTCATAAATATAAGTTCATAATGATTAGGTGAAATTCCCTTATACTCTAGCATCAAATTCATGCATGCAAACTAAGTATGCATCCTTAATTAACACACAAGAACAAGTTCTTAATAAAATAGATAAGTAAACCACATCCACAATTCATGAAACAATAATTGGATGAAATCAATTCATATAAAACATATAATCATGGCTTCGAATTCACCTCTAACTATAAAGAAATTAGCTCCTCATGTTCTCAAATAAACAAAGATAACTTGAATTAAACATTGAAACAAAAGAGGGAAAACACCTAGAAACGCTCCAACACTCCCAAGGCTTGGGCATAGGCACGGCACCAAGTAGCTCCTCCTTTCTCCTTCCTTGCAATCTGCGGCATAATGAGGGTGAATGCGTTTAAGGGATGAATGAATGTAGAATTGTATGGTAGAGAGTGGTGAATGATTTGTGCGGCAAGGGTTGGTATTTATAGGCTGGAATTCATGTCAAAATCCCTAAGGATTTGGATAGGTTTCTGAAATTAAAATGGGATAAGGATTGTGAAACCAAAACCCAAGTGGAATGGGTTAAATCAATCAGAAAACCAAAGGGAATTAGGTCAATAAGGTGTAGCACTAATTCCTACAAGGAAAGGGATACATTTGGCCTAAATCAAGAGGGAAAAGAATTGAGATTTTAGGTTCTAGAGCTTCTAGAAAAGGGGAAAAACGCCAGACTTTTAGATGCTTCTAGAAAAGTTGTTTTAGCACCAATTTAGGGGTTAAGGGTTCTAGAATCTGAAATATATAGTTTAAATACATAATTATCCCTTAGAAATAGCAGGAATCAAGGCACAAATTGATTTGGATAAGATAGGATAAGATAAGGTTAGGTTAGGCAAGGATAAGGTAAGATAAGGTTGGATAAGGTTTTGGATAATGTTCCTTCTTTTGAGCTGATTTCTTATCTTCCTTGACTTGGATTTATTTCTTCACTCTTTTCAACTCATTCCTAGCCTCTTGAACTTCAAATTCGTCCATCCATCTTGCTCCATTCATAAGCTATCCATTTGGTGCCCAAAACTGCCTCAAAATGCTCCAAATTGCACTTTCTTTCCAACTTTGTCATATGGACCTACAAACACACGAAAATAGCTTAAAACACAATAATAAACATAAACAAACTATGAAAATGCAAGAAAACAAGCTAACTAAGTCGCATAAATATGCTCCTATCAAATTCCCCCACACTTAGCTTTTGCTAGTCCCCGAGCAAAACAAAACAAACAAAACATAACTTAACCTAAACCTTCCAACGTTCGTCTCAGGGATTTCCAATAAAACATGACACATTAAAAATCACTACTTACATAGATTTTAGTTATCCTCACCCTCGAGCACATACTTAATCATAGTCACCATTCACTATCTCACATTTAATCAATTAAAACAACATTTTGAATGTAGTAACATGCCTTAGAGAAGTCCCTCAATTCCTTACTAGATATGCACTCAATTTTCACTCAGTTTTTCTGACTACACACCCTATACTAGGTATATGTGAGAAGATTGATGTAATCATGAAAAACTAGCACTCACATATATGTATAACAAAGAAAGCATTTTCTGGAGTTATTAAGCATGCTAGATATGATCTCATGAATGGAATGCTACTACTTAGACGCGAGAACCAGGGATACTATATGCTCATACCAATCCCAAACTCCACATATTGAAATACACAACAACCAAGATTAAAGTCTAAGTGTTGTAATGGGGCTAAGGGTATTGGCTAACAAAGAAAGGTTAAGGATAAACAAACGTTCTTAAAGCAATAGTAAGCAACGTAATGAAATCAACTTAGAATTCACTTTAGAATGCAGAAATCAACTTTTAAACACAAGGAAAGATTCATGCATATTTAGGGCCAAATTCAACTTTTTGGACCCTTTCTTCAACAACCAACACTTTAGAGCTTTTTTTCACATATTTTTCAGCTCTTTTTTATTCTTTTCACAACTTTTCTTTTTTTCTTTATATTTTCCACGAATTTTTTGTTCTTTTCTACCCGTGCCTCTTTTAAGACTTTGGCACACATACACAAAAATCCCTTCCCCCACTCTTGTGTTTTTGCAAATGTTTGATCTAAAGGAATTCCCTTTAAGTCATGCTCCACTATACTTTAAGAACAAGGGTATGGATAGTCCTATTCTAGGCTAGGTTAGGATAATGTAGCTAACAATGAAAATAGGCTAAACAAGGATCAAAAGGGGTTAACCTACAAAACAAATGCATGGGATGAAGGCTTTTTGGCTATGGTGTAACTACTAAACAACTTCATCTTGTTATATGTTATGCACTCAATTTCAAGTTTTGAATGAAACGGGCATGAGTTCTAGTATTTGGAACTAAAATGATGAAACGCATTCTAAGTAGCAACCAAGCAAAGAATGATGAGATCATGCAACGACTTTAGAAAACAACAAATCACAAATGATTAACTCTCCAAATAAACGTTTAGGCTCAAGTCTCTCAAGGTTGTAGCGTTAGTTTAAGTTCTTTCCTTCAAGCATGTTACAAAAAACTGATTTTTTTCCTTTTGTGATTACATGTGAATTTGTAAACTATAACTATAACCAAGCATAAACCAAAGAGTATATCAAACTTCCATCCATGTTTGTAACTTTCTTTAACAGTCATGCAATTAAAAACCAAATCCTCATCATTGTGTTGGAAGGTACCCTAAGACACAAACACACAAAAACAATTGTAAAACGACTCTTTTTTTGGATTTTTTTCAAAACTTTTTCGACTTTTTTCTTGAATTTTCGTATTTTCTTTTAAAGCCACATAAAGACACATCAAAACATACTAAAAACACTCCAAACAATGAAAAACAACCTTTGAAATGTTAGGCGGTAAAATCCTACGAAATTTGCAACAAAAACACTTTGTTTACCCCCCCCACACTTAAACCAAACATTGTCCTCAATGTTTTAAACATAGACGCACACAAAAGCAAGCAAATAACACAACTAGCAAACATGACAAATATGGCAAAGTAAAAGCAATAAAGAGTAGGGTTTAGGAACGCAAATCTGATTATGATGTCGAAGCTTCCTAGGTCTTCCTTATTTGCATGGGTTACCTCCCAAGAAGCGCTTGCTTTAACATCTTCTAGCCGGACGATACCTCCATTTAAGTTGCAATAGGGCCAACGGCATGGAGGGGTACATTCTCCACGACATGCTCCTCAAACGCTTCATAATAGGGCTTCAAACGATGCCCATTCACCTTGAATTCTTGTTGTGTCTTCAAACTTTGTATTTGGATTGCACCATGAGGAAAAACATTAGTAACAACAAAATGACCAATCCATTTGGAACGCAACTTACCCGGAAATAAACGAAGACGGGAATTGAAAAGTAACACTTGCTGCCCTATAAAGAATGTCTTGCTACAAATCATCTTGTCATGGAACGCCTTCATCCTCTCCTTGTAAATACGAGCATTCTCATAAGCTTCATTCCTAATTTCCTCAAGCTCATTCAATTGAAGCTTTCTATGAAGACCTGCGGCATCAATGTCCATATTGAAAGTTTTGACGGCCCAATGGGCACGATGCTCTAACTCAACGGGAAGATGACATGGTTTCCCATAGATAAGCCAAAATGGTGACATCCCAATTAGTGTTTTGTAGGCGGTACGATATGCCCACAATGCATCATTCAAACGCAAGCTCCAATCCTTCCTCATTGGCCCTACGGTCTTCTCCAAAATCTGCTTGATTTCCTGATTCGAAACCTTGGCTTGCTCACTTGTTTGAGGATGATAAGGAGTTGAAACCTTATGCGTGACATTATACTTCTTGAGCAACAGCTTAATGGTTCGATTGCAGAAATGAGACCCTCCATCACTAATGAGTACTCTTGGCATTCCAAACCTTGCAAATATGTTAGTTCTAATAAAATATGCAACCACTTTAGAATCATTAGTACGGGTGGCTTTTGCTTCCACCCATTTTGACGCATAATCAACCGCAAGTAAAATATAATTGAAACCATGAGATGAAGGAAAAGGTCCCATAAAATCAATGCCCCAAATATAAAAAATTTCGACACTAAAGATGGGAGTTTGCGGCATTTGTTCTTTGGGACCTATATTGCCTAATCTTTGACATCTATCACAAGTCATGCAAAACGTTCTAGCATCTTTAAAGATTGTAGGCCAATAAAAACCACATTCTAACACCTTGAGTGCTGTCCTTTGGGTGCCAAAATGTCCCCCACATGCATAAGTGTGACAAAAGGTTAAAATTGAATTAAACTCAAAATGATGCACACACCTACGTAGAATCTGATCAGGGCAATATTTCCACAAATAAGGATCATCCCAAACATAAAAACGTGCATCCTTTTTCAATTTATCACCTTGGTGCTTGTTTAGGGTGCTTGGAACTTGTTTAGTAACCAAATAATTAACTAAATCGGCATACCATGGCACACTTACCTCAATGGTCAACAATTGCTCATCCGGGAATGTCTCTGGGATAAGCACGGCATCCTCCTCATGCACCAAACGGCTCAAGTGGTAAGTCACCACATTTTCACTTCCTTTCTTGTCCCGGATTTCCATTTCAAACTCTTGGAGAAGTAACATCCACCGAATAAGCCTTGGCTTGGCCTCCTTTTTTGTGAGCATACTTCAAAGCTGCATGGTCAGTGTAAATAATAACTTTAGTAGCAAGTAAATATGAACGAAACTTATCTAAAGCAAATACAACAGCAAGAAGTTCTTTTTCAGTGGTGGAATAATTCAATTGTGCATCATTCAAGGTCCGGAATGCATAGTAGATAACGTGTGGCTGCTTGTCCTTTCTTTGTCCCAAAACAGCTCCTAATGCATAATCGGACGCATTATACATAAGCTCGAAAGGTTGGCTCCAATCTGGTGGCATAATGATAGGGGCCGAAGTTAGCATCTCTTTGAGGTGTTTGAATGCCTTCTCACACTCCTCATTGAACTCAAAGGGCACATCCTTTTAGAGAAGTTGGCATAGGGGTGTGGAAATCTTTGAAAAATCCTTGATAAATCGCCTATAGAATCCTGCATGTCCAAGAAAAGAACGAACCTCTCTAACCGAAGTAGGAGAGGGTAAGTAGCGTACAAGATCTATTTTTGATTTATTAACTTCAATTCCCCTTTCATAAATAATATGCCCTAAAACTATGCCTTATTTTACCATAAAGTGACACTTTTCCCAATTTAAAACAAGGTTAGTTTCAACGCATCATTTTAAGATTAATGTGAGATTTTCCAAACAACCATCAAACGAATCACCAAGTACGCTAAAATCATCCATGAATACCTCAATAATCTTCTCAACAAAATCTGAAAAGATACTTACCATGCATCTTTGAAAAGTGGCAGGGGCATTGCATAAACCAAATGGCATGCGACGATAAGCAAAAGTACCAAAGGGGCACGTGAAAGTGGTCTTTTCTTGATCTTCCGGAGCTATGACAATCTAATTATATCCTGAATAACCATCAAGAAAACAATAAAAAGCATGATCGGCTAACCTTTTAAGCATTTGATCAATGAACGGCAACGGGAAGTGGTCCTTGCTTGTGGTGTTGTTTAGCTTCCTATAATCGATGCATACTCTCCAACCTATTTGGATACGGGTTGGCACAAGCTCATTCTCGGCATTCTTCACCACAGTGACTCTGGACTTCTTTGGAACAACTTGAACCGGTGAAACCCAACGGCTATCCGAAATTGGATAAATCACTCCACAATCGAGAAGTTTGATAATCTCCTTCTTCACTACTTCCATCATTGGAGGGTTGAGTCGGCGCTGAGCCTCTCGAGTTGGTTTAGCCCCCTCCTCAAGAAATATGCGATGCATGCACCTTGTAGGACTAATCCCCTTAATATCGGCTAATGTCCATCCAATGGCTATTTTGTGCTCTTTCAACACCCGAATCAATTTTTCCTCCTCTATTGCCATGAGTGATGAAGAGATAATGACGGGCAACGTTTCTTCATCTCCCAAAAATACGTACTTTAAATGATCCGACCACGGCTTAAGCTCAAGAACGGGGGTCTGAATCACAGAAGGTAACAAAGTATTAGTTGAAACGGAAATTGGAATTGGGTTAAAAAGCTTACCACGATGTTGTGGCAATGATTCAAAGGCTGCCACAATCTCGGCTTGTGCTACATTGGGTACGGCCAGATTGGGTTTCAACCTAATTCTTTGTGCAATTGTTGTTTCAGGGGGATCGTCTTCCAACGAGTCAAGAAATTCCTGCACCAATGCATCAAATGCATCAATAGAAAAACAAGAATGATCATCTTTAGGAAATTTAATAGCTTCTGAAATTTTAAAATTATTAATCTCCTCATCAAATTCCATTGTTAAAGTCCCTTTGAACACATCGATCTTGGTGTGTGCTGTTTTCATGAAGGGCCTTCCAAGTAGGATCGGCAATGGAGTGACATTGGGTGAATCCTCCATCTCTAACACATAGAAATCTGAAGTTATCCACCTGCACCAAGACATCTTCCAAAACACCTTTCGGATATGCATTAGAACGATCGGCTAATTGAATTATAACACCATCGTTTTTAAGCTCGCCTAAGTTCATAGATGCATAAATTGAATAAGGCATGACATTAATTGAAGCTCCTAAGTCTAACATAGCATGTTCAAACTTAGTATTGCCAATAACACAAGGAATTGTAAAACTACCCAGATCTTTGCATTTAGGGGGTAATTTCCTTTGCAAAACAGCGGATACATTCTCACTTACTTGGACAACCTCTTTGTTCGAAATTCTTCTCCTTGTGGTACAAAGTTCTTTAAAAAACTTAGCATACCTTGGAACTTGCTTAATTGCATCAAGAAAAGGTATATTGACTTGCACTTTCCGAAACGTCTCCAGAATGTCTTTCTCATTCTCTTCCTTCTTTGATTGCTTAAACCTGTTAGGAAAGGGTGCATTTAATGGAATAGAACTAGAAAATTTTGAATTAGGACTTACCTTGGCCGAATTTGATGGTTTATGGGTGGAAGATGACTGCGGCAAGGGTTGCTCCACCCTTGCCGTGGGTATGGCTTGTGTTTCCTCTTCAAACAACAACCTTTCATCCTCTGTTTGAATTGATTTGGATGCTTGGGGGTCCGCTCCAACTTGCTTGCCACTCCTTAACATGATTACCTTGGCAGTTTCGAATCCTCCCTTCAGATTTGCGATGGTTGAACTAGGGAGTCTACCTTGGTCTCAAAACTATCCTACAAACTCCGCAATCTGCCCAATTCGCTTTTCCAAGTGATCCACCCTTTTGTCTTGGTTTTGCATTGCTTTGGTTTGATTCTCTTGCCCCTGAGACAAAGTGGTGAGTAATTTTAGAATTGCATCATTCTCTAAGGACATACCTGAACTTGTTTGGGCAGGTTGTGTTTGGTAGTGATTTGGTATGAATGGCTTTTGAAACACCCCAGGTGGTGTTTGCCAAAATCCCCCTTGTTAGGCATGTTGTTGTGGCTCTCTCCATTTGAAATTTGGATGATCTCTCCAACCCGGATTGTAAGTGTTGGAGTATGGATCGTTGCGTGGCTAATTTTGGCTCCCAAAACCCACGGCATTTGCAAATTCTGACCCTCCATTCTCAATCAATTGGGGGCATTGGTCATTGAGATGTCCTTGCATCGAACACACACCACAAACACTTGGTCCTTGTAGCTTCATCCCTTCGGCCATCTGAGCCACAATGGAAGTGAGGTTAGTTAATTGTGATTGAATGTCGGACATAGAACTTACCTCATTAACTTGCTGCCGTGGAAGGTCTCTTTGTCCAAGGCCTTCGTATTGTTGTGTATTCAATGCTCGATTGGCAATTAGGGTCTTTGCGGCAATTGGTGTTTTGTCAACTAATGCACCTCCCACCGAAGCATCAAGCATTTGTCACTCAATTGGAAGAAGTCCTTTGTAAAAGTATTGAAGTAGAAGTTCTTCTTTCATTTGATGTTAAGGGCACGAGGCGACAAGAGCCTTAAAACGCTCATAGTATGCGGGAAAGGATTCTCCTTGGCTTTGTTGAATGCCACTAATCTTCTTCCTCAAGAGAATGACTCTTGAAGTGGGGAAGAACTTCTCTAAAAACGCCATCTTCATGCTTTCCCAAGGCGTGACCATTCCCGGTGCCAATTCATATAGCCAATCCTTAGCCTTTTCCAAGAGTAAGAATGGAAAGGCTTTCATCTTTAGAATGTTCCCATCGACATTAATGGGTGTCATGCTCGAACAAACCACCTCAAACTCCTAAAGATGCTTGTTTGGATCTTCCATGGATAGCCCATGGTATTTAGGAATGTGATGCAACAAGCTTGACTTGAATTCAAACTCATCGGTCTTGCCTTGGGTAGCCCCGGGATAATGAATGCAAAGGGGTGTGGCATTGGCTAACCCCGAGGCTGAGAGCTCCTTTGTTGTACGGTTGTCCGCTACCATGACTTCTTCTTCTTCAAATTCAGATTCGGCCTCTGAACATGAACTAGGTTCACTAAGTGTTGGGTGCCTCCTCTTTCTTTTTCTCAAATCTCGTTCAAAATCGTCATTAAAGTCCAAAATATGTTCACGAACCGGTTGAAAACTCCTAGTCATAAACTAGTACCTAAACAAAGAAAAAAAAACACAATAAAAAAACTAGTAAAACACAAATAAAACACACGGCAAACACAAGGGATTAGCAAGTTTGCTAATCCCCGGCAACGGCGCCAAAATTTGATGTGAAAATTAAGTTGACACACAACTTAAACCCTATTGATGACAATTGTAGTATTTAAGCAAGTAGGGATCGTTCTAGACCGGGGATTAACTAGGGATGCTAATTAACACAAATAAGACTCAAAAACACTAAACTACACTCTATAGAATCAAAACTAACTCAAAACACTCAAAACAGCAAGAAACAATAAAAAAAGACTCAATTCTAGACCTAATAAGTGATTTGGACGAAAATAGAACTTAAAAGACTCAAACAACTCTAAAAACAAGACTTAATGAATGGGGATTTTGGTTTGACGAAATTGAAAGTTAAAATAGAAACTTTGAAAACAACTTAACAAAAACGATTTTGGATGAAAAAGAATGGTGAAAGGCTAGTTAGAGGGATCCTTCTCCACACATGAACATATGTATACGAATCAATTTCCAATTATTCTTTCGACAAACCATGAATGACAATGCCCCAAATTAATTGTATTGAACTAATTAATTCTCAAATTCCCTTAGATTCATTGAATTGAATGGATAACGCATCACAACCAAGTTATTCTTTATCAAGTTCCCTAACTATGGAATACGCATGATAGAAACACTCAACAAATTCAATGGAAATCATAAGCATTGACGAGGCATTCATAACTATGAAAAGCATGTTACTCTTGCCTAGAATTTACTTAACACAATCGTGACTAACGACTTTTACTACTCATAAATATAAGTTCATAACAATTAGGTGAAATTTCCTTATACTCTAGCATCAAATTCATGCATGCAAACTAAGTATGCATCCTTAATTAACACACAAGAACAAGTTCTTAATAAAATAGATAAGTAAACCACATCCACAATTCATGAAACAATAATTGGATGAAATCAATTCATATAAAACATATAATCATGGCTTCGAATTCACCTCTAATTATAAAGAAATTAGTTCCTCATGTTCGCAAATAAACAAAGATAACTTGAATTAAACATTGAAACAAAAGAGGGAAAACACCTAGAAACGCTCCAACACTCCCAAGGCTTGGGCATAGGCACAACACCAAGTAGCTCATCCTTTCTCCTTCCTTGCAATCTGCGGCACAATGAGGGTGAATGTGTTTAAGGGATGTATGAATGTAGAATTGTATGATAAAGAGTGGTGAATGATTTGTGCGGCAAGGGTTGGTATTTATAGGCTGGAATTCATGTCAAAATCCCTAAGGATTTGGATAGGTTTCTGAAATTAAAATGGGATAAGGATTGTGAAACCAAAACCCAAGTGGAATGGGTTAAATCAATCAGAAAACCAAAGGGAATTAGGTCAATAAGGTGCGGCACTAATTCCTATAAGGAAAGGGATACATTTGGCCTAAATCAAGAGGGAAATGGATTGAGATTTCAGGTTCTAGCGCTTCTAGAAAAGGGGAAAAACGCCAGATTTTTAAATGCTTCTAGAAAAGATGTTTTAGCACCAATTTAGGGGTTAAGGGTTCTAGAATATGAAATATATAGTTTAAATACATAATTATCCCTTAGAAATAGTTGGAATCAAGGCACAAATTGATTTGGATAAGATAGGATAAGATAAGGTTAGGTTAGGCAAGGATAAGATAAGATAAGGTTGGATAAGGTTTTGGATAATGTTCCTCCTTTTGAGCTGATTTCTTATCTTCCTTGACTTGGATTTATTTCTTCACTCTTTTCAACTCATTTCTAGCCTCTTGAACTTTAAATTCGTCCATCCATCTTGCTCCATTCATAAGCTATCCATTTGGTGCCCAAAACTGCCTCAAAATGCTCCAAATTGCGCTTTCTTTCCAACTTTGTCATATAGACCAACAAACACACGAAAATAGCTTAAAACACAATAATAAACATAAACAAACTATGAAAATGCAAGAAAACAAGCTAACTAAGTCGCATAAATATGCTCCTATCATAGGTTGCTTGGCGTTTCATCCTTGAAGAAATCGATCCTCAAACGTCGTCTTTTTCTGCTACATTGTCGAGCTTTTCTTCTTTTGGCATTGTCTTCTTCTTTCTAGAAGGCTTCTTGGTTTCTTCGAGTTTTTCCAAGGCCGATCATCACAAAGGAGAGCTAGCCGTGTTGCTTTGTTTCTTGGGTTTTAACAACCTTTCGAAAATAGAGCTTTGAGGTGTTGGTGTGTTGGTGTGTTAAGCCTTTTAAAGATGGAGGTTCGATCTTGACCACTACTGCGATCAAGTGCCGAAATTCTGGGTTTTGAACGATTCAACCTATTGAAGATTGACTTTTGAATGGCGGGTTTAGGCTTCTCTTGATCTGGTTTAATGCATACACTGATGTGTTGAATGCTAGTATTTTTCGCTTTTCTTGAAATCTTTACTGGTTTATTTGGTGTAAAGTCAAGTCCAAGTTTGTTGTTGTCAACTCCGTAACCAAGCTCGTTCAACTTCTTTTAAGTCTCGATAAGGTCACGTTCTTTGTCGTTAATGGCATTTGCATTCTTTTTTCCAAGATTTGAAGATGAGGCGAAATTGTAACTAACCTTTAACATGAGTTTGTAGGCGTTTGGGTATAACCCTTTTTCAGTCTTCTTGGTTAGAAGATAGCCTGATTCTGCCCCCTTTGGCAGGGGTTTTACGAAACCTTGTGGTGGTTTTGAAACTTTAGCATCGCCTGGCTATGTCAAGGGTAAAACGGCATTCGTCTTGAGCAGGTTTACATTGTCCATGTGCAGCTGTGTGTCAGCTTTGCTTGTTCCAGTTTCGAATAGGGATTGCCATTTCCTTCTTCTTGACATGAGGATGTATCGGAAGACTGGTGTGTTTGATCATTTTACAGATGTCACACTTCCTTTGGTTGTTGTAGGTTTAGTAGGCTCATCATCGTCTTTGCTTGTAGATGGCACAACTTTCCCTTCTTACTTCTTGGGCACAGCTTGCCAATCCTACTTTTTGGGTACGGCTTTGCCAGTGGATTTGATCTCATTTGGAAGTGCTTCGGGCACCATTTCTTCATCCATGTAGGATTTGGCATCTGCAAAGTGTGACTCGGCTTCGGTGGATGGCTTGGTGTCACCTTGTATCACTTTCACCCTTTCTTAGTAAAAATTTAGGCATTGGTATAGGATGGACGGCACTACTCCATTCTCGTGGATCTAAAGCCTTCCAAAGAGTAAGTTGTAGGAAGTTCTCGCATCAATCACATGGAATAACGTGCTTGAGTTGAGTTCGCTAATGGAAATCTCCACACGGACCATGGCCATCATTCTTTGTCTTCCTTGCTTAAATCCTTGTATTAGGAGGTGGCTTTGGGATAGTTCATCCACCTTGATGTCGATTGTAGTCAATGTTTACTTTGACATGATGTTTATAGCCGATCCACCATCCATAAACATACGGTTGACTTTATGCTCCCTTACGCACCTAGAGACGAAGAGATGATGGTTGTGAGGCTTTGATCCTAGCAGCAAGTCTTTGTCAGTGAAGTTGATTGCATCATGGGTAGCACAGCATATGGCATATTCATGTGACCGAAGCTTCAAGCCTTCATCCTTGCTTTCTTGCTCTTCGTGGGCATCGGGGCTTGCCAAGACCGCTACTAGTGCTTTTCGCATCTCCTTGGGCAATCACAGCGCCTCCTCAATGCTAAAGTATGACGCCATGCTTTCTTCAGGTGTGGGAGTTTTCTCTTCCTCGATTTGAGGGCTCTTCTATCTCCACTTCAACCATATAATAGGCAACGGTAGCACACTATTGGAAGAAGTCCTTTGGGAAGTACTCATGTAAGGAGACAGGAATGCGTGGCTCTTGCTCCATATGTTCCCCAGCGTACGTTAGCTTAACAGCTCTTACATTTCTTTTAGGCTTCCTATTGTTGCGGCGGCGGTGCTTTAACCCTTGTTCCACTTTTGGCTTTGTGGTTTGTGGTCTTGGCTTCCTTGTCTTTTTGTAGGTTACCAGTGTCCACCCTTCTTTATCGTCGGTAGGCTCATTTGGTCACTTGGCCCAAGCGATGGTTGTGCAGAAGATGTCGTGCAGCTTGAGCATGAACGAGAGTGGTTATGCGTTACTTGAAGAAGCATGGTATCGAAAGATCCAAACACAATCGTAGTCGTGTGTGTTGTGGCTGTGTCTTCAAGGTCGAGTTTAATTCATCCTTGTTGTGCTAGCTTTATGATGAGCCCCTTAAGGACGAAGCATCTGCCAATAAGATGGTTCACAATACGATGGTAGTTGCAGTACTTAGGATCGTTAACGCGATTCATCTCTTCAAGGCTCTTACATTCGGGTAGCTCGATCACTTTCTTCTCTAGCAAGTCGTCTAGAATTGCAGCCACGTCAGAGTCCGAAAAAAGGTAGGTCTTCTGCTTTAGCTCCTTCAAGAGGTTTTTGTACCTATCTTGGGTACGAGAAGGCATACCTCGCTTTATACCTTGGAGGATGTAATGTAGCCTTCAGTACATGCCTTGAACACACATCTGAATGGTTGAGGTTTTAGAAAGCCGATCTTTGCAATCCAGACTTAATGAACACCATATGTTGATGTAGTCGACAACATTTTCATCCTTCTATTGCTTCGTACTCGTCAACTCCAGCATGCTTATGATGCGGTGAGTATTGTAAAAGTGGTTAAGGAATTCCCTTTCAAGCTGGTCCCAGCTGTTGATAAGGTAGTCTAGTCAAAAGCATTACCTTTCAGCGAACGCATGAACTGCTTAATGGGGTAGTCTCATTTTTTCCCAGCATCGTTGCAAGTTTTGATGAAATGAGCAATATCTTGTTTAGGATTGCCCTTTCCATCGAATTACATGAACTTTGGTGGCTGATAGCCCATTGGCATCCTCAAGGCGTCAATCTTCTTGGAGTAGGGCTTTGAGTACAGCAATGAGTCATGCGAGCTTCCCTTGGCACCCTTAGCGAGGCTAGGGTGATCATAGGTTCATGCCTCAAGTGCTCTTGCTCCTTTGGCAAAGTTGATGGAAGGATGGAAGGCATGGCAGAGAGAGTTCTTGCCTTGCTTCGGGTTGTGATGCCCAAAGTGCCACAACTTGCGGCAAGGATGTCCTTGGTCTTCACGTTGGTAGTGGGAACAGCTTGATCATTTTTTTATGCCATTTGTACTTTTTGCAGGTTTGAAGACAGAGATGAGAGGCAGAGATATCCCACCGGGCGTGCCAAATTTGTAAACACAAAAATTCTGTAACTAATGAAACGAGAACATGTGTACAAAGTAGATGCGTAGGTTGTTGATCCAAGGGTCTTGATGACTTGATCTCGAACGAATGATTGAACGATTGCTTCAAGTTTTGAGCTTGAAACAATGCGTGGATGATCTTTCCTCAAGTTTAGGGTTGCGGTAAAGGTGATGTTGATATAGGACTTCGTTGATTCAAGGGTCTTGGCAGCTTGATCTTGAAATGAACATCGTTACAAGTTTTGAGCTTGCAACAAAGTCTTGAAGGAATCAGCACGAGTGCTTGTTGATTCTTTGAGGAGTGCTTCAGCTTTGGTCAATAGAAAGCTTTGGCTGTGGTTGTGCGTTCTTCGAAGAGAGCTTTGGCAGTGTAATAGTCTTCAAAGATTTGTGCAGAGGTTCTTCTCACTATGTAATTTTTTGACCCTTATGCTTATGGGAAGACCTTGTATTTATAGACTTCTCAAAGCTTGCCTTTGGATGGATTTAGCTTTGATTTGTCCATGGGACAATTTAGGCATATTTTGTGTCTTAATTTCAGCCACCTTTACTCTATTGGCCGAAATTTTGAGGCCTTATTGCTATTTTGTGAACAATCTTCAATTCTTGCTTGTTTTGTCAATATGCCTTAGCTTTCTTTCCAGTTTAGGATCACTTTAGACCCTTGTGCCGAATTTATGCAACATGTCATTGATGACTTGTCCATTTGTGATGAGGCATATGCTACGTGGAGCTTTGTGATGCATCATTTGTATGCAACAAAATTTACATGTCTACAGTAGGTATCCGGAGAAGAAAGATTTGAGGTTGAAGAAGAAGCCTTGTCATGGAAGTATTTCACAAACATGTTGGAGTTGGAGAAGAAGGAAGACCGGGTGTGTTTGATCACGTGTTTAAAAAAAGAGTCGCATGTTTGCTTATAAGAATAACATAGTACTGGGAGAAATTTTAAAGTACAGATGTTTTAAAATGTTTCGTCCACATAAGAAGTTAGTAAAATTGGGTCCTCCCCAGTGAGGACCCAAGTATTATCCATATATGTACACGTTCAAAGTTATATAGTACTACTATAAGTTCGACATATATATATGTATATATATATATATATATATTTATATATATGTGGAGCCAAAAATAATCACAAAGTGATACGTGGATTTTTGGGTGAAGATGACAAATTTACCCTCGAGGCATACTGGGTCTCCTACACGCGAGCAGTGGAGAATCATCCATCAACCAAATCAAGAGTACCCAAAATAAGTAACAAGTTCAAATTTGCCCCATCCATCCTCATTCCATAACCTCCCAAAACATTTCTTTTATTATGATAATTAGCCAATTAATATATTTATACCTAATTAATATATTAATTGCTAATTGAATCACCTAATAACACCCCAAAATACACTTAAAGGCCGGCCACACCATATTCCCTATATATATGACCCTATTTCTTCTAAAAAGCTAAGTTGATACTCTTGCAAAACTTTCAAAAACTCTCCAAATACTTTTCTCTCTAAATTCTAACTTTGGCATCGGAGGTTCTTCAGCCAAAGCCCCCCATTCATCGTGGACGTGTGAGGCTCTTGGCCTTGACCTAAGGTATTAATTTTTTTGTAGGTGCAATTTTGTCCAAGAAGAAGAAGGCGGAAATTTGCATCCACAAATTGGTGCTTCCATTGAGAGTTGAGATTCATACTCGTAGAACACTCTCGCACAAAAAGGTTTTTTTTCTCTATTTTCTCTATTTACTAGTCCATTTTTATTTTTCATACTTTCTTATTATTAGAAATTTTTATTTGCAAAGATTCTTTGATAAAACGTGAACGAGAAATACAATGGCTAGAAATTTAGAAAATTCCACAAATGAAAATTCCAATATTCAAGAAATGGGACTATGGCGATCCACAAGACTAAATGTGATCTTAGGGGGAGCGGCACCGCCACCACAAGGCTCAACCATGGCAACCACCGCGGTGGCCACCATGGCAATCACCCACGGCAAGGTCCATGACTCCACCACCACGGCCCGAGCCATGTCACTCCATGCCAAACGCTTACCCTATGCGTTACCAAACCGAGCTTAAAGCTCGCATTCACGAGCATCACACGTCAAGTGGCTTGCTTCCACAGCCTAGCCTGCTCCCGACGAGCAGCCCATTCCTGTGGCCCAGCCTGCTCCTACCGAGCAGTCCACTCTCGTGGCCCAGCCTGTTCCCGACGAGTAGCCCACTCTAGTGGCCCAGCCTGCTCCCGATGAGCAGCCCACTCCCGTGGCCTAGCCTACTCCCACCGAGCAACACTCTCGTGGCCTAGCCTACTCCCAGCCTACTCCCCACGAGCAACCCATTCTCATGGCCCAGCCTGCTCCCAACGAGCAGCCCACTCCTGTGGCCCAGCCTACTCCCACCGAGTAGCCCACTCTAGTGGCCTAGCCTGCTTCCGACGAGCAACCCTCATGGCCCAACCTGCTCCCGATAAGCAGCCCACTCCCATGGCCCAGACTATTCTCATGGCCCAGCTTACTCCAGCCAAGCAACCCATTTTTGTGGCCCAGCCTGTTCCCGACGAGCAGCCCACTCTCGTGGCCCAGCCTGCTCCCGACGAGCAGCCTACTCTCGTAGCCTAAATTAGTCCAAGATTAGTTCAACCATCCCGGTTTTAAATTTTTGGGCTTACGATCAAACCAGGGGTATTCTCACCATATTTCTCCGTCGATTTGACATTTCCCAACTCAAATATCGCGCCCGGAGTCTACCACTTTTCCACTACTTAAGGAGGCATATTCCTTCCAAGCTCTTCCAATCCAAATGGTAAACAACACTTGTCTCGACAAGTCATAGAGTTGACAAGCACCCTAGCACAGCAAACGACCTTGGTGAACTAGCTTTTACAGTGCACCAAGATGCAACATGCCCCAAACGAGATGTCCCAAAGTAGGACAAGGGCAGATGGAGAACCTTTTCAGCAGCATCCCAGTAAGCAACCACTCGACCATCCATGAACCGAGTGTTTGGGCAGAGTACATTCCCGATTGAGCCCCCGAGATAGCGTATACTCTCGTCTTAGCGCGCAGAGGAGCGTGCATTATTGACTAAGCCCACGGACGAGCATACACTCCGATAATCAACATGATCAGCCTTCCAAGTGAAGTATTCATTCACGGCTAGGCCCACATGGAGTATCCTCCACATTACATCAGAGCAGGCAGCACAGCAGATGGAAAGAAGTAGTCACTCAATCCGGCTCAAGTTCAACCAGCAGCCTGTGAGTTACACGTTCGCCTGCTAGGAACATACCACACCCACCGCAGCCGCGGCATAGATGAGCCAAGCATATGGAAGAACAGCTTAGACCAGCACATCACGATTGAGGGCAGTCGAGAGATCTGCCACCCCAACAAAGGAAAATTCAGGAAGAAGTAGAAAGGCTCATGACCAAGCGATTGCGCAATTTCTCTCACCAACTAAGCCTCAAAAGGGTCTACTCTCCAGTGCAAGAGGATAAACTAATTGCTCTCCAGTGCGAAATGATAAACTAATTATCTCCAGTACGAGAGGGTAAACCAATTCCCCGACACCCATATGGGTTTGCTCTCCAGTGCAAGAGGATAAACTAATTGCTCTCCAGTGCGAGAGGGTAAACCAATTCCCCGACACCCATATGGGTTTGCTCTCCAGTGCGAGAGGATAAACTAATTGCTCTCCAGTACGAGAGGGTAAACTAATTTCTCTTCAGTGTGAGAGGGTAAACTAAATCCCTGACACCCATCTGGGTAAGCTCTCCAGTGCAAAAAGGCCACATAGTTCAAAATATCGAATGCTTGAAGATCAACTAAGCAACAAATGTTGAAAAATCAAACTCAAGCAGTTTCCTCATTTTCAACAGGCAGCCCAGACGTGGCAGCCCAAACAATTGCCTATCCCACGCCACTTCCTTGCCCTATGCCGAACCAATCCTTGGCTACAATCAAGCCGAGTTGTTCAAGCAATGGCTACTGCCACAACACCTCCTTGGCCCATGCCAAGCCGACTCCTGGCCCCTGCCAGCGAACATGCCGCACCACCCTGACGACTGCCCCGTGGCAACACCACCTAAGAAAAAAACAATAAGAAATTAAGTTTTTATTACATTGGTGCGGCACGGAGAAGACGAAGAAAGTTACGAAAGACGGTCCTTTGCACGGGCAAGATGTAGAAGATTGCTAGAGGAAGGGGAACAAATATCCTCTAAGCTCTTTCTCTCTTGTAAGGTAGAATAAATCACTCTCCAAAGTTGATTTAATAACCCACTTAAGGTGGACTTAAATAGGCTTTGAGAGAAATTTATTTCCTTTTCCTAGAAGGATCTAATTTCATATTAAAGAGGGAATCTACATCAAAATAGGAAGCAGTCCTAAGTTTCCTATAGCAAGAAGATCTCTACACCTGCTGCATTTTCCAACGAGCAGCCTAGCAGGTGTGGGGGCATTTGTGGAGCCAAAAATAATCACAAAGCGACACGTGGATTTTTGGGTGAAGATAACAAATTTACCCTCGAGGCATACCGGGTCTCCTACACGCAAGCAGTGGAGAATCATCCATCAACCAAATCAGGAGTACCCAAAATAGGTAACAATTCAAATTTGCCTCATCCATCCTCATTCCATAACTTCCAAAAACCTCCCAAAACATTTCATTTATTATGATAATTAGCCATTAATATATTTATACCTAATTAATATATTAATTGCTAATTGAATCACCAAATAACACCCCAAAACACACTTAAAGGCCGGCCACACCCCATTCCCTATATATATGACCCTATTTCTTCTAAAAAGCTAAGTTGAACTCTTGCAAAACTCCCAAAAACTCTCCAAATACTTTTCTCTCTAAATTCTAACTTTGGTGTCGGAGGTTCTTTGGTCAAAGCCCCCCCCCCATTGATCGTGGACGCGTGAGGCTCTTGGCCTTGACCTAAGGTGTTAATTGTTTTGTAGGTGCAATTTTGTCCAAGAAGAAGAAGGAGGAAATTTGCATCCACAATATATATATATATATATATATATCTTTATTTATATACTGACACACACATATCTAATAAGAAAATGCTTGTTATATGTAAAAAATCATGCAAAATAATTTACCTACAATAAATTAATGTTATTTGATTCAAATAGTGTACCTACCATTAAAATTTTAAAATGTTAGATTGCTTAAAAAAAGCAACATAATTTACCCAATATATGTAAAATACATGCGAAGTAATTTACCTACATAATAAAGGAAACCTAATATATGTAAAATAATTTACTTACATAATAAAACAAATTATTTTATACAATGCTAATTTACCTATTATTTGTACATATCTTATCTTATATATAAAGCCAACAACCTAATGAACAGTGTTATTTGGGGTCACAAGCTTCACCAAAACAAATTAGACAGAAAAGCCCCTAAAAAAACTTCAAATGCAATCTAAAATGATGCACCAAATAATGCAGGGGTATTTTCTTCATATAAATAGTGGTTTTTAATAATTAATTTTTTTGTACATTTTTTTAAATTAGTACCTCACAATAGGCTAGCAATAATATGATTCAATCAGTTATTTATTAAATATTATTTTCTCTATTTTTTAAACACGTTCAAAACATCTTAAGAGGCAAATAATGCTGGTTATAAAAATAAAAAAATAAAAAAAAAGTCTTTCGTACGTGCATAATAATATGATTCAATTAGTTGTCAAACGATTATTTTTTTATTTTTCTGGAACAAACGATATTATCTATATTAATGGGAGGGTGTGGGCTTAGCCTCACAATGGACTAGCAATATTGTGATTTAATCAATTATTTATTAAATATTATTTTCTCTTTTAAACATGCTCAAAATATCTTAAGAGGCACGTAGTGTCGTTTATAAAAATAAAATAAAAAATCTTTCACATGCGCATAATAATGTGATTCAATTAGTTGTCAAATGGTTTTTTTTTAGAACAAACAATATTATCTACACTAAGGAGAGGAGTTGGGCTTAACCTCACAATGAGCTAGCAATAATATGATTCGATTAGCTGTTTATTAAATATTATTTTCTCTATTTTTTAACACACTCAAAACATCTTAAGAGGCGCGTAGTGCTGGTTATAAGAGAAGTCTTTTGCAAACACATAATAATGTGATTCGATTAGTTGACAAATGATTTTGTTTTTTCAAACAAACAATATTATCTACACTAAGAAAGAGGGGGTGAGTTTAGCCTCACATTGAGTTAGCAATAATGTGATTCAATCAATTGTTTATTAAATATTATTTTCTCTATTTTTAAACACGTCCAAAACATTTAAAAGCCGCGTACTGCCAGTGATAAAAAAAGTCTTTCACACACGCACAATAATGTGATTTCAATCAATTGTATTATTTCCTTTATTAAAAAAAAGTCTTTTTTTTTTTAACAAACGATGTTTTCTACACTAAGGGGGAGGGGTGGGCTTAGCTGCATACACATAATAATGTGATTCAATTAGTTGTCGAATGATCATCTTTTTTTTTTTTTTTTGAACAAACGATGTTTTGTACACTAAGGGGGAGGGGTGGGCTTAGCTGCAAACACATAATAATGTGATTCAATTTGTAGTTGAATGAACATCTTTTCTTTTTTTTTCTTGAACAAACGATGTTTTCTACATTAAGGGGGGTGGGCTTAGCCTCACAACAGGCTTGCAATAATGTAATTCAATCAGTTGTTTATTAAATATTATTTTCTCTATTCTTAATGTAAATTCAATAGAATGTAGATGGAAATTGAATGACCGATTTTATGATATGGATTCAGTTGCTTTGATTGGTTTATGAGGGGTTTCTTCTAGCATGGTCAAATATTATTCATTTACTTCAAATATTTGACTTTCTTTTTGTTATAAAAAAATCATTGAAGCAATTCACGCATATAAATACATTTAAAACGTGTAAGTCAAGCTTAGCATCCCGTGGTTCAAAAAATGCGCTTTGCACGTGCGTGAGCACGTGCATAAAGGATAGTAATAATAAAATGTGCCCAATATGCATATGATATTGATACATACAAATAAAATGCCTACATAATAATGGAATGATATTTGATTCAAAATTCATTTACCAATGTTATTTGATTAAAATTAATTTACCTAGTATTTGTTCATATATCTTATATGACACACTCTGATCCGGAAAGTCCACCTAGATTCCGAATCGAGCTGTGATGACCAACACCGAGAAGGTGATGAAGCCATAAGGTGTAGTGATGTGGAAAATGAAAATGTGAAACAAATTTAAACCTAAAAGTGACTAAATGCAAGAGTGGGCATGTGAGCGAGATCGAACCCATTTCACACGGGATGTCAGAGCATAAGTAATGTATAGTAAAATTAGGATAAGAATCATACCATCGGAAGTAGTCTCCTATATACCAACTTTTTTCCATGAATTCTCGTCGACACAAGGGCTCTGCCATAAAACAAGTATAATTGAGTGCGCTTGAAAATAAAGTTTTGTAAAACATTTCGAAAACGTACAACTCTGCGTTGTAAAACAAGTATAGTTTCCAATATATATATACTACATATAGTATGAAAACACTTACTGTAGACAACAATATTTCAGAAATACGATAAATCACAATATTTCACCTATAAAACATATATCAATAATTCCAATATCTCGCATAAACGAACATATAATATGGAGTGCTTATTGACATATGCTGACACACGATTTCATGCAATGGTATTCTATGAATGGGTGTAATAATCATTTACGCTCTAGTACTACAATCACATAAAGACTGGCGCTATGATGTCACATATGAGTCCTAATTGCCTATAGCAATCTAGGACAGGACTGGTACCTACAACGGATCCAAAGTGAGCATATTGGTGTGATGCGAACGTACATGTGAAGACTGGCCCTGGCCAGGGCGAGTACTAACACCAATGTAGCATGCACGATGAGTAGAAATATAAATATGATCATGCTACAGAAATTTTGTAATTCACCACCATAAAATAATAATATTTATGACTGTAAATATATTTATGGCATCACGTCAAAATATGCATAAACGTGCATCCCACGTCAATACGCTAATTCTTAAAAACATTAGTTTAATCTAGGCGTAACAAAGAAAATTATGTATCAAATGAAACAAGAGCACGTGTACAAAGTAGATTTGTATTGATGAATTTGTAAGGTTACAATCTCTGTTTACAATTTTCCTCTGATTCAGTCTTCAAATTTGATGTAGATGCATAGGTTGTTGATCCAAAGGTCGCAATGACTTGATCTTGGATGAACGATTGAATGATTGCTTCAAGTTTTGAGCTTAAAACAATGCATGGATAGTCTTCACCCAGGGTTACGGCAAAGGGGATGTTGATGTAGAATTTCATTGATTCAATGGCCTAAACGACTTGATCTTAAATCAAACGTCATTACAAGTTTTGAGCTTGCAACAAAGTCTTGAAAGAATCGACACAAGTACTTGTTGATTCTTCAAGGGAGTGCTTCGGCTTTTGGTCGAAAAAAAGCTTCCGCTTTGGTTGTGAGTTCTTCGAAGAGAGCTTTGGCAACATATTAGTCTTCAAAGATTTGTGCAAAGGCTCTTCTAAATGTAGGATTTTGGGCCCCTTTGTGTGTCTTGGGTCCTTGTATTTATAGACTTCCAAAGCCATGCCTTTGGATGGATTTGGCATTGATTTGTGCCTTGATTTGTCCATGGGAGAATTTAGGCATATTTTGTGTCTTAATTTCAGCCACCTTCCTCATATTGGCCGAAATTTATAGGCGTTGTTACCTATTTGTGAGCAATCTTCAATTCTTGCTTATTTTGTGAAGTTGTTTTTGGCTTTCTTTCAGGTTTTGAGAGATTTTGGGCCCCTTGCCAATTTTAAGGGGGATTTTCTCCCTTTTGTCGAGTTTTGGGAATGTTTTACACTTCTTTTGCTTGATTTGTGCCACATGTCATTAATGACTTGTCCATTTGTGATGAGTCATATGCCACGTGGAGCTTTGTGATGCATTATTTGTATGTAACGAAATTTATATGTCTACAAATGCCCCCACTTCAAGGCGCATTTTAGGCATGTGCTTGTCACATGTAGGGAACGTGTTTTGAAGTCTTGCAATGTGAATACTTTAACTCAATGGTCATTGAGACTTGATGTTGAATTAGGTTGCTACTTAAAGGGTCGTAAAAGCGTATTTATTGAAGGAAACATTTCTTCAAGGGCCGTTGAGGCGTATTTCTTGGACGAAACATTTCTTCAAGGGTCATAAAGGCTTGATCTTGAATTGAGATTATGAATTTCGTCAAGGGCCGTTGAGGCATATTTCTTGGATGAAACATTTCTTCAAAGGTCATTGAGGCTTGATCTTGAATGAAATGAAATTGTTCTTCAATGGTCGTAAAGGCTGCAGCAGGTTTGCGTTGTGTAGTGCATTTTGGTCACAGTTTTCCCTCGGTGGTGACGTTGTCATGCAGTGCAAGAAACTGCTTGCGTAATCACTGCAGGGTTGCGTAATGCAATTGCGTAGCATTTTGGTTTTCTTTGCTACTATAGCGTGCATTGAAGGACCATCTTGTAGCTACCCTCTTTGACGTATAGTGTAAGGAATTGCTTACTTAATCGCTGCAGGTTTGCATAATGTGATTGCATAGCATTTTGGTTTTTTTTGCTACTGTAACGTGCGTTGAAGGACCGCCTTGTAACTGCCCTCTTTGCCGTGCTCTTCAAGCTTTTTTGGTTGATTTCTTTTTGTCGTTGTGACTTTGTCATCGTCATCCTTCAACACTTACGAGGTTTGTCTTGCATCTTTTTTACTTTAGCGAAGCAAATTTTGTTTTCTTCTTTGTTTTTCTTGCCGTCCCACCTTGTGCTTATGTTGTCTTTTTTTTTTTCGTTGCAGCCATGGTATTTTTCAAGTGCTTTAAGAGCAATACCATCACCATTCTTGTGAGGGAAGGTGATTCGCAAGATAAGGGAACGACGTTGAAACTTTATGCACAGTTGACTGGCCCTAAAGCGCTTGTTCTTCCTTCAAAAGACAACTCGATGCACATCAAGTCGTGGTCTTCTGATGCATCTTGGGAGGTGACAGGCTTTGGTCGACTAAATACGAAGAAGAAGCGTGCATGTCAAGGATTCTTATCTTGAATCCTTCGTACCATGCTTGTGACAATTCACCAGCTTCGTTTGAGCTTTTTTGCGATCACATCCATAATGGAGCTATGACTTGGAATAGCACCTTGTCGACTACTGGAAAAGTAGTTTTTGTTTTTTTTCTCATTTTGTAATACAGCTTTGTAGCCGAATTCTTCCTTTAAAGAAATAAAGTATTCACATTCTCAAATTTATTCTTTATTCTTCAAAGTGTTTGTGTTTTTGTTGATGATGTGATTGTACTTGAAGTTTTGAAGTTTCAAGTTGCTTACGTACCCTTGGTTGAGGAGGGATCAAGTCATGACGTAGTTCAAATGAGTGATGGGTTACTTTGATGGTTTTGACGGTTTTGATGGTGATTTTTTCATACACAGTTTATGCTCTTGCGGGCCAGGAGTGTTGGGTGTCACCTTTTAAACTCGTGCGAACAAGGAGTGTTGGGTGTCACCTTTTAAGCTCGTGCGAACAAGCAGCATTGTTACTGTCTGTAGTTTAGGCTCGTGTAGGTGAGGAGCATTGTGCCATGTGCAGTTTAGGCTCATCCAAGCCATGAACATTGTCATGTGTGTAGTTGAGGGCGTCACACTCCCTTTGGTTGTTGTGGGTTTAGCAGACTCATCATCATCTTTGCTTAAAGATGGCACAGCTTCCCCATCTTGTTTCTTGGGCACAGCTTGCCACTCATTCTTTTTTGGTGTGACTTTGCCTATGGATTTAATCTCCTTCGGAAGAGCTCCGGGTACCATGTCTTCATCCATGTAAAACTTGGCATCCGTGAAGTGTGATTCAGCTTCGGTGAATGGCTTGGTGTTGCCTTATGTCGCCTTGTATCACCTTCACTTATTCTCTGTAGAATTTTAAGCATTGGTGAAGGGTGGACGGCATTACTCCATTCTCATGGATCCAAGGCATTCCTAAAAGCAAGCTGTAGGAAGTTCTTACGTCAATCACATGGAATAACATGCTTGACTTGAGTTCGCCAATGGTCATCATGACTTGGATCGTACCCATTGCTCTTTGTCCTTCTTGGTTAAAACCTTGAATTAGAAGGTGGCTTCGGGATAGTTCATCTACCTTGATGCCGATTGTGGTCTTTGTTGACTTTGGCATGATGTTTATGGCCGATCCACCATCCACAAGCATGCGATTGACTTTGTTCTCTCTTACGTACCCAAAGACAAAAAGTGGGATGTTGTGAGGCTTCAACCTTAGTACAAGTCTTCGTCAGTGATGTTGATTACGTCATAGGCGGCACAACATGTGGCATATTCATGTGGCCGAAGCTTTATGCATTCGTCCTTGTTTTCTTGCACCTCATGGTCATCGGGACTCACCAAGACCTCTACTAGTGCTCTTTGCAACGCCTCCTCGATGGTAAAAGTTACCGGCAGGCCTTCTTTGGGTGTGAGGGTCTTTTCTTCCTCGATGGCCATAGCTTTACCTTTTGAGGGCTCTTCTATCTCCACTTCAACCATTTGACAGGCAATGGTAATGCACTGTTGGAAGAAATCCTTCGGGAAGTACTCGTGCAAGGAGATGAGAATGCGTGGCTCTTTCTCCATATGTTCCCCAGCGTATGTTGGCTTAGCAGCTCTTACATCTGTTTTGGGCTTCCTATTGTTACGGCGAAAATGTTTTCTTTCTTGTTCCACCTTCGGTCGTGTGGCTCATGGTCTTGGCTTTCTTGTCTTTTTATAGGTCATCAGTGTCTACCATTCTTCATCGTTGGTAGGTGCATTTTGATCGCTTGCCCCTAGCGATGGTTGTGTAGAAGGTGTTGTGTAGCTTGAGCATGGACGATAGTGGTCAAGCGTCACTTGGAGAAGCACGGGATCGAATGATCCAAACACAATCGTAGTAGTATGTGTTGCGGTCGTGTCTTCAAGGTTAAGTTTGATTTGCCCTTGTTGTGTTAGCTTCATGGTAAGCTCATTGAGGACGAAGCATTTGCCAACCGGATGACTCACGATATGAAGGTATTTACAGTACCTAGGATCATTAACGCAATTCATCTCTTCGGAACACTTGCATTCAGGCAGCTCGATTACTTTCTTCTCCAATAGATCATCTAGCATTGCGACCACGTCAAAGTCTGAAAAATGGTACGTCTTCTACTCCATTTCCCTCAAGGTGTTTTTGTACCTATCTTGATTGCAAGAAGGCTCACCTTTCTTTATCTTCTTTGCTTTGTTCTTGGAGGAGATCTTGACAGGTGCGGAGGAGGTCTTGATGGAGGTAGTGTTGACGATAAAGGCTTCATTGGCAGGCTTCTTCCCAATCTTGTCTACCTTTGGAACGAACACATTCTCATTCTTGAAGTTGGTGATCGGTTCCTTCTTCCCATGATTGGCGATACTCAGCTCCATGTCGTGGGAACGAGTTACCAACTCCTCAAATGTTCTTAACTTTATGCCTTTGAGGATGTAATGTACTCCCCAATGCATGCCTTGAACACACACCTCAATGGTAGAGGTTTCAGAAAGCCGATCTTTGCAATCCAGACTTAATGAATGCCATCTATTGATGTAGCCGACGACAGATTCATCCTTCCATTACTTCGTACTTATCAGCTCCAACATGCTTACTGTGCAGTAGGTGTTATAGAAGCGGTTAAGGAATTCCCTTTCAAGTTGGTCCTAGTTGTTGATAGACTCGGGCTCGAGGTCGGTGTACCAGTCAAAGATGTTACCGTTTAGTGAGCGCACGAACTGCTTGACGAGGTAGTCTCCCTCCATCCCAGCGTTGTTGCAAGTTTCAATGAAATGGGCAATATGTTGTTTGGGATTGCCATTTCTATCGAATTGCATGAATTTTGGTGGCTGATAACCCCTTGGAATCCTCAAGGCATCAGTCTTCTTGAGTCGGGCTTTGGGTACAGTACGGAGTCATATGAGCTTCATTCGTACTGCACCTTGATGGTGCTAGTGATCATCTCATACATCTACTGGATAAAGAGAGATCCCATGAGCGACGTTGCTTTGTCTAACTTCTCCTCAGCTTTTTCTATCGAAAGCTCCTCATCTTCATCAATTTCCTTCTTTTGTAAATCAACCTTTAAGTCGCGGTTCGCTTTTTCATCATGTTGTGCCTTGCGATTGCTTCGCTCATTTGTGTTAGCTGTTCTTCGATTGAAGTCACACCAGTAGTCATGACTTGCATGGCTACGGGATACGAGCTGCTGCTTGAGTCGGCATCGGATGTCAACGACTTGGAGTACCTTTTTGGGCTTTCTTCCCTTGGCGCCCTTAGCGAGGCCAGGGTAATCATGGGCTCATGCGTCGGGTGCTCTTGCTTCTTTGGCAGAGTTGATGTTGGGGTGAAAGGCACGACAGAGAGAGCTATTGCCTTGCTTTGGGTTGTGACGCCCAAAGTACCACCACTTGCTGCAAGAATGTTCTTGTTCTTCTTTTTGGTAATAGGAACAACTTGATCCTTTCTTGATGCCATTTGGTGCTTCTTGTAGATTTGAAGACTAAGATGAGAGGCAGAGTTCTCTCACCGGGCATGCCAAATTTGTAAACACGAAAATTTTGTATCGAATGAAACAAGAACATGTGTACAAAGTAGATTTGTAATGATGAATTTGTAAGGTTACAATCTCTATTTATAATTTTCCTCTGATTCAGTCTTTAAATTTGATGTAGATGCATAGGTTGTTGATCCAAAGGTCGCGATGACTTGATCTTGGATGAACAATTGAACGATTGCTTCAAGTTTTGAGCTTGAAACAATGCCTGGATGGTCTTCACCTCAGGTTTAGGGCTGCGGCAAAACGGGTGTTAATGTAGAATTTCGTTGATTCAATGACCTTGAGGACTTGATCTTGAATCGAACATCGTTACAAGTTTTGAGCTTGCAACAAAGTCTTGAAAGATTCGGCATAAGTGCTTGTTGATTCTTCAAGAGAGTGCTTCAGCTTTTGGTTGAAAGAAAGTTTCGGCTTTGGTTATGAGTTCTTCAAGGAGAGCTTTGGTAGCGCATTAGTCTTCAAAGATTTGTGCAAAGATTCTTCTGAATGTAGGATTTTCGACCCCTTTGTGTGTCTTGGGTCCTTGTATTTATAAACTTCCAAAGCCATGCATTTTGATGGATTTGGCCTTGATTTGTGTCTTGATTCGTCTATGGGAGAATTTAAGCATATTTGTGTCTTAATTTCAGCCACCTTCCTCATATTGGCCGAAATTTATAGGTCTTGTTGCCTATTTGTAAGCAATCTTCAATTCTTGCTTATTTTGTGAAGATGTTTTGGCTTTCTTTCCGATTTTGAGAGATTTTGGACCCCTTGCTGATTTTAAGGTGATTTGCTCCCTTTTGCCGAGTTTTGGGAATGTTTTACACTTCCTTTGCTTTATTTGTGTCACATGTGATTAATGACTTATCCATTTGTGATGAGTCATATGTCATGTGGAGCTTTGTGATGCATTATTTGTACGCAACGAAATTTATATGTCTACAAATTCTTTATTAAATATATAAATGGAAACTAAATAAATATATAATATTTAAAACCAAGACTCAATCACAAATCATATCGTCGGCTTGAACCCGCCTCGTGAGCAACGAAGATCCTTGCGATGAGTTTCACGTAGAAACGAAACCATTTGCGTAAATATATGACGAACTAACATAAATTCGAGTATTCGTACAAAGTACGACTAATAAAGAAAATGTTTTAAAATGATCGAGTTTCAAAAAATGGAGGGCGGACTCGGATTCGGCACATAAAGAAACCTAAGGACTGACCTTAGGTTCCACCACGCGCCGCCGCACGCACTGCCACATGCTGCACAAGGTCGGCCACCATGCGTTGGTCACCACACGCGCCCACGCGCCTTCATCACGATTTCTAGATTTTTGCAAGTTTTTTCAACTAAAATCGATGATTCAAAAATATAACTACCTAAGTGAAATTATAAATGTAGATAATAGATCTATACCCATTTGAGGTCATCATGGTCGGAGTTGGCAAGAAAATGGGTCTAAAAGTGGCTCGACGGCCACATTTCTGGATTTCCAAAAATCCGGGAAGGTCTCCCTCTTCGCCTTTTCTGCATAAACTCTCCTCCAAATCCAATATAAAGGTCACAAACAATACCAGATCATGTTTAAAAGGAGAATCTTAGGGTTTTCGAGGCTTACCAACTTCGGGGATGTTGAAACTCATTGGAGAAAATGATGGTGAACCATCGCCCGGTTTATTGTTGTGCAATATGTGCAATGAGCAGAGGATTTGAGATGGGAAAGAGAGGGACGAGAGAGTGTAAGGTGAGGGAGCTCGTATGAGGGGCGAGCTAATGGTGGTTTGATCTCTGTGTTTGCAGAGGAATGAGAAAGTTAGGAAGATAATAGGGAAGTGAGATGAGGGAAACTGAGAGAGGTAGAGAGGAGTGAGAGATTGACATGTGAGAGGGAAACATGGAGAGGGGACACGAGAGTGAGGGGAAAGAGCAGTGGGCCCCACTTCGCATAGAGCCTAAAGTCACAAAAGACAACCTAAAAAATATCTCCCTTGTGTGACCAAAACACCATTCATGCTCCGTAATTCATAAAATCCTCGTCGTAGCTCCGAATTCAGTACCACTTGTGCCCACGCGTTCATATCATCAAGTACTTCAAAAATATGTGTGTATGTTTGGGCCAAGCCCAAATAATTATTAATTAGGTACGATACCTAACTAATAAAATACTAACGTCAATGGGCCTACTTGCCCACTTGCTTAACGAACCCAACGAATAAGCCATCAATATTACGGTCTGCAGCCTGCAATACCGACAATTCACTGTTGTCTCGATAAACAAGTAATAAATTCCCAAGAGTGCAAGCTTACCACTTTGCCCTTCATTGGGAAACGTGCATAAATCATCTTATTTATGCCCATTCACGCTCACGTGTTTGTAAGAACACATACCACCTAGAAATATGTGCAATGTTATAAAAAGTGATAAGGATTCAAACACCCACGAATATAGTCCAACAGGGGCATTTTCGTAACTTTATAATGTTAAAGAATAAAATAATATGAAATTTGAAACGGGGTGTCACATTATAATAATAAAATGTGCCAAATATATATATATATATATATATATATATATATATGTAATAGTATACGGAAAATAAATTGCCTACAAATGAAGAAATGTTATTTGATTCAATATTAATTTACCTACAAAATATAAGTTATTTGCTAATCATAAATTTACATATAGGTAAATTAATTAGTATAATATTTTTTATTGACCTTGTTATGCATGTATTATTACATATATTAGGCATGTTTTATTGTTATTATATATTAGGCAATGAATTTATAATTTTTTTTTTTAAATCATTAATTCTGCCTTACAATCCGCATCAAATTAATTGTGTATATCACATTAAAATAGGGGTAGCAAGTGGCCCGCCCTTGCACTACAGGGTGGGTTCGAACCTCACTCCATAATCTAATACCTAATCTAACAAATTAATCTACTATTTGACAAACAAACAACAACAATAATAAATACCTAACATTTTTGTTCCAAAAAAAAAAACATTAAAATAGGGGTATTTTAGGCATCTAAAAACTTTTAAATGTGTAAAGTTAAGCATAATTAATGAATTTGTTGATGTGGAATCTAGTCAATGGGTTTTGTTTAAGTAAAAATCTTATGTCGAATTTTATGTGGAAAAAATTAAGTTTCAGGGTTAAAAGCATATTTTCAATATAATTTGCACCAATTAAGTAGCCCCAATTAATATATATGTCTATGCATTAGTCTCTTTATCAATCACCCTCTTAATAATTGACTGCACATTGACCCTCTCCCAAGAAAGGACAATAATTCACATGGATGTAGGGAGGGGGATGCGACGCCGTTATATCTCCATGAGTAAAGAATAATCCAAAAGGATAAAAGTAAGTGTGGGAATGTGGGAGTTGGTTGGTTTCCTGGAAGAGGAAAAGCATGCATTTGCATAACTGAGACCCACAATCGTGCGTAAGTCCCATGCATCATGCATGGCCGTAAGCGAATAATAACATGCAGGTGACGGAAGTGGGTGTAATGCAGTACTAGTGTCCCCGGCCGGTTGCGCGCATATGCTTCCCTGCTGCTTTGTTTGCGTTGCTCCATAGCCTCCATCGGCATCTCATGATGGCTTTGTTTCTTCACAATAAATCAATCAAATCATTCATGGAATTGGTTTTATCATTGCATGGTGGAGATGTAATATTTGGTATCATACACGCATTTTGCTCCATATATGTAATTTTATAGTTGGTATATGCATTATTCGTGTACCTATGCATTATTCATGTACCTTCTAGGAATCATGCGTGATTTTCTTATTTGAAATTTTCTTTTGAGAAGAGGGAACCAAAACAAAGCTAGGTCCCAATGTACTATAGTAGCAAGGCCACTCAGTTACTTACATTAATATTGAATATATGATGCTGAAATGTAAAAGCAAAGAGTGCTTATGCCTCGCTTGAACCCGAAACAGTAATTGACTATATTGACACACACATAACTCTCACTCAGTATAAGGAGAGATTTTTCAGTGTGACTGTCACACAAGACGGTACACAACGTGTCTCTATGTAAATGATTGAATATGTGTGTTAAAAGGTTAATAACATAAAAACACGTGGTGTATCATCCGTGTTCTCGTCACAACTAAAAATTTTCCCAGTACAAGAGCCAAAACCATAGGATGGTGTAACATTTCTCTCTCTCCCTCTCTGTACGAAATAAGCTTGAATTGAGTGAAAATTTGATCAAATTGAGTTTTTCCTGAATGCCACAATTGAGATGATGATTAACTACATGCAACTCCAGGTCTTCCATTTTAGCTGTTTAAATTTTTTTTTTTTTTAATAAATGAATGATGCTTTGAGCTGTAGATATTGAATCATGCAGTCCTGAGCGTCAATCAGCAAATGGACTAGTAGTGAGGAGCGCCATTGTAACTTTTGTTTACAGTTACTCAAATATGGTAGACCGGAAGTGACCTTTTCAAAGTGAGCATAGAAAGTTGGCCAAAAGCAAGAAAAAGTTTTCCATCTTCGAACAGGGGTTAAACCCATGTTAGGTCTGCAACTTTGCAAGGATAAAAGGACCTTCTATGTTTGACTAAAAGTCACATAAATGATTGGTTCCACTCTCACTATTCATACCAAGAATTAATATTTAGTTTTCTTGCAAGTAAAATTTGAAATCGATTTATGAAAAGGAATTTTCTTAATAATATAGAGAATACAAGTCAAGTGGTGTTTTAATTTTAAGAGAAATTAGGTTCACATTCTTCTTTTTGCTACTCCATTGATTAAAATCCTATTCATTTTCAATTTTTTATCAATGTCCTTGGGTATTAATTACATCATTAATTATTTGAATAATAAAATATTTTTATTTTTAAATATATTCCTTTAGTGTTAAAAATGTTACAATTAGTATATTTATATTTATGGCTAAATTTTTTATCATATATTTTTATTTTTAGTTTGTACCTATTTTTAATTTGCACCAATTTTTTTTTCATTTTTAATTTGTACCCATATATTAGTTTCTTTTTGTGCCCATATTTTTTAAAGTTTTATTTGTGTTTGTACCCATGTGTATACCGTCACATGAAATTATATATTTAATCAATGATAGAAAAATTACATATGGTATATTTACGTTTTATGCCTAAACTTTGTATCATATATTTATATTTTTAGTTTGTACAAACTTTTAATTTGCAACATTTTTTTTAAATTTATATTATTTTATTTTTAGTTTTATTTTGTACCCATGTATTAATTTCCTTTAGCTCCTATATTTTTTAAAATTCATTTGTACTCATAATTTTTTAATCTTTTATCTATACCCTAATTTATTTATAATGTACCCATTCTTCTTTATTAATGTACCACTTTGTTATATGTGAAATGTACCAATTTTTTTAACACTATGGATACATTCTTTTGCCATTTATTATTTCTTATTTTTACATAGTTTTTATCCATTTATTCAATCAAAATGTTTGAAATTTTTTTAATGTAATTGTTTCTAATAGTATTATAATGAGGGGTTTTAAATTTATAGGATTATAAATCTCATAAAATATCAAACAATTAATGTCAAAACTATAAAAATATAAATATTAATTGTAATATAATGAGGTGTACAAAGTTAAGGAACTTTGATCAAACTTTGAATATTATTAAGGTTTTAGTCAAAGAATGTTAAGGATTAGGGACCGCATCCAAAGTATCCCTTTATTTTATGTATCATAATAAGTGTAACATCCCACATCGCCCATGGGAGTGGACCTTGTAAGCCTTATATGTATATTTTCATCTCTTCCTAACACGAGGCCTTTTGGGAGCTCACTGACTTCGGGTTACATTGGAACTCTGAAGTTAAGCGAGTTCACATGAGAGCAATCCCATGATAGGTGACCCACTGGGAAGTTCTCGTGTGAGTTCCCAGAAACAAAACCGTGAGGGCGTGGTCGAGGCCCAAAACAGACAATATCGTGCTACAGAAGAGTCGAACCCGAAATGTAATGGAGCCCGAGCTAGGATGCAACAATAAGAGTGGACAAATTGATTGATATTGTCCCACTTTTATGGTATATTAATCATAAATAAATTATAATATTATAATTTGAATTGAATAATAACCTCATATGGATATGTTACTGAAAAATTGCTCAATGAAACAGCTCAAAGTATTGCTTCAAGAATTTTTTTTGCATAAATATTGGAATTCTCAACGGTCCCACCCATATCATTATGATCATTAGTAAATATAATTGTATACAAGTAATCTTATTGTTATTGATAAAAATTTAATGTTTCTACAAGTAATCTAAAATTTCCAATTAAGGGTGGTTGTGAGGGACTTGGATTGTCTGCCTCCTCATCCCATACCCTCTTCATGCCTTTCTATATTTTGTGGTCACGGTTAAGTCACGTCAACATTTTATATTGATTTTTTTATTGAAATAATAAGACAAAAAGCAATGGGAATATAAAATGTTGACGTGACTTAACCGTAATCACAGAAATATGAGGGCATGAGGAGGGTATGGGATGGGGAGAGCAGACAATCCAAGTCCAGTTGTGAGACCTTGAAATTAAGCTAAAATTGAAATTGATTAATTAACTCCCATACCTCTCTCT
Source organism: Malus domestica (assembly GCF_042453785.1). Lineage (NCBI taxonomy): Eukaryota > Viridiplantae > Streptophyta > Magnoliopsida > Rosales > Rosaceae > Malus > Malus domestica. The sequence goes on along the minus strand of NC_091676.1, from coordinate 16,262,269 downwards.
TTGTAAGATTTTCTTTTCTCGTTATAAATTGCTTGGCATCGCCATCCCACACCAAACATTCCTAGAGGCAAAGCACATAGTATCCAATAGTACGTAGTCTCCAAATATATAGTATTTCTTGCAACTAGAATATATGAAATCTCTGTGTATCCCACTTTAGCGCAGTAGAAGGATATGTGAATCCTTTACTAGAATTTGAGTTTTAATGTAAATTTGTAACATCAAGTAGGTGTTGCCATTTCAAGCTAAATTCTAAGTGGCCACTTTGTATGTAAAACAATAAATAAAAAGATGAATCTGGTTGATGGTCAATCAAGTTAGCATAAAGATTGAATGAGGTCACGGATATTTCATGTTGTGGATGTTGTGGATGTTGTGGATGTAGATGAGACGCCCCCAAAGTAGTTGCAAGTGTATGAGAAAATTTGCCATAGTGTGCGTGTATATGTATAGCTCGCTGAGATAAGATTGTTTTGTATCATATAAATCATGTACTAATAAATTAATTAATATATATGATCTTAGTTAATTAATAGCTCGTTTGAACGTGCTTTTAAAATGACTGAAAGCACTTTTGGTGAAAATGTTTTTAGAACCAAGTTTTAGTAAAAATGTAAGTAAATCCTAGAAAAATGCTTCCTAAAATAAACAAATAACTGGTGCTTCTTGCAAAAAGCACTTTAAGAGCTTTTGGAACCCAAAAACATTTTCTCCAAAAGCACTTTTAGTTATTATAAAAGCATATCCAAACGAGCCCATACAATTTTACATGAAAGCTTCTATATGGTTAACCTATATATACGCGTTCGTGTGCACTATAGCACTGCTTATATCCGAGGCTTTCACCCAACAAAAAAAGAGCGAAGTTTTTCTTGCCATCCTAAAAGTAGAATTATTATGATGAGTAATATAATGATAATTACACAAACTAATCACGTTGTTGACCATCTTTCTAGTACAGATGAATTCATATACAACATTATACAGGGCTTATTTTTTTAATCGAGAAATACGATGAATAAAACGATGAATAAAGTGATCAGTTTTATACTTCTTGTAGCATTATTGTTATAAATATGATATTAAATGAAGAAATAGAATAAAACAAAGAGAGAACCTTTGTTGTTTGGTAGGACCAACAAAGAGAGAACAAAACACAAGAAAATCTCACGATTCTCACCTCCCTTCCCTCCTTGTCTTTAAGGACTTTTGTAGTGCGCTCTCTCTCTCTCTCTCTCACCAAAATAAAGCCAACTTATAAGGATTCCACCGTTTATTTCATCTCCAACTCTCATTCAGCTAACCCATATCCCATAACTCACAACAATAAACAACACACCCTCCTTTCGCTCATCTTCCTCTCCTATCTCATAAACAATGTCAAAAATCATAGGCAAGAACTTCCCCCTCTGCTTCCCCAATATCATCAAATGCCTACCTACAATCCAAGCTCCCCCAGATCACGCCTCAAACGAATTAGACCACGAAAACCAGCCACCACGTTCCTCCACCACCAACACCTCATGTACATCGCTGATCATCAAGAACTTCAACTCCCTCTATAATGACTTCAACTTGATCAACTCATCATCAGACCACTCAACCTCCAAATCCCTCACAGCCTCCTCCTCCGCCGATGACGATCATTTCTACTCCTCCTCCGACTCAGACTCTGACCAGTACTCCCCTCCCGACTTTGCCACCATCTTCGCCTCTCAACGATTCTTCTTCTCCTCCCCGGGACAATCCAACTCCATCGTCGAGTCTCCAGGCACCACCACAAAACCCAAGTCGTCTCAGAAAAGAATGTTGGTCACCAAAGGCGTGCGCGTTTCCAAGTATTCCTCAAACCCTTACATGGATTTTCGGCTTTCAATGGAGGAAATGCTCAAGGCGAATCGAGATCATATATCGGCAAGTGAATCAGGTGATCATGTTCATCATGACATGGAGTATTTACATGAGCTTCTCTTTTGCTACCTTTCGCTCAATCCGAAACACGCCCACAAGGACATTATCAATGCCTTCACCGACCTTCTCATCTGCCTACTGTGTGCTGAAGATTCATCACCAGCAGCTTTGGTGGCCGATGACCGTCAAGAACAACCAGAAACTCATTAGCGGCGGCGAGACTAATTAACATTTTGCTCTTCTCTTTCAATGAATGTTTCATGTTTTATGTATGAGGACAAAGGAAAATACGTATTTTGATGATCACAAAACCAAGGAAGGCGTGGGATATGTTGAAGTCTCGAAATGTATGTTTATATATTTTTCTTGTAGTATTTGTTGATTATGTTATGTAAAAAAAGGTTTTTAGGTTAACAATGTACTTTTTTGTGGTTGAATGTTCGTCACTGGGGCAATGGTAATTGGTGACAAGAAAAGTATGGTTTACTTTTATTGGCCCTGTGGTGGTCCTTCTAAAATTAAGTCCCTGCCTGTAAGGGGAGTTATCCACAAGTAAGCCTAAGTATTTCTTAATTAAAGGTATAAGGATTTGAATAATTAACCACATCAAAGTTTTTCTTTTATCTCGAAATTTTATCCCACGTAGTTTTCTTTGAAAAAGTTATTTATCGGCCCACATCGTTACTGTGTAAGGCCTTCCTGTTGATTCGTTGCTTTTTAAAGTTTTGTATCTTAGATAGAAATGTTGTTAGTGTTCTTATTTGTACTTTATGCCCCGTCATTATGTAATTAGGCTCTATGTCCTTTTTTAAAAGACATAGCTATAATTTTTAATTTTCACGTTTAAGTATGGATAAATTTTGTACTATGCTATCTATATAATCTTGATGAGGGAATAAAACATATTTTTAAATTAAAATATATATCACATCAAACTATCAAAAATAAAGTTTAATTTCTAAAGAAAAAAGTTGTTATCTTCTGCCACCCCTAAAACATGCATGAATGAGATAAAATATGGAACAATGCTGCCCAAGGAGAGTGATACATGTGTAGCCAATTAGGGGTGATTATGTATATTTTATTCAACACAGAACGTCTAGTAGCATGCGTGAATTGAACACTAAATTAATTATTAACGAGTTAGAGATTAAGAAAACAAAAACCAAAAAAACATTTGCGTGTTGGAATTGATCACATCTTAACATGAAACAATGAAGACGTGGTTTGCTAACACAGGCTAGTGAAAAACAAGAAATGATACAATAAGCATCACACCACTCATTTCTCGCCCTTGTAGCCAACAATCGGACACATCAATAAAAGTTTTATCCACCGTAGTTTTAACAAACTCTTACTCCAAGGTGCTGAAGATTACAAGTCATGACGTATTTAATAGGACATAGATTATAAAATCTGTTCTGGCTGATTCGAAAGTAATTCGATTATAAAATAGATATGAATTGGGCTGATCCGATCCTATAATAATCGACCCGATCCTATAATATTTTGATCTGACTTAATGTAACATATGTACATTAGAATCCCTAAATGACAAGGATTAGATTTATTATCATTACTATATTTTGTAATTATATTAGGATTATTTCTACATAAGGGTGTTATCAAACCTTTATATACATTGTAATCTTTACACACAATTAATCTAAGGAGTCATTATTCTACAATATACTCTCTTTTTTATGGTATTCTACTATATACTTGAGTTTTGTATTATTTATACTTTTGTGTAATGGTAATTTAAGTCTTTTATGCAATAAAAATAAATTTATATCCTATTTTCTTATTATGCAACATGAAAGTTTTGTTACTTAGTACTACGGTCTATTGATATTATTTTCACTGGTAAGTGAGAGATCTAAAATTTCCCTCTAAACCGAAAGTCGAACCAAATTAGCCCATGCGAGGTATAGCTCATTCCCCCACCCTTTACTGTAGAGAATGACGAATGTTTTAAAAAAAATGAAATTTTTAGTTAAATATAAAATAATAAAAAAATCTAATACTAATGATATTTTAATTTTTACTAATTTTAAATTAAATTTGATAAGGATTTGATTCAATACAAATCCAATACTAATCGGATATGGATCAACCTATCAGATTTGAATTTGTTAATCCGATTATAAATGGACCGATTTGAATTCGACTCGTTTGCACAGGTCACGTTACAAGACTATTTTTTGGAAAAGAAGGTAACAAAACTTTAGCCGGCTTGGAACATCAATTATATATGGGGCTTACTTAAAGCTTTATTAAAATGAAGATAAGAGTTATGGATGTTGAAGATTATAAATCTGTAAGAAATCAAGATTCTAGAGAGAGTTTAGAAAGAGAAAATATCTAGAGAGAGAGATAGTGTTTGATGAAGAAAGATTCTCACTAATTCATCCACAAAGTACATAGTGTATATATCCATAAATTACATAATAATGCTGACTAAGCATTCTTCTACAATTAACTCTAACAAACCAAAACTTAACAATTAAGCTAAATATCTGAGTACTATTCTAATGCATTGTGCTCATGGTTAGTAAGTGGTCCTTCAATATCCTTAACACACCCCTTCAAGCTGAAGGGAGAAGAGCAAGTTGAAAGCTTGTGATTGAGAGTTGCAAATCGGTCTGTAGGTAAGGATTTAGTAAAAATATTAGCAATCTGGAATAGAGTAGCAACATGATGAACACTGATATGACCTTGAAGAACCTTCTCTCGGATGTAATGGTAATGAATCTCGACGTGCTTTGTTCGAGCATGAAACACTGGGTTCTTGGCCAATGCAATAGCACTTTGATTATCACAGCAAATTACTAGAGTTTGAAGAAGAGGAAAGGAAACATCCTGCAAGATTTTGCACACCTAAGTGATTTCTGCAACAATATTGGCTAATGACCGATACTCTGTTTCAATAGAAGATCGTGCCATAGTGGTTTGTTTCTTGGCATTCCAAGAGATCAAATTAGGACCTAAGAAAACACAGTAGCCATTAGTAAATCTTTGATCTACTAGACAACCTGCCCAATCAGAATCAGACCAAGCTGTGAGACACTGTTTTCCAGGTTTGAACCATAAACATGAGTCAATTGTACCCTTTAGGTATCTTAAAATCCTCTTTACAACCTGTAGATGTATAGTTATAGTAGCATGCATGTGCTGGCAAACCTGATTCACTGCAAAAGCCAGATCAGGTATTGTCCAGTTCAAGTATTGAAGTGCACCAACAATTGACCTATAAGATGTAGGATCAGAAAGAATAGAACCAGAATGATCTAACTTGGCTGAACCCACTAGGGTAGAACAAGGTTTGGCACCAAGCATGTCTATTTTCTTAAGCAAATCCAAGGCATATTTGGATTGATGAAGAAAGAAACCTGCAAAGGATCTGAGAACTTCAATTCCTAGGAAATAATGAATATCTCCCAAATCTTTTACTGGAAACAAAGATTGCAACTTGGAAATTATGGACTAACAAATAGTAGTTGAGCTCCCAATGATGATGATATCATCCACAAAAACTAGGATAAAGGTAATAGTAGAATCTCTCATAATGAAAAGACTAGTATTAGAAAAGGAAGAGGTAAATCCAAACGAAAGAATAGCACTATAAAATGCTTCATACCAAGCCCTGGGTGCCTGTTTGAGACCATAGAGAGATCTCTTCAGTTTGCAAACATGATAAGGTTTAAATTTATCAATAAAACCAGGAGGTTGCACCATGTATACATCCTCTTTGAGATAGCCATGAAGAAAGGCATTACTCACATCCAACTTATGAACAAACCAATTATGTGTAACTGCAATAAAGAGAAGAATGCAAATTGTTGTACGTTTAGCTACGGGACTAAAAGTCTCAGAGAAATCAAGACCTTCTTGTTGATGAAAACCCTTAGTTATGAGCCTAGCTTTGTACATCTCTATAAAACCATCAGCCTTGTGTTTGAGTTTGAACACCCATTTGCAGCCTACCAAATTATATTAAGGATTATGAGGTACTAGTTCCCAAGTACCTGTGGACTGCAAAACTTGATACTCATCCTTCATTGCTGCCAACCAGTTTAAGTTCTTAGAGGCCTGAAGATAAGTGGTTGGTGTAGAAGGAATAACAGTGAGAGAGTCAACAATGGAAGGTAGATGATGTTTAGTTGCAGTGAACACTTTAGGCTTTTGTATACCAGCCTTAGCCTTTGTAACCATAGGATGATTATTAACTGGAATAGAAACTGAAGTAACAGTATCTGGAGGCTGAGTAATATATGGAGCAGTAGTAGGTAAGATAGTAATAGGAGATGCAGTAGATAAGTTTGAGACAGTGGGTAAATGGGATGTAGAAAGAACTGGTATGGTGAAAGAAATAGAAGAATTTGAAGGTGTAGTAGGTGATATTGGGGAAGTGGTAAGGGAAAAATTAATTTTCTTGAAAGGAAAGAACGCTTCATCAAATAAAACATGTCTTGAAATGTACAACTTGTTGGTAACCGAATCTAGACATATGTACCCACTATGATTCAAGCTATACCCCAAAAATACACATAGCTTGCTATTTGTGTCTAGTTTGTTAGAACTATAGGGTTGTAACCAAGGATAACAAGCACAACCAAAGGTCTTCAAAGTGTGATATACAGGTGCAGCTTTGAATAATAAATCCCAAGGACAATAGAAAGATTGAGATGGCAACATATTGATGAGATACACTGAAGTTTGAAATGCTTCAACCCAAAACTTAAACGGCAAACCATTGTGGGATAACATAGTCCTACCCATTTCCACAACATGCATGTGTTTCCTCTCTACACACCCATTCTACTCCGAAGTGTGTGGACAGCTCAATTGATGTATTATACCTTAAGCATTAAGAAAATCTTGTAAAACAGAACTTAGAAACTCACCCCCTGAATCAAATCTCAGGCACTGAATCTTACCATCAAACCAATTCTGAACTTTCAATACAAAGGTTTTAAGAATATAACTGACATCAGACTTGAAGTGCAAAGGATATAACCAACTATATTTGATGAAATCATCAACTAGGATGAGATAATATTTATATCCAGTACATGAAGGAGTGGGGGCAGGACCCCATACATCAGCATGAATGATATAAAATGGCCTAATGGAAGGAAAAACATAAAATGGAAGTCTAGAGGCCTTCCCCAATTGACAATCAGAACAAAAAGATTGTTTATGTACTGAACTAACAACATGTAAGTTACTTTTATTGACAACCTTATTTAACATTATACTAGAAGGATGTCTAAGCCTTCTGTGCCATATATGGATGTCTGCTTTAGCTATCATGAGTGAATGAGGTGAAATAGCAATACCAGATACGTCAGTAGATGCATTCTAATAGAACGGATATAGACCTCCTTCACTAGGGCCCTGGAAAAGTATCATCCCAGTTCTTAGGTCCTTGACATAGAATCCAAAAAGATCAAATGTCAAAGAACACTAATTGTCATAAACAAATTGATATACTGATAGCAAGTTATGAGATGCTTTAGGAACCAAAAGAACATCATTTAGTTTAAACATAACATTAGCGGTTCAAATAGGTGCAGATCCAGTGTGAGAAATGCAGAGACCTTTACCATCACTGACAAATAGTTGTTCAGTACTGGTGTATGAAATTGTTGAGTTGAAAGATGTTGGATCAGGAGCTACATGATGGGAAGCACCACTATTAGTAAGCCAATAGTTTGGAAAAGATGAACCAGTAATGGCAAACATGTCTACATGAGTATTGTTGAATCCCTGAGATTGTTGAGATGTAAACTGTGAAAGACGACCACAAGAAATAGCAACATGACCATGTTGATTACACAGTTGACATGGATTAGGACATCCAAAGAAAAACAATGATGATTGATTTTAACTTGGAGCAAGTCCAAGAACACCACCAGAATTGCGATTAACACCAAAATTGCGATACTGATTAGATCAATTGCTACTCTGAAACTTTCCTCGAAAATTTCCTCGAAAGGAATTGGAACCAGAAGGATTTTGCTGAGCTGTATAAGCATGAAAAGGTGCATATGAGGGGGATGAAGAAGATCGAGTCTTACGTGTCTGGAGAGAAATTTCTTTATTGAGGATAATACTATGAAGTTCATCAGCATTCACATCTTCAAATCGCTTCTCAATTGAATTAACAAAGGATTCATACTAATCAGGCAAGCCAGAAAGGATGTAAGCAACAAGATCCTTCTCAAAGATAGGCTCACCAGCAGCGGCCAGTTTGTTAGAGATTTCTTTGATGGAATTGAGATAGTCAATCAATGAAGAATCACACCAAACTTCATAATCTGGGTTAAGAATTCGAGAACCAGAAGAATCACAAACAAACTCCGGTTGACAAGGATCTTCGCCATTGATAAGCCCTAGAAGCTTGAATCATTTCAGAACAGGAAGGAATAAACTACGCCAGGTAATGTAATTCTGACGATTGAGTTTAGTCAGAACCATTCCAGCGACATTCTGAACTGTAATTGATGCAATCGGAGTGTTTGGAGAATGAGACACCTCACCATGAGAATTAGTGCCAAAGGAAGTTGTTGGAGAAGGAGAATCAGAGGAATTCGTAGTTGTCGCCATTGAATTAGCAAACAATTTGCAGAGAAGAAATAGGTAAGACCTGTTTGGGAACTAAGAAAGAGCAAGAAAATGCACGGAAACGGAAGCAAAGGATCGAAGTCATTAGACGGTGGCAAAGGATACCATGTTGAAGATTAGAAATCTGTAAGAAATCAAGATTCTAGAAAGAGTTTAGAAAGAGAAAATATCTAGAGAGAGATAGTGTTTGTTGAAGAAAGATTCTCATTAATTCATCCACAAAGTACAGAGTGTATATATACATAAAATACATAATAATGCCGACTAAGCATTCTTCTACAATTAACTCTAACAAACCAAAACCTAACAATTAAGCTAAGTATCTGAGTACTATTCTAATGCATTGTGCTCATGGTTAGTAGATGGTCCTTCAATATCCTTAACAATGGATGCAGCCAAGAAAAATTGCATGCTTTGATTGGAAACTTGGATGGATCGATCATGCATGACAATGATATATATATATATATATATATATATATATATATTATAGCTAAATTCAAAAGAATTAATAATCATAATAAATAAGGTCCGCTCTGTAAGCTGTGTACAAATTTCTTAGCAGAAGCATTGAGCAACCCAAAGCTTACAAGTGGTAAAACAAGGTTAATTTTGATCAGTGTGGTTATACGGTTTTTTAAGCATAATCGAGAGATAAGGGGACAAAGTAAAGAGGATCCAAAGAAAGTATACCCCAACAACTACAAGAAAATAAGGAAATATTGCTTTCTTATTATTTTATAATGTACACTTATTCCTAAAGTTGGTTGGTTTAGGTAAGGTTAACACCAGACCATTTGTCTTAAGTGTATGATCTGCATCATTTTAAGATGGAAATTATTCCGCTCCTTACATGTAATAGTAATTCTTTTTTTAAAAATGATATGACATTATTTTCTTTCTAATCAGCACCGTTCATTTTAATATGAATAGAAAACAAAATTATGGTTCATTGTGAAGATATAATTTGTTACTAAAATAATCGATTTGTTCGACACATATGATTCAACAACAACAAAGCCTTTTCCCACTAAGTGGGGTCGGCTATATGAATCCTAGAACGCCATTGCGCTTGATTCTGTATCATGTTCTTCGTTAGATCCAAGTACTCTAAGTCTTTTCTTAGGGTATCTTTCAAAGTTTTCCTAGGTCTTCCTCTACCCCTTCGGCCCTGAACCTTTGTCATGTAGTCACATCTTCGAACCGGAGCGTCAGTAGGCCTTCTTTACACATGTCCAAACCACCGTAACCAATTTTCTCTCATCTTTCCTTCAATTTCGGCAACTCCTACTTTACCTCAGATATCCTCATTCCTAATGTTATCCTTTCCCGTGTGCCCACACATCCAACGAAGCATCCTCATCTCCGCTACACTTATTTTATGTATGTGTTGATGCTTCACTGCCCAACATTCTGTGTCATACAGCATCGCCAGCCTTATTGCCGTCCTATAAAATTTTCCCTTGAGCTTCAGTGGCATACGGCAGTCACACAACACGTCGGATGCACTCTTCCACTTCATCCATCCAGCTTGTATTCTATGGTTAAGGTCTCCATCTAATTCTCTGTTCTTTTGCAAGATAGATCCTAGGTAGCGAAAGCGGTCGCTCTTTGGTATTTCCTGATCTCCGATCCTCACCCCTAACTCATTTTGGCCTCCATTTGCACTGAACTTGCATTCCATATATTCTGTCTTTGATCGGCTTAGGCGAGGACCTTTAGATTCCAACAATTCGACACATATGATTAATCAAACAATTTTTAAATTGCATAAATTTTTATAAGAGGTATTTGCTGATTTGTCCCCTAAACTTGTATGAAGCTGCCAATTCCCCTGCCCCTGAACTTTAATTTTAGCCGATTACTTCCTTGAATGTTTATAATTAGCCAATTTTCCTCTTGAACTTTAATTTTAGTTGATAACCCCCTAACTTTTATAAATGGCCAGTTCCCACCTAGCGTTAGATTTTAAAAACCTTCATTCAACTTTTCATCCATCCAATTTTCCATCCTTTTTGCCCTCATACAATTGTCATGTGTTGTTTTTGTGATCAAGATGAATGAAAATTTGGATGAAAATTTTTAAAATCTAACACCATAGGGGAAATTGGCTATTTATAAAAGTTCACAGGTAATTGGCTAAAATTGAAGTTCAAAGGGGAAATTGGCTAATTATAAAAGTTTAAAGGGGTAATCGGTTAAAATTAAAGTTCATGAGGAGATTGGCAGCTCCATACAAGTTGAGAGAGAAAATCAACAAATATGCTTTTTTATAAGTATGTTTAATAAATAATAATAAAGAGAACTAACAGAATACAAAAGTTAACACCAGACCATATGTCTTAAGTTAATAATTTGTTACTAAAATACTCGATTTGTTCGATACTTTAATTTCACGATTTCCAGCATGCGCATTACGTTGTAGGTGGAGATGAGCAGAACTGAAAAATAATAAAATGTAAACTGAATAAGGCCAAGTTGGAGAGAGAGAGAGAGAGAGGCATAAACGAGTAGGCCAAATTAATATATACAATCATGTAGGAGAATCTTGACACTGCCTTGCGAATTAGCTATATATGCTGTTCTTAATTTTACTTTTCAGAAAAATGTTTGTTTAATTATTTGGACAAAAATACAAAAAGAGGGACAAGATCAAGATTCTTTGTGACAATTTTAATTAGTCATGCTTGTAATTAACAATTGGGGAATATGGTAGACATTAGAATCTATGTTGTGCGTAGATATGATCAAAAGTTGAGAACCATATGCATACACACATAGAATATTATTAAGTCAAAGTTTGCATGTTTTAGCATTCAAAACAACTTCATATCACGTCCAAAAAGAAAATTTCATAATTTCATGATGGATAAAATTGAAGGAAGGAGAGGTATTACTTTAAAATCAATTGCCAATGAGAGAGTGAAGCCCTTGCAAGATTGAAGGAATTAACCTCAATTTTCTTCACATTTTCACAAACTCTCTTGTTTGATGAATTATTGAGCCTAACATAAACTCAAATTTTAATTGAGTGACATAAAGTATATGTGGTTGTTAGCTTCAAATGTTGTATGCATGAACTCCAAAATAAGTATGTTGCATTCTAGGTTAATTAATGAACTTATCTTATTGGATGTTAGTTATATTCATCACACATAAGATGACATATGAATGTGGTCTATATTGGGGTGCACATGGGACTGAAAACTAAAATGTAAACACAGACAAAATCGGACTGCACCAAACGATTTGGTTTTTGCGATTTTGAAACAATTTTGGTTTCAAATCGAACCGAAAACTAAAATATCAATTTGTTTTCAGTTCCTAATATTTGGAACCGAACCGCATGATATAAAAAGTATTTAATTTAATTAGAAAATTAGGTGTTGGGATTTAATTGGTTATTTGGTGGAGTCCATACATGAATTTGGATTTGGACACTTGAATTTTAGTATAGTGGATATTGGTTGCTAGGATTTATCTTTTCCTTTTGATTTTAAAGCAAACTCTAAAGGAATTTCCTTGAATTTTAGTATAGTAGTTATCAATTTTGGTTTTACTTACTGTAACCTATTCTTGTATCCCGTTTGGAAGCCAAAGCAAACTAAAAAGCTATGAAAATAAAAAAATTTAAAAAAAAAAGTTGGAAGTCCAAACCGAAATTAAAACCGTGTGAAACCGAACCGAATCAAAATCAAATAGTTCGGTTTCACTTTGGTTTCTATTGTCGTACCAAACTGAGCTGCCACAATAAATTTTGGTTTCGATTTCAGTTTGATCCAAAATCGAACCACACCAAACTGTACCCATCCCTCTAAATATATGGTATCTCTAACATTAGTCAATCAAAAAAAAAAACAAAACAGAAGACTACAAACTTGGAGAAACAAACACTAAATGTAGAACATGATAATATTGTACATTTTGACAATCAAATAATAAAAAAAATGCAATAGCAGGAGAACAGGAATAGTGTTGTGAGGATTGTCGGGTTATGGATGATCACATCACATCTCTATCAACTCGACTCAATGATTTTCTTAGGGATCTTTCCCATGGACCCCATGATTTGGATTAAACGTCTAAACTCCACACATGCATTATACCTGTATATGTTTAGTACACATACGTATATAGCATTAGCTTTTAGCAAGTATGCCGATCCACTGGTCATCAAGCGAGACATGTTATTACTCGCATATATACCACACATAAACTACAAATATTTTAGGGAACTTTAATTAAAAGTTTTAGGTACTATTCACTTTAACGAAAAATCACATTTTTATACTAAAAAGTCAATCCTAGTATTATTCATTTTACCTTTTATTTTTTCCTTACCGTTAAAACTTAAAATTTTCAAATCTTTTTCATTAGTTTTTCTTATATTTTATCCACTTGTAACTCAAAATGAGCCTAAAAACCTATAGGTGATAGGCGATATTTGATGAATACAAGTATTATATATATCCGCGATGTACGGGTAATAACTTATCCCAATCCATGAGCAGTGGAGCATGTCCCTTCAAAAGGAGGTACAATATATCTATAGTTGTACAGAAAACCCCCAATGCAGTTAGAGGTAGACTCATTAACTGTATAGTATAGTAGTTTGAATTACTCTTATTTAAACAGCTAGCACTGCCACACACAGAGAGAGGAGAGAGGGACTGTTGGAACTTGGAGGTATGCCAATGGAGGATGCTCTTCCATTCAAATACAGCAACGTATTTGACAAAACTTGAATTTGCTTCAATATCCTTTACTTTTTTTTGTTGTCTGACTCTGATGGAAGCTATTTACATGTCCTGCAGTTTCATGAATCGTGGCTATAGTTGTACGTTTGGTTTTAGTCGGGAATGGCATAGAGAAGTCTTCTGTCACTTCTCCTTTAGGCCATGCATCTTGTTTGCATGCATCAAGACACTTCTCACGTTGCATATGCTACAGTATCACGTCAAATCTGTTAAGCATGTTAAACAGATAAGATCTCACCAAGAAGACAACTTGTAGAAGAAGATACAGAGAGAAAAGAGAGATAAAAAATTGTATTGAATCTTTGTATATTACTTAATGATAAAGCTATTACATGTAGGAGTATTTATAGTTTCTCTCACAATCTTAACAAATTATGCAACAGAACATGTAATCTTATTACAAGTGTCAACATCTCAATCATTCATTCTATTCGTTTCATATATTCTAACATCCCCCCACAATGTTATGTTTGGATAAACCTAACATGAGATTGAAACAATGTGTAAGAAACAGAGGAGCACTTAAGCCCTTTGTTAGAATATCAGCATACTATTCCCTAGAATTCACAAACTGCACAAGGAGCTTCTTCTTAGCAATTCTTTCTCGAACAAAGTGAACATCCACTTCTACGTGTTTTGTTCGCTGATGTTGCACTGGATTGAGAGACAATGCAATGGCATAAAGATTGTCACAAAACAATGTGGGAGGAACTGATATGGGAACTTGCAGAAAAGATAGTAGTTGTTGGATCCAATCCAATTCTGCAGTAGTTGTGGACAATGCCTGTACTCGGCCTCTGTCCATGATCTGGGGACAGTTTGTTCTTTCTTTGAACTCCAAAAGATTGGATTTGATCCCAAAAAGACCACAAAGCCAATGGTAAAACGTCTATCATTCGGATCCCCAGTCCAATCTGCATCACTGTATGCAATAAGATTCAAGTCAACTTTAGAGTAAGACATACCAACCTTCATTGTCCCTTTTAAGTATCGTAAGATACGATTGACTACAGTAAAATGAGAGACCATAGGTTCTTGCATGAATTGACACACCTGATGCACGGAAAATGCAATATCAGGTCGTGTAAAAGTGAGATACTGAAGAGCACCCACCACACTTCTGTATAGAGTTAGATTGTTGAATAATTCTCCATCATCCTTAAGCAACCTGTTATAGGGTAGACATGGAGTATGACAGAACTTTGAGTCAAGCATCTCAGTTTTCTGCAACAAATCTTGTATGTATTTTGTTTGAGATAAAAACAAACCATGAGAAGTCCTTGTAATCTAAATTCCCAGAAAGTAATGCAAATCACCAAGGTCCTTGAGATCAAATTCAAAAGTGAGAGGGTCAATAACTTGTTGAAAAGCATCAGGACTGCTGCCTGTGATGATAATATCATCCATATACAGAAGCAATATCACAACATTAGAACCTACTATCTTGACAAATAATGAGCAGTCTGAGCATGTATCTCTGAACCCTATAAATGGCAAGAAAGCAGTAAATTTCTCATTCCAAGCTCGATGAGCTTGCTTAAGACCATACAAGGATTTGTACAATTTACAAACCATTTTAGGATGATTTGGATCAAGAAATCCTGGAAGTTAGGCCATATAAACTTCCTCTTGAAGAATGCCATGTAAAAAGGCATTTTTTACATCTAATTGCCTTAAAGGCCAATCAAACTGAGCAGCTAAGGACAAAATAAGTCTCACTGTTGTTGGTTTCACCACTGGGCTAAAAGTTTCTCCATAATCCAAGCCAGGTTCTTGACTAAAACCTTATGCCACAAGTCTAGCTTTATGTCTAGCTATAGATCCATCTGCATGCTTCTTTATCTTAAAAATCCATTTGTAACCAACCAAGTTTTTGTGTGCGGGTAAAGACACTAAACTCCATGTTCCTTGTTTAGACAGAGCACTTAATTTTTCCTTCATAGCATTCATTCAAACAGGAACCTTAAGTGCAGACTTATAAGTGGATGGTTCAGTAAGAGTCAAATTAATACCTCCAGAGTCTTCCACAGTAGTGAGGAGGACCTTCTTCTTAACAATGCCACTCTTACTCCTTGTTTGCATTAGGTGCAGATTCAAGGATGGTACTGAAGAAATTACTTAACGACTGTTAGGTCGAAAGTCAAGGTCCACAGGGATGTGGGAATATGAGTGTGTAGCATTAGAGACATTTGGATGAGTAGAAAGTGGATCTGAGGTAAGGTTTAAAGGATTGGAGTCTGGGATAGGTGATGTAGGAGAAAGATAACCAATTTTAGGATGTAAAAGTATGGGAGACTATTGATGTGTAGAGACAAGGGTACTTGGAATTGAGGAAACAAGTTCATTGTCAAAATTCACAACTGGCAAAGGTAAAGAAATGGAAGATTGTGTATGTGTCATATCAGTTTGTTTAGCTACTGTCAATAAAGGTATATATGGAAATTCTTGTTCATTAAACATCACATGTCTTGATATATAAAACTTGTGATTTGTGACTGCGTAGCATATATATCCCTTATACTTGGATGCATACCCTAAGAAAACACATTTCGTGGTTTTAGGTTGCAATTTGGAACTGTTGTAGGGTTTAAGTAAAGGAAAACATGCACATCCAAAGATCTTTAAGTGATATATCAAAGGAACTGCACCAATAAAATTTCAAAAAGAGATTGGTTCTGTAACACAGAGGATGACATCCTATTAATAAAATAGTTTGCAGTTTAAACAGCAAAGGACCAGAATTGAGATGGTAATTGGGATGATTGCAGCAAAGTCATTGTGATTTCAACAAGGTGCCTATGTTTTCATTCTGCTAAGCCATTCTGTTCAGGGGTGTAAAGACATGAAATTTGATGTGTAATACCCTTGGTTTTGAGAAAAGATTGAAACCTATTGCTCACATATTCCACCCTCATCACTTTGCAATGTTTTAAGTGATGCAG
Organism: Malus domestica; assembly: GCF_042453785.1. NCBI lineage: Eukaryota > Viridiplantae > Streptophyta > Magnoliopsida > Rosales > Rosaceae > Malus > Malus domestica. The sequence continues at coordinate 16,246,029 of NC_091676.1, read as the reverse complement.
AAAACTGAGTAAGTATGAAAGAATGAAAGGCACAAAAGATATCAAAAAATCTAATTTATTCATTAATGGAAAGATCCAACAGTATCTTGTACACTTATCAATGAAAGTGACATAGTATTTATAACCATCTAAAGACACACAAGGTGCTGCCCCCCCCCCCATATATCACTATGCAGTACATCAAAAGATTTTGTAGTTTTATTGACACTTGACTGGAATGGCAGTTTACAAAACTTGCCTTCTAAGCAGCTTTGACACATTACAGGTAAATTGTCATGATTACAGGGTATATTAGCTTTTCTAAGTATTAAGGAAACAATAAGATTTGATGGATGACCTAGTCGGCTATGCCAAATAGTAGAGTTAACTAACTGACCAAGCAAAGCTGAAGGTTAAAGTTGAAATGAATTGACAATAGACAAGGATGGAATTAGGTAGAGACCATTACTGCACACTCCTTTGTATAGCATTATCCATGTGGCCTTGTCCTGAATCCAAAAATTGAAAGCATCAAAGATCAGCCAACAATTGTTATCTAAGCAGATTCTATGAACAAATAATAGATTTTGAGATAACTTGGGAACATATAGAACTGAATTGAGTTTAAATGGTTGCAATGGAGTTCTTATAACAGTGTTACCAATGTGAGAAATGTTCAGACCTTCACCATTTGTAGTTTGTACCATCTCATTTGAAGGATAAGAAATGGCTAAAGAGAGATTACCAAACTCAGATGTCATATGATTAGTGGCACCCGAGTCAGTCAACCACACTTGAGGATTAGAGTGATGAAAGGACATGCCAGGAACACTCTGTGAAGACTGAGAAATAACAATGTTCATTGCTTGAGAAATAACAATGTTCATTGCTTGCATAGGATGCTGAAATGATGATTGACCAACAGGCATTGGGAATTGCTGCTGAAAATGTGGTTGAAACTGAGGTACTTTGTCTTTGTGAAAACAATACTGAGCAGTGTGATTTGATCTGCCACAAATGAAAACTAACATGAAAGATAAGAGATAGGATATCCACCATATGCAAGCATAGGAAACTAACCAAGAAGCCCAGGAGTAGGAACCGGCAAAACACGAGTTTGAGTAGGCATATTTGGTTTAGAGTAGGCATACTTATTACCCTGACAAAGCTTGCCCTTTCCTTTGTTTTTGTTATGGTTATAAGGCTTGAAAGCATAGTTGGATTGACCAGAATTGTTGCCTTGATAATTTCCAGAATTAGTCCCTTGATAGCTGCCATAATTATTCCCTTGATAAGTGTTTCCGTGATAATGATTGCCTTGATAATTGTTGCCTTGATAGTTGGTGCCCTGAGATGAACTTGCCTGAAAAGATTGACCTTTATCACTGGCATCAACCAACATAGCAGACAGGAATGGTGTAGTAGAATTAGTTTCAAGAATAGCCTCTTCAACAAGCAATTGTGCCCGAAACTCTTTGAGGGAAATAACACTTTCCCGTCCTCGAATTACGCATCTAAAAGTGTTATACTCAGATGGTAAGCCATTGAGTGCTAAGATAACAAAATCTTCATCCTCAAATTTCACTCCTGCAGCAGATAAGTAGTCCCTCGATTCTTTAATTTTCTGAAGATACTGTGATACAATACTGGTACCTTTCTTGATATTCTATAAATCAAACTTCAACTGAAACACACTAGTCTTAGATACAGTCGAGAAATGTTCCTTCAATCTTGTCCACAAATCTTTAGAACAAGAACTACCAATTGCACAAGAAACAACAATAGAAGACAAGGTAGCAATAATCAATTGCATAATAGCCCTATCATGCATTTTCTACACTTTATACTCATCAGTTTCAAGATTACACGGAGAATTATCAGATTCTACATTAGAATTCACAGAAACAGACGGTGAAAACCGAGCAGGACATGGGTTTGAGCCATTAACAAAACTCATAATTCCAAATCCTTCCAATAGTAATTCCATTTGAAATGCCAATTCAAGCAATTTGCTTCATCCAATTTCACATTCACAGATGAAGAAACAGAAGAAATTAAAACAGTAATCGGAGACTGTAAAATATGAAGTTGCGATGCAGTTACCATTTTTGCAAAAGAAAGAGAATTCTTGATTGGAGCAATCAAACAAACACCTGGTGTGCATCAAAGAAAATTGATGAAGAAAACGAAGGGTGGTCAATCGTAGAACCACAGAAACCCTAATTCTTGATCACAGAAGAAAAAGTCGCCAAAGAAATAACAACTCAAAAGAGAGAAGAAGATCAAACAACTTCAGAGAGCAGACGAAGGTAATGAGCAGAAACTTGTTGCGGATCGGTTCTTGCGCGAGCAAAGACGGCGATTGATACCATGTTAAGCATGTTAAACAGATAAGATCTCACAAAGAAGACAACTTGTAGAAGAAGATACAGAGAGAAAAGAAAGGGAAAAAATTGTATTGAATCTTTGTATATTACTTAATGAGAAAGTTATTACATGTAGGAGTATTTATAGTTCCTCTCACCATCTTAACAAACTATGCAACAAAACATATAATCTTATTACAAGTGTCAACATCTCAACCATTCATTCTATTCGTTTCATATATTCTAACAAAATCGAAGTTGGCACAAGTGTTTGTGAAGTGAGTTATGCATGGCTCGTATAAATGTTCAAAAAAAGGTACAGGGTGATAAAACTTAAAGGGTGGTACCTCTTTCAACTCGTGAAAAGTGATACGATTTCTTACAAGTCCTTCCAAGGTTTGACCCTTCTTCTATGTGAGACATTACCATTCATGTAACATCTCACATCGTCCAGGGGGAGTAATCCTTAAATGTATATTCATATCCCTACCTAGCACGAGGCCTTTTGGATGCTCACTGGCTTTGGGTTCCGTAAGAACTCCAAAGTTAAGCGAGAAGGAGGCCAGAACACTCCTAGGATGGGTGACTCACTGAGAAGTTACTCGTCAGTTCCCAAAAACAAAACCGTGAGGGAATGGTAAGCCCAAAGCGGACAATATCGTACTACGATGGTGGAACGGGCCCGGGATGTGGTGGACCCGGGCTGGGATGTAACAAATGGTATCAGAGCCAATACCTGGCCAGAAGTGTGCCGACGAGGACGTCGGGCCCCTAAGGGGGTGGATTGTAACATCCCACATCGCCCAGGGGGAGTGATCCTTAAATGTATATTCCCATCCTTACCTAGCACGAGGCCTTTTGGGAGCTCACTGGCTTCGGGTTCCGTAGGAACTCCAAAGTTAAGCGATAAGGAGACCAGAGCACTCCCAGGATGGATGACCCACTGGGAAGTTGCTTGTGAGTTCCCAAAAACAAAACCATGAGGGAATGGTAGCCCAAAGCGGACAATATCGTGTTACCTTGATGGAACGGGCCCGGGATGTGGTGACCCGGGCCGAGATGTGACAATTCAAATCCCATAACTCCGGCAACTACTATTATTGACTTTTGAATCTCGAAAATACGAATAATTTTCAATAGTGCATGATGATAATATTATAGTTGGATTTTTTTTGTTTTTTTGTTTTTTTGTTTTTTTTGGAAACAGGATTTTTTTTTTGTTCTTGTTGATTGTTGTTCGATGTTTTACCTTTAAAATAAAATTTCAAATTTCATCAAAAGATGTTTCTTGATGATTAACACATATCGAGTGGTGTCACCGGTTACTTTTAATTGAATTCAGACTTGAATTATAAATTAACACAATGCGACCTGTTAAGATATCGAGTTAACATAAACACGAGTCCTTTCCAGTTCTACTTCCATGTAATGCACAAAAAAGTGGGTGCCGCGCGACCAAAGTTTGGGCCTAAAAGGCCCAGCTTAACCGGATACAACAGAAAAAGTGAACTCTGGGCTCCAAAACAGAGCCCAAGTACGCCCCGACCCAGTAAACAAGTACCCATGATGGACCCCACAAACCTAAAATTCCTAGTGAAAAAAATGAGAAAAAACCCTAAAATCCACCATCATCCAAATTCAGTCTAACCAGTTACTACCACCACCCAGATACACCAAAACATGGCTCTACGCATGTTCGTACAGTTCCCGGTTACCTCACCTTTCCCGCCACCCACCAAATCCGGTCACCTGAACTCATCCGTACGGTTGAAACCTCCATGTGCCGGTAGCCACTCAATTCCCCTATCACAACCCAGACGGCCCGTAACACAGAAGAACAGAAGGCAATCATTTCTCAAAGCCGTCGACGAAAGCCAGGCGAATTCCGAGTCCGGCGCCGAATCGGTGAGCACCCAAGACAAAGAATCGGCCGCGGAAGGAGAATCGGCGGCGAGTCAACCCGTCGAGTTGAGCGAGTTGGGGAAGGAGATCAAGGCGGCGATGCAGAAGAGGAAGGAGGAGAAAGAGGGAGACTTTTTGAGCGGAGTGGTGGAGGAGGTAAGGGAGATCGAGTGGCCGGCGTTCGCTAAGGTGTTGGGGACCACCGGGGTGGTTCTTGCGGTCATTGCCGGTTCCAGCGTCGTGTTGCTCACTGTCAATGCCATTTTGGCTGAGTTTTCCGATCAGGTTTTCGCCGGGAGAGGGGTTCAGGATTTTTTCAGCTGAGAGTGAGAGATGTGAGAATGTTGGGTTCATGGGCCGGCAGACCCGACCCGGCCCATATGGTGTGTTTAGGGAAAGAGAGAATCAAATACTCAATAGCATTCATTGTATAATTTGTATTATTCAAAATTGACTAAATCATGATTTGTCTGCTTTGCTCTTTTTAGTTCAAATCGTCGTAATTTAACTCGTGTGGTTTTATAATTGTTATAATTTAACTCGTGTAATTTACTAATTGTTGCAATTCGAGGACAAGCTTAATTATATCGGCTTTTCCAGCATCATTTACGTGCGCAGCGCTAGTGCACGGCAACAATTAACAAATTAAGATAGATTAAATTACAATAATTGAAACTACATGAACCAAAGTAGAACTTCACTAAAATTACCGAGATAAAAAACTCATACAGTCGCCTTAAAATTTTGTGCTTTCGCCCTTAAATTCTTACGAATGAAAGAGAAGCATAGTTAAATAGGGTACATACACTCAATAATTCAGTGCCATAATTGTAATTTGCTAACCATTCTACCACCTGATACGCTTAAAAAACACATCTACGAAGTTCGAGACAACAAAACAAAGGTGGTGGAAGACCATTAAAAGCACAATCCTCATCATTCATCCGCTTCCACCGGCAGGGCCAACCAGGACTCCCTGAGCAGTCCCTTCTTTCCGAGCGCTATCATCCTTCTCCTCACCCTGCTCCTTCCGTATCCTGATCTTGTACTTTGCCTCAAAATCAGAGATTTCCTTTTTCTTCTTCTCCAATGCCTCATTCAGCCTGGCAATAACCTCCTCAATACCTTCTTTGTTGCGCTGCACAGCTGGCAGGACCTCCTTGATAGTTCTCTCCACCAGAACACCTCCGATCATCCGGTAGCATCGCCTGGATGGATCAAGTGGCTGGATGGCATTGATGACCAGTGAGTGCTCGCTCGCTTCCATCTCTAGCTCGGTAATTTTCGAGTAGATTTGGTTGAGCTCAGACCTCATATCAGCAAACTTATTTGCAACGGCTTGTTCATTTACATATTCCTTTTGATCCCCTTCAGCTCTACTAGTGGCCATGATTCCCTACAAATGATGGAGCAACGGAATTCAAGAATAGGAAGAATCGACGCAAACACAATTTCACTAGCTAAGATAGATCAAAACAAAAGGGCATACAGTATATCGCATTTAGCAGAAACCCCATAGCTTCTGCTTCTTGGTTATCGTAATGTACGCAATTTATTAAAAGAAACAAACATTAAAATTGCAGCTGCATCTACATTAGTCATAGACAATGTTCATATGCTCCTTGGGTAATGCAAACTGACTGCAGTTAGTTAAGGGGGGAAAAATTAACCTCAAAGCTAAAACAGAATGTTAAAACTGGGTAACAATTTTTTAACATGATAGACCACCGGTGAGTTTATTTAATATGAGTTTTGTTCCAGTTGCAACTATAATTGGTGTGACTATCCCCAACTAAGGATGCAAAATGACAGCAACCCTCCACGGCAAATTTTATATTGTTGACTAATCTATATCCAGCACACTTGCACTACATATACACATACGTAAAATCTGTTGTCAACTTATCATAAACTCCTTGATCAAATGTTGTTATCTCATGGAAACAATATGTGGTAGCAGTTATTGAAGAGAAAACATCTAAGTAATCAATGTATTCCGTGAATCTTCTGTAGTATGCTTCCACTACATATGCACATACATAGAATCTGCTGTTACCAACTCCTCGACCACATGATTTTTTCCAAATGCTACATATCAAGGCAAACAATGGCCTGGATGAGCATGACTACTATGTTTGATACATTGAGTTACACACTTTGGATCTTTGAACTTGTTCGCCGGTAATAACTTAACTAGGAATTTTAGTCGAGTCTATCTTTAACCCTAAAGTATCTTGAACTGGAATTTGAAGCTGTACATAATAACCAGAATATTAAAAAATAATTGGTTCAACCAATTTATTAACAAACAGTTCTTTACTAAACCTAAAAGCATCGAAATTACTTAGCTGTTCCTATATCTCTACCTAGGTCAAAATGAAGCCGGAATAAAGAAGCAGGTTACAACTACACTTTCTTCTTGAAAAGTAAATTTCCCCTCCCTGTCCTACGATTTTTCTGAACATACCAAGCCCAACCATGATACTGAAATTGACACAGTGCAATATATAAACAGGGAAATCCAACAAAAAAACATAAGCTAAAATCCACTAGCAATCTGGAATCCATCAAAAGTAGATGGAAATATCACCACAATGGTGTATGAATTCCATTTTCAAATTCTATACAAGCTCAGAAAACATATATATGCAATAACCAGGCATCGGTTTTTCAATATCTTTAAATTTTTCAAGAACTTGAAGAAATTTTATGATGTCGATTGTATAGTTCTTCATAAATTCACATATAATATAATACTTACCAATGTTTACTGCGAAAAATGTTGTTTCTTTGTCTACTTTATGCAGTTTCAGGAGGGCGAATCCAGAACCAGAGTTCGAATCGAATACAACAATAAAACTTAGGGCTATTCCTGCAGATACTGAAGAGCGATAACCATCTAATATTCCAACTTAAACAGAAAATCGTAGCTACCCAAACACTCCCTTTTCTCCTTATTCAGATCACGGCAACACAAACCTTTACCAGACAAAATCCGTGTTCTTGGTGCAGTTAAACTCATTCAGTTATTAATTTTGATTAAATTTACATAGAAATCAGAGATTTCGAAACCCTATGATCCTACTTCAAATGAGAAGAAGGCGAAGTTATGGCGAAGAAAGCGTACCTGAGTGGTGGCGCGGAGAAACTGTTGAGAAGACGGTGGCTCTGTAGACTTCAGAGAGAGTGGCAGCGACGGAGGAAGCGAATGACGAAGCAAAGCTGCTCAACTGCGGTTCGGCACAGCGAGTATTTTACTAGTTTGTTTGGCTTAATTGCACAAATACCCTGTGTAGTTTACTCAATTTTCACTTTCAGACTTATGTCTGTTGTATTTTCATTCTTCCATCTTCAACTCCAATTAGCACCGTTACTCGTAGGACGTTTTATGACTACGGTGAACGTGAGTCACCCCGGTGTACCATTCACGTGTTGTAATAAGAGAGAAGATGATACATTTGATATGTTATACTTATGGGTGTATTAATAAACTAACATGTTAAAATTTGAGTGAAATAATAATGTCATGTGACCGTGTTTCAGATCTACAAATAAATCACTAACTTAGTCAAATCCATCAAATAAAGTAAAGATTTGGATATCTCCGAAGATATGTTTTCATGTTCCTATAGCGCTCGTCAAGAATTTAAGAGTCTCCAATGATATATCCTACGTTATATCATATAATAGTGTAGTTAGAAAAACAAGTCATGACCAGAAAAGATCATGGACATGAAACATATTATTTATCACATTATATCCATCTAAAAGGCTCACAAAAAGAAATGAAAGTGATGTTCAAATTCAGTAACTCAATAAAAACACGAAGGATAAGTCTATACACGTGTCAAACTATAATTAGTCAAGTGTTGCTGCATAAACAATTAACATGTAAAAACTCATATGCATACAACTAGCATAACCTTTGCCCACATTATATCCATTGAAAATACTCACAAAACTAAATGAAACCTCCGTTGATGATGATATTTTTGAACTCGTCATTCCTGAAACCTAACAAAATTCCATATAACAAGTCATTTTTAAACCAATTTTGAACATGGAAAGTATCATGTGCATCTCCTGCCAAGATATACTTTGCCAGTTCCATCACATATGGAAGTCCCTTGAATCCCTCCAAGACGATGGCATTGAGGTGCGAAGACAAACAAACATGCACGAAAGTCGGTGGATTGAACTGCCCACTTCTTTGTTCCAATCTCCCAAGAATAAGGTCGAGACGAATATGTTGTAGATTAAGTGCTCTGCAGAACACGCTTATTGAAAATTTGCATTCAAACAAGTCATCAAGATATAACTTGTTCAAATTATTAAATGCAAGAAAATTGCAATCATCACATCCATTAGAAGCTACAAGAGACAAGTATTCAGCACTGGAAAACTCTCTTTACTAATGAAGTGAATGGCCCAACGCTGCCTCTGAGTTATTTCAGGAGCAGAGATGTTCAGAGATGTTCAAATCCTAACCGTCTTTTGGGAAATATCCCTTTAGTTCCAAATCTTCAAGGACGGGGCAGTTAGAGACAAGCTTTCTGAGTAAGGCAATACCTGCAGAATTATGAGCTATAACATAGAGGCACTTGAGACTTGGGAAACAAACTAATGCAAGGGAATCATGGGTAATACAATTTGAGTCCACCTTCAGAACCACCGTGTTTTGCTAGTGAAAACGCTTTGAGGCATTGTGAACTTAACTTCCCGACGTTATAAAGTTCAAAAACATAAAAACGGAGATCAAGTTCAACAACATTGCTCCTAATGGCAGTGCAAATCCAACCATGCATAAGAGAGACAACTTCCTCTCTAAAATACAAATAGTTACAATGAAGACGAAATTTTTTTATGTCAGATGAGTTGCGTAATGAAAGTAAACGTTCCAGATTTTCGATTGAGGTTCAGAAAAATCTCCATAAGTTCATACATCTCTCCATCTCTCCATAAGTTCATACATCTCTCCATCTTTTGGGAGGAAGAAGCGGTCCGAATGCGCTTGGCCTTTATGCAGGAAAGGGAAATGGAGCAAGAAGGGTTCAAATGTGATTTGATAATGAATGACCTCAACATATACACTTCAGAGAGGAATAAGTTCTTACATGATAAGTAAAAGGAAATTTTGCGAAGGCATGCTACAAGGAGTATCTTTCAAGATGATGATTCATCTTAAGGCTTATATCCCAAGTCCACCACCAAGTCAAGGTGGTGGATATCATTATTAAGTTTATGTAGTTTACTAATTATCGTTTGTATTAAGTTTATGTAGTTTATTAATTGTCGTTTGTATTAAATTTATGTAGTTTGTTAATTATTGTTAGTATTAAGTTTATGACTTATTAACTGTCGTTTGTATTCAATTTACACAGTTTATTAATTATCGTTTGTATTAAGTTTATGGCTTATTAATTATTGTTTGTATTAAATTTATAGCTTATTAATTATTGTTTCTATCATGTGTTTCATATTCTTCCATAGTGTTTCATGAGTATTATGTGTCGATTTAGTGGTTTTTCAATATTTATTGGAATTCAAATATTTTTAGGTTAAAACATTCATAAAATTAATTTAGGATAGTCTACATAATTTTTTTAAGAAAAAATTAATTCAAAAATGTCTAAATTCATATTTTAATAATCTGAAATTAAAATTTTAAACGAGAAAAATTGGAACAGAAAAGCTGTTAGTTGACATCATTAAAATGACCTTTAAAAAGAGTGACATTATCCACACTTTTACCGTTGAATTGATTGAATTTAATTGACAAAAATTTTGACGTGCCTGTTTAAAATTTAACAAGTTTTTTCCTCGAAAATAAAAAAAAGGAAGAGAAAAGGCTCGGTTTAAAAAGGGAATGCTTCCTTCGTTCAACTCGTTGCACTTCCCCACTTTTGAACACACCCAAATCCACCACACCTCTAACCTCCCCTTTCACCGTTATTCTCACTCAACTATCATGCTCCCAAATAGCTTTGAAATTCAAGAAATTCAAGTTCTGATATCCCGTCGACGCCATCCAAATCCGGATTTCGCAACTCAATTGTTGTTAAATTTCTGAACGATTCACCAAATCAAACAAATTCAAGTCGAAGTTCACAAAACGGAGCTTAGAGATATTTGAGATTGCGACTGAAGCTCGGCCGATACTTGCCGCCAAACAAACCCCAATACCACTCATAAGAGCAACTCCACCGTGGGAGTTTGCTCGGGGGACAGTGGACCAAACAAGGGCCGAGTGACACACTCCAGCGTTGGGAGCCTAAGGGACAGTGCAGGCCCAAGCACCAGGCCTGTGAGGAATTGCCAACCCGAGAGCTTGAGTGGATGTGACGCCAGGGCTGACATCATCTTAGTGTTGGCCCGATTTTTTTTTTCTGTCAGGCATGTGTACCTCACTTGCGCGTGGGGGCGCATCAGCCAACAACTTTTCAGACTTTGGGCCCATGTCGCAGTCTGCCAATGTTACCGTTGGAAAGCCATGTGGCTTTCCACGATCCGTTCGATCTCAACGGCTCTTTAAATTAGACCGTCTGATTTGTAACGGTAATAAAAAAAAATCTTATTTAATATCAATCGTTGGATCTGAGATCAACGGTTGATATTATTCTGCTTTATAAATAAATAAATAAATAAAAGAAAAATAGTTTTAAAATTAAGAAATGTTACCGTTGTGACACGTGGCACAATCTGGAGTGTTGGAATTCAATTTTTTTTAAATCCAACGGCAGAGATTAATTAGTTCAATAAAAATTAAAAAAAAATTGTAAAAAATCTGAAAATTTAAAAAAAAAATTGTTTTTACTTTTCTATAAATACATTTTCATTATCATCTACCTTACACCACAATTTCATATTTTCTCAACTACTTTCAATCAAAGTCCTATCTTTCTCTCAAAGTTTAAATCCAATTTTTTTCAACAAAATAACTATTGATGCAGGTACGAATTGGTCGCTTCTTGAAGATGTTGCGTTGTGTACTAGCTGGGTTGAAGTTACTCATAGTTCGCTTACGGGTAATGAGATGCAGTTGCGAGAAATGTGGAGTCTTATTCATACCAATTATCTTGAGAAAATGGGTGAGAAAAGAACCAAAGAATCGATGTCCAGTCGTTGGAAATTACTTAGCCAATCGTTTAGTACGTGGAGAGATGTCTTGGCACAAGCTAGTACTAATCTTCGAAGTGGAGAAAATTACACGGATCAGGTAACAGTATATTATTTATTTGTTTATACTATTTATTTATTACCTACTTTCATTTATAATTATTTGTTTGTATTATTTATTTGTTATCTACTTTCATTATAATTATTTGTTTGTATTATTTATTTGTTACTTACTTTCATGTTATAATTATTTGTTTGTATTATTTATATTTTACCTACTTTCATTATAATTATTTCTTCTCCCGCATTGTGTAGCAACTTCAAGCACAAACTTGGTATGGTGCCAAAACCAAAAGCAAAAATAAATCATTCAACTGATGGAAATGTTGGAATATTGTAAAAAATTGTCCTAAATTCAGAGTTGTGCATGTCGGTCCAGAAGTTTTTATGAACAGCACCCATCTACACTCTACACCCGATCATGGCTTGCATGTTCATGAAGATGATGCAGAAGAAGTGCCCGAAACGCCCCTCCCTGAACAAGCGTCGGGATCGACCCGTTATCCAATTAGGCCTCAAGGTAAGAAAGTTTCAAAGAGAAAAGGGAGTGCTTCCAAGAATGATTATGCAAAGTACATGGAATAACTTTCTTGCCAAGGTGAATTGACTTTGGTGAGGCAAATGGCGAAGTTTAAGGTTGAAAAGACTAGAGATGAGGCAAAAGCTGCAGCTGTTGAGAGAGAATTTCAAGCTAATGAGAGGGAAAGAGAGCTACTTAGGCGTGAAAGGGAACATGTTAGAGAAGAAAGAATGGCTCAACGAGATTGTGACATTATAAACACGCCTTTAGAAGGGAAGTCTCCAAATTCTAAATATTTTTAGAAGTCGGAGAAAGAGGATGTGGTGTGAATGAGGCGTGCAAGAGAAGCGAGAGTAAGAAGAGATGGTCCTAGCACAACAAGAGCAGATCATCCTAGCACCACAAATTGGTTAAGTGATGATGAATAAAGTACTTTTTCTAATCAGAGCCCATAATTTTCCAATCTTTTTGGGTTGTAATATATTATTTATTGAATAGTGTACTTTATGTTGTTTCCAATTTATTGAATTTCATACTTTATTTATAGCGAGAGTAAATTTATTTAATTTGGTAAGTTATTTATACTATAAGAGAATATTGATTCAAATGACAAAAACACACCAAATAAAATTACATAAACATACCAAATAATTAAAAATGAACTAAAAAAAACACACCAAATAAAATTAAATAAACACACCAAATAAAAATAAACACACTAGATGAACTTAATTATCTTCAGCTTGTTTCAATGCCCGCTGCTGCTCTATCAAGTCATTTTTCCGGGTATTGTGCATATATGGCCTTTGAAGTACAGTATATCGTTGAATGACCAATTCATTATAACGTCCATCCCTTTCTAATGGCTCATGTTGCACGGGTTCTTCGGTGGCGTCATGAGCACAATATATACGTGTTCTTGAATTGTTCATCGTGTCTGGCTCGTATTCATCAATGACATCATAATTGTACTCATCCTCCACAATTATGTTGTGAAGAATGATGAACGTTATCATGATGGATCGAAACGACTCTACATCAAACAATCTAGCAGCACCCCTGACGATTGCCCAGCGAGCTTGGAGGATACCAAAACAAAGCTCCACATCCTTCCTGCACCCCTTTTGACAGCTTGAAAAGTGTTTTTCCATTGCACTTCGCGGACGTGGCATTGTTTTAACAAATGTTGACCACCTTGGGTAAATGTCATCTGCTAGGTAGTATGGCCCGTCGTACTTACGTCCATTGACCCAGTACGTGACTTTTGGTGCATTTCCTTGCAGGACATAGTTAAATACTGAGGATTGGGCAATGACGTTGAGGTCATTTTGAGCTCCCGGAACCCCGAAAAAGGCATGTCAAATCCATGTATCAAAAGATGTCATCGCCTCCAAACTGATACTTTTTATCATTTTCTGTCCCCATAAGCGCCTTGTCATACACTTGGACAGTTTTTCCAAGTTCAGTGCATACAATCGATGCTTCCAATCATCCCAGGAAAACCTCGCATTTCGCCATTCTTCAGAAGCCTTTGCAAGTCAATTTCAGTAGGTTTCCGGAGGTACTCTGCGGTGTAGATAGATTTGATTGCTCCACAAAACCTCATCAGGGACTCAAGAATGGTTTATTTCCTCATACTCGTTATCTTATCCACTTGGTTTGCAGATGCTCCATATGCAAGGATTCGCAAGGCAGCAATAATTTTTTGTTGAGGAAGGAGACCCATAGCACCAAAAGCATCATTCTTTTGAACAAAGTAAAAATCATGGTTGCAAACAACAATCATAATTTTGTTGAACAAATGTCGTTCCATTCTAAAACGACGTCTAAAGTACGTATCAGAGAATGCATTATTATGGACAAAATAATCGTCCAAGATTTCTGTACCTCGTCGTTGCCTGCTTTTATCAAGGTTTCTGGAATGGCTAGGCTTGCATATCTGACCCATAGCTTGGATGATTCAACAGGAATATGAGGCTCTGCCCATTCTTGCTTCGTCATCTCTCCTTCTACGCTCCTCATCATCTTCCCTCTCAGTTTGGGCCACCTAAAGATTGAACATTCCTTCTAATTGGTTAAACAATTCTTCCTTTGTTGATCGATTTCCCACATCATCTTTGAAGAAGAAGACATTGTAAAAAAGAAGCAGAAACTATGAATAATGATAGAGAATTTGGTGACGAAGGAAACAGAAACTATGAATAATGATAGAGATCTTGAGAAAATTGGTGTGAGATTTGTGAGGATAGATGGGGGATTATATGGAGGATTCAGAAAGGATTAGGTTGTAGATAATGTCACGTGGCATGCCCTCATTCGTTAAAAATATGATGGAAATCTATCCTCAAAGATTGTAAACATATTATGACACGTGACGCAACATGATTGGTTAATAATCTTATCGGAAATCCATCACCAATAATTGTATTTTCGGATAATGACACGTGGTGCAACGAGAACGATTAAAAATTTTATCGGAAATCCATCACCAATAATTGTCTTTTTCGGATTATGACATGTGGCGCAACGAGAACGATTTAAAATCTTATCCGAAATTACAAATAAAATTATTTTGTATTATTTTATAATTTTTCGGATAATGACACGTGGAGCAACGAGAACGATTAAAAATTTTATCCGAAATTACAAATAAAATTATTTTATAAATAAAAAAATATTAATATTTTATTATCTATTGCCAGGTTATTGAAGTGCAACGGTGAAGATGAAAAAAATAATTACTGTTCATCAAGAATAGTTACTGTTTGTGGATAGCATAGTGTATTGCCTGGAGGAGGGTTCCACGCTGGAACTGCTCTAAGGTATCGGTTTCTTTCTAAGCATTGATTTTTTTCGTTAAATTCCATAAGTTAATTTTGTTTTTGGCTGTTTAGGGTTTTTGAATCTAATATCGTATTCCGTTTTTTTTTTTTTCCCGAAAATTTAAGTAAAGTTGACGAAGTTCGATGCTTTTTCATCGTTATATTATCAGTTTACCAAAGACGGCTGATTTTGGTTTTCAAAGTTACTTGGGTTGTTGATGTGGTTTGATTTCTTTGATTTTCTGTAATTTCAGGGGTGGAGTTTCGTGGTTATGGAAGTGGAGTACAATCGAGATGACTCTCCGACCAGAGAGCACCGGGATGAAGGGATATATGATGATTTAGAGGAGAATGGGAATGATATGTCAAGCAGGCACCGGAGCAAGGATAGGAAGAAGAGTAGCCGAGGGGAAGAGAAGGATGATAGAAGTAGAGACCGAGAACGATCAAGGAGTGATGTTGTAAAGGAAAGAGAGAAAGAATCTAAAGAGTTGGAAAAGGATCGAGTATCTAGCAAGGAAAGGAGGAAGGATGATAGAGATGACCGGTATAAGGATAAGAGTAGAGATAATAAGGTGAAGGAGAAAGATTATGATCAAGAGAGTCATAGAGAAAAAGAGCATGATAGGGGGAAAGATAGAAAGGATAGAGGGAAGGAAAAAGAACGGGAGAAGGAGAGAGAGGTGGAGAAGGATAGTGATCGAGGACGAGAGAAAGAGAGGGGGAATAGGGATAAGGACAGGGAAAGGGAAAAGGAAAGGGACAAGGCAAAAGAAAAGAAAAGAGAAAAAGAGAGAGAAAAACATAAAGATCGAGAGAAAGGAAGGGAAAGCTATAAAGATACCGATAGGGAGAGGGCGAAAGACAAGTATAGGGAAAAAGAGAGGGAGTTGGATCAAGATAAGGATAAATCAAGAGACAGAGGAAGCAGGAGAAGCCTTGAAAGAGATGACAAAGCGAAGCTAAACGGTGATGACAACAGGGATAAAGACATTCTTAAGCAAAGGAAGGTTTCCCATAATGCTGAGGACGAACAGCATACTGACAGCTTATCAAGCAGAACACATCTATCAGCATCGGAGCTTGAGGAACGCATCTTGAAGTAAGTACGTCTTCATTTATGTTCTCTTTATGCCATATTTTATTTATGTTGTCAACCTTTTTCATTGTTTGAATTATTTCCGCTCCATCTCCCATTTTGCATTAAGCATTATTGCATCTCGTTGCTCTTTGTTGGGAACCGAAGAAGTTGGATTTTGGAGTATTCAAGCATATAAAGTGATCTTATGGGCAACCTGAACTTGTCTGTGACATACAATACAATATGCATAATATTCTTGGGCTATGTGCTTCGAAGTTAATAATAAGCAGAATGAAATATGCAAAAGCATACTGGCTGTTTATTAAAAAAAAAAAAAGAATTAACATCTCCTAAAGGATGAAAACAATTCATTGTCATCCATTTGGTTTATTGTGTCAAAGTAAATGACATCACTTGAAGAGAAATGGGATTGTAGTATGTTAGCAGTGTTCTATTTGAAGTTTGAACCAACTATCAATTACTTATTGACAACTTTGCTTGGTATATTGTATCTTGTGATTTTGGTAGGTATTCTAGTTATATCTTGATATTGCCTGCAATTTTCTGAGGAGTCACTTTGTTCTTCACACAACTTCAGTTATAAATATGGTTGTTCAGTTTGCTTAGGAGTTATTTGTGGTTGACACAATTTTGGTTACAACTTATGATGGTTCCTTTTTTTTTTGCATTCTTTTTTTTCTGGACTTGCTGCCTTTTATTTTGAATGTAGCCGAATGATGGATGTTATGGGAGAGTGGGTCTGTTCTTTCTGAAATTTTCAACTACATGGGTTCTACTTTAATCTAATTTGAACAATCAAAGATTGTAACATTCTTGCAGATGGTGGCAATATAATTATATCGATTTCTATACATAGATGTATTTAAACACTTATTTTAAGGACATTGCCATGTAACATGTGTATATTTCTTTGCATCGGCTACAAATGAGTTATATTGGGTTTGCTTTATTCTCAGGACAAAGGAAGAGAGATTAAAGAAGAAAACAGAAGATGTTCCTGAGGTTTTAGCATGGGTTAGTAGGAGTCGTAAGATCGAGGAGAAAAGGAATGCAGAAAAGCGGAAAGCTATACAGCTTTCTAAGATTTTCGAGGAACGGGTCAGTTTGATAGTGTTCCTGTTGTATTGTGTTTACGCTTGTTGATTTTATAATTACCATTCATATAATTTTGATTATTCTCAGGACAATATTGGTCAAGGAGAAAGTGAAGATGAGGAGACAGCCCAGTATCCCACTCGTAAGATTCCTTCTCACTTTGAGATATTTTTTTAATATTCGTAATAGAAGCTAAGGGTCTTTGGGACATCAGCAAGAATTTGAATTTAGTTGTTTTTTCATTTTATATTTGAGCACATATAATATGTGGGGCTATGGTTAAGGTAGAATGTATATTTTATGTAGAACTTGTAGAGTTACAGAATTTGTTTGACACCTGAGCACGAAATAAAAAGTACACCGACCTTGAGGACTTGTGTCTGTATGCCTCTAGAGGGTTGATTCAGTATTCTGACAATAGCACCTGCTCTTGATACATGGTTTCTATATCTGTAACAATAGTACTTTTTAGAGTTTGGTTCACTTTTTCAGTTGACCTGTCAATAATGTCTGAATGGCTTAGTTACAATCTATGACGCTTTTTCTGTGTTTCTTGGTTGATTGATATCACCTTACTCTGAATACCTGTTTACAGATGATCTAGCTGGTGTTAAAGTTCTTCATGGCCTTGACAAAGTAATGGAAGGCGGGGCAGTTGTTTTAACACTCAAAGATCAGAATATTCTGGCCGATGGTGGCATTAATGAAGGTAAAGAAATTTTGAGTTACTTTGTTTTCCTCAGGGCCCACTGCCTCTTGTAGGCATGGATGTTTTAATTTTATATTGTTTAATATAGGTTTTTGTTTCAATGTAACAGACATTGATATACTTGAGAATGTGGAAATTGGAGAGCAGAAGCAGCGAGACGAGGCTTACAAGGCAGCAAAGAAGAAAACGGGGGTTTATGTTGATAAGTATGTTAACCATAATTATAAAGTGTAATAAAAATTTTGATTTGCCAAAGGAACTTAATTGTTGGGTGACATTGTCTACTCTAGCCGTCTAGTATAATCTGGAATTTTTCCACATATCTCATTGCCCACACTGGTTGGTATTAACTATATGTATGTGTTATGGTGTATCAGGTTTAATGACGACCCTGCTGCAGAGAAGAAAATGCTTCCGCAATATGATGATCCAATCCCAGATGAGGTGACTATGTCATTGTCTCCCCCACTTTTTAGTTTAGACCCAGTGTTTTCCCTTGTTCATGTACATTATTAGTTTGAAACATTGAGCATGGAACATGGTTGTGATATGTGAATTTATGTTTATTTTCAGGGGTTAACTTTAGATGAAAGAGGACGCTTTACCGGCGAAGCAGAAAAGAAACTTGAAGAGGTACTATTTTCTTTCTCATCATAATTTTGTGAGGGGTAATAAAAAAAGAGAATAGGATTTCAGGGCATTTGGTGCAGTGAATTGAATTGGTGTTCTCATAGGTGTTGCTTTCTGCTTTTTGGTTTGTTCCCTATCTTTTGAGCTATGATCCTTTGAAGTTTATGGTGTGATCTTACTGCTTTTAGATAAAGGCAAAGAAACAAAAATGAAAATGAAAAGAATAACAGTGGCTTTTTTTCTTTCTGCTAGCTACGTAAGAGGATACAGGGTGTTCCCACAAAGAACCGCGTTGAAGATCTCAACATGTCTGGGAAGATCACATCTGATTTCTATACTCAAGATGAAATGCGTCAGTTTAAAAAACCTAAGAAAAAGAAATCCTTGCGGAAGAGGGAGAAGCTAGACTTAGAAGCCCTTGAAGCAGAAGCAGTATCTGCAGGGTTGGGTGTTGAAGACCTTGGTTCTAGGAATGATGCAAGGAGGCGTGCCAATAAAGAGGAGCAAGAAAGATTGGAAGCTGAAAGGAGAAATAGGGCATACCAGTTGGCTTATGCTAGAGCAGATGAGGCATCTAAATCATTGCGACTGGAACAAACTCTTTCTGTTAAACGAGAGGAAGATGAAACTCCCGTCTTCGTAGATGATGACGATGATCTGTATAAATCCTTAGAGAAAGCAAGGAAATTGGCTCTTAAAACGAAAGAGGAGGAAAAAGCTGTATCTGGTCCACAAGCAGTTGCTCTCCTTGCCACCACCACTGCCAGCAGTCAGACTGCAGAAGAGCAAATCCCCTCAACTGGAGAGGCACAGGATAACAAGGTTGTCTTCACCGAGATGGAAGAGTTTGTCTGGGGCCTCCAGCTTGATGAAGGTATATTCTATCTTTGTGTTTTCGCTTTTTCAACCTTAGGGTAATGTGTAATTGATTTTCTATTGGCTGAGGGTGGGGAGTCCTTCCTTTCCCATCTTAGACATCATGTCATAATGGTCATCATCTTATAGTTAGCTGGTGGCCATCTTCCTATTCCACCAAATTCCAGATCGTTAATTATGAAGGTCCAGTTGAGGGGTATGATGTTGTGACTTTTTACATGCCAATTAGATCTTTGTTTTTCTGCTTTAAATTTGTTTAATGGTGTGTCAAGTTGTGAGCCTTCTGCAAGCTTTACAATGTTATTCTCAAGGAGGTTTTGATTATAACCTTCTAAACTTGTGAAATTTTTGAATGTCCTGGCGCTACATCACAGTTTCATCTATAATAGAAAATGGCTTTTATCCTTTGTTGTACCTTTTCAGAATCCCACAAGCCTGAAAGTGAAGATGTTTTTATGCAAGAAGATGAACCCAAAGTAACTCATGAAGAAAAAATGGATGAACCTGGTGGATGGACTGAAGTTAACGATATGGGTGAAGACAAACAATCTGCTAATGAGGATAAGGAGGAGACAGTTCCTGATGAAACAATCCATGAAGTTGCAGTTGGGAAGGGCTTATCAGGTGTACTGAAGCTGCTTAAAGATCGAGGAACCCTTAAAGAAGGTATTGACTGGGGTGGTAGAAACATGGACAAGAAAAAGAGCAAACTTTTTGGTATTGTAGATGATGATGAGGAGCAGCCAAAGGAGACCCATACATCACGTCAAAAAAAGGATGAACAAAGGGATACTCGTTCATCCTCTTCCAGCCATCAAAAGGATACTCGTGCACCTAAAGTCTATCAGGAAAAGGATATTCGCATTGAGAGAACCGATGAATTTGGCCGAACTGTAAGTACTTCTGTTCAGTTCTTTTACAGTTAATTTGTTTTTATGGTTTGACATGGTTACATTGTGGTGAATCTGGTCATAGAGTTATATTAGCCTTAGTCAATTGATAATTTCTTATGCCTTTACACGGCCTCAATTTTAGGGTTGGATGTGTTGCTCTGTAAAAGCTGAGTAGAAGGCAAGAATATGTATGTTCTGATCTTTGTTTCATTAGCAATAGTATATTAGCTACATTCAATTTGAATATTCCTGTGCTTATTCCACGAAGAAGTTTTGGGTTTGGAAAGCTGTGGTGCATGCATTATTTTGTATGTTTTTATCTTTGCTTCATCAGTGATCATGTAGTATTATTATTATTATGTGCTGCTAACGCATTCCTTGTTTTCACCAGTTGACGCCCAAGGAAGACTTTAGGATACTTTCTCATAAGTTCCATGGGAAGGGGCCTGGAAAGATGAAGCAAGAAAAGCGCATGAAGCAATACCAGGAAGAACTAAAGTTGAAGCAGATGAAGAGTTCGGATACGCCATCACTGTCTGCAGAGAGGATGAGGGACACTCAAGCTCGCTTGCAGACCCCATATCTTGTCCTCAGTGGCCATGTTAAACCAGGGTATGCTTTTCAATCATTTCATTCAACTCATTTTGTTTTTGGTTTTGGATCAATTATTGCTAGTTTCAGTAGGATTCGACTACTACAGCTTTAAACAAGAAAATCAGTAAGGTAGGCTTGGAGTTGGTATATGTGAGATATTCATATGTTGTAACGGTGATTTACAACTTAGAAAAATGACTCAATTAATTTTCGAAATTTTAAACACTTATCTGAATATCTTAATTTGAAGAATTGAATAAGAAACATGAGCTGTGGTAAATGCTTCCCTGCTTTATCTTTTCTGTCTTTATTCAACATTAGAATTCCCAATTGATTTACCCTTTCCCCAACTTTGTTCTCATGTTTCCAGGCAAACTAGAGATCCCAGACGTGGTTTTGCAACAGTTGAGAGGGATCTCCCAGGAAGCTTGACCCCCATGCTTGGTGACAGAAAGGTGAGTGAACTCGTACAGTACTTTGCCCTGGTTTCTTGATGTTGATGTATATAAAATGCTTCTAGATGATATACTACGTAGTGTATTGTCTTATGTGCAGCAGGTGCTGATAGTTTGTGGTAGAATATCTCTGTTCATTCATTTGTGCCGTTCTTTTCTCTTCCCTATTTTTTTTCATTCATTTCCATAGAAAGAATCATTCTTATCTTTTTTTTTTCTTTTGTTCTTTTTTCTTCAGGTTGAACATTTCTTAGGAATAAAGCGCAAAGCCGAGCCTGAAAGTTCAGATACACCAAAGAGGCCTAAAACTTGAAGTGACGTTGGTTGAATTTTGGAGTTGACCATCAACATTTTCAATTTCTTGGCCCCTGTACGGGGAAGTGGCTGACCTGTGTTGGTATTGTTCCACTACTAGAGACCGTACATAAACTTATTTTTGACAGAGCTGTGGAGAGAATTTTCAAGGTAGGCTCTGACGGTTTCGACAGTATTAAAAGAGATGTTATTTTCTGTTCTGAGAATATATACGTAAAACTATTTCTTCCTTGAACAGGGTGTTCTATTTGGTGTCTAAGGATTTCATTTGATCTGAGGTGTGACTGGACCTTGGAGGTAGACGAGAATAGACTCGTGGTTTGGAGTTTCTCTACTATGCATCATCAATTTATGCGATGCATTGTTCAATTGAAGAGCTAGATTTGGATGAAATCATCGTGTTTGACGGTCTAAAGGATCCCACAGTGCAGTGTGTTGCATGTTCTCAATAGGTTCATAAATAGAATGTCGCCACACCACTCGTTAAAGCGCGAGGGGAAACCACAACTCCGGTAGCAATACCGTCAGGTATCGGAGATAAAACCATTTCTACTTGCTGGCAGGCTAGTAGCTCGTTGGTGACTGTACATGGTGGAGATGAAAACTTTTAGACAAAGAAGAAAAATTAAGACTCGAATCCTCCACAATCCTTCAAATACTTGATCTTGATTTTTTTTTAGTGTTGCCAGAGCATCTTGCATGCTAATCCTCTCCTGGCATTTCTGCACGACAAGCTAGAGCCAATCTCTTAACGGATGATATGCAATTCCTCAGGCTCTCGACTCCACTTAGTCGGGATAAAGTTTTGTTGTTATACATATGAACGGTTGAGATTAAGATTTAGTTAAATTTTAACGGTTCACATGTGAAAAACAAGTGCGCGGGAGAATTGCCAAGCCAACTAAACACCACGTTGTACATGCTTTTATCACCTCTACACTCTCTTAGCCATTAGATTGAATAACACGACCGAATAATTATTAAGGGGCAAAATTAAGCATGTGCAGAAATCACTTTACTAAATAAATTCCTGGAGAAATGTACACGATGCAATAAAAAAAAAATCTATTTAAATTTCTTATATCCTTTGGTACTAGGAAATTAATTTTATTGAAGGCTGAGGAGACCTTTAGAATTATTTTGTGAAGGAACAAATAAGTGAAGATACGACTAAGAAGTTAATTTAGTCGTTGCAGATGCAAAGAGAAAGGTACAAGAAAATGGACTGAAAAAGTGCCAAAACCCGGAAAACAGACCAGGGCTCAAAACACAGCCAGATTATCCTAGTTTTAATCAAGAAGCGAGACAATTCGGAACCACTGGCCGCACTTGAAGCAGCCAGAAATCGAGGAATCAGCTCAGGGCTCGAAAGTCATGCTTTCAGCTTCCCGTCTCACCGACTCAAACAACACAGAGGAGAGATACCTCTCCCCAAAGCTTGGAAATATCACCTGCAATGCATAGACGTATATTAGGAGTTGGACAAAACGCTAATACAAGGTCTGTGCAACTGAAAGGGAGTGATCCAACTTACAACAATGAGCTTTCCAGCATTTTCTGGTCTCTTTGCAATTTTAATTGCAGCGGCAGCAGCAGCTCCAGATGATATTCCCACCTGGAACAGATAATCAAATGTGATGGCTCGAAAACAAAGATATTAACTAACTACTGATTTTTTTTTTAGGTTAAGAACTTACAAGCAAACCCTCTTTATGTGCGAGAAGCTTTGCAGTTTCAATTGCTTCATCACTTGATATCTGCAATGCATCACAGAGTTATAAACGGGAAGCAGTAATAGCTGTTAGAAACAAACTAACAAGCTGTTTTTCCTATGTTCTTTGCAGAGAGTTAAAGGCATTCCAAATGAATAATCAATGGCCGTGCTTATACCAGCTCACAGAAATTGTTGGCCATTCATACATTTGTCCATTCAAAACACTACGAAGTGAATAAATCCGGCTCGAGTGCCATTTCCAAAAATGATTGTATCACAAATAACAATACAACGATTTATATCAATTAAGAAAAAAAAACCCTTTGAGCCTTACTTGAATGACTTCATCGATGATATTGACTTCCAAAACACCGGGGATAAAACCAGCTCCTATTCCTTGGATCTTGTGTGGACCTTTACATTAGAAGGAGCGTAATAATTAGCATCAACAACGTGCAAGCAAAAACTAGAATTGCCCGTCATGTATAAACATATAAGATAAATGTGCTTTATGTAAAAGATTGAGGGAAACCTAAATTATGTACGCCGTGTATGGTAGAATTAGGATTTAGGAACAATTTTCAGTCAAACAAATTTTCTAGTTAATAAATCAGAAGCCAACTGAAAGTTGAAAACCAGAAGCTACAGAAAATAAGAGTCTTAAAACATTCTGTCAGTAACAGAAGCAAAAGACTCATTCCACCGAAGTAGTTACTGAGTATCCCACAACGAAACTCCTCTCTATGCTACCAGTCACATCTGAGATCAGTACTCTAACTGTTTATTACGGCCCTATCTCCATCAGAAATCCAATTACATTTGCTAGGCCGAAAATCTTAAATGAAACTACGAACAAAATTTTCTCTAAACTAGTGAAAAGGCCAGTAAATAGATTGCAGGCACTGGATTATGCAAGGCATACAAATAATCTCAGAGCAGCAATGCAGTATAACTCACCAGGCTTTCCTCCAGTTAGGACAGGACTTTCAACCGGCTCCACACCATACAGCTAACATTAAGAAATAAAAAGGAACACAATAAAACAAAGTAAAAGAGCATCAGAATATGAAGAAAGTACAGACTATTGTTCAGGTCTTCTTCAAAAGAAGCTCATAAACAAATATACTTAAGAACTTTGAGATTAAACTTTAAGATGCGAGCTAACCTTTATGTCAGGATTCTTCTCCTTTAGAAACTTCCCTGCACCTGTTATAGTTCCACCTGTACCTATCCCAGAAACAAAAGCATCTACTTTCCCTCCTGAACCTTCCCATATCTCTGGTCCAGTGGTTTCATAATGTATCTGCAATAAAAAAATCGAATCACTTTTTCTGAGCACAATATACCTTTAGTTTTTCTTCAAGTTGCGTCAGCTTTATATGATGTAGATTATGGAGTAGATACCTTAGGGTTGGCCGGATTTTCAAACTGCTGAAGAATGTAGGCATTAGGTGTCTTTGCCAATATCTCTTCAGCCTTCTGAACAGCCCCTTTCATGCCCTTTGCAGGATCCGTGAGAACCAACTCAGCTCCAAAAGCCCGGAGGATGATTCTTCTTTCAAGACTCATTGAAGCAGGCATTGTAATGATAAGTTTGTAATGCTTAGCTGCTGCCATGAAGGCTAATCCTATCCCAGTATTACCACTTGTTGGCTCGATGAGGACACTCTTCAGAAAACACCATCCAACCAAAGTCAGATTCAATGAAAATCAGTCAGATCATAGTTTCCATCAAATAAAAATCCCATATCATCTTTCTATCATTATACCAGCATCGCATGGGAAGCTCAGAAAATTGCCGAAACCAAAATTTTTAGTAGTTTTACGAAATGTAGACTATTATTAAATGTTTGCAATTTTTGCTTAATATTTCTAATGCAAAAAAATCTCTCTCATCACACACAGTCCACTCATGTTTTCAGCTAAGACATCCCATGAGAAAAGCGTAGTTGCATCTTTTTCATCATTAGAAATTGACATAAACAACTGCTAGTGGAGAAACCAAGAATAGTACACGGGGAAGGTGGTTGCGTCCTCTGTTTCATGCACAAATTCACCCAGCAAGTTTCCCTATAAAATAACTAACCTGCCCAGGTGTGATAAGGCCCTTCGCCTCAGCATCTGCAATCATACTATAGCCAATCCTGCATTGTTTTTCAATAATTAGGAACCATAACAGAAATCAGAGCAAAACCGCAACACTTTCAGGTATAGCTGCCGCGAAAGCAGCAAGCGTACAAAAAAACGATCAAGTAGTAAGCCATACAACTAAAAAGCCTATATACCTGTCTTTTACACTGGAGCAGGGCTCCATCATTTCCAATTTGGCAGCGATTCGAGCAACACAACCTTCCACGACTTGGTTCAGATACACCAACGGGGTTTTTCCAATTAACTATACACAACGAAACAGATGTTTCCAGCATCATAAACATAAAAAAAACCATTGAAAACACCATACTCTAGTACACATAAAACTCGGATATTCGACAACTTACTTCAGTAACATCTTTGGCAATGCCAGCCTTCTCGACTGCCATTTTGCTTCTTTTACAGATTACTGCAACCAAAAACACACCCGGTACTTAAATTTATTCCTAACCACAATTACAATAAATTTTAATTCTTCATGGAATAAAAAAAATAAGTCAGAAAAATTTAACACAATCATCTGCAAAAATAAGAAAAGGACCGCTAAGCTATCAACTAAAAGATTAAAGAATATTTTATTGAATGTGTTTCAAATTTCAATTGCTGCAACCAAAAACACACCTGGTACTTAAAATTTGTTCCTAACCACAATTACAATAAATTTTAAATCTTCATGGAATTAAAAAAAAATTCATTAAAAAATCAAGTCAGAAAAATCTAACACAATCATTTAGCAAAAATAAGGAAACGACTGCTACGTTATCAACTAAAGGATTAAAGAGTATATTCTTGAAATGTTTCAAATTTCAATTACTTTTTTCTAACGATTTTCGTAATCTGATTATGATCAGGGTGAGAGGGTTTTGTCGCTGGTTTTGAAAAAAAAAAACCCAGAAAATGAGTTTAATTTGGAGAACGATGAGCTGAGTGTGGATGTGATGAGTGAAAGAAAAAGAGTTTAAAAGCTATGATTAACACTTAATTAAGAGAGAAAGATTGAGAATTTCACCAGGAGACTGACAGATAATCACCACCTCACAGCCGATGAACACGCCTTGTGAAGAAGAAGATCAAGATGTATGTGTGTGTGTGTGTATGTATATATATATATATTTGGTCAGAAATATGACGTCATAAATACTGTTATCGTTTTCTTATGGTTGTATGTTGAATCTAGCCTGCTTTTAGGTATTCCTACTTAACATGGTATCGTATTAGGCAGCAAGCCTCCAAAGTACAACTTGAGATTCGATCACACCAATTTATGTCCCTACAAAAAATTTGCACGTGCAATTTATGACATCCCCCAATCACCTTTTTTTGTGATTAAATTGAATAAATTAAATGACAAAGCTAAACACATGATTATACACTATTCAAACAAAATGCAAAAATCACATTTTATGTGTCTATTTGATTGATAATCATTTTGTTTTTATGTTCATTGAAAATCAAAAACTGCTAATTTTTAGTAAAAGCATAAAACTAAAAGTAATTATTAAATGAATTTCAATTTAAAAACACATAGAGTTTAAAATTAAAAATAAAAGTTTACAAACCCATTAGCCCATGCCTCATAATAAAAAAAATAAACCACACAAAAACTGCCCCTCAGTACTGGAGAAGGCATTGGACGGTCGATCAGAGCGAAGGAATGCTGAGTGATGATGTGGTGGAAGGCGGGTACACATTGCTGTGCGTGTCGTACCTGAAATGGGATTGTCACGTTCGGACAATCCCGGAAGATGAGCTGCTGTCACTGCAATTAGCAACTGCGAATGAGT
Source organism: Malus domestica (assembly GCF_042453785.1). NCBI lineage: Eukaryota > Viridiplantae > Streptophyta > Magnoliopsida > Rosales > Rosaceae > Malus > Malus domestica. The sequence goes on along the minus strand of NC_091676.1, from coordinate 16,218,946 downwards.
GAAATTTTTTGGATTTTGGCAACTGGGGAATTGGCACATGTTTGTATTGAGTTGAGTTGTGGGTTGTTGAATACAGGTGATTTCTGTTTTGTTTTGTCACTCATGATGTGTGTTGTGTGCTGCTAATGTTTTTGTTTTGTCCTCAATTCTCAGCACAGGAGAGCATGGCAGTCCCCTCTCCTAGCTCGAAAGAGAGTAATTCCCAAGCTGAGGGTTTTCGTTGTTGAAAGGGGAGAGCATGGCACAGTGATAGACTGAAGCACAATTTGAAGCTTACCCTCCAATCTCTCCCCTTTCCTTGGTGTGTAAATCACATCATGGATATCATCATCTAATGCCCTCTGCGCGAGAATTTCCCCCACACCAGCACAAGCAGCTGCATTCCTAGTCGACCCAAGGTCAAATTTCATGTCCTTTGATATGGAATGTGCCACAACGACAACCTTACTGGTGACTCGGTGAATGATGCACGCACGAACAGAAGTCTTGCTTCTGGAGGGCAATTCACAACTTGGGTTGTCTCTTTTGCTATCCTTTAACTCATTTCCCTTCCTTTGACTTTCCTTTGGGTCATCCTTTTGCTTAGAAGACTTCTTCCTACGATGGAAGTTAAAATTGTACTCTTCAAACTCTTTGGAATCTCGGTCAAGCTTAAAGAAGAGATTGCCGCGAATTCTCATGTTGTCAATGTCATCAAAATCCGGATCACCTTCAACAGCTGCTCTGCAACTATCAATTGGCTCATCAACCACTTCATCCGATAACGCACTTGAGTCCAATGCAGACCCCTGCATTCCTGCCCCTGCCAATGCCAACCCGGATGAAACCTGCCACGCATCATCATCAACAAGCTCAACACCATAACTGTCTGAATGAGGTTTAGAATCATCTGAGGGTAACAACGGAGAGAGATGAAACGAGCAGCCCTTGAAGGGAAATGCGGAGATAGTGCTGAAGCAAATGTGCTTCCTTTCCTTGAGAACATCATAGTAAAGAGTAACTTGGGTCTGGTATTGTATCTTGATTTAAGCAAGAGAGTTCTCTAAGGAGCAAATCATCAAACACTTGGTAGGCATTTACTGCTATACCTCGTTTCAGCTAACCATCAAGAGAGTTCTCTCATAATTGCTGTCCCACCCAGCTGCGATGAAGCTCTCTCTCTCTCCCTCTCTCTCTCTCTCTCTCTCTCTCTCTCTCTCTCTCTCTCTCTAAACTGGTCACCTGGTCAGTCCTAGGACCCAGGTCTTATGGAGGAAGGGATACGCCATTAGATGTTCATACCTTTAGACGAATGCCATTTAGAAGGAAAGGTGGCATCCGTTATTACCAGCAACGGCCATCAATCCGACCAAATAAAAGTTGAACGGCCTAAATTGAACTAAACCGCAATGAATTGTTTAGTTATCATCTTGAGCTTTTGTAAGCCCGACCCACGGTGACGGCGACGGCTTGGCGTTACCGGACTCCGAGACACGACACAATCAAGAAACATAAAATGCGGGTGATAAAACCAAATGGATTCAAGGAATAAGAAAGCAAAAGAAAATAGGCAGATAAAGCTTGCGTGGATGATTTCGAAGAAACAGAACGAAATCGATTTTGCAAGACAGATTAAAGGCAGAGAAACTGCAATATCGGCAAAACCAAAATGCTTTCTCCTCATTCAGGTTTTAACCGGAAACAAGCGCATCCCATCACTAACCTCGCAACCTACATAACAGCGGCGATATGCAGTCACAAAAGATAAAGGCCCTCCAAACATGAAGCTTAGAGAGCGCAATAGAGAATCGAAGAGAACACCAAAGAGAGGGAGAAAGAGAGAGCCATAGAGACCACCACAGAGAAGCAGTAAATAGTCTTTCTACAACTAAACTGAGAGCAGTGGCGGTACGGTGGGTCGATGTTTCAAGTCATCCTACCAACATTTTCACAATGACCTACTACTACAGTTTGATCAACATTAGAAATACAACTTGCCACCATGACAAAGCAAGAAGCATGACGATATATCATGATTAACACACACATCGCTACCATTTAAACGGTTAGTGATTACAAACAAGCCATTATAAAAGTTGATGAGATCTGGAGTCATCATATCAGTGGTTACCGTCTTCAAACGAGTTTTGTCATGTCTATCGGTAGTAAGCCTGCTGATAAGCTGGTACCATACCGTTGCCATAAGCCGCATAGGCGGGATAGTTCATCGGAGCTCCAGGGTATGATCCGGCAGGAGGAGGGGCTGCTTCGGGCGAGTATGCATAAGGGGTTGGTGGGCTTCTGCTGCCATACATGGTGGGTGGGGAATGGTACGGTGAGAACCCAGCAGGATACTGGCCATGGGATGGAGACATGACAAATGTAGGAGGAGTTGTAGGGAAAGAAGACACATATGCATTCGTCAAGCGTCCGGCCTTGGCTGGAGGCATGGGACCACCGTTGTTAGCTCGTGTTCGCTTGTTGGCTGGGACTACAACTGGCCTTTTCTTCTCTGGTTTCACCTTCTCTAGCTGTTCAAGGCGCTTCTTGAGGTTTTCTGGAGGAAATTCTGTCTCTAAGTTATAATCTTCAATGCACTTGACGACAGCCCGAAGCGCTGACAGCTCTTTGCGTCCAGCTAGGTTCTGCATAACAAAAGATTACTGATCAAAGAAAGTGCAGGTTTTTACAGGTTTAGTTGTTTCTACAAATAATGAAGGAAGCAAACTGAAGTTCATGCACTTCTAGGGGCATTTTTCAAAAAAATAATCAGAAAGCCCACAAGGAGGTCTATAATTGCACAACGCCTTATCATGTAGACATCCATCGCAAATACCATCATGCCTAATTAGAAAAATTATTAACAATTTGAAGATAAGGGTGCACCAATACTCAATATACCTTGCATTTATTTCTATATGAACTGCCTGCATTATTGGTGAGAAAACAAATTCTTATTGCATCTTGACCACTTAATTGATGCATAAAGGACTCATATTCCAACCAAACAGAAGAGTTTATTGTCCCAAAACTTGTCTAACTATATAGATGTTCCAACAATAAGATAAAACCGACATGGATACACACTATGGGAGCAAACCTGATGAAATAACTAGTAAGAATTGTGGGGAAGAAATTTGATCATGTTCAAAATGGAGAGTGGAAAGAAAGAAATACAGTGAAAATATATAATTCAGCTCTTTTGTCTTTAGGCTTGACATATAAGAGAGAAATATGGTGAAAACATATAATTATACTCTTTTTCTAGGCTTGATATATATACATTTGACTTTTTGTTCACACGTAATTAGTAAAGCGTAAGATGTTAACATCCTGCATATCTTTTAGATGGCTGTCATTCTCTCCATTATAGGAGAGAGTGTTTTTGTGAGGGCGGGGGAGTTCCCGCCCCTACTTTATACACAAACAAAAAGGTATAAGTTCCTCTGACATTCCTTTTCTTTCTTCTCTCTTTCTCTCCTCCCAATCATTTGAGAAGGGGGGAGTGGGAAAAAAGGAACTTTGAAAGAAATGACACGGGAGTTCTGGAAAACAGAAGGTGACACACACACACACGCACAAAAACTCTCCATGCAGAAAGAAAGTGAAGAGAAAACCAAAAACACGAAAGAACCGGACACCACTTTGCGATGCATATTCAGGACTCAAAGTCACGACATAAGAGATCAAGACAAGAATAGGAGTGATTAAAATAATACCGCAGCTCGCCCAGCATTATTGGGATCTTCCAAAATAGAGGCTGCAGCCTTCTTAGCATCTTTCAGAAAAGCTTTCAGTAGAGGAACAGGAGGAAACTTGTGCACAAGTCCAACTTCATAGGTGAAATGCACCGCATCAAGCTGTTGTCCCCTGCTGATCAATTCTTCAATCATATCTGCACATAGTAACAACCCCAAAAGTTAAAAATTGGAGAATGCTGCACTCTTATTGTACACATAACGAACCATATCAAAACATTCCCAAGAAACACAGATAGCAAGATGGAACAGAAAAATATCTTTACGAAACTACTACAAGGTCAATGAATATGCCATCATATTGTTAAAATCATTGGAAAAAAAGAATATTAACGATTCAAAGTTAACTAGATGATTTAGCCCTCGATTGTTCATAAAACATGTACATATACAACACCGGTTATCTACAGTTTGTACCGTCCACATGTTCTGATTTTAAAGATAGGTCAGAGTTTCGAATTAAAAATTATTTGGAATATAGGCAGATCCAACATCAGTCATGTGGGGGTTTTGTTTCTTATAGAAAAATATAATATAAAAAAATACACCACAGTCAAATCTCATGTATAAGGTAAACATTGCACTGGGAAAACCTGAAGACTAATGTTGATAACAAGAATCTAGTTAAAAATTCTACAAATATTGGAAAGAGTGGTAATTTCGACATAGACGCCGGCTGTCGAGATATAAAATGACCTTATAAATCGCATTTGTCTCACTCAAAATTTACTAACCACATAGAAAAATCACCACTTCCTCATCCTATATATAGAGAGAGATTATAAAGTTTTGACACATTTTCAATAAACCATAAGCAACACCAAGCAATGGCAAAAGAACTGCATAGAAAACGTAGCAAATACACAATCAAAGAAAAGAAACAAGTTAGTATTATGGAACGCACCAGGCATTTGCTTGGCGAGGCCAAGCGAAACGGCGAGCTTTGGCATCTGCTTGCGCCAGGCTGAGCTAACCACAAGCTTTCTATACAAATCAACATCCTCCTCCTTCACAATCCCGAAAGTCACCAAATGCTGCAGGAACGTGTGCACATCAGGAGTCTTCACGTTCTCTATGCCGCCTCTCTCCTCCAAGCTGGCCTTCCAAGTCTCGGCCATCTCCGTGGCGCGTTGCTTCACGCTCCGCGTCACCAGAAGCCTCTTTCTCCCGATCTTCGGGTCCACCACCACCGGAATCAGCGACTCCAGCAACAGAACGCAGGCCCAGCCCAAATCGTTTCCCCTATCGCTCCTCTCCAGTCTCTTGTCCACAGGAAACACCTCCGATATCGCCTCCAGCACGAACTTCCCCGGATCGACACAATCGCCCAAAGCCACAGGCATCTGCGACCTCAGACCCTCCAATTCCTTCTTCCTCGCCGTCACGAACCTCCAGAACCCTCCAGAATCCATCTTCAAGCACAACGACTTGAGATTCATCAGCAATCCCTCGCCGTCGTCCACCTCCCCGTACTCATCGTCGCTGCGGCCTCTCTTCAACACCTTGAGCGCCGCCTCCTTGCTCTTCTCGACCTTCCCGAGCGCGATCTCGAAGCTGTCCCTGATCGTGACCTCGCGCTGCTCGAGCTCGTCGAGCGACGCCTTGGTGTCTTGCTCCAGAGTCTGGATTTTGAGCTTGATGGCCTCAGATTTCTTCAGGAGGTTCTGCTCGAGGGACGAGAAGTGGTCGGAGAGCTCCTTCCAGAGGAGAGTGCAGCTGGTCATGAGAGAGGTCTGCCGCTGGAACTCGTCGAAGCTCGGCGGAGTCAACTCAGTCAACTCGCCGGGATCGGGGATCGACCCCATGATCGTCGTACGGTGCAGCACAGCGGCCAAAGGGAAAGAAGATATGGTAGAGAGAGAAAGGAGAAACCCTAGAATTCGGAGGGTAGAGAGAGAGAAAAAGCAAAAGTAAAAGCTTGAGCTGTGAGCTTAAGCGAAAGCTAAGGCAGCCGGTGGACAGGAGAAAGAAGAAGACATTGAGCTGACGTGGGTGGAGGAAGGGATCGACACGTGTAGAGGCGTCTCATAAAGGTGGCTAGAATGCGCTGGCGGGCGGGAGAAGGCGCTAGAGTGAGCGGGAGGGGGAGGGTGCGCAGGATAAGGGAGTTGGTAAAGTCGGAGTCGGGGGATGCTGACGTAGGATAAGGGGGTGTTTGGATGATGGGATTGTGCTTTCTCGGAAACCGAAGTTGGATCAAGGGAGAAAAAGGTAGGGGTGGGGCAGGCCCACTGAGCGCAACACATGGGGATGGGAATATAGAGGAACAGGAATGGGATTGGATGGTGAGGAGGAGTCAGATAAAGTGAGAGGCATATGCCGGGTTATGTAGTCATGCATGTGAACAAACAATGACCGCATGCGCGTCCTCATCCTCATCCTCATCAGGCAGTCATCAGTCGCACATTCATTATCTACGGTTTACAAATTACAATACGGGTATTATTTAAGTATTAATTATCATGGGATGATACATCGTTTAGTTTATAAATTTAATTTACAAACTTAATTTACTTATAACCTAAAACCTTTCGCTTACAAATGAAGTAAATTACTACTAAACTGTAATACTAATAATAATAATAAGTGACAATCAGTGCGTCACATAGTAAAGTGCAACAATCCAAATATGAATATGATTGTACTCGTGATGTTAGGCGATGGGAGGGAAGATTCCTTCTCCATCGCATATTATTACTACTTTACAGGGTTTATATTTTAGAATAAAATATCAATAAATTGAGTGTAAATTTGTACAACGAACAAGCAGACAAAAGATTCAATGGATCAAAAGCTTGAGGAGAGATTTTTCGTACGTAGAAAATAGGATACTTAAAAAGATTCAATGAATTAAGGAGATAAGATATATAAAATGTTGAAACAGAATTAATTGGATACTTAAAAAAATTTCTACTATTTGTATTATAATACTAAATACTTATAGGTATCAGATCGTGTTTTATGCAAATTGAAAAAAAACAAAAAAAATCTCAAGGCAACCTTCGTGTGTCACATGATTAACTTGTGAAAGGGTGCATTGAACACGTGACAGTGAAGTCCATGGCAAATGTTCCGAGCAATAGTTCAACCAACATCTTTGCCATTAACATATCAAACAAGTTAAAAGAAGAGACTCAACTACAACTTATGAACTTAGTAATAAGACAAATACCATTCACCCAAAAAAGTAAGCTAACAATTATTTGCTTCCTGTGACTCTGTGTCTGTCATACAATTTGGTAAGTCCAGAAACCATACAAGCACAACACTCTAAATCCTTTTGCTACACTGAATTCTCTTCTGTTATGTCCCCATACAGCAAACCTGTAGCGGCAAAAACGCCGTCCAAGAATGATTGGGCGGGCATTCAGACAGTCTGCAAGCCTTGCGACATTAGAGAATGCTGCCCATATATTAGCATTACACACACCTGCTTCCATCACCTACGACGCCATGAGATGCCTGAACCCTGAACCCGAAAAAGGAAAAGAAAAGGCCATGAGGAGGATCATATGGTCTTCAAGTGAATAAATGGCACATGTATTGAAGCAGACCAGACTACGATACCTTGAATGCTATCAGGAATCTACTTGGATGATTTGTGTTCCCCAAGGCTTTCAATCACGACCTTCTTTCTTGTGTCAAAATCAACTTTGTCTAGATCATAAGCAGTTCCAAGATAGGCATATAGGATCCTCTTCTTCTCCCGCGTCTTTTCGTCAAACTTCACAAGGTTTGGATTCATTTCATCATCCTTACTGCCGAGCATTGGGGGCTGTACACGAGCCCAGCCCCTGCGTCCATGATTTTCCTTCTCAAAGAACTCTGCCATTCGAATGGCGTCCTTAAGACCTGCTTCGTCACCGGAAAACTTAACCAGAGTCATACCCAAATGACCATCTCTACCGTACAAGGATTTCGACTTCCCACTCCCAAATCCAAGATCTGTTTACAACAAATTCCATGAGAAAACAAGTAACTTGTCAGAAGGACCTACCTTTTTTTTTTTTTATAAATCCGTTGAAGCCCTTACAATTATCAAGGGTAAGAATGGAATCTCCATAATCAATCCACGTGAAATGTCATGATAATGGCTGCCAACAGCCATAAAAGGCACAGCTTCTGAATACAAAATCCAAAGTGACTTAAAGAACCCCCTATGGCCCTAACCGTTCAATGACCACCAGACCAATGTCCAAAATGCTCCAACATGGTTCAAGGTTAATATACCATATGTAAGTGTGACTCAATGAACTGAAGTTACCAAACATATATAAAAGAGATGCGTAGAGTCTCAAACGCTTATATACCAGAGTAATTACAATATGACAGACTGCAAATATCAATTGTAACATGCATAAGCACAAAAGATCCATTAAAACGAGGATAAACTATCAAAAACCAAACAAGAAAAAAGTCTGTATTATATGCTAACAGCAACACGGCTTTTTCACCCATACTTTCCTCGACTGGGTTCCAAACCCCAATGTATCACCTGAAATTCCTAGTGTAATGCAGCACGCAACAAGGAACCAACTCTCCAACCAAGGCTAAGGTCACCATCCTAATTATACAACTGGCATCATGTTGAACTTGAAATAAAAAAGCTAACCACATGCACAAACAGATATCTTATATTATGGGAGATCTGAGAGAACATTGCTCGTTATGCCAAACAGTGCCCCTTCTTGGTTGTCTCGCTTCAGTAAGAGGTTTATCCAATTTGCCACTTTTGGCTGAACTAGCTTGACGTTCAAGTACATGGACTTGAAGGATCTGAAGTTTATCATGTAGGATGACAAAATGTGCCAATAATGAGGGGCAAAAGATGTGATAACAGGTCCAAACCCACTTAAATACAATGGTTTTCAATTAGCTTACAGGTTTAGGTGAGGCATGAAAAGTTTGGGACAGTCAGCAGACAGTGGAAAAAATAATTCAAATTGAAAGAGTTGTAATTCAGATGCAACCAAGACATTAGCAAACTACAACTAGCTACTTAGCCTTTAGAATTCATTGTGCTTGATGATCTTTAACATTGGAAGCCCCAAGATCCTGGTAATTTTTTTTTTTGGGGGGGGGAGGGGGGGGGGTGAAGAAACGATGACAATTTATTAAAACAAAAACACAAAATACAAAATAGTGGATAAGAAATCCACCATTTAGCAAAACTAGCTAAGACCTCTCAAGCAAATCTAGCAAAATAGTGGATAACAAACCTTGGTAATCCTAACCAGATTCCCTCATTCTTAACCAACACTACGAGCGGTTGTACAGGTATGAGGAAAAGCCAAGCTTATGCATAAGATTATTTCATTCACCACATAAAATTTACAACAACAACAACAACAACAAAGCCTTTTCCCACTAAGTGGGGTCGGCTATATGAATCCTAGAACGCCATTGCGCTCGGTTTTGTGTCATGTCCTCCGTTAGATCCAAGTACTCTAAGTCTTTTCTTAGAGTCTCTTCCAAAGTTTTCCTAGGTCTTCCTCTACCCCTTCGGCCCTGAACCTCTGTCCCGTAGTCACATCTTCGAACCGGAGCGTCAGTCGGCCTTCTTTGCACATGTCCAAATCACCGGAGCCGATTTTCTCTCATCTTTCCTACAATTTCGGCTACTCCTACTTTACCTCGGATATCCTCATTCCCAATCTTATCCTTTCTCGTGTGCCCACACATCCCACGAAGCATCCTCATCTCCGCTACACCCATTTTGTGTACGTGTTGATGCTTCACCGCCCAACATTCTGTGCCATACAACATTGCTGGCCTTATTGCCGTCCTATAAAATTTTCCCTTGAGCTTCAGTGGCCTACGACGGTCACACAACACGCCGGATGCACTCTTACACTTCATCCATCCAGCTCGTATTCCATGGTTGAGATCTTCATCTAATTCTCTGTTCTCTTGCAAGATAGATCCTAGGTAGCGAAAACGGTCGCTTTTTGTGATCTTCGCTAGATTGCTCCGGTCATTAGTGTGGATAAGTATATAAATGGATAGAGATAGGAAAGCAAACACAAGATGTACGTGGTTCACCCAGATTGGCTACGTCCACGGAATAGAAGAGTTCTCATTAATTGTGAAGAGTTTACACAAGTACATAGGTTCAAGCTCTCCTTTAGTGAGTACAAGTGAATGATTTAGTACAAATGACATTAGGAAATATTGTGGGAGAATGATCTCGTAATCACGAAACTTCTAAGTATCGGAGTGTGGTGTCGTCTTGACTTGCCTTATCTGTCTCATAGGTAGATGTGGCATCTTCTCTGGAAGTACTCTTCCTCCATCCAGGGGTGGTATCTTCAACTGGTGGAGATGCACAAGGTAATGTATCAATTTCACTTGAAGCTTACTTGTAGTTTCAGGCTTGGTCAAGCACGATACAAACCATGTAGTAGGAGTCCCCCAAGTCGCCGAGCTAGGGGGTCTGCTGAAAGAGGTGACAGACAAGGTAAGCAATCAGAGCTCCGACTGATTGTTCACCTTCTCCCCATCTTGCAGCAGCATGAAGGATAAAGAGAAGAAAAATGAGAAGAGATGATATGAGATACTTTTGCTTTTGAAGAAGTAACTTTCCACAGGCTTATTCTTGAACTGAGCTGGAGGGTTTTCTGGTTTCCTCCAGAGTATAAGGCCGACTGAAGAATTTGAGGGTCAAAACAAGTCCATCAAATCTAGAGTACGTTCCACCCTGCTAATATGGGATACTTTTTCTTTTGACAGAGTAATGGATGTATCGGCACGTGTGTTGTTACGCTTGTCTCCACATGCTTCCTTGTATCCTTCGCACTTGCCCTATCTGTTCCTCAAGCAGATGCGGAATCTTCCCTGGAAACATAAGATGTTGAAGATGAGTACTCGAGAGCAATGCCAGGTAAGTAATCAGGTAAGGGGTTCCAGGCAGTCAGTTCCTGGCTGGAAGCTTGATTCCAAGTGCTGACTGATTGCTCTCTTTCTCCTTGTCTTGCAGGTAAAAACAAGGCCAAAGGAAAAGACAGGGAAAAAGCATGATATGGGATACTCTTGCTTTTAACCCTGATGATATGAGATATTCTTGCTCTAGTATAGCTTGTTTGCAGAGGTATTATCGGGGGGAAAGAAAGCTGAATATTTCGAAAGGCTTCGTTGGGAGTGCCCTCTAAGATATGATGAAGGGTTGAGCATTTTTGCAGGTCTGCCTGTCCGTTGGGGATGGAGGTCGACATATATAGGAGTCTCCCTAACAACAAGTAGTAATGCTATTCCTTTACCCTGCTTGGTCATAGCACGGTAGTGGGAGCTGCCAGTTTCACATGTTTTAACTCTGTCAGAGCACTTTGAAAAAGTGGTCTGTGGTATCTGGCTCTCGAGATTCGGAGAACGATGCCTCTTCGATTTTTGAGAAAGCAATCATGCTGGGGGTCTGGCTCTCGAGATTCGGAGAGCAGTGTCTCTTCGATTTTTGAGGAAGTAATCATGTTGGGAGTCTGGCTCTCGAGATTCGGAGGGCGGTGCCTCTTCGATTTTGGAGCAAGCAATCCTGTTGGGAGTGTTGTCTCGAATGTGAGTAAAGGTTGGGCATGTTTGCTAGTCTACCTTGCCACGAAGCACAAAGGTTGACACACAGGGACTTTCCAATTATCCAGCAATGGTACTGTTCCTTTACCCTCTCTTCGCTTTTGAGAAAGTAGTCATGTTGGGAGTCTGGCTCTCGAGATTCGAAGGACGGTGCCTCTTCGATTTTGGAGCAAGCAATCTTGTTGGGAGTGTTTTCTCGAATGTGAGTAAAGGTTGGGCATGTTTGCTAGTCTACCTTGCCACGAAGCACAGAGGTTGACACACAGGGACTTTCCAATTATCCAGCAGTGGTACTGTTCCTTTACCCTTGTGGGTAATAATATGGTAGCTAGACCTTCAAAATTTATGTGTCTAAACTTTGTTAGTGCTGTTTCTTTGCTATTCTTTTACCTTTCTTGGTCAGAGCGATGTAGTGGGAGCTGCAAGCTTCACGTGCTCAACTTTGGCAGAGAACTTTGGCAAAGTTATCTGTGGTACCCATGAGCTATTGTTGCGTGTGGGAAGTGGGTGATTGAACAGTAAGATTCATGTGCTTTCTACTTCACCAGAAGTCTTCGACAGAATGCCCATAATTTCTGCAAAGCTGAGTGTGCGTGTGACAGGTGCTGACAAGGCTAGAAAAGTAGGTGCCTCTTCGATTTCTGAGATCGGCCCTCGTGGTCTCTGAGCAACCCAGCTTTTGAGAAAGCGAGCCCCTCTTCGATTGATTCGGAGAACGATGCCTCATCGATTTTTGAGAAAGCAATCATGCTGGGGGTTTGGCTCTCGAAGATTCGGGGAGTAGTATCTCTTCGATTTTTGAGAAAGTAATCATGTTGAGAGTCTGGCTCTCGAGATTCGGAGGACGGTGCCTCTTTGATTTTGGAGCAAGCAATCTTGTTGGGAGTGTTTTCTCGAATGTGAGTAAAGGTTGGGCATGTTTGCTAGTCTACCTTGCCACGAAGCACAGAGGTTGACACACAGGGACTTTCCAATTATCCAGCAATGGTACTGTTCCTTTACCCTCTCTTCGATTTTTAAGAAAGTAGTCATGTTGGGAGTCTGGCTCTCGAGATTCGGAGGACGGTGCCTCTTCGATTTTGGAGCAAGCAATCTTATTGGGAGTGTTTTCTCGACTGTGAGTAAAGGTTGGGCATGTTTGCTAGTCTACCTTGCCACGAAGCACAGAGGTTGACACACAGGGACTTTCCAATTATCCAGCAGTGGTACTGTTCCTTTACCCTTGTGGGTAATAATATGGTAGCTAGACCTTCAAAATTTATGGGTCTAAACTTTGTTAGTGCTGTTTCTTTGCTATTCTTTTACCCTTCTTGGTCATAGCGATGTAGTGGGAGCTGCAAGCTTCACGTGCTCAACTTTGGCAGAGAACTTTGGCAAAATTATATGTGGTACCCATGAGCTATTGTTGCGTGTGGGAAGTGGGTGATTGAACAGTAAGATTCATGTGTTTTCTACTTCCCCAGAAGTCTTCGACAGAATGCCCATAATTTCCGCAAAGCTGAGTGTGCGTGTGACAGGTGCTGACAAGGCTGGAAAAGTAGGTGCCTCTTCGATTTCTGAGATCGGCCCTCGTGGTCTCTGGGGAGCCCAGCTTTTGAGAAAGCGAGCGCCTCTTCGATTTCTGAGATCGGCCTTCGTGGTCTTTGAGCAGCCCAACTTTTGAGAAAGCAAACGCCTCTTCGATTTCTGAGCAGGCGCCTCTTCGATTTCTGAAGCTCCGTCGAGTGCAGATTTTTATAGGGGCTGGCATTAAGTTCCAAAGCACACTTGAATCTCCACCAGTAGAAGCTTCATTCTTGCACTTCTAAGATCTTGATTTGTCCGACCTCTTCTCTCTTCAACACCTTTGAAAATGTCTGGCCCCTCCGACCGTCGTTTTGACTTGAACCTTGTTGAAGAGGCAGCCCCGCCTTCTCCAGACAACATATGGCGCCCATCCTTCGTCTCCCCTACTGGTCCTCTTACCGTTGGGGATTCCGTGATGAAGAATGATATGACCGCTGCGGTGGTGGCCAGGAACCTTCTCACTCCCAAAGATAACAGACTACTTTCCAAACGGTCTGATGAGTTAGCTGTTAAGGATTCGCTGGCTCTCAGTGTTCAGTGTGCAGGTTCTGTGTCTAATATGGCCCAACGCCTATTTGCTCGAACCCGCCAAGTTGAATCATTGGCGGCTGAAGTGATGAGTCTCAAACAGGAGATTAGAGGGCTCAAGCATGAGAATAAACAGTTGCACCGGCTCGCACATGACTATGCTACAAACATGAAGAGGAAGCTTGACCAAATGAAGGAAACTGATGGTCAGGTTTTACTTGATCATCAGAGATTTGTGGGTTTGTTCCAAAGGCATTTATTGCCTTCGTCTTCTGGGGCTGTACCGCGTAATGAAGCTCCGAATGATCAACCTCTGATGCCTCCTCCTTCTAGGGTTGTGTCCAGTACTGAGGCTCCAAATGATCCCCCTCCGGTGCCTTCTCTTTCTGGGGCTCTACCGACTGCTGAGACTTCTCCTAAGCAACCTTTGTGAAGGCTCCCTCTTGTGTGTTTATTTTGACTCATGTATATGTACATATTTGTAGCTTATCGGGGATATCAATAAATAAGCTTTCCTTCATTTCAACGTATTGTGTTAAATACACCAAAGCCTTCTTCGCTAAGGTCTTTGAATTTTCTTTTGTTGAAGCTTGTATGTTGAAGCTTTCTGAGTGGAGCATGTAGGTTGGGGTAGTGTTCCCTTAATTTCCCGAGTGAGGAAAACTTCTCGGTTGGAGACTTGGAAAATCCCAATAAGATTGCTTGCTCCAAAATCGATGAGACTTGGATCACAGAGGTTAGTTATTGCATGTCCAAAGTCACTAGATCACGAAAATTAGGAATTTTTCGGTCCAAAGTAAAAGCAAGAAAATGATTAATAATGTCAAACTGATCCAAGAGTAAAGGCAGGGGGTGGTAGCAGATTGAAAAAGATACATGATACCTACTATCCCAAACAAGAGAACAAACCATTGGTAGAACCATTTAAAAATAAAGAATGAGATCCATCCAATCAAAATTTCTCCCTGGTGATCAGAGAGCAATGCAATAATAATAAAGTCCATAAACTAGGAACCCTGCATTAGGCTCCGTTCATGAGATGCACATCTCAACCATACTTTAATTGCCACAGAGAACACAAGTATCTCACACCAAAGAAGATTATATGGAACAACAAATCTCCACATCATATGATCCCTGCAAACTACAGTTGCAAATGCATTCTATTTATGCCACTAAGCTCGATATAAAGCCATTCCAGTATGATAAAAAAAAAAGTTCCAAATAAATTATATAACATAAATATATCTATTATGAAGGGAGGCACTAATACTGATTCACATGAACCAGCAAGACCCTCCCCTTCCACACTCAATCAAATCAACTGTAAAGGGTGACAGTAAAACTAGAGGTACTAGCATGCGTGGCTTTTCTTTTCATCTCACCTCCCCGTAAGCCCTTTGAACATCCTTGCAAGATACTATGGCTTAAACTTTTTGTAAACATTGGTATTCTATGCCAAACTATTTAACTTAACTCCCCAGGAGGAGGGCAACCTAGCAGTAATATTCTATGAAATACACATGCTGTATGCTGTATGCTGTATCTAAGACTCCCCAGGAGGAGGGCAACCTAGCAGTAATATTCTATGAAATACACATGCTGTATGCTGTATGCTGTATCTAAGAAAGGTTGTTCACTCCATCCAATACAGATGTTTAATCTATTAAATTGGCATCTGAATATACTATATGCATTTACAGATTCAAAGGAAGTGCTCACAGCTAAAATAGGACACACATAGAGCATGTACTTGACCTGGGACCAACCTCTCCAATGAACATTCTGATAGAAAAATCATAAAGAATGAGCAAATATGAACTATGAAGGAGTACTATACCTCTAATAGTACTATCCATTGCTTTATTGCCCAAACCCTCCATGCGGCCATCTTTACTCTTTCCTGTAACTGTATTATGAATTATCACCACAGGTGGCCACATAATCAGATCATCCACATTTGCTGCTGCTGCTTCAGCAGAAAGAAACTGATATGCTTTTGAGTTATCCGGGGGCTTCAAGTAGTCCCACCCCATTAGAACACACAAAGCCTTGTGCAACCCCAAGTGATCCACCCGCATGTCAGCACTATCAGAGTTGTAACTGTGCATGATGAGACTATGCATATCCGGAAAATCTTTAGAGGACCTGAAATAATGCATACCAAGGGAATTGAACAATATATTTCAGGTTTACCTCTTAGATAGCATTACAACCCTACAACTTCGGAACTCAACAGGGCAATGACGAAGATGCATTTACCAAGGATATCCTAGTGAGCTGATATAATTATATCACGATATATAAACATTCATTTTCTTAGTTCCATCAGATGATAATACTTAGGTATTTTCACTTAGTGTAAGACCCTGACACAAGGTAAATAATTTACAACAAAAAGGGATAATTTGGTAAGCTTGAGTATACATAATAAATGTGTTAAACACAAGGCTGATAGATAACAATATAATTAGACGGGGAACTGTAGCACTATATAACAACGGAGTAATTACTGCACATAAGAAGCCAAAAAATGCACCTATTGTAACTAATGAAAACTAGATTCTCTAGCACGCCAGTGGCATTTAATTTCCACTACTAATGCAAAAATTTCAGAGGGGGAAAAAGAAAACAAATATTGACATCAACATCAAAATAGCAACCTTAAATTCTCATGTAATCCTTACTTAAGCAAAATTGGCCTCTAAACTTTGCACAAAACTTACGCTACAGTAAACTATCGAACAGACCAGGTCAACTGAGCCACACACACCATTAACTGGTATTCGATTCAACCAATGCAAAGTAATAGTTTAAGTCTTTGCATTCATATTATTTCAACCTACTAAATTGTCTGTTCGACTCGTACACAAAGAAAGTCCTAGTGTTCTAGTAAATGAATCATGTGGAATAATCCATGTGAATGTGATGGAACGTGGTCTGGGTTTAAAAATTATACAGAAACAAAAAAGATACGAGGTCGTAGTACTTGAAGAGAATCAATTAGAAGAGGTTCTTGTAAAGTTCATACAAGAAACATACCACTAAATATAAGTCAAACCACATGAATGCAAAGCTAACCGCAAGAAAACCCAACTTATTGAAATGGAACAAAAACATGTGTAAAGAAGAAAATAGTAAAAAACTTGTCACCCAACAAAGTCCTTTATGACTCACATTCAATACAGAACTTGGATGTCAACAAGGGCATCAACCAATATGAACCAGTCAGTAACAGAATGTCGGGAGGCATCCGATTCTTTAGAGTGGGGAAACAGAAAGGAGATGTATGCAAACGGAATCCTTATCAATAAAATAAGCTCAACAAGCATTTTCTACAAGATCCATGCCTTGCACATTTCCATATTTATTTCTGTCAGTAACAGGATAGAAAGAATGAAGTTTGAAAGGGAAGTTATGGTGTGTGCCGCGTAATCAATGCCATTCCACTACATCCACTAACCAACAAAAGAACAGAATATGGAACCAAGTGACATCTAGTAAACCACGTCACAAACAAGTATTAAATAGCAATTGTAATACAGCCTCACATTCCTCACAATACAAGGTCATCGAAAAGCAACAAGTTCTCAAAAAGAGCAAGCAAAGATATACTTGCAGACAAAACAGTTACCAGTACTTAGAAGCCTGATAATGTAGGAAACTAAATAATATAGGAACACGGTTACCCATTGCTCCTCAATGATGCAGAATATTCCGAATTCCATAACAAATAGGAAACTAAATGATAATATCCTAGATATTACTCTTCATCATCTGAGACCAGGAAAAAAAAGAAGATAGTATCGGATATTAGCATATGGATTCATCCGGGAATAGCAAGCATACCAGTTTGTACACTGATGCACCGTTAATACAATTCAAAGTCTAAGCTCTTAGTAACCACCGAAATCCTGCTAAGTAATAAACATGCACATGCGCATGAGCTTCCTTGTATACATATTCTCACAAGGAAAAAATTAGATTCCAATGATTCCAAAACACCAAAACAAAGATTCAATCGAACAAATTCAGCCTCTCGACTTCAACAGCTCATAAAGAAAGAGCTAGTGCCCATTTTGCAACAAGTTAGGCAGCACTCGTAACAATCTAAAACAACTGTACAAAACACAACCAACACTCTTATGGGAACAGAGCATGGATCAAATCAAATGGACACACCCAACTTCCATTCAGTTGCACTGAATAATCAGGGATCTAAGCTGGGATGGACTGAGACTTGCCCAAGTCAAATACGACCCAGCTCAGCCCACTGAATCTTAGCCTGACATGACAAAGTCAGAAACACCAAAACAAAAGCTCATCTCAATCAGCTTTAGGCTAAACCAACCTGGTCGCTTGACCTTTAGGAACAATCAGCAACCACCTTCACTATAAACGATAATAAGATAATATGGGTATAGACTGATAGTAAGGTCATACACAAGTCGTTCTTCCACAATAAGTAAAGGACCGATGATTCCCCAAACACTGTCGGAGTCTAGATTTCTAAAGGGAAATCTAAGAAAAGCATAACATGAAAAGAAAACGAACTTTGGGAGACACTTGTTCTCTCCTCTCTGTGGCGCTTTCCAGAAGGTAATAGACTATTTTACCTATAAATAGAAAATATACATCCCCTTACACAGCAATTAAAGGACTCAATCATACTCCAAACTTCGTTGGAGCATAGATCTCTAAAAGAAATCTGGGAAAAGCCTAAAGTACTAAGACTCTTCCTAATCCTAAACACACATTCACAATGCCCACAGTACAGTAATGACAAATATATAGTGATCCTACGAATCATTCATGAATTTTTCACATATGCAAGCAACTTCCTAATATTCTCATAAACCTACTTATCATTTTAAAGGATATCGAACAAACTTTTTGACTTTGCATTGAATGGCTTGCATCAGGTCAGCATCAAATGCCCACACAACAATATACTTACCAACTCGATATGAATTTACGTAGAAAAGAAGCATCATATGTGTGCACCCACACAAGTCTTAACTTATAATTATCACTAAGGATAACCAATGAACTAAAAATTCAAAACAGAAACACATTAAAGCTTCTAACTTGTCGACATTACATCCATTGAACTCTTTGACATGGCCTTGCAGCCTTCAAAGCCAAATAAGCACACTTTGCTGTAATATTCACTTGATAGTTGATATATAGAATTGCAGACCTCAAAGAATAGTCTAACTTATCAAACAACTCAGACCATCAGTATCAAAAAAGTAAGGTTGGTAAAGTTCAGAGATGATAGAATAGATTCTACAACTAACCTTCAGTTCCATATAGGGGGTAAAAAACCAAGACATGAAAAAACCTCCTTGAAGAGACACCATAAACAGAAGCTACCATGCAACAAGCTATTGCTTAGCGACTGAAGCAATACGCAAGATTTCAGAAACCTACAATGAAGTCTCGTACAAAACAAGTGCAACCCTTGTAATTACAGAAAGGGAATACAATTCTCGCTTTCAAGGATATAACCAGCCTTCATTATCCACCAAATGTGAAATGACTTTTCCTTGAAGCCTACCACAGCACATAGCACAAAGTGCATATCCTTGTGCAAGCATGTCTTAAACATTAGGTGGGAGGTACTATATCCTAGAAGAAGATAATTTCACGCAAAAGCAGAGTAAAACATTTACGAGAAGTCAACATGGCTATCCTTCAACTTCACCAAATAGCTAATACCAAATATAGAGTGCCAAGAACAACAACAAAGACAACATAATCAGTAAACCCTACTTGCATTTGAAAACGAACTCTATACGTATATACCAACTTACATCTCTTAAGACAAATTCTCTCTTAAGTCTAAGTAGACCCTATTTGACCTCACTATACTCCTTCAAAATGAATGCATTGTAAGCACCGAATCTAACTGATGAACGGAAAGTTTCCTAAAGCTCCAAAAAGGTTTCTTGCTGCCATTTGATATGAATAACGCATTAATACTGCTAGTTGGATACTGATGGCTTCCTATGGCAAAGGGAAGAACGAAAATGAAAAAGTAACAGCTAGAATAGTTCGGGTTCCAGGTATAAACTAATGATACCTAACTCAACGAAAGATTACCAATACTAACAACGAACGTAATCGAAGAACAAAAATATAGTTAAAGCAATTAATTTGCACAAGACCTGACACAAGCAAGACAATGCAGACGGCCGTGCTTCCCATCCTCCAAGTAAGTCTTCCTCTGCTGCGTATTCTCATGAATCAGCTTCACAAAGTTAAGAAACGCCTTCTTCAACGCACTCTGATCAACTTGAAGATGCTTCAGACCCGCATTCTCACCTCCGCCACCAACGCCTTGCCTAAACCCCAAACTATCATGACCTCCACCACCACCACCAATCCTCATGTACTTGTTAGCCCTCCCCTCATCGCCGCCCGTTTCCCGCCGAAAGGGACTACTCGTTGGCCGACCTCCTCCGGGACCCACCGAAAACCCATTTGGATTCCCATACTGCATAAGTTGCTGCCGACGCATCGCCAATTCTTCTGCCTTGTCCCTCGGCTCCTCTTCTCCGCTGTACTTCCTCTTAGCGGGCCCTTCTGCAGGCCCACGCCCGTCGAGCCCGAGCGAATTCCAGTAATCCGGACCCGGCCCGCCCGATCCACCCGCACCAAATGGCATGAACCGGCGGGGCGGGTTCATGGGCGGAGGAAAGTCTTGATAATCGGGCGGAAGAGCGAAGTAGGATCGAACACTACCATCGGCAAGAACAAAAGTCCGGCGCTCGAGCATGTGGAAATCGTATACCGGGGGAGGTGGTGGGCCGAAAGCAGCCGGGTCGGAGAAGGGGAAGGGAGCGGTTCCGGGAGAGGGGCCAGGCGGGTGCTTGGGATGGGCGGGGCTGGGTTTTGGGGATGGGCCGGTTTTGGCCTTGGAGGATTTGGGATCGGGTGGGTTTTTGTTGTTGGTGATGGTGGTGGTGGTGGTGGTGGTGCTGGGGGCGGCGGCGTTGGCCGAGGATTCCCAGCGAGATTTGCGGCTGGAGGCGGAGGCAGAAGAAGATGGCCTGTGGAGTGGTGGGCCCTTGGGATGGGGACCTCCGGCCATCCTGGGGTTAGGGATTTGGAGGAAAATAAATAAATTAAATGAATGAAATTAAATAGGAGAAGAAGGAGAGAGAGAGAGAGAGAGAGAGAGAGAGAGAACTGAGAGTGTGAAAGTGGGAGAGGAGGGATGAGGAGGACGATGTTTCCTGTTTGCTGGGAGTTTTTTTATAAGTTTTGTCTTTACGGATGCGTAATCGGGCCTTTTGTTTCGAATCTTCCATACTCGGAAAAGCCTTTGTACTTGTAGGACAGATTTTTCCCCTTTTTTCTTTTTTTTCTTTTTTTTAATGACATTACAAACTAATTATGAGGACTCATTCAAGGGTTTAGGGTTTAGGAAGAATTGGCGATGCGTCGGCAATGGTGAGAGTGGTGAGGGAGGTGGTGATGATAGCGGTGGTGAGGACAGCGGCGGTGGTAGTGGCAATGGTGATGGTAGTTGTAATGTTTGTGGTATTACAGGGTGTGGCAGTTATGATGCAGAGGTAACAAGGGTTATAAGGGTGGCGGCAGAGTCAATGGTGCGGTTATGGTTGTGGATGTAGGTGTGGTCGTAGTGGTGGTAGTCACGGCAGGTGCGCGAACATTGGCAACAAGGACAACGAGACTAGTGGCAATTGTGATGGCGGTGGTAATGGTAGTGGTGGCAATGGTGTTGTAAGGTTAGAATTTGTAATGGTTGGTGGTGGCGGTCTCTTTGTTCTCTAAAAGATAAAATGAATTTAAAAAAAAAATTAAACAATGCCATTTTTACAAACTAATGATGGTATTACAAGAATTAAAAGTATTAATTAAATGTTTAATTCCACTTTTTATTAAAACAGAAGTAACCTATAGGCCATGATTTTTAAAATAAGTAGAATATTTTACTTTTACTAAACATTTTTGTAAATATAAAATTTAATATAAAGCAGTCTTCTGTGAAGAAAAACAATATCAAACAAGCTTTACTAATTGAGACCGAAGAGAGAGGTTACTAAAATATGTAAGACCGATATTGGCCTTTTATTTGATTTATAGATGGAGATGTGCAGGATGACTTTTTTAGACCTTTTGGAAAGAGCGCCTAAAGTTTAATGCGAGTTGCAAAGGATTGAGGGCCGAACGAAATAAAGTTGATACAACAGATAAACTGAGAATATCAGCTTAACATAGAGAATCGAATTCCATTGCATAGCATACCGTCCTCAAACACAAAGATCAAGCAGTCTCAATCAAGGAATATAAATAAACGACAGCTAGACATACTGCATTAATCCATCAAAACTGAAGTCGATTGAGGCTAAAACGCTAGAGGGTATTTTAAAAAGTAACACAACTTTCGCAACATGACATCCGGGACAGGTGGTAAAATTCTTCAGCGCTTCTTGGATACACCAACAGTCTTTCCCCTGCGGCCAGTGGTCTTGGTGTGCTGTCCACGCACACGAAGGCCCCAGTAGTGTCGAAGACCACGGTGATTCCTGCACATCAAGAACATCAAGAAAGAAACACCAGTCACTCTCCAAGCACAACAATCGTTAAAAAGATCTCAATATGTAATACATATACATGCTCAAAGACATTAGAAACAAGCATCAAGTAAAAATCCGATAGATAAATACTTATATCAGAGGAATATCCTTGTCTTGAGCTTCAACAAAGGGGCAGAAGATTCTATAAAGCCGAAAAGCCAGATATAGTTGACTACCACAGAAAGAGATTGGGTAGAGGGAGTGGCTGTAAGCTACAATGTACACGGAACCTCTAAGTCTTCGTGATACTCAACTAACTAATAACTGAACAAAAGTCAAAGCTTACAATTTGTAATTCTTGAAAGAGTATGCAAAAGTGTTCTTAAATGGTAGGATTTAAGATGAAGCTGTTAGCCTTCTATGATTTAGGAGAAATGGCCAGCACAACGTAGAACAAATGTCAACTACTGAACAATACTGCCAACCAATCATATGGTATAATAAAAACTTTAGCACCACAAACATACATGACTTGAAACAATTAAGATGACAAACAGTTATCAATTGACAACAATGCATAACAATAGAACTGGTATAGAACTTCAACTATCGAAACAATGAGCATACCAATTTACCAAACAATAACAATATCATAAACTCAAAACAAGAATACAACTGGTACTGAACAACAAGAGAATTGAATAGAAACCAGACCTGATCTTCTTCAAGCGCTCAAGGTCATCCCTGAGCTTCATGTCCAAAGCATTGGATACCACCTGGGAGTATTTACCATCCTTGTAGTCCTTCTTTCTGTTCAAGAACCAGTCAGGGATCTTGAACTGGCGGGGGTTTGCCACAATAGTCATCAGATTGTCGAGCTCGGCAGCAGATAGCTCACCAGCCCTGCAGTGTTGCCCAATGAACTAGATTGTCATAAGCATGAATCATACAGTAATAGAAACATGAAAAAATAAAAGAGGAACGCTTTTTGCGAACCCACATCACTGATTAGTGGCATAAGGGACAATATTGGGTGAATCCAAATATTGCATTTGCAAATAAAATCGGCTCAAATATTACAATTGCAAACAAACATTCAACCCGATTTTTAGAACTACAAAATAAATCATACATTCCAGCCATAAAATGATGCAAATTTTTTGGTCAAAACAAACTAAATTCATGCTAAATCAAATGGCGGTACACAAGTTAGATAATTTCTACGATCATAAATTAGAGCAATAAACAAACCCCAACTAAATTGACTGCATTTACATACAAAAAAAAACCTCCGAAATGATTAATCAAATCGAAATAAATAGATCTATGAATTTCTTTCAGAAAATAGATAAAACTAACTAAGAAAAAATGAACCTTTTGTTCATGTCGACATCAGCCTTCTTGCAGACGATGTTGGCGAAACGTCTGCCGATACCCTTGATGGAGGTAAGGGCGAACATGATCTTCTGCTTTCCATCCACGTTGGTATTCAGCACACGCAGAATATGCTGGAATTCCTCATTTGCGACGAGAGACTGCAAAATAAAGGAAAATCCGATTAAGATTTAGGGTTGACGATTGAAGACTAAGGGAGACGTCGAAGCGAATGGATCGAATCGGAGCGAGTAACTCACCATGGCTGCGACCTTAGGGTTTCGCGGCTATTTGCTCTCTGTAACTCTGCGTGCGTGTGTGTGAGAGTGTGGGCGCGCCGGGTGAGAGGGGGCTTGTGAGGAAGAAGATGGTTTTTAAAGGATCAGATTTAAGCGACTTCGTAATGCCTAAAACCCTAGATGGTAATTATATGCTGCGGCGAATCCCTACGTGCATTACTTAGTGATGATTTTCTAGCCGTCGATTTATTATACTTTGCTCATTGAAGATTTGGCCCCAACAACAGCTATTATAAGAGCAACTCCACCCCTAAAAATGCGATGGCACCCAGACCATTTAATCCACTCAAATGAATAGTGATTGATCTCAATGAATAGTAATTGATCAAATGCAACTCCACCTCTAAAAAATGCGCTAGCACAAATGCATCTCCACCTTTAAAAAATGAGCTGGCACCCAACCCATTTAAATATTATTAATTTTTTTTTATAAATTAATAATAAAAAAATTTAGTTTTAATTTCGAATATGATTTTTAACCAATCTTGTCACGTCACGTGTCATTATCTGAAAGTACTATTTTTTAGGTAGATTTTCGATAAGATTTTCAACCAATCCTGACGCTCCACGTGTCACTATCTGTTTACAATAATTTACACAAGATTTCGATCAGATTTTAAACCAACCTTGTCATGCCACGTGTTATTATCTGAATGTACTATTTGTGAGTAATTTGAACACAGCATTGACATAACGTAACATCTTCAATGAGCTTCCACATAGCCATATTTTTCACAAAAAAAAATTATATGAAAGCTTTGGTTGAAAGTATTGAAAATATTGAAATGTGGTGTAAGGTGGAAGATGATGGTTAGGTATTTATAGAACAAAATAATTAATTTTTTTTGTATTTTAAAACAATTTTTAATAAGTTAATTAATCTGGATCGTTGGATTTGAAAAAGATTCAAATCCAACAGCCCAGATGTGAACATGTGGCCAACGGTCATAATTCTGACCGTTTTGTATTTTTTTTTCGTTTTTTGGGCCAAAAATCTTGGACCATTGATCTTAGGATCAGACGGCCCAGAATGCACCATGTCACTAGCCGTTGGGTTTGAATTTCAATTTTTTTTACCATTGGAAATCCAACAGTCCAGAAAACTAGCCGTTGGAAATCCAACGACCGAGAACAAGCCACGTGGCTTCTCCTTGGTCCAAGTTAGTGCGCTGATACGACGGGCCCCGTTGTGCTTTTCCTATCGCCAACGTGGGCCCACTCGTGCGTGTATCTCAGGTGTCTGATGCAAAAAAAAAATTAGTGGGCCTATGCGACGTCATGCTGACACCAGCGTGACATCACATAAGACGGGCCTTTGTTCATCACGTTTTGGGCCAACCTAGAAGCTGGCTTGGGCCGAATGCCAGCCTATTAGGTTCGGCTGCAGTGATTTTGGGGGGTGTCGTCCTTTTTTTTTGGACTTTAGGCCAGCCTAAAAAATTGGGCTGGAATTGCTCTAAAGTACTACAATTTCACCCCATAGTTTTTTAATTATTCTTTGGTACCCCAAATTTTTATTGTCAATTACAATGGCATGTAGACTTTGTAGCAAATCTTTGGCCTATTGCAATTCAAGAGAAAATATTTGGTATGGTTGTCTTATTAGAGTAACTTTCACACTGATGAGGCTATATTTGATAGTTAAACTAAAATATATGAAGATTATATCCTAGTATAAAGGGTGGTTTTTCAAATGGCGTGGTCTTAACACCCTAACACAAAATTTTCTCCTAATGATCGACCGTTGTTACACCCACCCCCACATTTTAGTTATATTTCTATTTTCCTCCCTGAAACATGCGTAAATTTATCAATTTAATCCCTTATCTCTTTTAATCCTAGTCATTGATTTAGATTCCCTATTTCCCTTAAACTGCCAAGTGGCAGGTTCTCAGCTCTCTTTTCTTCCTTTCCTTCCCGAGCACTTCCTCTCGAACCTCTCTCTCTCTCTCATGGGAACTCTCACTCTCTCTAGAGCTCTGAGAGCTCTTGTTTCCTTCCTCTTCGAAAACTAATCAAACCCAACAGATTAACCACATATCTAGAATCCTTGGGACTTGAGGAACACAGCTATAACCCTGCATGCATCAGTAGAACACCTCTGTGTGTTCTGTCATTGAAGCCGAGAGCTTCAAATCTCTGAAACTTGAACTCAGGTAAGGCTCACTACTCTATTCTATTTTGTTGAGTTATTCTCAGCTCAAGTGGAAGGTTCTAATTTGTGCATGCCCTATATTTTTGTTTTCCAGAACCCAGCGAAAAAACCCGACAAGTTCCGTGAATCAACCCTGCCATTCTCGACCACAGTCGAGACTCACAGTGGTATATTTTCGTTCCCATCATTTCAGCTATCTTCCCTATTCATTTTGGTACTTGGTTTGGGTGTTGGATTGCGAGTTTACTGTCGACCGGAGCTATAGCAGCTCCGGTGTCCTTCCCCGACACCCCACAGACCACCAGGCCTTCTCAAAACACCTACGGGCCTTAGCCCTTACTTGGACTAGCCCAGTTTTCTATTTTTGGGTTATTTGGCCTGCGGGCCGTACCTTGCTTGGGGCTGAGTTAGTGTGTGTGTGTGTGTGTTGGGCCGTGTGTGTGTGTAGTGTATGTGTGTTGGGCCATGCGTGTGTGGGTAGTGTGTGTGTGTTGGACCGTGCGTGTGTGTGTGGTGTGTGTGTGTGTGTGTGTGTGTTCGTGCATGTGTGTGTGATGTGTGAGTGTGTGGTGCACGTGTGTGTGTATGTGTGTGTAGGTGTGTGCTTGTGTGCTGTGCATGCAGGTGTGTATGTGTGTGCTGGCGTGTGTGTGGGTTTGGGCTCAAGCCCAAACCACCCTTTTTGTTCCTAAACCTATCCAAAAACCAAAACTCAATAGGTCTTAACCCTATTTAACCTAAACCTAAACCCTAATCCGGATCCAAACCCAATACCCGTTTCCATTCCTTGAAATTCTATAGTTGGAGAGTGTGATAAATTGTACATTTTTGTGCTTAGGTGAAGTTGCTAGTGGGGATTTCCTTAATCATTTTCCGTACAATTCTACTGCTACGGAGTATCTATGAGTGGACCCCTTCTAAAATTTACATAATTTTATAGTTTATTTGCATAAATGAAATGCATGCCTTACGAGTTTATGAACTGATTTTTATGTTAAGCATGTTTATGAAATATGTTGTTTATCGTCTCATTTTTTGGTGAGGAATTAATTGTTGGCCTATATTGAGCTATATTTTAATAGATCGTATTTTCTATAAAAACCTTGAACTGGTAAACTATTTGATGGATGACGATAGGATGCTAGAACATGTTTTAGAAACCCCTCTTTATAGTATAGACGATGGATGACTTTATACTATGAAGTGGTTATTTATGAGAGGCGTAACAATTTGTGCGTACCTAGTGGACACTATGCCGCCTGGGGCGAGGATCTGGTGTTGGCAGATAGGCCGGGAGAAATAATCCGTAGCTACGGGCTGAGGGAGACGGAGCAGGCATTAGGTCGGGAGTTGGTAATCTCTGGCTACGAATGCAGAAACCACAGTGCTGGCATAGGGCCGGGAGATATATTTATTTAGTGATCTTACTAGCAGTACATCGCACTACGAGACGATCTATGAGGCGTTTAATATTTTGTTTTCCACGATGTCTTTTGAGATATTTTTGGCATGTTAGGGTTTTCAGTAAAACCATCACTTATTATGCTAGTAGTTTTCTTTATATAAATTATAGGGGTTAGTATCTTGATAAGTGTTTTATTATTATTGTATATATGAACTTGGTCCACTCACCTTTGTTTTGCACCCCCATTCAGGTCTTAGAAACGAGGAATACGACACGACGTACGAGGCATTCCCCTACCAGTAGCAATCTATCACTCACTTGTGTGATATCTTGTAATGATCTTTCTTTTGTGATCTTGTTTTAGAACGTGTTCTGTGCATTCCAGACATTTTCTTAAACTATGTTTATTACTTCTAGATTCTAATGATTATTCATGCTTATTTCCTCCTAATCATTACTCTTGTATTCAATAAATGGCTTTCATCACCCTCAGGTGTCGGCCACCACGTGCCTATCCGGGTATTCGGGGAATATCGGGGTCGGGACATGTCAACTGCAACAACAAAAAAATCGCCAACATGATTTTTATATTGTCTCATCAAAACATAGTGTAAAGGATTTTAAAGATTTTGTTTAGCTAATGACGTCGCTCTTGCTTTGACACGCCCAACCCTAATATTCTCCAAACATTAGGGTAGGCACGTACTGGTCGACACCTGAAGGTGACGAATCCATACTAGGATGCATGAGAACTAAAAACAATTAACCGAAATAAGTAAAACTTGTAAATTTAATTATAATGAATATGCAATTGTGGATTGTGTTCAGAGCATACAACTAATCTGAGACACTAAAAATGAATAATATAAAATTGAATGAATGAAGGATGGGCCCTACACCGAGAGGACTCGAAGATGCCGATACAGGAATGCCTTGATGCCAGGATTGTACGCTTTGATTCTAAGTCCTGAGGAGGTGCAAAACAAAACATGAGTAGACCAAGTTGATATATAAGTAGTACTTAAACAGTAATTCATCAATGTACAAAGTTTATGAAAACTAGTAGCATAATATGTAATAGGTTTTCCAAAACCCTACCATGTCATAAAACATTTCGTAAAACATATATCATATAGTGTTGTGCTTAGCAGTAGTATCACAATCACCCGTAGGCACTACATCTCTCAGCCGAAGCCAATATATAAGTATCTTCTGGCTGAAGCCACCAACCAAACGCCATACCGAAGCCAATAAAAGTATCTTCTGGCCGAAGCCACCAACCAAATGCCCGGCCGAAGCCACCAATCTACGATCGGTCGAAGCCATATATTAATATCATTCGCCCGTAGGCAGTATCATTCGCTTGTAGGCAGATCGTATGAATAACCACTAAGTAAGCACATAAAAACATTAACATAATATTACTAATATATATATATATATATATATATATATATATATATATCAAATCTGAACTCAATAACTGAAACGTCATATCGTAAAACCACGTTCATAAGTAGGTATATAGTCATCAATCATATATACCACAGAGAACGTAAAGTCGATAAAGCATAATAATTCATAAAGTGTAAATCCAAATTACTCATAAACGTTTCATAAAACATAACCAACAAATCATGTTTTTCATGTATGCATTTCTAATAGTAAAATATGCATTTTAGAAGGGGTCCACTCACAAATACTTCATCGTCGAAGAGCCGTGCAAACTAGTGAAGACGGAAACGCCGCAATAAATGCACCTAAGCACATAAATGGTCCAATTAATAAAACTTTATCATAATGATTTAATTTCGGAAAACGGACGTCAAAACAGGGTCCAGGGCAAATTTTGTAAAAGTTAACAAAAAATCAACACAAAGAATATTCCCTAACAGAATATTCCTTGACAGAATATTTCATTCTGGTCAAGTCGGGTTGGGTCAGTCAACAGGTCAAATTCGGGTCAACAGGTTGGGCCAAAGCTTGGGTTGGGCTCAATGGGTTTGAGCCAGGTTAGCTAAGTTGGGTTAGGCCCAGAGCTGGGTTCGAAATTGGTTTATGAATATCGGGTTGGCCATTTTTGACAACGCTTGAGCATTCCTAGCTCCGATCAACCCCAAAATTCGACCAACACAAGTCATGTGATACATGGATTTAAAGCTAAGGAGGAGGGGAAGAGATCTATACCAGAATTTGGTCCAGCCGTGGCCGAAGTTGGCTGGAAAATGGCCTGGAAGTCACAGGATTCCATGTTGGAATCTGGGGAAAATCCTTCCGAGTTGTTTTCAAGTTAAACCCTCACTTAAAACGGGTATACATACTTTATAAATCAAGGCAAACAACCATTAAGACAGAGAAAGGGACTCCGAGGCTCACCCAATTAAAGGTTGATGCTCCCCGAATTTCACCAAGTTTTAGCACCGGTTTCCATGGTGCTACAACCTTAGTTTGCAGAGGGAAAAGAGGAACGAGGGAGGTGAGAAGGTCTGAGGGAGAGAAGGTTGGAGTGTGTGGGTGTGGTGCTGTGTGTGTGAAACTCGGGAGAGGAACGGATGAGAGTGAGCTGTGAGAAGGTTGAGGGAAGAGTGAACTATTTTGAGAGAGAGTTAAAGTGAGAGAGAGAGAGAGGACTAGGAACTTAGAGAGAAGAAAGGGAAAGTGAAATTAGGCCGGGGACAAAATCAAAGGGTGGCCCCCCCCCTTGGGCACACCAATTAAGATCAAAAGCAAACCCATTTCAAAATATCTAGCCTAAAGTGAAAATTTACGAAAATACCCTTCAATTCAGTAAATTCCAGGATGGGTTGTGACATGCTTAATTCTTAAACTTGTTAGAAAATGGTA
The DNA here is from genome assembly GCF_042453785.1 of Malus domestica. Classification (NCBI taxonomy): domain Eukaryota; kingdom Viridiplantae; phylum Streptophyta; class Magnoliopsida; order Rosales; family Rosaceae; genus Malus; species Malus domestica. The sequence continues at coordinate 16,188,926 of NC_091676.1, read as the reverse complement.
AACAAATACGATTCTCTTAATAATAGCAGACTTGTTAAACCTTAGAAAAATAAAAATAACTAGACATCAAATAGTAATTATGAATTTTTGCTAGTGTTTAGGGTTTAGGCTCTATAGCCAATTTTGCAAAAGTTTAGGGGTGCAAATATAAAAGCATCAATGGGAGCAATCAAATTACCATTGTACCCTTCACGTTTATCAAAATATCTTGACGTGTCCCATTGGATAAAAATCCCCCGGCAACAAGATAAACCAGAAGACGCAGAGTTTGGAAGCAAGAAGCTGAGGCAGAAACTAAACTCCACAAGCTGCTCCCACTGAAGGTGAAATTCTGTGCAAATATGGCTCTTCTCGCATTTGGTTGAGATTAGTTGAAGATGAAGAATATGGCTCTTCTTGCAGAAAAGATCTGCCTCCCCGTACTTTTCAGGACGAGGGAAAATAATACCTTCAAACCTGCCAAACAGTGTAAGTTTGTTTCATATATCTGCTATTCCTGTACCAATTGAATTGTAGTTAGGCTGCAGTTCTCCGGTAACCCAGTGGTTGCGGACGAATTCCATCCACGCGTCCTGGTGTGGAAGATTGAATTGAAATGGAGACCTTAGTACTTCTCACAGAAATGGCTACCCAAAATTCCTCACATCATTTTTTTGTTGATATATGACTGCATAATGCTTCCTTATGCAAGGCCATAGTTGAAGTCATTAGGCAGCTTTTTCTCTTTTGACTATTGTTTTGCAACATCGCAGATAAAGTGCGGTCCAGGTGTGAGCTACCCTCTCAAGAAGCTTCATCAAGTCGCCGACATTTTGTAACGTGTGCTGGTGCTTCGATTGCTACGGTTTTAACCATCAGCAATGTCTTAGCACCATCGCCGGTTTGGGCCGATGACAAGTCAAATGGCGAAGAGGAAAATGATGGAGTTATAGGTGCTCTTAAAACGCTGTTCGATCCCAGTGAGAAAACAAAGTCCGGAAAAGTGTTGCCAAAGGCTTACTTGAAGTCGGCAAAAGAGGTTGTGAAGACACTGCGTGAATCACTGAACGAAGACACCAAGGATAATGCTAAATTTCGACGAACTGCAGATGCAGCGAAGGAATCGATTCGAGAGTATTTGAGCACTTGGAGAGGACAACAAGAGGTGGCTCAAGAGGTATATATAGCTAATTAGTTTGCGTGTATGTTCGAAGAAATGGAATGGAATTGTCGAGTTAGTTGATTGATCGCTAAGAATAATCTAAAGTCCTTTCGATTGGTTCACTTTTGCAGGAATCTTACGTTGAGATAGAGAAAGCAATAAGATCGTTGGCCGGATTTTACTCCAAGGCAGGGCCATCTGCTCCACTGCCTGAACAAGTCAAGTCTGAAATATTGAATGACTTGAACACAGCTGAAGAGTTTTTGTGACGGCATTGCCTTTATTCGGGGCATCAGAGATCGATATTGCTTCCTCTCTTATGTATAATTGGGTAATATATGGTGGAAGCCTAGAAGGAATGTTGGCGTATGTTTAATTTGTACCATTGTTTTCTCCAGTTTTATGTGATTGTGTGTAAATCATATTCCTCTTTTCTTTCTTTGCTGATTTTCCAGTTTTTTCCGTAGCTTGGCGGAATATGTTTTCATCTTGTTTTAACTTCAAGTTACCTTCATGGTTTGTTTCAAACCTTGTCGGAATGCTTCCAAGTTTTACGAATACGTGCAGCTCGAGAATCAAGACTATTATTTGTGGGAAGCTCGAACTTTGCCTCAAATCTGTTGTAGTTGTGGGTGTTGGATCTATTTATCCACTTCCTCCTCCATACAGGATATCCAGAAAAAGAGTCCCTTTCAAGCTGCATTATATCTTATCACATAAACAATGGGCATTACTTGTGGAGAAAACAATGGTGTGGCATCGGTAAAATGCTTTCGTCGTTCTTGGAATTAGTGTCGTAAAATGCTGAACTATGAAGCTCGCGTGAACTATGAAGCTCGCGTCAATGTTTGTAAATTATCAATATCATTCATTTTTCATGTATCTCAGCCATAAAAGAATCTACAAACACACGTAAAGGATCAAATAAGCCATGTCTGTTTGCAGTTTTGGTTGATATTCGCTGCTTCGAAACAAAAAGAAAGTTGCAGGATGATACATTCCGTAGACGTACCACTGATGATTCATGATCACAGACACCAGCACATATGGTTCTGATTTTGTTCAAATTTGAGTGTTGTTCCACATTGGTGCCGAAAAGAATAGTGCATTTGGCATTAGGTTAAAATTGAAGTAACCTTTCAAACCAGGAAATAAACTGACCATATTGATGGGAAGATGAGCGCTTGTTACACTCGCTTTAAGCATCAACCTCGGCATGGTAGGCCTCGTGCGCCATTGGCGTTGGCTCTATCGTTTTTTCTTGTTTTTGGGAGATTCATTGAATTAAAATTGGTTTATTTTTGCTAAATTGTTGGTAACTAACTGCTAGAACGGTCTTTCTAATCTTTTCTTTCTTTGTTGTTTTACTCTAATTGGGATAGAGAATTTGAGTTCCTAAATTCATTCTGTGTTACAAGCAAGTCATGTAACTTAACTTGATAGAAAATTAGTTGGATATAATAGCCTCAAAAATCATTATTTAGAAACTTATTTTTTATTCAAATAGCAATTTAAGGACTAAATCATCACTTATTCTTTAATATTGAAATAATTTTGAGGTTTAGTGAGATTTCCTCTCTTAATATCGCTCGTATCGCATTCCAAACCAAACTAGATAAAAAAAAATTTAACTTATAATTACAACCAATTAAGCTCCATGGCACAATATTATTGGGAAGCCAGACCACTCCCTTGATTTTAATTTTTGGTCAATATGGCTGATTCAATCGGACACACAGACAGTCATTAATTCAAACGGAAGCATTATAGCACCATTTCTCTGCTCTATGTGAAAGTATTTTTACATCTAATGGGTATACTGCGACTGTTATATTCGACTCAATCATATAATGCCATGTGAATATAGACTTACACATGGCATTACGTTAGCGATCCGGAAGATCATTGTGTTGGAATACCCGTTGCACATAAGTCATTTTCCTCATTTGAACCAGCTGGAACCAAAATCACATATCCTTCCTTTTAATTCATCTTTCACATGGCACGATATTATTCGTAGTTGCAGCAAGTAGAGCTTTTAGGATTTGGAGGAAACAAAGCAGGGAGCTTGAGAGGGATTTTTCAGTTTTTTTTTTTTCAGTGAAAAAAAAATGACGCTTGAGAGTATCTTTAAAAAAAAAATGTCAAAATTGCCATGTAGGAAACAAAGCAGAGTTTGTTGCCATTTTTAACTGTTGTATGCTTACGTGACAATTTTGACATCTTCCTTTAAGATTCTCTCAGGCGTCATTTTTTTTTTCACTGAAAAAAATACTGAAAAATCCCTCTCAAGCTCTCTACTTTGTTTCCTCCAAATACTAAAAGCTCCACTCGCAGCAGCTACGAATCCATTCCACCGGAAGCGTTTTCAGGTTTGTTTCTTTTCTCTTGTCTTCTTGTTGGTTTGGTTGATCATTTACTTATTTTGTAGCATTTTGGTTGGGATTTATGTTTTGTTGAATAAAATCAAAGGCTCTCTCCTTTTCTTAGTTTTTGCTCAAAAGCTTTCCATTTTTTTTGTTTTTGCACCAAAGTTGTCGCCTTTCCCGTGCCTTTGCTCTAACCTCTCTCATTTTCTTAGTTTTATTGTCACAAATTCTCTCATTTTCTTAGTTTTTGCTCAAAGGCTCTCTCATTTCTTAGTATTTTGTCACTAATTCTCTCGTTTTCTTGGTTTTTTGCTCAAAAGCCCTCTCATTTTCTTAGTTTTTTTTGTCACTAATTCTCTCCTTTGGTTTTTCCCACCACTGTTCTCATTTTCTCGTTGATTTTGGCCAAAAGAGTTCTTATTTTCTTAGTTTTTAGTCACTAATTCTCTCATTTTCTTAGTTTTTGCTCAAAAGCTTTCATTTTCTCTGATTTTTCTCCCAAGTTCTCTCATTTTCTTTGGTTTTGCCCACAAGTGTTGTCAAGTTCTCTGCTTTTATTTTTCCTCACAAGCAGCAGGCGTGTATTTTCATCATCTTGTTTGGTTATACATTTAGTTTCCAGATCTTGCTAAAAGATTTAAGAGTATCCCGTTTGTTCAATGAGTTAGGGTTCATATGGATTTACAGTGCTGACATAAAGCTCTCTCATTTTCTTTGTTTTTGCATACAAGTTGTCTCATTTTCTTGGTTTCTGGTGACAAAGCTCTCTTCTTTCACTAGTTTTTGGCTGACAAACTTGTCCTTTTCTTTGTTTTCGATCACAAGTTCCTTTCATTTTCAGCAATGGCATCTTCCTCCAAGACAACCAGCAACCTCTCTCTGAGCGACTTGAAGCAATTGGACGATATGAAATATGCCCCCAAAGACTACGACCAAATCCTCCAGAACATGTTGACCCAAGAAAGCATGTGCGCACATACAATCAAGATGATTGTTGAATTGACCAGATACGGCCTCAACCTTGACGTGGCTACTGAGATCGGGTCCCAGGCCGGCAACAATGGTATTGTTCCCAAGGTTGTCCCCCTCACCTCCGTCATGGACTCCTATGCCAGTGCCTGAAGAACTAGTGATGCTTGCAAAGTGTTTCTGAAGATGTTAGCAAACGAGATAACCCCCAATGCGTACACCTATACCGTGATCATCAAGGAACTTGCTTCTTGCTCCCTTAGGGACCCTAATTTTCCACATTTCGTTAAGTTTGCAAAGATGTACTTTGTGGAAATGTTGGACAAAAGATTGCAGCCAACTTCTGGCACCTACATTGCCTTGTTTGAGAAACTTGATGAGGGCAGAGATAGAAAGGAGTTTGGAGAGCTGATTAAAGCTAAAGGGTTTGTGCTTCCTCTAGATGATTTTCATACAGCTGAGAGGGATCAAGAAATTCCATTTATCACTGAAGGCCTAGTTGAAGCTGCTTTTCGTCAAAGGAAGGTGTTTGAAAATGCTACCAAAGACACTAATGATAAGGAAATGCAACAAACATTTGAAAAGATGCGCACCAATTGGATTGTGGAAGAAGCATGGACAATGTATCATGGTTTGTTAAAGGACAACCAAGTTGATCAAGCCAATGAATTCTATAAACAGAACAATAGGGGAATAATTCCCGACGTGGCCATCCATACTGTCGTGATTGAGGCCTACGCCAATGCTGGGAAGGCTAATGGTGCTCTCAAGGCTTACAAGCACATGTTGGCCAATGGGGTCGACCCCAATTTGTACACTTACAGTGTACTGATCAAGGCATTGTCTGCTGACTCGGATTTCGTTCTGATTGCCAGGAAATACTTTCTTGAGATGTTGGACAAGAGAATAATACCCAATAGTGATATCTATAAAGCCATGTCCAAGGGAGCTAAGGCAGAGGACATGGAGTTCATGGAGTTTGCTGAGGCTGTGCTAGCTAAGAGGATAAAAGTCTTAAATGAGAAAGATGGTGAGTACATCCAAGTTTTGTTGTGTGCTGATTGATCGCTATGTTATGTAGTTAGCAACCAATTTCGATCCATATAAAAAAGGGAGTCTACCTAATGTAGCTGGTTTAGTCCTTCACTCAATTCCAGATTTCGTTCCAGATTATCTAACATACTTGCTGTCATTGTTTAACATGCCATTGCAATATCTGATTGCACCTATTTTTGCAGTATATCAGGCAAAGAAGGCGACCCAGAAGACTTGGAAACAATCTTGCTCATGTTAGAATATGGGATCCCAATTAAGGCTGAATCATACAATATGATCATCAAGATGATCGCCTTCCATAATCCTTGCCCCTCTGCTGTTCAGTATGCTAAGAAGTACTTTCTACAAATGCTTGAGAAGGGAATGCAGCCTGATTCCGGTACCTATACCCTCGTGATGAAGGCCATTGCCTGCCAGTCGGACAGCAAGACGAAGGTGATAGAGGAGGCCAGAGAGTTTATGAAGCAAATTAAAGATAAGGGTCTTGTGCTTGACAACCCAAGTTATTTTGAGTTCCACGACCACCTTGAAGATGCAGTTGATACATTCAGGATGTTCGAATATGCCACCAGAATCGATGACGAGGAGATGAAAGAAATCTTCTTGAAGTGGCGCATCGATCGAGAGGCAGTCATGAAATTTGGATTTGATATGCTCAGTGGTCTGGTGGATGATGGCTATGGGGATGAGGCCTTTGAGCTTTTTGAGCCGGTCTTTGAGACGGGCATATATCCCTCATTTGTCATGCACACAACTATCATCCAGGCCTATGTTGCTGCTGGCAAGATTAAGGGAGCTTTCGATGCCTACCTTCGCATGTTAGCGGCTAAGATCACTCATAACTTGTACACTTATAGTGTCCTCATCAAGGCACTCTCTGCTGATCCAAACTTGTTTAAGTCTGCCAAGGTTAACTTGCTGGATATGATGAAGAAGAAAATGCATCCTAACGCAGGTACCTACACAGCAGTGTTTGAGGGCTTTACTCGGCAGGGGGACAAGGGAGTGGATGAGGGAAGGGAGTTTTTGAATCAGATGAAGGGCAATGGATTTGAGCCTGACGAGGGCGCTGTGAGGGAGGTGCTAAGAGGAAGAAAAGGTGAAGTGGTCCAAGAGGTCATGGAAATTCTGTTTGACAAATCTCACCTGCCTTGTGTTTCTTCCTTGACAAACAGGCTTCAGAACATCATGCAGTGAATACGGTTGGCCTGTTGTTGTTGTTATGTTGTCTGATGCAGAAAGTTTAGTGTAATTGCTACTGGTAGCATTAAGATTAGTAATTCCAGATATGCTTTCGTATTGACTGTTGCAACTAATCGCTTAATTATGATGTAACGAACAAGTTTAGTGTTCTCTAATCAAAACCATATTCCTGTTTTCTTTCATTACTCATGTAAGTGTTGAGTCTTGTAGAATTTTAATTTTGATGTTTGTTCTGTTTAGTCGAGCAAGAGATAACCGCATTACGCCAAGGAGATGCTTTCAGTTCTAATGGAGAATTTTGATTCCAAGTTTTCATGTGTGAATTATTGAATGTATGTGGAGACATTGGATGCAAAGTGATTCTGTCTGTATCGTAAATTTATTAAAATGTGTAGTAATAATTATTTTGGATAGCACCGTGACAACTTTCATCCAAAATAAAACATTTTTTATCTTACAAAATAAAACATTTTAAAGGGAAATAAGAGACCATAGTTGTAACCTCAAAAGGATTGTTGTTTCACATTGTGACAAGTTCTAGACCAATACTCTTGGACTTTTGATTCAGAGAGCAAAGCTCGACTAAAATTGATGGACTAACGCTCCAATTTCCCATTCGTACCTATTGGAAGTCTTGGACAATAGGGATTTAGTTATTGTTTTCTAAGTGCCGGCTGTCTTTTCTTTTTCTTATGTTTAGCAATTCTTGTATAGTGGTCAACTCCTTAATTCAAGGAGCTGCTGTTAGCTTTCCTAAAGCCTCTGATTATGGCATAAATTAAGGAAAGAGGGATAGCCTCCTTATATTTGGCTGTAGAGTTGCGTTGCAGATAAGAAAAGCAATACAAAAACAATCTTTGAAAAGCAACATGGTATTAGAGCAGGGAAAATAACATGCTTCTGCATTACTATCATCCGATCTTATTCAACCTTCAATATGGCGAAAGAAAATCCTTCTGGGTCTGAAGCTGAAAGTTCACAGGTCATTTCCTCCTTGAATGTGTCTAAGATGGATGTCAACCCTAATCAAAGATTAAGCTCAATCTTGTTGAATGAGTTTAATTACTTGCCTTGGTCAAAAGCAGTAAGTCTTGCCCTAGGTGGAAGGTCCAAGTTAGGGTTTATAAATGGAAGCATCGAAGTTCCTGATTCTTCCTCTTCAACTAATGAAACCTGGCTTTGCAAGGATCAGCTAATTATGTCCTGGCTCCTAAATTCCATGGAACGTAAACTAGCTGAAATATTCAATTATTCTGAATCATCATTCAAGCTATGGGAGACTGTCAAGGAAATGTATGGTAGTCAGAACAATGTTGCACGTGTGTTTCAATTAAAAAAGGACATTTCCAACCTGCAACAAAAAGGAAAGCCTTTTGTACAACTTCTAGGCAGCATGAAGAGCATGTGGAATGAGTTGGAATTGTATTGACCCTATACAACTGAAGCGTCTGTGCTACTGAATAGGGCAGAAGAATACAAGATATTCCAACTCTTGTTAAGTCTCGATGCAGAATATGAAGACCTACGAAGCCACATACTCATGAACACTGAACTGCCTTCCTTCACCAGTGTATGTACAACAATCCAACGTGAAGAAGTACGAAGGAAAGTCATGAACATTGGTATAAAGACCAATGTATCTGAAGCTAGGGCCTATCTAACCAACGAAGGAAAATACAAAAGGAAGAATCCACACTTGAAGTGCCATCACTGCAACTATACCGGTCATGTTAAAGAGACATGTTGTATTTTACATCCAGAATTAAAACCTGATTTTATGAAGGACAACAAGGGCTTTCAAAAGCTGAACCGAGCTACACACAGAGCCAACCATGCATCTGCCTCAACCTCAAATAGGTCTGACACACTCAAAAGCTTCACAGCAAATCCGGCTGCACTCATAAATGAGTTTGCAGCGTATCTTCAAAGCAAGAAATAAGGGACTAAAAGTGATCAAACGGTCAATTTTGAAGATGGAAACTCAACAGCTTTGCTAGGCAAGTTTGCTGGTTTCATGGCAGACACTGAACACATACCTCAAGAAGACATGCAAGGTATCATGAATTCATTCAAAACTGCTCTTAATGTAAATATGTTGCATGATTTTTTGATTGTTGATTCGGGTGCCACAGATCATATGACCAACCAAGTTTCTAAGTTTCATAAGTTTGAAAAATTATCAAAACATTCTCAAGTGTCAACTGCAAATGGTGAAAGTGCCAAGGTTTTAGGAAAGGGAAAAATCAACTTAATGTCGGACAAAATTGAGTCAGTGGCCTTATATGTTCCTTCTTTTCCTTTCCAACTCCTATCTATGGGAAAAATCACCAATACCTTGAATTGTTTAGCCATCTTCTCTTCTCACAATGTCATTTTTCAGGATTGTGTCACCAAGAAGACAATTGGTGAAGGGTTTTATCTAGATGGTCTCTATTACATATCAAAGAGCAGTTCCAAAGGGTTTCAAGCCAAGTCCAATTCATCCCAAAATAATCAATTGTGGCATCAACGTCTAGCTCATCCTTCTCAACCTATTTTGTCTTCTTTGTTTCCAAACTTAGGGAAGGATTTAATTCCATGTGAAACCTGTCATTTATCTAAGGCCACTAGATTGCCTTTTAACTCATCCTTATCTAAGGCCAGTAAGTTGTTTGAACTTGTTCACTCAGATGTATGGGGACCAACGTGTGAATCTTTGGATGGTTATAAATATTATGTAATATTTGTTGATGATTTCTCTAGAGCCACATGGTTGTACCTTTTAAAGTCTAAGAGTGAAGTAATGGAAGTGTTTACGGATTTTAATAATCTTGTTAAGAACATTTCTCCTCTCAAATTCAAACCTTAAGATCTGACAATGGCACCGAATACATGTCCCATATCATGACACAATATTTGAGCAATCATGGTATCATGCATCAAACAAGTTGTGTTTGCACACCTCAACAAAATGGTGTAGCCGAAAGAAAAAATCGTGACATACTTGAAAATACTAGAGCATTAATGTTACAAATGAATGTACCAAAAATATTTTGGTCTCAAAGAGTCATGGCTGTTGTCTACATCATCAATAGACTTCCTAGCCGAGTCTTAGATTTTAAATCTCCTCTTGAGGTCATGAACGGAAGGAAAATTAACCTTTCACATCTTAGAGTCTTTAGTTGTGTCTGCTTTACTCATGTTCAACCACATCATCGAGATAAATTGGATCCTAGAGCTCTTAAATGTATTTTTCTTTGTTATTCATCAACACAAAAGGGATATAAGTGCTATGATCCTCAGCTGAGAAAAATGATTATAACTAAAGATGTTCGATTCCATGAAACTAATCCTTTTTTCAGAAAGTCCCTTGAAACCACAAGTCAGGGGGAGTGTATCTTTGATGTGTTTCCTCTACCAAGAATCGGGCTCAATAATGCTTCAACAAGAAGAGGTTCCGATAATGATGAACCACATGCACCACTCACTGAAGGTAACAATGAAGGCATTCATCCTGATGGTTTCATGCTTGATGATGACAGCGACAACCAAGATAATCTTCAAAGTGTGGCTGAAAATTTGAATGAGTGTGAGACAACTGTACCAGCACTACGACGCAATCCTATGCGTAATAGACAACCTCTTACAAGGTTTCAAGATTTTGTCACTTACAATCCCAAGCATCCAATCTCCAATTATGTGTGGTATCAAAAGTTGACTCCATCTCATGCTGCATTTCTTAGCACCATCTTAAGTCACAGTGAGTCTCAAAACTTTCATGAGGCTAACAACCAAGATGTGTGGAAAGAAGCAATGAGAGAAGAACTCAAAGCACTAGACCTACACAAAACCTGAAGCATCACCAAACTTCCACAAGGAAAAAATGCAGTGGGTTGCAAATGGATCTATAAGATCAAGTTTAATTCAGATGGTTCAATTGAAAGGCATAAAGCAAGGCTGGTGGCTCGGGGATTCACACAAACATTTGAGGTGGATTAAAAAGAAACTTTTGCACCTGTTGCAAAAATGAACTCAATTAGGGTTTTATTGTCCGTTACTGTTAATAAGGGTTGGTCCATATACCAAATGGACGTGAAGAACGCCTTTCTACATGGTGATCTTGAAGAAGAGGTCTATATGAAATTGCCACCAGGGCATCCTCAATGCCATGAGCCTGATTTAGTGTGTAAATTGCACAAATCGATTTATGGACTGAAGCAATCTCCACGAGCTTGGTATGCCAAACTAAATTCAGTGCTTAATAGCGTTGGTTTCACAAGAAGCAATGCAGATTCATCATTGTTTGTTCATACTAGAGCTGTGGGCAAATTGGTTGTGTTGATATATGTGGATGACTTAATAATTACAGGTGATAATGCTGAAGAGATTTCCAAACTCAAACAGTCACTTCAACAAAGATTTGCAATTAAATATCTTGGGATGTTGAAGTACTTTCTTGGAATAGAGATGGCAACTTCTCACAAGGGACTATTTCTTAATCAACGTAAATACATCCTGGACCTACTCAAGGATGCTAAAATGAGTGATGCTAAGCCTGCAAATACTCCTCTCGATAGCAAGCTCAAACTTAACTTAGGGGGCACGCAACTCTCGGATATCAGCCACTATCAGAGACTGGTTGGTAAGTTAATCTATCTAACAATCACCAGGCTTGACATCACATATTCAGTGAGTACCGCCAGTCAATTCATGCACTCTCCCATAATCGATCATTTGAACCTCGTCAAAAGGATCTTACATTACTTAAAAGGGTTCGTGGGTCGTGGCATCATCATGAAGAAGAATGAAAACACCCAAATCATGGGGTACTGTGACACAGATTGGGCAGGAAATGCAATCGATCGCAAGTCCACAACTGGTTACTGCACCTTTGTCGGTGGAAACTTGGTCACGTGGAAGAGCAAAAAGCAAACTGTCATCGCAAGATCAAGTGCCGAAGCTAAATATCATGCAATAGCATCAATCGCGTGTAAGCTGATATGGCTAAAGGGACTTCTGTGTGACTTAGGTGTGTTTACGACTCAACCTATGAACTTATTTTGTGACAACCAAGCAGCCATGCACATAGCATCAAACCTAGTGTTCCACAAGAGGACAAAACACATTGAAATAGACTGTCACTATGTACGTGAACAAGTACAGTCGCAGGTGATTCAGACGTATTATACAAGAAGCTCCGATCAGTTGGCCGATATATTCACCAAACCCTTGGCCTCTCATCAGTTTCAAAGGCTTCTGTCCAAGCTTGGATCCATCAATCTTCTGGATCCAACTTGAGGGGGAGTATTGGAAGTCTTGGACAATAGGGATTTAGTTACTGTTTTCTAAGTGCCGGTTGTCTTTTCTTTTTCTTGTGTTTAGCAATTCTTGTATAGTGGTCAACTCCTTAATTCAAGGAGCTGCTGTTAGCTTTACTAAAGCTGCTGATTATGGCATAAATTAAGGAAGGAGGGATAGCCTCCTTATATTTGGCTGTAGAGTTGGGTTGCAGATAAGAAAAGAAATACAAAAACAATCTTTGAAAAGCAACAGTACCATTTGTGTGAAGCTAGCAAAAATATTTTAATAGTTGTATGTGTATGCACTAGCATGAGCTAATATAACAAATAATAGCCAGATTGCTTATGGCACATCATCATTTAACGGAATTTTCGGAAGTCACTTAACAGTGAGTTTAATGTATATAATATTGCATTTACTGTTGTAATCGAGGTTTGATGTTGGAATGCGCCTCCCCTAATTGTTTGTATCACACTCCAAACCAAAATGGATATCAATTCATTTACACACACTACAATGACAACAATATCTGCTGCTCCATTAATTCAAACCGTAGAAGGCTAGCACCATACCACCCACCATTGCCACCATTGCTCTACTCTTTGTGTGTTTGTTTTGTTGACTCATAATGCCTTCCATGTGGGAGTAAAGTTGCATGGAACAAGTATGCTGTAACCGTGACGTTTTGGAACAATAACACTATAAAGATGTACTTTGTGGAAACGTTGGACAAGGGATTGCAGCCAACTCCTGGCACCTACATTGCCTTGTTTAGCATGCCATTGCAAACATCTGATTGCACCCATTTTTCATTATCAGCGGAAGAAGGCGACCCGGAAGATTTGCAAATAATCTTGATCGTGTTAGAATGTGGGATTTGAGTTCGATTTGAGTTGGAAAATCGGAGTTTTGGAAGTTGGAAGACTAATTTGTTAACATCAGATATATCCATAGAAAACAAATCATCCATCGTTTCCTTATTTGTTATGCGGCTCTTTTCCCTTCACATTTTCATAGAAAACAAATAGATCGCTTTCAGTTTCGGAACAAACTAAACTCTTAATAAATCAAAATCTTTGGTTTTGTTCCTACATGGAATCAACAACATGGAAAAGTTTATTCCAATTATAATGTTACACATACAACAATGATCTGCCATGTAGACATAGACCAACAACGTAGCATCCATCACCGGAACCATTGACACTCTGGTAAATCTGATGATAATTTTACTTGCGGCTTAACATTGAAGACGGGATATGAAGCATCAAGAGCGTGACAAGACGCCTTTCGAACTGCGCAGAATACGCTCCACAAAGTTAAGATTGAGTTTCATATGCCAAAGAGAATTAATGGAATTTTGTCCAAAAAAAAAAATTTAATGCAATAAACCATCCATTCAAAGACTATTATTCATTTTCAATTGAGATAAGTTCATTTCAAACCTTGGCACGGCCCCCAGGCGACGTGGGTCAGATTCTGTTGCTTGTCTGAGAGCCCTTGCAAATGCTTTGAAGGTTGCCTCAATAATATGGTGAGAATTTCTTCCAGCAAGCTGTGCCCAACCAAAAGAAGAAAACTGTCAGAAACAAGAAACAGAATCTGACCCACGTCGCCTGGGGGCCGTGCCAAGGTTGGAAATGAACAATGAGATGGCAATTCAGTCGTTGAAGTTCACTTCTAGTCTGTGAACACACAAATATTTGGATGATTCAAGATTTTTAAGAAGCTCTGTATGTTACCTGCCGGATGTGGAGTGTCATACCGGAAGTATTCACCAAAGACTGGAAAAAATGTTCCACCAGCTATGAAAAGGACAGTTCCAACAACAATTACTAAATTGGAACGCCTAATATTTCCAAAAATAAATAGAAAGAAAAGTTCTCATGTAGCTCCATAGAGTAACATATATTAAATCAATATCTCCAGCAATGCTTTACACATGGATAACATATGCAGCAGGAATTTGAAGCCTAAGTCTTAAAGTAAACTACCTGAGTGTCATATGTGCCAACCCTCTCGGTGGGTATCTGAAGATCATAACTCAAATGTGGCCGGCCAGATAAATCCTGAATAAAAACTTCCAGTTAGGTAAATATTTCTCACTTTTTGAATAAACAAGGACAAGTAGAATCTTATATATATATAGCACTCTGATACTACTGTTAACTGGCGCAAGAGTCAACTCTTGTATGTGAAATCAAGTTATCATGATGAAGCTCAACCCTAGGGATAATCTTTACTCATTTTCATCATATTGTTTGGCATCAAACCTTATCCGGAAATAACCAAAATCTCCGAAGGGGTCATTTATGGCCTATGAGCCGTAAGTTTATATTTTGTAATGCATAAGTTGTTTTTAATCAACCTGTCATACCAACTAATAGCATTTAATTTGTTCTTAAACATTCAAATGAATATAAATGTTTCTCTTCAGATTTTAACACCACTAACTAATCTTACAGAAATGATGCCGTAGAGCATACCAGTGAGACATGTATGAGTGCTTCATCAAGTGGAGCAGAGAAGTCACCAAACCTGTTGATTCCTTTTCTATCGCCAAGTGCTTGAAGCAAAGCCTGCAGACCAAGCAAAATTAGCTTAATCAGCTGCCTACTCTGAGATACAGAGGAATCCAAAAAGTGAAGCTGGCAGACAATAGATTCTGAATTTTCCAAAGGAAACATCAAGATGCCTGCTTTCTACCGTACCGTTCCAATAGCAAGAGCAACATCTTCATTTGTGTGATGATCATCAATGTGGATGTCACCAGTAGCCTTTACATGCACATCCAGCAACCCGTGCGAAGCAAGTTGCTGAAATAAACAAGTAAAAAAAAAAAAAAAGCACCACAAAAACAAAAGCATAAAGCACTCAACTTTCTTCTCTAAACAGAGAGAATAGTCTAGTTAAGCCTAATACCGAAAAAACGCGGTTTCAGGTATCCGAAATTACTTTTTTCTACTATCAAAATCAATCCAAACAAACCAAACACGATTAATACATCAATGCCTTTCACCAAAGATTGAATTTTGAGCTATAATTATGAGAGCTAAGAGAAACAGATTACTGACATCCAACATATGATCAAGAAACGGAATCCCAGTACTGGATTCAGCGATTCCAGTACCGTCCAGGTTGATCTTGACCGAGACATTGGTCTCTTTAGTCACCCTCTTGACCTCCCCAATTCGAGCCCCTGCAAAAATTGCACCAGCAGTTAGGAATCCCATTAAATTCCTAAACCCAGTTTAGCGATTGAGATTAGGATTAGGATTAGGGTTAGGGTTTACCTGAGTTAATTGGGGTTGGGGTATCGGTGAGAGTGGAGCCGTTGTTTTCGGCCAGGGAGGCGCGCGGCGGAGCTGCTCTCTGAGAGTCCATGGCTTTGAGCTTTAAGCGGTGGAGGTGGTTTGGTTTTAGTGAAGAAAGTGATGGCCGGTGAGACGGCGGAGCGGGTGTGAGATTCGGACGAGAAACCGCGAAGGTAACCCGCCGTTTTAGCGGCGTAGGTGAAGAGGTTGGAATACTGGGTGGCGCGGAAAGTGACAGCTCCATTTTGTGAAACGGATCGGATCCTCACTCCTTTTTTTTAGGGGACTTTTGCAGTGAAATTGAAATGTTTTGAAGCAGAAAAAAAAAGAAAAAAAAAGAAAAAGAAAATAGACACGGTTTAATGGTAAGTTCATTTATGTGTGCATTCAGTCTTTCATGGCTAATGGTGTTTTTTGGTTTGAATAAAAAAAGTTGTTTGTTTGACATTGTTGAAATTAATTTAAAAGCAGCTTTTAAAAAAGTTGGGTTAAAATTGTGTTTGGTAAATAGAAAAAAAAAAAGTGTTCTTGGTCAAAATTAAGGGTCCAAAACAGCAGAAGCAGTTCTACCTTTGCTATTGAAAGCAACGTTTTTTTTTTTTTTTTTCAAAGCACAACAACCCCAAACTACCCCCTAAGACTCATTAAAATCACTTTTAGGTAATGAGGCGCTTTACAAAGAAGTGCTTTAAGTGTGTCATTAAAACACACTTGAATTTATTAGAAGGCTGGCTCACTTGAGAGTGCTTATGTAAGAAGCACTTATGCTTACAGCTATTTTTTGTATAAGTGTTTTTTGTCGAACGTAATCAGAAAGGTTCTTATCACAGTTGGTTCTTAAAATTGAACATTTTAATCAAAATGGTCCGTGAAATACATAATTCATCAATTTGGTCTTTGAAAATGAATCTCGCATATCAATTTGGTCCTTGATAATAAATCTCGGAAATCAATTTGGTCATTTCATTGCCTTTCTCTTAAACTTTCTATTAGTGTGTTGATGTGGCATACTATGAATCTCACCTATCCAATCATATAGTGCCACATGAATTAATTTTTAATTTTCTTAAAAAATTGGTTTTATGATTAGTCTACGTGACAGCATAAGATTGGATAGGTGAGATCCATTGTGTGCCACTTTAGCAAAATTTATTTTAATGACCAAATTGATGGATTCTCTATTTCAGGACCATTTTGGTCTAATTTCGAAGATCAATCGTGATAAAAACCTAATGAGAAACATTTTTAGTTGTGATAAATACTTCTATCTGATAAACCAAGTTTGAAAAGCTCAGTTCCCACCACAACAATCAAAGGAGATAACAATGGAATCAGTCAACAGGAAGGCTCGCCTCAATATAATCCTTTAGCTGTTTGAATATTTTGAATTCAAACAGATTGTATATTAATATTTTGAATTTGTATTTTCTGTAATTTATCTTTTGGTTTGTTTTGAAGAGTTTGTTCTTCACTCAAACTTGTAAAGTTCTATATAAATGTTAAATCAA
Organism: Malus domestica; assembly: GCF_042453785.1. NCBI lineage: Eukaryota > Viridiplantae > Streptophyta > Magnoliopsida > Rosales > Rosaceae > Malus > Malus domestica. The sequence continues at coordinate 16,172,086 of NC_091676.1, read as the reverse complement.
TATAAGCTCATCATCGAGCACAATTCTTATATGGTATCAACCTTTTAACAGTCTCACGACAAATTTATTTCTCAAATACAATGCTTTTTTCTGTTGCCCTTACCAACGTTTCTACCTTCCTTCCTCTGAAACTTGATTGTCACAATTATCCTTTGTGGCATGCAAAGTTAGTTCCGTTACTTCGAAGTCGAAGTCTGATGCCATTTGTTGATGGCACCTTTTTGACACCATCAACCTTATCTTTAAATCATGGATCTAGCAAGACCAGATGGTACTTTCTTGGCTCACCAGTTCTCTTTCTCCCCCTGTTATGCATGTTGTTGTAAAATGCATCAATGCTACTGAGGCATGGAAAGCTTTGCAGGAAAGGTATGCATCCTTATCTCACAATCGAGTTATTCAACTTTGTGGGGAACTTCTAAATCTTCATCGCGATGATCTTAATATTGCCGATTTTTTGGATAAAATCAATACTTTGGCTGATCAATTAGCTTTATCTGGTTCTCCTATGGCTGACGCTAATTTAATTACCACGATAATGAATAATGTTGGACCCTTGTATGAGAACAGTGTGGCATCCATACAAGAGCGAGAAACCCCTATCTCTTATGCAGCTTTGGAAGCATTGCTGCTTAGTGCTAAAACTCGCCATCTCACCTTCACTTTGTTTGGTGATACTCTAGTTCCTGCCATGGCTGCTAATCGTGAAAGCAGGGTCACTGCACCTACATATTTTACGCGCAGAGGAGGACGTGCTGTTATCCCTCATCGCGATGGTTTTGTGCCCCATCAAGCTCACCCCAATGCTCTTGCTAGTCCTCATCAAGGACGTTCCAATTGTTATCTTCTCGGTGCAGGTCATTCTTTTGTTTACAGACCACTACTCAAATGCCAGATTTGTCGCAGAAATGGGCACTTTGCTATTGACTGCTACACCAACATGAAAACTTCCTATGAAGGATGTGTTCCCAATGCTCGCCTCACAACACTTGCTACTCAGTCTAGCTGTGTAGCCCAAGCACCCAATGCTCCCACAAGTTGGCTTCTAGACTCCAGAGGCAACACTCACATAACAAATGATCTTGGCCAACTTACAAATGCATATGAGTACACAGGCACAAGTCAAGTTAATGACGTTAATGGTGGCCAAGGTTTACAAATTTCCAAAATAGGAACATCCTACATTCACTTTCCCACTCACTCTTATACTCTCTATATATAATACCTTATATTGTCCTGATACCTCTCAAAATATCTTATCTATCAACCAATTTTCCTATGACAATGACTTTTTTTTCGTACTTTACCCTAATTTTTTTCATGTTCAGGATATCCGATCAGGGATGACCCTTTTATTTGGCCGGAGTAACACTGGGGTTTATCCATATGCATGTTTCAATTCCAATAAAAGACATGGACTATTTTCGTGCGTATGAGTTAGAGTCGATGATCGTGTTTGGCACTCCAGACTTGGTCATCCATCGTTATTTATCTTGAAGCATTTAGTATCAACTAGTAAAGTGCCTCTTACTAGGCACCATCTCAATTCTGTATGCCATTCATGCCCTCTGGGCAAAAGCAAGAAATTGCCATTTTCAGTATCAAATTCAATTTCACATTTTCCTTTACAACTTATTCATTCTGATATATGGACGTCCCCGACTTTGTCAATTTCTAGATTTTGATATTATGTGATTTTCATTGATGATTATTCGCGATATACATGGTTATATCTTTTAAAATTAAAATCCGATGTGTTCTCGACATATATTAAATTTAAAACTGAAATGGAGAATAATTTCAACGAACAATCCAAACTTTTCAAATGGATGGTGGAGGAGAATATATAAACAAAAAGTTCAAACAATATTTAAAAACACATGGCATTCATCGTCAATATACATGCCCTCACCATCCTGAACAAAACGGTATGGCAAAAAGAAAACATTGTCATTTGGTTGAAACCGGCCTCACTCTTCTTGCTCATGCGTCCATGCCTCAAACTTATTGGGCTGAGGCTCTACATACTGCTAATTTTTCGATTAATCAACTGCCAACTAAAGTTTTGAAATTAATTTCTCCATACACAAAGTTGTTTCACCAAGAACCATCATATGATTTTTTTTAAGGTTTTGGGGTGTGCTTGCTTTCCTATTTATGTCCATACATGCCAAATAAATCATTTTCATTCCAAGAAATGCATTTTCTGAAGTTATTCACAAAATCAATTAGGGTATAGGTGTCTTAATCCATCCATGGGTCGTGTTTTCATGTCTAAGCATGTTGTTTTTGATGAAAATTGTTTTCCATTTCATGAAAAATCCGGTGTTACTCCCGCAACGTTCTCTCTGCATGATAGTAGTCCTATTGCACTTGGGACACCTGAAATAATTTTTAATTCACCACCAACTTCGCCAGTCCTTATCCCTACTTCATCTCAAACTTCCTTCACCCACTCTAACTCTATCTCAGAAACACACCTAACCTCTACCACACAACCTTTATCCCCTATTTCCTCTCCCATTAGTTTACCTTTAGAACCATCACATCTTAACCCTCCACCCTCCCCTCATTTGACACCCTTAGGCCATCTTCAACCGAAAGGTCAAGAGAGCAGAAGGCCGAAAATAGCCCGAAAACCGTCTCCAACCGATGGCTACGCCAGAGGGATATGGAATCAGAGAGGGCCCCACGAAATCAGAGAGGGCTGGAGGGCTGGCTAGAAAATCATCTATCACGTCGGTTATAATCGACAGGAATACATTTATAATATTTAACCGACATTAATACATTTATATTAAATATTATAAATGTATTCCTGTCGATTATAACTGACAAGAATTCTTAAAAAGAAATTTGAATCCAACGGCTAGCTGGCGCCAATTATCGTTGGATTCAATTTTTTTTTTAAAAGGTTTTTTGGGCCTTTTTTTTTTTTAAAAAAAATTCTATTTTTTCCCTATAAATACCTAAATTCACCATTCCTCACAAAATTTTCACCATTCCTACACCATTTCAATTCCCATATTTTCTTTCCTCTTTCAATAATATATCCTTCAATTTTTTCAATAATTTTCAAATGGCCTCGTCTGCAATGAAAGGTAGGGCTTGGACCCGAAAAGAAGATGAAGCACTTTGCAAGGCTTATAGATGGGTGTCGGAAGATGGTGTAAGGGGGAATTGTCAAACAAATAACGGTGTTTGGACTCATGTGTCTAAAAAATATTTAGAGTTCTATGAAGGCACCACTCCAGTGAATATTCGAAACCACGAGAGTTGTTCTTCAAGATGGAAGAAACATCTTCAGCCAAGTTTGAACAAATGGCATCAAGCATTGTTAGCAGCCACAAGTAGACATGAAAGCGGCGCCAATAACTACAACGAAGTAAGTGTTTTCACAATTTATTTTAAATATTTAATTATATTACCTTTAATTTCCTTTAATTTTTTCTAGGTACGCCAAGCAGATGAATTGTATATGGAGAGCAGCTCGAAACCCTTTCAATTTCACAGTTGTTGGGAAATTTGTAATGGGTGGGTTTTATTTGAAGAACCACCACAATGAGCTCCTACTCCGGTGTTCGGAACTACATCCTCAGCTGCAGATAAGGATGAAGATGGATCTCCAACCATTCAACAAACAAGGGTAGAAAATCCATCTTGTGGTGAAGGTTTCATACCTAGGGCTATGGGATGAAACAAGGCGCGAAGGTTGAAGGAAAAGGGCAAGGCAAATGATGATTACGCCACTCAACATGAAGTGGTGGCCTCATTCAGATTATTGGTGAGCAAAATGCCCTTGAGGCGGAAGAAAGGAAGTCTAGGCATGAAGAACGGGCCAAACAAATACAAGAAGAGATGGATGATAAGAATATGGAAATGAACACTTCAAATTACACTCTAATGAGTAAGACCTATTTTGATAGGAACTATGAGCTGACGACAGTTGTTTACCTCTGACTATACTCCTACGATGGCGGATGATGAAGATGATGTTGATTATGGATATTAAATTTAAGTTGTTGTAGTTTTTAAATTTAATTTTTCGTTTTTAAATTTTAGTTGTAGTTTTTAAATAAAAGTTGTAGTTTTTAAATTTAAGTTGTTGTTTTTAAATTTAAGTTGTTGTAGTTTTTAAATTTAAATAATAAATTATGTTTAGCCCTATTGCCCTCGATTGGAGACGGTTTTTTGTGACAAGGTTAAAACGAGCCTTCTGGCCCTTTGGCCCTCGGTTGGAGACGAAGGCAAATATGGCCATGTATTGTTCATTAAAATATTAATATCTTGGAGGATCTTGGAGGGCTAGAGGGCTAAAACGAACCATCTGGCCAGCCATCAGTTGGAGATGGCCTTAGTCTCTCTAGGTTCCACATCTACCCATACCATGGTTATACGTGCAAAAGCTAGAATTTACAAACCTAATCTTAAGTATGCCCGTACTTCCACCATTACTGCATTGTCTGAACCTACATTCTACAGTTAAGCTAATAAGTTTCAAAAATGGAGAACAGACATGGCTGATGAATTCAATGCTCTACAACGTGCTGGCACATGGTCTTTGGTGCCCTATCATCACTTTTCCATGAATGTACTTCCTAATAAATGGGTTTTTCACATCAAGTGTAAGTCTATGGGTCGATTGACAAGTTTAAGGCTCATCTAGTGGCGAATGGTTTTCATCATCAACCAGGACTTGATTATGGCGAATCTTTTAGCCATGTGGTGACTCACTTAACCATTCGTATGATTATTGCTCTAATTGTTCAGTTTTCTTGGCCAATACGACGACTGGATGTTCAGAACGCATTTCTACATGGTTCACTGTCTGATGAATTCTACATGAAACAACCCACATGTTTTGTTGATCCTCAATTTCCCACACATGTCTACAAATTGTGGCGTTCACTGTATGGACTCAAACAAGCCCATCGGGCGTGGTTTCAATGTTTTTCTAATCATTTGGAACATCTTGGTTTTGTGGCTTCCCAAGCAGATTCATCGCTCTTTGTGTATTGTCATGGATTAATTCGTATTTACTTATTAATCTATGTTGATGATATACTTATAATGGACAATGACATCCAGTGTATTAATAGTTTGATCAAGGACATAGGCTCGGCATTTTCCATGAAAGACCTTGGTTCTTTGAATTATTTTCTTGGCATGGAGGTTAAGGTATTCATCTTTCTTAGTCTAAGTATATTTTGGATTTGCTCAAACGTACAAATATGGTGGATTGCAAACCAGTTTCAACTCCTGCCATCAGTGGCAAACGCCCTAGTTTGTATGATGGAGAGCCATTACAGGACATCATCGAATTCAAGAGTGTAGTGGGTGCCCTACACTATCTCACCTTCACACGTCCTGATATCGCATTCTCCATTACTGAGGTTTGCCAGTTTATGCATAAACCCACCACTACACGCTGGATTGTTGTTAAAAGAATTCTTTGCTATTTAAAGTCCACTCTTGATCATGGACTTGTGTACGGGGGCAGATCCAAAGAGGGACCAAGGTGGTCACAGGACCACCCGAAAGCTGGAAAAACGCCCATGAAGGTCCTTTAGGGACCCTCCAAATGTTTCGGCAGGGGGGAGAGATCTACTCCTAAGACTATATAGGGTAAGCCAAGGCAATTATTTTGTCAAATAATATTATAGTCCATTCAAAACCGGATCCATCCATGGAAGAGGTGAAGGAATTGCAGGGCTCCACCAACTTTCTCACGAGGAAGATGAAAGAGACGCTGACTCTTTTTTTTTCCTTCCACGCTATCATTTTGGATGTCTCAATTAACATCTTTATGGGCTATCAAATTTGAGAGTGATAAAAGGCCACTAACTTTGAAGACCTTTAATTTTTTTTTTTTTTTTTTTTCTCTGGAAGTTGCCATTTTTTAGATAGTTTAATAGAAAAAATAACCGATTTTAGAGAACCATTATCTTCTTTTCTTGCCAAAGAAAAGACTTTTTTTCTTTTTTTTTTCGTAATAGATAGAAAACTATCAATGTAAGAGAACAAAGGAATTAAGGTTACTTAGTACTATGGTCTAATAATATTCTTCTTCACTTGTAAGTGAGAGGTCTTAGGTTCGATTCTCACCAAAGGCGAATCTGAACCACATTATTACTAGCCCATTGTGAGGCTAAGCCCACCCCTCCCCCTTTGGTGTAGATATCGTTTGTTAAAAAAAATGTTTAAATTTTGTAACTTCTTATGTTGTTTTTACCATGATTTATGGATGAAAAGTTAATGATTAACTTTTTAATGTTATTTTCCCTTAATTTGTTTTTGGATGTCTTACATTGGGACCACCCCATGTTAGAATTCTGGATCCGCCACTGCTTGTGTATAAACCTGGACCTCTCACACTCACTGCCTTTGCCGACTCTGACTATGCCCGAACACAACATGTCAAAGTTGATTATCATTATATTCGAGAAAAGGTCACACGCCATGAGCTGCAGGTTGGTTATGTTGCCACGCAAGATCAACTTGCAGATTTCTCTTATTGTTTTCATTACCATCTCTCCAAGCTTCCCGTTCGCCCGCAAACACTCAACTTGCGGGGGTGTGATAAACCACGTTTGAAAAGCTCAGTTCCCACCACAACAATCAAAGGAGATAACAATGGAATCAGTCAACAGGAAGGCTCGCCTCAATCTAATCTTTAGCTGTTTTAATATTTTGAATTCAAATAGATTGTATGTTAATATTTTGAATTTATATTTTTTGTAATTTATCTTTTGGTATGTTTTGAAAAGTTTGTTCTTCACTCAAACTCTACTTGTAAAGTTCTATATAAAGGTTATATCAATACAAGCTCATCATCGAGCACAATTCTTATATTATCCTTTAAAAAAACAATCTCAAATAAAACGGTTTACGAATAAAGGAAATTGTCAAGTTCCACGGTTCAAAGGAAAAGACAATAAAGTTCATCAACCACAATAATTTGACAAGTGAGCATTTTGATAGAATTTTACCCTCTACTTTGCAAAATTTAAATAATACAATCCACATATGAACTGAAACCTTCATATCATGTATTATATTACACTTCCAAGTCCAAACCATATCACCAGACATACTGTTCTTCCACCACCTCGAAATTATGGCTGCAATCCCCACAACTCTTCTTCCACATCTCTGAGCCTTTCCGTTAATTAAACCGCACCGCTCCTCTTCTTGAACCTCCGCCTTTTGATATCTCCGTCGACACTTGAGCCGGCGGCAAAGTACCCCATAGAGGTAAGGGACTACGCCGGTGTACATGTCCATTGCCTCCCTCTGCATTACTAACTCTTACTCAAATCCGAATAGAGAAATAATGTTTCCTTCAATTGCTTGTAAGCACTTTATATGAACTCAACTCAAGGGACATTTCGTCACATGCACCAATGTCGCTTTACTTAAATAAAACTAATGGACAAGCAACCGGCTGTCGCCTGTTGGGTTGCAGGAGACATCTAATTATACATATCCACACAGCCGGACGAATGACCCCAAATTGTGCGCGTGACCACGAGTAAAGTCCTGCGATGCAGTGCATCAACGGTTGATAGCCATCCATGAGTGCACGGGAGGCCATCGCTAGCACAACTCTGAATCAAATTGCGAAAGATGATACAAGGACAGCTCATTTAATAATTCCACAACATGCCTAACCAAAGCAGGTAGTTTGAGGTAACAATGTAACATGAATGACTTAGTTTGACAACAAAAATTGACAATGCCTTGACAAGAGTAGCTAAATGAACAAAACTTGAACAGTTTTAAAGTAAAAAACGAAACAACCCCGTATGCACAGAAATAAGTGCTCCTATGAACCTACGAGCAATGCGAATACTCCGTCCAATAAATCTACAGATCCAACGAGTGCTTCAGACATTTTATGGAAACTCGTCATCAAATGCACGGGAACAACTCTGTTCGATAGCAGATCACCTTTCTCCTCTTCATTCAAATTTTGAATGAGAAGCTTATCTGAGCGAAGCTGACAATACAGAAACTCGATGCTTCCAAACAGTTGGGCAATCGAAACTGCAGCTGAGGTATGTTGTCTGCTGCAGCGGCACTGGGAACAAAGCTTAAAATGACATGACAGAATCCGCTGAATAATCTTCTGAAACCACCTACCGCCATGTCATGAGCTGACATTGGAGAAAGCCCAAACCTCTCACATCAAGCAGATCCAGATGCACACACAATGAAGCAGCATCGGTATATTACAAGACATTCAATGTGGCGTTCGACAGCACTACCATCCATTTTGATTTAATAGTACATGACACCGTCCTAGATGCAACATCGCACATCTTGAAACTTCCAAGGATAAAAAATAATCTTCAAGTCCACTTAATTTGAACTATAACCTTAAAACCATACTAAAACAAGGCAAAGGGTTTCAAATTCCTTGTAGTTGTAATCAATTCTGCTTATTCACGCAATCCGAGTCAGGCATTGCCTTTATCTCCAATGCCCCGCAGAATTGTGAAGAAATGAGAGGTTCCTGCATTGAGAGATATTTGTGGATCGCCATACTGAACTCAGCAAAGATTTCGTAGATATATCAAACAGAACCAGATTCAGCTTTCCCAGAATCAGCCTTGGAACCATCACTAGATGCATGAGGAATGCTCTTTTCACACTGCATTGCATCAGACGCGACTTCTGAAGCCACATATGATTCGTCTTTAGCCTTACTATCAAGTTGAATATTTAAATCACAATTGTTGAGCAAGGAACTCTCACTAGCACCACAGAAACTGGAATCTTGATTTCCATTAACCTCCTCAGCATGGTTCTTGGCGAAAGTTTCTCCTGAAGAAGGAATAGGCTGAAGACAGGAAGCATCAACATTCTCTTCATGGGAATCATCCAAAGCACTTTCTTCCAAAGATTTTGAATAATTCTCTTTCAGAGAAGAATCTGAAACTGGTTCTATTTCCACCTTTTCATCATGGCTTATGTCAGGGTAAGACTGGTAGTTGACATCAGAAGCATACTCCGCTGACTTGGTACCTGGATCGGAGTCCGAAGATGTGGCCCCCTTGCTTGAAACCTGGATGTTACGTTCATTCGAATTATCCGACAACCTACTACTCATCATGGAAGTGTCATTCAAAGAAACAGCAGCATCTTTAGAGGTAAACTGCATTTTATCTTCAACAGGAGAATCCGGCACTGGCTCATCTTCTGCCGCTAGAACCTCACCAGGACCCTGAGAGGCTAGAACCTCACCAGGACCCTGAGAGGCTAGAACCTCACCAGGACTCTGAGAGGTAGACTGCTTTTTATCTTCAAGAGAAGAACCCAGCACTGGCTCATCTTCTGTCGCTAGAGCCTCACCAGTTCCCTGAGAGGCAGACTGCATTTTATCTTCATCAGGAGAATCCAGCACCTGCTCATCTTCTGTTGCTAGAGCCTCACCAGGACCCTGAGAGGCAAACTGCATTTTATCTTCAACAGGAGAATCCAACGCTGGCTCATCTTCTATCACTGAAGCCTCACCAGGACCCTGGCAGGTAGACTGCATTTTATCTTTAACATGAGAATCCACCGCCGGCTCATCTTCTATCACTGGAGCCTCACCAGGACCCTGAGAGGTAGACTGAATTTTATCTCCACCAGGAGAATCCAGCACTGGCTTATCTTCTGTTGCAACAGCCTTGTGGCTTGTATCAACAGGGCATTCCTTGTCCAAAGTAGATCGAGGTAATTCAGCCCCCAAAAGAGAGTCAGAAGATACACTCCTCTCAGTGGAATCTAAATTTTTATGTTCATCAGAACCATCTAAAGAACCACTCATCACAGGACTATCATTTAAGGAGACACCGAGACATCGAGAACCAGAAACCATAGCAGCAGCTTCATCAACTGTTTCATTAATATGAGGCAAACTGGTTTCATCAGATCCATGATGATCAATAGTAGCAGGTGAACCACTATCTGATTTGCTTCCGCTCCCATGCTTTATTAAATCCTTGCCTTTGCATTCTAATTGCTTTATGCCTGTTGCAAAGGAAAAAAAACAAGGATCGACAAAAAAATCAATGTCAGAGAACAGGCTAATATTGTGATTAAGGAAGAGCAAATAACAAGTTTAAAAGATAACCTGGGTCTGCTGTCCCGTTCCCCTCATTTTCTTGATCCACTAGCAACTTCTGTAGCATGTCTATACCAGGGAATACAAGCATATTCATTGACCTCATTTCTTGCTTGAATGATTCCTCAACAGGAATAAAACCAAAAACTTCTGTCCATGTATGCATGAGTTCAGCAATTGCAGGGATAACCAATTTCTCAACCTTGAGAGAGCATAGAGCCTTCAAAATGGAAAGAACAAGACGAATCAAAAGCCTTTTAGAAAACACAGCAGGTAACACCACAACGGAGAGCTGGAATTATTTTGAATATCTTTTTCATGCAATTAAAACTACCAGAACGGCATGGCTCACATAGCTTACCGATTCAATGGCACAAAAAAGCCGACGGCACATCCCTTGTCGCCTATATATGTGGCGAGTTCCGATGTATGGCATCTCTGCTAACTTTGTACCATGAAACCTAACCAGAAGCAGATTTCATAATTTAAAAGAATTTGTTTTCATGATAATTGAAAAGCGAACCATAGATTGCCATTACCAATTTGAGAGGTCTTCCCTCATATAGTTATAGATAGCAAACAGTGTAATGGTCTGAATCCATTGTCACATGCATAAAATATATGGTTCCTTAAAATAAAATCTGAAGCGAGCCCCACAATGTATTCCTCAACTAAGGTAATTCGAGGGATCCCTCAATGGAACAGTATATAATTATATACACAAGGACTTTCTTAAGGGCTATCAAGCTCAACTGTAATTGGAGTGAGATCCAATATAGAATTATTGACAACAATATCAACAACATATTATTGATATTTATACAGCCGTTGATATTCTTTCAATCAGCTGTCGACGTGTTACTGATATGTTATTGACATGGATCCCGCTATCGCTACCGTTGAGTGAGATCGCGCTCAAGAAGGGGTTCGGGCACACACACACACACACACATTACACATACACACACATCAACATGCATATACTATTGTAAAGAGCACCCTGTTTGTCAATCAAATATACTAAAAATCAAACATATACCAGTAATATTTGAAAAAAAAGTACTAAAAAGGGATTCCAAAAGGCTGACGTAACTGTCAATTACTTCAATTTCCATTATTTCCTACATTTACACCTCTTCATACACTAACTCATATGTCTAATAATCCTTCTGATAAAATGTAAAAATAACCCAAGGCCCATGACTCTTTGGAGAAACTGAAAAAAAGGATAGACCGGGGCAATCCATAAAACGGAAGTAAAGAAGCAAACATGCAGCCTAAGAATGAAAAACTGCATGCATAACAAGTTAACAACTAAGATATAAAGAGCTATAAAAAATGAGAATGTACCTGATTGATGCAGCAGAAATTATTTCATCGCCTCTCTCTAAAATAGCGGTGTAGAAGCCACTGTAGTTCAGTCGATTGAAGTTTGATCTAAGAAGAAAATGGGCCAAAACAATTCATTAGTCAAAAAACCAACAGCCTTAAAAAAATCATATAACAGCATGCTTGGTACCGAGTTTGCAATTTATTAACCTTGGAAAGCCAAGCACATTATCATTTGTAAATGTAACACAACACAACATATACAGACATTTATCTAGAACTTAAAAAATTTAAGATCCCCACCTTCAATCTGGTGTGTCAAGGTCCAGATAAGATAACCAGGTCTTATTCATGAAAATCAAATAGTTGAAAAGCAAACTTTCTCAGCTGTCAACTAAATCAACAATGGAGATCAGCACTTACCCACAATTATAAAGAACATTATGAATTAAATTGATGCCGCTCCTCCTGTCAACAATAGGCAAAAAGCATTCATCCATAACAGTCAAAGCAACAGCTAGCTTAGAATTGCATTCGATCCTTTGAGGGAACCCTTCATCTTCATCAGTTCTATGAACGAGTGTCCATGAAAATCCTGATTCTAGTTCATGTTTGACCCCAAGATACTTCTTCAAATTCTCAACGAGCTAAAGAAAAACAAAATTAAAGTTAAAGTCAGTGCCTAAAAAGGACAGCACAAAAAGTTATAAGAAGTTGCATGGGAAGAAAAATGCCATTTGTACATCAATCTAAAACATATGAAATTTTGTCAAGGAAGTTGGAACAAGGTCATAACAGGAAAAAAAAATAAACACGATTATTTCACAAACAGTTTACCGACCTCTACATTTTTATAACACTTCATAAATTGACATTTAGGTAATTCATAAAGAAAATCTTAAACCTTTGCTTAATTTAAAAAACACCTTCATGGCTGACAAGGATAAAATGTCAATATTTATGGAAATACTGCTCATTCGTATTTGTAGAAATATCGGCATTGATGGAAACATTAGTGACAAAACAAGGAGAAATTTCTTTAAATATGAAAATTGTCAATAAACTTTAAGTTCAATGTTGCATCAATTCCGTGGTAATCAAATCCCCAGTTACTGAAAAGTAAGAGCATTTTAAATCTTCACTCGGTAACCAGACATCAAGAAGGCATTCATTTTCTTCCTCTGTTTTCTACTTAAGTACTTCTTCCTCTACTTTTGTTTACCTTTGATCCTTCTACAATTTTGGCTATATCTGATGGAAATATCATTGACATCACAAAAACACATCCATCTTACTCACACGTTTTGAGCTCAAAACCAAAATTAGATTATACATGTTCCCTAATTCCAGGAACTTGGACAGCCCTCTAGGGAAATAAATCAACCCTGAAATACTGATACATCAATTTTACCATCTTTGGCGGGACGACATCTTATCTTGTGACTGTTGATGTTTGCATAGAGGTTATATTTTACATCCATTTAATTCTTGAGAGTAGAACTGCGGCTGCTATAGAGATGAAAAGGAATCTCCCTGGGGGCAATTAATGCTGACCAGGGATAAGCAGGAGAGGGTTTGGCCAATGGCAATGACAATTACTATGACTAATAATGCTTGATATTTTTCAAGGTGACAAACCACATGCATTGTGGTCAACTTACGTGACTGACCTAAATATATGGGAAGCCGGAATTTATTAGAAAATTTAGGTATTACCCCCCAAGTGGGCATTATTAGTTTATAATTTCATATCCTAAGAACCTCGGTATTTACAGTCACACCTCACGTGCATACATATCAATTATCAAGTCAATAAAATTTCTGGAACCGCAAAGAAGTGATACCTCTCTGCATTTCTGCCCACAGAAGGAAGAGTCTAAACTAGGAGAAGCAGCAGGACTACCATCCATCTCCTGACAGCATGATATGTGACCTGCAAAAGCAGAAAATCATTTTTCAAGCAGTGAATCTGAAAGCAGTGGAAAGAAAAGAAATTATATAAGCAGATGCTAAAAATTTCAGAAGCAAGGAAACAAATGATGAGTACATTTTTTCCCACAGAGGCTGCAAGTGAGCAGTGCATCAACAGTTATATCATCCTCTTCCACAACATTCTCATTTGCTACCCCACAAAACTTGCATGTACAATTTGGACAGTGCCAATCACCAGGAGGAAGCATCTGCAATGAGAACAAAAGTATTAATACCTAATTATGAGTGTACAATCAGAATGAAATCATTTTGCAAATTCACAAAACTACAAAAAAATAAGTTGACAAACACTAACACTGTTTTAGCTTGCGTCTATAGTAAACTGGATCAATGTATCCACAACTTGGTGAGGCAGAACACATCTAAACAAGATTTTCCTTTCCAAAATTTACATGCAATGTCATTGAACTGATGATGTACTCACAACAACCAAAATTACAATTGAAACACAAAAGCTCAACCATAAGAGCAAAGTAGTTTAAGCATGACTGCACAAAGGCAGTCTCCCTCTCCAAACATATATGAGTTACAATCCTGATAAAGAGCATCAGAAGTGTTTGGAGCTAACTCAGATCATTCAATCTCTCCCTCCATTGATCCATAAAATTCATATATTAATCTCTCAATAGTGTCAAGACTTACAAACAAGCATTTCCCATGCCAGAAAAACATACAACCAATGCCACAATGCATATACAAACTTAAAGATGTTACAACAATCTCTAACCTTTTCTTTCAAAAGTAAACCTCACTTCATCGGACATAATATGTAGAAGGGAAAAAATAACCCAATGGCCCAAAATATATCACAAAAGAAAAGATTTACAGAACATGGACTGGTGAAAATATAGAAAGCGCCAATATATGCTGCACTCTGCAGAGAAATAATGCGACATACCTGTATATTCAAGCAGCTCTGATGAAATGTTGATGGACAGCCATCGCAACAGATCAAATCCCCACCATCCCCACAGATGCCACAAGTATCATCATCTGGATCGTCACAGTCGACTTCTACAGAGTGGAAACCAATGCGTTCAATATCCTTTTGTCTATTCCACGCATCTAACTGACATTGCAGAAGGGAAACACCCGAGTCCAAACATATATTTTGAAATGGCTGGCGCAACTTGCTTCCTGCATGAATCTCAAATTTTGAAGTTGTGAGGATTTTACTACAGCAACCACAGTGAATGCCATCTCTTGTAATCCACCCCTCCAGCATTACTTTAATCCTTCGGCGATTCATATACTGCACCTTTTGGCTCAACTGCACAGTTCCAGAGTCAACCAGCCAGGAAAGCAAAGTCCGTTTCCCAGTATATGGAACAAAGCCATCACTTTCGGAGTTAACCCCATATTTTGAACCACGAACCAACAAAGTACACCTTCCAACCTTTCTACTTTTCCTTCCATGTGGCATATGCGAACTTGATCCTGAAGATGGCTTTTCAATACCTTCATGTAGATGATTTGAGTTCACACTGGCCAAACCATTTTCACTCTTAAATGTCTTACCACCCTGCTTTAAGTAGGTGCTTAGTTTATCCTCATAACTAACACTATCCATGCTCCCTTGATCACGCTTGATACTTGTAGATCTTTTCGTACGGACTCCTCTCGCATTCTCATCCTCATCATCAACCCTTTGTTTCCTTTTCATTTCTTTCTCAATCTTCTTTCGAGTTTTCCTTGTTAATTGGCTAAGTACATCATCAGTTATAGGTGAAACCACACTAGGTTTAGCCTCATTTTCCTCCTCATCCAACTGCTTTTGAAGCGCATCATAAGCCTTAATGATGGACCAGTAAGCTGTACCTGCTGGGTTAATGTACACAGCATCTAGATAATCTCTGTTCCTTCTAGGCCTATAATCTATTGTCCAGCCTGCACTCAGCAGCATCTCCCGTATTCGTTCACGTAGTTTTTGCTTCTCTGTGCCACTACCACGTTTAACTTTACCTTCTTTGATTCTGGTTGGAGGAGTCTTTTCACATGAAGGACCACCTTCATCTTTGCAAACCACCATCTTCCTAGGTTTAGAGGCTTCGACACTCTTTGGTCCTTGTTTCAGTGATGTATCACTATCCTCTGAATCCCAATCGGAGCCTTTACTGGTCAAAGACGGCAATGATTTTCGTACATTCGGATGGTTTTTCAATGGCCTAACAACTGAAACTGGTTTCTCAGGAAGCTTTGGTTCTGAGTAAAAAGGAGGGATGATAGCATTTTTCACAATATCTTCACTCCTCAGAGCCTTTCTATTTTCTTCAGATTTGCGAAAATTCTCCAGTGGCCCACCCGCATTCTTTTTCTTCTTCACCATGACCTTCAAAACACCATTTTTACCCTGTAGCCTAATGGATTCCTCTGATTGACCTGTGAACTTGTCTCTCAATAAGGGTAGCTGAGCTCCATCCCTATTCATCTCAAACCCTCCCCTGTCAGTATGATCTCCTCGGTTCAAGCTACTCGTCCTGTCAAAGTACGAATTCTTCCTCTTGTCAACTACATGTCTACTTGAACCAGTTTCGCATTCCCTCTTAATACCACTTAGTGGCACAGGAATCGCTCCTGAAAACCTTCTTCCCCCAAACTCACCTACCCCATCACTGAACCGTTTCCTTCTCGAAATCTCCTCATCATACTCATCAAATTCATACACCTCCAACTTACTTCTCTTTCCACCACTCTCATCCAAATAACTTTTACCAATCATGCCATCCTCACTACGCCTAACCGGATCCAATCTCTCCCGCTTTTGACCAAACTCACTATTTTCAGCAATGCCCTTATCTGCAGCTCTTAAACCATTGCAAACCCGTGTAGTTTCAGGTCCCACCTTTCTACGAGGACGAGCCAATATCTCATCACTAGACCCCGATTCGCTCAATACCAACCTCGACCTCTTCTTCTCTTTCGGCTCGAAAACCTTACGAGCACTCGAAGGACCAACAGCGCCACTCAATTTCTCCGGTTTCTTCCTAACAATTAAGCAACCTGAAGAATTTTTCTTCACCAAAACCCCAGAAGGGCCAACAGATCTCACACCTTCGTCCATCTACATCAACCTCCCGAAACAAAACAAAAACAAAAAAAAAAAAAAAAAAAAAACCCTAATTCCAAAACCCCGCCCTTCAATTCATCCCAAATTCAGCAAAATCCGACACAGAAACCGTAATTCTGTCATAGCAAAAATCCCCTAATCAAAGCACACCAGATCTGAACCAAAAATATCCTAAATGCTTCTACTTTAATCTCACGGAACCCAAATACGACACCGTTCAATTGAAAGGGCAAAGGAAGATTTCACGAAAATCTTACCTCGCCGGAGAGCCCTGGAATTCCGTCACCGGAACTCCGCCGATTGAAGACGTCCGATCGCCGTGGCAATTCTCCCAATCATAGAAAGATAGGTAGGGTCAGACGGAGAGAGATAGAGAGAGAGGGGGCTGGGTTTGGATTGTAAATATATGCAATTGCCACTTTGTAAATTCCAAAATCAGAGACTTTCTTCTCCGTATGTATTTTATAATTTCCATTTTTTCTCTTTTTATTTTTTTTCCCTTTTTTTTCTGCAGATTTTGCATTTATGCGTCTACATTAATTTTCCCAGATTTCCCTCCAAATCTTCACACGACTCAGGCGCTACTGCATGAACGGTGTATGATGCGTCCACGTCAGATGAGTCTATAGCTTCACTGGGTCGGGTAAATGACGTGGCGGCATTCCGGTGGGAGAGGTACACGGGATTGGAAACTGTTTTTACAGAGTTAGCTTCCGACTTCACTTTTGTTGTTTTGGGAAAAGATTTCCTCTTAATACATCAAGTCTAGGGATCTAGATTATTGAAATTTGATTTAACCGTTACAAATACGTATTCACTTTAAAAGTTGGAATTCCTACTGATGTATTTTGTTGGATCCATCAGCACTGTTTTAACATACCGTTTAACTCGAGAACTAAAATATAATATGTGCAGTCTTATATCAAAAAGTAAAAAATTAACGTGCTATCCACGAGCGCTAGAGATCTTTACATGAATTATGCTATTGGGCAAAAATATTAACTAAATAAATACACTTGTCAGATAGAAAAAAATATGTGACTAACGTCATGCTAATATCAAACATGCTTTAAATTGCTTGAGCATTTAGGCGGGCATGGCTTGCCTCACCACTTGCCCTCTTAAGTTGCATACGGAATGGGTGAAGGTGCTTCATAGCTTTTCTCATTTATTTTTTATTTTTTATTTTCTGGACCTTAGAACAAAGAATTTGCAAGGCTGCTTTAGTTTGATTTTTTTTCCTGTCTTATCATCATGGTGTACAAGGTTGAGCAATATAATTGAATCTTAAAGTATTTCAATAGATTAATTGTCAAAATAGTAACGAAGAAAAAGAAAAATACTTGTTGCCTAAACACTTGTATCGTCAAGCACATTAGTTCGCGAAACAAACAAAATGATATCGGTCTGACGTTGCTTCACTTTAGTTTTCTTCTTCTACCATAGTTCATCGAATGCCCTAACAAAGATGACAAAAACAATCAGAAACAACCCTAATAGTAATGTACTCTAGAATTGCAAATGTCTTCAAAGTATAACGAGAATGTGTACGCATAGACTAGATAAGCATATAAAACTGGCATATTACAATCAAGCGAAATTCTATGGTGGGAACTAGGAATTTGATTGCCATGTGAACATTTTCTTAAGAATTAACATGTTCCTGCTATACAGACGAACTCTAATGAGCAGAAATAACAAGTGGAAAAGAAGTAGAACCTAAGCGCAGACGTAACCACAGAGGGCAAAAGTGGAGAATTGGCTAGTGTAGTTGCCGTTCTCGTCTAGATGTCCAATGTTAATCTTAAAAGATAACCAATGCTCTTTGATAAATATAAACTCATAATTGTTGTAAGCTCAACTCAATAATTATGAGCTAGCTTTCTTATTCATTATATAGACTTATAGTGATAAGGTTGTTACACTTTGAGATAAATACAAGTAGTTTAAATGTATACAAAATCTGTCAAATGAACCGTTGAACAAATAGATAGAGTTTTGATGAAGATGGACTGTGCTTGAGAGATGTCTACGGATCAAGTTGATCTTCATTCAAACAGGTTTGTTATGGATTTGAGCGGGAGAAAGAATTTTGAATTGTTGCTGACGTGGATTGTGGATTTAGGTTTGCAGATTGAACTAAACTGGGCTTATCACTCCATCGCAAGCTGACGGGACGTTGACAAACTGGAAGCTTGGAGATGAGATAGTTGAAACGCTAAGAAGATAACCCTTTGGTTAGAAAATTTACTATTTGATCAGTGGTTGCAACATATCCAACTCTAAGATCTTTTCTAATGACTTTTTCTCAAACGTAGTGATAATCCACTCCAACATGTCTCATGTGTGCCTGATAAATAGGATTGGAGGCAACATCAGTTGCACTAATGTTATCGCACTAGAGACGATGAATAGAAAGATAAAGATGTAGGTCTCTGAAAATTTTGTGAAACCATGACAAGTGCGCTGAAGTATATGTAAATTGACGATACTCCGCTTCAGTACTGGATCGCGAGACTCCACACTGCTTTTTGAACTCCATGAAACTAAGTTGTTACCAAGAAATGTGTAATGACCACCAGTAAATTGGCAACCATCAGGATTATAAACCATCAATCATCATGATCACTGACACAATCAACATCCACAAAAGCAATGATGAAGAGAACTTGGTGTATAAACAATGCCATGATCATGTGTTCCCTTTAAATAACAGAGTATTCGTTTCATTGCAGCCCAGTGAGCAATGGTTGGAGAGTGCATGCATTGGCAAACTTGATTAACGGCAAAAGCGATGTTTGGGCATGTGAACAACAAGTATTTGAGTGCTCCCACAACACTACGAAATATCGTGCCATCAGAGAGAGGTTCCCCTTCATGCAAACTTAAACGTTTCCCACTAGATACTGGTGTGGAGAGGGGTTTAGCATCGATCATGTTCGTTTTCTTGAGAAGATCTAGAATGTATTTAGACTGAGTAAGATACATATAAGAAGCAGTGCGTTGAATATTCATTCCCAAAAAATAATGTAAGGGCCCAAATCTTTCATGGAGAACTTTTGTCTAAGTTGTTGGATGAACTAAGCAAGTTAAGCATTATTGTTACATGTGATCAATATATCATCAACATAGATTAATAGATAAATCACTGTTGATCTATTAAGATATGTGAATAGGAAGGGGTCGGTCTGAGAAACAGTAAACCCAAGATCTTCAAGATGATGAGAAAAACATTGAAACCAAGCACAGGGTGCTTGTTTCAAACCATATAACGATCGACAAAGCCAATAAACATGTGATGGAAATTGTTGATCAATAAAACCAGCAGGTTATCTCATGTAAACCTCCTCAGTCAAATTGCCATGGAGAAAGGCATTTTGCACATCCAGTTGTTGAATCGGCCATTGGAAGTGAAGGGCAATATACAAAACAAGACGTATAGTGGCATGAGTGACCATTAGACTCTTCCCAAAATCAACTCCTTGTTGATGAAAATCATTTGCAACGAGTCTAGCCTTGAATCTTTCAATAGAACCATCGAACTTGCTTTTAATATGATAAACCCACTTGTTAGGAATGACATTTATGGAAGAATGAAAGAGGACAAGGACCCATGTGCATGTGCGTTGGAGTGCATTGAACTCATCAGCTATAACATGTTGCCACTAAGGAAATTTATTTGCCTGAGAAAAACATTTTGACCCAACCAAAATATTAGTAGCAACATTAAGACAAGAATACTTTGGGTTTGGTTTTTGAATGCCATCACAAGCTCTTGTAACCATTCCATGAGAGGATTGCTGAATTGGTCCGACCAATAGGTACATTGGCAACTTCCATGGTCATGGGATAAGGGAGAAAGATGTATTGGTGGGATTGGAAGGGTTGGGTTGGGGTAAAATGTGTGGTAGTGTGGTTTGGCTTATAGTGGTGTGGGAATTAGGATTAAGATGAGGATTTGGGATAAGATTTGGGTTGTGGTGTGATGGCTGAAATTATGGGCAGAGGTGGTGTTGTATTAGGATTAGGATTAGGATGATAGAACGATGGGTTGTAGGGGCCAATGTCTAGGATAATATTTGGGGTGTTAGTGGATGACAAGACTGGAGTTGAAATAACATCTTTGTATGGAAAACTATGCTCATTAAAAATGACATGACGTGAAATGAAAAGAAATTCCCGTTGAGGGATCTAAATATTTTTTAACCTTGATAATGTAAAGAATAACCCAAAAATATGCATAACTTTGAACGAAATTCCAACTTATGTGCCGTGTATGGACATGTGTATGGGAAACAAGCACAGCCAAAAACTTTGAGAAATTCATATTGTGGTGGCTTGGAAAAGAGTTTTTGAAATGGAGAGTTACCACCAAGAACTTTGGTTGGAAGACGATTAATAAGGTAATTTGTGGTATGAAAAGCATCACCCCAGAAAGATGTAGGTAACGATGCATGGGCAAGAAGTGTAAGTCCCATTTCAAAAAGATGTCTATGTTTACGTTTTGCAAAACCATTTTGTTCGAGATGGTGAGGGTAAGAAAGATGATGATGAATGCCATGATGATTAAAAAATTATTGGGTAAATCTCAGTTTATTATCCTCAAGTTTCGTGGTTTTCAACATTTGGTACATGAAGTTTTTTTCGTTCCAGAGTCATACCTAAAGTGTTAATTTTGGGACAGTCTCATACATCCGTTAGTCTGGCTATTAAGTCTTCCATTAGCTGATGACATAACACCACGTGTCATTAAGAGGTCCACTTGGAAATTAAAAGTTCAAAAAAAAAAAAACACACTCGTCTTCTAGCTCCCCCGACCACCTCCCTCCCTCCCTCTGCAACCCCTCTCCTCTGCACACACCTTATCGCTCATCTCCACTCTTTTGTCCACCAGAAACACCTCCAATATCGCCTCTAGCACAAACTTCACCGGATCGACACAATCGCCCAAAGCCAGAGGGATGTGTGACCTCAGAGCCTCAAATTCATTCTTCTTCGCCGTCACGAACCTCCAGAATTCATCTTCAAGCACAACGACTTGAGATTCATCAGCAACCCCTCGCCATCGTCCACCTTTCAATACTCGTCGCTGCGGGCCCTCTATATTCTTTACCCTCCTCCTCTACCTTATTCCACTTCCAAACCCTAAAAAAACCAAAGAAATTCACCTTTAATTGCAAATGAGCATCTTCCCCAAGCCCTAGAAACCCCATTGCTCAATCTGTCACACCCCGGGCCCGAAAATATTAATTTCGGGAAATGATATTGGTGACAGCTCAAAAACTTTGCTTTATTTCACAAAATTTTAAATCATGATTCTCTATTTATATTCCTTAACTCCCTTTCAATAAACTTAAACATAATTAATTTATAAGGCATGTGCCTAGGCTTTATATTAAGTCAAAATTTACTTCTAATATCTCAACTTCTTAACAGAAATTAATACTTGATTATTTAATCTTACTTATTTTATGGCTGCATCTAACATCTCGTTAGACTGCCTACGTACCCTAAACCGGGATCAAGCCATTCGTAGTTCACAATTCATTATTTACCAATTTCCAAACATATTCTCGTAACCACCATATTCAACACTAACCTTCATAATCCAATTCATATCAAATGGTTGCAAATTATAGATTTAGAATATCAAAATTTACATGAAAAATGGCAACGTCGGTTCCCTGGCCGAGAGTTGCTGCGCCTGCCGCCCTGCTGCCCAGGCTCGCAAAAAAATCAACTATTTCTAAACATTCTAAAAAATGATAGAAAATAAGATCTCAAAGAGTAGAGCAAACTTTATACCTGCGGCCAAGTCCAATTTTTCCTGGAAAGACTCCAATTTCCCTCAGTTTTCTTGATTTGACTCCAAACAGGCTTCGACGTCCCAACCATTGCTTGGGCTTTTGTTCCTAGGGTTAAGGGAAGTCTATTAGTAGTGGTGGTTGACATGATAACATTCAGAAATGATGAAATTTTCCATTATGCTCCCTGCAAACCCGTGGTGGGTTATCCTGAAATTAACCCATTTAACTTGGTTTGTTTTGATGAAATTGGGAGAGGATTGGATGCTAGGTCAATTTTTGGTGGTGTGTGGCATCTAATCACCGAAGAAATTTCCTGAAAACAGTGTCGAAGATCATCAATTTCGCCGAGTCGAGCCACGGGTCATGGGATGACCTGGTTTGGTTGGGTGAATTCCCTTTGTTCCTCTCATTTTCTTCCCTCTCCTTTCTCTTCTTTCCCTTGGCCCTCTTTGGTCAGTCCTCCTCTTCCCATTTTTCCCCTTTTCTTTTCCAACCGACTTCCTCCCTCCTCTCCTGTCAGCCACTCCTGTGGCATATTTCCACCACAACACCCCAAAATCTAGAATTTTCCAAATCATGGTTAAATGACCATTTTGCCCTTACTTTCGTTCGCTTTTATTTTATTCGTTATAATTTCGTTTGACGAACGATTTTCGCCTACACACTCATAGAATCGAATTCTATCAAATTATGCTAAGAAATACGAAAAGATATATAAGAATAAAATACGTCCTCGTATATCTACGTTATACCACTAGGGCTTTTTTTCCTTTTCCCACACATCGATAAAATTTACGACGTAAATTATAATAATTTCCAGAAATAAAACTTTAAAATTCCCAATTCTATTTTCATAACCATAAATCGATTTATTTTCGATTTTCTCAACATATTAACTCAATGATTGAAGAATCACCACGATGCATATTCATAAGTTCACTACGCAATTGGAGAAGACATTTAGTGGACTGAGAAGCGTACCTTTCACGGAGGTAAGTCTAAGCAGAATAAGAACTTGTCTTACCAATGATCGGAACGAGAACGGTGGGATAGATAGAGCTATTAATCCAAGAAATGACTATAACATCTTGTTGTATCCAGGCTTCATAGTCTGGATTGACAGCATTTGTGATGTTCCCTTTAGTATATTTCAGAAAAGCGGGTGGACACTTGCTCATTCTGTCGACATAAGCCACCAGATTCATGCTTCTAAGCTAGGGAAACATCTGGGCTAGCAATAAGGGATAGTTGGTCGTATCCAACTTGATTGTCAGAAAATTAGAAGCATTGGGAAATGTGGGAAGGACAATTAGGTTAGACGAGGATGCCATTTTTGGAGGAAAAAAAATGAAGCTTTAGGTCGTAAGACTTTAGCTCTTGGATACCATAAAAGATAACCAATGCTCTATGATAAATATCAATTCAGAATTGTTGTAAGCTTAGCTTAATAATTATGAGCCAGCTTTCTCATTCATTGTCTAGACTTTACAATGATAAGGTTGTTACACTTTGAGATAAATACAAGTAGTTTAAATGTATACAAAATTTATCAAAGAATTGTTGAACAGATAGATGAAGTTGTGATCAGGATGGACTGTGCTTGAGATATGTCTGCTGATCCGGTTGATCTTCATTCAAAAAAGTTTGTTGTGGATTTGAGCGGGAGTAAGAACTTTGAATTGTTGTTGACGTGGACTGTGGATTTAGGTTTGCAGATTGAACTTGACTGGGCTTATCAAATCTGAACGGACACGTCATCCTTCGAAGTGATCAGCCTGTGGGTGGCCAAAATGCACATCCACACACAAACCACACAATTTCAACACAAACCCTCAAATTAAAATCACAAACACAGACTATCACATCTCAGCCCCGCCTTCCCCGTAGCACGATATTGTCCGTTTTAGGCCCCGACCACGCCCTCAAGGTTTTGTTTCTAGGAACTCACTCGAGAACTTATCAGTGGGTCACCCATCTTGGGATTGCCCTCGCGCGTTTTCGCTTAACTTCGGAGTTTCTATGGAATCCGAAGCCAGTGAGCTCCCAAAAGGCCTCGTGCTATATAGAGGTGGGCATGTACATATAAGGCACATCACCCCCTATTCGTTGGTCGATATGGGATGTTACAATCCACCCCCTTGGGAGCCTGACGTCCTCATTGACACACTCGCACCACACAGTAGAGTGGCTCTGATACCATTCTGTCTTATCCCAATCTCGACTTTGCCGTAGCACGATATTGTCCATTTTAGACACCAGTCACGCCCTCACGGTTTTGTTTCTCGGAACTCACACAAGAACTTCCTAGTGGGTCACCCATCGTAGAAATGCTCTCGTCTGAACTCACTTAACTTCGGAGTTTCGATGGAATTCGAAGTCAGTAAGTTCCCAAAAGGCCTCGTGCTATATGGAGGTAGGCATGTACATATAAGGCGTAGATGATCCACTCCCCTAGGTGATGTGGGATCTAACAATCCACCCCCTTAGGGGCTCTACGTCATTCTCAGCACATATCTGGCTAGGGATTGGCTCTGATACCAAATTGTCACATCCCGACCCTAGGTCCACCACATCTCAGGCTCAACTCTGCCGTAGCACGATATTGTCTGATTTGGGCCTCGACCACGCACTCACGATTTTTTTTTTTGGGAACTCATGCGAAAACTATCCAGTAGGTCACTCATCCTAGGAATGCTCTCGCCCGAACTCGCTTAACTTAGGAGTTCCGATGGAACCCGAAGCCAGTGAGTTCCCAAAATGCCTTGTGCTATAGGAAGGGAATCATGTACATATAAGGCACATCATCCATTCTCCGTTGGTTGATGTGGGATATTACAATCCACCCCCTTTAGGAGCCCGACGTCCTCGTCGACACACTTGCATCGAACGACATAGTGGCTCTGATACCAAATTGTCACATCCCGGCCCTGCCTCCACCGTAGCATGATATTGTCCGATTTGGGCCCGACCACGCCCTCACAGTTTTGTTTCTGGGAACTCGCACGAGAACTTCCCAGTGGGTCACCCATCCTGGGATTGTTCTCGCACGATCTCGCTTAACTTCAGAGTTCCTATGGAATCCGAAGCCAGTGAGCTCCCAAAATGCCTCGTGCTATATGGAGGTGGGCATGTACATATAAAGCACATCACCCCCTCTCCGTTGGTTGATGTGAGATGTTACACAGACAAACAAACAATGAGCATGATTTTTTTTAATCAAAATTAGAGATTGAATACCATTTTCTGGGAATGTAAAGCTCAGTGATAATTCTCTTCTTGTTCTGCATCTTGCTACTGAGTCCAGCAAAAACACAAGTTAATCTCAATTTCTTTTTCCTATGATTTCAAACATATATATTTTAACGATTTTGTAAGGTCACATCGTTATGTATTTCAACAATATGTGTAAAAATCTATTTCTTTTTTACATGCATTAGGAAGAAGAGTGTACAAAATATGTGTCTCTTGACCCTCGACATACATACACACACATATATATGGCAAACAATTAAATTTCAATGTTAGAAAAAGAATATCTAGCAAATACATACATACACACACATATATATGGCAAACAATTAAATTTCAATGTTAGAAAAAGAATATCTAGCAAAATAGTAATGAATACAAATAATTTTACAAGCATAATTAATAGGATTAGTCTAAAAATCAGATAAATTCATAATTTTTGGTAATTGAGCTCCATATAATGGAATTGTACAAAAATTGAAAAGGGAGATTGTAAATTTCAGTTCATAAATCGTTAGAAAATTATATAGTAATGCATTTCCAAGGCAAATTCGAAGATACAGAAAGTAGGGAAGATAATGAAGGTAACACCGTAAAGTAACAGCGGCGCGGATGAGATTGGGAGGTGGATGAGACGACTCCTCCGGCTGAAGACTCAGAAACGAAAGGATTTCTTTCTGCTGTTAGCGCGTTTTATTTTTGATTTTTTACTGTTTTTTACGACATTATCTAGTCAAGGCCCAAAGGCCACGTATGAAGGAAACTAACCGGCCCAATCCATCTGGAAGGGAACATATCAGATCAGAAGTTAGAAGCCATCTGGAAGGGAACATATCGGATCAGCAATTCGAAGCCCAATATACTGTTGCCAAGAACAGTAAAACAAATGGCATAGCACTAAGCTTTCTCCTGACAGTCCGAGAGTCTTACCTTGTTTTCTAAGTAACATTAAACAATTACAAGTTGGAATATATAACAAAGTGTTGTAAAATCGACGGTGGGTGTAGTGGAATAAAAGAAACAAGACACAAAATTTACGAGGTTCCTCTACAGTCAGTGTGACTGGAGTACGTCATCGGGGCAGCAGTGGTGCTTTCATTATAATTTGGAATAATAGGAGTACAAAAAATAACTCTCTCTATTATCTCCTCTCCTCTTCCTCTCATTTCTCCCTTCCTCTTTCTTTTCCTTCCTTTCTCTCCCGTGAACCTCTCACATTCATCTATCTCTCTGTTGTGTTTCATAAGGCTTGCTTTTATAGAAGCAAGTCACAAGCAGCAAAGTGAAAGGCAAATGAATGGGTTAGTGGCCAGCCATCCATTCACCTTTACAACACTCCCCCTTGGATGGCCACAAGTCTTCAATTGACTCGTTAAAATCTTGATCTGTTTTGAATGCTCCCCCTGATTTCAAACCATTTAGGCTGATCGTTGATCATTCTGCTTCAATCTCTTTAGAGAAAAAAGTTGTCGAAAGAGGTGCTTTACTTGTTGTTAACTTTCCACAGGCTTGTTCTTGAACTGGGCTAGAGGACTTTCTGCTAGACTTGCATCCAAAGGTCTGAATTTACTCATTTGATCTGGAGCAGATTTGATTCAAGTGTGGTGGACACTTGATCTTGAATCGGACTTGTGATTTCTTCAAGGACTTTCGAGGCTTGATCTTGAATGAAATTGTATCGTGAAAAGCTTCACGTGGCAAGTGATCTTCGACTTTGTCGGGGATGAATCAGCACGTGTTTGTTGCGCTTGTCTCCACATGCTCCTAATGTATCATTTTCACTTTCCTTACTTGCTCACATTGCTTAAGTAGTATTTTCACTGCTTTTCCCCCATGCATGTGTGGCATATTCTCCTGCAGTGTTTGCCTTCTGATGCAAGAGTGGAATGCAACCCTAGCATTTGGATGGTTCGTCACTTCTTGGTGACTGGAGACCCAGCTCCAACAGTTGAAGATGACTACTCAAGAGCAATACTAGGTAAGCAATCAGGAAAGGTTCCAGGCAGTCGGTTCCTTACCGGGAGTTTGAGTGGAGGTTTCAACATATTGCTTTCTTTATCCTTGTCTTTGCAGGCAAGAACATGGACAAAGGAAAGGACAGGGAAATTGCATGATATGAGATAATCTTGCTCTGGTCCCTGAAGATATGTGATAATCTTGCTCTGGTGTGACATGTTTGAAGAGGTATTCTCGGAGATGAAGAAAACTGAGTATTTCGAGATGCTATGTTGAAGATGCATTCTCGGGGATGAGGAAGAGTTAGGTATTCTTGCAGTGTTGCGGGTCTGCCTTGTTATGGAGAACAGATGTCGACATATATAGAGATTTCTCAATAGCAAGTGGTGGTGCTGTGCTTTTACTCTTGTCAGCAACTGTGGTGTAAATAGAACAGTAAGATTTACGCGTTTTCAACTTTGTCAGAGATCTTTGACAAAGTTGCACGCGATATCTGAAAAGCTGAGATTACGTCTGAAAAATGCCAACGAACTTATTCAGGAAAATCTAGCTTTTGAAATTCGGAGAGCGGTGCCTCTTCGATCTTTGAACAAGTGGCTCTGCTGCCTCTTCTTTTATAGAGACATCAATTGTGTTCAAGAGTATGCTTCAGAAAGTTGCTGCCTGTAGAAATTTCCTCTATCTTGCACTTCTGAAATTTTATTTGACCTCTGTTTTTCCTTCATCATTTCTGAAAAATGACTTGCCCATCTAACATTTGCTTAGATTTGAGTCTTAAGAGTGATACAGATGAGCAGCGTCAGGATAATATATGGCGCCCGTCCTTCTTATCTTCTAATGGTCCTTTTACGGTTGGGGACTCTGTGATGAAGAATAACATAACCGCTACTGTGGTAGCTATGAATCTTCTCACTCCAAGGGATAACAAGATCATTTCAGAACGGTCTGAAGAGTCGGCTGTTCAAGACTCCTTGGCTCTCAGTGTTCAGTGTGCTGGTTCTGTTTCCAATATGGGCCAACGCCTACTTGCTCAAACTCGCCAAGTTGAATCATTGATGGCGGAGGTGGCAAGTCTTAAATAAGAGATCAGATGGCTCAAGCACGAGAATAGGGTGTTACACGTGCTTGCAAATAGTTACTCTACGAGCATGAAAAGAAAGCTCGTCCAACTGCAGGAATCCGAAAGTCGGATTCAAAGTGATCACCAGAGGTTTGTTGCTAGATTCCGAAAGCAACTGATGCCTTCCCCTTCTGGTGTTTTGCTACGTACTGGGGTGCCACATGATCAATCTCCAGTGCCTCCCCCTTCTGGGGTACTTCCGAGTACTGAGGCTTCACATGAGCAACCTTTGTGAAGGCTCCATCCTGTTTGTTTGTTTTAACTCATGTGTATGTACATATCTGTAATTTCTTGGAGATATTAATAAATAAGCTTTATTTCATTCAATGTATTATGCCAAATACAATAAAGCATATACTTCACTAAGATGTGGTACTTCTGGACCAAGTATTAATTTATTTTTACCCTCACGAAGATAAATGATTATTCTTAGTGTCTTCATCATATGAGTATTCAACTCATAATCTTCAATCCATATGGTTCTTTTAATATCATAAATATCATGGATAAGATTCGTGTTGGTAGATTGTTCAATCTGCAGCTCGAGACAATAATTCCTTCAACACTTTATAATTTTTCTAGACTCTTCAGGAGTCCCAATTTAATATCATCAACTCTTCAAGAGTTATCATTTAATGTCATTGACTCGTGCAAGAGATTTTAGTATGTTGCAACAATATCATACTGATAGTACTCACTAAGGCAATTTATATCATCCATTGATATTGAGTATATATTTTATGCTTTACCCTTCAGGGGCTTACTTCAAGCAATTTGAATCCTTCAAGGATTTTCTACACTTCATGACACATTTTCCTTTGGAATTTATACAGAGCAATTTGCTCCCATGTATACTTGAGGGATTTACTTATGGAGATATAATGTGGGCGACTCACAACCCTTCGTATATAATTCTCCATTCATATGAACTCGTTTACAACCTTGTGTCATATCATGTAAGTGTATTACACTGTATTACAAATGCCCATATATAACCTCCTTGGTTCAACATCTTTTGGCTATAAATATATATAGGTTCATTTGCCCACGTTCTTACAAAATTGTAATGGAATTGCCTTTCTCCATTTTGGCCAATAATTTTTCTTTTGTCGACGAACAAAAGAACGTGGCTCAATATTAACACAGCTCATTGATAAATTTAGTAGCTACTTGTAAAAACCAAAATTACCATTGGTTATCATCAATCCGTGATCCCATATTCTCATGTGCATGCGCATGCATAAAAACTTTTCATTTCTTTGGATATCCATTGCCTCTTCAAGGGCATGACGCTATCTTTTCCAGGATAGTCATAATTTAGAGAATGTGGATCATAACCTCCTCTTGAGCGTTATAGAGCTTGGATTTTAATCTCCACTTCCGGGAGTTGAGTCATTGGAACCTATATGTCTATTATGCTCCATGTATGAGACATCAACATTCCCATGTCTGTGGATTGTCCTATCTGGGACGTGTATCCATGCGGTGACTGTCATGCTTCTGGCATGCAACAGTTATGCTTCGGGAATGTAATAGTTCAGTAGTGCCATATTATTCTTCTTTCGAATAACTGAACCTTTTGAGTCTAAAAATCTGCCACGCTTCAGGCGTGCAACAGATAAATCATTTACTGTCTCATTATTTTATCCAACAGAGACATCAATTCTTGTAGGCACATTTGCAGTAAGTATATATGATTTCATCACTTTCATTGCATCATTCAATTATTCTTACTTCATTTTTTCATTGATTGCTTCGTAAATCAAAATAAGACAAATTCTTTTTGTTCTTCTGAAACAGTCTTTTCTCATCATTCTTCTGGAATGATATTTTCTCATCATTCTTCTGGAATGGTGTTATTTTCTCCCCCTAACGGCGGGAAAATTATCTTATCAAAATGATAGTCCGCAAACCATGCGGTAAACATATCCCCAGTCAAGGGTTCTAAATATTGAATGATAGATGATGAATCAAATCCAACATAAATTTCCAGTTTTGCGTTGATGCCTTATTTTAGTATGTTGTGGCAGTGCAATAGGCACATTGATAACACAACCAAAAACTCATAACTGTATAATGTTTGGCTTGTGCCCAAACACAAGTTGTACTGAGTAGTATTGATGGTTGGCAACAGATCTCAACCAAATTAATATTGCATCATGTAAAATGACATGTCCTAATGTAGAAAACTTGGCAATTTCATTTTCATGAGCAGAGCGCGGGTAGTCAATTTCATCCGCTTAATAAATACTTCTACTAAGCCATTGAGTATGGACATAAGGAACTTCTGGTCCTTATTTAATAGTCTGTAGACTGAGACTCTTATGGCTTTTATTACAATTAAGTTGAGGCACTGCGGCACTTCAAACTTACAGTACTCATCAAGGAACTTCATGTCCTGATCTTGAGGATCAAGGGACTTCATGCCCGATCTTTTTGCATGATGGAACTTCAGGTCCAATCATTTTTTATATGATAAGGATCAAGAAACTGCAAGTTCTGATCTGTTCAAGGAACTTCGGGTCCTTGTTATATACTCATCGTAACAAAAGATAAGTACAATAAATAAATTAAAGCAATATGCGGTAATTCCAGTCATAGTAAATAAATTGCATTTAAGTAAATAAAGCTTGTGACAAGGGCTTTAATTCAGCACCATTCACATAAATCAAAACTTAAAGCAGTAGGTGGTAAAACCGTCCATGATAAATAAATTGCTTTAAAGTAAATAGAACTTGTGACATGGGCTTTAAACCAACACCATGCACATAAATATCAAAGTTTTAAAGCAAAGGGTAATAATTTTACCCACTGTAAATAAATTGCTTTAAATAAATAGAGCTTGTGAAAGTGTTTTAAGCCAACACCATTCACATAAATAAATAGTATCAAAACCTTTTATTTTGTCACATGCTGCACAATTCCTTTGATTTTTAGCTTTTTCAAGCTCATCAGTCTCTTTCCTTATCTCCTGATTATGTATTATCCCTCCTTGTCTTTTTGTTATTATTATTTTTTACTTTCCACATGGTGCCGTGCACCTTTGTCTTCATTTCCAATTTCTTTTCTTTGTTTATTATTTCTTCCACATGGTGCCAAAGCACCAAAAACCTTTTCTTTATTTTATTTATCTTTTCATATGGTGGTGTAGGCTATGGTGTGGTTGTCAAACATGGTAGATCAGACAAGCTTTCCATCTCCATTATTTGCGCCAGCATGCATCTGCAACTTCTGCAAAAATAGAGAAACAAAAGCTAATGCCATGAAAGATCAAAGAAAAGTTTTATACCATCCTTCTTGATGTGAATCTCTATGTTATTGGTGCGGCTGCTTCCTGCCTATTACAGAGAAGTTTTGTTAACAGTGACATGAAGTTTGCCGTCTTCCTTGATCTCCACTTGCAGCTGCTGCTTAAGCAGATCACCACGTGTTCTGAAGGGACATCGGACAGCGTGGGCGCAGCCGTCAGGTGAGGATGACAGAGTCTGTCCTCCGACGCCAACGACGATAAGGCAGATGAGTGCCATGGTGAAGATGCTTAATCTCGAGTCCTTGAAGATGATGATATTAGGTGCCTGCTTGCTCATACAGGTCATCAACAGTAACCAAAGATGACAGCAAGCCAAATAGAGCTCAAGCTGATCTTGTGATTTCTCCATGGGTCTGAGATAAGGCCAACAATTCTCGTTTCTTTCCACCGACACGAGAGCAACTCGTGCTGATAACGTGTTGTAAAATCAACGGTGGGTGTAGTGGAATAAAAGAAACAAGACACAAAATTTACGAGGTTCCTCTACAGTCAGTGTGACTGGAGTACGTCCTCGGGGCAGCAGTGGTGCTTTCATTATAATTTGGAATAATAGGAGTACAAAAAATAACTCTCTCTATTATCTCCTCTCATCTTCCTCTCATTTCTCTCTTCCTCTTTCTTTTCCTTCCTTTCTCTTCTGTGAACCTCTCACATTCATCTATCTCTCTGTTGTGTTTCATAAGGCTTGCTTTTATAGAAGCAAGTCACAAGCAGCATAGTGAAAGGCAAATGAATGGGTTAGTGGCCAGCCATCCATTCACCTTTACAACACAAAGGTTCTAATAGTGGGCTTGTTTTGTGTGGTCTTTGTTGATTCCTTCTTTTCCTTTTTCTTTATGTAATTATAAAAATCAAATGTCACACTCAATTTGTTAAAATTTCATGCCTAATGTAAGAGATAATGGCACATAACAATAACAACCGAGCCTTATCCTATTAAGTGAAGTCTACTGTATAAATCTTAGTATGTAACAATGGAAGGAACCATTCATTCTGACGTGCAAGTGATAGGCTAATAGATTCGAAATAACTCATTAAAAGTAGAAAGAAACTGTATGCTTTGATGACAAACTGTAGTTTGCTTGTAAGAAGAAACGGTTCTTAATGTTTCTAGAAAAATGAAATCAAGTTACCAATTCTCATGTCAAAAAATAATGTTATGTTTGTTGAAGCATGTCAATTTCACGTCTGAAACCTTACTTAATGGTTCCACTACTAATTGCACCAAAAAATTCTGTATAAAACTCACCTCTTCTAGATTGCAAATATGGTTAAGTTAAGAAGAATTGTTGTGAGTATGAATTTAACATTGGGAAAAAAAAGGACATTACATGTGCTTATAAGTAGTTGGACTACTCTTCATATTGCTAATTGGTTTTACAATGAAACTTAAAATTTCTTTATAATATCAAAGTAAGTTGCCCCATGTGTGAAACTCAATAATCACACGTGTTTCACATCACCCGATTTACATTGTCCACATATTACACTTAACCCCCCCCCCCAAGTTAGGGGCCGTGTTCAGAGCATAAATCTCATTAAATCTCATATCTGAAGAACAATGAACTTTGCATGTGCTTATAACTAATTAGACTACTCTCTGCATTGACAATTAATTTTACAATGAAATCTAATTTTTTTTCAAAAACAATATCAATATTTAATTAGTAATGAACTGCTACATCAACATTGAAACTTCGATGGTGTTTTCTTGATCACACGTTTAGATGGTAAAGTAAGAGATGTGTAAATGGGAATAAATGGGGAGGTTAGGCCATCTCCAACCAATCCGGCCAGAGGGTTAGATGGTCGAAAATAGTCCGAAATGACATGAAAACCGTCTCCAACCGAAAGCTAGGCCAAAGAGCTTGTGGGCCCCATCGGGCCAAAAAAAAAAGAATCAAGCCAACTGATTGGCCCAAATGAGCCAGCCAACTAGCCCGGGCCATACGCAGAATGGCTTGCAAGCGGAAGGCGAAGGCCGTGACTTAGGAGGTTGCTGTAACTAATGATCATGGAGAGGAAACGAGGTTTCTTGGGAAAAAGCTTATTCCCAATTTCATCAAATTTCAGGCTCCAATTGAAATTTTTGACCTCTGATCAAATTGAAATTTGAAATTTAGGGCTTTGATTGGGGGAAATGGCGATGCTTTTGGAGGATATTTTGAAGTCGGTGGAGCTCTGGTTAAAGCTGATCAACCCCAGCCTTATGTGGACCCAAATCTCGACCCCATTCTGCTAGTATCGGGCACCGCTGGTTCGGTCTTGAATGTCGTTGATGAAGAAAGTGGTGCGGAATTAAACAAAAGCTAATTTGTGGCCTTTCATTCTCGTGCAGGTGCACTTGGATATGTCACTTCTACCTTTTTAAATGGAATGTCATTTGTTGATGGGTGGGAACATAATCTTTTTATATCAAAATGGAGCATGCACCAACTGGTATGAGTCCATTTCTAAAGGTTGTGGAATTTGAAACAAAAATATAATCTTTTTACGGGATGAAGTTATTTGTTAAAAGAGAGAATGTTTTAAAATTAAAACAAAAAATAAAATAAGATGGTAGAAGTATTTGATAGTAAAGCATTTCACAAACATTTATTTCTTCTTTGCATTCATTTTTTTTCTATTGAGGTTTGTTGCAATTTTCCAGCTTATTGAGTGCCCATCAATATATGAATTGATGAATTGTTGTTTTTAAATTTAAGTTGTAGTTTTTAAATTTATGTTGTTGTAGTTTTAAATTAAAATAATAAATTATGTTTGGCCCTATGTGACACTTCCCGACCCAGAATGTCCACTAGGATTCCGAATCGAGTAATGCTGGCCAACACCTGGAAGGTGATGAAGCCATAAAGTGTAGTGATGTGGAAAATGTGAATAAATTTAAACCTAATAGTGCCTAAGTATAAAAGTGTGCTGGTGAGCGGAAATGAGCCCATTTCACACGTGATGTCAGAGCATAAGTAAAGTACAGTAAAGTAGGATGAGAATTATACCATTCAAGGTAATCTCCAATAACAATATTTGCCAAGAATCCTCGTTGATACGAAAGCTCAGCTACTAAAACTTGGAAATAAAGTTTTAATAAAACCTTTCTGAAAACGTTATAACCCGTCGTCGTAAAACAAGTATAGTTTCCAAAATATACATACTACGTATAGTATAAAAATGCTTACCATCACCAACAATACCTTAAGGATGCCATACATCACAACTTTCATAAACAAGTACATGATGTTCGTAATCACATATTTTCGCCTAAATAAACATATCACATCGAATGCTCATCGACCGATGCTGACACACGAGTTCATGCAAAGGTATTCTGACATGAACAGGACTAGGTATAATAATAATATACGCTCTAGTACTGCAATCACGTGAAGACTGGCACTATGCGCAACACATACAAGTCGGAGTTGCCTATTGCAACCTTTACGACAGGACTGGCACCTACAATGGATCCAAAGTGAGCGTATGGTGCGATGTGCACATACACGTGAAAGCCTGGGCCTAGCCCGGGTGAGTACTAACACCGGTGCAGCAAACGATGAGCAGATAACATAAATGTAGTCATGCCACAATTACTCGATAACTCTAGTCAATGTCACATTATTCATGAACATAAATATAATTAAGGCATCCCCCTTATAGTAAGCTTACCTGAGCATCCCGTAGGATTATTTCATACTTTCCAACCATGAAGCATTTCTTACGAACGTTAATTTAATTATGGCAATCATATAGGGAATTCATTACTAAATGTATATATGGAAACTAAATAAATATTTGCATATATCAAAGAAAAGATCCACTCACATTTCATGTCATTGAGTCCAACCCGTCTCGTAGTATAAAGAGTCCTTGCGATGCGTTTCGCCTAGAAACGAAACCATTTATGTAAAAACGTAACGTACTAATGTATAAACGCATTTTCATACAAAGTATGGCTAATAAAGGAACTATTTTAAAAAAAGTTGAATTCCAGAAAATGGAGGACGGATTCGGGTCCAGCATGTCAAGAAACCTAAGGAGGGACCTCGGGTTCCTCCACACACCGCACGCGCCGACCACCCCACTCGTCTAAGCACCTACGAGTACGCACATACTCACCTTCCTCGTGAGTTCCTGCAATTTTGCAAGTTTTTGCTCTGACTTCTAGAGCTCCTAACGAGCTCATTCCTAAACCAATTTCGATGATACACAAATCAACTTGAATCTAGAAATGTAATGTATCAATCTATACCTATTGGAAGCCCCATCATGGTCGAAGTTGGCTGGGAATTTGGTCTGAAAGTGGTCAAATGGCCACGGGTCCTAGTATTTCCTGAAATCTGGGAAATTTTTCCCAGGTTACTTTCTGTATTAAATTGTCACCAATCACCATTTTTAAGGTTAGAACAACATAAGAGCTTTGAAATAAGGAAGGTTTGAGGGTTTCAAAGCTCACCATGGTCGGAGAGATGAGTGAGCAGTGATACGGCCACTGTACAGTGCAGATTCCATGCTTGATAGTGTTGATCCTTGGTTAGTGGTCGCGACAGGTCCAAGTTCATGATGATGCGCTAGTCAAAATGGCATGGATGATGATGATGTAGTTTCTCTGCACTTGCAAAGATGGTCGAGAATATGTGAGGAAGGTGGAGCAAGTGGCAGAGAATGAGACATGGTGAGAGTGTCATCTTGTCGTCATGATGAGTGGTGGTACTGTGACAAAGGGTCTCGCCGGAGCAGCTGGGTTTGCTGGTCTCTATAAAACGAAGGAAAGAGGGAGAAATAAGGAGTGAAATACGAGAGAGAAAAGACACGTCAAAAAGGAGAGAAAGAGAAGAAGAGAAAGAGAGAGCTAGAGGGAGAAAGTGATGTGGCAGCCATCTAGTGGAGGAAATAAGATGGAGAGATTTGAAAATGAAGGATAAGTGTCTCGAGAGATAGGGAGTCACGGGAGTGGCGAAGGAATGGGGGCCCCACATGTCTCACAAACAATACAAAGTATCCCTAAACATAAAATTACCAATTTACCATCGGTATTTGATGTTTTGTAAAATTTTAACCTTAACTCTTATTTCTATTCTGATTACGCATATGCGTTCGTACCGTTAAGTACTTCGAAAATATGACAAAATAGTAACTCGTACGCGTCATGAAAATACGGTCAACAAAAGTCAAAAGCCTTGCCTATAGGGCATTCTTGTCAATTCACTCTTTTAAAATTAATAAAATTGTAAAATTGGGGACAAGCTATCACAATCTACCCACCTTAAAAAAATTTAGTCCCCGAAATTTGAAATCATTTGCTATGCATAATATACTCTTAAAGACAGGAAGAAAGTATATATATATATATATAAGGAAGAAATCAAATTAGAGCAGTTGCATAAAAAGAATGTCATTCCGTCGCAATCGGAGTGCAGTGATTCATCTTTCATGCCCCCAAACTTATACTTTCATTCTCCTTCAATAGAATACTATAATATACTGCTTTTATAAAACCGTAAAGTCAAAAATATTTATATATGTATAATGACATCCCATCAAAATACATATATATAATAACGTAAAATTAAAGTAATTATACTGAAATTAAAACTGAAAATATAATATTTTTCACCTACACACTTGTTGCATCACGTACTCTGAAGGTAAATGTGCAGTATCTTTGGGTTAAGCCCAAACAATAAGTAACTAATTAAATAAGTAAATACAAATGCTAACGTAAAAAAAGACCTACTTGCTTAACGAACGCAACGAATAAGTTATCGATATTACGGTCTGCAGCCCACGATATTAACAGCTCACTGTTGTCTCGATAAGCAAGTAACAAATTCCTGAAGGTGCAATATTATCATCTTGCCCCTCATTGGGAAATATATATACATCATCTAATCAAAGTCTCGATCGTGCTCACACACTACCCTCACGGGTAACATCAACAATATTAATAAATTTTCCATATCATAATCTCGATAATTCAAATACCTATTCACAGTACTCATCTGTCAAACATGTCGGTGTATAGAATCTCTATGCCAAATCTCAAATGGTGCCATACCCAAAAACCGAAACTGTAACCGTAGTTACAAATAACTCTAACAAAAATAAGTGTCTACTACAATCATGCTAAAACTATAGAACAGATAACGTAACATGCCAAAAAGGTCAGGATAATTGGGTCAAACTGACCGTAAGTCTGAGAATGAAGTGTGGTACCATACAACAACTTTGTACTCATAGCCTTCAAGAAGACTTCCCAAAACTTGGAAGTGAAACACGTATCACTGTGAGCCAGATATAGTAGTGACCTGCACACCATGTAGTCCACAACGCCTTAGCAAGTAGATTTATAATGGATTTATCTCAAATTTAGTGAAAAACTATGTCGAGAAGGTTAAAAGAACACTCGAGAATTTGAGAGTCAAAACAAGTTCATCAATCTAGAACACAAAATAACTAGATTAATGCATAACATCTGGAATATTCAATCACCAACAGTAACGATTCGCTTCGTAGAGTATTTGTTGGGTGATTGAGAAATTAATGGTCACAACTGCAATTCCAATGTCAACGATTCTTCTAGACAGTCTATCGACTTCAAAATAATACGAAGTGCAATGGGGTAGACACGTACCCAAGGTTGACTGGAATGTCGTCCAGCACAAAGAGGTGAATATGGAGTCATAGTCAGAATGAATGTTGATTGAAATGCCAGAAAATCCGATATATTCAAGAATGAGTAAATTTTACCGAGTGGTTAAAAATGTAGTCCTTCTAGACCAATGGAAAATGGGTTGATTTGTCAAGTCTATCTATAAACACCAAAACATCACCATAATCTCCACATGTATAAGATGTCTCGTACCAGAAGTTTATAGTGATATTCCCCAGTTGCATTTGGATACAAAAAGTGATTATAACCACTTGAACGATTTCTTGATGATTTGTAAATAACGAAAACTTGATGCTTGTGAACCCCAACTAGAATGGGATAGGAAAAGCTGGAAATGTTCAAGGGTAGATATGTCTTTTGTTATGGTAAACAGTAATTACGTTTGCACAACCGAGATGATACATGATAGTGCAATTATAGACGTTGATTGGGTATCTCCATCATCACTGTCAGAAATTTAGCTTATTTCGAATGAAGATGTATTTAAGAAGTCTGAGGTTGATAAAGGTTTGGACACGTTTCTCCACAAAGAAGTGTCATTCGATTTTTAAATGAAAATGATATTGTTGACTATAGATCATGAATAAGATGGTTCATTCGAACGGTTCTAACCGTTGGGAAATATAAGTGATACTTCATCATGCTGCATCTACCCAGCCAAAACATCCAAAGAACACGTCATCATGAATTTCCAAAATGATCAATGTCATCGAAAGGTGTAAAACGAAGGTAAGGTGAGACAACAATTCAGTTGTCAGAAACTTTATTCATAATCAACATCACAACTAAACTAACTTTCCTCGGTTGAAAAGTGAGGAAAACTAACTATAGCCGAAATATCGCTAACAAATTGTCGATAAAATAGACAAGACCAAAGATATCTCGAAATTCACAATACTTTGTGAGAATTCCAATTTTCTTTCGCTACAATCCTTTTGGGAAAAGAAAAAAATATCTTCTGCGGAGATCACGTCTCCCTAGAAAAGTACCAACTAAACAAAGTTAACAGTTGAGGTCGTTGCTGGGATAGGTGAGAAAGTCGTTGACAAGGCTACTACAAACTCGTCAGGTTATGGAAGAAACTCGGGTTCCAAAAGTTGGTCGGAGAGACTATAGATTGAAGTATAGGTATTAACAGTTTTAGTCGTCACCCGATTGAGTTGCTAAAATCTTTATACGATCCTAAGGTTAGGTCTTTCGCCTTCACGAATAGGTTTGAGGTTTCTTAGATAAGTTGTTTGGTTGGACAAATTCCTAATTGGTAAGTTTTTGTCACTAAGTTTTGTCAATGATGTAGAACTTGTTAGAAAAGATGCAAGGAAAACTGGTGTAGTACGAGAAAGTGGATCAATGGTGTACTTCACTTCACCATTTGGTATTAGTCCATGTAAAATTTGGAGAAATGAGGTCAGAGGTGTACGTCCTTGAAACATACCATACTACTTCCTTTCACTACGCCACATGCTAATAGATCTTCACAACATTCTCAATATTCAATTCACTCTTACAGTGGAAGCTAATTTGTGCTTTAACTAAAATTTGATTGTGGAAGTAATTGGAAAGATGGATGACCGAAGTGGTTTTGGTTACCTAAGTGGAAAAATATGGTTAAAAACAACTACAAGTTTACGGTCCTCCTACAAGGTTTGTTCCTAAGTTTCCACGATTTTACTTTCTTCAGCTCAGGTTGTCACTGCTAATCAATCTATCAGTCGCGCCGCTAATTAACACAATTATGATATTTTGATATTGTTCGTTACCCTGAAATTGTAAACCAGCGTTCTGGCATAAGCGTATCACTCCCATATACTAGTACATGTGCCCAGTATCATACCGCCTGAATACTGGTTGACAATTCCAGAATATCAGCTAATGTCGTCAATTAGTGGCGCCACTGTAGGCTGATTACAGGTTAAAGCCCACTCGGGTAGATGGTTTTGGACGATTAGTAAGGAACTGGTCCGGTGAGGTGGTTTCATTAATTATAGGGGAAAAAAATACTTACTACTTCAGGGATTTCTACTGCCCGTAGGTATAACAACTCGTACACCTGGAACTGGTACGGTGAGGTGGTTTCATTAATTATAGGGGAAAAAATACTTACTATTTCAGGGATTTCTACTGCCCGTAGGTATAACAACTCGTACACCTAAGCCTATGCTACTTCAGGGATTTCTACTGCCCATAGGTATAACAACTCATACACCTGAGCCTATGCTCGTCGAAATGACAAGTAAATCACCAAAAGAAATTATGGAAACTAGTATTGATTGGTACGTCCTAAGGCCGGAAAAGGAATTTGCTAATAATCTACTTTAGAACAGACTTAAAAGAGAGTCGGTCTTCCTCTTGAAGATCTGTAATGATCACTAGTGCGTCTAAAAATATTACTGTTATTGGGGACCAAAAGTGGCTATCTTTAGATGTTCTTCCGTCAAGTACTACTACTTTAGCACCGCATTGTCACTAGAGACATTTCTGGAATTTTCGACGAAGTAAACTTTATAGGAATTCTAATGGGTGGTACATTAACTGGTACTGCCAAGGAATTAAAACTATTTCTGGTTTCCTACCTCGAAAGGGTTTGTAATGATGATTTCCTGGGTTAAAGAATCTTTAGTGGTACACAATTGCCAACATATTAGCCTTGTTTCAAGGCCACAAACGCGTCTCCAAAACGGGATTTTCCTTGGCCAGTGATTATTCGTTTAAAATTTAGAAGTGGCCGCCAAAACGTTCTTCTAAAAGGTCGATAAGTCGACTAGGTCACTTAAGAATAAGCTAACACATTTTTCATGCTCGACAAGGTGGCATGATTCAAACATTAGGCTCAAGAACCGATAATGCTTACACCACGAGTGTGATAAACGCAATACTGCCCAACTTATGCTCTGATACCAAACTGACACACCCCGACCTAGAATGTCCACTAGGACTTCGAATCAAGCTGTGTTGGCCGACACTGAAGGGTGACGAAGCCATAAAGTGTAGTGATGTGGAAAATGTGAATAAATTTAAACCTAATAATGCCTAAGTATAAGAGTGTGCTGGTGAGCATAAATGAACCCATTTCACACGTGATATCAAAGCATAAGTAAAGTACAATAAAGTAGGATGAGAATTATACCATTCAAGGTAATCTCCAATACCAATATTTGCCAAGAATCCTCGTCGATACGAAAACTCAACTACTAAAACTTGGAAGGGCAAAAAACAAGGGTGAGTGAGCCTGAAAATAAAGTTTTAATAAAACCTTTCTGAAAACGTTATAACTCATCACCGTAAAACAAGTATAGTTTCCAAAATATACATACTACGTATAATATAAAAATGCTTACCATCACCAACAATACCTTAAGGATGCCATACATCACAACTTTCATAAACAAGTACATGACGTTTGTAATCACATATTTTCGCCTAAATAAACATATATGCTCATCGACAGATGCTGACACACGAGTTCATGCATAGGTATTTTGAGATGAACATGACTGTGTGTAATAATAATATATGCTCTAGTACTACAATCAATTAAAGATTGGCACTATGCGCAACACATACGAGTCGGAGTTGCCTATTGCAACTTGTACGACAGGACTGTCACCTACAATGGATCCAAAGTGAGCGTACGGTGTGATGTGCACACACACGTGAAAGCCTGGCTTTGGCCCAGGTGAGTACTAACACCGGTACATCAAATGATGAGCAGATAACATAAATGTAGTCATGCCACAGTGACTCAATAACTCTAGTCAACCTCACATTATTCATGAACATAAATATAATTAAGGCATCCCCCTTATAGTAAGCTTACCTAAGCATCCCGTAGAATTATTTCATATTGTCCAACCATGAGGCATTTCTTACGAAGGTTAATTTAATTATGGCAATCACATAGAGAATTCATTACTAAATGTATATATGGAAACTAAATAAATATATGTATATATCAAAGAAAAGACCCACTCACATTTCATGTCGTTGAGTCCAACCCGCCTCATAGTATAAAGAGTCATTGCGATGCGTTTTGCCTAGAAATGAAACCATTTATGAAAAAACGTAACATACTAACATATACATGAGTTTTCGTATAAAGTATGGCTAATAAAGGAACTATTTTAAAATGGTTGAATTTCGGAAAGCGGAGGATGGATTCGGGTCCGACACGTCGAGAAACCTAAGGAGGGACCTCGAGTTTCTCCACGCGCCGCATGCGCCAACCACCTTACGCGCCCACGCCCGCCCACGTGCGTGCG
Organism: Malus domestica; assembly: GCF_042453785.1. Taxonomy (NCBI): domain Eukaryota; kingdom Viridiplantae; phylum Streptophyta; class Magnoliopsida; order Rosales; family Rosaceae; genus Malus; species Malus domestica. The sequence continues at coordinate 16,129,219 of NC_091676.1, read as the reverse complement.
AGTACAAACGTACTCGCCTTCTTCGCGAGTTCTTGCAATTTTGCAGGTTTTTGCTCCGACTTCTAGAGCTTCTAACGAGCTTCTTTCTAAACCAATTTTGATGATACAAAAATCAACTTGAAGCTAGAAATGTAATGTATTGATATATACCTATTGAAAGTGGCCAAATGGCCATAGGTCCTAGTATTTGTAGAAATCTGGGAAATTTTTCCCAAGTTACTTCCTATATTAAATTGTCACCAATCACCATTTTTAATGTTAGAACAACATAAGATCTTTGAAATAAGGAAGGTTTAAGGGTCTTAAAGCTCACCATGGTCGGAGAGATAAGTGAACAGTGATACGACCATTGTATAGTGCATATTCCATGCTCGATGGTGTTAATCCTTGGGTAGTGGTCGCAACAGGTCCAAGTTCACGATGATGCGCTCATCAAAATGGCATGGATGATGGTGATGTAGTTTCTCTGCACTTGCAGAGATGGCCGAGAAGAGGTGAGGAAGGTGGAGCAAGTGGTAGAGAATGAGACACGGTGAGGGTGTCATCTCGACGTCATGGTGAGTGGTGGCACTGTGACAATGGGTCTTGCCGGAGTAGCTGGGTCTGCTGGTCTTTGTAAAATGAAAGAAAGAGGGAGAAAAGATTAGTGAAATATGAGAAAGAAAAGACATGGCAAGAAGGAGAGAATGAGAAGAAGAAAGAGAGAGAGAGAGAGAGAGAGAGAAAGTTAGAGGGAGAAAGTGATGTTGCAGCCATCTAGTGAAGGAAATAAGATGGGGAGATTTGAATATGAAGGATAGGTGTTCCGAGAGATAAAGAGTCACATGAGTGGTGAAGGAATGGGGCGTGGGCCCTATATGTCTCACAAACAATACAAAGTATCTCTAAACATGAAATTACCAATTTACCTTCGGTATTCGATGTTTTGTAAAATTTTAACCGTAACTCCGATTTCTATTTTGATTATGCGTATGCATTCGTATCGTTAAGTACTTCAAGAATATGACTAAATAGCAACTCGTACGCGTCATGAAAATACGGTCAACAGAAGTCAAAATCCTTGCCTCTAGGGCATTCTCACTATTTTAAAATTAATAAAATCGTAAAATTAGGGACGAGTTATCACAATATAGCCCTTTGGCCGCCTCGGTTGGAGATGATTTTTTTGTCACGGGGCTATGTTTAGCCTATGGCCCTCTGGCCCCTCGGTTGGAGATGGTAAGAAATATGGTCTGGCACTATTCATTAAAATATTAATTTCTTGGAGGGTTATAGGGCTAAAACGAGTCATCTAGCCATCCTTCGATTGGAGATGGCCTTAGGAGCTGATGAGTATGACTAAAGATGTACAATATTCAATGAAAGATTATTAGACCATCTCCAATCGAAGGAGGGCCAAATGGCTCGTTTTAGCCTTCTGGCCCTCCAAGAAATTAAATATTTTAATGAACAGTGCAAAGCCATATTTCGTATCATCTTCAACCGAGGGCCAAAGAGTCATAAGGCTCGTTTTAGCCATGTCACAAAAAATCATCTCCAACCGAGGGCCAAAGGGCCAAACATAATTTATTATTTAAATTTAAAAACTACAACAACTTAAATTTAAAAACTACAACAACTTAAATTTAAAAACTACAACTTAAATTTAAAAACTATAAAAAGGTCGTACCCAGTGCACAAGGCTCCCGCTTTACGCAGGGTCTGGGAGAGGTGAATGTCGGCTAGCCTTACCTCCATTTATGGAGAGGCTGCTCCCAAGTCTCGAACCCGAGACCTACCGCTCATGGGCGAAGGCACTTGCCATCGCACCAAGTGCGACCTCTAAATTTAAAAACTATAACAACTTAAATTTATAGGGAAAATAAAGAATATTTTTTAATATTTAAAAAAAAAAATTGGCCGAAAAAAATTCAAATTCAAATCTAACGGCTAGTTGACGTCAGCTAGCTATTGGATTTGATTTTTATTTATTTTTTGCTATAAATAGGATGGATATTGGGCTATAATTCACACACCTTTGAATTCAATATCTTTCAATTCAAGTTTACAATGAATTCCAAATTTGGATCATCTTCGAATTCCAACTAGGGGTCATCATCCAATTCCGAATTGGAAGAAAAATAGGCGTAGATGAGACGAGAAGATGAGGAGTCTGATGAAAAAGATGAAGCATGGCGCAACACACAATATGTGGCAGCCATGGCTGCGACAACCTCAATGGGATGATTCAGTTGCTGGTTGCTCTTACAAACTAAGAAACAGAGCGACGCCGCATGCCAATCTGATGAACAACTACTTCAACCCCAACTTGGGATGACGTGTCATGTCTTCGAGCGTTTACTTCATGATGTCCAATAGGTCAATCCATACTTTCAACAAAAGCTTAATAGAGCAGGCCACCCTGGTTTCTCACCTCATCAAAAGGTTACTGTTGCACTACGAATTATGGCTTATGGCTCCCCAGTTGATTCGATGGATGAAATCCATGGTATGTCTGAGTCTACATGCCTTGATACTATTGTTGAATTTTATAACACAATTATTCAGCTTTACAAAGAGGAGTACCTCCGCAAGCCAAATCAAGAAGATCTGGATCGGCTCCTTCGCAAAGTTGAAGACCATGGGTTTTCTGGCATGATAGGGTCATTAGAGTACATGCATTGGAATTGGAAGAACTGTCTTACCAGATGGCGATGCGGCTTTAGTAGAAGGTCGAGAAAGCTAGTTATTATGTTAGAGGCGGTTGCCTCGTATGACACATGGATTTGGCATGCTTTCTTTGGAGTCCCTGGATCCCAAAATGACATTACAGTTCTTGGGCGTTCACCCCTCTTCAATAACCTAACAGAAGGTAAATCACCTCAACTTGACTACTACATCAACGATCGTTAGTACAATATGGGGTATTACTTGGCAAATGGCATCTACCCAAAGTGGGCAACACTTGTCCAAGCAATTCCAAACCCTAAAAATGATGCCGAAAAGTGTTTTACCTTACATCAAGAGGCAAACCGAAAAGATGTTGAGAGAGCTTTTGGTATTCTACAAGCACGGTGGAATATCATCAAGGAACCGGCAAAAGGGTGGAGTTACTCCATCATGATGTCTTGCATCATATTATACAACATGATTGTGGAGGATGAGCGAGATGGGTATATTGATGGAGAGTCTGATGACGACCAAAAGTATCCAAATAGGTCAAGAAGGGCTCATGCAAAAACATATGATGGATCTAATTTGCCTTTCATTCCAAGAACTGATAGTATCTCTATAAATAAGTACATGAGGCACTTTAGGATAATACGTTCTCGTGCCATAAACAAGTACCTACAACAGGATCTTGTTGCACATCTTTGAGCCAAAAGAAGCATAGAGTAGGCGTTTAAGTTTTATGTTGTTAAATGTTTTTTTTATGTTGTTTAATGTTATTTAATGTTGTTTTATTGTTTAATGTTGTTTCATGTTACATAATTTAATTTAATGTTTTTAATGGCTTAGGAAGTTATAGGAAAAAATAGAATTTTAAAAAAATTGTAAAAAAAAAAAAGAACAAAAAGGAACTGTAAAAAAAAAAATTTCAAAAATGACGGCAAGCTGTTGCAATTTGAATTCTGGCCAGGCCTGGGGTCGGCCAGTTGGTCCTTTGGTCCTTTTTTGTCCAATGGAGTCCACGGCCTAGTCCTTGATTGAAGACGATTTTCGGGCTATTTTCGACCATCTAGACCCTTCGGTTGGAAATGGCCTTAGTAATCATGTGTTGCTCTTTCCTTTCTGCACAGTTACCTTTACTTTTCATGATTTTTCTGATGTACTGAACTGATACTTGACCCACTCAACATGGGAAAGGTTGCTTTGTGAAGCACTTTTAAAAAAGACCGATCAGAAATGGAATCTGTCTACGTGGGAAAGTGCTTACTGTACAAGCACTTCTTCTATAACTCGTAAGACAAAAAGCCGTTTTCAATGTTTTCATCTTGCACTCGAGGGGATGGTCCGGATGGATGCAATCATGCATACATTAACTGAAACGAAAGGTTGAGGATGGGGGCCTAGTTGCAGTGGCACTCGAGCCAAGAAAAGTTCCACCTCACTCAAGTTCAATTCTCCCCACCCCCAAATTTAACTAATGACAAAAAAAAAAAACTGAAACGAAAGGTTGATACACTTGAGTTTGCATAATGCATACTATGATTTTTTCGTAGTGAGACAAGATTAGAAACGTTCAAACATTGATTTTCAAGAGAAGGTCGTAAGTTTTTTACTACTATAATATCTAAGGAAAACTAATGAAAATGGTTTGAAAACTTTGAGTTTTAATGATAAGGACAAAATAAAGGGTAAAGTGAATAGTACCAGGTTAGACTTTTTAACGTAAAAATGTGGTTTTTTGTTAAAGTGAACAGTACCGCAGACTTTTCGTTAAAACTCCCTAATATCTATTCTCTAAAATAATTCCAGCCCAATAGGTATTTTGTCGAACACCTTGCCCCAGTGACATATCCTCACAGAGTACATTAATGTAATGTGGCGCAACTTTAAGGATAGGGATGGTAGAAAATGGCCAACATGGGCAATAGCTTTCACTTGTCCTGACCTAGTGTACATCCGCCACTGAATACTAGAATTGCACGTAGAGAGTTGTTATTATTTTTTATATTCAACCTCAACATAACTTTGAAATAGTCCTTGAATATACTTAACAACCAATAATCATTTGGTGTAGTGATACTCGATTTGGAGGAAATCCTCGTTCTCAATTATCATAGTAGAAGTTGACAACTTGGTGAGGCGAAAATTCACGTGTCGCTGCAATGATGTCCATGGTATTTACACCAGTCGAGCTATAGTAGACTTTCAGCTGGACCATTCTACTTTTGTACTGTAAAACCACCAACCATCCCAAAGCGATCCACTTTTTGGGGATCCTAGGGATCCTCACATCTTAGCCGTTCATCGTATATTGTGCAACTAATTTTCGTCAGGTACTATTTGTGTTTAATTTTAGATAAAAAAATCAAATGATTTCTAACCGCACGATACACGATAAATGGCTAAGATGTTCCCTAGGATCCCCACAATTTAGATCTGGATAGGATACAATCCCCCCAAAGCCGCTTAGGGGGCGTTTGTTTGCCCTCACTAAGTGGGACTGGACTGGACTAGATTAGAAATTAGGGCAGTCCGATGTTTGTTACACAATCGGACTAGCTTTAGTGGGATTACCCTTCACTCGCCTCGACTAAGGGGTTCGCTAGATCGTCCTAGCGAGACCCCCCGAAAACAACGGGATTGCTAGTCCCGTATCCTTCGTCTGCAAGTCGCGTCCTGCGAACCAACATGAGCACCATCATCACTTCTTCTCCAGTGACCAAACCAGAAACGCCTGTCGCCGATCTCCATCGTCCTGCAAACCTAGCACCCTTTTTGGCATTTCAGTCGGTGATTTGGGGTCTTTCGCCATCTGGGTCGACCTGAACGACATCAAAGATGGATCTTTTGCTACCACCGCTCCGCTTTTCCCACTCCATCTCCTCCTTCCTGGCTTCCCACAACCTGAAAACCTAGAAAATCGAACCCAGAAAACCCATAAAACCCAGAAGACCGAACCCAGAAAACCCAAAAAAAAATCTGTGAGATGAGCTTGAATCAATGATGGGAGTGATGTAGATCAAACCCAGAAAACATAAAAATTGTTGATCACAAACTTTACCTTACTTTCACCTTCGAGCCAATTGCACATGCACCCTACCCCAACTCCTTAATTTACACTCTATTTTTTGCTTTGTGGTTTGATTTTGAAGATATGCACAGTTGATTATAAATTGTGAGAGGGAGGGAAGAGGGTGAAAAGGTGGGGGAGAAGGAGCTGGACGGGAAACGGAAAGGGAAGAGATGGAGAAAAGGAGGAGAGATAGTTTGACTAAAGAAAAAGGGAGAGACAGAGAGACTTACTGGAATCCTTTTTTTTTGTGTAACAAACATCATTCTAGTGTTCTTTGATTCCTTTAATTATTTTTTTATTTGCAGTTGCGGTTAATAATGGTGAGATTGATGACAATTCCAATACGGCAAGAAGAGAAAAAAAAATTTATTTTTTTATTTTTTTATTATTCTGGTATTTAGTCCGACATTGCACCAAACACTTCACTAAACTAGTCCAGCTTAATCTAGTCTAAGCCAGTCCAGCTTAGTCCCTGAAGCTAATCCAGTCCGAGACAGTCCGGTACAACAAACGCCCCCTTAAAGTGGTATTGTTTAGGGAGCTTTTACCTTATGTAAAGAGGAAAAAGAAAAGGGAGGTTGGGTTGAGGAAAAGGAAGTAGATCATTAATAACACACCAAATTGTAGTTGTTGCCTGTTGGTACACTGACCTAGTATTCTAAGTTATATATACATTGCTGACTCATTCTCAAGCGGCTTAAGCTTTTGTAATCCAATACCATCATAATTAGTGAGAAGCAGATTACAATTTGTCAAGGTGCTACGTAAACTATTTACATTGCCGGACCATTCCCTGAAGTTTTAAGCTTGTGTGATCTGTATACGTTGTTGGCACATTCTCAGACGGTTCAAGCACTTGTGATCTATATACATTGTTGACACCTGCCCAAACAGCTTAAGCTCTTGTGGGTACTTGGGGTAAGTATTAGGAATAATTATTAGGAAGCTTGCCTTGTTGACGAGAAGAACTTGCATGTTACAAGGCATATTCATTTTAAAGGCATTCTATGGACCAGAAAGAAATGTATCAAGTAGTTTACTCCCATCACATATGCAAATACATCATGGAAAGAATAATTTTGGCTGGCAAGTCATTATAACACACCATCACTGATGCACTGCCATCTGCAGTCATCATAAATCACAGAATCCTCCTCCTTCAACTCTTATCTCCTTCCTTCTGAGAGACATGAGACAGAAATTCATGGAATCTAGCTTTGTTACTTTCATGTTAGAGAGTAACGTACATAAATTCAACTTTTTTTTTTATCTGAGAATTGTTTCCATCTGAGAACAAAACCTACAAGCTGTAAATTACGTCTCTGCTTGTACAAATAATATCAATCACAATGCATTTTTTCGTATCGGTGAAAAGAGACAGCTGCTGGTATTATTTGAGGTTGTGGTGTGAACCTGGTGACAGAATTAGAGAAGTTGGCAGGGCTTAAACGTCTATAGCATCAACCGGTAGAGAAGTTGCACGGTGAAGAGAGTGCGGAAGCAATGCACTAGCGTAGAAACTCTTTGCAGTGACGATTTGTTCAGGACTATAAGCCCCATCAAATGCCTCATGATTTTGAGCACCAGGGTTTGCTAAATGTTTCTTTTCGGCATCCACTGGAAAATATGTAAAATGCTTCGCGGAGCAAAACGGTTTCAAGGAAGGTTTTTTGTTTTCTTTGGTCCGCTGGGGCGATGCCAAGGACATTGAAGCTCCATTTGTTTCCCTGTGCTCTGAGTGGTCTGAATTTGGACTTAGGCTTGAAGCTTTCGGTTTACCTCCAAGCTGTTGATCCCTAATCTCCCTCAACTGCATTTGATACGTTGCTTTGAGCCATCTTAGTTCTTGACGAAGCTCATTCTCATAATCATCTAACGGATCATTAGTGGCTGAAAGTTTCTCTGAGATGGAATTTCTTGCTTTCGAACTGCTCTGATTGTCCATGGCTATGATTCTCTCTTCCTTTCCAAAGTTTGTTGCATCCAATGTTTCATGATTTTCATCGCATTGGATGTCTCTCGAATCTCCTGAACCTTGTGAGCTTAATTCCGGTCCTTCTCTTTGAGCCCAGATATCGGCATAGTGCAAGCCATCAGAATGGTTTGATGTTCTAGGTGCACCTTCTGTAAGACTTTGCTCTGAGCCTTCAACTTGGTAGGTGATTTCTTCGAAACGTCCATGGACAGCAGCTGATGCGTGTTTTGAGCACTGAAGAACTTGGAGGTGATTGACGCCTGGAATATCTGATGATGCATAATCCAAAATGGAACCATATGAAGCACAATTTTGGCAAAAACTTGCATTATTGCAATGGGGAATTTCTTCCATGCCACGTCCCGCAATCCATTCCGGTACCAAGCTAGCAATTTCACCATCAATCATCTCTGCTATTTTTGTAACATCTTGGTATGTGATATCAAGCTCAGAAACCATCTCTCTAGCAACACTCAATGCCGTGTCATTCTCAGTATCAAAAGGGAAGTAGATGTTTCGGATGCGGCCTGCAGAGAAAAGGAACCTTTAGTTTCATTTCAAAATTTACAGCAAACCACAGAGATGATATTTAGAATACTAGAGAAGTTAGACTGAAACTTTCACCTTCATTATCTGCAATTCTGAGCCTTAAAAAGATGCCATCGTCTTCTCTCCGCCTCCCTTTGATTGTGAGGTCAACATCTCCCAAATGCTCGTCCTCTTGACAAGCTAAGAGATCAATTTCGCTCAATCTGTAATCAACCGGATTGTAATCCAAATCATTTTCAGTTTCGTAACCAAGATAATTTCCATACCCGTTGCTGAAAGAGCTGTTACTTTGGTGAAGTGCAGAGTGAGGTTGCCTTAAGAGAGGCCCTATTACATACATATCCCCTTGATACTCTATTGGCCTTAAATCGTATCCGTACTCATCAACCTGGAGAAAAGGGTCTCTCAAAAGCTCCCTAGCAGAAAGCCTACGAGACACGGTCACTAAGCATTTCTCAACAAAACGCCGCACCTCAGGATCCTTTACTTTGAATAGGGCTTCTGGTTTTTTCCCCTATATCGAAAATTAAATACATAAATCACTTGAAAGAAACAAAAACCAATCTGGAAAAGTAACTTGAGAGTTTTGAGTTCCTACAGTGATAACTTTCTTATAGATTTGAGCAGGATGAGTGCATTCACTGTATGGATATTCAAAGGTAACCATCTCCAAGATGCACATCCCAAGAGAATAAATGTCAACTAACTCATTGTATTCCTCTTCGTAAACCTCTGGAGCCATGAACTCCGGTGTTCCTGAGCAAGCGGAAAGAAAGCAAAGAAAAAGAGAGAAACAAAACAAAGATGAGTTGATCTGAAAGTGTAAAAACTCCCAACCACCTAAAATTGTCAAGCAATTCTATATATTCTAATCACTGAAAAGACTTTAAACCAAATAGAAATAACTTACCAACACAACGATCAGCATGGGATTTACGGAGGACAGCAGCGAGGCCAAGATCACCAATCTTGACCTCACCTTGGTTCCCATTGATGAAAATGTTGTCACACTTAAGATCTCTGTGAATCACAGGAGGGTCATGGCTGTGAAGATAGAGAAGCCCTTTCAAAATCTGCTTACACCAATGCTTCACTGCTCTTATGTTAACTCTCTTGTGTTTTAACCTATACCTACACACAAAAACAATCCAAAAAAATTACCCACATTGAATAATCAACAAAAAATTTATAGACTCAGACCAAAAAAAAGGCTAAAATTGAGACTTACTGTCTGAGAGTACCAGAAGTAAACATCTCAGTAACAAAGTTAATGTTTCTATTGGCAGTATCAACCCAGGAAGAGTAAAATTTCATGATATTGCTGTGTTTCAAGGTTTTGAGCAGATGAATTTCGCGGTATAGCCTCTCAAGATCCTCAGGGTTTCTCTGAAAATCATAAAGCTTTACTTGATTCCATGCCACTTCAATCCCTTCGTACTCATCAAAGGCCCTATAACTGCAAAAACCAACACATAAACATGAACAGAAAAACATATTTCTGCATAAAAATTCAAACCTGGGCATTAATTTGAAAAGGGTTTTGAGTTTAACCACATAAAAATTTAAATTTGGGAAATATATTTAGAAGGCTTTCAGATTAAACCACATAAAAACTCAAGTTGGGCATTAATCTGAAAAGGGTTTTGATTAAACCACATAAAAATTCAAAGTTGTGCAGTAATATGAAAAGGGTATTGAAACCATACACTGTTTTTGAAGCTCCTTTGCCAAGAACTTCATTGTACTGCAGAAAAAGCAGCAAACTTGGAGTCAAAAACTAAACTCTAAACGTACCCAAATAACAAAATTCTAAATTCTAAACGAAAAATGAAAATAAATGAGAGGAAATGAGAACAGGAGCTTACTCTTCCATATCTTCCAGTAGGATCAACCTCTACAAACTCAGAGAAATCCTCTTCAGAAGCAGTAACACTATTCATTCCTTTTTTTCTACTTTTAGCTATTAATTTCTCTATGTTAAATTACTTCTTCTCACCATGCATATCAAATGTTTCTTGTTATCTCAATCAATACACAGTCACAGGTATACATATACATATACATATATATATATATATATAGAGAGAGAGAGAGAGAGAGGAGAAGAAGAAGATGAGTCATCCAATGCTAATGGAGACTGAAATGGTGATGAATATTAATAATAAAATGATGGAGGAAAGAAATTGGAATAATTGTTGTTGTTTATTGTGGAGGGAAAAAGAGGAAAGCAAAGAGCCTTGGAGAGTCCATCTGGAGGAGGACAAAGTTAATCGCCAACGACAACTACCTTCAATTTAGGTCAGGCCAATACGAACCCGTCCATGTTTAATTCGACTTTAAACCCTATTAAGTAGGTTTTTTTTTTGTTATAACCCTTCCGAACTCAACTCAATTTCAACCCGTCCATTGATTGGGTTGAGTTGGGTTGATCATTTGCCTGTCCATCCCTAACCCAATCCAACCCGACTAACCAAACTCAATCTAACCAAATTGTAGCCCATATCAATTAATGCTCATACTAAACCCAATGAGCCAAGTCCAAAACCAATGCCCTTTCTAATATTTTTTTAATAAATTACCCGTTATAACTACTTAAGCTTTTAGGGTGCGTTTGTTTGCCTTCACTGGCTTTCACTAAACTGGACTGGACTAAGTGTTAGTCCAATCCCATGTTTGTTAGGCACTGAGACTAGAAGGGACTCGCCCAGAATAAAGGCTTTTCTAGCCAGTCTTAGCGAGACCCCCCCAATATTGAGCGGACTGCTAATCCGCTTCGCCCCTTCCTGCTTCCTCCTTCTTATCTACGACTGTAGACTTCCCAATCTCCCAGAAAACCCAGAAGAGTAAGTCTGCAATTACCCTCAGTCATCCACCTCCCAAACCAGCATCCACCTTCAAAGCTAACAACTATCTCTCTCTTTTTTCTCTCTGAATCGATGAAATCCGACGCATAACCCAAAAATAAAACCCACTGACATCCAAGCACAAACACCAGAAGAGGAAGATGAAGAAAGTAACCTTCCTAATCAGTCCAGCCGTCCAAGCCGTCGTTCAATTTGTCCTGGAACACCCAGAAAAAACCCACCTAAGCGGCCCATTTCTCATCTGGGCTCAACCCCACCAAGAACCCAGACCCCAATTCGACCAAAATCGAAATCTTTGAATTGATTTGTCGTGCCTTCTAGAATTTGTTAGAGAGGGATAGATATTCTAGACAAAAATGGTGAAACTGAGAGAGGGGATGGAGAGAGTGGCGGAGGAAAATAGGTTTTGTGAGAGATGATTCTAGAAATAAAAAAATGTTGGCCATTAGAGAGAGGTAGATGATTTCATAAAATAATAAAATACATAAAATTATAATATAATATTAGATATACAATAAATAATATAATATTATAGTTTATTAATTATTCTTCTTTTTAATCCGACACTGCACCAAACGCTTTACTAAGTTAGTCCAGCTTAATCTAGTCTAAGCCAATCCAGCTTAGTCCCTAAAGTTAATCCAGTCCGAGATAGTCCAGTACAACAAACGCAACCTTTGGAAATACGAGGATTTGATTAATCACCCCATATTCGTAGTCTCTAAATCCTAAAATTTTATAGTAGATTGATTTATGAAATTAAAGTTAGCTAGCTTTGACGCTACTTGGCTTATTTTTTTTAGGAATTCTTGGAAACTAAGTTGTTACAAAATTAAATTTGAAAAAGTTGGACAATCTGAACCCAAACCAAGTGAACCCGAACCCAAATGCAACTCAACCCAAACCCGAGCCTAAATTATAAAAGTTGGTTAAGATTGAGTTGACCTTCTAATCCGTCTGAATTGCACCCCTACCTTTCACAGACAACAAGGCAAATATTTTCACCATCCAATTCAACCTCCCAAGAAGGGTAATGTTTGTGTCACCGACTCAAATGAAGAGCGATGTTCATTATCTTATTTATTTCTGTTAAATAAATTTAAATTTTAAAATTTGTGTAGAGAATAAACATAAATTTTAAAATTTAAATTTATTTCATAAGAAAAAGTAAACAACACTTAAAAGACGGTGAGCAAATACACCAGAAATAAAAACAAAACCTGACAAAAGAAAACAAATCCCCATCGCTTTCGCCTTCCTCTCTCTCTCTTCATGAGCTGCTGTTAAAACTTTAAAACCAACTACTTGCAGGACATGGACCAACCAACCAAGCTTCACAACCTTTTGTTTATATATTTTCAGGCTTATTTTTTGCTACGTTTTTAGACTTTATTTTAATCTTATTTTGTTCTTGTAACTTAAAATTTATTATTTTACTTTTTAAAAACCAAAATTTGTTTCACTTTGACTCATGGATTCTCTTCTCCCTCTGAAATTTATAGGTCACCTTCTAAAACAAATATGAGATCGAACACCCAATAAGATTATGTCATATGTGTAATAAATTTGATTACAAATCTTTATTATATGTTAACATTCAATAATCAGATAATATTAAGTTTAACAAAAATTGAAGAGATGAAAAAATTAAAAAATAAATTGATTAGCCTAGCACACCCAAATCAAACTCACATAAGAAATTAACAGATCTAAGGCACGGTGAGGTGAATTTTGAGTTTTACAAAGACGACTTTACTTTCAAGTTTTAGAGCAAAATGAGTTTAAATCGGGTTCTAGGCAGTAAGGTGAAGCGAACTTTGTGTCTCATGGAGTAAAGTCACGACTTTTGAGTTACAGAGACTAAAGTGAGATTAAAATTAAGTTTTTTGGGGCGTAGCTACAAATTAATCTTCTTTTTTTAACATTTGTTATGGAAGCGATGTCAACACATTCTTATTTTGCTTACCTCTATTTATTTTTGTCTTCTTTTTTTTTTCTTTAATAATAGGTAATATTAAATGGTATGAAAAATGAATGGCTGAGATTGAAAATAAAAGATGTTTGTGAAATTTAAATCTAACAGCTAAAATCTATAGCACTAAATCATACATATTATTACTTTTTTTAAGGGGACAATTGGTGGTAAGCTATGGTTATCCACTAATTTCGGGGGAATGTTACATATTATTGAAGACACACCCTTTTTTTATTAAATGTAAACGCTAGAAATCAATGAAATTATTTGGACATACAAAATTGCGAGTATATGTATTGTTTTGATGAGTGTGATTTAATCTATGTGCTACACAAATCTCAAAACTAATACTCATCCAACGATAGTTAATACTTAATGCAGCGACAAAATGTGGTGAGTATTTGCTCACCACAAAATTGACACACTATAAAGTTGAGCTTCATCATTATGTGTTGATTTTACCTGTATTAATAAGTGTCAATTTTGTTTTTAAATAACCTTTTTGGCCAAAAAAAAAAAGTGTACAAGAAGAGATAAATAGTGTGTGAAAGTCTCTGATGCAGTGGACAAAACACGAGTTGGGTGATTAATAAGTCTGAACACAGATTCTCGAATGATGAGTGGAAGTTAAATAAAAAAACACAAGAACTTTGTAACTTTTATTGTGAATTCGCTAATCGTCAAGGATAATACCGAATTTCACAAGTCCTAAACCTCCTGTTGATTCACCAAGAATACTAAGAATAATACATGCATCACTACTAGAGTTTCATTAACTCATTAAGTTAACCCCACTTACTCTACCATACTAACATATATTTATTACATTAAATAAAGATTGAGTCATCCTGCATCTTTCTCACTGGTGAAATCCTCCAAGAATAGTGTTTCAGCTTCCATTGTCCTCGTTAAAACTGAGGTTTTCCGCTCCAATCAAACAGATATTCAGAAGGGTAATGCTAGGGAGACTAAATTTGTAAACTAGATTTTGTAAACCAAATGACATGGAAGTTGATGATTTGATTATTACTTAAGCGTTAATTAACATGCTTATTTTTATTGATGACACATTATTTAGTTTGCATATTTAGTCTTGAACCACAAAGCTCACGCTACATAGTCAATCTTGCAATGCATAAATTCTTCTTATTTGTCTTCATCTTGCTTACAATATCAACCAAATGCTTGGAATAATAAAATTTGAAACTTTCAACCCCAATCAAACTGACAATTTCGGAACTATCCAACGTGTGAAACAAGCCATGGGACTCGAATTCCATATTTTCATAGAAAAACTTGAAATTGTAGCCTTCACCTTTTCCAAGGTCACATCGACTTGGAATTGCATCATAGATTTCACATCCCTCACAACAATGATCAAATATTGGAGGAAGATTTAGATTGAAAAACCTCCATTTATTGAGAGTTGCGACATGTTGGTGTTTCTACTCTTGATACAGCGTCACCCTTAGATCGAGCTGATGCTCTGATACTAGCTGATGTAGCGAGCATAACGTGAATAGATTGATTAACAAATTCGGATACTAATCTTCAGTGAAGAATGGATATTAAAACAAAAACACAAGAACTTGACTCACCAAGAATGCCAATAAATTTAACACACGAACGTTGTTAATTATTTGCACGAGAATGGCTAATAATGTCGGGGTGTCTATACCTCGTTAATTCCGTTGGAATATTTGAGTTGAGAGAACAAGAACAAGAATGAGAAAACTCTGGCAAACTGTACTCAATTTTCAACTCAATTCATCATAATCTCCTCTAGAATACAAAATACTCTGGGGTTAGAGTTTTTATAAATAAGAGTATTTTGTATTCTAGAGGGATGAAGATTATGATGAATTGAGTAGAAAATGTGGTCTCCACGACACTTAATGATTTATCTGATTAAATATTGATTTGGGAGTATTTTCGCTTACCATCATAAATTATAGTGTATGCTCGCCACCCAATTTATCACCGTTAGATAAGTTTGAATTTCAAGATTCGTGTAGTAGATAGACACAAATCTTCAAATTAAAATCATCTAACAGTGATACATATATGTGAGCCTTACCACTACATGAGGGTGGTGAGCAAAAATGCACTCTGTTAATTATATAAATCACTTGTCGCATCATGTAAATACACTAATATGGTATATTTATTTGGTTTTTCTAGCATTATTCTTTATACATTTAATTCATAATTATGTAAATGTGATATTTTATGGTTTTGTGGTACAAATGAGAAAGTGGAACCTTTTCATTTGGGGTAAAATTTTATATTTAAATCACGAAAATCTTGTGAAGACTTCGTAGTAGGAAAATGGTGGGTGTGGTGAGGACTCGACTATGGGCCTACATGAAACTTCATACTATGCTTTCTACTTTTTTCTTGTCCATATAGTAGCTTGTTCTATTTGATTGTCGTTTTACTTGACAAATATTTAAGAATAATAAAAATGTCTGTGAGTTAAAGTACTTTTAGAAATCATGTTGATTTCTCATAATGATTTTGTTGTAATTTTAATACCGCTTATGGAAAAACACTTATAAACAAAATTGTTTCTTACAAAAGTATTGTCAAACAGGCCATGTATATTAGGCTCGATTTGGAAATCAAAGCTCAAAGGTTAGGCATGGTATGAAAAAACAGTCGCCTCTCTTATCTCTTGAAGTTGTTGTATCTTTCGTGTAATCGTGTTGTATTTATTTTCCTTTTCTTTTGTAATGATATGGATTCTATCTACGGTTAATTGTAGTGCTCTTTCCAACTTGTCCATCATCTTGGTTGTTAAATTTGAATAGGTTCGAACCACCGAAAGAGACAGCTGTCCAAACTAAGGTTTTGTGAAGATAAAAAATTATGATATTATAGAAGGTGCAAAGAACATATTGATGGTGCTCTAAAGGAATCAAATTAACAACTAAGTAAAAAAAAATTGTTTCTGTGGAATATAAATATTTTGGACTTTTCAACTGTTATATCTTTTTTTTTGTATCTTTTTTTTTTTTAGTACAATGATATATTTTATATTAAGAAGAGAGAAGTGTTATGCTAAACCACACAATAAACATCTAATTTAGTATCGAATTAAAAGTTTAACAATTAAAGTCCATTCTCGAGAAGCACGTAGAAAATCTCAAAATGAATAGATTGCATAGCATGTAATTTATGATCAAAAGTCGATGCTTCTACTTTCGTGTGAAAGCCTGCAGTGAATATCGGTCCCCATGCAATGCCCAATACTGTTAGGTGCGTGATACCATCTAGCAGTAGCTAGTTCGCAAGAAATATGTCTAAACTAAAACCTAACCACAGCATGCATGTAATTGAGTATACATGCCATGCATGAGCTGCTGCCGGCAAGAGAGCAAAGACTAAAGAGGCATACTACATGTTCAACTAAGTTCAAGGCTATAAGTTAGGTTTAATTATGGCTTTCAGACTAAAGAGGCATACTACATGTTCAACCAAGTTCAAGGCTATAAGTTAGGTTTAATTATGGCTTTGCTTTTGCGTTGTAAACTTGTAATCATATTTGGTTTTGGTGTTTTAGCCTGTCAATGAATTTGGAATTTGGGTTTTCATATTATTATCGTTTGGTAGATTATGAAGTTTTCAACTCAGAAATTATGCATACTCTCCTAAATTAGTTTAACTAAGTTGGTTAGAGTAGTATGTTTACTCCTAGTCTAATATCGTTTGTACAAAGAAAAAGCTCAAATTATTTTCAATATGAAATTGAAAAGTGAAATCTGAGTAAGGAGATTGTATATTACTGGAGACTTAACCTAATATTTGAGCTTTTTGTGTTAGGTTTATACGCTAATTTGTGGTTTTTTCAATCGATGAGTCTGCATTATGTTGCTGATATGATCTTATTATTTATTAATTTATTTTATCAATATATATTACTAAAGTTCACGTTAAATTTGATATTTGGATGGGGACGATATAGTTCATGCTAGTTGTCAAACCCTTCTTAGTTTTCCACTAGACAATCTGTGATGTGTCATTAATAGAAGATAAACATATTAATTAATATATAAGTAATAATTCAATAATCAATAATTACGTCATATAATTTACAAATTTAGTCTAATAGTTGGTTTCCTTGTATTACCCTTCTGAGAATATGCTACCAAAAATCTATGGCTTAAAACTGTTTTTGTGTTGAGATTCTGTGGTCCCTCACCATAAAAAATAACTTACATGACACATAAACATCATTACGATGACATCCGTTATAATGAAATAAAGATTAGCACATGCATGTCCTTATTTTATTAACAAAAAGGATCATTCCGCGGTGTACTTTCCCTCATTATATATAAACATGAGTGAATGAAAAAGAAGCATATAAAATTATGAGGACTGGAAGGCCTAAAATATTTTGGTTTGCATATTTTTGGGTTTTTCCATTCGGCCGGTCCCCTCCATTTGAACATTGCAGGACGAACTGGAACCAAATGGTCCAAATATCCCACAACACAAACCAGAAAAAATTAATTGGAGCCACATCTTATGGCTTGGAATATATCCAATTTCCACTGGCCAACTGCACTATGATCTATAGCAACTAAAACAAATTGTCAGGTAGATTTGGATGCAACGAAAACTCCAATATATACTCTGGTGTATTGTATGTACCGAATAAATATGAATTTCAGCATATAATACACGATATATACTAGAAAATTCTAAACGCAATCCAAACCCAAATCTACTTTGCATGCATTTAAATATCCACGCAATCCTTGATTTCTGCTTTTCCATATTCGATTTGCTTTTTTATATATTTGGACTCGCATTCAGTATTTTGAGAAATTTGTTTTTTTTCCTACTTTAGTGAATTGGATAAATATTTCGAGATCAAATGTAACAAAATATCTGCAAACTTGTTCCAAATTTTAAGTAATTAAAAAAGAAACCTCTTGACCCTTCTTGGTACTAGATATATTAGAGATCCTGCTCCACTCCTCAAGACCGGCAGTGTTGAAAACAGTCCATGAAATTTTGGTTAAAAAAGATAGGAACCTCCGAACGTGGGGTAATGCTATCTATACTTTTTTTTAACTCTTTTTTTTTTAATTTTTAACCGTCAGATTAATTGAATAAAAAAAATTAATAGTTAAAAATTATTAAAAATATGAGAGGTAAAAGTAAGATTATGAATAAAACGGACAAGGATCCTCTCCTGAGCAATTCCCTAGGGATCCCGCAATCTTGTCCGTTCATCGTATATCGTGCGATCAGAAATCATTTAAAATTTAAATTTTAAAATTCAAATATAAATAGTACCTAACGAAAACTGACCGCACAATATAAAATGAACGGATAAGATTGCGGGATCCCTAGGGAATTGCTCAGGAGAGGATCCTGGTCCGAATAAAACTATTTCTCGCAGTATATATGTCTTCAATGTTATCCAGAGAGCTGACAGGTGCCTAACATGAATGACCAATTACCAAACTCATGCGTATTTTATTTTACACTGCGAAGTGCCAACAAACAATTTCTTACTGTTTGTTCAAGTCCCAGAAAGAAGAAAATAAAAAATATAAAAATAAATTGTTTTTTTTTTTTTTTTTTTTTTGGCAAATAAATTGTTTGGTATTGTGAAGCTAATTATAAAAGTGGGGGTATTGTGAAACTAAATTATAAAAGTGGGTGAAAGAGAGGGAATGAGAGACAAAAGTGCTCAAGTGCATGAGAAATTGTGTGTTCATTTCTTGATTTTGTATCTTTATTTATATTAATTATGATAAGTTTTCTTGCCTTACAAGTAATACAAAGACTCTAAGTTTTCTTTATGAATCATTGTTGGAACATCAACAATGGAAGAAAATCCACTTGAGGTTTATGTGATCAATCATGCCCCTCAACTAGAAGTATTCAGGCGATACTTCGTGTAAAGCTAGAATCTTAGCGTTATTTGAAGATGTAACAACCAACTCTTGTTTGAATCATCTCCAAGATATTGTAGTATCTCTAACGATAAAGACATAATGAGACCACGCCTTGTACAGTTAAGATATTTAACCAGTGTCAGCATAACCAACAAGGCGAACATCATTCTAAGGATTAAGGGGATTGGATATGCTTGAAAATGTGTAGGATAGAATAAGCTCACATCCATTGTACCTTTAAGGTAACACTTGTCCAGTGTCTGCTTGTAAGCGCATTGTTATATCTTGCCAAAAGATTCACAAGGAATGAGATGTCTGATCTAGTGCATTGAGTCAAGTACAATAAAGTAATGATTGCACTTAGGTGAGGAACTTCAAGTAAGGGTGGGCATCGGCCGGGCTGGGCCTAAAATTGAAGGGACTAGACCGGACCTGCTTGAAAATACAACTGGTCAGGGTGGGGCAGATTTTATTATTTTAAAACTGAGAACCAGACCTAACTCGGCCCGTTTAAAACGGGCATGTTCCTACCTGTCCAACGGGTACAAGCTCTTTTTTTTTTCCTAATTTTCAGTATCCAAATTCTTCCCATTATCCACCATCGCCAAATCCAACACCTAGAACTTATTCGTGACCCTTTTGGAGGGCAAAATCATAACCTTAACATTCATAACCCCGGAGATCCCCGCCACTTCCATCAAGCACCTCCTATATAAAATCTTCAAATATAATTTCGAATTCATAAAAATAATAAAATAAAACTGAATCCCTATGAGAACCAGAGACGTCGTCTTCCTCACGGATCGAACCAGAGACATCGTCTTCAAGCAGTTCTCGCTGACCCTGATGCACAGATCGAACTAGATACGTCGTCTTCCTCATGGATCCATGACCTCCACCCTCACCATTACAAATTACATCAAATCAAAACAAAATAAAAAACCTGCAAAATTCCTAAATCAGAAACCCTAAATTCCACTGATCATGCTTTGCAAACCCAAAACAAAAAAAAATGAAAATTTAGAAAATATAAATACGAAATTTAATTCAATCAACCCGCGAAATTCACAGAGAGAGGGAGAGAGGGAGAGAGAGAGACTTACGACGTCGCCAACGACTACTATACGAGCTGAGATGAGACAGAGGCCATGGAAGCGCACATGACGATGTGGTTGGAGCCACCAATGGAAGACCTCAATAACTGGGTAAGCTTCGAACTTTTTCTCCCAATCGACAAAGACGCCGATCTCCTTCTATGTGAGGCCGTCGAGGGAGGCGGTGATGTCGTCATCCTTCTTGATCATCTTTGCCAGAGTCACAACGACAAACAGTGGTAATTGGAGTCTGTAGAGAGACCTTCAAATTGATGCTTGAGTTGGGGATTTGAGATCGAGAGAGAAGAGTCTACTGACTTAGGAGATATTAATAGTGGGGAGAAAGACTGAGAGTAAGATTTGTTTTAAATCAATGGCGGAGATTTAATCTCCATATAATAAACAGTCGCAATGGTCCGGGCCAAGGGTTTTTTTTTCTTCAGAAATCTGAAACCGGCCCGCCCCGCCAATTACATGGACTCGCCCCACCCCATTTTGAGTTTACAAAATTTGTACCCACCCCGAACTGACTGAACCCGGCCCACCTCGCAGGTCCTAGGCCAATTTGCCCAGCCCTAACTTCAAGTTCCAAAACCTCTTCATCCTTATTTATAGAATGAAATCAATCTTGTTTTGCATCCAAAGTTCAGACGACCATGGGAATACTCGTAGGCTTCGCTTTATCCTCGTTAAAGGGGCGTAACATGTTGTGGTCCTTGTGGATGTAGTTCAATTGGTGAACCAGAATACCATCTGAACAATGCTCTATCTCCAGGCTAAGGCAGTATTGATTTTTCCCAAATCTTTCATATCAAATTCTGACTTTAGGTGCGAGGCAGTTTTCTCAAGCTCTTCCTATGACATCCCACATCGCTCAGGGGAGTGATCCTTAAATATATATTCTCATCTCTACCTAGCACGAGGCCTTTTGGGAGCTCACTGGCTTCGGGTTCCATAAGAACTCCGAAGTTAAGCGAGAATGAGGCCAGAGCACTCACAGGATGGGTGACCCACTGGGAAGTTGCTCGTGAGTTCCTAAAAATAAAACCGTGAGGGAATGATAAGCCCAAAGCGAACAATATCGTGCTACGGTGGTAGAGTAGGCCCGGGATGTGGTGGACCCAGGTCGGGATGTGACAAAATGGTATCAGAACCAATCCCTGGCTGGAAGTGTGCCGACGAGGACGTCGGGCCCCTAAAGGAGGTGGATTGTGACATCCCACATCGCCCAGGGGAGTGATCCTTAAATGTATATTCTCATCTCTACCTAGCATGAGGCCTTTTGAGAGTTCACTGGCTTCGGATTCCGTAGGAACTCCGAAGTTAAGCGAGAATGAGGTCAAAGCACTCTCAGGATGGGTGACCCATTGGGAAGTTGCTCGTGAGTTCCCAAAAATAAAACCGTGAGGGAATGGTAAGCCCAAAGTGGACAATATCGTGCTACGATGGTAGAGCGGGCCCCGGATGTGGTAGACCCGAGTCAGGATGTGACACCTTCGAAGTCCAAATAAGATTCATGTCATCAACATAGATTGTAAAAATCGCAAATCTGAAATATGGCTTCTTAATGAATAGGAAATGGCATAACTTGTTATTCACATATCCCGGATTGATTAGATATTTGCTATGGCGGTTATACCACATATGTCAGTATTACTTTAATTTGTAAAGTGAGCATCTCAATTTGGTAGAAAGTGTTATATAGTCGGGAACTATTTGTACTAGTATTGCAAGTCATTCAGGAATTTTCATATAGATATATGTATCTAGGTCTCTACATAGATATTTTATGGCCACGTCCACAAGCTGCATATTCATTCTTTCGGAAGCCACTAAACTTATAAGGTAGCGGAACATTATGATGTTTATTACAAGGGAATAACTCTCCTCGTAGTCAATTCTAGGGCATTGAGATAAGCCTTGCGCCACTAGGTGTGCTTTGTAATGCACTCTTATTCTTCTCATTACGAACAACCACTTGCAGCCAACATGCTTCACATTAGGTGGCGTTGGAACTACAGGTCCAAACACTTTACGTTTCATTGAGGAAACAAGTTCAACCTGGATTGCATCCTTCCATTTTGGCCAATCAGTTCTATGTCGACATTCATCAACAGAACAAGATTCGATGTCATCGCTGATCAAAACCAAAGTAGCTACTACAAATGCAAATGCATCATTCTGATTCCAAATTGCATCCAAGTTAGCATAATGAACCACAATCTCAATTCTTGGGAGGCGACTATGTCTTTTCAAGAACACTATCATAATCTAGAATAAGCTCATACGATGAATCAAATGAGACTGCAACAAGATCTACCAAGGACAGTTTCACAGTGATATGTGAATAAATTTTAGGGTTTTGTACTCCCTTTGTGATTAGCTTTGTTTTGATTCTCGTCAAGGACAATGATTTGTGATTAAATTATATAAAACCTTGGACCTGGAGATGTTTTGTCTTCTTTCATCACTAGATTGAGTAGAGAGTATAATTCTTAATTGATTAACTACCAAAACAATCGCGAGTCATGCTGGTTTTTGTTTTGTTTTTTTTGGTCGAAACGAATCGTGCTGGCTATGTCATATATAAGACTCGTCACTAATTAAACAAATTAAGGCCTGCAGTTTGCCATCTTTGTTAATGTTGTAGAACCAAGGGACACCACAACTGGGCAAGTCACCTTTGGGTGGGAACCTGCGCAATGATAAGGTTATATCCTACATGTCTACAACATCCCATCGCGTGACATGAAACATGTCAATTTATCTTCATGAAATACAAGTTTGTAAATACAATAAGATATTCTTCTTTTTTGGTCAAGCAATAAGATATACTTTGGTGATGCGTAAGATCTTCGCCGGCTTAAGATGTCATCTTGGTGTTGTGTTATTAATGGTAGCTAATTATAGTTATACTTTTCTTTTTAGGGTACATAGTATTTACGATATCATTCTTTATAAGTTATGGTTCCTCATATTATCTCATGTGTTAGAAGGAATATGGTTATTATATCACTTAGAAAGAAAGCAATAAACTATTTATTCACACAAATTTGACACTAGTTGATACACTTTTTTTTATAGATTTACACGAATGGATGAGAGACTTAAGCTAAGTAATAGAATGGGTTCGCATAACAATTTGTTTTCAAACTTGCACCACAGGAATCGAACTTAAAACCTTACACTTATATAAAAAGAGGAATATCACTTGACAGTCAGTAGTGCTAAGTGGTGTTGATACCCTTTCTAATACAGGTAGACTCTGCATGCTAATGTAGTAGCTTAATATCGTTCAACAAGAGTTGTGAGTCACTCAAGTCATAAGCTTAGTTTTTGACAAAAAAAAAAAAAAAAAGTATGGATAATTACCCAACCTCTAGAAGTGATTCTAAATTATTCACAATCTTTCAAAACATTATGTTTTGAAAATTGGACATTTTTTAGGTTGCCATCATTAAGTGATGAAGTCAATAATGTTAACTGATGACGTGGACAAATGCTAAAAATTGATTTTCATTGATTCGTCATTTATGGAGCTCTAAATCTCTAAAATTAAATCGACCCATTTATCCAAGTCAAACCTTCAGTTTTCTTGGCTGATAAGAATCGATTTTGCGATTCAAAACTCCATGTGTGGCAATGAAAATGTATCGTTTTAGCCGTATCATCACTTAACGCTAGTGATCTAACATATGTTTAGTTTTTAAAACGTTAAATTGTTATTTGAAATATTGTGAAAAGTTAGGAAAAAAAATCACTCTTAAAAGTTGTGTAGTCATCCATATTTAACCCATGGAGTTTAGAGAAAAGCTGGGCTTAAATAGCTGGCTCACAATTTTTAACAAGTCAGTTCCTCAACAAGAAATTGTAATGGCCTTGGGCCCATATATATTATAGTACAATCTGAGCCCATAAAAAACAAGGTCCATGTTAAGTTGTCCAACAATATGAAATAATGGATCAACAAAAATACCCTTAATTTAATCATATTAATACCCTAATTTCATAATTTATTCCAACTTTTAATTTAACACACAACCACCACTCCTTTAGATGATTGGATGTTGAGAGTAACTAGGATAAGTCTTCAATAGTCTTAAAGTTGTCCGACTTTATTTTCATTAGATTAGCAAATTAGTAAAAATAATATTTTCTCAATTCAATCATGATTATTTATTTCTCGACAAGTAGTCTAATTTATTAAAGAAATTTTAAAGAACGTACAATCAACTAGTTAACTTTTTCATTTATTTTTTCAATCAACTAGTTAAATTCTTTCCAAAACAATTAAAAAAACGAAACAAGTTGGATACATTCATTTATATCCACAAATAAATTGGGCCACAAGCCGCCCTAAGCAGCCTTTTTTGAAGTAGCAGTCAGTGGTCTATGGTTAGCCCAGCTACAATAATTTATCAAACAACCCAAAAAAGGAGGCGTACGCCGTTGTAGTGGGAGGTGGTCCAAAAAATACAAATAAATCTTTGAGTGTATGACAAATCTAGAAGTATTTATTTTTCATATTGAGAGTGGGGAAATTAAACTGAACTACAAAGTGTGTCGAGAATATTTAAATATTAAACTTGTCATTCAGATGATTAGAATTAAAAACCTCTTATTTACAAGTGAAAACGAATACCGTCATACGGTAAAAGTTAATAAGAGGGTAAGTTTGGCATAGCCCTTATGGTGCACTTGGGTATTGTTTGGTATGCAGACGGGACGGGACGGCACGGAACGGAATGGGACGGCACGGAACGGAATGGGACGGGACAGGACCGAACAGAGAGGGAGCAAAGATACCCTCGGATAGAAACAAAGAGGAAGAAGGAGACGGAGATGTTATAATTTTGTGTTCCATCGATGTGGAACGAGTCGTTCCAGGAGGGTGAGGCGGAACGAAAATTCACCCAAAATTCGTCCCGTGGAATAGCACGTTCCACCCCTATTAGGCGCACCAAATGTGGAACGAAACGTCTCATCCCACTTTGTTCCATCCCGTCCCACGTACCAAACGGTCACCCATCCTGAGATTACTCTCTCGCGAACTCGCTTAACTTCGAGTTCCTACGGAATTCGAAACCAGTGAGCTCCCAAAATGCCTCGTGCTAAGTAGAGATGAGAATATACATATAAGACTTACATGATCCACTTCCCTGAGCGATGTGGATGTTACATGGAAGGTTTCACTTTTGGGAGAGTCTCCTAGCATTTCTCTTTTCAATATTTTATCTTAAATAGACTTTGGATGCAATCCATAGTTATTAATATTCTTTGACCTAAGCCTTGTTAGTTTTCAAATTTTTATCAAAATTTTCGAAATTAATGTGATATTTTATTTCTATGTATGTTACTTTATTTTTTAAATTAAAATTTGAAATTTATAGTTGTTTATATTAATGAGATTTTAAATAAAAACCCATAATTTATGGGATTAAAAATATTAAAATATGAATTATACTATTGTGTGCATGTATATGTAAACATGGGTACATTCATCAAAATTAACAAAAACATTATTGTACCAAAACATGGGTACATTCTTCAAAACCACACAAAAAAAGTAATAGATATTAGACTTAATAACATTAGTAAATTTCTTCGATTAAACTTGACATGAATACATTCTCTAATCAAAAGAAAAAAAAATGTACCCATATAAGTTTAAAAATGGTTAGAAAAAAATTGAATAGATTTTATATAAAAAATGGTACATTTAACATATAACAAATTGGTATATTTAAGAACCGGTACATTTTAAAATTATAAATTGAAAAAAAAATTACATGAATGGGTGCAAATACGATTAAAAATTTGAAAACATTTTTTTAAAAGCTAATGGGTACAAACTTATTCTAATTTTTTTATATATTTTGGAAAATTTTCGAATTAAAAATTAGTTAGAAGTTTAATAAAGGTGTGAGTATTAAAATCCTAAATCAATTATTAATTTTTATTTTAAAAAATTATGACACACCCCGATCCAGAGGATCCAGGCGTGCTGGCTGTCACGTGAGCGTGACGTAACCATAAGTGCGACACGGAAGCGAAACAACAACATACATAAGAAGGAATTCAAACCAACTCTAAAAGAACCACCTACTAGAATAAAAGGATGAGTTACGATAAACACATAAATTCAGAGCATAGGTTTAAGTGCAGTCAAGTAGGACAAAAATAAAAGTACATCACCCTCAGGTGAGTCTTACATGTCAAGTGTCTGTCAGAATGCCGAAAAAGACCTCGAGAGCCACCAACCGCTAACTAGAACCTGGAGGGGCGCAAAACAAAATTGAGTGGGTCAGTAAAACTAAAGATTTTCCAAAACATTTCGTTAAAAACATTTCTAACCCCTCACCGTAAAACCTGTATACTTTCCCAGAAAAATAGTATATAAACATATATATATCATCAAAAGCTCAAATCACAATCCATCATAATAACATCTCAGAAATGATATGCCATGCCCAAAATATAATCAGAATGCATCAATATCAATCAAGTGAAATAATAAATCAACCGGAGACCCTACAATGGTCCTGTACGGCTGATTCTAAAACTCAACATCCCACTCAGCCGGAGTCACCACAGTGACCTATACGGCCCTGCCGGAGTCACCAACTGTGACCTGTACGGCACTACACTGCACATCACTCGGAACTACGTATAGTAGTCTGTACGATGATAGGTGTATAAATACGCTCTAGTGCTTCTCTCAACAATCATCAGCGCGCATAACTAAGGTCACCCACTAGTCGGAATCATATCTAGTGATCTGTACAACTAGCATGTCGGAACCCTCACATGGTCTGTATGACATCCACCTACTTGGATCCAAGACGAGCGTGTGGTGTGGTGAATAACAATATAAGCACTAACACCTAGGTGCAGGTTATGAGCTTTCAATGCAATTCATATAAAATAACTCATCTGAATGATAATAAAACTCACCTGTGCGTCCACCGCGTCAGTTCACATATATATGCATCAATTCTCAATTCAAATATCTCAACATTTGCATGCATGGCAATTTAAATCATAATTTTCATATAAACGCATTTTCTGGGAAAAACAGTTGTATATAGGTAATACGAAATCAAAACTGCCCACTCACTGATAAGTCGATGGGTCGTAACCCCCGTGACGTCCCTGGATGCGCTCGTCCTCGGGATAGGTGTCACCTATATGCGAAACAACTATAAAAACGTTAATTTAAACACATAACCAATAATTCGAAATAACTTCTCATACGATGCTCAATTTGGGTATATGAATATACCACATCGACCTACTCGACGTCACGGACGTCGAGAAATTTTTAGAAAAATTTTTGGAGGTCCCACGCGCACCCATGCGCCCCCCACGCGCACCTTCTTCCTCAGCCAGTCGCCGGACTGGTTTTTCCGGCAGCCGATTTCCGGCCAAACTTTGAACTCCTTGTTCTCCTTCGTTTCTCAACTATTTTCTTCGTATTTTATACCAAATTGAAGCCCCAAACACGTAGAATCACGATAGACTAGTTTAAGGCTCTAAAAATCAAGAAATCTCACCGGAAAAATCCCAAGAAAACCGGCCAAAGTTGAACCACGTGATCCCGACGTCCAAAACCTTCAAACGAAGCACTCCGAGCTTCCTTGGGACCTCACTAAGCTCACTACAAGCTTAGAATTCCCTGAAAATCAACATTTTACGTTTGCATGAACAGTGACAAAAAATGGAGGTTCGGGTTTCACGTGATTCCGAGGGTTTCACTTCCTAAAACTAGTACCAATCGACTTAAAATGACTCAAGGATGAAGATGCATACCTTGGTTGCCTCGATCCACCGAGATTTGGAAGGTTTTGGGTGTATCCGTACGTATGGGTGTGTGTGAGAGAGGGGGAGTCGAGATGGAGGAGAGAGAGAGGCTACGGGAATGAGAGGGAGAGAGAGAGGGTTTGTGATGTCCAAAAACAATCCCCACCATCCATTTCTTCCCTAATTCCCTAACCACACAACCAATCCAACATTTTAATATTTTTATCCACTTAATGATATTTCCAATAGTTTAGGAAAAATATGAAATATCCAAAACATATCACACACACACCTTAGTAACGCCAAGGGTACTTCCGTCATTTAACACTCCCGATAGAAAATCTCGGGATAGGCTGTGACAAATTATGTAACTGACATGTAAATTTATTGTTATATATTAATGCTAGGACTTTGATCAAAATTTGAAAACTAATCAGGTTTCAGTCAATAAACATTAGTAACGAGAGACCAGATATTAATTTTTCCTTATCTTATAAATTATCCCAATGAATGTCACACAGAAAATAAATTAAAATGATAGTGGCATGCTTACATTTGTCTGTCATTTTTCTATATGCATCTAAGAAATATTTCCTCCCAACGTAAAAAATTGCAGAGGAATCCAAAAATGTTTTGAATCATTTTAAAAGGATTTTTCAAACGAATTCTAAATTACAGTATCTCAAAGGATCATTATTGAAATATTCTAGTTGGAATTTTATTTGCTCTTCGTCAAAGGTAAAAATTAAAAGTGAAAAACAAGAACTTATATATGATGTGCCTGACACCGTGACAATTTCATAGTTCATTTTTAACTCTTCCTCCCTCTCCTCACTCTGTCTTCTCCTCCAAAATTCCGAAACCAAAATTCAAACAAACAAGGAAATGGAAAACACCACTGTCATCTCCGGCGGCAAGCCCACCGTGATGGTCACAAACGACGACGGAATCGAAGGCCCTGGCATTCTCGCTCTCGTCCAAGTCCTCGTATCCACCCATCGCTACAATGTCCTCGTCTGTGCCCCCGACTCGTACGTTAAAAAATAAAAATAAAAATAAAAAAAAATAAAAAAAGAAGAAAATTAAACATTTAAATACTCTTCACTTCCCCTATTCAAAGTACAATCCTTCATTTTTTCTGATACATAATTCGTATGCATTTGCAGGGAGAAGTCGGCAGTGAGCCACTGCATCACATGGCTCCATCCGATTGCTGCCAAGAAAGTGCATATCAATGGAGCAACAGTGTATGCTGTTTCTGGTAGGGAAGTTTCAAAACCCCAAATTGTTTTTTTTCCAATTTTTATACAAAATCATTACTACCATTTCCCCCCAGAAAGTTAAAAAGTAAAAAAGCTTTGTTCTTGATCAACTTTGTTTGCAGGATCTCCAGCTGATTGTGCTTCTTTGGGTGTTTCCAAAACGCTTTTTCCTTCAATTCCTGACCTGGTAGATATTTCTGACTTCTGCACTGTTTCCTTTGATCACATTTCTTATCTGGGGTTTTGCTGATTGGTAATTAGTAATTACATGTTTTACTGTTTATACATACAGGTAATCAGTGGCATAAACCAGGGCAGCAACTGCGGTTATCACATGTTAGTAATCTTCTGCTTTCTGTTTCCTGACATAATTTGTTATCTTGATTTAAGATTTTGCCTCAAAATTCCCACAATAAAACATAAAGATGTGTATTTGCACCAGCTTTGACCAGTGAAACTGAAATGATTATCTTTTAATTGTTGAAACCCAATATAGTTTTACACTAACTATTTGCTTTTGAAAAGGTTTAGGTTTCCAAAAGATGGTAGGGTGAGGAAACTACAATGATTTTTATTCCAAACACAACTCCTCACAAAGAGGCAATCTTTTCCCAAAATGTTAAGAAGATCTAACATTTTCATGAAATCTAGAAAACACACCTACTAAGTTTTGTTCCCAAGAGTCGCTTACGAATCCAGTTGTTCCTAAAAATTTCAAAGTGCTAGTTTTACTTTTCTTGCTTCTTTCAGCCCGTAACAATATTGACAGAGTTCTTTATTGTAACTGTAGTGTTTACTCTGGAACGGTGGCTGGTGCCCGTGAGGCCTTTCTTAACGGTGTACCTGCTATCTCTATATCATATGATTGGTAAGTATACAAGGTTTGATGATTACATTTGCTTGATGAACAATATTTCCTCTGCCCATGTATGACTAATGAATCTTATGGAATTATGAACATTTCAAATTGTTAGGGTCAGTATTTAGTTCTTCTTGTAATTTTATTTTTCCTTTATTTTTTATTTTTTTACTATGAGAACAAGTAAATTCTTGTTTTCTTTACCTATTTTAATCTCCTATATGACTACATTGAGTACTGGCCATACAGGGTTAGAGGTAAGAGCAATATTAATGACTTCACACTTGCTGCTGAGGCTTGCTTACCGATCATAAATGGAGTACTGGTGGAATTAAGAAACAAAACCTATCCTCAAAGATGTTTCTTGAATGTAGATCTTCCATGTAATGTTGCTAATCATAAGGTAAATTCCGTGGATACATGCTGTGTTCTGTATTATTGAGTATAGCGACCTTTGTCAAATGCAGTTTCTCCTTAACATCTACATTTGCCAACTTGCATGCCTACTTCTCCGTCATATCTCTTTTCTAATGTGCTTGTAGCGAGTCAATTTAAAACTGACTATACTGCACTAGACAAAGCTCAACGATAGGCAAAGTGATATCTCTTTTCTAATTTGTTTCATCCAGGCTATTGCACTGCTGAAGTAATTTGTATCAGTAGCTTTTCTTTCTTTCCTTTCCTTATTCGTCTCTCATTTTCTTTTCCTCCTACTTCCTTTCAATGAAAGATTTGTACAGTAGGCAGTTTGTTTAATGTTATATGCTTTAATGAGCATTACTCAATTGCACATTAAGTTTGGTTTTCTAATAGTGAAATGGATCCCGCTTCCAGTTTTATGACAAGAGTATTAGTCTTTCTATTAAGCATTGATATTAACATGTGGCGTTGCAATATTGTTCTGTTCTTCTCTTGTGCCTTCATAGGGGTATAAGCTGACTAAGCAAGGCAAAAGTATAATAAAAATGGGGTGGAGGCAAGTTACTTCTGACACTGAAGGCGGAAAAATGTTGTCAACAATGGTAAATTCAACTGCATCAGCTGAAAGTGATACATCAACCACGCCAGCTGAAAATCTTTATTTCGCGAGAGAAGTGGGTCCTTTTCTCTATCTTTCTGCTTTATATACTGTATTCTAGGCTGCTCCCCTTTTCCATTTTTTGTTGTTTTGTTTTAAATAAAACTTGATTAGTTATTTACCTCCTTGTCATTTCTTCCGTATAAGCACAATAATTGGCTTGTTGTTAGTTCTCTTGGTTAGGTAATTGATTGAGAAATCTTGAATCCAAACTGATGAAGGAATCAGGTAACCAAAAGGTGCAGTCTTTGGTGTCTCTCTGTTGGTGCTAGTCTAAGTTCTTTAGAAACTGGTCTAGAAACACTCCACCTAGAATTTCTGGGTTTACTCCGTCACTGACATTTCTCTGAAAAAGTTACTATGCACTTTAGCAGCTGAGAGTTTAAAAATTGCCCATGGGGCTCTTCTAACTGTGTATCTGGTGGAAACAACTTTCTTTTAATCTGATCCTTTTTGGAGTACATCAACATGGGGTTGTTGAGGGACACGTTTGATTCTTCTGTTCTTCCTTTAAAACGAGTTGCAATTCTTGAATCGAGGTATCTTCAAATACCAGCAAATTTAGGGGGGAAGGGTGGTCAGGGGCCTTATTTACAAAACTCATATTTAAGCGTTGAATGATAAATTTGTAGCGTTAAAGTTGTGTCTTTAAAACTGGTTACTGCTAAATGCCGGGTTATCCATGCTGAAGTTTAAAGTGCTGTAAATTGAGAACTGACTCAATTTGGTTATGTCTGAACATGAGGTGGTAACAATGGTGGCGGTACCGATATTAGTTGCAGTTGTTACCACAAGGATAGTAGGGAGGGAAATGATGGTAATAATGCATAAGGTTTAAACAACATTCAGTTTAAGGTTAATTAATATTTTAGATGATGGTAGTAAGGATGATAAAACTTGCATTCTTTAATATTCTGCATTCAGCAACGTGCAATACTTTCTGAGATATTTTCATGTGTTGATTTCCTTTCTTTCTCGTTCTTTTGATTGTGGTTGACTTGGGTGAACGAGTTGTACAAATCTGAGCTGTTTAGAACAGCCAAAATTAAAAGGAATATTTTCCTGGTTTGCTTGCATCATTTCGGGGTAACTCTGTTTCCAATTTTGTAGGTAAGGGGTGCCCAAGTTGATGAGGATGATAATGACCACTGCTTTCTTCAAGAAGGATATGTGCGTATATCGTTTTAGTTTCTGCAAACGTATCTTGGTAGTTTGCATGACTATACACTAACACAGTATTCACGATTCATCAGATTACTGTCACTCCTCTTGGTGCCGTAACAAATGCTGAGATAGACTGCCACACCTACTTGAAAGAGTGGCTTCCAAAAGTGGCTGAGCGCTCCTCTCCATCAGCTTTATAAAGCTATTAAAGCACCTGGTTAGTATAACACAGTAAGTCTTTCTAAGTTGTTTTTCTTTTATGTATTGTTAATTTTGAACAGCCTTGAAATCTTATGTATTTGTGTGATCACACACGGTCTTGCAACCGTTTTACTAATTAGTATGAAAGCGTTCTATACATTGAGTACCTGAACTTAATTTGTGGCCAATTAAGTCTTCGTGTCACTAAAACGCTTGCAAAGTTCCACAGGTTTAATTTTTGTGATCACGAGAGTCATTGTGATGTAGTATTTTACTGTTATTGAAAGGAAATACTCGTATGTGCAGGATTTCTGGAGGGAATTTTCACGCTAACGTACGGATCCAGTAAATTTCTGGATGATTGGCTGCTACGGTGCTACTCTGAATTCAGATCAACAGGGTTTTCGGTTTTACTCTTGACATTATTTTCGAAACGTCAGTAATGATTTTATGAACTTGTTATTATAATGACAGTTGGGAACCCCCATTTTACACAAAATTACTGCCATTCTGTGAATTAATTTGGTAGCAAGTCTCCTCATGACAGTCGTTTAATTTAATTTTTGTAAGGAATGGGGGCATTTTAGCTTTTGTTAAAATTGCAGCTGAAACTTTTTCATCTCAGTTAAGTTGCTAAGAACAAAGTAAGCCAAAAACCTGAAACTCCTACTGTTAGTTTATTACAAGAAATAAGCAACCTGATTAACACCATTTTGGAAGGGAAGTGATTATGGCACGTCCATTTTCTCATCGTACACTCCTGCCGATTTTTGGTATTTTGATTGAATAAAATAAAAAGAAAATTAACAGGTATAAACAAATAGGAGTGTTGATAATTAAAA
Organism: Malus domestica; assembly: GCF_042453785.1. Taxonomy (NCBI): domain Eukaryota; kingdom Viridiplantae; phylum Streptophyta; class Magnoliopsida; order Rosales; family Rosaceae; genus Malus; species Malus domestica. Next base: position 16,095,919 of record NC_091676.1, on the reverse strand, counting down.
AAAGGAGTGCGTGAATCATTTCTTTCCATATTGCAAGTCTTCAGGGTGAAAGTTTACCATAATTTTAGTTTGAATAGATCCTGGATATTATATATCTACGGCTAGGCAACTCGCAAATCGGGTGAGGTTAGCGTGGCCGGATGAGATCACTATAATATACATGAATCGGTTGTCCTATCCAAGTATTTGTTCATGATTAGAATGGCTTATATGATACAATTACAATATAGTAATATTCAGAAATGTATAAAAAAAAATTTTCTTGTAAATATCTTTATTTTATTGACTCAAAACACCATTTGATAATGTAAATTGCTCTCCGTAATTAAAATTTGAGTTTTGCCAATTTTTTCTTTTGTTGTAATAATATGGAGGATATGCACCTTCGGAGACTTGTCATACCCTATAAAATATCTAAAAATCTAGTGAAAAATATGGGATGTGCTATCCACACACCTCGTTTTACTTTACACATTTTTTGTTAATTTTTGTCCGTTGATCTTCTTTAAATCATCCGATCCGATGACCGAAAATTAGAAGAATGTGTGAAAAGTAAAATGGTGTGTGTGGATACCACATCCCAAAATATTAAGATTAAAGGAAAACTAATGAAAATAACTTGAAAACTTTGAGTTTTAACGATAAAGACAAAATAAAGGGTAAAATGAATAATACAAAGATTGACTTTTTAGTTTAAAAATGTAAATTTTCATTCAAATGAACAATATCAAGAGTTTTTCATTAAAATTCCTTAAGATTAAACCTCACTTAAATCTCACTTACGACGTGGTGTAGTTACATAAGCCCAGGTGTCTTGCTTCCAACGCATACTTAAATTAAACAGCAAAAGAAAAGGATAAAAAAAATTAACTTCTCAATGCCACTTCATCCAAAATTAGTCATCAAACTTTCGAGTCACACATAAGAAAATGACATAAATGACAGGAAAGAGATCCTCTCCAGATCCCTTTCACCAAGTTCTGCTCATCAACTAATCCGAATTCTTGAAATTTGATCAAACGGTTATAAATAGAGATCCACTTTAAAAGTTATAATTACTTTAGTTGTTTGATCAAATTTCAAGGGTCTGAATTGTTTGATGGGAGGGATTTAGTAGAAGGGATCCGGAGATGATCCATTTCCTAAAAGACATAAAGCAATGACCTCAAGACAATTTTGATTATTGTTTTTTTATTCATCCATGAACTAGGTTGGAGGACACCGAGATTCAATACGTTTTCTACTATGCTAAAGGAATTTAGTGTAATGCTAGGAAGATTAAATTTGTAGATTAAATTAGCAAATCAAATGAGGTGTCTCTAATAGAAAATGGGTACGTTTATCAACAATTAAGTAATAATCCAATCACCAACTTGCATGTCATTTAGTTTACAATATTTAGTCTCCCTATTACTCAAATTTTTAACAAAATTTTGTAAATCAAATAATGTGGTTGTTGACAATTGGATTATTACTCAAGTGTTGATTAACGTGCTTATTTTATATTAGTGACATATCAATTAGTTTGCAAATTTGGTTTCCATCAAATGAATACATAACATCATTCTGAAGATAAAAAATTGAAAAAAGAAAAATCCATACAAATAATATTGTAATACAGGTAAACACTTTTAATTAATTTTTTTTTCTTTTCCAAAGGTAGAATTTATTTAAATCATAATCGAATAGAAACGTTTACATTCTCAACTAATTTGTTAAACAAAAACTTAGACCTTAATGAATCCCACAAGAAGGAACCAACATGCACCGCCCCTGCATGAGTAGCAAGGTTCCCATCCCGCGAAACATAACAGAAATCAATCGTAGAAAATTTGTTTGCAAAGTACCATACGTCGTGAAGAAAATCTCCAAAGAAGTATCAACAATACATTCCCTCTTTTTCATTTGGATGGTGAAACACTTTTAATTAATTGAGTTACAAATTGTTTTTGTATACGCAGAGAATTTGAATTGTTATAGTTATCAAAAGTCAATTCTAACTTATTTTGGTATTTTAGAATTGTTGTACTAACTAACATATTGTTTGATAGTCATTTCGTTTTAATATTTTTTTTAAATTGATAATTCGTTTTGAAATACTTTCAATTTCCAACTTTTATCTTTTATAAAAGCCGAGTTTAAAAACTCAAAAAGTAGATTTTACGTTTCAGTTTTTAATTTTCAGTTAAAAAAATAAAATAAAAACAAAATGGTATGAAACAAAACGATTCCTAAAGATGTCTACTTTATTGATCAAAATCTTTAATTCTTATATTCTATTATTTGTCTTGTCCATCACATTGTAAAGGGATTGTCCACTGCATCCCAAATTTCAAATATAAAATTACACATCAAAGTTCGTCACTACTTTTTCTAGAATCAAAGTCAATAAATCACAATATTTTAGATTGCTTGACATTTTTGTGCAATCATAAACTACTTTAATGATATGATTTTTTATATTTATTTTAGACATGTAAATCATGGAGGGTGTCCCATCCATTCTTTGATCGACAAACTGAAGAAACAAAGAGAACCACCTCAACCACTGCAAATAGACTAAACAACGAAAACAAACACACATGAAAGAAACAGAAAACAACTAAAACCAACTGCCCTCTGATTAATTTGTGCATAAACTGCATGTCTGATCGTATTCATTTGCTGCCTTCATGAATGAAATACGTCGTCGTTTCTTTTTAAAGAACCATATATCGTATCTGAATATGTTAAAGAAAGATTCATTCAGCTTTGAAGCCATTCAAAAAACTCCCAAATCACAAGAAAGGCATATTTCAATATTACATTTACTGGAAATGAAAAAAAAAAAAAAAAACTGAGGAAAAACCTTTTTACATGTACACCAGTATCAAAATAAAGTATATATATGTGTGTGTATGTATTTAAATAGTGCACATACTTCGCAGCAGGAAATCTCGCTCACTCATATATGCTATGAAGAACATTGGAGCCTTCATATGAATTCATGGTTTTGATGGTGGCAAAGGCAAAGGTGTAGTACGTGTATGTGTATGGGCCTCCACTAGTATTGACCACAAGACATGCACATCCTCGTCGGGGCAGGATTTTACATCCTCATACAGAATGTAAATCCCTCTTCTTGCTACAAACAACCACAAAAAGATCCTAGATATTAGTAGTTGCAGTAGATTGTAGATGCGCGCGCGACACAGTTTCCGCGCTACACAGTTTCCAAAAGAAGAGGTTGATATTGTGCGGAAGGCTCGAAAGTGGTGGGAAATGCAGGTTGTATGCATGAACATGGAACTAGAATGCGTAATTGCGTGTGCAGAAGTATGGAGAAAATGTAAGGGTTGGAGAGAGTGATGAGAACTTACTGTTCTTCGGAGCGGAATGGAAGCGAAACCACATCTTCTTAAGAGGAGAGAAGATGGAGTGCAGCCACCCCATTTGGAGAAGAGGGTGTGGCGCTCATGTAGGTGAAACCAAATGAGAGAAGAAATAAACAGTAAGAGAAAGGAATGGAATGGAAGATGAAATGTAGGTATTGCTTAGAGAAAGGGTGAAGTTTTTAAAGTCACTGTTTTCTATGACAATGTGTTAACTTCCATTCCCTTTGCTTTGCTCTTGGTGCCATGTCTTTGTCACACACACACACACCCTTTTATATCTTATAGCACAAGGAGCCACCCCACCAATCACATTTGCTTTTCCATACACTTCTTAACGAAAAAAACGTTGTCTTTCTCTTGAATTGTGTTCCTTATGCCTCAAGCAACATTTTCTGATTTCTGCTTACTTCTTTTTGTTTTCACTTTCTAAACACTTTGTTTATTATTGTCTCGAAATTCTCATCTAATTTAATAAATTCAAAGGCTAGAACTAAATAGAGTTATGCAAAAAAGAAAATGAGTGTGCGGAAATTACTTCCCTTATTTCTTTTACCATTTTAGGTCACTTTTTGTGTTAACTAAATCCCCAAGCTTCTCATTGGAGTCTTGTACAAGGCCTGTGTCTTCAGTGCCTCCACCTGTCCCATACTCCAATTTGGTTGCCTTAGAAGTGTACGTCTCAGACCATGGTTTCCTAGCTGACTCATCAACCCTTTGGTTCCACACCATTCTTAATTTGCATTTGATTAGTCCTAAGTCTCTAATTAGGAAGGTGACCTTCATGATTGAAAGCACATTCATCATATCATTGATAAGATAAAGAAAACATCTCCTCCTCTCGTATGTGAGAAATGGCCTTTTGTGCTGCCAGGTTTTTGAGGATTAACCCCTTTTACCATCTTAATCACATATGATTAGACAGTCCGTCCCAATCACAAAATTAAGACCATTTCTAATGGAGAGGGTTAAGGGGCCGAAAAATGAACAATACTTGGCTACTCAATTGTTGCCAATTTATAATTTCGCTTTTATAATCAGAACCGTTCATATTATAAATCACCCTATAAAGATTGTCTCTGCAAAAAATCAATTAAAACTAAGGTCATTTAGTCATACAACTGTATAAAAACAAATAAATTGAATTAGTTAAAGAATTACGAGCCGTCTATATATTTGCTAGAATTAATTGACTCAACGGCCTTAGTTTTAATTCAATTTTTTAGGAGATGATATTTACAATGTGATTCATAATATGAATGGTTTTGATCATATGCACAAAGCTTTGTGATTCAAACACTAAAAAATTTGAGTATTAGTTCCTACTCATCTTTAAGTACCCAAGTAGTATTCCCAAAATATGGCTTGAATAGGACTGGCCAACCTTAGCTTAAAGGGGCATCGGACCGGCCAAAGCATGGTTAAAGGAGCATCGGACTGGCCAACCTTGGCTTGATACCTAGCCCGTTTGCCGGGGCCTAGTCTTCGTGTGCTAGGATTAGGATATCTCCGAGGAGTGACTAGAGGAGGGCTGGAAGTGAATGAAAAAAATCTGAAAGGGGAACTTAAATTCTAGGGTGAAATTGCAGCCTCCGAAGCTAACCTATGATCAATCAATCAATCCCAATACAACACAATCCCCAGATTCTGTGCGTAGATGCTAAAATTAGAGATCACATTCAAATTTATGATTTTGCAATACAAACAAACTAAATTCCAAGTATTTGAATTTGGGTTTTCACTTATTTTCCAGGATTTCCCCAGCAAACAAACAAAATTCAAAGCAAATGAGCATCGTAGATCCAAATCAGAGTGAAACAGCAATCAAAGGAGAACAGAATTGCAGTACAAAGATAAAATTAGAGATCTCATAAATAAGATATTGATTTCCGAATAACTTTATTTTAATATGCTAGTTTAATCAAATTAATCAAGTCACTTAATACTACGATCTAATAGTATTTCTCTTTAGTTATAAGTTAGAGGTCTTAAGTTTGATTCTCGTCAAAGACAAGTTTAAACCATATTATTGCTAGCTCATTGCGATGTTAAACCTAACCCCTTCTTTTTAGTGTAGATAATATCGTTTGTTAAAAAAAATGTAAATTAATCAATAAATTTAAGAAATAAACTTTGTAATAATAGATTATTGAAGGGCAATGTTTAGTCCATCCAACCGGAGATGAATATGAATATGAGTTGACATCATTTATTGTAGAGTTATAATATGAACAAGTCTATATTATTATTTTTTTGAATAAATGATATTATCTACAGTAAAGAGTGGAGGATTGGGCTAAGCCTCAATGGGCTAGTAATAATGTGATTCAAATTTGTCTTTCGAGAATCGAACCTAAGACTTCTCACTTATAAGTGAAGAGAAGTACCAATAGACAGTAGTACTAAGTAGTTGAACGGGGCCATAGTTTGCTCCTTAGATTTGGAGATGGTCTAACAAGTCCAAAACAATTCCCCAACTGCTTCATTGGGTTTTTTTATATAATCGGAGTTTGGGTCTCAAGCGGGTAATCACTAAACTGGGTCCTATGATTAGGGGTGGATTTTTTTGCCAAATTGCCATGCCAACCGAATTGCCAACTGTGCCATACCGATTTTGTGCCAAATGTTTTGTACCAATTGGTAATAGTACGATATTGTACCGTACTGAAATTTCTTGGTACGGTATTGGTAATGGATACCATTATCACGGTATTACCGTACCATACCGAAAATACAATATAATATATAATTTATAAATTATATAATAGATAATTATATAACACATATTTATAATATTCCAATAATTTGAAAATAAAACCCTACTTATATTAGCATTGTTGTAGGAAAAAAAAATATTAGCATTGTTGTTGGTGACTTTGATCTCTTGAAATTGTGGAAATCAACCACAAAAGAGTTCCTAATTCTTTCACAAATAGCCAAAATATCTTTGTAACCCCTACTTCTACTGTTGCTAATGAAAATGCATTTAGCCTAGGGATGAGGATTGTGGGCCCTTTTAGGGTATCCTTGACTCCTAAAATAATGGAGGCACTAGTGCGTACTAGTGGTTGGCTTAGGACAGATGAAGTAAACTTCTACAAGGAACCAACGGAAGATATTCTTCAATTTTACAAGGAAATGGAAGAAGAGAAAACAAGAAAGATATGCTTTAATTGTTTTTAGTAAATTTGTTATTAAATGGGTTTCAACTTTAATTTTTCTTGCTACTAATTAATATGTTTTCTTTGTTTGTAATGTAGGCTTGACACAAACTCAATCTTCTACAAGTTCAATACCTCCTCCAAAAGCTTCGACATCTCAAGCTTGAATAACTGATCAATGAATTCTCCTTTTTGAAGTTTACTTCCAATTTTCATTTGGTTTGAAACTTTAATTTCTATTTAGATTGTTAACTTCTATTTGTTTTGGTTCATAACTTCTATTTGGATTGTAAGCTTAATTTTCATGATGAATCTTGATGCATCATTTAAATTATTATATGTGTGAATTGTGAATGAAGAATAATAGATGAATTTAATCTATAATGTATGAGATAAAGGTACAAAAAAAAGTTTTGCCCTTGAATTGGGTTAAAAAAACAAAAACATATTTTGTCCCAAAACAAAATGGAAATTACCATTGCCATACCATGCGAACCAAACTTTTGGCAATACCGAACTTCAGTATACCGAAAGTTTGGTACGGTAATGGTAATAGATTTTACCAAACCGAAAGTTTAGTACAGTAATTGGTACAAGGGTTTTGGTACGGTAATCATACCGAACCCACCCCTACCTATAATAAGGGTTACAGAAAGCGCAATACTCCTTAATGCATACTTACCGCCAACCTTACAGTTTCCATTTAACTTGCAGGTAACTTTTTGTGCTTGTTAAAATCTTAGTTGAACACTTTGAGGGGGAGACTAAATTTACATTTAAATTTGGAAAATAAATGATGTGTCATTAATAAGAAATAAGTATGTTAATCAACATTTAAATAATATTTTGACAAAATAAAATAAAAAACTTAAATAATATTCAATCATTAACTTTCATGTCATTTAGTTTACAAATTTAATTTCCCCAGCATTACCCTAGGAAAGGCCCTATACTCAGAACGTTGGTTCCTCTATATACTAATAATCTCTTTATATTAATACAAGGGTTTTTATCATAAATGATCCTTGAAATTGACCTACCCTATCAAGATAGTCTTTGAAATTGAAAATCGATCAATGTAGTCCTTGAAATTTACCACCAAACATCAATGTCGTCCTTACCGTTTAATTCTGTCAATTTTTCTGTTAGTGTTGATGGAAATTGTTTGTTAACAGGATCGGAAACGGATGTCGTTGGACTATCGATCACAATATGGTGTGAAGGATATGAACAGAGTGAATATAGAATTGAATGTCTTTTCTGACAGAAGGGGATTTACAAATATATAGATATGCAAGTAACCTTTATGGAGAAGTTGTGTTCTTCAGGAGAAGTTATAACTTCTCAAGTTGGAATATAACTGTTCATATCCTTTAATTAATTATATTATATTATATTATTTTCTTTATTAATTAATTAACTTATTTCACTACAATCATATGTATATTAGTACACCAATGTTATGGTATACCTTCACATATGATTACACATATTGTGAAAACCATGTTATCATAATCATATTCCAACATCTCCCACTTGATTATGATGACATAAATGGTTTCCTATTTTGATTTGTTTCTCAAGAGTATTACTCATAAACAAATTGAATGTAACATCAGATATGTGGCTTCTTTACCTGGTGTGCACCATTCCACTTAATCTGATAACATTTTACTCTTTAGTAAAATGGCATCATATCCAAGTAACTAGGAAAAACAATCCATACCCGGTTACAAATGATGGCTTAGCCCCGCACTATACGCCACAGTGTTATATAAATTATTTCTTGAAGCTTATTACAGATTTTACTTTCAAGACGATTTATTATAACCTTGTTACCTCGCTAGTGCCCTCTATCTTTAACTGACCAAGTACTAAAGAACTAGATAGAGTCGCATCTACTTGTCCATGTTTTAGGCGTCCCTACCACCATATAACGATGCTCGCCGCACTTCTCACACTACAACACATCTAGATGTTTTGCAAACCCATTGTAGTCACATGCTCTCTGAATTTTTCCAGAGACAATCCCTTGGTCATCGGATCGGCCACCATCTCTTCGGAGGGTATGTAGTCGACCTCTACCTCTCATTTCTCCACTATATCTTATACATAGTGATATTTAACATCAATGTGTTTTCCTTTGGAACTATTTGCTCCACTCTTTATCAGAAAAATGGCGGACTTATTATCACAAAACACATTGACGTGCTCCTTAGGTATACCTATATTTAAATTATCGATAAATCGTTTAGCCCATACTGCAGTACTAACTGCTGTGCTACAAGATATATATTCTGCTTCCATGGTTGACTTTGCAACACAACCTTGTTTCTTACTTAACCAAGAAACAACCGTTCCACCAAACAAGACAATGTTACCACTTGTTGACTTTCTATCATCCAAGTCGCCTGTGAAATCTGCATCACAATAACAAACTAAATCCAGATCATTTAATCCGAAACAAAGTTTCATACCTTGGGTGCCTTTTAGATATCTAATAATTCTCTTTACTGCCATCCAATGTTGCTTTCCAGGGTTGGATTGATATCTACTTACCAATCCAACTGCATGACATATGTCAGGTCTTGTGCTGGTCATAGCATACATCAAACTTCCAACTGCTTGGGCATACAGAACATTTTGCATATCAATGATGTCTTGCTTCTGTACCGGACACATATTTTTGGTAAGCATCATTCCTTTACAAACAGGTGTACAAACTAGCTTGCAATCTTGCATATTAAATCTTTTAAATATTTTATCCAGATAATTTTGTTGATCCAAATAGAGTGTTTTGGCATCTCTATCCCTAGTAATTTTAATTCCTAGAACATAAGATGCTTCTCCCATATTTTTCATTTCAAATTTGGATCCCAAATATGACTTAGTCTTTTCAATCATATCTATAGAGTTACCTGCAAGTAAGATGTCATCTACATATAGTGACAACATACAGAAATTATCTTGGCACTTCCAAGAGTAAACACAATGATCCAACGGATTTATTTTGTAACCCATTTCCATAATGGCTTGGTGGAACTTTAAATACCATTGTCTTGTGATAGGAGCATATTTATGCGACTGAGTTAGCTTGTTCTCATGAATTTATGTTGTTATTTCTCAGTTAATTATGTATTTTAAGCTATTTTCGTGTGTTTGTAGGTCCATAGGCCTTATAAAGCAATAAGATGCATTTTGGAGCAGTTTTGGGCTTGGAATGAATAGCACATGCATGGAGTAAGGTGGATGGACGAAATTGAAGACTAAAGAGGCTAGGAATGTGTTAAAGAGAAAGAAGAATTAATGTAAAAATGACAAAGAGCTCTGCCACAAAGGGGTGTCACTCCACCATTCACCTTTCCATCATTGCCGTGCACCACCATTGCACTCCCTTTGGATTCCTATGCCGTGCATCATCATCCATGTTCCCTCCATTGACTCATTTGTTGCATCATTCCATTTCCTTTCCTTTGTCTACCATGTGCACAATATCATTTCACCTCATTGCACTCATTGATTCACCACTTACTCACCTTTCCACCCATGCCATGCATAATCACCATTGTCCCCTCCATCATTTCAGATTTCATGCATCATTACATTGAATCATTGCACTCAATTGCTACACCATTTCTTGTTCCCTCCATCATTTCAGATTTCATGCATCATTGCACTCAATTGCTACACCACTCCATGTTCCCCTCCATTGCTATGCACTTCGTCTATAAAAGGAAGTGTTTGTAACATAAATTTAGTTCATACTTGGTTAGACCATTCACTCCCATTTCAACACAACCTTCATCCAAACACATCCATTCATCTTCACATCCATTCCTCCATACAAACAAACCTTCAAACACTCACCAACACCTTGTGCCATAGCAAAGGAAGGGAAGGAAAGTGCTTGGACGTGCTTACTATCCAACTTGGATCGTTGGAGCGTTTAGGTGTTTTCTTTCTTTTGTTTCTAATGTTTAAATTCATTTCCTTTCATTTTGTTGTAAATATGAGTGGCTAAACCCTTCTTGGCTAGGGGTGATTTCAAAGCCATGATTATGTGTGCAATATAATTTGATAAATTCCAGTTATGAACTCTTGAATCGTGAATGCAATTGGCTTAACTATTTGATTGATAACTTATTTGTATTTGTTAATTAAGGGTCGACACTTAATTGGCATGCATAAATCCGTTGCTAGAATATAAGGAAGTTTCGCATAAACGTTACAAACTTATATTCACATGTAGTGAAGGTCGCTTATAAACGATCGCGTTAAGTTCAATTCCTAGCATGAGTGACATGATGTCATAGTTGCAAGTGCTTTGTCAATGCTTATGATTTTCATTAAACGTAATGCTCTTTGATTGTATCTCTATTATGATGTCATGTAGGGAACTTTAGAAGAATGTTTTGGGTTTTCGAATGATGTCATCCAATCCAATAAAACAAGGAAAATCTGAGAGTTAACTAGTGATGTCACGGTTAATTTAGAGCATTGTCGTTCATAATTCAATGAAATAGTAACTGGAAATCGAGTTGTTTGCATACATATCATGTGTGGAGAAAAAGCCTTTAGTTATCCCATCCATCATCTTATTTGTCAAATTTGTTTTACAATCTGTCTAATTTTTCATACTTGTTTGTTTGTTTCAACTTCATCCAAAACTCAATCCCACTTTACTTTAGTGTGTCTAATTAGTTAGAATCTATTTTAATTTGTGTTTTTAAATGTTTTGATTCAAGTAAAAGTCAATTTTCGTCCAAAGTCATTCCTAGTGTCTAGTTTAAGTTTGTTTAGTTGTTTTAAGCTGTTTTGAGTATTTTTAAAGTTTGCTTTGAGTCTTGTGAGTCTTGTTAAGTATTTTTAAGTTTAGTTTTATGTTTTTGAGTCAGTTTAGAGGTTATTAGCAAGCCATCCTAATCCCCGGTCCAGAACGATCCCTACTTATACTTATACTACAATTGTCAAAAGAGGGTTAAATTTGTGTGTTAAGTTAATTTTCGCATCAAGTTTTTGGCGCCGTTGCTGGGGATTAGCAACTTTGCTAATCCCTTATTATTTCTTTTTGTTTATTTTCATGTATTTTTGTTCCTAGTTGCTGATTTTACTTGTTTTCTTGTTTTAGGTGGTTTAGACTCGAAGTTCTCAACCTGTTCATAAGCACATCTTTGAATTTGACGACGATTTTGAACGAACTTTGAGACGAGCAAGGAATCAACAAGATCCCCAACCATCTCAACCTGCACTAGATCTTGAAGAAGACAAAGTAGAAGAGCAAGAGGAGGCCACGGCAAGGACTTTTGAAGAAGTCCAAGATATGGTAGTAGACAATCGAACAATCAAGGAGCTTTCCGCTTCGGGATTGGACAATGCTCTGCCTTTATGCATTCTATATCCAAGGGCGGCCCAAAACAAGACCGACGAGTTCAAATTAAAGTCCAGTTTATTACATCATATTCCTAAGTTCCATTGTCCATGGAAGATCCTAATAAACATTTGAAGGAGTTCGAGGTTGTTTGTTCGAGCATGACCCCTGTGAATGTTGATGGGAGCATTATGAAAATGAAGGCTTTTCCCTTTTCTCTCTTGGAAAAGGCTAAAGATTGGTTGTATGAGCTAGCCCCCGGAACTGTCACATCATGGGAGAGTATGAAACGGGCATTTTTGGAGAAGTTTTTCCCAACTTCTCGAGTCATTCTACTACGCAAAAGGATTAGTGGCATTCAGCAAAACCAAGATGAATCCTTTCCCACTTACTATGAGCGTTTTAAAACCCTTATTGCTTCATGTCTACAGCATCAGATGAAGGAGGAGCTTCTTCTTCAATATTTCTATGAAGAGCTTCTACCAATTGAATGTCAAATGTTAGACGCCTCAGCGGGAGGAGCTTTGGTGGACAAAACACCCATGGTTGCCAAGACCTTAATTGCTAATCGAGCATTGAATGCTCAACAATATGAAGGCGTTAGTCAAAGAGACAACCCACGACAGCAACAAGTTAATGAGGTAAGTGCTATTTCCGTACTTCAAAATCAAATGGCTAATCTTACTACTCTTCTTTCACAGGTAGTTGAAAAATCAAAATAACAAAGTGTAGCTGCTTGTGGCGTGTGCTCAATGAATAGACATCTCACGGATAAGTGCCCTTAATTGATCAAGAATGGAGGGTGGGAATCTGCCAATGCTGTGGATTTTGGGAGTCAAAACCAACCAAGGAATGATCCGTTCTCGAATACATACAATCCAGGTTGGAGAGATTATCCAAATTTCAAATTGAGGGAGCCCCAACAAACCCAACAACAAAGTGCATTCAGACAACAACCTCCGAGATTCTATCAAAGGCCGTATGCACCCTCACAACCCCAAACACAACCTGCCCAAAATAACTCAGGTTCGTCTTTTGATAATGCTCAAGTTATTCAGTTACTAACTACGTTGGCGAAGGGTCAGGAAAATCAAGCCAAATATATGCACAATTACGCCAAGGAAGTGCAAAATCAAGCTCAAGAGGTGACTGAATTGAAGAGACAGATGGGACAAATGGCTGAGTTCATGGGGTAATTTAGTAGAGAGCCAGGTAAGTTACCTAGTTCGACGAATGTGAATCCAAAGGGAGGCATCGAATCTGCCAAAGCTATCACCTTGCGAAGTGGACAAGAAGTTGGATCTGATCCCAGCCCATCTAAATCCAATCAAAAGGAGGCTGAAAAGATGCAATCTGAGGAGAAAGAACAAGGCATGCCCTCGGCAAGGATTGAGCAATCGTTGCCGCAACCACCTACACACCCTAATTCGACCACCAAGGGTAAGTTGGGTTCAAATTCCATGACTTCTAATTCCATTCCAACCAATGCACCATTTCTTCGCAGGTTTATGCAATCAAAGAAGGATGAGAGTGACAAAGACATCCTTGACACATTTAGAAAGGTGCAAGTCAACATTCCACTTCTAGATGCAATTAAACAAGTCTCCAAGTATGCTAAGTTCCTGAAGGAGCTGTGCACTACAAGGAAGAGGGCTTCAAACAAAGAGGTGATAAGGGTAAGTGAGAATGTCTCAGCTGTGTTGCAACGAAAACTACCTCCTAAGTGCAAAGATCCAGGCAGTTTTACAATTCCTTGTGTTATAGGAAATACTCGCTTTGAATCTGCCATGTTAGATCTAGGTGCATCAATAAATGTCTTGCCTTATTCAATATATGCATCTATGAACTTGGGAGAATTAAAAAAATGATAGAGTGATCATTCAACTGGCCGATTGATCTAATGCGTATCCAAAAGGTGTTTTGGAGGATGTTTTAGTGTAGGTGAATCACCTAGTCTTTTCGGCAGACTTCTACGTGCTTGAAATGAAAGACTCGAACCATTCCTCTCAATTACCAATATTACTTGGCCGACCATTCATGAAGACTGCCCGTACAAAGATAGATGTATTCAAGGGAACATTGACCATGAAATTTGATAGGGAAGTTATTGATTTCAATATTTCTGATGCTATGAGATATCCTCATGATGGTCACTCTTGTTTCTCTATTGATGTGATTGACTCTTGGGCGCAAGAATTCCTTGATGATTTGAATGAGGGTGCATTTGAAAAGACTCTGACGTAAAGAATTGGACTAAAAAACGAAGGGTTAACACTTAGGCATGCACACGGCAACAACAAGGAACATCTTGCCGTGCCTATTCAAGAAGAATTGGTGGAGATGGTTGCTGCCCTAAAGTCAAATCCAAGGCATATTGCTAAGTCGCCTAACCTAATTTCAATTCCCATTTCGACTAACAAGTTGCTTCCTTCTGTAATCCAGCCCCCTTCCCTAGAGCTTAAACCATTGTCAGCCATTTAAAATATGTGTTTTTTGGAGAGCAAGAGACGTTGCCCGTCATCATCTCTTCTTCACTCACTGCTTAAGAGGAGGACAAGTTGGTGAGGGTGCTTCGGGAATACAGAACTGCCATTGGGTGGACATTGGCCGATATCAAGGGAATTAGCCCTACCACTTGTATGCATCGAATACTCTTGGAAGAAAGAGCCAAACCATCTAGAGAAGCACAACGCCGGCTCAATCCACCCATGATGGACGTTGTGAATAAGGAAATCATCAAGCTACTAGATTGTGGAGTGATTTACCCAATTTCTGATAGCCATTGGGTCTCGCCGGTCCAAGTTGTTCCTAGGAAGTCCGGAGTCACTGTGGTAAAAAATGAAGATAATGAGCTTGTGCCCACCCGAATCCAAACCGAATGGAGAGTTTATATTGACTATCGGAAGCTCAACGCTACGACAAGAAAAGATCATTTCCCGCTACCCTTTATTGATCAAATGCTGGAAAGGTTAGCCGGTCATTCATTTTATTGTTTTCTTGATGGCTATTCGGGTTATAATAAGATTGTGATAGCTCCTGATGACTAAGAAAAGACTACCTTCACATGTCCCTTTGGTACCTTTGCTAATCGACGCATGCCATTTGGGCTATGCAACGCACCAGCCACATTCCAAAGGTGTATGGTAAGTATTTTCTCAGAATTTGTGGAAAAGATCATTGAAGTGTTTATGGATGACTTTAGTGTCTTTGGTGACTCATTTGATGCATGCTTGGATAATTTTACTCTGATCTTACAACGATGCATCGAAACTAATCTTGTCTTGAATTGGGAAAAAGTGTCATTTTATGGTAAAACAAGTTATAGTTTTGGGGCATATCATATCAGAAAAAGGGATTGAGGTTGATAAATCTAAAATAGATCTTGTACGTCACTTACCCTCTCCCACTTCGGTGAGGGAGGTTCGTTCTTTTCTTGGCCATGCAGGATTTTATAGGAGATTCATCAAGGATTTCTCAAAAATCGCCTAACCCCTTTGTCGTTTACTCCAAAAGGAAGTAGCCTTCGAGTTCAACAAGGAGTGTGTGACCGCTTTCAAAACCATCAAGGACATGTTGACGTTGGCCCCCATCATCATGCCACCATATTGGAGCCTTCCATTTGAGCTAATGTGTGATGCATCTGATTATGCCATTGGTGCTGTTTTAGGCCAAAGGAGGAACAAACAGCCCCACGTCATCCACTACGCTTCCCGGACACTAAATGATGCTCAATTGAATTATTCTACCACTGAGAAAGAACTTCTTGCAGTTGTATTTGCTTTAGATAAATTTCGTTCATACTTACTTGGCACTAAAGTGATTGTATATTCTGACCATGCAGCGTTGAAGTACCTCCTCACCAAGAAGGAGGCCAAACCAAGGCTGATTCGTTGGATGCTCCTACTTCAAGAGTTCAACATTGAAATAAGAGACAAAAAGGGGAGTGAAAACATGGTGGCTGACCACCTCAGCCGTTTGGTGCATGAGGACGACTCCTTACCCATTTTAGAGACCTTCCCTAACGAGCAATTGTTGTCCCTAGAGGTAAGTGAGCCCTGGTATGCTGATTTGGTCAATTATTTGATCGCAAAACAAGTTCCTAGCACTCTAGATAAATACAAGCGTGATAAACTCAGAAATGATGCACGATTTTATGTGCGGGATGATCCATATTTATGGAAGTATTGTCCTGACCAGATTATTCGTAGATGTGTGCACAATTCCGAGTTTAATTCAATTCTTGCATTTTGCCATAGTTATGCATGTGGGGGTCATTTTAGCACCCAAAGGACAGCCCTTAAGGTTATAGAGAGTGGTTTCTATTGGCCTACATTGTTTAAGGATGCTAGAACATTTTGTATAACTTGTGATAGATGCCAAAGAACAGGTACAATCGGTGCCAAAGACCAAATGCCGCAAACCCCCATCTTTAAAGTGGAGATCTTTGATGTATGGGGTATGGATTTCATGGCACCCTTTTCGCCCTCATATGGTTTTACTTATATTTTGCTAGCCGTTGATTATGTGTCGAAATGGGTGGAAGCCAAAGCCACCCATAATAACGATTCTAGAATGGTGGCAGATTTTATCAAGGCTAACATCTTTTCCAGATTTGGCATGCCGAGGGTGTTCATAAGTGATGGAGGCTCCCACTTTTGCAATCGCACTATTGAGGCGTTGTTTAAAAAGTACAATGTGAAGCATCGGGTTTCCACGCCAAAGCACCCTCAAACAAGTGGCCAAGCCGAAGTCTCGAATAGAGAAATCAAGCAAATCTTGGAGAAGACTGTTGGGCCAAACCGGAAGGATTGGAGCTTGCGTTTAGATGATGCACTGTGGGCATATTGCACTACCTACAAAACACCTCTAGGGATGTCTCCATTTTGACTAATCTACGGCAAGCCGTGTCACCTACCTGTGGAATTGGAGCACAAAGCGCACTGGGCTGTGAAAACATTCAATTTGGACTCAGGTGCTGCTGGAATGAATATGAAGCTCCAACTGAATAAACTTGAGGAGATACGGAACAAAGCCTATGAGAATGCACGAATTTACAAGGAGAAAATAAAGGCGTTTCATGACAAAATGATTCGGGGAAAAACATTCTCAATTGGACAGAAAGTGCTACTATTCAATTCCCGTCTACGATTGTTCCCTGGTAAGTTACGGTCTAAGTGGATTGGGCCATTTGTTGTCACTAATGTTTTTCCCCATGGTGCAGTCCAAGTTAAAAGCTTAAGGAACGGCGACGAATTCCAAGTGAACGGGCATCGCCTGAAACTATACTATGAGAGTGATGTGGGGCAGATTGTGGAAAAATCCCACTCAATGTCGTGGGCCCTATCCAAGCTTAGAAGGAAGTGTCTTCCGACTCCAAGACGTTAAAGTAAGCGCTTCTTGGGAGGCAACCCATGTTTTGCGTTCCTAAAAACCTTCCCTTTTCTGCAATTTTATTTTGCCATGATTGTCATTTTTATTTGTTGCTTGTTTAATTGTTTTTGTTGTGGGTTTATTTTTGAAACATTGACAGATATGCAAGGTATTTTACATTAAAATTCGTTGAAAATGAACAGGAGGCAGAAAAATACAAGAGGGAGCCTTCACAAAGGCTGCTTAGGAGAAGTCTCAGTAGTCGGCGGAGCATTAGCAGTCGGCGGAGCCACAGAAGGAGGAGGTATCGGAGGTTGATCATTTGGAGCTTCACTACGCGGTACAGCCCTAGAAGACGAAGGCAAATGCTGTTGGAACAAACCCACAAACCTCTGATGATCAAGTAAAATCTGACCATTAGATTCCTGCATCTGGTCAATCTTCCTCTTCATGTTTGTAGCATAGTTATGTGCAAGCTTGTGCAACTGTTTATTCTCATGCTTGAGCCCTCTAATCTCCTGTTTGAGACTCATCACTTCAGTCGCCAATGATTCAACTTGACGGGTTTGAGCAAATAGATGTTGGGCCATATTAGACACAGAACCCGCACACTGTACACTGAGAGCCAGAGAATCCTTAACAGCCAATTCATCAAACCGTTTGGAAAGTAGTCTGTTATCTTTGGGAGTGACAAGGTTCCGAGCCATCATCGCAGCGGTCATATCATTCTTCATTACCGAATCCCCAACGGTAAGAGGACCAGTAAGGGATATGAAGGATGGGCGCCATATGTTGTTTGGAGAAGGCATGGATGCCTCTTCACCAAGGTTCAAGTCAAAACGATGGTCGAAAGGGCCAAACATTTTCAAAGGTGTTCAAGAAAAAAGAGGTCGGACAAATCGAGATCTTAGAAGTGCAATGAAGGGAGTTTCTATGGGCAGAAATTCAAGTGTGCTTAGAAAAAAATTGCTTATCCTCTATAAAAATCAGCACTTGATGGGATTTCAGAGATTGAAGAGGCGAGCTCAGAAATCGAAGAGGCGCTAGCTTTCTCAAAAGCTGGGCTTGCTTAGAAACCACGGGCCATCCTCTATTCCAGATTTGTCCGCACTTGTCACATGCAACCTCTGCACTTGATGGAGCTCAGAAATCGAAGAGGCAAGCTCAGAAATCGGAGAGGTATTTGCTTTTCCAGACGTGTCAGCATCTGTCACATGCACACTCAGCTTGCAAAAATCACGGGCAATTTATCGAAGCGCCGGTTTCAAATATCGAAGAGGCATTTGCTTTTCCAGACGTGTCAGCATCTGTCACATGCACACTCAGCCTTGCGGAAATTACGGGCAATCTGTCAAAGATTTCTGGTGACGTAGAAAGCACGTGAAGATTACTATTCAATCATCCAACGGTTGCCGACAAGAGTGAAAGAATAGTACCGGTTATTAATTCATATAAATGTCGACCTTCACCCCCCATTGCAAGGCAGACATACATAACCCTTATTCATCTCCTAGAATGCCTTCCCAACAAAGCCTCTCGAGTCACTTAGTGTTCCTTATTCCCTGGGATGCCTCTGTAAACAACCCATCAAAAGCAAAAGTATTTCATAGCATGAAGGTTGAAAGCAAGAGTATCTCATATCATGCTTTCTCCCTGTCCTTCTCCTTGTCGTTGTTTTCATCTGCGGGACAAGGAGAAAGAGAGCAATCAGCCAGCACCTGGTATCAATTTTCTGATCTAGAACCGATTGCCTAGAACCCCTTCCTGATTGCTTACCTAGCCTTGCTCTCGAGTACTCATCTTCAACATCTTATGTTTCCTCTTCGTCTACCACATCTGCCTGGGGAACACATAAGGGAAGTGACAATGATACCTCGAAGCATGTGGAGACAATGTGCTAATTCATCTTCAGCTAGGGACAAGGAGAAAGAAAGCAAATGGTGGGCACTTGGAAAGATTGAAGAAAGAAACAGACCATCACCTTTACCTCGTGCCTGCCTACCGTGTAGAAGAAACAAGCAGAGAAGAATGCAGACTGTACAATCAAATCAACCCAGCAGAATGAGTCTGATTTGAAACCAAGGAACTCTGATATTCCTCGCTCAGAATTCCAAACCAGTTCAAGATCAAAGCTATGGAAAGTCAACAAGATCATCTATCTCCAAAACCAGATTTGCGTTCTTAAACTCTACTCTGTCTGGTTTTTACTTTGCCATACTTGTCAAGTTTATTCGTTGTTTTTTTGTTTGCTTGTTTTTGTGTGAGTTTATGCTTGAAACATTGAGGACAATGTTTGATTTAAGTGTGGGGGGGAGGGGTAACCAAGTTGTTTTGCATGAAATTCGTAGGAGTTTATCACCCATTACTTCTAGTGTTGTTCCTTGCTGTCTCCGCCATCGTAGAAGTTTATCACCCAGCCGCATTTCCCCACCCCCTATGCGGTCTCCACCATCCACAACCCCAATCAGCTGCCCATTTTTACACTTTGAAAGCATTCGTGTCGCTTCTTACGTTGTCATCTTCACTTTCCCTCTAATCATTTATTGTCATCTTCACTTTTACTTTAATCTTTTGCTTCTAAAGAAGAACCCAGCCACATAAATTGTCAAAACCCTAGCCCATAATCTTTCATTCTCTTTTCATCTCTCTCTGCGATTTCTCTCCTGTATCGGCACAACAATTATTAGGGTTAGAGGTAGGTGATTTTGAAATCAAATTCGTCACCAAAGCTTGCGTACCTTCTATGATTTCCGATTGGCAAACCTGGGAGCAAAGACGAGAGATAAAGGTTCCGGGTTTTTATTTTTTGTCTCTATATACAAGTCGCTATAAAACATCTAAAATGTGAGATTGATTCGTCCATCTCGATTGTTTTTATATAATTAAAAACTTGAAAAATAAAAATTGGAAAAAAAAAAAGAACAAGAAGATGAACAGCTGGGCTAGGAATGGCTCGGATGGGAGGGCAAGAAGAAGATAAACAATTCATATTCTTTATTTATTTATTCGCTCTTTTTAGTTTTTAATTATACAAAAAGAAAATTTGTTTTTAATTATACAAAAAGAAAAATTGTTTTTAATTCTTATAATAATATTTAACAAAAAGAAAATTTCTTTTGTTAAATCCACGTGGCACCATATCATTGGATGGTGAGTTTACACATGTGCCAAGTCAGCACACTAACATAAAAATTAACAGAATTAAACGGCAAGAACAACATTGATGTTTGGTGGTAAATTTCAGGAACTACATTAATCGATTTTCAATTTCAAAGACCATCTTGATGGGATAGGTCAAATTCAGGAACCATGTATGATAAGAGAATTGTTATTAGCACTCCAAAAATCCAATTCTATACTCCAAACTTTCTATATTATGAAAGAAAAATATACTTGTGAAGAGTGTAGAATGTGATTTTTTGAATGCCAATAACACTTCCCTATGATAAAAATCCTTAATAAAATAGTTTGGTGACCTTGGTCCCAAACCTAACCTACCCAATGGGGTTGTTTGAAACCGAGATATAGTGGATAGATTGGGGCTGCCTCGACCGGAGTTGAACCATTGGTTCAGTTGATCCACCTAGCCATCCAATGGTGTTTTTAGGGGTGGGCATGGTGCGGTTCGGTGCGGTTCCACCCCTAAACTGGAATCGGAGCTGGAATATATTAACGGTTCGGTTCGGTGTGGTTCCGCTTAAATTTATTACACCTTACGGTTCGGTCTACACCGATTTCGATTCGGTTCTTGCCGGTTTACGGTTCTGAATACTAAATTATTTGAACACCAAATCATCATGCATTCAAATACATCTTATATAACTGATTATATAAAGTTGCATACAACACATCTTTTTTAATGCAAATGTCTTTGGTAATGGCACCAAATTAACAAAAAGAGACAACTAAAATACATATGCATTGGTCAAACTGTTATCAATCAACAAACAAAAAATTGATGAAGCAAACTACAGATTTTCAGACTTCAAAGAGCAAGAAGGAAGCAACAGCTCCCCTCATGTATGTAATCAATTAATCAAACAACTTATTCCAGAGAGCAAGTATAATCAAACAACTTATTTCAGAGAGGAAGCATGGGCTTCCCCAGTTTTAAAGTTTGAAGAAGCATCAAGAAAAAAGCCTCAAGAAAAATAAAAATCATCTCATGCTCATCTCATTCTTGCCAAAACTTCAATATAAAAGGTGTACATTCTTACAAGCTCCAAATAAATCCAAGAATTAGTCATAAAACACCTTTCCTACACATCTTATGCATTTGCATTGTTCCTTTCTAGGCATACCCACATATGTTATAATTACTCAATCCCAAATTTTAAACATTTAAACACATTTTGACTGCCATTATGCTCCAAATTTCAACTTGCTGCCACAGATTTAAACATAATCTGCTGACAAATTTCAACTTGCTGCCCCACACAAATTTAAACATAATCTTATGCATTTTGACTGCCATATGCAGGTTTAAAGTATGCATTTTGACTGCCAATGATTGAAAGAGTAAATTATAAATTCCACTAACTATCAATAGTAACAAAAGGGAACATATAAAAGTGAAAGATTAAGGAGAAAAGGTGATAAGGAAGGTGCTAGAAATTAAAGTTACATACATACCATCACTAGTTAAAAGTGATAAGTTAGAACTGAATAGTATATGAATCCTCAATGCTAGATGTGCCACCATTCATTTTTTCTAGAACATATAAAAATTAAGAACTCATTAGAAAATAAGAAAGTAAGCATGCAATAAAACAAGAGAAAAACAAAAACAAAGTAATGAAAAATAAATATTCATACCTATTTCAAGTGCTTCATAAAACTCTATATCTTCCAAGATTGTCTCATTGTCTAAAATTGAGATGTTATCTGACATCAACCAATTTTGAGTACAAATTAACATCTCTACCATTAGAGGAGTCAATGAAGAACGATATGGGTTCACAATCATTCCTCCTATGCTAAAGGCAGATTCTGAAGCTACCGTTGAGACTAGAATTGCAAGAACTTCCTTTGTAATTAGTGCCAACACTGGGTATTTAACACCATTCAATTTTCACCAATTTAAAATATCAAAATCTTGACCTACTTCCACTTTTTCATTGCGATCTAACAAGTACCTATCAAACTCATGGTCCGAGAGCACGGCATTACTTGCTTCAACTTTTTTTATCCAACTTTCGTCCATTTCCGCCCGTTTTCCTCCCCTTCCATGTTGATTTGGATCAGCCCCACCAATAGTAGTTGTAGTACTAGTAGTATTAGAACAACTTTTAGCACTAGAACCACTTGGTTGGTTGGAAGAAGGAACATATTCATCATATAGTTTGAAGATTAGGCTTTTTATCTCATCCTTCTTAGCCATGGATTCATCAATACTACACCCACGACGCTTCAAAATATGTGGCACATAGCCTAGTTTATATCTTGAATCAAGCACAAGTCCCACAAATAGAAAAAGATTCACTTTAACAAGATCACCCCAATACTTATCAAATTTTACCTTTATGCTTCGTGCCATTTTATGCAATATCAAGCTTGTGTAGTTTTGAGTTAATAACATATCTTCTTCGATGAATAAATCAACTATCTCTTCATCAATTGCAAGCAAATCAGAAAAAAAAATACTATGACAAGCCGGATGCAAAGTAACACTCATCTTCATTGTCATTTGATAGAACACTTTCAAAAAATTGACAAAGATAGCGGCATTGCTCCAATCTTCCATATTTGGTGGCCCATACCTCTTTTTACCATTGGAAGGTCCACCCACCGGTTCTTCTTCTCCCGGCAAATCTTCACCAAACCATGACAAGTATGTAATCTCATCATCTCCCATTCTCACAAAATCTTTTTCAAATTTCAAAGCATTCGTTAACATCAAATAGGTGGAATTCCACCTAGTTGGCACATCTAAAAAAAACAAGACCCTTGCATTCAATTTTTTCCTTCTTAACACAACTCCTAAAAGCTTCCACCCTTTGCGGAGAAGATGTTACATACACCAACGCATTCCTAATAGCTAAGATGGATTTATCTAACGTCCTCAAACCATCTTGAACTATCAAGTTAACAATATGAGCACAACACCTAACATGCATGTGCTTTCCCTCAAGTATCATTCGTGAATTTTGCCAATGACACATCTTTGTCTTCAAATACTCTACTGCCACCTTGTTTGAAGAAGCGTTATCGACCGTGATGGTTAGAACATTCTCCAAACCTCATTCTAGCAAACAAACCTCAAGAAGTTTTCCAATGGAGTTCCCTTTGTGATTAGCTATGACACAAAAGTTTAGTATTCTTTTGTGCAACTTCCAATTAGTATCTATGAAATGTGCCGTTATCACCATGTAGTTTACCTTTTGAAGACTTGTCCAGGTGTCGGTTGTGAGGCTAACTCTATGTGAGGCTAACACTGTTTTCAATTTTGCTTTCATTTCATCATACATAAGGACAAAGTGTCTCGCAAGTGTCCTACGAGATGGTGGATAAAAATGGGGGCAAACAATACTACAGAAAAACATAAACCCTCTCCCTTCAACATGTGTAAACGGCAACTCATCTAAGACAACCATTTGTACCAACGCCTTTATGCAATCCTCTTTCGTATTCTCCCTAGCCATAAGAGTACCAACACCATCATCAAAAGACAAAGTCTTTTGCCTTTTATCCTGATTTTTTCCTGGATAACTCTTACATCGTCCTCCCTCAATATGTTTTGTAATGGTTGAAGTACCATTTCCAGAAGGGTTAGCAGCAAATGTAGTAGAACAATACTTACACCTAGCTCTCCTTCTAATTATTGTTTCTTTGGTCCCATCCGGCTTCACAATGTTTTCTATGTCATCGTATTCAACAAAATGCTCCCACACTTTTTCCCTACGCCTACTGTTCCTAAGACGAGGCAATGGAGGAATACCACTCGGTTCAGTTGGTGATTGTGCTTGGGGTGGAATTGGTGGTTCGGGTTGTGGTGGAGTTAGTGGTTGGGAATGTGTTTGAGTTGGTGGTGATGGTGTTGGACTCGGTAATGACGAAGGCGATGATGAAGAAACAGATGCAACAGAAGAACAAAAACCATGTGATGTTGATTGGTTCGTCATCCCTAAAATAGACAAAAATAAAAATGCTACTGTTAAGCATCAACAAAAACATACATGTATGTCTAAGCAAAAAATACATGTCTAAGCAGTTTGAATGTTCATGCAATGCAATCAGAATCTATTACCGCTAGACCTTCAAATCTATTACCTTGTCTTTAATAATTAATTGCAAGCTTTTTTTCTGAAAGGTTCTGTGATTTCCACATCAAAATAAACAATTGAAATAAATTCTTAACAAATAATTATTAAAACTTAAAGGTTGACTAGCCAATATAACATATCAATCAGTCACGTACGGTACCTATTTAAATAAGGGATACCTTTGAAGCATACCATAACCTACTTTAAGACAATAAAAACCAATCTTTTGCAGAGATAAGTTTGAATAGAAACTATATAGATTATGCATATGTGTTTCAAAGTGTATAGTTTGCAACTCACAAAGCACTAAAATAGGATGGGACCAAGTGACAAGTACCTTGCAGCCACTTACGTTCAAATCAACTATATGTTTGCAGTTCTTCACCAGGTGCGCTATACCTATATCTGTTACCCTGAAATTCAATGCATGTTCACAAATTCAGTGAATGCAGTTCTTCACAAAACCTCATATTTAGTGGCAGAGACGTCAAGAAGCAATTCAAAAGAATATACGAGCCCATGGCATTGATAAATGCCATTGATAAGTTGCACATACAAAGTCAATTATCTGTCAGCAAGCTCAAGTAGAAGTAGGTCTAACATTATCCTTAAGTTTGTCTTCTACACTTGGTTAGTTGGTTCATGTTCGTCAAATGCATCAAATTCATTTCTGGCTTGTCAAGATATTACTAATTTTCAACATAGAAGACATCAATTAAGGGAACAATAGCTAACAGGTTTGAGACAGATGGGAAGATACAAGGAGAGAAGCATTAACAAGGAGCAATTATCACTCTACAACAAGGTCATATTCCAATTCATTTGACGAAAAAAATTATACATTACAAGCAGAGAGCATCAACAGTTCACAACCATAATACCAGAAATGTAGATTCTTGGCCTAAACAGTCACATAGAAATCTAGCAAAAGAAACTACGATTACTATAGACAAAGGATCCACATCTCAAATAGCAGTAACACGAATGGCATCACAACACTCTCCTGTCTTCCAAATACAAATGCCCTAACATCGTCAACAAACGTTAGCTCATAGGATACGACAGGTTGCACACCATGTTTTGTCAAATTAACAAGGACAAATTGTAAAGGACAAGTTACAGTGCAAGCGCAGCAGTAACACGCATCGTGAGGTCCTTGCCTAATCTGGAGTCTGACCCATGACACATGTCCACAATATTGGACTTATACACGGACCTACGGTCCAATGAATGTCCCAGAAATCTCATGAGTCCAATAAACAAGAGATCCTTTGGCCCAAAAGCTCAGCTGATCAAACCCATAATTATTGATTTTCACAGAAGGATTTCATTGAAGCCCAGAAGTAAAGATGATCCATCTCCATCTCCACTCCCAAAGTTTGACCTGCCCAGTCCCCATTCCATATATCATACAAGTTACAAGGTGATGCAACTTATTTTTACCATTTAGTGATGCAGGTCTCATATTTGCAAGGCACGTGCATTGCACTTGATGTGTCTTGAAATGATCTCCCATGTTTACTATATAAGGCCTATTAGATTACTAGTTCATGTAGTGATAGAGTAGTATAAAGATAGCCATTGAGACAAAAATAATAAAAAAAAAATTAAGATCTAAATATTAAACCTTTGTGGTAAAGTTCATTAGGATTTAGATCCCAAATTAAAATGTTCGCTAACTCTCTGTTAATTGTTAGCATGTGAGGATTACATGTGTGGCTAAACAGATAAAGTTAACAGAGTTTTGACAGAACCTTTAGTTTTGGGCCTAAATCATAGTAGACTTCACTACAAGAGAGAGGATCCTCGCCAAATCCTCTTTGTGAGGATCCCAGGGATCCTCCAATCACATCCATTTATAGTACATCGTGCGGCCAGTTTTTATCAGGTACTGTTTATATTCAATTTTAAATAAAAAAATTACAATGATTTCTGACCACACGATGTACGATAAACAGATGTGATTGGAGAATCTCAGGATCCTTACAAAGAGGATCCGGTGAGGATCCTCCTTGTCACCACAATAGTTTAAATCCTAATTTGTTTTACTAGACGGATTCTTTCAACTAACGAATCACTAGGGGGACTATTGATCCAACTAAGCCTTACTATAATGCATACCTGATTCATTATGGAATATGCAAATTAAAAAAAAAATACAAACAGAAGTAAAAGAGCTTGTAGGTGAAGTAGTTAATGGTGTATTTACTTATGCGAATACAAATTGAAAGATTATAATATTTGAGTTTTTTGTGTTTATTAAAATAAGAGTACTAATATTATTTTAATTCTTAACTTTTTATGTGTTTATTATCAAATATGGCATCTGGAAAGTTGTAGTTTTTTCTTAAAATTTGTAAACTAATACTTAAAAATCTAGAATAAAACAACTAGTTGAACTAGTTAATCCGATTTTCTTTCTCCACTTCTTTTATTCCAAATATTTCCGGATCCTTTACTATTCTGATTCATGTTAAGTAAATACGTCATAATATTATTGGTTTACCTTTGAACCAAATGCATGTATTCATTCCCTCCTTCTCACACCAGTTGTAAAAAGGCGAACACACAACAACAAAAAGAGAGATTTAGATTGGGGTCAAATCAGTTAAATGTTGCAAGTGGTTCCATTTTGTGTAATCACACCGATTAACCAGCCCAAAGGACAAGGTTAATAAGTTAACTTACTATCATTACCAAATTCACTTTTACTTATGTAGTTGTCTCATTCAACCATATCCCTACACGATTTGAATTTAACGGTAGCTTTACTATCCTCCAGCCAATTCAACTACACATTAGTCAATGGATACTAAAGAACATGATACCATGCGAGAGAATGTTTGCTGAAATGAAAATTTGAGTTTTCAGCATGAATAAGACATTAGCCAATGAGTTTTACATGTATTATTCTTTATTTATAAATGAGAGATCTTAAGTTCGAATCTTATGAATAAAAAGTTCGAACCCATAATATTATTGCTGACCTGTTTTGGTTGCCCATCCTCCGTCGTTTGATAAATTAAATTGTTGTATTATAAAAAAAAAATATTATTGGCCAGTCCAATTATAATACAAAGTGTGTTTAAGGTAATTGTTCATATACTATCTAAAAGAAAAAAGATACATTTTTCATATGTGTATTAAACTTCTTCTACTGAATAGACTATTGAATATGTATGTGACATTTGAGGTGACATTGTACATAATTAGAGCATATTTGGTACTTTATTTGAATTCAAGTTTTTAGACTAAAAAATCCTTTTAAGTTACACCTTGAATACTTTTTTGGTTGAAATGTTTGAAAATACTGAACTCAAAACTAACTTAAAAATTAGCCAACTTCTAGAAAACACATGTAAGCTTTTAGAGTTTTTAAAATTCCAAACCACTACTTTCTCCCTCCTCCCCTCTCACTTTCGATCTTTCCCTACTAGCTCTCTATCTCTATCCAATCTTTCTGTCTCCACCCTTTAGAATCTCTGTCTCCTATTTCTCTCTCCTCTCTCTCATCCCCCTCTCCTTCGACCCACCCTTTCATTGGATCTTTTTGTCTGTCCAATTGAATTTGGTAATAGTTTTCGAATTCATTGGGAGTTGTGTCGTAGGGTGTTTTTTCTTTTCTTTTTAATTATTAAAATTTAAAGATAATTTTAAATCTCATATCAAATAAGTTTTTACTAAAGAAAATTGTTTTAAAAATATTTTCTTAAAAATGCTTTTAAAAATTTTGAATTTTTTTTAATACGATACCAAATGGACCATTAATTTCTTCACTAAATAGTATAAAAAATTCAGTAGTAAATTGGTTCGCTTACAACATTGTTAAATTCGAATGTTATGTGAAGACTTCACTGAATAGGTTTTAGAATCTTGCTCCATAAAAAATGGATGAAGAGATTCTTAGAACGGTTAGGATTCGGAAAACCATATCGACTATTATGGAACACAATGCATACCAGCAAGCAAGCTGCACTCACACATAAACCAAAACTTAGTTGGATTTTTAGAAAGAAATAAACAATTTCTAATTTTGTATATAAATACTTCAGTCGTCACCTAAATAGTATTACATAGTCACTATAAATTACATACACAAACTTATTGCACCCAGCATCGATCTTCGCAGTTAATACTATGACGGTTCTGATCCACCTCTCCTAAATTCTTTTTTTTTTTTTGGGTACGATCAAATCTCCAGAAAGATGTTGTATAGAAACAAAGGTGTCGTGACAAATTAGGCGGTATTGTTACCAAAAAATGCTTTGTTTTCCAATGGAAGAGTCATTTCGATGAAGTCACAAATTAGGACCAAGGGTCCCAACCACCATGTGAGATTGCTGCAGAGAGTCCATGATATGATATCTATGAATGTGTTTGTGGTCAACAATTAAAATAGCAGCTGAGCTAGGTACCCACAAATCGCTAATGGCTGCAGAAATCATGATAGAAAATTTTGTGCATTATTCTTTTGCAACGGTTCCTTTCAAATATTTCAAGTCAAAAAAGTCGTTGAGTTGTGTCACCAAAGTCTAATCCGATATGATGTATCATCTTTGCATTGGCCATACCACTTACCTCATCATCTTCCCTTTTTAATTATATCTAATACATCTAATTCCAGAATACGTTATCCAGTTCAATCGCATGGTCCACTTACCTCATCATCTTCCCTTTTAAATTTACAACGTTCATAAAAAGAACACAAGTCACCCTCTAGAACAACTTTTAAACTTTACTTAAAAGTAGTAAACAATAAATAATTGTTTTGAATTTGTGAGGGAAAAAACCAGAAACCCTACTAAGATGAACATAGACACGGATATAGGTTGTCTTGTTCACATTTCTGGAAACAGTATACTGTAGAGAGATCTGAAGATGCAGTGATTAGTGAAACTGTTTATGCATGCATGCTTTAATGTATGCACAACTGTGCAACCTAATTTAATCAGGTTAGAGCTGCGTGGTTTCTATTTGTGAGAGAAATTAGCAACACAAATGGCAAATGGAGATTACTTTGCACATGCATGCAGTTAAACTGTAATAACCATAGTAGTTGGTTAGTTGGTTATACAGTTGTAACTGTTGGTTAGACAGTTGTAAGGTTGTTAAGTAGTATTGGGTTGTTAGAAAGATAAAGAATATGAGAAGGGTAGTATTGTACTTTTGTAATGGTTAGTTTTCTCTACATAAACGAAATGTGTAAGGCATTTGGAGGGATCTTTTCATCTTCCAAAACATATATTGAAAAGTTCATCATTCTCTGTAGCTTCTTTCTTCTTCCAGTTTTTACAAGCTATTTCTTTCTTCCTCTTTGTTAATATGGTATCATCGCCGGTGTGCGTTAGTCACCGATTGTGATCCTGGTGTGCTCCGCTGCTGTTCGTCGCTTCATTGGGGGTTCGGTTTGGTGGATGTTCGTTGCTTCATTGGTGTGCGATTGGAGCAAGATTGGTTTTCTTTTCGATTTCGGTTCAGGTGGTTTCTGGTTCTTTCGTTTTTTTCAGTTTAAGCAGAGTAATGATTTGATAGAGTTGGGTTCTTTTGTTGATTTGTATATGTTGATTTGCTGCGATAATTAGAACGCATTGTTTTTGCTGGAAGTGTCATTCTTTCATGCATTCAAGAAGGTGTCATTCCTTCTAAGTCAAGAAGTTGTGAGTTCAAGAAAGTGTTAGTCTTTCTTCTCAGAGTGTCAGTCTCTGTGCATAATCTCAATTGGTAATTAGTTGTTGTTGCTTGAAGATAATCATGGGTAGTCCAAATTTTAAAGTCGATGGAATCTTGGGTATGCTTACTATCAAACTAAGAGATGATAATTTTGCCAAATGGGCATTTCAATTTCAGTCTGTTTTGAGGGGGTATAAGTTGTTTGGTCATTTCGATGGCACAACGGTGTGTCCATCAAAGTATGTGGTTAATCCAGAGGCTGGGGTTACAAAGGAGATTACTGAGGCGTTTATGGATTGGGAGTCTACAGATATGGCGTTGCTTAGTTTACTTCTTGCCACTTTAACTGATGATGCGATGGAGTATGTTCTTGGTTGTAGGACTGCTCATGAGGCGTGGGTCAATTTGGTTGATAGATATGCATCTGTTTCTAAGTCTCGGGTCAACCATCTCAAAACTGAGTTACATACCATTCAAAAAGGATCTGATACAATTGATAAGTATCTCTTGAAGTTGAAAGGTATTAGGGATCAACTCACTGCTGCAGGTGAATCTGTATCTGACAATGATGTCATAATTGCTGGGCTTGCTGGGTTGCCAAAGGAATATGGGACTATTCGTACAGTCATTTTGGCCAGAGAGTCATCTATTTCTTTAAAAGAATTTCGAGCACAATTATTGGGGGCAGAAAGGGAGATTGAAGGAGAGATTAATGCTTTGTCTCAGAATTTGTCTGCGTTATATGTTCAAGGTTCGGGTTTAAGCACTGGTTCAAGTTCTGCTTCATCTTCAAATTCTCAGGCTCATAATCATATTCCTGCCAGTACTGCGGGAACAATTACTGCGGTGCCATATGGTTCTATTTCTCAGGGTCCTCAAACTGCAGGACATCAGTCTTTGCCTTTACCACCATTTCAATACCCTGTTTATCTTGTTCCTTCACACTATCCAGCAGGTTATCTTTCACCATCACAATCTCTTATGTATCCTGGTGAGTCGTATGGATATGGTTTTATTGGTCATCCTAGTGATCCACATAATCATGCTGCACAGCTTAATGTAGGAGCTCAATTTGGGCCTCGAGCATCACATGGGGGTCAATACAGAGGCAATAATTACAGGAATAATAACACTTTCAGGGGACGAGGATATGGTTCCAGCAACTCACGGCCAAATGGTAATAATTCTTGGTCTGGGAGTACTTCTACAAGGACAAATGCTGTGATAGAGTGTCAGATTTGTAACAAAAGGGGGCATACTGCAGCCAACTGTTATCAGAGGAACATCAATTCTTCTCCTTCAAACTATGTTGTTGAATGCCAAATTTGTGGCAAGAGAGGACATTCAGCACTTGATTGTTATCAACGAAGCAATTATTCATATCAAGGGCAGCTTCCACCCTCATCATTGTCTGCAATGCAGGCTCAACAAACAACACCATTTGTTCCTCAAGATGCCTGGATTGTTGATTCAGGTGCATCTCATCATATAACAGCGGATGTTAATTCCTTGACTCATGTCACACCTTTTGAGGGTTCTGACAAAATCACCATTGGCAATGGTACTGATCTATCGATCCAAAATATTGGGTCAACTACTTGACAAACTAACAATCACTCTCTTATTCTCAACAAAGTATTACATGTTCCACATATTGCGCGTAGTC
This sequence comes from Malus domestica, assembly GCF_042453785.1. NCBI lineage: Eukaryota > Viridiplantae > Streptophyta > Magnoliopsida > Rosales > Rosaceae > Malus > Malus domestica. Next base: position 16,064,051 of record NC_091676.1, on the reverse strand, counting down.
TTTTATCTGTGAAACAACTCTGTGCTGACAATAAGAGCTGGTTTATATGTGATGAATCTGAATTCTTTGTGCAGGACAAGAAGACAAGGGAAATAGTGTATCAAGGAAAGAGTAAGCCTGAAGAATTGTTCCAGATTCCGGTTGTGCAAAGGCAGAGAGGAGTACAGTCGATTACAAGTAGTCCAGTTGCTTATGTGGGTAAAGCTATCAAATGTGATACATGGCATCAGAGATTAGGGCATCCTACTCCTGAAATCATGAGTTGTATGTTACAAAAGTCGAATATTGTGGCTGATAGAGATAGTAAGTCTAGTGTTTGTGTGTCTTGTATTCAAGGGAAAATGTCTAGAACTCCATTTCCACTTAGATCAGTTACTTGTACTTCTCCTTTTGAAAAAATACACTCCGATGTTTGGGGTCCTTCTCCTGTGAAGTCCTTAGAAGGTTATAGGTACTATGTAACTCTAATTGATGAATATACCAGATACGTGTGGATTTTTCCGATGAGTAATAAATCAGATGTATTTCAAATCTTTGTGCGATTTTATCATTTTGTCTTTACTCAATTTGGGGTGCACATCAAAGGGTTGCAAACAGATGGTGGGGGAGAGTATGTTAGTAAAGCTTTTACTGATTTTCTAGCTAGCAAGGGTATAAGTTCATTCATTTCTTGTCCATACACTCCACAACAGAATGGAGTGGCAGAAAGGAAACATCGCCATATAGTTGAAACAGCAATCACACTTCTCAATGCTGCTGGTTTATCTTCTGAGTTTTGGTATTTTGCATGTGCACACTCTGTCTTCTTGATTAACAGAATGCCATGTAAGATTCTTGCTTTGTCCTCGCCTTATCAAATGCTATATAGGAAAATCCCTGATGTACACTCACTCAAGATTTTTGGTTCAGCTGTGTTTCCTTGGTTAAGACCATATGCAGCAAATAAATTGCAAGCCAGATCTGCTATGTGTATATTTTTGGGCTATTCTATGGGGTATAAAGGAGTTATCTGTTTTAATATGCAAACTCGGAAGTGTGTTATATCTCGACATGTTGTGTTTGATGAATCATGCTTTCCTGGGAAATTACCTAAGGCAGTTCAGTCAAGTGGGGTACAAAGTCATGACTCACAGAGATGTACACCAGTGATTATACCGGTTCCTTTATATCACAGAGAGCATGTCAATAGTCCAATGCATGAGTCTCAGGTGCTTGCACAAGCTTCTAGGTCAGCTGAGGTCAATATACATCGACATCAGTCTCCATCTATCTCTCACAATGATACTGCAGTTGTCTCGAATTCTCAGTCCATTGAATCAACATCAACACCAGGCTTTACTCTTTCCTCTCACAATGATACACTTCCCTTGCTTCCTGTCATTGATCCTGCACAGTTACAGGTAGTTCTACCTTTTGATGCTTCCTCTTCATCTAATGCATCAGATAATGTTCCGATACGTTCTCATGGGATGCAGACTAGGTTACAATCAGGTGCAATCACAAGACAAAGTTATTCTAACTATCTGGCCTTCCTACCTGAGCTGTCTTCCTTACAACTACTGGATGGTAGTTCTGATAATCAATGTTTCAATCCATGTCATGCTGGTTTCTCATTTCTGGCTCATGTCTCTGATCATGAAGAACCAAAAACTTTCAAAGGTGCTGCCAGTAAGAAAGAATGGCAGATTGCTATGCAGGAGGAATTTGATGCTCTCAAAGCTCAGGGAACTTGGATTTTAGTTCCACCTCCATCACATCGAATGATAGTTGGTAGTAAGTGGGTTTATAAGATCAAGAAGAATCCAGATGGGTCTATTTCCAGATTCAAAGCCTGATTGGTTGCCCAGGGCTTTACACAAGAACATGGTCTTGACTACTCTGAAACTTTTAGTCCTGTTGTTAGACATACTACAGTCCGGATTATACTTGCACTTGCTGCTCAGTTTGGTTGGTCTTTGCGCCAATTGGACGTCAAAAATGCCTTTTTACATGGTGAGTTAGAAGAAGAGGTTTATATGCAGCAACCCCAAGGTTTTGTTGATCAGGAGAATCCAACTCATGTTTGCAAATTAGTGAAATCCCTCTATGGTTTAAAACAGGCTCCTAGGGCTTGGAATTCTAAGTTTACAAGCTATCTTCCAGCCCTTGGGTTTACACCTTCTCTTTCTGATTCAAGTCTATTTGTCAAGACTGATAATGAAGATATTATTTTGTTGCTGTTGTATGTGGATGATATCATCCTTACTGGTTCCAATTCCATAAAGGTACAAGGCATAATCAACAACTTGGCAGCAGTGTTTGATCTTAAAGATATGGGGCGTTTGAGCTATTTCTTGGGTTTGCATATTCATTACAATGATGATGGGTCTCTGTTTATTAGCCAATCCAAGTATGCCGCAGATTTGTTGAAAAAGGCAGGCATGGAGTCTTGTAAGCCCACATATACTCCTTTCAAGCCACACACACAGATTCTTGCTAGTGAAGGTACATTATTACCTGATCCAAGTCAATATCGAAGTATTGTTGGTGCCCTTCAGTATTTGACTTTCACAAGGCCTGATCTTGCTTATTCAGTGAATATGGTGTGTCAATTTATGACAGCACCAACTGATGCCCATTTTCATCTGGTCAAAAGGATCCTCCGCTATATTCAGGGAACCATTAGCTATGGTTTGTGCTATACTAAAAGTGACAATTTCCACATCAATGCCTATTCAGACTCTGATTGGGCTGCTGACATTACTACTCGACAATCCCTGTCAGGTTTTGTGGTCTATATTGGCTCTAATCCTGTTTCATGGCAATCCAAGAAGCAATCCACTGTATCCCGAAGTTCTACTGAAGCTGAGTACAAAGCTTTGGCACATTGCACAGCTGATGTGTCATGGATTCGATCTGTGTTCAAAGATATTCATCAGTTTCTTCCTCGGCCTCCTGCTCTTCACTGTGATAATCTGTCAGCTCTTGCCTTAAGTTCTAATCCGGTATTTCATTCTAAAATCAAACACCTTGATACAGATTACCATTTTGTTAGAGAAAAGGTACAAAAAGGTGACATCAGTGTTCATTATATTCCAACCGACGATCAGGTTGCTGATGTATTCACCAAGGGATTACATAGACCTGTTTTCTTGAAGCATTGCCGGTTCCTTGGTTTGGGATTGTCACCGATTGTTCAGCAAACTAAGCTTGGTTGCTCCATGCTTAGTTTGAGGGGGGAGTAATAACCATAGTAGTTGGTTAGTTGGTTATACAGTTGTAACTGTTGGTTAGACAGTTGTAAGGTTGTTAAGTAGTATTGGGTTGTTAGAAAGATAAAGAATATGAGAAGGGTAGTATTGTACTTTTGTAATGGTTAGTTTTCTCTACATAAACGAAATGTGTAAGGCATTTGGAGGGATCTTTTCATCTTCCAAAACATATATTGAAAAGTTCATCATTCTCTGTAGCTTCTTTCTTCTTCCAGTTTTTACAAGCTATTTCTTTCTTCCTCTTTGTTAATAAACTGTACATATATAGTACGTAAGCTTATATCGAAACTGCAAAGCTAGCGAGCTACCTAGTTGTGTTTTTAAACTCTCTAAAACCAGGGTTTTGCTGCACATGCACATATCTTCTTCTCCATTCGTTTCTTGCAAAGTTCAGAAAATTCTTTACCATTATTCATAAAGAAGGTCTCACAGTTTAATTAAGTTTAGCCAAAAACACAAAAGAAGAAAACATTATAAGTGATGTCAGAGCATCTTGGAAGCATGCGTGGTCCATGTAATGGCTCAAAAAATTATAATTTAATTTGTTGGAGCTAGCTAGCATGCAGCTTTTATGAAGATTTGGTATATTGGTTTCACCAAGAGTTTATTAGATTTATTTGATTAATGGGGATGACAAATCACAAAGTTTACAATCCTAGGAGCGACAACTCATACCCGGCCGACTTTTTTAATCTCATTTGCTACGGTAACAATTTATTTGTTTTATTTTGGACAACTGCAACAATCTTCATCTAGTTATTAGCAAGCAAGTGTCATTGATTATACTAAAAGGGAGATTATATTCACACACCTCAAATTACTTCTCTCACACTCTTTTAATTTTTTAATATTTATTTATCAAGTATTAGTGGTGTGTAGAAAATGTTAAAAAAATTTAAAAAGTGTGGGAGAAGTAATTTGGGGTATGAAAATATAATCTCTCTACTAAAAAGATGAGATAATAGTTAGTACACGCTCAAAGTGTTTCTGCGAAATGAAGCATAATTAACTTCAACTGACAACCATTGGGGACCAATCACCTAGTTCTGTCAATGATTGAATTTTGTTTCGAATCCAATTTGAATCTGATGTAATTAACTTGATATGGATCAAGATTTCTAATTTGATGATCTGAATATGATAATCCGATTATGTATAAATGAATTCCTATATGAATTAAGGTTGATCTGATGTGATAATAACTAACCTGGCTTTCTATAACATGTTATTTTGTTTTTTATATTAATTTATATATTTTTCTTGTGTGTAGTTTAAGTTCATTATGCATTCAAAATACAATTGCACATTATATTTTCTTATTTTACAACATGAAAAATTCTTAAAAATAGCTTTTTAAGGGATAAAGTGACTACTGATATTTTAATCCTTTTAGGTCTTAAATTAGACAAGATAATAATATGATATGATCCGAATTTGATATTTATCCAATATGGATCGACAAGTTACATTTGATGATCCGAATGTACATTTTAAACCACCAAGTAATCCACCACTTGCGACTTATGTTGGTGAAATTAAGAGTTAGCTATTAGACAATAAATCGGTATCATATATAAGTAGGGGTGTGATATCCACACACCTCATTTTACTTCTCACACATCCTTCTAATTTTCGGCCGTCGGATCGGATGAATTGAAGAAGATCAACGGATAGAAATTAACAAGGGTGTGTGAGAAGTAATTTGGGGTGTGTGGATAGCACACCCCATATAAGTATATTTATTAGACTAATTACATTGAGTTTCTTTTACAACTTTGAGTAAGCTATTTGGAAGATCGATAACCCAACTTGAGAAGAAAGAAAAAAATCAAAATTACAAGAATATATATAATAAACATACAAATACGCAACTAATTACAGATATATGGTCGATGACTCAACAGTTTTTTTTTTTAGCTTGGGTATATATACTTGTAATGAACAGTTGATATCCGTACCCGGATATCCCTATGAAAAAGGATAAATTGTTTTGTTCATGCAGATTGCTATCTATACTGGAGACTTGGTCTAGTTTTGTCGAGACAAAAGCTGCTTGCAACTTCTACCCTAATAAGTTAGAAAAGTTAGGACAAACAAGCAAGGTCCTACCCCCACCCGTCGATGTTTGGCAAACCGCCCATGCTCTTCCTTCCTTGCAAACAAACTTTATACCTTTTACCCATTTCTCATTTTACATGAATGTTTAGGGAGATAGTACGAGCCAGAGCGGAAAGCAATATGATTTTATTTTATTTTTTGAATTTAAAAATGTAATGATGATCAATTTATATCATAATGTTTTGGACCTCCGGTTTAAGGATTTGAGTATGAAGAAAGTTGAGGTTTCACTATAAAACTATTTGACAATATGAAGAAAGTTGACGTGGAGCACGTGTACCCATTCAGCTTTACACATGGGACAACCTGATTTTGATACCATGTCGAAATTATTAGAGAGACGGGCCAAAGATCCACTTCCAACAACTCCGATATTGTCTCCAACCTGTTAATTACCTACAGGTCCTGCAGGTGTGAGATTTTACCACAAAAGCCTCGGTATTAGTTGGAGTGAGGTTATGATATTTAAATTCTTCATTTTTCACAAACACAATCGATGTGGGATATTTCAACATTAAGTGCATTCTGTTGCACATTGGGTAGTCTTTTAATTTTTCAGAGGAGGAAATAATGTCGATAAGAGAGGGTGGTGTTTCAAAATTTGAATCACAAAAAAGGGTTAGGTGAAATGGAATAGAGAATATACCACTTTAGTAAACTAGGGCCACGTGGGAGGGATTTGAAGCAACAACATCATATTCCTTTGATCCCCACCGTCATTATATCATGCCCAAACTATAACAAGTATCACCATCATAATTCATAAGCATGTATACAATATATTGTTTATCTTTTTTGAGAGATTAAATGAAAATTAATTAAAAAAATTAGAAATAAAAAGGGAAAAGAGAGTTAGGTAAGTGTGTGAAAATAATCTCTCACGTATTTTATTGTGGACAAACGAAACAAATTTTTCACTAAATACCAGTTTTGTTACATTATCTTAATTATCACAATAAAGGTTACAACTCTATCCTTAGAAACCCCAAATTACCAGCCTAAACTACGCTTGATTTAGCTATATATTTTCCCAACCCTAACTTGTACCTTCTTTTAGTTAAGCGACGAGCAATGGGTTTTACTTATTGAGCCCAAGGATATCTTCTCTCTTTGGGCGCGTGTTAGCCAAAATTTGGTCCATTATTACGTGGATTTTTACTTTTGTGAACATGGAGAAATACTATCTAAATAGTTGACATATTATGCTGCTAATATCATGATTAAAGATCGTTGATTAGGAAGAATCATCTACTCAATATGCAACGCTTTTTGAGTCTCTGACAATATAATATGCAAGTACGAGAAGAAATGTTTCACATCGAAAAGTTAAAGAAATTTTGCAAGACTTATAAGGAATGGGTTTATTCTCCCCATTATTGCTAATTAGGTTTGGATTGAGACCTCGTCTTCATGCATAATATACTAGATTTTTTGTTGGATATATGATTTTATTTGTATTTGACCTAATCAAACAGTTACTATTTAACAACACAACATAGTAGATTGCCATATAAAAAAGATGAGAAGTGTAATATGTTTCCTAGCCTATATTTCTTGTGAAAAACATTAGTGAGAAAAGTTATAATTAGACGTGGAATAAGGAGGCATATAGCATCAATTTTTTAAGCTCCTTTCGACTTCTTTCATTCGAAACTGGGCAAGCGGCTAACTTAGTAGTCACTCACCTCTACTTTAACTAGAGGCGATCGAAGCTTGCCAAGTCTGCATAAAAGAAACCAAGTACAACACAATTAAAACTAAGGGAAAAGTACAAATGAAGAATTAATTATTAAAAGTGATTAAGGGATGGTGTTTTTAATGAAGTGTGATTAAGGACTTGGACACGTGAAGAATGTCAGCGACAATGTGGGTGTCTAATCTATATATGCATAATGCATTTGCCTATTTGCCGAGTGTGAAGGGAAAAGGCGGGAAAAGGCCTCCGCCGTAACAACAACGGACTTGGACTTGGACCGTGACTTGCGTTGTATGATATTTATTGACGCCAAGTATCAGGGTTTTGACTTCAAGGGACCAAGTGTTTTGTGTTAATATGTGCATATTTATGTCCTTTGTTTGCTCACAAACATTGTACCTGGAAATTGTGGTGTAAAGCAGCATATGTAGTATCATGGTTCATGGAAAGAACATGGTTCCCATCGATCTACTCGTAGCAATAGTATAAATTAATTTAGACATAAATAAGAACAAATTGCGATTAACAAAATCAAATATATATTGCTAAACAGTATTATATGTTATGTTATTTAATTATATATGTATGCATGATTGTTGATTTTGAGTTATAATCTCTCTTTTTCCATGTATATATTGTTAACAATTACCAATCCGCCTAGAAGTCGTAATCAGTTTTAAGGATTCAGGCCAAATATATGATAAAATTTGTGCTTATGTACAAAATATAATATTTCGGTTTAAGAGTTTAAGCTATTCAAATGAGTCAATGACATAGCATGTCAAACTCTTTAACATAGAGATCATTACTAATCCATATAATTTAATATAAAGTCTCGTTCTCTTCGTCACATGGTGACCAAAATTCATGGTCATCATGACCCACCCTTGTACGTATTTAATATCAAAGTTGAATTAGAACATATTAGAACACAAAAAATACATTAATTTATTTTCAACAGTTAATATCAAATCCAATCATGAGTAACATGCATTCCTTAGTCACCTTGTAAACAAAGAATATTTCTCATACATACATCCATACATACATCTATTACTCGTTTTTAGTTGATTACTTTAATTCGTAGCAGGTATTAGAACAAGCTATCCACCTGCAAACGCGGTTAAAGAGTACTTATCCCACATCAGAAATGTACTTAAACCCACCATCCATTGCCATGATGATGTTGGAGTCACTTTATTAGATAAGATCTGATATTCTTTTTTACCCAATTCGTGTAATACAGCAGCAACAAACGGACTATGATCGATTTTGGTAAAGAAAAAGGAAAGCTAACTCAATGTTTCATCACGCATGTAAAACTGGGAAAAACACAGTAAAGTAGATTTGCCTTTGAACTTTAAATAAAGACACCGTGTCTGTGTGTAAGTTTGTAACATGCAGGCATAGTTTCGCATATACCCTCAGTTGTAAATCGTTGTTTTCTTATATATCCCGCAGTATCCGTTCACGTGTTGAAGTTTTTTGCTTCCATCATCAAACCCTAGACCGCCCATTCCACATTTCTCAACGAAAGTATCATCATTACAAACCCTCCTTCAATTTACCAGAACAAAACTTGTTTCGTCGGGCAATAATTACATCCAGTACGACCTGCATGCAGCCTTTTTTTTCACCATACAAAGCCACCAAAGTCACTGTGCCAATCATCACATTCAGTGTGATTGCATCTGAATCATGCATGCATGGTTGATGGTCCTAAATTCTCTACCATAGAATAAGTATTATGATACAAGGGATGGAGTCTTCTGATCCTCCATATTATCTGTTGCATCAAATTATGCACTTGCTTTTTCGCCATCACAATGTTACGAAGCTAACATATAATGAGAGAAATAGATATATAATATAAAGTAAAAATGTTGTACAAGATGTTCATGTGCATTTAAAATAGAATGGGAATGAGCTTATTATTCCACTTGGAAATATGATCTTTACGTTGCAAGTGGGATAATGAGTTCATCCTCCCAAAAGGAGAATGTGCAAGTATTATAACCTAACAAGCTGGTTGGGTCAAAAACCAATTTCAATTTGGTTAACCTCTACGGTTTAAATCCTCCCCCTTTTCAAGAATGAATCTTATTAGTTGGTTGTTACTATACATATAAGACACGTGATATGCGAGTGCTATTTTCTTTTAAAAAGGAAAAATTGTTAAAAGTAGGAGTGAAAGAACAAAAATTTTGAAATTGTATAACAGAAGGGTAAAATGCTAACATTTGTCTCTCATACACGCTAAGCACACAAAAGTGATTGTCAGTCATTGTTACCGTTGAACTCCAATGGTAAAGCCACCCCTTTCCAAGTATGAATTTTGCTAGTTGATTGCTATTGCACATACTGAAACACATGCTGTGAGTGATGTTTCCCTTTAAAAAGGGAAAAGTTAAATTAGAAACAAAACAACAATAATTTTGAATTATACATTAAACGGAAAGGTAAAATGCTGTCATCTGTCTCTCATGCACACTAATTACGCAAAAGTGATTGTCAGCCGTTGTTATCATTGACTGTTCACGCTAAGCATGCAATCATTACCGTTGGTTCAGTAATGGATCCCACATATATACCTGATGGAAACAAACTTCTTAATCTTAACATTAGAATATATAATGACATCTCATAAATGAGTGATCATTAAGCAACATGTGAATGTCCAAATCACACACATTAATGAGAGATATACCATTAAAACTGCCTCTGTAAACAATCAACTCTTGAGCCTTGGCCAACAAGTAGGCAACCATATATTGTAGGAAACCACCAAAATAAGAAAATCAATACTTTTCTGATAAAGAAACACAAGGACAAACAGAGAAAGGTTAAAAGTTAGAGAGTTTCCAAAAAAAAAAACAGAGAAAGGTTAGAGAAGATCAGGGTAAAATGGGAAAATAATAAAAGTAATTAAAAGGTAGGTGGTGGCGATGGGCTTGGGCTTGGACCAGCCGACGCTTTCCGTTACGAATCGCTTTCGGACCCATCATTGCAAAAATATAAATATTATTACAATGGCATTGACCAAAACCTAAGCGGTTGACGTAGATAGAACTTTAGTTTAATTTAAAGAAGCCTCCATAGTTTAATAAATAAGGTTTTGGGATTTCATTTGCATGCGCCAGTGTGCTCTGCCATTGTAACGGCGTTATGAGCTGTCGTTTTGCTATATATAACCCTCTCAGTTTTCAAGTTTCAACATCGATCATTTCCCTCTCATATTTCTCTCTCTCTCTCTCTCTCTCTCTCTCTCTCTCTCTGTGCTGAGTGAAACATTTTAATGGTTGCGTAAATTTGAAGAGTGGTATAAACATCTGAGTGTTTTGTTGGAATTTTTTTGGTTTTTTGATTTCATCACTGGTCGGAAATCTCGAAATGGGAAAGAAAGACCAGCAGCAGAGAGATGAAGAGAGCAAAGAAAATGGAAGAGTGGAAGCTGTTCTTCAGCTTCTGAGAAAACATGCTCCACTCACAGTCAAACAGGTTTGGCTTCTCACACCAACTTTCAGATCTCCATTTTTAACTTCACAGGTTTTCTTAAATATTCAATATTTTTATTGGGTTTTCTTAAATTTATAATCTTTTCAATGGGTTGTCTGTTATCATTTGCCATGGAATTTACGTCTCTTTTTTTGTGTGCTGCCATTTTTGTTTTTGCAGGAGAAGTTCTGCAACACTGCTTGTGTTGAGAGGTTTTTGAAAGCAAAAGGAGATAGTGTTAAGAAGGCAGCCAAGCAACTTAGGGCTTGCCTTTCATGGCGACAGAGTGTTGGAACTGGTAAACTAATACAAATCCAAGTTTTCAATTTTGTTCCTCTCTCTATCTCTCTATCCTTCTGCTAGTTATTCTTTTTTTAAGTGCATATTGGTTTCTCTTTTTGTTTTGTGGTTAACCAAAGAATCTTGCTTTTTCCACAACTTTGAATTAAGCGTTAAAGTGTAAACCCAACTCCCACTAATGATTAAACTCACTTCTTTCCCTTTTTTTTTTAATGTACTTTTTTCAAACCACAAAAAAGGAGAAAAAAAATAAAATTCAAATCTGTTTTGATTATTTATTTTAATTTTTCATGTTGTTGATCACACAGAGAACTTGATAGCAGATGAGTTCTCAGCTGAACTCGCTGAAGGCGTTGCCTACACGTCTGGACATGATGAAGAATCGAGACCTGTTGTGGTACTTGCCATTTCACTCCTCTCTTTTTTTCCTTTTTAATTTTTTGGTTTTGGTGTTTTATTTAACCTAACATTTTTTTTCTTAATTTTTTCACAGATTTTCCGGATTAAACAAGATTACCAGAAGTTCCATTCACAAAAACTGTGAGCAAACAAAACCCAGAAATCCTTTAAATCAATATTTCCATCTTCTATTTTCCTCCAAATTATTAATTTTCAAGCATTTTTTTATTTCTAAAATTAAATTTCCATTTTTGTAAATTTTTAAGGTTCACTCGCTTGTTGGTATTCACGCTGGAGGTGGCGATTGAGTCCATGCTCAAAAACGTCGAGCAGTTCGTCCTCCTTTTCGACGCAAGTAAGCCCCCTACTCCATAATCCCAATCTTAACCCTCACAAGCCCAACAAACGCACCCTCACCCATAAGGTTAATTTAGTCAATCAACACCGGTGTACTTAGAAACTGCACGATATAGTTGAAACAGCTTAGTTAATGAGAGACCAGGCAAGCAGCTATGTCGGAGAAGCTGCACTGTGTTTCTTTCTGGGGACTGAGATATCACCAGAAATTGTCCGGAGTGCCCCTCATGTGTCACGGTCAATCCCTCATTAGTGGTCCAGGAATGTAGGGGCATTATGGGGAATTGGAGTCCTCCCTTGAATTGGTCAATTCTCAATTCCAACACAGCTCTCTTCCTTAAATATTTTTGATCCTGTGGCAGAAGTTCCCAGGATTCTACTTTTCTGCCTTGCCAGACACTAATCAAGTTTTATTCATCTAATCACTAATTAAAATACATAATTTTGAAATTAATTAAATATTTAATGGGATATATATATAATTTGCAGGCTTTTTCAGGTCAGCTTCTGCTTTTATGAACTTGTTGGTGGCAGCACTGAAAATTGTGGCAGAGTACTACCCAGGACGGCTCTTCAAGGCGTTTGTAATTGACCCCCCTACGATGTTCTCGTATCTTTGGAAGGTAAAAATTTAATTAAAATTTTAAAATTATCCATCTCGTTGGGTTGGAACTTGGTGGTGAAAAAGTCCAAGGTTACTGTTGAGCTTGCTGGTGCTGGGTGTGTGTTATTGGTGTTACTGTATTTGTTTTGACCACTTATGCATTATGTGTGGTGCTTTTGGGTACAAAACCAAAAACCCACCTATATTTCTTACTTTTCAAGCTTAAGTCACATCCTTGTGCTGGGTTTCCCAGAGTTCGAAATAGCAGGTCAATATTTGGTGGGGATCATGAGCTCTTGATTGGTTGCTTGGGTTCAAATTATGCCACAATTATTGCTTGTTTCGATATAAGATAGCTATCAACAATTAAAAGGCACTCATCTTATTCAATACCTACATTCTTTCCATATCGATATATATTTATTTGTCGAAAATATTTTTTCTCAGGGCGGGCAGATCTTTTCATTGGCTTAAACTGAGGGAACGTTGAAATCTGTGGAACCATTAAGTGTTCATAGATACTAAAAATGATTTATTTAAACATTGTTACTATGACAAAAGGATCAAACTTTGGGTAAAAAAATATCACCATAACACACATACACTTTAATATGTAGCTTCAAGAACTAGATATCTCACATTTGACTTCTAAGTTTTTCCTTGCGTTAACATGCGTAACATTGTTTCCTCTTTGGAGTTTATTTTAAAAATAAAAAATAAAAAAATTCCCCAAAGTGTGTATTTAAATTTTTACTGGTTAATTTATGTGACAACAAGGAAGAAGTAAAAAAACTCAATGTGTTCAGTGCGACAGGATTGTGTTTAATTGGTTTGTACTTTGTAGGGTGTTCGACCGTTCGTTGAGCTTTCAACGGCTACGATGATGGTATCGTCCCTAGACTTTGAGGAGTCGTTGGATTTCAGTGCCTTCTCAAACTACCCGCGAGCCTCGTCCCTTCGATTCGACCCCTCCTCAATCAAATCAACGGCCAATATCGGCTCCTGCTCATCCTCCCGCTTCTCCTTCACTGTCGCTCAGCATCAGTTCGACTCTCTCAAGCCTTGGTACCTCAGCCTCACAGACACGTCAGCATCCAAAGTAGGCCCCACCACACCCTCCCCGCTGGGACCCGCGCTCATCTCTCCTCTAAACGCCCGGTCCTTCTCCTTCGCATCCCCCGCCGCCAGAACGCCACGTGGAACAATCCACGGCTACGGCAACTCCGCTTCCACGAGAAAGAGCCTGTTCCCGTCGACGCCACTCCCCCAACGGTGCTCAGGCATCGAGGCCAGCAGAACCCCTCATCACCGCCAGCTGCCGCGGACCCCACGTCCCTCGTTCCTCCAATCGCCGGCCACGTTCTTCCGCAGGGAGAGCCACGTTAGCAGGACGGAGAAGTCCCGGGAGTCCTTCGCGCCCTTCTTGAAGTTCTACAGGAGGCCGTACGACGAGATGATCTACAGGTCAAAGATGCGGCCCCCACTGGGCGGACTCATCTCCATCGTCTCTCCCCAACTCAGACGCCGCCACGTGTCGGTATCGCAACGGTTCTGAACCCAGAAAAAGAAAAAGAGAAGTACATAGATTTTGTTAAATTGACAAATGAGTCCTTTGACGAGAGCAGTAATAATTGATTAATTATTTTGCATAGTCCAACTCTCCTCGTGCATTAAATTACTGAGACGACGACGTACTAGGCAAGGTGTGAGAGGCTGTGCACCATTGTCTAATTTTGAAATGTGTAGGGTTTTAATTTTAATTTTAATTTTTCACAAAGTCTAAGTTTTTAGGGTTTCGAAGAGCAACAAAGCTTGGGAAAAAGATAGCGTGGTCGACACGGTGAAAATTGCATGGGAACTCATATGCTGTAAAACAAGGAAGGAAAAAAAAGAAGCAGCCATGAAGTGATTAGGGAAAAAAAAGCACCTTTGTTAATTTCAATTCAACTTTCATATATATATATATATATATTAATATACATTTATATATTTTATTTAGAGAAATCATATCATAGATGCATGTGACATTCTTGTTTTATATTAGAGAAAAAATCATAACATAGATAATAATAAACGTGCATTAGCGGAGAAAACCATACCATAGATGCATGTCACATGCGTCTATGCTATGATTTTTGTATTAGTAAAAAAAAAAACCTTTGTTAATTTTAGTTTAAACTTTGATATATATATGTGTGTGTGTGTATTTTCGTGCTGTGGAATCTTTTGAAGGTTGAATTTTGTTGATAATAAAAAGGACCATGGTCTGAAAGCTTGTATTAATTTTGGAGTCTTGTTCTTGTATGATTTGGGTCTAAATATTTATATGCGTTTTGTTTTTGGGGTCTCAACTCTTTGAAAGCTTGTATTAATTTTGGAGTCTTGTTCTTGTACGATTTGGGTCTTAATATTTATATGTTTTTTGTTTTTGGGGTCTCAACTCTTTATATTTAACGTGAGCAGAAATGGTAGGAATATGCGTCGGGTTTTGTGGTTTAAGAAGTCAAAGTGTGGGTACATACCAACATTTGTTTTTTATTATTGTTCAAGCAAAGTCGTACCCTTTTTTCATCATATATGTTTGTATGCAAGTGGTGATGTGAGTGCAAAGTGAGTGAAGTTTTGAAGAAATTCTTGGATGTATTGGAAATTTCACGTGATTTGTGCATTATACCATTCAAAAAATGTCATATGTGTTGTAGGCCTATTTAATTGAGCGATCTAAGGTTTAGAGAGAGAGGGAGGCCGGCCACTTTAGAGAGAAGAGAGATTGATTTAATTGTGAGGTGTGTTTGATTCACCCCATTGTGCCTTTATTTATAGTAGTTGGAAGGGTAAATACATTTCCCTTTATGATTACAACATTTAATAGGTAATCTAATCCTAATAGGAATATATAATACTTTCTCATATTCTCTAGGATTTACACAATCACATTCCTATTCTAGATAGAACTGCAACACTCCCCCTTGAGTGTGTAAATACTCAACAAACCATCGCATCAGATCTTTAGCAGAGAAGGTAGAATAGTTGATGAAGTCATTGGCATAACGGGTCATCGCGAGTTTCAAATTTAATTTGAAGTATGCATTTGTAAAAACTCACAAAACCTCGCTATGGTAAAACCCAAGGAATGGGGAAAACCCATAGACTAAGGAGAAAAGTAAGAAAATATGCATAATGTCTAAAACAATCGTCAAACTGGACGAATGTAGTGAACTCAACGGAGTATGATCATCCTAGAATGAGTGCCTCGTTAAAACCTAGTTAGGTAGCAAAAACCCAGTGGGAAAAATGCTCCTAATCGTAGGGAAAAAGAGTACATTAAGATCATGTGAATATGCTTTTAGATACTCCCCCTGAGTTAGACATAACTTCTTAAATAAGAGAACTACAAGCGATTTAATTCTGATAATTTACGCATACCGATTCCTTGGACGAGCTTTTGAAATGTAGACTTGGGCAATGACTTGGTGAAGAGATCGGCCAGGTTGTCCTGGAAACGGATTTGCTTGACTTCAATGTTCTGATACTGCTGCTGCTGGTGTGAGTAAAAGAACTTTGGCGCTATTTGCTTGGTGTTGTCTCCCTTGATGTATCCCTTCTTTAACTACTCGATACATGCTGCATTGTCTTCAAAGATCGTCGTAGTAAGGTCAACGATTGATGTAAGACCACTAGTGCTTCAAATGTGTCCCATCACTTCTCTCAGCCAAAAGCATTCACGCGATGCTTCATGTAGGGCAAGAGTCTCAGCATGGTTAGACGAAGTCGCAACTAGCGTTTGCTTGGTAGACCTCTAAGAAATAGCGGTGTTTCCAACAGTAAAGACATAACCAGTTTGAAAACGTGCTCTATGTGGGTCAGACAGATATCCAGCATCTGCGTAACCAACAGGGCAAGAATCAATCCTAGATCCATAGGGGGCGGCAACACTAGGAGATTTGTGGGTATAGAACAAGCCCAAATCCGTAGTACCCTTGAGGTAGCGGAAAATGTCTTTGACACCATTCCAGTGCCTGCGTGTAGGCGCATTACTGTATCTAGCCAATAGATTCACAGCGAAGGAGATGTCGGGTCTAGTGCACTGAGCCAAGTACAATAAAGCACCAATTGCACTTAGGTAAGGAACTTCGGGTTCCAAAATCTCTTCCTCATCCTCATTTGGACGGAAGGGATCTCGTTTAGCATCTAGAGTCCGAATGATCATGGGTATGCTCGAAGGCTTAGCTTTATCCTCATTAAAGCGACGTAACACCTTTTGGGTGTAGTTCGATTGATGTACTAAGATTCCATCTGAACAATGCTCGATCTCCAGGCTGAGGCAATATCGAGTTTTCCCAAGATCCTTCATCTCAAATTATGATTTCAAGTGTGCAGCAATTTCCTCAAGCTCTTCGGGAGTACCAATGAGGTTCATGTCATCGACATAAACTACAACAATTGCAAATCTGGAATGTGACTTCTTTATGAACACGCATAGGCATAGTTCGTTGTTCACATAGCCTGACTTGTCAAATATTCACTCAGACGGTTATACCACATCCATCTGGATTGTTTCAATCCGTAAAGTGACCTCCTCAACCTAATTGAGAGAGTGTTCCGCGGTCTAGAACTATTTGAGCCAGTCAATGGAAGTCCTTCTGGAACTTTCATGTATATTTCTGTATCTAGATCCCCATAGAGATACGTGGTTACCACGTCTATAAGCTGCATATTCAGTTTTTCGGAAACTACCAAACTCATAAGGTAGCGGAACGTTATAATGTCCATTACGGGGGAATATGTCTCATCGTAATCAATTCTAGGGTGTTGGGAGAAGCCTTGCGCTACGAGGCGTGCTTTGTATCGTACTATTTCATTCTTCTCATTACGCTTCTTCACGAAAACCCACTTGTAGCCAATAGGCTTCACGCGTGGTGGTGTAGGGACGACAGGTCCAAACACTTTATGTTTCGCAAGCGAATCAAGTTCGACCTGGATTGCTTGTTTCCAGTTTGACCAATCAGTTCTACGTCGGCATTCATTTACGGAACGTGGTTCAATGTCATCGCTAAGCATGATGTCAGTAGCTACTGAGTACGAGAATGCGTCGTCGACGATCATCTCATTCCTATTCCAAACCTCATCCAATACTGTGTAATGGACCGAAATCTCGTGATTCTCGGGAGGCTGGCATGTTTCATCTGAAGTATCACCGTAATCTAGAATAACCTCATGCGTTCGAACGGATGAGTCAGCGATGGTCGGATTCAAACTAGGGTCACTAGTTGGTGCCATTTTCCTCTTCCGGGGTTGTGAATCCTTTGAACCAGGGGGTCTGCCATGTTTCAGGGTCGGAGAAGATGATTGGCTAGCCGCCATTGTACCATGCCGTGTGGAGGGTGCGGCCTCCCCACCTTCGGGGACGGCTCGGCCTTCCCAGACGGGCTGTTGATGTACACGGGGTACATCTATCCTTCCAGGTGTGTTTGCAGCGGGTATATGTGATCATGTCACCTTTGCTAGATCATTAAAAGCATCCGGCATGCTTTAAGCAATGCTCTGAAGATCTATAATTCGTCGCACCTCAGTTTCAGACTGGGTAGTGCGGGAATCTAAATGAGACATAGTGGGAGCATACCACGACAATTCGCGGTGTTCTACAAGAACGTTAGCATGCTTATCTTCCCTTAACGACGGAAAGACTGTCTCATCAAAGTGACAATCCGTAAAACGTGTGGTAAAGAGATCTCATGTCAAGGATTCTAAGTATCGAACAATTGATGGCGAATCATAACTGACATAGATTCCCATTTTTCTCTAAGAACCCATTTTGGTACGTAGCGGCGGCGCTATTGGCACATAAATGGCGCACCCAAACACCCGTAAATGCGAGATGTCAGGCTCGTATCCAGTGACCAACTATAACGGTGAATGTGGTTGGGTAGCGATGGGCCTCAGGTGGACCAACATAGCTGCGTGCAATATTGCATAGCCCCAGGCAGATACCGGCAGTTTGGTTCTCATAACCGAAGGCCGAGCTATCAATTGAATGCGCTTTATGAAAGCTTTTGCCAGACCGTTTTGGGTGTGAACATGAGGCACAAGATGTTCCACATTAATCCCTACTGACATGCAATAATCGTCAAAATTCTGTGACGTAAACTCTCCAGCATTATCCAGTCGAATCGACTTAATCAGATAATTAGGGTGGTGAGCCTTTAGCTTAATAATTTAAGCTAGGAGTTTAGCAAACGCGGTATTGCGTGTGGACAACAAGCAAACATGTGACCATCTTGTCAATGCATCAACCAACACCATAAAATATCTCAATGGTCTGCAGGTTGGTTGGATAGGTCCACAAATGTCCCCTTGAATCCTTTGAAGAAATTTAGGAGGGTCTTGATTAATCTTTGTATGAGAGGGTTGAGTATTCAACTTCCCTAAAGAACACGCTATGCATGGCGGGACTCCAACGTGTGGATGTAATTTATGCCTGTGTGAAGATTTGAGGATACGTCGCATCATGTCATGTCCAGGATGTCCCAAACGGTCATGCCAAAGCAACAAACTATCTTGGAACTCAGGCATAGAGCCGGCCACACTGTGGGCCTCTATGCTGCAAATGGTTATGATGTACAACCCACTCGGCAGACGTTCTAACTTCTCGTGAATATGCTTGTAGCCATATTCGTATGAAGTGATACAAAGAAATTCAGAACCATGATCTTCAGTGGTTTCAAGATGATATTTATTATCTCGAATATCTCTAAAACTCAGCAACGTTCTTCCGGAACGTGGAGAATAGAGTGCCTCTTTAATGGTCAAGATTGTACCATTAGACAACATGATACGTGCCTTTCCGTATCCTTCAATCAGGTTGGATGAGCCTGAGAGAGTTGTCAAAGGAGCTTTCTTGGGTATGAAGTTAGTTAAATAGTGTTGTTCACGCAAAATGGTGTGCGTAGTTGCACTATCTGCTAGACAACTAACTTCCCCACTAGACATACCTAGAAATAAATTGATTGAATTGGTCACATGCATAAATATAAGTCCATTCATTCAATTAAGCAATTCGAGAAAATAATATCCATTCCAATTATCCATAATTCAAAACAAACCAAAACCAAACAAATGATTCCAAATACATAGAAAAATTGTTCAAAATTAAACCATAAACCTAGCAAAATAGGGGGTAGGGGCCGGCCACTCCTAGTGGGTTTGGCCACTAGGGGCTAATGCCCTAAAACATGTCTAATTTAGTCTTCCATAGGTGCTGATGCCTCCTGGAAGTCTGATATCTCAATTGATATGGTTGCATCGTCCAAATGATCCACATGTGCAAAGTTAGACTCACGACGGGAAAAAAGTGATTAGTCATATGGTAAGCCATAGACATATATCGTAGAACATACAAGTTCTATAGACATGTATTAGTTTAATTTATGCATGAAAACTTCAGGTTTCATGTGGTATGTTTTGAATGAAAACTTCAAGTTTCAAAGGCACTAATTTTGAAATTATAGGTTCAAATTAGTTTTATGAACGATTAGTTCATAATGAGAGGTTCTTGCAAGAAACACAGAATGCAATATACTAACTAAGTGTAGTAGATTTGAGTTGGCTTCGAGAACTCAAGTGTGAGAGCTTCGGTACTACGAAAGTATATGATGGTTCAAAGTATAAAAATAAATTATTGAATCGTTAATGTCCAAAAGTGATTTTCAGGTCAATAATTTTGGATTCATTATCAGATTAGTGGACTCTAGGTCCCTTTTAATTAATTCAATAAATCGGGTCATACATGGTCGATTGTAGAAGTAAATAATATTAACATACTGGTTAAATTATTTAAAATGCTAAAATAATAGCTTGTGGGTGGAAAAATGCCCTAAAATAATTTGGGCATGGGTGCCGTGGGTAAGGGAAGGCACGGGGTGCCTTGAGTAAAAACGACAGGGCCTAGGGTATGGCTGCAGGCCACGGAAGGGACAAAACCCCCATCCGTAGTTGGTTTAGGTGTTTTGGTCCAAGGGGTCACGAGGGCAAGCCTAAGGCTTGCGGGTTGCTTACGCAGGGAGCCCAGCGAAGCTGGGGCCTTGATTTTGTGGCGCAAGAGCCCAGCCCGAGGGCTGGCTTTGTGTGCATAAGGTGCCCAACCGAGGGCTGACAGGTTTTTGATGCAGGCCGAGAGAGGCCATGGGCTGCAGGCTCAGCAAAGAAACCAAAATTAGGTCGAAACCTGTTTTCCTTTTTGGCACAGGGATGGTGCGATGCACCAAATCCCATTCCCTTTTTTTTTTTTTCAATTCCCTTTAGGTTTTAGGAAAAACCTAATATGCTTCTAATTTAATTTTATACATTGACTCACAAATTCCACATAACAATTTAATTGTGCGATGCATGAAACAAATATATATAGTGACAAGTATATGAACATGTACAATATATATATCGGAAGGAAAATATAAACATAGGGGGTTCATGCATCATGGGGAATATTTTCATGCTTCATGGGTCGTTTCAAATATCTTCCTTTATTTTAAGCGTACCTGAGCAGCAGAAAACAAATAAGCCTTTGAATGTGGTGGATGATAGCCTCCTCCTACGATGCTTCAGTTCCTCAGCTTCTGGCAAGGGCGTGCTGATAACGTATTGTAGGCCTATTTAATTGAGCGATCTAAGGTTTAGAGAGAGAGAGAGAGAGGCCGGCCACTTTAGAGAGAAGAGAGATTGATTTAATTGTGAGGTATGTTTGATTCACCCCATTGTGCCTTTATTTATAGTAGTTGGAAGGGTAAATACCTTTCTCTTTATGATTACAACATTTAATAGGTAATCTAATCCTAATAGGAATATATAATACTTTCCCATATTCTCTAGGATTTACACAATCACATTCCTATTCTAAATAGAATAGCAACAATATGTCAATTTTAGCTTGAATTTAGGGTGTTTTTAAATAAATATGAAATGAACTATAAAAAATGCTAAATTGTAGCAAAGGTTCCTGATCTATGCCACGAGTTTAGTTTCATCACTAAACTCCATTAATTGTTTCTCTTGTCCTCGAATTATGTCATTTGTTGCATCAGTAGTCAGTTTGCTAACTTCGTCAACTTTTCCGTTAAGTTGAGAGACGTCCAAAACATAAGAATATGAATCTAAAGAGAAATACTTGGCTCCTAAGGATTGAGGAGGAACTCTTTCTTAAAATACCTCTTGACCTATCCACAGAACTTCGCGCTTATGATCGAAATTCCTTAAGGATTGACTAGAATGGCCTCATTTAGGGTAAATAACATTTTTTTTACAAAGAAGCAAATCGTGTAGAGATCTGAAAGTTTAGGATAGTAAAGTGTTAAGTTTAAAATAGGGACTAAGTTGTTACTGACTCCATACTAGAGAGAGGTGCAAATTCTTAACACATGATATGCCTCTTGTTAAAAGGATATATTTTTTCTACTAATTTTTCGGTTACAATAAAAGGAATTATTGTAGTAAATAAAAAAAATGAAAAAGTAGGGAGTGGGGAGTGGGGAGTGGGGAGAGAAAATGGGATAAAATTAAGAGTAAACTTGATCTAAGTTCAACTTTGTATGTGGGTTTAGTCAATTTTATTGGGTTAGGTCTATTCACTGATTATTCACATCGTTTTTTTTTTTTCAATTTTTATTAAGTTGTGATTAATTTTTTTTTTCTCATAGATACCTCTATCCTAGGTTAGATGTATTTTATCAACCTATGGTATAAGTATCATATATGATGACATATAAATTTTCTTTTAACTATTTTCCATAAAAGTGGTTAGATTTTCATATTTAAATATTCAAATCGAACTAAAAAATAATATTCAAAATAAAAAATTTGAGTAACGATGCATAAATGTAGAAATGTAATTAAAGGAAACAATAGGAACACTAGATTGAATCCAACAACTCAAATTTTTGAATCTGGATGAAAATACCCCTAAAATTAAAGTAACGTTACTATATTAGCCATGACTTTTGAAACAAATATTAAAATCATTTAGTATTTAAACACTATAATCAGTATTTTTTTTTTTTAAACTTCAGCAGCACTAGAAAATTTTATTAATATGATAAAAAAAAGTTACACCTGATTTGATTTGTATGTTTGGTTTGGGGGTGCGGTTTTGTCGCGTACCAATTGTCTGGAGGGTGTACCGGGTTCAGTTCCGCAGGAGCTGACGTTCAGAGTCGGAGTCCATCTGTTTGGAACTTGTGGCTTTTTCCAATTCTCTCTAATCCGTGCTCTGTACTTTTGCTGAGATCGGTTTCCCACGATTGAGATTTGCTGGTTTATTCACACTTGATTTCATATGGATTTACTTCTATAGCTACAAGTACAACATGTGAATAATATAAACTAAAGGGGTTAGGTTTTGAATGAGGATCTTCATCCTCTCTGTGCGGAACCAGATGATCTTTTAATTGCACCCGTTTTTCGTAAATCGTACGGTCAATTTTCGTCAAGTACTATTTATGTTTAATTTTAAATAAAAATTTTAAAATGATTTCTGAC
The DNA here is from genome assembly GCF_042453785.1 of Malus domestica. NCBI lineage: Eukaryota > Viridiplantae > Streptophyta > Magnoliopsida > Rosales > Rosaceae > Malus > Malus domestica. The sequence goes on along the minus strand of NC_091676.1, from coordinate 16,041,304 downwards.
TGCATGTACGATAAATGAACATGATTAAAGGATTCTAGTAATCCTCACAAAGAGTATCTGCAGGATCCTCATTCAGTTTTTTGGTGAATTATTTTCTTACATTTTTTAGGAGTTTGACATCTGGCAATCATTGTTTTATATTTGAATTTATTATGCGAAGACAAATTGGTACTGCTACTTGAAGGTTTGGAGTTTATTCTATGCAGTTTTTTTGGAGTTTGAGTTTGTCCCTTTCATTTGTTTTTGTGAGAATTTTGGATGAATGTGGCCATACTCGTCATGTGCAGTTTGTCACACTCACCTTCTTTAGGGCAATTTGAGTTTAGATGTTAAGTGCTGGCATTATTTGATCCAAGCGATAACCTACTATTAATTAGCTTGAATTACGAGGAGATGGAATCGAAGCTAGGTGCAGACGGGAGGGCGCAATGCTATCTAATTTGGTTAAATCCATCGAAGTTGTTTTTAACGAAGGTGTGACTTGATCTAAAATGTTTGTGACCTAAATAAAACCATCGGTAGGACCAGGTAGTTTAAGTGAAAAGGAAAAATCATATTGGCTTATGATTGATGTACTCTCCCCATCCACACAAGTTCAATTTCTTTTTCTGCAATTTATATTAGTTATTAATTCATAATATTCCTTGCTTACAAAAAAAGGAACTTTAACGAAAAGCATCCGGTACTGTTCACTTTAACGAAAAACCATATTTTTACACTAAAAAGTCAATTCTGGTACTATTCACTTTACCCTTTATTTTGTCCTTATCATTAAAACTCAAAGTTTTCAAATCCTTTTCATTAGTTTTCCTTACAAAAAACAATTGATCGCGTGAAAGTGAAGGAAGTGACAGAACGTGAGTAGACGCTCATTTCCATCCATATTCAATCCCCTTGCCATTTCGCAAAATGCTGCTTGTTCTTAGTTTTTTTTCTTGCTACTTAGTATGACGGTCTAAATATTTTCGTTTTCATTTGTAATTGAGAGGTCTCAGGTTCGATTCTTGACAAAGGTGAATTTAAACCACATTATTGTACGCCCATTGTGAGACTTAGGTATGGTTTAGGGTTGAGGTGATTTTAAAAAAAAGCTGGTATAAAAAAAAGCTAGGGGCATTTTTGTGTTTGGTAAACTTCCAACTTCAGCTTTTTTTTTCACAGTTTTTCGTGAAAAAAAGCCAAAGAACAAAAACAGCAAAAGGCAACTTTGAAAAACTGGCTTTTCAGCTTCTGCGCAAACCTCTAAAACATAGGTGAACAGTGACCCTTTAATGAAAGTTTTTGGCAATCCTACCCTCCCTTCATCTCTTCATCCCCTTTCTACTCTTCCCAGCTTCATCTCTACCAAAGATCTTTGAAGATTTATGTTGCCCTCACTGTGAATCTACCTTGTCCCTCCCCGTGAAGATCCAAATCGTCACCACCAGAGACCCACAAGGGTCGGCAGAAGGAGAGCCCTAGACTGCTATCATCACAAATTAACGAAAGTTGTTATACTTAAATGTGCTTGAAACTAAATCAGAATTAGCAGAGGAAGATTGTGTGTTCTGAGAAACCACGAATTCGCAGAGGAAGATTGCGGAGGGGAGGTCTTTCCTACAACCTTGCAGTGAGTGAGGGAGGAGAGGAATCGGGTTTCTGGGTTGCGGGGAGCAGAGTGAGGGAGGAGTGGAATCGGGTTTCTGGGTTTTCTTCTTCCTGATCTTCTTTGGGGTCCCATGGATAAGCTTGGTTTTGGGGAACAAAGAAAAGAAATATGATAGAGAAGCAGCAGAGGAAACGAAGAGGGAAAGGAAGACACGTGGATAAGGGAAAGTGCAGAGAGAGAGAGAGAGAGAGGGCTGAGTGTGGGGTTGTCTCGATGGAGAAGAGAGTGCAGCGAGAGAGATAGGTGAGAGTTTTCGAGATAGTTTGGCAGTGTAGGCCCCACGGCCACACAAAATCCTCACATAAAAATAGTAATATTAAATAAAATATCATAATAATAATATAGTATTATACATTTTTTTGTCATTTCACACAGTCACAGCCGTTTTACATAAAAGTTTACCAAACACTATCAAACTACTTTTTTTTCCAAAAGCACTTTTACAAAAAAGTTTACCAAACACTCTGTTACTTTATTTCACAGCTGCTTATTCTCACAGCACAGCAGAAACAACTTTTTTTTCAAAGCACAACAATTCCAAACCAAGCCTTAGCCTACTCCCCCATTCCCTAAGTGTAGATAATATCGTTTGGTAAAAAAAAAAAAAACTGTTTTCTCTTTTTCAATTGATTTTGTAAAAACATTAATTGTTTTAAATAATGTGGCAAACATATAAGCAGGCAAGTGGACCCAATAATGCCATGTCAGAGTGCTTAACTGATTTATAAACGAAGATTGGATCCCAAAGAGTAAAGCGCAATTCGAGTCTTAGAAGACAAAGTGAAATTATAATAGAGTTTCAAGGGACTTAGCAAAGTATTAGCCGAAACAAAACTGTAGATTTATTGGGCGTGCTTTGTTGGTTGTGTATGAGTCATTGTACAACTTCGACCCAGTACACCTGAATGTTGGGCCAATAAATGTGAAACGTTGGCATGACAAGAAGCCCAATTTCTAAGTTGATGGGCCAAGCAAATTGCTGGATGAAACCCTAGGGGCTAGCCTTCATTCACTGTAAGGTATTTATAATGGAAAACTAATGAAAATGGTTTGAAAACTTTGAGTTTTAACGATAAGGACAAAATAAAGGGTAAAATGAATAGTACCATGATTGTCTTTTTAGTGTAAAACTATGGTTTTTCGTTAAAGTGAACAGTACCAGAAGTTTTTCGTTAAAGTTTCCTATTTATAAAGGAAAAGGATCATCTCCGATTCTCTCCATCTAATCCTCCTCATCAAACAATCTCGGCCTTTGAAATTTGATCCAACAACTAAAGGTATTTTAACTTTTAGAGTGGGCCCCTGTTTTTAGCCGTTTGATCAAATTTCAAGGGCCCAGATTGTTTGATGAGAATGATTAGGTGGAAGGGATCCAGAGAAGATCCCTTTCCATTTATAGAGTACAAGTTGAATACAGAAACGAGAATGAAACAAGAGAAAAAGCATAGAAGAAGCAATGACGAAAATTAAAGGTCAACCAGGAGGTCAAGTTAGTTATGTTGGAGTTTTCAGCTCCTTTAAGTCCCACATCGGGGAACTCAAGGGAACTTGAGGTCCTTATATTAATTTAGTCTCCTTTATGAGTGATTAGGTGTTGGACCATTTGGAATGGGGATTGAGGCTTGGGCCACTAATTGTGTGGATTAGGCTTGATAATCATACCATAATATTAATTTAAATTAATATTAATTAATCAAGACAAGGGCCTAAGAATTAAAATTAATCTGATCAATTAGTTTTAATTTCGAATTAAGTTTTTAATTAAATTAATTAAAAATGTTTTGATTAATAGACACAACTCTTTGGAAAGAGTTGTATAGCTTCAGATACATCCAAAAGGTATTTGAAGAGGTATGAAAGAGCCTATATATCTGGAGTCCTCAGTTCCATTGAAAATAATCTTTTCTTCCTCCTTTTCTTTTGTACAAAATTCTCAGAGAGTAAACACACAAAGCAATTTGCTAGAATTACATAATCCAATGCGGGTTGTAGAATTAGGTAGTTGTATCCTGATCGAGCAAACGTTGTAGAACCACAAGCACAAGAGTGTGACGGAAATACTGTTCGAAGGACATAACTTTTGCGCTAGCCTCTACTTTTGATTCATTCAAGTTAGTATCATTTTAATTTATGTATTTATTGTGTAATTTCATTCTGTATTGCAAGTATTTTTTAATAATAAAGTATAAGTATTTTACTTTTATTTTTTGTTTCTAAATTGTTCTCCAACAAGTTCTTGTGGGGGAAGCGGGATTGTCGCATTTACAAGTTGAGAGTGTGCTCGGGCAAGTGGGCTAACCAGAACTACTAGTAATGGAATTTGCCTGCAATACTGGATTAGTGATTTACCTTACAAGTACTTTGTCACTACTTTCATTGCACCGAACCAATATGCTGTGCGGACCACTGTCTTATCTAAGGGATGGAAAACCTTGTGGACTTGTGTTCTCAACCTAGACATAGACGATGCAGATAGTTGTCAACCTTGGAAAGAAGGACGTCAAAGATTTACGATGGGGCTGTTGATAGTGTACTTTCACTATGTGACTCTTTCGACATTAAAAAATTTCAACTTAATTGTACGCGTTTTATCTTTCGAAGCGGATGATTTCTCTCGTATTGAGTTGGATATGCAATGCCATGAGAAGCAATGTTGTTGAAATTGATTTCTGGTTTTATGTGATGCATATACTTACAATGGGATGTTAGAGTTTAAAATGTCTAAATGCGTTTTCACGAGAAAAGCATTGGTGATTTTGAAGGTGAAGTTTTCGTTTCAAATCCAAAAAACACCAAAAAAATTGTGTAAAAAAAAAAAAAAACTTTTGGTCATCTAAATGCACTTTTGTTCCAATCATACTCGTCTTTTTTCAGATGGGTATGAAGAATTTCCAATTACATAAGCGAATGAACGTGGAGTCGATTGTCGCTTTTTTTTAAGACTGTTGTTGCGCCCCTATCTCTAAAAGGCAAGGGTCGTGTTCTTAATTTGGTGTCCTAATATCCTCCAATAAATGTGAGTTACAGGGAATTTAAGACACGAAATTAATATAAATGTTATTTTTGTATCATCATTCTAATAGAGATGAGACTCACATTGTTGGTGGACCTTATCTCTATTAGAGAGATGATACAAATAACATTACTCCCAAATTAATTGATTTGTCAATGAAAAGGCCCAAAATGGGAAATATACACAACTCATTTTTAGTCTTAGGGCTGTCACTATCTAAGAAATAAATGCCATGGGTTACTGACTAATATTACAATCTAATGATATTCCTCCTCACAAGAGATCTTTTGACACACTCCGACCGAGATTAAGACATGCTGGCCGTCACGTGAGAGTGACGTAGCCATGTGCACAGTGCGAAAGCGATAAAGATAAGAAATATACGAATAATCAAAAACCAAATTACTAGAGTGCACTACTAAACAGGTAGTGATAGGATTTAGTTACAACAGTAAACACTCTTAATCAGAGCATAAGTCTAGGTACAGTCCAGTAGGACAAGTACTAGTTATACAGTACCAGGAATGTCTTACTATTATTTAGATTAGTCAGAACATCAGACGTCCTTGAGCCACCTTGAGCCACCAACATCAAGCTTACTTAAAACTTGGAGGGGTGCAAAATAGAAAACGTGAGTGGGCAAAAACAAATGTTTTACAAAACCATGTCATTTAACAACATATATAACCCATCGCTGTAAAACATGTATAATTTTTCCCAGAACCAAGATATAAGCATATACATAAATATATATGAAATCATATCAATTCAATTCATGCATCACATAATCATAATCATATGTATGCCATGCCAAGATATAACATAGTAAGCAATTCAGGTAAGAATAAATTCATAAAAATATGATATGTTAGCCGGAACCCTTGTGGTAGTCTGTATGGCTGAATTCATAGCTCAAAAGTCAATCTAGCCGGAGTCGCTACTATGACCTATACGGCAATATACTGCACATAAGTCGAAACCACTAAAAATGGGTATGTACGACAAGATTGGGTGTAATATAATTATGCTCAATTTTACTCTCTCATAATAGCCGGACAATAAATCGCTAGCCACCTACGAGTCGGAACCATTAATAAGGCCTGTACGACAAGACCGTGCACTTAAGTTGGATCCAATATGAACATATAGTGTGGGAGGTGACGTAAATAAACAAGCCTGTACTTCATATCTCTGGCTAAATCACAATCACCCTAGGTGCAGTTTTATGAGCTCAACATTATTCAATCACATATCACATCATCGATGATTCACATAACCAAACATAACTTACCTGAACTTACATGTGCCTCCACAGCACCATATTTATATATATAAGCAACCATGAATTGCATATTCAGAATATAAAAGCATTTGACATATTATTTCAAAGCATACTTTCCTTAAAAAATGCATTTCTGGGAAATTTAACAAGTATATAAGTATATACTAAAAACAAAAGCCCACTCACTGGTATGTTGACAGGTCGTAACCCCCGAGTCGCCTGTGGATACGCTCGTCCTCGGGATAAGTCTCACCCATATGCGAATTAACTATAAAAATGTTATTTTAAAGCATATAAGCAAAACTAGCTAATAACTTCTCATACAAAGCTCAAAATGGGTATATGAATATACCACAGTGACCTACACAACCTTAGGATCATCCCCAAATTTTCAAAATAATTTTCTGATCCCGCACACGCCGGACAAGGCACGGCAATACGCGCAGCCACGCGCAGGGGATCCTGACGGATTCTACAAACGGCATCAAGAATATTCCGTTAAATCCTAACGGTAACCGTCAATTCTAACTGACGGCATGAGAATATTCCGTCATACTTGACGGAATATTCCTTCATCTCCTACCTCCAGCTTCGGCAACTGCTGCCGGCACCGGAAACTGGGCAATTTTTTAAACTCTTTAATCTCGCTCATTTCTTCACCATTTTTCATGCAATTTCCACCAAAATGAAGTTTAGGAGGTAAAGAATTGCGTTATACCTCTTTCGCGCCTCAAATCACGTGAAATCACTTCGGAGAAGTCCTCAAACTCTGGTGACTTTTGCAAAACTTCGTTTTAGAGCTTTCCGTGACCCAAATCCTACCAACGATGCACTCTGAGCATCGTGAGGACCTCATCGAGCTCACTGTGGTCCTAAAATTCACAAAAACTCAAGGGTTTAAAAGTTGATGAATAGTACCCAAGTCGAAGGTCCATTTTCCGGGGTTCTCTGATGCCCAAAATCGTTCCAACTTATGCCAAAACATACAAGAGGTCTAGGAGATTACCTTTTGAGCCTTAGAACAGCTTGAAACCTCTACGAACTGGTTCAGTGTACTGTACACCCACGACTCCCTTTCAAACTAGGGTCTCTCAAAGGTTCCCTTGCTGGAAATGGGTACCACTCGACTCGTAAGGATCCTAGGAACACACTGGAGGCCTCAGAACCTTTGATCCGTGTTGTTTTGGGTTTTCTTGTGTGTGTCCGTACGAGTTTGAAGAGAGAGAGAGTTTGAGAGATAGAGAGAGTACGAGAGAGAGAAGGTAGGTGGGTATGTGTGGTCCAAAAGCCACCAATCACAACTAAGAGAACACTTAGTTCTAATTAAGTCCAATAATAGAGGAATATAGCCAATTGGTCCACAATCTTAAGTCCAAACCACCACATCCCATACTAAATCTCAACGTCCAAGGGTATTTAGGTAATTTCACATCGTCTATATAACATAATTAACGTACATGTCCGGGGCGGGCTGTGACATCTTAGGTTCACGCCATATGTGGTGGAAGATGCACAAATCCGTTTACCTATAAAAAAACACAAGCGTAAGAAATTTAAAGTTGAAAACGCCAGAAGGCCTTTTCTTGTGCAAATCATTCCTGAGTTTAAGGGTGTTTTCAGATTGTATTACTTAGAAAGATGCTCCAACTACATTGCGTTGTTGTTTCCCAAGTCTCGAGTTGATTCATGTTACAGATCTTGTAGTTGGTGATACCTCATTGAAAAAGCGTTTCCGTAACTGCCCTGTTCTTCAAGATTTGGATATACACATCCATTTTTTCGGAAGAGATGCAATGAATTTCAAAGCATTTGCTCCTGAATTAAAGACTTTAAGAACAACTGTGAAGGATAGAGAGTTGTCAAACCACCTTTTTGTCAAGCTTTTTATGGCATTTGTGTTGAATTCCCCGGATATGTGTCGAAATATAATTTGCAGAATATAAGAACATGTATTGCGTCGCGTCCTAGGCTACAACTTATATGTCATAAGACAAATATTTTGGGTGCCATCTAAATCACTTAGAAAACGTCGATCCGATAATTTATCAAACTATATGAGCAGGAGCTGCTCAAATTTATTTTATTACACTAAAAATCCACACTCAACAAAGTATGCATACGAAAACAGAGTATCATCCTTACATTTCACCAGTTGATGCTAAAACACGACCATGCATTCCTGTTAAGTAGTGACTATATCTTCTTCTGCACTGTAACCAAGTCTAGAGACGAGCCATAAGCTCTGTGTAGGGCTTCAGCGCACCAACCGTGACCATCATCAACTGTTGGCATCCTTACTCCCATGACTGGATTTATTGGCTGATGAGACCCCGGCATTAAAACCCCGGCCAAAACTCTCAGCACGCTTGATGCATCGATGTCCAGAATTACTCTTATTTCCGGAACTCCTTTCGGGGACGGTGGAATTCCAGTGATCTTGAAATACCCCAGCAAATGGTTCTCTTCCACCTTCTTCCCCTCGCCTTCGTAGACGATTATTAGTGCTTCAGTTTGATTATCATGGGCAGTTGTGAAGATCAGATCTTTCTGTGCTGGCATTGCTGTGTTTCTAGGTATGATAGGCACAAAGTTGTTTCCATCAGCTCGGATCCCAAGGGCAAGAGGGGTGGCTTGAATGGTAAGCAAGTCCAAACTCCCAAAGGGATCGCTAAGACCTGATGCCACCGCTCCTTCTAGTGCTGCTCCAATGACAGCAGCTTCCAACGGTTTCATCCCTTTGTACAGCTCCTCCTTTTTACAAATGCTCATGACAAGACTTTTTATCTTTGGAATATATGAGCATCCGCCAACAACTATTACATCGCTCACATCCTCGGTATCAACCTTTGCATCATGCAAGCACTGGCTTATGAGGCTCGCACACTTATCAAACACTGCTAGGTTAACTTCCTCAAATTCCTCCCGATCCACAACCTTACATATTTTTGTCCCATTTCCCAAGTCAACATCAATCTGCACGCTAGTTTGGGAGGAGAGAGTGTGGATTGCCTCCTGTGTTGCAACTCGAAGTATGCCAACTGACTTTATGTCATCAAGTCCGTGGCTAGTTAAAAGAGTCTCGGAATCTGGCAACAGATGACGCATCATACTCAGAAGCAAGTCTTCCCCTCCAATGGCAGATCCTGCTAAGGCTTTTATTTGGGAAACTCCTCCAGCTGTAGCAGTAATAGCTACATCACAGTATCCAGCACCCATGTTGAAGATTAGAGCAATCTTCTCAGATCCGGTGTTTACGTTCTGATTTGAAATCTGTTGCGCGTATAACAGCGCGACAGCAGTTGGTTCAGGCATAAGTCTGAGTACATGAAGGCTAGCCATGGCACAAGCTCTTTCAATACGAGTCAGCTGGAATCGGCTGAATGAAGCTGGAATGGTGAGAACAACATTCTTTATGGGCCGCTTTAGCTGGATTTCTGCCATTGCCTTGAGTTCCACCAAAAATATTGCCAGAACTTCTTCAGGAGTGGTGGATCTCCATACATTGTTCACCAAGGCTGCGATCAGTGGGCGCACCCCAATGCCCAATGTTTGAACCAAAAAGGGGAGGCTTTTGCTTGACTGAACAACTGGATCGGTGTCAACCCTGCCAATTAATCGTTTCATGTTGAAGATTGAAGCTCCAGATAACATGTCGTGCTCACTGGAGAGTTGATCGCTTACTCCCGCTGAAGGGTTTTCATCCTTGAATGTGACATACGACCGCATCATTTTCTGGTTTCTAATGTTCCTCAAGAGCTCAACCTGGGAGCCATTCCAGACAGCAACACTGCAATGTGAAGTGCCGATGTCAATCCCAATAGCGGTTTCAGGAAAAGGAGACGACGATTTTTCCTCCCCAGCGGTTTCACTATCAGATGCGACTGTGTATGCTGGCTCAGCCATTCCTGCATTTCAAAAATTGCAAATGGATGAAGAGCAGGTAGTTTACCCCAAGCAACACCTACGAATCTCGTGGTCTCATGCACAATCGCGATATCTAGTATCTACCAAACTCTATCTTCCTATATTAGCATTCTCGATACTCTTTTATTACGATTTAATACGGCGAAAAAAATGATTCTGGTTTTCAATTTGAGGATGCGTTGAGATAATTCCTGGCTGGAACATGTTCTGAAAAAGTTAAAAACTAAGTAATAACAGAGGGACCAACAAATCAAAGCTAGGAACATCAAATCCTCAAAAACCTGCTGATACCCTTCGGCTTTCGTAGCATGCAGACATAATTCGCAAAAATATACTTCATGCAGGCCTTCTCACAAAGGCCTCTTAGGCAACCTAGCCATCTCACATTTGTTGGTAGAAACATCAAAGGGAAAAAAAACCCACAACCCCACATATTTTACTTGAATATTACATAAATATAAGGGTCGTACCCAGTAGCAACAATTATGTCATAAAATTATTGAAAATTTGATAGGAAAAAAATAAACCCAACAAAATATGTAAAAAACTAGGCAAGAAAAGAAAAATTTCAGAAGAATAAAGATCCAAAACAGAGAGAAGAAGCTCTTCCAATTTCCAGAGAGCAAAAACTAGTTGTTGGGTACTAATAAAGTTGTTTAATTCAATAGAAAACAGCAAAAACAAGTGCATGCATTGGTAATTACAGGTACACAGGGACACAGCTAGGTAGCATGGTTATTAATTAAGGAAAATAAAAGGAAGCTAAACTGTGTAGAGAGAAGATGAGGGACTTACAGTAGAGAGAGATAGAAGAGCACCAACGATCAGTGAGAGATTCAGTTACAGAGAGAGAGAGAGAGAGAGAGAGAGAGCGTCTTAATACAACGGTGCTGGTGGGTGCCGGTGCTGCCCAACTTCTAGAGCTTCCTAGAGTGCAAAGGTGGTCATCACCTTTCTTTTGTACTGGAAAGGTATAGAATATGACAACGGTTAGCGAGAAGGGTCCAGAACTTCTGCCAATTTACATGGGTTGGATCATCTACCAATTCTTGGATCGGGTTTTGAGCCCAAGCCCAACCGAGACAAACTGTTTTAAAAAACGAAATGCGCGCGAAATGTGGAGGGAACTCTATAATAAGAGCAAGTCCACCCTTATGGATTCCTGGGGGGACAGGCTCCAGCAAAGGGCGCGAGGGCTGGTTGGTTCTTCTCCAGCCTTGGAGAGTCCGAGTGAGGGTGGGAGCCCGAGGGCCGGGGGGGGGGGGGGTGGGGAATTGACAGGCCTGTGGCCTGAGGCCCGTGACGTCAGGCCTGGGTCCGGGCCTTTTTTTAATTTTTTTTGTGTCAGGCACGTGCCCCTCACTCGCGAGTGGGGGCGCGTCGCTCGATCGGATTTCAGAGCACGGGCCTGCGCGCCTCAGAAATTTCAGCGACCGTTGGGAAGCCACGTGGCTTCCCACGATCCGTTCGATCCCAAAGGCTCTTTAATACGAGCCGTTCGATTTTCAACGGTAATAAAAAAAAAGCTGATTTTATATCAACCGTTCAATCTGAGATCAACGGTTGATATTAATCTGCTTTATAAATTAAAAAAAATAGTTTTAAAATTAAGAAAAGTTACCGTTGTGACACGTGGCACAATATGGAGTGTTGGAATTCAAATTTTTTAAAATCCAACGGCAGCGATTAATTATTTGAATAAAAATTAAAAAAAAATTGTAAAAAATCCGAAAAAATTGTAAAAAATTTGAAAAAAATTTGTAAAAAATTGTTTTTACTTTTCTATAAATACCACTTCTTCTCCATCTACCTTACACTACAATTTCATATTTTCTCAACTACTTTCAATCAAATTCCTATCTTTCTCTCAAAGTTTCAATCCAATTTTTTTCCACAAAATGACTACTAATGCAGGTACAAATTGGTCGCTTCTTGAAGATGTTAGCGTTGTGCACTAGCTGAGTTGAAGTTACTCATAATTCCCTTATGGGTAATGAGATGCAGTTGCGAGAAATGTGGAGTTTAATTCATACCAAATTTCTTGAGCAAATGAGTGGGAAAAGAACCAAAGAATCGATGTCCAGTCGTTGGAAAATACTTAGCCATTCCTTTAGTACGTGGAGAGATACCTTGACACAAGCTAGTAGTAATGTTCGAAGTGGGGCAAATTATGCGGATGAGGTAAGAATATATTATAATTATTTGTTGTGAAGGTTTATTTTGTTACCAAATTTGATTATAATTATTTGTTTGTTTTATTTATTTGTTACCTAATTTCATTATTATTATTTGTTTGCATTATTTATTTGTGACCTAATTTCATTATTATTATTTGTTTGTATTATTTATTTGTTACCTAATAATTTCATTATTATTATTTGTTTGTATTATTTATTTATGACCTAATTTCATTATTATTATTTGTTTGTATTATTTATTTGTTACTTAATAATTTCATTATTATTATTTGTTTGTATTATTTATTTGTGACCTAATTTCATTATTTATTATCTGTTTGTATTATTTATTTGTTACCTAATAATTTCATTATTATTATTTGTTTGTATTATTCATTTGTAGCAACTTCAAGCACAAGCATGGTATGCTGCCAAAATCAAATCAAGAAACAAATCATTCAACCGATGGGAATGTTGGAATATTGTTAAAGATTGTCCTAAATTCAAAGTTATGCATGTTGGTCTAGAAGTATGCATGAGCAACACCCCTCTACACAACACCCATCTACACAACACCCCTCCACACTCTACACCCGATCATGGCTCCCATGTTGATGAAGAAGAAGAAGAAGATGTGCCTGAAACGCCCATTCCTGAACAAGCGTCGGGGTCGACTCGTTATCCAATTAGGCCTCAAGGTAAGAAGGCTTCAAAGAGGAAGGGGAGTGCTTCCAAGAATGATTATGGAAAGTACATGCACGAACTTGCTCGTTAAGGTGAATTGACGTTGGCGCGGGAATTGGCGAAATATGAGGCTGAAAAGGCTAGAGATGAGGCAAAAGCTGCAGCTATTCAACAAGCATTTCAAGCTGAACAGAGGGAAAAATAGCTACTTAGGCAAGAAAGGGAGTTACTTAGAGAAGAAAGAATTGCACAACGAGATCGTGACATTATGAACACACGTTTAGAAGGGATGTCTCCAAATTCTAAATATTTTTGGCAGTCGGAGAAAGCGGATGTGGTGCAAAGGAGGTGGTAGGATTAAAAGCACACCACCAAGTAGCCCACAATAATCCTATTGATTTTCCTTATTAACACTAAAATTTGTCGATTGTAGCATATGAAAATAAGGGTCTTTCCCGCAGAAGATTGTTTTATCCAAATACTTAAAATGTCACAAAAACAGGGTGGCTGTCTCCACTGACCAGCCACCGAACAATAATTATGAGACTAACTTACACTTATCCAAATGCAACGAAATTTTATACACATAAACTAGACACACCAAGCTATGCTCACACAAATTTTTGGGATTTTTGGAGTTGATTAGCTATTTAACTTAAATCGGACAAAACAGGACCTCAACAAGTTTTAAATAATACCAATAGATTTTAATTTACAAGTTAAGAAAACGAGTTAGGGGAAATGCTATCCACCACCAAATAATCATGCAAGCATGTTATGTTTCATTCAAATCCCTTTTATTTCCGGATGAAGATGCTCAAGTTGGCTCACTGTTAGAACTCAACCTATTACACTTTCTTACGTAGTATGTTAAGAGAATGACGTTTTCAACTTAACTTAGTCCCTAACATGCAATCTAGAATGGCGTGTTCATAGATTTAACAAGTAGAAATCATTAAGAATAAAAAGAGTTTGAGTCATCACAAGGCATCGTAAGTACTGGCGTTGTCTTACTTATCCTAGAAATCGGTTCACATGTTAACCACAATTAACAAGTGCTACTCTAGAACATATGTAGGTCCTCATTCAACAAGGGCAGGTAAACATATATTCATAGCATTAAAATCCTAGATATGCTCACTATGTATGCATCCATAGAAACACATAAAGAATTTATCAATGATATAAGTAGTGAAACAATTTTCATCATTTCATAAAAGTCATTCAAACAAAATATCACAACAAACTTACAATCATATTTGGGGCTTCAAAACAGCCCCTAACTACTTAAAATTTAGTTACACATAATTCCAAAAATTAAACCAAAAGTAAAACATGGGTTTGAGAAGATAAAACCAAGAGAAATAGAGTGAAGCTTCTTCTTCTTTCCTTCCTTGCTCTCTGCCGTGCCTCTTGCTCTCTGCCAGTCTCTCCTCTCGCCCCTGCTTCTCACGTCTGCTCTCTTATTATTTCTGTCAGTGTGCACTCCATTGCTTTCTCTTTTATTCTTTCTTTTGTTTTCTTTCTGCCATGTCTCCCATCAATCCACTTTTCCCTTTGTTTATTCATGCCGTGCTCTCCCATTAATCCACTTTCCCTTTGTTTATTCATGCCGTGCTCTCCCATTTCTCTCTTTTCAATTAGCCCGTGTCTCTCCCACTTCTCTCTTATTATTCTTTTCTTTTGTTTTTCACTCAGTCTGTGTCCTTTAGTCTCTCCACTCCCTTTGTTTTCTGCTCAGTGTCTTCCTTTCCATCCCATTTATTTTCTGTTCAGTTTTTTTTATTTCTTTTCTCCATTTTGCTTGAAATTGATCCTAAAACAAAATTAACTGCACATTAACACAAGGTAAGGTAAAATGCCACAATTTTAACACAAAAACATCACAAAGACTTTAGAAATGGATGGTATAAATGCATGAAATATATGATTGATCAGGAGGCGTGCAAGAGAAGCGAGATCAAGACAAGATGGTCCTAGCACAACAAGACAAGATGATCCTAGCACCACAGATTGGTTAAGTGATGATGAATATGGTACTTTTTGTAATCGGAGCCCATAGTTTTCCAATCACTTTGGGTTGTAATTTATTATTTATGTTGTTTCGAATTTATTGAAGTTAGTACTTTATTTAAAGTAAGAGTACATTTATTTAATTTCGTAATATATTTATCCTAATAATAGAATCTTTATTCATCAAATTGTTCACGTATAATGAAATTATAAAACACACCAAATAAAACTAAAAAACTCACCAAAGGGAATTACATAAACACACAAAAGAAATTACATAAACATAGCAAATAATAAAAAACTCACTACAAAAAACACACCAAATAAAATTACATAAACATACCAAATAATTCACACCAAATAAAATTACATAAACATAGCAAATAATAAAAAATCACTACAAAAAACACACCAAATAAAATTAAATAAACACACCAAATACAAACAAACATACTAAATAAATATACCAAATAAAATTAAACAAACACACTAAATACAAACAAACATACTAAATAAACTTAAGTATCTTCAGCTTGTTTCAATGCCCACTGGTGCTTTATCAAGTCAATTTGCCGATCATTGTGTATAGATGACCTTTAAAGTACAGTATATCGTTGAATGACCCTGTCATTGTAACGTCCATCCCTTTCTAATGGCTCGTGTTGCACGGGTTCTTCGGTGGCATCATGCGCACAATATATCTGTGTTCTTGAATTGTTCATCGTGTCTGGCTCTGGCTCATATTCATCAACCGCATCATAATCGAACTCATCTTCCACAATCATGTTGTGAAGAATGACGCACGTCATCATGATGGATCGAAGTGACTCTACATCGAACTTTCTGGCAGCACCCATGACGATCGCCCAACGAGCTTAAAGGATACCAAAACAACAATCCACATCATTCCTGTACCCCTATGGACAGCTTGCAAAGTGTTTTTACTTTTCACTTCGCGGACGTGGCACTGTTTTGACAAATGTTTCCCACCGTGGGTAAATGCCGTCAGCTAGGTAGTATGGCCCTTCGTACCTACGTCCGTTGACGACGTACGTGACTTTTGGTACCTTTCCTTGCAGGACGTCGTTGAACATTGGGGATTGGGCAAGGACGTTGAGATCATTTTGAGCCCCCGGAACCCCGAAAAAGGCGTGCCATATCCATGTATCAAAAGATGCCACTGCCTCCAAAATGATAGATTTTGCTCCTTTTCTGTCCCCATATGCGCCTTGCCATGCACTTGGACAGTTTTTCCACGTCCAGTGCATACAATCGATGCTTCCTATCATCCCAGGAAAACCTCGCATCTCGCCCTTCTTCATAAGCCTTTGCAAGTCTTAGGTTTTCGGAGGTACTTTGCGGTGTAAAAAGATTCGACTGCTCTGCAAAACCTCATCAGGGCCTCAAGAATGGTTGATTTCCCCATTCTTGTTATCTCATCCACTTGGTTTGCAGATGCTCCATACGCAAGCATCCGCAACGCAGCAGTGATTTTTTGCTGAGGCAGGAGACCCATAACACCACAAGCATCTTTCTTTTGCACAAAATAAGAATCATGGTTGCAAACATCAGTCATGATTCTGTTGAACAAATGTCGTTCCATTCTAAAACAGCGTCTGAAGTACGTATCAGGAAATGCACTATTATGGACAAAGTAATCGTCCAACAGCTCTTCACCCCGTCGTTGTCTGCTTCTATCAAGGTTTCTTGAACGGCTGGGCCTGCATATCTGACCAACAGTTTGGATGACTCGACGGGAATGTGAGGCTCTGGCCATTCTTGTTTTGTCATCTCTCATTCTACGCTCATCATCCTCTTCCATCTCATTTTCGGCTATCTGAAGGTTGAACATTCCTTCAGATTGGTTAAACAATTATTCCTCTTACTGATCGATTTCCCACATCATCCTTGATGAAGAAGAAGACATTGTAATGATGGATGGTGAAGAAGAAGCAGAAACTATGAATAATGAGATAGAGATGTTGATAAAATTGGTGTGAGATTTGTGAGGATGGATGGTGGATTATATGGATGATTCAGAAATGATTGGATTGTAGATAAGGCCACGTGGCATGCCGTCATTCGTTAAAAATCTAATCGAAATCTATCCTCAAAGATTCTGAAAAGATAATGACACGTGGCACGATCGTATTGGATAAAAATCTTATCGAAATCGTTCTCCAATAATTATCTTTTCGGATAATGACACGTGGCGCAATTTTGAACGAGTTAAAATCTGATCGAAATCTATCATCAAAGATTCTCAAAAGATAATGACACGTGGCACGATGACATTGGATAAAAATCTTATCGAAATCCATCGCTAAATAATTGTTTTTTTTAATAAAATGACACGTGGCCCAACGAGAACGATTTAAAAAATCTTATCCGAAATTACAAATAATTTTATTTTGTATTATTTAAACAAACAAAAAAAACTAATATTTTATTGCCTATTGCCAGGGGGGAGGGCTCCAAGGATGGAGATGCAAATGGCAATTACTGTTCATTAATGGCAGTTACTATTCATTAAAGGCAGTTACTGTTCAATAGGGTGGATTCAATAGTGGATTGCCAGGGGGAGGGCTCCATGGGTGGAGTTGCTCTAATGGTTCAAGTGTTAACTGGTTAAGTTTTACAACTATCAAGCGACCATGCACACTCCAAAATCTATCATTTGATGGTCATCTCCTCCAGTCTAATTGAAATCATTTTGTATATAATCAAATAAATAGACTAACACAATGTCTTGATAAACAACTAAATATAAATACACACGATGCCTCGATAACTAAAATGATTGAATTTTTGCAAGTACGTTATTATTTAACGAGAATTTAAGAAATAAATGGTTCATGTAGTTTAGTTAGATTGTTTTGTTAGTCAGAACAAATAATCAACATTGTATAAGCTTACCAACTGGATAGCGCCAAAGTTCGATATAGAATTTCAACATTGGCAAAATAGATAATACCAGACTAGTAACTATTAATTTTGTTGTTAGAGAAAGAATATTTGTTGCTCCTTATATTACTAATTGGATTTTTATTAGAAAATGTATTATTCTTTTCATCAATCACAATAAGATTACATTTGAGTATATATACATGTAAGCCAAGTCTAACAAACTGTCCTAACTAAGTCCAACAATGACTAACTGTCCTAACAAAACTGTAACAATTACTTAGTCTCTAAGTTTTATCTATTGAGAAGATATTTACACTTTCATCCTTAATAGCCCCCCTCAAACAAAACTAAGGTACCCGAAGAGAGAGTTTATGGCTGAGAAGGGTAAATCTGGACTTGGACAGAGACTTGGTACAAATATATACAACTTGATCTTGTGTACATACAAATCGGATAGCAAGTTGTTTGGCTAACACTTTCTCCCTTATGTAATGATAATCTATTTCAACATGCTTCGTGCGGGCATGAATCGCCAGAGAAATGGTAGACATATTATCACACCACAATTGAGGAGAACAAGGAGGAGAATAGCCAATATCAACTAAAAGCTTGGAAATCCAGGACAACTCTGCGACAGTATTAGCAAGGGACCTGTATTCTGCTTCAGTGGATGATCTTGCCATTGTTGGTTGCTTTTTAACACTCCAACTAATAATGGAACTGCCAAGGAAAATACAGAAACCATCAGTGGATCGCCTGTCTAAAGAGCAGCTTGCCCAGTCAGCATCAGAGAATGCTTGAAGTGCCAAAGGAACATGGCTTTTAGAGAACCATAAACCTATATCAATAGAACATTTTAAGTACCGAAGGATTCTTTTAACAACTTGAAAATGAGAGAATCGGGGACTATGCATGTATTGACAAACAAGATTAACAACAAAACTCAAATAAGGTCGAGTCTGGGTGAGATATTGTAAGGCACCTACCAAGGACCTGTATTCAGTAACATTGTTAACAAGTGGAGACTCATGATCAAGCTTTTCTGTACTGAGAGGTGTTGAACATGGTTTTGCTCCATCCATGTGAGACTTTTGTAGAAGATCAAGAATGCATTTGGTCTGATTAATAAAGATCCCAGATGATGATTGCTTAACCTCAATGCTTAGGAAATAATGCAAAGGGCCAAGATCTTTAACATGGAACAAACTACTCAATTGTGTAATCACCTTTTGACATTATGCAGAAGAGGGTCCAGTGACTAAAATGTCATCCACATAGACCAGTATGAATACCAAATGCAGATCCTTTTTGATAAACATAGAATGATCATTTTGGGAACCAATAAACCCCAAAGAAATTAGAGCACCATTTAATTTTTCATACCAAGCTCGATGAGCTTGTTTCAAACCATATAGAGACCTGTGAAGATGACAAACATGATTTGGCTTGGTTGAATCCTCAAAACCAGGAGGTTGTTGCATAAACACAGATTTTGTAAGTGTACCATGTAGAAAAACATTGCTAACATCAAGTTGGTTAAGAAACCAATCAAATTGACAAGAAAGAGTGAGAAGTATTCGAATGGTAACTGGTTTTGCCATTGGACTAAAAGTCTCAAAATAGTCCAAGCCCTCTTGTTGATTGAAACCTTTAGCAACTAATCGGGCCTTGTATATGTCAATAGACCTATCTGACTTTCTTTTGATTCTGAATACCTACTTGCAACCGACAATATTATGAGATGATGTGAAGGGAACTAAAGACCATGTACCTGTGCTGAGAAGAACATTATATTCCTCATGCATTGCTTGGCACCAGTGAGGATGTTTTAATGCTTGCAGATAGGTGTGAGGAGTATAATTTGAAGAAATATGAGTTGAAAGTGGATGCTTTGTGGCCGTGAAAGCCTTGGGTTTGAATATCCCAGACTTTGATCTTGTCTACATTGGGTGATGATTAGAGGAAGGTAAGAGAGGTGGTAAGGTTAGATTAGAGGGTGATGAAGCCTGTAATTCTATGGAGAGGGAACTAGGTTGCGGAAAACTGGATAAGGCAGAGGTTATAGGTGGATGTGATGATATAGCAGGAATGAGTAAAGAAGAATAAGTTGAAGTGTGAGTGGTAAATGTGAGAGATGATGGGATTTGCTGTGGAGGAGAATTGAGAGATGTGGAAGGGACAGGGACTGAAAGATTATGAAAAGAGAAATTTGTTTCATAAAAAAGAACATGCCGGGATGTGTAAACTTTCTTGTTCACAAGGTCAAAACATTTATAACCTTTATGATGCAAGCTATATCCCATGAAAACACATAACTTGATTTTCGGATGTAGCTTGGAAGGAGAATATGGTTGTAACCAATGGAAGCAAACACATCCAAAAACTTGAAGAGTACTATAATTTGGCAACCTTTGAAATAATAACTCCCAAGGTGAAGATTTATAGGCAGTAGGTAATCGATTGATCATATAAATTGCAGTTGCAAATGTATCAACCCAATAGAAATGAGGAACACTAGATGCTGCCAACAAAGTCCTTGGAGTTTCAACTAAGTGCCTATGTTTCCGTTCTGCACACCCATTTTGCTCAGGTGTATGAGGACAACTAATTTGATGTTGAATGCCATTGGCAATAAAAAATTGAAAGAAATAACTACTTATGAACTTACCACCAGAATCATATTTGAGTGCAATTATTTTAGTACACAAAGAGTTTTCAACAAGATTCTTGAATTGAACAAATATAGAGAAGACCTCAGATTTGTATCTCAAAGGGAAAAACCAAGTATACTTGGTGTAATCATCCACAAAAAGTACATAATATCTAGAGCCATTGAGAGAACACACAGGTGCGGGCCCCTAAACATCTGTGTGAATAAACTCTAGAGGTTTACTTGTAGTGCAAGTAGCAGATACAAAAGGAAGTCTAGAACACTTGCCTAATGCACAATTTGAGCAAAAAGACTTATTTTTACTATGAGAAACTGAGATACATGATGTTGCAGCCAATTTATAGATGGCCTAACCTTTGATGCCACACTTTATTGGAAGCTTTAATAGGTGCAGTCAAAGCTTTAGGATTCATAGCATGAGATGAAGAGGGATGAAAATGATAGAAACCTTTTCTGACAAGGCTTTTAAAAAGCATCATCCCCGAAGAAAGATCATTCACAGTGAAGTGAAAAGGATAAAGATGCATTGAGCACCAGTTATCAATCAAAAATTGATTTGCAGAAAGTAGATTTTGCTTAAGAGCAGGGACATGAAGCACATTATTTAATTGAAAATTATAATGTGCAGTAGGCAAAATAGAAGATCTAGAATGAGAGATGGATAAACCTTTTCCATTGCCAATGTAAACTTGTTCAGGTCCTCTATAGGTTTATGGATTCTAAAGATTGCCATATGAGTTGGTCATGTGAGAAGTAGTACATGAGTCTACAATCTAAGTAGGAGCAGAATTGAAGGTGTTTGCCACCATTGCAGAGTGAGAGGATGTAGCACTGTAATTAGCATTCATGCGATGAGGACAGTCCCAAGCTTCATGATCAAATTGTTTGCAGATTTGACAAGAAAATTTCTTGCCAGAAAGTTGAAAAGTGTTTCGACCTCCACGATTATTATTGTAGTTTTGCCTCTGATTGTTGTTGCGATATGAATTCTATCGCTGATTGTGATTGTTGTTTGAACGAAAATTGCCTCGATTTTGAGAATAATTCATGGAATTGCGATCCATGCCACGACTGTTGTTTGTGGAATTTGAGAAATTTTGAGTAGTGAAGGCTTGAGAATTAGGGTTTGGGTGTGGCGGTGTAGGAGAATACCAACGGACGATGAATAAGCCTAAAAAGGTGTCGCAGATGACGATTTCTTGCGATGATTGAGTTGAATATGTTTGCTTATCAACAGGCCATGAAGTTCATCAATCGATGTAGATCCAAGTCAAAATTGTATCGCATTAACAAATGAATCAAATTCAGGAGGCAAGCCATGGAGAGTGACGGAGATGAGATTAGAATCATCAACCAGTGCACCAGCAATTTCTTCAATTTTCTGGAGATATTGAGCAGCAGTGGATTCACCTTTGGAAAGATTGCGAAGGCAAGATCGAAGCTCATGAATATGCGACTAAGAGGCAGTGGCAAGACGTGATTCCAATTTAGCCCAAAGTTCATGAGCAGATGTAACGCCAACGGTGTAGGGAATAAGAGACTCCGAGAGCATTGAATTTAACCAGATGAGAATGTTCTGATCATTCTCGAACCAAGTTACAAATTCTGGATTCAAGGTGGTAGTATGATTTCCTGAGGCATCAAGCAGAAATTTAGGCGGTGCCGCCATGGATCCAACGATCAAACCAGTGAGATTATACCGATGGAAGATCGGAGCGAAAAAGGCACTCCAAGTCAGATAATTCATAGTAGTGAGCTTAATAGGAACCAGAGATCCAATATTCTGAATCGTGATTGAGGTAATTGCAGAAGAGGGAGATGAATTAGGGCTTGGAATCGCCAGAGGAGAGAGATGAACATGAGAATCCACATCAAATGACGAAGATGCACCAGTCACCATGGTTAAGGTTTGAAGTCAGCAAGCAGAAAGGAGGCAAATTGGAGAAGAAGATCAGAGCGGGAAGCTAAAATGTTGGGATCGAGAAAGAAAGGCGGTCGAGAAAGAAAAACGGTCGTTAGACCAAAAAAGACAGTGATACCATATTAGAAAATGTATTATTCATTTCATCAATCACAATAAGATTACATTTGAGTATATATACATGCAAGCCAAGTCTAAGAAACTGTCTTAACTAAGTCCAACAATGACTAACTGTCCTAACAAAACTGTAACAATTACTTAGTCTCTAAGTTTTATCTATTGAGGAGATATTGACACTTTCATCCTTAATAATTTTACGGTAAAACGTCAACTTTTTTATTTGTTCCAACTTAGTTTTATACATAATCGAAGAACGAGTATTTGATCTCTAAGCTTCATGATCCCATTGAAAACCATAAACTATTGACACAATGAAACTCCATGTTCTTTTAGTGTTGGCACGTTAACTGATACTTGAAACTTGTCATGTTTGGCTGCTTGACAACAATAGCATCATGCATGCAACATACTCACGAACAATCCAAAAAAATAAAAATAAATTTAGGATCAGTCACCACTTCAGGTCTCAGAATCACAACCATGGCCTCCCCCAAACTCCTTTTCTGTGTTATCCTCCCTATTTGATTCTTCATTCTCTCTGCACACCCAGAAAATCTCCACCTAGTAGACCCTCTAACCCCTTCAGAGCTACAACTAGTCCAAACCCTAATCATAAACCCTAATCATAGACCAGTACATCTCCAATTCCTTTTAACTTCAACATCACGTTTCACTACATGTTAGAGATTTCAATAATAAATATAGAAAGCTATAAAAGGTTGCTGTGGTGCGCAGAAACTATACGGGCGGCAACCTTTACAAAAGGTTGGGCTTCATTCAACCTTTTACAGTTGTATATTTTGTTGAATGGTTGCAACTTTTGGTTAAAAGACATGATGCTTACTTAAATTGTATGAGTAGAATTAAAAGACGTAATTAATTAATATTTATTTTCTGAAAATTCTAAATAGAAGACATGTCTTTTAGATCAACACTATTAAGAAGGGTTGTATATCTTCAACTAAAATGAAAGGGTTCGATGAACGGGTGCTTTAATGCCTATAAATACCTATTGTGGCATAATGTTTCATACAAAATTTTTCAGAAATTTGTTTCTACATTCCTTGCTCTCTTTTCTCTCCATCATATTCATACAATTTCTTTCTAGTTATTTCTAAGGGAAATAACGATTTTACTAATCGAATATTCCATGCTTTGTTGTATCCTGAAAGTGATTTGCCAAAAACCCTTTAGCAAACTCATTCGAGTAGGGGCAAATAACACTTTAAGGAAACTATTCAAGTCGTACCTCAAAGTTATCATTCAGATTATTCTCTATATTTCTACATTTTCTCTAACAATCTCAAAGCGTTATTTTCGTCATGGAGAACAAATCTGATAATATGGCTTTGAATATTATAAATCAAGATGTCTACAAGCTAGACAAATTTGATGGATCAAATTTCATCTGATGGAAGGACAAGATGCGTTTCATGCTTACTGTTCTATATATGTGTTGGACCAGAAATTAGAGCCTATTTATGAACCAAGTGACAAAGACTCGAACAAAATAGTTGTCGATCGAAAGAAACGTGAAGAAGATGAATTGGTATGTCGAGGACACATCTTGGGCACATTATCTGATCACTTATATGACCTGTATGCACACATTCAATCTCCAAAGGAAATTTGGGAAGCACTTGAACACAAGTACATAATGGAGAAAAAAGGTATCGATAAATTTTTAATGTTCAAATATTATGAATTCACTATGTTTGATAACAAACCCATCCTAGACCAAGTTCATGAATTATTGGTCTTGGTCTCAAAGCTTCGTGAACTTAAAATAGTTATTCTGGATCCTATGATAGTTGGGGCTATTATGGCAAAATTACCCCAAACATGGAATAACTATAGAAAGAAACTTCTACACATGGTGGAAGATATTAGTTTGGAGGATTTGCAAAACGGTATTCAAATTGAAGAGGAAACTCGAAATCATGATAAGAATTTTGTAAATCAAGATTCCTCTAAAGTTCACATTGTCGAAGGAAACAAATACAAAAAGAACTTCAAAGTCAAAATTGACAAAGGGAAGTTTAAGAATACCAATTCCAACAATAATCAAAAGAATGCTAATGATGTCTGCTACCATTGTGGAAAGAAAGGCCATTACATTCGTGATTGTAGACTCATAAAAGCGAGGAATATGCCAATAATACCAATAGCGCAAATATGGTGGAAAATTTTAGAATTGATAACATTGTTGCAATGGTATCAATGATGCATATTGGCATGATTACTGAACTATATATGGCAGCGACAATAAATCATCTGATTGGTGGCTCAACTTAGGGGTACTATACATGTGTGCAATGATAAGGCATAATTCAAGACATATGAAGCATCAACGGACAATCAAGAGGTTTTAATGGGGAATCATAATTCCGCCAAAGTTCTAGGAAAAGGAACCATTGAACTTCAGTTTACTTCTGGGAAGAAATTGATGTTGCTTAATGTCTTACATGTTCCAAAAATTAGAAAGAATGTTGTGTCTGCAAATTTATTATGTAAGAACGGTATAAAGACTGTTCTAGAGTCCGACAAGTTAATATTGTCGAAAAATGGGATGTTTGTTGGGAAGGGGTATTCTTGTGATGGGATGTTTAAACTAAGTATTAATAATAAAGTGAATTATTCTACTTATATTGTTGAATCTTCCTCTTATTTATGGCATTTATGTTTAGTTCATGTAAATTTTAGATCTTTAAAATACATGTGCACACTTGTTTAATTGCTTGCAATAATGATTACCATGATAAATTTGTATGTCTTTTGGCAATTGGAAAAGGTTCTTAAAAAATACCCATATTGTTGAATGTTGAGGATAATCTTAAAAGTCTAAGCGGAACAATGACTTCAAGAGATGCAGCCTTTTGGAAAGAGGTTATAGATGATGAATTTGAATCATTAATATCTAATCAGACATGGATTTTAGTAGACTTGCCCCAAGGATCAAAAGCAATAGGTTGTAAGTGGGTATTTAGAAGAAAATACAATACAGACGGGTCTATTAAGACATTTAAAGTCAGGTTGGTTGCCAAGGGTTTTAAGCAGAAAAAAGGAATATATTATTTCGATACATATGCACCAGTTGCTAGGCTCACAACAATTAGAATATTGTTTGCATTGGCATCTTTATATAATTTGCATGTGCATCAAATGGATGTGAAAACAACATCTTTAAATGGTGATTTGGATGAAGAAGTCTACATGGACCAACCAGAAGGGTTTGTTCTCATTGGGAATGAAAAGAAGGTTTGTAAATTAGTAAAGTCGTTATATGGATTGAAGCAAGCACCAAAACAATGGCATGAAAAGTTTGATTTTGTCATGTTATCATATGTATTTAGACATAATAGTGCTGATAAATGCACATACTCTAAATTCACAAATGATTATGGTGTTGTTATATATTTATATGTCGACGACTTGCTAATTTTTTGTACAAACATAAAAGGTGTATTTGAAACTAAAGAGTATCTAAATTCAAAATTCAAAATGAAGGACTTGAATAAAGTAGATATTATCTTGGGAATTAAAGTAAAGAAGTATAATAGGGGTTATGCTTTGTGTCAGTCACATTATATAGAAAAATTGCTTCTTAAGTTTAAGCATCTACAAATAAAAGAAGCAAATACCCCTTATGACCCTAGTGAGACTTTGCTTAATAATTTTGGTAGGTCTGACATAGTTTGAGTATGCTAGTGTAATCGGAAGTTTAATGTATGCCATGCATTGTACCAGGCCAGATATTACATTTGCAGTAATCAAACTTTCTAGATACACTAGTCATCCAGGTATTGCTCATTGGAAAGCAATAAATAGACTTTTTGGTTATCTTAAAAGAACTATTAACCTGAGTTTAAGTTACTTTGAGTTCCCAGTAGTACTTAAAGGATATCCAGATGCAAGTTGGATAACAAGTGCTAAAGATAATAAGTCTACATCAGGGTGGATTTTTACAATTGTCGGATGAGCAATTTCTTGGGCTTTGAAGAAGTAAACATGTATAGCACATTCAACTATGGAATCTGAATTTATAGCATTAGCGGTAGTAGGTAAAGAAGCAGAATGGATTAGAAATTTGTTATTGGAAATAGAGTTGTGGCCACAACCAATGCCATACATTTCTTTATACTGTGATAGTGAGGCTACTTTGTCTAGAGCATACAATAAGGTATACAATGGAAAGTCTAGACATATTAGCGTAAGACATGAATATGTCAAGCAATTAATAACTGATGGAGTTATTAATATTATTTATGTTAAATCTAGTAATAACTTGGCAGATCCATTAACGAAAACTCTTTTAAGAGCCTTGGTAGTTAGTACATCTAGTGGAATGGGTAGCCACCAATAATGGTAACCCAACTTTGTCTAGAACATAACTAGTTTAAAAGTTTAATGGGTAATAACAAGTTATTGATAAGTGGTTGTGAAAGCACTGAAAATTAATATATAGCTCATTCCAAGATGATCAGTGCAAGATTGCTACGTTTAGGAGGTTGAGTTTGATCTCTTAATGAGGTTATATGTAGTTAGGTCTATAGTAGCAGGGACATGAGAATGAACCTCACCTATATAAACATAAGAAGTGGTGTTGCTTCTACCAAGAGTTGAGTTTTCTTTTGTAAATGTTCATGAAATCAGGATGAAGCACAAGGCCATAATAGTGCTGAATTAATTCAGAAGTTTCTTTAAGGAAATAAGACATAGTCTTGTGTGTAGTGATTCCGGTTTTAACATAAGAATAGTTGGTTTAAACTTAGGTCACCATCGCATTCGTTATAATTTTGAATTACTTACACTAATTAAATGTTTAATTCAAAAGACACATTTATTATATGCATGATTATATCAGTATGTTTGTGGTTAATTATAAAGAGAGAAATGTTATTATATTATTTATCATATTATTGAAATTGGGAAGGATTGTTAGAGATTTCAATAATAAATATATAAATTATATATATATATATATATGTGTGTGTGTGTGTGTGTGTGTGTATGTATGTATGTATATATATATATATATATATATATATATATATATATATGACTTGGTACTCCATTGTGCAACATGTGTGTGTGTGTATATATGTATTTATATATGACTTGGTACTGCATTGTGCAGCATGTGTGTGTGTAATCTACAAGAGCAAGTCCACCCCTAAAGACTTTGTGCCAGCACCCAACGCATTTATCCACTCAAGTGAACAGTAATAGACCCCAGTAAACAGTAATAGACCAAAGCATCTCCACTCCTAAAAATGCGCTGGCACCCAATCAATCTAATATTATATTATTTTATTCATATCAATTAATATTTTATCATTTAATTTCTTTCTCTCTGCTTCCATTTCTTTCTCAGTGCGTAGACGGGTACGAAAGAGGTTTGAAGAATCAAGATTCACAGAGACACCTATAAACTGCAAAGATCAGCTCGCCTAAATTGATTTGAATTCAATTGGTTTCGTCCCGTAAATACAGATTTATATGGATTATTAATTAATTAATTCTCCAATTAATACCAGATTTCATTGGTGTGGTGTGGTGTGGTGTGGTTGGAATTAGGATGGGGACAAGGTCCCAGCAGCAACCAGGACGAGAGCGAACAGGGCAGGACGACGACGACATGGCCGGGGGTCAGTCCGTCTCGATGAGCGGCAGCGTGGGCTCGCCCTCCAGCCGCAGTGAGCAAACCATGGACACGCCCGCCGGCGACAACAGTTTTCTTCGATTGAACCATCCCGACGTTCACGGCGATGATGCTGGCTCCCAAGGCGCCGTTGGGTCAGTCACTTCCCTCCCTCCATTTTCTTTCTGCTTCTGGTCTTATTACGGCAGTTGGGTGGTTGGGAATTGGCGGCAGCATGAGTCAGATGTACCGGGCAACACCTCAGTCAATTTTGGACTGGGCTAGAGACCGGCTTGAGCTGGGTGCCAGTCAATTGGGTCGGGTGGAGGGGTTTCACAGGGTACTGGGCATTTTTTTTAGCTGGGTGCTGGGCAAAATGCCCTCTGCTGGAACTGCTCTAAAAGGTTGTTGCGGTGCGCAAAAACTATATGGGCGGCAACCTTTACAAAAGGTTGGGCTTCATTCAACATTTTACAGTTGTATATTTTGTTGAATGGTTGCAACTTTTGGTGAAAAGACATGATTCTTACTTAAATTGTATGAGTAGAATTAAAAGATGTAATTAATCAATATTTATTTTCTAAAAATTTTAAATAGAAGACATGTCTTTTGGATCAACACTATTAAGAAGGGTTATATATCTTCAACTAAAATGAAAGGGTTCGATGAATGGGTGCTTTAATGCCTATAAATACCTATTGTGGCATAATGTTTCATACACAATTTTTTAGAAATTTGTTTCTACATTCCTTCCTCTCCTTTCTCTCCATCACATTCATACAATTTCTTTCTAGTTATTTCTAAGGGAATATAATTCGGTTTTGCTAATCGAATATTCCATACTTTGTTGTATCCTGGAAGTGATTTGCCAAGAACCCTTTAGCAAACTCATTTGAGTGGAGATAAATAACACTTTAAGGAAACGATTCAAGTTGTACCTCAAAGTCATCATTCGGATTATTCTCTATATTTCTACATTTTCTCTAACACTACATAAGCCTTGAAGATCCCCACAAGCCAACCCTCCTACCATTCCTCTCAACCCAAAACTCCAAAACCCTAACCCCACCCCTTCGCCGAGCCTTTGTCATTGGTCGAATCAACCAAACCACCCACGAAATCACTGTCGATTTGTCAACCGACTCCGTCATCTCCGACTGCATTCACACCGGCCACGGCTACCCCATTATCATGGCCGAAGACCAAGAGGCCGAAGAACAAGAGGCCGCTCGAGCATTGGCACTCCAATACGCACCTTTTTTGGCTGCGATAAGGAAGCGGGGATTGAACGTCGAGGAGGCTCTGTATGACGTTTTTCCTGTGGGGTGGTATGGTGAGGACAGGGTTAAGAACAAGAGGATGGTCTATCTCCATTGTTTTTATTTGGATGGGACTGTTAATTTTGAGACGAGGCTCACGATGACCGTTGATCTTGACGAGATGAAGATCGTGGAGTTTAGGGATAGACTTATGGTTCCGATGCCAAAGGCTGCCGGGACGGACTATAGAGAGTCGGTTCAAAAGCCTCCATTTGGGGCAAGGTTGAATGCGGTCACGGTGGAGCAACCTGATGGCCCAAGTTTTGAAATTCATGGACACTCCGTCATGTAATTGAAATGCATTACATTTTATTTAGGAAAAATTAGGTTCTCATCCTTCCTTTTACTACTCTATTGATTAAAATCCTATTCATTTTTAATTTTTGATCAAGGTCCTTGGTATTATTAAATCATTAATTATTTCAATAATTAAATATTTTTTATTTCTAAATATATTCATTTAATGTTAAAAATGTTACAATTAGTATATTTATATTTATGACTAAATTTTTTATCATATATTTTTAGTTTTAGTTTGTATCCATTTTTAATATGTAATTTTTTTTAATTTGTACCAACTTTCTTTTCAATTTTAATTTGTACCTATATATTAATTTCTTTTTGTGCCCATATATATTAATATATAGGTACAAATTAAAATTGAAAAGAAAATTGGTACAAATTAAAAAAAATTACATATTAAAAATGGATACAAACTAAAACTAAAAATATATGATAAAAAATTTAGTCATAAATATAAATATACTAATTGTAACATTTTTAACATTAAATGAATATATTTAGAAATAAAAAATATTTAATTATTGAAATAATTAATGATTTAATAATACCAAGGACCTTGATCAAAAATTAAAAATGAATAGGATTTTAATCAATAAAGTAGTAAAAGGAAGGATGAAAACCTAATTTTTCCATAAATAATATATCTCTTTGCGTCTACTTTCAGTCACGTGACGATGGTTTTAGACTCATAGGTGTACAATCAGTCATAAACTCATTGACTAACATGGAAGAATCTCTTGCTTCTACTCTCTCTCATTTCACATTCCACTATCAACTAAACTGATTTTATTTTTAATTTCACACAAAGGCAGGTGGGCAAACTGGGATTTTCATATGGGTTTCGATATGAGAGCTGGTCCAAGCATGTCCTTAGCATCCATTTACGACATAGAGCAGCAGAAATTTCGTCGCGTGCTATACAGAGCCTTGATCTCAGAGCTGTCTGTGCCGTACATGGACCTAACCGAAGAATGGTACTCCAGGACATTTCTTGATGCAGGTGAATTTGGTTTTGGCCAATCTGCAGTGTCACTTGAGCCACTTAGGGACTGCCCAGCAAATGCAAAATTCATGGACGCTTATGTTGCTGGACTAGATGGAAAACCAAATAAAAAGTCCAATGTTATTTGCATTTTTGAGCGACATGATGGAGACATAATGTGGCGCCACACCAAGACTACCATATCAAAGAAAGGGGTAAGTGTTATTCCCTAGCTCAAATTTTTGAACTCAAGTGCAAGAGGGATATGGCTTGGTAAGTGCAAGATCGGGAGCATGAATTGCCCTCGTAAATAGCTTTAACCCATGGTTGCAATAGTGGTACGTGTTTGATTTAGAAAGTTGAGGTTAGGCCAGAATTGAGCTTAGTGGTAAGGAAGGTGTCAACAGTGAGCAATTATGACTACATTGTTGACTGGGAGTTCAAGCAAAGTGGCTCAATTATATTTGAGCTAAGTTGAAATAGTCATGCAAAGTGGCTCAATTATATTTGAGGTAAGTTGATTTTTTTTTTTGGGGGGGGGGCGGGGGGGGGGGGGGGGGGGGGGAAGGTCTGATTAGGTTTTATTCATTTCAAAATGAATGAAATTCGTGTTTTAAGGCATTCTCTATTACTGGTGTATACTCTCATTTGTGATCAACTGTCTGATCATGGACGGAGGCAGCTAAGATCTATACCTGGGGCAACTGCCCATGCTCAATTTTTTAGTTGAAATAATATGTGCACACTTATAAATTTATTTGTGAAGAAGTGATCGTCAACATTATTCACATCTATACATCAAACGTATATAAGTTAATTATAAGCAAACTAGAGTATATATGTAATACTAAAATAAGATATATCATGTTTTTAACTATATAACGTGCCATTTGTAATGTGTCTTCAACAAGAAGCATAAAATTCCTTGTCTAGCTATATTAAAAGTAATAAGGATAAAACTGTCAATAGCTAAGTTGGTTAGAGTTTGTTATAAGGTGGTTATAGCAGTTTGTAATTAGTGAATGATTGGTTGGGTAAAATTGTAATTAGCTAGTTGGCTAAGACTAGTGAATTACTAGTATATATATGTATACCATTGTGTAATTTTATGAGATGATGAAACAAAAAGATAGCATTTCTATTATGTTATCAACCGCCTAAAAGTTTCACGACAACTTTCGATCCCAATTTTCCCGCTTCTCTCTGCACCGTCTCTGCACCGCCTTATCTTCTCTGATCATCGCCTCCGCTTTTTCTTATCCGATCAATCGATCGCTTTAAAGCGCTTGATAGCAATTTCTGCTTCTTCTTCCAGCTATGGCGACCTTTGCATCTCAATCTTAAGGATCAGGTTCCCCATTCAACCAATTTTTGCTGCAATTTCTAACCCTAATTCTGCGATTTCTGCTTCCATTACGATCCAGAACATTGGATCTATGGTTCCAATTAAGCTTACAACTACGAACTACCTGATCTGGAGTGCCTTGTTCGCTTCGATTTTTCACCGGTACAATCTCACCGAATTCATTGATGGCACGATGGCTGTTCCATCGAAATTTCTTCTTGACGCACCTGGAAATCGCATCGCCACTCTGAATCCACAGTATGTTGTATGGTATGAGAATGATCAGAACATCTTGATTTGGATCAACTTTATGTTCTCGGATGCTCTCATTTCTTACATTATTGGTGTTAATTTGGCTCAGGAGCTATGGTCAAAACTGGAATCGCGTTTGGCTATTGCATCGCAATCGCACATACATGAGCTTCACTCTCGCCTTTGTACAATCACAAAGGGCGATTCTACGACTGTGATCTATCTTGAACATATTGAAGAAATTGATGATGCCCTAGCAAATGCCGACGCTCCAATTGAAGACTCTGAGTTGATTTCTGTAATTCTACATGGTCTGCCCTCTGAGTATGAATCATTCATTAATGTTGTTCAATTTAGACTTGGTTCCACTACTATTGGTGAACTTCATGGCCTCTTCTTGAGTAAGGAATTGCAGTTAAATGCTCGCAAGCAAGCATCTCATCCAGCACTGGTTCAAGCCTTTAATTCTTCTATTGGTATTTTTCCCGCACCAACTAGTGATTTCGGTTCTCAAGCATTCTTTACTCAGAATGGTTCCAACTCGAATTCCTACAATTCTCAACATCATGGAAATTTCTCTAATTCTAGAAATTTCGACAATCGTGGCACTCAGAGGAATTACTTAAGATCTCAGGGTAATCAAAGGTTCAATCGTGGTAATTAAGGCAATCACCGATACAATCGTGGTTATTGTTCCCACTACAACAATTCTAACAGAAAGATCTCTTGCCAAATTTGCCGTCAGATGGATCATGAAGCTGCAGAGTGTCCCCAACACATGAATCCACATTTTGGTAACAAGAATTCTCAAAATGCATACAATGCAACTACTTCTCCTACATGGTTGCTTGATTCTGGTGCTAGCTCGCACATGACCAACTCTTACACCAATCTGTAAAATCCTGAGCCCTACAATGGACCTGAACAAGTTTATGTTGATGATGGAAAAGGTTTACCCATCCTTAACTCTGGCTCTTCTAAAATTAACATTGCTTCTCATTGTTTTGCTCTCAAGAATGTTCTGCATGTTCCTCATATTAAGCAAGATTTGATTTCTGCAAATCAATTCATACTTGATAATTGGTGTTCCATTCATTTGTATCATTTTCACTACATTGTGAATGATTATCTTTCTTCGGAGAAAACGCTATTTAAAGGTCCTGTGAGAGCTGGATTCTATCATTTTCATGCATCTTCTATTGGTTGTAATCAACAAACATTTGCAGTACATGCTAAAGCTTCCCAGCATATATGGCATCAAAGATTGGGTCACCCTGGCTTCAAGATAATAAATAAGCTAGCATCTAAGTCTTGTATTTCACTTTCCAGTGCCTTCAATAAATCTGTCTGCTCTAGTTGTGCTCTAGGCAAGTCTTTAAATTTGCCTTTTGCTTCTGTTTCTTGTACTTCTAGTAAGCCTTTGGAACTGTTGCACACTGATGTATGGGCTCCATCACCTCTTCTTTCTATCAATGGATATCACTATTACATCATCTTTGTTGATGATTATACCAAATATACTTAGTTATTTCCTCTTACATCCAAGTCTGATGTCTTTGACATATTTCTCAAATTTAAATCTATAGTGGAAAATTTGCTCAGTTATAAAATAGTTACTATAGGGTCTGATTCTGGTGAAGAGTTTCTCGTCTCAAGTTCATCGATTATCTGCAATTGCATGGTATTTCACATCAATTGAGTTATCCTCACATGCCTGAACAGAATGGCTGTGTTGAGCGCAAACATAGGCATCTAGTTGAAACTGCTAGAACTCTTCTAGTAGCCTCTAAAGTTCCTAAGCTCTATTGGGATGATGCATTTGCCATAGCAATCTATTTGATAAACAGAATGCCAACAGCTACAAAACCTTCTCCTTGGGAATTATTATTTCACACATCTCCAGATTATACATCTCTGAAAGTATTTGGTTGCAGATGCTATCAATGGTTGGAGCCTTACACATCCTCCAAACTTGATCCCAAAAGCAAAGAATGTGTCTTCTTGGGTTATAGTTTGAATCACAAAGGTTACAAGTGTCTATATCTTTATACTGGTAGAATATACATTTCAAGGCATGTCATTTTTGATGAAGTCACTTTTCCCTTTGCTCAACAGGCTTTATCTTCGCATTTACAATCCAGTTCTAGTTCTCCATTATTACAGCATCAGAACACTATTCCCACCACCTTAATTTTTCCCACCATACCTCCACCCTCTCTATCGCCTTCTAATATGTTACAAATTCATATATCCTCTCTCTTATCTGTTCCTCCTTCTTCATCGCCCTCTATCTCTAATCCCATAGCTGCCCCTAGTACACTTGCAGCACCTTCATTTCCTTTAAATACTCATGCAATGCAAATTTAATCTAAATCCGGTATTGTCAAACCAAAGGCACTTTTAGCAACCAAACATCCCATTTCTTCTGAGATATCCCTGGATTATATACCATCCACTTATCTTCAAGCATCTAAACACTCTTACTGAAGGAAAGCAATGCAGGAAGAATTTAATGCTTTTATTCAAACCGGAACTTGGTCTTTAGTTCCCTCTAATTCTTCTCAGAATCTGGTTAGTGCAAAATGGGTATTCAGAATTGTTGATGCACAAAACCGGAGGGGTCTTGGAACAATGTAAATCTGATCGTTAATATGCAAGAAAGTAAATAACACAAGATGTATCGTGGTTCACCCCCAATGTTTGGGCTACGTCCACACTGATTATTGTATTTCTCTGAGATGTTGAAGAGGGAGAGAGAGAGCTTCTCTGTGAGGATGAGAGCTCTGAGAGGGTGAGGATATGGCCTAAGAATTGGCCTTTTCCAATTGTGAGGGTGATGAGTCCCTTTTATAGAATAAGGGCTCCTCACTTATTACATATTTTCCTATTCTTTTATTACATAATTACATCTAAGTCCCCTGAGTATTTATACGAGATTTAAATACGAAGGCCCTAAGTATGGTATAAACAGTAGTCCCCCAAGTCTTCAGTCAATAGAGTCTTTTGGCTAGAGACTTGAAATTCAGTCCATGTGTGGGCCGAAGTAACTAGATGTCATCTAGGACTGATACTGGATATGAGGCAGTGTTCAATCTGAAATAATGCTTAACTAGAAGTAGCATATGTTGCAAGGCTGCTTGGCTTGTGGCTTATGTTGCCTTGGTTGGCTTGGCTTGTGGCGTTGAAGGTGAGGGAGTCCCTTTTATAGAATAAGGGCTCGCTCCTCAATACATAAATGATGGGCTAGAGTTGATGTTCGCGGCGAGACGGTTGCTCCGTAGGCGGCGATACTCTCTAATGAAGGTGAAGGAGTTCCTTTTATAGAATAAGGGCTCGCTCATCAATACATAAGTGATGGGCTAGAGTTGATGCTTGCGGCGAGGCGGTTGCTCTCTAATGAAGGTGAGGGAATCCCTTTTATAGAATAAGGGCTCGCTCCTCAATACATAAGTGATGGGTTAGGAGTGGTGCTCGCGGCGAGGCGGTTGCTCAGTAGGCGGCGATGCTATCTAATGATGGTGAGGGAGTCCCTTTTATAAAATAAGGGATCGTTCCTCAGTACATGAATAATGGGTGCTCTCTAATGAAAGTGAGGGAGTCCCTTTTATAGAATAAGGGCTCGCTCCTCAATACACAAATAATGGGCTAAGTCCCCCAAGTATTTTTCATGAGGCCCAGTTGAGGCCCAATATATGGTACATAGTGTAGTCCCCTAAGTCTTCGGTCAATAGAGTCTGTTGGCTGGAGACTTCAAATTGAATCCATGTATGGGCTGAAATGACGATTGTTCGGAGGCGGTATTTATATACCCTGCACTGAAGCTTTGTAGGTGAAGCTTTACAAGTGAAGCTTTTGAAGCTGGAGCTTTTGTAAATGAAGCTTTTGAAGCTGGAGCTCTCGAAGTTGGAGCTCTGTAAATGAAGCTTTTGAAGCTAGAGCTTTTGTAAATGAAGCTTTTGAAGCTAGAGCTCTGTAAATGAAGTTTTTGAAGCTAGAGCTCCGTAAATGAAGCTTCTGAAGCTGATTGACATGAGTGATGCTCATGAATGTTTATGTTGATTGACATGAGTGATGCTCATGGATGTTGACATGAGTGATGCTCATGAATGTTGACATGAGTGATGCTCATGAATGTTGACATGAATGATGGTCATGAATGTTTATGTATGATTGACATGAGTGATGCTTATGAAATGTTTATGTATGATTGGCATGAGTGATGCTCATGTATAATTTTGGAGTACTGGACGTACTTTTGATCACCTAGTTGATGGTAATAGCGGTAGGTTGCCGAATAATTTTGGAGTACTGGGCGTACTTTTGATCACCTGGTTAGTGGTAATAGCGGCAGGCTGCCGAATAATTTTGGGAGTATTGGGCGTACTTTTGATCACCTGGTTGGTGATAATAGAGGCAAGGTGCCGAATAAATTTGGAGCCATAGGGCTTGGCTCTTTTGGGCATATGAGCCCTCGCCCTCCACACGACATTGCAGCCCATTATTTTGGGCTTGCCTTTTTTTTATTTTTATTTATTTTATTATTACCCTCTGATGGGGTTTATACAGATGTCTCCGAAAGATATAAAAAATAAATTATATCATTCAAAAATAAATTACATCATTCAAAAATAAATCCGACTCTCTGCTCAATGGGTCACACCTATAATTCTTTTTTTTTTTGCATGCCATCACCACCGCAATTATATCTGCTTCTTTTTATTTTCTTTTGCTTTCTGCTTTTCTTGATCTCCCCACTCCTTCTATGTCCACCCATGTTGCTTTGTAAGGTATCTTTTGCTTGCAAACCTACTTGCTTTTCTTGGACAGCCTGGTCGTGCCCATCCATTCTTACTCCTTTTTCTTTTCTGTAAAGGAAAAGAGACTTTGGGGAATATGTGAAAGAAAAAAGAGAGCTTTTCTTGGACAGCCTGGTCATGCCTATCCATTCTTACTCCTCATTTTTATGCTGCATTGCTGGCAAAACCTTTGGTGGAGGCCAGAGACAAGCACAAACCTTATGCTTTCTATGATACTGCTTTTCTTAACTTAGTTCAGCTGTGTACCTATCCGTCTGACACTGTCTCATTGCGCCACCTTTTCCTCCGCTGGATGACAAGGACGACGACGATCTCTTCACGCCTTTTTTTTTCTGTCTACTTGCAACTCACCATCAAATTCATCCTCCTCCCTCTTCACGGCTCTCTCAATCGCAGCCGTTCCCTGACGAACACAGGCTCCAGAACACTATGCGGAGGTTGAGGGAGGGGAGGGAGAGAGAGACGACGCGGTCTTCGTTGGTGGAGCATCGGACTCCGGTCCCCCATCCCTGTTTGCTTTGGCTCGGCTGGCAGTGTCAGCGACGATTTCCCATTTGTTTTGCAGCGCCGCTTGGATCTTTTATAAGTTGGGTTTCGCAGGTGGGACTCGATGTCGCTGTCTCCGCCATCGTGGACCATGGCTGAAT
Organism: Malus domestica; assembly: GCF_042453785.1. Lineage (NCBI taxonomy): Eukaryota > Viridiplantae > Streptophyta > Magnoliopsida > Rosales > Rosaceae > Malus > Malus domestica. The sequence goes on along the minus strand of NC_091676.1, from coordinate 16,003,638 downwards.
CCAGAGAAGAATGTATGGCCCTGTTCGAAGTCGAAATGAAGGGGACGACGACTCGGGCAAGTCACTGAGTTGGTGATGCTGCTGCTGCGGCGGCCACTGCGGCTGTGAAGGGAGATGAAGCTTGGCGAGGTGGGATCTCATGTGACCCCCCATCGCTTTTCCATTTAAGAACCGCTTGTTGCAGATCTTACAGATTCTCTGCTTCTTCATCCCTGTTTTCGTGCATTTTCGAGATTCTTCTGGCTTGTAGCACGAAAAGTTAACAAGGTACACCGGGCGAAGGCGGGTGACAAAGTACACAGTGGATAGGAAAATAAGGGGAGTCGAGCAGATAATCACTGAAATCAGGTTGTACTGGAGATGCTCCCAAAGATCATATAGATCCTTGAGAGAAAATGTTGAAATCTGGGCAACAATAACAACAGCAAGAGGGGAAAGAAAGAGGTACATTCCATGGGTGATGAGAATATGGTACCCAAGCTTCACATGTTTTAGTTTAATTGAATTTTTGAAGTTGGGGAGGTTTCTTGACGAGGATGGTGATGACGAGGATGGTGGGATCAAGGGTGTGTCGGGTTTCGGGTCTGCCATTTTTCCCTCTCATCGTCGGATCCCACCACCAGATCTCAGAATGCCACCACAGAAGCCAAACAGAAGTGGAAAGAGAAAGAGAGAGAACAAGACAGAGAGAGGAGAGAGAAGAAACTGTGATTGAGTTTAGGAGTTTTCATTTCTGCATTTTTGAGAGATGGGTTTTGCAGTGACTCTATAGGTGTTTGGTTATTGGGTTTCTGCAGATTCACGGCGGAGGTGAAAATTTGAGAGAGAACCGACATAACTTTTCGTGTCGATTCCCACATACGACGCCAAATGTTGATGCACAAAATCGGAAGGGTCTTGGAACAACGTAAATCCGACCGTGAATATGCAAGAAAGTAAATAACACAAGATGTATTGTGGTTCACCCCAATGTTTGGGCTACGTCCACACTGATTATTGTATTTCTCTGAGATGTTGAATAGGGAGAGAGAGAGCTTCTCTGTGAAGATGAGAGCTCTGAGAGAGTGAGGATATGGCCTAAGAATTGGCCTTTTCCAATTGTGAGGGTGAGGAGTCCCTTTTATAGAATAATGGCTCCTCACTTATTACATATTTGCCCCTTCCTTTATTACATAATTACGTTTAAGTCCCCCGAGTATTTATACTAGATCTAAATACGGAGGCCCTAAGTATGGTACAAACAAGAATTAAACGAAAACCTGATGGTACCATTGATAGGTACAAAGTAAGGCTTGTTGCCAAAGGATTTCATCAGCAACAAGGTTTGGGCTATACTGAGGTATTTAGTCCAGTTGCTAAGCTTGTTATTATTAGGCTTCTTCTCACTTTGGCTGCCAAGTTTGATTGGTTTCTAAATCAACTTGATATCAGCAATGCTTTCTTGCATGATAATTTCACAGAATATATGTTTATGATACAACCACCTGGATTTGAAGATCCTACAAAGCCAACTTATGTATGTCATCTGCATAAGTCTCTATATGGTTTGAAGCAAGCCCCCAGGGCTTGGTATGAGAAATTAACAAATGCATTAAAGTCTCTAGGTTTCTCAAGTTCTCAGAATGACTATTCTCTGTTTGTAAAAAGGGATCCAGCTCTGGTCTTCATTTTGGTTTATGTTGATGACATTATTGTCACTGCACTAGAAGAAAAAAGCTCATCTATCACGGTGAATGCCCGTGATAAATTGCAATCCACCACAGACATTGTGCCCGTTAGTATTCTGGATGTGATAAAAAGTCTCAGTTTCTACCACAGGTTATGCCCGTTGTCAAAGGCAATATAACTACGGATTGTACCCGTGGTAAATTGGGATCCAACATCACGTGGTATGGCCGTTGTCGATTACTAATTGACCACAACTAATGCCCGTTATAAATTATTTTCCAAAACTAAAAAAAAATTAAAACTATTTAACAAATATATATATATATATATATATATATGTCTGTATTATATATTTTAGTACAAAATTGCATATTTACTACAATATAATAATTACATAAAAAATCACAAATTCAAATATTACAAGTAGTACATTACACTAAAGCTAACAACAAAACCAAGCCTCCAATAACAAGGACATTGTCAGTTGAAAACTTCACGTTTCTTCAAACACCTCCAACGAAATGACTTTGAGAGTGGAATACTGACCCTAATGCTTGAGCCTCAGCAGTTATTGGCTTTCTCTATCTGCATAGACATAATCATATGTATCAAAAAGACAAAAAAGTCTTGTACACTTATAGATGGAAATATACATTTGATCTCAACTAGGAAAAGTGAATAGATATACAAAACCGAATAACGTACATTCTAAACTTTTCCAGAACATCCACTGTCTATCAATTACATAGGGTTTTCTGTTCACAGCACAAGAAACAGTCTATCTTATTCACAAACAGTCTTGTACTCCTTAATGCTCACTGAAGTTAGGAAATTTCACACAAATATTATTTATTAAGGTCATTCAGCTCATAGGTCCAACGAAATGACTTTTCTGGGGTCGAGTACAATGAGAAATGTTCATTCGAATGATGTATGATTAAAAGTTGCACGTGAGGACGAGAAACTTACAGACTTAGCTTTCCAGCCACCATCAAATACAAGTCCACAGGTTAATAACCCTGCACTCGAACATCATCAATGGGGCGAATTGCTTGGCTTTACTTATTGCATGGGTCAGTGGATTAAGACAACCTGGGTGCATGTACAAAAAATTTAACTAGAAAATATTGTGTAAAACCAAAACATAGGAAGAAACCCCACACCCATAAGATCAAATTATGAAATAGAAATATGTAGACATCAAAATCGATAAGTTGCCCATATGTCACAACACAATTTCAACCAGAACTATCTCAAATCACGGTGACAAATATGTCTAATTCAGGTAAGGTCAGAGCTCTACGAATAACTAAAAATCTGAAATGCTCACTAAACCGAATGCAAGTATCAACAATAATTCTTAGTAGTCAAACAACAAATGTGATAAGAATCAATTTCACACAAACTGCATAAACATCTCAAAACGTCTCTTTCATGAAATACAATGATATTTATACAAAAGCCTTAGCAAGTTATTAGGAGATTCTCGTTCAATTCATTAGGTACATTAACAACAATATTGTTGTTTGTAGTAGCATTGATATGAGGGCCTGAAAACTTCCCATTAACCACTATAACCTGCAATCAAAATTCCAAGTCAAATTCTGATGTCATTAAATAATTACTCAAACTCCAAACAGAAAAGAAAAAAAGCCACAGATTTAATAAATAAATCATAAAATTCACACAACCAATGAATTACAAATGTATAAACTAGAATTCCCAATAGGTTTAGAGCCAAACAGAAAAGTAAAAAGGCGTTTGTTCTATCCTTAATCCCAAAACTGAAAGTTTTTATTTTGGAAAAGCACTTACACTAGATGACAGCCCACGAGGAGAGGATCATTTTTACCTCTTGGGTCGAGGTCCAATTCGGGTAGGCTTGGCTGGAAAACCGACGGTCACCATTTATTGGATCTGAAATTGAGGAAATTCGGCTACAAATTTGTAGAAACTAACTTGGGGTTGGAAAGAGGACGGGAAGATCATCCTGGAAGTATAATTTGAGGGTCGTTGATGACCTGTGGACGACGCTACTGTTGCGTGAAAGAGATGAGGAAGAAAAAGGATACAGGAAGGATGAGAGAGATAATGAAGGGGAGAGAGATAAAAGAAACCTGAGCACAGGAGGGAGGCTGCCATTGGTGGAGGGAGAGACGGAGATGAGCGAGGAGAGACTGGAGGCGGTTAGGCTCTAATTAAGGTCTGGGTTTTTGAGTAAAAGAGACGGGAGATGGAGATACAAGAGGATTGAAGGTGAATAAGGAAACGATGGATATTTACGGTTTTCAATTTTCACGACTTTATCTCTCAATTGAGAAAAACTTAAAACCACTCAGCTGAGGCGCGCGCGGGGTAAGTAAATAATTTTAATATCCCCAAATATTATCAAGGCGCTAACAAAAAAAAATTCAAAAAAAAATTCAAAAACATCAACCACAGGCCAGATACGTGGTGAACTTTAAAAATGCGGTGTGGTCGTTTGAAGTAACCACAACGAGCGTATCGCGTGGTGGTTTTGATATTTCATCACGGGATTAAAAACCGTGGTAGATTATTCACTTTTAACAACGGGCCAGAATTTGACCGTGGTGAATTAATGTTATCTACCACAAGCTACATTTAACCGTGGTAATTGAATAGTTTCTACCACGAGCTGTTGATGCCCGTGATGGAATTGATGTGGTAAATATGATGTTATGTACTAGTGCTGGTCCAAATTCTCAACTTTGTCAAGACATCATTTCCCAACTCAGTGTCTTATTCCCTGTCAAAGATCTTGGTCATCTTCATTACTTTCTTGGTATTGAATCCAAAAGATCATCCTCTGGCATATTGCTTTCTCAGAACAAATATATCTTAGACATACTCACTAAAGCTCATATGAAGGGTTCCAAGCCTTGTGTTACACCCCTTAGCACAACAAAATTGGATCATGAATCTTCTCTGCTTGATAACCATGAAGAATATAGGTCTTTGGTTGGTTGATTGCAATATTTAACCTGGACCAGGCCAAACTTATCTTATGCTGTGAATTTGGTCTATCAATTCATGCACAAACCTAGGCAATCACATTTCCAAGCAGTCAAACGCATTCTTCGATATCTCAAGGGCTCATTATCTCTTGGTCTATGGTTTCCTAAGTGTTCAAAGTCTCTCAACCTCACTGCCTTCTCGGATGCAGATTGGGCAGGATGTAGCATTGATAGAAGATCCACTGGTGGATTTTCTATCTTTTTGGGAGACTCTCTTATCAGATGGAGTGCAAAGAAACAACCTACTGTGGCTAGATCCTCCACTGAGGCTAAATATAGGTCCCTTGCAAACATTGTAGCAGAACTCACATGGATTTGCAAGTTGTTGACTGATGTTGGTCTAGCTTTTTCTTCTTCCCTGCAGCTTTGGTGTGATAACATTTCTGCAATTTCTTTGGCTAAAAATCTCATCTTTCATGCAAGAACCAAACATGTGGAGATTGATTATCACTATATCCGGGAAAAAGTGCTAGCATATCAAGTGAAAGTTCTCTTTGTCTGCACTGAGGATCAAATTGTAGACATCTGTACTAAAGCTCTGTCCAAGCCCAGATTCATCTTCATTCGGAACAAACTCTCCCTTCGGTTACCTCAGTTAGGTTTGAGGGGGGATAATAGGATAAAACTGTCAATAGCTAAGTTGGTTAGAATTTGTTATAAGGTGGTTATAGCAGTTTGTAATTAGTGAATGATTGGTTGGGTAAAACTGTAATTAGCTAGTTGGCTAAGACTAGTGAATTACTAGTATATATATGTATACCATTGTGTAATTTTATGAGATGATGAAATGAAAAGATAGCATTTCGCATTTCTATTAAAAAGTGTACTTCTGCTGTTAATGTGATCGCTAGTATAAGAAAATTTTGGATATGCTACCATTATTCTTTGCGAAACCATATTTTATTTTTCAAAGTGGCCCCTCACTTGGAAATCTTTTACTCCGTTCCATGTCTCATCCTGTGACTAGATACACAAACAAATAGTTACAATCTGTAAAACAACTGGTTACACCTAAAATTTCATCCTTCTTGCAGGTTGGGCTAACTGGTTGTTTGGAAGTGAAGCGAACAGAGTACACTCACACAGAACAAATAGAGGAGGAAGTGTACGGTACTCTTGTAACATAAAATATAGTGGCTGTCAACCATGATCACTTTCTTACCTATCACCTAGATCTTGATGTTGATGGTGAAGTCAACTCCTTTGTCAAGTTGCAAACAACCAGAGCGAGTGACCCAAAGTCACCCACGAAGGGTTACTGGAAGGTAGTCGGTGATACGGCTAAAACGGAGTCTGATGCAAAGATCAAGCTTGGTTCCTTTGCTGCTGATCTGGTGGTTGTGAACCCCAACAAGAGGACTAAAGTGGGTAATCATGTCGGATATCGTCTGATTCCGGGATCAGTAGCAGGTTCACTTCTATCCGACGAGGATTATACACAAATCTGAGGAGGCTTCACTAAGTACAATGTGTGGGTTACACAATATAATAAGTCTGAAAAATGGGCAGGGGGACTATATGCTGATCAAAGCAGGGGGGATGGTACCTTGGCTACATGGAGCAGTAGGTAGCTACTAATTAGCCGTTTACCCTAATTTATTTAATTATTATAGGTTAAGTAGTGAAATTTACCATGATGTTTTGATTAATTTCATTGTTTCAGGGATAGGGACGTTGAAAATAAAGACATTGTGTTATGGTACACCATGAGTTTTCATCATGTGCCATTCCAAGAAGATTTTCCCATAATGCCAACGATCAGCGGCCAGTTTGAGCTCCGACAGAGCAATTTCTTCGAAAGCAATCCAGTGTCAAAAAACAAGCCACCCCAATATGTGAGGGGTTCAAATTGCTCATCCAGCTTCAGCATTGTCACAGGAAGAAACTCTGCTTGAAGGAAAATGAACATCCAAGTGTTTCACTCTGTTTATACTCCTTGTACATTTCCTAATGTAGGAGGTACCACTTTGAACAAAATTCCATAAATTTGTAATAATGACTGCATGTCATGCTGTACTGATAATCATACAATTTCTTAATCATTGAGTAAACTCAATTAATTTTCCTTGCTCTTAATGCAAGAAAAATACCAACAAAAAAAAAAATATTGGGAGAGGCTGAGAATGGAAGGCTAAGAAATTGTTAATTAAGCCGTTGAAGACAGCCATGTATAGTTCATTTGGTATTCTAGGCTAGAAATTCTATAAGAAATTTCTTTGAAGGGTTTGCCTTGTGAAAGAAATTTCCCAGTGCTGGACTAACGTCTTGTAAGAAGCACTTTTGTTCGTAAGCACTTATCCTAATAGCGTTTTTATTAGAAGCACGTTGAAATTTAATCAAGAGAAATGATAATCACACTCTTTTTCTCCTCGCACACACTCTAAGTCAGTTGTTGCCATTTGGTTTATTCAATCAAATGACTAGAAATAAGGAGGGGTGTGTTAGAGGAGAAAAAATGTGTGTGCTTCTAGTTACAGTACCGAACATGAGTATGTAAAAGGTGTGGAGCAAAAAATAATCAAGAAAAATATGGAGGCGACACATGGATTTTTGGGTTAAAAAGACAAGATTACCCTCGAGGCACATCGAGATTTGTAGGCCCAAGCATTGGGCAATCATCCCTCAATCAAGTCAAAAGTGCCCAAAATAGGTATTTATTCAAAACTTATTTCATTCATCCTCATCAAATCTTCTCCACAAGGTAACCCCCAAATCATTCCTTCTAAATTATATTAATTAGCTAATTAATTGATTAATTACCCAATTAATCTATTAATTAGCTAACAAATCATGAATCTCATCCAAAACACCATCCAAGTGGCCGGTCCATCTCCTCCCAAAGGGGCTGGCCACACCCCTATATAAACCACCTCATTTTCTCCAAAACTGGATGCCAACTCTCTTGCAAAATTCTCTAAATTATCCAAACACTTTTTCTCTCAAATTCTAACTTTGGCATCGGAGGTTCTTCGGCCAAAGCCCCCCCTAAATTCTCCAAAGTTCTTCGGCCAAAGCCGCCCCCCCCGCCCCAAAAAAAAAAATTATCGTAGGCGCTCTTGGCCTTGACCAAATGTGTTATTTGTTTTGTAGGTGCAATTTTGTCTAAGAACAAGGAGAAAGAAATTTGCATCCACAAAGGACTTCTTGTTCAAGTGCTAATTAAGAACGTTTATCTCTGCATAATTTTTCCTTCCTCGTGGTTTAAGTAATTTAAATATAATCGTCTATTATTGTTAAATCTTTATAGGCATCGAGACACTTATTATTAAACTTGTAACATGTAACTTATTTAAGAGAAAACAGTTGCAAAGACAAATGTGTAAAATGACGATTCATTGTGCCTCCTCACTTTAATAAACAAAGACTCAGAAGCAAGGCAAAGCAGCTGCAATTAAATATGAGGGCAAGTCGAAGGACTAGTGAAATGCAAGGACCTGCAAAATTAAAGTCCAGGAAGATTCAGTTGTCCCATTGAAGTCAGGAAAACCGACGAGTTCGTCGTAGACTTGGCCGCCGGCTCTATCATATCCGATCACGTCCACACAGGTCCAGGACACCCTCCTCTCACCTTTACCGAGCTTTTCCTAACTAGTAAGCTTCCTCTCAGTCACCCCAAATTCAACTCAATTTCAGTCAGGGGATTGAATTTATCTGAAGTTTCCCTTTTCAATTGGATGGTAGGGAGAAGATATTACCAAGTGAGCTGTAAAATTTCAATGCTTCTATAGAGGGTGATCAGTCACATGATCACAGAGGGCTTAGTTAGGGCTGATTTGGTATTGCTGTGTTTTGAAAACTGCTTCTGCTGTATTGTGAGAATAAGCTCATTTCTGCAATTTCACGTTTTCAGATTTTTTTCACCAAAAACTATGAAAATAAGCTGTTTTTAAGTGTTTACCAAACACCTTTTTGAGGTCAGCTTTTTTTTTATACCCACTTTTTATAAAAAGTAATTCAATACCAAACCAGTACTTAGTGGAGTGATTCTTTTTAAGTTTTTTTAACAACCAAGATCTCAGTTTGCTAACTAGCCATGTCTGGGAGTATTATAAATTCTCTTAACCTTATAGACTACGAACCCCACCAAGATGTTGATTTCCTAAGTAATAACTATCGTTTGTTCATGGTGACATGGATTGGAATGGGACTAGATATGTAATTTGTAACTAAAACTTGCAATAAATTACAACTGCAATGAGATGAAAACATCACTTATTAAGCTCTTAGGATTATTAATCACTCATGATAAATAAAAAGTCCCCAGCTAGTTTTTGGCGGTACAATTGGGCGAGTGGTGCTTAGAAGGTATGGTTCTAACTTTAAGAACAGGACTGCTCTCAAAGAAATTGGTTGGCCTGAGCTCAAATCCACCACTCAATGTTGGCATCATTGGAAAATCCTCTTGGCAAGGATTGTGGTGAAACCCAATTGTGTACCACAACACTATATCTTTGTTCTCAATTTTCCTATTCCTGCACACATAAAACAATCACAATTCACACCAGTCAACCAAAATGAACAAGAGAAATCAAAAACGTTTTGTAAAATCTTTTGCTGCATTAACCAAATTTAATCACAGTTTAATTAATACCTGTTGCTCCACACATCTAATGTGTCCTCTCCTCTACTTTCATCAACATGTCTTCCTCCTGCCCATTTTTTGGACTTGTTGTAACCCACACATTGTACTTAGTGAAAGCGCCGCGTATTTGCGGGTAATCATCCTCTAACAATAGGGTTCCTGCGACTGCCCCCGGGATCAAACGATAGCCAAATGGGTTCCCGGGTTTGGTCTTCTTATTAGGGTTTACCACAACCAGGTCAGCTGGCTTCAAACCAAGGCGAATTCTTGCATCTAACTCAGTTTTAGCCGTCTCGCTTACAATATTCCAATAACTCTTCCTGGGTGTGTTGTGGCCTGTTGCTTGTTTCGTCACAAAATTATTCTTGACAAAGGAGTTGGTTTCACCATCGACATCAAGGTCAAGATGGTATGTCAAGAAATGATCATGGTTCACAGCAATGCTATTATCTGCCACCAATGTGCCAAAAACTTCCTCCTCTATTTGGTCTATGTGGGTGTAATTAACTGCTCCAATTTCTAGCACACCTGTTAGCCCCACCTGTTTAAGAAATTGAAGATCAACAAACCATAATTGTCAAGCGCAACATCAAGCGTAACATCTGTTGACACATGCTCATTTTGTCAGAATATGAATATAGGAAGAACGTTTTGATCGTATAATAAACTAACATGACCAATCATTCAAATTCACCGACAGATATATATTGTTTAGTTGGCAAATAGTTATCCAGATTATCAATCTATAAGTTTACTTAAAATTTAAACCAGTACATATGTACACACTATAAGACCCTAGCTATCATATAACATACCTCCATTTTGATGGAGCCACTTGGCTTGAACTCCCAATCAATTATGTAGTCATAGTTGCCTATAGTTGAAACCGTCCTCACAACCAGAGTGACCTCAGCCCTAACCTCTGTGATCTGCAATTCCGTTATCCCTCGATTACACCACATTTACATCAAAAAACAAATCAATCAAACACATTTGAAAAATAAGAAGAAAACTTTATCATCACCACTATATCTGGGATGGTGACTTCAGTGTAGCGCCACAAGATGTTGCCTGCATGTCTCTCAAAGATGCAATAAGCATTCGATATCTTCACCGGCGTGCCGTCCTGGGCAGCATAGTAGGCGTCCATGAACTGGGCATTGGCTGGGCAGTCGGTCAACGGTTTGAGTGAGATTGTGGATAGACCAAACCCAAATTCTCCACAGTCGAAGAAGGTTTTGTAGTACCATTCTTCTGTGGGGTCCATGTACGGGACAAAGAACTCGGATACAAAGCCTCTGTACAAAACCCTCCTGTACTTGTGCATTTCAAGATCATATATTGATGCTTGAGATATAATCACACCCGCTCGAACATCAAATCCGAGATGGAAGATCCAATTGGCCCACCTGATGATGATTACAAATATGAATATTAGTAAATTGTTAAGGCTTATTATATTAACATACCACAAATTGTTGAATAAACTCTACATACTTAATACACCATACATTTGCTTTTTCACTTAAAAATTATCTTAACACACCCCACATACTTTCCTATAATACCCTCACACCTCACATTCTCAATATACATCTTATATTGTGTACATACACGCCACATTTTCTATACACACCATATTTCTCAAATCTTATAACACTCATTTTTTATTTTCAGGGACTGAGTCTAACCATTTGAACGTTTAGTTTACCGAAAGATTTCAAATCATCTGAACGTTTAGTTTGCCGAATGATTTCAAAATGATGATTTGAAATCATCTTAGTATAGTTTGCATCGATAGATGTCTACCTTCGTTAAGTAGGGTAACATCAGCAGTAGCTTATTAATAAGTTTAACTTCGTGGTATGCAATTTTTGTTTTGACTTTCATGAACTTCATTTCTGCAGTGTAGGAATTTTATTTTGATTATTGCGTGGCTGGTTTTAAGACATATACTCATGGAAATATTTGAATTGTTGTGTGGCTGGTTTTAAGACGTATACTCTTGAAATATTTGAAATATTTGAAGCTGCATTTTACATTGATGGATATAAATGGAGGTACAAGTACAAATGGTTAGTTGTGCGATTCCACATTTTGATAGTTGAGAAGATAAATAATGCAATAAAAGTGATTTGGAGTGTATTTAGAAATTTTTATTTTTATAAACCTAATAAGGTCAAAATTGTTATTGTATGGTGAGGTAAATAAGTCATTTAATATTAAATTTTAATGTGGGGTGCATTCAACATTTTATGGGGTACTAATATAAAAAGCCAATTGTTAAACGGAATAAATTTATGGCTACCAGATTGAATAGTCAAATAGACGGCTATAATTAAGGCAATCTTAATGAAGCACTGTTTACTTTTAATGAAAAGGATAATTTTTATTTTGAAAAGTATTACCATTCACTTACACCTTTATTTTGTCATTTTCATTAAAACTAAAGTTTTTGAGGATTTTTCGTTAGTTTTTCTTATAATTAAACAAGATGTGTACGAGAGTAAAAAAAATGCAAGAAAATCACTTCCCATATAAATATTAGGGTTAATCTCAGTTTACTACTCTGAAGTTTCTTGGTTTTCAATATTTGGTACATAAAAGTTTTTTTCATCCCAGTCTGATACCTAAAGTTATAATTCTGGAACACTTTCATATATTTGTTAATTTTTTCATTTGAACTTTTGTTAACTGGTGATGTGGCGCCCATGTGGACAATAATTAAGTGCCACATGTCAATATGGGCCCACTTGAATATTAAAAAATTAAAAATTAAAAAAAAACCATATGTCTCCTACCTCATCCCTCGCACCCTCTCCCTCCCTTCTCTTTTCTGCAACCCGCACCCTTTCCTTCCCTTCTCTCTTCTGCAACCTGCACCACCTTCCCTTCTCTCCTCTGCAACCTGCACCACCCTTCCTTCTCTCCTCTGCAACCCGTATCTACCCTCCCCACACACCCACCCCAACAAAATCCCACCCAAAGGAATTCCAATTCAACAAGAAACCCATCCAATTTATGAAATTTATCAAAAACCCAGTTGACCCAAATCCCTAATTTGGATAAATTCCCAAATCCTAATTGATTCTTGAGCATTCCTAGCCCCTGCTGCCACCTCACTGGACTCTGACAACAGCCCGTGGTCGCTCCCTTACTTCGGTTCTTCTCTCTCCTCGAGTGGCTCGTGAACTGTAGCTGCTCCGGATCGAATTTCGAATTTGCAAAGGGTGAAGGTGAAGAGGATGGAGGAGAGAGAAGGGAGGGGAGGTGAAAAGGGTGGAGGTGGGTTGGGTATAGAGTGTTGGGTAGGCGTAGAGGAAAGAAGGGAGGGAGCGAGAGTGAAGTGAGGTAGGAGAGGAGGGTGTGGGTTGCAGAGGAGATGAGGGAGGGTGGTGCGGGTTGCAAAAGAGAGAAATGAGGGAGGGTGGGTGGGAGTTGCAAAGGAGAGAAGGAAGGGATCGGGTTGCAGAGGAAAGAAGGGAGGTAGGGGGTTGGGGGGAGGTAGAAGACAAGTGGATATTTTTTATTTTTTTTTAGAGTTTTTGTGTTTTTGCATTTTTAATTTTTTTTAATATTAAAGTGAGCCCATATTGACATGTGGCGCCCAATTATTATCCACGTGGGCACTACGTCATCAGTTAACGGAGGTTGTAACGGAAAACTTAACGGATGTATGAAAGTGTCCTAGAATTATAACTTTAGGTACTAGACTGTAACGAAAAAAACTTTATGTGCCAAATTTGAAAATCAAGAAACTTCAGGGTAGTAAACTGAGATTAACTCTAAATATTATATGATACAAATTAAAGTATGTAGAAAAAGAAAGAAAAAGGACACAATGATCACTTTGATTTAGAGTCAATGAAACAAACAATGGGAAAGGGATCATCTCCGGATCAAATTTCAACGACACGGATTTCCTGATTTGGTGGATTAGGAGGAAGGGATTCGGAGAGGATCCCTTTCCCAAACAATGAATTAAAACAATCATAAAACAATATAAAGAATACAAGTAGTGGTTTATGTATTGTGAGGATCTTGGGGATCCTCAAATCACATATGTTCATCGTAGATCGTACGATTAGAAATCATTGTAAATTTTCTTATTTAAAATTAAATATAAACAGTACCTGACAAAAACTCGCCGCACGATGTACGATGAACAAATGTGATTGGAGGATCCCCGGGATCCTCACAAAGAGGATCCGGCGAGGATCCTCTCTCGTTTATGTAACCAAAACACTTCTGTTAAGTGTTCAATATAAAATTAACATTGCCACTCAGTACTACTGTCAGAGAGTATTCCTCTTCACTTGTAAGTGAGAGGTCTTAGATTCAAATCTCATAGATGGTAAATTCGATACTAAATTAGGTTGCCCATTATGTGTGGCTTAGCCGAACTCCTCCTCCTCTTAGTGTAAAATATATCGTTGTATTAAAAAAATTAACATTACATTAACTTTTGTGATTGGATTTATTTAATGATATTGTAACCTACAATACAGTCTATATATATATATATATATATATATATATATATATATATATATATATCACTCAAATTTGCAGACTTAGACCATCTTCGATTTATGGAATAAAGATTAAAATATAAGCTTTAATACCCCCAAACCATCTCCAACCATGGGCTAAAATAAGCCCTAGGGATAAAATATATCTCTGGGCTAGATTCCTCTCAGGATTTAAGTCTGGCTTAAATTATTTTGGACCCACCAAACTGTCATATTTCAAAACATTTTTTTTGCTTTTTACTTATAATCTAACGGCTAGGATCAAATGAGATCAAATCTAATAGTAAAAAAAAATATATTGGACGGCCCAAAATTAAATATAATGTCTAAAATAACTTAAAAAATATATTTAAATCAAACTTAACTTAAAACTTATAAATACCTATGTATTTGTATGATTTTTAATTACTTATCAGAATTTAAATGTTTTTAGACTAAAATGTTCATAAAAGTAAATTAAGATAATCTACATAAATTTTATTTTAAAAAAAGTTACCGAAAACAAAAAGTTAGGCTAAAATCATGATTTAATTATCACAGGCTAAAATTTTAAGCCACAAGGATTAGAGCGGAAAAATTGTTTATGGCATATGGCTTAAAATTGTTTTACTTAAATTTTTAAGCTTTATCCCCAAGGGTTGGAGATGACCTATATTACAATTCTTAATTATAAGCCCTAAATATTAACGCATCCCAACCGACTCTAGCTAGTAACAAAATCAAAACATGTGCAATAGAAAACAGAATACTCCAACCCCAACCAAAATTTCTTCTCAGAAAAACGTTAGGGAAATCACATATTTTGTACCATATTTGTGTATCATTTGATAGTAAATAATGTGCATATATCACGTCAATTAATGAACTTATCTCATTGAATATTGATTGTATACTTTACTTACCACATGAGATAATATACCAAATATGATATAGATATGTGGTCCCCCTAATGTTACTATTTTTTTTTTTAAATTGCACGAATATTAATCTATGACATATGTATGGGCAGGGGGCCACGCCTTGATTTAAGGAAACCATACTCCGACTCGTCAGCTGTACAATTTTGTGAAATTCGTGTGACGATACTATTGTAGACATCGAAATTTCGGTAAATAAATGTTGACCGATAAATCAAAGTGTCAACGCTCATGTATTACATAAATTTTACACGTAGCGTGTGACTCAACGAAAATTGAAATGAGTTGGAAAAGTCATCAAATAGGACACGTGTCAACACCTGGCAGAAACGACTTATTTCATCTGGGATATTATATTCAAAATTAGGCCTTGGAAAATTCTATAAATACAAGCCCATTTCATTCATTTGAAAAAAAAACCAATTCATATTACACCTTGAAGCTCTGAAGCTCTGAAGCTCTGAAACTCCGAAGCTCTCAAGCATCCAGGTTCCCGAAGAATCAAGAAAGTGTTCTTCGTTCTTCGTTCATCGTTCTTCCAAGATCAAGCCTCGACGGCCCTTGGATCAACAATCATCCACCTTCAAGATCAAGCCCCGACGGCCCTTGAAGAAAGCGTTCTTCGTTCTTCGTTCATCGTTCTTCCAAGATCAAGCCCCAACGGCCCTTTGGATCAACAATCATCCACCAATTCAAGATCAAGCCCCGACGGCCCTTGAAGAAAGCACCATCGTTCATCATCCGTTCATCCAAGATCAAGCCCCAACGGCCCTTTGGATCAACAACGTCGACAAATCCACACATCCAACCGTTCTTCAAGATCAAGCCCAAAAGCCCTTGAAGATCCGTTCATCACTGTTCTTCAAGGTCAAGCCCAAAAGCCCTTGGAGATCCGTTCATCACTGTTCTTCAAAGATCAAGCCCAAAAGCCCCTTTGAAGATCCGCTCAAATCCACCTTCAAGATCAAGTCCACGGCCCTTGAAGAACGTTCATCCTTAGATCAAGCCCAACGGCCCTTTGGATCAATCGCACATCCACAAATACACACCTTACGGAGATCGAATCAGAGGATCAAAATAGAGAGAGATTGTAACCCAAAATCATCAAATACTTAATATTTGTTTGTGCGCGTTTGTTCTTGTCTCTTTCGTTTCAGGAATTTTCCTTGTTCACAAATTGGCACGCCCAGTGGGACGATCTCTGCCTCTCATCTCTTTCTCCGTTCAAGAAATTCAAGCACACTTCCAAAATTAATGGCATCAAGGAAGGCTCAAACTGTTCCCGCAACCGGTGCAAAGAACAAAAGCGTCCTCGTCGCAACTGGTGTCACTTTGGGCATCACGACTCGAAGCATGGCAAGAGCTACTTCTGCCGCCTCTTTCACCTCTGCATCAACTCTGCCAAGGGAACAAAAGCACCCAAGGCACGAGCCTTTGATCACCTTAGCCTCACTAAGGGCACCAAGGGGGGAAAGCCCAAGGAAACACTCCGAATCCATGCTCTCCGATGCCGATTCAAGCGACAGTTCAGCCATGCAAGTCATGACCATTGGAGCAACTTCAATCGATGAGCAGCTGGCTCAAATGAATGAAGCAATCGCAAGGCTAACCCGAACTGTGGAAGAAAAAGACTTGCAAATTGCAGCACTAGTCAACCGACTGGAGGCGCAGGACGGCGATAAACCCGACCCAGAAGATGATCCACTAAAGGGAGGAGCTGGCGGAGACGAAGAACCCCCGGTGAAGAAAATCGATGGGAAGCCGGAGCCAGACCAAGCAGCGGCACTCATGGGATCTCTTTCTATCCAGCAGCTGCAGGAGATGATCACCAACACCATCAAGGCACAGTACGAAGGGAGCTCACATACCTCCTTGTTCTACTCGAAGCCCTATTCCAAGAAGATTGATGCCCTAAAGATGCCAAGGGGTTATCAACCACCAAAGTTCATGCAGTTTGATGGAAAAGGAAACCCAAAGCAGCACGTTGCACATTTCGTCGAAACTTGCAACAACGCGGGGACGGAGGGAGACTACCTCGCCAAGCAGTTTGTGCGCTCGCTGAAAGGAAATGCCTTTGAGTGGTACACGGACCTAGAGCCTGAGTCCATCAACAGCTGGGAGCAATTAGAGCGGGAATTCCTCAACCGCTTCTACAGCACCCGTCGCACTGTGAGCATGCTAGAGCTAACAAGCACAAAGCAGTGGAAGGACGAGCCAGTCATTGACTACATCAACAGATGGCGCACTCTAAGCCTCGACTGTAAAGACAGGCTCTCGGAAACCTCTTCAATCGAGATGTGCATCCAAGGCATGCAATGGGGTTTGCAATACATCCTTCAAGGCATTAAACCACAGACTTTCGAGGAATTGGCCACTCGCGCCCATGACATGGAGTTGAGCATCGCCCATCATGGGAAGAAGGAACCGATCGCCGACTACAAGAACGATAAAGTTCTTGGGCCAAAGGTGGAAAAGGCTGCATGGAAACCCACCAAGGAAGCGATGACGGTCAACACATCTCCCGTCAAAATATCCACACGAGGCAAGGCGATTCAAACCGAAGCTTTTCGTGATCAAGAGATGCGTAGACGCACTTTAAAGGAGCTTGAGGAGAAGACTTATCCATTCCCCGACTCTGATGTGGTTGCCATGTTAGAAGACTTGCTAGAAAAGAAGGTAATTGGTTTGCCTGAGTGCAAACGGCCAGAAGAGATGAATCGCACCGACAGTCCAAGGTACTGTAAATTCCACCGCTTCATCAGTCATCCGACAGAAAAATGTTTCGTGCTGAAAGATCTCATCATGAAGCTGGCTCAGAAAGGAATCATCGAGCTAGATCTTGACGAAGTGGCGAAGTCAAACTATACCACCTTCACTTCTGGCTCTTCCGACTCAAAGTTTTCACCTCAACCGCTGGGGGCATCCTCCAAGACAAGCAAAGTAGAAGGATGGACTCAAGTCACTCCTAAGAAATTGCACAAGAAGCATACGTCTCCTCCACAAGTCCGCCAATCGGAAAGGGGGCAAAGCAGCTATTGTCAACCTTCAAAGCAACGTGAACGTGTTGAAGATGATGAAATTGCGACACAAAAATTGTCCGTTGCCATCACGATGCGCGACTTCTTGCCCAAAGACTTATTCAATCATGCGGTCAAAGCTCCTTGCTATGAAAATTGTGAGGAACGCCTCTCCCAGATCGCTTGACGAACCACCAAAGCTCCTTGTCCGCACGAGCCTAAACTGCAAGACACAAAGCTCCTCGCCTGCACGAGCCAAAACTGCGTGGCACAACGCTCATGGTCTACACGAGCATAAAAGGCAACACCAAACGCTCCTTGTCTGCATGAGCTGAAACTGCAAACGGCACAACAAAAGAAAATACCAAAAAAATATATGTATGTATTTGAACTACGTTTTGACTTGATCTCTTTCTTTGGAAGGGTACGTAGGCAACTCAAACGTTCAACTTTGAGTACAGTCATACTAAAAAAAACAAATAAAATAAAATGTTTTATTAAAGAAAGTCAATTTTATTACAAAAAAAGAAAAAGAGAAAAAAAAAAAAAAAAAAGAATACATATGTTATTATGTATTTACAAAAAAAAGAGTATATGTATGAGTGTCTCGGCCCAGCAGCCACAAGCCCAATTCGGTTGAGAAGAAGCACAAAACCCAGATCTCTCCAAAGCAACACCCGGCCCAGGAAAATAGCCCATATCAGTCCACACCGCAGGACCAGGTCACTCTCCACACCGGAGTTGGCTCGTCCCGAGTCACCGACATGGTTTTAGATGCGACTCCCGTGGCCATCTTCACCATCACCTGTCGCTGCTGAGTGCTCAGATCGGCGCCACCATTAGATTGTTGGGTGCGATGCCCACGTCCACCAGGCTATCATCCTCTCCAGATCTCCTCGAGCACAGAGATTGCGTCGTCCAAATCATCATCATCATCACTTGCAAGACCCGCATCTCCCACTCCCTCATCTTCATCTCCGAGTCCAAGAAGCAACCATGTTTACAGCAGGGAATTCCAGTCCATGTTGGAAGGGTTAGATGAGGACGGTTGTGTGGAAGAAGCCGAACGCATTTCTCAACTGCAACTCCCGAGCACACATCCATGGTGTGACTGGGTGTGGGAGCACCAAAATCCTCAAAAGTTCCTCAATTGGCGATTCCAATGGCTTCAATCTCCGGCGGGATCTCGACCTTTAACCCGGTCCGATCCTCATAGATCTGAAATTGCCATGACTCCCGTGGATCTCTCATCCCTTTCCCTTCGTCTCTGTAGAAATTTGGGGCACCCAGAGGGCACCCAAATTCGGTCTCTCCCTCTTCATCCGCCGCTGCCAACCTAGGCAGAGCAGATCGCAACTCCTCTCTCTCCTCCGCTTACGCTGCTCGCGGTGCTCGCCTGCTCTCTGCAAGCCTCATGCGTGCACCCATACCTCCACCTCACCGTCAGGCTCTTGGAGCCCATCAAGCAACGGGTCTCTCCCTCTTCATCCGCCGCTGCCAACCTAGGCATAGCAGAAAGCGACAACGCCATAAATCCCCACACCAGTCCGTCTCCTGCGACTTCGACGGCTTCGAAACAGTTGCGACGGCGGCGCCACCATCTCTTCTCAATTCCACTCAGATTTCGACTAATATTTCAAACTTGGACGCAACCGCAACCAAGGCATGATTTTCTTGAGCTGGGGCAGGCCAACTCCTCAGGAACAAAAGGCTTGCATTGGCAGGACTGGAGGCATTTTGGTTTGAATTGGGCATTTTTTGATCCGAAGACACCAGTTCAAGATGGAGTGAAGTTTTGTGTTTGCGTCAACGAGTTTCTGCCATGGGTCACAGCCCATTCTCATGCTTTATCCACTCTCAAACTCCTCTCACGGCTAAAGAAAGCTTTTACTCGGAAAGAGCCCACAGAGAAGCATATGCAACAATCCTACATTCTGCCCATGCGGAGCCATTGCTGCAGCTCAGAGCATCCGTATGTCTGGTTCAACACGAGATCTTGTAATACTTGTTGATGAAACAATCAGTGAGTATCATCATGGAGGGTTGGCAGCTGCTGGATGGAAGATGCACACAATCCAAAGAATCAGGAACCCTAAAGCCCCAAATCTGAACCCATGTCGCTGCGGAAAGCCTTTCGCTCCTGGAAATTCTCCAAATCGTTCAGGGAATTGAAGCTCAGCGACCGAGGATCAGGCCCGTGGGGGCGACCGCCGAGTCGTCCGTGACTCGAACTGTGCTGACTCATCTTCGTCGCTGTTGTCGTCTTCGTGGTCGGATATGCTCCCGGAGCTGCTCGGTGAGATCATACGGAGAGTGGAGGCCAGCGAGGACAAGGGGCCTCACCGTAAAAACGTCGTCGCTTGTGCCTGTGTCTGCAAGCGGTGAAGGGATATCACCAAGGAGATCGCGCGGTCTCCTTCGTACAGTAGCAAAATTACCTTCCCTTCGTGCCTTAAACAGCCTCTCCCCGACGATGGCGTCCCCAGACTGCTCCTCGACATTGGTCTCTACTGCAGGATGTGGGTTCTGGTTGTTTGGTTTTGGGAATTAGGTTCTGGTTCATCATCATCGGTATGCAGGTTCTGGGTCAGGGTTTAGAACTTCGTTCAGGACTTCGATCTCGTCGTCTCAGTCTCTCATTCTCCGTCTGAATTCGATCTCGACTCTGAAATCCACCAGGCTCCTCCCTGCCTTCTCTCCATCTAACCCATACGGCCTGGACCAGGTCCCATGGCACAAGGATCATCGCTGGGACAGGAACATGAACTTTCCTCAGTTTTTGGAATTTTCTTCTTGCTTTGGATCTCTGCCGAGGGATGAGTGGGCTGTGCTATGTGCCTGTGCTCAGTAGCGGTGCTCTGTGGCTGTGCTCGATCAGTGGCGGTGCTCGGTGGCAGTGCAACGGATGCGCAATGGCTGTGCTCAGTAGCAGTGCAACGGGTGTGCGGCGGCTGTGTTCGGCGGTTGGGCTCAATGGCTATGCTCTGGGTTCTAGCTGGATCCGACGTCAAAATCACCTCCACCTCCTCCATCTCTTGCCTCGCAGCTGCCAACAACTTCAAAGACCGCTGTCAAACGACTAGCCGGCCGAGAAGCGCTTCCTCAAACTCCAACTCTTCGTCCGCTCCCTGCAAGTTCCTCTACCCATCACCCAAATTTATACAAAAAAAAAAAAA
This sequence comes from Malus domestica, assembly GCF_042453785.1. Classification (NCBI taxonomy): domain Eukaryota; kingdom Viridiplantae; phylum Streptophyta; class Magnoliopsida; order Rosales; family Rosaceae; genus Malus; species Malus domestica. The sequence goes on along the minus strand of NC_091676.1, from coordinate 15,982,711 downwards.
AAAAAAAAGGGTGGTGGTGCATCTGGCACCACGTGAAAAAAGGGAATGGTGCATGGGCACCAGCTAAAGAAACAGAAAATAATACAAAAAAAAAAAAAAAAAAAAAAAAAAAGGGTTTCATGGTGCGTCTGGCACCGTGTGCAGAAAAAGAAAGAAAAAAAATATATATATATTTATTTAAAAAAAAAAAAAAAAAAAAAAAAAAAAAGAAGGAGAAAAGAAAAGAAAATGAAGTTATGATAATATGGTGTGTATGTACATAATATATGTATGTATATAGCAACAAAAAAAAAAATGCATCGAGAGAAATAAAGTCCATTTTATTTATTTTTTTTCTGGAAATTTTACACAAATTTGCATTATGCATACCTTAAAAAAAAAAAAAAAATCAAATCAAATTTACAACAGGGGATATTCAAGGACGATCAGGTGGCGCCTCACAACTCGGCAGAGCTCCAGGAAGAGAAGGCGTCGGAGGTTGGCTGTTTGAAGCCTCAGCAGTCGGTACAGCCCCAGAAGACGAAGGCAAATGCTGCTGGAACAAACCCACAAACCTCCGATGATCAAGTAAAATCTGACCATCAGATTCCTGCATCTGGTCAATTTTCCTTTTCATGTTGGTGGCATAGTTGTGTGCAAGCTTGTGCAGCTGTTTATTCTCATGCTTGAGCCCCCTAATCTCCTGTTTGAGACTCATCACTTCAGCCGCCAACGATTCAACTTGACGGGTTCGAGCAAATAGGCGTTGGGCCATGTTGGACACAGAACCCGCACACTGCACACTAAGGGCCAGAGACTCCTTAACAGCCAACTCATCAGACCGCCTGGAAAGTAGTCTGTTATCTTTGGGAGTGACAAGGTTCCGGGCCACCACCGCAGCGGTCATATCATTCTTCATCACCGAATCCCCAACGGTAAGAGGACCAGTAGGGGATATGAAGGTTGGGCGCCATATGTTATCTGGAGAAGACGGGACTACCTCTTCACCAAGGTTCAAATCAAAACGACGGTCGGAGGGTCCAGACATTTTCAAAGTGTTGAAGGAAGAAGAGATCGGACAAATCAAGATCTTAGAAGTACAAGAGGGGAGTTTTCACAAGCGAAAATTCAAGTGTGTTTTGAAACGAACTGCATGCCTCTATAAAAATCAGCACTCGACGGGATTTCAGAGATCGAAGAGGCGAGCTCAGAATTCGAAGAGGCCATTCAAAAATCGAAGAGGCAAGCATCTTGCTTTTTTCCAGACGTGTCGGCACCCGTCACGCGCAAACTCAGCTTTGTGGAAATCACGAGTAATTTGTCGATGCGCCAATCCCAGATATCGAAGAGGCGCCAGTCTTTTTCAGTCGAGTCATCACCTGTCATATGCACACTCAACTTTGCGCAAATCACGGGCAATTTGTCGAAGATTTTCGGTGAAGGAGAAAGCACGTGAAATTTTACTGTTCAATCACGCGTTAGTTGCCAACACGAGTGAAAGAATAGTACCTCTACAGGTATTAAAGAACTTCCTATAAACTGTCCACCTTCACCCTACATGGTAAGGCAGACATACATAACATTTCTTCATCTCCAAAAATGTTTTCCCAACGAAACCTCTCGAGTCATTCAGTGTTCCTTATTCCTTGGGGTACCTCTGCAAGCCAATGACTCCAAGGCAAAAGTATCTCATATCACCAGGGTAGAAAGCAAGAGTATCTCATATCATGCGTTCTCCCTGTCCTTTCCTTTGTCCTTGTTCTTACCTACAAAGACAAGGATAAAGAAAACAATATGCCGGAACTTCCACTCAAACTCGGGTAAGGAACCGACTGCTTGGAACCCTTCCCTGATTGCCTACCTAGCACTGCTCTCGAGTACTCGTTTCGCACTGCTGCTGTACTTCCAAAGAAGCTGCCACATCTGCCTGGAGAACAGATAAGGCAAGTGAAAATGATACCTTGCAGCATGTGGAGACAAAGTGCAGAAGGAACAAGCAGAGAAGAATGTGGTCTGCACAGTCAACTTAGCAGAAGGAGTCCGAACTGAGGAACTCGAGAAGCTGCCACATCTGCCTGAAGAAACAAGCAGAGAAGAATGCAGCATGCACAGCCAACTCGGCAGAAAGAGTCTGAGATGAAGAACTCGTTTTGACCCTCAAATTCTTGGGTCGACTTACTAGGCGTTGTGGGCTGCACGTGCCGATTCACCACCCTTGAATCGAATCCTTAAAGATCAAGTCACCAACTGGAAGAAAAGCCCATCAATCTTGAAGATCATACCGCTGACCAAACTGCTCAGGTGTGGATTAGAAAGATTGAACAAAATAACAAGTCGTCACATTCACCTCGTGCCTGCTTGCCATATGTTCGAGTCAACCTTCAAGAATCAAGCCTCAACGGCCCTTGAAGAAGCTTTCAGCCAAATTCAAAATCAAGCCTCGACGGCCCTGGAAGAAATCACAAGTCTGATTCAAGATCAAGTGTCTACCACCCTTGAATCAAAACCTAGTTCAAGAATAAGCTGTGGAAAATCAACAATTGGAGGAATCCAGAAAATCCTCCAACCCAGTTCAAGATCAAAGCTGTGGAAAGTCAACAAGCGCAACAAAATACGTGCCGATTCATCCACTACCAAAGCCAAAGATCATCTACCACATGAAGCTCCTTGTGGCCCAATTTCAACCTTCAAGATCAAGTCTCGACGACCCTTGAAGAAATTTCAAACAAAAGTTCAAGAACAAGCCTCAACGGCCCTTGAAGAAATCTCCAGCCCAATTCAAGATCAAGCCTCAACGGCCCTTGGATCGACATCTACAGTAAGGGACTTCAAAACGCATCTCCTACACGTGACAATCACATGTATACGACGCGCCTTGAAGTGGGGGCATTTGTAGACATCGAAATTTCGGTAAATAAATGTTGACCGATAAATCAAAGTGTCAACGCTCATGTATTACATAAATTTTACACGTAGCGTGTGACTCAACGAAAATTGAAATGAGTTGGAAAAGTCATCAAATAGGACACGTGTCAACACCTGGCAGAAACGACTTATTTCATCTGGGATATTATATTCAAAATTAGGCCTTGGAAAATTCTATAAATACAAGCCCATTTCATTCATTTGAAAAAAAAACCAATTCATATTACACCTTGAAGCTCTGAAGCTCTGAAGCTCTGAAACTCCGAAGCTCTCAAGCATCCAGGTTCCCGAAGAATCAAGAAAGTGTTCTTCGTTCTTCGTTCATCGTTCTTCCAAGATCAAGCCTCGACGGCCCTTGGATCAACAATCATCCACCTTCAAGATCAAGCCCCGACGGCCCTTGAAGAAAGCGTTCTTCGTTCTTCGTTCATCGTTCTTCCAAGATCAAGCCCCAACGGCCCTTTGGATCAACAATCATCCACCAATTCAAGATCAAGCCCCGACGGCCCTTGAAGAAAGCACCATCGTTCATCATCCGTTCATCCAAGATCAAGCCCCAACGGCCCTTTGGATCAACAACGTCGACAAATCCACACATCCAACCGTTCTTCAAGATCAAGCCCAAAAGCCCTTGAAGATCCGTTCATCACTGTTCTTCAAGGTCAAGCCCAAAAGCCCTTGGAGATCCGTTCATCACTGTTCTTCAAAGATCAAGCCCAAAAGCCCCTTTGAAGATCCGCTCAAATCCACCTTCAAGATCAAGTCCACGGCCCTTGAAGAACGTTCATCCTTAGATCAAGCCCAACGGCCCTTTGGATCAATCGCACATCCACAAATACACACCTTACGGAGATCGAATCAGAGGATCAAAATAGAGAGAGATTGTAACCCAAAATCATCAAATACTTAATATTTGTTTGTGCACGTCGTTCTTGTCTCTTTCGTTTCAGGAATTTTCCGTGTTCACAACTATCAAGTGGACTGAAAATATGAGTACACCCCTTGAAATTCAATTTTCTTTAACTAAAATCATCATGGTAAATTTCTCTAACAATAACCTAATGACTAAGCTCCAACTAAACAATATCCATAATTATAACAAAATGTGTCTAATATAAACATGCAAAATAATCTACCCATAATGGTTGTCAAACAAATAAAAGAAATGGAACATATGATGGTAAGACAAGTATAAGGTAGATACTGTTGTAATAATAAGGCACTTATTTCCCATAATTGTGATGGATAATTAAATTCATTAACATAATTAGGGTGTTGTGGCACAAACAATTGTAAATATTTTGAAAATAATAGGTATTTACTTGTTTACATGGCAGTCTATTTCAAATTTAGATTTTATTTGGATGTTTAAAATGAGATGGGTTTTTGTCAAGGAAATAATTGTTGCATGGGCTTATATCTAAACCCAAAAATTAATGGTGTCTATCAATTCATTTGTTGGATAATACTTAGGTACTTACTAGTATGTACTTTATATATTCGCTTTTTAGATTTGGCTCAATGACATTTTAATGCATGTTTTATCTTAATTTTTTATATGTTATAATGTTTCTTGAAGTTTTAAAAACAAGAAACATATGTGATCTTTTGATTGAGTCAAATCACAAAATTGAGTATATATGATACTCACTAGCAAGTATCTAAGTATTATCTAAACATGTGTATCTGTTTATTAATAATATATCTAGATCTATGAACTTCATTATATAACACCTAAATTAGAAACATAATATGTGAGTAAAATCGTCACACCCAAAAAAGCTTCCTACAATTTCCACAAACAACAGTGTTGACTTCTAAGCATAGCAATAATATTATAACCATATATTAAATACTCAAATCCACTAAGAATTCATTCAAGTACAATACTAATTATAGTTAATTAGTACAATGATTTAGTAGAACATCATTGGATTAAAAAAAATACTAAATACAGCCAAAATTAAGGAATAACTACTACATGTGGTTGAGGAAAAAGAGTACGTACGTGAGACACAGTTATCTTTAAGATATGCTGGAAGTTAATTATAATATAATTAATTAACTTATGACTAACCTGACAGTGTTGCCGTCGAGCTTGAACCCTTTGTCCCCAGACATAACTGGAGCACCATTTAGCCTTGGACCGAATGGAGGCTTCTGATTGGACGCTCGGTACTCGGTTCCCTCAGCTTTTGGCACAGGTGCAACAAACCTATCGATGTATTCAACGATCTTCAGCTCATCCAGATCAACCGCGACTGTTATTCCCTCCACTGGCCTAACGTACAAGTTTACACTATCTTTTTTGTAAAAACAATTAATCTTTATTGTTCTTTTAGTATTGGCCTCCCCAAACCACCCAACTGAAAAAGTACTACACACAACTTCGGACATATTAAGCCCTCTCTTTTTAATGGACTGGATAAAGGGTTTATATTTGAACGGGAGTTCAGTCGCAACAGATTGTTCTTCATTGTTAAGCAAGGGGTATCCATGTTTGTTATCAAATTCAGTTTTGGAAACTATGGAACGGATTGATATGTCGACTATGAGCTCTAGGGTTTTCATTTTGAGTCGTAAAACGACCAAGGCACGGCGAGGAAGAGGTGGCGGGGTTTTGGTGGGTTTTGATTGCCATGAGAGGACGGTGGACTTTTCGGGTTCATCTAGGCCTACGTATTGGTAGCTCAGGTTTTGAGAAGGGTAGGATTTTTGGACTATGGTTTTGACATGGATGAACTCGGATGGTGTTAGAGGGTCTAGAGGATGGCATGAGGTTGGTGATGACAAGGTGATGAAAATGGAGAGGATTACTAAGAGACTTGGTGCCAATCTTGATGCCATGGCATGCATATTACAATGTAAGTTTTAAGCTTCTTTGGTCCCATTAAATAAGAATTTGATCAGCAAGCTAGTATAGCAAAAGTGCTAGATGGAGAGTTTCGACCACTTTAAGATTTTGGAAACTTAAAAGCATAAACTTTAGTCATGATTTAGCCTTAGGGTCAGTTTGGGATTACTGTGTTTTTTTTTTTTTTAAACTGCTTCTGCTAATCTTAAGAATAATCAGCTGCAAAATAAAGCAATTGAGTGTTTGATAAATCTGTGATAAATTTTAATGCAAAAGTGATATAATTGTATTTAACAACAGAAATAGACATAATAGTGTGGGCGATGACGATGATAACGGTTGTAAGGCAATGGTTGTGATGGTGGTGGTGGGGGTGCCAATAAGGGGGTGTGGTGATTGGGCTATAGAGGTAACAATGTAGTAGGGGCGACGACAACGGCAGTTGTGGTGCCAGTGGTGGCGGTTGTGTTTATAGTGGCGGTGGTGGCTACTGTGGCGGCAACTGATAGGAGCATATTTATGCGACTTAGTTGGCTTGTTCTTGTGCATTTATGTCGTGTTTCCTTAGTTATTTTAATGTTTAAAGTCATTTTTGTGTGTTTTCAGATTTTATGGACAAAGTAGGCAAGAAGATGCATTTTGGAGCAAAATGGAGCTTGGAATGCATGTCACATATTTGGGCCAAAGTGGATGGACGAATTTGAGAACTAAAGAGTCCAAGAATGTGAAGAATTATGGTCCAAAAGATGAAGAACTCAGCCCAAAAATTTGTCACCCCAACTTGCCTTCATTGCCATGCAAAACAACATAGAATTCCCTTTGGATTCCCATGCCATGCTTGATCACTCTTGTCCCCTACATAATTTCTGATTTCATGCTTCAATTCATTTAATTATTACACTTAATTGCTTGATACCTCTTGTTCCCTTCACCCACAAAATTTTATACAACTTTCACAACCATAACATGCACCAATTGATGCTCCATCATTCACATTCGGAATCCTATGCCTTGTGTACCACATGTTGCTGCACCTTTGACCCATTTATTGACACATTTTCACCTCCATTTCCATCTCTATGCAATGTACACAATCATTCATGCCCCCTAGCTACAAGACCACTCCATTTTACCCTTCACACTTTGCATCATCACTTCATTTTTCACCCTTGGACCATTGCACACCACATACACTCTTTGCCGTGCATTCTCCCTAGCCTAACCTGATTCTCTAAGGTTTTTGGGGCCTATATATACATGTTTACACCCCTTGGCAAAGGGTTCACACTCTCATATTCACCATTCATCACAGAAATTCGTCCATACTCACCCTAGGTAGCAAAACACCCCAAAAACACCATTCTAGTGCCTAGAAAACATAACAGCCACTCCACCTTCTTCCACCCTCTTTGCCTAGTTCTCCACCACCCTCCAACCCTCAAACACTCCTCCACACTTACCCTAAACCTTTCCATACCATTCCCCATCCATTCTACATCATAAAACTACCCAAAAATCCGTCCACAAAGCAATCTGCCGCAAGCAAGCAAAGGAGAATTCTTGGATGCACTTGCTACCCAAGTTGGAGCATTTTAGGTGTTTTCTTTCCTTTGATTTTAATGTCTAATTTTATGTATCTTTGCCTTGTGAGTATGAGGAACTAAACCCCTCTTAGTTAGGGGGTGATTCGAAACCATGTTCATACTTGCAATATGATTTGATTACATCCAGTTGTGATTCATAAGTTGTGAATTCAATTTACTTATCCGATCGTATAAAAAATGATTTGTGTATGTTGGTTGAGAGTGCACGCTTAATTTTCATGCATGAATTTAACGCTAGAATATAAGGGAGTTTCACCTAATCGTTATGAACTTATATTCACAAGTAGTGAAGGTTGCTAGTCACAATCACGTTAAGTAAATTCTTGTCATAAGTTTCATGCAAATCATAGTAACGAGTGCCTCGTCAATGCTTATGTTTTTCATAGAACTTAATGATTCGTGCTTGTATCTCTATTATGCAATTCATGTAGGGAACTTGTAGGGAATGTTTTGGGTTGTCGTATGCAATCATCCAATCCAATAACTTGTGGAAAAACTGAGGGTTAATTAGTGCAATTCACGGTTAATTTGGGGCGTTGAGTATTCATAGCTTATCGAAAAGCAACTGGAAATCGTTTTGTATGCAAGTGTGACATGTGTGGAGAAGAACCTCCTAGCTAGCCTTCCATCCATAAGTTTCATTCAAATTCATTTTACAATCTGTTTTGATTCACTTAAATTTGTCTAAGAATTTGTTTACTTTGTTCTTGTCTTAATTTAATTATTTTCGTCCAAAATCAACCTCATCTTATTTCTTTGAGTCATATTAATTAGAACTTGTCTTATATTATGTTTTTAAGTGTTTTAGTTCATTAGAAAACCAAAATTCGTCCAAGTTTGTGTTAGAGTCCCAAAACTGCCCAGATTGTGTGTTTAAGGTAGTTTTGAGTGTTTAGGGGCTGTTTTGAGTCTTTTGGTTTGTTTTAGTGTTTTAAAGTATAGTTTTGCATTCTTTGAGTCTAGTTAGTGTTTTAAACTTTGTTTTTACGTTTTCAAGTCAGTTTCCAAGTGATTTAGCAATCCCTCCTAATCCCCGGCCTAGAACGATCCCTACTTACATACTTTACTACAATTGATAAAAAGAGGGTTTAATTTGTGTGCTTATATATTTCGCATCAAATTTTTGGCGCCGTTGCCGGGGATTAGCAACTTTGCTAATCTCTTGGATTGTTTTCTTTCGAATTATTGTATTTTGTTTAAGTTTCTGTTTAAGTTGCTAATTTGTTTTGTTTTCTTTGTTTTTAGGTACTAGTTTATGACCCGTAGCTCACAACCTGTTCGTGAGCATATCTCCGACTTTGACGGTGATTTTGAGAGGACTTTGAGAATGAATAAGAAATTGCAAGAGTCTAATCCTCCTAGTCCCGAGCCTGAATTAGAAGAGCAAGAAGTTGAGGTTGAAGAGAAGGTCACGGCACAAGTGGGTGGAGAAGAGCAAGGTATAGCCATGGACAACCGTACGCTCAAGGAGCTTGCCGCCTCGGGTTTGGATAATGCCGCACCATTGTGTATCCAATATCCCATGGCTGCTCAAGGTAAAACCGAAGAGTTCGAGTTAAAGTCAAGTTTGCTCCACCACATTCCAAAGTTCCATGGGCTGTCCATGGAGGATCCGAACAAACATTTGAAAGAATTTGAAGTGGTGTGCTCAAGTATGACTCCGGTTACCGTTGACGGAAGTATTTTAAAGATGAAGGCTTTTCCATTCTCTTTAATGGACAAAGCCAAGGATTGGTTATACGAGTTGGCTCCCGGTACAGTTACATCTTGGGAGAGTATGAAGAGGGCGTTTCTGGAGAAGTTTTTCCCAACTTCTCGCATCATTCTTCTTCGTAAAAAAATAAGTGGAATTCAACAAGATGAAGGTGAGTCTTTTCCTACATATTATGAACGATTTAAATCACTTGTTGCTTCTTTTCCACAGCATCAGATGAAGGAGGAATTGCTTTTGCAATACTTCTACGAAGGGCTCCTACCACTAGAACGTCAAATGCTCGATGCCTCGGCGGGTGGAGCATTGGTAGACAAAACGCCCATGGCTGCAAAAATCTTGATTGCTAATCGAGCATTGAACGCTCAACAATACGAGGGTGTAGGCCAAAGAGGACCCCCACGGCAACAAGTGCATGAGGTAAGTTCCACTTCCAATATTCAATCTCAGTTAGCTAATCTTACTTCTCTTGTTTCACAGATGGCCGAGGGAATGAAGATTCAAGGACCCATGGTGTGTGGCGTATGTTCTATCCAAGGACATGCATCCGAAAAGTGTCCTCAACTCATTGAGAATGGTGGATGGGAGAACGCTAATGTCATTGGGTTTCAAAGCCAAAATCAGCCAAGACATGATCCATATTCCAACACGTATAATCCGGGGTGGAGAGACCATCCAAACTTCAAATGGAGAGAGCCACAACAAGCCCAACCACAAGGAGGCTTTAGGCAACAACCCCCGGGCTTCTACAACAAACCATACGCACCCCCTCAAGTCCAACCACAATCTGCCCCAAATAATTCAGGTAATGCTTTGGATAATGATACACTTGTTAAGTTACTAACCACTTTGACTAATGGGCAGGAAAATCAAAACAAAAGAGTGGACCAACTAGAGAAACAAATGGGGCAGATTGCCGACGTTGTTGGGCAGATTAGAGACCAAGGAAGGCTTCCTAGTTCTACCATTCCAAACCCGAAGGGAGGCTTTAAAAGTGTAAAGGCCATACTCTTGAGAAGTGGAAAAGAGATTGGGGCAGGTTCTTCATCAAAAACAGGTCACAAAGAGGATGAAAAACTTCAATTTGAGGAGGAGGAAGCATGCCCACCCACGGCAAAGGTGGACACACCTATGCCGCAAGCCCCCATGGCTCCAAATCTGTCCAATTCATCCAATAAGGGTAAGAATGTGTTAAATTCAATTCCGACTAATGTTTTTCCTTTGAATGTCCCCTTTCCTAGCAGATTTTTGCAATCAAAGAACGAAGAGGAGGAAAAAGATGTTCTAGAGACATTTAGAAAGGTGCATGTCAACATTCCCCTCCTTGATGCCATAAAGCAAATCCCGAAGTATGCCAAGTGTTTAAAGAAGCTTTGTACAACAAAGAAACGTGTCCGGGAGAAAGAGGTGGTACATGTAAGTGAGATTGTCTCCGCCATCTTGCAACATAAACTACCCCCCAAATGCAAAGATCCGGGGAGTTTTACAATTCCGCGTGTCATTGGTAATACCCGTTTCAAATCTGCCATGCTTGATTTAGGTGCTTCTATAAATGTTATGCCATATTCCATTTATGCATCTATGAACTTAGGAGCATTGAAAAATGATGGTGTAATCATACAATTGGCCGATAGATCTAACGCTTATCCAAAGGGAGTTTTGGAAGACGTTTTAGTGCAGGTTGATCATTTAATCTTCCCGGCGGATTTCTATGTCCTCGAAATGGATGAATCGGACCATGCCCCTTCATTGCCCATCCTCATTGGAAGGCCATTCATGAAAACGGCTCAAACGAAGATTGATGTGGCCAAAGGATTAGTCACTATGGCATTTGGTGGTGACATGATTAGTTTTAAAATTTCTGAATCCATTGAGACTCCTAATGTTGTTCATTCTTGTTGTGCCATTGATAAAATTGAAAAGATAGGATTGGACCGTTCAGCACCAAGCACAAAGGATGCATCAACAACCATGCAAGACGAGGGAATTGGAGTGGAGTACAAGGACCATACAACCACTGCCCTCACAGTGCTCAAATTGGCCGAAAGCACCATGGGGAAGAATGTTCACATTGCTACCACTTCATCACATCACATAGGTAAGCCACCTAATCCAAATCCAATTCCCATTAAAGTTGATAGGTGGTTCCCTTCTTTGGTGCAGATACCCAAGCAGATCCCCGACGGTGGGCACAGGAACGTGAACCTTAGGCAACACAACACACCCATCAACAAACATCACTATCCATTTTCGTTCAAGGATGCAATGTATGAGAGCTTTGTAGAACAAGATGTGGAAGAGACAACCCACTATGCCGTGGGTTCCCATGAAGGTTGATCAAGGTGTTCATCGTCCGGCTGGAAGACGTTAAAGCAAGCGCTTTAAAGGAGGCAACCCTTTTATTCTGCTTGATGGTCAATTTTATTACTTGTTTAATTATTTTTGGTTGTGACTTTCTATTTTGAAACATTAACAAATATGCAAAGGATTTTAACATTAAACTTCGTGGAAATGAACAGCAAACTGGGAAATAAAGAAACATAGCATAATACAAGAGGGAGCCTTCACAAAGGCTGCTTGGGAGAGGTCGCAGTAGTCGGCGGAGTTGCAGTAGTCGGCGGAGTCTCAGCAGTCGGTGGGGCCACGGAAGGAGGAGGTATCGGAGGTTGATCAGTTGAAGCTTCACTACGCGGTGCCGCCCCAGAAGACGAAGGCAGATGCAGTTGGAACAAACCCACAAACCTCCGGTGATCAAGTAAAATCTGACCATCAGTTTCCTGCAGCTGGTCAATTTTCCTCTTCATGTTTGTGGCATAATTGTGTGCAAGCTTGTGCAATTGTTTATTTTCATGCTTGAGTCCTCTAATCTGCTCTTTGAGACTCTGTATTTCAGCCGCCAACGATTCAACGTGACGGGTTCGAGCAAATAGGCGTTGGGCCATGTTGGACACAGAACCCGCACACTGCACGCTAAGAGCCAGAGACTCCTTAACCGCCAATTCATCAGACCGTTTAGCGAGCAGTCTGTTATCTCTGGGGGTGACAAGGTTCTGGGCCACCACCGCAACGGTCATGTCATTTTTCATCACCGAATCCCCAACGGTCAGAGGACCAGTAGGGGATATGAGGGACGGGCGCCATATGTTGTCTGGAGAATGAGGGGCTGCTTCTTCACCAAGGTTCAAGTCAAAACGACGGTCGGAAGGGCCAGACATTTTTCAGAGGTGTTAAAGAAATAGGAGATCGGACAAGTCAAGATCGTAGAAGTGCAAAACGGGAGTTTTTACAGGCAGAAATTCAAGAGTGCTTTGAACGTCCTGCATACCTCTATAAAAATCAGCACGCGATGGGATTTCAGAGATCGAAGAGGTGAGCTCAGAAATCGAAGAAGCCATTCGGAGATCGAAGAGGCGCCAGCTTTCTCAAAAGTTGGGCTTGTTCACAAACCACCAATTCCAGATACCGAAGAGTGTCAACTGTCTCAGCCTCGTCAGCACCCATCACACGCAACTCAGCTTTGCGAAAATTACGAGCAGTCTGTCGAAACACCGATTCCAACCATCTGTCTCTCTCAGCCTCGTCAGCACTTGTCACATGCAATCTCTGCCCTCAACGAAGCTCAGAACTCGAAGCGTAAATTCCGGATATTAAAGAGGCCTCTGCTTTATCGAGACGTGTCAGCATCTGTCAATTTGCACATCTGCGTTGCGTAAATCACGCGCAATCTGTCGAAATTTTTTGGAGAAGCGGAATGCACGTGAAAACTACTGTTAAATTATCCCAGGCTTGCCGACACGAGTAATGGAACAATGCCTTCCCAGCCATTAAGAAAATTCTATAAATGCTGAACTTCAAAGTGAAGCAGTCTCACCCAACTTTCAGCCTCACTTAACCCTTCATCCTCTCTGAAATGGCTTTCCAACAAACCCTCTCAAGTCACTCTGTATTTTTCATCCACTGGGATACCCCTGCAAACAACTCATCCAGAGCACAAGTATTTCATATCATAAAGGTTGAGAGCACGAGTATCTCATATCATGCTTTCTCCCTGTCCTTTCTCCAGCCAGCACCTGCTCTCGAGTACTCATCATCTTATGCTTCCGCTTCGTCTCTCACGTATAAGGGAAGTGAAGATGATACCTCGAAGCATGTGGAGACAACGTGCTGATTCATCCTCAACTAGGGACAAGGAGAAAGAAAGCAAGAGGTGGGCACTTGGAAAGATTGAAGAAAAAAACAGACCAACACCTTTACCTCGTGCCCGCCCGTCGTGCAGAAGAAACAAGCAGAGAAGAATGCAGCTTGCACAATCAACCCAGCACAAGGAGTCTAAGATGAAGAACTAAAGAAGCTGCCACATCTGCTTGGAGAACAAATAAGGAACTGCAACGTCACCAAAGAGCAAAGCTTCGCTGTACAATTCCAATCCAGTTCAAGATCAAAGCTGTGGAAAGTCAACAAGATCAACTATCTCCAAAACCAGATTTGCGTTCTTAAACTCTACTCTGTCTGGTTTTTACTTTGCCATATTTGTCATGTTTATTTGTCGTTTGTTATTTGCTTGTTTTTTGTGTGAGTATATGCTTGAAACATTGAGGACAATGTTTGATTTAAGTGTGGGGGGTAACCATTGTTTTGCATGAAATTCGTAGAAATTTATCACCCATTACTTCTAGTGTTGTTCCTTGTTGTTTTAAGTATTTTTAAGCTGTTTTGGAGTGTTTCAGTGTGTTTTGACATAAAAATCCGAAAATTCATACAAATTTGAAAAATTGTTTTTGAAAATCCAAAAAAGAGTTGTTTTTGTGCGCTTATTTGTGTCTTAGGGTACCTTCCAACACAATGATGAGGATTCGATTTGTAATTGCATGACTGTTAAAGAGAGTTATAAACATGGATGAAAGTTTGATTTACTCTTTATTTATGCGTGGTTGTGGTTATAACTTTTGAAATCACATGTAATCATAAAAGAAAAAATTAGTTTTTGTAACATGCTTGAAGGAAAGAACTCAAACTAACGCTACAACCTTGTGAGACTTGAGCTTAAACGTTTATTTGGAGAGTTAAAATCTGTGCATTCTTGTTTTCTAAAGTCGTTGCATGATCTCATTATTCTTTGCTTGGTTATTACTTAGAAGGCGTTTCATCATTTAGTTCCAAATGCTAGAACTCATGCCTATTTCATTCAAAGCATGCTATTGATTTGCATAAAACATATTCAAGATGAAGTTGTGTAGTTACCACCACCAAAGCCAAACTGCCATGTATCCCATATCGTTATATGTTTAAGTTAACCCCATTGAGCCTTGATAGCCTACATTCTTTGTTAAACCACATTATCCTTACCTAGCCTAGTTTAGGACCATCCATACCCTTATTCTTGAAGCATAGTAAAGCATGATTCAAATTGAATTTCTTTTGATTAATGTATGGCAGAAAACAAGTGTGGGGGAAGTGTGAGTTATTATGCTTGTTGAAAAGAAAAGAAGAGTTGAGAAAAAAAAAAAAAAAAAAAAAGGAGTTGAAAAATATGCGAAAAAGAGTTTTAAAGTGCTGCTCGTTGAAGAAAGGGTCCAAAACATAGAATTCAGCCCTAAATATTGCTTGAATTTTCCCTTCGTGTCTAAAAGCTGATTTCTGCAATCTAAGTGAATTCTAAGTTTCAATTTCATTACTTTACTTGCTATTGCTTTAAGAACGATTGTTATCCTTATCCTTCATTTGTTAGCCATCACCCCAAGCCCCGTTACAACCCTTAACTTCATCTTGAGTGTCATGCGTTTCAATATGTGGAGTTTGAAATTGATATGAGCATATGGTGTCACTGGTTCTCGCATCTAAGTAGTAGCATTCCATTCATGAGATCATATCTAAACATGCTTATTGACTCCAGAAATTGCTTTCTTTGTGATACATATATGTGAGCGTTCGTTTTCATATCTACATCAATCTTCTCACATATAACTAGTATAGGGTGTGTAGTTAGAAAATCTGAGTGAAAATTGAGTGCATATCTTGTAAGGAATTGAGTGATTTCTCTAAGGCATGTTACTACATCAAAAACATTATTTTAATCGATTAATTGTGAACAAGTAAGTGGTGACTATGATTAAGTACGTGCTTAAGTGTGAAGATGACTCAAATCTGTAGGGATAATAATTTTTAACATGTCATGTGCATTGGAAATCCCTGAGGCAAATGTTGGAAGGTTTAGGTTGTGTTTTTTTTTTTACTTTGTTTCGTTTTATCTCTTTGTTTTGCTCGAGGACTAGCAAAAGCTAAGTGTGGGGGAATTTGATAGGAGCATATTTATGCGACTTAGTTGGCTTGTTCTTGTGCATTTATGTCGTGTTTCCTTAGTTATTTTAATGTTTAAAGTCATTTTCGTGTGTTTTCAGATTTTATGGACAAAGTAGGCAAGAAGATGCATTTTGGAGCATTTTAGAGCAAAATGGAGCTTGGAATGCATGTCACATATTTGGGCCAAAGTGGATGGACGAATTTGAGAACTAAAGAGGCCAAGAATGTGAAGAATTATGGTCCAAAAGATGAAGAACTCAGCCCAAAAATTTGTCACCCCAACTTGCCTTCATTGCCATGCAAAACAACATAGAATTCCCTTTGGATTCTCATGCCATGCTTGATCACTCTTGTCCCCTACATAATTTCTGATTTCATGCTTCAATTCATTTAATTATTACACTTAATTGCTTGATACCTCTTGTTCCCTTCACCCACAAAATTTTATACAACTTTCACAACCATAACATGCACCAATTGATGCTCCATCATTCACATTTGGAATCCCATGCCTTGTGTACCACATGTTGCTGCACCTTTGACCCATTTATTGACACATTTTCACCTCCCTTTCCATCTCTATGCAATGTACACAATCATTCATGCCCCCTAGCTACAAGACCACTCCATTTTACCCTTCACACTTTGCATCATCACTTCATTTTTCACCCTTGGACCATTGCACACCACATACACTCTTTGCCGTGCATTCTCCCTAGCCTAACCTGATTCTCTAAGGTTTTTGGGGCCTATATATACATGTTTACACCCCTTGGCAAAGGGTTCACACTCTCATATTCACCATTCATCACAGAAATTCGTCCATACTCACCTTAGGTAGCAAAACACCCCAAAAACATCATTCTAGTGCCTAGAAAACATAACAGCCACTCCACCTTCTTCCACCATCTTTGCCTAGTTCTCCACCACCCTCCAACCCTCAAACACTCCTCCACACTTACCCTAAACCTTTCCATACCATTCCCCATCCATTCTACATCATAAAACTACCCAAAAATCCGTCCACAAAGCAATCTGCCGCAAGCAAGCAAAGGAGAATTCTTGGATGCACTTGCTACCCAAGTTGGAGCATTTTAGGTGTTTTCTTTCCTTTGATTTTAATGTCTAATTTTATGTATCTTTGCTTTGTGAGTATGAGGAACTAAACCCCTCTTAATTAGGGGGTGATTCGAAACCATGTTCATACTTGCAATATGATTTGATTACATCCAGTTGTGATTCATAAGTTGTGAATTCAATTTACTTATCCGATCGTATAAAAAATGATTTGTGTATGTTGGTTGAGAGTGCACGCTTAATTTTCATGCATGAATTTAACGCTAGAATATAAGGGAGTTTCATCTAATCGTTATGAACTTATATTCACAAGTAATGAAGGTTGCTAGTCACAATCACGTTAAGTAAATTCTGGGCATAAGTTTCATGCAAATCATAGTAACGAGTGCCTCGTCAATGCTTATGTTTTTCATAGAACTTAATTATTCGTGCTTGTATCTCTATTATGCAATTCATGTAGGGAACTTGTAGGGAATGTTTTGGGTTGTCGTATGCAATCATCCAATCCAATAACTTGTAGAAAAACTGAGGGTTAATTAGTGCAATTCACGGTTAATTTGGGGCGTTGAGTATTCATAGCTTATCGAAAAGCAACTGGAAATCGTTTTGTATGCAAGTGTGACATGTGTGGAGAAGAACCTCCTAGCTAGCCTTCCATCCATAAGTTTCATTCAAATTCATTTTACAATCTGTTTTGATTCACTTAAATTTGTCTAAGAATTTGTTTACTTTGTTCTTGTCTTAATTTAATTATTTTCGTCCAAAATCAACCCCATCTTATTTCTTTGAGTCATATTAATTAGAACTTGTCTTAGATTATGTTTTTAAGTGTTTTAGTTCATTAGAAAACCAAAATTCGTCCAAGTTTGTGTTAGAGTCCCAAAACTGCCCAGATTGTGTGTTTAAGGTAGTTTTGAGTGTTTAGGGGCTGTTTTGAGTCTTTTGGTTTGTTTTAGTGTTTTAAAGTATAGTTTTGCATTCTTTGAGTCTAGTTAGTGTTTTAAACTTTGTTTTTACGTTTTCAAGTCAGTTCCCAAGTGATTTAGCAATCCCTCATAATCCCCGGCCTAGAACGATCCCTACTTACATACTTTACTACAATTGATAAAAAGAGGGTTTAATTTGTGTACTTATATATTTCGCATCAGCAACGATGGTAGTGGCAGTTGTGGTTGTAGTGGTAGTGGTGGCGAATATGGTTATGGCGGTGGTTGTAGTGGTGGTGGTGGTGCGCGGCTATGGTGTTGTAGTGGTGGCAACAATGATGGTGTAATGACAGGTGGCGGTGGTCACTTTGTTCTCCAAGGATAAAATGTGTCTTGAAGGATAAATAATGTTATTTTTTAAGATTAATGAGCTTTTTATAGGAATTAAAAATATTCATTAAAGCAGCTTTAAAAAGCAACCTACAAACTACTTTTAAAAGTTGCTGGCTGAATGTCATTGCTATTAAAATAAACAGGATATTTTATTTTTACCAAACACTTTTTTATTGATTGACTTTAACATAAAGCAGTTTTTGGTAAATAAAATACCAAATTAAACCTTAATCTAATTAACACGTAGGGTGTGAGTAAAACTATTTGATAATCATGCTCTCTTTTTGTCATGTCTCTCAGAAAAAGTATTATGAATATATATGATTTTGTTAAAAGGAATTAACTTGGAGTTCACATCTCATCAACCAAGTCATATGGTTTAAAGCATTTTTCAATAAATTTGTAACATTCTAATTCTAACTTGAGAAAACATAAGGTTTTATTTATTGTAGGGTCGTGGCGTTAATTAGGTAGATTTTGTTTTCCTGTAGACACTAATGGACAGTACTAACATGATATATAGGGGCAATGTAACACCGAAGATCGAATGGAGGATACATCTATCCCTAGGACGTGTTTAATGGAAGGGATTCCGGCCCTTTTTTATTTATCTTTTATTTTATTTATTTATATACAAATAGGGATTAGTTGTTGAGCTCACACCACATCGAACTTTAACGATCCGAACCGTTTATTTTTCAAGTTGCACCACATAGATCATCCTTACAAAATATTAGCCAAATTGGAAAATATTTAAAACATCTAATTGAGTGTTGGATAGTGGCCAAATTAGTGGCCAAGTGGCCAAAAGCATATAATAAAAAATGAAGGACATAATGATGTGGGAACATTATTATGAGGAGACCAATGATGATGTTTGTAAATGAATGATTATTCCTTTACTTTGGATTTTTTATTGAATGCTTTTGTATGGATAAAGGTTGCAGCCGAATATAGGAGATGGGGGGGAGCTGCATCAAATGAGAGCCATACCAGGGAGAGCGTTCGGCTCTCCCATTTGAAACAGTGCTGCTCCTTTCCATTTGTTTGTAATCCCTTTTTGTTAGTAATCCCTCAATCAAAGATGTTGCTGCTACATGTTGTGTAGCTTTTGGGAGAGATGGTATTTGATATGTGTCCATCTTCTCCAATTTGTTCTTTGTGAGAGTGAGAGCTATTGGGTGTATGTGGGATTTAGGTTTGAGAGTTAAAACTCTATTGTAATCTCCATTTGAATTAGTGGAATTTTCTCGCCGTCTCGGAACTGGACGTAGGCTTACGCCGAACCAGTATAAATCTGTGTCATTTGGATTATTTGTCTTATCATATTTTGCCGTTGTTGCTTATTGGTTTCATATTTGACGCTTCCGCACAACATTGAGTTCAAAGAAATTAAAGAATACTTTGTTCTCTAAAAAATGATGCAATTTCAACGTGATAATTAAATAGATAAATAGTTTCAGATTAAATAGAATTTTGTAAGGATGATATATGAATCGAGACTTACAAAATCGTTGATTCGGATTACTACAATTTGATATAAAGTAAGTCCTACAACTAGTCCCAACTTTTACCAAAAAATAGGAGTGTAGATCGTAAATATATGCTCAAAGTTCACTTCAAATGCATGTGAACAAAATACACACACTGCTGGATTGTACTCACATTCTATTTCTTATCCTCTCACATGATACGTATAGTAGAGCAAGACAATCTTATCCCTCATTAGGTGTGAGTGTGATTAGAGCAACTCCAGCGTATCAAAGGTCTCTTAGGGCAACTTCCTATTGAATCCCTTCCGGTGAACAATAACTGCATTTACTAAACTGTAATTGTCTTTTGCATCTTCACTTCTAATTGAATAACCATGACAATGGGTAATAAAATATTAGTATTTTTATTTTATAAAATAATACAAAATAATTTTATTTGTAATTTTGAATAAAATTTTTAATCGTTCTCGTTGCGCCACATGTTATTATCCGAAAATACAATTTTTGGTGATAGATTTTGATAAGATTTTTATCCAATGTCGTCGTGCCACGTGTCGTTACCTTTTTAGAATCGTTAATGATAGATTTCTGATAAGATTTTTAACCAATCACGTCACGCCACGTATCATAATCTGTTTACAATCTTTGTGGATAGATTTCGATTAGATTTTTAACGAATAATAACATGCGACGTGTCATCCTTTCTTTTTCCTTTATATAACCCACCATCTATCCACGTGGCATTACCTTTATGAAGTGTTGGCTGGTATTAGGGAATTTGTCCATATAAGAAATTTTTGCTTTCCGTAATTCCTCCAAAAACACATCAAGTGGAGACAAATTAACAGAGTCAAGCTGCAAGAGAAGCTAAATGCCACAGAATCAAAAGCTAATTGTCCACATTGATGGGATGGAGCCGATCGATATGTCAGTATCGACCTGGTACAGTAGGACCTTGAAGGGATGGAGCCTGTCTATATGTCACAGTATAGGTACGAGCCCTACTCAAATCTACTCCCTATGCATAGCTGTTATATTTAACCTTTAGCATAAAGTGAGAGTATGAATTTGAATTAAATTCGCGATCACTGTGAATGGTGGAAACATAAATCAGAATAACCTGTAAAACAACAAAAACTTGTGAGCAAGCGTAAGATCGAGAAATGTGCCGATCAAAGGCTCTCCGACGATCAAATTAATAAGCAAATATAAGACTTAAGTAGTGAGCAAGAGAATTAGAGCGTGATGAATGCATTACCAGAGGTGAATTCTAGAAGGATGTAGGAGAGAGACCTTTTTAAGATAGAATCCTTGTTCTAAGCCGGAAGATTCCTAGAGGATATCTTGAAGTAGATATTTCATCATCTATAGAAGTGTGATTAATTGTAGTTGCTAGGGATTTTGCTACACATGTGAACGGGCTAAAAACTCCTATAATACTTGCAAGAATTACAAGGTTGTTGAAGTATAAATGGATCTCGCAAGGTCGTTCTCCACATGGATTATTAAATAATTCAAAACTGTTGATGCACAAAACCGGAGATCTTGGAACAACGTAAATCCGTCCGTGAATCTGCAAGAAATGTAAATAACACAAGATGTATCGTGGTTCACCCCAATGTTTGGGCTACGTCCACACTGATATTGTATTTCTCTATTTGTGAGAGGATTGAGAGGAAGAGGGTGAGGGTATGGCCTTAGAATTGGCCTCTCTGAATGAAGAGAGTGAGGGGTCCTTTTATAAAATAAAGACTCCTCACTTATTACATATTTGCCCATTCCTTTATTACATAATTACATTTGAGTTTCCCGAGTATTTATACGAGATCTAAATACGGAGGCCCTAAGTATGGTATAAACAGTAGTCCCCCAAGTCTTCAGTTAAGAGAGTCTTTTGGCTGAAGACTTGAAATTCAGTCCATGTTTGGGCCAAAGTAACTAGATGTCGTTTAGAACTGATACTCGATATGAGGCGGTGCCCAATCTGAAATGATGCTCAACCAGAAGTAGCACATATTGCGAGGCTGCTCTACTTGTGGCTTATGTTGCCTTGGTTAGCTCGACTTGTAGCGTTGAAGGTGAGGGAGTCATTTTTATAGAATAAGGGCTCACTCCTCAATACAAAAAACGATGGGCTAGAGTTGGTGCTCGCGGCGAGGCAGTTGCTCAGCAGGCGGCGATGCTCTCTAATGATGGTAAGGGAGTCCCTTTTATAGAATAAGGGATTGCTCCTCAATACATAAATGATGGGTTAGGAGTGATGCTCGCGGTGAGGCGGTTGCTCAGTAGGCGGCGATGCTCTCTAATGATGATGAGGGAGTCCCTTTTATAAAATAAGGGCTCGCTCCTCAGTACATAAATATTGGGTGCTCTCTAATGAAAGTGAGGGAGTCCCTTTTATAGAATAAGGGCTCGCTCCTCAATACATAAATAATGGGCTAAGTCCCCCAAGTATTTTTCATGAGGCTCAGTTGAGGCCCAATATATGGTACATAATGTAGTCCCCCAAGTCTTCAGTCGGTCTGTTGGCTGGAGGCTTCAAATTCAATCCATGTATGGGCCGAAATGACGGTTGTTTGGAGGCGGTCTTTGTAGACCATGCACTGAAGTTTTATAGGTGAAGCTTTGCAAGTTGAAGCTTTGAAGCTAGAGCTCTGTAAATGAAGCTTTTGAAGCTAGAGCTCTGTAAAATGAAGCTTTTGAAGCTAGAGCTCTGTAAATGAAGCTTTTGAAGCTGATTGACATGAGTGATGCTCATGAATGCTTATGTTGATTGACATGAGTGATGCTCATGGATGTTGACATAAGTGATGCTCATGTATGATTGACATGAGTAATGCTCATGTATGATTTTGAAGTACTGGATGTACTTTTGATCACCTGGTTGGTGGTAATAACGGCAGGATGCCGAATAATTTTTTTGTAGTACTGGACGTATCACCTGGTTGGTGATAATAGAGGGCTTGGCTCTTTTAGACATATGGGCCTTTGCCCTCCACATAACATTCCAGGCTATTATTTTGGGTTTGCCGTTTTTTTTATTTATTTTTTTATTACCCTCTAATGGAGTTTATACAGATGTCTGCAAAAGATAAGAAAAGTAAATTACATCATTCAAAAAATAAATCCGACCATCTGCTCAATGGGTCACGCCCATAATTCCCTTGCCATCCTCACCACAATTATGTCTTTTTCTTTTTCTATTATTTTCCTTCTCCTTTTTCTTTTTCTTTAACATCATGGTGTCGTCTGTGAAGAGTGGGAACATGATGAAAGTTGGTGGGCATCTTCTGCGCTGTCATCGTGCCAAGTTGATTCCCTTAATCAACTTGGAGCTTGGGCTGCTGTGCATTAGTGGGTAGCCATGTTTTCTGCTTTTTTCTCTTTTGGCAGCCTGGTCATTGCTTTTGCTTTTCTCTTTTGGCAGACTCAGCAGTGCATCTCTCAAAATATTTGCATCAATGAACCCACTTCTGTCCCGGTTGAACCTCTCAAATATTCCCTTAATCAACTTGGAAGACTGTAAAACAGTGCAGCGAATTCCTTAGGCCAGATCTTCCTCGCGTTGGAGGAACCTTTGACCTCTGCTTCATGATCTTCTTCTCCCTCTGAATCTGAACCACCTTAGGTCATTTCACGAACCGGGTCGGATTATTTTCACGGGCCGTCAGGCACATGCAGGTGACTTGGACGGAGCTCCGTGATTTGGGGAGGAGATCTACGGCGGGGAAGTGAGAGGCGGTGCGGTCTAAGAGGCTGCTGGTGGTGCTGCGCGCTGAATGGTCTGGAGGACTATAACCTGGATGAGCACCCATTGTTGGGTTAGGAGACAGGCCGGGAGCATGAGAAGGAACGGGAGCAGAATGTTGGGCAGATACTGGGGCCGAATGCGTGTCGACACGGTCTCTGTTGGAAAGAGAGAACGCCAGACCTGAATCGTGTGCGCTCTCCTTTATCGCATTTAATCGATTTGGGAACATTTGGGATGGTAATCCCACCGGGAAGAATAATATCGCGACCTCCATCGTCATCGATTTCAATCAATCGAGCAGTGTGAGACTCCCCTTTACAGTACTTGAGCTGTAAATCAGTGGACATATTGTATCCACGCCCAATGGATGCAATTGCAATCTCGACAGCTTCTGGAGCTGGAGCCTTAAGCGCCATTGCTCTGCACATCGCTCTCGTTCACCAAATCAAGATTTAAATGTCAAAATTTGAATTGAATTTGTGAAAGTTGACGAGGATTCAATACACTTTTTTGAGGTGAAACAGAGAGGGAATCGAGCTGCAACGCCGTCGTTGGATTGTGCAAAAACTTGGCTGTGAGATGCCAGGATGTCGACGGAGATAGTATTGTTCCACCTCGAAAAGGAAAAGTGAAATCTTATGACAAGAAAACACATCTTGGAGCTCTGCCCGTAAGTGTCATCGTCCCTTGGTGGACGATCCCTTGGTGGGCTGTCGTTGACGGAGATAGTATTGTTCCACCTCGAAAAGGAAAAGTGAAATCTTATGACAAGAAAACGCATCTTGGAGCGCTGCTCGTAAGTGTCATCGTCCCTTGGTGGACGGTCCCTTGGTGGGTTGTCGGAGCCTACGACAAGGCAGAATCGAGCTGCAACGTCGTTGTTGGATTGTGCAAAAACTTGGCTCGAATAGTGGACTAACTGGGTTTTCGAATGAGAGAGAAACCCTAGTCACACAGACAGAGAAGAGAGAGGAGTCAAACGAATGAGTGAAAAGCAAGAGAGTGATGAGAGAGAGTGAGAGAGAGAGCTTGTTTTTTTTTTTTTTTTTTTTTTGCAGTGACTGTGCAGGTGTTTGTTTCTTGGTTTCTGCAGATTCACGGCAGAAGTGAGAAAATGAAAGAGAACCGACACAACTTTTCGTATCTATTACCACAGACGACGCCAAATGTTGATGCACAAAACCGGAAGTCTTGGAACAACGTAAATCCGACCGTGAATCTACAAGAAATGTAAATAACATAAGATATATCATGGTTCACCCCAATGTTTGGGCTACGTCCACACTGATATTGTATTTCTCTGTTTGTGAGAGGATTGAGAGGGTGAGGGTATGGCCTTAGAATTGGCCTCTCTGAATGAGGAGAGTGAGAGGTCCTTTTATAGAATAAGGACTCCTCACTTATTACATATTTGCCCATTCCTTTATTACATAATTACATTTGAGTCCTCTGAGTATTTATACGAGATCTAAATACGGAATCCCTAAGTATGGTATAAACAGAAACAAACCAAATTCCAATTAATGATTGTAAAGTATAACTTGATGAGTGATTTTTATGGACTAATTTAATAAAACAAATTTAACTAATAAAAATAAGACAATCTGCAATATTAAAACTAGAGGGAAAAGAAAACAGTTTTGGGAGAAATCAAATTAAAAAAACACTAAAGTTCCACCATCACCTAGCAATCCTATGAACTTTTACCAATTACTTATGATCTACACATGCCACTTTGAAGGTTAGATTTTCCTAATTCATATTCTACTTGGAACCTCCAACATAGAACGTATATCTAACATGCAACCCGTCTGGACATTTGGATCAAATCTAAACATGGAAGACTCATTATGCTTTATGAAAACCCTTTGAAAAATCATGCAACCCTTAAGACGTGGTGTTCATCCTAAGTGAAATTACAATTATTAATCACAAGAAGTCAACGTTAATTTCAAGGAACATTCCGACCAAAATTGTATCAAATTACTTTTCTAAAGATCCTAATGGTGATCAGGCATTAAGACAATTAGATAGTTTTAATCCCGATGATTAATAATTCAAAGTATGCATGCAATCAATCATAAACAATTAAATAAAAATCACATATTCATGCTAAGGCTCAAGGCTTCGCCCTAGCAAAAGAAATTAGTTACGCATATTTACAATTAAAATCAGAGAAAATATTATTAAGAAAAGGATTGAAAGCACCTTCAAGTAGAAAAACTCCAAAAACCCTAGCAATTCTCTATGTCTCCAAAATTGCATAAAAGAAAGCGTAAAGAAAAACGGTAGACAGCAAAACAATATATATGCTAAGCCCCCCCCCCCCAACAAACCCTAAAAACAGGTCCTTTATTCCCACTAGGAAACTAAAAATAATAATAAAATAAAATAGGAAACATAACCCTAAATTAAATGGTAAAATTTGCCTAAAATATGAACATCCACGTTTTGGACCCATAAGCTGCTCCAAAACTGGCCCAATATAGCTAGATTTAATGTTTGGAATATTCTGAACACTTCTCCAGAAGGCCACGAAACCATCCGAGATCATCTTGGGCTCCAAAAATGCAATTTAAGCCCAAAAACATCATTTTCCAACACCGCGCATCTCTCCTTTATTTTATCTCTAGAAAATAACCGCTTGGTGGAAAAATCCTAAATTTTGATACAATCAAGCTAAGTGACTCACAAATGTCATCCAATTGGAATTACTCTAAAATTCGTCCATTTGGTTCTGTTTTGCTCCAGAGAAAGTCGAAAGTCCTATATTGAAAATACAATTCAAAGTATCAAAATTCTTCCAAAATATACTAAGAATAGAGTAAAATATATAATATAAAATCTACTCATCAGCAGTGCCCACTAATTCCTAGATTGTAGGAACTCCAAGACATAGAGGATTTGGCTAATTCTAACCCAGATCAGATGTCCGTATCTTGCGAAACAAGCATGGTCGCTTGGACTTCACCTGTTGCCCGATGACACCATTGCTCCATTAATCCAGCTCTGCTCGGAGCTGTTGAGTTCATGATGGACTTCTGAGGTAGCTGTATTCCGATCCACTTAAAGCTGATTTGGTATTGTTGTGCTTTGAAAAAAATTTGATTTTGCTGTGCTGTGAGAATAATCAGTTGTGAAATAAAGCAGCAGAATGTTTGGTAAATTTTTTTGTGAAAGTGATTTTGGAGAAAAAGTAATATTATAGTATTTGGTAAACTTTTATGTAAAACGGATGTAACTGTGTGAAATGACCAAAAAGGGTATAATACTGGATGTGCCATTAATTTAATTTTCTTAACAAATAAAGGTGAATTAATAAATATACTTTATTTTTAAAAGAAAAATATTTATAAATATTATCTTAAATATTAATTAGTATGAAAAACTACTTCTATTGAAATATTTTAGACTAAATAGCTAGGATTCAATAATACAATATTGTTAATGTACTTGAAAGTAGTCTAATTAGATGCATTCATCAAACTTGCCGCTATTCTATTTCTTAATGCTTCTATCTCATGTGATCCTTCAACTTGATATCGCTCTCTTCACAATAGTCCCAAGGGTTATCAAAATGAAAATCACGTTCAGAATACCTCCATATGTAGTTATGAAGAGCCATTGTAGCAATGACAATCTTCACTTGTTTATTGAACATGTATTAGGCATATCCTTTAAAATTGCCCATCTTTTCTTCCATACCCCAAAAGTTCGTTCAATGACGCTCCTAAGAGAAGAATGTATGTGGTTGAATATCTCTTTATGACCCGTTGGTTCGAGACCCCTACGAAAATCCAGGAGATGATATCTTTCGCCTTTATATGGTCCCAAATAACCTCTCATTTGTGAGTCCCTCACATCTACCAAGTAATATTTTCTTGAAAATTGAAAATTTTGTTTTATATTGTAATAATTATACAAAGCAAGTATGTAAAATGTTATAATAAGTATAAAGATTACCATTTGGAGGCTTCGAAAAGTTTAAATTTGGATTCCGTAGTACGGATAGAAAAAGTCTTGTATCATGTGCAGTGCCTTCCCATCCTGGATTGTCTATAAGGGCCATGGCTAACTTAATAAGATAAAATGTTCATTTAATAAGAAATAAAGCAGGGCATGGCATTGTTATGTACCCACACGCACAAATATATACGTGACATTGTTTTATTTGAGGGATAAACATTGTGGATCTATCCTTGAGGAAATGACACACAAGGTAAAATGATGCTCATTGAGGGAATGACACACAAGCTAAACATCAGTACAAATGCACAATACTCTACAGGGACTCAATAGTTTAGTTAGACCCCAGATCATAGGATACATGGATGTAAGCTATCCACAGCCACTTATATGCTTTATTTTCCTTTTTGGATAATTAAGAAACCATCTAATCTCTACAGAAGCCAACTTAAAAATTCAAATATATCAACCCGCACTTAAACCCAATAAAAGTAGAAGCATAAAATTTCAAAAGCAGAATTATAATGCAGCAACTTTGAAGCCTTGTGGTCATGCAAATCGACATCACCACCAGAATCAAGCTGGCACGAGTCATCGTAATCACGCAGACCTGCAACCTTACGTTCCCCTCTGCCCAATTTGCTGTGCAGCTCTTAGAAACTTATGCCCTATGACAGACGATAGGCCTTATAAATCTAAGGAACCTACCTTATTTCGTTAGGGTCATTGACTAAATCAATGAACAAATTGTAGGTAGCTCTGCAGCTTATTCTAAACAATTCGACATTACATAAACAACCATTACGTTTTAACGTCCTCTGATTTCCACTAAAATAGCAATTGTCATGTCATTTGCAGTTGCAGTTGTTATTTAAGAACCCATCATTCATGTTAATTAATCTAAAAATCCACTCTAACTAATTGCCAATATCCAATACATGACATATAATATGATAGATAATAAGAAAATCAAACAAACAATAACCATCCAAAACACCATTGAAGAAAAACACAAAGCAAGAACTCACCAGTAAAGTAGGATGTGATTACAAGTCTTCCAATTTCCAAACTTTCCCAGTAAGGGGCTCCGGAATCTAAAACCAATTCCCAAACAATCAAAATAAAGAACAAATCTTGAACATAATTCAAAACAAAATTTAAAAAGAACAAGTATATATGTGGTGCCCCAAAATTAGGAGCTCGGAACCCCAGAGAGACCCCTTTAAATCTATCCTAAACTGCTCCTACATGGTATTCACTCGAGAATCAAGTTAATTTCTAACCCTAATTTTTCCCCAATTAATTTTTTCACTCTGCCATCCCTAAATTTAAAAATTCCAAACAAATAAATAAAGAAATTTTAGACAAGAGAAGCTTACCAGATGAAGGATGTTGAGCCGGAGAACGTGACCTGGAGAACGAGAGATATCGTTGAGAGGAAGGAAGAAGTTTCAGGTTGGCGGCTGCTGGGAGTGAATGAGTGAAGACTGGAGGGAGAGAAGTGAGATGCAAGAGAAAGGAGAAGTGAGACGCGAGGGGTGAGGGGTGAGGGTACGATCGTCATTTGAAAATTTTCATTAAAGGTTACTGTTCACCTGTGCTGCTGTGATAAGCAAATAGCTGCTTCCCATTTTCAGCTGTTTCTCACATTAACTTTGGAAATAAGCTGAGTTGCTAAACACAATATTAAACTCAACTTTTTTTCATCTTAACTTTTAAAAAAATCTAAGTAGTACCAAACCAGGGCTTACTTCAACCTCAAAAAATCATTGTCCCACACACATAAAAAAAAAAAAGCTTGCATATAATTATAAGAAGTTGAACTATTCTAGATATTGTCAATTATTTTATAAAGGTATTAAAGTTTGAAAGACTTGTAGGCGAAAGTATAAACGTTTAAAATTTTCTAAAATACAATTTAAGTGCATTTTCCATCCTCCTTGTACAAGATTAACATGGTCTTATCGCTCAAAATGTGTAATCAGGTGGAAGTGTTCTTACAATTAAAAATATAAAATAAAATAAATACACTTTGTGCAAAGTTTTCATAAAATAATAAAAATCGAAGAAAATAATTTTCGTTTACAATTTCAAACATAAAATGAAATAAAAAAAAAGAAAGTAAATTTACTTTGCACGACCAAATATTTGGATTCGTTGCCCAAAGTTAAAAAAAAAAGTAATTTCTTTTACAATCAAAAATATAAAATTAAACAAATCTTTGTGCGACAAAATTGGGATTTAGAGATGCAGAGTTAAAAAAAATTATTTACCAATTAAAAATACAAAATAAAATAAATTTACTTTGAGTAACGAAACATCACTTTCGTTGCGCAAAGTTAAAAAAATATTCTTTTACAATTAAAACTAACAAAAATAAATTTATTTATTTGGGCGACAATATATCAACCTCGTTGGACAAAAAAAATAAAGAAAATACTTTTTTTTTACAATTTACAATGTAAAATTAAGTAAAAAATGAAACTAAATAGACTTTGTTCGACGAAATATTGGAATTTCATCACGCAAAATAAAATAAAAGAAATTTTCCTTTTACAATTTAAAATATAAAAAAGAAAAATACATTGTCTCTATGAGAAGAAATATATAGCTTTCGTCGAGCAAAGTTTTTATTCTATTTATTTTTTTATATACTTTGCGTGATGAGTTTTAAAATTTCTTTGCACAAATACCTTTTGCGTCACGATTCGTATTTTGTCGCGCAAGGGTTTATTTTTACTATTGAGTATATTATGGGTTTGAGACTTTTAGTATAATATTGAAGACTCCTACTTTTTTATGGCATCTCTATTATAGAAGTTTCTATTATAGAAGTTTCTACTATATTGAAGACTCTTACTTTTTTATGGCATCTCTAGGGTACGAAATTAGATGTCAATTATATAGGGTCTGATCAACCATTTCTCTATAAGTTGCATGCTAGTGATACCATCTCTTCTTACCATTCTCTATAGTTGATGCTTTGAATGTATTGTCCTTGAAGTATTTGACTTCCTAGAAGCTATCCAAACAAAAGATCATGAATCCACTTGATGGTATATAAAATAAAGATTTCTTTTAGTTATACAAAATAATTAAAAAAAGGGTAAATTACAGTAAATTTAACATCTTTATTGGGTACTGACATATTACAAAAGTCTCAGTAGGGGAAAAAGAAAAAGAAAACTACTGAAATTAGGGTTGTATTGTGGAGTTAACATGCTTAGAACTTGGAGGTTTCGTTTTAAGCACAGGATTGCTCTCAAAGAAATTTGTAGGCCGAAGCTCAAATCCACCGCTTAATGTTGGCATAATTGGAAAATCTTCTTGGCAAGGAACATGATGAAACCCCACGGTGTACCATAACACTATGTCCTTATTTTCAATCTCTCGGTTCCTGCACATTTTCACATAATTTAGAACAAAAGAAATGTACACAAACATACGTCTAAAATTGTTATACTCACACATACATATCGTATGGTTTACAAATTTGATTTAAAAGTTTGGTCTGTAAGAATTTGAGTAGACATAATCATTATGTTGATAGAAGTGTATTGATTAAGTTAATAGAGTTTTGTAAATAGTAGGTTATATGAAACATTCAAAATAATAATGTAAGGGATTTATTGCAGTTAATAATGAGTTATTGAGAGACCTATTGTTTTCCTAATAGGTGGAATCAATAGGCTTTATGTGACTATAAAAAGGTTGGTCCCTGCTCTCCAAATATAAGCTTAGTAGTGTGCTGACCTCCTATTGAAAGCATAAGCATCCAGTTTTGTGAGAGTAGAAGACTATCTTTATTTCGAGCATCATGTCTTCTTCATCCTCAAGTGTGTGTCTAATTTTTGTGTGTTAGTGACTCTGGTTAATTATGATTCTATGTGTTAGTTGATAATCATCTATGTAAGCTATTCTTGCATGTGGTATCAGAGCATCAACGCACTTAGAGTTCACTTTTTGTCAATACTACTATAAGAGAGTATAGATTGAAAAGGAATTATTAAAAAGTACAAAAGCTACCATGTTTGTGATTTGTTTGACATATATATATATATATATATATATATATATATATCAGTGTTCTAAAACGTGGCCTAGGCGGTGGGCGGTGGTTCGCCGCTGTGATTAAACCAAAATCGTCGAAGAAATCGGAAAGGGTATTAGGCAACGCTGGAAGGGGCTAGGCAGCATCGGCAACTGCTAGGCGGCTTTGATGGTAAGTCGATTATAACGTCGTTCTTCTGCTATGGTAATGAGGTTGGACGATTGGGCGACCATCCCAACGGGTTTCGATCTGTAATTGCAGAGAAAGAAAGAAGAGGGACAGGATGGGTTTCGATCTACAATTGCAAAGAAAGAAAGAAGATGGACAAGACAGGTTTCGATAGGGACGGCTTGGCTGGGGAGAGAGGGAGGGAGGGAGGGATGGAGGTATATGCAATTGCAGAGAAATGGGGCGGATGCTTAGGTAATTAGAGTTAGGGTTTGGTAAAGAAGAAAGAAGATGGACGACTTGGCTTGGTGGAGAGAGAGAGAGAGATAGGTAGAGGTATCTGTAGAGAAATGGGGTGGCTGTGCTTTAGATAATTAGAGTTAGGGTTTTTTTTGGCTAGGAATGGCATTCCTTTAAAACATGGCCGAATTTGTTTTTAATGAAAAACAAAGGCCCAGTTCATTTTTAATGAAAAACAAAGGCCCAACAAATGATTAAAATAAATGGAATGACTAAATGTTACAAAATTAACATAAAAAGTTCTAAAATTTTACACATATACTTAAATCCGCCTTGACCGCCTAGGCGCTAGCTGGCCGCCCGACTAGCGTTTGTTAGAACCTTAATATATATATATAACGGCATGCTTTTTTCTTTAAAGACTTGATGTTTTGGTTCTTATCCTAAGTTATTCAGCCTATTCGAAAACCTTATGCTATGAAAGGTAGAAATATGCCTTCTTCCTTCTTAATTTTTTCGTTCCCTGTCCTGGGCTTTCTGTTTTTCTTGCTTCCGCATCATGATCATGTTTATACTATGGATTTCTTATCGCAATTTCTCATAAATAAATCATATAAGGTATGCTACGACGTCTCAATTGCTTGTATATATACTTCTTTTGTTCCCCAAATTCAATTAATTTTAATTTTTCTTGGTTTATTGATGATGCTGGGATGAAATTTTTTTTTTCTGGAATAATTTGAAGTAACAAGTTCATATCATTTAATTGAAGAAATTATAAAATTAGGAATTTTGTACGGTTTTATTCTATTAAATACAAGAAACATGTTGATTATTTTGTTTGAATCAACAATTATGCAATTCATCAATTTTTCTTATGATGAATTTTGTCTCTTAGGACAACAACCTGGACTTGGATTTAATCTTTTAAGAAACAATGAGATTTTCTACTAAAGTGGATTATTTATTTGTTTTCTTATTAGATTGCTAAGAAATTCAACTTGTGGTTTGTATGTTATTCGATAGATTCATTTTTCCACAAAGGAATTATTTGTCTAGCCCAACTATGAATCAGTGTATAACGAAGCATGAAATATTTAGATTGTATATTTTTCATCTACCACAAAGGTGTTGAATTTTATATATGTTTAAGTGTTCTCTGTTTTGGTTATGCAACTTTTGATTATATCCTCAGTCTCTGCCCAAAGGTGTTACTAATGATATAAGCTTTTGTTTTTAAACCAGCTAAACATGTTATTAATAGTTTTCTGGTTTAACATTATTGTTGTTAGAAATTCTTGAACCTATTAATCACAAACTTTTGTTTTTCCGCAGTTGTAAACACTACTACCGTGAACTTCTCTAGCATAGAGACTTTGAATGGAAGTAATTACAAGAAATGGAAACAGGACATTGAGATCCTCTTAGGTCTCATGGATTATGATTTGGCAATTAGGGAGGAAGAGCCTGCAGCTCTTACCGTGGAAAGCATTGCTGAGCAAAAGGCCAAGTTTGAAAAATGGGAGAAGTCCAACAGGATGGGTCTTTTAATCATGAAAAAGGCGATGAATGAGACTGTAAGGGGAGGAATTCCAACATGTAACAAGGCCAAGGACTTTCTTGAAGCCATTGGCGAAAAATTCAAAGAATCAGAGAAGGATAAAACTGGAAACTTCCTGACCTCACTCACCACCATGAAGTTCGATGGCACTACCGGTGTTAGAGAGCACATTCTGAAGATGGCGGACACTGCTGGAAAACTCAAAGAGAGGTACCAATATCTGATCAATTTTTAGTTCATATGGCACTGAATTCTTTACCTGCCAAGTTTGGACAACTTAAGGTCTTCTACAATACTCAAAAGGAGAAATGGGACATTAATGATCTGATATTTATCTGTGCTCAAGAGGAGGAAAGACAGAAAAATGAGAAGTCTGAAAAAGTGAATTTGGTTCATGCTACAAAGGGTAAAAAGGTTGCATCTTCTTTCTCTGGTAAGGCTATTAAAGATTCTTCTTATGCCGCTTCAAATGTGCCTTCTAAGAATGCTAAACCCCTTAGAGGAGGACATAATCTTAATGTAAAGAAAATAGAAATGAAGCTTTTTTTTTTTTTTTTTTTTGCAAAAAGACTGATCACTTAAGGAAAAATTGTGAGGGTTTCAAAGAATGGCTTGTTAAGAAAGGTACAATAAATGTTTTTGTTTGCTTAGAGTCAAATTTGATTTTAGTCCCTCAAAACTCTTGGTGGTTTGACCCTGGTTGTTCTGTACACATTACAAATTCTTTGCAGAGCTTCACAAAACAGGAGGGAAGAAATAAGGAATTCTACAATGTTTTCGTTGGGAATGGATCAAAGCTAGCAATCGAGTTTGTTGGGATCGTCAAACTAAAGTTTTCTTTAGGTTTCGTTTTAGAACTCAATAATGTCCTTTATGTACCTTCCATGCGAAGGAATTTAGTTTCTGCTTCAAAATTAGTCAAGTCAGGTCATTCTTTTGTTGGAGACAATGAGAGTGTCAAATTTTATCATAAAAATAAATTTGAGTGTTTGTTTTGCACTGCTTTTCTTAGAGATGATTTATGGCAACTAGATTGCAGTTATATGGATGAATGCCTTAATGTTGAATGCAATGGTTCGAAGAGAATGCTCATTAACGAAAAATCTTATATGCTTTGGCATAAAAGATTAGGACATATCTCAAAAGAAAGGATTACGCAATTGATAAAGCAGGACATGTTACCAAAAATAGATTTAAATGCTTATTCTGAATGTGTGGACTGTTTTAAGGGAAAATTAACAAATGTTCGAAAAATTGGTTCTACAAGGAGTCTAAGTCTCTTAGAAATAATCCATACAGACGTTTGTGGTCCATTCCCGACTAAAACAATATGTGGAAATTCTTATTTTGTCACCTTTATTGATGACTTTTCGAGATACTCTTATGTTTATTTAATATTTGAAAAATCTGCTGTGTTAGAATGTTTTAAAAATTTTCAAAATGAAGTTGAAAAACAGCTTGATAAACATATTAAGATTGTGCGATCCGATAAGGGTGATGAGTATTTTGTTAGGTACACTCAAGCTGGACAACAAAAAGGAGCATTTTTCCTGTTTCTGGAGAAATATGGAATTGTGGCTCAGTACACAACTCCCGGCATACCTCAACAAAACGGTGTTGCTGAAAGACGAAATAGGACGCTGAAAGAAATGATCAGAAGCATGTTTCTCAGTCCAAATTACCCATTTTTCTATGGGTAGAAGCATTGAAGATAGCCAACTACATTTTGAACCGAGTCCCAAGTAAGTCAGTGAGTAAAGTTCCCTTTGAAATTTGGACTGGTAGAAAGCCTAGCTTTAATCATTTTAGAATATGGGGTTGCATGGCTGAAGCTATAATCTATAATCCAAGCGAAAAGAAGTTGGATCCAAGAATAATTAGTTGTCGATTTATTGGCTATGCCGAAAGATCCAAAGGCTTTAAACTTTATTGTCCCAATATGCACACCAGAATCCATGAAATGCATAACGCCAAGTTTATAGAAGATGCATGTACATAAGTTGATGTTGCTGAGCAATGCACTTTTGAAGAGATTAATGATAGTGATCATACATCTGTTGCTAATACTGAAATTATTAGTTTGCCACTAGTAGTTTCAAATCCACAGGTGCAAGTCCACGAACAACATGCTAATCATGATACAGTTGATCCCCGAACTGTCAATCATGAACATCAGCCCAATGAAATTGATATGGCAGATCATAATGAAGTGATTTCAATCAGAAAATCTCAGAGACAAAAGAAGTCTGCAATTCCTTCTGATTATGTGGTATACTTACAGGAGACAGAATATGATTTTGGTGATGTGAGTGATCCAATTACATTTAATCAAGCTATGAACAGTGAGTATCATGCATTGTGAAAATCCGCTATGGAGGAAGAACTTAACTCTATGCAAAATAATTTAGTTTGGACACTAGTTGAAAGAACTTCAGACATCAAGCCCATTGGATGTAAGTGGGTCTTTAAAACCACTTAAGGAAGAGTTGAAAGGCACAAAGCAAGACTCGTGACAAAAGGTTTTACTCAAAGAGAAGGTATCGACTACACTGATACCTTTTCTCCGGTTTCTTCCAAGGATTCTATGAGAGTCATTATGGCTCTTACTGCTCACTTTGATTTTGAACTTCACCAGATGGACGTCAAAACTGCTTTTCTTAATGGGGATTTTGATGAAAATATATATATGCAACAACCTCCATGATTTGTTGAAAGGGGGAAAGAATCTATGGTTTGTAAGCTCAACAAATCAATTTATGGTTTGAAACAAGCTTCCAGACAATGGTTTATCAAATTTGATCAGATCGTTACATCTTTTGGCTTGGAAAACAAGCTAGATGATTGTGTTTATCTCAAGGTCAGTGGTTCTAAATTCATTTTTCTTGTACTTTATGTTGACGATATCTTATTGGCAAGTTCAGATTTGCAATTACTAATGAATACCAAGAAGATGTTGTCTAGTAGCTTCGAAATGAAGGACTTAGAGGAAGCTCATTTTGTCCTAGGAATTGAAATAACCAGAGACATAACGAGACGACTCCTGGGATTATCACAAAAGAATTACATTGATAGAATTCTCAAGAGGGCCGGAACGGAACTAGAGGACTCTGTGAGACCCCATTCATGGAGAAATGTTCAAATGGTCAGTTGCCCATGGGAAAAGGAGATAAACTAAACAAGGATCAATGTCCTGCAAATGATCTGGAAAAGGAAAAGATGAAAGATAAACCATATGCTTCACTTGTGGGAAGCCTAATGTATGCTCAAGTTTGTACTAGACCGGACTTAGCGTTTGCTGTTAGCATACTTGACAGATTTCAATCAAATCCTAGAGAGCCTCATTGGATAGCTGCTAAAAAGGTGCTCATGTATATGAAAAGAACAAAGGCCTACATGTTGGTGTATAGCGAAGTGGAAAATCTTGAAATGGTTGCATACTCGGACTCAAAACTTGCTGGTTGTACAGATGATAGAAAGTCAACCAGTGGCTTTATTTTTTTTTTGGCTGGATGAGCAATTTCTTGGAAAAGTGCTAAGTAAGGATGTGTTGCTAATTCGATAATGCAAGCAGAGTTCATTGCTTGTCATGAAACATCTAAACAAGCATTCAGGCTCAGAAATCTTGTGACTGTTATGAAGGTTGTTGATTCGATTCAAAAGCCTTTGAAGATTTATTGTGACAACAAGGCAGCTGTGTTCTTTTCAAAAAACAATAAGAAAACCCCAGCTGCAAGGTTGATGGATACAGAGTATTTGTTGCTAAGAGATGATGTGAGGAAAAAGGTTGTTGAAGTTGAGCACATTGACACTCATTCAATGGTGGTCGATCCATTAACAAAGCCTTTGCCTGTGGGAGTATTCAAGAATCATGTGTCGAAGATGGGAGTAGTTGAATCTTTTGATGATCTTCATTAGTGGGAGCAAGTTATTATTTTTATTTACATCTGATAAACTTATCTTGTCCACTTCTTTGTTGATATCCTCTTAATTATGTTTCCTGTTGTGATTCAATGTTTGCTCATTCTGTAATGAGCTATATTTGTTGATACTGCAATACACAAGTTTTTTTTTTAAACTTGAAGTCTGGACCAATTATGTGGGAGTATTAAGATTTGTCACTTCCAATACTACATTTTTTGGCATGTAGCTTTGTGATCGGTTTAGTTAAGCTTCGGTGATTATAGAGTAATGATGCAGCTGATATGCATCAATATTTTATAGTTTTGGGTTTGATTTAGTTGATCACATCTATGTTTAAGTTGATAATCTTGTTATATAAACTCAGTGATCACTGTTAACTTAATTCTATACAGTTAAATACTATGTGATTATGTATACTCAAGTGGGAGAATGTAAGAATTTTAGTAGACATAATCATTATTTTGATAGAAGTGTATTGATTAAGTTAATAGAGTTTTGTAAACGGTAGGTTATATGAAACATTCAAAATAATAATGTAAGGGACTTATTGCAGTTAATGATGAGTTATTGAGAGACCTATTGTTTTCCTAATAGGTGGAATCAATAGGCCTTATGTGACTATAAAAAGGTTGGTCCCTGCTCTCCAAATATAGGTTTAATAGTGTGCTGAGTCTTATTGAAAGCATAAGCATAGTTTTGTGAGAGTAGAAGACTATCTTTATTTCGAGCATCATGTCTTCTTCATCCTCAGGTGTGTGTCTAATTTTTGCGTGTTAGTATTGACTCTGGTTAATTGTGATTGTATGTGTTAGTTGATAATCATCTATGTAAGCTATTCTTACATGGTCTCCTTAACAGTATCTATAATTAAATAATATTAATTGTTTATATATACCTGAGGCTCCAAGTAGCCAGTGTGTCTTCTCCATGGCTCCGATCAGCATATAGTCCTCCAGCCCATTTTTCAGACTTGTTATAAGGTGTGACCCATACATTGTAATTGGTAAATGCACCTCGGATTTGTGAGTAATCATCGTCGCTTAAAAGTGCTTGTGATATTGACCCTGGAATTAGACGATAACCAATGCTGTTTCCAGGTTTGGTCTTCTTGTTAGGGTTTACCACAACCAGCTCCGATGCCTTCAAACCCAACTGAATTTTTGCATCCAATTCGGTTTTTGCTGTCTCACTTTCAACTGTCCAGTAGCTCTTTCTAGGTGAGTTCTTGTTTGTCACTCTTTTGGTCACCAAATTGTTTTTAATAAAGGAGTTGGCTTCACCATCCACATCAAGATCCAGGTAATAGGTCAAGAAATGGTCGTGGTACACCCCAATTGTATAATCTGCTAGCAATGTACCATAAGCATCCTCCTTTATTTGACTAGTGTGAGTGTAATCTGCAGCCTTCACTTCTAGTATTCCTGTTAAGCCAACCTGTTTGAAAAAGAAAATGGTTTAGCTGCAACGCAGAAACACCTAATGACAATTTATTCACTCCTCCATGTCTACTTTTTCTCTGAATTATTATAAAAAATGAATGCAAGATCACATTTTTAGAGCGCTCGAGTCAGCTCCCTTTCTTATATATAATCTTATGCCGATCGATGGTAAACAAATTAAAATAGTATCCATCTTTATCAATTACCATACCCCAATTTTGATGGAGCCGCTTGGCTTAAATTCCCAGTCGAGTATGTAATCGTAGTTGCCAACAGTTGCGACCATCCTCACTATCAACCTTAGTTCTGGCCTAACCTCCGTTATCTGTAAAACCAAGATCTGTCATGTTAGAATACAACACAGTGGCAAACAACGTCGGTTGAAAATTCAGGCATGAAATGTGTAAGATAATTTGAATCAGAATTAAGAACTTGTAAGAAATATTATATTTTAACTAGATAGTGTGTGTCATCTAGGATGGGCAAAATACCCATGAGTTTGGGTAACCGTGGATATCCGTCCATTTAAAGTTCATGGTTACGGTTATGGATAACCGTTTAGATGAACAAACGGTTATGGGTATAACCGTTTATCCATGAAATTTAAATGGGCGGTTATGGGTATTACCCACGGTTATAACGGGTATCCATCAGTTATGGGTATTACTTACGGTTATAACGGGTATCCATTTACCCACACTTTTGCAACAACCAATCAAATACTTCCCTCACTCTTTAAGACAAAGGACATTTTGGAGGAGGGAAAATTTTAAACCTCGATGGCAAAAGTAAACGCTTTTAGTTACCGATGGGCACTTGAAATCGAAAATTGAAACGGAATGGACTAAATTAGACCCCACTGAATGGTTTATTTTTTGTGGTTTTGAAACCGAACCGCAAACTAAATGACTTTAGTTCCTAATAAGAACTGAACAACAAACTAAATGATTTAATTTCCTCCTCTCTCACATCCTCGACTCCCCAGTCCTCTTCGTCGCTTTCGTTCTTTCATTCTGCCCTCTCATATGGTCACACTGCAAATCGCGACCAATTCCAAACAACCTCCAAACGAATCGCTCCTCGTCCTCAGTATGGTGATCATGTATTAATGCTATAATTAAAGATTTGCTTGGGTGTAGCAGAAAAATATCGTTTGTAAATTATTATTTCAATTATTGGAATTGTATGAGGACTTAAATGATTAAAATAGGGAAATGCATGCTAAAATGTACCTGTAACAGTGTTTAATTGTTAGAAAACGAAAATGATGACAAATTTTTATTTTGTAATTTTCAAGTTGTTAAAAAAAAAACATGTAGACGGGTGAAAAAATGGGTAAATGGGTAAAAAAATGATAAACGGGTTCAAAAGCGGGTAAATTGTTATGATTAAATGGATAAACGGTTATGGTTAAATGGGTACACGGTCATGGGTATGGTTAACCGTTTATAAACGGTTATGGGTATGGGTATAACCATTTATGCAATTACCCAACGGGTAAACGGTTATGCGGGTATGAACATAAACGGTTATGGGTAAATAACCACGGTTATTCGTCCGTCATAACCATTGTCCATCCCTAGTGTCACCCAACCTGCAACTTGGTAGGAAAAGTTTTCACCCAAATTTTTTCTCCACATGTTGTTAAGAAAATGCTAGAATGGACCACACATTCAAACCATGCATGTTGCATCGGCTAATGGCATGACGTAACACGACAATTGATATGTTTAATTAACAATCAACCATAATAAATGAACAACTACAAGAAATACAAGAAGGGACTTGTTCAACTTGAAGTTAAAAATCAATTTGATGCCTTACCAGTTCTCCAGGAATTGCTGATTCAGTGTGACGCCACATGACACTCCCAGACTGTTGCTCAAATATGCATAAAGCATTAGATATTTTAACAGGAGTACCATCCCCCCCGGCATAGTATGCATCCAAGAACTCAGCATTGGCAGGGCAATCAGTCAAGGGCTCAAGTGGCATGGCCAGTTGACCAAAACCAAATTCACCGGCATCAAAGAAGGTCTTGTAGTACCATTCTTCAGTTGGGTCCATGTACGGCACAAAAAGCTCGGATACGAATGCTCTGTATAATACTTGACGATATGTAGCCTTTTCTAGATCGTAGACTGATGCCAACGAAATTATTGGACCAGCTCGAACATCAAATCCCAAATGGAAATCCCAATTGGCCCAGCTGAATGAATATTGGATTTATAAATCAGAAAATTAATGAGTGATTGTAGACAAACAACATAATGAATAGAAAGTAAGTTAAAGCTAAGCCTTAAACCAACATGGATTTTGGCTCCAAAACTAAAAATTAAGAGGTATTCATCAATTCTCCCCCTGAACTTATGATCATTGGCCAATTTCCCCCCTCAACTTTAATTTTGGCCAATTTCCCTCCTCAACTCTCATAATTAGTCAATTTCCTCCCTCAACTTTAATTTGGCCAATTTTTCCCCTCAACTCTCATAATTAGTCAATTTGCACCCTACTGTTATTTTTTTTTTAATTTTCCATCTATTTTTTTTTCTTTCAATCTTTCTAATAACTTCCAACAAAGTACTAAAATTAACATAAACTCACTTGCATAATATAGGGTAAAATGTACAAAAACATAATACAATTAGTATGTGATATGGGTTGATTATAAGAAAAGGTTATGAATCGGGTTTAAAGCATGTAGAAGAAGAAATAATAACCTAAACTCATGGATCAGACCTATTTCAATAAAATGGGTTATTCTTAATAAGGAGTCGAAAATTATGAATTGACTAGCCATTTTTGCACTAAAGCTCGATTCTCCGCAATTTACTTGAACTTAGCTTTCACTTTTATAAAGAAAATTGTATTCACATACAAAAATGTACACATCAATCCTTTTCGTTATCAATTTTGTATAGTAAAAAATCAAATAAAATTACTCCATACTGATTTATTATGAGTAATAATACTATCTATGATAAATTGTAAAAT
Organism: Malus domestica; assembly: GCF_042453785.1. Taxonomy (NCBI): domain Eukaryota; kingdom Viridiplantae; phylum Streptophyta; class Magnoliopsida; order Rosales; family Rosaceae; genus Malus; species Malus domestica. Next base: position 15,941,358 of record NC_091676.1, on the reverse strand, counting down.
TCTAAATTTTAATCTATTTGTAATAGGATAAAGACATAGGAAAATGATTAACATACATCTTATTTAGTTTCTTACACACACTTGTTTAATTATGATCAAATTAAAAAATTAACAGTAGGGTGCAAATTGACTAATTATGAGAGTTGGGGGGGAAATTGGCCAAATTAAAGTTGAGGGGGGGAATTGGCCAATAGTCACAAGTTCAGGGGGGAAATTGATGAATACCTCAAAAATTAATAGTATAGTCTCGACCTCCATGTTCTTTGTTTTTTGTTTTACTTCTTATGTTTTAAAATACGAAAAAATTACTGTTAGTGTTGGTTATCACGATCACATATTCTGATGAGAAAAAATGGAGTATTGGCTTCTGAATTTTGATTCAATTAGAGTTTTGGTTTATAAACTAAAAATTTGTGAGTCATGGTCTCTGAGCTTGTCACAGTATAGATCAATGATCTGTCTTTTGTAACTTAGTTAAAATTTTCATCTCTTATTTTTTTTCCTTGTAATCCTTTATTTTAGACAAAAATTTGAACAATGTTATGCAAAAGAACTATAACTCCACATTGTGACGAATTTAGAGACGTTTAATTATAAAATTTTAAATTATGAACCAAAATTTCAGTTGGGTCAAGTTCAGATCAATACTCCAATTTCTAAATTTTAAGCCTTGCATAGGAGGAAGGGGGAAAATCAAACACTGGTGAAGCTTAACTTAGCGGCACAATAATGGTCCAGATGGATTCATACTTTATGCATTAATATAGAGTAATGATAGGAAGGCTAAATTTTTTAAATCAAAATGCAAATCAAATGATGTGTCATAAATAAGAAACAAGCACGTTAATCGACACTTCATTAATAATCCAATAATCTTCAACCACATCATTTAGTTTGCAAATTTGGTTTAAAAAATTTGATCTCCCTAGCATTACTCATTAATATATGACCATAGTGGTCCAGATGGATCCATCGTTTTCCTTATTTTCGAGTCAGTAATTCCATATTTTAAAATCAACAATTCAATACCATGCGGCACCTAACAAGACAATGAGCTTCAATCTTCAAGTCCATTAGGTCAAGGACTCACCAGTTGACAAAGATGTACAACACACGTATACATTAGCCAGGTTATTGCCGGCATTTGTCTTGTGATTACATAGTCAAGACTCAAGGTTGCAAATTTTAATTTGTAATGTCTAATGACAATTCTACGCCTAATTTGTGGAATATTTATCGTTCAAGTTTGTTGTCATATGAAAATTCTGGGGGACAAACCAACTAGTCAACTAAAGTCAAGAATAATGTTTTAAAATTGTTGAAAACGTTTTTGGTGAAAATATTTTTGGTATCAATCCTTTACAAAAATGCAAGTAAATTTTGAAAAAATACTTGAAAACTGTTCTTTTTGGAGACGGTTCTTTTTGTTGGTTTTATGAAAGCAAACCTAACACTTAATTAATTGAGGCTAACTGACCCATACTCATTTTCCGGTCAACCTTCATTATCATAAGTTGGGGTGTTTTATTTTAGGCCTAATTGGATAAATGGTCCCCGTGGTCATAAGGTATTCGAATGATAGCCCCTGTGGTAAAAAAAATCGGATTTAAACCCCTGTGGTCTAAGTCTGTTAGGATTTAAACCCCTGTGGTCTAAGTCTGTTAGGATTTATGCCTTTCTGTTAAATAATGCTGACGTGGCTGACACATATATGCCACGTGGCAAAAATAATAATTTTTAATTTTTTTTTTAAAACCTGAATTTTTACAAAAAAGAAAAAAGAAAAAAGAAAACGCAGATCTGCAAGAAGAAGAAGAAGGAAGATGGAGAGGGAGGAGGGCGCGGGGAGAGGGCTCCGGCGGGGGGGGGGGGAGCTGGTCTCCGGCGGGAAGAAGAAGAAGAAGAAGAAGAAGAAGAAGAAGAAGAAGAAGAAGAAGAAGAAGAAGAAGAAGAAGAAGAAGAAGAAGAAGAAGAAGAAGGGGAGACCGGCGGGAAGAAGAAGAAGAACGGCGCCGGAGGGGGGAACGGGCGGAGGGCGGGGGGGGAGGTTCTGTGTTTTTTTTTTTTTTTGGGTAAAAATTCAGGTTTTTTTTTTTTAAAAAATAAAAATTATTATTTTGTCACGTGGCAGACATTTGGCAGCCACGTGGCATATATGTGGCAGCCACATCAGCATTATTTAACAGAAGGGCATAAATCCTAACAAATTTAGACCGCAGGGGTTTAAATCCGAATTTTTTTACCACAGGGGCTATCATCCGAATACCCTATAACCACGATGACCATTTATCCGATTAGGCCTTTATTTTATTTTTATGGAAATAATTTATGCAAGGTTTTTCTCTTTTATATACCTTTTTTTAGTCTTTATAAGTTGGGGTTTCTTTGCAGTCACAAGTCTGAATTGAACAAGTACTAACAGAATTAAGAGGATGTGTTAAACGTAAAAATGGTTTGTTGAAATGAAGATAATAATCAACCTCTGTGCGGAATTTCTTGTGATCACACATTTCTCTTAAAGTAAATTCACGTAAAGCTAACCTTATTTTGTGCCCGTCGATTTTGAACCCGGGTCCGTTCGGTTGCTCGATGACAAAACCATTCAGCGGCGGACCAAATGGCGGCTTCTGCTTTGACAGCCGATACTCCGTTCCTTCAGCCTTCGGCATCGGAAGCCTAGACCTGTCATAATACTCCACTATTTTCATTTCATCAAGATCAACCAACAAAGATACTCCCTCCAAGGGCCTCATGTACACATTAGCCGTGCCCTCTTTATAAAAACACAGAATTTTAATTGCTCTTCTACTATGCTTCTCCCCAAACCACCCAACTGTAAACGTGGTACAAACAACCTCGGACAAGTTAAGCTCCCTCTTCTTAATCGAATCGATAAATGGTTGATAGGAAAACGGAAGTGCACTTGCCGCTGTTTGTTCGTCGTTGGTGAGCATAGGGTAACCATCATTTCCACCGTAAACTTTATCGGAAATTATGTAACGATTGGATAAATCGACCACGAGCTCGTGGGTTTCTTTGTGGAGGCGTGCGATGACAAAGGCTCGTCGAGGAGGGGGGTTTGATTTGGTTTTTGATGAAAGCCATGATTGGAGGACTGGTTTGTCTGGCTCGTCTAAACCTATGTATTGAAAGGTTAGGTTGTGTTTGAGGCCAGATGGGTATGATTTTTTTACTATGGTTCGGACCTTTTTGAATTCAGATGGGGTTAAAGGATCTAGTGGGTGGTGGCTTGAGATTATTAGGGCGAAGGTGAAGAACAAAGGGAGTAAGAAGAGCGTTAGTTTCACAGTTGAAGCCGCCATGGCTTTCCTTGTGCATGTCGAATAAGCGAAAGTATCAAGCCTCCATAAATAGTCCGTTTCTGGTCAAATTTTAAAAGGAAACTGCTAGTGGTATCACATATTTTTTTACCACATTCATGTATTATATGATGTGAATAAGTGAGAAATGAAAAACGCACACCCTTTTTAGCCTATTAGTACCCACTTATATTTAATCTTGACTATGAATCTATTTGTCTTATTCAAACCAATGACTAGAAAGAAAAAGTGGAGTACATTTTTGCTCACCACCATTTAGTGTGATGTATGCTCACCACCCTATTTATCATCGTTAGATGAGTTTGAATTTTGAAATTTGTGTTTATCCACTACACGAATCTCGAAATTCAAACTCATCTAACGGTAATAAATAAGGTGGTGAGCAAAAATGCTCTCCGAAAAAGTGTGTGTGAAAATCATTCTATTAATAAGTTTATCTCATTAAATGTTGGTTACATGTGTCAAATGTCATTTTATGTGTACATGAATATGGTCAAACAAGGATAATACTTGGATACTCATAGGGAAGTACTACATATTGGGAAAAGACGCCGGTAACCTTTGGGCTTCTAAGCGTGAACGATGTTTGGTTCTTTTTTGAAAAAAATTACATGTGTTAAATTCTTATTGATCCATGTCATTTGGTTGGTATTTTGGCTGCTCCCTTGTGAGTGTAGGAGGATTATCTCCCCTCCTAATCTTTCTTTCCTTCTCTCCCTTCCTATTTGAACGGTTACGATTTAGTCACGTCAACATCTTATATTGATTTTTTTTATAGAGACTATAAGACAAAAAAAACAATATGTGAGAGGAGGGGAGGGAAGGGGATGGGAATATGAGAGGAGAGAATCATCCTCCCTTGTGAGTACCCAAGTATTATCCTTCAAACAATGTGGTCTCTCTTGTTTATAGTCCATGCATTTAATGTCTTAAAAGTAAACAAATAATTGATTAATTATGCAATAAGACATCTTAATTTCTCATTAAATGACTAATTGCAATCGATTGGTTCAACTTCAATGCAAGGATGTAAAACTGAAGATATAAAATTAGAAACTCTAGTGTCATCTTTATTGGAAATTTTTGGAATATTTCAAGATGTAAAATTGTTTGCTTTAGTCTTGAATTCTCACTTTTTTTAAGAACATTATATATTTTGAAAAACTGAGCTAGCTAGAATTACGGTGGAAAGCTAATCTCCCTGGTAGTTAGGGCGAAAATGTCCATTTGGAGGGCTTGCCTCAACATTCTACCTATTCGCACTAATTTGGAGAAAAAGGGGTGGCGGTGGACAATATTTGTATTCTTTGTAGTTCCTCTTCTGAATTGGTGCTACATGTGTTTAGTGATTGCCCATTTGCCCGAGCGGCATATTTCTCCTCTCATTTGAATTTGGGTCCAAGGCCTCTGGTGTATTCCTCTGTGTGTGATTGGGTGTCTTTGTGTGTTTCTTCCCTACTAGTTAGATGGCTTTATTCCTAATACTCATTCATTCGATTTGGCGTGCAAGAAACTCTCTGCTATGGGATGCTAAAGTTGAGAATCCGGCTTTGGTAAGTCATTTAACCAAACTGCACCTTGATGAATTCACCAAGGATAAGCCTACATTCCAATCTCGACCTATACAAGCATCGTCCTTCTGGTGTCCCCCTCCACCTGGGTGGATAAAGATTAATGTGGATGGTTCTTTAATTGTTGCTACGAATCTGGGAGGCGTAGGTGGGATATTTCAAGCCGAAGCAGGTAACTATGCTGGAGGTTTTGTTCGTCAAATATCCCCTGCATCAAATCCCACAATGGTATAATTGCTTGCTGTTCGTAATGGTGTTTGTTGGGCTATGCAATGGAATTTGCCAAGGATTATTTTGAGAGTGATTCTTTTCAAGTTGTTCAGGCTATTCTAGTCTTGAGCAGGGGTCTTCTCCCATGGATTTATTAGTGGAGGACATCAGAGTTAGCTTGTAGGGATTTGAAGCTTCGCAAATTTGCTATGTTCGTCGATCCGCCAATGTAGCGGCACACCGTATGGTCAAGTTGACTACTTATTCGAACTCTGTTTTTTGTTGGTTTGAGGAATCTTTGAATTTGATTCTAGACGCCCTTTTAGAAACTGTATGAGCTTTTTCCAATTCTAATAAAACCACTATCATTTCTCTTCTCAAAAGAAAAAAAAAAAAAAAAGAAGTTAGTAATTATCGGTAAAAATAAATTTCAATAGCTAACTATGGGGATATTTCAAAATATATATGAAAATATATATACGTTACGAAAATAATATGATTAAAGTTGTGATGATCTGAGTATCGAAATATATTATTTGGGCTTGAAAACATTGTATGTGCCAATTGCTGGAAGGGTACAACTCTTTGTGCTGAAGGAAGAAGTACAACTACTCTTCAAGCCGGAAGAAAGATGTATATCTTTGTGCTAAAAAAGGGAATAGATATAAGTCTTCGCTTAACAGCTGCATAAAGATAGACGTAATTTCTTTAGAAACTACTGGAAGAAAGATGTCCTTTAATAAACTACATCAGTTTCTATCTAACGAACAGATATGGAAATTTGGATGAATACTTTCATCCAAATTGAATGGCTTTTTGGATGCACACTTTCATCCACGTGAAGAAAGACATGATTTCTTTAATAGCTACTGGAAGAAAGGTCTCTTCTGATCCACGCGGATTTGAAGAGATTCCAAACCTAAGGGAGGAATAAAACCTAAAAAATAGTATTTTGCTCATGGTTGGGTTTGGTTTGGTCTTACACGTAATATTGGTCAGCCAAATTAATATGATTAACTATGGTGTTCCCAAAATACAAAAATCTCTTGATCCTTTCCACAATGTATAAGGTCTTTTTAAAATGATTTGAAATATTCAAAAGCATTTTTGACAACTTTTGGAAGAAAACGTAGAATTGTTAAGGGTTATCATCTGCAAGGTTTTTATTATTTCATGAAGCTCTTTTAAGTTCTTGAGGAGGCATTTCTAAATATTTTTCAAAAAAGTACTTGAGATTTAACTTCTAAATATTTGACATGAACCGTTTTCGTCCAAGTGTTTATGACCATATTGCGTATATTTCTAAAAATATTTTCAAGCAAGCCAAAAATACCATACCTGAAGGTCCAAATGCTTGTACTTGGTAAAAGCACCATGAATTTGTGGGTATTTATCCTCTAACAAAAGGGGTCCTGCAATTAACCGTGGAATCAAACAATAAGCAGTTGGATTCCTAGGTTTGGTCACTTTATTAGGATTTAAATTTTGAAATAACAGAAGTTTAATCTTTTTCCTTCTTTTTTTTTTTCGGCTCATCAATCAACTTGAGGACACAAGATGCCCAAAGCGTTAAAAAAAAACACCATTTACATACTTAGTTACAGTAATTAACATCTTTATAGGGTAGCAAGTGGTGAATTGTTAGTGGATAGAATTTTCATTTTCAACTTATTACGTCTCGAGTTCAAATATATTTCTCCTCTTAATTAGGTTAAAAGTAGCAATATCATTGCCAACGAAAATTGGTTGAGTTGCTAAAGATCGTTCTCTTCACTAGAAAAAGACCTAGGTTCAAGTCCCCTTGTTGACAATCCATTTTGGTGAGCAATTTGTAGACCTCCTCTATAAATCCTCAAAGAAATTTGTTGTATGCTCTGGCACTGGGTTGAGGTAGCATCTCTTCCCCTTAAATTTTCGGAAAATTTAATTTGAACCCAAATAACCTCTTTTTATACTCAACTTACTTTAAATGTGAAATGTCTTTGTTACCCTGTTACATAATTACCATCAAGTACATGATAAAATTACAAGAAAAATAACCGTTACGTAATTTTTCTCCCACGTTCTGTTCTGGCAAAAACCCTAAGACACTTTCATATAGAAGTGATCATTGAGATTTGAAATCAATAGAAGTGGTCTATGAGTTTGTCTATCATCGATCATTTTGGTCATTCCTTGAAAAATCTCCATTAAATAAAGATAAAATGACAAAAACACCCTCAATTTTTGTCAAATCATTTCGGCCCATTGTTTATTAAATTTGGGGTATTTTTGTCATTTGGTCCTTAATTTTTCAAGAAATGACCAAAATGATTTATGAAGGACCATTTTGGCTAAAAAGCCTTTCTTGTTCTTTTTGAACACCATTACCAAGTCTTCTACTTCTTAATTACATAACACGACCGTAACATAGTGCTTCATTTTTATTGAATTACATATCCAACTGCGAGTTGAAGATTCTAATAGTTAGATAATAGACAACATTGATTAATTATTTTTTTCATGTGTGCGTTTGTATAATATCATACTGATAATATTGGTCTTTGCTCTGCAATCTAAATTCTAATTAGCCAAACCAACAACAGCTACATACTTTGTGTCATTGTTTTCGCATGCCAGCTCTTTTCATTTGATTTTGATCTTTTATATTTTAAATAGGTGTAAAAATAAATTTAACATTTTTGAATTGGATTTGTGAGGGTGGTTAGGTAGTAAATTTGGGTTTAAATAGATAACAATTTAATTAAAAATAATATTGGTGTAAAGAGTGGGATTGGATCCCATCTGGATCCATTTTGTGGGGACATCTTAGCCATTCATCGTATATCATAATGTCAGAAGTCATTTGATCTTTTTTTATTTAAAATTAAACACAAATAATATCTGACAAAAACTGACTACACAATGTACGATGAACAGCTAGGACGTGAGGATCGCTAAGATACCCACAAAGTGGATCCGAAAAAGATCCTCTTTCGTAAAGAGTAAGCTGGGTGTGGAAATATGTTAAATGGATTCAAATAAAAATTCCCTAAATTAGGAAAAAATAAAAAGCTAGGGAAGCACAGTGGCAACGCTAGCTTATTTTATGCAAGTAGCATAATAAATCGTTGAAATTAAAATATTAAAAATCATATCTATTCGTTCTCCACTTTAATATCCAATCTGATTGTGAGTGATCATGTATTTTTTCGAGAACAGGAGAACATTTTCTGAATGAGGGTCACCCTAGTTATGGACTTCCTTGGTTACATGTATCTTCTTTGATATAAAATCTTTTAGTCAGGATATTCATTTACAAGAAGAGCCCATATTGTGGATGTTACAAATACAATTTTCAGAATCTAAAAACAGCTCTCTCGTTACTTCAACTGAGTGTGCTTTATTTTAAGCCTTGTTCCTCCATCAAACACCGTCTTCATGTTACAGCCGCCTCGAACTTCATATGAACAACCATAAATCTACAGGTGGATAGAAAATAAAACCTTGAAACCGGAGTAAGTGGGTGACTGTCCGTGACTGTTAAAACGTATCAAATTTCCAAAACAATTAGCAAACGATGTACATGGCCTTACCATGATTTGAAACTAGGTGCCTCGTCGATACTCCAATTGCTTTGTATTCTCTAGTAATACCTGTCATTCAAACAGAGGTCTCATGACACGGCAGAACTTATCACTGGAGGGGCGGAAAATAAGCAAAAAGATGCTTACTTCTCGAATATATGTTGCAACCGCCTTGCAGCCTTCAATTGCAAGTCGCATTACATTTTCAAAAATATCCAAAGGTAATTTAGCATCCATCTGCATCAAAGATCATCACGAATAAGTGGTTTACAAAAGGCGCTAGAGAAGACACTGTAGATGCCAACTACCACAATAATTGTAACTTAAGCTTGTGAGAATATATTGCGAAACGCATACGACAGATTACCTGAAGAAGAGTCACTTTGTCCAACTTCGGCATAATACCTAAAGTGACATCAGCACCTCCAGCACTATCTTCTACATAGTTTAAATCTGACAAGCCAGCGACAATAAGCTCACATGAGAATTACAATGGCATTATAGGAGCTGTACAAGCATAAAGTAACGTAAAAATTTACCAAGTAGAGGTGTGCTATTAAGGTAACCGGCACTACAAGAAGTAACAAGATCGCGCATTGGAATTCCAGCATCTGAAAGGGCCAGGGTTGCAGCATTGATACATGCAGATCTAGTTCCTGCCAAATATAAAATAAAATAAAATAAAAATCAGACACAAGGATAGATCTTTCTATTCTTTAAGTAAAACAGTGAAGTAACCTGTTGAAATCCAGTAGTATTTGCAAAATAGTTAACATAATGACCGAAACACAGATAACAGGGACAACCATGGTGCTTTGTGAACAATATCGATCACATATTCTATTAAAATAAGATGCAACAAAAGCAATAACTATTAACGTACTGCCTGCAGCGTGGTTTGACCCTCAAACATGACCTACCTCAATAGTAGTTAAAAAACTAACAACTTTAAATTCAAATAAAAGTGGTTCATAGTACCCTGTACATGAAATGAATAGAGGAGGCTTCAGTTTTTCAGAAAATAAGCCTGGATCTACAAATACCTAGAATGAAACAGGACCAAATATGCACACACACATAGAAGGAAACAGGGCAGCATTGATTTATTACATAATCCAAAAGTACATTATCATATAGGACCTATGACTGCAACGAGGCACCGGGATTTACCTCCATCTGCTTGGAGAACTTGCACAAAAATATCAATCTGCAACAAACGGATACAAGGCTCAATAAAGAACAAACTAGACATTCATGGAAGAAAAGTTCCCAAGATGCATCAGTGGAACCTGAGTCCGAGGCATTAAATGTGTCATAATGCATGCTTCCATGGTTTGCCGAATAACAAGAGAAATCTCTGTGGATCGTCTGAGAGCATAAAAATGTACTTTTTAGTTATATAGTTTAATTTAGTTATGGATACAACACTCTTATGTTAAATTTTAAATTGAAGATGATCCAACATGTATGTATGAAAATGAAAGAGAATAGAATATATCACCTATCACCCTTTGGTTTCCTCATGCGATCTCCAGTACTAAAATTTGCCATGGTGTACTCACACCGCACCTAAACTTATTAACAATGGCTAATGACATTACATTTACGAATATAATACATGCCTGTTCCGTTTATCATATTCACCACAACACAGATAAATTTAATACACAGAGAATTAGATGAACTATTACCAGTGCCTTGTTCATTCATCTGCTGGCTCCTATTTTGGACCTAGAAAACAAAAGTATATTTAAATTGAAAATCGGACAAGACATTTTAAATAATAATGAGTACCACGCACAAGTTCATTAAAATTTTAGCTCGAAATAATAGAATGAAGAAAAAAGAATTAGCTAACCTCTCGAGGGCCATACACTGCAGCAATGACTTTGGTGTTCCCCATCTCAAACACAGCAGAACTGAAATTTGATATGAAAGATCAACTTTAAAAAAAAAAAATTACAAAGATTAGAAAAGAAGAATCAAGGTTTTAGTAATTAGAACCCATCGGCTTTTTCCACAACACCAATCTCTCCTCGGATTTGTCTCATCTGGGATCACAGAAAAAAAATATTTTATAAACTAATTGAAACTTTATACTGGTGATGATTCAACACAATGGAAAATTGAGAGATGGAAAAATACTTCCATGGGCCGCCGACCATCTAAGCGAAGACCTTCTGGGCTCACGTACTCCATCTGTTAGAACTTCATAATAACCAACTTAGGAAACGCCATAGATAACAAGAAACAAATAGTAGCTAAAGTAATCACTGTCTAAAATTTAAACGTGATAACAACCAAACTGCAAAGTTCCATAAATTATTGCATAATACCTTTGTTTCAGCAACAAAATGGCTATTCTATATCATTGCTCATGCCTACAGTTCACTAACCAAACGGAAGTAAATTTAAAAAAAAAAAAAAAAAAAAAACACTTCACTATCCAAAAGGAAGTAATTCAAATAAAGAACATTAACTCACGGAGAAGAAGCTAAGTTTGTTTTCACCATCCAATCAACACCCTCAACAACTATTACACTTGTACGAAAACATCAGTAACGAAAGGACCATCTTTCATCTTCGTTTTAATCACGAAAACCCATTACAGCAGAAACCTTCCTCCATGAAGATTACAATGAACAGGTACGGTGGAATAACCAAATCATTGGAACCCACTTCCTAATGACTCTCAAATGCAGAATATATCCCACAATAATGTTAATCTGTTACGGGAATTTCCATTCGAGGCTTATCTCGATTGTCTCAAGTCTGTGACACATACTTGCCAACCAACCTTCAATGCAAAGATTAAAAATTTAAAAATCCAGATAAAATCAATCAATAACCTTCACTTCCGGTATATTTGATCTAAACCCTACTCAAAACCCACAACTCCAATTCCTCTGAATTTAACTCAACATTTTACTACGTCGGCCTCAAAGACATACACAAACACCCCAAAACCCCAAAAGAAAAATCAACAGATGAAACAAGGTTTTAGACTTCCTTAAAAAAATTAAAGCTAGAAATTAATAAAATTAAAAAAAAAATTAAGCGAGTTTAGGCAGACAGTAAAGAGGGTAAGAGAAAATTGCAATGGGTTTCAGAAAAAAAAAAAAAAAAAAAAAGAGCGATTTTTCCATTAAAAAGGAGAAATTTCTCAATATAATAAGATTAGTTAAATCCCTAGTAAAATAAAAATAGACAAATAAATTAAAGGAAGAGGGAATACCTGGGTGAGAAGAAGAAGAACAAGTGCAGATTTTACAAGGAGAAGAGAAGTTGAGATTCGGAATACAGTAGAGGGTTTAGAGAATGCCGCCTGGGGTTTTACAGGGGTGGAAGCATTGAGCTGCAACCTGGGCCTATTGGGCTCTGTTTTATTCGGGTCAAACAATGTCTTAAGCTCTATTTACTTAGGCCATCTCCAACCGAAAGGTCCAGAGGGCCAGAGGGCCGAAAATAGCCCTAAAACCGTCTCCAACCGAGGGCTAGGCCAGAGGGCTCTGGAATCTAGGAGTGCCCCACGGGATCGGAGAGGGCTGGAGGGCTAGAGGGCTGGTTGCTTTCGGCCAGCCAGCCAGACCCCGGCTGGCTATTTTTTTTTTTAATGTTTCCTATTGCTGTCGGTTAAAACCGACAGCATTAAAGAGCCTTTTTTTTTAATAGTTCTACTATTAGTGTCGGTTATAACCGACACTAATAGTTTGAAATGTTTTTTAATGTAACGGCTAGCTGAGTCAGCTAGCCGTTGAACTAGCCGTTGGTTTTTTTTTTTTAATTTATTTTAAACATTTTTTTCTTCTATAAATATGGTGAAGTTCTTTCAATTCTTCACTTCATTTGCAATATTTCCTTCTTCAATATTTTTCAATATTTCCTTCAATATATTTCTCAATATTTCCTTCAATATATTTTCTAATATTTCCTTCATCTATAATATTTGTTTCAAATTTTCAATATTTCCTTTAATATATTTTCCAATATTTCCTTCATCTATAATATTTGTTTCAATTTTTCAATATTTCCTTCATCTATAATATTTCTTCATTTCATTTGCAATATTTCCTTCAATATTTCCTTCATTTTTTTTCAAAAAAAATGGCCTCATCTGCAATGAAAGGTAGGGCTTGGACCCGAAAAGAAGATGAAGCTCTTTGCAAGGCTTATAGATGGATCTCAGAAGATAGTGTGAGGGGGATTTCTCAAACAAGTGAAGGTGTTTGGACTCGTGTGTCCAAAAAATACTTAGAGTTCTACGAAGGCACCATTCCACCAAATACCCGAAACCACGAAAGTTGTTCTTCAAGATGGAAGAAACATCTTCATCCAAGTTTTAATAAATGGCATCAAGCACTATTAGCAGCAGCAAGTAGACATGAAAGCGGCGCCAATTACTATGACGAAGTTAGTGTTTTTACAGTTTACTTTAAATGTTTAATTATATTACATTAATTTCGTGAATTAATTTCCTAAAATTTTTTTAATTATATTTTCTAGGTACGCCAAGCGGAGGAATTGTATATGGAGAGCAGCTCAAAACCCTTTCAGTTTCACGGTTGTTGGGAAATTTGTAAAGGGTGGGTGTTATTTGAAGATCCACCTAAACATAGAGTGGATCCTTTGGAAGCTGCATCCCCATCTGTAGATATGAATGAAGATGGATCTCCTACCATTCAACAAACAAGGGTAGAAAATCCGACTCCGTCCGAAATTTCTTTACCTAAGGCTATGGGACGAAACAAGGCCGGAAGGTTGAGGGAAAAGGGCAAGGCAAATGCTGATTACGCCGCTCAACATGAAGTGGCGGCCTCATTTCGATTACTAGCGGAGCAAAATGCCCGTGAGGCGAAAGAAAGGAAGTGTAGACATGAAGAGCGAGCCAAACAAATACAAGAAGAGATGGATGATAAGAATATGGAAAGGAACACTTCGAATTACACTCCAATGAGTAAGGCCTATTTTGATAGGAAAAAAAAAGAAATTATGGCTCGGCGGCAATTGTTTACCTCTGACTATACTCCTACAATGGCGGATGATGAAGATAATATTGATTATGGATATTAAATTTAAGTCGTTGTAATTTTTAAATTTAAGTTAATGTTGTTTTTAAATTTAATTTGTAGTGTTTAAATATAAGTTGTTGTTTTTAAATTTAAGTTGTTGTAGTTTTTAAATTTAAATAATAAATTATGTTTGGCCCTATAGCCCTTTGGCCCTCGGTTGGAGACGGTTTTTTGTGACAGGGCTAAAACGAGCCATTTGGCCCTCTGGCCCTCGGTTGGAGACGGAGGCAAATATGGCCATGTACTGTTCATTAAAATATTAATATCTTGGGAAATCTTGGAGGTCCAGAGGGCTCAAACGAGCCCTCTGGCCAGCCTTCGGTTGGAGATGGCCTTACTTAGAATCACCAATACGAATGAAAACATGAATGTCCATGAATCTGGTCTAGAGGTGATTTTCTGAAGGATTGGATTGAAAATGATGTTTCTAATTTTCATTTTAAAATTTAGGAACCGAATTAGATTGGATCACAATTTTCAAATTATAAACTTTAATTTTGAGTAATTTCGAAAATTTTGGAATGTAAGTATGAAATTCTATATATTTTATAGATTTTTTAATATTCTTGAACTTTTTTGTACATAAAGTTTTTTGTTCTTTCATAATATATATTACAAACTCATGTATAAATTCAATTAATTTTCAATGCTAATATTCCCACCCCTAAGTCTTATTTCCGTACCCACCATTTAATGAAATGTTAATATTCTTAAACTCTTATTTAATTAAATACTAAACTTTTGAAAAAAAAATTTAAATAATAAATAAATAACGATTGGTTGGGTGTGGTATCTTTGGTGGAGAGAGGCCGGGAAAGATTTGGGCTAGAATTGACGGAAAGGTTGGAGTAAGGAATGTGTGTGTGCAAGACAAGGGCGAGAAACTTCAATGGAGGCAAAAGAGACTTGAGGGTGAGATATGCGGCTTTGACAGAAAAGGAGGAAGAGGAGTGGTTTGGGGAAACGAGTCTCTGTGAGGCGGCGATAGGTGTGAGTACTAGGGTTTGCCGGGAATATTGGGCCATAGTTATGGAACTCAGTGAAAATAGAGGGTGGGGATCTGGAGAGAGATCGGGTTGGCAGATTTGGGATTAGTAGGAAGAGATATTAGGAAATGCATGCCATGATTTGAAGGACACGCGTGGTATGAAGAAGATGATGAATGTCCAGGTCTTAGGTCTTGCTTGATGAATGTCTAGGTCTTAGGTCTTGCATTTTCTTTCATTTTTTTTTGTTTTTATTTATTTATAAATATTATTTAAAGATATATTAAAGTTATTTAAAAATATATACTAGGGTTATTTTGGAAACAACGGTGAGTGGGAAAATAACATTTCACTTTTTTAATTTTTTATGGTGGGTGAGATTATTATGTGGATGGAAAAATAAGACACTGAGGTGGTGGGTCTAATAACACTATTAATTGTGTGGTATATTAAAAATAAGAGAAATTTTATTTAGACAAGTTTTCCTCTCTCGAAACTCAACTTTAATATTTTGTTAACTAAACTCTTTAGTTTACCCTCATAAATTATAAACATATATAAACTGGAAAAAGAAAAACTCATCATACCTATTTCCTTGACTGTTCTCTCGCCTTCGGCTGACTCCTCCCTGTATTTGTTGGGTCTATCTCCCTGCCGACTATTTTTTCCTGATATTCTCGATGTGTTCCCCCCACCTTTCCCACACCCACCAATTGTTTGTGGTGGCTACTCCACCAAATGTCCAGGGAATCTTTCTATTCCTCTTCTCTTGCACATGATAGGGCCTTGCTGTTAAGAGGCAAAACTAAGTGGCATCATTGACTCCGTAAGCGACTTGTTGCAGAAGTCCAAAATGAAGTCAAATGGATTTTGTATTGGGTCGGGTTGTTGAAGGCAATGGCTGATTTAGCAATCCCGCCTAACTTCCACATGCAGGAGAAGGAAGAGGGAGGTCTGAAGTGGTGGTTGAGTGGTGGCGCTGCATCATGCATGTGGGTGCTATCTCAGTTGAATGTGTGTAGAAAGATATTTAATTTTCATTTTCTTATTTTATTTTACATAAGGGGTAATATAGAAATTACAGAGAAAGTTTTTTTAGTGGGTGTAGAAAGAATATTGTTGGGTCTAAATAAAATTACCCTAAAAATAATAAACAAATGTATCTAAAATTAACAATAAAATATTGCACTATACATAAATTTGAGTAAGTAACTATAAAACAAATCATCTTGCTCTTCTTGGTTCTCCTAAAATATTTGGTAGCGTAGGCAGGCCCCACCCAGGCGTAGTGCAACCGAGGCAATTGTCCAGAGCCCAAAGTTGAAAGGGGCACCCAAAAAACAAAATCCAAATAATTAGGTATAAAAAAAAAAAATTGTCCAAAGCCCAAAATAAAGGCTGGAGGGGTTAACTTGTCCAGGTTTTGGGGATTAAAAAATAATATAACATAAAGGGAATCTGGAGGGGACAAGTCGTCCAAGTTTTGGGCATGGAGGAGGGACAAGGATTGTCTGTCCTCCCGTGCCCTCCTGTTTTGTGTGGTCACGTTAAGCCACGTCTACATTTTATATTATTTTTTATAGAGATAATAAGACAAAGATGAATAGTAATATCAAATGTTGACGTGGCTTAACCGTGACCACACAAACAGGAGGGCACCGGAAGTGGATGGGCAGACAATCCTTGTCCATGGAGGAGAGGCATAAGATTCAAGTTTTTCAAAGGGAGCTCCCTTTCTGCTTAGAGCTTGTCACCCAACTGCCCAAGCCCAAGGTACTACGAAGAACACATACCCTTTTCAAATTTCAACTTAATTTTTGTGTTCTGAGTCAGAAGCTTCATTTCTTTTGCTTGAATTGTTCTGGTTTCTGTTTTCAAAATTGGTGTTTTTTTTTGTAGCTATTGAGCGGTGCAAGCAGCAGATTTCAGATGCAACTGCAGATTACCTGCATGGACAATCTGAGTGTTCCGAGCAGACTTCAAGTGAGGGGCATGTTTTTTAGGAATTCATTCCATTAACACGGATTTCATACAACTCCAGATGCACCACTCAAAGAGGTATAAAAAAAAGACTCCACCTTCATCAATTTTAGTAAATTTTGTGACTGCCCTTTGTTTTGTTGCTTATAAAATTTGAGGTGAAGAAGTGGAAAGTATTGATTTAGGTGTAGGGTAATGGCAGGAGGAGCAAGTTAAAGGCTATAGTGATGGAGATGAAGAGAAATGGGGTGCTTTTCAGCCTTTCCAAAGGGAAAAAAGCATTGGAAAGACAAATGGACCGGTGGCTAAATAACCTTCTTCGGCTCCGGCTACTAGTTCCACCACGGACACCGTGAGTGGAGATAGTGGTGGGAACAACAAGAAAGAAGAGAAAGATGGACAGGGAAACAAAGGCGAAAATGGTCACCAGAGTTGCACCGCCGGTTCTTGCATGCTCTTCTCTTCAACAACTAAGTGGTTCACATGGTATGCAATTGAGATTAATTTAGTGGGATATGTTATTTTATATGATTGGATGAATAATTAGAAGGATAATTCTTAAGTTTATGTACTCACTGCGAGGTTTGACTTGCTCTTCTCTTCCATTCCCATTTGGAAGAGTTATAGGGTATATATTCTACTTCTAATTAATTAACCTAATGATGACAGACACATATAACTATGAATGCATTCGGAAGTTGCGTAGATTTATCAATAACACGAGGTGGCTTTGTAGATTTATGATTCGCATGGGAAAGAGACCCATCTAGCTTTATGGTTTCCAAATTTCTCTCCTATCTTCATCTAGCTACGAATCTGATGAGTAGTAGAAGCATACTTCTAAATCAATTCCCAGACTTTACAACTCCCTAAAGAACAAGTTCTTCAAAAACCCCCAACCTCATTTTAAGCAATAACAAACGAATCAATATTAGATTTTTGAAATTACCAAACAATACCTGGTTTAATTCTGAATTGTTAGAAAAATGTAGTCATGCATATAGAACCATTCCTGAGATCTTCTTTGATTAAAAAAAAAATCATAAATATTTCAAAAAGTGCACCTTTCTTGTTTTATTTTTCTCCACAATGAAATGATCAAATGCAAGAGTTGAAATCATTACACTATATTTTTTATATTTGAGTTCAAATGTGGTGGTACATGGGTTTGAGTTTTCTTATTTTCTCCTCATGCACTTGATGACAACTTTTAAATTTTACATGTGACTCAAATGTTAAATTTTTTTTGTTGGAATGAAGTTTTTCTCTTTGCATGACATTCACCTTTACACTCAAGTAATTTTTGGAAATTTTAAATATAACTCCAATTACTTAAAAAACAGATATATAACGTTTAGTTTAACTCAAAAGTTATATATGAGTTTTAACTTTCCTATGCAAATCTAATCCAATCGTCGACATTTAAGTTCAAACTTGACTAGAAATGAAGAAGATACGCATAATATAACAAAGCAAAGTCATGGCATGAATCATTATGGGAAATGAAGATGAGACATCATTTTATGTGCAGCAAGGCAAGCAAATAAGAAATCTATAAAATCAAGTCATATGATTTGTTGGGTGACAAAGCTTAGGCCAGTGCAATGATTTTTACAGGTCTTGAAGAGGGAGAAGGAAGCACGTAAAAGATTAGGGGAACACAATATTATCCCGGGGACCTCAGAGTTGGAGCTTGAGGCCTTTGAGGTCATCATAACCTTTCTAAAACAAGAGTTTGGCCGAATCCATCATCACCCCCAAACCAAAACACACTGCAAGTAACAAGAATGATTTCCTTAGTATTCATAGCTGGCCTGCATCAAATAGAACGCCACCACTTCTCAATATAGAGCCTCTCTCCTATGGCACATAGGCTTTTATCTTGTTCTTCTTTTTCTTTTGTTACTTTTTATTTGGTCTTTCACACATCATTCTATTGCCAACCTTACGACACTGGTGGACTCTCTTGGACCCCCTTAACTAAGAGTTCAAATCTTTTGCAATTAAAACTCTTTGTGGCCTTTCAGTGACCTATTTATTTAACTATCAAAATAAAGTTTAAATGAATGATCAAGTGTCAACCATGAAATAGGTTACAAAAATATCACAAAGAATTTATAGTTTGTTGACGTACCATTTTCACTAAGCTTGGAAATCTCAAATAAACTATTTGCAACAAGAAGAGGGATTATCAAAATAATGACTTTCTCATTCTACAACAAGACTGTAGTTTTGGCAAACTATTAGCACAATTTTTTTTTCTTCTGTAAACATGTCATAGCTCATATTGCCATGGTCTTACAAACAACTCTTAAAATAATATAACCTAACAAATAATTTCCAGATAAATTACAGACATCTTCTAATATTCAAATAACATGTCAGAAAGTAAAGAGTAATGCTAGGTAGGCCAAAATTTTAAACTCACAAATCAAATGATGTGTCACCAATAGGAAATAAGTAATGCTAGGAACACTAAATTTGTATATTAAGTTTTGTAAACTAAATGACATGGAAGTTGATTATTGGATTATTACTTAAACGTTGATAAACATGCTCATTTTTTATTGGTAACACATCATTTAGTTTATAATTTTAGTCTCTATAGCATTACTCATAGAAAATAAGTACGTTAATCAACACTTAAGTAATAATCTAATCATCAGCAACCACATCATTTGGTTTACAAAATTTGATTTAAAAATTAGGTCTCCCTAACATTATCCAAAGTAAAAACTAAAAAGCAAGTTGGTAGGTAGCTAGGGCCAGAACTTCTTCCATTTATAATTTTGGGTTTTTATCGCAAATGTTTCCTGAAATTGACACGCACCATCATGATGATCTCTAAAATTGAAGGTCAAACAATGTAGTCCCTAAAAATAGGTGTTGCAAATCAATGTGGTCATTCCCTTACAATTTTGTCAAAAATTCTATTATGTGCTGATGTAGCACAAAAGTGGGCCCATAAGTCTTTTTTTTTTAATCACAAATGGTCTCTGAAATTGACTCACACTATGAAAATGGTCCTTGAAATTGAAAATCGATCAATGTAGATCTAGAAATAGGTGTCTTGAATCAATGTGGTCATTATGTCACAGTTTTGTCAAAAAAAATTGTTATGTGCTAATGCGGTACATAAATGGAATCCACAAGTCTAATTAAATTAGAAATAGGTTCAATAGTTTAATAATTAATTAAAAAAATTGTCAATCCAAAAACTCAAGCCCGTGATCACCTCTGATCCCATCCCACACTCTTCTACCTCCATCTATGGTAGCCTTCAGTGGTATCTTCTCTGAAGAAAATAAAAAATAAAAAAAAATTCTTAGGACATCCATCTTAACGGCCTTCAACACTCTTCACCGAATTTGACCAGGATCGAGACCACATTTAATGACAGCTTGGATTGCCGATGACTTCTATGAAATTACCGTAACATTTTGGCGATCGACATCCTCATAACCTTAATCTTGGAGAGCTTATTGGGTGCTTCCCCGGTGGTCTTAGTGATGCGGAGAACGGCGAGCTTTGCATTGACATAATTCCATTGTGCAAAAAGTTATTTTGACAACTTTTTTTAATTGATCATTAAATTATTAAACCCACATGAGCACATAATAAAATTTTGACAGAATTGTGATGGAAATACCATATTGATTTATGACACCTATTTTGAAGGACTATATTGATCGATTTTCAGTTTCAGTGACCATTTGTGATAAAATCTCGTAAATTTTATAGGATACATTTATGTGCCACACCAGCATATCATAAAACTTTTTACATAAGACATAATGACCATATTAATTTGCGACACCTATTTTCAGGAACTACAATTTTCAATTTTAGAGATTATCTTAATGGTGTGTGTCAAATTCAATGATCATTTGTGATAAAAACTCTATAATCTTTTATTTCCTACGTATATGTTTTACGGAGGGTATGGGGTTGAACTTTAACACTTCCTGTTTGGGGGAGAGAATTGATGCGTAAATGGTGAGGGTTATGATGAGTGCACCTGCCATAGCACGCCCTCCAAATCTTTTGAAGCAAAGAGAATGTTATGATGGTTTCCAGTGCACGCTCCTCTCCTTCTTCTTCAAC
The DNA here is from genome assembly GCF_042453785.1 of Malus domestica. Lineage (NCBI taxonomy): Eukaryota > Viridiplantae > Streptophyta > Magnoliopsida > Rosales > Rosaceae > Malus > Malus domestica. Next base: position 15,920,531 of record NC_091676.1, on the reverse strand, counting down.
CAAGATTTGCACACATTCTCGAAGAAAAAGAGTGTAACCAGAATTTTCGCTTGTTGTCACCCCCTCATCATCATCTTTTATCCTTTTCCCCCTTTTCTCCATCCTCCAATACCCTATTTTTAACTTCTAAAATTAATATCATCAAAAGTATACAAGTAAAACCAATTATTTAAAGCAGTGCGTCCATCCTGTTTCACATGAGTTCAAGTTTTCTGATTGTAGATTGCACTGTTTTGAATAACACTGGGTAAAGAAACAAAAATTACCAAACATGCATACATAGTATGACCATGACACGTGCATATATAACAGCATCGGTATGTTTGCGTATTTCTTTTTTTTTTTTTTTTTTTTTTGTTGATAAAAACGATAGAATTTCATTAATCATTTCATGGATGAAAGAGAAAGACATACAAAAAGAAGCAAATGCTCAGTCCATTATAGAGAGGACATCCTCGAGAAGGACATTGGCTAAAAAGCCCAGAGGGGAATCTAACCAAACAAAAGGACTAGCATTTCTAAGTGCATAGGGGGCTAGGAGGTGAGCAGTATCGTTAGCTTGACAACAAATGTGGGTATAAGAAGCCTTAGTGATCAATTTCAACAGGATTTTAGAGTCCTCAATAACATGACCAACATATGACATGTTAATGGCAGAATCCCGTAAAACTGAGATAATTTGAAGCGAGTTGCTTTTGAAAATAACATTGTGAAAACCCCTAGTTGACGCCAAAACCAAACCATCCCCCAATTACAAAAAATCCCGTACGGTATGTTTACGTATTTCTAAGGGAACTACTTGCATGCCTACAATTTCAATCACGTATATTGAAGAATTTGATGATACTGTTTTACGAATAAAGAACAAGATATTAAATCCACGCAACCAAATCCTAAGCATAGTCCCAGTTTTCCCTTTACGAATTCCAATGAAGATATGTTGGGGCTGCATGCTTTTGTGTCGTTCTCAGGCACAAACACTTCAACAGATTTCCCTTTCCTTCTTTTCTCTGGTTTTTAATCCAACCCTCAATAATGGTACCTTTCGATTTGGCTGCCACCTTTTTCCTTCTTATATTGTGAAATCCCTCCTGACTTCTCCATCACTTACCTCTCTCTCTATATCTCTCTCTCTCTCACACACACACACAGACTCATCCTGTTTTGCGAAGTACTTTTTGGGATATCTAAGTTAGAAAAATGGGCGATATTCCTTATTCCAATGGAACCAACAACGGGAATGGGAATGCGAATGGAAATGGAGTGAATGGCAAGGGACATTCAGTGCTGAATGGATACAGGAAGAGTTGTTGGTATGAGGAAGAAATTGAAGAAAATTTGAGATGGAGCTTTGCTCTTAATAGGTACATTAACTGTCACCATCTTTTACTACCTGAAGTTCACTCAATTTTCAAAAAATGTTTTCAATTCTTATTGCTTAACCTTTTTTACTACCTATGTTTTTTTGGTTCTTTTATTTAGTCGTTTCTCATGCTAACAAGCTCGACTTAGTGGTTTTTTATTTTGATTGTAAATTTATGAGATGTCCATAGGCAAAATCATTAGGAATTTTTCACCATGTCTACAATAGACAAAATTACTATGTAGATAATACCTTTTATGACATTTTTCATTCTTAGTGTCAAAACTCCTACTATAGAAAAATGAAAAAATTCTTAAAAGTGAAACACTCTTTCTACCCCCAATCCAAATACCATGGTCATGAAAAGGTTAGACAAGACATAATAATGTTAGAATAGTGTTAGTGTTCTAACCACAAAGTTTGTTTTCCTCATTAATATATTTAACCAAACTTTCTTTGGTTAATTAATTATTTTTTTGTTTGCAGTATATTGCATACAGGAGCTACTCCATTCCAAGACATTGCATTGCTGGACACGAAGCCCTTTGGAAAGGTTTTGATCAATCCTACTCTTAATTAAGTAAAATGATCAATGATAACAAATTAAATTGCAGCAAATTACCCATTCCATTTTCTCTTCTGTATTTGCAGGCCTTAGTGATTGATGGAAAGCTTCAAAGTGCTGAGACGGATGAATTTATCTACCATGAATGTCTTGTGCACCCGCCACTTCTTCATCATCCCAAGTACCTAAATTCTCTGTTCCATATCAATAAAATTTATGTCGTTTCGCCAAGGTTTATATATATATATATACTGGATTTTGAGAGCAACAATGTTAATATCTCCGTAATTGATGTCAACTTCAGTCCAAAGAGCATCTTCATCATGGGAGGAGGTGAAGGCTCCACTGCAAGAGAGCTTCTGAGACACAGGACTGTGGAGAAGGTTGTCATGTGTGACATTGATGAGGTAAAATAAAACTTCCCTCTATAAGTCGCACTGTGTCCGGTTTTGAGCTGTTTTTCATTTGTCTCGTTGTTTGAAAAAGACGAAAGGGAGGATTAGCTGTGGAAGCACAAAATTGAATTTTAATTTTTCGAAAATACTGTTTTGGGATTTGTCTGGCTCACAACTTACAAGTGACAACATATTGTATATGATAGGACAGAATTATTCACCATAAGCTGCAATACTAATGCAGGAGGTGGTAGGGTTCTGCAAGTCATATTTGATTGTAAACAGTGAAGCTTTCTGTGATCCAAGATTGGAGCTCATCATCAATGATGCCAGGTTTATTCTCAGCATATACATTTATATCAATGATGCCGGCTTTATAACTTTATCGATACAACACTTAACTACTGTTAAAGGAAAAACGTCGTACACGGAGAGCTTATGTGTCACAATTAATATTATTGGGGGTGTTGCAGGGCTGAGCTAGAAAACAGAGAAGAGCAGTATGATGTGATCATTGGTGACCTTGCAGACCCAATAGAAGGAGGTCCATGTTATAAACTCTACACCAAATCCTTCTATGAATTAATTGTCAAGCCTAGACTCAGCAAGGAGGGCATTTTTGTCACACAGGTAACTTAAACACACTCATGCATGCGATATCCTAGTTAGTAAGGGCAGCGTGTTCACCTGTATGTACTGTCTTGTCAACAAACAAAAAAATTATCACCCACAGAAACAGAACCCTAATCACAGAATTAATCACTTTTCCTTTTCATATGCAGGCAGGTCCTGCTGGAATTTTCAGCCATACAGAAGTTTTCTCCTGCATTTACAATACTTTGAGGCAGGTCTTCAGATGTAAGTTATACTGACTAAGAAAATGAGTTCCCTATCTCTTTTTTTTTTTTTTTTTCTTTTTAAATCAATTTTATCTCTTCTCTTTTCTTATAATTCATCTGTCTGCAGATGTTGTGCCTTATTCAGCTCATATTCCTTCTTATGCCGATATATGGGGATGGATCATGGTACAAAAACTAGCACCTTCACTATAAAACCAATCTTCTTATTTACTTCTTTAAGCGACGCCATTTTGTATTTTAAGTGACATTAGGGACCCTAAGTAATTGTTTAAAATGGCAGGCTTCAGACACCCCTATTGAGCTGAGTGCTGATGAATTAGACCTCAGAATTAAACAGAGGATCACAGGGGAGAATAGATACCTAGATGGAAAAACATTTTCATCAGCCTCTACCTTGAGCAAAGCTGTTCGGAAATCGTAAGTCGGGTGCCTAATATGTTGATTTTCCTCTTAATAATAATTAATTAAGCAGCTACTGATTGAAGCTAGTATTATGGGTTGTTGGCAGGATGGTCAATGAGACTCATGTGTATACAGAAGGAACGGCAAGGTTCATATATGGCCATGGCCATGGCAGTGCCTACAAACTCGATTAAGCTTCAAGAAATGGAAGAGTGAAGAACCACGACCAAAAGCTAGCAGTTAGAAACATAAGAGTGCAAGTGGAAGACAATCTTTGGGTCTTCCTTTTTTTCAGCTGTATTTCTTTTTTCTTTTTCTGTTTTTTTTCTTTTTTTTGTGTAGTAACTTATAAAAACTATGATATAAATCTTTATTTGTGCCTCTCTTAAGATGTCTATGGAATATGGGAATTATAGGAGTATGAAATGGTGATGCAATACTACTTTTTAAGACCGTTAAAACTCCGTAGGATATATGGTTCTTTTGAGCTTTAAGTTTTATCAATTTGAAGAGTAATGTTCTCTTGTCAGACTGTGGATACAATAAATACAGACTAATTTATATATATATATATATATTTAGATTAACAATTTGACATGATAACTTCTTATGTAGTTTATAGTCTGCCATGGGACCATTTTATACAATTTGAAACGTTAATGTACCAAGATAATTTCAAATTTTACCTAGGAAATAAAAGTGAGAAATCTTACTTACCCTTATTTCTGCTCAAATTAGACTTTATTCAAATTGGGTGTCAAGCCCATTTGTGTTTTGGGTCTGAAGCCCATTTGTCCTCCTCCCTTTTTCATATCCGAAAAACAAAAAATTCAGGAGGAGATAAGAGGAGTGAACGATTGAGAGAGATGGAGAGAGGAATGGGATGTGGAGGAGAGGGATTAGGATTCTCTCCCCTTCTCTTTCCATCCCCTCCTCTCACATTCTCTATTTTATCTTTTTCTTTCTATAAAAAATTAATATAAGATGTTGACATGACTTAACTGTGACCGTTCAAATGGGAGAGGAGGAAAGGGGAGGGAAAAAGAGGGGAGAGAATCCTACTCCAGAGGAGAGAGACGGTAACGGAAGAAGACGAAAGGTTTCACGTGAGAAACTTTTTTTTATTAATAACTTTACAAAATTATTGTGTTTTGGTGTAACATGGTTATTATAATTGAATACTTAATGAATCTGATGACTCATATAAAAAATGACTTACAAACCTTCAAAATGAAAAACTTAGAAGAGCAGAAAAAGAATCTTTGACAGTACCCCAACGAGCGTTGCTCAATGCGTTAACGCTCAAAATCAGGTCTCATTAACAATCCGAATCAGCTTTTGCACATCCTTGTGATTCAATAGGATGATCTAGACAAAACGTAAAACTCAACATATATATTGTCGCTCGTCTTGTTACAACTCAAGAGAGAGACGATGTGAAAAGCATCATCATCATGTTTGCATTTTGTTGGCCTGTGAGGAGTCAGATGTCATTTTCCCTTTTCTCCAACCAATTATCGAATTAAATATTGAGCTGAGTCTTTGTTTATCTTTTGTATTGTGTTAATTAATGGAAATTATGAACGCAATAATGGAATTTAGATGAGGTGATCATCCATGTTGCATCATGCACTGTGGTCGCTTCCACAACTCATCACCCTCATGAATCACAAGGTTCATGACTTGTGACACAGACCGCGTTGTCGTTTCCCTATTAAACTAATTAATTGTCTTCTTTTTTAGTTGTCAATTATTTGTGTTTGGTGAGCAAATATCAGACACTTTTATTTTTTTTTCCCCTCCTTAATGATTTTTCCTGATTACGATCGTTTTTTGTGAACTCATAATTTTCTTTTTCTTGATTCGAAGATGTGAATTGCAGAACATACTTAACTACTGGAGTTTTCAATGTGAATTTGCACCTTAAATGATTAAGAACGCTTATTGATGCACTTAAAGAGAGGTGTTTGATTCTTTCCTTCAAAAGTAGCGTGTCAAAATAAAAATATGAGTTTGCTTCTGTTGAGAGTATTAATCTCACATCGGAAAAAAGAGAAACCATGCAAGTATTTAAAGTAATTTGAACTACTATACTTTTTATATTAATTAATTAATGATGAAACCTCAACTTTCTTAAGCTTTCTTTGATAGCGTTGTACATTAGTCTTTTTAAGAAAGGAAAAGTGCAAAGTTTTTGAGGTATCACCCATTCTTTTAAGGGTTTTTATCACAAATGGTCATTGAAATTGACCCACGTCATCAAGATAGTCTCTGAAATTGAAAATCGATTAATGTAGTCATTGAAAATGATCATCGCAAATCAATGTAGTCTTTCCGTCACAATTCTGTCAAAAAATATTTATGTACTACTGTGGCACATAATTAGGCCCACAAATCTAATTAATTATTGTCATGCTGATTTAAAATATTTAAATAATAATAAAATAATTTTGTCAAAATAATATTTTTTTTTTTGGTGCTTTAGATTTTGGCCCTTACAATTCATAATTCCTAGATAAAAACTCATCTACATATAAACGTTCAATAAAAGCCCAAATTTAAAATCTGAAGCCACATCGGAAAACTATTGACCTACTAATACAATTTATTTACACCCATGTCACTTTTCCAAATCCCTAAATTTATTCCTAATTAAAAGTTGTAGAAAAGGTGAAATAAAATATATAAACTGTTGTATTGCAATAATTGTAGGCTTATTATATTAGCACCCCACAAATTGTTAAATAAACCCCACATACTTAATATACCCCACATTTACTTTTTCAATTAAAAATTATCTTAATACACCTCACTTCCTTCCCCATAACACCCTCACACCCCCACATTCTTAATATACACCTTATATTTTCTACACACCCCCACATTTCTCAAATCGTATAACACTCATTTTTTATTTTGCCGAATGATTTCAAACTATCTGAACGTTAGTTTGCCGAATGATTTCAAATTGAATGATTTCAAATTGAATGATTTCAAAAAATGTTTAGGTTCATTTGAACATTTTTCAATAACAATAATAATGATTTCAAAGCTTTCGAAACACCGATTTCGTGTTCCATTCGTCAAAAATTATTTTTCTCAATCAACATGTTTGTAGTTTCATTGCTTAGGGTTTTATTCAACAATGGAGAATGTGAGGGGTTTTGATAGTTGAAATAGATAAATAATATGTTAAAAGTGATTTGGGATGTATTTATAAATTTTTTATTATTTTTTAAACCTAATAAGGTCAAAATTGTCATTACATAGTAGAGTAAATTAGTCATTAATATTAAATTTTAATGTGGGGTACATTCAACATTTTATGGGGTGCTAATATAAAAAACCTAATTGTATCCATATCATACCAAAAATTTATTTTTTTGTGATATATATATATATATATATTGTGCATTAATTGGGAAGTAAATTAATTTGTTCCAATTATTAAAAAAAAATTATACTAAATCCGTATTATATATTTTGAATCAAATAACACTTCTCTATAACTTGTAGGTAAATTATTTTTCATGTATTGTTACATATATTAGGCACGTTTTATTGTTGTATAAATATAGGTATGACATAATATTTTTCAATATAATACATCAGATTATATTTCTTCTTGTTATGGGTGAATTATTCTCCATGTATTAGTGAAAAGAAGATATTATATTTGTCACATCCTGGCCCGGGCCCCCACCACATTCTAGGCTCTCGACTCCACCGTAGCACGATATTGTCCGCTTTGGGCTCTGACCACTCCCTCACGGTTTTGTTTCTGGGAACTCACATGAGAACTTCCCATGGGTCACCCATCATGGGATTGCTCTCACATGAACTCGCTTAACTTCGGAGTTCCTACGAAACCTGAAGCCAGTGAGCTCCCAAAAAGCCTCGTGCAAGGTAGAGATGAGAATATACATATAAGGCTTATAGGATCCACTCTTTTGGGCGATATGGGATGTCACAATATTACACACGGTGTTTTTTATTTTTTTTTCGTGGACTTCTTCGCGCAAGCTTTTTTGAGCATAAAGGGAGTCGAACCCCTCCCATTTGACTCCTTCAACGCCTTAACCACCATATCACTTATGTTTTTGTGATAATATGCTAAAATATTTATATATATGGTTTTGTTTTGAATTCTTTTTGCAAGAAACAAATTTGCACATATTCCAAATTTTTTGTGGTATTATATTTTAAATTGTGTCAATTAATTACTTAGTCAATGGCATGTGGTTTTTAATTTTTCTATTTTTTTATTTGGTCACTTACATGGTAGAACTCCGCCTATGTAATTTTACATTGCCGGTCCCAAGCCCGGATAAAGGAGGAGGGGGAGGGCGTCAGGTAGTCGACAGCCGGCACTCCATGATCACGTCGAATCCTTATGAAAATGAATCCAGAACAAAATCGCGCTAAAGCTAGGGCGTCACCCGTAAGTGGCGCGCTGTGTGGCCCGAGCACAGTGATAAGTGAGCAAGGGTCGCTGTATCTCCATCGGCACTCGGATGCAGTGTTAAATGAGCAAGGGGGCCGTAGAAACTTCTTTTCGAACGACTCCACTCAAAGTTGTTTGGGAGCATATGCCCCTATCAACTTTACACGGGACACACAAAAGAAGTACTTTGATCCTATTAGACGGGGGAGGGTGAAGAAGCTAGGACAGAAGGGTAGAGTTCAAGAGAGCAAAATGCGTTTAGGAACGTGGAATATAGGAACCTTAACGGGAAAATCTATGGAAGTAGTGGAAGTTATGGTGAGGAGAAGGATAAATATTATGTGCCTACAAGAAACTAAGTGGGTTGGTAGTAAGGCAAAGGATCTAGAAAACTCAGGGTTTAAACTTTGGTATTCGGGCACAAATAGAACGAGAAACGGTGTTGGCATCATCGTGGACAAGACCTTGACACAAGATGTTGTAGATGTCAAGAGGGTAGGAGATAGAATCATGGCAATCAAGATTGTAATAGGACAAGAACTTATCAATGTGATTAGTGCGTACGCACCTCAAGTAGGGTTGGATACGAGTACGAAGGAGAAATTTTGGGAAGACCTTGGAGACTTGGTGCAAGGAATTGCTCAGACGGAGAAGTTATTTATAGGAGGAGATCTAAATGGACACGTGGGCAGGGAGACAGGCAACTATGGAGGTTTTCATGGTGGCCATGGTTTTGGAGAGAGAAACGAGGATGGGGAAGCTATCTTGGATTTTGCAATGGCATATGATCTCTTCTTAGCCAACACCTTCTTTAAGAAGAGAGAAGAACATGTGATCACCTACAAGAGTGGGTCGTCAAAAACACAAATAGATTTTCTTCTAATGAGGAAAGGGGATCGTATAACTTGTAAGGATTGCAAAGTTATACCAGGAGAGAGCGTGGCTAATCAACATCGCTTGTTGGTGATGGATGTACATATCAAAAGAGGGAGACAAAAGAACAAGACTTGGAAGTGCCCAAGGACTAGATGGTGGAATCTAAAAGAAGAAAAACAAGCCATTTTCAAAGAGAAGGTAATCACCCAATGTGTGTGGGATAGAGAGGGGGAAGCTAGCCAAATGTGGGATTCCATGGCTAGTTGTATCCGAAAAGTAGCAAAAAAGGTATTAGGAGAGTCCAAGGGCTTTGCCCCACACCAAAAGGAATCTTGGTGGTGGAATGAGGAGGTACAAACAAAGGTGAAGGCTAAGAAGGAATGTTGTAAAGCCTTATACAAGGAGATGACCGATGAAAATGGTGAAAGGTATAGAAAAGCGAAGCAAGAGGCGAAGAAAGCGGTCAGAGAAGCTAAGTTAGCGGCTTACGACGATATGTATAAACGACTAGATACCAAAGAAGGAGAGTTTGGATATCTATAAACTAGCTAGAGCAAGGGAAAAGAAGACAAGGGACCTAAACCAAGTGAGGTGCATCAAGGATGAGGATGGAAAGGTTCTTGCTACAGAGAACGCGGTTAAAGACAGATGGAGAGGTTATTTTCATAATCTTTTCAATGAAGGACATGAAAGGAGTGCTTCTTTAGGGGAGTTGAGTAACTCAGAAGAGTGTAGAAACTACTCCTTTTATCGTCGAATCCGGAAGGAAGAAGTGGTTGTAGCTTTGAAGAAGATGAAGCATAGAAAAGCAATAGGCCCAGACGATATACCAATCGAAGTGTGGAAAGTTTTGGGAGAGACAGGTATAACATGGCTCACTGACCTTTTCAATAGGATTTTGAAAACGAAGAAGATGCCAAATGAGTGGCGAACGAGCACTTTGGTGCCTATCTACAAGAATAAGGGCGACGTACAAAATTGCATGAACTATAGGGGTATTAAGTTAATGAGTCATACAATGAAGCTCTGGGAGAGAGTCATTGAGCATAGATTGAGGCAAGAGACACGGGTTTCGGACAACCAATTCGGGTTCATGCCAGGGCGCTCAACCATGGAGGCAATCTATCTCTTACGAAGATTGATGGAAAGATATAGAGATGGGAAAAAGGATTTACACATGGTCTTTATAGATTTGGAAAAAGCGTATGATAGGGTCCCAAGAGACATTCTTTGGAGGATCTTAGAGAAGAAAGGAGTACGAGTAGCATATATCCAAGCTATAAAGGATATGTATGAAGGAGCAAAGACTGCCGTAAGAACTCATGAAGGACAAACCAAAAGCTTTCCCATAACTGTAGGATTACATCAAGGCTCATCCTTAAGTCCTTACCTTTTTGCGTTGGTAATGGATGAGTTAACAGGACATATTCAAGATGATATTCCTTGGTGTATGCTTTTCGCAGACGATATAGTGTTGATAGATGAAACTCAGGAAGGGGTAAATGCAAAGCTTAACCTTTGGAGAGAAGTGTTGGAATCTAAAGGTCTTCGCCTAAGCCGATCAAAGACAGAATATATGGAGTGCAAGTTCAGTGCAGATGGAGGCCAAAACGAGTTAGGGGTGAGGATCGGAGATCAAGAAATACCAAAGAGCGACCGTTTTCGTTACCTAGGATCTATCTTGCAAAAGAACGGAGAATTAGATGGAGATCTCAACCATAGAATACAAGCTGGATTGATGAAGTGGAAGAGTGCATCTGGCGTGTTGTGTGATCGCCGTATGCCACTGAAGCTCAAGGGAAAATTTTATAGGACGGCAATAAGGCCGGCGATGCTGTATGGCACAGAATGTTGGGCGGTGAAGCATCAACACGTACACAAAATGGGTGTAGCGGAGATGAGGATGTTTCGTTGGATGTGTGGGCACACGAGAAAGGATAAGATTAGGAATGAGGATATCTGGGGTAAAGTAGGAGTAGCCGAAATTGAAGGAAAGATGAGAGAAAATCGGTTACGGTGGTTTGGACATGTGCAAAGAAGGCCTACTGACGCTCCGATTAGAAGATGCGACTATGAGACAGAGGTTCAGGGCCGAAGGGGTAGAGGAAGACCTAGGAAAACTTTGGAAGAGACTCTAAGAAAAGACTTAGAGTACTTGGATCTAACGAAGGACATGACACATGACCGAGCACAATGGCGTTCTAAGATTCATATAGCCGATCCCACTCAGTGACTTGGATTTTCCAAGTCTCCAACCGAGAAGTTTTCCTCACTCGAAAAATTAAGGGAACACTACCCCAACCTACATGCTCCACTCAGAAAGCTTCAACATACAAGCTTCAACAAAAGAAAATTCAAAGAACTTAGCGAAGAAGGCTTTGGTGTATTTAACACAATACGTTGAAATGAAGGAAAACTTATTTATTGATATCCCCGATAAGCTACAAATATGTACATATACATGAGTCAAAATAAACAAACAAGATGGAGCCTTCACAAAGGTTGCTTAGGAGAAGTCTCAGCAGTCGGTAGAGCCCCAGAAAGAGAAGGCATCGGAGGGGGATCATTCGGAGCCTCAGTACTGGACAGAACCCTAGAAGGAGGAGGCATCAGAGGTTGATCATTTGGAGCTTCATTACGCGGTACAGCCCCAGAAGACGAAGGCAATAAATGCCTTTGGAACAAACCCACAAATCTCTGATGATCAAGTAAAACCTGACCATCAGTTTCCTTCATCTGGTCAAGCTTCCTCTTCATGTTTGTAGCATAGTCATGTGCGAGCCGGTGCAACTGTTTATTCTCATGCTTGAGCCCTCTAATCTCCTGTTTGAGACTCATCACTTCGGCCGCCAATGATTCAACTTGGCGGGTTCGAGCAAATAGGCGTTGGGCCATATTAGACACAGAACCTGCACACTGAATACTGAGAGCCAGTGAATCCTTAACAGCTAACTCATCAGACCGTTTGGAAAGTAGTCTGTTATCTTTGGGAGTGAGAAGGTTCCTGGCCACCACCGCAGCGGTCATATCATTCTTCATCACGGAATCCCCAACGGTAAGAGGACCAGTAGGGGAGACGAAGGATGGGCGCCATATGTTGTCTGGAGAAGGCGGGGCTACCTCTTCAACAAGGTTCAAGTCAAAACGACGGTCGGAGGGGCCAGACATTTTCAAAGGTATTGAAGAGAGAAGAGGTCGGACAAATCAAGATCTTAGAAGTGCAAGAATGGAGCTTCTACTGGTGGAGATTCAAGTGTGCTTTGGAACTTAATGCCAGCCCCTATAAAAAGCTGCACTCGAAGGAGCTTCAGACATCGAAGAGGCGCCTGCTCAGAAATCGAAGAGGCGTTTGCTTTCTCAAAAGCTGGGCTGCTTAGAGACCACGAGGGTTGATCTCATAAATCGAAGAGGTGTTTGCTTTCTCAAAAGTTGGGCTGCTCAAAGACCACGAAAGCCGATCTCAGAAATCGAAGAGGCGCTCGCTTCCTCAAAAGCTGGGCTCCTCAGAGACCACGAGGGCCGATCTCAGAAATCGAAGAGGCACCTACTTTTCCAGCCTTGTCAGCACCTGTCACACGCACACTCAGCTTTGCGGAAATTATGGGTATTCTGTCGAAGACTTCTGGGGAAGTAGAAAACACATGAATCTTACTGTCCAATCACCCACTTCCCACACGCAGCAATAGCTCATGGGTACCACAGATAACTTTGCCAAAGTTCTCTGCCAAAGTTGAGCACGTGAAGCTTGCAGCTCCCACTACATCGCTCTGACCAAGAAGGGTAAAAGAATAGCAAAGAAACAGCACTAACAAAGTTTAGACCCATAAATTTTGAAGGTCTAGCTACCATATTATTACCCACAAGGGTAAAGGAACAGTACCACTGTTGGATAATTGGAAAGTCCCTGTGTGTCAACCTCTGTGCCTCGTGGCAAGGTAGACTAGCAAACATGCCCAACCTTTACTCACATTCGAGAAAACACTCCCAATAAGATTGCTTGCTCCAAAATCGAAGAGGCACCGTCCTCCGAATCTCGAGAGCCAGACTCCCAACATGACTACTTTCTCAAAAATCGAAGAGAGGGTAAAGGAACAGTACCATTGCTGGATAATTGGAAAGTCCCTGTGTGTCAACCTCTGTGCTTCGTGGCAAGGTAGATTAGCAAACATGCCCAACCTTTACTCACATTCGAGAAAACACTCCCAACAAGATTGCTTGCTCCAAAAATCGAAGAGGCACCGCCCTCCGAATCTCGAGAGCCAGACTCCCAACATTACTTTCTCAAAAATCGAAAAGACACTGCTCCCCGAATCTCGAGAGCCAGACCCCCAACATGATTGCTTTCTCAAAAATCGAAGAGGCATCGTTCTCCGAATCAATCGAAGAGGCGCTCGCTTTCTCAAAAGCTGGGCTGCTCAGAGACCACGAGGGCCGATCTCAGAAATCGAAGAGGCACCTTCTTTTCTAGCCTTGTCAGCATCTGTCACACGCACACTTAGCTTTGCGGAAATTATGGGCATTCTGTCGAAGACTTCTGGTGAAGTAGAAAGCACATGAATCTTACTGTTCAATCACCCACTTCCCACACGCAACAATAGCTCATGGGTACCACAGATAACTTTGTCAAAGTCTCTGCCAAAGTTGAGCACGTGAAGCTTGCAGCTCCCACTACATCGCTCTGACCAAGAAAGGTAAAAGAATAGCAAAGAAACAGCACTAACAAAGTTTAGACACATAAATTTTGAAGGTCTAGCTACCATATTATTACCCACAAGGGTAAAGGAACAGTACCACTGCTGGATAATTGGAAAGTCCTTGTGTGTCAACCTCCGTGCTTCGTGGCAAGGTAGACTAGCAAACATGCCCAACCTTTACTCACATCCGAGAAAACACTCCCAACAAGATTGCTTACTCCAAAATCGAAGAGGCACCGCCTTCCGAATCTCGAGAGCCAGACTCCCAACATGATTACTTTCTCAAAAATCGAAGAGACACTGCTCCCCGAATCTCGAGAGCCAGACCCCCACCATGATTGCTTTCTCAAAAATCGAAGACGCATCGTTCTCCGAATCTCGAGAGCCAGATACCACATACCACTTTTTCAAAGTGCTCTGACAGAGTTAAAACATGTGAAGCTGGCAGCTCCCACTACCATGCTATGACCAAGCAGGGTAAAGAAATAGCATTACTACTTGTTGTTAGGGAGACTCCTATATATGTCGACCTCCATCCCCAACGGACAGGCAGACCTGCAAAAATGCTCAACCCTTCCTCATATCTGAGAGGGCACTCCCAACGAAGCCTTTCAAAATATTCAGCTTTCTTTCCCCCCGATAATACCTTTGCAAACAAGCTATACTAGAGCAAGAATATCTCATATCATCAGGGTTAAAAGCAAGAGTATCCCATATCATGCTTTTTCCCTGTCTTTTCCTTTGGCCTTGTTTTTACCTGCAAGACAAGGAGAAAGAGAGCAATCAGTCAGCACTTGAAATCAAGCTCCCAGCCAGGAACTGACAGCCTGGAACCCCTTACCTGATTACTTACCTGGCATTGCTCTCGAGTACTCATCTTCAACATCTTATGTTGCCAGGGAAGATACCGCATCTGCTTGAGGAACAGATAGGGCAAGTGCGAAGGATACAAGGAAGCATGTGGAGACAAGCGTAACAGCACACGTGCCGATCCATCCATTACTCTGTCAAAAGCAAAAGTATCCCATATCAGCAGGGTCGAACGTACTCTAGATTTGATGGACTTGTTTTGACCCTCAAATTCTTCAGTCGGCCTTATACTCTGGAGGAAACCAGAAAACCCTCCAGCTCAGTTCAAGAATAAGCCTGTGGAAAGTTACTTCTTCAAAAGCAAAAGTATCCCATATCATCTCTTCTCATTTTTCTTCTCTTTATCCTTCATGCTGCTGCAAGATGGGGAGAAGGTGAACAATCAGCCGGAGCTCTGATTGCTTACCTTGTCTGTCACCTCTTTCAGCAAATCCCCTAGCTCGGCGACTTGGGGGACTCCTACTACATGGTTTGTATCGCGCTTGACCAAGCCTGAAACTACAAGTAAGCTTCAAGTGAAATTGATACATTACCTTGTGCATCTCCACCAGTTAAAGATACCACCCCTGGATGGAGGAAGAGTACTTCCAGAGAAGCTGCCACATCTACCTATGAGACAGATAAGGCAAGTCAAGATGATACCACACTCCGATACTTAGAAGTTTCGTGATTACGAGATCATTCTCCCACAATATTTCCTAATGTCATTTGTACTCTAATGTCATTTGTACTAAATCATTCACTTGTACTCACTAAAGGAGAGCTTGAACCTATGTACTTGTGTAAACCCTTCACAATTAATGAGAACTCTTCTATTCCGTGGACGTAGCCAATCTGGGTGAACCACGTACATCTTGTGTTTGCTTTCCTATCTCTATCCATTTATATACTTATCCACACTAATGACCGGAGCAATTTAGCGAAGATCACAAAAAGCGACCGTTTTTGCTACCTAGGATCTATCTTACAAGAGAACGGAGAATTAGATGGAGATCTCAACCATAGAATACGAGCTGGATGGATGAAGTGTAAGAGTGCATCCAGCATTGTTGTGTGACCGTCGTAGGCCACTGAAGCTCAGGAGAAAATTTTATAAGACGGCAATAAGGCCAGCGATGTTGTATGGCACAGAATGTTGGGCGGTGAAACATCAACACGTACACAAAATGGGTGTAGCAGAGATGAGGATGCTTCATGGGATGTGTGGGCACACGAGAAAGGATAAGATTGAGAATGAGGATATCCGAGGTAAAGTAGGAGTAGCCGAAATTGAAGGAAAGATGAGAGAAAATCGGTTCCGGTGATTTGGACATGTGCAAAGAAGGCCGACTGACGCTCCGGTTCGAAGATGTGACTACGGGACAGAGGTTCAGGGCCGAAGGGGTAGAGGAAGACCTAGGAAAATTTTGGAAGAGACTCTAAGAAAAGGCTTAGAGTACTTGGATCTAACGGAGGACATGACACAAAATCGAGCGCAATGGCGTTCTAGGATTCATATAGCCGACCCCACTTAGTGGGAAAAGGCTTTGTTGTTGTTGTTGTTGTTGGTCACTTACATGGTAGGGCTGGAAAAAATTCTCGAAAATCCCAAACCAAACCGAAAAAGTCCCAAACCCAAACCGAAAAATCCCAAACCAAAACCATCCCGAAAAGTACCGAAATTTTCGATATGGGATTGGTTTCCAAATCCCATTTGTTTGGTAATCCCGGAATCCTGAAAATTACCGAAGTATTCGGTTTCCTATTGACTTTTGGGTTCTAATTCTTGAAAGTCATTGTCATGGTTGCTGACTACTCTTCACAATACATTTACTCTACACATAGAGATGATGAAGATAGTGAAAATTTTGAACCTCATAGGAACTCTATGTGGTATTAAGTCACTCATGTATCTTACCATGCAATGTATAAAGTGTAAAATATTGTACTAATTCATTATATATAAATGATTATGGTGTGTTTAAACTTCTTTCATTAATTACTACATATTTTCTACACTCACAATGTTTGCCAGCTCGCAATATAATCAACTTAAATCAGTTAAGTTCATTATGCAATGCATTTCCTTCCAGTTTTTTGTGATAAACTAATAGATAATTGACTAAATAAACATCATGCAAAGTTTCAATAAAAATTTTCAAGTTTTTTCTTACAATTTCCATGGTTTTTATTCAATTTTTATCGATATCGATAATATCCCGATATTTCCATCGATATTTCCGTGTTTTTGTACTACCGATATTTCCGATATCATTGATGTTTTATACCTTGGTGCCGATTATGTTTCAATGAGTGATGGTGCTGATGGTCAAGTGGTGAGGTGGTGCCAATTATGTTTTAATTAGATTTGTGGGATATAATTATGTGTCATATCAGTGTATAACAAAATTTTTGATAGATTTGCGACGTAATGACCACATTGATTTAGGATACTCAATTTTTGAGACTATATTGATCGATTTTCAATTTCAATAACCACATTGATGGATTGGGTCAATTTCAATGATCATTTGTGACAAAAACTCTTCTTTTAAATTTCTATTCAAAACTTGGGAGAGAGGATCAAAACTTTTGAATACGCGGCAACGAATATTTTATCATGCGAGTTAGAAGCCCTACCACTAGTTTATTATGGTATGAACACTGCTACCGTATCTTCGACAAAATCACTTCACATTATTAAAGAATTAATCATTCGTGTTAATTTAATTTGACAGATCTTACAATTTTCACTAGTCCATATCAATTAAATATAAAGAAATCAAGGAAAAAGTCTCTACTGTCTATTGTTTAATATTAATACGTCATCTAAGTTTTTTTTCACGAGGGTCCAAAACATGAACAATGTCCTTTAGTGTAGGAACCTTGAAAGGCATAAGATCAAATGTATGCCTTAAGTTTTTGGAATATAGGTTTTCAATATCTAGTAATTAATTCATTAGCAGAATGTCTAATTTGATCACGATCAAATTCTGCATTGAATCCCTTGAACTAATGGATGTAAAGAAAAGAAACTTTTAAATGAAAAATAAATTATGTGTTAAATTGGGGTTAGTGTTGTGGTCTATTTTATCTGACAAGTTTAGGGTGGCCGGCGGCAAGGAGAAGAAGAGAAAGATGTGTTTGTAGAATTGTAGGGGAATGTGTGTGTTGTTATCTCTTTTACATTGTGCCTTTATTTATAGTAGTAAATGGAGAGAATATATTCTTTCATCCCCAAGGAATACAAAATACAATAGGAAATGATAACTAGAATCAAATCTAATCTAGGATTTACATAATCACATTTAATCTATGAATGTTTACAACAGTCAGTAATTTATAGTGTATTTTCGTAATATCTCTATAGCCATGCAAACCAAACCCTACCCAAAGTGAATGGCTTGGAAGTTAGGAAGCAGAGCGCCACTGAAATTCAAATTTTTATTATGACAAAATTAAATTGTTCTGCTTTTTGGTTAGGGAAAGTTATAGTACTCTGCTAAAAGTTATTTTTCGAAGATAGTCATCAGAAATAGTTTGAATTATGATAGCTTAAATAAGATGTAGCTAGCTTGTCTTCTCCAAAATTATTTGTACAAAAGTCAACAATAATATTTTACGATGTGAAAATAACCTAACCCATATTTTATACAAAAAGGGATTATTTGTTGTATGGTGGCCAAGTGGCCATTACCTTTTGGCTATTAAACAAAAAAAAAAAAAAAGGGAGACATCATGATGTTGTTTCTTGCTTTGTGATGATGACAAATGATAATGTTGGAGAAAACCTTTTTTTCTTTGGTCCATGTGGGAAGTCACGGGTGACTTAAGGAATTATTTAGCAGCAATTGCTGCTTTTGTTGTTATGAGAAGAAAACAGCTGCAGAAGAAAAAAATAGAAGGGAGCAGCAGAAAGAAGAAAAGAGGTACGCAGCTCCTATATAAGAAAAAAAATGTGATTTTCTTTCTTGGTTAGTTCTTACTCCATTAAAGTTTTATTGTTGTAATAGCTTTGAGCTTTGTATAGAGAAGAAATTAATCACTATATTTCTTTCTCTATTTATTTATTTGGTGTGTGAGAGTTATTGGTTGTATTGGGGTTTTTGGGTTGTGAGCTTGCCAACACTTTGTAAATTCTCATTTGGTTGATAGTGGATTGTTGGGTGAGCTCCTACTGCTCCGAGGACGTACTCCAGTTACACTGACTGTTGAGGAACCTCGTTAAAACCTTGGTGTCTTTTATATTTTGTTATTGCATTCCATTTGATATATTTCCTGTGGGTTAGCTTGAGTTGGTTCCAAAGGGTTTGGTGCTGTCCTAGCACAACATTTTTCTTGTGCAAAGACAACGCATTTAGGACCCTAATTAGTTTTGAGAAAAAAAGAAAAAAAAATTAATGAAAAGAGCTCGAAAACTTTGAGTTTTAACGATAAGGAGAAAATAACAGGTAAAGTGAATAGTATCATGATTGATTTTTTAGTGTAAGAATGTGATTTTTCGTTAAAGTGAACAGTACCACGAGCTTTTCATTAAAATTTCCCCCCCAAAAAGGGAAGCCTTTTTACACACATATATGTTTACCTTCAGCATATTTTTTTTTTAAATAGTTTCAATTTCACGACGTTAAATTTTTATTATCTATATGTGTAAAATGAAGAATAACGAAAAGGAATGTGTTTAGGAAAACTCTTTCAAACTTTACCAAGAAAAAACATGCATATGGATCACAAGGAATTTGAACAATTCTACCTTATACCTAAAGTTGCACCCAATTACTGGATGCTGACACTACTAAAAAAAACAAAACATGCATGGATCACATGGGAATTGGGCAAAACAGTACCGTGTGTAAAAGTACTTACCCAAGTATGCCTCTTACATTGGTTTTTGATAAGACTGATTGACTCTCGCCATTCGGTTCTGCAATATTAAACCTGCCACATTTTTCACATGCAGTTGGATGAAGTTTCCAAGCGAGGTGTACATAGACGCGTATACAGTCTTATCCAAAGTTAGACCATCTCCAACCGAAGAATCCAGAGGACTGAAAAACGTACAAAAATTGTCTCAAATCGAGGGTTAGACCAAAGAGCTCGTGGGCCCCATGAAATATAAAAGGGCCAAAGGGCTGGCCAGAAATCTCACCAATCTTGTTGCATATAAGCGACAGGAATTTTAAGCCAAATTTCAAATGCAACGACTAACTGACGTTAACTAGCCGTTAATTACCGTTGGATTTTTTTTTGGGCCAAATTTTTTTAAAAAATTCTTAAAAATTCTCCTTTTATTTTCCTATAAATACCTAAACCATTCATTCAACATTCCTCACAAATTTTTCACCATTCCTACACCATTTAAATTCTCATATTTTCTTACCTCTTTCAAAAATATTTCCTTCAATTCTTTTAATAATTTTCAAATGGTCTCGCCTGCAATGAAAGATAGGTTTTGGACCCGAAAAGAAGATGAAGCTATTTGTAGGGCTTATAGATGGGTGTCAAAAGATAGTGTGAGGGGGAGTTCTCAAACAAGTGAAGGTGTTTGGACTCGTGTGTTCAAAAAATATTTAAATTTCTACGAAGGCACCACTCCACTGAATATCCGAAACCACGAGAGTTGTTCTTCAAGATGGAAGAAACATCTTCACCCAAGTTTGAACAAATGACATCAAGCACTGTTAGCAGCTGCAAGTAGACATGAAAACGGCGCTAACTACTATGACGAAATAAGTGTTTTCACAATTTATTTTAAATATTTAATTATATTACATTTAATTTCATGAATTACTTTCCTTTAATTTTTGTAAATACATTTAATTATATGACATTTAATTTCATAAATTAATTTCCTTTAAATTTTGTAATTATATTTTCTAGGTACGCCAAACAGTGGAATTGTATATGGAGGGCAGCTCGAAACCCTTTCAGTTTCACGTTTGTTGGGAAATTTGTAAAGATTGGGGTGTTATTTGAAGATCCACCTCAACATAGAGTAGCTCCTATGCCGGTGTTCGGAACTGTATCATCAACTGCAGATATGGATGAAAATGGATCTCCTACCATTCAACAAACAAGGGTAGAAAATCCGTCTTCGGGTGAACGTTTCATACCTTGGACTATAGGATGAAACAAGGCCCGAAGGTTGAAGGAAAAGGATAAGGCAAAGGATGATTATGCCGCTCAACAGGAAGTAGCAGCCTCATTGCGATTAATGGCGGAGCAAAATGCCATTGTCGCGGAAGAAAGGAACTGTATGCATGAAGAACAGACCAAACAAATACAAGAAGAGATGGATGATAAGAATATGGAAATGAACACTTCGAATTACACTCCAATGATTAAGGCCTATTTTGATAAGGAAAAAAAAAAGATATTATGACCCAGCGACAGTTGTTTACCTCTGACTATACTCCTACAATGGCGGATGATGAAGATGATGTTGATTATGGATATTAAATTTAAGCTGTTGTAGTTTTAAATTTAAGTTAATGTTGTTTTTAAATTTAATTTGTAGTTTTTAAATATAAGTTGTTGTTTTTAAATTTAAGGTGTTGTAGTTTTTAAATTTAAATAATAAACTGAAAATATGATTTTAGCCCTTCCAACTCAATTTTCTTCATATAAAACCTTACATAACTTTTTTACTCAAAGAAAACTCAATGACTAGGATCCACATAAGCAAATTAATTAATTTCATATTATTTCACACATTTTACATTTTTCACATGCCTAAAATACTCCTATTACATATTTGATGTAGATAATTAATTGTAAGAAGAGAGTAAATGATTTTGCAACAATAAAAAAAAATACATTAATGTTAAAAATTTATTGCATATTAAGTTTTTAGAAAGACTTTGAATTTTCATAAAACTATTCGATTCAATTTTTTTCACCCTACTCTTGAATACTTTTGAATTTATCCTTTTTTTTATTAATATATTAGAACATTGTATTTCATTATCTACATGCACATTAATTTACCTACAACAATTATACCATGGGTGTAATATAATATCTCTTTTTTACAATGATGCAAAATAATGTTTATACCAACAACAAAACGTGTCAAACATATGTACTAATACATGGAAAATAATTTACCTATATTAAGAAGAAATGTAGTTCGATGCATAGTATTAAAAATACTATGTTACACCCATGTTAATACAACAATAAAACGTGCCTAACATATCTAACAACACATGGAAAATAATTTACCTACAAGTTAGATAAATGTTATTTGGTTGGGTGTAGTATAATTTTTTTTAATAATTGGAAAAATTAAATATAACTAGGTGTAGTGTAATTTTTTTTTATATAATTAGAACAAATTAATTTACCTACCTACTATTTGAAATGTTCATTTCTAATGATGCAAAATGTTCATTACCTAACTACAAATTAATTTCCAATAATTTACCTACAACAATTATACCATGGGTGTAATGTAATATCTTTCTTTACAACGATACAAAATATTGTATGTACCAACAACAAAACGCGCCTAACATAAGTACTTGTACATGGAAAATAATTTACCTATAACAAAAGAAATGCAGTTTGATGTATAAAATCAACAATATTATGTTCCACTCATGTTTATACAACAACAAAACGTGTCTAACATATATAACAATACATAGAAAATCATTTTTGTAACATCCCACATCGCCCAGGGGAGTGATCCTTAAATGTATATTCTCATCCCTACCTAGCATGAGGCATTTTGGGAGCTCATTGGTTTCGGGTTCCGTAGGAACTCCGAAGTTAAGCGAGAAGGAGGCCAGATCACTCTCATGATGGGTGACCCACTGCGAAGTTGCTCGTGAGTTCCCAAAAACAAAACCGTGAAGGAATGGTAAGCCCAAAGCGGACAATATTGTGCTCTAAGGTGGTGGAACGGGCCCGGGATGTGGTGGACCCTGGCCGGGATGTGACAATTTACCTACAAGTTAGAGGAATGTTATTTGATTCAAAATATATAATATAGGTGTAGTATTTTTTTTTTAAAATAATTGGAACATACTAATTTACCTACCAATTAATATGGGTAAAATTGCTACAAACTATATCATGAAAAAAAAAACTACTTTTCTAGTTTGACATGGATACGGTTAATGCAAACACTTTTTACATTCTATTTCACTTTTTCTACTACTTTTAATTTGGCATAAATTTAATCCAAAGTGGACAATATCGTGCTCTAAGGTGGTGGAACGGGCCCGGGATGTGGTGGACCCGGGTTGGGATATGACAATTTACCTACAAGTTAGAGGAATGTTATTTGATTCAAAATATATAATATAGATGTAGTATTGTTTTTTAAAATAATTGGAACATACTAATTTACCTACCAATTAATATGGGTAAAATTGCTACAAACTATATCACGAAAAAAAAAACTACTTTTCTAGTTTGACATGGATACGGTTAATGCAAACACTTTTTCTACTACTTTTAATTTGGCATAAATTTAGGAATTTGGAAAAGGGATCATAAAGTATGAGTGGCATGAGTGTAAATAAATTGTATTAATAGGTCAATAGTGTTCCCATATATTTGCAAATTTTAAATTTGGGCTTAAACTGGATCTCTAAAGATAGATGAGTTTTTATCTAAAAATAATGAGTTGTAAGGGCCAAAATCTAAAGCACCTAATAATAAATTATGTTTGGCCCTATGACCCTTTGGCCCTCGGTTGGAAATGATTTTTTGTGACAGGACTAAAATGAGCCATTTGGCCCTCGGTTGGAGATGGAGGCAAATATGTCAATGTACTGTTCATTAAAATATTAATATCTTTGAGGGTCAGATGGCTAAAATGAGCCATCTGGCCCTCGTTCGGTTGGAGATGGTCTTACTATAAGTCCTTCTTTACATATTGTTAACAAAATCCTTAATTTCTAGATAAGGAAATGTTAGATCAACATTAAAGATATGTTTGGAAAAAAGTAACTAAATTTAAAATTGTTTAGTTATCTAATGATTATTTAATAAATAGATAAATTATATTTCTTACTTAAATATTGAAAATTTAACAACATAATTGAACGGTTAAACAATTATTTTATTTTATTTTTTTGCAAGTTGATATTTAAAGTAAGGGTGGGCAAATAGGTCATGGACCTACAAGTTGGGGCGAGGCGGGGCAGGTTCTTATAAATTGCGGGTCAGGTCCAATATTTAAGGACACAAACACAACACACAGACTTTACGACTTTATTTGAACTGAGAGTTTCTCGATCTCTCTTTCCTAATCTAACTCTCTTGACCTCACGACTTCGTCCATTTGTCTTCAGTCGGTTCTTTGTTGCTCCATTATCATCTCTGTCTGTTCTTTATCGATCAAGTTCGTCACGTCTCCATCGATCGAGGTCTCTCCCACTTGGAGGTGGAATTTTTTGCCAAATTACCATACCAAAGTTGTGCCAAAAAAATTGTACCATTGGTAATGGTACGGTATTTGTAATGTACCATACATTTTCGGTACGATAATGGTATTCAAAATCATTACCAATGGTATACCATACCGTACCACTACTATTAATATTATATCATTTAGTTATTCATTTATATATATAATTATGTATTATTAATTTATTATCATTATATATGCACTTTATATTTTTTCCTAGTCATTTATCCAATCATCTCACCTTCTATCTACTTTCCTAATAAAAAAAACCTCAGTCTTCTTGCGATGCGACTCTTCACCTTTTCACTCATCTAGCCATCAACTTCATCTCTGTTGCTCCCGTTCCGGTGACTCTCTCTCTCTCTCTCTCTCTCTCTCTCTCTCTCTCTCTCTTCGTAGTTCATCTTCTCCTTCATCAAATTGGGATGTCTTTCTCCCTGGCTTCGTCTATCAAGTTAATTTTTGTACAATTTTAAAGAATGTAGAGATGGAATTTAGGAATCTTTGTACTATTTTTTTAGGGATGTTGGGTTCTTTAAGCAATTCTTCCATATATTTACTTCTTGTTTCTTAAATGAAACTCTATAAAATTCTCATAATTAAATAAAAAACTTTTAGAAAGCCAAAGAGAGTGGCCAAAACACGTTTAGGCCTTGAATTGGGTTGGAAAAAAAATCAAATGTTGGCCTGAAACAAAGTGGTAATTACCATTACTATACCATGCCAACCGAACTATTTGACATGCCAAAATTCAGTATACCAAAAGTTTGGCACGGTAATGTTAATAGATTTTGTCATACCAAAAGTTTGGTATGGTATTTCGTACATGGGTTTTGGTACGGTAATTGTACCAATATCACCCCTACTCGATCGAGGTCCCTCCCATCTCCATCGATTGCGATCTCTCCCACCATCCAAAAGTTGCAAAGAATCAGAGATGCATGAGCAGCACAAACATTGATGGAGAAGACGATGCAGTGGTACAATGCGTTTAAGTATGACGAGACCCAATTTGACCTGGTCAATTTGCGTTTTCAGGTTTTGGGATTTTGTAGGCGTTGTTGGGTTTTATGGTTATGATTTTATGTTGGTTGGATGGGTTTTATGGTTCTAGATCGATGTAGATGAAAACGAAGGAAGACGACTTGAACAATCCGAGTTGCATCTAGGTTTTCTGATGCCATCTAGCCATTGTTGCATTTGGGTTTTTCGGCGCCATCCGATTTGAGCATCTGGTTATCATGAAGAAAACGGTTGCTTGACGACTGAGGAAGACAACTTGAACAACGTCGTCTTTTCTGTGCTGAAGAAAAAAATAAATGTAATAAGCACTGTGGACCCGTTGTGAATCGGCTGTTTGAAACGGGCCAGGTAACGCCCAGTTTCAGGACTCAAAATCCCTTTACTTAGCCCGGCCAACCCCGTTACAGACTAAAATTGGTAGCGTCTGGTTCCTCGAAATTTAGGCTTGGCCCAGCCCGTGCTCACCTTAATTTAAACTGGTGATCTAGAAAGTAGGTTGTTCGATCATTAAGCATGTAACGCCCCGGCCCCAAAATATTTATTTCAGGAAATAATATTGGTGATAGGCCCAAACTAAACTATTGTTTAGTTAACTACCACTAATCAAGATTCCTTACTTCAATTCCTTAATTCCTCACAAAACTATATCCATATTTCAATTCTCAAAACATACGATTAGATTATCAATTAAATCCCCAAATTCCTTCTATTAAAACAACTTCTAAAAAAAATAAAAATTAATTCTCGATTATTTAGGGTTGCATCTAACCCTTGTTAGACAGCCTACGTACCCTTGAGCGGGTCAAGCCCTTCGTAGTTCACCATTCAACCTTTTATCCATTTCCGAAAATATTCTAGAAATGAAATATTCACCATTATGCTTCCACAATTGAATCACATCACATAGGTACCATATAAGAATTTAAAAATATCAAAATCTACATGAAAAGGCAGCGTCGGCCCACTGGCCACACACCACCGCAGGTGGCAGTTTCCAACGCAGAAACCCAATTTTCCGACTAACTCTAAAAATTACCAAATTTTACAGGTAACTAGAGTTCAATGAGGGGAACAACTTTCATACCTAGGCTGAAGCCCAATTTGGCCGGAAAACACCTGAAATGATCCTTGGACCGCCGGAAACCCTAGAAATAGGTGTTCTCAATTCAACCTCAAAACGAACTTCAACCATTGCTTGGGCTTTGTTCCAGACATTGAGGGGAGACTATTGGTGGTGGTAATGGCCGGAGTTAGCTTCAGGTTTTGGCTAATCGAGCCCAAACCCGCCGCACCCACCGTGCGATTCCTTTTAAAATCAAACATTTTTCTTCAGTTTCTTGGGTGTAAATGGGAGGGAAAACAGCTGAGTTCGAAGTAAGGATCATTTTGGCATCGGTCCAGTCGTCAACGGTGATCAAAATCTGGAGATCCAACTGGGTCGGGTCGACATGTCATTGAAGGATCTGGTTCTCTCCTCTACTTCTCCTTCCTTTCCCCTCCTTTCTTTCTCTCCTCATTGGCCAATCTCCCTTCTTTCCCCTCCTTTCTCTCTCTCCTCATTGGCCGGTCTCCCATCCTTTCCTTCATTTCTCTCATTTCTCTCCTTCCCTCTTCATCACAACCACACATGTGGCATGCTCCAGATTTCCTGGAGCATTCCAGATTATAGGAAAATTATCAAAGTGTCCCTAAATTTAAACCTTAATAACTCTTTCGTTATAATTCTGTTTCAAGAACAGTTTGCGCCTACACACTCTTGAGGTCGAACTCTATCCAAGTATATCAAGAAATCTGATAAAATATATGAGGATAAAATACATCCTCGTATAATTACGTTAAGCCAACTAGGGTATTTTTGTCTTTTTATTTCTTATCGATACAAATATCCGTCGTAATTATAAATACGTCGTAATTACGAATACGACTTAAAAATACTTATTTTAATATTCAAATCACGCATTTTTCCCAATGAAATTTCCTTAACCATTTATTGATTTATTTTCCTATTACCTTCACATATTCATAAACATAGATAATTAATTTGTATATTAAAATTTTTTAGGGTATTACAAAGCAACAATGCAGGATGACAAGAAAAGGGATGAAAAGTAGAATGAGAAAGTTCTAAGCATCCCTCTTTCTAGATTGTTGAAAAGAATTGTACCTATATATTCAGACAAATGTAAATGTATTAATACAAAATTTATTCACTGATGATACAATTATAGTAACTCATTAGTCTAGTTCGATGACACCGAAAATATATACATGCTCAAATGATTCATTGGCACGACATGGTCTTATAAGTTTCTTTTAACTTTACAATAGTAGAAGTAATTTAACTTGACGCTAGATTTGTGTCTCAAGACTATGATACGAATCAAGATAGGCAACAATTGCAAAGAAAAAGAATAAACTTTGTCAAATACAAAGAACCCCTCTTAGATTAGTACGTTTTGTGTTGTGTCACTTCGGCAAGTGTTGTTGCCTCGCTATTCCCTCGGTGGTGCGATGTGGCCTTGTTGTTTAGCGTTGACTAATGTGTGCATCCGGTGCTTAATTTGTCGATTTTATCGTCTTTTTGTGACATATTATATTGTTTGCAATTAGTTTTTATGTATGGTAGTCATGTAAGAGTTTTATATCATTTTTTTACTATGCGAATTTCACTCCAGATCAAAAATTGATCATTAGAAAATATGTAGCCATTTAACTACTCTTGTAAATTTAGTTTGTGTTAATGAAATCTATCTATCTGTCGTTGCTTGTAAAAAAAAATTTAAAAAAAAAAAATTACTAGTCTCTTTGCATCGTGATGGATCACGAGGGCAATTTCGTCAAAAAAGTTTCCCCGACTGTCCTGGAATCTTCGACCAGACGCGGTGGCCTGAGTCAGCAACAGTCTTTCATCCATCTCATCCTTTCCATCCACATCCATATTAATATTCATTTTTAAGTAAAAAAATAATTAAATTTATCCTATGAGCAGAACCCACCTGTCCTTGCCGCACCTTTCCCTCCCATTCTGCCCCTATAAATACGACCTTTCCCTCCCTCTTCTTCCAAGCGCTCTCACTTTTCCCCATTTTATTTCGTGATTTGAAGAAGCAAAATAAACCTTAATTTTCACGGCTTTCTTAACCGATTGAGTTACAAGTTTTTTATATTTTTGAAATTCGATATCAGCTCTCGTCTCTCTTAGCTTCCCATGGATTCCCGCAGTTCCTCTTCTCCTTTTGATTCCATCATTTTCGGTATGCATTACTTGATAATTATCTCGTTTCTCAAGCTCGTAATCAATCTTTGATGACAATAATCACTATCGCTTAATTTGTTTAATTTCCACAGATTTGGATGACACTCTGTACTCTTCCAACCTTGGACTCGGTGAAGCTTGCAAGAAGAACATCGATGGTGCGACGAAAACAAAAATAACAAAATCAATAATTCAAATTTAATTAAACTCGTAATTTAATATTTAATTTAGTTTTTATCTTTGATTGCAGATTTTCTCGTTGAAAAATGCGGATTCCCGGAGAGCAAGGCGTCCAGCCTCCGCGTTGAGCTTTTCAAAAAATACGGCAGCTCCCTCGCTGGCTTACGAGTAATTCATCATTAATTTTCTTTTTAATTTTACGCACAATTAAAAATAAAAGAATTTTCTGTAATTTGTTGCTTTCTTTTGTAGGCGTTGGGGTACGACATCGACGCCGAAGATTACCACGACGTCGTGCATGGAAGGCTGCCGTACGATCGGATCAAACCCGACCCTCAGCTCCGAGACCTCCTCCGCAGCATCGCGCAAAGAAAAATCGTAAGCTCAAAGTTCACAGAATCGTAGTTTAGTATAATTATTTTATTGTTTGTGAAAAAAAAAAAAAAACCCCACAAAACTGTAAAATTTATAAAAGTTAGAAAGAAGTAAATGATGAAAAAAGAAAGGAAGCCCTTGGGATACCCTTGACTAAGTCAAAAAAAAAGAAAGAAGTAAATGATGAAACATGAACCAATGTTGCAGATATTTACGAATTCGGACCGGAAGCACGCGATGAAGGTGTTGGAACGTCTGGGAGTGGAGGAGTGCTTCGATCGGATCATATGCTTCGAGACAATGAACCCAAACCTGCCAAGTTCGACTCAGCCGGACGAGTTCCCGGTGGTCCTGAAGCCGTCCATAGAGGCCATGGAGATCGCGCTCCGGGCTGCGGAGGTCGATCCTCGCCGCACGGTACGGCCGAGATGTACATTTAATTATAATTTCGTTTGGTTGGTCAGTTTGTTGTGTGATAATGTGAACGATGAAGTTGTTGGGAGATTTTGACAACGCGTTTTTGTTTTCTTGCAGCTGTTTCTCGATGACAACGTGCGTAACGTCGCAGCGGGGAAAGCTGTTGGTCTACGCACCGTTTTGGTAATTAACTAATTTTTAAAATTTCTGTTTTTAGATTATCTTTTGTTAGTTGTATAAATAAATATTGTATAATATGTGAAACAGTGTTACAATAGTTTGGAATTTTGATCCTCCGCTCATCATTTTTGGTTTTTATGACCAGAATTTTGTTCCACATATAAAAGTACGACCTCCACAAAATTGCTCAAGATAATTATTTTTCAATTTAATTACTAAAATGATCATTTTTTTTATCTTAATTGCTGAAATAATAAG
Source organism: Malus domestica (assembly GCF_042453785.1). NCBI lineage: Eukaryota > Viridiplantae > Streptophyta > Magnoliopsida > Rosales > Rosaceae > Malus > Malus domestica. The sequence continues at coordinate 15,890,973 of NC_091676.1, read as the reverse complement.
TTTTCAATATATCATCAACATCAGATCGATAAGTCGCATATTTAATGACTTTGTTCAAGTATATTATGAAAGGTTTGACAACTGAGATTTGTACTAATACAAAGAAATTTTTTTATTCGAATTTTTATTTTTGATTAGAAAATTATATAAAATGATATGCTTGACCTAATTGCCTCATAATCTACTGACCTGTCTCTTTTTTTTTAATGTTGGAACATGTCACAAGTTTAATTAATTTGTAACTCAAAACATGACAACTCGTACTTTTTAGAACACACTCATAAAACCAATGCCCTTACCAAGCCATCATCTTAGCTAAGAATGCTGTATTTCATAAAATAACATGTGGATTGTTTGGCAAGAAAGAATCCTCCAAAATTGGTGTACTGTAAGGTTTTCTTAAAACGGTCAATTTGGTACTAAGTTATCATGTTGTGTTTGGTCAGATCGCATCTTCTTAGAATAATATTGTAAGGTTTTCTTAAAATGGTCGGTTAGGTACTAATTTATATTGCGTTTTGTTGTTTTGCAATGAAGGTTGGAAAAACCGTGAAAAGCAAGGAAGCAGATTACGTGTTAGAGAATGTGAACAACATGGCACAAGCAATATCAGAAGTATGGGTGGGAGGAAGCGGCGCAAAGGATGGTAGCAACCAAAGGATCAGCCGCACCCGAAGCGACGTCGAGCTCGATTCCGTCCTCACCGCCACAGCTGTCGGAGCTTGACGGAGTTCACTCACTCGTCCACCTTTCCAGATGTTTTTGCTGCTGGCTTTGGTTGGATTTGGGTTAGCCTGTTATGCTTGGGATATGCTTTTGTACATATTTTTCTCAATTATGTCTAAATGTGTGCATAATATGTCAATTATTATGGGTTGTGCGTATGAGGATATCCTCAAGTGTATATTCCCAAATCCAAAGTGTATCTATGCAATGTACCAGTAAATAATAGTCCTTTAATTTCAGGAAAAAAGGTTTATGGAAGCAGTGGATTGACCTAGTGGATAGAGTTAGTTTCCTCTTCAATAACTGCGTTTAGGATTCTAAATCTTTAACATTCTCTTAGTTTAGTTTAGTTAAATTTAAAAAAAAAAATGTTTGTGATTTGATCGAGAATTTTGTAGTGGCAATTTTATAAGGTTTTTTTAGTAAATGTTTGCACACTTTGGGCCTTTCAATATACTTGGTTCCAACATGTACTTAGTTCCAACATGATACTCAAACCGGTGAAGTTGGGCGGGTCTCCCTATTTGTTAAATGATTAAAGGAAGAATCTGCCCATGCCCATTTCAATTTTAAACTCGTTCGGGCAGATTAGAATGGAAGTAAAAACCTGCCCAAACTCAACCTGATATCAACTCGATCATTTATTGAGTTAGGTTGGGTTGATGTCTTAGTCAACCTAAAATCAACCTGATTTCTAATCTAAATTCTCTCCTGCACATGTTACTCATCCCTCTTCATATTACATAAGCTAGGTACAAGTTTTGAGATAACTATAATTAAGGTTTGTTGTTGATTTTTATTTGAACAATGAATGATGATGTTACTTTTATGTTTCTTTAAGTTGAAACTTTGATATTCTTTTTGTAATCTTTTTTCAACTTCGCATTAGAAATGATCTCCACATTATTTGAATTTTAACTAGTATTGATGTTATTGGTTCAAAATTAAAAAATTCTTGCAAAATAAGTTGTTATAAGATTAAACTCGATAAAATTAAGCAAACTTAAACCCAATACAAGTAAACCCAATCCCAATTGAAACTTGAACCCGAATAAACTTGTATGAACTTGAATCCAACCCAAACATAAATTGTAAAAGTTGGTTTAGAATTGAGTTGACTATCTAACCCGCCCGAATTGCACCGCTACCATATATATGCAATCGAACTTAAATCTATCATAATTCTAACTCGTTATTTCATTTTTTATTTGCACTTGAGCTAATCCCAAGGGCTTCTTTCTCAGAACGTATTTGATTTAAATTCAACATGTCATATTTGCGAAAATCAGTCAACCGAAAGGACCCTAATTAAATGATTCGAACTTTCAGTTGAGGAACGTAACAACTAATAAAAATAAAAAATTAATTAACCAAGTTCATTGATAAAAAAAAAAAATTTACAAATTCTTTTTCTTTTAGGAGAAAATTTACAAATTCTTACCTACATAATATAGACCCGTTATGGTTTTTCTATCTGAAACTAAGAAGAAAAATCATAGAATTGCAGTTCTTTGTCGGAAAATGGGATATAATAATGGTTTTGATGTTCCACCGACTGGTATTGTAGGGGAATTAGTCTTTGGTGGGATGATGGTCTGGAGGTTAGAATCTCTTTTCCTCCAACTTTGTTATTAATTCGTACATTTGCTTGAATGGCTCTCAATGCCAATTTCGTGTTACATGGGTCTATGGAACGCCATATAGAGATGAAAAGGAGGATTTTTGGAAGTGGATGATAACTACATTTGGGCCTTGTGATTTACCGTGGATGTGTGGAGGAGACTTTAATGAATTCTTATGGGAGGATGAAAAATCTGGAGGAAGAGAAGTCAAAATTAATTGTTCAAGATATTTACAGAGTTTTATGAACAAGACCGAATTCATTGATTTAGGTTTTAATGGACCCAAGTTCACTTGGAGAGGTACAAGGGGAGGGCAGATTGTTAGTGTTTGATAGAGTGAATTCTAATGGGGAAAAGAATTAACAGAGAGAGAAGAAGGTGGTTGTTTCTTTCTTCTGCAGCAACTCAGAAGAAGGACATTGTTTTCATTGAATGCCTCACACTCTTGCACACAACGTGCAAGAAGAGATATATTGCTTTTACAAAACTGAGCTGGATCAAAACTTTGAAAACAGATCTCAGCCACACTTTTAGCTAATAGCTAAGATCATCACACATGGCACTCATGGCCTTTTCATCTATATATCTTCTCACTTAGTATTTAACATAAGTGCATACACATATTAACATCACAACTTATTTCTAATCAGCTATAGACTTATAATTCAACACTCCCCTTTAAGTCTAAAGCTGATTTCACTCCAAGTTTGCTTCTGAGAAGATTAAATCGATCTTTGGTGAGAGGCTTTGTGAAGATATCTGCCAATTGTTCTTCTGTGGGACAGTAGATCAGATCAATGATGCCTTCTTGTAGAGCATCTTTGATAAAATGAAACCTCCTGTCAATGTGTTTAGTTTTCTGATGAAACACAGGATTCTTGGTGATTGCAATTGCAGCAGTGTTGTCACAATGCATTGGAGTTGCTTCAGTTTGTAACTCACCAAAATCTTCAAGAACAAACCGAAGCCAAATAGCTTGAGCAGTTGCATCAGAGGCACTGATATACTCTGCTTCTGCAGTGGAGAGGGCTACACAATTTTGTTTCACCGAAGCCCATGAAAACACCCCACTGCCAAAAGAAAAGGCATATCCAGAAGTACTCTTGCTGTCATCAACAGATCCTCCCCAATCACTATCACAAAAACCAATCAACATTGCCTTCTTTCCCTTCACATACTCCAAGCCATAATCCAAGGTGCCTTTAATGTATCTTAGCACTCTTTTAGCAGTACCAAAATGCTTGTTTGTGGGGCTGTGCATGAATCTAGCAAGAAGACTGGAAGCATACATTATATCTGGTCGAGTGGCTGTAAGATATAGCAGGCTTCCCACAATTCTTCTATATTGTTCCTCATTTGCTGATCCACTACCATCATCTTTACATAGTTTGTCTGAAGGAACAAGAGGAGTAGATACAGATTTGCATTCACTTAAGCCAAATTTGTTCAACAGAGAGACAACATATTTTCTTTGGTGAATGAAAATGCTAGACTGAGTTTGAATAATTCCCATGCCAAGAAAATGATGGAGAAGACCCAAATCAGTCATTTCATATTTGATCATCATATCTTCCTTAAATTCTTTCAACAGATCATTGCTGCTCCCAGTATACACAATGTCATCCACGTAGATTGAAACAATCAAAATTTCATCTCCCCTTGTTTTGGTATAAAGAGTAGCCTCACTTAGGCTTTTCATAAAACCACACTGTGTAAAATAGGTATCAATCTCCCTATACCAAGCTCTGGGAGCCTGTTTGAGACCATAGAGAGCTTTATGGAGTTTATACACTTTGTCTTCCTTTCCTGTGATTACAAATCCATCAGGTTGCTCTACAAACACCTCCTATTCCAGAACACCATTAAGAAAGGCCGATTTTACATCAAGCTGATAGAGTTTCCAACTCTTTTGTGCAGCCAAGGCAATAAGAGTTCTGATTGTATCCAACCTAGCAACAGGGGCAAAAGTCTCATTATAGTCTATTACTGGTTTCTGGGCATATCCCTTTGCAACAAGCCTAGCCTTGTTCTTTTGCACAGTTCCATCAAGGTTGAGTTTGGTTTTAAATACCCATTTAACTCCAATTATAGGCTTATTAGTTGGTCTGTCTACCAACTTCCAGGTTGCATTCTTCTCTATCATGGAAAGCTCATCCTTCATGGCTTTCATCCAAGACTCATCCTTTTCAGCATCTTCATACTTTTCTGGTTCTATGATGCACAAGTTGCACTGAGCAAGAACATCTTCCAGATTTCTCCATTTCAATGGAGTATGATCAAAATCTTGTGAATCTCTCACATTTTCACATAATCTGCTAGAGAACTCACTTGACTATGCTTGTGGAGTAATCTGAGCATCATCAATATCACTTAGAGTTTCTCTCAAATAACCTGGTGATGAATTATTTAAGACTTGAGTCTCATCATCTGTGAACTCACTCCTTGGTATCTCAATTGACTGCCATTCATAATTAGGCATAGTCACCTGTTTATTTGAGCTTCCCTGCCAGTCCCAACTTGAATCTTCATCAATCACAACATCTCTTGACAATATCAACCTTTTGGAGAGTGGATCAAAAATTCTGTACCCTTTCTCACACTTGGCATAACCAACAAAAACTCCCTTTATACTTTTAGCTTCTAGTTTGTGCCTTAGCTCAGATGGAGTGTGAACATAACAGATTGAACCAAAGACCTTCAAATGAGCAATACCAGGTTTCCTTCCACTGTAGGCTTCAAAGGGGGTTATGTTGGCAAGAGATTTGGTAGGACATCGATTTAAAATGAAAACTGCAGTATGTACAGCTTCTGCCCACATATAGTACGGCATTCCTTTATCATGTAGCATAGACTTAGCCATTTCAATCACTGTTCTATTTTTTCTCTCAACCACACCATTTTGTTGTGGTGTGTATGCAAGAGAGAGTTGCCTTTGAATGCCTTCTGTGTCACAGAAATGATTGAACTCAGAAGACAAGAACTCCCCTCCTCTGTCACTCCTCAGGCATTTCACCTTTAAACCAGTTTGCAGCTCAGTCATTGCTTTAAATTTCTTGAAGCAAGAAAAAGCATCAGATTTATATCTAAGAAAGTATACCCAAATCATTCTTGTTGCATCATCCACAATCAACATAAAGTACTTGTTTCCTCCAGTGGATTCATTTCTCATTGGTCCACATAGATCAACATGAACCAATTCAAGTGGAGCACCTGCTCTTTGTGCTTGACCACTAGGAAAGCTTTCTCTGTGTTGCTTACCATATTGACAGCCTTCACAGACTCTATCATACTCATCTAGATATGGTAGACCATGAACCATGTCTTTATCCTTCAATTGTTTGATTCCACCAAAGTTTAGGTGACCTAATCTTCTGTGCCAAGTCAAAGAACAATGAGCAAGACTAGTCTTCAACACAAGTTGTTTCTCAGGCCTTAGAGATAGAGGATAGCACCTGTTTTCTTTCATTTTCACACGGATAATTTGACATTCCAGAGAAGGACCATAAAAAACAGTACACATATGTCCACCAAACACAAGATAATATCCGTGCTCATCCATTTGTCCTACACTTAATAGATTCTCTTTCAAACCAGGTAAGTACATGACTTCTCTGATGTATTTCTTCCCTCTGTTAGTTTCAATTTCCAGTGATCCCATTCCTGCCACATTAACTAACACTCATGTTGGCATTTGAACTTTCCCTGCAACATTTGTCTTCATATCAACAAGAAGATCAACATTCCCTGTCATATGATTACTGCAGCCACTATCTATATACCATTCCCCATTAACTTTTGTTTCAGCAATAACACTATTTGCATAAAATAAATTTCCAGTCACCTCCATTTGATTTGTACAGTTTGCTTTCTGAATAGCTTTTCCAGCAGTACATTCTTTGGCCCAATGACCAAATTTATCACAGTTATAGCACTTGGATTTCCCTTTATGCCTACATTCACCATAATGAAATTTGGAGCACACTTTGCACTGAGGTTTTGTACCCTCTTGACCCATGGTTAGAGAATGAGTACTATTCTGTGCAGAATTAGAAAATGACTTTTGCTGAAACTTGGGTTTTGAGTCCCACTTTTTACCCTTTTGATTCCAATTTCTCTGTGGCTTAAAAGTACTAGACTGAGCATAACTTCGATTCTGCCCTTTTGAATTAACAGTAAGTGAAGAAAATGCTCTCTCAGTTGCATCAGAGGAATGTAAATCAAACCTCTGCTCTTGACTCTTCAATATAGCTAGTACTTCTTGCAGTTCAACAGACTCTAAACATTTGGTATTTTCTATCACTAAACAAATAGGATCATACATCTTAGTGAGACTAATTAACACCTTCTGAACTAATCTCTCATTTGATAGAGCTTCACCAAACGTCTTCGTTTGATTAATCAGATCATTTAAACGAGTAAGATACCCAGTCAAAGATTCATCATCACGCATTCTAGCATATTTAAACTCACGTCTAAGATTCTGAAGTTTTACAGACCTAACCTGATCACCACCATGGTATTCTCCATACAAGAGATCCCATGCCATCTTAGCTAAATCAGCGTTAGCAATCCGAGGGAAGATCTGATCAGATACTGCATTTTGAATGATTCCTAGGGCCTTTGCATCCTTCATAGACATCACAGTCATTTCTTCATCGACTGCATCGTCCGATGACCCTTCAGCTTCCTTCTTCTTCTTCGATTCAGGGGTTGTAATCCCTTTCTCCACCAGGTTCCATAACCCAAGCGATTTGAAGATTGTTGCCATCTTAATCCTCCAGAACTCGTAGTTCTCACCAGAGAAAATTGGAGTTCTCACCTCCGAGCTTCCAGATCCAGACATCTTGGTCCGACTGTTGATTTTCTTCTCAAATAGAACTCCGGCAACCTTCACCGAGATTCGACTTAGCTCAGTGACTTCACAGCTTCACGCCCAGACTCAATTGATCGGAACCGGCTCTGAGGCCATGTTAGTGTTTGATAGAGTGAATTCTAATGGGGAAAAGAATTAACAGAGAGAGAAGAAGGTGGTTGTTTCTTTCTTCTGCAGCAACTCAGAAGAAGGACATTGTTTTCATTGAATGCCTCACACTCTTGCACACAACGTGCAAGAAGAGATATATTGCTTTTACAAAACTGAGCTGGATCAAAACATTGAAAACAGATCTCAGCCACACTTTTAGCTAATAGCTAAGATCATCACACATGACACTCATGGCCTTTTCATCTATATATCTTCTCACTTAGTATTTAACATAAGTGCATACACATATTAACATCACAACTTATTTCTAATCAGCTATAGACTTATAATTCAACACAGATTGTGGAAGAAAGAATTGATAGATGTTTGATTAATGGGAAGTGGCAGGAATGGTGGCCAAATACCGCAGTTATGCACGAGTTAGTAATGGGATTGGATCGCTGCCCACTTATTGTCAATTGTGAACCTGACACCGCTAGAGGTAAATGTCGGTTTAGATTTGAGGCTTTTTGGACGAAGGAAGAAGATTGTAGAGATATTGTAAAAAAGTGTTAGGATTAGGAGTGTGAAGGAGACTGGCTGTTGAAATGGCAAAAGAAACCTAACTTATGTCGTGGTAAATTGAAGGAATAGAGCAAAAGAAAGTTTAGACGGAGGAGGCTGCAAATTGAAGAATTAACGGGTCAGTTGGGTGTGCTGCAAACGAATTGGAAGGAAAATGTTGAACAAATTCAGGCTGTCTCTTTACAGCTTGATAGATTAAGGGAGCAAGAAGAAAGGCTGCAATGTGGTGATGCTAACACTTCTTTCTTTCACCAGTCCACTGTGCAGAGAAAAAGACAAAAAAAGATTATGAAGATTAAGGATGGTAATGGGCAGTGGGTCGAGAATGCAAATCAAATAAGGAAAACATTTGAGGAGCACTATAAGTCTTTGTTTGTCTCGGATAGGCCAAGAGATTGAGGTTCACTCATTGATTGTGTGGATTAGAAGGTGACAACGGAGATGAATCTCACTATCACTTGTTCGATTATTGATAGTGAGATTGAGGATGCAGTATTTCAAATGGGGGGTATGAAAGCACTTGGGCCAGACAGATTTCAAGGCATATTCTACCATTGCTACTGGGATGTTATTTCGTAGGAGATTAAAGGAATAGTCAACGATTTTATGAATGGGGAGGTTAGTCCCAAAAAATTGAACTCTACACAGCTTGTCTTGATCCTAAAGGTTTCGAATCCAGAGTCCGTTGCTCAATTTAGACCCATTAGCCTGTGCAACTTTTCTTATAAGGTACTCTATAAAATTCTTGCCAATCGACTTAAATCACTTTTACCAACGTTAATTTCTCCAATGCAGAATGCTTTTGTTGTTGGCCGGCAGATTCAAGATAATATTTTGATTGCCCATGAGATTTTCCATTTCATGAAACTATGAAGAACTAAAAGAAAGTTTGAATTGGGTGTAAAGTTGGACATGAATAAAGCTTATGATCGTGTGGAGTGAGATTTCTTGGAGGAGGTTATGGTTAAGATGGGGTTTGATCGAAGATGGATTGATTTAATTATGAAGTATGTGGTCAATGTTAACTTCTATATCGTAATCAATGGTAGACCTGGCAGGAAATTTTTTCCTTCACGTGGGCTTCGGCAAGGGGATCCTCTTTTACCCTACCTTTTCTTGTTTGTAAGTGATGTTATTTCTTTGCTCATTCAAAAAGCTGTGGATTTGAATTATATTGAAGGAATTAAAATTAGCTCAAATAGTCCAAGTATATCGCATATGTTCTTTGCGGATGATACCTTGATTTTTCTCCAAGCCAATCAACAAAATTGCAAGAACATTGTTCATATTTTAAATGCTTACTGTGTTGCTTCGGGCTAGCAAGTTAGTGTCAATAAATCAAGTGTGTACTTTAGTGCTAGTACCCTAAGAAATGTAAGGGAAGAGTTGGGTGCTATTTTGGGGATGCGAATTGTTGATAACCCTGGTACTTATCTTGGTCTGTCAACAATTTGGGGTAGGTCTAAACGCCAAGCTTTGGGGTATATCAAGGATCATTTATTAAGGAAAATCCAGGGTTGGAAACAGAAATTGTTGTCACATGCGGGAAATGATGTACTTATTAAAGATGTTGCCCAAGCTGTACCAGTTTACCTAATGAATATTTTTAAATTTCTTGTAAGTATTTGCAAGGAATTTGACTCTCTTGTGGTTGGGTTTTGGTGGGGACAAAATGTTGATGATAAAAAGATCCACTGGGTGAGTTGGGATGTCTTAGGCTTGCCAAAACAAGAGGGAGGTTTGGGTTTCAGGAATTTGCAAGAGTTTAATGGGGTCCTTATAGGTTAGAGTTGTAAAGGCAAGATACTTTCCAAATTCATCATTTCTGGAAGCTAAAAAAAGGAAGCAGGGCTTCGTGTGCTCGGGCAAACTTACTGGAAGAGAAAGAGATTTTATTGGGTGGTGCTTAATGGTAGGTGATGAATGGTGAAACTATAAGGTTATGGGTGGATTAGTGGATTCTTTCATTACCAAATGGGCATCTTAACCCTTGTGTGGATTCTAATATAAACCTGAACCAAAATGTTGCCTCTATAATCTAGCCTTCCTCTTAGGAATGAGATCTTCAACCTATTAGTTCTTGCCTATCTTAGAGGGAGCTTGATGAAATAAAAGATATACAAATTGGGGACCCTTCTTGTAATGATAGATTTATTTGGCCTTTGGAGAAAAAGGGTGCTTATACGGTGAAATCGGGTTATCAATGGTTACATGGTAAGGAGTTTTCTAATCGAAATTGGAATTCCTCCTCAATGGCATCAATCAATAACCAAGTCTGGAAAAGTACTTGGAAGTTGGAAACCCTTCCTAAAATTCGAACTTTTATGTGGAGAGTCCTTCATAGAGCTCTTGCCACAAGGTTAGATCTCTTTAAGACTTGTTGCTGCCTCACCAATATGCCCCATTTGTAATGAGCAAGATGAGTCTGTGGAGCATATGTTTTTTCTATGCCCATGGGTTGAACCTGTTTGGTTCAGAGGCCAACTTAACTAGAAGGTGAATAAAAATGAAATTGATACTTTTAGTAATTGGTTACATTCTCTAATTATGAATAATAAGGGCAGCAGGCAAGATAAAACTTAGATTTGGTCACAAGTGGCGTTCACTTGTTGGAATATTTGGAAAGAGAGATGCAATGCTATTTTCAATCAAAAGAATGTGTCTCATTTGTGGGTTATTCACAAGACTACAACTGCATATGCTACTTTTATGGAGGCTACTAGGAGAACTCAAAGGGCTACAAGTGGGAGGCGGACAAGCTCAAACAACCATGGAAATCTCCATGGTAATTCTTAACCCATCTTTGCTTGGTCTCCACCTGATCGGTCATTGTTTAAAGTTAATGTGGATGTTAGCTGGAATGCTACAATGAAGAAAGGAAATATTGCAATGGTAATTAGAGATTCAAATGGTAAGTTTGTTGCTGCAAGGAAATCATGTATCTCGGCGTTAAGTGTTCAAATGGCGGAGCAAAAGGCGATCTTGGATGGGTGTATGCTTGCCAAGAACTTGGAGTTAGATAAAATTGTTATGGAATCAGATTCAAAGGAAGTAATTTTAAGCTTAAGTAATTCCATATTCAATGGCAGATGGGACATGGTTCCAGGCTTAAGGAAAATTATGTGTGCGAACAACTTTTTTCTAGATGTGTCATTGGTCCTGGGTGCCTAAATCGGCCAACATGGTTGCTGATCGATTAGCTTCTTCCAAGAACTCAGAGATGAGTGATTATTTTTGGGTTGAGAGACCTCCATCTTCGATAGTTCATATCTTGAACAAGGATAGTTTACCGTGTCCACCTTAAGTCTTGATTTGGTTCAAGTGATTTAGGGTGACACAATGTTGTGGTTTGTGTCGGGTCTTTGCTTCCTCTATCACCTGAAGTAGTTTCTTTGTGTTATATTTGTTGGTTGATCCTTGTTGTGGACTTCCCTGTACCTTTTTTGGCTTTGACCTGGTTATAAATTCAGTTTACCAAAAAAAAAAAAAAAAAAGAGGATGGGAAAATTAGAAGAAACCCCATCAGCACGCGTTTTGCTTCAACTACATAGTACTACAAAAAAGGCTATCACTGGCAGTGGAAAAACTGACAAGAAACCCCAATTACTGTCGGAATTTTTGGTGAAAATCCGACATCAAATCGTGCAATGTCGCATAGGAGAACCGACTCCGTTGCTACCATCACAAAAATGGTATTGACATCGGTTAGTCTCCTTAATCTGCCACCAAGAAGCAAAGTAATATAAAATAAAAAACAACAACAGCTTAAAAGTGACATCTACACTTACGTCGGTTAGAAACGATGTTGAATTCTGATATGATGGCGGTCCAAAACGACATCAAGCAACAATTAAATAATTAAAATATCAAACCTATTGTCGGTCCTAGCCGACATCAAGTAATAGTTAAACAAATAAAATACTCAAACTACTATCGGTTTTAACCGACATTGCATAACATATAGATACATAAAATAATTATTATGCTGTCACCCATAAGCGACACCAAATAAATTAATAATAATAAAAAATCTTTTTTCCGTTTTTAATTAATAATAATTTTAAAAAAATATATAAAAATAAATCCCACCATATGTCAATGAAAAAACAAACAATTTTAAGCAAACTTCATATTAAAAAAATAAAATTTCTACCAACTATATATTAAATTTAAAATTAACTACAATTCCTAAAAATGTACAAACCCATACAAATTCTTCCGGAACTCTTGCAAAAGATTTTGAACCGGTTGTGTGGTTCATATTTTTCAACTGCTGATTATACTTATTTTATTTCGGCAATCTCTTGAAAAATAAAAGAATTTATTAGACAAATTTCAAGGTATAATAAAATAAATCATGAAACGTTTACCTTTGTTTTTTCTTTATTCCAGTATGTCACCATCGGAATATTTATGTAATCTCTAACCTCTGCCGCTACATGTTTCGAAAATGCACTAGAATTATCACTAATGCATTTTTCAGACGAATCAAATGAACAAGCTTGTTCTTTCCAATTCAGAAATGAGGGTCCGTGTCTCCATTGAGTTATAAATATAGAAAAAACAATTAAAAACCAAGAAACAAAAATAAATTTTCAATTTAAGCATAAAACTAGCTAAAATACAAAATAGAAACTAAAATTAATAATCATAATAATTTAAAAATGAACCACCTTCGAGCTCTTCCTCTTCGAATTGGAGTTCCTCAGAATGTTGATCTTCAAAATGGTGATCCATAGCAAATCGGGAAGGAGAAGAGGAAAAACTGAAAAGGATGAAGAAAGGGACGCACAGATGAAATGGGGAAGGAGAAGAAGAAAGACTGAAATTGGGGGAGAAATGAAAGCACGGATGAAATGGGAAAGAGAGGGGTTTAAATATGGGTACTTAGTTGGCGTCGGTTTAAACTGACATGGATTGACTGACGTTGAATTAAAAGCCACTGGTGTCGAATTAAATGTACATGACAACGATTTTAACCGACGCCAACTTGACACACTTTACTGATATTCACGTCGAGTTAAATGAACCAGTCAACTTTCTTACACCCTTTATTGAAAATATAGCGTAATTAAATTAATGTTGGTGTCGGTTTTAACCGACACTAACTTCTGACACACTTTTTGAAGTTCACATTGCGTTGGTTTAATAAAACTTGCGTCAAATTAAAAGATTATAACGTCAGTTCAAACTGACACTAAGTTTAACCTAAATTTCCTGTGCAAAACAAGCGGGAAATTTCTTGCCTAATATTTCAAGAGTTCCATCCATTTCCCTCCTAATGTTTGGGAAATTTCCAGCCTCCATTTCCCGCCTAATATTTAACCCAAAGAAAAAAGATAACCAGCTTTTTTTTTTTTTTTTTTTTTTTTTTTTTTGTGTTATCTCATATAACATTTTAAGATTTTAATAAATAAAATTTAACTTGAATAAAATACGTAATAAAAAACATAAATATAATTTTATTTTAAAATATCATCACATACAAATTGAAACATAGTCTCATTAATACTTAAAATATATAAAATATATAAAATAATTAATATATTTATTCCAAGTCATCATCTGTTAGGTCGTTGTCGGTATTGGCATAATTAATTAACTTAGTAGGCAACGACAATGATTCATGAAAATGAGTCTCTTCCACGTTGTTAGGATATTTTCATTGTCAAGTATCTGATCTCGAAGCATATTCAAACAAGTTTGATGGTTGGATTGTTGAAATTAGTTTCGTATAATGTGTAACCCATCAAAATGATAGATGCACTAACACTTAAGAGTTTATTTATAATTTCATTAAGTATAACATATGATTTTGTGGTATCCATTAGTGTAAATATTTTAAATTGAAGATCGAATTCATTCATTGTATTCATATAGGGTCAAGGAGTGTAGCTATAAAAAATAATCAAAATCGGAATTAAAATAACCGTTAAATAGTGATTTTTTGTTTTATAACTGTCGACAAGTTTTGTCCTGTTACTTGATCTTTGAATGTTTTTTTTTGTTGCTATTTTTGGCGTATGCGATTTCGAAGCATATAAAAATAAGTTTGACGGTTGGATCGTTAAAATTAGTTTCATAGAATGCGTTGTAGACATCGAAATTTCGTAAATAAATGTTGACCGGTAAATCAAAGTGTCAACGCTCATGTATTACATAAATTTTACACGTAGCGTGTGACTCAACGAAAATTGAAATGAGTTGGAAAAGTCATCAAATAGGACACGTGTCAACACCTGGCAGAAACGACTTATTTCATCTGGAATATTATATTCAAAATTAGGCCTTGGAAATTTCTATAAATACAAGCCTATTTCATTCATTTAAAGAGACCAATTCATATTACACCTTGAAGCTCTAAAGCTCTGAAACTCCGAAGCTCTCAAGCATCCAGGTTCCCGAAGAATCAAGAAAGTGTTCTTCGTTCTTCCAAGATCAAGCCTCGACGGCCCTTGGATCAACAATCATCCACTTTCAAGATCAAGCCCCGACGGCCCCTTGAAGAAAGCGTTCTTCGTTCTTCGTTCATCGTTCTTCCAAGATCAAGCCCCAACGGCCCTTTGGATCAACAATCATCCACCAATTCAAGATCAAGCCCCGACGGCCCTTGAAGAAAGCATCATCGTTCATCATCCGTTCATCCAAGATCAAGCCCCAACGGCCCTTTGGATCAACAACGTCGACAAATCCACACATCCAACCGTTCTTCAAGATCAAGCCTAAAAGCCCTTGAAGATCCGTTCATCACTGTTCTTCAAGATCAAGCCCAAAAGCCCTTGGAGATCCGTTCATCACTGTTCTTCAAAGATCAAGCCCAAAAGCCCCTTTGAAGATCCGTTCAAATCCACCTCAAAGATCAAGCCCACGGCCCTTTGAAGAAACTTCCAACTGTTCATCCAAGATCAAGCCTCGACGGCCCTTGGATCAACGAAACACCCACCAATCAACACCTCACGGAGATCGAATCAGAGGATCAAATAGAGAGAGATTGTAACCCAAAATCATCAAATACTTAATATTTGTTTGTGCACGTCGTTCTTGTCTCTTTCGTTTCAGGAATTTTCCGTGTTCACAAATTGGCACGCCCAGTGGGACCATCTCTACCTCTCATCTCTTTCTCCGTTCAAGAAATTCGAGCACACTTCCAAAATTAATGGCTTCAAGGAAGGCTCAAGCTGTTCCCATAACCGGCGCAAAGAACAAAGGCGCCCTCGTCGCAAGTGGTGTCACGTTGGGTATCACGACTCGAAGCAAAGCAAAAGCTACTTCTGCCACCTCTTTCACCTCTGCATCAACTCTGCCAGGGGAACGAGAGTACCCCAGGCACGAGCCTATGATCACCTTAGCCTCACTAAGGGCACCAAGGGGGGAAAGACCAAGGGAATACTCCGAATCCATGCTCTCCGATGACGATTCAATCGGCAGTTCAGCCATGCAAGTCATGACCGCTGGAGCAACTTCAGTCGAGGAACAGCTTGCTCAAATGAATGAAGCAATCGCAAGACTAACTCGAACTGTGGAAGAAAAAGACTTGCAAATCGCGGCATTAGTCAACCGACTGGAGGCGCAGGACAGCGAGAAACCCGACCCAGAGAATGATCCACTAAAGGGAGGAGCTGGCGGAGACGAAGAACCCCCGGTGAAGAAAATCGATGGGAAGCCGAAACCAGACCAAGCAACGGCACTCATGGGATCTCTTTCTATCCAGCAGCTGCAAGAGATGATCACCAACACCATCAAGGCACAGTACGAAGGGAGCTCATATACCTCCGGGTTGTACTCAAAGCCGTATTCAAAGAAGATCGACGCCTTAAGGATGCCGAGGGGTTATCAACCACCAAAGTTCATGCAATTTGATGGAAAGGGAAACCCGAAACAGCACGTTGCCCACTTCGTTGAAACCTGCAACAACGCAGGAACCGAATGGGACTACCTCGCCAAGCAGTTTGTGCGCTCGCTGAAAGGAAATGCCTTTGAGTGGTACACGGACCTAGAGCCTGAGTCCATCAACAGCTGGGAGCAATTAGAGCGGGAATTCCTCAACCGCTTCTACAGCACCCGCCGCACTGTGAGCATGCTAGAGCTAACGAGCACAAAGCAGTGGAAGGACGAGCCAGTCATTGACTACATCAACAGATGGCGCACTCTAAGCCTCGACTGTAAAGACAGGCTCTCGGAAACCTCTTCAATCGAGATGTGCATCCAAGGCATGCAATGGGGTTTGCAATACATCCTTCAAGGCATTAAACCACAGACTTTCGAGGAATTGGCCACTCGCGCCCATGACATGGAGTTGAGCATCGCCCATCATGGGAAGAAGGAACCGATCGCCGACTACAAGAACGACAAAGTTCTTGGGCCAAAGGTGGAGAAGGCTACGTGGAAATCCACCAAAGAAGCAATGACAGTCAACACAGCTCCCGTCAAAATCCCTACACGAGGCAAGGCGATTCAAAACGAAGCTTTTCATGATCAAGAGATGCGTAGACACACTTTGAAGGAGCTTGAGGAGAAGACTTATCTATTCCCCGACTCTGATGTGGTTGCCATGCTGGATGACCTGTTAGACAAGAAGGTGATCAGTTTGCCTGAGTGCAGACGGCCGGAAGAGATAAATCGTACCGACAGTCCAAGATACTGTAAATTCCACCGCTTCATCAGTCATCCGACAGAAAAATGTTTCGTGCTGAAAGATCTCATCATGAAGCTGGCTCAGAAAGGAATCATCGAGCTAGATCTTGACGATGTGGTGAAGTCAAACTATACCACCTTCACTTCTGGCTCTTCCGACTCAAAGTTTTCACCTCAACCGCTGGGGGCATCCTCCAAGACAAGCAAAGTTGAAGGATGGACTCAAGTCACTCCTAAGAAATTGCACAAGAAGCATACGTCTCCTCCACAAGTCCGCCAATCGGAAAGGGGGCAAAGCAGCTCTTGTCAACCTTCAAAGCAACGTGAACGTGTTGAAAATGATGAAATTTCGACACATAGATCGTCCATCCCCATCACGATGCGTGATTTCTTTCCTGAAGACTTCTTCAATCACTCGGTCAAGACTCCTTGCTATGAAAATTGCGAGGAACAACTATCCCGGATCGTTTGACAAATTCACAAAGCTCTTTGTCCGCACGAGCCTAAACTGTAGGACACGAGGCTCCTCGCCTGCACCAAATGCTCCTTGCCTGCACGAGTTGAAACTGCAAACGGCACCAAATGCTCATTGCCTGCACGAGTTGAAACTGCAAACGGCACCAAATGCTCCTTGTCTGCACGAGTTGAAAACTGCAAACGACACCAATGCTCCTTGTCTGCACGAGTTGAAACTGCAAACGACACCAATGCTCCTTGTCTGCACGAGTTGAAACTGCAAACGACACCAAATGCTCCTTGTCTGCACGAGTTGAAACTGCAAACGGCACTAAGCTCCTAGTCTGCACGAGCATAAAAGGCAACACCAACGCTCCTTGCCTGCACGAGCTGAAACTGCAACACGGCACCAAACGCTCATTGCCTGCACGAGCTGAAACTGCAACACGGCACCAAATGCTCCTTGTCTGCACGAGTTGAAACTGCGAACGACACCAACACTCCTTGCCTGCATGAGTTAAAACTGCAAACGGCACAAAAAAAAGAAAATACCAAAAAAATATATATGTATGTATTTGAACTACGTTACGACTTGATCTCTTCTTTGGAGGAGTACGTAGGCAGCTCGAATATTCAATTTTTCGAGTTCAGTCACATCAAAATCAAAAGAATAAATGTTTTATTAAAGAAGGTCAATTTCATTACAAATTTATTTTGTTAAGAAAATTTGCAATTTTCTTTGTACAAAATTAAATTACAGTTTCTTCGAAAAAAAAAAAAGAAAAAAAAAGAAAAGAAAGCAAAATGTCAGCAAAAGGCCCAGTCTCGCCAAAGCCCATCACTTCTTAAACACATAAATGTGTTAAGCATGCTGTAATGCAGATTCCTCTCCCTCCAGGCCTAGGCCTAGGCCCAGCTCTCAAAGCCCAAATCCAGGCTCAGGCCCAAAGCCCCTCCATTACACTTTCTCGACGGCCAAACACCCCAATCCCTCTCTAATCTCTCTCTTCCCCAAACCCTAACTCCCAATTCCCAACTTGGCCGACCCAATCCCTGCCCTATGTCGACATCGGGGACGCCGCAGTTCCGGTACACGCAGACGCCGTCGAAGGTGCTCCACCTCCATAACCTCCCGTGGGAGTGCGCCGAGGAGGAGTTGATCGAGCTCTGCAAACCTTTCGGCAAGATCGTCAACACTAAGTGTAATGTCGGCGCCAATCGCAATCAGGCCTTCGTCGAATTCTCGGACCTAAACCAGGCCATCAATATGGTTTCGTATTATGCTTCATCCTCGGAGCCTGCGCAGGTCCGTGGTAAAACCGTGTACATTCAGTATTCAAATAGACACGAAATTGTCAATAACAAAAGTCCGGGAGATGTGCCCGGAAATGTCTTGTTGGTAACCATTGAGGGTGTTGAAGCTGGCGATGTGAGCATTGATGTTATTCACTTGGTGTTCTCTGCTTTCGGCTTTGTGCACAAGATTGCTACTTTTGGAAAAAACAGCAGGCTTCCAGGCATTGATTCAGTTCAGTGATGCTGTCACCGCATCTATGGCAAGGAATGCATTGGATGGAAGAAGTATACCCAGGTACTTGCTTCCAGAGAACGTCGGTTCATGCAACTTACGTATTTCATATTCCGCTCCCCCGATCTGCGAACACCACCGTCACTACACCACAACTGGCTTCCATGCTCCGCTCAGGTGGAGGGTCTTGGGTTCGAAGGTTGTGTGCTTCTCCTGCTCAGCAACATTTGATTCGGTATCGACAGCATCAGCAACGTCAGCGCCAGCAGCGTGATTCTCGACTCCGAGCTCGGCAAGCAACTCCATGCCCACGCTCACAAGCTCGGCTGCTCTGGTGACCGGTACGTGGTTGCTGCTCTCATTGAGTTGTACGGTCGCCTCGACAGCGCGGACTCCGCGAAATGGCTGTTTGACAAATCCCTGGTTAAGGACTATGTTTCATGGACAATGCTGGCCAGGCTGTACATTGCGGAAGGTAAACCCGGCAAGGCGGTTCATGTGTTTGAGAGAATGGTGGAGTCCGGAGCACAGATAGATTCTGTGGCTGTGGCGACGGCGGCTGGTGCCTGTGGCATGTTGAGATCGTTGATTGATGGAACAAAAGTCCACAGGGTTGCCAAGGAACGTGGATTGGGGTATGATGTGTTGGTGAGCAATACCCTCTTGAAAATGTACATGGACTGTGGCTGTGTCGACGAAGCTTGGGCAGTTTTCAACCAAATGCCGGAGAAAGATGTCATTTCTTGCACAGAAATGATTCGTGCCAATGTGAAGAGGGGATGCTTCAATGAGGGTCTTAAGCTGTTTAGGCAGATGGTTGGAGACGGGGTGAAACCTGATCCGCTCTCGGTCTCTAGTGTTCTCCCAGCATGCGCAAGAATGTCTGCAGGTAAACATGGCAAAGAGACTCGTGGATTCTTGCTGCGACATGGTATTCGAATGAATCTCACCGTTCTGAATGCTCTTGTGGACATGTATGTCAAGTCGGGATTTATCAAATCAGCTGCAAAAGTTTTTGCCAGGTTGAAGTACAGAGATCTTGTTTCGTGGACAGTGATGATAACTGGGTACAGCTTACACGGACAAGGAAAGATCGGAGTAGATTTATTCTGCCAAATGGAGAAGGAAACGAGTACACAGATCGATGAAATCACCTATGCTGCTGTCCTTCATGCTTGCGTTGCAGCACGCATGGTCGAGGAAGGGAAGTTTTACTTCAACTGCATCAAGACACCTACAGTTGCACATTGTGCTTTGTTCGTAACTCTTCTATCGCGTTCTGAGCTGTTTTATGAGGCAAAGAACTTTATTGCCGATAAAAAGACCGCAGCGGATCCCGTCATGCCTGAACAAGAGCTCAAGGACTACGAGATCAACCTTAAGGATTGCAGGCCCATGGTGCTCAACGCCCTCTTCATGCTTTTCTCGTCAAAATCACCTCGCCAGTACCTGCACCAGTATCTTAAAACTCATCGAGGTCCTGCCATGGCGTCTCTGTCCATCACAGCTGCCCTGTCCTCCTCCGTCTCTGGCCTCGCAGCTGCCAACGACTTCAACGACCGCCGTCAAACGACTAGCCGGTCGTGAAGCTCGAAGCACCATCTTCTCCGTCCTCCTTGCTCGGCTTCATCCCTGCAAATTCCCTATCCCACCATCCTAATTTATAGAAAAGAAAAAAAAAAAAAAAAAGGTGGTGGTGCATCTGGCACCACGTGAAAAAAGAGGAATGAAGGATCAAAGATGGGGTACAGCCCCATGGCAGATCAAAAGTTTCTGATGGTGCATGGGCACCATGTGCAGAAAGAAAAAAAAATTGTAAAAATAATAAATATAATAAATAATAATAATAATAATAAAAAATAAAAAAACGCATAGAGAGAAATAAAAGGTCCATTTTATTTATTTTTCTGGAAATTTTACATAAATTTGCATTATATATAAATTAAAAAAAATATATATATCAAATCAAATTTACAACAGGGGATATTCAAGGACGATCGGGTTGCGCCTCACAACTCAGCAGAGCTCCAGGAAGAGAAGGCGTCGGAGGTTGGTTGTTTGAAGCCTCAGCAGTCGGTACAGCCCCAGAAGACGAAGGTAAATGCTGCTGGAACAAACCCACAAACCTCTGATGATCAAGTAAAATCTGACCATCAGATTCCTGCATCTGGTCAATTTTCCTCTTCATGTTTGTGGCATAGTTGTGTGCGAGCTTGTGCAACTGTTTATTCTCATGCTTAAGCCCTCTAATCTCCTGTTTGAGACTCATCACTTCAGCCGCCAACGATTCAACTTGACGGGTTCGAGCAAATAGGCGTTGGGTCATGTTGGACACAGAACCCGCACACTGCACACTAAGAGCCAAAGACTCCTTAACAGCCAACTCATCAGACCGCCTGGAAAGTAGTCTGTTATCTTTGGGAGTGACAAGGTTCCGGGCCACCACCGCAGCGGTCATATCATTCTTCATCACCGAATCCCCAACGGTAAGAGGACCAGTAAGGGATATGAAGGATGGGCGCCATATGTTATCTGAAGAAGACGGGACTACCTCTTCATCAAGGTTCAAATCAAAACGACGGTCGGAGGGTCCAGACATTTTCAAAGGTGTTGAAGAAAGAAGAGGTCAGACAGATCAAGATCTTAGAAGTGCAAGAAGGGAGTTTCTGCGAGCGAAAATTCAAGTGTGCTTTGAAACGAACTGCGCGCCTCTATAAAAATCAGCACTCAACGAGATTTCAGAGATCGAAGAGGCAAGCTCAGAATTCGAAGAGGCAAATTCAAAAAATCGAAGAGGCAAGCTCAGAATTCGAAGAGGCCAATTCAAAAATCGAAGAGGCAAGCTCAGAAATCGGAGAAGCATCTTGCTTTTCCAGACACGTCGGCACCCGTCACACGCAAGCTTAGCTTTGCAAAAATCACGGGTAATTTGTCGAGGCGCCGATCCCAGTTATCGAAGAGGCGCCAGTCTTTTTTAGCGGCGTCAGCATCCATCACACGCAAACTCAGCTTTGCGGAAATCACGGGTAATTTGTCGAGGCGCCGATCCCAGTTATCGAAGAGGCGCCAGTCTTTTTTAGCGGCGTCAGCATCTGTCACATGCACACTCAGCTTGGCGGAAATTACGGACAATTTGTCGAAGATTTCTGATAAAGAAGAAAGCACGTGAAGCCATATAGATCAATCACGCATTAGTTGCCGACACGAGTGAAAGAATAGTACCTCTACAGGTATCAAAGAACTTCCTATAATTGTCTACCTTCGCCTTCCATGGCAAGGCAGACATACAGAGCCTTTCTTCATCTCCAAAAAAATGCTTTCCTAACGAAGCCTCTCGAGTCATTCAATGTTCCTTATTCCTTGGGGTACCTCTGCAAGCCAATGACTCCAAAGCAAAAGTATCTCATATCACCAGGGTAGAAAGCAAGAGTATCTCATATCATGCGTTCTCCCTGTCCTTTCCTTTGTCCTTGTTCTTACCTACAAAGACAAGGATAAAGAAAACAATATGCCGGAACTTCCACTCAAACTCGGGTAAGGAACCGACTGCTTGGAACCCTTCCCTGATTGCCTACCTAGCACTGCTCTCGAGTATTCGCCTTCCACTGCTGCTGTACTTTCAAAGAAGCTGCCACATCTGCCTGGAGAACAGATAAGGCAAGTGAAAATGATACCTTGCAGCATGTGGATACAAGGTGCAGAAGGAACAAGCAGAGAAGAATGCGATCTGCACAGTCAACTCAGCAGAAGGAGTCCGAACTGAGGAACTCGAGAAGCTGCCACATCTACCTGAAGAAACAAGGAGAGAAGAATGCAGCATGCACAATCAACTCAGCAGAAAGAGTCTGAGATGAAGAACTCGAGAATATGCCGCATCTGCCTGAGGACGGTGAACTTGTTTTGACCCTCAAATTCTTGGGTCGGCTTACTAGGCGTTGTGAGCTGCACGTGCCGATTCACCACCCTTGAATCGAATCCTTAAAGATCAAGTCACCAATTGGAAGAGGAGTTCATCAATCTTGAAGATCATACCGTTGACCAAACTGCTCAGGTGTGAATTAGAAAGACTGAACAAAGAAACAGGTTGTCACCTTTACGTCGTGCCTGCTTGCCATGTGTTCGAGTCAACCTTCAAGAATCAAGCCTCAACGGCCCTTGAAGAAGTTTCCAGCCAAATTCAAGATCAAGCCTCGACGGCCCTTGAGGAAATCACAAGTCCAATTCAAGATTAAGTGTCTACCACCCTTGAATCAAAACCTAGTTCAAGAATAAGCTGTGGAAAATCAACAATTGGAGGAATCCAGAAAATCCTCCAACCCAGTTCAAGTTCAAAGCTGTGGAAAGTCAACAAGCGCAACAAAATACGTGCCGATTCACCCACTACCAAAGCCAAAGATCATCTACCACATGAAGCTCCTTGTGGCCCAATTTCAACCTTCAAGATCAAGCCTCAACGGCCCTTGAAGAAATTTCAAACAAACAAAATTCAAGATCAAGCCTCAACGGCCCTTGAAGAAATCTCCAACCCAATTCAAGATCAAGCCTCGACGGCCCTTGGATCGACATCTACAGTAAGGGACTTCAAAACGCATCTCCTACACGTGACAAGCACATGTATACGACGTGCCTTGAAGTGGGGGCATTTGTAGACATCGAAATTTCGTAAATAAATGTTGACCGGTAAATCAAAGTGTCAACGCTCATGTATTACATAAATTTTACACGTAGCGTGTGACTCAACGAAAATTGAAATGAGTTGGAAAAGTCATCAAATAGGACACGTGTCAACACCTGGCAGAAACGACTTATTTCATCTGGAATATTATATTCAAAATTAGGCCTTGGAAATTTCTATAAATACAAGCCTATTTCATTCATTTAAAGAGACCAATTCATATTACACCTTGAAGCTCTAAAGCTCTGAAACTCCGAAGCTCTCAAGCATCCAGGTTCCCGAAGAATCAAGAAAGTGTTCTTCGTTCTTCGTTCATCGTTCTTCCAAGATCAAGCCTCGACGGCCCTTGGATCAACAATCATCCACTTTCAAGATCAAGCCCCGACGGCCCCTTGAAGAAAGCGTTCTTCGTTCTTCGTTCATCGTTCTTCCAAGATCAAGCCCCAATGGCCCTTTGGATCAACAATCATCCACCAATTCAAGATCAAGCCCCGACGGCTCTTGAAGAAAGCATCATCGTTCATCATCCGTTCATCCAAGATCAAGCCCCAACGGCCCTTTGGATCAACAACGTCGACAAATCCACACATCCAACCGTTCTTCAAGATCAAGCCTAAAAGCCCTTGAAGATCCGTTCATCACTGTTCTTCAAGATCAAGCCCAAAAGCCCTTGGAGATCCGTTCATCACTGTTCTTCAAAGATCAAGCCCAAAAGCCCCTTTGAAGATCCGTTCAAATCCACCTCAAAGATCAAGCCCACGGCCCTTTGAAGAAACTTCCAACTGTTCATCCAAGATCAAGCCTCGACGGCCCTTGGATCAACGAAACACCCACCAATCAACACCTCACGGAGATCGAATCAGAGGATCAAATAGAGAGAGATTGTAACCCAAAATCATCAAATACTTAATATTTGTTTGTGCACGTCGTTCTTGTCTCTTTCGTTTCAGGAATTTTCCGTGTTCACATGCGTATCCCATCAAAACGATAGATTCACTAACACATAGAGTTTATTTATACTTTCATTAAGTATAACATAAGATTACTAGTGTAAATATTTTAAATTGAAGATTGAATTCATTCATTGTATTCATATAGGGTCAAGGAGTGTAGTTGTAAAAAAATCATCAAAATTGGAGTTAAAATAACCGTTAAATCGTTATTTTTCGTTTATAACAGTCAAATAAACGAAAAATATAAACAAGTTTGACGGTTGGATCGTTGAATAAACGAAAAATCACGATTTAACAGTTATTTTAACTCCGATTTTGATGATTTTTTCACAGCTACACTCCTTGACCCTATATGAATACAATGAATGAATTCGATCTTCAATTTAAAATATTTACACTAGTGGATACTACAAAATCTTATGTTATACTTAATGAAAGTATAAATAAACTCTAAGTGTTAGTGAATCTATCGTTTTGATGAGATACACATCCTACGAAACTAATTTCAATGATCCAATCGTCAAACTTGTTTATATATGCTTTGAGATCGCATACACCAACAATAGCAAAAAACAAACATTCAGAGATCAAGTAACGAGACAAAACTTTTCGACGGTTATAAATAAAAAATCACGATTTAACGGTTATTTTAACTCCGATTTTGATTATTTTTTTACAGCTACACTCCTTGATCCTATATGAATACAATGAACTAATTTGATCGTCAATTTAAAATATTTATAAAAGTGGATACCACAATGATCGATGAAAATTGAGGATTTTGTAAAAGGAATAACATGCAAGCTTTGAGTTCCATTGGCAAGGTTTAAACTTTTGAGAAAGGCTTCACAACCTTGAAAACAAAAACTCTTTTATTTTGCATAGCCTTGCACATTTAACATTTTGTAATAGAGTAGTAGTGTATGGATGTTTGTTTATTAGGCTCTTATTTTCGAGTGTAGATGTAACACTTAAACGACAAATGTGTTTTAATGTTTTGAAGTAATATTTATGTGGCAATGTGTGGTATGTGCAAATTTAAGGAAAAAAAAAATTTCTTAACGGATCATAACGGGTCGCCTCTTAAGGACCCATTAAGATAATGGTTGAGACACGACACGACCCATTAAGATAACAGGTGTTACACGAAAACGATAAACACAACCCGTTTGCCGGCCTAGTTGCGTGCCACCTCATAAACTCATCCTTAACAAAGATGCAAGAGAGGAAGAAGAAAACATGGGGATAGTATATAAAGACCATCAATCTGTCGCTTACAACTGACACCGGGTTTCAAAATATTAGAAAAATAAAATCTATGTCGCTCAAAACTGATGCAGGCTTTAAAATATTTAAAAACAATAATTAGTGTCAGCTAGAAGCGACACCAATACTTTATGTCGCTTAAAAGCGACACTATTTTTTTTAAAGCGACACCATTATTTAAAAATTATTAAAATGTATGTTGGTTAAAAGCGACATTAAATGTTTACGTCGGTTAAAAGCGACATAGACAGTTTATGACGCTTACAAGCAACAGTAAATCCGACGTCATGTTCAGTCGGTGTTGCAAATGTCTTGTCCACCACTATATTATATTAAAGCGACATCACCTAGTGACACAATAAGTCCATTTTGTAGTAGTGACACTATAATAATCTATGGAAATATATAACATATATAAATTAAAATAGAAAACATATTGACCCAAATCATGTCACTGAAGTTGCATTTTAATGAAATCAAATTACAAGAAGCACAAATTATACTCACATAGTCATCATCATGATCTTAAATACATTGCAAATTACACAAATCAATATCATGATCATATGTCATAGACTTGCTTGCCGGTGAACTTGACCTCAATTGGGTTGACATTCTTCCCAATCGACCTAAAGTTCTGGCCAACCCCTTGGCGCCCAGGGTTCACCTTCTCAGGGTACACACCATCCTTGGGGTGCAAGTATTGGACCTCCCCGTTAGGGAAAACCCTGTAAAACTGGTACTTAATCTTGTACTTTGACCTCAGCCTTGTCCCAAGAGCCAAGCACTGCTCTTTCCTAGCCAGTTTCAACAAGTTAGGACCCTCCCTCATGATGGCTGCTCCGCCGGTCGGCATCTCAAAAATCTGCTCCTTTGGTGACTCCCATGTGATCACGTAAAACTCTTCCTCCTGCGCTTTCCTCAACAGCCCGCCGGTGCTGCCGCCAAAGATCGGCGAGGGAGTTGTTGGGTCCAGCTCGGGTGGGGTGAATCCTACCGGAGCCTCCTCTTTCGTGGTGGTTACGGTTTTCTCTTCAGCGGAGGCATTAATCCTCATTGTTCTTGTGGTGGAAAGCTTGAGTGGCTTGGGGGGCATGAAGGAGGAGGAGACTGATTGCTTCCATGGGGCGGTTGTACGGTCGGCGGTGGTCTTTGGGACTGAGGGGGTTGGGGTGAAGAGGCTGGCTTGTGTTGCCATGGCCATGAGGGACTAGAGAGAGAGTGGTATAGTTGTGGGTGGTTTGTGTTGTGTTGTGCGGTAGTATAATTTTTTCGGGGGTTATGGGGTAATGGAGATTTTGAATGGGAGTTTGCAGGGATTTGATGTGGGTGGTGAGGATTTGGGTTTGGATAAGGTGATAAGGGCTCGGCCAATAAGAACATGTGATTCTGATACGTTGCCCTACCTGTGACTCAGGGCTCATCTTTGCTTTTGTTTCTTCTTTTTGCATATCTTAATTAGTTTGGTCAACTTGTAAATTCATATGGAGACACCAAAAATTGCGATTTTTATATATATATATTTTTTATATTAGATGAACAGTTAGTTGATGAAATAAAAACAATTTAAGCTGTGATCATTTTCATGTTTAAAATGAGGTTATATTGATGCGTGTTGTGAGTATTAGTTTGTGGATTCTCAAATAGTTTAACCTTTCAAACTGCTGTTGTTTTATAGGCAGGCAATCAAGCCTCTTCTGCCTTTGAATTTGAGGGCCAAAGCCCTTTTTATCTACTCTTTGCCTTCTTTTTGCTTGAGGGACGTCTTAACTAATTAAGGATTTAAGATGAAAAAGAAAAAAAAAAAAATCTCATGTACATGTAACACAAAATCTAAGCTAGAGTGCGTCAAATTGTCAATCCATGTTACTAGCGCAATTGGTTTAACATAAGATGAAGGCTATCTCAGCCAATCAAGTTTCAATTATGTTCTACAATCAAACCAACTAACATGTTATATTGGGGGAGAATGCAATCGAACACTATATCTCTAGTCCATAGCTGAACTGTTATCACTTGTGTCCACACCCTGCATATTATTTATACTTAGAAAAAGACACCTGGATTACTTCTGTTTGATAGATTTTATCCCTAAAAATTGACAAATTAATCATCCAGATAAGTAAGCATTGGTCCGTAAAAATTGGAGTTTTGTCGCTAAGAAAAAATTCATGAATTGGCCATTTAGTACCTAGCGTAGTGGTATTTCTATTCACTTGTAAGTATGAGGTTTTAGACTCGATTCTCACCAAAGACGAATTTGAACCAAATTATTGTTAGCCTATTGTGAAACTAAGTCCACCGGGCCACGCCCCTTTAGTGTAGATTATATCGTTGTTCAAAAAAAAAAAATTAGGATTAAAAGTTCTAACTAATTTACCCAAAAGGATCATTGCTCCACAGTCTGACATATTTACGACCAAATCATATGACCAATATGCTCAAATATAAGCATACTTATGTACATACATATCTCTAATATTAGAAAGCCAGAAGTGAGTTTTGGTGTTTCAGGGCTTCACCATAAAAAACTGAACATAAAAGTCCCTATAACAAAAAAATTCAAACCTTACCCAAAATAAAAGAACAAAATTCGTAGGGATAATTTTGTCATAAAAAATAGATACAAAAAAACTAAAACAAAAAAAAATTATTGGAAAAGAGAAATAAGGAAAATAAATAATAGAGACGTGCACATTCTCATCCCACGTTCTGCCCACGTAATTAATCAACGTAAACTGCAAAAGTGGTTTGCTGAATCAATGGGCATTAATAAGAACCACCCACACGTCCATACACCCACCCCTCTCTCTGTGTGAATCGCGGTTATAATTTTTGTGGGTTAATTTTTGTGTTTGTAGGGTTTTGTTGCGAAGTCAGAGACTTTACCAGATGAAATGGTTAATTGGATGGTGTGGCATTGCACGATTCATGACCTAAGTGCTCTGACTTATAGGGCACTATTAATTTAACTGTTTTAAGATTTTTTAAAATTTTTTATGGTAATATTTTCACTCAAAACTAAATTAAGGTTAAAGAACTGTGATGACATCGAGGGGAACTATAACCTGGTGTCTGTAATTCCATTATCCATTGGAGCAAGCGATAATCGCAAAATGTCTCTGATAAGGTCTCGGCCACTGACTGCGGAACCCGAGACTTGGCGGTTTCCAGTGAAATTGGGGTTTTCTGATTTGAAGAGATGAAGGTTTGAAAGGTGGATATTAGTGTCAATTTATGTTTATATTTCCTTTTTCTCCTAATTCATGTTTTTAACATCAAATTTTCGTTCTTTTAGCATCTCCAAATTGGTGGTTAATATATGGGTAGGTCGTTTTCTTGCAGTTCTGATTTCATATACTGTGAGGATGAAAAGGATGAAAACAATTTCAATGAAGAGGGCATTTGACACTTAATTTAAGAGCTTCCCTCAACATAACATTATTAGAATTTAATATTGTTTTGTATTTTTTTTTTGTCCACTTTCGTCTGGCTTGCAGGGAGTAAAGGACTAAAAAATATAGTAAATCACCATGCAAACACCACTATAAGTCTACAACTGCACGTTGCGGCTTGAAGCAAAATCCACTCTTCCATTTTAACCTCTGGCCAGTGTAAAACTCCTCCCTATATGACTTATTGTGACAACCCATTCCTAATTTTACGATTTTATAAATTTTGAAAGAGTGATTTGACGAAAATGTCCCTAGAGGAGAGATTGTTGACTTTCATTGACCGTCATTTCGTGACCTATATGGACTATTATTTTATCATATTCACGAAGTACTTAACGGTACGAATGCATAGGCGTAAGCGGAACTGAATTTGGAGTTACGACGAAGATTTTACAAATTATAGAGCATGATGGGCGTTTTGGTAAATTCATGTTACATGAGAATTTTTTTTGTATTTTCATTGGTGACTGTTGAGCCAAAATTGTACATAATATGTAAACAATAATTCACTAGACACAATTTCACCCTCGTTTATTTTTCCGAAGAGGGTTTTATTAATTTGAGTTCAACCCATTCTAGACTATGCGTCTCACTTTTCTTAAAAGGGTTTTATTAATTTGAGTTCGACCAATTCTAGACTATGCGTCTATTAACTACAATCCTTCATTAAAAAGGAAAAACCCTTTGATTCCAATATGAATAAATCATAACTTGAGGATTTGGGTGTTTGATCTTGCGATTGCACCTAGGTCAAGCCCTAGATTGCCTACGTACCCTCGTTGAGGGATCAAGTCACTCGTAGTTCTTTATGTATTTTTATTTATTTATTTTTAATTTTTGAAAATATATGGTTCAATAGTGACTTTGAGCTGTAAGACATGTGGGGCCCACATCTCACTCTTTCCCTCTCTCATGTGTCTTCCAATCTCCAGAAAACCCATTTTTTTTCCTACTATCCATTCATTTGTTGCCACCTCATCTCCTTCCCTCATTTCACTCCATCTCATCTCTCTGCTCCATCTCATGTCTTTCTCTATGCATGTGCAGAGAAACCGCGAATACAACCTTCGCCGTTCTGACGAACACCACCACTATAAAACCTAGGCTAGTCATGAACCATCGCCAACTACCATAATTTCCTCTCCTTTATCCCTCACCTCTCTCTCTCTCTCTCTCTCTCAGTCGTCCTCCTCATCTCTGTAGTCACGCAAACAATACCATGACGGATCACCGTCGTCTTTCGTCAAAACCATCGGAACTAGACCACTAACCTCGAAGAGAGATCACCATCACCGTCATCCAGTCAGTTCAGTGCAACCTGGTTCGAGATGTGGCTGCACGGCGGCTCTGCCCACTGTTCATCGTCTCGTCCGGCAAGACTTCACTATTTTCCAACTAAGGTAGGTCTCAGGAACCCCACTTTCTCATCATTTGTGAAATATTTTAAGGTTTTAGGCCTTTGTTGTAGGGTTTGGGGATAGAAACCACTAGGGAAACACTCCCATATTTTTAGCGAGAAACCCGGCCCTTTGCAGGCTTTTTCCGGCCGATCTCGACCTTGGCTCAACCTCACTTTGGTATATTTCGATTCCTTAACTCCTGAGCTTTACTTTGGCTTTTGAATTTTTGAATTTGGTTTAGAATTGAAACCGTTATAGCATTCTAAAGTTTTTCGGCCATTCTCACTTGCGATTCCGGTGTTCTTCTTCTCAGAAAACCGACCGACCCTTGAGCCCACGAGTCAACCCGATCCGATGCAAAAAAATGGCCTTAAGCCCAAATCCGTCCCAAAACCTGATCCAAGCTCAGTCCAAACCTTTGGGCCATTGGTCCTGCTGGCCTAGTTCTGAAATGGGCTCAGAATATTTTAGGAATATTCTTTGTGTTGACTTTTTTAGAAATTTCTCGAAAACCCTTCTAAGCTAATTTCGACGTCCCGAGTCCGTTTTTGACATCCATTTAATGAAATTTTAAAGTTTTAACATGGTTGACTACCGTGGTGTCTCGGTTGACTTTTTAGGGTTAACCGTTGACTTTTCCATTGACTTTTTACAACATTTATCGGGGAGCCCTCCTTAGCGTAGTTCGACGCCCTGATTTCAAATCCGTACCTTGTTTCCCCAAATTTAATTGTCTTAGTGGAGTTTTACTAATGGGTCCCAATATTATGTTTAGGTGCGATTAGTATCAAAGACTCTGATTTCCTAACTTGAATGGATGTGACATCGCAAGTAACTGTGAGTGGGTCTTTTCCTTTAAATATTATATATTTATTTAGTTTCCATTTATACATTTGAAAAAGGATTCCCTATGTATGCCTAGATTAGACTAATGTTTATAAGAATTAGCAAAATAATGGAAATTACGAAATTATCATAAATCCTATGGGGATGCACAAGTGTGCGTACTTTTATAAGATTTTAATTACAGCCTTGATTAATATTTTATTTATTACTATTAGGTCGATGTGAGCATGATTGTAGTACTAGAGCGTATATCATTGTTACACCTAGCCCTGTTCAT
The DNA here is from genome assembly GCF_042453785.1 of Malus domestica. Taxonomy (NCBI): domain Eukaryota; kingdom Viridiplantae; phylum Streptophyta; class Magnoliopsida; order Rosales; family Rosaceae; genus Malus; species Malus domestica. The sequence goes on along the minus strand of NC_091676.1, from coordinate 15,859,587 downwards.
GTCTAAATATCTTTGCATGAACTCGTGTGTCAGCATGTGTCGATGAGCACTTGATATGATATGTTTGCTTATGCGAGATTATGTGATTACGGGGGTCATGTGTTTACTTACGAAATATTGTGTCGTATTGAATTCTTGAGATATTGCATGCTACGGTAAGCATTTTTATACTATATGTAGTATGTATATTTTGGAAACTATTCTTATTTTACAGCGAGGGGTTATTATGTTTTCAAAAAGGTTTTTACAAAACTTTATTTTTAGGCATACTCACCCTTGTTTTTCATCCCTCCAGGTTTTAGTGGCTGAGCTTTCGTGTTGACGAGGATTTTTGGCATAATGATGTTGTTGGAATACTATTGACTGTATAATTCCTCTTTTACCTCCACTGTATTTTACTTATGCTCTGACATCAAATGTGAAATGGGTTTATTCCCGCTCACATGCGCAATCTTACATTTAGGCACTTTAGGTTTAAATGGACATCACTACACTTTATAGCTTTGTCACCTTCATGGTGTTGGCTAACACAGCTCGATTCGGAGTCCAAGTGGACATCTCGCGTTGGGATGTGTCACTTATTATGTAACATTGCCATTAATGTATCCAATCATCATACAATAACTTGTTTAGTAAATATTATGTTCTTTATTTTTAAACACATGAAAACAACTTAAGGAGTGCGCAAAGCCTGTAATAAAAAGGAGAACAAAAAAAAAGAAGCTTTTTGCATGCGCGGCAGCGCGTGCAGGAAGGCTAGTACATATTAGAAAGCCAGAACTGAGTTTTGGTGTCTCAAAGCTTCACAAAAAAGAAGTAGACATTAAAGCCCCTAAAATTATAAAAGTTATAACTGAAGTAAATTATGAATCTAAATGTTCCATGGGCATTTGTGTAAATAACAAAACAATTCAAACGTGGGAAAAGGTCCTAGAAAACTGCACCACGTTTCATACAAAACAGTTTCCCTCAAATAGTGTAACTTCCGTAAATCCTATTTCAGACCTCGCCCTTTCTTAGCAGTTAGAACTTAGAACCCTATATGTATATTTAGCCAATTGGTAAAATTTAATTGGCAATACATTGCAGTGGAAGCTTTTTACTGACTTTTTTTCAACACTGGGATTTATCGAGTTTAGATTGCAGAAAGCGAGTATAAGAGAATAATTAGAGAGTATGCAATGATGTTGGATGCGTATGAAGAAGGAAAGAGTTTATTGAATTTAGATTGCAGAAAGCGAGGATAAGAGAATAATTAGAGAGTTTGCAATGGTGTTGGATGCGTATGAAGAAGAAAGAGGGAAGAAATTCGTGATTCCCATATCTGAAAGGTACTACAATTTTCGGTTTTGTAATGTTGCGAAAAGTTATTAACTTTCTACAAGTCAATACCAAATAGTTAATAAGTTGTGTTTTATTATAATGCTTCAGGTTCATGGCGATGAAAGCTGATATTGACAAACAATTCAGGTTTGAAATCTTTTGGTACCAAATTTGGTTTCAGCATGTTCCAAATTTACAGTTTTCTTAAAAACAATCCAGCCAGCACTGAACAGCCATTTGATTTTGGGTCATCTGGGTTTTTGCTTTATCTTAGCTGAAGAAAGATACAGGTTGTTGTTTTGTTAACGACGGTGGATGATTTGGATGAAAGTATGTATCTTGGGAATTTTTTTGCTTTCAGTTGTTTAGGCCCGAACTGAAGAAGTTATGTGGAATGAGATTCTTATACCAAATTGTTTCTCCGTTCATTGCAGGTAATATAAGATTCAACGATTTTTATCTGTTTATATGCCTCCGTGAATTTTCTTGGACCAATTAATTACATATTTATAACTTTCATAGGTGGTTCAACAAGTAGGTGATTTCTTTTTGCCCAAGCTTGAGCACTATCAAGATTATTGCTGAAGTAACAACAGGGCAAGTTGAAGACTATTTCTGAAGTATGACGTGATCTCCTCTTCCCTTCTCTATTAATTTTTATTTTACTAGATAAAAATATCAATCATTGCAAGTACATTATTTCACTTGAACAAATGTTTACCTGTACCAAAGGATGCAAGGCCAGCAGCACTGGGGATGTGGAGTGAAGAGCAAGCCTTAAATACTTTCACTACTTTCTTAAAATTGTCATTAAAAATTGCCGTGTGCAAATACATGAAATCCTCACTATTTGTAGAGTCTGGCAATGGTACGGGCAGTAACAGTGACTTCAAGCCCTCTGGAATGGAAACAATTTATTATATACAAGAAAGATTTGCTTTCAGATTCAGTCAGCTATTATAAGAATACGAATTGAATTACTTGGTGGTTTCGCAGTAATATGATATCATTTCCAACTTTAATGTTGTCTTCCATGAGAACTAAGTCTCTTTCTACATGGTGACTTAGAAAATTATTTGAGTTCATTTTCGTACTCGTATTTGACACTCTTTTAACGATTGGGGGTAATGAACTTATTTCAAGGGATTAATGTAGTCAAGTTAGTCTTGAATGGACTAGAAATGTTTAGATAGATGCATTACATAATTATTACAAAGGCATAGGAGTTGTGAATAACTAATACTTTCATTCACAAACCTTTATAATGCCTACGAAGTGAAGTTATTTTCTTCTTTAATAGTTTGTAGTTCATTCCTTACTAATTTCACTTTAATTCTTTGGACCTTTGATGCCCCTCTCACCCAAACATATGATCTTTAGGGCGACCTTTTGCATGCTGAAGAGCGAAACAATTAACATGAATAAATACATTTAAGTCGCCTGTATAGTGTGCCGTGATAAAAAAATTGTCTTTCACATGTGCGGAAACGCTTGTAGAAAGGCTAGTACGTATCAGTGGTGAAGCCACGTGATGGTGAGGAGTGGCAGCCGCCACTCCCCTCGCCAGAAAAACAAGACTGGAGTGCTGGTTCAGCCCCTCCCCTCGCCAGAAAACCCATTTGGTTATGCTACTGCTGCTCTCCGTCGGTGCCTGTCTGGTTCTGCTCTGCACACAGCAGAGCTGAGTTCAATTTTTTTTTTACAAACATCCAGGCCAAAACGAGGATGAATATTGATTTCAAACTTGATACGTCACCCACATACTCGGCGACAGAGAAAGAGATTGGGCAAAAGAAAGTGAGAGTGGGACAAACGCACACGCTCACATGCATATCTATTAGAGGTGTCAAACGGTCGGGTTAGGACAAGCACTATACATTCAAATACGATCTGCGATAACTAGATCCTAAGATTTCCTGCATCTAGTAATTGTACTATGCGAAGAACATTAATGTGTCATTGTCCTTTAGTGTTAGACAAATAAGGAATATGGTTGGAGTCCTTGTGTAATTGTGGTCCTAATTATAGTTGTATTCCTAATTTGTAGGGATTTTTCCTTGCTATGCAAGGCATGTAATTGTATATAATATCATTCACGTATCAATAACAAATATGCTTTTTAGCCTACATACCTTTTTCTTACATGGTATACAGAGCAGGTTTAAAACCCTAGCCCTATTTTTCCCCTTTTTTTTTTTTTTCTCGGCAGCTTTCTCTGCCGTTCCCATGGCTGATTCTTCTTCTCCCGATGGTGCTTTTTCCCTTCATCATTCAGACCACCCGAATCTTGTCCTTGTATCCAAGAAGTTGAATGGTGATAACTACACATCCTGGCCCGTGGCATGCAGCTTTCCTTGAGTGCCAAGAATAAACTTGGTTTCATCACTGGCGATGTCCAAGAGCCTTCTTTCTCCGACGATCCCGATGCTCACGCGGCTTGGCGTCGTTGCAATGACATGATTCTCTCTTAGCAAATCCACCCAAGTAACGCAATAACTGTCTAGGCAATTGGGCAAAGGCAATTACTGCCTTAGTGGATAGTAACCATCCGAGTATATTTTCATTCCGTAAATAAATTGTACCGTTAATTGGTATTGAAAAAAGATCTTTATTTTTCTGAGGGGTAAGGTTCTTGCTTCCACTTTTTGTTGTATTTTACTTTTCTTTGTTTAATAAATTTATTCTCAACATTGTCTTTTCCGGATAGCAATGTTAAAGTGGATTTGACATTATTGCTTAATTAAAAAAAAAAACCTAATGTACAGTTTTTTTTTTGCTTAGTTCAGGAGCATATTTCCCACTAAATTCCTAACCTAACGAGGCACCTACATCAGGATGGTCATATCCTTGTTCACGTTCTACTTACGTCCTGAAGATGTTAAGTACCGACATGTTGCATTAACTCACATTTCTCTCTTAAACTATGGGTTTTGTCTCTTTCAGTTTTACCATAGCCAAGTTTTGGTGAGACTTACTCCTGTATGCATTCTCCACTAGAGGCTTTGTTTGCTACTTGTGCTGACTAAAGGAGACGACTCTATCAACTACTTCTACTCAAGGTATAAAATATTGATGATATTGGAAATATCGGTAGTCCAAAAACACGGAAATTTCGATGGAAATATCGGAATATTATCGATATGGATAAAAATTGAATAAAAACCACGGAAATTGTAAGAAAAACTTGGAAATTTTTATTGAAACTTTGCAGGATGTTTATTTAGTTAATTATCTATTAGTTTATCACAAAAAATTGGAAGGAAATGCATTGCATGATAGATATAACTGATTTAAATTGATTATATAGTGAGCTGGCAAACATTGTGAGTGTAGAAAATATGTAGTAATTAATGAAAGAAGTTTAAACACACCATAATCGTTTATATATAATGAATTAGTACAATATTTTACACTTTATACATTGTATGGTAAGATACATGAGTGACTTAGCAATGTCTAAAATATCGATAATATCCGAAATATCGGTAGTCCAAAAACACGGAAATTTCGATGGAAATATCGGGATATTATAGATATTTTAGACCATGCTTCTACTTCATCCATGAAGATCTGATGCATCGTCTACTTGAGTACCTAAAACACTCAATGGGGTGGATAAAAGTCAATGACCTTGATAAAAATGGAAGTGGAATAAGGTTTCAATTAATGAGAAAAGAAAATGAGAGATGAAAACCTAATTTATCATTTTTTAATACAAGTGTCAATTTTGAATACGCGTCCCAAAGTTGATTTTTAAAATGGGCCATGAGATATAAGTTTTGTCACATTGCACCATTTTGAAAATGTTTCAACATATACCTTTTTTATTAACATATAATCCTCCATTAAATTGATTAGTTTTTTTTTTTTTGTTAATGGTACAAATGAAACTAACTTGTTAGCCTATATATAAGGTTCTCATTCTCACTATTTCATCAATTTAATGAAGGATGAAAAATCAATCCCAATCAAAAGCGTAACTTGATATAACTTCAATACCTTGTGATTAAAATGATAAAATCGAAACTTCATGGCCAATTTTGGAAACCACCCCCATACGTGAAAGGTGTGAAATATAGTTAACTAAAATAATCCATGATAAGTCAAGCATTACACGTGGCACATGCAACGAATGGATAAGTGGCATGAAACAGGGGAGAATCATTGTTAATTTGCAAGTAGAATACTGCAAATGCGACCGGTTGTGGTTTTCTGCTCCAAGTCCAAGCCCTCAAGCGATGAACAGCTTCAATCTTCTCCAGTTCCCATTGTATATGGAGTAGGTCTTCTCTCTCACTCTCTCTTTTTTTCTTTTTTTCTCTATGCGTTTGAAAGTGTATTAGAAACAACCCATATTTGCTTCTTCCTTTGTTTTTCCCATTGAAATATATTTTCCATGTTCTATTTAGCCATGTTAATATAGAATTTTGTACTGGTTCGTGGTTCTAAATTTGTTATTGTCATGTTACATGGAATATGGGTTTTGATAGGTTTTCTTGGTATAAACTGTCAAATTCCATAGAGATGGGCCAACTGTCGAACACCAATAGTGCTCAAACTAACCACCTCTTAGCCCAACGTGAGTAAGGTTTTACCATAAAAGATCTCGGGATAATTAGGAACGAAACCATGTATATTATATATTGTAATTTATTGATGTCAATTTTTCGTATGGGATTTTCGACATAAACCTTGGAAGAAAGGGAACTGTGAGTGAGTGAAAAAGAAGAGACATATATACAGATAAGTGAAATGTAAAAGATGGGAATTGGGGAGTTCAAAAATGACTATTAGAGCAAGTAATTGGATTTTCAATGAGATGGTGGGTGAATTTTTTCTTTTCAAGATAGCAACGTTGTCTTTTATCTTCTCATAGTTGCTTATCACACTAATATTTGCTCGTTTTATTGAAATTCTGGATCTGCATCTGAACTTTCACAAGTTACTTTTTTGAGTCTTCTGTTGGCAAATTAGTGACAGTGTTTGCGTCTGGCAAATGCCATAGCTGGTTAATAGTGTTCATCTTTGGGTTGTTTCTAGCTTTGATTCACAGTTACATTTGGCTTCAAAGTTATATAATAGATATTGAGGGGAAAACAATAATTTGAGTCCGAGAGAGGCACAACCAGTAGGTTTCACGAGTTCTTGATTTCAGGGAAGCATATGTTTACAGCTGCACAACTAATGCACATTACTAAGATAGTGCCGTCTGCACCATCACTTAGGTACAAGATTATAGAAAAGACTATGAGAATTACAAAAAACCTATTTGGTAGTCTTTCACTCCCATTGTACGATGTCACACTATTATTACTTCAAAAATATTCATCTAGTATACAGATCAAAAGGTTCAGATTGAGACACTGTTGGGAATTCCTTTTCCAGTGAGTCCACCCTCTCTGCTCGTGTCTGATGTGTTAGGATAGAGCAAGGTATAAGGCATGTCTACAGGCCCAACTCTGTTCTTCAATCTCATATCCTTGTTCCTTTCATTGATTCCCTTTTCGATGTCCATCAGCTTCTCTCCAAATCTTGCAAATGCTGCTAGTGCTTCAGCATCTGAAGTCCACTCAGGAGTATCGTTTTGCCCAAGATAAACCTCATCAGTTGAATGTCGTGATAAAACCTCTATCAGAGATACACCAAGGAGAGTTTGCAATTGAGCTGTAATTGTTTTGAGGAAAGCTGCGTCAGGGTTGGACTCAAGTTCAGCATATTCAGCAGTGCCTGCCTCAGGCATGAAGCGTCGGCTTACAGTTGGGCGGTTAGGGAGGTAACCAGCATAAGAGTATTGCCCGAAATTGACAGCTGCATGGAGGGCAGAAGCCACCCATATAATTATGGTACATGATTCAATAAGTTCATCTCTTGTTTGCATCTTAGGCCACCATGGTTCATTCTTCTTGTCACCGTGGCCTACATTGCGAAGCTCTGTCCACCAGTCCTGGAGTTCAGAATCAACTTGGACCGCATCATCTGATTCGTAGTACAAACAGCAGTATTCATCAACCCAAGTTTGAATCGCCGACCAGATTTCTAGCCCATCAACAGCAAATGGGTAATCTTCAATCAGAAGTCTGAGGCCATGAGGACAGGTCTTATCTAGAACTGCCATTCCTCTGAAATAGACCAGAAGCGAAATGATATTCAGTTTGATGGAAGTTCAAATCTTATTATTTTCAATTTAGGCTTTCTGGCTTACCTCTTGCATAAGTCAGCAGGTAATGCCTGGTCGGTGAATACCCAGCTCTTATAAATAACGGCTGACATTTCCATGGAGAATCGACCTGGGAAGACTGTTTTCTCAAGTACCCCATCAGCATTGATGAGGATTTGCCTGGCCAGGGCATTTATGTTCATTGTGTCCCGGAAGTGCGGATGCAAAAGCTTATGTATCGGGTGAAGCACACTCAACTGTCTATGTGTTGCAATCACAAATGGCTCTATCACAGCATGTGTGTTTAACCTGCAAATAATAATTATTAGCATGTAAACTAGAACCAAACTGCTACCTGATGGTAAAATATGTCGCTTTCTATGTTAGACATCGTACCAGTGGCTGATAAGCTGATGATATCCAGAATCATTTACAGCAGCATAAGCTTTCGCAAGCTGCCACACCGACTCCTCGACGCCTTTTTTGCCTTGTCCTGGTGGATTGAAGACTGTACTGACACAACCATGACGGTCCCCTTGTGGATGTGGTAAGCTCAACTCAATTGCCAAAGGCTTCAATGTCCCGTCTTCTTGGAGCAAGAGGAGAGTTCTGGTGGCATACGTCTTTGTGTGCGTAGAGTTTATTCGCCTCAGGTATATCAGTAATGCATCATGATGATCTAATATGAACAGCCTGTTACTTTCAATTGCCTGCGCAAAATGGGACAAAAATGATTATTTCAGTACATAGATTTAAAAACACAGACTATAATCGTATAAAATATATACTGGAAACAAATGAAGCATCATTTGTACCTCATTAACCGTGAGGCCATTCATGTTGCTTGCAATGTGCTCTTCTCTTATCGAACTGTTCTGATTCCCGTACACTTTTGGGTCTAGCTTGCTAACTGGGGGAAACTCCTGTAGTTAAAATTTTGGTGATTATTTGGACAACTTAGAACAAATCCATGCCACTATAATTGTAATATGAACCATGGAAAATTGTATATTTTACTTGGAGGCGGGTGATGTTAACAGGGTTCACCCCTGCTAGCATTTCTCGTGCAAACTCTTCGTCTGTCCTCCATGCAGACCTATCTCCTGCAATTATATCAGGAAAAATTCATAGTTGAATACGATTTATGTTCAACAATATAGGAATGTAGCATATCTAAAACCATGTCACAGGGGAAAAAATATCTTTATGTACTTTTAATCACATCAGGCATTGGAAACTTGAGAAATCGCTCGCCATCTGAGCGAATCAGTTCCTTAAGCAGCTCCCAAGGGATGCACTCCCGTATTTTCTTGAGAGTAGGTCCATTTGGTAGCTTGATACCTCCGTCATAGAGATTAAGTACATCCTCAAAGGTGTCAAACTCGTTGATAGTTTTATCACACAAAGACTTAAGTTCTGGAAGCAATATTTGAACCAGGGATTTCAGGCCATAGGCAAGAAAATCTGAAAACTTCACGTGGCCAAACCGCTCGTCTTTCGGAACGTAAATGTCTAGACTTAGAAGCGGCAGTCTGCTCTCGGAATTGGGGTCTGTACAAAGCATAAGAGAAAATTGGTCATAGATAGAACCGTAAGGAATGCTTCATGCTGTACGTGTTGTCGCCATATTTTAACTTAGTCACGACTTGATTAGCAAAATGAGCCATTTAGGTTACGAACCGGTTTTAGTTGGTTCTCGACCAGTTCTTCCTCTTCTTGGATATGGATACTCGTTCGACCCACCAAGTACAGGGCGGGCATATTCTGGACCCTTGTCTGGACTCCCTAAATCATTGTAATAAGCATAGTCATAGACTCTGTCCCACTCCTTTTGTTCGCCTGATCCACTCCCTCGGAGATTAACGAGTTCATCTTCCCTGTAAGGGTGTAGTAGCTCAGGTGTTTCAGATGGCAGGTAGGCCTAAACAAAAAATCAAGTTTTCAGTCAGGGCAGTGCAGTCTCGTAAGTACCTTAACAAAAATTATAGCATTTCAGTTTCATTTCTGCGTTTCAATTTCATTTCTGCATTTCAGCAGGGGAAGTGATTCCGGCGCCAAGCGTCTTTTTTCTTTTTCTTGCGCACTCTTATTTGATTGGTGAATCATAGGAGAAAAATGAACAAAAATAAATATCTCATTTCTCTTTTAATAAATTAGAGAAAAACCAATTTATCGAAACTTTTGAAAATTGTTGAATTGTGTTCCACCAAAAAAGCCACTGAATGTAACTAATGTTGTATCTTATATTTGTCAAAATACCAAAAGATTTAATGAAACTAGAAAAAATTAAATCAAACATAATATAAAATGATTTTTTTATGTGCGAGTGCTAATCCAGCTGGAAAAGTAATGGATTATGATTTTTCCATACTATTGAGATTAAAAGGATCGATCATTGCAGAATCTGACCACATGGTTCGGATAAGATCAGATGCTAAAACCAATTGATCAAGTCACTAAACCTTTATTTACTTGTTATTTTAATCAAAGAATAACAAAGCATGCTGCATGAGCTACAAGATTCCAGATTTCTTCTTTCTTAAATAAAAATTATAAAAAGAAAAAAAAAACTAGTGAAAACTGTCTCTCCCTGATGGAGGGCTGGTTTGGTATTGCTGTACTTTGAAAAAAAACTACTGTGAGAATAAGCGGCTGTGCTGTGAGAATAAGCGGCTGTGAAATAAATCAGCAAAGCGTTTGGTAAACTTTTTTGTAAAAGTGCTTTTGGAAAAAAAAGCAGTCTGATAGTGGGTCTTTTCATTAAAGGAGCACTGTAACCCCGTGTGCTTTGAAAAAAAAGCCAGTTTTCCAAAGCTACAAATAGCAGCTTCAGCTTTTTCCTTTGATTTCAGCTTATTCTCACACAGCTTCCAAAATAAGCCATTTTTTTTCAGTTTAACAAACATCTAAAACCCTAATAGTTTTTTTTCATAGGTGTTTTTTTTTAAGCACCTCACTCCCAAACTAGGTGTTAGACTTGGCATTATGTTAATTAACCAGTACCTTGTTGGGGAAAAATATTCTATTGTACTTGTAACGATGTGCTGGGTATACCCAAGAATTGCAGACAAAATGGAGTTGACCGTGCCCAGGAACGTCTTCTAATGTTATTGTCTTGAGGTAGAATTGGCTATGGTGGTGGTTTCTGATCAACAATGCCCCGGGAACACCATGAGACTCATCCCAATCCAAGGAAATGGAGAAACTAGCTTCTCCGGCCGACAAAGATGTAGTCGTTGTAACCCATTTCTCCAAGTAAGCTACCTCTCCAAGCTTCCCTCTCGATTTCAATCCATTTGCTGCACATGAATAAGAATTTTGAGTCAATCTTGAGCTTTGTCAAAATCCTAATGTACTTCTCTTCTTCAACATAGCTTTTGCGTCCAGTTATGTAGGTTCCAAGATTAAATTCATGAATTGCAAACACCTAACAAAAGTATTTAAGTAAACTAGAAAAAACACTGACAACTTTAAGTTTTCCAAAAAAAAAAAAAAAAACACACATCAACGGATCAATTAGAGAAAAAGGCCTCACATCTATTCCATTTACCAAGTCAGTTGGGTTTTTTCCCCTTACATATTGGGTTTGATGTATTTTTCTCGAAAATGTAAAGTTACCTAGAGCTTACGTGTGAAACACTCAAAAGAATTTTAGTGGATTGTTAATTCGATTCAACTGAAGAAACCTAGCTAGAGAAAGAGAGACTGACCTGCTGGTTCAGGATGAGTGGCACTGATGAGCTGCATGGAAACACCTTTGCCCAAGAGCTCATGGATTCTATCAACGACCGAAGCTTTGAGGTCGTTGAAGCCCAACACATTCTTCTTCATCAACACAACTTTTCCTCTGATTCTGTTGCCCCCACTCACCATGTAATCTGGCTTCACATCGTCATCTCCCTTCTCCTTGTCCTTCAAACAACATGCTTCCATCAGTCTCCTCACCATTGTTGTTGAACTTTGCACAACCCACCCGTCAGAAAAAAGGTCAAAAATCTCAGGAAGATGGATGAGAGAATGTGGGAAGCGTTCTAGCTCTGTGTTGGAGTAAGATGTAAATCATGTAATTATGTAGTGGTGGTCTTTCCTCCTGATGGAGGAGGGTTTATTAATGATTTATCAGATCAATCATTTTTATTTTTATTTTTTTTTTAACTTTTACGACAACTCATGTGGTCCTAAGTTAGTGTTTGCCTCTTTATTAGTATAAAGGATAGGATTCCATCTTGGCAAACTCAATCGCTATTTTTTTATGTAATAATGTACATATAATTGTATATGTTACATAATGACAAGATAGTGTGTCATCGTCCACATGTCATAATTCAAACTGTCCATTTTCTTTTTATCTTATTTGAAGATCATATTTTTAAAAAAATCATTAGATTTAAAGATTGTTTAATTATTCACAGCATAAAAAGTGGGTTAATCATGATGATAATATTTGTTAGGGGTGTGCTATCCACACGTCTCATTTTACTTCTCACACACTCCTTGATAATTTCTGTCTATTGATATTCTTTAATTCATCCGATCCGACGGCCGAAAATTAAAAAGGTGTGTGAGAAGTAAAATGGGGTGTGTGGATATCACATTCCTATTTGTTACTATAATCAAATTTATTTGTACATATATGTGATGACCCGTCCCTGACTTTACGTTTTTATAAATTTTTAAAATGTGAATTTACGAAAATGCCCTAGAGGGGAAGGCTTTGACTTCCGTTGACCATTGGTTATAGAGACATATGACTTATTCTTGTAGCATATCCTCGTAGTACTCGTTGGTACGAACGCATAGGCGAAAGCCGTTTGCGAGTCTGGATTATAACGGTATAGTTACAGACATTTGAAATTGGTTACTTGTTAGTTTAATTTTGAACTCCCATCAGATGGGAATAGTGGACCAATTAAATTAAAGGGACAAGGAACCAATTAGAAGAGGGAAAAAAGGGCAACAGCCCAATCAGAAATCAGGAAAAAGAAAAGAAAAAAATAATAAATAAAAAGCTCCCAGCTTTCCATGCACCTGTGCACAACCCATCGCGACCACCCATCTTCCAAGGCCGATTCCAGCCAACTCCGGCGGAGTTTTTCGACACCACCATCACCATCTTGAAGCTCTCATTCCTCTTTACAAAACCCACCCAAGAACTACCTTGATTAACCATGGTATGTGGCGGTTTGAGGCCACGAAAGTCGACAAAAGTCGACAAAAATCAACAATGCTCCGACCATCCTTTTCAATTTTTCGGCTAATTGGCAAAGCGATGGCCGATGCCACCACTTGTGCTTTGTAGCCCATCATCTCAGGAGAAAATCCCAACCAACCTTGACCTCGTTGTACCACCGTAGACGACAAATCGACATCGGGAAGCTTTAGGCCCCTGCCGGCTTTGTGGGCAAAATTGACTATCTTCCATCCACTTTTGGACTTCGGGGCAAGTATGAAAGTTGTTCCTCTCTTTGAGATCTTCATTTCTGTGAAATTTGAGAATTTTTAAAAGTAGTAGAATTTTCCGGCGAACAGTGGCGGCTGGCCACCACGTGTGGCGGCGCGTGGGCCGAGACTCCACCTAGGCTAAATTTGAAGTCCTGATTCCATATTTGACATCTGTTTAGGGAAATTATGATGTTTAATGTAGTTTCATAGTTGACCACCTAGTTGGCCATCAAGAGATCCTTGCATGAATTGATGATTCGACCGTTGGATCGTCCCCAAATTTTAATATATTATAGTAGGTAATATTTGATGATATTAGAAATTTACGGATTGAAAATTTGACCTGCGGTTCTTCCCAAAGTGGATTTGTAAGTTCGTAAAATAAAACGTTGATCACCACTTGAATTGGCAATTGGTGGAGATCCAACCGTTGAATCGTAATGAAACTTTAGTATTATATTCTAGAAGTATAATGTGGATCTTTGGAAGTAACGGATCGGAAATCCATGATACGGATCTCCCTGATCGAATCGTAGGCGTGTGTTTTATGTAAATTATGTATTCTATCGATAAGAATTACGAGATGTGATTTGATAATTGTTCTAGGCGCCGATTGTTCGAGACATCTAGATATTCGTGCTTGGGAGTTGTAGCGCGGACCTAAGGTGAGTGGGCCCTTTCATTTCTATCGTGTATATATATATATATTTATATATTGATGATAGTAAATTGAAAGCTTGAATATGAACCTGACTTGCAGATTAAAAGATGCTAATGCAATTACCACTAACTTGGCTCTGATACCAAATGGGTGCGGAGCTTATATCTATTGATGATAGTAAAAGTTATGAGGACGCTTATATCTATTAATGATAGTAAAAGTTATGAGGACAACAACCAAGACTACATTCATTATGTTCATTGGGAGTGCATATATCATACCAAATGTTAAAAACAATAAGGAAGAAGACAATGAATGATCGATCGGTATTTACTTTGAATTTGAGATACTCAATAAATTGACTCTGAATAAGAATTTTGTGCCATTCAAAATTAGTGGTTATGAAAATATTATTCATAATGAAATTAATTATGCAGACATAAATTTGAAAATAATTTTATTTCAAATTGGAAACCAACTTACAATTTCTTCTACTGAAGATTGATAAGGAAAACATTGGTGCTCGCATGCATCCTTGATTGAAAATAAAATACAAGTGTTTGATAATTTTTACTGAATGTGGGATGGATCTGAATAATGGCTTCTGTTCTTAAGAGAATTCACAGAAGTCTCAGCTATTTTCGACTAAAAGTCCTCTTCCTCTGAAAATGAATTCTTATTTTATGGAGAGAAATGAGATGATTGAGGCCGGCAATCCCGCTACTAACTGTCGCTTGCATGAGCCAAAGGCTGTAAAGATGAGCAAATGATGATGTTTTTCCTGTGGATTCACGCTGCTGCTGGCTGAAATGATGGATGAATAGTAAAAAGTGATTTTACTATTCATGAATAATGTTATGTCTGAATGATTGCTACCATTGTTGATGTTGCTTTCCATGAAAAATCACATGGCTTCTACTGTGCGATTTACATGGGTAAAACCCTGAAATGATTACAAATTATTACATTTTCAAAATTTCAAATTTCAAATGGGTCTTAAGAATCCGGGTAATCTGCCCACTTGACGGGTTGAGACGAAGCGTCTGATGAGTCTGATGAGTCTGAATTTGTGTCTTCTTCTTCATTGTGCAGCAAAGCTACTTCTGCCATAAGCTTATCTGCTATTCCTTAAGCTGCGAGGGTTTCTCTTTTTTCTTCGAACTTGTTGTTTTGGAAGACCTGGATGATTTAGTTTTTCCTTTGAGGGAGGATGAAGGACTAATGTCTGATAATGATTGTGTATTTTCTGGAATTTCCAGCAATGCCTTTGTAGTTGTTGCTGGAGATACCATTGGAACAGGAACAATGATGAATTGTGATGAGACTACAATGATAATTTTTTGGTAGTCGAATTTGGCCCACCATTTAACCTACCGGGAATGGTAAACTTGTCATGTTTCAACTTCGTAGTTCCATTTCATGATCCAAGGGACCTTGTATTTTTCCATGAACAACGGTAGAAGAGTGATTCTGTCGTCGAACTGGCTGCGATCAAACCTTTTATGGAAACCAGATGATAAAATCTACATGAGATCTTCGGGTAGTAAGCTAGCTATTGGGCCATGCACTGACTACCAATTGGGAAACCATGCTGAGAAGTTTAACCTGAAACTTTTGTCAAATGTGATGAACCAAGAATGACTAAAATCAGATGTTTGGTGCAGGAATATGTTGGTCCATGCTTGAATGTAATCAAAATAATTATAATGGTTGTTGGGAATAAGAACATTCTGGGTATGAAGTGATTTAGTGTGATAGAGGGGGAGTCCCCATTCTTGTTCGGTAAGAAATCTTCCAATGTGGAAGGAATGGTAGAGTATTTTGTTTTCATGGGTGGTATTGTAAATCAGTTTGATAGCAATGCTTTCGGTCTCACTGAGAATTGTTTGGTAGTATTTAAGGGTTTTGAAAGATTCAATTGGTATATGATGAATATTTGGATGTAAGATTGTTTTGGCTATTTTTTCTAGGATTTGTTTTCTGTCAATTTGGTTAGGGATGCTGAAAAGATATTCCAATGGATTTTTCTTGATATAGGGAGATGTTTTAGCAAAGCTATGTGTTTTTGGTGTTGAAGGTGATGGCATTGAAGAATATAGATCATATGGGTTGGCTAAAGCCTTTTGGTAATTTGGTCGGATATGTCATACGATGGATCCTAAGGGAGTAAATATGTTGGTGATGGCTAAGGCCGATGAGGAATCGGGAATATATTCCTTTTTTACTGATGGTGGAGGTGGAAGAGTGGCTGGAAGCCTTCTCTGGCTACTGCTGTTTAGCATTCTTCCCCTGCAAAAATTCTCTTGTTAAAAAAATCTGGAATGCAATTGTGGTTGCCCTTAAAGTACTCAATATCAAAATAAAAAATACTCTATATGGCTTGCCACTGTGCAAAAATTTGTTTTGATGCAATGTTTTAAACATCTTTTTGTAAAACATGTTTTGCAGATTTGCAATCGACTCAGACTAAAAAATTTTGATTTAATAAATCATCTTGAAATTTGCTAATGCATAATACAATAGATAATATCTCTTTCTTAATAGTACTATAATTACTTTGTGTAGAATTCCATACTCTTGAATGGAAACGAACAATTTGTTCGGAAGATCTGGAAGAAGTTTGCTACTTGAGGATACCTCCATAACCGATATCAGATGCATCAGTTTCAACTATTTTGAATAAGTTGGGAGTTGGAATGCCAAGACAGGGCAATGTCTTAACATGTGATTTGATCTGTTTAACAATAGAAGTATGAATGGTAGACCATGCTGGAGGATTATCTTTGAGACGATCAAACAATGGTTTACACTGTTGACGAAGATGAGGATAAAATTCAGATACATAATTTAGTGATCCAAGGAATCTTTGAAGTTAAGTTTTATCAGTAATCTGATCTAGGAACTTTTTAGCAAATTTAATGACTATCAATAGATTGGATGGTAGACCGATGAATATTGTATCCTAAAACTCTGACATTAGTCTGAAACAGTTTAATCTTAGAAGCAAATACAACTAATCCATTAGACTTGATTATTCTAGCAAACATATGCAAATGTTTCCAATGTTCGTCTATTGACCTTGAGCAAATAAGAACATCATCAATATAAACAATCGAAAAATGGCTATATTGATTAAAAATCTCATTCATAATATTTTGAAATTCACTTGGTACATTCTTAAGGCCGAAAGGCATTACATTCCATTCATAATGTCCAAATGGAGTTACAAAAGCCGTTTTATATTTATTAGATTCATATATTTGAATTTGCCAAAAACCTAATTTCATATCAAATTTTGAAGAAATGACTGCTTGAGAAAGCCTTTTGATCAAATCTCTTTTGTTGGGAATTGGATACCTAATCCATTCCAAAACTTCATTCAAAGGTTTATAATAAATAACTAATCTGGGAGTCCCTCTTTTTAATTCTGTGTTTTTCTGAACATAAAATGCAGGGCATGACCATGGTGATTTACTTTTTCTAATGATTCTTTTATTAAGAAGTTCTTGGATTTCTGTTTTGCAGAATTCCATGACTTCTTGACTCATCTGGATAGGTCTGGCTTTGGTTAGGATTTTTTATTCATTAAACTCCTTTATGTAAGGAAGTTTAACAATGTGTTGTTTACAATGCCAAAAGTCATTGGGGATGTCAGAACAGACTTCATTAATAAGTTTCTTTTGAACATTATTAATAGTTTCTAACAAAGATTTATTTGTTAGCTGTTCTTCAATTCGTTTGTGATTAACTTCTTCTTTTAAGAAATTAATGTGTTGTGATTTATTAGTGATTATACTAATGGTTTTTGAAACATTATTTTTCTGTAAGTGTCTTAGTTTTCTGAGATCTGTTTCCAAGCAGAACTCAAATATGACTTTTTGTCCTAAGACTTTGGTGGTAATCCAATTATCATGAACCTTAAAAGGATATATAAGTGCTATAAAAGGGATTCCTAATATAACTGGATCTGAAATGTTTTTAATTAAAACAAATGGGGTTTTAAAACAAATATTGTTTTGACACACATGTACTTTAGGTATTTCATATTTTAATTGCATTGGTGACTGGTTAGCAGTACTAAGTATTTCTGTAGACTTATGAAAATACTTAGTAAGAATTAACCATTCTTGAATACAATTCAAGTCTGCACCGGAATCAATCAAAGCAATTGTTTCTAAATGAAAATTTTCAATTATTATTTTAATTTTAGAATACCATTTCTGGATTCTTATCTTGTCTAAAAGACTTAAGACTAAATTTCTGTAGATTTTTCTTCAGACTGGGAGCCTGAATCAGAACTAGAGGAAGAACTGTTAGGTTCTTCTTCGTGAGAGTTTGTTAACATATATGTTTGAACTCTACTGAGTTGTGTTCGGACTTCTAGGTTTTCGGACATCAGAAATCTAATTTCGTCTTTAATTTTATTAACTTCTTTTTGGAGATCTTTAATTGTGATTTCTTTCTTAGACTTATTAAACATTTCCAAGGTTGTGCTAAGAGAGATTTTTGGAATTTGTTGGGATTGGTTAATGCCTGGTTCTTCTGAAGAAACCAATTTCTTTAGTTTCTGGAGGTAAAAGGATTTTAATTCTGGGTCATCGACCTTACTAATTAATTCAATAAGAAGATTTTCTTGTTCTTCTTGTTTATTGAGTACTGAGATTTTGTTATTACAACAAGTATCGGTAAAACCTACTTTAATGTTGAGTGATGAAAGACTACTGGAGGAATGGGTCTCGAAAGAGGATAATTCCAAATCATCTTCTGATTGACTATGGTCTATGTCTTTAAGTTCTAAAACTTGGATTAACTGAAGTTTCTCTTCCTCAGAGATCTTCAATTGGTTGATAGTTTTCTTGACATGACATTTGTTGGCGTAATGGCCATATTTTCCACATTTATAGCATTTACCCTTTTGTTCTTTAGGGAAAAATTTCCATGAAGGTTTTCTCTGAGACTTATTAGTCTTGGGTTTTTCATAAAACTTATTGGTTTCAAAGTTTTTATTTTTAGATTTGTATTTATTATATTTGGGGTATTATCTACCTGAGTATCTATTGGGATACTTGTGATTTTTTCTTTTTGTTAAAAGGAGCAATAGGAGGTAGTCCATATTGTTCACAGAACGTTCCTAATTTATACTTAGCAATGAATTTATCTTTGTTAACTTGTTTTGAAATTTTCATATCGATACACATTTTCAAGCATTCCTTCTGGATAATATTAATTATATTTCCATAAGTAAGGGTATGATATGGTATGACACCTTCTTCATTTACTAAAACGTTTCTTATTTTATGAGCAAAAATGTTCGGTAATCCATTTATAAAATTTTCTTTCTAGAATGGTTGATTACTATATTCTCAGAGCATGACTCTAGACATGAATACATATTTGTATCATCTAAAGTCGCTTAGTGTAGGACATCTTAAATTACTGAGTTGATCATGGATCCTAGTGGTGATATTACTAGGTGTTCCTATGAAGTGTTCTATGATTGTGAAAAGTAATTGGGCTGAAAAAAATTAACGAATTCTTTGTTATATAAGAAACAATGAAATTTATTCTTAATAATTAAATAAGCAAATGATTTCGGATTGAAATGAATTTTTGCAAGGATGATCTATGAATCGAGACTTATAAAATAGACGGTTCGAATCGTTGAAATTCTATGTAAAGTGGGTCCTACACCTAATCCCCAATTTTTGAAAAAAAAATGAGAATCCCTTTGCATAAAAAGCATGTTATATTTATATATTAATAAATATATAATTCAACTTAGGAATTTGCACATGTTTATATATTAATATATATAAATTATAATATATAAATAAATATATATAATTTAAACTTTATTAGTATAAATTATATATTAATTAATAATAATGGGGTAAATTGTCAATTTAGTCCTGAAGTATCACCTTAGTGAAAATTAAGTCACTGAATTATTTTTTTGGTAAAATATGTCCCTAAATTTATTAAAAATTGCTAATTTCGTTCATACTATTATATTCAAAGTTATTTTATCCAATTTTTAGTCAACTTAAGTCACTTGACACACTTTAAAGTATAATACCGCTATTTTCTCGCTTATAAACCATTAACATTTCATTGAGGTTGCGAATCTAACGTCTAATTTACCCTCCAAAATTAACTTACACTATTTTTTACTTGAAACTACCAATTTACCCGCCAAAATTAATTCCATACATTATTTCTTGATGAAAAACTACTAATCTACCTTTCAATGTGTATCACATGCAAGTAATGTGATTTAAATTGACGGAAAATTGAATATATGAGCTTTGAATATAATTCAGGGACTAAATTGACAGTTCACCATTAATAATATAGAAAGCCTTTATTCAAGTAAGCTTTCTTAGGAAGATAGACGTTTTGGTTCATCTCTCATTCCAGCGCGGTTCATATTTGCGCACATAACACATATAAAATAATAAATATAGAAGTTAACAGTAGGGATTAAGCTCACGTAGGGATTTAATCTTACAAAAGGGGATTAAATCCTATTGCTATTAAAGTAGATTTTTTTTAATTTTTTTTTTAACAAATGATATTATCTACATTAAATGAGAGTGATGGTTTAGCCTCACACTATGTTATTAATAATATAGTTCAAATTTATCTTTGATGAAAATTGAACTTAAGATCTCTCACTTACAAGTGAAGAGGAATACAAGTAAATTATAGTACTAAGTGACTATAGTAGTTTTTTAGTAGTTTGAAATTACCAAATTAACTATTTCTTAACTGGTTACAGTTTATACGTAATTACACATGAACCGATTCGTTATCTTAACATGTGCTTATAAGTTACCTAATAATGATTTGATTTGTTAACGTGTCTATCTGAAATCTATTAATTTAGTATCATTTTTGTGTCAAAATAACGAATCAAATAAAAAATTATCAGGTTTAATCAATTGGATGTTCGTTTAGTACACACACTAGTCGTTGATTCACGTGTGATATTCCCTTGAAGGTGGTTAAAATAGTAAATTTGTTAAAACATTTTTTAGTTTGATGTGATTTGTCGGTTAATGGACGCTTTATAGGGGTCTTGTACATGTACGATGGTTCTAGATGACTTTATTAGTCAATGTGAAAGACTAATTAACAAGAAAAAAGTTGTCTAATTATTTTATGACTTTATTAATAACTTTATATGGAATGTGGTTTGCCATCATACGTCATATTATATGTGAACCAAACTGGTTTGATCATTGACGAGCTACACTTTTTATCAATGACCTACGAGTCGTCAGACCGTGTGGTCTTGATCTTGATCGTGGAATTTAATTTGTGGTCATGTTTGTGTTCGTGTTTTCCTTGTCCTGTTTGGACAGCTAATGTAGAAGACTTTTATACAAATTTGAAACGAGAGGATGCCAAAGTAGCGTTAGCTAAAACCATACGTGCAAGTATGTGAAAAACTTAAAACACATATCAAAAACAAAAAGAGAAATAAATCAAATCAAATACTAGCAGAGAATCTAACATCTCAATGATATTTTCTTCGGAAAGAAAAAGACAAGTTGGCTAATTCACTACAAGAAAAGAAAAGGATAAACTACATGATTGGTTTTGTTTATTAGTATGGTAGTTTTCCATCTTTTACATTTTTGTTTCACTGAAAGCTGAATTTACAAACAAATGGCAAGTGACGATTACTTGTACATGCTTATCACGATGAGCATTAAGCCATAATTAATCCTACCTTTATATATGCTTGAATCATGTTCCCACAATGTGTTGACAAGTTGTGACCCCGCAAAAGGGCAAGGGCCTACAGACCCTTCTAATCTTACAAATTTCTAACAAAAAAATTTCCATGAACGAGTGTCAAAAAAATCTTTCAAGTATTCATTATTAGGTATTGTAATTATCACAATGTCATATGAGAGTTTAGAGTTTAAAATTTACAGTACTTATTCATTTACAGATTACGTTATAACGTGCATATTTATTATTTATTTCGTATTAAAAAATCTTGAAATATATATCAATTTCACTGCACTAAAAACTTTGTCGACTTTAATTAAGTACTCTTCATCAACCAAGATGTAATTAAATTGATAGCTACAGCAGTCTGTTGGTCGGTAATTCTGATCATGCTTACCTACTTTCTCTTCATTAGTTAATTTAGTTGCATCTTTCCTGAAGAAGAATGCATGCATTCAACTTCAATAGTTTTATCTTAAGTTTAGGGAACTTTTACCTTTTTTAAGACTTCGATTACAATTTTATGTGTCATTTAAAAAAAACAATTTGCATTTGGTATTTATCCGTTGCCCAGAAGTAGTGATTTAAATATCGATATTATCGGCGATATTTCATCGATATTATCATTTTTTTTAGAAGACGATATTTTCATACTTATCCACTTAATTATCGTCAATATATCGATATTATCGGAGACGATATTTTCAGCATTTCAATACATTATTTGGGCAATATATCGCGAGATGAAACCCAAAAATACTTGAAAAATGCTGAAAAGTCTCAATCTTGAGAATAGAGGGATTCGAACCCCTCCCTTTGTCAACCATGCACCTGGGCCTTATCCAACTCGCTACAGATGTGTTTGTGGTTATATATTCAGCCTGTAATGTTTATATGATCGTTAAGATGTCTGCAAGGCTTGCAAGCTAATATTTATTATCTAAGATAAATTTCTATATTTAAAAAAACACCAATAGGATTCGAACCTGACACACCCCGTCCCGAAGGAAGGCATGCTGGCCGTCACGTGAGAGTGACGTAACCATTTACACAGTTCGGAAGCTTTAAAAATACAAATATTAAGATGAAACACCCGAGGGTGAGTCCTACTTCTGTGAATTCTGTCAGAACACCGTTGGATTCCTCGTGGCCACCAAAGCTCTGCTATCTAGAACCTGGAGGGGTGCAAAACAAAATTGAGTGGGTCAGTAAAACAAAGTTTTTCGAAAACATTTCATTTAAAACATTTCTAACCCCTCGCCGTAAAACCTGTATACTTTCCCAGAAAAAAAAGAGTATATAAACATATATATATCATCAAAAGCTCAAATCACAATCCTTCAACGCTTTTCAGAAAGAATATGCCATGCCATATGCCAAAATATAATATGAATGCATCAATATAAATCAGGTGAAATAATAAATCAACTGGAGACCCTATAGTGGTCATGTACGGCTGATTCTATAGCTCAATATCCCATCCAGCCGGAGCCACCAACTGTGACCTGTACGGCCCTGCCGGAGTCACCAACTGTGACCTGTACGGCACTACACTGCACATAAGTCGGAACTACCTATAGTAGTCTGTACGACTAAGATGGTGAAATAATACGCTCTAGTGCTTCTCTCATCAATCATCTGTGCACATAATCTAAAGTTACTTACCAGTCGGAACCCCTCCAATGGTCTGTACGACTGGCATGTCGGAATCACCTCTAGTGGTCTGTACGACTAGCATCTACTTGGATCCAAGGTAAGCGTGTGATGCAGGGTGAATAACATAAGCACTAACACCGGGGGTGCAGGTTGTGAGCTCTCAACACAATTCACATCATCAATAAATCACATGAACAACATAAACCTCACCTGATACTCACTTGTGCGTCCACAGCACCATTTCACATATATGCATCATATACCAAATCATATAATTCATAATATGCATGCATGGCATTTTAAAACGTACTTTCATTTAAACTCAATTTCTGGGAAAAATATCAATAGTAAATAGGTATAAACAGAAATACTGCCCACTCACCTGGAGTTCGCCCAACAACTCCCTAGCACCACACATCAAGGCGTCATGACGATCGGCGCCTAGAACAATAATCAAATCCAACCTCAGAAATCATATCGATAGAATATATAACTTATATAAAACATGTCACTACGTAGTTCGATCTGGAAGATCTGCAACTCAGATTTCAAATCAATAACTTCCAGAGGTCCACAATATACCTCTAGGACAACATGCTAAAGTTTCATTACCATCCAACGGTCGGATCTCCGTCAATTTCCAGAACCAAGTGACGGTTAACATTCTATTTTATGAACTTACAACTCTAATTCTGAAAGATCCGTAAACCAGATTCCCGATCCGTAAGTTCCTATAATCCTAAAATATTACGTACTACAACGTATCAAAGTTTGGTGACGATCCGACGGTTGGATCGTCGATTCACCTTTTGCGCCTAACCACGAATCGTAACGAACTTAGGTTCAATTACTCAATTTACGTCCATCAACTATCAAAACTGAACCTAGAACCTTAAACACATGCTAAGAATGACATTGGCGGGCCATTAGCCACGCGCCGCCGCACGAGCCGCCGCGGGTGGCGGTCGGCCGCCCCGGCTCGCCAGAAAATCCAACTATTTCCAAAAATTCTCAAAAAATACAGAATTGAAGATCTCAATGAGTAGAGTAAACTTTATACCTGAGGGCAAGGCCAATTTGGCTTGGAAGAGCTCCAATTTCACCAAAATCGGTGCGGAACCCTAGAAATGGGTGTTTTCAATTCGACCTCTAAAATCACTCCGATGCTCCAACTAATGCTTGGGCTTTGTTCCAGGTCCTAAGGGAATGATAATGGTGTTAGTAATTGAAAGAAATTGCTTCGGAATTGGGCGAATTTTGAACAAGAAAGTCGCGGCACCCGTGTGGGTGTTCTTTGAGAAATCACCACGAAATTTCATGGTTTTTGGGGTGAAATATGAAGAGGGAAGGCCTAGGTGTTGATTGTAAGTGGTACCTTGATCCAATTTGTGAGAATTTCGGTGAAAATCGTCGGCATTTGGGTGTGGGTGTCGCGGGTCAAAACGGGTCGCGGGTGAAGACCTATTTTTCTTCCTTCTCTCCTCCGCTTCTCGCCTTCTCTCCTTTCCTCCTTTCTCTGTTCCGATTGGCCATCCTCTCCTTCTCTCTTCTCCTGATTCGTCCCCTCCTTCTTCTTTCAGATTGGGCAGTTTTGCCCAATCCCATTTTTTTTTTCTTTGTTCTTTCCTCCCGACTGCCCAATCCTCAATCTTCTTCTTTCTTCACACGCACACACACACACACAAAACCTTCCTTCACTTTTTATTTATTTATTTATTTTTTCCTTTACATCCGAGCCATCCATTTAATTCTTCATTAAATCTGGGCCATCCAAATTTTAATAATAAAATTTATAAAATGCTCAAACTTCAAACTTTAAAATCTTTTTCGTTATAACTCCAAATAACGAACCGTCAGCGCCCACACGTCCGTAACGACAAGTACAACGAGGATATGTTAAGAAAGCAAATCTTAGATGGCACGACACAACGATTAACCTCGAATAATGCGCGTGCCTCAAAGGGCATTTTTGTAAAATCCTTTATTAAAACTTTAAAACTCTTAAAATCAGGGACGGGCTGTCACAGAACCCCTCCCATTTTACTCCTTCAACACCTTAACCACCATATCACTTATGTTTTTGTGAGAATATGCTAAAATTTTATATATATGGTTTTGTTTTGAATTCTTTTTGTAAGAAACAAGACAATGAATCTTTGACAATTTCTTTTCAAGTATCTACTTTTGAACTACTCACCACGTTCACTCACCTAACTAATTAGTTGTAGTCATATTTCTATATATATGGTTAGGTAGTTCTATTTCTATATATACAAATAAAATCAAATGGTCCCATGCCGTCCCTTATTCTCAACATCTCTCCAAAACAAAACATAATGCTCATGTTATTCTCAACATCTATCAACCTCAATTTGCCCCCAAGTTAAAAAAAAACTGAACTATAGTAAGTTATTCTCATTCATTATTGTTATTTAATTTGCATTTTTGTTATTATCTATTCCAAAATTTTGGTGGCATTATATTTTAAATTGTGTCAATTAATTACTTAGTCAATGGCATGTGGTTTTTAATTTTTTAATTTTTTATTTGGTCACTTACATGTGTGTTTATTGTCTCTTAATTCATTATTAAAGACTTTATATGTTTTCATCACATTTTGTTGTAATTATTATTTTATTGTTGGTCCACGCAAATTCTATTTGGCCTTTACACAAAGGGTTCCATATTTAAGGTAAGTTTACAAACTTATATTTATATTATTGTAATTTATACAACAACAAAAAAATTTGTGTGGACCCGTGCATGTGATCTAAGAACCAAATAATATTGTGCATGTTAATTTTTTGAAGTAATTAAGTAATGTTGTATAATTATTCCCTAGGATAATTTTAATATATTTAATGTTATTTATGATTTTATTATCAAATTGGATTATTATTCATTAATATTGGGTTTTATTATTCCATATTATTTTTATAATTACTTAAATTCTTACAATCATTTTATTTACTTCCTATATAATTCTTCTGTAGAATAACTTTATTATTTAGGTTCTCTTATATAACCGTCACTACTATATTTTTTTGGCCAAAAAATAATTGCCTAATTTCCATGAAAAATAAATATAGGTACGTTTAAGATGTCTAGCGGAGTTACTAAACGTGATCCAGCTTGTGAACATGGAGACCCAATAGACGGAAACAAACATGGCACAATTTGCAAATATTGTGGTCGGGTAATGAAGAGTGGCGGAGTGACACGACTTAAGTACCATTTTAGTGGATTAGATCTAGGAAATAATGTCCAACGATGCGATAATGTCCCCCCAGAAGTGAAGGCATTCATCACCACATTATTAAAAAATAAAAAACACCAGAAAGAAAAGAAAACACATGGAATGGAAAATATTCGAGCTGGGCTACGAGGAGAAGTCATTGACCAAGCGGTTGATAGTGATGATGATGACGATAAGGACGAATGTGATGATGACATGAGACCTGAAGAACGACGCAATTTCAAACAAGCGTTACGTGCCTCCAAACAGTCAACATGGGAAAGAGAACACCTTCATAAAATTCCTAATAGAGCACAAGGTTCCGGGACAAGTGGTGGTGCACAAATGAGACGGGGAGCAAGTGTTAGAGAATCACAACCAACACCACCAATAGCCCCAAGTTTATATAAGTCATCCAAAGCACGTCAAAAGAGTGTTTGGAGTTATTTCACTGGAGGTAATGTGAAGGAGGGAATGGGGCGTCTAATTAGCAAGTTCTTTATCTATGAAAATGTCCTTGCTGAGAAGGCATCATCACATCATTTCAAAAATATAGTATTGGGATGTCAACAGGCTGGTGTTGAAGTACAACCTCCCACTCCCTATGAGGTAAGAAACAAATATTTGGAAATGGAGTATAAAGACATTGGCGAGTATGTTAACAAGTTGAGGTCAAAGTGGGAAACTAATGGTTGCATAATCATGTGTGACGGATGGACTGACTCGACCAGATTGTCTATCATAAACTTCATGGTATACTCCAAAGGGAAAGACAATTTTTTTTAAGTTCGTTGATGCTTCAGACCATATAAAGAACTACAAGTATATTTACAAATTATTGAGGGATGTAATCATGGAGGTGGAAGAGCATAATGTTGTCTAAGTCGTGACCGACAACGATTCTGCATTTGTCAAAGCTGGAAAAAAAGTTAATGAAGCATCATAATGTGTTTTGGACATCATGTGCAGCACGTTGTATTGATCTCATGTTTGAGGCAATGGGGAAGAAAGAGAATATTGCTAATGTTGTAAAAAGAGCTAGAACGATCATAAATTATATTTACAATTATGGTTGGTTGTTGGCAAAGATGCGTGAATTTTGCAAATGAGAAATTATTCGTCCAGCTACCACTCGATTCGCCACCAACTATATTGCACTAGACAGCCTAGTTAAAAAGAAAGCAGGGTTGAAACAACTATTCACTAGTGATAATTGGGCCAACCACAATTTCAGCCGTTCAAATGCAGGTCGTATGGTGGAAAGTATAGTGCTTGATCATGCTTTTTGGTAGGCCTGGCAATTCCTGACACGACCCGATAACCCGACACGACACGACACGAAATTAACAGGTGTTCGGGTCGACACGATAACGAAACGGGTCGTTATCGGGTAACCCGATAAGCACCTGTTAAGATAACGGGTTTGTTCGGGTATACACGTGGGTAACACGATACACGATAAGCAGAATATTAATTTAATAATTTATAACCCTAAGAAAATACTATAATAATTATATATATATTAATTTAACAATTTTATACCCCTAAAAACTATAATAATTATATATATATATATTAAATTAACTATAATAATTATAATAATTATATATACTATAATAATTATACCCAAAATATTAACTATAATAATTATATATATATATATATATATTAAATTTTATACCCCTAAAAACTTTAATAATTATACATACAAAACAAATAGATTTAAATCTACTTAATAAATAAATATATATATACACACACACACCATTGAACTTCATGGGATACGAATTATACGAAACTAATTTCAACGATCCAACCGTCAAACATGTTTGTATATACTTCGAGATCGCATACGCCAAAAATTAAAAAAACAAACATTCAGAGAGCAAGTAACGGGACAAAACTTTTTGACGGTTATAAACGAAAAATCACGATTTAACGGTCATTTTAACTCCGATTTTGATGATTTTTTACAACCACACTCCTTGACCCTATATGAATACAATGATTGAATTCGATCTTCAATTTAAAATATTTACACTAGTGGATACCACAAAATCTTATGTTATACTTAATAAAATTATGAATAAACTCTTAAGTATTAGTGAATCTATTGTTTTGATGAGATACTCATTCTACAAAACTAGTTTCAATGATCCAACCGTCAAACATGTTTGTATATACTTCGAGATCGCATACGCCAAAAATTGCAAAAAACAAACATTCAGAGATCAAGTAATGGGACAAAAGTTTTCGACGGTTATAAACGAAAAATCACGATTTAACGGTTATTTTAACTCCGATTTTGATGATTTTTTTACAACTACACTCCTTGACCCTATATGAATACAAGTAATGAATTCGATCTTCAATTTAAAATATTTACACTAGTGGATATCACAAACTCCGCCTATGTATCTTACATTGCCGGTCCCAAGCCCGGATAAAGGAGGAGGGGGAGGGCGTCAGGTAGTCGACAGCCGGCACTCCATGATCACGTCGAATCCTTATGAAAATGAATCCAGAACAAAATCGCGCTAAAGCTAGGGCGTCACCCGTAAGTGGCGCGCTGTGTGGCCCGAGCACAGTGATAAATGAGCAAGGGTCGCTGTATCTCCATCGGCACCCGGATGCAGTGTTAAATGAGCAAGGGGGCCATAGAAACTTCTTTTCGAACGACTCCACTCAAAGTTGTTTGGGAGCATATGCTCCTATCAACTTTACACGGGACACACAAAAGAAGTACTTTGATCCTATTAGACGGGGGAGGGTGAAGAAGCTAGGACAGAAGGGTAGAGTTCAAGAGAGCAAAATGCGTTTAGGAACGTGGAATATAGGAACCTTAACGGGAAAATCTATGGAAGTAGTGGAAGTTATGGTGAGGAGAAGGATAAATATTATGTGCCTACAAGAAACTAAGTGGGTTGGTAGTAAGGCAAAGGATCTAGAAAACTCAGGGTTTAAACTTTGGTATTCGGGCACAAATAGAACGAGAAACGGTGTTGGCATCATCGTGGACAAGACCTTGACACAAGATGTTGTAGATGTCAAGAGGGTAGGAGATAGAATCATAGCAATCAAGATTGTAATAGGACAAGAACTTATCAATGTGATTAGTGCGTACGCACCTCAAGTAGGGTTGGATAAGAGTTCGAAGGAGAAATTTTGGGAAGACCTTGGAGACTTGGTGCAAGGAATTGCTCAGACGGAGAAGTTATTTATAGGAGGAGATTTAAATGGACACGTGGGCAGGGAGACAGGCAACTATGGAGGTTTCCATGGTGGCCATGGTTTTGGGGAGAGAAACGAGGATGGGGAAGCTATCTTGGATTTTGCAATGGCATATGATCTCTTCTTAGCAAACACCTTCTTTAAGAAGAGAGAAGAACATGTGATCACCTACAAGAGTGGGTCGTCAAAAACACAAATAGAAAGCACACCAAAGCAGTAGCACCAGTGGTCTAGTGGTAGAATAGTACCCTGCCACGGTACAGACCCGGGTTCGATTCCCGGCTGGTGCATTTGCCCTGATATTGATTTTTACAATGGCCGTCTTAGCTCAGCTGGTAGAGCGCGTGGCTTTTAACCACGTGGTCGTGGGTTCGATTCCCACAGACGGCGTCTCGTAGTTTATTATCCAAGCTATAAAGGATATGTATGAAGGAGCAAAGACTGCCGTAAGAACTCATGAAGGACAAACCGAAAGCTTTCCCATAACTGTAGGATTACATCAAGGCTCATCCTTAAGTCCTTACCTTTTTGCGTTGGTAATGGATGAGTTAACAGGACATATTCAAGATGATATTCCTTGGTGTATGCTTTTCGCAGACGATATAGTGTTGATAGATGAAACTCAGGAAGGGGTAAATGCAAAGCTTAACCTTTGGAGAGAAGTGTTGGAATCTAAAGGTCTTCGCCTAAGCCGATCAAAGACAGAATATATGGAGTGCAAGTTCAGTGCAAATGGAGGCCAAAACGAGTTAGGGGTGAGGATCGGAGATCAAGAAATACCAAAGAGCGACCGTTTTCGTTACCTAGGATCTATCTTGCAAAAGAACGGAGAATTAGATGGAGATCTCAACCATAGAATACAAGCTGGATGGATAAAGTGGAAGAGTGCATCCGGCGTGTTGTGTGACCGCCGTATGCCACTGAAGCTCAAGGGAAAATTTTATAGGACGGCAATAAGGCCAGCGATGCTGTATGGCACAGAATGTTGGGCGGTGAAGCATCAACACATACACAAAATGGGTGTAGCGGAGATGAGGATGCTTCGTTGGATGTGTGGGCACACGAGAAAGGATAAGATTAAGAATGAGGATATCCGGGGTAAAGTAGGAGTAGCCGAAATTGAAGGCAAGATGAGAGAAAATCGGTTACGGTGGTTTGGACATGTGCAACGAAGGCCTACTGACGCTCCAATTAGAAGATGCGACTATGGGACAGAGGTTCAGGGCCGAAGGGGTAGAGGAAGACCTAGGAAAACTTTGGAAGAGACTCTAAGAAAAGACTTAGAGTACTTGGATCTAACGAAGGACATGACACAGGACCGAGCACAATGGCGTTCTAAGATTCATATAGCCGATCCCACTCAGTGACTTGGATTTTCCAAGTCTCCAATCGAGAAGTTTTCCTCACTCGGGAAATTAAGGGAACACTACCCCAACCTACATGCTCCACTCAGAAAGCTTCAACATATAAG
This sequence comes from Malus domestica, assembly GCF_042453785.1. Taxonomy (NCBI): domain Eukaryota; kingdom Viridiplantae; phylum Streptophyta; class Magnoliopsida; order Rosales; family Rosaceae; genus Malus; species Malus domestica. The sequence goes on along the minus strand of NC_091676.1, from coordinate 15,828,671 downwards.
CTTCAACAAAAGAAAATTCAAAGAACTTAGCGAAGAAGGTTTTGGTGTATTTAACACAATACGTTGAAATGAAGGAAAACTTATTTATTGATATCCCCGATAAGCTACAAATGTGTACATATACATGAGTCAAAATAAACAAACAAGAGGGAGCCTTCACAAGGGTTGCTTAGGAGAAGTCTCAGCAGTCGGTAGAGCCCCAGAAAGAGAAGGCACCGGAGGGGGATCATTCGGAACCTCAGTACTGGACAGAACCCTAGAAGGAGGAGGCATCAGAGGTTGATTATTTGGAGCTTCATTACGCGGTACAGCCCCAGAAGACGAAGGCAATAAATGCCTTTGGAACAAACCCACAAATCTCTGATGATCAAGTAAAACCTGACCATCAGTTTCCTTCATCTGGTCAAGCTTCCTCTTCATGTTTGTAGCATAGTCATGTGCGAGCCGGTGCAACTGTTTATTCTCATGCTTGAGCCCTCTAATCTCCTGTTTGAGACTCATCACCTCAGCCGCCAATGATTCAACTTGGCGGGTTGGAGCAAATAGGCGTTGGGCCATATTAGACACAGAACCTGCACACTGAACACTGAGAGCCAGCGAATCCTTAACAGCTAACTCATCAGACCGTTTGGAAAGTAGTCTGTTATCTTTGGGAGTGAGAAGGTTCCTGGCCACCACCGCAGCAGTCATATCATTCTTCATCACAGAATCCCCAACGGTAAGAGGACCAGTAGGGGAGACGAAGGATGGGCGCCATATGTTGTCTGGAGAAGGCGGGGCTGCCTCTTCAACAAGGTTCAAGTCAAAACGACGGTCGGAGGGGCCAGACATTTTCAAAGGTGTTGAAGAGAGAAGAGGTTGGACAAATCAAGATCTTAGAAGTGCAAGAATGGAGCTTCTACTGGTGGAGATTCAAGTGTGCTTTGGAACTTAATGCCAGCCCCTATAAAAATCTGCACTCGACGGATCTTCAGAAATCGAAGAGGCGCCTGCTCAGAAATCGAAGAGGCGTTTGCTTTCTCAAAAGCTGGGCTGCTTAGAGACCACGAGGGTTGATCTCAGAAATCGAAGAGGCGTTTGCTTTCTCAAAAGTTAGGCTGCTCAAAGACCACGAAGGCCGATCTCAGAAATCGAAGAGGCGCTCGCTTTCTCAAAAGCTGGGCTCCTTAGAGACCACGAGGGCCGATCTCAGAAATCGAAGAGGCACCTACTTTTCCAGCCTTGTCAGCACCTGTCACACGCACACTCAGCTTTGCGGAAATTATGGGCATTCTGTCGAAGACTTCTGAGGAAGTAGAAAACACATGAATCTTACTGTTGAATCACCCACTTCCCACACGCAACAATAGCTCATGGGTACCACAGATAACTTTGCCAAAGTTCTCTGCCAAAATTGAGCACGTAAAGCTTGCAGCTCCCACTACATCGCTCTGACCAAGAAAGGTAAAAGAATAGCAAAGAAACAGCACTAACAAAGTTTAGACCCATAAATTTTGGAGGTCTAGCTACCATATTATTACCCACAAGGGTAAAGGAACAGTACCACTGCTGGATAATTGGAAAGTCCTTGTGTGTCAACCTCTGTGCTTCGTGGCAAGGTAGACTAGCAAACATGCCCAACCTTTACTCACACTCGAGAAAACACTACCAATAAGATTGCTTGCTCCAAAATCGAAGAGGCACCGTCCTCCGAATCTCGAGAGCCAGACTCCCAACATGACTACTTTCTCAAAAATCGAAGAGAGGGTAAAGGAACAGTACCTTTGCTGGATAATTCGAAAATCCCTGTGTGTCAACCTCTGTGCTTCGTGGCAAGGTAGACTAGCAAACATGCCCAACCTTTACTCACATTCGAGAAAACACTCCCAACAAGATTGCTTGCTCCAAAATCGAAGAGGCACTGCCCTCCGAATCTCGAGAGCCAGACTCCCAACATGATTACTTTCTCAAAAATCGAAGTGACACTGCTCCCCGAATCTCGAGAGCCAGACCCCCATCATGATTGCTTTCTTAAAAATCGAAGATGCATCGTTCTCCGAATCAATCGAAGAGACGCTCGCTTTCTCAAAAGCTGGGCTGCTCAGAGACCACGAGGGCCGATCTCAGAAATCGAAGAGGCACCTTCTTTTCTAGCCTTGTCAGCACCTGTCACACGCACACTCAGCTTTGCGGAAATTATGGGCATTCTGTCGAAGACTTCTCGAGAGCCAGATACGACAGACCACTTTTTCAAAGTGCTCTGACAGAGTTAAAACATGTGAAGCTGGCAGCTCCCACTACCGTGCTATGACCAAGCAGGGTAAAGGAATAGCATTACTACTTGTTGTTAGGGAGACTCCTATATATGTCGACCTCCATCCCCAACGGACAGGCAGACCTGCAAAAATGTTCAACCCTTCCTCATATCTGAGAGGGCACTCCCAACGAAGCCTTTCGAAATATTCAGCTTTCTTTCCCCCCGATAATACCTTTGCAAACAAGCTATACTAGAGCAAGAATATCTCATATCATCAGGGTTAAAAGCAAGAGTATCCCATATCATGCTTTTTCCCTGTCTTTTCCTTTGGCCTTGTTGTTACCTGCAAGACAAGGAGAAAGAGAGCAATCAGTCAGCACTTGGAATCAAGCTTCCAGCCAGGAACTGACTGCCTGGAACCCCTTACCTGATTACTTACCTGGCATTGCTCTCGAGTACTCATCTTCAACATCTTATGTTTCCAGGGAAGATACCGCATCTGCTTGAGGAACAGATAGGGCAAGTGCGAAGGATACAAGGAAGCATGTGGAGACAAGCGTAACAGCACACGTGCCGATACATCCATTACTCTGTCAAAAGCAAAAGTATCCCATATCAGTAGGGTCGAACGTACTCTAGATTTGATGGACTTGTTTTGACCCTCAAATTCTTCAGTCGGCTCTGGAGGAAACCAGAAAACCCTCCAGCTCAGTTCAAGAATAAGCCTGTGGAAAGTTACTTCTTCAAAAGCAAAAGTATCCCATATCATCTCTTCTCATCTTTCTTCTCTTTATCCTTCATGCTGCTGCAAGATAGGGAGAAGGTGAACAATCAGCCGGAGCTCTGATTGCTTACCTTGTCTGTCACCTCTTTCAGCAGATCCCCTAGCTCGGCGACTTGGGAGACTCCTATTACATGGTTTGTATCGCGCTTGACCAAGCCTGAAACTACAAGTAAGCTTCAAGTGAAATTGATACATTACCTTGTGCATCTCCACCAGTTAAAGATACCACCCCTGGATGGAGGAAGAGTACTTCCAGAGAAGATGCCACATCTACCTATGAGACAGATAAGGCAAGTCAAGACGATACCACACTCCGATACTTAGAAGTTTCGTGATTACGAGATCATTCTCTCACAATATTTCCTAATGTCATTTGTACTAAATCATTCACTTGTACTCACTAAAGGAGAGCTTGAACCTATGTACTTGTGTAAACCCTTCACAATTAATGAGAACTCTTCTATTCCGTGGACGTAGCCAATCTGGGTGAACCACGTACATCTTGTGTTTGCTTTCCTATCTCTATTCATTTATATACTTATCCACACTAATGACCGGAGCAATCTAGGGAAGATCACAAAAAGCGACCGTTTTTGCTGCCTAGGATCTATCTTGCAAGAGAGCGGAGAATTAGATGGAGATCTCAACCATAGAATACGACCTGAATGGATGAAGTGTAAGAGTGCATCCGGCGTGTTATGTGACCGTCGTAGGTCACTGAAGCTCAAGGGAAAATTTTATAGGACGACAATAAGGCCAACGATGTTGTATGGCACAGAATGTTGGACGGTGAAGCATCAACACGTACACAAAATGGGTGTAGCGGAGATGAGGATGCTTCGTGGGATGTGTGGGCACACGAGAAAGGATAAGATTGGGCATGAGGATATCCGAGGTAAAGTAGGAGTAGCCGAAATTGAAGGAAAGATGAGAGAAAATCGGTTCCGGTGATTTGGACATGGGCAAAGAAGGCCGACTGATGCTCCGGTTCGAAGATGTGACTACGGGACAGAGGTTCAGGGCCGAAGGGGTAGAGGAAGACCTAGGAAAACTTTGGAAGAGACTCTAAGAAAAGACTTAGAGTACTTGGATCGAACGGAAGACATGACACAAAACCGAGCGCAATGGCGTTCTAGGATTCATATAGCCGACCCCACTTAGTTGGAAAAGGCTTTGTTGTTGTTGTTGTTGTAGTGGATATCACAAAATCTTATGTTATACTTAATAAAAGTATGAATAAACTATTAAGTATTAGTGAATCTATTGTTTTGATGGGATACTCATTCTACGAAACTAGTTTCAAAGATCCAACCGTCAAACATGTTTGTATATACTTCGAGATCGCATACGTCAAAAATTACAAAAAACAAACATTCAGAGATCAATTAACGGGACAAAACTTTTTGACGGTTATAAAAAGAAAAATCACGATTTAACGGTCATTTTAACTCTGATTTTGATGATTTTTTGCAGCTACACTCCTTGACCTTATATGAATACAATGATTGAATTCGATCTTCAATTTAAAATATTTACACCAGTGGATACCACAAAATCTTATATTATGCTTAATAAAAGTATGAATAAACTATTAAGTATTAGTGAATCTATTGTTTTGATGGGATACTCATTCTACGAAACTAGTTTCAATGATCCAACCGTCAAACATGTTTATATATAGTTCGAGATCGCATACACCAAAAATTGCAAAAAACAAACATTCAGAGATCAAGTAACGGGACAAAACATTTCGACGGTTATAAACGAAAAATCACGATTTAACGGTCATTTTAACTCCGATTTTGATGATTTTTTACAACTACACTCCTTGACCCTATATGAATACAATGATTGAATTCGATCTTCAATTTAAAATATTTACACTAGTGGATACCACAAAATCTTATGTTATACTTAATAAAAGTATGAATAAACTCTTAAGTATTAGTGAATTTATTGTTTTGATGGGATACTCATTCTACGAAACTAGTTTCAATGATCCAACCGTCAAACATGTTTTTATATATTTCGAGATCGCATACGCCAAAAATTGAAAAAAACAAACATTCAGAGAGCAAGTAACGGGACAAAACTTTTCGACGGTTATAAACGAAAAATCACGATTTAACGGTTAATTTAACTCCGATTTTGATGATTTTTTACAACTACACTCCTTGACCTTATATGAATACAATGATTGAATTCGATCTTTAATTTAAAATATTTACACTAGTGGATACCACAAAATCTTATGTTATACTTAATAAAAGTATGAATAAACTCTTAAGTATTAGTGAATCTATTGTTTTAATGGGATACTCATTCTACGAAACTAGTTTCAATGATCCAACCGTCAAACATGTTTGTATATATTTCAAGATCTCATACGCCAAAAATTGCAAGAAAAAAACATTCAGAGAGGAAGTAACGGGACAAAACTTTTCGACGGTTATAAACGAAAAATCACGATTTAACGGTTAATTTAACTTCGATTTTGATGATTTTTTACAACTACACTCCTTGACCTTATATGAATACAATGATTGAATTCGATCTTCAATTTAAAATATTTACACTAGTGGATACCACAAAATCTTATGTTATACTTAATAAAAGTATGAATAAACTATTAAGTATTAGTGAATCTATTGTTTTGATGGGATACTCATTCTACGAAACTAGTTTCAAAGATCCAACCGTCAAACATGTTTGTCTATACTTCGAGATCGCATACGTCAAAAATTACAAAAAACAAACATTTCGAGATCAATTAACGGGACAAAACTTTTCGACGGTTGTAAAAAGAAAAATCACGATTTAACGGTCATTTTAACTCTGATTTTGATGATTTTTTGCAGCTACACCCCTTGACCTTATATGAATACAATGATTGAATTCGATCTTCAATTTAAAATATTTACACTAGTGGAAACCACAAAATCTTATATTATACTTAATAAAAGTATGAATAAACTATTACGTATTAGTGAATCTATTGTTTTGATGGGATACTCATTCTACGAAACTAGTTTCAAAGATCCAACCGTCAAACATGTTTGTATATACTTCAAGATCGCATACGTCAAAAATTACAAAAAACAAACATTCAGAGATCAAGTAACGGGACAAAAACGTTTCGACGGTTATAAACGAAAAATCACGATTTAACGGTCATTTTAACTCTGATTTTGATGTTTTTTTACAACCATACTCCTTGACCCTATATGAATACAATGATTGAATTCGATCTTCAATTTAAAATATTTACACTAGTGGATACCACAAAATCTTATACTATACTTAATAAAAGTATGAATAAACTATTAAGTATTAGTGAATCTATTGTTTTGATGAGATACTCATTCTACGAAACTAGTTTCAATGATCCAACCGTCAAACATGTTTATATATACTTCGAGATTGCATACGCCAAAAATTGCTAAAAACAAACATTCAGAGATCAAGTAACGGGACAAAACTTTTCGACGGTTATAAACGAAAAATCACGATTTAACGGTCATTTTAACTCCGATTTTGATGATTTTTTACAACTACACTCCTTGACCCTATATGAATACAGTGATTGAATTCGATCTTCAATTTAAAATATTTACACTAGTGGAAACCACAAAATCTTATGTTATACTTAATAAAAGTATGAATAAACTCTTAAGTATTAGTGAATCTATTGTTTTGATGGGATACTCATTCTACGAAACTAGTTTCAATGATCCAACCGTCAAACATGTTTGTATATATTTCAAGATCGCATACGCCAAAAATTGCAACAAACAAACATTCAGAGAGCACGTAACGGGACAAAACTTTTTGACGGTTATAAACGAAAAATCACGATTTAACTGTTAATTTAACTCCGATTTTGATGATTTTTTATAACTACACTCCTTGACCTTATATGAATACAATGATTGAATTCGATCTTCAATTTAAAATATTTACACTAGTGGATACCACAAAATCTTATGTTTATACTTAATAAAAGTATGGTATAGTACTATTGTTTTATTTTTTTTCATAATTATTTTGGTAAACTTCTCATAATTTGAATGATTTTTAATGTTTGGTTTTTCTATGCTTAGTTTATGCAGAAGATAGTTATGACGTGGAAAACCTTACTGAAAACATCATCAACATAACTCTTGAAGGCAATAGATCAAGCCAAAGTTCCAATGCAATTTCATGATGATCGATGTAAATCGAGGATTTTGTAAATTGAGGTTTAAACTTTTGAGAAAGATTTCACAACCTTGAAAACAAAAACTGTTTCATTTTGCATATCCTTGCACATTTAAAATTTGTAATAGATTAGTAGTGTATGTATTATTTTTTTATTAGGCTCTTATTTTCGAGTGTATATGTAGTACTTAAACGACAAATGTGTTTTAATATTTTGAAGTAATATTTATGTGGCAATGTGTGGTATGTGCAAATTTAAGAAAAAAAATATATTTTTCTTAACGGGTCATAACGGGTCATAACGGGTCGGGTCACTTTACCCGTTGGGTAAAGTGACACGACCTGGTAAGGACCCGTTAAGATAACGGGTGTGACACGACACGACCCGTTAAGATAACAGGTGTTACACGAAAACGACACGAACACGACTGACACGACCCGTTTGCCAGGCCTACTTTTTGGACTCAATCAGAACATGTGTGCCAAGTGTTTGAACCTCTTTACAAAGTTTAACGGATCGTTGACACAGAAGTGTATCATACTATGGGGGAAATATATGAGTTGATGCGTGTAATGAAGGATGACTTGGAAAGAAAACATGGTGCAAGGTGGGTCATAAAGATAATTGATGATCGATGGTATAAAACATTATACCACGATTTGCATGCAGCAGGTATAAATTATGTCATAATTTGCAATTCATTTCTTTAGTTGCATAAGTATTATTTCTCTTATTAGAGTATGTGTTTCTTTGAATAGCATATTATTTGAATCCTCGATACCAATAAAGACCCGGTGTTGGAGATGATGGTACCCTTATACGTGTTTTCCATAATGTATACTCTAAATTAGACCCTGCATCACCAACAGTTGGCCAATTTGGAAATGAGGTACACAATTAATTAAATTATAATAATTACATTGTTGGATTAAATTAACACGATTTATTGAATTCAGCTAACATGGTTTAAAGATGCAAGAAGAACTTTTGGAGAACCAACATCAGTTGCTGCTCGAACAAAAAATGTCTCCTAGTGAGTGTAAACATATTTCACTATTAATTTATAATAGAATTTGTTGGAGTTATTATGCTTATCAACATTGTTTTTCATTATAGTTGAATGGTGGATCATGTATGGGACTGATGCACCAACTGTGAGAAAGTTAGCGATTAAAGTATTATCACAAATAGCTTCCTCATCTGTTTGTGAAAGAAATTGGAGTACATTTTCACTCATACACACAAAGCAAAGAAATAGGTTGGCTCATAGTAGGTTGGAAAAATTAGCTTATTGCTACTACAACATGAAGCTTCAAATTCGAGATAAGGAAGCAGAAATAGATCATGTCTACCGTGGTGACCCACTAGATGTGTTTGATATTGTTGCTGAAGATGATGATATAGAGGGTGACCAACTTTATCAATGGATTAGACCTTTTTATTTAGATGATGATGAAGGCAACCCAACTCTAAAAGTTGCTGAAGAAGCGCGTAATGAATGCATAAATGTAGAAAGAGTATTAGAGGAGGATGTGGGATCTAGCATCGCTGACTCCAAGACTAAGAAACACTGGAATTCCACCTTCTTCCAATCCTACACAACCACAAAATCCTGCTGATACTAATGATAACTCTAGTACAAGATCAAGAGACTCACCTACCACCGGGGGTGGGAATGATGAAGGATATAGTGGAGCTGGAAGTAGTGGTGGATATGGAAACTATGTTGGACCACCTCCCGGATTTATGAGCCCTTTCACTGGTGAGGCAAACTTTACGCATGCAACACAGGATGAGGACCATGGCAGTAGGCAGGCAAGACCAGGAATTGGTGCCATAGGGAAGGACTATACTCGTAGAGAAATAGGCAAGGGGACTTTGTCAAGTCAAGAAGATGACTCGTTATCTATAACTTCAGACTCTGTTGGAGTGGGAAGTAGTAACTATGGTTATACTTATAACCAACCATTTCCCTACCCTTCATATCCCATTCCTGTTGGGATGGAATCGAGCGACTCATGGAAAGAATTCGAGACTCAATCTTCAAATGATTTTGCTTATGGACAACGTCAACCAACCTCGGATCCATGTGGGTGGCATGTTAACAATTACATGTAAAACTATTTTGGTGATTTATCATTTAATGACTACTCTTCACAATCCACTGACTCTACACATAGAGATGATGAAGATAGTGAAAATTTTGAACCTCATAGGAACTCTATGTGGTACTAAGTCACTCATGTATCTTACCATGCAATGTATAAAGTGTAAAACATTGTACTAATTCATTATATATAAATGATTATGGTGTGTTTAAACTTCTTTCATTAATTACTACATATTTTCTATACTCACAATGTTTGCCAACTCGCTATATAATCAACTTAAATCAGTTAAATCTATCATGGAATGCATTTCCTTCCAATTTTTTGTGATAAACTAATAGATAATTGACTAAATAAACATCCTGCAAAGTTTCAATAAAAATTTCCAAGTTTTTCTTACAATTTCCATAGTTTTTATTCAATTTTTATCGATATTGATAATATCCCGATATTTCCATCGAAATTTCCGTGATTTTGGACTACCGAAATTTCCGATATCATCGATATTTTAGACCTTGCCCAGAAGTTTTGAGCGCCCATAAAATAGATGTCGAACCTCTTAAGCAACTTCCATTTAATCCCTCGCTTACGAAGCAGGAGAAATCCCTTGCGGCTTAAACCGAAGCAAGCCTAAAGCAGTTTCTTTTCTTTTAGAACCCAGTATGCAACTAGCTGCTACGTTTCGTATTATAAATCTATGATATATGAATTTATTGAAGACAATATGGAGAGTAACTCAACCTACTATAAGTTGCAAGGTCCCTTCTCCCATCAATGTGAGACTCATTCTTAACACATCCCCTCACGTGTGGCGAATTTTCGAGCCTAACATGTGGACAACACAACGGGGTGACGTGGAGCGCGTGTGGCCGTTTGGCTTCACACATGGGACAACTTGCTTTAATACCATGAAGAAAGTTGAGGTTTCGCCATAAAACCAATTGGTAATATGGAGAATAGCCCAACCTCTTATAAGCCCATGTAAGGTTCATTATCTCATCAATGTGGGACTCATTCTCAACATTTATGACATATCAATCATGTTGTTTACTTATTTATATTATAACACGTGAATTAATAACGCTATATTAGTATGATCGTCATACCAAAAAATTTCTCTAGTTGTCGAGATGCACTAGTATAATTACAAACTTTACATAATCTGCAGGCCGGGAAAAGGAACAATATTTAAGATAAATTCATACAGTAAAAGTATATGCCAAATTTGATCATGAAGTTATGTAAGGTCAGTAATTATGCCCTCCTTTTCTTGTTGGCCATGGAAGGAATCAATGCAAAGTGGAATACAAACCAGAAAAGCAACCGAAAATGCTTCAGGAAAGCTTTAGCAGATTTCTCCATTTTATCGAAAGACAGGAAGTGCTCTCCGATCCCCACATGTAATGAAAGTTGAAAGTTGAAACCCACCCCCACCTCAAAGGAAGATGAAAAGGAAATAATTTTTTCTTGGAAACATGTTCGCTTGTGTGTTTAACATTTTTTACCTTTTTTTTAGCAATAATGTGGTTCAACTCACATTTGGCAAAAATTGAACTTAAGATCTCTCACTTACAACTGAAAAGAAATATCACTAGACAGTAGTACTAAGTGACTAACGTTTCTTCTTTATCTCTGTTTAAAATATAAATATAAAAAATTCTTCTTTTCGGTTATAGTATATTGGTATTGGTTAACGAATAATATAACGGATATGTTCTAAATTTTGGAGATCCTATGCGAAAAATTGTGGCCTCAGTTGCATAACAACAACAACAACAACAACAACAACAAAGCCTTTTCCCACTAAGTGGGGTCGGCTATATGAATCCTAGAACGCCATTGCGCTCGGTTTTGTGTCATGTCCTCCGTTAGATCCAAGTACTCAAGTCTTTTCTTAGGGTCTCTTCCAAAGTTTTCCTAGGTCTTCCTCTACCCCTTCGGCCCTGAACCTCTGTCCCGTAGTCACATTTTTGAACCGGAGCGTCAGTAGGCCTTCTTTGCACATGTCCAAACCACCGGAACCGATTTTCTCTCATATTTCCTTCAATTTTGGCTACTCCTACTTTACCTCGGATAACCTCATTCCCAATCTTATCCTTTCTCGTGTGCCCATACATCCCACGAAGCATCCTCATCTCCGCTACACCCATTTTGTGTACGTTGATGCTTCACTGCCCAACATTCTGTGCCATACAACATCGCTGGCCTTATTGCCGTCCTATAAAATTTTCCCTTGAGCTTCAGTGGCCTACGACGGTCACACAACACGCCGGATGCACTCTTACACTTCATCCATCCAGCTTGTATTCTATGGTTGAGATCTCCATCTAATTCTCCGTTCTCTTGCAAGATAGATCCTAGGTAGCGAAAACGGTCACTTTTTGTGATCTTCGCTAGATTGCTCCGGTCATTAGTGTGGATAAGTATATAAATGGATAGAGATAGGAAAGCAAACACAAGATGCACGTGGTTCACCCAGATTGGCTACGTCCACGGAATAGAGGAGTTCTCATTAATTGTGAAGGGTTTACACAAAAGCAAACACAAGATGTACGTGGTTCACCCAGATTGGCTATGTCCACGGAATAGAGGAGTTCTCATTAATTGTGAAGGGTTTACACAAGTACATAGGTTCAAGCTCTCCTTTAGTGAGTACAAGTGAATGATTTAGTACAAATGACATTAGGAAATATTGTGGGAGAATGATCTCGTAGCCACGAAACTTCTAAGTACCGAAGTGTGGTATCGTCTTGACTTGCCTTATCTGTCTCATAGGTAGATGTGGCATCTTCTCTGGAAGTACTCTTCCTCCATCCAGGGGTGGTATCCGTAACTAGTGGAGATGCACAAGGTAATGTATCAATTTCACTTGAAGCTTACTTGTAGTTTCATGCTTGGTCAAGCGCGATACAAACCATGTAGTAGGAGTCCCCCAAGTCGCCGAGCTAGGGGATCTGCTGAAAGAGGTGACAGACAAGGTAAGCAATCAGAGCTCCGGCTGATTGTTCACATTCTCCCTATCTTGCAGGCAGCATGAAGGATAAAGAGAAGAAAAATGAGGAGAAATGATATGGGATACTTTTGCTTTTGAAGAAGTAACTTTTCACAGGCTTATTCTTGAACTGGGCTGGAGGGTTTTCTGGTTTCCTCCAGAGTATAAGGCCGACTGAAGAATTTGAGGGTCAAAACAAGTCCATCAAATCTAGAGTACGTTCGACCCTGCTGATATGGGATACTTTTGCTTTTGACAGAGTAGTGGATGTATCGGCACGTGTGCTGTTACGCTTGTCTCCACATGCTTCCTTGTATCCTTCTCACTTGCCCTATTTGTTCCTCAAGCAGATGCGGTATCTTCCCTGGAAGCATAAGATGTTGAAGATGAGTACTCGAGAGCAATGCCAGGTAAGTAATCAGGTAAGGGGTTCCAGGCAGTCAGTTCCTGGCTGGAAGCTTGATTCCAAGTGTTGACTGATTGCTCTCTTTCTCCTTGTCTTGCAGGTAAGAACAAGGCCAAAGGAAAAGACAGGGAAAAAGCATGATATGGGATACTCTTGCTTTTAACCCTGATGATATGAGATATTCTTGCTCTAGTATAGCTTGTTTACAGAGGTATTATCGGGGGGAAAGAAAGCTGAATATTTCGAAAGGCTTCGTTGGGAGTGCCCTCTCAGATAAGAGAAAGGGTTGAGCATTTTTGCAGGTCAGCCTGTCCGTTAGGGATGGAGGTCGACATATATAGGAGTCTCCCTAACATCAAGTAATAATGCTATTTCTTTACCCTGCTTGGTTATAGCACGGTAGTGGGAGCTGCCAGCTTCACATGTTTTAACTCTGTCAGAGCACTTTGAAAAAATGGTCTGTGGTATCTGGAAAGCTGATGTTGCGTGTGAAGATTACAGACAAGCTTTATCCAAGGAGATCCAGCTCTTGAAGTTGGGAAAGTGGTGCCTCTTCGATTTTCGAACAAGCAATCCTGTTGGGGATCTGGCTCTCGAGATTCGGAGAACGATGCCTCTTCGATTTTTGAGAAAGCAATCCTGCTGGGGGTCTGGCTCTCGAGATTCGGAGAGCGGTGTCTCTTCAATTTTTGAGAAAGTAATCATATTGGGAGTCTGGCTCTCGAGATTCGGAGGGCGGTGCCTCTTCGATTTTAGAGCAAGCAATCTTGTTGGGAGTGTTTTCTCGAATGTGAGTAAAGGTTGGACGTGTTTGCTAGTCTACCTTGCCACGAAGCACAGAGGTTGACACACAGGGACTTTCCAATTATCCAGCAGTGGTACTGTTCCTTTACCCTCTCTTCGATTTTTGAGAAAGTAATCATGTTGGGAGTCTGGCTCTCGAGATTCGGAGGGCGGTGCCTCTTCGATTTTGGAGCAAGCAATCTTGTTGGGAGTGTTTTCTTGAATGTGAGTAAAGGTTGGGCATGTTTGCTAGTCTACCTTGCCACGAAGCACAAAGGTTGACACACAGGGACTTTCCAATTATCCGGCAGTGGTACTGTTCCTTTACCCTCTCTTCGATTTTTGAGAAAGTAATCATGTTAGGAGTCTGGCTCTCGAGATTCGGAGGGCGGTGCCTCTTCAATTTTGGAGCAAGCAATCTTGTTGGGAGTGTTTTCTCGAATGTGAGTACAGGTTGGGCATGTTTGCTAGTCTACCTTGCCACGAAGCACAGAGGTTGACACACCGGGACTTTCCAATTATCCAGCAGTGGTACTGTTCCTTTACCCTTGTGGGTAATAATATGGTAGCTAGACCTTCAAAATTTATGTGTTTAAACTTTGTTAGTGTTGTTTCTTTGCAATTCTTTTACCCTTCTTGGTCAGAGCGATGTAGTGGGAGCTGCAAGCTTCACGTGTCTCAACTTTGTCAGAGAACTTTGGCAAAGTTATCTGTGGTACCCATGAGCTACTGTTGCATGTGGGAAGTGGGTGATTGAACAGTACGATTCATGTGCTTTCTACTTCGTCAGAAATCTTCGACAGAATGCCCATAATTTCCGCAAAGCTGAGTGTGCGTGTGACAGGTGCTAACAAGGCTGGAAAAGTAGGTGCCTCTTCGATTTCTGAGAGCGGCCCTCGTGGTCTCTGAGCATCCCAGCTTTTGAGAAAGCAAGCCTCTTCGATTTCTGAGATTGACCTTCGTGGTCTTTGAGCAGCCCAGCTTTTGAGAAAGCAAACGCCTCTTCGATTTCTGAGATCGACCCTCGTGGTCTCTGAGCAGCCCAGCTTTTGAGAAAGCAAACGCCTCTTCGATTTCTGAGCAGGCGCCTCTTCGATTTCTGAAGCTTCGTCGAGTGCAGATTTTTATAGGGGCTGACATTAAGTTCCAAAGCACACTTGAATATCCACCAGTAGAAGCTCCATTCTTGCACTTCTAAGATCTTGATTTGTCCGACCTCTTCTCTCTTCAACACCTTTGAAAATGTCTGGCCCCTCCGACCGTCGTTTTGACTTGAACATTGTTGAAGAGGCAGCCCCGTCTTCTCCAGACAATATATGGCGCCCATCCTTCGTCTCCCCTATTGGTCCTCTTACCGTTGGGGATTCCGTGATGAAGAATGATATGACCGCTGCGGTAGTGGCCAGAAACCTTCTCACTCCCAAATATAACAGACTACTTTCCAAACGGTCTGATGAGTTGGCTGTTAAGGATTCTCTGGCTCTCAGTGTTCAGTGTGCAGGTTCTGTGTCTAATATGGCCCAACGCCTATTTGCTCCAACCCGCCAAGTTGAATTATTGGCGGCTGAAGTGATGAGTCTCAAACAGGAGATTAGAGGGCTCAAACATGAGAATAAACAGTTGCACCGGCTCGCACATGACTATGCTACAAACATGAAGAGGAAGCTTGACCAGATGAAGGAATCTGATGGTCAGGTTTTACTTGATCATCAGAGATTTGTGGGTTTGTTCCAAAGGCATTTATTGCCTTCGTCTTCTGGGGCTGTACCGCGTAATGAAACTCCAAATGATCAACCTCTGATGCCTCCTCCTTCTAGGGTTTTGTCCAGTACTGAGGCTCCGAATGATCCTCCTCCGGTGCCTTCTCTTTCTGGGGCTCTATCGACTGCTGAGACTTCTCCTAAGCAACCTTTGTGAAGGCTCCCTCTTGTTTGTTTATTTTGACTCAAGTATATGTACATATTTGTAACTTATCGGGGATATCAATAAATAAGCTTTCCTTCATTTCAACGTATTGTGTTAAATACACCAAAGCCTTCTTCGCTAAGTTCTTTGAATTTTCTTTTGTTGAAGCTTGTATGTTGAAGCTTTGTGAATGGAGCATATAGGTTGAGGTAGTGTTCCCTTAATTTCCCGAGTGAGGAAAACTTCTTGGTTGGAGACTTGGAAAATCCAAGTCACTGAGTGGGATCGGCTATATGAATCTTAGAACGCCATTGCGTTCTGTCCTGTGTCATGTCCTCCGTTAGATCCAAGTACTCTAAGTCTTTTCTTAGGGTCTCTTCCAAAGTTTTCCTAGGTCTTCCTCTGCCCCTTCGGCCCTGAACCTCTGTCCCATAGTCGCATCTTCTAATCGGAGCGTCAGTAGGCCTTCTTTGCACATGTCCAAACCACCGTAACCGATTTTCTCTCATCTTTCCTTCAATTTCGGCTACTCCTACTTTACCCCGGATATCCTCATTCCTAATCTTATCCTTTCTCGTGTGCCCACACATCCAACGAAACATCCTCATCTCCGCTACACCCATTTTGTGTACGTGTTAACTAAGTTTTTTTTTCATGCATTAACACCAAAAGGTAAAATTTAATAGAAATTCATCCTCAGTTAAAATAAAAAATAATTTCGAGAAATGAAAGTATTGAGTGCTTTTCAAGCAAATCTACATTATAGTAGTATTTTGCCCACAAATTCATTCTAGAGTTAATTCTAAATAATGTAAATATATATTTTTATGCTAGCTTGAAATAATTAGTTTGCAGGTGTGCCAAGTCATAGTGTACTCTTGAGAGAATCATTGGTTTTTTCTCCAAATTTCAGGTTTCTAAAATTTGAGATAAACCCAAGTTCACATTTTGGGACTTCATGCCCTCATTTATTTTTACATAGCTTAAAAATTTTGGTTTGTTCAGAAAGACTAGAGTAATGTGTTGATTTGGTCTTTAAATTCATTAAAAATTGCTAATTTTTCCCTATTATAATTTTTTTATTATTTAATTTAACTTTTTGTCAATTTAAATAACTTGTACGTGAAACATTTTTTAAAAGTAAACTGCGTAAAAGCTAAAAACGATGTTGATTTGGGTTGAGCTAGGTTTGTAATAGAATGCACCAATGGAGGCCCGAAATAAAGCAGGCTTACCAAAACCTAGGCCTGCATATTACAGCAAAATTATATTTAATACAATATTTTTTAAGATATTTCTTCTGTCTATACAGATTTCAAACGTGAATTAATTATTAATTAATTTTTTCACAACATAACACCATGAACTTAGTTTTGTTTCATATAAAGAAAAATGTTGGCTAATATACTGATCTGAGCGTTTGATATTACTAAATAGAAACTGCACAAAAATTATCAAATTCAGAGAAGTATTGTTTTGCATGATTATGTATGTATAACCATATGTTTAGTCTAGAAATTCAAAACTAAGGCATATATATCAAAGTGTCCCTCTATTAACTAAGTTCATTATGTTTTACAAACTTCAACATAATGAAGCATGAGAGGAGGGTTTTAACTAGTGAATGATTTGATGACATTTTCTTTCGGAACCCTCCAATGTAACCAAAAAAATGAAACTATTAGACTCTATCATCTTCCTAGTCGTTCAGAAACAATGTTGCTTCCACACTCTCTCCTCTGTCATCTCCTCAATAGGGACATTTTTGGTCTCAGGAACCAAAAACAGCACAAAGAGTGACATGACCAAGACCCAAGCAGAGAAAAAGAAGACAATGGCATATACTTCATACTGCAAAGCATTAAGAGGAAGACTTATCCTATAAGAAAACAGCATAGCCTGTTCATACAAACCGTCACACTTTGGCCCGATGATCAAGCCTCCAACGGAAATGTCTCACTGGGAATTAACCACCCCAGGGGTCCCCATTGACAAGTTATCCCTCCTCAGTAGGAGAGAAAAATAAGGCAATGATTTCCTAATATATTAAAAAAATAAATAAAGAAAAGAATGTACGCAAGATGTTGGAGGAAATGGGTGGACAAAACAAATGAGAGTTTTTCTCTTCTTTGTACGGCTACCATTTGACAACATTGACTATAAAAAGCCTTATTCCTCATCCTGTCAAATTATTCATTCAGAGAAGGTGAATCATTCAGAGAGAATCCAAACAAAGCCTCACTTAGAAAAAAGGTGAGAGAGTTCGAGAGAAAGAAAGCCTCACTTGTATGTGAGAGAGAAATCCTCTTGAGAGAAAACCTAGGGAGAGTGTATCCACATTTTTTGTGAGATTGTTTTATATTCCCATTATTTTCATCTTTCCCAACAAGTGGTATCAGAGCTTTGTTTAGAAAGCTTTGATTTGTGTTAATTATGATGGATGTGTCATCATCAACATCGTCATGCACAATGTTCAAGTTGACATCGTCAAATTACTCTATTTGGAAACCAAGAATGGAGGATATCCTATATTGCAGGGATATGTATGAGCCTCTGGAAACAGAGGGACAAAAACAAAAGCTAAAACTGACGCTGTATGGAATATTTTGAATAGGAAAGCTGTTGGTCAAATCCGACAATAGATAGACCAAAGCGTCTTCCATTACGTGGCACAAGAAACAGATGCTTACAAATTATGGACAAAGCTGGCATCCATGTATAAGCGGAAGACTGCTTAAAACAAAGCTTCGTTGATCCCGAGGTTGGTAAACCTAAAGTACAAAGATGGATGTAATGTTACCGAGCATCTGAGTGATTTTCAAGGTATAATAAATCAGCTCACCAACAGGGAAATAGTGCTTGATGATGACTTGCAAGCATTATTGTTACTCAGCTCCTTACCAGATAGTTGGGACACACTGGTGGTGTCATTAAGCAACTCAACTCCTCAAGGCGTTCTTGCATTGGACTCAGTGAAAGATAACATGTACAATGAATAAGCAAGGAGGAAAGAACAAAGAATATCGATCGAGTCTGATGCCCTTGTCGCCGAACACTGTGGAACAAGCACTAATAGAAAACTCCACAACCGAAGGAGGTCAAAAGATCGGTCAAGAGGTAAGTCTAAGACAAGGAAAAACCTAGAATGTTACCATTGTGGCAAGCCTGGCCATATAAAGAACGAGTGCAGATTGTTCAAGAGAGAGCAAGAAAATGGTGAAGCGAATAACATAGCCGCTGCTGCCTATAATGGAGATGAGGTGATTATTATTACAATGATGGTTTTGTTAACTTAACATCTCAAGATACATGTTGGATCGTTGATTCCAGTGCATCCTTTCATGTAACCTCACGAAGGGACTTCTTTACATTCTACACCAATGGAGATTATGGTAATGTTAGGATGGGAAATGATAAACTGTCCAAGATCATGGGAAGAGGTGATGTTTCTTTGGTTCTCAAGGATGTGAGACATGTTCCATATATGCGTCTCAATTTAATTTCTACTGAAATTCTTAATGATGATGATGGCTACACCAATGTTTTTAGTGATGGGAAGTGGAAACTTAGTATAAGTTCCCTTGTGGTCGCTCGAGGAAAGAAGGAGAACACTCTCTACATGACTCATGCAAAGGTCAGTAGTGGGTGTGTGAATTCCATCCAAGATGAATCAATGATTGAGCTATGGCATAAGCGACTTGGCCATATGAGTGAGAATGGACTACATATTCTAGCCAAAAGAGAGGCATTGACCGGGTTGAAAAAGGGTATGTATCTAAAATCCTGCACGCATTGCTTGGCTGGAAAACAACATAAAGCTTTGTTTCAGCATAAACCTGGAACAAGAAAACACAATGTTTTTGGATGTTGTATATTATGATGTTTGTGGTCCTATGACCACTAGTACTTTTGGAGGTGCAAGGTATTTTGTTACCTTTATTGGAGTATGCAGATCAAGTGTTTGAAGTGTTCAAACAATTCCAAGCTAGTGCTGAAAGAGAGACTGGCAAAAGCTTAAAGTGTATTCACACAGACAATGGAGGGGAATACATGGGGCCATTCAGAAACTATTGTAAGAGCAAAGGAATCAGGCATCCGTGATCTATTCCGAAAACTCCTCAACATAATGGCATTGTTAAAACCTAGGTTGAACACTCACGAAAATACACGTAACTATATGATTACTTGAGTACTCAAATGATGGGAGAATATCTGTTATTCATTCAAAGAGAAGACATGGCATTAAATAGCCTTACAAAGAGAACTGAACGCTGAAAATATGCAGCCCACATTTACAACCCTAACAACGTGGTATATGACTAAATCAGAATCAAATAACTTATCCCTGAAGAATAGGTCTTATTAACAACAATTGAAACAACCTACAAACTAGGAGACCTAACTCTAACGGCTAGGAAACCCTAACAACTTCAACATCCTCCCTTAAACTGAATGCTATCAGCAATCAGTTTATATCCACCAGTGAACAAACACCCAATAACCCCCGCAATTTCTGAAACACGTCTAGCTTCAAAGGCTTGGTCATGATGTCTGCCACCTGCTCCTGCGAAGAACAGTGAACCAATCCCACAACTTCATCCTTGGTGAGTTCTCGAAGAAAATGAAACCGAACATTTATGTGTTTGCTACGCCCATGCATCACTGGATTCTTTGAGAGCTTAATAGTAGAACTATTATCACAATAAATTGTTGTGGACTTACACGGTTCATGATTGAGCTGCTGCAAGATCCTCCTTAACCAAACTGCTTGAGATGCACTTGAAGCTGCAGCTATAAACTCCGCTTCTGTGGTAGATAACGTGACCACAAGTTGTTTCTTCGGGGACCATGAAACTGCCCCTGAACTCAACATAAAAACGTACCCAGAAGTACTCTTCTTATCATCCTGATCTCCCGCATTTCACTATCAATGTATCCAATGAGTTCTTGTTCTTCTCCCTTCTTATAGAACAACCCAAAACTCATTGTGCCCTTCAAGTATCTTAACACTCTTTTTGCTGTTTTAAGATGTAACTCAATAAGTCGTTCCATGAACCTACTATCAAACTGATAACATACATCATATCTGGTCACGTCGCAGTCAAATACATAAGACTGCCCATGATTCGTTTGTACATAAGTGCTATCAACTTTTACCCCCTCTTCATCCTTCATCAATTTGAAACCAAGAACGATAGGATTATGAACTGCATTACATTGGTTCATATTAAAAATCTCTAACACTTCTTGAGCATATTTCTGCTGACTAACATAGATGCCTTCTGACCTTTGAAGAACTTCTAAGCCAAGAAAGTAGCTCATTCTCCCAAGGTTAATCATATCAAACTCAGTCATCATTAAATGCTTGAAATCTCTAAACATGGACTCATCATTCCCAGTGAATATAAGATCATCAACATAAAGGTAGACAATTAACATTTTACCTCCATTCATTCTCTTGACAAACAATGTGTGTTCATGTGGGCACTTCTCGAAACCTTCATTCATGAAATAGGACTCAATGCGACTGTACCAGGCTCGAGGAGCCTGTTTAAGATCGTATAAAGCCTTTTTAAGCTTATAAACCTTGTGCTTCTGCCCCTTTTGTTCATAACCTGGAGGTTGTGCGATGAACACTTATTCATTTATTTCACCAAGGAGGAAAGCCGACTTGACATCTAACTGATAAACAGTCCAATCATTCTGAGCTGCAAGTGATAGGATGACACGAACTGTATCCAAGCGAGCCACAGGTGAAAACACTTCTGCATAATCTACTCCATACTCCTGGCTATACCCTTTTGCAACCAAGTGAGCCTTGTACTTGTCCACTTCACCTTTCTCGTTGAGCTTAGTTTTGTAAATCCATTTTACCCTAACTACTTTTCCTTCTGGTGGCATCTCTATTAACTCTTATGTATTATTTCTCATTATCGCTTCAATTTTTGAATCCATGGCCTTCTTCCATTTATCACTTTTCACAGCCTCCTCATAAGTGGTGGGATCAGACTCAGCCAATAAAGCTAAGTGAACCATATCTTCCTCCTCATAGAGACCTTCTCCACTCACATAGTCTATCATCCACACTGGTTGTCTTCTAACTCGTCCTTCTATGGTAGTAATTTCTGTCTGGTCATTATGATCAGATTCCTTGCTTTCTAGTGTTGTTTCATCAGCCTCAAACTCTTTTTCATTGTCATCATTCCCCGGACCTTCTTCTTCATTTATTTCCCACTCAAGATCAGCCATGAATGTTTCTTAATGAGTGTCACTCCAGTCCCAAGCTTTGTCTTCTTCAAAAACAACATCTCGACTTATCACTATCGTAGAGACTGGATTGTATAGACGATGAGCCTTGGATTCCTCGTTAACTCCAAGTAGAATGCATTTCATACTCTTGTCATTGAGCTTAATCCTCTTGCTATCAGGAACATGCACGTGTGCTAAGCATCCAAAAACCCTGAAGTGCTCAACTGATGGTTTGGAACCACTCCAAGCTTCTTCTGGTGTCATACTTCTCACTGCTAGAGTTGGACTTCTATTGACCACATGAATGGCCTAATTAATTGCTTCTGGCCAGAAAGTTCTTGGAATTTTCTTCTCCGTAAGCATGCTTCAAACTATGTTCATAATAGTTCGATTCTTCGTCTCTGTGACGCCATTCTGTTGGGGAGTGTAGGCAGCTGTCAACTGCCTTTGAATTCCATGCATGTTGCAAAAATCTGTGAACTCAAGTGAAGTGATTTCACCCCTACGATCTGTACGCAGGGTCCTTATGCTTGAACTAGTTTCCTTTTCGACCCTAGCCTTGAAATTTTTGAAAGTACTAAGGGCTTTTGACTTCTCAACCAAGTAATACACCCACGTTTTCCTACTGTAATCATCAATGAAGGTAATGATAGACCTCTTCTTACTGTTGGAGATCGGATTAATAGGCCCACATATGTCTGCATGTACGAGTTGAAGAATCTGAGATGCTCTCCACGTACTCCCCTTTGGAAATGGATCTCGTTATTGCTTTCCCACCAAACACTCTTCACAAACTTGCATGTGTGCTTTGAACTTTGGTAAGCCCTTCACCATATTCTTTTGTTGAAGGACTTTTAGACCGCTTCACCCCAAATGTCCATATTTGCGATGCCATAGTTGAGGTTGATCGTCCGCAATAACGTTGAAACATTTCTGCCCTTGTAGTTGTGTGCGAGCCAGTAGGATAAACATGCGATTTTCTGGCATTGTGGTCTCCCAGATCAGTCCTCTCTCTGGATGATAAATCATGCACTTGCCACTTTTGATTAAAATGGCAAGACCCTTCTCTTGCAATTGTCCAATGCTTAGTAAATTATTTTTCAAATCTGGCACATAGAATACTCCAGTGATGACCTGCATGATTACGTTGACTTCCATACGAACATTTCCCTTTCCTAAGATAACCAAGTTTGAATTGTTCCCCAACTTCATAGACTTCCTGAAGGTATCATCCAAATATGTGAACATCTCTTTCTTGCCACACATTTGATTGCTGCATACTGAGTCCAGAAACCATAACTCTTCTCTGTTGTCCTCCTTGATATCCACGTATGCCATCAATAGCATTTCTTCACTAGTTTCTGCATAAAAACCTTTTGAATCCTTTCCCTTCTTAGAACATTCCCATTGAAAATGCCCAAGTTCATGACAGTTGTAACATTCAAGGGTAGACTTGTCAGGTCCATTTCTACCTATTCCTCGTCCTTTTCTTCTGAAGTTGCTGCGTCCACCTTGCCCGCCTTGTTGGGCATCATAAGTCACCTTCAGAGCTTGGTCATCCACTGTGTGTCTCCCTATCCTTTGTTCATGTAGTAACAAGCTACTTTGTAGTTCATCGATGGACATGATGTCGAGATCATTTGACTCTTCAATGAAGCATACCACATAGTTGTATTTAGAAGTCATGGATCTCATAATCTTTTCGATAACCACGACATCTTCCATCTTTTCTCCATGGATCCTCATCTTGTTGGCTATGGTGAGAGTACGTGCAAAGTATTCATTCATTGATTCCCCTTCCTTCATGTGCATAATCTCAAACTCTTTGCGAAGAGGTTGTAACTGTGCACATTTAACTCTTGTTGTGCCTTGGTACTTCTGTTTCAAGGAGTCCCAGATGTCATTCGCGGTATCTTTCTTCAATATTGTCTCCAAGATTGATCGATCAATGGCCTAGAACAAATAATTCTTAGTCTTCAAATTCTTTAGTCTCTGATCTTCAATAGTTTTCTTCTGTCCATCTGTGAGATTACTCTCATCTGCTACTGCAGGAATTCCAGTTTCCACCAAACCTCAATATTCCTTGGAGCGCAGGAAATTCTCCATGATTATGCTCCAATGATCATAGTGTCGATCAAACCTCGGGATTGCAGGTTGCACAAAACTACTTTCAGTCGTCATGACGTTGTTGTTGAACTAGCTCCAATTAGGCCCGGTGGTGGGGCTCTGATACCAGATGTTAAAACCTAGGTTGAACACTCACGAAAATACACGTAACTATATGATTACTTGAGTACTCAAATGCTGGGAGAATATCTGTTATTCATTCAAAAACAAGACATGGCATTAAATAGCCTTATAAAGAGAACTGAACGCTGAAAATATGCAGCCCACGTTTACAACCCTAATAACATGGTATATGACTAAATTAGAATCAAATAACTTATCCCTAAAGAATAGGTCTTATTAACAACAACTGAAACAACCCTACAAACTAAGAGACCTAACCCTAACGGTTAGGAAACCTTAACAACTTCAACAGGTATAGCTGAGAGAATGAACAGAACTATTATCGAAATAATATGGAAGATGTTGTCTCATGCAAAGTTGTCTAAAAGGTTCTCGGGTAAAGCTATAAAGACTAAGGTTGATTTAATCAACCTTTCTCCATCAGCTCCATTGAATGATGATGTTCCAAACAAGTTTTGGACAGGAAAAGATGATTCCTACAATCATTTGAAAGTGTTCGGTTGTAGAGCATTTGTTCATATTCCTAGCTATGAAGGATCGAAGCTTGACTCAAAAGTCGAAAGAATGCATCTTTTTGTGATATGGTAATGAAGGATTTAGGTACAGGCTCTGGGATCCTGTCAACAAGAAGATTGTCAGAAGTAAAGATGTTGTCTTCCTCAAAAACCAAAATATCGAAGATATTCATAAAGATAATGAATTAGCTGATGAAAATGAGGAAGAAGTTCAACTGTCTCAAGAACCATTTATTGGACCTCAGCTACAACATTCAACCAGGGTACAAAAACTCCCAAGTAAGTACCCTGCAAGTGAATTCGTTCTACTCACAAATGAGGGAGAACCAAAGTGCTACCAAGAAGCCTTGACTCACAAACACAGGGGGAGTGGTTGAAAGCCATGCAAGAGGAAATGCAATCCTTACATGAGAACCACACTTATGAGTTGGTGAAATTACCAATACGTAGAAGCAGTGGCGGATCTAGGATTTTAACTTAGGGTGGTCCCAATATAAAAGCTCCAAAAATAAAAACAAGACGAAAATATCATTGAACAAATAAATGGCAAACTACAATTTTCATTCATAATCTTTGTGCTAAACAAGTTAGAAATACTAAATTTGTCCACGACGAGATCTTATACTTTGAAAACGTGTTATGATAGTTTCATTGTCAATACAAGAAAAAACATCTTTCTCAATGTAAACAACTAAGCTATCATTTAACCATTGATCCCCCATTCTGTTGCGGAGTGGACTCTTTATGATATTCATGGCGGAAAATGCTCTCTCCACTGAAGCAGTTGCAACAGGTAAAACCAAAGCCAATTCAATAAGTAAATACACATATTGAAATACTCGATGCAACCTTTTTTCCATCATTTTCTTAGCAAGATCACTAATGTTTTGCAACTGAGAAAAGTCACTTCTCGAACGCATAGAATGAATATAAATATCGAGTTGATCTTCAAGTGCCATTAGGTCTTGCTTATAAAATCTTGAGGGTACAATTGATCAAGGCAAAGTAGCTTTTCTTTGTCAAAAGCTGCAAAAGAATCATTTGGACTCAAAGTAGCCAAACAAATGAGCAATTTGGTACTTGTTTCATTGAAGCGATCATGTAACTTTGTAAGCTGGGAATCAATGACAACAAAAAAGAGCTCCACTTTGTAACGATGACGGTTGGTCTTTTTGTGGGTATAACGGCGCGACCTCCCATGAGATACATATGTCTTATCCATGTTAATAACCTCAATATGATGTTGGACACAAAATGACAATACTTTGTCAACCAAAAGGTCAAACCCCTCATCATTCCTCATGTAGAGTAGTTGTTCTTTACATGTATTAACTAAAGCCATTGCATTCACAATCTCTTGATCATCCTTTTGTAATGCTTGTGATAAATCATTCGTGATTCCCAATATAGATTTCATCAAAAATAGGAGAAACACAAACTCAAAAGATTGTATGTCGTTCAATAACCTATTTGCTTTGGCCACACTATCATTGGTATTATCATCAACAATCATTTCAAGCACATTGACCACAGATGAGAACATAGTAATCAAACTAATCAAAGTACCATAATGTGAATTCCATCTTGTAGCTTCAACACATTTGAGACTAGTTTCTTGATTTAAGCCTCGTCCCGTCATAAGAGAATCATTTTCAAGAGCTTTCATAAGTTCTTTTTGTTGCATCTCTCTAAGTGCATGACGATGCTTACATGAAGCTCCAATATTATTTACCACATTATTAGCCAATAGGAAGAATATGTTAACATCAACATTATCATTTGCTACGGCAACAAGAGCTAATTAGAGTTGATGAGCAAAGCAATGAACATAGAATGCACAAGGTTGATCATTCAAAATCTTTGTCTTGAGTCCATTGAACTCACCTTTCATATTACTAGCACCATCGTAACCTTGCCCTCGTAAATTGGAGAAGCTCAACTCTTTGAAATGAATGAAGGCATCAATAGACTCCTTTAATGTGTTTGAAGTGGTGTCAGGAACATGTTGAACTCCTACAAACCTTTTAATGACTTTCCCATTTTTTTCCACATAACGTAAAACTACCGCCATTTGCTCCTTTATAGAAACATCACATGCCTCATCAACCAATAGAGAAAAGAACCTAGCATTCTTCATATCACTTATGATAGTTTTAATGGTTTCAATAGAACATGAATGAACAAGATCTTTTTGAATTGAATGAGCTATTAGCTTGAGATTTCCTGGAGCTTTATCTAACACAACGGCCTTTATTTTTTCATCATGATCCGCAAGGAATTGCAAGAGCTCCAAATAGTTACCTCTATTGTTTGAAGTGTCACTTTCATCATGACCATGAAATGAAAAACCTTATCCCAACAAAAACTTAATGTAATCAATTGACGCATTCAAGCAAGTGGGATAAGCCATACGAGTTTCTTCTGACTGTTTGACCGCAACTGTTTCAATATGTGTCTTTTGATTCATTAGATTACCAACAGCTTTATTGTGAAAGCTACCAACCATTCCCACATGTTTTTCACAACAGGCTCTTGCGTGCTTCCAATTTTGAAAGCCTACCTCAGTAAAGACGCCACTGCCTGATTGTTCAAAGTTGACTTTGAATAGATAGCAATAAAAGCAAAATGCAGCATCTTTAGATATACTATATTCCAACCAAGGAAATTCCTTCAAACAATTATCAACGAACCGTCGCTTTTTATTTGAATGCAAAGTGAATGGAAAATCATGATCTTTAACTCTAAAAGGCTCCATCAATATATATGCTCTTCGAACCTCATCTCGAATATCTGGAGGATAATCCTTCATTGGTTTTCTCTTTCCGAGGTCTCTCTCAAGATTATCCAAATCAACTTTTAACTCATTTTGTTGTGGAGTGGAATTACCCCTAATTGGATTAGAACTACTTGGAATTGGAAGAGAACTGTTCTGAATAGGATTGGAACTATCCAAGTTTGGAGATGAACTATTTGGAATATGATTGTCCGAACTAATCGATGATAATTTTCGCTTGTAATATCGTTCCATATTTCTAATTTCTACACATATCAATTAATAAAAAAAATTTATATCAATTGATGAAACTAAAAAAAATATTATATGAAAAACGAGAAATCAAATTCATTTATAAATTTATAATTAGGTCTGTGCCCGTGGGATTCTAATATTATGAATGCCAAAGACAAAGAGATGCATGCCACAAATAGACTGCCATCACTTCAAAAAAAACATTAAAAGTTTAATTCGTCACCAGATTCACCACCAAACATTAAAAATAAAAATACTTCTTAAAAAAAATATCTAACACCACAAATAAATCAAATAGTGGATGGTAAAATTATTTAAATATCGAACACCACAAATAATTTAATATCAGATAGTGGATGGCAAAATTATTTAATGGACAGAGTCAAAGAAAGTACAAACCTCTTCGACCAAGAAGAAGAAGACCAGCGGCTAGCCTCCGGACCAGAGCTTTACACGGAGAAAAAATGCATAAGGGTTACAGATTTTCACTAGAAATGTCGTCGGTGCAACGGTGAACAGAAACTAGAGTGCAACAGAGAGTTGATCAATGCCGTAAGGAATAAAAGCGGGCTGAGTGGTAGACAATTAGGTATTATTGGTAAAGTGAAGGTTCTGATTGCTCTATCGTGTGAAGGAGCTGAGTGCTCTATCATGTGAAGGTTCTCACGTGAGTAAGGTTTAAAATTTTTTTAATGACTTGGCTCAAAACGACGTCGTTTTGCCAAGTCATTGTGCAGCATCACTGGTGTAGCATCACATGCTGCACATCACTTGTGCAGCATCACTAACATGGGTGGTCCTTAAAGATCCTCACAACCATTTTTCCAAGTTTCGGGTGATCCCGGGACCACCCTGGTCCCTTAATAGATCCACCCCTGCGTAGAAGGATGCTCAAGAACAAATGGGTGTGCAGATTGGAAACTAAAGAAAACAACTCACAACAAAGGTTCTGTAATACCCTGTATTTAAAAAAAATGGTTATATAAATGTGTGTGTAAGTACTTATTGTTGCAATCCTATTGGAATAGGAATGTAATTATGTAAATCTTAGTATATCTAGGAATATCTCTTATAGTCCTAGCAGTAGTATATTACCTATTAAATGTTGTAATCCTAAAGGGAAAGGTTTTTACCTATCCTACTACTATAGATAAAAGCACAATGAGGGTGAAATAACACACACCCACAATTACACACCTCTCTCTTCTCTCTACTATTGCCGCACCTTTCTCTCTCTTTATGACCTCCATAATTGTTCAGTAAATTATGCCTACAACACGTTATCAGCACGCTCTTGACGCTGCTCTAACAAGAGAGTTTGATCTTCAATCAAGGGAGTACACTATTACAAAAGGGCCTTATTGTGTCAGGGAGTGGTGTTGCTTTTATACAACATAGTGACGAATAAGACATTCCGACACCCACTTAATATGGTGTCGGAGTTACTGTCAGTTATAACCGACATAAACTGTTAATGTCGCTTACAATCGACATTGATTTTAATATTTTTAATATTGGTGTCGCATTAAACAAAAACAGTGTCGCTTTTAACCGACATAACATTAGCGTCAGTTAAAAGACAACTGTTGTCACTTCTAGGCGACACTAATGATAGTTTTTAAATATTTTCAAAGATAGTGTCGGTTGGAGCCGATTTAGGTTTTAATTTTTATTAAAAATTTTGAAACCCGGTGTCGGTTATAATTGACATAATGTTAGCATCGGTTAAAAGAAATATTTTCAAAGCCGGTGTCGGTTGTAGCCGACATAGTGTTATAAACGAAAATTCACAATTTAACGGTTATTTTAACTCTGATTTTGATCATTTTTTACAGCTACACTCCTTGATCTTATATGAATACAATAAACTAATTCGATCATTAATTTAAAATATTTACACAAGTGGATACCACAAAATCTTATGTTATACTTAAAAAAGTATGAATAAACTCTTAAGTGTTAGTGAATCTATCGTTTTGATGGGATATGCATTCTACAAAACTAATTTCAACGATTCAACTGTCAAACTTGTTTGTATATGCTTCAAGATCGCATACGCCAAAAATCGCAAAAAAAGCATTCAGAGCTCAAGTAATGGGACAAAACTTTTCGACAGCTATCAAAGAAAAATCACAATTTAGCGTTTATTTTAACTCTGATTTTGATGATTTTTTAAAGCTACACTCATTGACCTTATACGAATACAATGAATGAACTTGATCTTCAATTTAAAATATTTACACTAGTGGATACCACAAAATCTTATGTTATACTTAATGAAAGTATGAATAAACTCTTAACTGTTAGTGAATCTATTGTTTTGATGGGATACGCATTCTACGAAACTAGTTTCAACGATCCAACCGTTAAACTTGTTTGTATATGCTTCAAGATCGTATACGCCAAAAATTGCAAAAAACAAACTTTCAGAGATCAAGTAACGGGACAAAACTTTTCAATGGTTATCAACGAAAAATCATGATTTAACGGTTATTTTAATTCCGATTTTGATGATTTTTTACAGCTACACTCCTTGACCCTATATGAATACAATGAATGAATTCGATCTTCAATTTGAAATATTTACACTAGTGGATACCACAAAATCGTATGTTATACTTAATGAAAGTATAAATAAACTTTAAGTGTTAGTGAATCTATCGTTTTGATAGGATACGCATTCTACAAAACTAATTTCAACGATCCAACCGTTAAACTTGTTTGTATATACTTCAAGATCACATACTCCAAAAATCGCAAAAACAAACATTCAGAAATCAAGTAACGGGACAAAACGTTTTCACAGTTATCAACGAAAAATCACGATTTAACAGTTATTTTTAACTTCGATTTTGATGATTTTTTACAGCTACACTCCTTGACCTTATACGAATACAATGAATGAATTCGATCTTTAATTTGAAATATTTACACTAGTGGATACCATAGAATCTTATGTTATACTTAATGAAAGTATAAATAAAGTGTTAGTGAATCTATCATTTTGATGGGATACGCATTCTACGAAACTAATTTCAATGATCCAATCGTCAAACTTGTTTGTATATGCTTCAAGATCGCATACCCCAAAAATTGCAAAAAACAAACTTTCAGAGATCAAGTAACAGGACAAAACTTTCCGATCAACAAAAAAATCACGATTTAACGGTTATTTTAACTTCGATTTTGATGATTTTTTACAGCTACACTCCTTGACCCTATATGAATACAATGAATGAATTCGATCTTCAATTTAAAATATTTACACTAGTGGTACTTAATGAAAATATGAATAAACTCTTAAGTGTTAGTGAATCTATTGTTTTGATGGGATACGCATTCTACAAAACTAGTTTCAATGATCCAACCGTCAAACATGTTTGTATATACTTCATAATTGCATAGGCCAAAAATTGCAAAAAAAACAAATATTTAGAGATCAAGTAACGAGACAAAACTTTTCAACGATTATCAACGAAAAATCACAATTTAACTATTATTTTAACTCTGATTTTGATGATTTTTTTACAGCTGCACTCCTTGACCCTATACGAATACAATGAATGAACTCGATCTTCAATTTAAAATATTTACACTAGTGGATACCACAAAAACTTATGTTATATTTTAAGTATTAATTAGACTATGTTTCATTTAATATGTGATGATATTTTATAATAAAATTATATTTCTGTTTTTTATTACGTATTTTATTCAAGTTAAATTTTATTTATTAAAATCTTAAAATGTTATATGAGATAACACAAAAAAAAAAAAAAAAAAAAAAAAAAAACTGGTTATTTTTTTTCTTTGGGTTAAACATTTTTTTTAAACTAGTCTGCTGTCGCTTTTAGCCAACGGCATTGGTCAGATAATTTGAAATATTAGGCGGGAAATTTCTCGCTTGTTCTACACGAGGAAATGGATGGAAAGACTTAGTGTCGGTTTTAACTGACCCTATTATCTTTTAATTCGACACAAGTTTCATTAAACCGACGCTACATGAATTTCAAAAAGTATGTCAGACGTTGGTGTCTGTTTAATTTAAACCGATGATGTGATTTTCAATAAAGAGTGTCAGAAAGTTGACTAGTTAATTTAACTCGTCAGTAAAGTGTGTCAGGTTGGCGTCGGTTTTAACCGACACCATGTTCATTTAATTCGACACCAGTTGTTTTTAATTCGACGTCAGTAAAACAATGTCGGTTTTAACCGACGCCAACTTAGTACCCATATTTAAACCCCTCTCATTCCCATTTCATCCATGCTTTCATTTCTCCCCCAATTTCAATCTTCTTCTTCTCCTTCCCCCATTTCATCTGTGCGTCCCTTTCTTCCTCCTTTTCAGTTTTTCCTCTTCTCCTTCCCCATTTGATATGGATCACCATTTTGAAGATCAACATTCTGAGGAAGTCCAATTCGAAGAGGAAGAGATCGAAGGTGATTCATTTTTAAATTATTATGATTATTAATTTTAGTTTCTGTTTTGTATTCTAACTAGTTTTATGCTTAAATTGAAAATTTATTTTTGTTTCTTGGTTTGTAATTGTTTTTTCTGTATTTATAAGGATCAACTCAACGGAGAGGTTAAAGATAATTGTAGTGCGTTTTCGAAACATGCAACGGCAGAGGTTAGAGATTAAAGAAAAAACAAAGGTAAATGTTTCATGATTTATTTTATTATACCTTAAAATTTGTCTAATAAATTTTTTTATTTTTCGAGAGATTGCCCAAAAAAATAAGCATAATCGACATTTGAAAACTATGAACCACACAACTGGTTCAAAATCTTTTGCAAGAGTTCGGAAAAAATTTGTATGGGTTGTGCATTTTTAAGAATTGTAGTTAAATTTAAATTTAATATATAGTTGGTAGAAATTTTATTTTTAAGATGAAGTTTGTTTAAAATTGTTTATTTTTTCATTGACATATGGTGGGAATTATTTTATATAATTTTTTTTGCATTTATAGTTTTTTTTTTTTTTTTTGTATGTTGTATTTGTAATGTCGGATTTAGTGTTTGTTATGACGGATGAGTTTTTGTATGTTATGTGAAATATAAAATGTTTGTTATGATGGATAATTGTTAGTGTTTGGGACAACTATTACTGTTATTAGTTTTTATTAATGGTTGCCTTGGCATATATATGAAATATTGTTGGAATTATTTTCATATATTTTTTTCTAATTATTATTAATTAAAAACTGAGGAAGATTTATTAATATTTTTGTTTTTAATATATTTGGTGTCGCTTATGGACGACACCAGCATAATTATTTTATTTATTGAGATGTTAGGTAATGTCGTTACGACTGACAGTAGCTTGACTATTTTAATTGTTTATTTGTTACTTAATGTCGGTTAGGATTGCCATCATATCAAATTTCCATGTCGCTTTTAACCGACATAAGCACCGATGTCACTTTTAAGCGACGCTGTTGTTCTTTTTTATTTTATATTACTTTGCTTCTTGGTGGTGGATTAAGGGGTCTAAGTGACGTCAATACCCTTTTCATGACGGTAGCATTGGTGTCGGTTCCTCTATCAAACATTGCACGATTTAATGTCAGATTTTTACCAAAAATCCGACAGTAATTGCTGTTTCTTGTCGGTTTTTCCATCGCCAGTGATATCCCCTTTTGTAGTTGTGGTATTACGTTTTAATCATTCTATTTATGATTAATTTATTATTTTATTGAATTGATCTACATGCTATTGATTCAATTTAATTTTTCTGTGTTGAACATGATACAACGAATTGGAGATGCAATTCCGGCTTTCCGAGAAGGATCTTCTACAAATTCAAAGGCTTTTGCTGTTTTCTGCCAATCAGGTACGCTTAAAATAAAGGAAGATATTTGAAACAACCATGAAGCATGAAAACATTCCCCATGATGCATGAACCCCCTACATTTATATTTACCTTCCGATATATATATTGTGTATGTTTCATATATTTTGTCTATATATATTTGTTCATGCAATACGCAATTATGCTATGTGGAATATGTAGGTCAAAGAATCAAAAGAAATTAGAAGCAATTAGGGTTTTTTTTTCAAACCCTAGAGTAAAAAAAAAAAAGATTAAAAATTTGGGATTTTGCGGCTAAGTTGCATTGTGTAACCTTGGGATGATGTCGTTTGACATCTAGACCACCACGGCAGCAGCCTTTTTTGGGGCTTGCTGCGTGCACATGACAACCAGGCTTTGGCCTGATAAGGGTTCTACACGAGCCTACAACCCCCAGCCTACCTCTAGCAGGTCTGCAGCCATGTTGGACCTTGTCCATGCATCTCTGACCTAAGCAAGCAAGCTTGCTGCTTGCTGGACTTTCCCATTACACGCTGGCCCACTCTTGCAAGCCTAATGCTTACTAGGCATTACCACATGTCACGGCCCGCCTGCAGCAGAACCTAAGCTGCTAGGCTCGCCTCGTTCCAACCCAAAACCTGAAGCCAGCTCATGCTGGGCTTCGTTATGCGCCAGCACAAGCTGGGCTTGCTGACCCCTACGCCCTTTTTCTTTGGCCTGTAACATCACAGCAAGCATGCAAACTTGCTTTGCTTGTTATTGGGCTGCCTGCAGCAGCCTCACATGACCCAAAGCCATTTTTGGCTCTTTTTTTTTTTTTTTACCCGATGCCATTTTTTTTGGTATCCTTGCTTCTTAACCATACCTAATTATTTTTGGGATGTTTCTTGTTAAAGCCACATTAGGCTATATTTTTGTTATCACTTGGCACGAAGCCAATTGAAGCTAATAAGACCTGAATGTCATTATTTTGCTCCTACGATCGACCCTGAATGGTCCTGATCTATTGAATTAATTAAAAATGACCTGCAGTCCATTAATCTAATAATGAATCCAAAATTATTGACCTGAATATCACTTTTGGACATTAACGATTCAATAATTTATTTTTATACTTTAAACCATTAACATACTTTCGTAGTAACGAAGCTTTCACACTTGAGTTCCCGAAGAACCTTAAATCCACTACACTTAGTTGTATATTGCATTTTGTGTTCTTGCAGGAACCTCTCTTTTATGAACTAAACGTTCAAAAACTAAATTGAACATGTAGTTTCAAATTTAGTGCCTTTGAAACCCGAAGATTTCATAAAACAATACACCTATGAAAACCTGAATTTTTCATGAAAACCATGTCTTAGAACCCCGAATGTTCTAACTTTGATGCATATGGATGATTCATTCCCCTAGCACTAATCACAATCTTGTTCCCTCCAATTCAATGGATTGTCAAACTATCACAAGTACGATTTCCCTTATTTGGACGTTTTTATTAGAGACCACTTAATGTGGGGTACAAGACGTGAATCTCCACTTGACAATCAAGAAGTTGAGAAACATTGAAGTTAACAATTTAATGAAAGAGCTGAATAAGCCTCCGCCATGATCTTCATTCGAAGACTTATGCCCGAAGCCTTACAAATGGAAATACCTCCCGAACGAGGATTCCATGGCTCTTTGGCTCACTCCTACAGATTGTCTAATCATGAAAAACATTGCCTGAAGCACACTATGATTACGTCCATGAATTAGTACGATTATGTAGTTTATAAATCCGACCAAATTTTGACTGGAGAAAACTTTTCTCGTCCTTCCATGTTTCTAACTTGCTCCTGAAGCAGCAGTGTAGAAAGCAGAAGTTTACTAAATTCTCGGATCTGATTACTACCACAAATGTGAGAGAACGGTATAGACTTAGTTCGGCTGTAGTCTACCGAATAGCTTAACCCAGTTCGGTCAAAGCCTACTAAATGGTGATGCCTTACATCGGTAGGGATGCACCGAACAGACCCTTCCAGCTTCTGCTGGAGCCTACCAAATCCAATTCGGGGTCTATCTCACAATCTAATTTTGGGTTTGTTTTTTACAACATATGGTAGAATCAGGGCTTGCCAAGGTGTGGCATCATGCCCGAAGCATGATCGTTGGTACCTAAGACCTAAAACTTCAAAGAATAAGGGATAATATTCCCAAACCTCAACCCTGCAGAATCTAATTTCGTCTCAATGGAATAAATCATTGGTTATGCACATGTTCGTGCCTCTACCAATGTCGTTGAGGAGTATTGTTCTCGTAGTCAATATGTGAGACTAATTTTGCTCCACCAAACATCGTTGGAAGAGCAGAATTTTGACATGGATGGCCTTGTTGGCCGAATCCCCTTAGTAAACCATTTACTTTGTGAACATTTTTCCATGTTCTTGGATTCAAGTTTGGTGTATGTTTTACTTATGGATAATCTTATTGATATTGTCCTCGAATATGAGTTAATTGAATCATGTTTCTTAATACATGTGACTGATTCAATTAAACACATGATTAGGTAGGAATGTGGGAAAGTAAGTTGTCTGGATGAATGCGATACTATGCACACTAACTTTACGCCTAAATCACATCTCTCTTCGTTGTATGAATGGTACTGTAGCACCATTTAAGGGACCTTAAATTCTCCCTGTCGTTGAGTTTTTAAGGATATTCAAGATGACAATGATCATAAATGAAACCACCGAAGAAAATAGAGTGGAATATCTTTGCACCACCACCAAAAATGAGCCTGAAGCTTTAATTTGGGGCCAATGAGTTGTCTCCCAACTGGGAATACACCACATATGGCCGGCCTGGAACTTGGTGATTGAGTAGTTTACTTGCTTTGGCACGACCTTTTAGGACACTTAGGTCGAACAATGATGCTACGATGCATCTCTTTACCCGAAGTAAGGATATTATGCCTACAAGCACACTTTGCCAAGCCTGCTCATTAGGGAAATTGATTTTCTATATCGTTTCTCGCAAAGATTTGAAATCACTATTTTTCATAGTGGATTCAAATGAATATATGTGGACTACTCCAACCAAAATGCGGACCATATAAATACTTATGGTTTTGGTTGATAAATCGACAAACTAGTCACATGTTTGTCCACACACATTGCTGCTAAACCTCATGGCTGATTAAGGGCTCACCACCCTATTTATCCCTTAAGGTCCGGGAGATTGGATAATGCCGGAGAGTTTATATCGACGATTTTCAATAAAGTATTGCATGTCTTTTGGGTTTATAATTGAACATTGAATTCTTATGTTCACCCCAAAAAGCCTCGCCTAGTGATCATAGAGCGTAATTTTAAATGATCGCTTGAATTTTGGTAAATGTACCAAATTTTTTATTTCTGCCTAGGGCTATGCAATCTTGTAAGCATTTATGTTGGTCCGCCTTGAGGCCCATTACCACCCAACCTATATGATGTTACAATTGGTTACTTGGTATGAACCCGACGATTATAGTATTTACGCATTTGGGTGTGCATTCCATGTGCCAAGTTGTGCTGCTGCAATGTACCAACATGGGCCCTCAAAGAAGGATGTGAATCTTTGTCGATTATGATTCTTCTTCACACTAGCTCTCTTCCAGCCCTTGCATGCGATATCTTTACCACTCATTTACTAGTTCTTTAATGAGATAGTCTTCCACCCGTAAGGGGGAGATAAGAATGTTAACATTCCTGGAGAACAGCTCGAATTTGCATGGACATTGCCCACTATGTCTCATCTCGATTCCTATACTGCACAAGTATGATAAGCAAGTGCGATGAAATTTTAGTTTTCAGAATGTTGCTCCAAACGCATTCCTCTGATCTAGCTAAAGTGACGAGATCATATACCAGCTACAAACATGTCTGCAAGGATAGACGTACTTAACGGACGTCGAGTCAACATCCCTGGACAGTATGCCACCCCTGTTAGATAGTGTGGATGCCCCTGTTGGACGGTCCAGTACACCGGCGGATAGCCAATCAATAAGTCTTGGCATGGAGCATGACAGATCACTCGGTTGTTGTAGGAGTCACTTCCCTAGAAGAGGAAGACACGACACAAAAATGAATCCATACTTGATCACTATCTCAAATCATTTCCATCTCATGAAATTAATTCGGATTACTCCCGAGACTTGAAGTTCTTGGTCTAGTATACTAGTTTAGATGAGCAAAATGGAATTGAAATGAGATTACCATCGATGATGTTTTCACTTATATGGTAGCTACCGATATAAATGAAAAGCGACGATATCGAACCGTGTTTCGTTGATTAAGTGACAACGTAGAACTGATTAGACAACTAAAATTATAATCTAGGTCAAATTCCTTACCAAAGTGTGTATTGGACATGTCATTCCTACACTGCCCAAGGTAACCTTATTGTGTTACAAGTGGGAAAGGAAATGTTATGAGATGAATGAAATAGTGTGATATGATGCACGCCTTGCGGCCCAAGGTTTCTCTCAAACGTCCTGTGATTGATAGCAGTATTATGAAATATGGTTAGTGTTTTCTCCATAGGGATATTGATACGGAGATTTACATGTAAGTTTCCGAAGAATTACATGGACTGGTTCAAATAGTTCCAAACCACGAAACACCCTCTTAACTTGTTTGAGGCGTTCACTTACAATCCGACGGAAACCCGTCTAAGTGATTATTTGATCAGTCATGGATGAATTATGCCCTTGCGTGTTAAACTATGAAGTCTTATTCCAAATTGCTAGAGTTACAGTTTATGTTGTTGACACGAATCTCACTAAGACTCCAGAAGAGCTTGAGAAAACTGCATCGCACCTGAAGATGGAATTTAAGATGAAGGATCTTGGGAAACTCATTTATGCCTTGACCTGAAGTTTAAGCGTTGTTCTGATGGTACCTTGGTCTACCAATTGAACTATACCCCAAATATGTTACCTTTGAGTATACCTTTTATGGAATCCGAAATTCCATATCTAAAGTTCAACTTTGCGCTTAGTTGTACTTAGCTCATTGTATTTAGACAAGACATCTCATTCGTTGTTAATCTTGGTAAAGATGCAGTACCGCACTTACACGCATCCACTGAATTGGTATTAAAGACGTACCCTGAAGGTACTATAGGCAAATCCTAACGCATCTTAAGCGGATCCAACCCCCGAATCCTCGAAATGATGTTTGCCTTGTTTGTTATGCTGACGCTGGTTGCTTATCAAACTTACACAAGGTAAAATCCCTAAATGGTTATGTCTTTACCGTTAAGGGATATCACAATATCTTGGAGGTCCACGATATGACCTTAGTTGCGAAATCTTCGAACCGTTCCAAGATTCAGCTTACTTCATTACGCCACAAGTGAGACATGGTTAAGAGTTCTTGTTGAGTATTTCGAAGTACTTGCTATTTTTCATCTATCGTTGAGTCTTAATAACGATCCATGAAGATTATGCCTCATGTATCCACCCGACCAAGACATGATACATCAACAAAGTTAACGCCAAGACATATTGCATTTACATCAGCAAAGCATCAGGAGATTGAAGTCATGCAAGCCGATCCCAGACAACCTTGCCGACTTCTACACGACGTCACTACCAAAATCAACCTTCCAGAAGCTTGTCCGAGGAATTGGTATGCCTAACTATCATACGCAATGCTTGTAGTTCTCATTTGGAAGTTATGTCAAACTCAGGGGGAGTATCCAGAAGTATACTCACTTGATCTTAATGTACTATTTTTTCCTACAATTAGGAGCATTTTTCCTACTGGGTTTTTGCTACCTAACTAGGTTTTAACGAGGCACCCATCCTAGGCTGATCATACTCTTCTACTTGTGTCCAAAAGACATATAGTTTTGACTTAATGCAACTTCTCACTTTTCTCCTTAGACTATGGGTTTTTCTCCCACCTTGGGTTTTACCATAGGGAGATTTTGTGAGTTTTACCTTTTTATGCATTTTTCCGTTGATTTGAAACTCATATTTGCTCATTGTGCCGACGACTTCATCAACTGTACTTACTCCATCGCTGAAGACCTGATGCGCCATCTGTTTGAGTATTTACACATTCAATGGGGAGTGTTGTAGTCCTATTGGAATAGGAATGTGATTGTGTAAATCCTAGTATATCTAGGAATATCTTTTATATTCCTATTATGAGTATATTACCTATTAAATGTTGTAATCCTAAAGGAAAAGGTTTTTACCTATCCTACTACTATAAATAAAGGCACAATGAGGGTGGAATAACACACACCCACAATTACACATCTCTCTCTTCTCTCTACTATTGCCGCACCTTTCTTTCTCTTTATGGCCTCCATAATTGTTTAGTAAATTATGCCTACAACACTTATATCTATTTCAAATATAATGATTTTTTTTTAATTTCCTTTTATATATTATAAGAACAAGAACTTCTATTTTGGCATATAAGTTAGTAGGGATTCTTTCACAACAAAAATATATTTCTATGCCTAACTAATACTTTTATACTCAAATGTCTCCAACTAGAGAGGTTTCTTTTTTTTTTTTTTTTTTTGGCATCCTCATCATAATTTTGTAACTTTGTCCAGTAACTGTGTATCTTATATGTATATATGCATTAGTTTGATTTGTTAGGGTTTCTACTTACCCTTTTCGTGACAATATCAACTAAGTTACCCTTGCTAGCCTTTTTGATCTTTAATTAGTGAAGTGTAAAAGGGTTGGAGAGTTAAGCTCCGAGAGGTGGAAATCTTCTAGTAGAGTTAGCTTGATTTTTTTTTCTCCAAAGAATGAGGTGGAAGTTGGTAATTAATAGAAGCTAATAATTAGGGTGAAGAGGTGGAGTCTATAGCATGTGTATGTTAGTCTATTTGCATGTAGGTGGCAACACTTTGAGGTATTAGAAGTGCTTACTCATCAATCTATAGGAATCGTAATCATTATGATGATATTCACCACTCTAAATAGAAGAAGATGACAACTTATTGTGGTTAGAACATTTCACGTGGCGTTTGATGCAAGGAACATTTTGCATGATATTCATTAGTTCATGCTTAGCTTAACATTTGTTGTTTTTCTATTGGACCACATTTCATTCTTAATGATTAGGACAACAATTGTTGCTTTGTTATTGGAACACATTTTATGTCTAGTGATTGGCACAACACTTGGTTTCTTTCTATTGGCACACTTGTGGAGGTTTTTGGAGAGGAAGATGTCATGCAATCTTTATAAGGAATGAGCAAGAACCAACGGAGGACATGGAGAAAAGAGAGAGGAAGAAGAAGAAGAAAAAGAAAAAGAACAACTCCAAGAAAAAGAACCACTTAAATCTTGTGTTGTTTATACATTTACATTTTGAGGTCATTATTATAAGAGCACTCCCACCAAACCATCAAAAATATCCATTTACTTTCCTTGAGAATGTTGTAAAATAAGAGAGACAAATCCCAAAAAATGCATGAGAGCTTACCCAACAGAATTGCTTTATGGAACTCAAATGGAGTCATGCATCAATATCACCTATAGAGAGATTGAGTAAAATGGTAAAGTAATATTTCTCAATTAAATTGTTGTGTGTTATCCACACTATATATATTATTGATAATATAATACAATTTTGGCTACTAACAATTTGATTAGTGTTGCAAATATAATACAATTTTGGCTACTAACAGCTTGATTAGTGTTGCAGATGTTTTAGAGCATATGATTGTTGATATCCTTGTTACATGGCATATACATAAGCATTCTTGTAAAGTAAGAAAAGAGTTAAGTTGTGTTTGAGTTGTGAGGGTATTCAAGGGCTAAATTTTGCCTTGATGTAAAATAATGAACCTTGTATACGTCAGGCGTCAAGGGAAGGGCTTGAGTATACAACTGGTTGGTTATAAAATAATGAAATCTTGTATATGTCAGGCGTTGGGGAAGGGCTTGAATATACAATTGGACGTCGGGGGAAGTGCTTGTATAATAAAGTGGAAATTGAGAATTTAACTACAAAAATTGGGTTTGAGGGATGAACGGGAGTTAACTCATATTCTAAGGTATTTGAAGCCAAGTGGTATTAGCATGGTATGGGACGTGTAGGTTTGGGTGCCTTAGGTATGGGTTGATGGGATTAGAAGGGAGTAAGTACATTCATGCATCTCATTGCATACATTTTATGTATTTGCAAGAGCTGCTCATTTCAATTATTATTTTAGTTGGTACTTTTGTTATGAATTAATTTTGTATATTAATATTTTATTTCCGCTGCATATTCAATAAATTATATGTGGTAAACTCAAACTTTTATTATGTAAGATTTGTTATATGATGTATTGTGTAAGCGTTATAATTTTATTTTATTTTCCACCATATCTTAGTTGTAGAATTTATTTCTAGGGAACTTTAACGAAAAGCTCCCAGTACTATTCACTTTAATGAAAAACCACATTTTTACACTAAAAAGTCAATTATGGTACAATTCACTTTACATTTTATTTTGTCCTTATCGTTAAAACTCAAAGATATGGCTCACACCCTAACTCGTGAATAGTCTTTATTTGCTGGTCGAGGCATGACAGGTTCAAGGCAATGCTAGTTGTGAAGGGCTTCAATCAAAAGATAGGAATTGACTTTGCAAAGATTTTTTCACCCGTGGTGAAGATGTCATCCATTCGGGTTGTACTTAGTTCGGCAACAAGCTTAAACCTAGAGGTTGAACAGCTTGACGTGAAGACTGCATTTCTTCGCTGTGATCTAGAAGAAGAAATTTACATGAAGTAGACAAAAGGATTCAAATTCAAAGGCAAACAAGATCTAGTATGTCGGTTGAAGAAAAGTTTGTATGGACTAAAGCAGGCACCTCAACAGTAGTACAAGAAGTTTGACTCCTTCATGATTAAGCAGGGATAGCGAATGACTACTTCTGACCTTCAAGTATTTGTGAAAAGATTCACAAATCGTAAGTTTATCATACTTCTTCTTTAGGTTGATGACATGTTGATCATAGGACAAGATAGTGACAAGATCAGGAAGCTGAAGATAGAGCTGAGCAAATCCTTTGCTATGAAGGATTTAGGACCTGCTAAACGAATCCTCGGTATGAATATCTCCCTTGATAAATGGGAAGTTGTAGTTGTCACAGGAAAAGTACATCAAGAAGGCATTAAAGCGGTTCAACATGGATAAAGCAAACCCAACTGCTACTCCACTTGCTAGTCACTTCATGCTTGGCTCAAAGCAGAGTCATGTAAGTAACAAAGAAAATGAAGAAATGACTAAGGTGCCATATGCCTCAGATGTCGATTGTTTAATGTATGTAATGGCGTGTACGAGACCGGACATAACACTGCAGTTGGCGTTGTTAGCATATTCTTGTCTAAACCAGGCAAAGAGCATTCATACTGATGAAAACATTTCAGATATGATGACCAAATCCTTACCTAAGAATAAGTATAAGTATTGCAGGCATGATAGAGGCTATTCTTTTTTTAATATATAAGGAAATTATTTCCTAATATATTAAAAAAAGAATAAAGAGAAGAATGTACGCGAGATGTTGGAAGAATGGGTGGATGGAACAAAGGAGAGTTTTTCTCTTCTTTGTACGGCTACCATTTGACAACGTTGGCTAAAAAAAACCCTTATTCCTCATCCTGTCAAATTATTCATTCAGAGAAAGTGAATCATACAGAGAGAATCCAAACAAAGCCTCACTTAGAAAAAAGGTGAGAGGGTTCCTCACTTGTACGTGAGAGAGAAATCCTCTTGAGAGAAAACCAAGAGAGAGAGTGTATCCACATTTTTTGTGAGATTGTTTTATATTCCCATTATTTTAATAGTGGAAGATATTGTATTTTTTGTTAGTCCATTTTAATAACACAACAACAACAACAACAAAGCCTTTTCCCACTAAGTGGGGTCGGCTATATGAATCCTAGAACGCCATTGCACTCAGTTTTGTGTCATGTCCTCCGTTAGATCCAAGTACTCTAAGTCTTTTCTTAGGGTCTTTTCCAAAGTTTTCCTAGGTCTTCCTCTACCCCTTCGGCCCTGAACCTCTGTCCCGTAGTCACATCTTCAAACCAGAGCGTCAGTAAGCCTTCTTTGCACATGTCCAAACCACCGTAACCGATTTTCTTTCATCTTTCCTTCAATTTCGGCTACTCCTACTTTACCTCGGATATCCTCATTCCTAATCTTATCTTTTCTCGTGTGCCCACATATCCAACGAAGTATCCTCATCTCCGCTACACCTATTTTGTGTACGTGTTGATACTTCACCGCCCAACATTCTGTGCCATACAACATTGCCGACCTTATTGCAGTCCTATAAAATTTTCCCTTGAGCTTCAGTGGCCAACGACGGTCACACAACACGCCGGATGCACTCTTCCACTTCATCCATCCAGCTTGTATTCTATGGTTGAGATCTCTATCTAATTCTCTGTTCTTTTGCAAGATAGATCCTAGGTAGCGAAAACGGTCGCTCTTTGGTATTTCCTGATCTCCGATCGTCACCCCTAACTCATTTGGCCTCCATTTGCACTGAACTTGCACTCCATATATTCTGTCTTTGATC
This sequence comes from Malus domestica, assembly GCF_042453785.1. Lineage (NCBI taxonomy): Eukaryota > Viridiplantae > Streptophyta > Magnoliopsida > Rosales > Rosaceae > Malus > Malus domestica. The sequence continues at coordinate 15,784,836 of NC_091676.1, read as the reverse complement.
GGCTTAGGCGAAGACCTTTAGATTCCAACACTTCTCTCCAAAGGTTAAGCTTCGCATTTACCCCTTCCTGAGTTTCATCTATCAACACTATATCGTTTGCGAAAAGCATACACCAAGGATTATCATCTTGAATATGTCCTGTTAACTCATCCATTACCAACGCAAAAAGGTAAGGACTTAAGGATTGTTGATGCACAAAATCAGTGAGGACTTTGGTACAACAGAAAGTATTAAGTTTGTGATCTTCGCTAGATTGCTCCGGTCATTAGTGTGGATAAGTATGTAAATGGATAGAGACAGGAAAGCAAACACAAGATGTACGTGGTTCATCCAGATTGGCTACGTCCACGAAGTAGATGAGTTCTCATTAATTGTGAAGGGTTTACACAAGTATATAGGTTCAAGCTCTCCTTTAGTGAGTACAAATGAATGATTTAGTACAAATGACATTAGGAAATATTGTGGGAGAATGATCTCCTTTTATAGAAGAGAGTTTCTAGCCTTGTTCTAACATTGACACGTGTTGTGTTGTGATTGGCTTCTGATGTTGGCACGTGTCGCGCTATGATTGGCTTCTGATGTCGACACGTGTCGCTCTGTGATTGGCTTCCTGGTTGGAGGGAAACTCTTCTGGGTTCTTGACGGTATAACGTTGACTGGTGCTTGGTAGTTTCGGGATTGGTCAAGTATGGTACAAACAGTGCTCCTCTAAGTTCCCGAGTAAAAGAAGCTCATCGGTTGGGGACTTGCAAGATCCAAGCCGCTGAGTAATCATGAAACTTCTAAGTACCGAAGTGTGGTATCGTCTTCACTTGCCTTATCTGTCTCATAGGTAGATGTGGCATCTTCTCTAGAAGTACTCTTCCTCCATCCAGGGGTGGTATCTTTAACTGGTGGAGATGCACAAGGTAATGTATCAATTTCACTTGAAGCTTACTTGTAGTTTTAGGCTTGGTCAAGCGCGATACAAACCATGTAGTAGGAGTCCCCCAAGTTGCCGAGCTAGGGGATCTGCTGAAAGAGGTGACAGACAAGGTAAGCAATCAGAGCTCCAAGCAATCAGTCCCAGATCATAAGTTTGATTTCGAGTTCCGGCTGATTGTTCTCATTCTCCCTATCTTGCAGGCAGCATGAAGGATAAAAAGAAGAAAAATGAGAAGAGATGATATGAGATACTTTTGCTTTTGAAGAAGTAACTTTCCACAAGCTTATTCTTGAACTGGGCTGGAGGGTTTTCTGGTTTCCTCCAGAGTATAAGGCCGACTGAAGAATTTGAGGGTCAAAACAAGTCCATCAAATCTAGAGTACGTTCGACCTTGCTGATATATGATACTTTTGCTGTTGACAAAGTAGTGGATGTATCGGCACATGTTTTCTTACGCTTGTCTCCACATGCTTCCTTGTATCCTTCTCACTTGCCCTATCTGTTCCTCAGGCAGATGTGGTATCTTCTCTGGAAGCATAAGATGTTGAAGATGAGTACTCGAGAGCAATGTCAGGTAAGTAATTAGGTAAGGGGTTACAGGCAGTCAGTTCCTGACTGGAAGCTTGATTCCAAGTGCTGACTGATTGCTTTCTTTCTCCTTGTCTTGCAGGTAAGAACAAGGCCAAAGGAAAAGACAGGGAAAAAGCATGATATGGGATACTCTTGTTTTTAACCCTGATGATATGAGACATTCTTGCTCTGGTGTAGCTTGTTTGCAGAGGTATTATCGGGGGGAAAGAAAGCTGAGTATTTCGAGAGGCTTTGTTGGGAGTGCCTTCTCAAATATGAGGAAGGGTTGAGCATTTTTGCAGGTCTGCCTGTCCGTTGAGGATGGAGGTCGACATATATAGGAGTCTCCCTAACAACAAGTAGTAATGTTATTCCTTTACCCTGCTTGGTCATAGCACGATAGTGGGAGCTGCCAGCTTCACGTGTTTTAACTCTGTCAGAGCACGTTGAAAAAGTGGTCTGTGGTATCTGGAAAGCTGATGTTGCATGTGAAGATTACAGACAAGCTTTATCCAAGGAGATCTGGCTCTCGAAGTTGAGAAAGCGGTGCCTCTTCGGTTTTTGAACAAGCAATCCTGTCGGTGATCTGGCTCTCGAGATTCAGAGAACGGTGCCTCTTCGATTTTTTAGAAAGCAATCCTGCTGAAAGTCTGGCTCTCGAGATTTGAAGAGCGGTGTCTCTTCGATTTTTGAGAAAGTAATCATGTTAGGAGTCTGGCTCTTGAGATTCGTAGGGCGGTGCCTCTTCGATTTTGGAGCAAGCAATCTTGTTGGGAGTGTTTTCTCGAATGTGAGTAAAGATTGGGCATGTTTGCTAGTCTACCTTGCCACAGAGCACAGAGGTTCACACACAGGGACTTTTCAATTATCCAGCAGTGGTGCTGTTCCTTTACCCTTATGAGTAATAATATGGTAGCTAGACCTTCAAAATTTATGTGTCTAAACTTTGTTAGTGCTATTTCTTTGCTATACTTTTACCCTTCTTGGTCATAGCGATGTAGTGGGAGCTACAAGCTTCACGTGTCTAAACTTTGTCATAGATCTTTGGCAAAGTTATATGTGGTACCCATGAGCTGATGTTGCGTGTGGAAAGTGGATGATTGAACAGTAAGATTCACGTGCTTTCTACTTCACCAGAAATCTTCGACAGAATGCCCGTAATTTCCACAAAGCTGAGTGTGCATATGACAGGTGCTGACAAGGCTGAAAAAGCAGGTGCCTCTTTGATTTCTGAGATTGGTCCTCGTGGTCTCTAAGCAGCCCAGCTTTTGAGAAAGCAAGCACCTCTTCAATTTCTGAGATCGGCCTTCGTGGTCTTTGAGCAGCCCAACTTTTGAGAAAGCAAACGCCTCTTCGATTTTTGAGATCAGCCATCGTGGTCTCTGAACAGCCCAGCTTTTGAGAAAGCAAACGCCTCTTCGATTTCTGAGCATGCGCCTCTTTAATTTCTAAAGCTCCGTCAAGTGCAGATTTTTATGGAGGCTGGCATTAAGTTCCAAAGTACACTTGAATCTCCACCTGTAGAAGCTCCCTTCTGGCACTTCTAAGATCTTGATTTGTCCAACATCTTCTCTCTTCAACACCTTTGAAAATGTCTGGCCCCTCCGACCGTCGTTTTGACTTGAACCTTGTTAAAGAGGCAACCACACCTTCTCCAGAGAACATATGGCGCCTATCCTTCTTATCCCCTACTGGTTCTCTTACCGTTGGGGATTCCGTGATGAAGAATGATATGACCGCTGCTGTGGTGGCCAGGAACCTTCTCACTCCCAAAGATAACAGACTACTTTCCAAACGGTCTGATGAGTTGGCTGTTAAGGATTCTCTGGCTCTCAGTGTTCAGTGTGCAGGTTCTGTGTCTAATATGGCCCAACGCCTACTTGCTCGAACGCGCCAAGTTGAATCATTGGCGGCTGATGTAATGAGTCTCAAACAGAAGATTAAAGGGCTCAAGCATGAGAATAAACAGTTACACCGGCTCGCACATGACTATGCTACAAACATGAAGAGGAAGCTTAACCAGATGAAGAAATCTGATGGTCATATTTTACTTGATCATCAGAGGTTTATGGGTTTGTTCCAAAGGCATTTATTGCCTTCGTCTTCTGGGGCTGTACCGCGTAATGAAGCTCCAAATGATCAACCTCTGATGCCTCATCCTTCTAGCGTTCTGTCCAGTACTGAAGCTCTGAACGATCCCCCTCCGGTGTCTTCTCTTTCTGAGGCTCTACCGACTACTAAGACTTATCCTAAGCAACATTTGTGAAGGCTCCCTCTTGTTTGTTTATTTTGACTCATGTATATGTACATATTTGTAACTTATCGGAGATATCAATAAATAAGTTTTGCTTCATTTCAACGTATTGTGTTAAATACACCAAAGCCTTCTTCACTAAGTTCTTTGAATTTTTCTTTTGTTGAAGCTTGTATGTTGAAGCTTTGTGAGTGGAGCATGTAGGTTGAGGTAGTGTTCCCTTAATTTCCCGAGTGAGGAAAACTTCTCGGTTTGAGACTTGAAAAATCCAAGTCACTGAGTGGGGTCGGCTATATAAATCTTAGAACGCCATTGTGCTCGGTCCTATGTCATGTCCTCCGTTAAATCCAAGTACTCTAAGTCTTTTCTTAGAGTCTCTTCCAAAGTTTTCCTAGGTCTTCCTCTACCCCTTCGGCCTTGAACCTCTGTCATGCAGTCGCATCTTCTAACCAGAGCGTCAGTAGGCCTTCTTTGCACATGTCCAAACCACCGTAACCGATTTTCTCTCAACTTTCCTTCAATTTCGGCTACTCCTACTTTACCTCGGATATCCTCATTCCTAATCTTATCCTTTCTCGTGTGCCCACACATCCAACGAAACATCCTCATCTCCACTACACCCATTTTTTGTACGTGTTGATGCTTCACCGCCCAACATTCTGTGCCATACAGCATCGCCGGCCTTATTGCCGTCCTATAAATTTTTTCCTTGAGCTTCAGTGGCATACGGCGGTCACACAACACGCCGGATGCACTCTTCCACTTAATCCATCCAATTTGTATTCTATGGTTGAGATCTCCATCTAATTCTCTGTTCTTTTGCAAGATAGATCCTAGGTAGTGAAAGCAGTCGCTCTTTGGTATTTCCTGATCTCCAATCCTCACCCCTAACTAATTTTGGCCTCCATTTGCACTGAACTTGCACTCCATATATTCTGTCTTTGATCGGCTTAGGCGAAGACCTTTAGATTCCAACACTTCTCTCCAAAGGTTAAGCTTCGCATTTACCCCTTCCTGAGTTTCATCTATCAACACTATATCGTCTGCGAAAAGTATACACCAAGGAATATCATCTTGAATATGTCCTATTAACTCATCCATTACCAACGTAAAAAGGTAAGGACTTAAGGATGAGTCTTGATGTAATCCTACAGTTATGGGGAAGGTTTCGATTTGTCCTTCATGAGTTCTTACGGCAGTCTTTGCTCCTTCATACATATCCTTTATAGCTTGGATATATGTTACTCGTACTCCTTTCTTCTCTAAAATCCTCCAAAGAATGTTTCTTCGGACCCTATCATACGCATTTTCCAAATCTATAAAGATCATGTGTAAATCCTTTTTCCCATCTCTATATCTTTCCATCAATCTTCGTAAGAGATAGATTGCCTCCATGGTTGAGCGCCCTGGCATGAACCCGAATTGGTTGTCCAAAACCCGTGTCTCTTGCCTCAATCTATGCTCAATGACTCTCTCCCAGAGCTTCATTGTATGACTCATTAGCTTAATACCCCTATAGTTCATGCAATTTTATACGTCGCCCTTATTCTTGTAGATAGGCACCAAAGTGCTCTTTCGCCACTCATTTGGCATCTTCTTCGTTTTCAAAATCCTATTGAAAAGGTCAGTGAGCCATGCTATACCTGTCTCTCCTAAGACTTTCCACACTTCGATCGGTATATCGTTTGGGCCCACTGTTTTTCTATGCTTCATTTTCTTCAAAGCTACAACCACTTCTTCCTTCATGATTCGACGATAAAATGAGTAGTTTCTACACTCTTCTGAGTTACTCAACTCCCCTAAAGAAGTACTCATTTCATGTCCTTCATTGAAAAGATTATGAAAATAACCTTTCCACTGTCTTTGACCGCGTTCTTTGTAGCAAGAACATTTCCATCCTCATCCTTGATGCACCTCACTTGGTTTAGGTCCCTTGTCTTCTTTTCCCTTGCTCTAGCTAGTTTATAGATATCCAACTCTCCTTCTTTGGTATCTAGTCGCTTATACATATCGTCATAAGTCGCTAACTTAGCTTCTCTCACAGCTTTCTTCACCTCTTGCTTCGCTCTTCTATACCTTTCACCATTTTCATTGGTCCTATCCTTGTATAAGGCTTTACAACATTCCTTCTTAGCCTTCACATTTGTTTGTACCTCATCATTCCACCACCAAGATTCCTTTTGGTGTGGAGCAAAGCCCTTGGATTCTCTTAATATCTCATTTGCTACTTTTCGGATACAACTAGCCATGGAATCCCACATTTGGCTAGCTTCCCCCTCTCTATCCCACACACACTAGGTGATTACTTTCTCTTTGAAAATGGCTTGTTTTTCTCCTTTTAGATTCCACCATCTAGTCCTTGGGCACTTCCAAGTCTTGTTCTTTTTTCTCACTCTTTTGATATGTACATCCATCACCAACAAGCTATGTTGATTAGCCAAGCTCTCTCCCGGTATAACTTTGCAATCTTTACAAGTTATACGATCCCCTTTCCTCATTAGAAGAAAATCTATTTGTGTTTTTGACGACCCACTCTTGTAGGTGATCACATGTTCTTCTCTCTTCTTAAAGAAGGTATTGGCTAAGAAGAGATCATATGCCATTGCAAAATCCAAGATAGCTTCCCCATCCTCGTTTCTCTCCCCAAAACCATGGCCACTATGAAAACCTCCATAGTTGCCTGTCTCCCTGCCCATGTGTCCATTTAAATCTCCTCCTATAAATAACTTCTCCGTTTGAGCAATTCCTTGCACCAAGTCTTCAAGGTCTTCCCAAAATTTCTCCTTCGAACTCGTATCCAACCCTACTTAAGGTGCGTACGCACTAATCACATTGATGAGTTCTTGTCCTATTACAATCTTGATTGCCATGATTCTATCTCCTACCCTCTTGACATCTACAACATCTTGTGTCAAGGTCTTGTCCACAATGATGCAAACACCGTTTCTCGTTCTATTTGTGCCCGAATACCAAAGTTTAAACCCTGAGTTTTCTAGATCCTTTGCCTTAAGACCAACCCATTTAGTTTTTTGTAGGCACATAATATTTATCATTCTCCTCACCATAACTTCCACTACTTCCATAGATTTTCCCGTTAAGGTTCCTATATTCCACGTTCCTAAACGCATTCTACTCTCTTGAACTCTACCCTTCTGTCCTAACTTCTTCATCCTCCCCCGTCTAATAGGATCAAAGTACTTCTTTTGTGTGTCCTGTGTAAAGTTGATAGGAGCATATGCTCCCAAACAACTTTGAGTGGAGTCGTTCGAAAAGAAGTTTTTATGGCCCCCTTGCTCATTTAACACTGCATCTGGGTGCCGATGGAGATACAGCAACCCTTACTCACTTATCACTGTGCTCGAGCCACACAGCGCGCCACTTACGGGTGACGCCCTAGCTTTAGCGCGATTTCGTTCTGGATTCATTTTCATAAGGATTCGACGTAACCGAGGAGTGCCGGCTGTCGACTACCTGACGCCCTCCCCCTCCTCCTTTATCCGGGCTTGGGACCGGCAATGTAAGATAAACTTACACAGTCGGAGTTCATTTTAATAACACAAGAGTGGGAAAAATTAGATTCTAGGACTATCAAAGTATTATTTTGACTCCTATGAACTATCATCTTTCCCAACACCCAAGACCACGCAAAGGCGGAGGCGAAAGTGCACATCACCACAACTGCCAAACCATAAGATAAGCTATTAGAGAGATCAATTGCCTAAACCCATGGACGCAAATAAAATAGGAGCATAGAAAACAATTGCATTCATGCCTGTGAACTGCTGGAAGATCTGTATGGCAAACATTGGAATTCATTAATGTTAACATTACACTACTACTTTTCAGTCGTAGTAACCAATGTATGTGTGTATATATTGACCTGCATTGCTATTGCAATCACCCGCGGGGGGCGATTCTTCCATTTAAGGATATTCCTAAAGGGGTGCTTTATTTCTTTGGCAGCATGACTTGCCTCCAGTATCTCCAAGAACTCTGCTTCAACATTTTTGGTGCCCCTGATCCTTTTAAGTGCTGCTCTTCCGTCATCGAACCTACCACGTTGTATCAAACTGCTAGGAGTGTCTACCACAATGAGAGACCCCAAGGATAGCAAGAGTGCAGGAACGCCAGCCAAACTCAACGATACCCTCCAACCCCATCCCCCTTTAATTATGTATTTGGCAGAACATATAATTACATATTAATTATAGTGGATGGTGGTAAAGCGCAATGAGACCTAATTTCATTTGTTGATATTCTTCATACATAGTAGTACTCTTCCAAACCGACAAGGGGACATACTTAGCGGCACCATAATTGACAAGCGTGGCAAAAAGAATTCCAATGGTTACATTAAGCTGGAAAAGTAGGTTGAGTCCTCCGCGTATTGTTGTGGGTGCAATATCCGAAAGGAATAGTGGCACAGCCTGCATAACATCGAAACCATTACTCGATGACCAAATCAGGGGAAAAACACAAATGGCGTAAATAGAAAATGAAAGCTGAAGCTCTTATTCAAATGGGGCATCTGATACATATCAAGATTTGTTTAACACTTGCATTTGAACTTTAAACTCTAAATCTTAAAAACTTCAAATGCGAAACACAAAATGCTTAATCTTTAAGTTCTTCAATTCATTCGATCCAACGACAAAAAATTGAGTGAGGTGTGTGAGAGGTAAAAATGGGTGTGTGTATATAGCATCATCATTTTAAAATGGGAAATTTAAGAAATGCCTTTTTTAGAGGCTCAAAAGGGCTTTTGCCCCTCTATTCAAATTCTTAGAATTTTGGCTTATATTTAGCAATAGAAAATAGGAGCAATGGTCCTTAATTTTGGTCCAATAGGAGTTTTGGTCTTTGAACTAAAATGTGTGAATATTGGTCATTGAACTTGTTATAATATGGAGCAATGATCATTTTGGCTCCATTAGAACTTCTATCCACTATTTGCCTCTTTAAACTCTTTATTTTGGATGGAAGTTCTAAACAGAATTAGTTAAAAGGGTCATTGCTCCACATTATAACAAGTTCAAGGATCAATACTTATGAATTTTTAGTTCGGAGACCAAAGCTCCAATTAAGCTAATGTTTAGGGACCATTGTTGCAATTATCTCCTTTAGCAATGACACTTGTACTCTTCACACAATCTCACTTTACCCCTTACACTCTATTATGTCTCAACTTTACCACTTGTACTCATTCTTTGTGTCTCATTTTACTCTATTATGTTAACTACATTACATAAACTATTATTTAGCTTACATAGTAGTATTCAAAAATTAAAAAACTAATTGAAGAAAAAAAAAACTAATTAAAAATAATAAAAAAAACCAGCCACGGCCCACCGGGCCATTGCCACCTCCTCTCTGCAACTCTTTATCACCCGCCCCTGCCACCTCCTTCCATATCTGTATCTCCCTCAACCACAACCTTTACCGTCGTGACCCCAATGACCCTACCATTTCATGCACCACAACTCTATCTCTCTCATCTTTCCTGTAAATCAACACATTTTACAGGGTAATTGGTAGTACTAATTATAAATAAGCCATGTTATTCAGACACACAAAATTGACCACATTACTTACCACTAAAAGAAAACAGTTCATCTATCACAGTGGATGCCCGTGGTAGATTGCAATCCACCACGGACATTGTGTGACAACCTGTCCCTAATTCTACGATTTTATAAATTTTAAAAGTGTGAATTGACAAAAATGCCCCTAGAGATAGGGATTGTGACTTTCGTTGACCATTATTTAGAGAGACATATTGTAATAACCCGTCCCAAATTCATTGAAACGAAAAGGGCAAAGTTGTATTTCATTTTGGTTAGAGGATAATTGTTTCAAATATTGGTTTATGCCTTAATAGGTGTGCCCAAGTAGGCCCACTTACTTTTGGGTTGTCCCCCGGCCCACCCTCCTATCTCTCTCCCTCACCTCTCCCGGTTCTCTCTTCTCTTTCTCTCTCTCTCTCACCCTCCACCTCTGTCGACTATCTTCGTTCCTCTCTGACGCACACTCCCACACACACACCCACACTTACATACTCACACACAACCACCATCCTCATGTTCCTTTCCTGCATCCTTGAAACTTGACGAAGACTCAAGAATCATCGAGCTTCGGTACAGAGGAGGAACTTCGCGCGAGGTTTCTCACCCCTCGGATTTGGGTAAGCCTCGGGACACTTGAAATCCCCTCATTTTTGTCCTTGTGGCCTAATTCTAACCTAGAATATGTTGATGATATAGCACAGAAATAACTCAGAAATAATTTCCCAGATTTCCGACATGAATACGACGACTCTCGAGCCTATTTCACAGCCTCCAATAGGTATGGTTCAATTCCTTGTCTCCCGAGCTTCAATTTGATATATAGGTTTGTAAGATTTAGTTGAGTTTTGACCTTGATCGAAGCTCGACAATTTCCCAGCCAAAAATCTGGCCTTCCTCCTTGTTGGGTCCAGTAACCCACGAATCTAACCAGGTCGACCCAACCCGTGAACTGAAAACTGGATCCATGTAACCAGTCCACTAACCCAGCCCGATGCAATACTCGGCTCAAACCATTGGGCCATGTAATCCAACTAATTGAGCCCAAACCCATTAGCCCAATGTTATAACCCAGCCCAAGCCTAATTTAGGTCCAAATTCATGAATCCATTTACCCAGGCCCAATTCCTTAACCTTAACTCAAGCTCAATCTTTAAACTTGGCCCAACCATTGGCCCTTTAACCTAACCTGGTTCATCCCTTCAAGCCCAAAACTGGCATTGACCCAACCCGTATGACCGTTAATTTCCAATCAACGCTGACCGTTAACCGTTGACCCATTAACATTGACTTTTGTTGACTTTTTTGGGTTTTCTCTGGGACACCTCATAGGCTAATTTTGATATCTTGAATCCATTTTTTACATCCGTTTTCCCAAATTAAATTGTTTGAATATAGTTTTATTAATTGGACCCTTTATGTGCTTAGGTGCATTTATTGGGGAGTTCCCTTCTTCGCTAGGTTGCGTGGCTTTTCGACGGTGAAGTATATGTGAGTGGACCCCTTCTAACATGCATGTTTTAATAGTAGAAATGCATACTTGAAAATCATGATTTAATGGTTACATTTTATAAGTAAATTAGATTTACACTTATGCTATATCATCCTTTACTGCGAATATTTTGGAATACCATATTTTACCAAATTTATCTTCTTTGTAGTATATATGATGGATGACTATATACTATTTATGAACATGTTTTTACACACATCCTTATAGTAGATATGATTGATGACTATATGCTATGAAGATGTTTTTGAGATATATGTACCTATGTTTGGAAATAGTATATTCAATGTTTTGTGCTCATCTAATGGTCACTATTTTGTCTACGGGCAATGATACTTATATTGACCTTCGAGTTGGGTGTTGTAAGAGCATGCGGGCGATGATATTTATATTGACCTTCAGGTTGAGTGTTGTAGGAGCCTACGGGCCATTGATACCTTTGAAGGAAGTGTTCTAAGGAAGAGTTCTATATGCCTTCGGACGATATTGATACCACTAGTTAGCATACTATATACGATTATATTTTATGAAAGTTTGTATAGCATGCTAGGGTTTCGAAAAACCTATTACATATTATGTTGTTGAGTTTTCATAAAACTTTAGGGGTTAGTATGTTGATAACTGTTTCAGTATATACATATATATCAACTTAGTCCACTCATGTTTGTTTTGCGCCCTCTCAGGACTTAGAATCGAGGCATACAATCTCAGCGTCAAGGCACTTCCACATCAACATTTTCGAGTCCTTTCAATGTAGGACCCACTCCTTGTTCATTCAAATTTATTTTATTTCTCTTTAGTGTTCTAATGTAGTCGTATGCTCTGAACATATTCCTAATCGCATAATCATTGTATTTAAATTTATAAGTATTGTCTATATTTATTATTTCTCATACATTCTAATATGGCTTCGTCACTTTCAGGTGTTGGTCAGCACATGCCTACCCTGGTGTTTGGGAGAATATCAGGGTCGGGTGTGTTACGTATGACATGTTCTTTTTGCATATTTGCGTAGTACGCAATGAAACAAATGCATAAGCGTAAACGAAATTGAATTTGGAGTTATGATGAAGATTTTACAAACTACGGAGTGTGATGGGCATTTTGGTAAATTCAAATTACAGGATATATTTTTCTATATTTTCATTAGTGATTTTGAGTTGTGTGCCAAGTGGGGCCCACATCCCATTTCTCCTTTTCTTCCTTGTTTCCCACCTTCTAGGTCTCTCTCTTATTAGTCACTTTCCTTCTCTCCTTCTCTCTCTTCACACTCTATCTTTCTCTTAACTTTATCTCCCCCTTTCTCTTCACAAACGCAGAGATCACACTACACCCTCTCACTGGAATGGCGAGCACCACCATCAGGACCAATCATGGACCACTGTCGACCACCATGATTCTTTCTCTATCATCCCTTACCTTTCCCTCTCGGCCCTTTCTTCCCTCAAGACTCTCATTCTCTCTCTCACTCTTAACTTTCCCTCTCTCTGTGAAACTCGCCAGACCACCACCACCACTCTCTACGATAAACTTCATCGCCACCATCGTCGCCTTCTTCCTTATCTCGAACTCGGACCAAAACCGTAAAACCCCAACAGTGACGGAGGTCACTATACTGTGTTCCTCCGACAAACCAACGACAAATTTTCAATGATTCCAACTAAGGTAAGCTTTGAAATCGATGACAATCATCTTAAATCATTGTTTTGTAATGATTCTTGGTTTATTTGAGAGAAATGTCAAAGTTTGGTGCATATCAGTTCGGGAGAAACTCTCCCCAGTTTTCCGATGAAAACCTGACCTCTTCAAGCCATTTTTCGATGAGATTCGACCACGACCGAGGAAACCAATGGTACTTTTCAAATCCTTGTTCCTCGATCTTCATTTTGATATATTGGAAGGCTAGGTTTAGTTAAGATTTCGTGTGGTCGGAGCTGGGTAGAATCCCAGTGGTTGCAGCAGCAACCGGCCGGAGAAGAAAGGAAAAAAAAAAAAGGAGACCTTAAACCCAAAACCCGGCCCATACTCTTTAGTCCAAACCTTTGCCAACCGGCCCAAAACTTTAGGCCGTTACCAAACCCAACCCAATTTCAAAATGGATCCTAGAATATTCCTTGTGTTGACTTTTCGAAAATTTCTTATAAACCTTCCTAGGCTAATTTTGACATCCTGAGTTCGTTTTTGACATTCATTTAGTGAAATTTCAAAATTTTAACATAATTGACCACCGAAGCGTCTAAGTTGACTTTTTAGGGTTAACTGTTGACCTTTTTGTTGGCTTTTTACAAAATTTGTCTGAAACCCCTCTTAGCGTAATTCGACGCACTGATTCCGAATCAACCATCTGTTTCTCCAAATTCAAATGTTTTAATTGAGTTTTATTAATAAGTCCTAATATTATGTTTAGGTGCGATTACTATCGAAGACTCCGACTTCCTAGCTCGAACGGATGTGACATCGCAAGTAACTGTGAGTAAGTCTTTACTTTTAAATAGTATATATTATTTAGTTTCCATTTATATATTGAAACCTGGGCAAGGGAAAGAATGTGGATGTCTAGCTTGTATTCCCTTTCGTTCAGCCCCACAACAAACAAGGGAGCATACTTCCTGGAAGCAGAGGATAACCAATAACCTTCTTTGCATCTCCCTAGAAGCAGAGATGATAACCTGCTATTTTCAAAAATCGAAGCAAAGTATTGGTCAATGAATACAATCAGAAAACTAATGAAAAGAGAGTACCCAAAACATCTAATTTTGATATGTAAGCTCTCATCAAACGAACCTTAAAAAAGCACGTCAACCACAACAATATCAAATTACATAGGATTACTTTTGAGCAGACCACTTGAACTTGAAGTCAAACAACAATACTAGAAAGCAATGGAACGTAACAAAAATGTGGAAATAGTAATTAAAATTACTATAGACTAATGCAGGTGACCAAAGTGTACGTCCAAAAGCTAGTTGATTTTTCTCCTAAAAATTGAAAAAATCAAGAATGACAATCTTAGCATATGAAAGTATTTTCCTTAAAGAATGACATTATTAGCAATGAAAGTATTTGTTGACATTATTAGCAATGAAAGTATTTGTTGCCAACGGGGATTGAAAAAACCTCACCCGTCACCCAAAAAACATAAACAAATTTCTTCAAGAGAGCAAAGAAATACCCATCTCAAAATATAAGAACTTACAGCACAATATCATTCTCCAGGAAACACAAATTTGGATGAAAAAAATTCCCAAATTGATGAACCCTTTCTCCAGAAAACGAAATTTTGAAATATGAAAATTCCCAACTCGTTCAACCCATGTTCCAGATGTGTTCATGCCTGCATATTTTATGAAGAGAGCAACGTGCAATCGCAAAGAAAACAAAAACATAAATTGAAGATTGCAACGTGACATAAGGAGGGTATTTGGGATTGAAATCATCACCTTTTCCTTTCTTTTTTTGTTGCAAAAGTGATGAAATCGCTCAATCTTTTGCTCACCTTGACCTGCAGGATTTAAAAAAGTAAGATCTAAAAGAAAAAGAGAGTGTTGAGAGAGTTCTCCGAAACGTGAAGCTCGACCTTGGTTCTTCTTCGAACTAGTATTATATTGTTCATCTGTTTAACAAGAAATTGAGGTTTTGAAAAATTAAATATGTTAAACTTCCCAAACCTCTTTGTGCCCACCTTGCCTTTCAAGTTCATCTTTTGTTGAAGTTATCTATGTATGGATGAGTACTTGAGGTCAAGCTGTAAGAATTGGATCATAATATGCTAATAAGAGGAGTTAGAAAATCCTCATATGAGTGTTACAATGGCATGTGTGAGGAATATGCAAATCCCTACTTGGAATGAGTCATTTACAAATCACTTTTACATGTCTTAAAATGCTCATATGGTAAATTTTCTGATCCTTCTTGTCAATATTTTGTTATCCATTCCTTACTGGCAAGCTTGATCTCAATCTCTTGGAACTTAGAATCCCACACCCAAACATAACCTAAAGTAAAGACATGATATTAGCTTTCTCTCGTTGTGAGAGACTTTCTTTCCTTTTGAGAGACCTCTGTGTGATTTTTCCAGATCTGAAAAATCCTTCAGCCGCCGACCCTCGCCGTGGTTAGGGCCGGTGGCAGCCCCTTTCCGTTTCGTTTATGCTTTAATTTTGTTTATGGTTTTTCCTCTCTCAGTTTCAGTGGTAGCCCATGTTCTCTGACTTAATTTTCTTTGTCCCAAAACCCTGAGCTCTACATCGAAAAGCCCTCAATTCTTGCCTTTCTTTTTACTTTTCCCTACTGTTTTCTCACCTCCCTGTTTACATTCAATTCATCTTCTAACTCTACAGTTCATTCAATTCATCGTCTATTTCCACCGCATTTCACGGTTTTACTAAAATGTGTGAAGAGTTCCCGCGTCTCGAGTGTTCACACCACCACTTTCCTTGTGTGTGCCTATTTTGGCATTGTTGTTTGTGGGATGTTTATTCCCATAGGTTTTCTACACTTTGTTGTTCGGATTTGTGTGCTGCTTGATCGAGGATGATAGAGCTTTTTCCTTGTTCGTTTCTGGGGCCTTCCGTGCTTGGATTTCAAGTGTCTTTGGGGTGCTGGTTCATGCGGAGTAGATGATGCTACGGCGGCGGCGGCAAAGATAGTTGGCTGCTAGGGTTTTTCACTTTGTGTTTTTACGTTTGGGCTCCAAACCTTGTGTTGAGCTATTTGTTTCTACTGCTTTGGAGATCCATAGTTTTGCTATATGTTTCATTTTGTAATTGGGCCTTTGTTTATGCATATTTTCTATGTTGGTGATTAATTTTACCTTCCAAAAAAAAAATTAAGACGTAAAATCGAGCAGCTCTCCTAGGTACTGTTTGGTATGTGGAACGGCATAAGTTTTGGGTGATGTTCCACCTCCGTGGAACACAAATTTATAACATTTTAAGATAAAAATACCCCTTGTCTTTTTCAATATTTACACCATCTAAATCATACAACAAACCTTAACTATCATCTTCTCTTCTCTGCCGCTATGAACTTCTTCAGCTCTACATCTCCCCTTCGCAACCTTCCTCCTCATCCTCTTCCGTATAGCCTCTCTGTGAACTTCAACTCTGCATCTCAATTCCAAGTTCGATTTGATTGTGATTGTGTAGTCTCTCAGTCTCTGTTTCTTTGTATTTTGTAGTGCTTCGATCTGCCCAATATGGCATCTACAACTGCAAATAAAAAAATTGCTTCCAAAAGGTCCTTCAATTAATTTTGATGTAAATTTGAAGTGGCATTATTATTCTTTTCTAATTTTCTTGTTTCGATTTCATTAACACCCAGTTCCTAGTTCTGCTAAATTTTTTTGTATTCTGTAGTGCTTCGATTTCTTTGTATTCTTTTCTGATTTACTTGTTTCGATTTCTTTGTATTTTGTAGTGCATCGATCTGCCCAATACAACATTTGCAACCAAAGATCCACCTTTGTTTGTCTGCTTCCACTCCTCCTATTGAGCTTGTTTTGATTTCTTTGTCTTTTGGTTTTGTTCTCTGTCATGCGCACCAAATGCAGAACAGAACAACTCTCCCGTTTTGTCATGCGCATACCAAAAAAGTTCCACCCACAAGCATAGGGTCAAAAATTACACATTCAGAAGAACCTCTGTCAAATCTTTGAAGACTAATACACTGCCAAAGCTCTCTTCGAAGAACGCACAACCAAAGCCAAAGCTTTCTTTCGACCAAAGCTGAAGCATTCCCTTGAAAAATCAACAAGCTCTTGTGCAGATTCCTTCAAGACTTTGTTGCAAGCTCAAAACTTGTAACGGCATTCGATTCAAGATCAAGTTGCCAAGACCCTTGAATCAACAAAATTCTACATCAACACTCATTTTGCCGCAACCCTAAACCTGAGGTGAAGACTGTCCACACATTGTTTCAAGCTCAAAACTTGAAGCAATCGTTCAATAGTTCGTCTGATATTAAGTCATCGCGACCCTTGGATCAACAATCAACGCATCTACATCAAATTTGAAGACTCAGTCAGAAGAAAATTGTAAACAGAGATTGTAATCTTACAAATTTATCAATACAAATCTACTTTATACACGTGTTCTCGTTTCATTTGATACATAATTTTCGTGTTTACAAATTTGGCATGCCTAATAAGATTTCTCTGCCTCTCATCTCTGTCTTCAAATACACAAGAAACATACATGGCATCAAGAAAGGATCAAGTTATTCTCGCTACTAACACGAACAACAAGGGCATCTTTGCCGCAAGTGGTGGCACTTTGGGTGTCACAACCCGAAGTAAGGCAAGAACTCTCTCTGTCGTGCCTTCCACCCCTCCATCAACTCTGCTGAATGAGCAAAAGCACCCAAGGCACGAACCTCTGATCACCCTGGCCTCATTAAGGCACCAAGAAAAGAAAGTTCGATGAGGTACTATGAGTCTTTGACTTCTGACGCCGACTCAAGTAGCTTATGTCCCGTAACCGTGCAAGTCATAACTAAAGGCGCAACTTCCATCGATGAGTAGCTGGCTCAAATGAGTGAAGCAATTACAAGGCTGACAAGGACCATGGAGGAGAATGACTTACAAATTGCTACGCTCATCAACCGTCTAGAGGTGCAGCACGTAGAGAAAACTGACCCGAAGGTTGATCCACCAAAGGAGGAAACTGATGAAAAGGAAGAGCCTCTGGTGGAGAAAGCGGAGGAAAAGCTGAACCAAGCAACAACGCTCATGGGATCCCTCTCTATCCAGCATATGCAGGAAATGATCACTAGCACCATCAAGGCGCAGTACCAAGGAAGCTCGCATGACTCCATGTTGTACTCAAACCCCTACTCCAAGAAGATTGGCTCCTTAAGGATGCCAAAGGGTTATCAGCTGCCAAAGTTCATGTAATTCGATGGAAAGGGCAATTCTAAACAACATATTGCCCATTTCATTGAAACCTGCAACAATGTTGGGGCAGAGGGAAACTACCTCATCAAGCAGTTTGTGTACTCGCTAAAAGGTAACGTTTTTTACTGGTATACTGACCTCGAGCCCGAGTCTATCAACAGCTGGGATCAACTTGAAAGGAAATTCCTTAACCGCTTCTACAGAACTCACCGCACCGTAAGCATGCTAGAGTTGACGAGTACGAAGCAATGAAAGGATGAACATGTTGTCCACTACATCAACATATTGCATTCATTAAGTCTGGATTGCAAGGATCGGCTTTTTGAAACCTCCGCCTTTGAGATGTGCATTCAAGGCATGCATTGGAGGCTACACTACATCCTTAAAGGCATAAATAAAGCCAATGACATTTGAGGAACTGGCGACTCGTTCCCATGACATGGAGCTGAGTATCACCAACCATGGGAAAAAAGAGCTAACCACCGACTTTAAGAATGACAAGGTGTTCACTTCGAAGGTAGACAAGACTAGGAAGAAACCCGCCAATGAAGCTTTTGTTGTCAACACTACATCCATCAAGACCCCTCATATGCCCGTCAAGATCTCCTCCAAGAACAAAGCAATGGAGATTAAAAGAAGTGAGTCTTCTCGCACCCAAGATAGGTAAAAAACACCTTTAGGGAGCTGAAGTAAAAGACGTACCCTTTTTTTTAGACTACTTGTTGGAGAAAAATGTGATCGAGCTACTTGAGTGCAAACGCCCAGAATAGATGAATCGCGTTAATGATCCTAGGTATTGCAAATATCATCATATTGTGAGCCATCCTATTGGCAAGTGCTTCATCCTCAAAGAGCTCATCATGAAAGTGGCACAAAAAAGGCGAATTGAACTTGACCTTGAAAACACAGCCACAACACACATTACTGCAATTGTGTTTGGATCATTCGATCCCATGCCTCTCCAAGTAACGTATGCTTATTCCCGTCTATGCTTAAGCCATATGCACCTTCTACACAACCATCACTGAAGGTAAGTGACCAAAATGCACTTACTAACGATAAAGAGGGGTGGACACTAGTAACCTACAAGAAGACAAGGAAGCCAAGACCACAAGCCGCAAAGCCAAAGGTGGAACAATGAGAAAGCACCATCGTCGCAACAATAGGAAGCCCAAGAGAAACATAAGAGCTGCTAAGCGGACGCATGCTAGGGAACCTATGGAGCAGGAGCCGCTCATTCCCTTCTTTTTGCATGAGTACTTCCTAAAGGATTTTTTTCAATAGTGCACTACCGATGCATGTCACATGGTAGAAATAGAGATAGAAGAGCCCTCAAAAGGCAAAGCTATTGTTGGAGAGGAAAAGAAAAGTCTCACGCCTAAAGAAAGCTTGCCAGCACACTTTAGCATCGAGGAGACACTGTGATTGCCCAAAGAGATGCAAAAAGCACTAGTAGCGGTCTTGGCAAGTCCTGATGACCACGAGGTGCTAGAAAGCAAGGATGAAGGCTTGAAGCTTCGGCCACAAGAATATGCCACATGATGTGCCGCCCATGACACAATCACATTCACTAAAAAAGACTTGCGGCTAGGGTCAAAGCCTCACAACCGTCCTCTCTTCATCTCTGGGTATGTGAGGGAGCACAAAGTCAACCGCATGCTTGTGGATGGAGGTTCGGCCATAAACATCATGCCAAAGTCAACAATGACTACAATCGACATCAAGGTAAATGAATTATCCCGAAGCCGTCTTTTAATCCAAGGTTTTAACTAAGGATGACAAAGAGCGACAAACATGGTCCGAGTCGAAATGACCATTGGCGAACTCAAGTTAAGCATGTTATTCCACGTGATTGACTCGAGAACTTCCTACATCTTGCTCTTAGGAAGGCCTTGGATCCAAGAGAATAGAGTGGTGTTGTCCACCCTCCACTAATGCTTAAATTTCTACCGAGAAAAGGCGAAGGTGATACAAAGCGACACCAAGCCATTCACCGAAGGCAAATCACACTTTGCAGACGCCAAGTTCTACATGGATGAAGAAATGGTACCTGAAGCTCTTCCAGAAGAGATCAAGTCCACAAGCAAAGCGGCACCCAAAAAGAATGAATAGCAAGCTATGCCCAAAGAACAAGAAAAGAAAGTCGTGCCATCTTCAAGCAAAGACGACGATGAGCCTGCTAAGCCCACAACAACCAAAGGGAGTGACACCCTCAAAAGGGTCAAACACATCAGTCTTCCGATAGATCCTAATGTCGAGAAAAAAGAATAGGCAATCCCCATTCAAAATTGAAGCAAGCAAAACCATCACATAGCTACACAAAGACGATGTAAAGTTGCTCAAGATAAATGCAGTGTTACCTCTGACACAGCTAGGCAACATTAAAGTTTCAAAACCACCACAAGGTTTTGTAAAACCCTTGCCAAAGGGGGTAGAACCAAGCTTTCTTCCAACCAAGAAGTCCGAAGAATGTTTCAACCCAAACGCCTACAAATTCGTGTCCAAGGTTGGGTACGATTTCGCCTTCTATTCAAATCTTGGAAAGAATAATGCAAACACCGTCAACAACAAAGAACGTGACTTCATCGAGACTCAAAAGAAGTTGAAGTGGCATGGTTACGAAGTTGACAACAACAAAGCTGGACTTGGCTTCACACCAAAAACACCTGTGAAGATCTCAAGAAAAGCGAAGAACATTAGCGCTTAACACATCAACGTGAGCATTGAACAAAATCAAGAGAAGCCTAAACCCGCCCCTCGAACATCAGTCTTCGATTAACTAAACCCTTCAAAACCTAGGGTTTAGCACTTGATCGTATTAGTGGACAAGACCAAACCTCTGTCTTTAAAAGTTTTAACACACCAACACCCCAAAGCTCTATTTTCGAAAGGTTGTCAAAACCCAAGAAACAAAGCAACATGTCTAGTTCTCCTCCATGACAATCGACCTTGAAGAAACCAATGAACCTTCTAGAAAAATGAAGACAACGCCGAAGGAAGAAAAGTTCGATGATCTAGCAGAAAAAGACGATGTTCGAAGCTCGATTCCTTCAAGGATGAAATGCAAAGCAACCTTGGAGGTGGACACAAAAGGACCACTGAAGTAAAAAGGTTTACCATTATCCACACCAGCCAATCTTCATGCCAACAAGCATAAGGGGACGACACTGAAGAGAAGGTCTAAGACGTCTTCCACATCACGATCCAAGATGAAGAAGACGAAGTCCCTAAGAAAGATGTCACTGTTATGCCACCTCAACTCGAAGGCGGGGGGCAAACCATGGTTGATGGTCTCAAAGAGCTCAACTTAGGCACAAGCGAATAACCAAAGCCTATCATTGTAAGTGCACTGCTAAGTATGGTCAAGGTCGAAGAGTACTACCAACTGCTATTGGAGTACAAAGATGTCTTTGTTTGGACCTATAAGAAAGTTGCCCGGGCTTGACCCTATCATCGTCGTGCATCGTCTTGCAGTCAAGCCTGGAACACGATCAATCAAGCAAACTCAAATACGCTATCAATCCGAGCACATCCCACAAAAATTGAGGCCGAGATTGACAAGCTAATCAAAACAGGCTTCATCCGAGAAGTGCAATACCCTAAGTTACGTAGACTTCTGAGATCTCAACGATGTTTACCTGAATAATGACTTTCCCTTGCCAATCATCGAAATCATGGTGCACGCAACCACTTCCCACGAGGCGCTGTCATTCATGGATGGCTCATCTGGATACAATCAAATTCGTATGGCTCCCAAAGATGAGAAATTAACAGCCTTCTGCACTCCAAAAGGTATCTACTACTACAAGGTAATGCCTTTTGGTCTAAAAAACGTTGGCGCTACACATCAGCGCGCAATGCAAAAAATCTTCAATGACATTCTACATAAAAATGTAGAATGTTACGTAAACGACGTGGTTGTCAAGACTAAGAAGAGATCTAATCACTTAAATGACTTATAGATAGTGTTCGACAAACTACGACACTGCAGCCTCAAAATGAACCCGTTGAAGTGTGCATTTAGCGTTACTTCTGGGAAGTTCCTCGGCTTCATTATCAAGCATCGTGGCATTAAAGTGGACCAATCAAATATTAAGGCCATTCAAAGCATGCCCGAATCAAGACCCATCTTTGGCAAACTGGCACGTCTGCATATCCATCGAAGAACATCGTCCATGTTAGGAAGATGTTAACATATAATACCTCCTCGTCAGGCAGGTCGCCTGAGATTTTCCAATCGGCTGGGATTGGATGGTTGGCAAAGAAGTCTGTTAGCGCTTGTCCCTTGACGACTTTAGCTGGAATGTAGATAATCTTGTATTGATTAAGAAGTAATGCCTATTTCGCTAGTCACCCTGTCAAAATTGGCTTGGACATGACGTATTTGTCTGGATCAGCTTTGGCAACCAAGTGGATGGTGTAAGCATGCATGTAATGTCTAAGTTTTTAGAAGCCAAAGACTAAGGTAAGGCACATCTTCTCGATTGATGAGTAGTTGAGCTCGACACCAGTGAGGGTTCTACTTAGGTAGTAAAGTGGTCTTTCCTTTTGGTCTTCATTTTCTTATGCCAATAGTGCTCTAATGGAACCTTCTTGTGCAACAATGTATAGGATGAACGGTTTTTTAGGCACGGGTACTCCTAAGATAGTTGGGCTTGCCAGGGATCGCTTTATGCTCTCGAAGGCATTGTGGAAGATGTCATCCCACATGAATGGGAGCGTCATTCATCATGAGTCAACTTATGGGTTGACAGTGTCTAGTGAGGTTGGAGATGAAGCGTCTAATGAAAGCCAGCCGTCCTTGTAGGCATTTTAAGTGGTGTAAATCCTGCTAGTCGTTGAAATGCTACTAGATGATACAAATGTCATCTCAATACTTCCAATCGACACTAAAGAGTGGACACAACCGCTGATCGACTACTTGGAGCATAGAAAGCTTCCAGACGATCCTAAACACCGCTCTGAGATATGTCAACGGGCACCTCGCTTCCTCTACTACAAAGGAACACTTTACCGACACTCTTTCAAATGAGTACTTCTAAAATGCTTAGGTGAGGAAAAAACTAATCAAGCCATGGAAGAAGCACACACAGGCGTATATGGAGCGCATCAGTCTGGACCAATGTGCACTTCCAGCTTAAAATGATGGGCTACTATCGGCCAAGTATGGTGAAAGATTACCTAGAACATGCCAAAAGGTGCCAAGCCTGCCAATTCCATGCCAACTTCATACATCAACCACTTGAGCCATTACACCTTACGGTTGCTTCATAGCTATTTGATGCATGTGGATTGGACGTCGTAGGACCAATCACACCAAAGTCGCCTGCCGAATAAGCCTACACCCTAGCTACAACTGAATACTTCTCCAAGTAGGTTGAAGTCGTACCCCTAAGAGAAGTCAAGAAGGAAACTGTCATCCATTTCAATAAAAAACATATCATCCATCGATATGGTGTGCCTTGCTAAATCATCATTGACAACAGAAAACAGTTCTCCAACCGACTCATGCACGAGCTCTATGAGAAATACAAGTTTAAGCAGCACAAGTCTTCCATGTATCATGCTCCAGCCAACGGTGTGCAACCTCCTAAAGAAGGTAATCGGCCGAACAAATAAATACTGGCACGAAAGAATAAGTGAAGCATTTTGGGCATATAGGATGACACATAAAACTCCTACCCAAGCTATGCCTTATTCTCTCGTATATGGCATGGAAGATGTTTTGCCACTCGAAAGTCAAGTCCCCTCACTAAGGATGGCTATATAAGAAGGCTTGATTGAAGAGGAAAACACAAAGCTACCACTTTAAGAGTTAGAAGAACTTGAAAAAAATGAGGCTCGAAGCTCAAGAACACTTGGAATGCTACCAAGCACGACTATCCAAGACATTCAACAAGAAGGTATGCCCAAGGTCTTTCCAAACTGGAGATCTTATCTTGGCATTACGAAGGCTTATCATCATAACTCACAAAATAAAAAGCAAATTCACATCAAAATGGGACAGACCTTATGTAATATAAGAAGTCTACACCAATGATGTCTACCTAATCATGGCAGAAGACGGCTTGAAGATTGGCCCCATCAATGGCAGATTCTTGAAACACTACTACCCCCCTTAAACAAACATCCAATGCTCTTTGCCAGCACAAGCCTAAACTGCACACAGCAACAATGCTTCTCGCCTGCATAAGCCTAAACTGCACATGACAACATTGCTCTTTGTCTGCACGAGTTTAAAAGGCAACACCCAATGCTCCTTGTTCTCACGAGCTTCAAAAGCGACACCCAACGCTCTTGGCCCATAAAAGCATAAACTATGTATGGCAAAATTACCATCAAAACAATCCATCACTCATTTGAACTACGTCATAACTTGATCCCTCATCAACCGAGGGTACGTAGGCAACTTG
The DNA here is from genome assembly GCF_042453785.1 of Malus domestica. Classification (NCBI taxonomy): domain Eukaryota; kingdom Viridiplantae; phylum Streptophyta; class Magnoliopsida; order Rosales; family Rosaceae; genus Malus; species Malus domestica. The sequence continues at coordinate 15,760,711 of NC_091676.1, read as the reverse complement.
AAGCTTAAAAAATTCAAGTACAGTCACACCATCACCAAAAATACAAACATTTTGAATAATAATTTATTTCTTTAAAAGAAAAATTCGGCTACAAAGCGGTATTACAAAATAAGCAAAAACAAAAATGGCTTCTCCAGTAGTCGACAAGGTGTTATTCCAAGTCGCAGTTCCGCTATAAACGTGATCACTAAGAAGCTCAAACGAAGCAGGTGAATTGTCACGAGCATGGTACAAAGGATTCAAGATAAAAATCCTCGATATACACACCTTCTTCTTCGTATTTGGTTGGCCAAAATCTATCACCTCCCAAGATGCGTCAGAAGACCACGACTTGATGTGCATCGAGTTGTCTTTTGAAGGAATAACAAGTGTTTTAGGGCCAATCAACAGCACACAAAGCTTCAATGTCGTTCCCCTATCTTGCGAATCGCCTTCCTTCGCAAGAATGGTGATGGTATTGCTCGTAAAGCACTTAAAAAATACCATGGCTGCAACAAAACAAACAAGGCAACATAAGCACAAGGTGGGATGACAAGAAAAAAAAACAAAGAAGAAAAAAATTGCTTCGCTAAAGCGAAAGACATGCGAGACAAACCTCGTAGGCGTGGAAGCATGACGATGACAAAATCACAACGATGAAAAGAAATCACCCACAAAAGCTTGAAGAGCACGGCAAAGAGGGCAGTTACAAGAGGGTCATTCAACGCACGTTATAGTATCAAAGAAAACCAAAATGCTATGCAATTGCACTACACAAACCTGCAGCGATTACGTAAGTAATTTCTTGCACTTCACGGCAAATAGGGCAGCTACAAGATGGTCCTTCAACGCACACTACAGTAGAAAAGAAACCAAAATGATGCATAATCGCACTACGTAACCCCGCAGTGATTATACGCAAGCAGTTTCTTGCACTGCACGTCAACATCACCACCGAGGGAAAACTGTGACCAAAAGGCACAACACAGCGCGAACCTGCTGCAGTTTTTTGCACAGCACCACAAGGTAAAAAGTGACGCACTGCAACAAGCTCCAAGCAGCAGCCCACGACAAGCATAGCAGCAAAAACCCAAGGCAAAGCAAGCACACGGAAAAGGTAGGAATTGTGGAAAAATACACACCCAATTGTCCTATAAATAGGGGTCAATTGCTTCCTAATGCCATAAGGGAAATACATACCCAAATAGCAAAAGGAAAATCAAAACAAGGAAGCACATTCCAACCAAAAGAAGGAAGCAAAAAATGGCAAGTTTCAGCCAATTTGCGCAAGCATGACGTTTTTTGTGATAATTCGACTTTCTAAAGGAATTTTGATGCAAGGCCAATTATAGAAGGAAGCTAAAAGGCTGATGATTGTTGTGTCAAAGTTTCATAACTTTTCCTAAAGTCAAAAGTTCCAGTTTTCAAAGTTAATCCTGTAGAAGTTGTTTTCCCGTCAGAATTACGTAGGTGTAGGAAAATGACGAGTTGAAGGCTTTCTCGATTTTTCCTAGTGGTGTGCGATATATGCCTGAAATGATAAGAGATAAAGCTACGTTTTCCATATTTTTACAGAATTTTCCAGAAGAGAAATCGACCTCAAACTTGGCATGAAAATCAGATGACATGTTTCCCAAACCAACAAGGAAAATACATGTTGTTTTTGCAACAAAAATCAGCAAAGAGAAGAAAAGGAAACAAAAAATAACTAAATAAGGAAAGGGCTTCAAAATTTCCAAAACAACAAAGGAAAGAACCCCTCCTTGCCGTGGAAAACAAAAGGGGAGAGGAAAAACACCCTCCTTGCTTTGGAAAAAAAGAAAGGGAAAGGAAAAAATGCACATCCTACTTGCCCAAGGGCAAACATTAAATCTTTCTAAAACCTTGAAGGAAATCACCAAATCACCAAATCTTTCCAACACTTTGAAGGAAATCACCCTCATTACCAAAATTAAAGGTGGTTCCTACCTAAGAAAGGAAAAACATTTTTCCCACAACTACAAGGAAAAAGTCCAAGTCTCAAAATACACCAAATGTATTTTGTCAAAAAATTATGGAAAATCAATACACATAATAAGTATGTGCCGATTTATCCATTTTCAAATTTTCTTTCAAGATCAAGCATCTATGGCCCTGGAAGAAAAAACTTCATTTCTTTCAAGATAAAGCCTCTACGGTCCTTGAAGAAAAATTTCATTTCTTTCAAAATCAAGCTTTTATGGCCCTTAAAGAAAAGTTTCGTTTAAGATCAAGCTTCTACGGCCATTGAAGAAAAATTTCATTTATTCAAGATCAAGCATCTACGGTCTTGGAAGAAATGTTTCGTTCAAGAAATACGCCTTAACGGCCCTTGACAAAATTCATCATTTCAATTCAAGAAATATGTCTCTACGACCCTTGAAAAACAAAACTAATTCAAGATTAAGTCTCGACGACCCTTGAGTTAGAACATTCACATTGCAAGACTTCAAAACACGTCTCTTACATGTGACAAGCACATGCCTACAACGTGCCCTGAAGTGAGCATTTGTAGACACGTAAATTTCGTTGCATACAAATGATGCATCATAAAACTCCACGTGGCATATGACTCGTCACAAACGGACAAGCCATCAATGACATGTGGCATAAATCAAGCAAGGGAAGTATAAAACATTCCCAAAATTTGGCTCAAGGGAGAAGACTCCCTTAAATTAGGCAAAAGGGTCTAAAGTGATCCTAAAACTGGAAAGAAAGCTAAGGCATCTTCACAAAACAAGTAAGAATTGAAGATTGTTCACAAAATGGTAATAAAGCCTATAAATTTCAGCCAAGGAGTAAAGGTGGCTAAAATTAAGACACAAAATATGCCTAAATTATCCCATGGACGAATCAAGACACAAATCGAAGCTAAATTCATACAAAGGCAAGCTTTGAGAAGTCTATAAATACAAGTTCCTCCCACAAGCATAGGGTCGAAAATTACACATTCAGAAGAACCTCTGCCAAATCTTTGAAGACTAATACGCTGCCAAAGCTCTCTTCGAAGAACGCACAACCAAAGCCAAAGCTTTCTTTTGACCAAAGCCGAAGCATTACCTTGAAGAATCAACAAGCATTCGTGCCGATTCCTTCAAGACTTTGTTGCAAGCTCAAAACTTGTAACAGTGTTCGATTCATGATCAAGTCACCAAAACCCTTAAATCAACGAAATTCTACATCAATACTCCCTTTGCTGCAACCCTAAACCTGAGGTGAAGACTATCCACGCATTGTTTCAAGCTCAAAACTTGAAGCAATTGTTTAATCGTTCATCCGAGATCAAGTCATCGCGACCCTTGGATCAACAACCTACGCATTTACATCAAATTTGAAGACTAGATCAGAGGAAAATTGTAAACATAGATTGTAATCCTACAAATTCATCAATACAAATCTACTTTGTACATGTGTTCTCGTTTCATTCGATACAAAATTTTCGTGTTTACAGCTCCCTCTCCCTTTTTCATATGCGAAAAGAAAAAACAAAAAACTCAAGCTGAGAGAAGGTGAGTGAATGATGGAGAGAGATTTATATAGGAAGGGAATATGGAGGAGAGAGACGGTGGGGGAAGAAAGCAGAAGGTTTCACGTGAGATTTTTTTTTAATTTATTAATTTTGCAGAATTATTGCATTTCGGTTTAACAAGAATTATTTAAATTCATAGGTTAATCTACCATAAAATTAATCTGGAAGACCATATGAAAAACGACCTCACATGTTTTCAAAATAAAGACCTTAAGAGAACAGTTTTGCGACGTATAAACATATACATAAAGAGATAGGGTTAATATTAATGCCAAAATGGGGCTCGGCCTAGAAATTACAACCCTATTGGCATTTATGTGGCCCAAAGATGAAATTAGCCCACTTTTGGAGAGCGGCCCACCACGTTTAACCATCTTATTTCATGTGCTTAAATAGCTAAATTTATGCTAGGGAGTTTGTAATTGTTTGGTACCCAACTGGAGAAATAATTTCTAGTTTTCAAAATTAATAAATTTTTTTTTCAATTTAAAAAAAATGAAGTTAATTAAATTATGAAGTAATTATTAGTTTCAAAATAAACAATTGAATCCAAAAATGAAACCAAACATGTTAATATTTTAATCATAATGCTTAAAAAGTTTAAAAGCTTGTTAGGGCGCAAACTAACATAAAAATTTATGTGAATGTATGGACCATAGTTGAAGAAAACAAAAAATTTATATAGTTTATTAACTGATAACATCGTGAAGCTTAGCCTAGATTATTATTATCTCATTGTGAGGCTTAATCCACTCTCCTACCTTTTTAGTGTAGTTAATATTGTTTGTTAAGAAAAAAGATAACAAAATACAAAATTATTTATCGACTCAAGTTTCACAAAATATGATAATAACAATATTGGTACCATGGAAAAATTGGTTCAGTAATTAAACCCCATGCATGAACCAAAATGTGAATGTTTAACTAAATAAGAATTGCAACCATTTAGTACTACAGTTTAGTAGTAAGTGAGCGGTCTTAAGTTTGATTTTCGTCAAAGATGAGATGAATTCAAAATAAATTAGGAAACTGTTATTAGCACTCTAAAAATCTCATTCTACACTCCTCATAAGTGTAATTTTCCTTCTAATTATAGAAAGTTTAGAGTGTAAAATGAAATTTTTTTTAGTGCGAATAACAATTCTCTTAAATTATTATGGTAGTCATTATGAGGATTTAGCTCACTCCCACAACCCTTAGACAAGGTTTGGTTGGCAGAAAGAGACATGAGAAAGGGAAATCACTTCATTTCCCATGTTTCGCAAGTCCATGTCGAAAAACTGTAATTAATGATGGAAAATATGGGGGAAAAGAAAATCCTCACCACCGTGGAGAGATTTTTCAACTATTTATATCATGACATTTTTTATGTTTCAGGCCATGCTCCGACAAATTGAAAAATTTCTCCACCCTATGAGTCCTCCTTCCCATATTTTTTTGACATTATTGCAACCAATTAACATTAATTGCAAATTTTTAGTACAATAATACCTTTATATAATATTAAAAACTCAATTATATTGATAATATATATTTTTTCGATAATATCTCTTCATACCAAAATTTTATTTTCTTACTTTATCCTCCTCATTAAACTAAAACACTGAATTGTCCCTCTCTTCCCTATTTCATTCCCAACTTCACCAATCATGGCAATGGAAAAATGCATTTCTTATATCCTAGGAAAAGTCATGGGAAATTATTTAGAATAAATTCTTTTCTGCTTACCAAACGTAACCTTAGCGCATATAATATCGAATATATTACGAAAGAAAAACTACATAAAATTGCAAATCATTACCTTGCTTTTTGTTACATGACTCGGTATTAAGAAACTCACTATGTCAATGCAATAAGAAATTATGAGTTATTAATTTGGATGTGTCGTATTATAAAACATATATTTGATCAACGACTATTTAGTCGCTCTTACAAGAACGATAGCATTTTCTCCCCGTAAAATTACTTTACCCTTTTGTCCACAATACGTAAGCTTTGGGATCTTGAGATTTGAGGACAATATAATTATGTTTTTTTTTATATCTCATTTTATAGTAATAGCATGAATGAACTTGTCGTGTACCACTACCACACTTAAATGAATAGTTTAGTAAATAAAATAATTGAATTATTGCTTACTTGAGGTACAAATAAGTGGAAAGAGATCCTCTCTGGATCTCTCTCCAAAACCAGAGATCAAGTGATTCGAACTTTAAAAATTTGATCCAACGGTAAAAAATTATTATAATTTTTAAAAGTTTTTACTAATTTCTTTGTTTTTAACCATTAAATCAAATTTCAAATATCCGGATCACTTGATCCCTAGGCTTCGGAGGGAAAGACGCGGAAATGATCTATTTCCAAATAATCCAAATTCCAATAGAATATTGTTTGAAAAATGTAATGTGCTTTTCTTAAAGAATTGTTCCATGTATTTAAGCAAATTAAAGAGAAGATAAAGGGGCCTTCTCTCGAAATAGAATTTTTTTTTTCTCATTTTAATTCGACTCATTTTCTCTCTTTCTCTCACAATTTATTCTTTGTCTTTAAAAAAAAATAAATCAATGCAAAATATTAATCTGTCTTAATCATATTCATTTAAATAGGATGAAAAGAAAAAGAAGGGAGATTAGAAGGTGAAGAGATAATCTTGCTATTTAAAACTCAGAACTCGCACACAAGGACAATGGGAAGAGAGAACTAGAACCTTAGACTGGATTTTTATAAAAATTAAATTTAAAAAGCAAAAGTTAAATTAAAATAAACAATTCGTGAAAAAAAATCACCGTATGATCATTGATGCTACATGCTTTGTCCCACTTTGTGGACCTTTCTTATGCATTTTTGTCTTAAAACACTGCACCGCCAAAAAGTTTAAAGCCAGATAAACGCCACAAAGAAAGTGGCTCTACCATGGTAGTAGAAAAGAATTTGTTCTTGCAACATGACGTGGATTTGAATTCTCTCGATTTCCTAATTTAATATCTAATTTAATAAATCTATTGTGTGATAAAAAAAATAAACTTAACATAAAGTTTCGTCTTCTCAAATTTTATTTTTTATTTTTCAATTTAGGGTTTGTGGTCCTATATGACTAGCTCATGAGAGATTCTTTCTTACAATTAACGTACAATCTTAAAATTTTCACATGTTCAGTATATGTTTGTTAAGTGTTTTAACAAAGAAGTTAATTGTTAAATAAACGCATGTCACATAAATAACTAGCGACAAACACAATCTCTGTGTTTAATAATTTTTCAATATATATTGTGTCATACATATAACTTATAAGGTTGTTTATATGAGCACCGTAGTCTAAGTTTGCCTTTACATATTATAGTATTTGCATTCCTGCTTGAATTTTTAATACGCATTTTATAGAACAAAATAAACAAAGTGCTATATAGTGTTACTTCTTAGCTGTTAGCAAATATTCATAAACAAATACCCCTCACTAATTTTTTATGAAATACTCATTAATTAATGTGCTGAGTTCAACAAGAAGGGAAATTGGATCCCATCCGGATCTAGGATCCCCACGTTTTAGTCATTCATCGTGTATCATGCGTTCAGAAATCATTTGATTTTTTTATTTAAAATTAAACACAAATAATATCTAACGAAAACTGACCATAAGGTATACGATAAACGATTAGGATGTTGGAATCCCTAGGATCCCAACAAAATGAATCCGGACACGATCCCTCTCCGCAAGAAGGAACTAGATTTTCCTTTTTACTTCCCCTCTTCAAAATAAAAAGCTATGGAACAACTCTACCCTATTCTTTTTCTCCTCTCCAGAAGAAATAAGCAATTTTAAAAATTAAAGGCTTAATTGGATTAATAGTTTCCGTGATAATAGAGTAGTCGGAAGATAGTTTCTGTGATGAAAAAAAAAGGAATTGTTATTGGCACTTCAAATTTCTCATTATACACTCCAAACTTTCTATATTTAGAAAGAAAAATACACTTGCGATGAGTGTAGAATAATATTTTTGGAGTGCCAATAACACTTCTCGAAAACAAAATTAGGATTTAAACTCATGTGGTAAAGGATGTTAGGATTTAGGCCCAAGATGAAATTTTTTGTCACCTCTTTGTTGATTGTTAGCACATGAGGCTAAATGGATAAAGTTAGTCTCACTTGTAAGCCGTGCTAACAATTAACGACAAGCTCTGTTTTAGTCTCATATGTGTGACTCACGTACTAATAATTAATGGAGAGTTGACAAAATTTTCAATTTTAATCATAAATCCTAACAAACTTCATCACAGGGGCTTAAATCCTAATCTTTTTACCACTGAAACTATCTTCCGACTACTCTATTACAATAGGAAGTAATAATCCAATTAGGCCAAAATATAAGTAAGAGATGGTGAATGACAAAAAGCTTCATAAAAATTGCACACGATTTTGTAGGACACCCACTGATTTACCAGTTTTAAAAACAAGATAAATGTAATTGAATTTAAAGTAAACTACCTAAATTTTCTCACTTAAATAATACTCACTTTGTTACAAGTCGTAAATTGCTCTACTGGATATATAGGCCCTCTTTTTCTACTCATTATAGTGAATTCCCTTCTGCCTAGTGTAAATTATAATAGTTATCTTGCTAGTAATTAAAAAAATACCACTCACTTTCATATATTCATCCCACTAGCCGTCTCAAAAGTCTTCTGTCGCAAAGTTCCATCTCTTACTCTTCACATTTAGTTAAGGGGGTTGCGTTGGACCTCTAACGCCTAGCAATTGATTCAGGTTTGACCTCTAATCCTCTTGGTGAATTCTTCCTCCCTTTAGTTCCTGTTTGTCTCAAATCAAAACTGTGTTTTTAGATCAACGCTCCTCTCACTATAAACGGGTAGCCAAATTAGCGTCATGTGAAGCCTAACTATGGTGGTTGTGCTGGGTATGGAAATAAAAATGGCACCGTAAACAAGACCTTGACATGTCCAAGGACTAGATGCTGGAATCTAACAGGAGAAAAACAAGTCACTTTCAAAGATAAAGTACTTGCTAAATGTGTTTGGGATATAGAGGGAAACGCTAGTCAAATGTGATATTCCATTGCTAGTTATATCCGAAAAGTTACAAAAAGGGTATTAGGAAAGTCCAAGAGTTTTGTTCCACATCAAAAGGAATCTTGGTGGTGGAAGAAGGATGTACATGAAAATGTTAATGCTAAAAAGCAATGTTGTAAAATCTTATACAAGAATGTAACCAAAGAAACTTATGAGAAGTATAATAGAGTGAAGAATGAGGCAAAGAAAGTTGTGAGAGAAGTGAAGCTAGTGGCTTTTGAACACAAGTATAAGCGATTAGATACCAAAAAAAGGAGAATTCAATATCTATAAACTGGCTAGAGTAAGGGAAAGGAACACAAGAGACTTGAACCAAGTAAAGTGCATCTTGGATGAGAATGGAAATGTTCTAGCTACAGAGAACTTTGTTAAAGATAGATGGAGAGCTTATTTTCATAATTTTTTCAATGAAGCACACGAAAGGGGTACTTCTTTGGGTTAGTTGAGTAATTCGGAATAATGTAGAAGTTACTCCTTCTACTGTCAAATCAGAAAATGGAAAATGGTTGTAGCTTTGAAAAAGATGAAACATAGAAAAGAATTGGGTCCGGACGATATATCGCTTGAAGTGTGAAAGGTATCACAAACATTTTCAATAAGATTTTGAAAATGAAGAAGATGTCAAATGAGTGACGAAAAAGAACTTTAGTGCATATCTACAAGAATAAGAGTGACATACAAAATTGCATGAAGTATAGGGATATTAAAATAATGAGTTATACACTGAAGCTTTAGGAGAAAGTAATTGAGCATAGATTGAGGCAGGAAAAACAGGTCTCAGACACTCAATTCGGGTGCATGCCAAAGCTCGACTATAGAAACAATCTATCTCTTACGAAGATCGATGGAACTATATAAAAATATGCAAAAAGGATTTTCACATGACCTTTCTAGATTTGGAAAAGTGTATGATAAGGACTCAAGAGAAATTCTTTGGAAGACTATAGAAAAGAAAGTTGGACGAGTATCATATATCCAAGCAATAAAGTATATGTATGATGGAGCAAGGACTACATTATGAACTCATGAAGGATAAACTGCGCTTTCCTATAACAATCAGGTTACACCAAGGCTCAGCTTTAAGTTACCATTTTGTATTGGTAATGGACGAGTTAATGGGACATACTTAAGATGATATCCCTTAGTATATGCTTTTCGCATATGATATAATGTTGATAGATGAAACATAAGAGGAAGTAAATGTGAAGCTTAACCTTTGGCGGGAAAAGTTGGAATTTAAAAAGGTCTTTGCCCAAGTAGGTCAAAGACAGAGTATATAGAGTGCAAGTTCAGTAGATGGGGTCTAAATGAGATAGGAGTGAGGATTGAAGATCACGAAGTACCAAAGAGTGAACACTTTCGCTATCTTGGATGTATCTTGCGAAAGAACGAATAATTAGATGGAGATCTCAACCATAGAATACAAGTTGGATGGATGAAGTGGAAGAGTGCATTAGATGAGTTGTGCGATTGTCGTATGTCACTAAAGTTCAAGGGAAATTTTTATAGGATGACAATAAGGCTAGCAATGCTTTATGACACGGAATGTTGGATGATAAAAAATTAACACGTAAACAAAATGAGTATAGCGGAGATGAGAATGCTTTGTTGAAGATGTGGGCACACGAGAAAGTATAGGATTAAAAACGAGGATATTCGAGGTAAAGCAGGGGTGACTACAATTGAAGATAAGATGAGAGAAAATCGGTTAAGATGGTTTAAACACGTGAACTGAAGACCTATTGATGTTTTGATTAGAAGATGCGACTATGAGACGGAGACTCAAAGCAAAAGGGGTAGAGAAAGACCTAGGAAGACTTGGAAAGAGACTTTAAAAAAGATATAGAGTATTTGGAGCTAACGAAAGACATAGTGCAAAACCAAGTGCATTGGCGTTCTATGATTCATTCAACTGACCTCACTTAGTGAAATAAGACTTGGTTGCTGTTGTGTGTGGTTTATAGTCTCTTTCCGGGAGTTTTGTTTTGCATGTCATTCTATTTCGTTATGCGATAGATTGTATCAGGGCCGTCTCTGAGATTTCGGGGGCCCTGTGCGAAATTTATAAAAGGGCCCCTTTTTAAGATATATATTTTTTGAAGTATGACAATATATTGGTACTAGAAAATAATAACTTAAATCAAAACAACCTTTAGGACTCATTGATTGTAAGTTTACAAGTGTCATTAAATAAGTAAAAAGAGTTATAAACATAATCTTCACTAAATAATAAAAAACAGTTCAATCTTAAGCAACCAAATAAAGAAAGAAAAAACTTCAAAAACTCTAACTTTAGAGTTTCACTTGAATATATAGCATTATTATATAATTAATAAAATTGAAAAGAAAATCATTTTTTAAGGTGTTGTTATTAACACTCCTAATATCTCATTGTGCATTTCAAATTTTTATATTTAGAAAGAAAAAAAATTTATACTTATAAAAGTGCACTATAAGATTTTAAAGTGCTAATAAAAGCATTTTTTTAATATATAACATTATTAGATATAAATATAAGATACCAAAAATTTTTGGGGCCCTTCGAATTTAGGGGCCCTGTGCGATTGCACCTTTCGCTCCCCCTCAGCGCCGCCTCTGGATTGTATTGGGGACAAGAAAATGTGTGATTTCGGTTGGTAAATTAGGTTTTCTCTATATGCTAATTTGCACACGATTCTCTTCAAATCATTTCAGTTTTTTACTTTAGATTCGTCTCACTCTAAGCAAGTAAACAAACTATATTTTCAATAAATTTATTGGGTTAACTCAAGCGTCGAAGGAAGTGAAATAATGAAATAGTTTTATGATAAGTTAGGGGTCCGATCTCTCAATTAAAAAAAAAAAAAAAAAAAAAAACCTACATTTTAAACATGTATACCAAGAACGCTATATTTGTAATTTCGCCCGATTCTTATCTCCAAAAAAACACTTTTGTTGAAGTGATGACACAAATTAACCAAAGGACGCCATGTTACCATTGTGATAAACAACATCTTACATTGCGATGAACTCATCTTTTACCACTTAAATCACTCAATTATGTGTTAATGCCCACGATTGTGCAAACTTATACTTTCACATGCACTATGTAGAGGTGGTAATTGACAAGTAGTGACATCTTGTGTCACATCGTGTTATTCCATTTCGAATTCATGCAAAATACAAGTAAGCTCAAACTTCGTTTATTTAGCTAATCATGTTAAATGACTTGACATTAATTTGATTTGTTCATTAATCATGTTATGTTCGATACACGCATTGTTAAAATAATAAACAGAAAACGTGACTTTCCATCAGCGTTTTTGACGTGTGTTCATTTACTCAATTCATACAACACATATTATGAAACGAAAATGAAAGAATAGATATCAAGAGAAACGCTTATTCTATCAAACTATGCCATTTTAAAAAGTAACAGTAATCAGTCTAACTATCCAAACTCCCTAACTTCTCTCAAACTTGATATCACCTTCATTGCAAACAGGCAACCACGGAAAGGGATCATCTCCGAATTTCTTCCACCTAATCCTCATCATCAAACAATTTGGATCATTGAAATTTGATTCAACGGCTAAAGTTATTAAATTTTAGAGTAAGCACGTGTTTGTAGCCGTTTAATTAAATTTTAAAGATCTAGATTGTTTGATAAGAATGATTAGGTAGAAGGAATCCGAAAAGGATTCCTTTCCGGCGACCACCAAGCCTAACTAGCACAATCAAGTCAGAAAATGCCAATCAATTGGATATAGATTGGGGAAGGGATAGATCACCCCACGTAATGGCATTTGACCCACTTTAAATTATGTTTTACATTTTACTTTCACGAATGAGACATCCATAATTCATGCTTAATTGTCCATGGGTCAAAGTAGACCCCTTGTCATTTTCCCCGTATAACTGGAAAATTTTGATTTTACAACTTCAAAATTATTGCGAAATATAACCATTTTTTGGATACATTCTAATTAAGTCTGATAAATTTTTGTATAACCAGTTAACCTGATGCGAAATGATACAAAAATAATAGGTAGATTTGGAGTATTTATTAATGAGTCGGGTTATTATTGGATCACTTGTTAAAAACCTAATAATATATTATTTGCCACATCTAGATATTAGATATGACAATTTCTTGCATGACCCATTAGCCTGACACAAAAAGACGCGACACGTTAAAAAATCAGATCTTTATTGGGTCACCTGGTAAAAATTTGTTGAGAACTTAAGATAACGGAATTTAACACAATACAATCCGTTATTATAACATATATAACATGAAAATGACACGATTAAAACAAACACAACTTATTTGCCAGGTCTAATTCTAACTTCATAATTTTATTTTTCTCACAACTTTGCCCGATTAACAAATTGCCCTTTTATATATGCACCCGAGTCGGAAAAGGCCATAGATTGCAAATGCTTACATGCAATTATGCATTTAATTGTTTATTCTTATTTTGGTTGTCACATTATTATACTCTATTATGTTACCAAATGAGATTCTATAATTAATATTATAGAATTAATAATTATGTCAATCAAATCCATTTGGATTAATTAATTATTTATCAATTAATGCGGGGTGACTACTGACTGGTGAGGTTAGTCTAAACGCAACTAATGTTTGTGCAATTTATGTGTGTTTTGGTGCTGTAGACGGCTAGGGTTTTACGTAAGCGGCCATAAACAATGCCACGTAGGACAATAGCACGTTTCCCCGACACGTGGCACACCATCTGGACCTTGACGATAGCGAGGGGACGAAAACCCAAAGACCCCGCAAAGCGACAAAAGCTGGAGAAAGGGGATCCATTGTGGTGGGTCAACCATTTCCGGGCGGGGCCCAGTTTGACGTGGCACGCTTGTCCCCCGTATTATACTTTATTTATATTTTTTCTGTGGAGCATGAATTAACCTACCCAGCTGTGCCCTACGACTAAAACATGAATGTGACAGGCAGGTGAGAATATCGAAAGGATCCGAGCAAAAAGATATTTACCATCTTGTGAGCGTAGAAAAGTAGCCAATCGAGGCGAAATAATGGGGGGACACGTAGAATGTGAACTCCGCCATAAGCGCGTGGAGTTAGAGCCGGAAAAACGAATTTATTTATTTATATGAGTTTTACTTTTTTTTAACTGCGCTGTAAAATTTGACCGCGCGAAAAAATAAAAGAGAAAAAGTATTTTGATATTATTTTATTTTTTAATTGCTGGGCCCCAGTACACGTCAGACTAGCTGCCATATCCCACGAGCGTGACAATAGGCCAACGCGAGGAAATTATTTCTAGATCGGCAGCTAACGCGGGACCTACACTTCTCAGAAGTTCCGTGACGGTGAAACCTTCCCTCGCTCATGCTCCTATATCTGCCGTTGGTTGGACTGGATCCTACGGTCCAGATGAGGCGCACTGATCTACGCGCACGAGCTCTTTTAGTTGGGTGCCAGCTAGGACGAATCTGGGTTTTGGGATATCTTTGATTATTTACTTATCGCCACGTCAGAAAAGTATCCGACGGCTAGTAAACTTCGCGTTACTGGTTACGGGAAGATCTGGACCGTGGAATGCGAGACTGGCTCCCATTCAGGTGGGGCCTACGTTTTCAATTTACGGAAATTGTTTAAGAATTTTGCCATCATCCGCAATTAATTGAACAAAAATATATAAAGAAAGGGCGGAAAAATGGAAAACAAAAAGAAAATGTGGACCGGAAACAATGAATTTGACCGGTTTGATCGATATTATTTGATAGTATCTTTGCTCACCATTCTAAATTATGATGTATGTTGACTATCGTTAAATTTAAATTTTAAAATTCTTGTAATGAATATACATAAATTTTAAAATTCAAACACATATAATGATAATAAGTAAGTTAGTGAACATGCACAACATGAGGCCGGTGAGTAAAAACACACTCCATTATTTGGGGTCATGCAAATACCTTGTTATCGTCATGTTGCTTTTGCCGAGGTCTCTATGACCGGGAATAGCCGGTTAATGACGTTGATTAGGCTAATTTCTGGGGATGCTATTTTTAATTTAAGTAAACACCCTGATTGGATTGGTGGGCTACAGTGTTCTTCTTTTGAGTGGAATAAAATAATTAAAAATATTAAAATAATATAATCTTTTATTGATACATTAATTAGTGGTATTTTATTGATTTGTTTAACGATTTTTATAGTATAAAAGTACCGAATCGTAGTGATTGAGTAAACATGGAAGCTTGGGTAGGAAGAAAAAATTAAAAAATCTGACACGTGGCGGCACCAGACAGAAAAGGTTGGGGCAGGGGTGTGGACGGCGAGGATTTTGCCATGTCAGCTTAGGTGGAAATGAGCCGCAGGATGTATCTCGGAATGTAGGGTGGAGATTGAAGGATGTGATGCAGCAGGTGAATCGTGGCCGTCGATGAGGCTTGCGAGTGGATTTCGCTCCAAGTGAAATAGCGGAGTCTGGATGAGATGGACTGATAGACAGCACAAAAAGGAGACAGAGTTGGAAATAGAGAGAAACGGAGAGAGAGAGAGATAGAGAGAGAGAGAGAGAGAGAGAGAGGTGGAAGATGATAAGCGAAAGCTGAGATCTTTGGGTGGTGTGGGAATAGCCTTGTGAGAGATATCGTCGTTGACGGGGTTGGGAGTCGGAGCATACAAATCAGGCCCGGCGGGTTTGACTAAATTATCCGGTGAATTATGGTGGGTTTCCGGTGATGAGAGATGGGATTAGAGTCCTGTGTGTAGCTGATTTGTCTGTAGTTAATATTATTAGATATGGATAGGAATAGGGATGCGAGAAGATCAGCTATGGCGGCCCCAAATGGCCTGTCACGGCGGAGACACAGAAGTAGCAACCTCAGAGACTCCCCAGGTGCGGCTCCTACCAGATCTAACCCCTTTTAGCAATACCCAGCTGCTGGTTTTCGATTCGTTTTAATGGTTTTTTTTTTCTTCGATTTTTTTGTTTTTTGCAGAGGACGATGGTCCGGTGGAGTTACAAGAGACATCGAGGCTCAGAGATCGGAAGAAGGACCGAGATCGAGATCGGGATCGAGAAAGAGACCGAGATCGCGATAGGGATCGGTTGAGCCGGAGCAAGAGGCGGAGAGGCGAGAGGTTAATGCACGGAAGCAATAGAGAAGACAGCCGCGATGATAGTTCGGAGGAGAGTGTGAACGACGAAGATGAGGACGAGGACGAAGACGGAGGTGGAAGTGGAGTCGGCGGCGGTGGGTCCTCGATTCGGATGCTTCCGCCGAACCACCCGTCGTCAACGGCATCTCTGTCATCTTCTATGATAAATCACCGGAAGAGTTTCTCGCCGGTTCATAATCTTAATAGCAACAAGCATTTCAGACCGCTCACAGCGTTGAAGGTCACCGACGAGATGATTGGCGTTTCGGTGCCCCGAAAAGCACGGTCAGGTAGAGCAGAAATGAAGTGATTTAAGGGAGAAAAAGCTGCCATACGTTTGATTTTAATGGATTCCGGGATACTGATGTTCTTCTTCCTGTCGTTTTTCAGCGTCGACGAAGAGGTCTAACGAATGGCCTTCCAGTTGCGGTGTTGTCGGAGACCAAATTCACCGCCAGGCTTCGACGTCCCCTGTTCGGCCGAGCGTGTCATCGTCGACGCCGGCTCCGACTTCACCTTCTTCTTCCCACGCCTCGGCGGTCCGGAAGAGGCTGGTGGGTCTTCAATTCCATCAAATTCGATTCATTTCTCTGTTTTGGGTTTTTTTTTGCTTATTTTCATTTCTAACATTTAGTGACATTTTTTTGTTGTTGTAGAAGCCAAACGGACCCAAACTTCGGCCGCCGAAGATTTCCTTGTCGACCAAGACGGCGTCGTCTAATCAGGACGAGATAGAAATAGAGGTCGCGGAGGTGTTGTACGGGATGAAGAGGCAGCCGCAAGGGCCGACGAAGCAAGAAATTACACCCACCGATTCGATTAAGTTCGAATCCAGAGAAACCATCAACAAATTTACCAGCGACGCCAAATCGAGAGTTTCGTCGCCGATCTCGAACTCGCCTTGTGTGATTCCTCAGCTGACGTCGCCTTTCCCTCAGAATTCTTGCTTCTCTGTCACTTCCATGTCCGCCGCCGGTGGGTACTATAAGTTCACTGAGCTTTCGGTTTTGTTCATTTCTTTCTGGGTACCCCAAATGCTCCGTTTGGTTGCTGAGAGACTGAAAAAAAGGGATTGAATCAGTTTTTCGGTGAGCAAACGGAACTGGGTTCTGTGTGTTTTTTTGGTGACTGAATAAAATTTGGTGTCTTTGTTTGAACCCGCAGCATCCAAGAGGAAAAGACCGCGACCCGTGAAGTGCGAAGACGAGAACCCATCAATTTTTGCAGTTCAAAACAGTCCCGTTTCGTCTACGGCCAAAGTGGTGGCTGATCAGCCTTCGAAGGTTGAGACTTCCTCTCCAAATTTGGAGAAAAACCCAGGATCTGCAGCTGAAAATGGTGGCTTTGCGTACGATTTGCCCGACTCTCAAGCTGTTCCAGCTGCTCCGGCATCAATGGAGGCTCAGCCAGAGGCAATTAAGCCGGAGAGCAACGCCGTGTCAAATTCGAGGCCAGCGAACGACGAATCGGAGAGTAGAAATGTTAGAACGAGCAAAGTGGAACTTCAATCTCCCAAGAAGGAATCCACTGCCATCAGATTGGATGATAAACGTGAAGAAATCACCTTGACCAAACCGTGAGCATCAAAGATCGATTTTTTTTTTTCGGATACAAAAAGCTTTGAATTTTCTAATTTTCTGTTCGTGGGTTTTTATCTAGGAGTTTAACAATCCCAGAAGTTGAAAACCACCGAGAAGAAAAGTTCCAGATAGATCTGATGGTGAGGATCATCAAATTTTCTTTCTTTTTATTTCTATTTTTTAAAGGATAAATTATTCATCTTTTTATTTCTTTCTATTTTTTAAAGGATAAAATATTAATATTGAAATATTTTGGTTGTTGATGTGTATATAATTATAGGCTCCTCCAGAAAGGGATGGTGAAGTTGATTTTATCTCCGTAGATCCTAAGCCTGCGGTCGTAGATACAGAAACGGTGAGTGGGGACCACCTCTGCCATTTGCATATTTTGGTTTTATAATTTTTGGTTTTTGAAGATTTTTAGTTTAATGTGTGTATTACTGTTTGGTTTGCAGGACTTCAAAGCTGTGAGCAGAGAGGATGACAGCAAAGCTCTGAAAATTGGCAACAAGGAAGAAGTGCAGCCTTTAAATTTGGAAACTGAGAAGTCAAAAGCAGCTGTGGAAGAAGCAGAAGCAGCTGATTTGAAAAAGCAGACTTCTTCCGTTGTTGGTGGGAAAGAAAGGAATTTTGATCTGCAGCTTGATTTGGAGAAGACTGAGAGTTTTAGTGGAAACAAGCTGCCCCATAATGTTGCTAAGCAAAACACTGAGAAAACTGGTAATTTAGTCTCTCTCTCTCTCTCTCTCTCTGCCTCCTTCATTTGGGTTGGTCAGTCAGTGATTTGGTCTTCTGATTCTTCAGTGCAATCGGGTTCTGTGCCTTTGCCGATGTCTGTGGCGGGCTGGCCGGGCGGGCCGGGCGGGCTTCCTCCGATGGGGTACGCTCTTCGGTTGTTATGTTATCTGTTCTTTTGCCATTTTCTTGGTCATTAGCCTTCATCTTTGGTTTTGAGATGTACTTATTTTGGGGGAATGGATGTGTTCTCATGAGCAGATATATGGCGCCCTTACCAGGAGTTGTATCCATGGATGGGAGCTCCGTTTCTTCAGCTCCGATACAAGTATGTAATTTTTTGTTATTTTATGAACAACTTTTTTTTTTCCCTCCTCGTGAAACTAAAGTGGAGCTCTGTTGCTTTTTTGTTTTCCAATGGAATTTTCAACTGGTGCAGCCGCCGCATTTGTTTTTTAATCAACCTCGGCCAAAGAGGTGCACAACCCATTGGTACATTGCAAGGAATATATACTATCACCAGCAAATCTCAAGGATGAATCCTTTCTGGCCGGTAGCAGCTGGTTCGGGATCTCTGTATGGAGGAGCCAAGCATAGCAATCCCAATGTATTACCTCCAGAATTGCTTGGCAATGTTCCAGGGAGAGGGGTGAATCCTGCACAGGACAAGGGGCAGGGGATTGCTATGTTTCCTGCTCAATCTGCAAAGGAAAAAACTTCACAAGCAGCAAACCTTGTGGATGCTGTGCAGAGAAAGCAAATCGTGCTCCAGCAAGCTCTACCTCCCGGGCCACCTAGTAATATATTGGTACGTTTCTCGTTTTGATACTGTTTGTTACATTTGTTAAATGATATTGTCACGGGGGTTTGAATATTGATGCGTTTTCTTTTATTGAAAATTTCAGCATGGTCCTGCTTTCATTTTTCCATTGAGCCAGCAACAGGCCGCTGCCGCTCCTGTCCGACCTGGGTCTGTGAAGTCTTCTAATGCTGGTGGTGCAGCTTCATCCAGTGCATCTAACTCTGCTTCATTGAGTGCGACAGCTGCAACCGCTGCTGTAGCTCCAGCACTGAGTTTCAACTACCCAAATATGGCTGGAAATGAACCCCAGTATTTGGCGATTTTGCAGAACAATGCATATCCATTTCCAATGCCAGCTCATGTAGGTGCACAGGCGGCATACAGAGGACCCCATGCTCAGGCAATGCCTTATTTTAACGGGTCTTTCTATTCTTCTCAAATGCTCCATCCGTCTCAACTACAGCAGCAGCAACAACAGCAACAACCACCACTGCCATCTCAATCACAGCAAAGTCAACAAGGTCACCCAAACACTACTATTTCAAGTGGTTCTTCGTCGTCCCAGAAGCATTTGCAAAATCAGCAGCAAAGGCCACATCAAAGTGTTGTCAATGGTGGCAGTGGAAGCTTGCAAGGCTTTCCTTCCTCAAAAAACCATCATTCGCAAGCAATACAGCTGCAGCAGCAGCAGCAGAACCTGCATGTTTCGCGCCAACTTGAGCCTGAAATGGGTGGCGAAGACAGCCCGTCAACTGCTGATAGTCGTGTCTCTCGTGCGAACATGAGTATTTATGGTCAGAATTTTGCAATGCCAATGCATCCGCCAAACTTTGCTTTGATGACACCTCCTTCGGTTGGAAGTGCCAGTGGTGCAACAGGTTCTAGTGGTAGTGAAAAGAAGCAGCAGCAACAGCAACAGGGCTCAAAGGCTGGGGTTGAAGCATCCCAAGCTTTTGCCATGTCTTTTGCTTCCTTAAATGGTGCCACCGTTTCTCCTGGCATTGACATAACATCGATGAATCATACAATTCTACAGAGCTTTCCAGATGTTACTAGGCACAGTTATCATCAATATATGGCTGTTGCCGTGGCTGCCCAAGCTGCACAAAAGAAAAAGAATTATCGAGGTCCGGAAGAAGGGAAAACCGGAGGAGGGGATTCCGCTAATGTGGAAGAGGAAAGAAAGGCCATGGCTGGGAAATCTTCATCAAATGTTGGGCACTCTATTGCTTTCTCCAGGGCAGATTTGACCGATACATCTGGTTCTACAATACCAGGCAACAATGTGATTGATAGTTCAGCAAGAGCAGTTAACCTCAGCTCCACTCCTGTCCGATCGTCCAGTTCTGCTATGCCAGCTGCTGTCAGCCCTGCAAATGCACCCATACCCCAGCAACAAATGCAGCAACAGATGCGGAATCACCAGCAACAGCAGCCGCAGCAGATGTATCAGCTTCAGAAGCAGCAGTTTTCTTCTGTGGCTCCAGCTCGTAACAAAACGCCAACGAGTAATGGTGGCAGTGTGTACTCTGATCACCTCCCTTCAACCTCTTCTATGGCTGCAAAGTTTCCTAATGCTCTATCATCATTCCCCCAAAACCTTGTCCAAAGCAGCACCAGTCCAGCTCAATCTCCTCAGTGGAAGAATTCTGCAAGGATAACCACTTCCCAAGTTCCTTCACCGTCTATGGCCTCGTCAACCTCTTCGTCCCTCAAAAACCTTCCTCAAAAGCATGGGCGGACACAGCAAAGCCACACACAGATTTCTTTTGCGGCAAACACGAAGGCTTCAACCCAATCTCAAGGGTTACAGCCTGCCAGTGGCAATCAGTCTCCATCTCCTCCTGTAATGGTTGGTTCTCCCACAACCACAACGTCATCAATGTCTAGAAGTGCTGGTGGAAGCCCCAGGACAACTACTTCGACTTCCACAGGAAATAAAGCTGGCCAAATATCTTCTTTGTCATCTCAGCAGGCCAAGAACTCACCATCAGTGCCCAGTCAGAAGTCGTCTCCTGTTGGCGGGAGGAATGTCCCTTCGATCCTAGGCAACACCCATATTACCTCTTCGAGCGCTAGTACTAAGCCACAATTGCAGCAACAGCATCAGCATCAGCAACATCAGCACCAACAGCATCAGCAACATCAACATCAGCACCAACAGCAACAGCAACAACAGTTATATAAGCAATCGATTCAACAACCGCTGTTCTTCTCTAATGCCTACATGCAGCCTCAAGCTTCACATTCCAATAGTAACACCTCTACTCAATCTCCTTCAAGCGGGTATTATCATGCTTCTAAGCGCCGACCTGAGCAACAGCAGCAGTCACAAGGCTCATCAGGAACTTCTTCGAGTGGGATGTTGTCACTCTGCCCTCCTGTTACGCATTCAAATACCAGCACCAACGATCCTGCAAAGGCGGCTGCTGCTGCAGCTGCTAACAACATGAAAGGCGGTAACATATCCTCGCAGACTCTTATGCATACTCAGTTTACTGCTGCACCGTCATCTGGGCCACACCAAGTTGTACCTGGAGGATTCGCTTATGTACATGCTGCTGTTCCGACTGTGGTTCAGGTAAAACCGGCAGAACAGAAGAAACAACCCGCCGGTGAGTAGAACAGTTATCCCTTGGTGCTACATTGCAGCCCCCATAAAACCGGCGGACTGAAAACTGGAAAAAGAAGCTGAAAGCACTTTTGGTGGTGGGGATTGTGAGCAAAGGAAGGAAAAGCTTGATTCTTGCCCAAGGAAATGAGAATTTGCAGGCACCCTCGGAGAAGAAATGGAAGATGCAAGTATGTGATCAAGCAAGCACAACGGGAAAAAGGTAGGTGGAATGGAATTTCGACCCACAATTTTGGAGTGAAAGTTTAGCAAGTGGGGGTAAAATTGTCATAGGGAAAAGTATACGTACACTTCTGTGTGTATAATCTGACAGGGTTGACGGTGAAAGTCTAATTAAATTTGATTGGTTTGATGACGAGAGGATAGGATGGGGAATGCAGGAAAAGGAAAAGTAGGGATCTTCTGTTGGGGCAGAAAGAGGGAAGAATTGCAAAGGTGGATGTAACAGTTGATTTCTTTTTTGGGGTTTTAAATGTCCATAAAGGGCAGTAAAACTTTTGACATTTTATATTTTTATATTATATGGGGAAGAAGAAATGGGAAGAGGGTGTAATGGTAAAAAGCCCACTTGGATTTTAGGGATTTTTTCTTTAAATTTAAATTGTGTTTTTTTTTGTATCACGACCTTTATTCCTTGTTGGATTATTTGAGGAGTATTTTTGTGGCTCTGAATGTTAGGTGATAAAAAGTATGACATGTGATGGGAGGAGCAAAAATAAATAGGAACACACACACACACACTGCATAGTTGCCTTGTTGAATTTAACTTGAGCAATAGCTACTTATAAATTATAGTCTGTCTGATATTACTCTTTAAAAGTAGAGTTGAGCACAATTTTTGGTCTCGAACAGAATGACTCTGGAACTGTAATTTGTCGGCAAAGCGGAAAAGTTGGAAGAGTTTCATTTCGAGATTATAATACGGTGGGTCCCACTCTTGTGATTTGCAATATAATTCAACTTTGACAACATTTGTTCCTTGTTGAAGAGGGCGCGTCCCTTTGTTGTCACCATCTGCTTACACGTGGCCGATGTCCATTATTTTAAATGTACATGTCATGGGGGATTTGTAATCAAGTCCTAATCTTGTATTCAATTAAAAGACCTAGTGGCTAGGTCATCCAGGACCCGGAGATCTCCCTTTTCAGTTTCCAGGTTTACCCCTTCTCAAGAGTCCTACCTGAGAACAGCCATGGCCCACAGGGCTGTTCGGCCACTTCCCCGAAACCCTATTCCCACTTTCCTCAGTGTGTAGGGATAGGGGTAGGGGTAGGAGGTCGCAGGACATGGCGTTCTGAAGGAGTAGGATTCTTTTTTTTTTTTTTTTTTTTTCTATTTAAACGATCAGGTTAAACTACGTCAATATTTTATATTAGTTTTTTTTTATAAAAAGTGAAAAACAAAATAAAAAATGTGAGAGAAATAGATGAAAGGGGATGGAAAGTGGAGGAAAGAGAATCCTACTCTTATTCTCAAAGGTTCCTGCCACCATTGTAAGCCTCATGTGCACACGTGTTCACATCTCCTTCTTCTGTTTATTTATTTGTTTTTTAAAGAAAAGGCCACATACTTTAAAAGCAGGAAATTTTAATATTTGCCGCTTGCTATTGAAAATAAGAAAGTGATGTACAATATTGGGTGGACCACGGTCCACAGCGGACTTCTTATTATATAATTGGGCGGGACCACAGCAGGTCGTCCACTGAAGAAGAAAAAAGAGAAAAAAACTTGCTCACGATTTAGTAGTGGTAATACTTCTCACTTTATTTATTATTATTAAATAAATTTAAATTTTAAGATATGTATGAGTGACACAAATTAAAAAAAGAAACTTATCAAATAATAATAAATATTGTGGTGAGCAAAAAACACCTAAAAAATAGACTTTTTGGCAGAAATAGTCTCTAAAATTTGCATAACTACTCGCTTTGTTTCCTGAGATTTGAAATTGATTGAAAATGTCCTTGAGTTGGTTCACAATCAATGATTTTGGTCATTCATGAAAATTTTTGTTAAATAAGAACTAAAATGAAAAAAAATACCCTCAGTTTAATAAACAATGATCCAAAGTAATTTGACAAAAATTGAGTGTGTTTTTGTTGTTTTATTCTTATTTAATGAAGATTTTGCACAAAATAACCAAAATAATTGATGATAGACCAACTCAAGTTCCACTTCCATCGATTTTAAATCTTAAAAACCAAAACAAAAAGTTATACTAATCTCAATGAGCATTTTGGCTAAAAAGCCAAAACCATATACAGTATTGAGTGGGTTCGTTTTTGGAGACACCCCCATCAACTAAAATATTTAAAAAAAACAAAAAAAACAAAAAAATCTCTACATACGTACATAGAATCTATTTCTTAAATTATATAGATCTTTCTCCCAAAGTTAGGTAATTGACCTAACATTATATACGATTAACTATTATTCATTATATTATTCTTTAGTTTATGATTTTTTAATTAAAATCAAACTGCTTGCTTAGTTTGTGTACACAACGGCTTGTAACATATTAAAACTTGATAGTGTTTGGCGAGCCTAAAAAATGCTAGAGGTCAACGAGATTAGATAACCAACTTCTAAATGGTCTTGATGCTAATCTGTTAAATCCCAACAAACAAATACCTAATAAATCATAAGGAATTTAACAGATTATTAACATAAGATGAAAAAAAATAGTTATAAAAATGACATGGATGTAATGTTGATTGAAGACTTTCTAATAGTTTAAATAAATGAAGAGTTATTATTGATGGTCGTCTTGCACTCTTTTTTAATCACAAACAAATAATTTAAAAGTGGAAGATGATTGCAAATATGAGCATAATCATAATAAATAGAGTTAATAGGCCATCTCTTATAAATCAAGTTTGAATTCGTTTTTCCGTAATTAGATTAAGTTAAATTACATGCATAAAGTCCAATATTTTACCAGATAGAGTGTAGTGTTTCCGTTTATACGTCTACGGTTCGAAACTCCTCATTCTCTAAATTATTGTACTAGTTACTATTTTTTTTAGTACATCGATATTTTTCCAAAACAGGAAGGGAGAGTTTGGCTAAGATACATAATGGGTAACCAAATTTGGTATCGAATTCGCCATTCATAAGATTCGAACCTAAGATCTCTCACTTCTAAGTGAAAGATGAATACCACCAAACCGTAGTACTATACTAGTTACTATTAAAACGTTTTGTTTATTTAAAATTCATGTTTTTATACTTTTAAATTAAAGAATGTTTTCTCCTATTTTATGGATGACCACTTCTTTTCTGCTAAGTAGAATTTGTTTTGAAGATAAAGGAAAAGACCCAGTCTTTCTCAACTACGTGATAAGTTGCTAATTCTTTGGCCATCTTTTCTCAACTCTTCCAACGTTAAACTCAATCCTTCTCTGTAAAATACTAGAGTTTGATAAAGCTTCCAGGAATAAGAAAAAAAGGTTAACTAGTATACATCACTTTTATTGAGTTTTTTGAGCAACATAGAAGGTGTTAGTTTTCGGATCTTCCTCAGTGCAAAGGAGGGTCTAGACAAAGGCGGTTCTGGGCTGTTTCTTCCTGGGGACGGCGTGGCATTTAGATTGTTTGCACAACTTGGGCAGAGCCGCAAAACGTTTTAAACAGAATGACATTGTTAGGTACTCAACCCCAAAAATTTTGTTTGACTGTTCTTGACTCACTAGTTACTTCATTTCTTGTTTTTATTGTGCTTCAACAATCTTAAGACGTTTCATTTGCCATTGATGTTAAAACCAACACTGTCGTCAATGATCACAATAAATCCACCAAGTTTGAAGGATTTCACTTCAAACGTTGGAGGCAAAATGTGTTGTTTTTCTTAACCACCAAGAAAATTGCCACTAACAGCACATCTAAAATGTCATTACTCCCTAATCAACCCAATGCTGAACAATTCAAGTTGAACCAAACATGGACTGACAATGATTTTCTTTGCGAGAAATACCTCTTGAATGATTTATGCGATAATATGTAAGACTATTATTCTTCCTATAAGACTGCTAAGGAATTGAGGGACACTCTAGAAGAAATTATCTATTCTAAAATTGAGGAGGGATTTGACTGTAGCTTAGCTACAGTCAAATGATTGACCCTCGATTTTGCTTTATTTACATCACTACCATCATATCTCTGGCTGGGTTGGAAGGGTAATTATTACAACTTAGAAGGGTAATTTTGTCCGTGGGTTTGAGCCGAATTTCACTTTATTTACAAAATTGCCACCGCCTTTTCCTTCCCTCTCTCTCTCTCCCGACTCTCTCTCGGTAACCATCCATCAAATCCCCATTCTACCCTTTTCTCACTCTGTAAGTCTCATTTCCTATTCCTACAACCCTAGAGCACCGTTTCTCTCTCATTTCTCTCAAATTTGACTCAGGGAGAGAGAGGGAAGGGGGACAGAAGGGTTGACAGGTTGGAGAGAGGGAAGGGGGACAGAAGGGTTGACAGGTTGGAGGGAGAGGATCGTCGGGATTTAGGGGAGAGGATTTTCGGCAGGGAGGTATGGGTTTAGGGAGAGAGAGAGTAAGGGAGAAGTATGGGGTAGGCGGATTTCCAGGGATTTCTTTTCACCCCTTCACTCACCACGAACCCACCTTTCCCTTCTTTTCTTCCGTCCTCAAATCTTCTGATTTCCCTCTCACAAAATACCCACCAAGGAAACCCTACTTTTGGTTTAGTTTGGGATTTTGTTTGCGCTCTCGATTTTCAGACGACGGGCCAATTGGTTGAGATTTGGATTTCTTCTCCTTTTGTCGAAACGCACAAATTTTGTTTCGGTGGGATTGGTCTCGAATAGTTGCGTGTGTCTACCCTTTCCAAGGTATGGTGTTCACCGATGGCATGTTTTAGTGTGTTTCTGTTTTTTTTTCTTTGTTTTGTATTTCTAATTTATCGTTTGCTGCTTGACAATGGTGATTGTATGTTTTAGTTTGGATGTTTTTCTGATTTTGGGTTGGTCAGTTTTTTTGGGCTGCTTGAGAAAATGTGATCCCATGTTTTGACTGAGTGAAATAATTAATAGATAAAAAGAGTGGAGAATTAGTGTCAAGAGTAGTGATGGAAAAAATGAGGAAAAAAATATAGATGTGGAAGAAAAAGGGGGGTGGGGGGGCTGGAAATCGAGCAAGGTGAAGAGAAAAAAAAATAGGGGTTAAGTGAGCAGCCAAAAGAGAAAAAAAATGAGGGGAAAAGGCTTAATGTGGGGAGTGGGCAAAAGAGAAAAGCAAGGGAAGGGAGACAGAACAGGAACAAGGTGTGGTTTTGTTGTTGGTTTTATCCAAATTTTTGATTTGGCATTCGTTTGAAGCTTATGTGTTATTAGTATAGTCTAATTTAGTGTTGGTTTATCTAGGTTTGTAGCTAATTTAATGTTAATGTTGATCTAGGCGTTTTAATTTGTTGTGAACTTATATGAGTTTCGTTTTTTAATTGTTATTTTACAGTTGCTAGGGATGACTTTGGCTTTTATATTGGTTTGGGTATTTTTTTTTTCATTTGAAGATTTAGTGTCATTATACACCTTTGCACCACTGTTTGTTCTGTTTTTCTCGGTTTCTGTATATAGTTTTGGTACAATTGGACTGTTCTTTTTAACTTAATTTAAGTTTTTGAGACTTAATTGAATGAAAGTTTAGTGTGTGTTTTGGACTAATGGTTTTGTGTTGTTATGTGGGTTTTTGAAGATGGATAGATGTGTGGCTCGGTTGCAGGAGCTGCAGTACACAGTTTCGGGCGGTACGAAGGTGATCTCAGGAGTGAGTCTCAGCCCTGGGAGTTCTAGAGGTTATCTCAGGGCTAGCCTCCGATGCAAACAAGAAACTGCAAGGTAATTGAGAATCTGATTTTAATTTGATTTGTACAAACCAGGAACAAAAAATCCCAGCTTTTGCTTGAATTTGAAGTTTTTGATTTTGATATTGGAACTGAAATGGGTCTTTTGATTTATGCAGGATTAAAGGCTCAGCCCCTAGAAAATCTCCTGTTGGCAAGTTTCCAGCAAAGGCAGGAGGTATCTCCCTCTCTCTCTCTCTCTCCCTAAAATCATAGACGTATGGCCAAATGTGTTTTTTGACAAGAAAGTTTATCCTTCACTTTTTTCAAAGAACAAAATTGAGTTTAGATTCAAAATCTGAACCTTTTGTTTTTGAAAATACGACATTCTAAACAACAGAAGCTCATTACTTTTTGTTTTTTAATAAAGCCATTACCAGTTTCTGAATTGATTCTACATTTTACTCTGTTTTTATGCCCAATACCGTTTGTTTTCCATTGGGTAGCTGTATAAGTTTTCCATAAGCTTCGATCATCTCCCCAATAAACCCAGAGCCTCCTTCTCTCCCGCTAAGCAAAAGAAAATCAAGGAGGCCTGCAACTTCGTATGCAGTCCGCCACTGCAAATCAGTCTGGAAACTGGATTCAAAGGTAAAACACACCGATGTCTTTGATTTTGGTCTCTACTGCATAGTTTGACAGACAAATGATAAACCTAACACATGCATGCTTTGATTTCCTTGGTAGGTCATATTTTTCACTTTCTGGATGTGCAAAGTCTGGATAGTACACATCACCGGACCAAACCTTTATCAGGTAAGGAATTCCATCGTGTTTGTTGAAAATATTTGCTTCCTTTCCTCTCATGTATGTGTATGTATGATTGTATGTGTGTGATTTTAGATTGTAATGCATCACAAATTTGTGGCATAAAAATTGACATTTGTAGACTTACCCTTTGTTTGGTGACTGTGATAATTGAGAGAAAGGAAAATAAAATTTCGAAGATTGATGCTTTTATGTGATTTCTTGGCTCTTTTTTTCATATGATTTTCATTGTATGTGTGCCAGTGTATGTCTCTTCTTGAAAAATACATGTTGAAAATGGGAGAATTTTGGACATGACACGTTTAGAAGTGAGGTTTTCTGAATGAAGACACTTTTATGATTTGTTTGTAATTTGTTTTGCAAATGGGTAGGAATGTCATTCTAAAAGGATATTGGCAGGAGAGGGTGGAATGTCATTCTAAAATATGTGTAATTCAATTCTCTCATTTTCTATAGCAGAATTGCGGATTTCTAAATCGAAAAGGAGAAATAAACACTATAGCAGTTTATGCAGAAGGAGCATGTAAAAGAGAAGCACAGGTAAAGGTTTATGAGGTCAGTTGGCTGTTTTCTTTTTAGTGTTTTCAATTTGTTCCTTTTAGTCTGGCTGCAATTTTTTAATCTCTGGTTATGCATCAATTTCTCTGCTTCTTTGTAAATCTTGCAGGTGAGGACAACACACTTATTGGGGCAATGTCGGGATGTTTAGGCTTGGGTGGAGACATGGACTTATGGAAGAGGTGAAGTAGCTTAGGTTTCTGTCATTAGCTTGATCTGTTCTATGCATCTCTGCAATCTTACAATGCTCCTTTATTTAATTGCAAGATGTTGGGGACCAGTTACTGGAATACAAGATTTGGAACAAAAGTGGTTGACAATGCAAGAGTCGAAAGCAAGTGTGAAATTCGCATTGAAAATGACAGGTGAGAATGCTAATCATATTCTAAAACAATGTTGGGTTTCCTAATGAGTTCTCTAGCTGAATTCAAGAGGCTAATTTAGTGATTTGGAGTTAATTTTGTAAATTTATTGAATAAAGTTATTTGTTATTTAGCTTATCTTGCGTTTGGTTTGGTTTTAGGAGAGGGTTACGCATGATCCGTAGGTTCATTCAACCTCGCTGTTTTCGTTAGAATCACAATTAAAGGTCAGTTTTTCCAACATTTTTTTTGCTTTTTGCTGCATGTTTGTGCATGTTTGGTCTCTGAGATTTTGTTTTTAGTCACTGTTGATTTGTAGTTTATGTCTTCCTTTAGCTACATATTGACACATGTTTATTCTCAGCATTTTTTTGTTATGGTAAGTGGTTTGGGGAGTTCTGTATTATTATATAATCTTTGGGGCTATTTTAAGTAAAAATGAAATGTTGACATTGATATAGCATACGGCACACTTAATTCACACTCCTATATTCGGTTTTCATGTTTCCATTGCAACACTCTGCATTTCCGAGCCAATGAATTTTTTGATAAAGATGTACTTAAAGCAATTACATGCTCTATCAAGTATGTTTTATATGTGGTTGTGGTAGTTGCAAGGAAATGAAATATTTGTGCTGATAATTGGTAGTTTAAATATATAGAAATAGAGAAGAATTTTAAATGGAGCACCTAGGATATTTAACATTGTTTTCTTTTCCATGTATTTTTTCTCATGTTTAATATCTGTTATTGCTTATGCATATGATTCAAGTGCTATTTTTGTTAGTGTTAATTTTGGGTTGCATATCAACAAACTAACCCAGTTAATTTTGCTTAGTGTTCATGTATAACGAGAACTCTCATTGCATCAACTTGAACATTCTTCTACTTAGTTGCTTAGCTGCTGCAACAAGAACAGGAGAACTCTCGTTGCATCAACTTGAACAAACATTCTTCTACTTAGTTGCTTAGCTGCTGCAACAAGAACGAAACACTTTTTATGTTTTTTTGTTTAACTGCTAAAACAGGTGACTGGCCTCCTGGACATTTATTTTGCCATCTTAACTTTAAAGGCAATACATATGTAAAATGCATGTTGCTTAGGGAAACAGAGCATTTTTTGCAACCACATCTTTTGTAATCAGCTCGGTTGAATGTATATAAAAGTTAAGCTACTTATCTTATCTACACCGATCACTCATCTATCCTTTTTGTTCGTTCATGATTATGTTGAATTTTTTTTCAGGTTAAATGTGTCTTATTCATGTAGTTAAAGCTGATGCATTCAAGTCCTGCAGCAACGCGCGGGCATTTTTCTAGTATGATACTAAAGAAGCAGATGCAAAATTTTTTTTTGTCAGCCGCTATGTAAAGGTTGCTCATGAGATGGTCTCTGAAAGCATGAATTTGGATGAACAATTTCAGGTTAATGTGCTCATTGACAAGCTGCTACCTAGTTGGAATAAATTTAATAAGGACTTGCATCACAAGACCAAGGAATTTTCACTGTAGAGCCTGATCACACGGGCTGCAGAAGATTGCCCACGAGATCGTCCCTAAAGGCATGAACCTGGATGAACAATTTTAGGTTGATGTGCTCATTGATAAGGTGCCACCTAGTTGGAAGGAATTCAAGAAGGACCTGCGTCACAAAACTAATGAATTTTCACTTTAAAGCCTGATCACCCACATTCGAATTGAGGAAGAAACCAGTAAGCAAGACATGAGGGAAGAAATGCTGGTTGTTTCGAACAACAGCAACCTGAAGAAGGCTTATAACAAGAGTCATGCTGCTGTGGTGCTCAAACCCACTAGTCCGAACATGAAGAATTCCTCCATAACTTACAGCAACAACAACAAAAACTCCTTGAAAGTACATAATCCTCAGAGAAATTAGAATAGGAAGATACCCCCTCATGAGATGAAACAACTGAACCATTATTGTGCTGCAATTGTGACAAACATGGGCATTTAGCTCAAAACTATCACAACAAGCGTTTGGTTGCTCCTCAGGCAAACCTAATTGAGGAATAGCTTGTTACTATGATGTCTAAGGTCAACTTAGTTGATGGACCCAAGGGGTGGTGGGTCGACACTGGTGCCTTACACCATGGCTTGCTATGACCGTGGACTTTTCCAGTCCTATTCTGAGGCTGCAGATAGAAAAGTTTTGTTGGGTGATTCTCACTCAACCAATGCTGCTGGAATTGGTGAAGTTGTGCTAAAATTCACTTCAGGTAAGACTATATATCATTCTGAAAGAGGTGCTGCATGTTCCAAAAATAAGATAGAACCTTGTCTCTGGCTATCTAATCAACAAAATTGGATTCACTCAAATAATTGGGGCTGCCATATGTACTCTCACGAAGAATGGTGTTTTCGTGGGAAAGAGGTATGCTACTGATGGAATGTTTATATTGAATGTTGATGCTATGCATAAATTGCTTCTTCTGCTTACATGTTGTGTTCATTTTATGTTTGGCATGCAAGACTTTGTCATGTAAACAAAGGACTGGTCAAACAAATGAGTAACATAGGGCAAACTCTAGAACTTTTACTAAAATAACTTTGAGAAGTGTGAATTTTGCAGTCAAGCAAAGATAACAAAAGCACCACATAAATAAGTTTTAAGAGAATCATAACCACTTGATCTAATTCACTCTGATATTTGCGAATATGATGGTGTGGTGACTAGAAATGAGAAACAGTATTTCATCAATTTGATAGATGATAATTAAAATTATTGTTATGTCTATCTCATGAAACATAAAAGTGAAGCTCTTGACATGTTTAAACTCTTCATAACTGAAGTAGAAAACCAATTCATCGAAATAAAAAGCTACGCTGTGTTAAGTCAAGAGTATGAATTTGGAGCTTTTGACGAATATTGTAGCTACACTATCCTCTCAAGAAATGAACGGTAAAGTTGAAGAAAAAATATGACACTAAGTGAATTGACTGTGGATGTTCTACTTAACTCAGGTGGTGCATCATTTTGGTGGGGTGAGATATGTTGACTGTTTGTTATGTACGTAAACTTGATCCTAAGATATGAAAATTGGTTAGTAGAGCATATGAGTGTGCGGTTTCATTGGTTATGCATACAATAGAAAAGCATATAGGTTTTATGATTTGAAGAATCATGTTGTTATTGAATCAAATGATGTTGATTTCTTTGCGAATAGGTTTCCTTTTAAATCAAGAAATAATGGAGGCTCAACTTCCATTAATTTGAATATACCTAGGACTGGTGAACGTACATTTCCAGATTCGGTCAAAACTGATTTCGAAACCAAGGAAAAGTAAAAGAATCAAAATTGCCAAGGATTTTGGTTCTGATTTTCATGCTTAAACTTTGGAAGAAGATCCCGAACACTCCAAGAAGCGTTGACCTCCTTGGACACATAATAACTTCAATTAGAGTTTTGTTTGCATTAGCTGCCATTTACGATCTTGTTGTGCATCAAATGAATGCTAAAACTGCCTTTTTGAATGGTGACTTTTAAGAGGAGATTTATATGGATCAACCTGAAGGTTTTATAGTTTCTAGACAAGAGCATAAAGGGTGTAAGTTAGATAAATCTCTTTATGGCTTAAAATAGGCTCATAAACAATGACATGCTAAATTTGATAGTTTATTCATCTCCAATGGTTTCAACAATATAATATCGTTTTTCTTCTTAAAAAAAGAAGAAGTATTCCTCAATTCTCAATTATCAATAAAGTTTATATTGCAGGGTCGACTAAACAGGATAACATGTATTTTTTCTTATTCGTTTATAAAGTTGTAAACTTTCATTTTTTTTTAAACTATAATTGGATAAAGTAAAGTTTATATTGCAGGGTCGAGTAAACAGGATAACATGTTTTTTTTTCTTATTCGTTTAGTTGTAAACTTTCATTTTTTTAATTTTAAATTAGGCTATAATGTCAAAATGGTCCCTATGTTATAGCCATATGGTCAATTTAGTCCCTGTGTTTTCGATTTGGTTAATTTAGTCCTTGTGTTTGTTCTGTTAGCCAATTAAGGACATTTCATTCAATATCCTTTAAAAAATTCATAAGAAAAATCATACGAGAAATAATTACCTTTTCTCTTTACAAAAAAATGCAAATCAATGAGAAATAACAAATATAAGAAATAAAACTTCCAATCTAAAAAATGATTAAGATTGTGACATAGAAAAGAGAGGGGGTAATGTTAGGAAGGTCGAAGAGTTGGGAAGAGAATAATTTTTCTTTTAATTTTGAATTTTATTTCATTTTAAATGGAAATGTCCTGATTGGTTAACGGAAATAAACACAATGACTAAATTAGCCAAATTAAAAACACAAGGATCATTTTAACATTTAAGCCTTTGATTATAATTGAATAAAGTAGGAATCTCGCGCTACACCAATCATAAAACAATATTCCAACAATCTAGGTCAACCAATACAAAGAATAGAAAGAAAAAAAAAAATTCAAT
Source organism: Malus domestica (assembly GCF_042453785.1). NCBI lineage: Eukaryota > Viridiplantae > Streptophyta > Magnoliopsida > Rosales > Rosaceae > Malus > Malus domestica. Next base: position 15,727,194 of record NC_091676.1, on the reverse strand, counting down.
CCAATGATTTCATCCAACATACCCTAACTAAACCAGCTGATCGTAAGGCCATCTCTAACCGAGGGCTGGCCAGAGGGCTCGTTTTAGCCCTCTGGCCCTCCAAGATTCCCCAAGATACTAATATTTTAATGAACAGTACATGCCCATATTTGCCTCTGTCTCCAACCGAGGGCCAAAGGGCCAAAGGGCTCGTTTTAGCCCTGTCACAAAAAACCGTCTCCAACCGAGGGCCAAAGGGCCATAGGGCCAAACATAATTTATTATTTAAAAACTACAACTAAAATGTTGTTTAAGTTTCATGTTGTATAATTTTTATGTTGGTTAATGTTATTTAATGTTGTTTCATGTTACTTAATTTAATTGAATGTTGTATAATGGCTTAAGAAGTTATAGGAAAAAAAATAGAATTTAAAAAAAATATGAAACAAATTTTGTCAAATAGAAGTTATAGGAAAAAAAATGGAATTTAAAAAAAAATATGAAACAAATTTTGTGAAATAGAAGTTATAGGAAAAAAATGGAATTTAAAAAACAATATGAAATAAATTTTGTGAAATAGAAGTTATAGGAAAAAAATGGAATTTAAAAAAAATGAAATAAATTTTGTGAAATAGAAGTTATAGGAAAAAAAAAATATGAAACAAATTTTGTGAAATAGAAGTTATAGGGAAAAAATAGAATTTAAAAAAAATATGAAACAAATTTTGTGAAATAGAAGTTATAGGAAAAAAATGGAATTTAAAAAAGAAATATGAACCAAATTTTGTAAAATAGAAGTTATAGGAAAAAATAGAAGTTATATGAAAATTTTTGTAAAAAAAAAAAAGAATAATAATGTAAAAAAAAAAAAAATCAAATCAAATGCAACGGCTAGTAGCCGTTTCATTTGAATTTAAAAAAAAAAAAATCCTATTGGTTATAACCGACAGGAATACACCATTATGTAGTATATTAAATAATAGCATGTATTAACTGACAGGAATAACAAAACTATAAAAAAAAAAATAGCCAGCCCGGGGTTGGCTGGCTGGCCGAAAGCAGCCAGCCCGGGGTTGGCTGGCTGGCCGAAAGCAGCCAGCCCTTTGGCCCTTTGGCCCTTTGAAATTCTGTGGGGCCCTCCCAGATTCTCGAGCCCTCTAGCCTAGCCCTCGGTTGGAGACGGTTTTTGGGCTATTTTCGACCCTTTGGCCCTCTGGACCCTTCGGTTGGAGATAGCCTAAGGACCTTCACTTTTCTTTACTCTTCTTCTCTTTTTTTTGTTTGTTTTTATTTTGTATAATTTACCTTTTCTTTATTTTCTTTTCTTAATTGTATAATTTACCTTGCACTCCGCAATAAAATTTAAATAAAAAATGGGCCACACTAATCTCCCACCTAGCTAGAGCGGACTTGGATTGTCTACCCTCTCATTTTGGTGCCCTCCTCGTGCCCTTCTGTTTGTGTGGTCACGGTTAAGCCACGTCAACGTTTTATATTACTATTTCTTTTTGTTTTATTATTTTTATAAAAAAACAATATAAAATGTTGACGTGGCTTAACCGTGACCACACAAAACAGGAGAGCACGGGAAGGGCACCGAAATGGGAGGGCAGACAATCCAATTCCAGCTAGAGCTGCCGACTACAATTCATTAACCACGTTAATAATGGGGGTGTGAAGTATGCTTGCTTATTGGGTTAGTTTCAAGCATAAGAATTAATAAGGGAAATTTTATTTAAACTTATTTAATCTCTTTTTATATTCAACTTAAATTTTAAATGTTAATTGTCTATTTTATCCTATTATATAATTACTATTAAGTACAAAAATGAAATTAATAATAAAACTCAAATTTATCAATAAACCCAAACACTATAATTAAACCCTATGATCACTCTTTGTTTATCCTACATTCATTCTGACCAGTGGCGGATCTACAGAGGGACCTGGGAGGTCCCAGGACCCCTCGGCGATCCTAAATTGCTGCTAGAAATTTTCCGGAGGACCCCTCGTACTCGACATGAGGTCTGTGCTGCGGGTTGGAGTTGCAGGTTCTAATGGAGAAGAAGACAGCGGGGAGGGGAAGAAGAAAGAAAACAGGGCCTTTTAACAATTGGTCCAAACCGGCATAGTTTTGGCCAATTGTTTTAATTTAAAAAAAAAAATCAATGAGACAAACTCTGCCGTTTGTCCATGATGTTCCATATTCTTTTACAGCCTAGCCCCACATGGGCCACATCTTTCCCGAGAGTCCCTCCCGTTTCCTTTCCCCACTCCTCTGCTTTTTCCCCCTAATCCCCATCTTTCTTATATTCACCCAAAACCCAATTTCTAATCCCACCCAATTCCATATTATAATTACATTACTCCAATATCATACATCCACTTGTTTCAATTCTCCAAGCCACCACTATTTGGTTCAAAGTTCAAGTATGTTTTTGGGTATTCTAATCTAATCTCAATTAAATTATATTAGATATTGGTAGAGATTTTTAGTCTATTATTGATATGGTTGTTGATATGTTTTATGTTTGTATACTCATTTTATCATTGCAATTTAGATGGAATTTTTGTTTATTGGTTGATGGGTATATATTTTGTGTTTTTGGTTAAATGTGTAGTTTAGAAATGAGAAATATGGAAAGATTTTTCAAGCCAAAGCAAATAGCACCATCTAATTTTTGAATGAAGTGTATTATATTTAACTTTTCAATGTTATTTTTATCTATAAATTTTTTTACCTTTATTATTGGGACCCCCTGAATTTAAAATCCTGGATCCGCCACTGATTCTGACTAAAACCCTAATAGCTCTCATAGAGAAAAACAAGTTTTATTTTTTTTTATTGATGGATGGTGATTTTGAAGTTTTGAATCCTCCAACCAAAGTATGACTCAATTTATGAAATTTTTGTTCGTTTAATTTCAATTTTTTAGAGTGTAGAAGTTACTTTATTGTAATTTTTTTCAACAAATACAACGAAAGCATCCTACCTTCCGGCTAAAACAAACAACAACGAAAGCATATGTTTACTCCTTAGATTTTGTTGATAGCCTTTGGCTTAATCGCCATGACACAAAAAAAAAAAAAAAAAAAATTATGAAGCAGTTGCTGCCCCAAATTCCGGAAGCAATACTGAAATTCTAATGATTTCTTGCTTTCAAGTCCAACCCTAGTAGTCTGCAGAATATCCTACCTATCCTTCTTCCCATATGTTTATACATTAAACCTCCTTTTGAATTACTACTTATGTTTGATAAAAAAATATCTGGTGTGAAAGGACCCAGTAACCATGATTCCCTTGCATTATCTTAGTTGTTTCCTCGTTACTAGGACTAAGAATATGAATTATTCTTCTCTACTCTCTGGGCATGTTTGCATTGTATAATGTTCTTATTAATCAAAGCCTATTGTCTCTGGTACTTCATTTTTTAATATGAAGGTAGAAGTAGTTGCTTTGTCCAATTACAAAGAGAAGGAGGAGAAGTTTAAGGAGGTAAACCCTTTACTATAAGAAGTCAAGTGACACAGTGGCAGCTTTTGAGTTAAAAATTCAATGGGTGTAAAAATAAATCCACATATTGAATTGAGTTTATAGGGTATATTAGGTATTAAATTTGGGTTTAAATAGATATTAATAGGTTAGTTAAAAATCAAATGGGTGCAAAAAATAAGTTGGGTGTATAAATAGATTAGATGAGTTTAAATAAAATTTCCCAATTAAGAATTATTGAACCCACCATTAACCACATTGGCGTTGCTGTTGTTGGGGTCCATGTCCATCTGATAATTTTAAATTATACCAAAATTAACGTGAAGCATGCAACATTTTGTCAACGTTTAATACTGGTGGTGAGCTGAGATTTTGATCCATAAAACAAAGAGGTTTCAAATTATAAACTTGGGTTCGAAACTTGAAAACCCTCATGATCTTGAACCAAAACACCCTGCCTCACTAATCTGGTATTTGCTTTTTCAGAATTGAGTAGATTATAATCAATGAACTTTACGTAACCTTAGATTAAACCTACCTATAAAATTGCTTGGCCTTTGGTTCTTGGTAGGGATGGGCAATTGTTATGGTGGGTGGGTAACCGCGGTTATTTACCCATAACTGTTTATACTCATACCCGCATAACCGTTTACCCATTAAGTAATTGTCTAAATGGTTATACCCATACCCATAATCTCATAGCCATTTAACCGTAATCGTTTAATACCCATTTACCCATTTTAACCCGTTTATCTTTTTTTTTTTTTACCATTACTGATTTTTCACCCGTCTACATGTTTTTTAACAACTTGAAAATTAAAAAAAAAATTTCATAATTTTTTTTATAATTAAATACCGTTATAGGTACATTCATCATATATTTCCGTATTTTAATTTTTTAAGTTCTTATACCATTCCAATAATTGAAATAATAGTTTACGGACGATATTTTTAACTGTTACCAATGAAGGTAAATATAATTTTTGCTAAGTATTATTGGGTTACAAAAATTGTTTAGAAGACATTTCTGTCAAAGTATTTCTGTCAATTTCATGGTTACCCGCAAAGAATTTAAATTAATATGACGAATTCCTTGATGATGAGAATCATCATTTCTGTAGCAGTGTTATTGAGAGAAGAACCGATGAATTCCTTGCTAATTTATTAGGTGCTAAATATTATTGGATCAAGAACATGGTTTGTGTTAGTTTTACACACTTTTGCTTCATTATTGAGAAGGGAAGGGAATTAAAAACTAAATTAATTAGCTCAAATTAAAATAAAATCATAAATTCACTTCGACAACTGTATTAGAGTATGGCAGTAAGTTTTGTGTGTCCAAACAACATTACTCATAAAAAAGATTAATTATACTGACATCCTTTTGAGCTTATTGTGTTTTTACAAAACTCCATCAGCTAAGAAACCCACATGAATTGGCATATTTCCCTACTTTCTTGATAAATTATACAAACAACTCTTGAGATTTTAATCCACTTGAATAATCCACTTGAACATGTCACCAAGCACAACAAACTCAGTGGTCTCATTTTACTCAAGATCAGCGCTTGACCAAATCCACTTCCAATACAAGTTTTTGCCCAACCACTCCTACATCAAATTTTGAAGATCGAATTAAAAGATTATTTTTATAACGAATAGTCACAGAGAGAATACAATCCTACGCTTTTTTATATTCATTGCAAAAACTCTTGTGTTTACATTATTTTTCAACAAATAGGACCAAGAAATTTTGCAGATTGAATAACTAAGACAACAATGTTACAAATTAGGAAAACTAATGAAACTGACTTGAAAACTTTGAATTTTAACGAGAATGACAAAATAAAGAGTAAAGCGAATAGTACCAGGATTAATTTTTTAGTGTAAAAATATGGTTTTTCGTTAAAATGAACAGTACCATAAGCTTTTCTTTAAAATTCCCTACAAATTAATAGGGTAAATATCAGTTTACCACCATCGTGTTTCGTTGTTCTCAACATTTAGTACATCAAGTTTTTTTTGTCCCAGAGTTATATAAATTTTGGGACAGTCTCATACATCTGTTAGTCAAACCGTTAAGTCTTTCGTTAACTGGTGGTGTGGCACCCACGTGGACAATGACTGAGCACCACGTGTCAATAAGGGTTCCACGTGGATATTAAAAAAAATTTAAAAAATAAAAAATTACAAAAAGAAAGGATGTTCTTCCTCAACCTCGACCCTCCCTCCCTTCTCCCTCCTTTTTCCATGGCCACTACACCCACTCCTTCATTTCCTCTCTCCAATTCCTCTCCCTCCCCCCTCTCTTCACATCTACCTCGTCAGCCCTTCCTTCCCATCTAGCTCTGCCGCCCTCCTCTCTTCCTTCCTCACCTCCACTTCCCAACCCTCAAACCACTTCCATGTTATCGCCCCCTACGAATCCTTCTCTCACCGCCTCACCGTCCAACACTTTCTTCACCTCGACGTTTCTCACTCCCCCTATCTCGCCTCCGTCCTCACCAAAACCCTAAGCTTCGAGCTCGCCAAAACCACATCCAGCCTCCGATTGCCGCTCCTCTTTATCCCCTACGACTTAATCGACCAAATCATCAAGTGTTTGGGTAGCAATCCAAACCCTATGCTTACAATTACGAATCTAGGGACTCTTCCCCTGCATTCACCAAGTGTTTGGGCAGCATTTGAACCGGGAAATACCGGTATATCTGGATCGATTTGGGCATCGGACCGGTTGATTACGATTCTGCAGCTTCGATTTCATTTCCAACAACACACTCTATATCTCCCTCTCACCTCCGCCCATGATTGCAGGCTTTATCGGGTTCTTCCATCTTTGACTGGCCCTCGATTTAGATCCAAATCAATTTTGTGGCTTCCAATTTCTAGGGTTTTTGCATCGTATGCCTGGATCACTTTCGACGTTTTGGGCAGTTCGTGTTAAACCCTAGTGTTTGTCGAATGAGAACTTTGTAAGCTAGGAGGAATTTCGCATAACATTAATCAAAGAATAAACAGGCTATATAAGCCTTACAAATAAAGGAGAAGATAAACATGCAACCCACGTTAAACATTATCCTAAACGTGGTATATGACTAAGTCAAAAAGGAAAACAACTTCTACTGATCCCTAAAAGCTAGGGTTTATTCGGCCATGCAGTTAAAACTGCTTACATCAACAACCCTAAGTTTACGTAGTGGATAGAGCCACTACGTCCACCAACCTAATAATCTAATATCCTCCCTTAAACTGATTGCTATTGCTAAGCAATCAGTTTACACCTGGTTCCAGGCACACTCCCATAAGCCCACGCATCTTCAGAAAAGCATCAGTCTTCAAAGGCTTGGTCAATATGTCTGCTACTTGCTCCTGGGTGTTGCAGTGATCCAACTGCACGATTTTGTTCTTAGTCATTTCACGAAGAAAGTGAAACCCGTACATCTATGTGTTTGCTTCGGCCATGCATTACAGGATTCTTGGAGAGCTTTATTGTTGAACTGTTGTCACAGAAAACCGTTGTAGAATCTTGCTGAGCTTGACCTAATTCCTTCATTATTCTCCTCAACCAGGTTGCATGACAAGCACATGAAGCTGCTGCTATGAATTCGGCTTCAGTTGTTGATAACGTGACCACATGCTGCTTCTTGGAAGACCAACACACAGCTCCTAAACTTAGCATGAACAAGTACCCCGATGTGCTATTTCTATCATCTAAGTCACCTGTATAGTCACTATCTGAATAGCCTTTGAGCTCAGTGTGTCCTCCTTTTTTGTAAAGAATTCCAAGGCTGATCGTGCCCTTTAAGTATCTCAAAACCCTCTTTGCCGCTGCCAAATGCATTTCTGTTGGACTCTCCATGAACCTGCTGATTAAGCTTACCACAAACATAATGTCCGGCCGAGTGGCTGTGAGATACATGAGGCTCCCAACGATCTGTTTATAGAAGTGCTATCAACCTTCTCACCAGTTACATCTTTTGTTAGCTTGGTGCTTGGAACAATGGGATTATGCACTGGATTGCAGTTCTCCATTTTAAACCTTTCCAACACTTCCTGAGCATACCTTTTTTGACAGATAAATATTCCATCTACTTGCTGCAATACCTCAATTCCGAGGAAATATCTCATCTTACCAAGATCGGTCATTTCGAACTCATTCATCATCGACTGCTTAAACTTAATGAACATGCATTCATCATTGCCAGTGTAAATGAGATCATCAACGTAAAGACAAACAATGAGAATTTTACCTCCATCTCCAACTTTGATGAATAAAGTGTGTTTATAGGGACACTTCACAAATCCTTCCTTCGAGAAATAAGCTTCTATACGACTATACTAAGCACGAGGGGCTTGTTTAAGTCCATATAAAGCTTTTCGTAATTTGTAAACTTTCTACTCTTTACCTCTCTGCACATATCCAGGTGGCTGTTCTACAAACACCTCTTTATCAACTTCTCCATGTAAGAAGACACTTTTCACGTCCAACTGATGGATTGTCCATTCCTTTTGAGCAGCAAGTGCAACAACAACTCGGATGGTATCTAACCGAGCCACAGGAGCAAAGACTTCAGCATAATCAACCCCATATTCTTGAGCATACCCCTTAGCCACCAGCTGTGCTTTGTACTTGTCCACCTCTCCATTCTCATTCAGTTTAGTCTTGTAGACCCATTTAACTCCAATTGTCTTCCCTCCTTGAGGTAAGTCTGTCAATTCCCAAGTGTTGTTCCTCTCGATAGCTGTTATTTCAACATCCATAGCTTTCCTCCATTTTGCACTCTTCACAGCTTCATTGTAATAAGTTGGATCACTGTCTAAGAGAGCCAAATGCTCCATGTCTTCTTCATTAGATAATCCCTCTCCTGTCACGTAATCTTTCATCCATACTGGTGGAGCCCTAGGTCTTCTTTCTACTGGGTTGGATATGTTTGCTTCTGAGACTTCATCTGATCCACTATTGTTGCTTGTGCTGCTTCCATCTCCATTTTCACTTCCATTTCCATGTGGTCCATCTTCATCTCCTTCTTGACTGTCAACTTCATCAGCCTCAAGTTCCTTATCTGCTTCATCGTCCCATTCCAAATCTGCTATGACAGCTTCATGATGATGCTCATCCCAATCCCAGCTACTATTCTCATCAAACCGAACATCACGACTGATTAGAATCCTCTGCGAGATTGGATCAAATAGCCGATAGGCCTTTGATCATTCACTTATCCCAAGTAGCACACACTTCCTACTTTTATCATCTAGCTTGGTCCTCTTGTTATCTGGAATATGTACGTATGAAATGCAGCCAAAAACCCTGAAATAACTTACAGATGGTATCGTACCACTCTATGCCTCCTCAGGTGTTTTGTTTTTAACTGCAAATGTGGGACTCCTGTTGAGCACATGAACTGTCCAGTTTGCTGCTTCTGGAAAAAAAGTCTTAGGCATGTTCTTCTCGGTTAATAAGCTACGTACCATATTCATGATGGTCCGATTCTTGCGCTCAGCTACTCCGTTTTGCTGCGGGGTGTAAGCTGCTGTCAATTGTCTTTGAATCCCATTCTCAACACAGAACTCATCAAACTCATGTGATGTGAACTCCCCACCACGATCCGTGCGCAAACTTTTAATACTTGCATTAGTTTCGTTTTCAACTAGACTTTTGAAAGCTTTAAAACTTCGAAAGGCTTCTGACTTCTCAGTTAGAAAGTAGATCCAAGTCTTACGACTGAAATCATCGATAAAGGTGAGGAGATACCTTTTCTTACTGTTGGATGTAGGTTTGATCGGTCCACATATATTTGCATGGACGAGTTGTAGGATTTGGCATGCTCTCCAAGTACTTCTTTTTGGAAACGGATCTCTCGGTTGCTTTCCTACCAAGCAATTCTCGCACACTCTTGAGGAGTCCTTTATTTGAGGCAGTCCACTCACCATCTGCTTCTGTTGTAGAGTCTTTAAACCACCAATACTCAAGTGCCCATAACGGCAGTGCCACAACTGAACTGGATCATCTGTGAGGGCATTAAAACATGCTTGATCATTGGGTTGATATTGAGCAGCAAGAATGAACATGCGATTTGTAGTCATAACCGTCTCCATGATTAGTCCTTTCTCAAGGTGATAGATCTTGCACTTCCCGTGTTGAATGAGAATAGCAAGACCTTTCTCTTGAAGCTGCCCAATACTTAGCAGATTATTCTTCAAAGCAGGTACATAGAACACTCCTGTGATCACCTAAGTCATGCCATTCACTTGTAGTCGAATATTTCCATTCCCCAAGACAACCATACTTGTATTGTTCCCTAGTTTCACAGTTTCTCTAAAACTTTCAACAAATTCAGAGAACAACTCCCTCTTACCACACATATGATTGCTGCAACCCGAGTCGAGGAACCAAATGTCTTCTTTGATCTCCTGAGTATCCACATACGCCATTAGCAACATCTCTTCACTAGCCTCTGCATAGTTAGCCTTGGCTTCCCTGTCCTTCTTAGGGCACTCATACTGAAAGTGCCCTAATTCATGACAATTATAGCACTCAACCATTGACTTGTCGAAGTTCTGTCGACCTCTTCCTCTACCTCTTCCATGAAAGCTTCCTGGACCACGTCCTCTTCCTCCAAAGTTCTCTTCATAGGTCACCTTTAGTGCTTGTTCCTCTACGCCATGTCCAATCATCCACTGCTCATGTACTAACAAGCTACTTTGCAGTTCATCAATTGAGAGAATATCCAAGTCTTTGGATTCCTCTATGGAACAAACCACATAGTCAAATTTAGGAGTCATCGATCTCAAGATCTTCTCAATGACTTCTACATCCGTCAACTTGTCACCATTGATCATTCTCCTATTGGCTATGGTCAGAGTTCGACCAAAAAATTCATTTACAGTTTCTCCTGTCTTCATGTGAAGCATCTCGAACTCCTTTTGAAGTGCTTGCAGCTGTGCTCGTTTAACTCGAACAGTCCCTGGATACTTCTGTTTCAACGAATCCCAAATCTCCTTAGCCGTATCTTTGTTCAAGATTGTTTCCAAGACAGCTCGATCAATTGCTTGAAACAGATAGTTCTTGGCCTTCAGATCTTTCAACTTTTGATCTTCGAGCACTTTCCGTTGTCCCTCCGCAAATGAAGCTCCTTCTGCTGCTGCAGGGATTCCATGCTGCACAAGACTCCAATATTCCTTTGAACGTAGGAAATTTTCCATAAGCATTGCCCAGTGGTCATAATGCCCATCCAGTTTTGGAATAGATGCCTGCACAAAACCACTTCCTTCTCCTGCCATATTCTCGTACCTCTGCACTCAAAAGATTGCTATCTCTCAAGCTTTTGACCAGGAGCCCCAGGTGGGGGCTCTGATACCAAATGTTAAACCTTAGTGTTTGTCGAATGAGAACTTTGTAAGCTAGGAGGAATTTTGCATAACATTAATCAAAGAATAAACAGGCTATATAAGCCTTACAAACAAAGGAGAAGATAAACATGCAACCCACGTTAAACATTATCCTAAACGTGGTATATGACTAAGTCAAAAAGGAAAACAACTTCTACTGATCCCTAAAAGCTAGGGTTTATTCGGCCATGCAGTTAAAACTGCTTACATCAACAACCCTAAGTTTACGTAGTGGATAGAGCCACTACGTCCACCAACCTAATAATCTAACAGTTCGGCGATTAGTGAATCCTCGGTTTGGGGATTTTGTGAGGGCGCGCTAAGGTTCGTTTCCCCGGGTTTTGCAAATCCAACTCCAGTTTGCCGCGTGGAGACCATTTTCTCTTCTCAATTCAACCATGTTTTGGCGTATGGCAGGGTTGTCCACGGCGTCTGCGGTGAGTTCTCCGCTATCGTTTTTGTTTTATGTTTTCTTGTTTTAGCATTAGGTGTGTGGGGCAAAGTATTGGTTTATTTGTGATATATTCAGATTGAATCTTCGTGAAGTTTTGGGTATTTTTTGTGTTGCTCTGTTTGCTTGGTGAGAAAATGTGGGATCAGAAATTAAATTTTGGAATATTTAGATCTTAAGAAGTGTTGTTATGTTGTGTGGAAACTGATGGGGGAGGTGGGTGGGTGGGTGGATGGGTGGAGTCGAAGATGGAGGGGGAATGGTGGATGTATGACGAGTCCAAGAGGAGAGGAGAGAAGGGTTTGGTGGGCTAGTGCAGAGGAGAGAAGGGTTTGGGATAAAGGAGGAAGAAGGTCGGGGAAGACGACCAAAATTATTATTATTATTTTTTTTTGAAATTTTAATTTCTACGTGGACCCTTAATGACACATGGTGCCTAGTCATTGCCCAGATGGGTGCCACTTCATCAGTTAACGAGAGACTTAATAGCTAGACTAACAGATGTATAAGAATATCTCAAAATTAACACTTTAGGTATGACTTTGGAACGATAACAACTTAATGTAATAAATGTTGAAAATCATGAAATTTAAGGGTAGTAAACTGAGATTTACCCAAATTAATATTAGGTAATTAACCAGAAAATCACGGAAATCGGGTCCCACTCAGTATGCCTCTTCCAGTGTTAATCTCTGCCTCACACTCGCTGAGTATCGTCCTAAACGACACCAGACAAACCTAGCGTATGCAATATTCATCATGCATGTGTGTTAATTGTTAAACATGATTAATAACATGATCAAAAAGCTTAAATAAAAGAAAAAAGAGATCCCATCAAGAACAAGAAGGAAAAGGGCATATTCAATCTAACACCGCCTCACCATCCACTCGACGGGACCTACTGCCGGAAACCAGGGCCGGTCAAGTGATTTTTAAGGTCTGAGGCAACATAAAAAAATGTGCCCTTATTTCATATAAAAAAATATTTATTTTCACATGTAAAACATCAATAAAATTATATTTAGAAAAACACTTCAAATTCAATAATTTAGAAACACAGAATAATTAATTTATTTTGTATCAAGAGAAGGAAATTAAAAAACTTCGGGCTTACAAGTAGATAGAGTATGAGTTTTGTTTTCTATCTGAACTTTTAAAGTGTTTTTGTATAAATCGTGAGTTATTTTTTCTTATTTACTAACCTCGTCAATATAAAACTAAAAAAATATTAATGTTTTTGAGTCTTTAAGGATATGTATAAGTAATGAATGAATACTAAATTAAACATTTTGATGACACGTAATATTATTTTCAAATTTGGTCTAAAAATTTATTCTACGCATTCTTTGCTGAAGATTAGACTTGTATTGGAATGGATATTTAAAAATAGCAACCCACATAGCTACTAACTAGTAAATAAATTAACAACCAAACAAAAATTTGTAAAAATTGAAAAAAATAAACATGCACATAGCATTTCGAACTTAGGACCTCTCATTAATTTTAAACGACAAAAACCATTGCTTCTAATTAAACTTCTTGATCATTTAGCCAAATTTTATAAATTTATATTGTTATGAAAAGAAATTTGTAAAAATTGGAATGTAAATAAGCACACATGGTGTTTTGGACCTAAGACCTCCTCATTCAATTTAAACAACAAAACCATTAGTTCTAGTTAAATTTCTTTGTCACTAAACCAAATTTTATAAATTTATACTTTTATATAAATATACCACCCTAATAATTTTGGTGCCTCCAATTTTTTGGGGTCCCGGACGGTCGCCCTGCCCGCACTGGGCCTGAGCTGGGCCTGCCGGAAACCAATGCCACGACAGTGCTGTTTGATTTTTGGTGGTGCCAGGAGGCCCTAGTTCTTTCTACTTGTGGGTTAGGGTGACAACTCTCTGTCGCTTTAGCGTTCAGTTAGTAATCCAAAGTTGGGCATGTGAGGGTTCTGGCATGGTAGTTACTAGCAAGGTCTAAAATATCGATATTATCCCAATATTTTCATCGAAATTTCCGTGTTTTTGGACTACTGATATTTCCGATATCATCGATATTTTGGATCTTGATAGGAACTCTATATGGTACTAAGTCACTCATGTATCTTACCATGCAATGTATAATGTGTAAAATATTGTACTAATTCATTATATATAAATGATTATGGTGTGTTTAAACTTCTTTCATTAATTACTACATATTTTTTACACTCATAATGTTTGCCAGCTCGCTATATAATCAACTTAAATCAGTTAAATCCATCATGCAATGCATTCCCTTCCAATTTTTGTGATAAACTAATAGATAATTGACTAAATAAACATCTTGCAAAGTTTCAATAAAAATTTCCAAGTTTTTCTTACAATTTCCATGGTTTTTATTCAATTTTTATCGATATTGATAATATTCCGATATTTCTATCGAAATTTCCGTATTTTTGAACTACCGATATTTTCAATAACATCGATATTTTAGACCTTTGTTACTAGTTAATAAGCGTTGAAATAAACATTCATGATTGTCGGACTAAATTGTAGTTCTTATTTGATGTGACACTCGGTCGCCCAACTCACTATTTTAACTTAATTTTATCTATAAACACATTAGTAATTTGTCCAACGGTATTATTACAACTCTTGTTAATTTTTGTCAATAATCTTCTTTAATTTATTCTATTCGACAGACAAAAATTAAGTTAAGTGTATGAGAAGTAAAAATGAGTACGGCAATACTACTCCCCTGTTTAGAATTGGGCACAGATCATAGTGAATAGTGGCCATAGATCACTTTGTGAGTAACAAACTGATAACTTGTTTGACCAAAAAAAAAACAAACTAATGACTTGACTCTTGACCAGTTGCGGAGCCAACAAGGGACATTAACTGCCACTGACCCAAAAACTTCAAATATCCTCCCCTTGAAATTTTTATATGACCCCAATAATAGTTAAGTCAAACAAAATAGAGTGACCATTTATTGATATTTTCATAATTAAAACTATAACCTTTCCAAAATAGAGAGAGGTTTTTTAGTGATTAATATTATAAAGAATCGACATTATATAGATACTCAATGGTTAAATAATAACTTGGTTGCATACAATAAAAAAGTAATTGAAAATCAATGATTTAATGATAACTTGTTTATATACAATGAAATGTATTTCTATTGATAATGTTATCATACGACGTTTTAAAATATAAGAATATGTAGTTGCCAATTATAAATGAAAGTATACTTAATTTTCGAAACTTGCTTGTTCATGATCCCATTACCGTAACTTTCTGGCCACAATGCTCTTGACACATATGAGAACTCAAATTACACCACGTGAAGTCTGCTAAATCTAGGTCCAAAAAGTTATGCTAGAAAGTGGGATTTTTTATCACAAAAGAATATTTGGACTTTGGCGATACATAAATAATTAAAAACCTTGACCAAGATAATTGAGTGCACAAGATATTTACACACGTATGTTTTGGGATTTGGATCCCATCAATGGTAGGGATTTTAGGGATCTTGACATCTTAATCATTCATCGTACATAGTGCAGTTAGAAATTATTTAATTTTTTTTATTTAAAATTAAATACAAATAATACCTGACGAAAATTGATCGTACGTAGTAAAGTTACTAATCACAAATAGGATCCCCACAATTAAACAGTAAAATTATGAGACTAGTATGCTTAATTACTAAACTAAGATGTCCGCATGTTTTTTTGGTTGAAAAAGATTTCCACAGTTTGAACCACCGCATATGTATAAACAACTACGTTTATATGAAACTATCTTCTAGTTGATCATCATCACTAGGGGTGCGGAGAAATGAATAAGAAATGAACGAATGCATGAAGAGAAATGCCAAATAAAGTATTGTTTGTGCGTTCTAAATTATAGAGCTCTCCACACTTGAACGCATTTTTTATTCTTTGGTGACATCGTATTGTATATTTGTATTCAAACAAAAATAGTGTTTTAATATTCCAAATAATCAAAAGGATTCATGAATAATCCGCATCATGCATTTTTGAATTCCTTCTATATATTCGCACTGTTCAACTTTCGGAACCTTAAAATATGTAATAAATAATATATAATAGTTCCTAGCAAAAAAATCAAATATAATAGTAATCTTATATATTCAAGGTCTTGTTAAATAATTGACGTTGGGAACTATTGGAAAATTTGGAAAACTAACCAAATTTGGGATCTTAAATAGAATTCTAGTCACCTTTTTAAATTTATGATACTTATAACAAAAAATTGATATGAAAGTTGTGAAGACCCATCCCGAATTTATATTTATTTATCCCCGATAGAGTGGAAATGACTATTTTGCCCTTGAGCATTGGGTTGTGATAGTATTAATGGATTAAGAAAATGGAAGAAAACAAAGGGCTAAAAGAATGGACCAATTATCTAATTTCCTAAGTTTTGGGATCCAATTGAAATTGTAGGGTTGTTAGGACCAAGTTTGAATAGCCTAATTAGAACTTAGGGATATTAGGTGGGTGCCCAATCCGGATCAAAACACACATACACACACTCACACGTGCAACCTTTCCCATACTCTCTCTTTCGTTCTCGAACCCTCTCCCTTTCCGTACACTGAAAACCAGCCCAAATCCCTTCAAACCATTGCAGATCGAGCTAGTGGTAGTTACCTTCGAGTTCCTTGCAAGCTCAGGAGTCTAACCATACCATTAGTTTGACGTGAGGACTTCGGGAACTTGAGAACCTGTGAGCTCCGACTAGGTGCCATGTTGCTCGAGCTTGATCGTGAGTGTTTCACGGGGTTTTAAGGTACAAGAGAGTCTTAAAACGACTCTGCAAAGTTGTTAGAGGAATTTTGGAAGGTTTTGGACGTCGGGACACTCGAGTTCAACGAGTTGCAGACTTAGCCGGTTTCCATGAAATTATTCCTGCTAAATTCCGTTGGTTTTAGGACTCCAAAGTGGTAAGATCATGTTCTCCTAGTTGAGAACTTCATTTTGGTACAAATTTCATGAATTTTGGTGTTGAAATGGAAGAGATATTGAAGTTTTTCAGTTTTCTAGTTTCCGGCGAGTGCAGCGGTGACCGGCGTTAGACTCTGGCAAACCAAGGAAGGAGAAGAGGAATATTCCGTCAACTTTGACGGCTAACGGCGTCAGGTAAATTAAACGGTATATTACATTATTTAACTGAATATTCCCTAACACCGTTAGGGATTCCGTCCAACGTGCTAGGCACGTGCCTGCACGTGGGAACTTAGAAATTTTTTCTAAAAATATGGGGATGTTCGTGGTGTTGAGTAGGCCACGATGGTATATTCAAACACCTCAATTGAGCAACGTATGAGAAGTTATTTCCTAGTTTTGATTATGTGCTTAAAATAACGTTAAAATAGTTGTTTCACATATAGGTGAGACGTTTCCTGAGGACGAGCGTAGTCAGGCGAGGCTCGGGGGTTACGACCCTTCCACATATCACTGAGTGGGCTTTTGGTTTTCAATATATATATATATATGCTTTGTATTTTTCCCAGAAAACTTCTTTAAATGGTTTTATGCTTTGAAATGCCATGCCAAATGTTTATTATTTAGAATATGCATTTAGTCGTTGCATATGTTATTGTTGACATTGCGGACACTCAGGTAAGTTCCAGGTGAGTTTATAGATTGTGAATGTCACAGCCCGCCCCGAAAGATTATTTTCGATGACAATTTTACCCTTGGATCTTAAAGTGTATTGTGTGATTTAAGTTGGATTTGGACCCATTTATTATTTTTCCCTAAGTTGTTGGATCCAAATTGGAAGTAAGGGAATTATTGATTTTTGATTGGTGGCTTTTGGACCACACACATACCTTCTCTCTCTCCCATGGACTTCTTTCTCTTCTTCTCGGCATTTTCGTACGGGAAATCCAGGAACCATCTCAAACCTTGCAGATCGAAACCAAGGTAAGCATTTTCGTGTTCCTTATGACCTCAGGAGTCCATTGGTACAAGTTTTAGAACCTGAAACCTTCGAAAACCCCGTGAAACCTAACCCTCGAATTGTGCATTGTTCATGCACACGTAAATATGTTGTTTTCAGGGAATTCTAAGCTCATAGGAAGCTTAATGAGGTCCTCACGAGTCTCGGGGTAGTTCATTTGAAGAATTTGGACGTCGGGATCGCGGGAAACGAAGAGTTGCAGGTTTAGTTGGAATTTTGAAGCTTCCCCGACTTGATTTCGTGAGATTTGAAGCTCTAAATAGGTATAATGCCATTTTTCGGCGACCGGTGACTCGCCGGGGACAAAGACGAAATATTCTGTCAGTTTGGACGGAATATTCTCACAGCGTTAGTTAATTTGGACGGTTTCCGTTGGGTTTTAACGGAATATTCCCAGGAATATTCTTAACGGTAGTTAGGGAATCCGTCAGGATTCCCTGTGCGTGGTGGCGCGTTTTGCTGTGCACCCGCCGGCGCGTGGGAGGTCCAAAAATATTTCTAAAAATATGGGGATGATCCTGAGGTTATATAGATCACTGTGGTATATTCATATACCTATTTTGAGCAATGTATGAGAAGTTATTAGCTAGTTTGCCTATGTGCTTTAAAAATAACGTTTTTATAGTTAATTCGCATATAGGTGAGACTTATCCCGAGGACGAGTGTATCCATGGGCGACTCGGGGGCTACGACCCTTCGACATATCAGTGAGTGGGCTTTTGTTTTCTGTATATATTTATATACTTGATATATTTCCTAGAAATGCATTTTAAGGAAAGTATGCTTTAAAATATTATGCCAAATGCTGCTATATTTTGAATATGCATTGCATGGTTGCATATATATACATATATATATATATATATATATAAATGTGGTGTTGTGGAGGCACATGTGAGTTCCGGTAAGTTATGTTTGGTTGTGTGAATCATTGATGATGTGATATGTGATATGTGATTAAGTAATGTTGAACTCATAAAGCTGCATTTAGGGTGATTGTGAATTAGCCAGAGATATGAATTACAGGCCTGTTTATTTACGTCACCTCCCGCACTATATGCTCATATTGGATCCAACTTAAGTGCACAGTCTTGTCGTACAAACCTTATTCATGGTTCTGACTCATAGGTGACTAATGATTCATCGCCTGCTATTATGAGAGAATGGAATTGAGCATAATTATATTTCACCCAATCTTGTCGTACAGACCCTCTTTAGTGGTTCCGACTTATGTGCAGTATATTGCCGTATAGGTCATTGTAGTGACTTCGGCGAGATTGACTTTTGAGCTATGAATTCAGCCGTACAGACTACCTCAGGGGTTCCAGCTAACATATCACATTTCTATGAAATCATTCTTGCCTGGATTGTTTACTTTGTTATATTTTGGCATGGCATACATATAAATATGATTATGTGAAGTATGAATTGAATTGATATGATTTCATATATATTTATGTATATGCTTATATCTTGATTATGGGAAAAATTATACATGTTTTACAGCGAGGGGTTAGATATGTTGTTAAATGAAATGGTTTTGTAAAACATTTGTTTTTGCCCACTCACGTTTTCTGTTTTGCGCCCCTCCAGGTTTTAAGTAAGCTTGCTGTCGGTGGCTTAGGATCGTCGGTAGTTCTGACCTATTTGAATAATAGTAGGACATTTCTGGTACTGTGTAACTAGTACTTATCCTACTAGATTGCACCTAGACTTTATGCTCTGATTATGATTGTTCACTATTGTTACTAACTCCTATCACTTTCGTTTAGTAGTGCACTCTAGTAATATGGTTTTTAATTATTCGTATAGTTGTTATCTTTATCGCTTCCGCACTGTGCACATGGCTACATCACCCTTACGTGACGGCCAGCATGCCTTGACCTCGGTCAGGGTGTGTCAGTTTGGTATCAGAGCCTAGGTTTTGCAGTCCTGTATAATTCTTGAATGTTCTAATCCTTGTGATGTCTTATGTCAGAACTATGCCGCCTCGTAGAGAGCCCCGTCAACCAGCTGAATCTAGTTTCCCTGATATTGCTCAATTAGGGGAAGCTATAGTTTTTTCCATTCAGACAACATTCCGTACTCCCCAGAGGACACCTCTTGAGACAGTCCATAATCTGAAGTTGACTCACTTTATGGGTAATGAAGGTTATGAGGGGGGAGAAAAATGGTTGAATCATGTGGAGAAGACCTTCCAGGTGATGCAGAGTCAGGGGAATCTTCCTCCTGATAGGTGGGTTGAGACGACTACCTGGTTTTTGGGAGAATAGCCTGCATCTTGATGGAGATAAGAGTCTTACGAGATGACCCTAGAGGAGATTGTGGACCTGGGAGTGTTTAAGGAGCGGTTTTGGAAAAGGCTCATTCCTCCTGCGTATATCGATCTTAAGAAACAGGAGTTTACTCATCTAAGGCAAGGAAAAATGTCTGCTAATGAGTATTACAGGATGTTTACTGATCTGTCGAGATATGATCCGGAGGTTGTTGCTAATCCGGTAGAGATGCTTCACCGTTTCAGTTTGGTGGCTCAGGTGGATCCGGTGCTCCTTTATGCCGTAGGTGTAATAATCGGCATTTTTGGGAGTGTATGAGAGGCAACAATGGATCTTTTACTTGTGGACAGATGGGTCATAGGGCTGATCAATGCCCTCAAAGTCAACAGAGACCCCAACAGCCTTCCTTCCCACCTCATGCACTTACCCAACACGCTTCAGGATCTGGTGGTTACACTCAGACCGGACGAGGAGGTGCCTACCACTATTAGGGCGATGCCACTCCCTACACCTCAGGTCAGCAGCAGTACTCTCAGGATCTTCAATATCAGAGTGGGTACCCATAGTACTAGGGAGGATTTATGTCTTATCAGCCTCATTCAGCCGGAGGATCTCAATGGTATCAAGGGGGACAGCCCCAGCAGGGAGAGATTGCTACTAGTAGTGTAGGATCTTCGAGGCAGTCGGGTCAGCGGAGGCAGGGACGTGGTGTTCACGCCAACAGAGGTTGCAGTGGACGACAGCAGAACCAGGCACGTATCCATAACATGTCACTGCAAGATGCCCAGAATAATCCAGATTTAATCATGGGTACGTTAAATATTCTTGGTCATTTTGCTAGAGTGTTGATTGACTGTGGTGCTACACATTCTGTTATTTCTCATACATTTGCTCAAGTGACACAACCTCATCCTACACCTCTAGGATATAATTTAGAATTTTCTATGCCTAGAGGGGATAGCTGTTTTGTGGATCAGGTATATCCAGGATGTCCAGTGATTGTAGAGGGTATTATTATGCCAGCTAATCTTATGCTGTTGGATATTATGGATTTTGATGTGATTTTGGGCACTGATTGGTTGCACTATAATCGTGCCTAGATAGATTGTTATGGGAAGGCAGTCACATTTCATTGTCCTGGATTACCTGAAGTTACATTTGTAGGAGAGCCTAGTGGGGTGAGGCATGGTATTATTTCAGCCATGAAAGCAAAGAGATTGTTGTCGAAAGGTTGTTAGGGATATTTGGCTCATGTGGTGTTGAATGATGATACTCCCAGTAGTGTGGAGGATGTTTGTGTGGTCAAATATTTTTCGGATGTATTCCTTGAGGATCTGCTTGGATTGCCGCCAGATAGAGAGTTGAAGTTTGTTATTGATCTGCTTCCAGGTACGAATTCTATATCTTTAACTCCTTATAGAATGGCTCATGCTGAGTTAAGAGAATTAAAAGTGCAGTTACAAGAGTTAGTGGATAAAGGTTTTATTCAACCGAGTACTTCACCTTGGGGAGTTCCAGTTTTATTTATAAGGAAGAAAGATGGAACTTTGAGGCTGTGCATCGATTACAGGCAATTGAATCGGGTAACCATTAAGAACCGTTATCCATTGCCTTGTATAAATGATTTATTTGATCAACTCAGAGGTGCCTGTGTATTTTCTAAGATTGACTTGAGGTCGGGATACTATCAGTTGAAGATTAAAAATGAAGATGTCCTTAAAACCGCATTCATGACTCGATATGGTCATTATGAGTTTCTTGTGATGCCATTCGGGTTAACTAATGCACCAACAACTTTTATGGATTTGATGAATCGAGTATTCCAGCCATATTTGGACAGGTTTGTTATTGTCTTCATTGACGATATCCTGGTATACTCTAAGTTTAAGGCTGAGCATGCTAGACATCTGAAGTTGGTATTGAGCAGTTTGAGGGAACACCAACTATATGCTAAGTTTAGGAAATGTGAATTCTAGTTGAATCAAATGACATTTTTGGGACATGTCATTTCTGCTTAAGGCATTTAAGTGGATTCTCATAAAGTGGTAGCTATGGATAATTGGGAGCAACCTCGAACCATCACTAAAGTATGGAGTTTTCTTGGCTTAGCAGGCTATTATAGATAGTTCGTTAAGGATTTTTCAGTGATTGCTTTGCCATTGACGAGGTTGACACAAAAGGATGTTAAGTTTGAGTGGGATAATGAATGTGAGCAAAGTTTTTAGCAATTGAAGTACTATCTCACCCATGCACCTGGTATAGCACTTTCAGATGATAGTGGTAATTATGAGGTTTATAGTGATGCTTCTCTGAATGGTTTGGGTTGTATATTGATGCAACATGGTAGGGTAATTGCTTATGCTTCGAGACAGTTGAAACCTCATGAGAAGAATTACCCTACACATGATTTGGAGTTAGCGGCTATCATCTTTGCTTTGAAGATTTGGAGACATTATCTTTATGGTGAGAAATGTAAGATCTTCACAGATCATAAGAGTCTCCAGTATTTGTTTACTCAAAGAGATCTTAATCTTCGTTAGCGGAAGTGGATTGAGTTACTTAGTGACTATGATTGCACGATTGAGTACCATCCTGGTCGTGCAAATGCGGTGGCGGACGCACTTAGTAGAAAGACTCCAGCCAGACTTAATGCCATCTATGATTGTCATGTTCCTCTTCTAGCATATTTGAGGTCCACTAGAGTGGACCTAGGAATGGAAGATCGAGGAGAAGTCTTGCTTGCTAATTTCCAGGTTAGGTGAGTTTTAATTGATCGTGTGCTTGAGGCTCAGATGATTGATGAGGAGACTTAGGAAATAATTCAAGCAAGGAACCAAGGTTGTTTATACCATACTTGACCAATTCCGAAACTACTAAGCACCGGTTAACGTTATACCGTCAAGGACCCAGAAGAGTTTCCCTCCAACCAGGAGGCCAATCACAGTGCAACACGTGTCGACATCAGAAGCCAATCATAGCGCGACACGTGTCAACATTAAAAGCTAATCACAACACGACACGTGTCAATGTCAGAATGAAACTAGAAACTCTCTTTTATAAATAGAGATCATTCTCTCACAATATTTCCGAAGGTCATTTATACTAAATCATTCACTAGTACTCGTTAAAGGAGAGCTTGAACCTAAGTACTTGTGTAAACCCTTCACAATTAATGAGAACTTCTCTACTCCGTGGACGTAGCCAATCTGGGTGAACCACATACATCTTGTGTTTGCTTCCCTGTCCCTATCCATTTACTTACTTATCCACACTAGTGACTGGAGCAATCTAGCGAAGGTCACAAACTTAACACTTTCTGTTGTACCAAAGTCGTCGCTGATTTTGTGCATCAACATTTGGCGCCGTATGTGGGAGCGACATTTATTCCCATTCTCTTCAGCTTTGCCAAGCTGGTTTCCACCATTTGTACACTCTCTGTTGACCAGGCATCCCTTTCCAACATGGGGAGCAAAGAAAGCCACAGCACACATAATGATACCCCTCTTGCATCTAGTGCGAAGTAACGAAAGAAGCAAGGAAAAAGGGTTGCTCTTCAAGCTAAAGTCAATGAGCTAGAAGCTTAGAACAACAAGATAACAATGAAGAATGAGGTTCTCCAGGAGCAGTATGAGAAGCTCTTTGAGACGCTCCACGAAACTAGGCGTACTCAAACACGCGAGCTCGTTGCCCCTGTGGACATCAACCATCATCTGAAAGACTCAAGGGTTTCTGAAAGAGTCGGTCCCCTCCCACGACCCAGGCCAGCTGCTAATCTAGGGAAGGAATGACAGGTCCCAGAGGAACATGAAGGTACGAGGGACTCTGAGGTATTCCGACAGATTCACTTGTACCAAAGTCCTCGCTGATTTTGTGCATCAACAAAGGTAAAAAGAAAGATTTTGAGATTTGAGAAATTGATGGCATGCTTATGCAGGAAAGCAGGATATATGTGCCGAATAATGCATAATTAAAGAAAGAAATTTTGGATGAAGCACATATTTCAGCATATGCGATGCATCCAGGAGGCACTAAGATGTATCATACCATTAGACCATTTTATTATTGGCCTGGTATGAAAAGAGAAATTGCCGAATATGTGAGTAGGTGTGCCATTTGCCAACAGGTTAAAGATGAAAGAAAGAAGCCGTTTGGATTGATGCAACCACTTCCCGTTCCACAGTGGACATGGGAAAATATTACTATGGATTTTGTGTACAAGCTCCTTCGTACCCAGAATGGTTATGACGGCATTTGGGTGGTAGTTGATCGGCTTACAAAGTCAGCGCATTTTATTCCAGTGAGGGAGAAATATTCGTTAAGCTGATTAACTAAGTTATTTATATCACAGATTATGAAGTATCATGGTGTGCCAGTTAATATTATCTCGGATCAGGATCCCAGATTTACTTCCAAGTTCTAGATAGCATTTTAGGAAGCTTTTGTTATGAGATTACTTTATAGTACGACATATCATCCTCAGACAGATGGACAATCTGAGAGGACCATTCAGACATTAGAGGATATATTGAGATCTTCAGTGCTGCAGTTTGGAGATGGTTGGCATGATTGTTTGGATCTGATGGAGTTTGCCTACAACAACAGTTATCATTCAAGCATTGGTATGGCACCATTTGAGGCACTTTATGGGAAATCTTGTCGTACGCCTCTATATAGGTCAGAGGTTGGTGAAAGAGTTTTGGTGGGCCTTGAGATTGTGGATGTGACTACTTAAAATGTTCAGGTAATTAAGTTTAACCTAAAAGTGGCCCAAGATTGACAAAAGAGCTTAGCAGGCAAGCATGCTACTGATCAAAAGTATGATGTGGGCGATTGGGTATTTATGAAGTTATCACCTTGGAAAGGTGTTGTACGATTTGGAAAGAAAGGAAAGTTAAGTCCTAGGTACATTGGACCATATATGATCACCGAGCGAGTCGGTGAGGTTGCTTACAGGCTTGAGTTACCTCCAGATTTGTCCAAGGTACACGATGTGTTTCATGTTTCGATGCTTAGACATTATGTTTCAGATTCTTCACATATGATTCCTCCTCAACCCTTGGAAATCAATTCAAACTTGACTTATGATGAGGAACCAGTGACTATATTGGATTGGAAGGATAAAGAACCGAGGAACAAGACCGTGGGCTTGGTAAAAGTATTATGAAGAAATCATTCAGTGGAAGAAGCTACTTAGGAGACAGAGGATCGAATGAGAGAGATGTATCCATGATAGGAGCATATTTATGCGACTTAGTTAGCTTGTTCTTGTGCATTTATGTTGTTATTTCTTAGTTAATTATGTATTTTAAGCTACTTTCGTGTGTTTGTAGGTCCATAGGCCTTATAAAGCAATAAGGTCCATTTTGGTGAATTTTGGAGCAGTTTTGGGCTTGGAATGGATAGCACATGCATGGAGCAAGGTGGATGGACGAAATTGAAGACTAAAGAGGCTAGGAATGTGTTAAAGAGAAAGAAGAATTAATGTAAAAAGGACAAGGAGCTCAGCAACCAAAGAAGAAACATGAGTCAAGATTACCTTATCTTGATTTAACCTTTCTTAATCCTAATCCAACTAAGTTCCAGCCACAAGGAGGGTTCCCAAAGATATTAGGACACTAAATAAGGATTCTAGAAGCCTTAATCTTAGCCACAAAGGGGTGTCAATCCACCATTCACCTTCCATGCCGTGCTATCATCATCGTCCATTCCTTGCACTCATTTGATGCATCACTCCTTCACCTTTCCATCAATGCCGTGCCATCACCATTGTCCCCTCATTTGATCCAGATTTCATGCACCATTGCAATCCCCTTGGATTCCCATGCCATGCATCATCATCCATGTTCCCTTCTTGCACTCAATTGATACACCATTCCTTGTTTCCTCCATCATTTCAGATTTCATGCATCATTTCATCACTTTAACCTCCACTCCTTGCACTCATTGCTGCAACATTCATTTGTCCCTCCATCATTTCAGATTTCATGCATCATTTCATCACTTTAACCTCGACTCCTTGCACTCATTCCTGCAACATTCATTGTTCCCTCCATCATATCTGATTTCATACACCATTACATTGAATCATTGCACTCATTAATGCACCATTGCACTCCCTTTGGATTCCCATACCAGGCATCATGACTCTTGCTTCACCCTTAACTCATTTCAGCACCATTCCACCTCCCTTTCCTTTCTCTACCATGTGCACAGTTATTCATGTCCCCTACTTGCACTCATTGCTGCACACACCACTCCATTTTCCCTCTAAATGCCGTGCACTACCTCTATAAAAGGAGTGTGTGTGTGCAGCCATAGGGAGTTCATATTTTGTTAGAGCATTCACCACCATTTCAACACAACCTTCATCCAAACACATCCATTCATCTTCACATCCATTTCTCCATACAAACAAACCTTCAAACAGTCACCAACACCTTGTGCTGTAGCAAAGGAAGGGAAGGAAAGTGCTTGGACGTGCTTGCTGTCCAACTTGGATCGTTGGAGCGTTTAGGTGTTTTCTTTCTTTTGTTTCCAATGTTTAAATTCATTTTCTTTCGTTTTGTTATGAACATGAGTGGCTAAATCCCTCTTGGCTAGGGGTGATTTCAAAGCCATGATTATGTGTGCAATATCATTTGATACATTCTAGTTATGAATTCTTGAATCATGAATGCAATTGGCTTAACTATTTGATTGATAACTTATTTGTATTTGTTAATTAAGGGTCGACACTTAATTGGCATGCATAAATCCGTTGCTAGAGTATAAGGAAGTTTCACATAATCGTTACAAACTTATATTCACATGTAGTGAAGGTCGCTTATAAACGATCGCGTTAAGTTTAATTCCGAGCATGAGTTACATGATGTCATAGTTGCAAGTGCTTTATCAATGCTTATGATTTTCATTAAACGTAATGATCTTCGATGGTATCTCTATTATGATGTCATGTAGGGAACTTTTGAAGAATGTTTTGGGTTGTCGAATGATGTCATCCAATCCAATAAAACAAGGAAAATTTGAGAGTTAACTAGTGATGTCACGATTAATTTGGAGCATTGTGGTTCATAATTTAATGAAGTAGTAACTGGAAATCAAGATGTTTGCATACATGTCATGTGTGGAGGAAAAGTCTCTAGTTATCCCATCATCCATCTAATTTCCTAAATTTGTTTTGAAACCTTTTTTTAAGTTACAATTTGTTTTGTTATTCTAAGTTTGCCCAAAACACAACCCCCCTTTACTTTCTTGTTTCAAATTGTTTTAAACTTGTTTTATTTGGGTTCTAAGTGTTTTGAGTCAAGCCCAAACCTTATTTTCGTCCAAAATTGTGTTTAGTGTCAGAAACTGCCTAGTTGGTGTTTTTAGGCAGTTTTGAGTATTTTTATCTTATTTTGAGTCTTGTGAACTAGTTTTGAGTCTTTTGAATCTATCCTATTGTTTTTAAGTTTGTTTTTGTGTCTTTAAGTCAGTTTAGAATCAATTAGCAATCTTCCTAATTCCCGGCCTAGAACGATCCCTACTTATACATATACTACAATTGTCAAAAGAGGGTTTAATTTGTGTGTTAAGTTAATTTTTGCATCAAGTTTTGGCGCCATTGCCGGGGATTAGCAATTTTGCTAATCCCTTGTTATTTCTTTTTGTTTATTTTCATGTGTTTTTATTCCTAGTTGTTGACTTTACTTGTTTTCTTGTTTTAGATGGTTTATGACTTGAAGTTCTCAACCTGTTCATAAGTACATCCTTGACTTTGACGACGATTTTAAATGAACTTTGAGACGAGCAAGGAATCAACAAGAACCCCAACCACCTCAACCTGCACCAGATCTTGAAGAAGACAAAGTAGAAGAGAAAGAGGAGGCCACGACAGGGACTTTTGAAGAAGTCTAAGATATGGCAGTAGACAATCGAACAATCAATGAGCTTTCTGCTTCGGGATTGGACAATGCTATGCCCTTATGCATTCAATATCCAAGGATGGCCCAAGACAAGACCGACGAGTTCGCATTAAAGTCCAGTTTATTGCACCATATTCCTAAGTTCCATGGGTTGTCCATCCTAATAAACATTTGAAGGAGTTCGAGGTTGTTTGTTCGAGCATGACCCCTGTGAATGTTGATGGGAGCATTCTGAAAATGAAGGCTTTTCCCTTTTCTCTCTTGGAAAGGCTAAAGATTGGTTGTATGAACTAGCCCCCAGAACTGTCACATCATGGGAGAGTATGAAACGGGCATTTTTGGAGAAGTTTTTCCCAACTTCTCGAGTCATTCTACTACACAAAAGGATTAGTGGCATTTAGCAAAACCAAGGTGAATCATTTCCAACTTATTACGAACGTTTTAAAACTCTGGTTGCTTCATGTCCACAGCACCAAATGAATGAGGAGCTGCTCATTCAATACTTCTACGAAGGACTCCTCCCCATTGAACGCCAAATGCTAAATGCCTCATCGGGAGGAGCTTTGGTGGACAAAACACCCATGGCTGCCAAGACCTTAATTGCTATCCGAGCATTGAATGCTCAACAATATGAAGGCGTTGGTCAAAAAGACAACCCACGACAGCAACAAGTTAATGAGGTAAGTGCTATTTTTGAACTTGAAAATCAAATGGCTAATTTTACTACTGTTCTTTCACAGGTGGTTGAAAAACCAAAAGAACAAAGTGTAGCTACTTGTGGCGTGTGCTCAATGCAAGGACACCTCACGGATAAGTGCCCTTAATTGATCGAAAATTGAGGGTGGGAATCTGCCAACGTCGTGGGTTTTGGGAGTCAAAACCAACTAAGGAATGATCCGTTCTTGAATACATACAATCCAGGTTGGAAAGATCATCCAAATTTCAAATGGAGGGAGCCCCAACAAACCCAACAACAAAGTGCATTCAGACAGCAACCTCCGGGATTCTACCAAAGGCCGTATGCACCCACACAACCCCAAATACAACCTGCCCAAAATAACTCAGGTTTGTCTTTTGATAATGCTCAAGTTATTTAGTTACTAACACATTGGCAAAGGGTCAGGAAAATCAAGCCCAAGATATGCACAATTACGCCAAGGAAGTGCAAAATCAAGCTCAAGAGGTGACTGAATTGAAGAGACAAGTGGAACAAATGGCTGAATTCATGGGGCAATTTAGTAGAGAACAAGGTAAGTTACCTAGTTCGATGGATGTGAATTCAAAGGGAGGCTTCGAATCTGCCAAAGCCATCACTTTGCGAAGTGGAAATGAAGTTGGATTTGATCCCAACCCATCTAAATCCAATCAAAAGGAGGATGAAAAGATGCAATTTGAGGAGAAGGAACAAGGCCTGCCCTCGGCAAGGATTGAGCAATCTTTGCCGCAGCCACCTACACACCTTAATTCGACCACCAAAGGTAAGTTGGGTTCAAATTCCATGACTTCTAATTCCATTCCACCTAATGCACCATTTCCTCGCAGGTTTGTGCAATCAAAGAAGGATGAGAGTGACAAAGATATCATTGACACATTCAGAAAGGTGCAAGTCAACATTCCACTTCTAGATGCAATTAAACAAGTCCCCAAGTATGCTAAATTCCTGAAGAAGCTGTGCACTACAAGGAAGAGGGCTTCGAACAAAGAGGTGGTAAGGGTAATTGAGAATGTCTCAGCCGTGTTGCAATGAAAATTACCTCCTAAGTGCAAAGATCCCGGCAGTTTTACAATTCCTTGTGTTATAGGCAATACTCACTTTGAATCTTCCATGTTAGATCTAGGTGCATCAATAAATGTCATGTCTTATTCAATATATGCATCTATGAACTTGGGAGAATTAAAAAATGATGGAGTGATCATTCAATTGGCCGATAGATCTAATGTGTATCCAAAAGGTGTTTTTGAGGATGTTTTAGTGTAGGTGAATCACCTAGTCTTTTTGGCGGACTTCTACGTGCTTGAAATGGAAGACTCGAACTGTTCCCCTCAATTACCAATCTTACTTGGCCGACCATTCATGAAGACTACCCGTACAAAGATAGATGTATTCAAGGGAACATTGACCATGGAATTTGATGGGGAAGTTATTGATTTCAATATTTTTTATGCTATGAGATATCCTCATGATGGTCACTCTTGTTTCTCTATTGATGTGATTGACTCTTTGGCGCAGGAATTCCTTGATGATTTGAGTGAGGATGCACTTGAAAAGACTTTCACGCAAAGCATTGGACTAAAAAATGAAGGGTTAGAACCTAGGCATGCCCACGGCAACAACAAGGAACATTTTGACGTGCCTATTCAAGAAGAATTGGTGGAGATGGTTGCTGCCCTAGAGTCAAATCCAAGGCATATTGGTAAGTCTCCTAACCTTATTTCAATTCCCATTTCAACTAACAAGTTGCTTCCTTTTGTAATCCAGCCACCTTCCCTAGAGCTTAAACCATTGCCTAGCCATTTGAAATATGTGTTTTTGGGAGAAGAGAAACGCTACCCATCATCATCTCTTCTTCACTCACTGCATAAGAGGAGGACAAGTTGGTGAGGGTGCTTTGGGAATACAAAATTGCCATTGGGTGGACATTGGTCGATATCAAGGGAATTAGCCCTACCACTTGCATGCATCGAATACTCTTGGAAGAAGGAGCCAAATCATCTAGAGAAGCACAACACCGACTCAATCCACCCATGATGGACGTTGTGAAGAAGGAAATCATCAAGCTACTAGATTGTGGAGTGATTTACCCAATTTCTGATAGCCATTGGGTCTCTCCGGTCCAAGTTGTTCCTAAGAAGTCCGGAGTCACTATGGTAAAAAACGAAGATAATGAGCTTGTGCCCACTCGAATCCAAACCGGATGGAGAGTTTGTATTGACTATCAGAAGCTCAACGTTACAACAAGAAAATATCATTTCCCGCTGCCCTTTATTGATCAAATGCTTGAAAGGTTAGCCGGTCATTCTTTTTATTGTTTTCTTGATGGCTATTCAGGTTATAATTAGATTGTGATAGCTCTCGATGACCAAGAAAAGACTACCTTCACATGTCCCTTTGGTACCTTTGCTTATCGACGCATGCCATTTAGGCTATGCAACGCACCAGCCACATTCCAAAGGTGTATGGTAAGTATTTTCTCAGAATTTGTGGAAAAGATCATTGAAGTGTTTATGGATGACTTTAGTGTTTTTGGTGACTCATTTAATGCATGCTTAAATAATCTAACTTTGATCTTACAACGATGCATCGAAACTAATCTTGTCTTGAATTAGGAAAAGTGCCATTTTATGGTAAAACAAGGTTTAGTTTTGGGGCATATCATATCAGAAAAAGGGATTGAGGTTAATAAATCCAAAATAGATCTTGTACGTTACTTACCCTGTTCCACTTAGTGAGGGAGGTTCGTTCTTTTCTTGGCCATGCAGGATTTTATAGGAGATTCATCAAGGATTTCTCAAAAATCTCCCAACCCCTTTGCCGTTTACTCCAAATGGAAAGTAGCCTTCGAGTTCAACAAAGAGTGTGAGACCGCTTTCAAAACCCTCAAGGACATTTTGACTTCCACCCCCATCATCATGCCACCAGATTGGAGCCTTCCATTTGAGCTAATGTGTGATGCATCCGACTATGCCATTGGTGCTATTTTAGGCCAAAGGAGGAACAAACAGCCCCACGTCATCCATTACGCTTCCCGGACCCTAAATGATGCTCAATTGAATTATTCTACCACTGAGAAAGAACTTCTTGTAGTTGTCTTTGCTTTAGATAAATTTTATTCATACTTACTTGGCACTAAAGTGATTGTATATTCTGACCATGCAGCGTTGAAGTATCTTCTCACCAAGAAGGAGGCCAAACCAAGGCTGATTTGTTGGATGCTCCTACTTCAAGAGTTCAACATTGAAATAAGAGACAAAAAAGGGAGTGAAAACGTGGTGGCTGACCACCTCAGCCGTTTGGTGCACGAGGAAGACTCCTTACCCATTTTAGAGACATTCCCTGATGAGCAATTGCTGTCCCTAGAGGTAAGTGAGCCTTGGTATGCTGATTTGGTAAATTATTTGGTCACAAAACAAGTTCCTAGCACTCTAGATAAATACAAGCGTGATAAACTCAGAAATGATGCACGATTTTATGTGTGGGATGATCCATATTTGTGGAAGTATTGTCCTGACCAGATTATTCGTAGATGTATGCCCAATTCTGAGTTTAATTTAATTCTTGCATTCTGCCATAGTTATGCATGTGAGGGTCATTTTGGCACCCAAAGGACGGCCCTTAAGGTTTTAGAGAGTGGTTTCTATTGGCCTACATTGTTTAAGGATGCTAGAACGTTTTGCATAACTTGTGATAGATGCCAAAGAACAGGTACAATAGGTGCCAAGGACCAAATGCCGTAAACCCCCATATTTAATGTGGAGATCTTTGATGTATGGGGTATGGATTTCATGGGACCCTTTCCGCCCTTATATGGTTTTACTTATATTTTTTTAGCCATTGATTATGTGTCGAAATGGGTGGAAGCCAAAGCCACCCGTACTAATGATTTTAGAGTGGTGGCAGATTTTATCAAGGCTAACATCTTTTCCAGATTTGGCATGCCGAAGGTGTTCATAAGCGATGGAGGCTCCCACTTTTACAATCGTACCATTGAGGCGCTGTTTAAAAAGTACAATGTCAAGCATCGGGTTTCCACGCCATACCACCCTCAAACAAGTGGCTAAGCCGAAGTTTCGAATAGAGAAATCAAGCAAATCTTGGATAAGACTGTTGGGCCAACCCGGAAGGATTGAAGCTCACGTTTAGACGATGCACTGTGGGCATATCGCACTACCTACAAAACACCTCTGGGGATTTCTCCATTTCGACTAATCTATGGCAAGCCGTGTCACCTACCTATGGAACTAGAGCACAAGGCGCATTGGGCTGTGAAAACATTCAATTTGGACTTAGATGCTGTTGGAATAAATAGAAAGCTCCAATTGAATGAACTTGAGGAGATAAGGAACGAAGCCTATGAGAATGCACGAATTTACAAGGAGAAAACAAAGGCGTTTCATGACAAAATGATTCGGGGAAAAACATTCTCAATTTGACAGAAAGTGCTGCTATTCAATTCCCGTCTACGTTTGTTCCCTGGTAAGTTACGTTCTAAGTGGATTGGGCTGTTTATTGTTACTAATGTTTTTCCCCATAGTGCAGTCCAAGTTAAAAGCTTAAGGAACGGCGACGAATTCAAAGTGAACGGGCATCGTTTGAAGTTATACTATGAGAGTGATATGGGGCAGCTTGTGGAAGAAATCCCACTTACTGCCGTGGGCCCTTTCCAAGCTTAGAAGGAAGTTTCGTCCGGCTGCAAGACATTAAAGCAAGGGCTTCTTAGGAGGCAACCCATGTATTCAAATAAGGAAGATCTTTGAATCGCTCCACGATTAGTTTTGCGTTCCTAAAAACCTTCTCTTTTCTGCAATTTTTTATTTTGCCATGATTATCATTTTTATTTTTTTTGCTTGTTTGATTGTTTTTGGTGTGGGTTTATGTTTGAAACATTGACAGGTATGCAATGTGTTTTTACATTAATCTTCGTGGAAAAAGGAACATTAGGTAGAAAGGAAGAAAAATACAAGAAAGTGTAAACAAGCAGGAATGAGCCTTCATTGGTCAAGTGGTGCCTTAGCATTCGACGGACCTCTAGAAAGACGAAGCAGCAGAGATTGATTTTCGGGAGCCTCAACACTTGATGAAGCGCCAGATGACGAAAGCAGAAGTTGCTGCTGGAGTAACACAACAAACCTTTGATGATCACTCTGAATCCGAACTTCGAACTCCTGCAGTTGGTCAAGCTTCATCTTCATACTTGTTGAGTAATTAGTTGAGAGCATGTGCAACTCCTTATTCTCATGCCTAAGCACTCTGAACTTTTGCTGAAGACTGGCCACCTCAGCCATCAACGACTCAACCTGACAAGAACGAGCAATAAGACGTTGGCCCATGTTTAATACAGAGCCTACACATCAGACGCTGTAGGCCAGAGAGTCCTGAACAGCCAGCTCGTTAGACCGCCTGGAAAGTATCCTAGTGTCTCTAGGAATGAGAAGATTTCTGGCCACCACCGAAGCGGTTGTATCGTTCATCATCATAGAATCCCTAACTGTAAGAGGACCATTGGGGGATACGAAGGACGGATGCCAAATGTTGTTTGGATAAGACATATCAATATCTTTCTGACATTCAAGTTAATACGACGATGAGATGGGCAAGACATTTCCTAAGGTGTTGAAGAAGAGGTCAGACAAATCAAGATTTCAGAAGTGTAAAAAGGGAATTTCTACAGGTGGTAATTCAAGTTTACTTTGAAACATAATGCGTGCCTTTAAAAAATCAGCACTTGATGGAGCTTCAGAAATCAAAGAGGCGCCCGCTCAAAAATCGAAGAGACACCTCCTTTCTCAAAAACTGGGCTGCTCAAAGCCCACGGGCCGATCTCAGAAATCGAAGAGGCACTTGCTTTTTCAGACGTGCCATCACCTATCACATGCACACTCAGCTTTGCAGAAATCACGGGCAGTTTGTCGAAGCGCCGATTCCAGATATCGAAGAGGCACTTGCTTTTCCAGACGTGTCAGCACCTGTCACAAGCACCCTCAGCCTTGCAAAAATTACGGGCAATCGGTCGAAGATTTCTGGTGAAGTAGAAAGCACGTGAAGTTTACTGTTCAATCATCCAGCGGTTGCCGACAAAAGTGAAAGAATAGTACCGGTTATTAATTCATATAAATGTAAACCTTCACCCTCCATAGCTAGGCATATGATAAGCTCATATTTATATATATTTTACATAAAATTCACTTGTCTTTTCTTAGTTAGTTCCTTATATTTTTGAGTTACTATGTTTTTATGTTTTGTGTGATTTATCAAGCAAAGAAAAGAAAAGTAGCACAAGTGAGATATTAAGTAACAAATTCGTCAAAACTGCCTGTGCAGATTAGCTGACTTTGGAAGCATGTTACGAAAAGATCAGAGTGAATGAGAGAATGAGCCTTATATGCTTGGAAAGCTACGGATGTCTATTTTCTGGAGCAATTTACGGATTGTTAATATCATTTTTCTAGAAGAATTTATGGGCATTGTAACACTGAAAGGTTCAGAAAAGGGCTAAGCAGATTTGGCCAATAAAATGAGAAAGTAAAGGCACTTGTTTTGTGTTTTTCTTTGTTATCAACACTCAGCAGCAAATGGGGTTATGATTGAACTCATTTGGCTTTGGAGCAAGTGGAAATGCATAGCTAGAAAGAGAAGGCACGACACATGCAAAAGAGAAACATGGACAACACACACACAACAAGAAAGGCACGGCATGGAGGGCTTGGCATGGGCAGAAAATGGGTGGATTGTTGGCTGAAATAATGAAGAACATGTGTGTGCAAATGCAAAGGAAAAAAACACACACATGGGCAAAGGAAAGACACACACATGGGCAAGGGAAACACACACACATGGGCAAAGGAAAGACACACACATGGGCAGAAAATGGGTTGATTTGTGGCTGAAATGATGAAGAACATGTGTGTAAATGTAAAGGAGAAACATGGCAGAAAATGTGTTTGTTTTGTAGCTGAAATGATGGAGGTCATGTGTGTGCAAATGTAAAGGGAAACATGGACATCACACACCCATACAAACTGCACATGCAAGGGATTGAAGTGGTCCTCTCCTTAGCCTATAAATACATCCACCATTCCCCTTCCTAAGAACCATCTTGATCCATCAAAAAAGAGCTACATTCACAAACACAAATACCATCTTCATCCATTCATTCCCACATATCCATACACATCCTAGACATTTGTGCTACAACAAGGTGGTGAAAACAAAGGTCCTTGGTGTTTCAAGTTTGGAAGATTGAAGCGTTTTAGGTGTACTTCATTCTTGCTTTTAATGTCTACTTTGTTATTTTCTGATTTTGTTGCAACTATGAGTGGCTAAACCCCTATTTAGTGAGGGGGAATTTCAAAACCATGACTATATTTGCAATATGAATTGATTACTTTCAGTTGTGATTTCATAAATTGTGAATGCAATTTACGTAATTGTTTGATTCAAAACTTATTCTTGTATGTTAATTGAGGGTCGACACTTAGTTGGCATGCATGAATTTGATGCTAGAATATAAGGGAGTTTCACCTAATCGTTATGAACTTATATTCACAAGTAGTGAAGGTTGCTAGTCACAATCGCGTTAAGTAAATTCTTGGCATAAGTTTCATGCGATTCATAGTTACAAAGTGCCTCGTCAATGCTTATGATTTTCATAGAACTTAATGATCTTTGCTCGTATCTCTATTATGCAATTCATGTAGGGAACTTGTGAGGAATAATTTGGGTTGTCGCATGCAATCATCCAATTCAATGAAAATAGGAAAATCTGAGGGTTAATTAGTGCAATTCACGGTTAATCTGGGGCATTGAGATTTATGGTTTATCGAAAGAACAACTGAACATCAATTTGTATGCAAGTGTGTCATGTGTGGAGAAGGACTCTCTAGCTAGCCCATTAACCATCCAATTTACCAAATTCGTGCAACTTTCTGTTTGAGTTTTTAGTTTACTTGTTTTGCTTCAAATTAGACAAAAACAAAACCCCCTTTTACTTTCTTGTTTCAAAGTGTTAAATTTCTGTTTTGTTTGTGCTTTTGAGTGTTTTGATTCAAGTCAAAACACTAAATTCGTCCAAAGTTGTTTTAGAGTCCAAATCTGCCCAATTTGTGTTTTTAGGCAATTTTTAGTGTTATTAAGTTGTTTTGAATCTTTAGAATCTGTTTTGAATCCCTTGAGTCTATTCAAACGTTTTTAATATTGTTTTTATGTTTTTGAGTCAGTTTAGAGGTTTTAGCAAGCCCTCCTAATCCCTGGTTTAAGAACGATCCCTACTTGCATTTATACTACAATTTGACAACAAGAGGGTTTAATTTGAGTGCTTAACTTTTATCGCACCAGCATACATACATAACCTTTCTTCATCTCCGAGAATGCCTTCCCAATGAAGCCTCTCGAGTCACTCAGTGTTCCTTATTCCCTGGGGTATCTCTATAAACAACTCATCAAAAGCAAAAATATTTCATATCATGAAGGTTGAAAGCAAGAGTATCTCATATCATGCTTTCTCCCTGTCCTTCTCCTTGTCTTTGTTTTCACCTGCGGGACAAGGAGAAAGAAAGCAATCAGCCAGCACTTGGTATCAATCTTCCGATCTGGAACCGACTGCCTGGAACATCTTCCTGATTGCTTACCTAGCATTGCTCTCGAGTACTCATCTTCAACATCTTATGCTTCCTGAAAAGATACCACATCTGCTTGGAGAACAGATAAGAGAAGTGAAAATGATACCTCGAAGCATGTGGAGACAATGTGTTAATTCATCCTCAGCTAGGGACAAGGAGAAAGAAAGCAAATGGTCGGGACTTGGAAAGATTGAAAAAGGAAACAGACCATCACCTCTACCTCGTGCCTGCCTGCCGTACAGAAGAAACAAGCAGAGAAGAATGCAGACTATACAATCAAATCAACCCAGCAGAAGGAGTCTGATTTGAAACCAAGGAACTCTCATATTCCTTGCTCAGAATTCCAAACCAGTTCGAGATCAAAGCTGTGGAAAGTCAACAAGATCATCTATCTCCATAACCATATTTGTGTTCTTAAACTCTACTTTGTCTTGTTTTTACTTTGCCATACTTGTCATGTTTTATTAGTTATGTTATTTGCTTGTTTGAGTGTAAGTCTATGCTTGCAACAATGAGGACAATGTTTGATTTAAGTGTGGGGGGGGTAAACAAGTGTTTTTATGCAATTTCGTGGGTTTTATTCACCTATCACTTACAATGTTGTTTTTCACTATTTTTAAGTGTTTGTAGTGTGTTTTGACATAAAAATCCGAAAACTTGATCAAAATTTGAAAATTTGTTTTGAAAAAGCCAAATTGAGTTGTTTTTGAATGTTTGTGTCTTAGAGTACCTTCCAACACAATAATGAGGATTTGGTTTTTAAGTGCATGACTGTTAAAGAAAGTTACAAACATGGATGGAAGTTTGATATACTATTTGGTTTATGCTTGGTTGTAGTTATAGTTTATGAATTCACATGCAATCACAAAAGAAAAAAATCAGTTGTTGTAACATGCTTGAAGGAAGGAACTCAAACTAATGCTACATCCCTGAGGGACTTGAGCCTAAATGTTTATTTGGAGAGTTATTAATCTATGCAGTCTTGTTTTCTAACGTCGTTGCATGATCTCATTATTCTTTGCTTGGTTGCTACTTAGAATGCGTTTCATCATTATAGATTTAAATACTAGAACTCATGCCCATTCCATTCAAAGTATGACATTGATTTGCATAACACATATTCAAGATGAAGTTGTTTAGTGAACCAAAGCAAAATTACCGAATCCACCTTTGTCATTTGTTTTGTAGGTTTTAACACCTTTGAGCTTTATTTAGCCTACTTTCTTTGTTAACCACATTATCCCTACCTAGCCTAGATTAGGACTTTCCATACCCTTGTTCTTGAAGTATAGTGGAGCATGATTTAGAAGGAATTCCTTTTTGGTAACACTATTGCAGAAAATAAGTGTGGGGGAAATGTTTCAAAGTGTATGTTTTATGTGCCATAGGGCATGGCAATAAAAAAAAAAGGAGTTGAAAAGTATAGAAAAGAAAGAAAAAGAGTTGAAAATAAGTGAGAATGAACTCAGTGTGATTGTTGAAGAAAGGGTCCAAAAGTTTAAATTTGACCCTAAGTGTTGCATGAACTTCCCCTTGTGTTTAAGTAGATTTTTACATACAAAAGTGAATTCTAAGTGTTAAAATCATTACTTTGCTTACTATTGCTTTAAGCATGTTTGTTTACCTTTACCTTTCTTTGTTAGCCAACACCCTTAACCCCGTTACAAACCTTGACCTCCATCTTGAGTGTACATATACCTAGTGTAGGGAATGTAGTCAGAAATTCTTGTGTGAAAATAAGAGTGTATCTAGTAAGGAATTGAGGGAATTCTCTAAGGCATGTTACTGCAAAATGTTGTTTTAATTGATTAAATGTAAGGATGACTAAAATCTGTGGGAGTGGTGATCTTTGGCATGTCATGTTTCATTGGAAATCCCGGAGGCAAATGTTGGAAGGATTAGAGTGTGTTTTGTTTTATTTTGTTGATTTCGTCTTGCTCGAGGACTAGCAAAAGCTAAGTGTGGGGGAATTTGATAGGAGCATATTTATGCGACTTAGTTAGCTTGTTCTTGTGCATTTATGCTGTTATTTCTTGGTTAATTATGTATTTTAAGCTATTTTCGTGTGTTTGTAGGTCCATGGGCCTTATAAAGCAATAAGGTGCATTTTGGAGCAGTTTTGGGCTTGGAATGGATAACACATGCATGGAGCAAGGTGGATGGATGAAATTGAAGACTAATGAGGCTAGGAATGTGTTAAAGAGAAAGAGAAGTAATGTAAAAAGGACAAAGAGCTTAGCAACCAAAGAAGAAACATGAGTCAAGATTACCTTATCTTGATTTAACCTTTCTTAATCCTAATACAACTAAGTTCCAACCACAAGGAGGGTTCCCAAAGATATTAGGACACTAAATAAGGATTCTAGAAGCCTTAATCTCAGCCACAAAGGGGTGTCAATCCACCATTCACCTTCCATGTCATGCCATCATCATTGTCCATTCCTTGCACTCATTTGATGCACCACTCCTTCACCTTTCCATCAATGCCGTGCCATCACCATTGTCCCCTCTTTTGATCCAGATTTCATGCACCATTGCAATCCCCTTGGATTCCCATGCCGTGCATCATCATTCATGTTCCCTCCTTGCACTCAATTGATAAACCATTCCTTGTTCTCTCCATCATTTCAGATTTCATGCATCATTTCATCACTTTAATCTCCACTCCTTGCACTCATTGCTGCAACATTCATTTGTCCCTCTATCATTTCAGATTTCATACATCATTTCATCACTTTAACCTCCACTCCTTGCACTCATTGCTGCAACATTCATTGTTCCCTCCATCATATTTGATTTCATGCACCATTACATTGAATCATTGCACTCATTAATGCACCATTGCACTCCCTTTGGATTCCCATGTCGTGCATCATGACTCTTGCTTCACCCTTGACTCATTTCTGCACCATTCCATCTCCATTTCCTTTTTCTACCATGTGCACAGTCATTCATGTCCCTTACTTGCACTCATTGCTGCACACACCACTCCATTTTCCCTCCAAATGTCGTGCACTACCTCTATAAAAGGAGTATGTGCGTGCAGCCATAGGGAGTTCATATTTTGTTAGAGCATTCACCACCATTTCAACACAATCTTCATCCAAACACATCCATTCATCTTCACATCCATTCCTCCAAACACTCACCAACACCTTGTGATGTAGCAAAGGAAGGGAAGGAAAGTGCTTGGACGTGCTTGTTGTCCAACTTGGATCGTTGGAACGTTTAGGTGTTTTCTTTCTTTTGTTTCCAATGTTTAAATTCATTTTCTTTCGTTTTGTTGTGAACATGAGTGGCTAAACCCTTCTTGGCTAGGGGTGATTTCAAAGCCATGATTATGTGTGCAATATGATTTGATAAATTCCTGTTATGAATTCTTGAATCGTGAATGCAATTGGCTTAATTATTTGATTGATAACTTATTTGTATTTGTTAATTAAGGGTTGGCACTTAATTTGCATGCATAAATCTGTTGCTAGAGTATAAGGAAGTTTCACATAATCGTTACAAACTTATATTCACATGTAGTGAAGGTCGCTTATAAACGATCGCGTTAAGTTTAATTCCTAGCATGAGTGACATGATGTCATAGTTGCAAGTGCTTTGTCAATGCTTATGATTTTCATTAAACGTAATGATCTTTGATGGTATCTCTATTATGATGTCATGTAGGGAACTTTTGAAGAATGTTTTGGGTTGTCAAATGATGTCATCCAATCCAATAAAACAAGGAAAATCTGAGAGTTAACTAGTGATGTCACGGTTAATTTGGAGCATTGTCGTTCATAATTCAATGAAGAAGTAACTGGAAATCAAGATGTTTGCATACATGTCATGTGTGGAGGAAAAGCCTCTAGTTATCCCATCATCCATCTAATT
This sequence comes from Malus domestica, assembly GCF_042453785.1. NCBI lineage: Eukaryota > Viridiplantae > Streptophyta > Magnoliopsida > Rosales > Rosaceae > Malus > Malus domestica. The sequence continues at coordinate 15,686,497 of NC_091676.1, read as the reverse complement.
TCCTAAATTTGTTTTCAAACCTATTTTTAAGTTACAATTTGTTTTGTTATTCTAAGTTCGCCCAAAACACAACCCCCCTTTACTTTCTTGTTTCAAATTGTTTTAAACTTGTTTTATTTGGGTTCTAAGTGTTTTGAGTCAAGCCCAAACCTTATTTTCGTCCAAAATTGTGTTTAGTGTCAGAAACTGCCTAGTTGGTGTTTTTAGGCAGTTTTGAGTATTTTTATCTTATTTTGAGTCTTGTGAACTAGTTTTGAGTCTTTTGAATCTATCCTATTGTTTTTAAGTTTGTTTTTGTGTCTTTAAGTCAGTTTAGAACCAATTAGCAATCCCTCCTAATCCCCGGCCTAGAACGATCCCTACTTATACATATACTACAATTGTCAAAAGAGGGTTTAATTTGTGTGTTAAGTTAATTTTCGCATCAATCCACGCTTGTTTTATGATTATTAGTGGATGTATTGGTTGTATGTAATTTCGAGGATGAAATTTTATAAGGTGGGGAGATTGTCACAGCTCGCCCCGGAAGATTATTTTCGATGACAATTTTACCCTTAGATATTAAAGTGTATTGTGTGATTTAAGTTTGATTTGGACCCATTTATTATTTTTCCCTAAGTTGTTGGACCCAAATTGAAAGTAATGGAATTATTGGTTTTTGATTGGTGCCTTTTGGACCACACACATGCCTTCTCTCTCTCTTCTGTGGACTTCTCCCTCTTCCTTTTAGCATTTTCTTATGGGAAATCCAGGAACCATTTCAAACCTTGCAGATCGAAACCAAGGTAAGCAATTTCATGTTCCTTGTGACCTCAGGAGTCCATTGGGCATAAGTTTTAGAACCTGAAACCTTCGAAAACCCCGTGAAACCTAACCCTCGAATTGTGCACTGTTCATGCACATGTAAATATGTTGTTTTTAGGGAATTCTAAGCTCATAGGAAGCTTAATGAGGTCCTCACGAGTCTCGGGGTAGTTCATTTGAAGAATTTGGATGTCGGGATCGTGGGAAACGAAGAGTTGCAGGTTTAGTCAGAATTTTGAAGCTTCCCTGATGTGATTTCGTCAGATTTGAAGCTCCAAATAGGTATAACGCCATTCTTCTCACTCTAAGCTTTCATTTGGTTCAGATTTCATGAAAAATGGTTGAGAAACGAGTAAGAATTGTGAGTTTAAAGTTTTACCCAGTTTTCAGGTGACCGGCGACTCGCTAGGGACGAAGACGGAATATTCCATCAGTTTGGACGGAATATTCTCACGGCGTCAGTTAATTTGGACGGTTTCCGTTGGGTTTTAACGGAATATTCCTAACGGCAGTTAGGGAATCCGTCAGGATTCCTTGCGCGTGGTGGCGCATCTTACCGTGCACCCGCCGGCGTGTGACGGCGCGTGGAAGGTCCAAAAATATTTCTAAAAATATGGGGATGATCTTGAGGTTGTATAGATCACTGTGGTATATTCATATACCTATTTTGAGCAATGTATGAGAAGTTATTAGCTAGTTTGTCTATATACTTTAAAAATAATGTTTTTATAGTTAATTTGCATATAGGTGAGACTTATCCCGAGGACGAGAGTATCCACGGGCGACTCGGGGGCCACGACCCTTTGACATATCAGGGAGTGGGCTTTTGTTATCTGTATATAGTTATATACTTGATATATTTCCTAGAAATGCATTTTAAGGAAAGTATGCTTTAAAATATTATGCCAAATGCTGCTATATTCTGAATATGCATTGCATGGTTGCATATATATATATATAAATGTGGTGTTGTGGAGGCACAAGTGAGTTCAGGTAAGTTATGTTTGGTTATGTGAATCATCGATGATGTGATATGTGATATGTGATTAAGTAATGTTGAACTCATAAAGCTGCACCGAGGGTGATTGTGAATTAGTCAGAGATATGAATTACAGGCCTGTTTATTTACGTCACCTCCCACACTATATGCTCATATTGGATCCAACTTAAGTGCACAGTCTTGTCGTACAGACCTTATTCATGGTTTCGACTCGTAAGTGACTAGCGATTCATCGCCCGACTATTATGAGAGAATGGAATTGAGCATAATTATATTTCACCCAATCTTGTCGTACAGACCCTGTTTAGTGGTTCCGACTTATGTGCATTATATTGTCGTATAGGTCATTGTAGTGACTCCGGTTAGATTGACTTTTGAGCTATGAATTTAGCTGTACAAACTACCTCAGGGGTTCCGGCTAACATATCACATTTCTATGAAATCATTCTTGCCTGGATTGTTTACTTTGTTATATTTTGGCATGGCATACATATGAATATGATTATGTGAAGTATGAATTGAATTGATATGATTTCATATATATATATATATATATATATATATATATTTATGTATATGTTTATATCTTGATTATGGGAAAAATTATACATGTTTTACAGTGAGGGGTTAGATATGTTGTTAAATGAAATGGTTTTCTAAAACATTTGTTTTTGCCCACTCACGTTTTCTGTTTTGTGCCCCTCCATGTTTTAAGTAAGCTTGCTATCAGTGGCTCGAGATCGTTGGCAGTTCTGACCTATTTGAATAATAGTAGGGCATTCCTGGTACTGTGTAACTAGTACTTGTCCTACTGGACTGCACCTAGACTTTATGCTCTGATTAGGTGTTCACTGTTGTAACTAACTCCTATTACTTTCGTTTAGTAGTGCACTCTAGTAATCTGGTTTTTAATTATTCGTATAGTTGCTATCTTTATCGCTTCCGCACTGTGCACATGGCTACATCACCCTCACGTGACGGCCAGCTTGCCTTGACCTCAGTCGGGGTGTGTCAGTGAATGTGAGTTGCATGGTTATAATTACGTTTGACGCATTTAGAGCTCATAAACCAGCACCCCGGTGTTAGTGCTCCCGCCGATGGCCAGGGCATAGTCCTTCACGTGATGTTCACCTCCTGCACCACACGCTCACCTTGGATCCGAGTTAGGTGCACAATCTTGTCGTACAAACCATTATAAGTGGTTCCGACTCGTAGATGACCCGCGATTATTCACACAATATTCACGTGATCGTAGCACTTGAGTGTATTTATTCACACCCATTCCTGTCGTACAGACCACTGTGGTTCCGACTCATGTGCAGGCATATTTGATGAGCTATAGGTTCAGCCGTACAGGCCACACTAGGTGGATCTGGCTGACATATTGCTTTTCATTGATTTGCTTCATTTGGATTACTTATTTATATTGCTAAGATATTTGGCATGGCGTATATGTGGATTTTGTTATTTCGAGTATGGTTTCAATATACGTATGTATTCTATTTTATGGGAAATTATACAAGTTTTACAGCGAGGGGTTACTACCTTTGATGATTGAAATGGTTTTGAAAAGCTTTGTTTTTACCCACTCACACTTTCTGTTTTGCGCCCCTCCAGGTTTCAGGTAGGAGTGCTTGTTGGTGGCTTACGAGGAATTGACGGCGGTTCTAACAGATTATCACTAATGTAGGACCATCTCTGGTATTGTATAGTTAGTACTTGTCCTACTGGACTGCCCTTAGGCTATATACGCTCTGATTATGTGTAATCACACCTAAATTCCGTTACTTGCACTTATATTTGTCTAGTGTAAATTAGTTAGCTTGGTTTTTACTTATTTGCATTTTTATATCCTTTTTCACTTCTGCACTGTGCACATGGCTACGTCACCCTCAAGTGATGGCCAGCACGCCTTGATTTAGGTCGGGGTGAGTCAAAAGTACTAATACACCCTTCAAATAAAGTTTTCTCAAAAAAACCAAAAAAAAAATAAAAAATTGTCATCCATGAAAATTAAAAAAAGCAAGATTCAATTAAGATAAGAAGATTCGAAGTAGAATTGAAAACGTTCAAAGCCACCCGTGCTCCTTGAAGTTCCTTAGACAACCCAAAACCCCAATTTAATCATAGAAGAAAACAAAATCCAAAGTTCAACCTTTGGAGAAAATGAGAGAAAGAGATAGGGACCATCACATTTTGGGCCTTTCACCAACGATTTGGTTCTGGAGCCGATCTTAAAAGTGGAGGTTCCAATTGAGGGGCTGTGATGTTGAGGAAGAGCAGCGGACACTGAAGTGAGCGAAGGCTTCGTTGTAAGCTTGGTGGTGCAAGTGCTCGAACTCAAGGATTACATCATCGTAGTTGAAAATCAGAAATTGATTAGCAGAGGAGGAAGCTGACCGAGACTGAGAGTGAGAGTCGTCTTCATGTGGAGGAGGTCGAAAAAATTTTGGGGGTTCGGAACAAAATGAAGGTTGTGTGTGAGAGTATAAAAGAGGAAGAGAGAAGGATCGTGCTGCACGCCATGGCTGGTTGTGCTTGGGTTGGGATGTGATGGGTTGGGTTTCTATGGTTTTGGATTATCATCTATACTATAGAAATGACAAAGATAGAGGTAAAAGATAACCGAGCCTTTTGTTTTTTTTGTTTTTTTTTTGTTTTAGAAAACTTTATTTTAAGGATGTATTAGTATTTTCATATCAACTTGTGGTTATAATTATTAAAAATTTAAAATGGTGGTTAAAATTCTATTTAAGGTCCGAAATTTGGTTATTTTTCCAAATTCCCCAATATAATTGATTAATTTGCTCTCTTCGATCAAGCCCAAAAATCCGGTCAAATCCATGTTCTAAGATTTCATTCATTTGTCCTCCACTCACCCTAAATAATTCATAAATTTAAAAAAACAAAAAATTCATTTTTAGCCACCAAAACACCCATTTCTTTGCCACCCAAATTTGGGAGTACTATAACAATATTTTTGTTTTTATTGCTGGAATTGTTTTTACTTGGATGGGTTTAATGGGTCTGAAAACAAAAGAGTAAAACACAATCGAAGTTTGAGGTCAGTTCAAAGAATAATGCTACTCTTACAACATTATTAGATCATTTGAGGCTTCAATTCTACAATCTAACATTAGTTTTTGACATCATATCTTCCTCCTACCAATATGTTAAAACTGAGATGGAAGTTGACATCAAGCTGCTATCATCAAATTAGACAACAGCGGCAAATGATTCATTTTGGTTTTTTTAAATATTTTCTACCACTTCCAAAGCAACTTATTTATTTATTTATTTATTGGTCTGGGTCCTCCTAAAAAGTAATATAACATATTTTTATGGGTCCCATTTGAACAAAAATAAAAAATAAAAAACTGATGTTTCCATTCGCAAATAAAAATTTAAAGATGTTATTTCAATATCAGCTTAGCCATCAAATACAAATTAGACATATTTTTTTACGTCTCTATTAGAGATGTTCTTATACCACAACTTATATAGCACCCTATGTGGTAGCTTACTTTGTAATAACCAGTCCTTAATTTTACAATTGTATTAATTTTAAATGTGTGAATTGACCCAAATGCCTCTAGAGGCGAGATTGTTAACTTTCATTGTCCATCATTTCATGACATATTTGAGCTATTATTTTATCATATTCTCGAAGTTCTCGATGGTACGAACATGTAGGCGCAAGCAGAATTAAATTTGGAGTTACGATGAAAATTCTACAGAACTACGAACGCAAAGGGTGTTTAGAGCAGTTCCACTGGGGAACCTTTAGGCTGGCACCCAGTCAAATTATTGACCCGGCACCCAGCCAATCCACTCCAGCCGAGCAGATAGGCTGGCACGCAGCCCAAGCTGGTCTCTAGGTTGGCACAGAATGTGCTGAGCTCTTGCCCGGCCTACATGATGCCATGTGATACCGCCATGCCTCCCTCGACCCGAATTCGACTCCCTGGGTGTGGAGCACCTCCTTGGCAAGCTCCGACAAGGAGACGACGACGAGGTTGCGCTGCCTTATGCGGAGGAGGAAGCAGTCGCCAAATTTCTTGGTGAGGTCGGTGAGGCGACGATCACGACGACAATGGCGATGGCGACGACGATGAGGGTTTTATAATCATATGCTTCAAGTTCTTGGATTTGCTGAGGGGTGTGTCGGTGGTAACGCTTCTTCTTACGAGGGTGGTGGTTGTCAATGGCATCTTGATCGTCCCCAGAAGCACCATCCATGTTGTCACTCCCAGATCTGCTCTCGTGCTCTTCCTTTCTGCTCCTTCTCCCGCCGTTGTTTGCCTCATAATTCTCAGCCACTCTCGTCACATCTCCTTGCCCATCCACATTTGTTTGCTGATAATAATTACCAAAAAATAAAATAAATACACAATCAGAACCAAAAATAACAAAAACCCAGATTAGAAGAGTGGGAAGAAGAAGAAGGGATAATGTTTTAGAAATTTAAATTTAAATTATTATTTTATAATAAAAAATAATAATATTTTAATAAAATTGACTAGGCTATTTTTTGTTAGGGGTGGAGATGCATTGGCCTATTACTGTTCATTGGAGTATATTACTGTTCACTGGAGTGGATAAATGGGTTGGGTGCTGACACAAAGTCCTTAGGGGTGGACTTGCTCTTAGGTAATTTCACAATTATGGAAGATATTTTTCTGTTTCATCTTTTTGGGTTTGGACTGTGTGCCAATTGGTACCCACACCCCACTCCTGTGCTCCCTTTTCCAGAACTCTTGGATTCTCTCTCAAGTAATTTCACAATTATGGAAGATATTTTTCTGTTTCATCTTTTTGGGTTTGGACTGTGTGCCAATTGGTACCCACACCCCACTCATGTGTTCCCTTTTCCAAAACTCTTAGATTCTCTCTCTCTCTCTCTCTCTCTCTCTCTCTCTCTCTCTCTCTCTCTCTCTCTCTCTCTCTCTCTCAAACCCTCTTAACTCTCATCCCTCTCCCATCTTCCTCGGCAAACATTGAGATGGTGCAACGGCAACACCACACACCACCTCCCCGACGAACTCCACCATAACCACTAGTGACTATCACAACACTCTCTCCCACTTTCATTACCTCCCTTTCTCGTCTCTCCCTATCTTTGCAAGTGCAGAGAAAACACATCAACACCACTGCCATTTTTCATGGCAAATCTTCACTGTGCAACCAAGGTAAGCCTTGAAATCCCTAAGATTCTCCTTTTAAACAAGACTTGGTATTGTTTGTAACCTCTATACTTGTTTTGGAAAATGATTGTTGCAGAAAGGACGAAGGGGGAGACTTCCCCAAATTTCTAGAAAAAAAAATGGAACCATGGCCATTTTTTGGGCCAACACCGACTATAACTCGGCCCCATATTGTTATGGTTTTGTTTCCTACATTTCTAGCTTCAATATGGCTTTTGAATCATCGAGTTTGGTGAATAATTGAGCTCAAACGGAGCTCTGAAAGTTGGAGAGAAAATAGCTAAAATTTGGAAATCCCGAAGAAGGTGCGCGGTGGGCGTGGTGACCGGTACGTGGGCGCGCATGGTGGTTGGTGTGTGTAGCATGTGGAGGAACCCGAGGTCCTGCCTTAAGTTTCTCAAAGTGCTGAATCCGAATCCGTGCTCCGTTTTTCGAAATTCAATCGTTTTAAAATAGTTCATTTATTAGCCGAACTTTGTACGAAAATGCGTATTTACATTAGTACGTTATATATTTATGTAAATGGTTTTGTTTGTAAGTGAAACGCATTGCAAGATCTTCGATACCAGCGAGGCAGGTTCGACTCGACAACATGATTTATGAGTAGGTCTTTGCTTTTAAATATTATATATTTATTTAGTTTCCATATATATATATATATATATATATATATATATATTATATAAAGAATTTTCTATGTATGCCTAGATTAGATTAACGTTTTTAAGAATTAGTTAAATGAAGAAATTTACGAAATTATGCTGAATCCTACAAGATGCAGAGGTATGCGTACTATTATAGGATTTTATTTACGACCATGATTAAATATTTTATTGAATAGTATTGTGTTGACATGAATTATTGATTTACCGTTGCATGATCGTATTTATGTTACTTGCTTATCATGTGCTACACTGGTGTCAATACTCGCCTGAGCCAGGGCTAGGCTTCACATGTATGTTCACATCGTATCGTACGCTCACTTTGGATCCATTGTAGGTGCTAGTCCTATCCTAGATTGCTATAGGCAATTAGGACTCGTATCTGACACGCATAGCGCCAGTCTTCACATGATTGTAGTACTAGAGCGTAAATCATTGTTATACCTAGTCCTATTCATGTCAGAATACCTCTGCATGAGCTCGTGTGTCACCATATGTCGATGAGCACCCGATATTATATGTTTGTTTATGTGAGATATTACGATTACTAGCTGTTATATGTTTTATAGGTGAAATATTGTGATTTAATGTACTTCTGAAATATTGTTGTTTTGTAATAAGTGTTTTCATACTATACGTAGTATATTATATTTGGAAACTATACTTGTTTTACAGAGAAGGATTATTACATTTTCGAAAAGGTTTTACAAAGTTTTATTTTCAGGCCCACTCACCCTTGTTTTTCACCCCTCTAGGTTTAGTAGCAAAGCTTTTGTGTCAAAGCGGATTCTTGGCAAATGTAGGCATATGAGAGTACCTTCGATGATATAATTCTTATCCTATTTTTACTATACTTTACTTATACTCTGACATCACGTGTGAAATAGATTCATTCCCACTCACATGCGCACTCTTGCATTTAAGCACTTTTAGGTTTAAATTTACTCAAAATTTTCACATCACTACACTTTATGGCTTCATCACCCTTCTGGTGTCGGCTAGTACAACTCGATTCAGAGTCCAAGTGAACATACAGGATCGAGGTGTGTCATACTTGGACATGCCATATCATTAATTTTAATTTTATTATTCGTATAATTAAAACACTTATTTTTTCAAAAAAAAAAAAACCCCTAATTAGAATTGAGGTCTTTCATGCTCCGTTTTCCACTCCATCTCCTTTCTCCCTCTTGCCCCCAATCTTGTCCCTCCTTTCCCCCTTCTATCTATTTTTGGTCGAATTTTACGTGGTAAGAATAACATTATTAAGTTTATAAGTTATAAAGTTTTACCTTTTTATATTACATCTTATTTTTTGACATTTGTTCAATTTTTTGTTGTTGTTAGGTTGGTTGTCTAGTCAACTACTAATTGTTCATGCATCAAAACATGGCTCACTTTTAAAACCGACTAATTGTATCACCAAAAAAATACAATGGGGGAGATTTGAGAGTGTGTTTCCCCTACTTACACGTCATTAATTAATATAGTTGGTCTGACAATTAACCTAACAAAAAGTATAATTTTTTTTTATCAAATAACAAAAAGTATAATTAGTTGATGTAAAAATGGCAGGGTGTAAACATTACAACTTTTTTGTCAATTTTTAAAGAAATTTTAACGAAAAGCTATTGGTACTGTTAACTTTAACGAAAAATCATATTTTTACACTAAAAATTAAATCCTGGTACTATTCATTTTACCCTTTATTTTATTGTTATCGTTAAAACTCAAAGTTTTTAAACTATTTTCATTAGTTTTCTTTTTTTACAACTAACTTTAAACTTAGGGTAAATTGTACTCAGACCAAAATAAATTATGAAATTAAGAAATGCTTTTACACATGAACGAACTTGGCTATGCTGTCCAGGAGAATAATACATTGGATCTGCCATATTGGTGCCCCATGACAGACTTATCACCTACCCTCTCGATTCTATCACTCAATGTCCGCCAGGTCTTTTTATATTCTAAAACATACTTTGTATTAAAGTGATAATTAGAGATCGAGAGATTTTTGTAAGTTATGAGTATTTAAATGGTATTTCCCATATTATAATATAAATAAAAAAAATATTTATTCTGTATCTGCTCACTTATTTTATGACAAGTGAAGTACTCACTTAATACCAAACTTTCAGAAAAATTAGCCTTTGAGGTCATAGGGACGTTGTTTGTGGAAATTCAGTAGTCATGCCAAATGGGATGCCAATACGAATGGTTAATTATATTAAATCTACTTGTTGGCCAAGGCCAACAACTTATATATATTTATAGGGAACTTTAAGAAAAAACTCTTGGTACTATTCACTTTAACGAAAAACTACATTTTTACACTAAAAAATCAATCATGGTACTATTCATTTTATCATTTATTTTGTCATTTTCGTTAAAACTAATAAAAAGGGTTTAAAATTTTTGAGTTTTAACGATAAGTACAAAATAAAGAGTAAAGTGAATAGTACCGTGATTGACTTTTTAATGTAAAAATATAATTTTTCGTTAAAATAAACAGTACCAAAACTTTTTAATTAAAATTCCCCATTATTAATCTACTTCTTTCTTTGCTTCCATAGAGTACTTGATAGGGTTTGAATATGGCTTGATGAGAATCAAACCGTGATCTTGGGAACGTGGACACAAACTTGAATAACCTGGGCTGCTTTTTATAATTTACCATATTTTCATATTATGTTTTTGTACCACATTTTCATACCACCTTAAGTGGTATTTGATATAAACAGTTACATCATTTAAATTAATCAAAATTTTAAATTTAGTTTATTATTTAATAAACTAATAATTAAGAAAAATTAGTTAATTAAATAATGATTGTGGTATACGAGGAGTCTTTATCCTTCATTTCCTTGGGTTTTGCAAATTTTTCAAATGATGTGGTTATCTACATCAGATGCCACCTAAGATGATATATAAATATGATATAAAAAGATGGTATGAATATCATTACTCAATATTATATATACGCGTTAGTTAGGGAAGTGTGTGACATCATTCATGTGCCTAGGACACGTAAGATGAATCATTTGTGTTTCGGATGCACAAAAATGGGCCGGTGTGAGACTCCACTCAGGGGCTTCGCCTTCAATGTGTCTTGAACGGAAGGGACGTAGAATCGAACCCGAAGGCGATTATTGACAAGCTGAGGAAGGGGACGACTACAGACACGGCTGTGGAAGGTATTGTTCATGATATCCTACACCTCTGCGGCAATTTAAGGCATGCATGTATTTTTCCAGTTTACTCCAAGAGAGTGCAACAAAAGAGTGGTTATTCATTCTGGTAGCATATGCGAATGTAATCATTTATATTTAATCAATGAATCCTTCCCTATTAGAGTTAGTAATATTCCTCTTAACTTGGTGAGACAGAAGTTCTAACTACATCGCTATGCTAGCAAGCCAAATAGATGGAAAAGGCATTCAATTTTTTTTCCAAGTCATGTATGGACTTTAGCCTTGCCATGTATTTTGACATATAGCTTCACTTTATGTCAACAAGCAAGGCTAGTACAACCCATGCACTTTGTTATGACATGTCAAAAGGCGTCTGAGCCTCGCTTGTTGTTGACGAGTGAAGTTATGTCTATCTATGCACTTTATCAACGGCATGTTGTAGTGTGTTCAAGGATCATTTTGACATGTCATGACAACCCAGTAAAACATGTGACTCTCATTTTTATCGACATTTTTCCTTGCACAATATGCTCCCCATTGTTATAGTTCGTGAGTATTTTGAAGATGACTAAATGCCAAAAGTTGATCAAGACGTGGTTCATAGAAAAGAAATGACGTTGCTAGAGCAACTTGGCTATTAATGCATTCTGATGGTTTAGACCACTGGAGTTTGGACTTTGTTTTGTTTGTAGTGCGTTTAGATCACTCGAATCGGTAAATGTGTTCACTCTGACGGCTTTAACAGTTAAATCCTTGGTCAAATATACAATAACCAAGATAAAACAGTTTCCAACTATTTCCCAAAAGTTAGGAAAAAGTACGTCCAAAGTTAAGAAATGTGCTGTATATTAACTGAAGAAGGATTTGAAAGAGAGAGAGAGAGAGAGAGAGAGAGAGAGAGAGATTAACACTGAAATGTACTAGAACCTCCAAACGTTGTCTTGCATTGCAAATAATAATAAGATTCTAATTTCTAATTTCAACATTTAGTTGACAAAGGGTAAAAAACCAACCCCAAATAATGCTCTCCCCAAAATTACACGCATCATAAACCTGCAACTTGTACAGTTCTCCATGATATTTGTGATCCTATACTAGCTTCTAACAAGGACATGCACAGAACATTTTGGGGAGAGATCAACGGTGCCTTCCGAAAGAGCTGTATCTAGCAATTTCTATTACTCCTAGTTGTGAAACCGAAGGAGAAAAGAAAAGATAAAAGAAAAAAAGAGCAGTGCCGCCATTTTAAAGGCCATGGCCAAACATTATGTGTGACCGGTATTCTATGACTTCTTTGACAACAAAGCAAGCTCCGTTTCCTGCTGTTTCTTCAGATACCTCTGAGCGGTTGCATTAACAATCTTGACAAAGAAGTTCAACAACATAAGCCACACCAAACTGTTCCAAATTGAGGCAAACGAGAAATCCCACGTTTTCACCTGCCAAGGATTTTGAATTAGACAAATTGAAATAAACCCGGACTTGAGATCAATATCCACAAGTTAAAAGCCAATGTACAAGGATGCATTATAATCAGTAGAGTTACCTTGATATTTGACGAAGGAGAAGCTGTGAGATACTTTTCCTTTGCCGCATCAATTTTCGCAATGAGGTTAGGAAGGACAGCAGCAAAACCAGGAATGAGACTGAAAACCCAAATCAATTCATTCTCTATCCAATTTAGAAGTTGATTGTTACAAACTGAGATGATGAAAACTGTCTGCATGTATAGAAAATATGCAAACCACCGGTATTGATCAGAAGCCAATTTGGTTGCCAAAATATATCACAAAAATGAAAACTAAAAACATTTGGTGTAACTGAAACCAAAACATACCAAAAGGAACTTAACAAACCTGTAGATGAGTTTTAATAATTGCCTTTCCAATCAGTGTTGCAAGGAAAAATTTCCAAAATGGAATACCAAATTGTCCACACATAATGCCGGCCAGGTCAAAAAGAGGATTCGGCACCTGAAAATATCCCAGTTAACTGGCAGGTTACAATGAAAATAGTAATGAAAACAATTTTAAGATATGCATAACAAGTTAACAACTGATACTTTCTGAGATCAAACAAGAAGTCCGGCAGTACAAGCATACATGAACACCAGCTTTAATGAGCACATACTTAAGAATTCTCAAGACTTAAAAGTTGGATTTAAAAGACTAACTCTAACTCATAGAACTACTGTGGTAATAGAAATCCAAAATTCATTTATCTGTGTAACATTGAATAAAAATTATCCATAATGAAGGGGAAATAATAGATTTCCCATGGCAAAGCATAAAAGGTCACCCGGATGAAACTAAATCTCATATTTTCTGAAAATGGTAATCTAGTAATGAAGAAAGATGTTCAAACTAACCGAAGCAAGTACTAGGATTGTAAAGAAGTTCAACTGCTGAGAGTGTGACAGGAGCCAGCGCTTGATTTGGTTTAGACGAGTAGCTATGAATCCTGTTCCTTCATATGAGGGAGCATCCAATTCTTCCATGACAACTTTGTTACCAGACATGCTTGCTACATGAAGCAATAAACCAAAAGAACATCAAATCTAAATATATAAATAATGTAAATCACTGGATGAAAAGTGTGCTCCCTCCCCCTATCTATTTTCCTTGTATGCTAATGGCTCCGCATACCTGCCCTTGGTGGTAAATACTAATATAAGTTGTATGACGGTTTATCAACCTAAACTTTGTTCTGCTCACCTGCTCTTGAGATAAAATATGGAGGAAGCTCTCCAATTGCAGTCCCAAGACCCCATAAAACAGCCTCTAACTGGACCTGTGGTAATATGCTGCTAAGTGGAACCCGCAAACCATGTAATGATGTAAACAAGGGGGGTCCAAAGTCAGAGCAGTTCTTCCCAAGCCACGAAGGGCCTTGTTTTAGCTGTATTGTATCGTAGGAAGCACTTTTTAGATCAACCCGACCACACTGCATTGCCTTTAATGTAAAGAACGCAATATGAGGGCCCAGATATAGGACAAACGTGTGCAAACCAGATCCTGAAGGAAAAATAAGCAGAAGAAGTCTTCATATATCAGATATCAGGTAGGTTAGATCAAGGCACACCAGGAAAGATGTGGCTAAGTAGTTAAAAACAACATCAGAGGAGATGCTCTTTCTTGTTCCAAATATGAACAGTATGACAATTGACAATTGGAGCATCCTTTTCCGAGTTTAAATTACTTGCACCATCAGATATTCTGATATAGGAACAAGGATTTTGTCATGTTGCTTACCAAGACCAATTGAAGATGCAACTCCAAGGGCCACCCACCATAATCCGAACTGAAAATATTTGACGAGTTCCTCAAGATGCTGCAGAAATATGGCAACAACTTGTATTCATAATTCCCAAGAAGCATTTAAACAAAACAAATAAGATAAATTCAAACACAGTATGTAATATCATGGTTCACCATCAGGAGGGTACAAATGATGTGTAAAAATTAACATCCGCACCACACAAAAAGCGTTGAAGATTGTTCACAAGGCATCAACATGGAGCCCTCTGAAAAGGTCGTGACTTGTTATGACCCTAAGTCCTAACAAGCAGCTACAGAAGGGTTTAGTTAACCCTAGGTTAGCATCCTATCTACCATATATGATAGCCCCTAAAATAATGAACAAAATATCAGCGAGAAAAACCTCCGACTCATCCATAAGAACATAAATTGCTACAAAATGTGATATCACTAAGATAATCTACAAAGAAATATACCTTTTCATGAGGACCGTCAATGGTAATTAGAAGAATCCCAAGAGACAGTACCACAGTACTCAAAAACACAAGCCAACCACCTCTTGCCAACAAATATGATATTGAACGCTTAACATACTGAACTACAGCCAAAATGAAAAACTTCAATGTTCTCAAGGGTTGAGATGTTAGTGTCAAGTTATCTAGTTCCTCTTGATGCTTCTCATGGATCCCTGAAACATTATGCAATTTAATCAGTGAAAAATATTGAAGACTGATCAGGTCTGCAGCTTCCTTTAGAGAGTGATGATCCATAATTGACTTCATTTACTTCCTAATCGTAGTTACTAACTTGCGACTGATTTCAGCTGATATTGAAACTTTGTTGACCAAGCATTAACATAGAAGAAAAGAGGTGCGCAAAATAGTTTTTACAGATGAATTTATGCACAACAAAAATGAAAGTCACAGTATTTACAAGAGAGAGAGATGGCTACTGTAACATTTGCAAGTGCAAGTATACAAGTTGAACGACCACAGAGGTGAATACTTGGGTGCCTATATCCCCAAGATGGAAATTTTTTAACTAGAATATCACAGGAAACCGGTACTAAACAATTTCAATCATCTAAACTAAAGAAAACATTTGTACAATATCCTTCTACTCATAATCCTACTAATCATAAAGCCCATTAAGTAGCAAAACGATAGAATTGCATTTACAGGATATGCATCAAAAGGATTCCTAATTATTTCAAATCCAGTATTCCGATAGTTTTCGAGATCAATCTTCATATCTTAGACCCTATTTCGCCTAACAGAATTGTTTTCTTAAGACCCTTTTGGCCTCAAATGTTACATTTCAACTTCTTTCTATTAGCAATCCACTTAATAGTCCAATTATCACCCTAATTCAAAATTCACCAATAAAACCTAAAAGTCCACTTGTTTCTAACATATTCAAAGTTTCAAATCAATCAAATCTCAATAAATTAATAAACATGAACTCCAAATATAAAACCAATTCTGGGTTTTCGATTTGGAGGGTCAGAAATTACAGAAAAATAACATAATAAAATAATGAATGAGGAAAAGAGAGAAATTGAATAACTTGCCTGAGATCGAAGCGTCCGTGTGCTGAGAGGAAGAAGAAGAAGAAGAAGAAGAAGCATTTGATCGTTTACGGGACCCCATTGGAGTAGGCTCCCACTGCCCCAATCAAAAGCTCCCTCCTTTATATATGGAAATAAAAATATGAAATTTCCATGTATGCTTTGCGATAATCTTCCTTCTCTGAATTTACAAAAAAAATGGGTCGTAAGACAATCGGAGACTGGAGTGAATGGAAAAGTGCTGGGAAATTTTGAAACTGGATCGGACCGTTGAATCAAAGTTTCCGATCTAAGACAGATCCTTCTCCAAAAGTAGAGCGAGAGGGAAGAGAGATGGAGAGATACGACCTCGGAAGATTGCGTAAAGTTTCGACTCCCCTTTTATATCTCTTTATGGAGTGTCCTCCTCCTCGTTGATATCTATAAAGACCCAAACTTTTTGGTGTAGTCTGCAGTGTTTCAACCACGAGACCAATGTGTAATGTATGGCAAGGTATTAAATATCGGTAGTATCGAAAATATCGGTAGTTCGAAAACATGGAAATATCGATGGAAATATCGGGATAATATCGATATCGATAAAAATTACATGGAAACCACGGAAATTGTAAGAAAAACTTGGAAATTTTTATTGAAACTTTGCAAGATGTTTATTTAGTCAATTATCTATTAGTTTATCACAAAAAATTGGAAGGAAATGCATTGCATGATGGATTTAACATTATCAAGTTGATTATATAGCGAGCTGACAAACATTGTGAATGTAGAAAATATGTAGTAATTAATGAAAAAAATCTAAACACACCATAATCATTTATATATAATGAATTAGTACAATATTTTACACTTTATACATTGCATGGTAAGATATATTAGTGACTCAGTACCACATAGAGTTCCTATGAAGTTCAAAATTATATATTGACGTAAAATACTATGTCAAGAAAGTTGCCTTACAAGTTAGATGACTTTATCTTTATGTCTCTTTCTACCAATTTTTCATAAAGCAATCCATCAGTTGGTATATTTCTAGTTTAGAAGGGTCACATCTTCGAATAAGGCCTTAATGTAAAACTCTTCCCTTTAGTTTATAATTTTACTTTGTAGGTTTTTATTTTTATTTTTTAAAAATATTATTGTTTTTGGATCTTAATTAGTGAGCCAAGGGGTCCACCCCCTTATTTTTGTCCCAAGGCCCTCATCTCTCATCTGTCTCAGTCCTCTCTTTCTCTCCACTTTCCCATGCTCTCCCTCTCTCTGAAACTCTCATCATTCCTCCCTCTCTCTGCAACTCTCATCATTCCTTCTAGTTCTTCGGTTCTTCCCCGAACTCACACACACACACACCAGCACTCCCTCATCTCCCTCGTTCTTCTTCTCCCTCTGCTAGTGCAGACAACGAACCAAAACCCAGTTTCCGGTGTGGACCGTGGGTTCCAAGGTGAAACTCCGTCGAGCTCCGACCACGGCATGCCTTGAAAATGGTATAGATCTCTTCCTCTTCCCTTGGGCTTCGGTTTGGTAGTTTATTTGACATGTGTTGGTCACGTTTTGGGGTTGACCGGAGCTTGTAAGCTCCGGCGTCCTCTTTCCGTCGAAACCAGGCCAAAATATCGCGATAGTTTCGGAAATATCGCGATATTATCGATATTATCGATAATATCGCGATATTTTGACGAAAATCATTTGGATATTGAAAAAAAAATCGGTTCCCTTAAAAACCGATAATATCGGCGATATTTCGCCGATATTATCGGCATTTCAGACCATGATGTATGGACAAGGATTGTCTGTTATTTCACTTTCGGTGTCCTCCTGTTTTGTGTGGTCATGATTAAGCCATGTCAACATTTTATATTATTTTTTTATAGAGATAATAAGACAAAAATAAATAGTAATATAAAATGTTGACGTGGCTTAACCGTGACCACACAAACAGAAAAGCACAAAAAGGCACTGGAAGTGGGAGGATAGTCAATCCTTGTCCGTAATGTATTTGCTTCCATTCAAAGCTTTCATCTCTTTTTGATTTGTTGAATAATATTTTAACATGTGTTATATTGTTTTAAAAATAATAAATATGTTATTATTTTAAATGTGAATTATCATTTTTACCTTATTGCATGATTACCATTAAGTACAAGATAAAATTAAAATAATAAAATGAAATTTATCAATAAACCCACACCCAAATTAAACATTACCATCATGTAATGTTTATCCTACGTTGATCCTACGTTAAAATGCTTTTTTTTTCTTCGTTTGATTTCTATTTTTTTTTATAGAGTTGAGAAGATGATTTTTTGAGTTTCAATTTATGTCCATCAACACTGAAAGTTGAGAAGATGGGTTTTGGGGGGGGGGGGGGGTTGAGTTTTGCTGTGTAGATGGTGGCGAAGCCTCACTTTGGAATTAAGACTCTCTTCTTGGTTGAATATTTCAACGGAAAAGAAGTGGTTTCCCAGCTTGAGAAGGAGGTTAATGTTCCCGACGATAAGTCACCTCTAGGTATAACACATAATCTCCAAGGTAGAGCTTGGTAAGCTCATCCTCCACTGCTATTGGCAACACAAATTGTACATCACCTTTCTCTACACCTATGGCAGCTTCGTCGATACCCCAAGCATTCCCGCCTAACTACCACATATCACAATATCTGCATAGAAAGAAAAGTTATTATTAGTTTATTTTCTATAATGTTTTAAGTATAGACATATGAAGGCATATACTTTATGCTTATGCAAATACAGTCATGGGGACATGGATATCAAGAAAGTATATGGAAGATTCATAAACAAGTAGAACCTTCACCAAATTATTCAATTGGGATTTTATTTTTTAAATGGGTGTAAAGATAAATTCACATTTTGAATTGGGTTTGTGAGGGTAATTTAGGTATAAAATTGGGTTTAAAGAGATATTAATTCTTTCATTAAAAATAATATGAGTGTATGAGTAAGTTGGATGTAGAAAAAGATTATATGAGTTCAAATAAAATTTCTTATAGAGTAATCACCCATGAATACTTAAATATGAATAATACTAGAAAAACAAAATTTTAAACCAAATGTGAAAACCAAATAAGTTGGCGTTTAGCAATTAGCAATGGATTGTATTTGAACCATTTGTAGCTCTTGCACCACAATATCCAATCACAATGAATTCGTTAAATGGACCTGAGAATCGAATCTTCAAAAGATGTTCGTGTTGATTCCTTTCAAAAATAGATACGGTTTTTTAAGCAAACCCACGCCCCCCATGTCCCTGAAATAATTTTAGACCTACCAAATTTTCATATTTCAAATTTTCTTTAGTTTTTATATA
Organism: Malus domestica; assembly: GCF_042453785.1. Classification (NCBI taxonomy): domain Eukaryota; kingdom Viridiplantae; phylum Streptophyta; class Magnoliopsida; order Rosales; family Rosaceae; genus Malus; species Malus domestica. The sequence continues at coordinate 15,667,485 of NC_091676.1, read as the reverse complement.
TAAGTAACTTTAGTCGTTAGATCAAATTTCAATAGTCTAGATCTCCAAAGTTTGTGGATTAGGAGGAAGGGATCCGAAAAGGATCCCTTTCCCAAGTCAAATTTAAGAAGAAAAAAAAAGAACTTTAATGAAAATGGCTTGGGTCAACAAATATTTAATAAAAAAATCATCCTAAAATGTTATTTAATCAAAACGGCTCAAAGGTTAATAAAAAACCATCCAAAAATTGTCCATGGGCCAAACTTACAAGCCCAACCTGCTATAAATCTAGACTTCTGTAAATACCCTAAATGATTCGATTCAAGAGGAAACTGCAGTTCTTCGAGACCACGAACCGCAAAGAGGTTGAAGATATGTTCAGATCAAGTTTTATGATCAACTCTCGTGCCCAAAGGAGCTACCCATGTACATAAATCAAAGCTGCTTCATGGATTGGTGCCAATTCAATTCAACGGAATACTATTATTACACCTTTTTTCTTATTTATTTTTCACGATTTTTGGTTTCTGGGTTTATGTACGGTCCAAAAACGTGGCAATCACGTCCGTATAATTTGTATTACAAGTTCATGGATAGATTCAAGCCTGGTGGGCAAGACTGAATTTCCAGGTTATATATAGGAGGGGTACTTGGATGAGTTTTTCAGACAGTTGGATGTGGATATATATTTGTATTCCTTCATCATCTGTGAGTTGAATTACTTCAATCATATGAATTACCTTTCCTCCCCAACTAGCTAGCTAATTGGTATTCTTTGAATTCTTATTATTTATTCTCTTTGGATGTTGAACATATCTTCAACTTCTTCGCGGTTCGTGGTCTCGAAGAACTACAGTTTCCTCTTGCATGAAGAACCCACCCTTCTGGCCGGCTTTCTCGGCGTAGGCGGACATGTAAGAATCTGGGGATTTTGTTCTCTTTGGATGTTGGTGTGCGGCACTCGGAGACAACTCTTCACCAACCTTAACTCGTAAATAAGAGTCAATTCAAATCAAAGTTGAAAAATGAATCATTCATCGGAACAAAGCCGCCAAACCAAGTTCATAGAAGTTTAATGGCAGAAACCGACGAAAAAATATTTGGAAAAAAAAAAGAACCAAAACATAAAACTATTTCTGGAGAACCCAAAACATAACAGTGTTTCTGGTATAAAAAAAAAATCAGATACAGTGTTTGTTTTGTCTGTGCACAAACAAACACTGTATCTAGAAAAAAAAAACAAAAACCAAAATCCAGAAACAATAACTTAAATTCCAGAAATAGTGACTTACATTCCAGAAATAGTCTATGTTTTTAACATTTGACTGTTTCTTTTCTTTCATGCACTAGCTGATTATATGTAAGAAACAGAGTGCTTATTTTGCTTTGAATACAAATACAGTAAATTTCACTATTTCTTTTTCAGAAACAGTGAGTTAGATTCCAAAAATAGTGACTTACATTCCAGAAACAGTCTATGTTTTTAACCATTGACTGTTTCTTTTCTTTCATGCATCAGCTGATTATATTTAAGAAACATAGTGCTTATTTTGCTTTGAATCCAAATACAATGAATTTCACCATTTTTTTCTAGCTTACATTTAAGAAACAGTGTATATATTTCATTTAAATTCAGAAACAGTGACTTAGATTCCAGAATCAGTAATTTAAATTCAAAAAACTGTGACTTAGATTTCAGAAATATTGTTACTTAAAATCCAGAGACAGTTTATTTTTACAGTCCAGAAACAATGACCCGTCGTTATTATTGAATAGCATGCAAATCTCAAATTTATTTTATGGAGAAACAAACGATGAACTCCATTGACGAAGAAAAATTGAAAAACAATATCGCAAATACACTATAAATAATAACGATGATCACATTTCAACGAAATAATACAAAATATAAATTAAATAGCATGAGATCTATATTTTTGTTTTAAAGAAAAAGAAGAAGGTCTGCAAAACAACGATGAATTTCATTAACGATGAAAATTTGGAACTCAACCTTAAAAAGTTGGGGGTAAAGTCGATAAATCATAATTTATTATAGTTGGGCCATTTTTAATTGGACTGCTTTAATATGGACCTTGTACTAAGCATTAAACAAAACTTATAACATGGTTTTTTTTTTATTAAAACTAAAACTTTTCAAGTCATTTTCATTAGTTTTTCAAAAAAAAAAAAAAAGATTTGACAGCCCAAAATTAAAGCTAACGTCTAAAATAATTTTAAAAAAGATTTGATATCAAATTAGGCTGTCCATTGTGTGGCTTAGCCGAACTCTTCCTCCCCTTAGTGTAAAACTATTGATGTACTAAAAAAAATTGAAAAATTAATTAAATCAAATTTCACTTAAAACTTTATAAATACCTATGTATTTGTATAATTTTTAATTACTTATCAAAATTTAAATATTTTTAAATTAAAATGTTCATAAAAATAAATTAGAATAATCTACATAAATTTTGTTTTAAAAAAAAATTACTCAAAGAAAAAAATTAGGCTAAAATTATTATAATAATCTCGGCTAGCCATAACCATTAGAGGAGAAAAACTGCGACATCCCACATCGCCCAGGCGAGTGGTTCATGTAAGCCTTATATGTATATTCTCATCTCTACCTAGCACGAGGCCTTTTGGGAGTTCGCTGGCTTCAGGTTCTATCAGAACTCTGAAGTTAAGCGAGATCACGCGAGAGCAATCCCATGATGGATGACCCACCGGGAAGTTCTTGTCTGAGTTCACAGAAATAAAACCGTGAGGGCGTGGTCGAGGCGCAAAGTGAACAATATCGTGTTACGATGGAGTCGAGCCCGGAATATGGTGCGGGCCCGGGCGATGATGTGACAATTTGATTGTGACATCCCACATTGCCCAGGAGAGTGGATCATGTAAACCTTATATGTATATTCTCATCTCTACATAGCACGAGGCCTTTTGAGAGCTCACTGGCTTCGGGTTCCATCAGAACTCTGAAGTTAAGCGAGATTGCGCAACAGCAATCCCATGATGGGTGACCCATTGGGAAGTTCTTGTGTGAGTTTCCAGAAACAAAACCGTGAGGATGTGGTCGGGACCCAAAACGGACAATATCATGCTACGGCGGATTCAAGCCTGGGATGTGACAAAAACAATTTCTGGAAACTTAAAATTTTCTGGCTTAAATTTTTAAGTTTTATCCCCAAGTGTTGGAGATGGTCTAAAGATAAATAGTTGCATGTGGTAATAGTATGTACAAAGATCAAGGGATGTGACAAAAACAATTTCTAGAAACTTAAAATTTTCTGGCTTAAATTTTTAAGTTTTATCCCTAAGTGTTGGAGATGGTCTAAAGATAAATAGTTGCATGTGGTAATAGTATGTACAAAGAACAAGCATTTGCTTTGCACTCCTAGGTTTTAGAAGTAAGAGATACAATGCTTTGTCTACAAGAATATCCCATTTTGTTATCTTTGCAGGTTAATACTATTACCACCCTCAATTATAAAACAAAACGCAATCCATTATATACACTTTTCTTTACACCCACCTGAACCCTCTATGTAATAATGCTCCCAAAACAAAACCCAATTGTAACCAAAGTATATAAATTTAAGATTCTACTGTAGTTTCTATTTATTTCTGCTTTTTTTTTCCAATCTATTTATTTTTACTTGTTGAATAAGTCGAGAAATTGAATTATAGGGTGTTTCACAGTTGGCGGGAGCTTGTCTTGAATCTTTTGTATGTAATCGAATTCAGGGTTTAGGATTTACAGGCTATTGATTGGACCGAAATTGGTATGTGAATCGTGATGGTTTGAACAAAACTACTGGAAGGTGTCTCTATAAACCACCATCCCAACCGTGAATCCGGATGCTTTCAACAAAACCATTGGAAGGTGTCACTATCAACCACCATCCCAATAGTGGTAGTGCCATCCTCCGTCAGAATTCTCTGTCTCCAAATTATAAAAACAAACCTAGAATTGTTTCCTTTTTCTATGTTGAACGCCATACCATAAAATATCTAAACGGTCAGTAGGAAGGGTGAATCGATCCGCAAATGTCCTCTGAATCCTTTATAAAAAAAATAGGAGGATTCAAACGAATCTTGTCATAAGAAGGCTTACTAATAAGATTTCACATAGAGCAGGTTTGACATACAATTCCTTGAATCAAACCTAAACTTCGGGTTAGTGGATGTCCGTGTGAAGATTTGAGGATCTAGCGCATCATTATTCGTCCAAGGTGTCCCAAGCGATCATGCCAAATTGTAATTTCGTGCGCGGTCCCTGAGGTAAGGCCGGCTACATAGTGGCTCTCTATAGGACATATGGTTGTAGTATATAGACCACTCGAGATACGCTCCATCTTCTTTAAAATATGCTTTTGGCCATATTCGTAAGAAGTGATGCACATAAATTCAACTCTATTTTCTACATAGGTTTTAGCATGGTAATTATTTCTAATGTCCTTGAAACTCAACTACGTTCTTCCGGAATGTGGAGAATACAGTGCCTCGTCAATGGTCAAGATTGTACCATTGTACATTATTATACGTTTCTTACCGTATCTTTTGATCAGGTTGGATGGGCCTGAGAGGGTTGTCATATATGTATTCTTAGGTATGAAGTTAGTGAAATAAATAAGTCCACGCAAAACAATGTGCATGGTTGCACTATCTGCCAAACAACTAACTTTCCCACTAGTCATACCTAGAAATAAAAATTAATTTGAATCGATCACTTGCATAAAAGTTCTAAAAACAAATATTCATTCAAAATAATGTAAGTATTATTCAAGGATGGTAATTAATTTAAAAACTTAATATCCAAAAACAAATCACCAACAAATAATCCAAATATAAAGGAAAAATTGTTCAAAATTATACACAAAAACAAAGAGAGGGTTCGGCCACTAACTGGAATTTGGCCCCAGGTGTTCTAAAAATCAACTAAAAATAGTTCATGTCTAAGATTCTCATCTTCCATATGGGTAATGGCCTATTGAAAGTCAAAAACCTTCATCTTGGTACTCTCTGGTTCATCCACTTACACAAAAGTTTGATTCAAACTTTTTACGACGAGAATGATATTCAGCTACAACCTTTGGGGAGCACGGCAAACACGGGACCAATGGTCCTTTGAACCACAGCGGTAGCACATGTTTGCATTCATGGTGTCAGGTTAGAATGCTTCTGGGCTCTGTTTCCTTCCTTAGATGGATCTTGGCTTTGTTGACCTTGACAGAGTGGCTTCTAGCTGTCCCTACCACGTATATGTTGGCATTTTGGGTGTTGATTTGTGCTATAATCCGCTTCAAGCATAGCAGTCTTCCTAATAGGTCGAGTTTGATGATTTTTCATCAACAATTGATTCTGCTTTTCAGCGAGATGTAAAACAGAGATCAAATCTGAAAACTTAGTGAACTTATGAGACCTATATTGTTGTTGTAGGGCAATATTGGTAGTAGAGAATGTCGAATAGGTCTTCTCTAGGAGATCCTCTTTGGTCAAGTTCTAGTTACAGAACTTGAGAAGTGATTAGATTCGACAAACTTCATAATTATATTCATTCACAGACTTAAAGTCTTGGAAGAGCAAATGCTGTCAGTCATGACTTGCTTCAGGCAAGAAGATATCCTTTTGGTGATCGAAGCAAAGAGACCCAAAGTGCTCGTGGATCTTCCTCAACAAGGTACTCGGTTTACAATGCATCATGAATGTGTCTTCGGATGAAGATAATGGCAATAGCTTTCTCAGCTTCGCCAACCGGGTTGTCCGTCTCATCTTTAATGGCGGGACGTAAATTCTTTGCGGTTAGGTGGAGCTTCACATCTTGGATCCACCTAAGGTAGTTTCTTCCAGAGACCTCTAAAGCGGTAAAGTCAAGTTTGTTCAAATTCGACATGTCCCTATCATAAAATAAATGGACAAGAATGTGGTTAGTGTAATGAAGAAAAAATCAATTCATTCACATAGGAGTAGAACATTCAGGTTCTAATAGACATTTGTTTGTTTAAAGTTCATGAAAAAATTTTGGATTTTCAAGGCTTATTATTGGGAGGATTTTACTTGGATGTGGCGTTGGCTTTGCTAACCAGTTATCTTAAGTTTCAACTTTATCTCCAACTACCACTAATAGTAGTATTTTGTTTTGAACCTAGCATGTTTGGGAGTGGTTTTGTAGGAAACACTCTTGTTGGGATGATTTCATTAGAAGCACATAATTTTTTTTTTTATCAAACAAACACTAATATTAGATACTTCTCCAGAAAGTGCTTTTACAACCAATAAACATTTAATTTCTTTCTCGACAAACCCTGTCAAAAACACTTTTAATTAGCTACAGGAAGGCACTGCATAACTGGCCTTAACATGCATAAACGTACGAGCACATATATGCAACATGTTATAAACCCATAATTTTATTTTTGATCATGTTGTATTTTCTGTGCATATATCAGGCCGTGCCACTGTTCCTTTCCGAGATTGCACCTACAAGAATTCGTGGGGCACTTAACATACTCTTCCAGCTCAATGTCACCATAGGCTTCCTTTCCGAGATTGCACCTACAAGAATTCGTGGGGGCACTTAACATACTCTTCCAGCTCAATGTCACCATAGGCATTCTTTTTGCAAACCTTATCAACTATGGAACTTCCAAGTAAGTCCAATATTGCACCTTAATTTCACAAGAATATGAAGTCATAAATATTACTTAATCATATGATGAGTAGGTGTTTTAATATATTTCGCTAAGCTAAAATGTACTGGTGGTTTTTATTTTGGACGGGTACAGTAATTATAATGTATTTTTGCTCCACAGAATGCAGGGGGATGGGGATGGAGGCTACCATTGGGTTTGGCTAGCATTCCTGCAGCTATGCTAACCTTGGGTTCTCTCATGGTGGTAGACACACCTAATAGTTTGATTGCTCGTGGTAAGTTGGATGCAGGCAAAGCAGCTCTTAAAAAGATTAGAGGTGTTGACAATGTGGAACCAGAATTCTTAGAAATCGTTGAAGCAAGTCGTGTGGCTAAAGAAGTGAAGAATCCCTTCCAAAATCTCCTTAAGCGTAGGAACAGGCCTCAGCTAGTCATTGGTGTTATGATGCAGGTCAATAATTGATAAATTATTTCATCTTCGTTTATTTTATAATAAAACCTACAAATTGGTTTATTCTGATATTCTCATTTAGTTAATGTGTTAATGTTTTGTACAGGTGTTCCAACAATTCATTGGCATCAATGCAATCATGTTCTACGCTCCAGTTTTGTTCCAAACCGTGGGATTCAAGAGTGATGCTTCCCTCTACTCAGCTGTTATAACAGGAGCTGTCAATGTCCTTTCAACCGTTGTATCAATCTACTTTGTTGACAAAGCCGGTCGTCGCGTGCTCTTGTTAGAAGGTGGTGTCCAAATGTTTCTTTCTCAATTGGTGGTTGCAATAGTGATGGGACTCAAAGTCCAGGACAACTTTAACAACCTTATCCCAGGCTTGGCCATCGTGGTGATTATGGTTTGCAGTTTTGTGTCGTCCCTTGCATGGTCTTGGGGACCTCTTGGGTGGTTGATCCTTAGCGAGACATTCCCGCTAGAGGTTCGCTATCGAAGGGTGTCCCGATCGAAGAGATGACAGAAAAAGTCTAGAAACAGCATTGGTTCTGGAAAAGATTTATGGACTACGGCCAGTGGCGGATCCAGGAAATAATGTTAGGGGGGTCAATAAGGATAGCACGCAGTGCGCAAATTTTTTTTAACAGAAACGGCATGCATATCGTCATTTCATCGAGTCTTGGTAGGATAGCGCGACCAGCTACTCCAAAATCCTTGTTCAAAGGTCCTGAACGTTCAAACCTGAAGGAAGAGATTGCTTCAACTTGTCGGCCTTCTCGGAATCAAACACACAAAGTGTGTAAAGGTACTTGGAGCACCGAACCTTGAACTTGACAGCATCCTCGGTCCTCTTGATTTTGACATTGCGGGCATCCTTCCTTCTTGCAGTTAGATGGAAATCCTTGATCTCATGGATTTGCTTCGGCATTTTGCTTGTTGCTCGGTCGAGACCGGAGGCTGCGAATTCTCTCTCAAAGTTTGAGGAGGCTATCAACGCGCCAGCAACCTCCTTCTTCTTCAACCTGCAAGCGAACTCTTTCTTCTTCTTTCAGACATTTCGTCGACCACGTGGTGTGCAGCTCCAAGAGGTTGCAGCAGCAGCTCCAAGAGGTCGCACCAACAACTCCAAGGTTATTTCCATGCCTTCGAAGGGGTCGTGTGACCCCATTGACCCCACTGTGGATCCGCCCCTGACTACGGCACCAGAGGGCGTGCTTGAACTCGTCTCTGTATGACTATAAAGTTCATTTTTACCAATTTCCAGAGTTATCCAAGCCACCAAGTAAACAGTTTATTTTTTATTTTTTATTATTATTATTTTTTTATTCGGAATACCTCTTGAAACTTGACTTCAATCCCACTTCTTCTTAACGTTAACATTTTGCACACTTAACTCCCTTTGAAATTTGACATTCATCCCACTTAATAAAATTAAGCTTAATTGTTGTTCTTATTGTTTACCTAGATTTTGTCAATTTCATCAAAAAATTTGACGTGGCTTATAAATATGTATATGGTTTCCAAGTGTCAGTCTAGGGGATGAGTCGTATTTTGTGGGAATATTTCAAATATAAAGCAAGAGATTAAGTGGTGGAGAAAAATGGAATAAAACTAACAGTTGTATCTCTTGGTTAATGGCTTTTGCTTCTCCTTTTGAATGAACTAAGGCCACAAGGGCTAAATGTTCAAAAATGAAAAAATATGGTCTTATTTGCCTTAAAGCTCATTCACAATCAAGAGCTGGAATATAATTTTATGGAGTCCACTAGGTCATTATTTGGCCTAAAGGTAAGTGATTATGATAACATGATGATAGAAGTGGTGATAATAATAGTCATTGCATTATGATGGATGATGAAGTATATCATTAGAGAATTGAAAAAAAATGAAATCCAATAAAATCTTAAAGGAAGCGGTTTTGCTATAACAAAAATCATTTCATAAATGCACTCAAAGTCTATTAAAATCTATGACTTTTTAAAATTCTTTAAAATAAATTATGTATGAATAAGCATTAATTTTGTAAGTATGAATTCCACAACATTGGTGCCCGTGGCCTGTCGTCACGTGCAGTAGAGTAAAAAAATATGTAAATTGTCCTGTTCTTATAAATGTTGTGGCCCACAGATGTGGTTTAATCTATAAATATAGAATTGAGGTTGTTAGGTTTCCTTAAAGTTTATATTTTTTCTTACCACCTACATTTTAATATCAATGGAGCATAAAAATCTTAATTAACTTATGTGTAAAAACATGCAAGTGATGGACTGTCTTAGGTAGTTAGGATCTTATTCTTCAACTCATTGCATTCATGATTCAAACCTGTACGATTTCTTAAAGTAGATTTGTGTAAAATATTGATGAGTCGATCTTATAATATATATTTAACCTATTCTTAATTTTAATTTATATGTTAATTTGGTAGAATTTTTATATTTTACTTTATATTTCAATTATAGGACATGCGAATCTACTTTGGGCATCACGTAGGAATTTTGGAGTAATTCCAACTGGAGCTGGTTTGCGAGTCTTTCAAGATGATTGTTCCAAAATTCTGTATTTTAATTCAGTGTTGTTTGACTGAGCGAATAAAAGAAGCTTGTGTGCATTGCTTTCCAACATTGACGTTAAGGAACGTTTTGGGCATTTTGACGATCAAGACAGTGTTTTTTGAGGAAGGTTCCTTTTGAGGACTTGAAGAGGACGTGCAAGCTATAAAAAAAGATCATTTGAGATCAAATCTGAACTGATTTGGTTGGTCAAAAGGGGTATTTTCTCTGCGGTCCAAATTCTGACTTAACTAGAAAACCTTTATCTATGGCTTTTTTTATAAAAGTAAAATAAATTATAAATACACCTCAAATATTCCAAAATTATTTATCTTCTTCAACTACAAAATCAATTTCAACTCCATTATAGAACAAAACTCTAATAAATGAAACTACAAACACGTTAATTAAAAAAATTATTTTTAACGAATGGAACATAGTTATTAACATCAAGAGGTCTGATGTGAGAGGGGTTGCCGTCCACTGCCAACTGAGTCCACTGCTCTCACACTGCATCCATAGGGTAGCAAGGTTCAATCTTGACAACATGGCTATAGAGAAAGAGCTTCCGCTTGAAGTTTCAAATGATATCAAACTGCTTCGTCTCAAATCTCAGGAAAATGGTGAATCAAATGTGTAAGAAATTGAGCCGATAAAGGATAAGAGAATCAGGAGAATCCACAAGGATTCTGATGATGTTGAACTGGTTGGACTTCTGCTTAAGGAGTCTGATATTACGTTAGATGATGCTTAGGCTCTCCACTATGTTGTTACATACTGTGATCCTAAGGTTGTTAAGGAGGTTCTCGGTCTAGGCAATGCAATGAATTGTGGAAGTAGTATCCTAAGGTTGTTGAGGAGGCTCTCCACTATACTGTTGCATACTGCCTAATTCTGAATGCCATCAAGACATTACGCTAGGGGTGTTTTTGACTCTTGCAGTCGCAAAGAATGACTAACAGCTTCCTTAATTTTGCACTGGCATTTGCATGGTTGTTGTTTCATGTTGAGGTAAAGCTTGCTATGCATTTGCGCGGTTTTATGATTATACAAAAGTAAAAAATAAAAATAAAAACATAAGGTATGTATTCGCAATTGATGTGAAAAATGTTGAGTGTATGCAAAAAATGTGGGGTTTATGATGAGAGTGTAGGGTGTGAGTGTGTTATGCAAAAATATGTAGGGCATATTAAGATAAATTTTAAGTGAAAAAACAAAGGGTAAATTACACAAAAATACCTCAATTATGGGTCGATTACAATTTCATACCTCATATTTTAAACATTGCAATATCATACCTCAACTTATAAATTCGTTGCAATGTTAGACCTCAGTTAAATTTTCTGTTAATTTAGTTGTTAAATAATGATGTGATAGGAATGGGGCCCACTCATTCGTCAAATGGAATAAAAAATTTAATTAATTCTTAATTTTTATTTAACAATTAAAAGTAAACAAGTATTTTAATTAGTTATTTTGACAAGAATATTTTATTAATTGAAAAGACACAGTTAAACTTAAAAAAAAAAAAAAATATGAAGGTTGCCTTCTCGTCAAGCAGCCCTTTTTGCAGGTTGGCCGGCTTGTCGCTCTTGCTTCGGTAAGAACTAGATCCACCATGCTATGAAAGTACTTTCATGTTCCTCCTCCTTCTTCTTCCCTCTCCTCTTATTCTGTCTCCAATGTGGATGCAAATTTCCGCCTTCTTCTTCGTCTTGGACAAAATTACACCTACAAAATAATTTACACCTTAGGTCAAGGCCAAGAGCCTCACGCGCCCACGATAAATGGGGGGGCTTTGGCCGAAGAACCTCCGATGTCAAAGTTAGAATTTAGAGAGAGAGTGTTTAGAGTATTTAGGATTTTTTGCAAGAGGATTGGACTCCGTGTTTGGTGAAAATGTGAGCCTATTTATAGGGCTAGGCCGGTCCACTTAGGAGAGAAAGTGGCCGGCCAACTTGTGGATTTTTTGTTGAATTTGTGGTTTAATTAGCAAATTTATTGGCTAATTAAATATGAACGAAATAAATGGGGGTTTATCAAATTGAATGACTAACTTTATTTGGGTAATAAAGCGGAGAAAATAAGAAAGGTAAGGAGCAAAGGGAAGTGGCCGGTTTTGACTAGCTTTTGGGATTAATTTGGGTGACTTATTTGATATAATGGGTGATTAAATTGGTGATTAATGGATTAATTAGGAATTAATCCATTAATTAGCCAAGTAATCTCTATTTATATGAAATAATGTATAGGTTATGAAGTAATTACCTAAGATGAGGATGGATGAGATAAGTTTGAATTTGTTACCTTTTTTGGGCACTTTTGACTTCATCGAGGGATGATTGCCCGCTGCTCACGCATAGGAAACCCGTTATGCCTCAAGGGTATTTTTGTCCTCTTTTGCCCAAAAATCTACGTGTCGCCTTGTGATTATTTTTGGCTCCACGAATGCCCCCACACTTGTTGGGCTGCTCGTATGAAATGGCAGCAGGTGTAGAGATCATCTTGCTTTAGGAAACGTATGACTGCTTCCTATTTTGATGTAGATTTTCTGTTTAATAGGAAATTAGGTCCTTCTAGGAAAGGGAAGTAAATTTCTCTCAAAGCCTATTTAAGTCCACCTTCAGTGGGTTATTAAATCAACTTTGGAGAGCGATTTATTCTACCCTACAAGAAAGAGAGAGCTTAAAGGATATTTGTTCCCCCTCCTCTAGCAATCTTCTACATCTTGCCCGTGCAAAACCGTCTTTCGTTGATTTCTTCATCTTCTATGTGCCGCACCGATGTAAAAAAAATTTAATTTTTTCTTGTCTTATTCTTGGATAGTGCTATTGCAGGGCAGCCGTCGGGGTGGTGCAGCAAGTCGGTTGGCAGGGGTCAGGAGTCGGCTCGGTATGGGATTGTGGCAGGGGCCACTGCTTGGGCTGTTTGGCTTGGCTTGAGCCAAAGGAAACTTGTACGGTCAGGGCCGCGGATTGTGGCGTTGGGGCGCAGTGCTAGGCGAGCCACATGACTCATGTCCTTTGGGCTCTTGGACCTTACTTGGGCCAGGCTGGCGACTGAAAGAAATGAGGAGGTTGTAGGCCTCATGGGTTGCTGGAATGCTGGGCATGCAGGCCTCCTGCCTGCTAGAATGCTGGGTTGATCTCATCTGTTGAGTACTGTGAATGGCGTTGGCTGCTTAGTTCTCTTCGTTGGAAGTAAGGTGGACTGCTCTTGAAAGATGAGGTAAAGAGGATCATGGCGGATGCATTGGCTTGTCTGATCGCTATTGTGGAGCCTACTATGAATGATGGTAGAAAGAAGAGATCTTCCCCGCCTGCTCAAGAGATACCAGTTGATAACGACTGAAAACTTCTTCTGCAGCTTATAAGGGCCTACTTGCTGCCGAGATGCTTGTGATTGACATAACTTCTTCGAATAGGGAGAAAAAATGAGGCTGCTAAATCTGAGCCTATGGCGCCTGCCATGTCGAGAATGGCTAGTCTGATTGCTGATAGGATTGCTCAGCATAAAGGTCATGTCATGCCCCTAGTGCCGAAGTCTGTACCAAGATGTCTGTTGGGAGCTAAGTCTGGTTCACATTTGGAGAGGCTTGCTACTATGAATAGCGATAAGGTGGACTCTCCTACTAATGTGGCGCCAATGCCTACTCCCTTTGTTGCTGAGACTGATCCTGCTAGGAAGGAAGAGACTGCTCTCGTGGGCAGCTATGAGAAATTCACTAAGCCTGCTTCTGAGGAGGCTGCTGAGATCTGTGTGCTTTTGAAACTAGATCTGCTTGAAGACATGGAAGCTTGTGCCAAGTTTGTTGATGGCGGTAGAAAGGTTGTTTGCCCAAGTTCATTTTCAAAGCATACGACCCAATATAGAAAGACTGCTCTGCTTGCTATGATGTATATATAGCAAGGCTGTCAAGGAGGGTGGCGAAGACTATGGCAGCTGAAGCTTATTCCTCAACCAAGGAGATTAAGAGGTCGGATTCTGTGCTCGTTGCTTTGAAGGGGTCTAATATTTTTGCCCCCACTTCTCTGCAGCTTAAGACTGCTCACCAAGAGATTGTTAACTTGAAGACTAGGCTTGACGTAATCCAAGTTAAGTACGAAAGTGCAGAGAAGGAGATTGGATGTTATATACCTCAAATTCAAAACCTTGAGTTTGCAGTTTCTGAGCTTCGTTTTGCTGCTTATGCAAAGGATGAAAAGTTGATTGTTGCTTATAATCAAGTGATCCACTTCAAAAGAATCGTTGATAGGCTTGAACCCCAAGTGTTGGAACTTGAAGGTGTACTAAAGATCAACGAAAGTTTGAAGAAGGAAATGGATGAGCTGCAATGCGTCCTTGTTGGTCTGCTTGAGAAGAATGAGCAGCTGAAGGGTGAGAAAGATGAGCTTGAGATTTCGAGACCTTCCTATTTCTCCAGAAGACTTGCTTGTTTTTACTTTTGAGGATTCTATTGGTGAAGTAATTGGAAAAGCTAGTGCCTAGGCTAGGGTAGCTGGGGGTGAAGCGCCGGATGATGCCGCTGCTGAAGGTGTGGTGACTTAGTAGTCGTGGGATATCCAAGCTGCTGTAGTATTTTAGGATTTTATTTGTTTTTCCTTATAGCTCTTGTTTTGCTTGAACTCCTTTGGCCTTTGCTAATTATTTATAAACATGTTTCTTTCACTTTTCTTCATCTTCGCTTCTTTTATTCATGCCCTAACCTTTAGACTTGATAGACCAGTGGCAGGCATGCTACTTTTTTATAAGCAGACAAACTTGCGTAGCCTATGCAGCCGTAGGTGTTGGTGTAGAACTTTGCAAAGTTGTTAGCCATAGGGTTGGCATCCAGATGCCTTACTTACAGAAGCAGACAAGTTCGCGTAACCACTAGGCTGCTAACCTTAACTTTCTCCAATTTCGTAAGTTGTGTAGCAAGTATCACAACACTTTAGGACTTGGTGTAGGTTGTTTCGCGCTTGGCAGAGGTGAAGCTTATCGACTACGTAACATGTTGGCAGTGGATAACACTTCGTATATGCGCGCTAGCTTGTTTAACCTTTCACAAGAATGTGTGGTTGTATAAGTTTAGTGCGGCTTTACTGCTTGAAGGGCAAACCGTAGGCAGTATTTCGAAAACCATAGGTTACCTTAGTGCACTCGGTAGCAACTTTAGGGTTCCAAGGCAGCTGTCTGTAGAGTGTACTGCGTAATATGCCCCCTCCGTCTCTAGGGCCCGGTTCCCTATGGATTAGGCCAAGAGACCCAAAATCCTTCGGTTAGCTAAGCCTTGAAAAAGGCCATTGTGGCTACTTCTAGGAATCCCAGCGCAAGCCATCGTGCATCTAGTTATACTAGGACAGCCAGGCTCATCCAAGTCTGGATATTCGGAGAGTAAAGTTTATCTTCTCGTCTTGGAGAGCTGACCCATATGGGTGTCGGGGAATTGGTTTACCCTTTCGCACTGGAGAGTAATTAGTTTACCTTCTCACACTGGTAAGCATGGTTGGTATATCGGGGGGCACAATTCCTGCGATGAGTCTCTAAGAAGGGCGAAGTCTTCTTTTGAAGTGCAGGAGTGATCAATTGTTGTAAGCATGCAGCTGAGCCAAGTTATGATTACATCTGAATTTCTTATTGAAAAATGAGTGAAACGAATGAGAACTTACCTGTAAAGTAGGAATTGCATAACAACTGGATAATCCTCGGCTTGTGAGGTGGTGCCCATCGAGTTTCTTGAGTTTTCGGGCTTTGATGTAGCGGGAGGTCACACATGGTACTTCCTCAGATTGTAGGCGCTCCACTGCTTTTCGATCTTTTTATCGTTTTATGGTGGCGAGGGTGTAATTACTCTTGCTGCCTACTCTGCCGATCTTGTACAGACTTTCCCAGATGAGATCCATCTTTTTGGAGCCTTTTATACCGGCAGTGATGAAGGCTTTTCTTAGGACTAGATCTCCGGACTAGAATTGCCAAATCTTAGCCCTTTTGTTGTAGCTGGAGATGAGCTGCTGTTGGTAGGTTGTAATGCGGGTGATGATGGTTTGCTCGCGCTTCTTCTCTGCCAGATCTAAGATTGTGAACATCTCCTTACTGTTTTGCTTGATGACATTGGGATGAATGATTGCTTTCGAACCAAATGCCAAAGAGAAATGAGTTTCACCAGTTGCTCGTCTTTTGGTGGTGTGATATACCCATAGACATCCGGGGAGTTCGTCTGGCCATTTTTCCTTCTTGTTGGTGAGGGATTTCTTGAGGCAGTCAAAGATCATTTTGTTGGATGTTTCGACCTGCCCATTGTTCTGAGGATATCTCGGCATGGACATGTGCTGCTTGATGCCATATTCTTGGAAGAACTTTTCCAAATTTCTGCTGATGAATTACGGGCGGTTGTGGGTGACGATGGACTGAAGGATGCCAAATTGACAAATGATGTTCCTCCATATGAAGCACTCTATGTCCGTTTGAATTTTGATCATCATGGGTTTTGCTTATACCCATTTGGTGAAATAGTTGGTTGCCATGATCATCATGCTTCTGCCTCCAGTAGTAGGCAGCATAGGTCCTACCAGGTCGATTGCCCATTGCATAAACAGCTAAGGACTCATCTGCAGCTATAGCTCGCTGACAGGCTGTACTGGTATTGGCTTGTAGCGTTGGCAGCGGAGATGTGGTTCGGTGTGGGATATTTGGATGAGAATGTTATGACACTTAAGCTGCTGGCTCTGTCTCTATGCTTGGCTTGTCAAGATATTCCACCGAAATAAAGTGTTTTGAGTTGGTGATCGAGTGCGGAGCCTAGGCTGGTTAGTACGTCTGTATGGGCGTTCTCTGCCGGGGGAACTTGAGTGAGAGTGTAAGTCTGAAATGCCTCAAGCTGCTTTGCGTACTTTCTTTAGGTATTGCGCTATCATCGAATGTTTTATCGTGTACTCCCCAGTAGTTTAGCTGGTGATTAGCTAGGAATCAGAATGAATTGCGAGCTTCTTCACTACCAAGTCTTTTGCCATTCAGAGCCCTGCTATTAAGGCCTCGTACTCTACTTCGTCGTTAGATGCTTTGAAGCATAGAGTGATCGCCTAATCGAGCATTAAGCCATCTGGGTTGACAAGAACCACGGCTGCTCGCGAGCCTTTGTAGCTGAATGGGCTGTTGACATGTAAATGCCAGAAATCTCCATTAAGGAAGTAGGTGCGACTAAAGTGTTCTCGGCTACCTTCAGGGCGTCGTTGAGCCATTCTGTTGCGTCGTAAGTGAGTGGTATGGAGCCGTGGAATTGGGGCTATGCTACATGCAACAGAAGATGCTCAACTACTGGTATTGGGCCACTCTAGAATTGAATTATGGAGCAAGAGTCAGCTAGGGCCGTGTGACGCACAGTAGAAGGTAGTGCTCAACTGCCGGTACATGTTGCTCTTATGTAGAATCTTCTGGGGTGACGAGGACAAAACTTGCTTCTGAGTGTTTTTTCCAGTGTTCGTCTGCCCTTGGCATGTCTTTTGGGCCGAGTTGTTGCGTTCGTCGAAAAACTTTGCAACCACCAAGGTCTATGCCTTTATCGTCGTGCGTCTGGATTTGACGGAATAGTGCGTCATGATGATGACTACATGCGTTTGAAGGTAAAACTTGAGCTTTCAGGTTACAACAACTATTGCCAAAGTTAGCTTTTGAATTTTTAATAGCATCGATGAGAGCTTTTGAACTGTAGAATACAGGTAGTCGGGCCTCCAACTCTTCTCGCATAATGATAGAGCTTATTACTGCTTTAGATACCGTCAAACATGCGAATAAGTCATCCGCTACTTCATGTTTGGATAGTAGGGAGGTGATGTCAGGTACTTCTTCAAGTCCTTGAATGTGCATTGGTGAGCCTTGTCCTAAAGTGCATGCTTATCTGCCAAAGCGAAAAAGTTTGCCAGAGTTAGATCTTCTTTCATGATCAATTTTTTGAATAATGGGTGGTCTGCTAGAAGTTCTTTTTGGAATGCTGCTTTAGCTATCGAGTCGTTGCATTCGACTATCCTTGCCTTCTCTTCTTTGAACTTCCTCACATAGTCGCGAAGCGACTTCTTTGGGTTCATCTTGACGTCGAACAAATGGTCGGACTTCTTTTTGATCGAGAGATAGGATGAATATTCTTTGGTGAAAACCAAAGAAAGTTCGTCGAAATTCCAGATGGATTGTGACGGCAGGGTGTAGAACCAATCTTGCGCCTCGCCTTATAGAGTGGTGGCGAATATCTTGCACATGAGATCATCATTGTTTCAATAGAGGATCATTGCGCTTCAGTAGTGCTTTAAGTGTCTCTCCGGGGCTTTATCCCCTTTGAAAATATGAAATATGGCATGCTGAACTTGCATGGAGGCTCTGCTTGCTCAATCTTGTCCGTGAAGGGTGACCTGCTTATGTTGGTCATGTTCTGTCGTAGTGCCTTGTCGGTGACCTCATTGCGTTGGAAATTACGCAATCGCTTGGTCGAGAGTCTCTCTACTTCTTCTTGAATTTGTCTTTGTTGGGGTAGCGGAGTTCTCAGCTGCCCCCAACCGTAACTTGCTGGTCTAGGCTGCTCTTCCATATGTTTGGCTCGTCTATGTCGCGGATGCGGTGCATGTAACGCGTTCCTAGTAGGTGAGTGAGTTATTCGCAGGCTGCCGATTGAACTTGAGTCGTATTGAGTGACTGTTTCTCTCCGTCGTGCTGCCTACTCCGATGTGAGATGGATGACGCTCCTTGCTAGCTTAGCCGGGAATGAACACTTCGCTTGGAAGGCTGCTTATGTTTACTATCGGAGTTTGACCCCAACCGTGAATGTATGCTCGTCTGTGGGCCTAGTCGAGAATGCATGTTCCTTCGCGCTCTAAGACGGCAGTATACGCTATCTCGGGGGCCCAATCAGGAGTGTACACTGCCTGAACGCTCGGTTCGTGGCTGATTGAGTGGCTGCTTATCGGGATGCTGCTGGAAAGGTTCTTTGTCTGCCCTTGTCCTACTTCGGGACACCTCATCTAGGGCATATTGCATCTCGGTGCACTGCAAGAGCTGGTTCACCAAGGTTGTCTGCTGTGCGAGGGTGCTCATCAATTCTATGACTTGTTGAGACAAGTGTTGTTCTCCATTTGGGTTGGAAGAACTTGGAAGGAATGTTTCTCTTTGAGTAGTGGAAGTGTGGTAGACTCCGGGTGCAAAATTTGAGTTGAGAAATGTCAAATCTGTGAAAAAATATGGTGAGAATGCCCCCAGCTCTATGGTAGGTCCGGATAGTTGAGATAGTCTTGGGTCGACTTGGGCTGCTTGGAAAGCCACGGGAGCAGGTTGGGCCATGAGAGCATGCTAGGCTGCGAGAGTGGGTTGCTAAGCGGGAGCAGGCTGGACCATGGGAGTGGGCTGCTTGTCGGCAGCAGGTTGGGCCACGAGAACAGGATGCTCGGCGAGAGCAGGCTGGGCTACGAGAATGGGCTGCTTGGCAGGAGCAGGCTGCGCCACGAGAGTGGGCTGCTCGTCGGAAGCAGGTTGGACCACCTGAGTGGGCTACTCGTTGAGAGCAGGCTGCTCAGCGCGTGATGCATGTGAATGCGAGGCTTAGGCTTGGACCCATGCAAGCTTGGATGGCACGGCTTGGGCCATGGTTGTACCACTCCGCCTATGACCATATTTAGCCTCGTGGATCGCTGCGGTCCCATTTCTTGAGTATTAGAATTTTCACTTGTGGAATTTTCTAAATTTCTAGCCATTATATTTTTCTTATACGTTTTATCAAAGAACCTTTGCAAATAAAATATTCTAGTAACAAGAACGTATGAAAAATATTCAAATGGACTAGAAAATAGAGAAAAACATTTTTATGCGAGAGTCTTCTACGAGTATGGATCTCAGCTCTCAATAAAAGCACCAATTTTTGGATGCAAATTTCCACCTTCTTCTGCTTGGACAAAATTGCACCTACAAAATAATTAACACCTTAGGTCAAGGCTAAGAGCCTCACGCGCCCACGATGAATGGGGGGCTTTGGCCGAAAAACCTTCGATGCCAAAGTTAAAATTTAAAGAGAAAGAGTGTTTAGTGTATTTAGGATTTTTTGCAAGAGGATTGGACTCCGTGTTTGGTGAAAATGGAAGCCTATTTATAGGGCTAGGCCGGTCCACTTAGGAGAGAAAGTGGCCGGCCAACTTGTGGATTTTTTGTTGAATTTGTGGTTTAATTAGCCAATTTATTGGCTAATTAAATATGAAAGAAATAAATGGGGGGTTATCAAATTGAATGACTAACTTTATTTGGGTAATAAAGTGGAGAAAATAAGAAAGGTAAGGAGCAAAGGGAAGTGGCCGGTTTTGACTAGCTTTTGGGATTAATTTGGGTGACTTATTTGATATAATGGGTGATTAAATTGGGATTAATGGATTAATTAGGAAATAATCCATTAATTGGCCAATTGATCTCTATTTATATGAAATAATTTATAGGTTATGAAGTAATTACCTAAGATGAGGATGGATGAGATAACTTTGAATTTGTTACCTTTTTTGGGCACTTTTGACTTCATTGAGGGATGATTGCCCATTGCTCGTGCGTAGGGAACCTGTTATGCCTCAAGGGTATTTTTTTCCTCTTTTGCCCAAAAATCCACGTGTCGCCTTATGATTATTTGTGGCTTCACATCCACATCCAACATTTCACATTTGTTTCTTTGGTGGCCTCGAGTCAGAGTCAAAAGCCGCTTTCCTCATCGTCGTCTTCGTTGTCCTCCGTGGAACCTGCTGCTACCTCCACGTTTCCAAGCGGTCACTCATGGAGGCTGCGAAGGCCATTTATGAAGGAAATCTGAGGCCGTGACGGAGATTCTCGCCCGATTGACCATGACCCAAGTTTAAAGAACCAATTTTTTTCACAAAAACTTATCAATTGTTTCAGATGTGAAGATTTTCGATTTCGATTGAGGAGAAATTCAACTTTACCTATCGGGCTATGTAGACCTAGCCAAATTTTCCCCTTTTGGAGGGATTTTTCGATCTCAAATTCCCACTGGTTTTCTAGTGTTTTCTGGGGTTTTGATTCCATTCCTTCTGATTTTTAAGGAATGGGGTTTTTTAGGAATTGAAGCTACACACAGAGAGAAGAGATTAGACGCAGACCTGTAAACGGGTCGGTTTTATCGGGTTTGGGTCGAGTTCAATCTGACCCGTTAAGTTAAGGAGTCATCCGAACCCAACTCGTTAAGCTATCGGGTCACCCAAACTTGACCCATTAAACTAACGGATCACCCGTTAACAATTATTATTATTATTATTTTGCATAGAGTTTATTTTTTGTTGTTAAGACTTTACTAAAATTACTAAAACATCCTCAACTAACGGGTCCTAACGGGTCTAACGGGTTGACCCAAAGTGACCCGTTATTTAATGGGTTCACCCATTAGCGACCCGACCCGTTAAGTATCAATCCAAATACTAATATTAACGGGTCGGGTCGGGTTGGGTCCAACATGCCAGGTCTAATTAGACGGCCTGGGATTAACGCTTCCTCCCTCAAACCCACGGAACCATGAGGATCCTGCTTTAAACACACGGCTTATAGGTGCCACAAATTCCATATTTGAGGTGAAGATGAAGCCTGTAGGTGCTCGGGTGGGAAGAACATTTTTTATTTTTTAATTAATAATTTTTTTCTTCTAAATAATTTAATTAAAGGGAATTTTTATGAAAAACTTCTGGTACTGTTTATTTTAACGAAAAATCACATTTCTACACTAAAAAGTCAATCATGGTTGTTGAGCTATATATTTTCACAAATAAAATATATTAGCAACTCTTATTAAAAAAAAAGGAGACTTAAGAGAAAAAAAAAAATATATATATATATATATATATTCTACACCCGCACATACGTGGACTATGACAAGTCTGATGGAGTTTTGTCATCTACGTGGCAACCAAGTACAAAGATCATGTGTGTCTAGAACTCTCCAAAAACCCCCACTTTCTCCACTCAAATGATGGCTTTCTCTCAACATCTCCACACCCCAGGAAAATAGCATCCCACTAGCTTCAATTGCCATGTCCACCTTTTCGCCTATAAAAAGGCATCAAATCAAAGTAAATAGGAGGAAACAAAAAAAGAAGAAGAGAGACTTTGCAGAAATCGAGAGACGACGGTGTGAAGAACGGACGACAAAGAAGAACAGAGCAAGACAGTAAGGGGAAAAGTACACAACATCAGGGGAAAAAAAAAGCAAGAAATGAGGAATGTGTACACACGGCAAAGAACATCAAAGTGTGCACACGACAAAGAACATCAAAATACCCAAAGGTATCAATCTTTATCTTTAATTTGTTCTTGGTTTTGTGTATTGGGTGCAGCTTTTTGCAGGATGAATGAAAAAATGGATGGGCAAATTTCCCTATGGCAGCTAAAAGATAAGAGAAGAAAAAAAATCTCTTCTCCTTCCCCCTCAATCTTGCCGACAACAGGTAAAGCAATCCACCCCTTTTAATAGAGGCGTTGCTTTGAAAAAAACCCAGTCACCATCCTCATTTCAAGTTCCCCATGACACATTCTCTCTCTCTCGGCTGAGCAGCGCCAAGTCGCTGACTACCAGTTTATTCCCCTCCGGCAGTTCAGAACTAGAGTATAAAGCCGTACACCTCTGGAGATCTGCAACAAAAAAAAATAAAACAATTGCTTGGGTGCCCAAAGAGGTTTCGAAACCGGTTCTTTCGTCGTCAACCTAGCGCGCCCAATGATGGTTCCAAGGCTCGCCAACAGCACGAAGAAGGACACACTAGCAGCAGCCATGCCGTGATCTCTGCCCAGCAAGTTCATCCATGCCAAGAAGAAAAAAAGAGCAGTTTTTGCCGCTACAGTTAGTCCCATGAATTTCTTCGGGGTGGTTTAAACTACACCGTGAAGTTCTAATCAAACCTGAAAGTTCCGTAAGAGTCTCGACGCCATGTTCTGTCTTCTCAAAGTTGAAGATGTCGAACACGGAAGCAACAAGCACGAATATGAAAAAGCAACAAGAAGCATGGACCAGCGGCGATGAAATCAGCCGAAGTTTTCCTACTTTAAAAAGGGTGCCAGAATGACGCCAACTTCAAGCACCAACGGGAATGAAGATTGCTCTCAGGTCACTAATGGAGGAAAGAACACAAAGGGCTGCTCAGGCATCTAGAAGGTTTGCAAAGGAAAAGTGAGTAAAATTGATAGATGCTGCAAGACAAAAGGGAAAAGAAAGAGAACGTATTGTTCAAGAGTTCCACCAAAGTCTTTTGAGCTAAGAATTCTAAGGAGAAGGAAAAATGGACATTGTAAAGTCTGCAAAAAGAAAGCTACAACAGGGAATAAAAACAGGGAAGTTGTCTTCAAAGTTGCTAGGAAATTTGACACAAACACAAAGAAAAGATGAGATGGAAATGGATTGATAGAAGCTCCAAGTCAAAAGTAAAAGAAATAAGTAAGTTTTCATCAAGAAAAGTTTTAAGCAATACTCGAGACAACGATACTGTAGCAGCTTTGATGTTCTGGTTTCGCAGCTTTAATAGTTGTTCTTCCTTCTTATTCCACTGAAAGCCTTGCTATTAAGAAAAGGTGAGTTGATTCCAAAGTAGTGGAGGATTGCAGTAAAAGACAAAAAGATGGGCAAGTCTGCTGCAGGGAAGTCAAAGTCCCATGATCCTTTCACGTGGTTAAATGAGCAAACCCCTATGAAAGACTTGAAGTGGATACATGATAAAAAAAAAATGATAATATCCTGGGTGGTGATTCTAAATTATGGCAATACCTCATCCTGGTCATACAAATAAAGCCTTTGTACAATGAAAGAAATGAGGCAATCACATGATAGTTCAAAGGATGAAAGACCCAACAATTAAAAGGGTGTCTATCTGTTCAAAAACAAAAAAGACAAAGCCACTTCTACAAAGCTTATTAGTACTCCCAAGCAACAAATACAAGATTGCCAGTCAAAGGGTATGAAGCAAAGCTTTCAAATACGAAGCAAGTTGAACTCATAAAACAAAATTGCCAGTCAAAGTGGGTTTATACTGATTAACAATTAATTGGTATAATTTTCCAAGTGAATTCAATGGACATGATCTCCGAAGTAAATTCGTCCATTGTATCAGTTGGCATATAATTGATACAAAATTTCTACAAAGCTAAATCCAAATTAAAATGGCACAAAGCTGCTTCAAATAGCACAAAGTCATTCCAAAATTATGGAGTGTGTTAAAATAAGTTTGACGGTTGGATCGTTGAAAAAAGTTTCATAGAATGCATATTGCATCAAAACTGTAGATTAAACAAACACTTAGAGTTCATATTATACTTCTATTAAGTATAAAATAAGATTTTGTGGTATCCACGAGTGTAAATATTTTAAATTAAAGATCGAATTTATTCATTACATTCTTATAGGGTCGAGGAGTGTAGCTGTTAAAAATAATCAAAATCGGAGCTAAAATAACCATTAAATTGTGATTTTTCGTTTATAACCGTCGAAAGTTTTTGTTCCGTTACGTAATCTCTGAATGTTTGTTTTTTACAATTTTTTATGTATGCAATCTCGGAATGTATACAAATAAGTTTGACGGTTAGATCATTGGAAAAGTTTCGTAGAATGCATATTGTGTCAAAATGGTAGATTAAACAAACACTTGAGTTAATATTATACTTCAATTAAGTATAAAATAAGATTTTGTGGTATCCACTAGTGTAAATATTTTAAATTGAAGATCAAACTTATTCATTACATTATTATAGGGTTGAGGAGTGTAGCAGTAAAAAATCATCAAAATCGGAGCTAAAATAACCGTTAAATTATGAATTTTCTTTTATAACCGTCGAAAACTTTTGTTCCGTTACCTAATCTCTGAATGTTTGTTTTTACCGATTTTTTACGTAAGCAATCTCGAAGTGTGTACAAATAAGTTTGACGGTTGGATTGTTGAAAAAAGTTTCGTAGAATGCATATTACGTCAAAACGGTAGATTAAACAAACACTTAGAGTTAATATTATACTTCTATTAAGTATAAGATAAGATTTTGTGGAATCCACTAGTGTAAATATTTTAAATTAAAGATCGAATTTATTCATTACATTCTTATAGGGTCGAGGAGTGTAGCTGTAAAAAAATATCAAAATCGGAGCTAAAATAACCGTTAAATTGTGATTTTTTGTTTATAACTGTCAAATTTTTTTATTCCCTTACGTAATATCTGAATGTTTGTTTTTTACGATTTTTTACATATGCAATCTCGGAGTGTGTACAAATAAGTTTGACGATTGGATCATTGAAAAAAGTTTCGTAGAATGCATGTTACGTCAAAACGGTAGATCAAACAAACACTTGAGTTAATATTATACTTCAATTAAGTATAAAATAAGATTTTTTAGTATCCACTAGTGTAAATATTTTAAATTAAAGATCGAATTTATTCATTACATTCTTGTAGGATCGAGGAGTGGAGCTGTAAAAAATCATCAAAATCGGAGCTAAAATAACCGTTAAATTGTGATTTTTCGATTTTAACCGTCGAAAATTTTTGTTCCGTTACGTAAGCTCTGAATGTTTGTTTTTAAAGATTTTTTACGTATGCGATCTTGTAGTATCTACAAACACGTTCGTTTTACAATTTCTGTCGGTTTTAGAGTATTTTCTGTCAGAAAATTCATTTCCTGACACTGGCAAATCTGTCGCTTATTATATCCGTCACTGCATCCATTTTCTGTCGGATTTTGCTTAAAATCCAACAATAATAACCTTTTCTTGTCATTTTTATTTGTGCCAATAATGGGTAGTTTTGTAGTAGTGTGTGTGCCATTAGGTCGTCACACCTAGCTAAGAGCTAATTTGCTCCATCTCATGTGTGCATGCATTAGGGGAAAATTGTAACTCAAACAATTAATAATGCAAATTATGCAGGAGGTGTTACATCCATGCCTGAGTTCCTGAGAAAGTTCTTCCCAAGCGTGTATAGAAAGAATCAACAGCCCGGACTTGAAGGCAATCACTGTAAATACGATAATCAAGGCTTACAACTGTTCACTTCTTCATTGTACCTCGCTGCACTGGTAGCAGCCTTCGTTGCGATGTACATTACCAATCACTAGGCCGGAAGCTAACCATGTTGATGGCTGGCGTTTTCTTTCTAATCGGGTCAGTTTTAAATTTTGCAGCTCAGAACCTTGCCATGCTTATCATTGGGAGGATCTTACTTGGTTGTGGAGTTGGTTTTGCTAACCAGGTTCAAATAACTACCTCTAAATTATATCAATCTAAACTCTTAGTTTCCATTGTAAGTAATTGACGTATGTATATGATACAGGCGGTGCCACTTTTCCTTTCGGAGGTTGCACCCACAAGAATTCGTGGGGCACTTAACTTACTCTTCCAGCTCATGTGCACCATTGGCATTCTTGTAGCAAATATGATTAATTATGGAACTGACAAGTAAGTAATTAAGCCAGCTGCCCACTTCAACCCAAATTATTATTAGCTAGCATAATATTTATTTGATTAACTAACTTATATCAGATGCATATATGCAGAATTAAGGGGAACTATGGATGGAGGATATCACTGGGTTTGGCTGGCGTTCCAGCACTCATGCTAACCTTGGGGTCTCTCATTGTGGTCGACACACCAAACAGTTTGATTGCTCGTGGTAAATTGGAAGAAGGAAAAGCAATTCTTAAAAGAATTCGGGTGTAGACAACGTAGAACCAGAGTTTTTAGAAATTGTGGAGGCAAGTCGTGTGGCTAATGAAGTAAAAAGTCCCTTCAAAAATCTCCTTAAGCGTAGGAACAGGCCTCAACTGATCATTGCAATTTTCATGCAGGTGAACCTATAGCCTATAGTTGTGCATGTTAACTAATTAATTTACGCAGTATCTGATAACTTTGATTCACACAAATATAATAGTCTGACATGTTATGCTTTTGAGTGTACTTACAGATTTTCCAGCTATTCACTGGAATTAACGCAATCATGTTCTACGCTCCCGTTTTGTTCAAAACCTTGGGATTTAAGAGTGATGCTTCCCTTTACTCATCAGTGATAACAGGAGCTGTCAACGTCCTCTCAACCATGTTATCAATCTACTTTGTGGACAGACCTGGTCGCAGAGTGCTCTTGCTAGAAGCAGGTGTCCAAATGTTCCTTTCTCAACTGGTGGTTACAATAGTGATGGGACTCAAAGTTAAGGGCAATGTTAACAACCTCGGACATGGATTGGGAATTCTTGTGCTGGTTTTTTTGTGCACTTTTCTTGCCTCCTTTGCATGGTCATGGGGACCTCTCGGGTGGCTGATTCCTAGTGAGACTTTCCCATTGGAGGCTCGCTCAGCTGGCCAGAGTGTGGCTGTCTTTTTCAACATGCTCTTCACATTTATCATAGCGCAAGCCTTCGTCTCAATGCTTTGCCACATGAAGTTTGCCATTTTCTTGTTCTTTGCAGCTTGGGTTTTGGTCATGACAATCTTCGTGATCTTCTTACTTCCAGAGACCAAGGGAGTTCCTATTGAAGAAATGACTGAACGAGTATGGAAACAACATTGGTTCTGGAAGCGATATATGGATGAGGTTGAAGATGACCCCAAGGCTATAGCGGATGCTTGAACCATCTTACAGTCTCTATATGGTGGTTGCTAACGTTGCAGCTGGTTTCTCAAATTTCTGCCTTAGGAAAATTTCTTTCAATTTTCTTTATCACAATTGTACGTACCATTACAATGTAGATTTTCATATTTCTTTGATACTAAAGATTTTCATTTTTCATATTTAGTTGGAAATTATCCTCTCTCATACTTTTTTCAAGATACTAAAGATTCTAGTAAGGATGTGTTAAATATTTATTCTGTGGCAGATTATCATTGTAGCAAGTGATATAGAGCAGCTTCCTCGAAGAGATTATCTTATTAATGCATTGAATTTGTTCATTTTTGTTGCCTTGACATACCAATATTAATCAACTCATCATCCCATAGAAGATGGGGATGTTTATAAACGGATGAATATATCAGAAACTACTCCTACCAAGAATAAACATACCATTTTGTATAACATATTTCGTTTTATTTCTGCAAAATATTCTGTCAAAGTACAGCAGGAGTACATTTTGGAAGTGCAAATAATGCATCTCAAAACATTAACGAAGCATAGCTCCGGTTGTTTGGCAACTATCTAGAAGTAAAGGAAGAATTAGTTAATCCTAAGCTTCACATTTAAGGAACTTATGAAATGTAATAAACCGTGAGGAAGAGACCGGAGGTGAGATAGTTCAAACATGGCCCTTGGGATCATCTTCAAAGTCATCCATGAATCTCTTCCAGAACCAATGTTGCTTCCAGACTCTTTCTGTCATCTCTTCGATCGGGACACCCTTGGTCTCAGGAATTAAGAACACGACAAAGATTGTCATGACAAGGACCCAAGCACAGAAGAACAAGAAAATGCCAAACTTCATATGGCAAAGCATTGAGAGGAAGGCTTGTGCTATAATAAAGGTGAAGAGCATGTTGATGCACACAGTCACACTCTGGCCGGCTGAGCGAGCCTCCAGCGGGAATGTCTCACTAGGGATCAACCACCCAAGAGGTCCCCAAGACCATGCGAAGGAAGACACAAAGCTACAAACCATAACCACTACAAGGATTGCCAAGCCTGGAGTAAGGTTGTTAGAGTGTTCCTGGACTCTGAGTCCCATGACTATTGCAACCACCAATTGAGAAAGGAACATCTGGACACCAGCTTCTAATAAGAGAACACGGCGACCAGCTTTGTCAACAAAGTAGATTGATACAACGGTTGATAGCACGTTGACAGCTCCTGTTATAACCGCGGAGTAGAGGGAAGCATCACTTTTAAAACCCAAGGTCTGAAACAAAACTGGAGCGTAAAACATGACTGCGTTGATGCCAGTGAATTGCTGGAACACTTGCATCATAACTGCAATGATCAGTTGTGGCCTGTTCCTACGCTTAAGAAGATTTTGGAAGGGATTCTTTACGTCTTTAGCCACCCGACTTGCCTCAACAATCTCTAAGAATTCTGGATCCACATTGTCAACACCACGGATCCTTTTAAGAACTGCTTTTCCTTCCTCCAACTTGCCCCGTTCGATCAAACTGTTAGGAGTGTCTACCACAATGAGAGACCCCAAGGTTAGCATACCTGCTGGAATCCCAGCCAAACCCAATGACACTCTCCATCCATATCCTCCTGTAATTCTGTGCATGTATGGTAACCCAAAATAATAATTATATTCAATTGATTGGAAAATATTACTACACTAAAATTTGTTGGTTCAGGTATTGTCTTTTGAATTAGCTAGGCAAGATTGGGCTGGCTTACTTGTTAGTTCCATAGTTGATAAGGTTTGCAAAAAGAATGCCAATGGTGATATTGAGTTGGAAGAGGATGTTAAGTGCCCCTCGAATTCTTGTGGGTGCAATCTCCGAAAGGAAAAGCGGTACCGCCTGTAGTTATGTATATTTGCTTAATAATTGTATTGTGTTCAAAACATTTGACAGGAAAAACCAGCTAGTGAAGTAGTGGCCAGTTTATTGAAAACAAAAAGAAATTATTTCGAATTTTTATTATATACCTGGTTAGCAAAACCAACTCCACAACCAAGTAAGATCCTCCCAATGATAAGCATGAGAAGGTTGATAGCCGCCGCATTAAAAACTGTTCCGACTACAAAGAAAATCCCCGCAATCAACATAGTTAACTTTCGACCAAGCAATCTGGTTGTGTACGATGCAAAGAATGTTGATATTAATGCAGCGAGGTATAATGAAGATGTGAACAACTGCAAGCCTTGATTATCGTATTTGCAATAGTTGCTCTCAAGTCCAGTCTCTTGAGTCTTCCTATACACAACCGGGAAGAATTTCTTCTGGAAATGGGGCATGGATGTAACACCCCCTGCGTTATATATCCATATATCAAATTAAACAAAATTATACATTAAATCTAATGAAGTTTTGACAAAACACATACGCTGGTAGTTAATTGTATGTGTGGATGTTATGGAAAGCTCTTGAGTCACATATGTGTACCTGAGATACCAACATCATAACCAAACATGAGGCCTCCGCTAGCAGCCATTATGCAAGAAATGATCACAAGAGGCGTTATCTTTGCTTCAAAGTCTCCGCCTCCTGATGCAGCCCCAAACCCACCACCCGCCATGGTTTCCTGCTCTTAATTAAGTACTCAAACCTTATTTTGCTGCACTTTATTTCACAGTATCGAATTTGATAAATGTGGAAATTTTTGTATGTATTGATGACCTATGGAAACTTCAGAAGAAGAGACTAGCTCGTTGAAATAAGACGTGTTCATGTGGGGTTTATATACTGAAAAACTTTGTGGCAACACCGAATGAACTACGTAGAAAGTGGATGATTTAGTCAATACCGCTACCAGGATCTTTCCCCATGGCATGATCTACGGTTGATTTTCTTTCTTGATGCTTGGTTAGGCATTCACGAGAAGTTAGTTGCACTAAAGTTGATCAAGTCTGTTAAGAGTAACGCTTGAACGACCACATTTCTTTGCGATATGTGGCAGTTAATCCGTCAACTCTTACATACATTTGTCTGAAACTGCCTATAGGAATCTCGTATGCATAGGTTTATTTGATAAAATTTCATATTTGCCACAAAAGGATTAAAGGTGACACTTGTGCACTTTTGCGGCTATTTAAATTTGACTCTCCGCATTACTCTCCTTTTTGTTCCAAAGGAAGTTAGACTTTCTAAGACCTAGGAAAAAAAATACCGTCTGCAAAATATATGGGTTTGTTTAATGACATAACAATTTCTAAGATGTCAAGACTTGTTCTAACACAAGTAGATATAATTCATACGAAATCCAAATCTTATATACCCTCCAAATTCTCAAGGATCTAATGCGATTAAAAATATTAATATGAATGCTCTCCACCTGCTATATTTTACATGTTAAAACTGCTTCTTCAAGAACTGAGCGCAGGTAAGAGCTTAAGCGATCACCTGCCAAGCAAGAAACCAATTTCTCTCCTTTCTTTTCCCCTCTTCATTCACCATAATTTCTTTCCTCCCCTCTTCCATAATGGCTTGACTTATCCTTTTTGTGGCCTAATCAATACTACCTCCTCTTGTGACACTTGTGCACTAACGTACAATATCACACGTCGTTTCTCAGCATGTTCCCTCCCTTTCTATCCATTAAGCTCACACGCGATAACTATTAGTGTTTAAATGTGTTTGGATTTGAATTTTGGTGGGATTTGATGAAATCAACAAGAAATGGATTAGCTCAGAGAGTTGGATTCGCAGAGAACAATGGAGAAGGAAAAGTGGGATAGGTTGCTCCCTTAGATTCAGTTCAACTCACCTCACACTGAAAACATGAGAAGGATATAGACGTTGCAATCCTTCCCACTTTCAGCGTGATCTTTGATCACGTGCTAGACACATGATTACTTACTTACATCAAACAAACTTGACATGTGGCACGATATACACCCTCTAAATGTTATAATCATGGCCATCCATTACAAATAAGCACAAACATAAAACTTAAGAGCATTTCTAACTTAAACCCAGAAGCTAATTCTCCAACACTTCAATTCTTCAATCTTGCAGCAACAGAGCTTATAGCTCATCACTCCCTTCTAAGCTTGTTGCCACTGTCACTCCTTGCATTTCTCTAAGCATGTAGAACCTGTCTTTTAGCAGAGTCTTGGTGAATATATCTGCCAATTGTTCCTCAAATTTGCAGTAGACCAAATTGATGATATTTGATTGCAGTGCATCCCTAATGTAGTGGTACCTTTTGCCATTGTGCTTTGACCCTTGATGGAACATAGGATTCCTTATCATTGCAATTGCAAAGGTGTTATTACAATAATAGGAGTGGTCTCAGTTTGTTCTTCTCCAACTCTTGTAAGTTGTAACACAAACATGAGCCACATTGCCTGAGTGCTTCAGCGTAACTCATGTACTCAACTTCTGCAGTTGGTAAGGTGACACGGTTTTGCTTGACAGAAGTCCAAGAAAAGATACCACTGCCAAATGAAAATGCATAGTCTGAAGTACTCTTCATATCTGATTCATCACCACTCCAGTCACTATCATAATATTCAATCAACGATGTATCTTTGCACTTCTTGTATCCAATTCCATAATCCAATGTGCCTTGAATATACGTGAGCACTCTTTTAATAGTTCCAGGATGTTTCTTGCTTGGACTATACATGTACCTTGCTACCAACCAATTGCCTATATAAAGTTTCATCAGCAGGACCACTTCCTTCATCTTTCTTCAATTTGTCGTTCACTGCCAAAAAGACTACTTACTGGCTTGCAATCTTCCAATTTAAACTTCTCAAGCAAAGCAAGTGCATACTTCTTCTTTAACAATCACAAATCAGTCATTTCATATATTCTCATCATGTCTAATTTGAATTCATTCAACAATTTTGAGTTATATCAGTGTACACTATATGATCGACATATATTGACATAATAATAGATTTAGATTCACCTTTATGTACAATGTAGCTTCACTAGGACTCCTTGTAAAACCACACTTGTGAAAATGAGTATCAATCTCTTCATACCAATCCCTTGGTGTTTGTTTAACTTCATATAGGGCTTTCTTGAATCTGTATACCTTGACTTCAGCTTCAGCAATCTCAAAATACTCAAGTTGATCAACATATACCTCCTCTTGTACACCAATTTAACCCCACCAATAGATTTATATGTTGGCCTATCAACCAACGACCATGGGTTATTCTTCTCTATCAACTCAATTTCTGCATTCATTGCTTTCTTCCAAGCATTATCAGTTACTGCTTCCTCATACTTCCGAGGTTTAATAATGCTAACATTGCATCTAGCATAAATATCACTGAGTGATTTCAGTTTCATAGAAGTGCTACTTAGGCTACTTGTCTCCCCAAATTCAGTTTGAGAATCAACAAACATTTATGACTGGACGTTACTCCCTTCTAACTGAAATGCCTCATCATCAGTCTCTTGGATCATTTCAATCACCTTGTTCTTCTTATTCAAATTCAAATTCACAAGGAATGTCATGGAATTATCATTTTTAGATTTCCTGTCCCAAATGCCATTTGCCAATTGAAACTGTGAACTTGGTGAATGTTTTGGGTGATGAGTCACTTCCCGTTAGAAACGATCCATGCGTTTATTTTCTGACTCATTTCTGCTGGACTGCTGGCCTCATCCCATAGTGCGTGCTACTTTGCCAAAGCATACGAAGCTGTCAGGGTCAGTTCCTCACCCATGATAAATTCTTCGAATAAATGATGCTTGGTGGGAAGCCCATTTCTGAACGTTGTCGTTACTATATCATCATTGCAGCCAACAATCTTACCATTCTATACCTTGAACCTTTTGACATAGTTGCAGATTGACTCCTTCAGGTTTTTCATGATGCTGAAGAGGTGGTCGGAAGTCTTTTTAATTGAGTGATAGAATGAATATTCCTTAGTGAAAACTAAGGAAAGTTTGTTAAAGCTTTGGATCGAACGTGAAGGTAGGGGTGTGGAACCAGTCTTGCGCTCACCTTGTAAAGTGGTGGTGAAAATCTTGCACATCAGGGCATCATTGCTCTAGTAAACGATCATCACGATGCGGTAATGCCTAAAGTGCATTTCCAGGTTTCGTCTTTCTTGTACAGAGTGAAATGAGGCATGGTAAAACCTGCGAGGTGGATATGTCTACTTAATCTTATCTGTGAATGGTGACCTACCTATATTGGTCACGTCTCTTCGAAATGCTTCGCCCATCCTCTCGACGGGCTGGAAGTTAAGCAATCGCACAGTTAAGAGCCTTTCTACTTCCTCTAGATCTACCTCTACCTCTGTTGGGGCAATGGTGTTTCCAGCTGCCCCCGATGGTGGTATGTAGATCTATGCTGCTCTTCTCGAAGATCAGCCAGTCAGTGCGGCTGCTGCAATGCACGTTGTTCGTCTCTGGCTAGCGAACGTGTTGTTCGTGGTTGCGCTTGGCATTGTGATAGGAGCATATTTATGCAACTTAGTTAGCTTGTTTCTTGGCATTTACTTAGTTTAATTCTAGTTATTTTAGTGCTTTAAGCTATTTTCGTGCGTTTGTAGGTTCAAATAACACAGCTAGCAACAAAGTGCTATTTGGAGCATTTTGGAGCATTTTTGGGCCAAGATTGGATAGTGCAAGCATGGAGACATGAGGATGGACGTTTTTCAAGATTTGAAGGCCAGAAATCAGCATGTGTGTGTGCAAGTGTGTTGACCTACGACTACAAACATCCATCCATTACACCCGTTACATCCACTCATTACCAAACATCCATCCACTACACACGTTACATCCACTCATTACCAAACATCCATCCACTACACCCATTACATCCACTCATTACCAAACACTCACCCACTACACCCATTACATCCGCTCATTACCAAACATTCATCCACTACACCCATTACATCCACTCATTACCACAACACTCACCCACTACACCCATTGCATCCACTCATTACCAAACATCCATCCACTACACCCATTACATCCACTCATTACCAAACACTCACCC
Source organism: Malus domestica (assembly GCF_042453785.1). Classification (NCBI taxonomy): domain Eukaryota; kingdom Viridiplantae; phylum Streptophyta; class Magnoliopsida; order Rosales; family Rosaceae; genus Malus; species Malus domestica. Next base: position 15,633,278 of record NC_091676.1, on the reverse strand, counting down.
ACTACACCCATTACATCAACTGATTACCAAAAATCCATCCACTACACCCATTACATCCACTCATTACCACAACATACACCACTACCACCTTAATTAGATGGTGGTCCTCTCCCTAGCCTATAAATACATCCACCCTTCACCATAACAAAGGAAGGGAGATCCATCCAAAGACACATTCACACAGACAGTTTAGGGAGAAGGGAGGAAGATACATTCTGTCGTAAGGCAGAGTCTTTTCTTCTTAACCATTCTACACATTCCCACAACAAAAACACACTTCCATGCACCTTCATTTCCCTTTCCTTTCCATGACCTCCATCCAACCTAAACACATTCAACCATTCCCTTCCATATATCCATACGCATCCATCAAACCACACCTTGTGCTGCAACAAAGAGAAGAAGGAGGACCCTTGGACGTGCTTGCCATTCAAGTTGGATTGTTGGAGCGTTTTTAGGTGTTTTCATTCTTTTGTTTTCAATGTCTAAATTTGTTTATCTTTGCTTTATGAGTATGAGGAACTAAACCCCCCTTAGCTAGGGGGAAATTCAAAGCCATGAACATACTTGCAATATGAATTGATTACCTTCAGTTGTGATTTCATAAGTTGTGAATTCAATTTGTTTAGTTGTTTGATTGTTAACTTATTCGAGTATGTTTATTAAGAGTGCACACTTAGTTTGCATGCATGAATATGATGCTAGAGTATAAGGGAGTTTCACCTAATAGTTACAAACTTATATTCACAAGTAATGGAGGTCGCTTATAAACGATCGCGTTAAATGAATTCTTGGCAGGAGTTTCATGCTCATCATAGTAACGAATGCCTCGTCAATACTTATAGTTTTCATAATGCTTAATGATCTTTGATTGTATCTTTATTATGTTGTTCATGTAAAGGACTTTTGAAGAATGCTTGAATTGTTGTATGCGCTTTCCCATCCAATTCAATAACTTAAAGAGAACTTGAAGGTTAATTTAAGCAGACTTAATTAACCTGGGTGTTGAGTTTTATGATTTATCAAAAGAACAACTAAAAATTGGTTTATGTGCAAGTGTGTCATGTGTAGAGATGAACCCTCTAGCTAGCCCATCATCCATAGTTTACCCAAATTCGTCTAAAATCTGTTTTAGTTTACAATCTGTTTGTTTTGTTTCAAATTCGTCAAAATCAAATCCCCCTTTACTTTAAAGTGTTTTATTAGTCAAAATCTGTTTGATTTGTGCTTTTAAGTGTCTTGAGTCAAGTTAGAACCTAATTTCGTCCAAAACCATCCCTAGAGTCAGTTTAGAGTCTAATTCATTGTTTTAAGCTGTTTTAAACTAGTTTTGAGTCTTTTTAGTTTGTATTGCATCTTTTGAGTCTAGTTTGGTGTTTTAAACTTAATTTTACGTTTTTAAGTCAATTTCAGGTGTTTTAGCAATCCCTCCTAATCCCCGGCCTAGAACAATCCCTACTTACATTCTTTACTACAATTGACAACAAGAGGGTTTAATTTGTGTGTTAAGTTAATTTTCGCATCAAATTTTTGGCGCCGTTGCCGAGGATTGTTTTTAGTTACTGACTTTGTTTCTGTTTGTGTTTTTTTTTTTTTTTTTTTTTTGTTTTTGTTTTACTTTTGATATTTGATTTAGTTTTGTTTCCTTGATTTTAGGTACTAGAGAAGTAGCTACCATTCAAGCTCAATTGGCGAAACTTACTTCTCAATTGTCACAATATGCCGAAAGGACCACAATGCAAAGTGTCCCTACATATGGTGTGTCATATGGGGAAGGATATCCAACTCATCAATGTTCTCAATTCGCTGCGAATGAAGATGCTTGGGGTTATCAAGGCCAAAGCCAATCATGGGACAACATGTCTTCCAACGCTTACAATTCGGATTGGAGAGATTATTCAGATTACATGTGGGGAAAACCTCAACAATTCCAACAAGATGGATATTGGCAGCAAGAAGAGGAGTTCTATTCAAGACCTATGCAGCCACCACAACCTCTTCCACAACAATTCCAATCAAATTCAAGTATGCCTATGAGTTATGATGAAATTCTTGATGTACTAACCTCTTTGACGCAGGGCTCACAACAAGAAGAATATTTGCCGCCATTGGATGAGTTCTATCACTGGCCATATGAACCATCACAGCCATCACAATAATCTGCCCAATTCAATTCAGGTACGTCTTTGGATAATGATATGTTTAATAAGTTGCTCACCTCTTTGAACCAGGAAGTAATAAATCGAAACAAAGAGATGCAAAATCAAGCCAAGAAGACGGGTGAATTGGAGAAGCAAATTGGGCAGATTATGGAGTTCATGGCACAAATTCAAGAGCAAAGTGAACTCTCCAACTCAACTATTGAAAATTTGAAGGAAGATTTTGAAATCCAAGATGCTATCACTTTGGGAAGTGCTATGAAGGTTGGAGGTGAACCCAAGACATCCAAACCAAGCCAAAACATGGATGAACAGCTGCTTATTGAAGAAGAGGAGAATAACAAGGCCATGGCAAGGGACGAACCACCCTTGCCGCAGCCCCATATGCCCTCTATGTCGTCCATTACAACCAAGGTAAGCCTAAATTCAATTTGTCCTGACCCCGTTTCACCAAATGTGCTTATTCCTTGCAGGATCATGCAATCCAAGGAAGAAGAGGGTGAGAAAGGCATCTTCGAAACCTTTCCAAAGAATCAAGAGCAAGAAGTGGATGGGGAATGTCTAGAATTCATCAAAAAAGATACACTTGAGACGAAAATTCCCAAAGAAGTTGGATTTTATGACACGGGAAAAGTCATAACTCTCAAAACACCAAATCTAGCCAAGTCCCACATCCCTGCAACCTTCAAAGATGTGGTGTTCATAATTGAGTTTGTGTTGGAGCAAGCAAGTAAGTCGTCTTCTCCAACTTCGATTTTATTATATACTAACTTGCTGATTTTGATGATTCAGGCACCTACACTAGAATTTAAACCATTGCCGGATCACATCAAGTATCACCTTCCATTCAAGGATCAATTCCATGCTATGGGCCCTATCCAAGTTTAGAAGGAAATTTCATCCGGCTGGAAGACGTTAAAGCAAGCGCTTCCTGAGAGGCAACCTATGTATTCAAATGAGGAAGATTTTTGAATCGCTCCACAATCAGTTTTGCGTTTCTAAAAACCTTCCTTTTGCTGCAATTTTATTTTGCCATGATTGTCATTTTTTATTTGTTGCTTATTTAATTATTTTTGGGTGTGGGTTTATTTTTGAAACATTGACAGATATGCAAGGTATTTTTACATTCATTTTCTTGAAAAAAAAAGGAACATTAAGTAGAAAATACAAGAGGAAGCGTTCACAAAGGCTGCTTAGGAGAAGTCTCAGTAGTCGGCGGAACCTCAGCAGTCGGCGGAGCCCCAGAAGGAGGAGGCATCAGAGGTTGATCATTTGGAGCTTCATTACGCGGTACAGCCCTAGAAGACGAAGGCAAATGCTGTTGGAACAAACCCACAAACCTATGATGATCAAGTAAAATCTGACCATCAGATTCCTGCATCTGGTCAATCTTCCTCGTCATGTTTGTAGCATAGTTATGTGCGAGCTTGTGCAACTGTTTATTCTCATGTTTGAGCCCTCTAATCTCCTATTTGAGACTCGTTACTTCAGCCGTCAACGATTCAACTTGATGGGTTCGAGCAAATAGGTGTTGGACCATATTGGACACAGAACCTGCACACTACACACTGAGAGCCAGAGAATCCTTAACAGCCAACTTATCAGATCGTTTGGAAAGTAGTCTGTTTACTTTGGGAGTGACAAGGTTCCGGGCCACCACCGTAGCGGTCATATCAGTCTTCATCACCGAATCCCCAACGATAAAATGACCAGTAGGGGATATGAAGGATGGGCGCCATATATTGTCTGGAGAAGGCATGGATGCCTCTTCACCAAGGTTCAAGTCAAAACAATAGTCGGAAGGGCCAGACATTTTCAAATGTGTTGAAGAAAGAAGAGGTCGGACAAATCAAGATCGTAGAAGTGCAAGAAAGGAGTTTCTACAGGCAGAAATCTAAATGTGCTTTGAAAAGTATTGCAAGCCTTTATAAGAATCAGCACTCGACGGGATTTCAAAGATCGAAGAGGCGAGCTCAGAAATCGAAGAGGCCAATTCAAAAATCGAAGAGGTGCTAGCTTTCTCAAAAGCTGGGCTTGCTCAGAAACCACGGGCCAATCTTCTTTTCCAGATTTGTCCGCACTTGTCACATGCAACATCTGCACTCGACGGAGCTCAGAACTCGAAGAGATGAGTTCAGAACTCGAAGAGGCAAGCTTAGAAATCGGAGAGGCATCTGCTTTTCCAGACGTGTCAGCATCTGTCACATGCACACTTAGCTTTACGAAAATAACGGGCAGTTTGTCGAAGCGCCGATTCCAGATATCGAAGAGGCACTTGCTTTTCCAGATGTGTCAGCGCCTGTCACATGCACACTCAGCCTTGTGGAAATTACGGACAATCTGTTGAAGATTTCTTGTGAAGTATAAGGCATGTGAAGTTTACTGTTAAATCATCCAACGGTTGCCAACAAGAGTGAAAGAATAGTACCGGTTATTAATTCCTATAAATGTCAACTTTCACCCTCTATTGCAAGGCAGACATACATAACCTTTCTTCATCTCCAAGAATGACTTCCCAATGAAGCCTCTCGAGTCACTCAGTTGTCCTTATTTCTTGGGGTACCTCTACAAACAACTCATCCAAAGCAAAAGTATTTCATATCATGAAGGTTGAAAGCAAAAGTATCTCATATCATGTTTTCTCCCTGTCCTTCTCCTTGTCGTTGTTTTCATCTATGGGACAAGGAGAAAAAGAGCAATCAGCCAGCACTTGGTATCAATCTTCCGATCTGGAACCCCTTCCTGATTACTTACCTAGCCTTACTCTCGAGTACTCATCTTCAACATCTTATGCTTCCTCTTTGTCTACCACATATGCCTGGGGAACAGATAAGGGAAGTGAAAATGATACCTCGAAGCATGTGGAGACAATGTGTTAATTCATCCTCAACTAGGGACAAGAAGAAAGAAAGCAAATGGTGGGCACTTGGAAAGATTGAAGAAAGAAACAGACCATCACTTCTACCTCGTGCCTGCCTACCGTGCAGAAGAAACAAGCAGAGAAGAATGCAGACTGCACAATCAAATCAACCTAGCAGAAAGAGTCTGATTTCAAACCAAGGAACTCTGATATTCCTCGCTCAAAATTCCAAACCAGTTCGAGATCAAAGCTGTGGAAAGTCGCCAAGATCATCTATCTCCAAAACCAGATTTGCATTCTTAAACTCTACTCTGTATGGTTTTTACTTTACCATACTTGTCATGTTTATTCGTTGGTTGTTTGTTTGCTTATTTTTGTGTGAGTTTATGCTTGAAACATTGAGGACAATGTTTGATTTAAGTGTAGGGGGGTAACCAAGTTGTTTTGCATGAAATTCGTAGGCGTTTATCACCCATTACTTCTAGTGTTGTTCATTGCTGTTTTTAAGCTGTTTTGGAGTGTTTTAGTGTGTTTTGACATAAAAATCCAAAAATCTCATAAAAATTTGAAAAATTGTTTTGAAAAACCCAAAAAGAGTTGTTTTTGTGTGTTTATTTGTGTCTTATGGTACCTTCCAACACAATGATGAGGATTTGGTTTTTAATTACATGACTGTTAAAGAGAGTTATAAACATGGATAAAAATTTGATTTACTCTTTGGTGTATGCTTGGTTGTGGTTATAATTTATGAATTCACATGCAATCATAAAGAAAAAAAATCAGTTTTTGTAACATGCTTGAAGGAAGGAACTCAAATGAACGCTACAACCTTGTGAGACTTGAGCCTAAACATTTATTTGGAGAATTAATAATCTGTGTATCATTGTTTTCTAAAGTCGTTGCATGATTTCATTATTCTTTGCTTGGTTGCTACTTAGAAGGCATTTCATCATTTAGCTCCAAATGCTAGAACTCATGCCTATTTCATTCAAAGCATGCTATTGATTTGCATGAAACATATTCAAAATGAAGTTATGTAGTGACCACCAAAGCCAAATTGTCGTGCCCCTATTTCATTATGTGTTTAAGTTTAACCCTGTTGAGCCTTGTTAAGCCTATGTTCTTTGTTAACCCACACTATCCTTACCTAGCCTAGTTTTAGGATCATCCATACCCTTGTTCTTGAAGCATAGTAAAGCATGACCTAAAATGAACTCCTTTTTTATCAATGTATTGCAGAAAGCAAGTGTGGGGGAAGTGATTCTTGTGTGTGTGTATGTACCAGAGTCCTTAATAAGGCATGGGTAGGGAAAAGAAAAAAAAAGTATGAAAGAGAGCTCTAAAGTGTTGTTTGTTAAAAAAGGGTCCAAAAGATTGAATTCGGCCCTAAATCTTGCATGAATCTTCCCTTTGTATGTAAAAGTTGATTCTGCATTCTAAAGTGAATTCCAAGTGTCTATTTCATTGCTTTGCTTGCTATCGCTTTAAGAACATTTGTTATTCCTATTCTTTCTTTGTTAGCCATTACCCCCAAGCCCTGTTACAACCCTTGACTTCAATCTTGAGTGTTGTGCGTTTCAATTTGTGGAGTTCGAAATTGGTATGAGCATATGGTGTCACTGGTTCTCGCATCTAAGTAGTAGCATACCATTCATGAGATCAGATCTAAACATGCTTAATAACTCCAGAAAATTGCTTCCTTTGTTATAACATATGTGAGTCCCAGTCTCTAGTGTAGGGTGTGTAGTCAGAAAATGTGTGTGAAAATAGAGAGTATCTTGTAAGGAATTGAGCAAATTCTCTAAGGCATGTTACTACATTCAAAACATTGTTTTAATTGGTTAATTGTGAACTAGTAAGTAATGACTATGATTAAGTTTGTGCTCAAGTGTGAAGATAACCAAAATCTGTGGGAATGATGATTTTTAACATGTCATGTGCATTGGAAATCCCTGAGGCAAATGTTGGAAAGTTAGGTTGTGTTTTGTTTATTTTGTTTCGTTTTGTTTCTTTTGTTTTGCTCGAGGACTAGCAAAAGCTAAGTGTGGGGGAATTTGATAGGAGCATATTTATGCAACTTAGTTAGCTTGTTGCTTGGTATTTACTTAGTTTAATTCTAGTTATTTTAGTACTTTAAGCTATTTTCGTGTGTTTGTAGGTTCAAATAACAAAGTTAGCAACAAAGTGCTATTTGGAGCATTTTGGAGCATTTTTGGGCCAAGATTGGATAGTGCAAGCATGGAGACATGAGGATGGATGTTTTTCAAGATTTGAAGGCTAGAAATCAGCATGTGTGTGTGCAAGTGTGTTGACCTACAACTACAAACATCCATCCACTACACCCATTACATCCACTCATTACCAAACATTCATCCACTACACCCATTACATCCACGCATTACCAAACACTCACCCACTACACCCATTACATCCACTCATTACCAAACATCCATCCACTACCCATTACATCCACTCATTACCAAACATCCATCCACTCTACCCATTACATCCATTCATTACCACAACACTCACCCACTACACCCATTGCATCCACTCATTACCAAACATCCATCCACTACACCCATTACATCCACTCATTACCAAACACTCACCCACTACACCCATTACATCAACTGATTAGCAAACATCCATCCACTACACCCATTACACCCATTCATTACCACAACATACACCACTACCACCTTAATTAGATGGTGGTCATCTCCTTAGCCTATAAATACATCCACCCTTCACCATAACAAAGGAGGGGAGATCCATCCTAAGACACACTCACACGGACAGTTTAGGGAGAAGAGAGGAGGACACATTCTGCCGTAAGGCAGAGTCTTTTCTTCTTAACCATTCTACACATTCCCACAACAAAAACACAATTCCATGCACCTTCATTTCCCTTTCCTTGTCGTGACCTCCATCCAACCTAAACACATTCAGCCATTCCCTTCCATATATCCATACACATCCATCAAACCAAACCTTGTGCCGCAACAAAGAGAAGAAAGAGGACCCTTTGACGTGCTTGCCATTCAAGTTGGATTGTTGGAGCGTTTTTAGGTGTTTTCATTCTTTTATTTTCAATGTCTAAATTTGTTTATCTTTTCTTTGTGAGTATGAGGAACTAAACCCCCCTTAGCTAGGGGGAAATTCAAAGCCATGAACATACTTGCAATATGAATTGATTACCTTCAGTTGTGATTTCATAAATTGTGAATTCAATTTGTTTAGCTGCTTGATTGTTAACTTATTCGTGTGTGTTTATTAAGAGTGCACACTTAATTTGCATGCATGAATATGATGCTAGAGTATAAGGGAGTTTCACCTAATAGTTACAAACTTATATTCACAAGTAGTAGAGGTCGCTTATAAATGATCGCGTTAAATGAATTCTTGGCAGGAGTTTCATGCTCATCGTAGTAACGAATGCCTCGTCAATACTTATAGTTTTCATAATGCTTAATGATCTTTGATTGTATCTTTATTATGCTGTTCACGTAAAGGACTTTTGAAGAATGCTTGAATTGTTGTATGCGTTTTCCCATCCAATTCAATAACTTAAGGAGAGCTTGAAGGTTAATTTAAGCAGACTTAATTAACCTGGGGTGTTAAGTTTCATGATTTATCGAAAGAACAACTAAAAATTGGTTTATGTGCAAGTGTGTCATGTGTGGAGAAGAACCCTCTAGCTAGCCCATCATCCATAGTTTACCCAAATTCGTCGAAAATCTGTTTTAGTTTACAATCTATTTGTTTTGTTTCAAATTCATCAAAATCAAATCCCCATTTACTTTAAAGTGTTTTATTAGTCAAAATCTGTTTGATTTGTGTTTTTAAGTGTCTTGAGTCAAGTTAGAACCTAATTTCGTCCAAAACCATCCCTAGAGTCAGTTTAGAGTCTAATTCATTGTTTTAAGCTGTTTTAAACTAGTTTTGAGTCTTTTTAGTTTGTATTGCATCTTTTGAGTCTAGTTTGGTGTTTTAAACTTAATTTTACGTTTTTAAGTCAGTTTCAGGTGTTTTAGCAATCCCTCATAATCCCCGGCCTAGAACGATCCCTATTTACATTCTTTACTACAATTGACAACAAGAGGGTTTAATTTGTGTGTTAAGTTAATTTTCGCATCACATTGGCTGCCAGTTAAACTTAAGCTGGATTTTTCATGTGCTTATTCTTGTTCCATGTGCTACCTGGTCCAATATAAGGTTGGAGGAACTCCCTACGAGCTAAGTCATGAGTGGACACCGCGCCTGGATTTAGGTCTTGAGTGTTCGTCAGAACTGGTACTCAACTATGAATAAGTACTTTCTTATGGGCCTCGTAAGGAATAAACGCTCATCTGCGCACTAAAGCAAGATAAAGTCTTACCCTAAGGGCCCAAGCTGGAGCGCACACTGCCTGAACGCTTGGTCATGGTTGGTTGAACGGCTACTTCTAAGAATGTTGCTGGAAAAAACGTCATCGTTTGCCCTCAACCTGCTTCAAGATACTTCATTAGTAATGCGTTGCGCATTGATATGCTCCAAAAACTGCCTTACCAAGATTGTTTGATGTGTGAGGGCATTTGTCAAATATGTAACCTACCGAGACAGGTGGTGTTCCCCATTCAGGATGGAAAAGCTTGGATGGTAGGCATCTCCATGAGCAGTGGAAGTGTAATGGACTATGGGTGTAATCGAGCGGGACGGGTCAGATCTGGGAAAAAACGAGAAAATATTCTTAGTTTAATCATCAATCTGATGGTCTGTCTCGTTGGTTTGGGAACTTGGATGAATTGGTCTAAAACTGATCTAAAAAACAAAATGGGCTGCAAGAATGGCCTAGGAGACTGGTGTGTGTTGGGTCCTTGGGACGAACCGAGTTGTAGTCTAGGCGCGTAGGTGTTGGCCAAGTCAGCTAATCTCACTTGGCCACAGGCTGGGCTGGGCACATGTTAGGCTTGAGCCATAGTTCCTCCTGACGCAGCTTGGGCCGGCTCAGCTGGTGCCTAGTTCTGATGTGCGAGCCTAGGCTCTGCCTTAGTCCTCAACTGCCACTGCAACTTCTTAGACTGGGCCCTAGAAGGCCTAGGTTGGCGTTGCTGCATGTGCAGCAATCTAAGTTTGGCTTAGGGGGTGCACCATGGGCCACTACAGTGGTTGCTGCTCCTGCTGCCATGGTTGCAGTAGCGCCCCATGATGGTATAGTTGCTCCCCTCGTCATGGTGACCATCGAGGAGCGACGACGTGGGCCTACATTAGGATCTCCATTGTTCGGTCCATATCCTTGATCGTAAGATGTTCTGTTTGTCATGGTCTCAAAATTTTCTGCCAATATTTCGTCTCCAGGGTTGTTCAAAGAACTTATAAAAAAATTCTAGGAAAAGAAACATGCAGGAAAATTTACATATGTAACGGAGAAATGTAGAACGCGAATGCGAGAGCCTTTTTTTGAGCGTTTGAATCAAGCTCTCAATGATAACAATAATTTATGGTAGCAAAAATCACCATCTTTAGTCTTGATGAATTTGTATCTATAAAACAAATAACACCTTTGATCAAGGGCCAAAGCCACACGTGACCACGATGTCAAAGGGAGGGTTGGCCAATAGATATTCGATGCCTAAGTCTGTATCTCTTAATATAATGAGTGTTTAGGGCTTGTATGCCTAGTAAAAGCTTACCAAAGTTCTGGTAGATATGAGGTATATAGAGGGAGGTGGCCGGCCTAGGTGTAGTGTTTTAATTTACCTTATACATGGCAACTTCCTATTGGCCAGGTGTCTCATCTGTAGGATTTATGAGGAAATATTCTTAATATATTAATTAGGAGATAATATATTGAGATGATGATGGAAGCATTCTTGATTAAATATGATAGAATCCTTATTTGATTGAATTTATCTTTAATTGGGAATGTATTCAAGATAGGAATGGTGGTTAATCATATCTTTAATGACTTTGACTTTTTCATGCCACGAGCATAAGAGCTTTGAGTAGTCATGGTCATCTGCTTGGATCTCCAGGGATGTTGAGCTGTGCATGTGAATATTTATGTGCCTTACCCATTTAATGAGGGCAATCTTGTCTTCTTTGTAAAAAAAATCCACATATCATCTCTGAAATTTTTGAGATTGTTTTTAGCTCCACAACGTCACACCATATTTCTAAGATATTGCTACAAATCTTGAGATCTTTTGGTGATGTTTCTATGAATTTTTCAGGTGTGGTCTTCTTCTATATAATATATATACACACACACACATACATATGTATATGTATATACATACATACATACATACATACATATATATATATATATATTTCCTTTTCTCCTGCTGGTTTTCTCTTTAGTTGGGTTCTCCTTGAAAAAACCCCTTCCACGGGAGGGAAGGCATATAAAAACAAAGGAACCAAATAACAAATCAAAGGGTCACTCAGCATTACAGTCTAGAGGTATTATTCTTCACTTGTAAGTGAGAGGTCTTAAGTTTGATTCTCGTCAAAGGCGAATTTGAACCACATTATTGCTAGCTCATTGTGACGCTTAGCACACTCCCTCTACCCGCTTAGTGTAGATTGTGGAGCCTAAAATAATCCCAAAAAACTCTAGAGGTGAAACGTGGACTTTTATTCAAGAAGGACAAGATTGCCCTCAATAAATGGGCAAGCTTCTCAGATGCTCCCACACGCAGCTCACATCCCTTAAAGACTCAGCAGCTGAACACAACTACCCACAACTCACCTGCCCTTGGCAAGAAATTAAAGATAAGGATTAATTACCTAAATCCTATCTTTAATACATTCCTACTTGAAGAATAACTCCAATCAAGTAAGTAATCCTAATTTATTTAAATTACGATAATTACACCATTATCTCAAGATATTATTTCCTATTTACTATCTTGGGAATATTTAGAGAATATCTCTCTATTAAACACTATATAGCTGGCCTTAGCCCTATAAATACCCCATATTCTACCAAATTTTTCGAGCTTTTTGCAACCCTAAAAAGCCTTAAACACTTTACTCTCTCAGATAAACTAACTTAGGCATCGGAGATCTGTTGACCTAACCCCCCCTACCTCGTGGACGTGTGAGGCTTAGGTCTTTGATCAAAGGTGTTGATTGTTTTGCAGGTGCATTTTCATCAAGACTGAAGACAACGGAAATTTGCATCGACAAATTGGTGCTTTCATTGAGAGCTGATTCAAAATACTCGAAGAAGGCTCTCTCATTAGTTTCTGGAATTTTCTATTACATTGAATTTCTCACACATCATATCAATCCCTAGAAAAACGATACAATGGTAGGAAATTCAGAAACTACGACAAACGGAACCCCATACATGGAAGGATTTGGACCAGAGAGTGGAGACGAGGACATAGCCCCACGACGGAGATCCTCAAGGCTCAACGCAACGGCAAGAGGAGCCCCACCACAGCAAAGCCGTGCCACTGATGCGATGAAAGTTAAGCACTCAAATTAAACCCTCTTGTTGTCAAATTGTAGTATAAATGCAAGTATGGATCGTTCTAAACCGGGGATTAGTAGGTCCAATGGGTGTAATGGATGAGTGTTTGGTAATGAGTGGATGTAATGGGTGTAGTGGATGAGTGTTTGGTAATGAGTGGATGTAATGGGTGTAGTGGATGGATGTTTGGAGAATGGATGTGTTGGGTGAAATGAGTGGATGTAGTGGTAGGTGAATGTGTTGGGTGAAATGAATGGATGTAGTGGTAGGTGAATGTGTGTGTTGGGTGAAATGAGTGTGCTAAAATGGTTATTTATAAGGAGAGAATGATGCACAAACTTCAAATTTCGTCCATTCCTTTTGCTCCAAGCATATGCCATCCATTTCATGCCTAAAAATGCTCCAAAATGCTCCAAAATGCACTTCTTTGCCACATTAACCCTTTGGACCTACAAACACACGAAAATAGCTTAAAATACTAAAATAACTACAAACTAACAACATAAATGTCAAGAAACAAGCTAACTAAGTCGTAGAAATATGCTCCTATCAAATTCCCCCATACTTAGCTTTTGCTAGTCCTCGAGCAAAACAAAACAAACAAAACAAAACACAACCTAGACCTTCCAACAATTGCCTCAGGGATTTTTAATGAAACATGACATGTTAAAAATCATTATTCCCACAGATTTTGGTCATCCTTACACTTGAGCACATACTTATAGTCACCACTTACTAGTTCACAATTAACCAATTAAAACGATGTTTTGAATGTAGTAACATGCCTTAGAGAATTTACTTAATTCCTTACAAGATACTCTCTATTTTCACACACATTTTCTGACTACACACCCTACACTAGTTATATGTGAGAAGATTGATGTAAACATGAAAACGAACACTCGCATATATGTATAACAAAGAGGGCAATTTTCTGGAGTTATTCAGCATGTTTAGATATGATCTCATGAATGGAATGCTACTACTTAGATGCAAGAACCAGTGACACCATATGCTCAAACGAATTCCAAACTCCACATATTGAAACGCATAACACTCAAGATAAAGTTAAGGGTTGTAACGAGGTTTAAGGGTAATGGCTAACAAAGAAAGGATAAGGATAACAAACGTTCTGAAAGCAATAGCAAGCAAAGTAATGAAATAGACACTTGGAATTCACTTAATAATGCAGAAATTAACTTTTAAACACAAAGGGAAGATTCAAGCAACACTTAGGGCCGAATTCAATGTTTTGGACCCTTTCTTCAACAAACAACACTTTAGAGCTCTTTTTTCACATATTTTTCAACTCTTTTTCACTCTTTTCACAACTTTTCTTCTTTTCATTCTATTTTCCACGAATGTTTCTTTTTTTCCTTTTCTTTTCTACCTGTGCCTTATTAAGGACTTTGGCACACACACACACACACAAGAATCACTTCCCCCACACTTGTTTTTCTGCAAAAGTTCAACAAAAGAAATTCCTTCTAAATTATGTTTTACTATGCTTCAAGAACAAGGGTATGGATGGTCCTAATCTAGGCTAGGTGAGGACAGTGTGGGTTAACAAAGAACATAGGCTACACAAGGCTCAACGGGGTTAAACTTAAACATATAATGAAGTAGGATACACAGCAATTTGGCTTTTGTGGTGGTCACTACACAACTTCATCTTGAATATGTGTTATGCAAATCAATAGCATGCTTTGAATGAAATAGGCATCGGTTCTAGGCATTTGGAACTAAATGATGAAACGCCTTCTAAGTAGTAACCAAACAAAGAATAATGAGATCATGCAACGACTTTAGAAAACAAGAATGCACAGATTATTAACTCTCCAAATAAACGTTTTAGGCTCAAGTCTCACAAGGTTGTAGCGTTCATTTGAGTTTCTTCCTTCAAGCATGTTACAAAACTGATTTTTCTTTTATGATTGCATGTGAATTCATAAATTTAAACCATAACCAAGCATACACCAAAAAGTAAATTAAATTTTCATCCATGTTTATAACTCTCTTTAACAGTCATATAATTAAAAACCAAATCCTCATCATTGTGTTGGAAGGTACCTTAAGACACAAACAAACACATAAAAACAACTCTTTTTGGGTTTTTCAAAACAATTTTTTTCAAATTTTTATGAGATTTTCGGATTTTTATGTCAAAACACACTAAAACACTCCAAAACAGCATAAAAACACTTAAAACAGCAAGGAACAACACTAGAAGTAATGGGTGATAAACTCCTACGAATTTCATGCAAAACAACTTGGTTACCCCCCCCACACTTCAATCAAACATTGTCCTTAATGTTTCAAGCATAAACTCACACAAAAACAAACAAACAAACAAACAACGAATAAACATGACAAGTATGGCAAAGTAAAAACCAGACAGAGTAGAGTTTAAGAACGCAAATCTGGTTTTGGAGATAAGTGATCTTGTTGTCTTTCCACAGCTTTGATCTCGAACTGGTTCAGAATTCTGAGCGAGAGTTCCTTGGTTTCAAATCAGACTTTTTCTGCTGGGTTGATTTGATTGTGCAGTCTGCATTCTTCTCTACTTGTTTCTTCTGCACGGCAGGAAGACACGAGGTGAAGGTGATGGTATATTTCTTTCTTCAATCTTTCCAAGTGCCCACCTCTTGCTTTCTTTCTCCTTGTCCCTAGCTGAGGATGAATTGGCAAATTGTCTCCACATGCTTCGAGGTATCATTTTCACTTCCCTTATTTGTTCCCCAGGCAAATGTGGTAGACGAAGAGGAAGCATAAGATGTTGAAGATGAGTACTCGAGAGCAGGGCTAGGTAAGCAATCAGGAAGGGGTTCCAGGCAGTCGATTTCAGATCGAAAGATTGATACCAAGTGCTGGTTGATTGCTCTCTTTCTCCTTGTCCCGCAGATGAAAACAACGACAAGGAGAATGACAGGGAGAAAGCATGATATGAGATACTCTTGCTTTCAACCTTCATGATATGAAATACTTTTGCTTTGGATGAGTTGTTTGCAGAGGTACCCCAAGGAATAAGGAACACTGAGTGACTCGAGAGGCTTCGTTGGGAAGGCATTCTCGGAGATGACGGAAGGTTATGTATGTCTGCCTTGCTATGGAGGGTGAAGGTTGATATTTATAGGAAATAATAATCGGTACTATTCTTTCACTCTTGTCGGTAACCGTTGGATGATTGAACAGTAAACTTCACGTGCTTTCTACTTCACTAGAAATCTTCGACAAATTGCCCATGATTTTCGCAAAGCTGAGCTGCATGTGACAGATGCTGACACGCCTGGATAAAGCAGATGCCTCTTTGATATCTGGAATTAGCGCTTCGACAAACTGCCCGTGATTTCTGCAAAGCTGAGCGTGCATGTGAAAGATGCTGACACATCTGGAAAAGCAGATGGCTTTCCGATTTCTTAGCTTGCCTCTTCGAGTTCTGAGCTTGCCTCTTCGAGTTTTGAGCTCCGTCAAGTGCAGAGGTTGCATGTGACAAGTGCGGACAAATCTGGAACAGAGGATGGCCCATGGTTTCTAAGCAAGCCCAACTTTTGAGAAAGCTAGCGCCTCCTCGATTTTTGAATTAGCCTCTTTGAATTCTGAGCTCGCCTGATCGGATCATATTTATATATATTTTTACTTCGAACTCACTCGTCTTTTCTTAGTTAGTTCCTTATATTTTTGAGCTATTTACGTTATTTTTGTGTTTATAGGATTCGTTATGCAAAGAAAATAAAAATAGAACAAGTGAAATTTTATGTAATGAATTCATTAGTAAGTAACCGTGTATTAAAGTTGACATTATGTAGCATGTTACGTTGTCTCCAAGGTGCCTTACATGTTTCAACATATAACTACAGTGTCATTCGTTTGGCCATTATACAAAATTGTATGATCATTAAATCTACAAAGATTGCGTACAAATAATGAATTGTGAGTCTTGCTTTTAAGACAGGTAGACAATGTAGGGTATTTTTGACCGGTGCTGCTCTTTTATGTCAGAGGAATGAAGAGGGCTGCCTTTGCAGCTGGCCAGAGAAAAAGAGGAAAGAATAAAATCAAAGGAAGAAAAGCATACGGGGAGACAGGAGAGATAAGAATCCAAGGAGAGACTTGCGAGGTGCAGGAGAGGGGGAGGGACACGGCATAATTGGGAAGAAAGTGGAAAGCACTGAGGAATTAAATAGAAGGAGTGGAGAGACAGCGTGGGCAATAGAGAAAAGCAGAAAACGTGAAAAGAAATTGAGGGAGGAGAAGGGGGCTGCCCTTTGGGCAGCTCGCAGAGACGCAGGAACCAAGGCTGCCCTTTGGCAGCGAGGTCAGAGAGACAGAAGCGGAAAGAGAGAAGGCGCGGGAAGAGAGGCTGCCTTGGCAGCGTGACTGAAGAGAGAGGTTAAGAAAGAAAGCTGCGCGAGGGGAGAGAACTGCAGGCGCAGGAACGAGAAACCAACGGCACAGAAAGCTACCCTTGGCAGCGTGGGCACGAACGCAGCAGATCCTCTTTCGGTTAAATCTTTCCAAACTTATATTTTATTTCTATTTTAATAATGTGTAACTAAGTTTATTTTGGCTAGAGGTTAATTCAAAGCCATGAATATATTTGTAATATGAATTGATTACCTTCAGTTGTGATTTCTCAGTTGTGATTTCAATTTACTTATCCGTTCGTATAAAAACTGATTTGTGTATGTTGGTTGAGAGTGCACGCTTAATTTACATGCATGAATTTGATGCTAGAATATAAGTGAATTTCACCTAATCGTTATGAACTTATATTCACAAGTAGTGAAGGTTGTTATCCACAATCGTGTTAAGTGAATTCTTGGCAAGAGTATCATGCTTTTCATAGTTACGAATGCCTCGTCAATGCTTATAGTTTTCACAAAGTCTAATGATCTTTGATTGTATCTCTATTGTGCTTTTCACGTAGGGGACTTTTGAAGAATGTTTTGAATTGTTGTATGCGTTTTCCCGTCCAATTCAATAACTTAAGGAAAACTTGAAGATTAAAAAAGTGCTGTTCACGGTTAATCTGAAGTGTTGAGATTCACAACTTATTGAAAGAACAACTGAAAATCAATTTAGGTTGCATATGTGTCATGTGTAGAGAAGAACCCTCTAGCTAATCCATCACCTATCCTTTCACCTTAATTTCATGTTTTTGTCAATTCTGTAATTTATTTAAGTTTAATATACTTCTCGTCAAAACCAAAACCCCTCATTATTAAATTATATTATTTAATTAGTTTTCATTATTGTTAGTCTTTTAATTCAATTTCCGTCCATTTCAGTTCCTAGTGTCTAATTTGATTGTTTTCATTATTTTGAGTCATTCTAAGTGTGTTTCGAGTTATTAGAGTTTTTAGCCTAATTTTGTGTCCTTGAGTCTTGTTTAATATTTTTAAATTATTTTAGAATAGATTAGCAATCCCTCCTAATCCCCGGCCTAGAACGATACCCTACTTACATCTTTACTACAATTGTCAAAAAGAGGGTTTAATTTGTGTGCTTATATATTTCGCATCATCGCCTCTTCGATATCTGAAATCTCGTCGAGTGTTGATTTTTATAGAGGCACGCAGTTCATTTCAAAGCACACTTGAATTTGCACTTGTATAAACTCCCTTCTTGCACTTCTAATATCTTGACTTGTCTGACCTCTTCTTTCTTCAACACCTTTGAAAATGTCTGGCCCTTCCGACCGTCGTTTTGACTTGAACCTTGGTGAAGATGCTGCCATGCCTTCTCCAGACAACATATGGCGCCCATCCTTCATATCCCCTACTGGTCCTCTTACCATTGGGGATTCGGTGATGACGAATGACCTGACTGCTGTGGTGGTGGCCCGGAACCTTGTCACTCCTAAAGATAACATAATGCTTTCAAAACGGTCTGATGAGTTGGCTATTAAGGAGTCTCTGGCTCTTAGTGTGCAGTGTGCGGGTTCTGTTTCCAACATGGCCCAACGCCTATTTGCTCGAACTTGTCAAGTTGAATCGTTGGCGACTGAAATGATGAGTCTCAAACAGGAGATTAGAGGGCTCAAGCATGAGAATAAACAGTTGCATAAGCTCGCACACAACTATGCCACAAACATGAAGAGGAAGATTAACCAGATACAGGAATCTGATGGTCAGATTTTACTTGATCATCAAAGGTTTTTGGGTTTGTTCCAACAGCATTTGCCTTTGTCTTTTGGGGCTGTACCGCGTAATGAAGCTCCAAATGATCAACCTCCGATGCCTCCTCCTTCTGGGGCTCCGTCGACTGCTAAGGCTCCACCGACTACTGAGACTTCTCCTAAGCAGCCTTTATGAAGGCTATCTCTTGTATTTATCTGCTTAATGTTCCTTTCCTTTTTTATGTATGTAAAAATACCTTGCATAACTGTCAGTGTTTCAAAAATAAACCCACACCAAAAACAATTAAACAAGCAACAGATAAAAATGACAATCATGGCAAAATAAAACTACAGAAAAAGGAAGGTTTTTAGAAACGCAAAACTGATTGTGGAGCAATTCAAAAATCTTCCTTATTTGAATACATGGGTTGCCTCCCAAGAAGCGCTTGCTTTAACGTCTTCCAGCCAGACGATACCTCCATTTAAACTTGTACAGGGCCCACGGCATGGAGGGGTACATTCTTCACGACATGCTCCTCAAAGTGCTCACACATTGAATCCTTGAACGGAACGGGATAGTAATCTTTCCTAATTTTGGTGTGTTGCTTCCAACAATCAATGTACCCTTCCTTACTACCTTGCATTCGATTAGGTACCTGCACCATAGAAGGTAACAACCTATTAGTTGAAATGAGAATTGAAATTGGGTTAGGTGACGTACCAACGTGCTGCAATGAAGTGGCAGCACTATCAACAAATGCACAAGGATTGCTCTCGGTCAGAATTGGAGTTTTGAGAGGTGTGGTCGTGCACTCCTTGTTGTTCACTCCAATTTCCTCCTCGATGGTGGTTCGAGGTACTTTCTTTTTTATTAGTGTTGAACGTTTCTGCCCTATATTTTCAATCACATCAATGGCACAACAAAAATGAACATCATTAGTATTCTCAACAGATTCAGGAATATTAAAGCTAATCATATCACCACCAAATGCCATAGTTACTGATCCTTTGGCTACATCAATCTTGGTTTGAGCTGTTTTCATGAATGGTCATCCAAGGAGGATGTGCAATGTAGGGGAGTGGTCCGACTCGTCCATTTCAAGCACGTAGAAATCCGCCGGAAAGATTAAGTGATTGACCTGCACTAAAACATCATTTTTCAATTCGCCTAAGTGCATAATCACACCATCATTTTTCAATTCGCCTAAGTGCATAGATGCATAGATGCATAGATTGAATAAGGCATGATATTTATAGATGCACCTAAGTCTAACATGGCCGATTCAAAATGAGTATTACCAATTACACAAGGAATGGTAAAACTTCCTGGATCCTTGCATTTAGTGGGCAGTTTACGTTGTAAAACAGCTGAGACATTTTCACTTACCTTGACAACCTCCTTGCTCGAAATTCTCTTCCTAGTTGTGCAAAATTCTTTTAAAAACTTGGCATACCTTAGAACTTGCTTAATTGCATCCAAAAGTGGTATATTAACTTGAACTTTTCTAAACGTTTCCAAAATATCCTTTTCAGCCTCCTCCTTCTTTGATTGCATAAACCTACGAGGAAATGGTACATTTGGAGGAACAACGTTAGAATTAATCAAAATTGGAACTTCCTTACCTTTGTTGGCCGAATTGGATGGTTTAGGAGCTTTTAGGGCCTGCGGCAAAGGTGTTTCCACCCTTTCCGTGGGGGTGCTTTGCTCCTTCTCTTCAATTATCAACTCTTCAACCTCATTGGAACGTGAATTAGACGGCTAGGGATCAGATCCAACTTGTTTTCCACTTCGCAAACTTATGGATTTTGCAGATTTGAATCCTCCATTCGGGTTGACAACGGTTGAACTAGGCAACTTACCATGCTCTCTGAACTGTCCTACAAACTCCGCAATATGCCCAATTTGCTTCTCCATTTGGTCCACCCTTTTTTCTTAGTTTTGCATTGCTTTGGCTTGATTTTCTTGCCCCTGAGACAAATTGGTGAGTAACTTAAGAAGTGTCTCATTATCTAAAGATGTACCTGAGGTATTTTGGGCAGGTTGTTGTGGGGCTTGTGTTGGTGTGTATTGCTTGGTATAAAAGCCTGGAGGTTGCTGCCTAAAGCCTCCTTGTTGTTGGGGTTGTTGTGGCTCCCTCCACCTGAAATTTGGATGGTCTCTCCAACCTGGATTGTATGTATTAGAATATGGATCATTCCTTGGCTGGTTTTGGCCTTGAAATCCAATTGCATTGGCACTTTCCCATCCACCATTTTCAATCAATTGTGGGCACTTTTCAGAGGCATGTCCTTGGATAGAACACACACCACATACACTTGGTTCTTTCATCCTCATTCCTTCGGCCATCTGAGACACAATGAAAGTAAGATTAGCTAATTGCGATTGAATGTCGGATATGGAACTTACCTCATTCACTTGCTGCCGTGGGGTGTCCCTTTGACCAACGCCTTCATATTGTTGAGCATTCAATGCTCGGTTAGCAATTAAGGTCTTGGCAGCTATGGGTGCTTTGTCCACCAAAGCTCCTCCCGCTGAGGCGTCTAGCATTTGGCGTTCAATTGGTAGAAGCTCTTCGTAGAAATATTGAAGAAGAAGCTACTCCTTCATCTGGTGCTGTGGACATGAAGCAACAAGGGTTTTAAAACGCTCATAGTAAGTGGGAAATGATTCACCTTGGTTTTTCTGAATGCCACTAATCTTTTTGCGTAGTAGAATGACTCGAGAGGTTGGGAAAAACTTCTCAAAAAATGCTCGTTTCATACTCTCCCATGATGTGACAGTTCCAAGGGCTAGCTCATACAACCAATCTTTAGCCTTTTCTAAAAGAGAAAAGGGAAAAGCCTTCATTTTCAGAATGCTCCCATCAACGTTCACATGGGTCATGCTCGAGCAAACAACCTTAAACTCCTTCAAGTGTTTATTAGGATCTTCCATGGACATCCCGTGGAACTTAGGAATGTGATGCAACAAACTTGATTTCAATTCGAACTCGTCCGTCTTCCCTAGGGCAGCCATAGGGTATTAGATGCATAGGGGGGCGGCATTGTCCAATCCCGAAGCAGAAAGCTCCTTGATTGTTCGATTGTTTGCTGCCATGTTGGGATCTTCCTCTACAACCTGTGCCGTGGGCTCCTCTTGCTCTTCTACTTTGTCTTCTCTAAGATCTGGTGTAGGTTGAGATGGTTGGGGTTCTTGTTGATTCCTGGCTCGTCTCAAAGTTCGTTCAAAATCGTCGTCAATATCACGGATGTGCTTATGAATAGGTTGAGAACTTCGAGTCATAAACCACCTTAAAACAAGAAAACAAGTAAAGTCATCAACTAGGAACAAAAACACATGAAAATAAACAAAAAGAAATAACAAGGGATTAGCAAAATTGCTAATCCCCGGCAACGACGCCAAAATTTGATGTGATGAAAGTTAAGCACTCAAATTAAACCCTCTTGTTGTCAAATTGTAGTATAAATGCAAGTAAGGATCGTTCTAAACCGGGGATTAGGAGGGCTTGCTAAAACCTCTAAACTAACTCAAAGACATAAAAACAAAGTTAAAAACATTTGAATAGACTCAAATGACTCAAAACAGATTCTAAAGACGCAAAACAACTTAAAAAACACTCAAAATTGCCTAAAAGCACTTACTGGGCATATTTGACTCTAACACAACTTTGGACGAAATTTGGGTTTTGACTTGAATCAAAACACTCAAAAACACTAACGAAATATAAATTTAACACTTTGAAACAACAAAGTAAAAGGGGGATTTTGGTTTTGACGAATTCGAAACAAACAAACAACTTATAAAATTAGACAGATTGTAAAGCGAATTTAAGAAATGAGATGATGGATGGATTAATTAGAGGTCCGTTCTTTGCACATGACACACTTGTACATAAATTGATTTCCAATTGCTTTTCAATAAACTATGATGCTCAACACCCCAGATTAACCGTGATGCACAAATTAACCCTCAGATTTTCCTTTACTCATTGAATTGGATGAATGCATGCGACAACCCAAATCATTCTCTAAAGGTCCCCTATATGAATGCATAATAGAGATACAATCAGAGATCATTACGTTCAATGAAAATCATAAGTGTTGACGAGGCAATTATAACTATGAATGCATGATACAATTGCCAAGAATTCAATTAACGCGATTGTGATAAACAACCTTCACTACTCATGAATATAAACTTGTAACGATCAGGTGAAACTCATTTATATTCTAGCATCTAATTCATGCATGAAAACTAAGTATGCATCCTTAATAAACATACAAGAATCAGTTATGAATAAAATAGATAATTGAATTGCAGTCACAACTTATCAAATCACAATTGGAAGAAATCAATTCAAATCTCAAGCATGTTCATGGCTTCAAACTTCCCCCTAACTAAATAGGGGTTTAGCCACTCATAATTGCAACAAAATTAGAAAATAACAAAGTAGACATTGAAAGCAAGAACGAAGTACACCTAAAACGCTCCAAAGTTCCAAGCTTGAAACGCCAAAGACCTTTGTTTTCACCACCTTGTTGTAGCACAAGTGTCTAGGATGTGTATGGATATATGGATGGAATGGATTTGCACGGCTAAGAGATGAAAGTGTATGGATTGGTGAGATGTAGTATGGCTAGATGAATGGATGGAGGTCACGGCAAAGAAATTGTGTTTGTGAATGAAGTTGTGAGATGTGAAATGTAGTGTCTTTAGATGATGGCCCCCAAATTATGGTGAAGGGTGGATGTATTTATAGGCTAGAGAGAGGAGTGTATGGAGTTGTAATGAGTGGATGTAATGGGTGTAGTGGGTGAGTGTTGTGGTAATAAGTGGATGTAATGGGTGTAGTGGGTGGATGTTTGGTAATGAGTGGATGTAATGGGTGTAGTGGATGAGTGTTTGGTAATGAGTGGATGTAATGGGTATAGTGGATGGATGTTTGGAGAATGGATGTGTTGGGTGAAATGAGTGGATGTAGTGGTAAGTGAATGTGTTGGGTGAAATGAGTGGATGTAATGGTAGGTGAATATGTGTGTTGGGTGAAATGAGTGTGCTAAAATGGTTATTTATAGGGAGAGGATGATGCACAAACTTCAAATTTCGTCCATTCCTTTTGCTCCAAGCATATGCCATCCATTCCATGCCTAAAAATGCTCCAAAATGCACTTCTTTGCCATATTAACCCTTTGGACCTACAAACACACGAAAATAGCTTAAAATACTAAAATAACTACGAACTAACAACATAAATGCCAAGAAACAAGCTAACTAAGTCGCATAAATATGCTCCTATCAGCCACCACCATCACCACCGTGACCCAACGGCCACGACAAAGCCACCAGGCCACAGCACCTCTTCGACCAAATCCTAGACAACTAAACCCAAGTCAAGAGGCCCAGGTTCATTTCTAAGCCCATGGGCAGGATGCCCAGAACTTGGCAGCTGCCATAGCAAGCCTTAGGCAGGAGGCCCAACCCAATGCAATAGTAAGCCTTGTTACACAGCAGGCCTAAACTTGAGCCCAGAATTCAGCAGCTGCTGCCAACCAGGCAGCTCAACGAGCCCAAGCCTAAGCCACTCAGCCAACATGCTAAGATGTGGCAGCCCAACGGCCAGGAAGGCCCATGGCCATGCAGATCAAATGCGAGTAAGTGTCAGTCCAACGCACCCAACGACACACTCCAACAATCTGACTCGCAACCCAATCCATTTCAAGGCCACCTCTAACGATCCAGATTCCGACCACAGGTCCTGTGATCAATTCAGGGTTACTTACACCCCACTTTTCTGCAGGAATGC
The DNA here is from genome assembly GCF_042453785.1 of Malus domestica. Lineage (NCBI taxonomy): Eukaryota > Viridiplantae > Streptophyta > Magnoliopsida > Rosales > Rosaceae > Malus > Malus domestica. Next base: position 15,608,872 of record NC_091676.1, on the reverse strand, counting down.
CACTTTGGGCTCAAGTTTTGTACTCGTAGACCACTATACTTCCACCACACATAGAGACGCCCATCAACCAAGCTTTTCCAATCCAAATGGTGAGCACCCCCTGCCTCAGCAAGTTTCCCTTTACAGACGAGATTGGGCTGACGAAACCATAGTGGAAGTTTAACCTGCCACATTTCAGCTTGTTTAGGAGAGATGAAGATTCGGACAGACACTTGATGCACTACCGAAATGCCATGACCCTCTACGCCAACAATGAAGCTCTCATGTGCAAGATCTTTACCACGACGCTACAAGGCGAGGCGCAAGACTGGTTCCACACCCTGCCACCACGTTTAATCCGGAACTTCGACGAACTTTCCTTTGTTTTCACTAAGGAATATTCGTCCTACCGCTCAATCAAGAAGAGATCTGACCACTTTTTAGTATGAAGAAGGACCTGAAGAAGTCACTTTGCACTTATGTCAAAAGATTCAAGGCAGAAAAGGCAAAGATCGTTGTATGCGATGACAGCATTGTGTGGTTAGCCTTCCAAAATGGGCTCCCAGGAGATCACCCACTTTTTGGAGAATTGATTAGGGGTGAAAAACACTCCCTTTGGGATGAAAAAAAGCGTTCCCAGAAAAGCACTCCCTTTGGAGAATTGAATATGGGCGAAAAGCACTCCCTTGAGCAGCCACGTAAAGACGCGAAACCGACTCAAAAGAAGGTGAATGACAAATCGCTTGACAACAAAAGCAAGCCAGGAGACAAACGTAAGGACCATACCCCAGTTAAGGGAGGCACAGCACCTAAGACGTACACCAAGTTCTCAGTCCCGGTCAGCCAGATATTTCGTGACCTTAACAAAAAGTCGTGGTTCAAGCCGCCGCCACCTTTAAAGGGTGACACCTCTAAGATTAACCAGACCAAATATTGTGTATTCCATAAGGGTGCTGGGCACACAACCAATTATTGCACTATATGGAAACGGTACATTGAGCAACTCGTGAAGGAAGGCAAGTGCGACCAGTACGTCGACAGACCAAATGCCCCGCCAAGGTGAGAAGGAGATGCCGATGCCGAACCCCCAACCAAGACAATCCGAATCAACGGAATCTTTGCCGAATCTGAGCATCTAAGGCTACCAATAACTCAAAGAAGAGGAAGATCCAGTAGGCGAGATCTGTCAATCAAGTTCAAGCCACATATGTTGTGCCTGGACGAATCATCGGCTTCACCGAGCAGGACGTTAAGGGAGTAGACTTTCCCCTCTACAACACCCTGGTGATTTTTGTACAACTGGCCCACGCCATCGTTGACAGAGTCATGATGAACAATGACAGCTCAGTTAACCTCCTACAACTGTCAGTCATCTAAAAGTGGGCTTGGAAAGTACGATCCAATGTAAAGCAAAGGTCTTGACTGGATTCAACAGACTCACCTCAATTGCCATTGGCACTATCACACTCGACGTAACCTGCCCACCGATTGTCTCATCACAAACCTTCATGATCGTTAGCGACCCATCTCCCCATAATGGGATATTGGCCTGTCCCTGTCTGGTGAAGATTGGAGCTGTGACATCAATAAAGTATCAGAAAATCTGATTTCGCATCCCAAGAAGAGTAGTCAGAGAAATCAATGGTAACCAAGCCATGTCCAGGCGATGCACTGTACAAGTTCTTAAGGAGTTGAAGAAGAAATTTTCGCCCCAGCAGTAGCAGCAGATGTGCAGAAATATGACTCTACCTCCGCCAAATAGTAATTACAGTAGGCAAGTCAAGAAGATGGCGTTAAGGATGACAATGCCCTGGAAGATGAATTAGGATGGAAACCCAAAGAAGACCTCGAAAACATCAATCTTGACCCCCACCAGCCAGAAAATACGACTATGATCGGCTCATATCTGAGCCTAGCGAAGAAAGAAGAGCTCAAGGCTTTCATTAGGGAAAATCACGACGTCTTCGCATGGTCACCCTCTAACATGCCCAACATTGATCCAGCGATAACTTGTCATAAGTTGCACGTTGATCCCGCTGCCAAATCTGTGATCCAAAAAAGGCAACATTTCGTACTCAAGTGAGTAGCGATTATTGAGGCGGAGATCAACAAGTTACTAGACGCCAGATTCATTGAGGAAGTGGCACATTCAGTATGGCTGGCTAACGTCGTGCTAATGATGAAAAATGAAAAGGGCAAATGGAGAGTATGTGTGGACTACACCGATCTCAACAAGGCATGCCCTAAAGACAGTTACCCGATTCCCCTAATTGACCTCCTCGTCAACTTAACGTTTGGGAACCAGCTGCTCAACTTCTTGGACGAATACTCAGGCTACAATCAGATTGCCGGGCACAAGCCTGATAAAGAAAAGACCGCATTCGTGATCAAAAAAGGCACATACTGCTACAAGGTAATGCCCTTTGGCCTAAAAAACGCATGAGTAACCTACTAGCGAGTCGTAAACACGATGTTCAAGAAATAGATCGGAGTCACCATGGTGAAAGGCAAGCAGCGGTCAGACCATATTTGCAACTTGGCGGGAATGTTTGCCATGTGCACATTTGGCGTCTCCTCAAGCCAATTCTTATGGTACCTTGTAACCCAACGAGGAATTGAGGCTCATCCAAGGCAGATCAAAGCAATCTTGGACATGAAATCGCCCACAACTCTGAAGGAGATCCAAAGTCTAACCGGACGAGTGGTCGCACTCAATCGCTTCCTTTCGCAATTTACGGACTGATGCAAACTCTTCTAGGAGCAAAATGACAAGTGGGACGATGAGTTCGAGAAATCATTTTAGGACCTGAAGCAGTACCTAACATCACCTTCACTACTATCTAAATTGGAAGCAGCAGAAGGCCTAAACATCTATCTGGAAATATTATAAGTAGCAGTAAGCTTTGCCCTCATACGAGAAAAGCTAGAGGCCTAACTGCCTATATTCTACCCTTCCAAAGCTCTCCTCGATGCGGAAACCAGATACCTGAAAATTGAAAAACTAATTTTGGCGCTAGTTGTTGCAGCTTGGAAGCTCAAACCTTACTTACAAGGGTATTCGATCATCGTCATGACCCAATACACACTGCGATCAATTTTGCACAGTCTAGACGCTTCTCAACGAGTAATGAAGTAGGCGTTGGAACTTGGTCAATACGACTTAGCATACTAACCTCGCACGGCGATAAAAGCCCAAGCACTGGCGGACTTCATAGCAGAGTTCACCCCAAGCCTGAAAAATGCAGCAACATAGCCCGAAAGCGCCCCGGAGGCAGCCGAGCATGCCATAGCTATACCTGCCCCACCTATTGAAGACTTTTGGCGTTTGTAAGTCAATGGATCATCCAACCATTAAGGATCTGAGGCAGGCATAGGTCTTCGATTGGCAAAGGACCTAGCAGTGAAGAAGTTCACGATCTATTCTGATTCCCAGTTGATCACCAACCAAACTTCAAGGGAGTACGCAGCAAACATCCAATGATGGCCTGATACCTCGAGAAAGTACGAGAGCAGCTAGCGATGTTCCAAGCATACACACACACTCAGGTTCCACGAGCAGAAAATGCTCATGCATACGCACTAGCTAGCCTAGGTTTCGCACTAGACCATCAGCTTAGGCGCTCAATCCCAGTCGAATACCTTAAAAAGCCAAGCATAGATGAGGAACCGACAGTCGAGGTGGCACAGATCAGCACAATCCAGAGTTGGCAAGATCACATTATCGACTACATAGTTAATGAAACATTCCCCGCAAACAGACTGAAGTCCAGGAATCTTTAAATGAGGGCAACACGCTATTAGATATGGAACGACATGCTTGTTTGAATATCCTTTTCAGGACCACACCTCCGCTGCCTATCATCTTCCGATGACCTGAAGATTCTTAGCTCAATCCACGAATGCGTCTGTGGAAACCATTCTAGAGGCCGCTCCTTGGCACAAAAACCTCTCAACGCTAGCTACTATTGGCCGACTATGCACCAAGATGCCAAGGATTATTTACAAAGGTGCGACATCTGTCAGCGCTTCAAGCCCGTGCCCGCATTACCTGCCAGCGAACTCTACCTACAGATAAGCCCATTGCCATTCATGCAGTGGGCGATCGACTTGGTAAGACTAATGTCGCCTGCTGCTAGGGGCAAAGGCATGATGATTGTAGCGACCGATTACTTCAAAAAATGGGTTGAAGCCGAACCCATTACCACAACTACCCAAACGGACATAAAGTGTTTCATATGGAAGAACATCATCTGCCGTTTTGGCATCCCACACTTCATCGTCACCAACAATGGTTCACAATTCGTAGGCAAAGTCTTGGCGAAGTTCTTCGAAAAATATGGCATCAAGCAGCACATGTCCACACCTTAATACACACAAGGCAACGGGCAGGCCGAAGCGTCTAACACGACCATCCTCGACTGCCTCAAGAAGACCCTCTCAGACAAAAAAGGCAAGTGGCCAGACGAGCTCCTCGATATTTTATGGGCATATGGCACCACCAAAAGGTGAGCAACCAACTAAACACCGTTCTCCCTAGTGTATGGTTCTGAGGAAATCATTCATCCCAACGTCGTAATGCCAATCATTAGCATTGTACTGCCGAATCTCGAGCATAACGAAAAAGAGATGGCCACCAACTTAGACCTGGTAGAGGAAGAGTGCGAGAAGGTTATTACCCACATTGCGGCCTATCAACAGCAGCTCATCTCCAACTACAATAAGAGGGCGAAAATCTGGTAGTTCTAACCATGAGACTTAGTCCTCAGAAAAGCCTTCATCACTGCCCAACGGGAAGGCTCCAAAAAGATGGCTCACATCTGGGAAGGTCCATACAAGATCAACCAAGCAGGCAGAATGGGCAGCTATACCCTCACCACTATGAGCAACAAAGAAATCGACAAGCAGTGGAATGCCTACAACCCGAGGAAAAACTACATGTCACCTCCCACCGCTTCTTGGACACTATTTAAGATAAAAAAGTTTGAAGACTCAAGCAGCTCAATAGACAAAGACCTCACATGTCAAGGATTATCAGTTGTTATGCCATTATTGCCTATGAGCAAAGTTAATAAAAGCGTCTATTTTCAATGAAGATTGAAAGAATTATTCGCAAGCCTGGGCCAAACGCATAAATAAACTGACCACCTCCTACGATAAGTAGAAGACACCCGCTGCCCTGCAAACATGGTGTAAAACGCCCGCTGCCTGGTAGACATGCCGTGAGAACGCCCGCTGCCCTACAAACATGGCGTAAGATGCTATCTACCCAACAAACATGGCATAACCAGCCATGTGACAAGCAAAAGATGCCATTTGCACGTTCAGACATTGCATATCCAGAATATCCAGACGTGGATGGGTAGCACGACTGCTCAGTTTCCCCTGATGTTAGCGACTACCTAAGCCAAACGACTCCTAGAATTGGCCAAAATAGTTCTTCCATGAGAATAGACTTAGCCAACTGAAGGATTCAATTTCGCGGAACCTGGGTCTCTAACCGAAAAAGATAATTAAGTGCAGGACCCCTGCCGCATGAAAGATGTCACGTGAACAAGATGGTATGTCATCGATGTGAAAATCTTCATGAAGTGGCTTGATTTTAAAGTGTTGCTATACTAGTCAAGCGACCTGCGAGATCAAACTTTGCTTACACTTCATGTCATATCCCAGTTTCGACCCCACCATAGCACGAAATTATCCGCTTTGGGCCCTAGCCACGCCCTCACGATTTTGTTTCTAGGAACTCACACGAGAACTTCCCAGTGGATCACCCATCTTGGGAATGCTCTTGCCCTAACTCGCTCAACTTCAGAGTCCCGATGGAATTCGAAGCCAGTGAGTCCCTAACAGGCCTCATGCTATGGAGAGAGGAGCATGTACATATAAGGCACATCACCCCCTATCCGTTGGTCGATGTGAGATATTGCAATCGACCCCCCTTAGGGCCCAACGTCCTTGTCGGCACACTCGCACCATATGGCAGAGTGGCTCTGATACCATTCTGTCACATCCCAGACTCTACTCTACCGTAGCATGATATTGTCCGGTTCAAGCCCCGGCCACACCTTCACAATTTTGTTTCTGGAAACTCACACAAGAACTTCCTAGTGGGTCACCCATCCTGAGAATGATCTCGCCCGAACTCACTTAACTTTGGAGTTCCGATGGAATTCAAAGCCAATGAGTCCTCAAAATGCCTCGTGCTATAAAGAGGGGAACATGTACATATAAAGCGCATCACCCCCTCTTTTTTGGTCGATGTGGGATGTTGCACCTCACGCCAAAAAATGCCTTCGAGAGCCAGGGATGACGCCTGAAGTGGTTATGCAGGTTGTCTGCTTCTGTAAGTAAGACGCCCAGCCGACGACCCTACGGTTACAAGCCTAAGGTAGCCTGTAAGCCGAGACTTACACCTGCTACGACCACGAGGACATGCCTGCTTACTTACAAGCGGCATTTCCGGCCAACGGTCTATGGTTTAAGTTTTGCTAGGACAAAGCCGAGTGTCACGACTATAACAACTACGTTGACTTCCTTTACTTCCAACGAAAGGCACGAGTTCGGTCGACAACTCTATAAGTTAAAAATCTCGCAACATGCCCCGGGAGGGCCAAAGCTCAAAAAGCCACAAAGTTGAGTGTCACGACTCTAATAGCTACGCGGACCTCCTCTGCTTCCTACGAGAGGCACGTGTCCGGCTGATGGCTCTATAAGTCAAAAATCTCACAACATGCCCTAGAAGGGCTAAAGCTTACGAAGCTACCTAAAGCTGAGATTCACAGCTATAGTAGCTACGCGAACTCGCCTACCTCCTATGAAGACAACGAGTTCGGTCGCCGGCTCTAAAAGTTGGAAATCCTGTATTTCTTCCTTTTGCACGTAAAGCTCTAGAAGCCCCAAAGCCATAACTGAACCCTAAAGTGACCACGTGAATCAACTACTCCATCGAAGTAGCCAACTCAACGGCCTGTCCTACAACAAAGTTTTGCTAGACGCCTCAAGCAGGCAAGGCTCTAGAAGCCCCAAAGTCGAAACCAAAACCTAAGTGACGATGTGGGATCAACTGCTTCGTTGAAGTAGCTCACCCAGCCACCTGTCTTACGGCAAAGTTTCACAAAGGACATGGCAAAATTCAAAGATAAAGCAAAAACAAGGAAAGTTGTTTATTAAATTTCTAGTGAACTGATAAACTAGCTCGAATGCCAACAAGGTTCAAGCAAAGCAGAACAAAAAGGAAAATAAGAAAATTCCTAAGTCTAAGCCAAAATACTACTCATTAGCAGCCTGCACAACTACGGGTTCCTCGACTGCCACGCCTTCAGCAGCCGCACCACTTCCAGCAGCTAAAGCTTCCATCAGCTCATCCTCAACCACCCCTACCTAGACTGCCTGACCTTTAGCTGCTCCACTAAAGGCAGCCTCAAACGAGAAATCTAGCAGATCAACTGAAGAAATGGAAAATTTCTCGGTCCTTCTTGGAAAACTCATAATCTGACGACCTGCCATGAAGATGGTCTACATAGCCAAGCTTGTAAAAATCGGCCTGACAATAAGCAAGCGCCACTTCGTGACCAACTTTCTCCTTTTTCAGCTGCACATTCTCCTCAACAAGCCCAATATGAGCACCCTGCAGCTCATCCAACATCGCAGACAATGCACCTCGCAGATCCACTTCCTTGGACTCAAGCTTACTAACAATCTCCTTAAGGTGAGACACTTCAGCATGCATGAAGATAAGCTCATCACCCTTGTCAAAATAAGCAAATCATAGCTCCAAATTGACACGCTCAAGGTCTTCGACCACCGGAGAAACATGATTGATTTCCTTCTCTACAACTTATAACATCGCCTGAGTCGTACTAAGCCTAGCATTCAAATAGGCGGCCTCCTCACAAGCGATCTCCAACTGTAAAGAAGTAGGGGCAGAGACATCAGACCTCTTTAAAACGTCAAGTTCAAATTCGAGTTTCTCGATCTTTTCAGCAGCCGAGCGAAGCTGAGCCACCAGCGCCATTTCAGCCTCCTTAGTACACTTAACAACATCCTAATCAACGCGTATAGAATCAGCTACCACAATCAAAGTCTTATACATTGTGGCAATCAAGAAGGACCTCCTCGAGTAGGCAAAATGTTTCGCAAATGAGTCTGAGCGGATGACAACTTTCCCAACATTGTCAATAAACTTGGCACATGCATCAACGTCCTCAAGCACGTCAGTCTTCAGCAGATCATAAACCTCAACAAACTCTCCAGCCTCAGACTTAGTGGATCTCTCACAAGTGTCTGCGCGAGCAGATTTCCCCTTTTCAGCAAACGAGTTAATCACAACGGAATGAGGAGTAGGCCCAGACGCCACCTTAACAGCAGAATTTACCTTCCCGCTCTTCATAGCGACAAGCCTTTTAGAAGCAGAACTAGACTTAGCTCCCGACTAATGCTTCGATACAAACCCAGACACCGAAGGCACCACCGAACTCTTCCACTGGGTAAGTCTCTCAACAATGGGTGCAGTCACCTTCGGAGTAGCAGGTTGCACAGGCTCAGGCTCAACGGTCATCTTTGCCCCCTTTGGGGGAAGTTAGATAAATGATAAGCTTCTTGGTAGGATATGAGCTCCCACAAACAACGGATGAAGTTCTTGGCTTCTTCTTGATCGAAGGCTCATAAGCAGGTGAGGAAGATTTTTTTTTCCACCCTCGTTGGCAGCAAGCTCTAGAGCAGCGATCGGGGGAGCCAACGTCTTGTCCTTTATCCGTTCTATCTCTTCCTTCGGAGGCAAGCCATTTTTCTCCCAACGAAAAGGGCTAAGCAGGTAGCGCTACTCACGGTACTCAGCAAGAATGCCCATGGCGACGTGCACTTTCTTCATATCTGTCGAAGTCCTTGGAGTTGAGCCAAACTCAGAATCTACACAAAGTAAGAAAGATGATCAATAAATTGAAGTCATTGAACAGCTCAACAAAAATTCAAGCAGGATAAGAATGAAGCAGTTCACTTACCACTGATAAAGGTAGTCGGGACACACAGCCCAGAAGAAGAGTCAAACTCCCACTCTCTACTCATCTCTAAGGTATCTCTCGCCCATTCATGGTCACCTCTGCTAGAAGCATCGAACAACCTATGGTGAGATCTCAGCTGCTCTACGCCTTCCTTGTGGCCGATCTCAAAGAAGTACCAAAACTCATTTATGGTCAAGCCGAGCTTAAAGAACTTGCTTAAGTTTAAGAATCACACCATCCCATAAACTGCATTTACGGAATACTGAGCAGACGCACATTTCATGGAGCAAATCACCTCTTGGAAAAGACGCGACATAGGAAAAGTGAATCCCAACACAAAGTAATATGGATGGAATTTGATAGCTCTCTTCCTAGCAGAGGCACCCTCTCCATATGGTTCATGGCCACTATCATCTTTCACCCGCTTGACGCATACCCCAAATGGAATTGCATGCTTGTACGCCTCAAGAAAATCCCGAAACAACTCGTCAGAGTTAATCTTGACATGCGCAGCCTTGAAGTAACCCACATTGCCAGAAGAACCACCTTAAAGATACAAAGGTGAAGGATATTCGTCATTTTTTCAGTCGAAAGAAGACGTCTCAAGATTTCTGCAAAAAGCACGAAGGAAAAACATTAAGAAGGTAGCTTGCAAATAAAAAAAATAAAAAAAAAGCAGGATATACACATATATATGCGCAAAGAGCAGGCCTTAAAGCTTTTTGGCCCTCTCTCTCTACTGCATGCAGGTCAACCCGACACGGGGGGAGGCCCACACTTCCTCTCCCCTTTTTCGCTCTCGCGCTAGGCGCCCCAGGAAGCAAGGCCGGGTCACGCGACCCAGGCCATTAAAGACCAAGAGCCGGCCCAAGCCGGACTCTCCCTCTCGCTTGCCACTCTGCTGCATGGGCTTCTACCCAGCAGCTCACAAGGTGCAGCCATGGAGACCTTGCCTAAGTTGGTCTCCCCACGCCAGCCAACACCCTTGTCGCACCACCTGCCTCCCATAGCCTCCCTGCCACGCCATTCATGCATCCTTGACACCCACCAAGCCAATTCCTCAAGCCCCAAGGCTCCCAAAAATTCAAGAAGAAGAAAAAATTCAAAATTTTCTTACCTTGGTGTGACACATAAAAGAAGAAGAACAACGAAAAACAACTCTTCGCAAGGGCAAGGAAAGAAGAATGCTAGGGGAGGGGGAAGAAAAAATATCCTCTGGCTTCTCTTTCTTGTTGGAATAATGATTGTTCTCCAAATTTATTTAATCTCCTACTTAAGGCAGAGTTAAATAGGTATTGGGGGCAATTATTTTGCTTTTCCTAGAAGAAGTCTATCTCCAAATCAAGGACGAAGATCAAGTTCAAATTGGGAACAACTCTACAAACCCAAGCAGCTTGGGATTTCTACACCTACTGCCCTTTCCATGCGTGCAGCACGGTAGGTGTAAGGGCATTTGTGGAGCCTAAAATAATCCCAAAAATTCTAAAGGCGACACGTGGACTTTTATTAAAGAATGACAAGATTGCCCTCAATAAATGGGCAGGCTTCTCAGATGTTCCCATGTGCAGCTCACATCCTTGGAGGACTCAGCAGTTGAACACAACTGCCCACAGCTTACCTGCCCTTGGCAAGGAATTAAAGATAATGATTAATTACCCAAATCCTATTTTTAATACATTCCTACTTGAAGAATAACTTCAATCAAGTAAGTAATCCTAATTTATTTAAATTAGGATAATTACACCATTATCTCAAGATATTATTTCCTATTTAATATCTTGGGAATATTTAGATTTTATCTCTCCAATAAACACTATATGGCCGGCCCTAGCCCTATAAATACCCCATCTTCTACCAAATTTTTAGAGCTTTTTGCAACCCTAAAAAACCTTAAACACTTTACTCTCTCAGAGAAACTAACTTAGGCATTGGAGATCCGTTGACCTAACCCCCCCCACCTCGTGGGCGTGTGAGGCTTAGGTCTTTGATCAAAGGTGTTGATTGTTTTGCAAGTGCATTTTCATCAAGACTGAAGACGGAAGAAATTTACATCGACATAGATAATATCGTTTGTTCAAATAACAAATAACAAATCAAAGACTTAATTAAAATTTTACAAACTCATCAAGATCAACATCAATTAAAAATCAAAACAAAAATTTCATCTATGAAACCCCTTTCAGGACTTCAGTGAACTTAAACAATTTCAACAATCCTCTTAGATTTCTCAATCAAAACCAACTTCGATTTCTCACAGAAAATCCTAACACCCATCTCATTGCGACTTCTTGGTTCCACTGTTCTAGACTATGATTTCAATCCCAATTCAAATTCGAAAGGACACTGAATGGTTTTTCTTCTTCTTCCTGTTGGGCATGAAGACTGAATGCAAAGTGAGTTTAAAGGAATAAAAAAAAAACAAAAATTTAACCTCACAAATGAGTTTCACGTGCTAACCATTAACGGATAATTGATAGAACTTTTAATTTTATAATAACGGATTTCACTATAAAAGTTTAAATTCTAATTTTTTTTATCACATAGGCTATCTACCGACCACCCTATTCCCATAGACTATTAATCTAATTAGGCTTCTTTTTTCAAATTGCAAAAGGATATGGATGACTAGAGAATATTGCAGCTTTTTGTATTCATCTGTACACTTTTAGGGTTTCGTAAAATTGATATATAAACACATTGTTGTTCTATTTATTCAGTATGATTTCTTTGAATATCCTCTCAAAACAGCATCTTCAATCTTTCAAAAAGAAATATATCTTCAATGCTAAGTAGCATTGAGTGAATGTTATTTAAAAATAAATAAAAGGAACTTAATCTTAAGTTTATGGTAAACAAATTTTAAGTCACTACAAACATCCTAGATTGCGGACAGATAAGAAGAACCATTCTTGGAACTTTAACATACTATTTTTTTTGGTCGAGTATGTTATCCCTCCCTGTAATTGATAGAACCAGTACTGCAGCTAAGAAACCACGTTCAATGGTTCAGGATGGAATTTTAAAATCCAGACTCCATAGGTACTGCTATGCACTTGTGTCCCTCTCCATAATACAATTTCACAAATACAAACGTAACAGAAAAGCAGTGCAAAACTTAGCACAAAGCAACATATCAACGCCTAACTAAGTAGAAAAATAACGCTTACCAAGACAAAATTTTACATCACTTTCTGATGGACTTGTAAAATTAAGACTCATTTTCACAAATAAACTCTGCTATATGTAAGACATCAAAAGTTGATAGTATGAAAATACATATTTTAAGATAGTTGTATGAGAAGCAGCGTAACTTACTATAAGCTCATGCAAGATTTTTTCTCCCATTAATGTAATATTCATTCTCAAAAATATTTTGTTACCCAACCAGAAAAAGTATTAAATGCAGTCTTCAGTACATGCTACACTTCAGCCAAAATACCTATGTCAGATTTATTTTCTAATTTTATTTACCAAAAAATGAAAACCTATGTCAGTATCGTTTCAAATGTTAACTTAAAATAAAACATTAATTATTCAATTTATGAACCAATCTTCAATCCTCGCCTATAACAAGACTACAAAATAATAAGATATAGGGTCAATAACATAACACAGTCCAAGAAACAACTACTGGCATCACTTGTTACAAGAATGTGATCCTCTAACAATACTCTTATAAAAATACACTTGTATTTTAAGTTGCATATTCAATTAAATAGTTTAATTAAAAAGGAATCAGATGCATTTTCTGACTACTTACACATGCATAATGTAACCCTTGTCATGGAGAATTATATATTCCTATATATTAATTTAATTATTATATGACAAGCTGTTAATTGATAAATTGAAGGCCACATAGTGTGTTCAGTTTGCTAAAGAATCTGGTTAGAAAACGTGGTCCTTCTAACATTACTCTTAACGGCTTGATCAACTGTGGTTTAACTAACTTCTCGTACCCTTCACGATAACCAAGCAACAAGGATGAACACCAACCGCAGGTCGCGCCATGGGAAAAGCTGTTGACCATGGCACTTCCTAATTAATCCATTTTCTACGTCTTTCAATCCCGATCTGTTGCCTTGATGTCGTCTAATATATAAACCCCTCACGCACACACACCCCTCATTTCCACCGAGCTACTCTCTCCTGTCTCTCTACTCCAGCTGGTCGGCGTGGTCTTGTAACGTAGGTTCAAGAATTAATCAGGTATAACTAAGCAAGCTTGAGAAGAAGAAAGAAAGGGTAGGAATCATGGCAGGGGGATTCGGGGGCCCGACAGGCGGCGAAGATTTTGAAGGAAAGATCACGGCTATTGTGGTCATTTCATGCATATTGGCCGCTAGCGGAGGCCTCATGTTTGGTTATGATATTGGCATTTCAGGTACTTGTATAAAACCTTCTATATGTTATATATGCACAACATTTTGCTTTGTTTCATGAATCAAATTAAATCTGTTGTACATTTTAATTTGAATTTTGATGTACCGTCTGATGCAGGTGGTGTTACATCCATGCCCGACTTCCTAAAGGAATTCTTCCCGGTTGTATATAGGAAGCAACAAATTCCAGGACTTGAGAGCAATTACTGTAAATATGACAATCAAGGCCTGCAATTGTTCACATCTTCATTATACCTCGCTGCATTGACAGCAACCTTCTTTGCATCATACACAACCAGAGTTCTAGGCAGAAGGATGACCATGTTGATCGCCGGGGTTTTCTTCATAGTCGGAACTATTTTTAATGCTGCAGCTAAGAACCTTGCCATGCTCATTATTGGGAGGCTCTTACTTGGTTGTGGAGTTGGTTTTGCTAACCAGGTAAATACTAATTAATGATTGGTTATTCATGAATACATAATTTGATCATGTAGCGATTGTTTTTTTTTTTAATTGATAACAGGCCGTACCACTTTTCCTTTCGGAGATTGCACCCACAAGAATTCGTGGAGCACTTAACTTGCTCTTCCAGCTCATGGTCACCATTGGCATTCTTGTAGCACAACTTATCAATTATGGAACTGCGAAGTAAGGCAGCGTTATTCTCCCTAAGAAACTTTTGTTTGTAATTCTGTTGCCATTACATGGTATTATTAGTCCATGAAGGTGGAAAACAAGTTTATACCTATATTCTATAGTATTAATTAACCTTCACGCGATATAACAGTGGTGAACTACCAGTATTATGGTCACACCGAAAAACTAATATGAATTAGATGTGTATGTTGGGGGGGCTACAATTTTTGTATTTCGGTTTCTCTCCAAGTTCCCAACTACAATGTTTTGTGCTACCACATGCAGGATTAAAGGGGGATATGGATGGAGGATATCACTCGGTTTGGCTGGCATTCCATCACTCTTGCTAACACTGGGGGCTGTCATTGTAACAGACACTCCAAACAGTTTGATCCAACGAGGTAAGTTGGAGCAAGGAAAAAAAGTTCTAAAGAGGATCCGGGGTATTGAGAATGTCGATCCGGAATTCCTTGAGATTCTCGAGGCAAGTCGCGCTGCTATAGAAGTGAAGCATCCCTTCAGAAATCTCCTTAAGCGTAAAAACAGACCTCAACTGATCATTACAATTTTCTTGCAGGTCATTAAGCATTTCATTGCATTGGTTAATTTTATATCGTACTAAGTACTTTAATTGAATATTATATTGTCATCCTGGGAAAATTGAATTTCTATTAGAATAGAATTTGGCTGGTGAAAATTCACTAGCTAGCAGCTCCCACTGCTGACCAATCACAGATGAACATGTGTCCAAGTAATTGATTTTTTAATCATAGATTGGACATATGTCCATCTATGATTTGCTAGCAGCAGGAGCTGCTATTGATTTTTTCAGCAGCTAAGTTCTTTCCTTTCTATTAAACTCTGGTTTTAAAGTAGATTTTGACCTTGGTCCATCGGTTTGGTATATTATGGAATAGGATCCTCACTAGATCCTTTTTATGGGGATCCCAGGGATCATGTGATCATGTATGTTCATCGTATATCGTACGGTCATTTTTTGTTAGATACTATTTATATTTAATTATAAATTTAAAATTTAAAATGATTTCTGACCGCATGATGTACAATGAACGGACATGATCACAGGATCCCTAGGAAAAAGATCCGGCGAGGATCATTTTCCATATATTATTAGAATTATACACGTAGACATTGTTGAGAGTTGCCCCACGAGATTTTATTTACTAGGAACATGACCCAGCATATCAAGTGTAAAAATACAATTAGTTGAAAACTTGAAAAAAAAATTGTTAACTAATTATATTATGACACTTAGTGTACCTGACTGTATACCCAGTACATTGAAAAAATTTCGTTTGTCCCACGAGATTGTAGAGTGTGCCTGAAACATGAGTGGTACACCACATGTCATTATACAAGTGGAGGGACATTTGTAAATAAACTTCACTCTACTTATATAAATAACATGTAGTATATCATCTCGTGTTCTAAGCACAATAATAAATTTGCCCCTACAAAATGAAAAAGAAAGCTTTACTTTGAAAGTTTAAGTCATTTTAAATTGGTTGTTCACATTTTGAAAGATGTGATGTTCATATGTGTAAGTAGATATGTTGTACCTATATTTACCAAAAAAAAAAAACTAATGAAAAAAGGTTTGAAAACTTTAAGTTTTAACGATAAGAACAAAATAAATGGTAAAATGAATAGTACCAGGATTGACTTTTAGTGTAAAAATATGATTTTTCGTTAAAATGAACAGTACCAGAAATTTTTTGTTAAAGTTCCCAAAAAAAAACAGGACAACATGACATATATCCCTAGTTTTAATGGCTAATCAACTCGTCAGAAGAAAATTTTCTCAAATTTTGGTAGTCTGAATCCTATATGTGGTAATGTTTTCTGCAGTTCTTCCAGCAATTCACAGGCATTAACTCAATCAATTTTTACGCTCCAGTTTTGTTCCAGACCTTGGGATTTAAGAATGATGCTTCCCTTTACTCATCAGTTATAACAGGCGTAATCATGGTCCTCGGAGCCATTATTTCAATTTACTTTGTCGACAAAGCTGGTCGCCGCGTGCTCTTGATTGAAGGTGGCATCCAAATGTTCCTCTCTCATGTGGTCGTTGCAATCATACTTGGGATGAAACTTAAGGATCAATCCAACGACCTCGACCACGGGTTGGGAATTCTTGTGGTTATTGTAGTCTGTTCTTTTGTGGGTTCCTTTGGATGGTCTTGGGGGCCTCTTTGTTGGTTGGTTGCCAGTGAGATATTCCCTCTAGAGGCTCGCTCCGCCGGGCAGAGTGTGACTGTGTCTGTAAACATGTTGTTCACATTTGTTATAGCACAGGCCTTCCTCTCAATGCTTTGTCACATGAAGTTTGCTATTTTCTTATTCTTCGCAGCGTGGGTCTTCCTCATGACAGTCTTCGTCTTCTTTTTACTTCCGGAGACTAAAGGTGTCCCTATCGAAGAAATGGTAGACGTAGTGTGGAGGGAGCATTGGTATTGGAAGAGATATATGGATGACTGCGAAGATGATCCTAAGGAGAAGGGACATGCTTGAAGCATTGCCCTCATTCAAGCAGCCTCCGAATGGCGGTTTTCCAATCAATTTTTTTGTTGCTTAATTTCCTCAATTGTAGGTCACATGCCAATTGTGCATGCATACATTTCAATGTTTTTACAGTTTAAACAGTAACTTTTTTTTTATCAGTTTAATTTCCAGTATCCCTTCAAATAATTTCATTCTCTATTGTGCTTAATCTGCTTCTGTACTATTAAGTCTGCACTACAAGAATAACCATAATAAGCAACAACCTTGGTAGAAAAGAGTAATGCTAGGGAGATCATATTTTAGTGCACTATATTATACATTTTAATAGAGGCAAGGCTCGCTAATAAAATAAAGTCTCACCTGTATTAGTGAAATGGTATAATGTGGCAGAAGAAAATGTGATCTCCCTAGTATTTTTTTGGTAGAAAAAATATTAAAAAGGTTGGCACATGCATGTCCTGTAATTGATTGAACAACTCACACCCTATTTGCTAATCTCTCTTGTATGGTTGTACCCGAGCCAGTCCTGTAGAATATAAGGATGCGTGACAGTTTTAGTCAGTTGTTTTTTTCTTAGCTTTAGTTTTTTGGCACAAAAGGGAAATTCAAAACTCGAAACACCATCTAACTACATAGAGGGAGCATTTTAAATTCTAGTTCTAAACCTAGCTAGAGGTTTTCTTGGTGATTAGAAACACTTTTGTGATGAAAAGGGAAGGTAGTTTGAACTTCAAGATTTGATCTTTGGACGTTAGGATTAATATATAAGGAAAATAAATAAAAAAGGCTTGAAAAGTTTTAGTTTTAATAAAAAAAACCATGTTATAAGTTTTGTTTAATGATTAGTACAAGACCCATATTAAAGTAGTCCAACTAAAAATAGTCCAACTATAATAAATTATGATTTATCGATTTTACCCCTAACTGTTTTAGGTTGAGTTCCAGATTTTCGTCGTTAATGGAGTTCATCATTGTTTTGCAGACTTTCTTCTTTTTCTTTGAAACAAAAATGTAGTGTATTATTCAGTGTATTCGAGGTACTGTTTTTCAATTTTTCATCATCAGTGGAGTTCATCGTTTGTTTCTCCAGAAAATAAATTTGAGATCTACATGTTATTCAATAATAACGACATGTCATTGTTTTTTTACTGTAAAAATAAACTGTTTCTGGATTTTAAGTAACACTGTTTCTGGAATCTAAGTCACTGTTTCTGGAAGGGAACTTTAACGAAAAGCACCCGGTACTGTTCACTTTAACGAAAAACCACATTTTTACACTAAAAAGTCAATCCTGGTACTATTCACTTTACCCTTTATTTTGTCCTTATCATTAAAACTCAAAGTTTTCAAGCCCTTTTCATTAGTTTTCCTTTTCTGGAATCCAAGTCACTGTTTCTGGAATCTAAGTTACTGTTTCTAGAATCCAAGTCACTGTTTCTGGATCCAAGTAAAATAGACACACTATTTCTTAAATGTAAGCTAGAAAATAAATAGTAATATTCACTGTATTTGGATTCAAAGCAAAATAAGCACAATGTTTCTTAAATATAATCAATTGATGCATGAAAGAAAAGAAACAGTCAAAGGTTAAAACATAGACTGTTTCTGGAACTAAGTCACTATTTCTGGAATCTAAGTCACTATTTCTGGAATTTAAGTCATTGTTTCTGGAATTTAAGTAATTGTTTCTGGATTTTGGTTCTTTTCTTTTCAGATACAGTGTTTGTTTATGCACAGACAAAACAAACACTGTATCTGATTTTTTTTTCCAAAAACAGTGTTATATTTTGGGTTATCTAGAAACAGTTTTATGTTTTTGTTCTTCTTTTTTTCCAGACACTTTTTCGCTGATTTCTACCATTAAACTTCTTTGAACTTGTTTCAGCGACTTTGGTCTGATGAATGCTTCCTTTTTCAACTTTGATTTGAACTTTGATTTGGTTGTTTTTGAAATTGGGGGAATTCAATTTGATAGGAAGACAGGGAGTTATCATGGCTGTTTCGTGCTGGGTTGAGGTTGATGAAGAGTCAAGACAATATCAAATCATTTAGGGGTATTTACGGAAGTGTAGATTTGTAGTGGGTTGGGCTTGTAAGTTTGACTCGTCGACAATAGTTTTAGATGGTTTTTTATTAAATTTTGAGTCATTTTGGTTAAATAACATTTTGGGATGGTTTTTTGTTAAATATTTGTTGGCCCAAACCCTTTTCATTAAAGCTCCCTAATCAGATAAATCACGTGATTTTATATCATACTACATATATGCTATCAAAATTTTACATTTATGACTGTCTTTTACTTTTTATGATGAACTGTCAATTTAGTCCCTAAATTACCACTTGAGTGAAAATTAGGTCCCTAAACTATTTTTTCAGAAAAATCAGTCATTGAATTATACAAATTTGCCAATTACATCCCTAATATTAGATTCAAATCTACTATATTCATTTTTCGTCAATTTAAGTCACATTACTTGCATGTGATACACATTGAAAGGTTGATAATTTCCATAAAAAAATAGTGTGGGGTGTCAACTTTGGAGGGTAAATTAGACGTTAGATTCGCAATCTATATGAAATCATAAGGGCTTATAGGTGAGAAAATGACGATATTACACTCTAAAGTGTGTCAAATAACTTAAGTTGACGAAAATTGGATAAAATAGCTTTGAATATAAAAGTAGAGATGAATTTGTCCAAAAAAATAATAACAGTATGGATGAAATTAGCAAATTTTAATCAATTTAGGGACTTATTTTACCCAAAAAATAGTTTAGGAACCTAATTTTCAATGAGATGATAGTTCAGGAACTAAATTGACACTTCACCCTACTTTTTATGTTATGTCCAACTTTTTTTTTTTTTGTTACAAGCAATTCCTTCACTCAACTCTCAATTGTTAAGACCAATTAAGAAGAGCACAAGAAATAAAGAACCAAAGCAGAATCAATTTCGAACCAAATAAAAGTTCAATAACGAACTGAAGCTGATTCAATAGCTTGAATTACTGCTATTACCTATGCCACAACAGAGCTAGGAATTTCCAAGTTAAAATAAAAAGCTCCAAGGAATCGGTCTTTGAAATTCCGAAACACACTACCATAGCCAGCACGACCGGAACCACTCTTCCAAGCAACATTAGGGGTGGGCACAGTTTGGCTCGGTGCAGTTTAGAGTGAGACCGAAACTGAAATTTTTTGCAGTTTGGTTTGATGTAGTTTTGAAGCCAAAACCGAAATGAAACCAAACCATTTAGTTAGGTTTGGTTCAATGCGGTGCAGTTTCAACAGTTTCAGTTTGGTTTCAAACCATTCATTACATACAAAATTAAAAAGTAAGAAGAACACCTAAACTAAAGGGAAAAAGGGTTCCACCTGACTATTGAATTGATAAACGAAAAATGCAAAAGAAAAGTACTTTTGAAAAGGGATTGAAAGAATACAATCCAAAGGGGAATTCCAACAATACATTTTATAAAGCTCAAATAAGACCTCTCAAAAAATTAATTAAACAAACATTTGGCATGCAGAGAGAGCTCGTGTTGGGAAGCTGGTAGAACTAAAAGAAGAACTTGGAAGCCTCAGAGTCCGGAATCTTGTAAAATCTCATATAGCTCCAGGCAGATCAATATAGGAGGTAATTAACATAGTTTAAGCATATGCCTTGGCACCATCTTCAAAGTCATCCATGAATCCCTTCCAGAACCAATGTTGTTTCCAGACTCTTTCAGACATCTCTTCGATCGGGACCCCCTTGGTCTCAGGAATTAAGAACACGACAAAGATTGTCATGACAAGGACCCAAGCACAGAAGAACAAGAAAATGCCAAACTTCATATGGCAAAGCATTGAGAGGAAGGCTTGTGCTATAATAAAGGTGAAGAGCATGTTGATGCACACAGTCACACTCTGGCCGGCTGAGCGAGCCTCCAGCGGGAATGTCTCACTAGGGATCAACCACCCAAGAGGTCCCCAAGACCAGGCAAAGGAAGACACAAAGCTACAAACCATAACCACTACAAGGATTGCCAAGCCTGGAGTAAGGTTGTTAGAGTGTTCCTGGACTCTGAGTCCCATAACTATTGCAACCACCAATTGAGAAAGGAACATCTGGACACCGGCTTCTAATAAGAGAATGCGGCGACCAGCTTTGTCAACAAAGTAGATTGATACAACGGTTGATAGCACGTTGACAGCTCCTGTTATGACCGCTGAGTAGAGGGAAGCATCACTTTTAAAACCCAAGGTCTGGAATAAAACCGGGGCGTAGAACATGACTGCATTGATGCCAGTGAATTGTTGGAACACCTGCATCATAACTGCAATGACCAGTTGTGGCCTGTTCCTACGCTTAAGGAGATTTTGGAAGGGATTCTTCACTTCTTTAGCCACCCGACTTGCCTCAACAATCTCTAAGAATTCTGGATCCACATTGTCAACACCACGAATCCTT
This sequence comes from Malus domestica, assembly GCF_042453785.1. Lineage (NCBI taxonomy): Eukaryota > Viridiplantae > Streptophyta > Magnoliopsida > Rosales > Rosaceae > Malus > Malus domestica. The sequence goes on along the minus strand of NC_091676.1, from coordinate 15,587,901 downwards.
TTAAGAACTGCTTTTCCTTCCTCCAACTTACCTCGTTCAATCAAACTGTTAGGAGTATCTACCACAATGAGAGACCCCAAGGTTAGCAAACCTGCTGGAATCCCAGCCAAACCCAATGACACTCTCCATCCATATCCTCCTGTAATTCTGTGCATGTATGGTAACCCAAAATAATAATTATATTCAAGTGATTGGAAAATATTACTACACTAAAATTTGTTGGTTCAGGTATTGTCTTTTGAATTAGCTAGGCAAGATTGGGCTGGCTTACTTGTTAGTTCCATAATTGATAAGGTTTGCAAAAAGAATGCCAATGGTGATATTGAGTTGGAAGAGGATGTTAAGTGCCCCTCGAATTCTTGCCGGCGCAATTTCCGAAAGGAAAAGCGGAACTGCCTGTAAATATATTACATTGATCAATAATTATAGTGTTCAAGACATGTAATAGGAAAGGGTAGATATACATCATAATCAACACTAGACAAAGTAGGCAGGTTATAAACAAAAAAATTTAAAAAAATTTAAAAATAAAAAAATAAAAAAAAGATGAGATTAAGATTTTATGTTTTGCACCTGGTTAGCAAAACCAACTCCACAACCAAGCAAGATCCTCCCAATGATAAGCATGAGAAGGTTAATAGCTGCAGCATTAAAAACTGTTCCGGCTATGAAAAATATCCCGGCAATCAACATAGTTAGCTTTCGACCTAGCGATCTGGTAGTGTACGACGCAAAAAAGGTTGATATTAAAGCAGCCAGGTACAATGAAGATGTGAACAACTGCAAGCCTTGATTATCATATTTGCAGTAGTTGCTCTCTAGTCCAGATTCTTGAGTCTTCCTATACACAACCGGGAAGAATTTCTTTTGGAAATGGGGCATGGATGTAACACCCCCTGCATTATATGACCATATATATCGAATTCAACAAAATTAATTATCAATAAACTCTAATCATTTTTTAAGAATACACGTTAATAGTTAATTGTGCAAGTATGCATTAGATGGAACTCTTGAGTCACGTATGTGTACCTGAAATGCCAACATCATAACCGAACATGAGGCCTCCGCTAGCAGCCATTATGCACGAAATGATCACAAGGGGCGTGATCTTCGCTTCGAAGTCTTCGCCTCCTGATGAGGCTCCAAATCCACCGCCGGCCATGGCTTCGGCTTCACAATTAATTACTTAAAACTTATTTGCTGAACCTTAATTATCAGTATCCGATTTGATTGAAGTGAAGACTTTTAATTACTCAACGACCTCATGGAAAAGGTTTTCAATAGCTCGGTAAAATATATGAAAAGTTTGTCCTAGAGAAAGGTTTATATACTAGATGACCTCAAGGCAACAAGAAGTGAACTACGGAGAAAACGGATGATTTAGTCAGTGCCAGGGCATTATACATGGTTGATATTGGTCTTGAATACTTGGTTATAACGCACAGCAAGTTTGTTGCATTGAAAGTTGATCGAGTCTTTCCGGTGTATTGTTAGAAGGGCCATATTTCCTAGCAATATGATGATCCGAGGGTTAAAGCCGTCAACTGTTACAGCATGCCTATAATGCCGGGAAAAGGGATATATATGTCCGGAAATAGATATGTCCGAAGACTACTTTTATTACATTAAAATTATTAAGCACACGCAGTAATTAATCTCTTCGGGAGTACATTAAGTTGTTAAGTTGTTACCACACTTTCTATAATAAGGTTAATGTAGTTAAACTTGCATGAATTAAACAAAGGTGACAATCAAGTACACAATCAAAACTATGAGTTTTAAGTGAAAAGCAACACAAACAATATCCGGTGTGAGATAAAAGAATATATACAAGCTTGTCATAGTATCTTATCTTTCCAAACTTTTCATGTATATATGCCACAAACATTTCGTTTTATAGCTTGTCTTACATGTTCTTACCTTTTAGGTTCATAGAGGGGTTTGGGCCTATGTCCACCCAATCTTTTTCTTGTATTTTCTTTTTTAAGAGAGGTAAGATCTATGTCCCCTCTTTTTCTTGTATTTTCTTTTCCAAAAGGAGTAAGGTGTCTGTCCCCTCATCTTTTCTTGTATTTTATTTTTCTTGCTCTATGAGGGGTAAGGTTTATGTCCCCCCTTGACTAGGTGTAACTTCTTTTTTCATATCAATAAATTTCTCTCGTACTGTCAAAGTTTTCTAAAACAAAAACAAAACAAAAAAATGCTGCAAGCTTGCATCCTCTATTCTCCCCTCACAATCTTGTCTCATGGCTATTCACCACGGATGTTCATTAGTTCGCTAATACCAACCCATTAATAAATTTCTGGGGGTCAATAACTGCCATAATTCTTTCTTAATTCAAATGATAATCTACCACTAAATCAATTTAAACTGCAGCGAGAGGAAGATGCGAATTTGGATACAGAGTGAAGAGCACATTGCTCTATCGAACTTGGCTAATGCCATGTCTTCTTTAACTTGTCCTGAATAAAAGAAACTTAACTAGAGGTGGGACCCAAGTTCATGCATTAGCCGCGGGTTACCAACATTTTCAAGTTTGATAGGGACTCGGAAGTGTTGGTTGATTTTCAGATGTTTGCTTGGTTTCTAGTTGGTGTAGAAAGCTTGTGTTCAATTGTTATTTTTTATAGGAGTAATTAGGTTTTCATCCTTATTTTTACTACTCTATTGATTAAAACCTTATTACTTTTCAATTTTTGATCAAGGTCCTTTGTATTAATAATATCATTAATTATTTCAATAATAAAATATTAATTATTTCTAAATATATTCATTTAATATTAAAAATGTTACAATTAGTATATTTATATTTATGGCTAAATTTTTTATCATATATTTTTATTTTTAGTTTGTACCCATTTTTAATTTGCAACCCTTTTTTAATTTGTACCAATTTTCCTTTCAATTTTAATTTGTACCCATATATTAATTTCTTTTTGTGCCCATATTTTTTAAAGTTTTATTTGTATTGTACCCATATTTTTTTATTTATTTGTACCCATTTTTATTTTTGCTAAATGTACCCATTTTGAAGAATGTACCCATGTTTTGATACAATAATTTTTTGGTTATTTTTTATGAATGTACCCATGTTTACACACACACACACACAATAGTATATTTATATTTTAATATTTTTAATCCCACAAATTATGGTTTTTTATTTAAAATCTCATTACTATAAACAACTATAAATTTTAATTTTTAATTTAAAAAATATAGTAACGTACATAGAAATAAATTATCAATTAATTTTAGGGACTTGGATCAAAAATTGAAAAACAACAAGGTTTCAGTCAAAGATTGTGCATAAATAGGGACCGCATCTAAAGTCTCCCTTTTTTATATCACATTATCATTACTGCTGTTTGTGTCAATCTTTTTAGAATTTTTTTTTTTTTTTTTTCAGTTGAGTTTTCTTCTGATGGGTTAGGATTTCATTAAAGTCTTAGCTCACGATGTACTATTTTGAATCTGCTTTAAATCTTCTGTCGTTTGAAAAAAAAAAATAAAAGAAAACTTAATACCCTGATGTCCACATTTGTGAGATATATGTATCATTGAGTATAACGACATCACCAACTGAATTTCAACTAATTTCTCCAAGATAATTATAACTAATAAAGTTGTTTGTTGTATAATGCTGACACTTTTATAGGAAAAAATTGAAAAGACGATGGTAACTTGAAGCGGATGGTGCAGTGACATGGAAGAATATTGTTGCTTTTGAATAACAAAGTCATAATTCCAGGCTAGCTGTAATTGATTAGGAACACGAGCGGCAGTTGTAACACCACAAAAAAACTGCCTAATATTAGTTCTACCGTTCTACCTGAAGACTCCTATTACGTCTATCCACTTTTTTGTTCAACTTGCACCGCTTTTAATTAGCTTTGTGAAAGTAAGAAAGTCATGCATATATATTTCCCAAACTTTGGGCTGCCGACATGCATCCGTACAAAGCCTTCTTAACTTTGATGATTGTCTCGTGAATAATGTCATGTATTTGTTTGTTTTTATCCTTATCCTTATCCAAAACCAAAACAAAAGTCTTTGACTCCAAATCCGAAACCCAAATGCTTGAGATTTGCATGGTTTTGGGCATCCAATTAATAGAGACGGTCCACTTTGGCGTCTCCCAAGTACACATCAGCCTTTACGCGTTTTTGCAGAGGTCATCGTTCCACGTCATTTTTTGGCCTTCTTTTGAAACTTTGATGGACGTTTTTTGTTTAGAGAACAAAATGAAATTACCAAAACTAACTTATCATGCCTTAAAGAGCGCTAATGAAACAAAAAAAAAAGAAACCCTAATCCATTAACTTATCATGTATTAATTGATTCTTGGTTGTGGAATCCTAACCTTGTTAGAGTCAGTTGAATTTTCTTTCTAAACTATTGTGTTTAATATATTTTCTCTAAAATGTAATGTTATCAAGAACAAACATTATCCGTATGAAAAATCTGAAGGAAAAAAAATTAGTGCCAAGGCGGGTCGCAAAGGTTTAGTCAAAGAAAAGCCTTTGACTTCTATATTAGCTAATTAAGCCTTGAGTATCTATTTTTTGACTTTAACCAAATTTGTAAACCTAGAGAAAGTAGTAGCTATCTTCCCTTTCTAAAGGAAGAAATCTAATGACAGGCGTTAACTTGTGAGTGGTTAGCTCATAAGTGATTTGGATTGGTCAAGCTCAATAGGTTGGTTGGTGAGTTTGTTATAGAGCAAGTGTTGGAATGAGAGTTTTCAAGCATGAGATGGCTAAATAATTAACAAACAAAACAAACAAAAACAGGTGACTATGACCAGAGTCACCTGGAGGTTAAATGTTGTTCTTCAATTGTCTTGTTTTTCTTTCTTGGTTAGAGACCTTCTTCCGTTGTAGCTCTGTTTTTCTCAAACTACGTACCATCACATGTTTTAGATGATACATGTGAATGTCATCACACGAGCATCGGAAAAAACAGCTGCACATCGGCTAATTGAGTTTGATTTATCAGTAGGATATGATTATCTAATTTTCCATGGAGAGAGGGGATAGAAAAATATTCTAAACACGCCAATAATCATTGGGGATATATATATTTCGAATTTCTTTTTGTAGTTTAATTTTTTTAAAGAAATTGAGGAAGTGGATAATACAAGTCTTCTATTGGGCATTGAAGAAAAAAAAAGTCTATTTTTCAAGTTGTACTTCATAGATCATCATTGCAAAATATTAGTCAAATTAAAAATATTTGAGGCATCTAATTGAGTTCAAAATTTTGACGAACACTTTGTGCTAAGACAAACATTGAAATTTTTGTGTTAATTAAATAGACAAATAGTTTCGGATTGAATTGAATTTTTACAAAGATGATCCATGAATCTAAACTTACAAAATAAATCATTCGGATCGTTAAAATTCAATGCGGAACGGATCCCATAACTAATTCTCATTTTTTAACGGGAATCTCTTCTTGAGGGGCCTAATATATATTAGTTGTGAATGGTTGCACATGTTAGTCCTGGATGCATCTATGTTGCGTCATCGCAAGATCAGAATGATTTCGTTTCTTCTACTCGGGTTGCTGAAATTTATTAATAGAAAAAACTATATGACATTTAAAGATGACTAGATACCAAATAAAATTATTATTTAGAGATGTCATTTTGGGGTCCTATGTACACTAAAGCTTTCAGTGGGAATACTTTATGGATTAATGAGCAAATAGTTGTATATTGGATGATTATTTTTCTGCTACAACCAATAGTGGATTGAATTGTTAATTGTAAAAGAAGAAAAGATTGGTGAGAATCAAACTCGATTAAAATTCATAAGCATAATTGCTTATTAGTTTGTTTAAGTGCGCTATTGTTGCTTAAGTTCAATCTTTCTTCTTATTAGATATTATGAATTTATTAACTTAAAAGCGGACAAGAAATTATGAATACCTTCAACAAGAAGCCAAATAATCTCCTTCATTGTTGATTGCCATGCAATTTGGAATGGCTTAAGTAGGACGCTCATTACTTAATAATTTACGTACTTAGCATACCATTTTTTTTAACCAATGATAGACAAAACCTCGAGTAGATGGACAAATACTTTTAACCAACTAAGTTATAAGTCACTTGCACGTGCTTAGCATACTTCATTGTTTAAATGCTTAATTTGGTTAAGGTAATACTTAGAAGATAGATAAAGCTTTTGGTTCTCACAAAAATTTATCTTAGATAGAGTTCCTACAAATAAAAAAGAAAGATGATTAACATTAATGTATGAGCAGTTTAGTGTTAGAACTAGTAATTTGTGTCAAGTGCTCTCGGGTTCTACTTCTTATGGAGCACTGAGTAATCAATAATCCAATCCTATTAGATGATAATAGCCTCCTTTCCGTCTATTGCATGATTGCCCACCGATCTTGGCAGTCGAAAAATAACCATCTTCGGATGTGAAGGTGAGAGTTGAAACAAAAAGAACTGACACATTGAAAATGATGACTGCATCACATTTGGGTATTATGAAAATTTTACAGTGCCAAGGCCTAATTTAGTTTTTGCCCTACAGCTCCTAGTAAGCCAGATCCGGCCCTGTTTAGATTATATACATGTACTCAACATGTTCAATTGATTTGCAATTTGAGTACGAGGAATAAGACCGTGTTATTAACACGTATGTAGTGCAACTTAAGTTTGTGACAGAATAAAGTTCATCAATTTGTCGGACCACAAGTTGTCCGGTATGCGTATCTTATCTTATGTCCTCTAGGTAAAGGTTCATGTGTCACTTCCAACTTGGGTTCTAACTTGAATAGCACAATGATACAAGTTTTATGTTCCCTTATTTTTTGAACGCATGTGGTATTGACAACATATTGATGTGGACCAACTATTCCTTGAAAGATTATGATGGATTACGATGGCATGTCGACCTCTTGATTTTAGATTTTATGGTAATGCTCCTTCATGTATAACCTAAATTAATGACAATTTTTTAATTAATTAACTAACTTTATGATAGTTGACCGAAAGAATCATTTAAAATAGAAAAGAAGTAAAATTAGAACTTGCTTGCAGAACCAACTTCTTTTCACACTTCAATTCAATCCCTTTATTTATCAAGAAATACAAATTTGAAAAGTATATCTAGATAAGAAAATTTTTGCCAACCAAAAATAAAAAAGATTCTATGTTGATGCATACTAGCATTATATTATTTTTTTGTTTGGGCAAAATAAATTCGAGTGGATAATTCAATGGTAGAATATAATTAATACCTTTGTTGTTTAAGGCAAAATAAATGCAACTTGAAAGTTAAAGATTGTAATATCATCATTTGCTCGTCAAATTATCAAACTAACAATAATCTTTTTACATGACATTGGGTGGTCCATTTTTGTTGCTTACACACGTAGAAGCAAATTGATGCCACTATATGGTGCTCCCTCCCTCCGTCCCCGTATTTTGAAGGTTGAAATGAATCTTCTTAAAAGTTCTTATATTTTGCCCATACACCATCTCTTAATCTACACATTATCGATATAATATTTGTGTAAGCATAAAAATGGATCAGCTAAGTACAACTAAAAAAATAAAAATTAATTGGACGGTTAGACTCATTAAGAGGTTAATGATGTAAGAATTTAAAACGTTAAACGGGTGGTTATGTCAATTTTTATTTGTTCTCTCATTTTTAAAAAGCATAATTGAAATTTTCACCTGCCCTAAAGCAAAGAAATACGTGCAACCCATAGACCTAAAAAAGCATAATTATGCATGTGACATCTTCACTATACATTCAATTATTGTGCAAAATTAATTTCCTATTTGATCGCCAGTCCTAAACTGGATTGAATTAATTAGCTCACCAAACCCCATTAACATTTAAATTAGAGTTGCAAAGTAATTAATTCCCACTCCTAATCCAGGAAAGATTTTTCGGTGTGACTGTCACACAAAGTGGTACATCACATGTCCTTATATAAATGGTGAGTTATATTTGTTAAAAGGTTAATAACTTAAAATTAAAATTTTTTACCACTTACATAAAAATACGTGATGTATCATTTATGTTCGCGTTACAACTAAAAATTTATCCTAATCCAAGAGGCTTGACTACTTATTACAAAATATTGTCTGTGTTGACCACAGACTTTTCCAGAGAGCAGAGCCAGCCGTCTGTGAGAAAAGGCCACCCGTCCATTTCAAAACTGAAGCACACGTGGAAAAATCTCAAAATCTCAACGGTGGTTCCCACTACACGATCGAATTCGAATCTCGTGCTACTTCCATGCCACCTCCTCTATATAAACACCCTCTCGCTACTCAAAAATTCAATTCCCATTACCACCTAACGTCTCTCCTTCTTGTTGCTTTGAGAAATTGTGAGGAACTAGAATTAAGTGTTGTTCGATATCGCTCATGGCCGGCGGAGGGTTCTCGGCGGGTCCGGACGGGCGTGAGTTCGAGGCAAAGATCACGCCCATCGTCATCATCTCGTGTATAATGGCTGCTACTGGTGGACTCATGTTTGGTTACGATGTCGGTGTTTCAGGTAATCGTCTCTCTCTACTCACACAGACGTACACTATTTGAGCTTCGTACTGTTAGAGCCTTAGATTTGTTGGTTCAGCTGCTCCGCTAGATGAACTCTGTGGGCATTGTTTGGTTAGGGTTCTGGGAAAACCTTTTAGATGCTTCAATGAAAGATTCTATATTCCGAAGGTTTCATCCATTAGATCTTGGTCATTGTTTATTTCACCATGATCCAACGGCTAAAATTCCGGAATACAAGATACTTTGGAGTATGCCAGAAAATTCCTCAATCAACATGTTCAATGTTGATATTCTACTTAATTAATTTATTTAATTATCCATGTTTGTTTCTTTCTCTTAGTAAACAAATGTTCTTTAGTCAATGCTTTTGAAAACACAGAAGAAAGTTTCTATTTAAATGAACTTTTTCCCTTTTTAAAATCTAAAACTTACCCCAAATTTTTTTTAATAAATGATAGCCTCCGTGGATTTAAATTGTTAGTTTTTAGGAAACAGAAAAATTAAACTGTATCAAGGTATATAGGCATCTTTGTTTTTTGTCACGGAAGTAAAGCGTCATTTGCTATCCAAAAAAATTATCAAATTTCATATGATTTTGGAATTATTTATTTGTTTACGAATTTTACGGACAAATGAGAAAGTGGTTACTTTCTACTTGAATTTTAGGAAAAAATGTTTGTACAAATTTAAAAGCGAAATTTTGATTCATTTTTTTAGCATAAGGAGGAGTTTCTACTACCTACGCAAAAAAAAATATATTAAAAAATAAAAACAAAAATTTGAACTAATGGTGAACTTAATTTAATTTGATGCAGGTGGAGTTACATCGATGGCCCCATTCTTGAAAAAGTTTTTCCCGGTTGTATACAGGAGGACTCTAGAACAGGGGATCAAAAGCAACTACTGCAAATACGACAACCAGGGCCTGCAGTTATTCACGTCGTCGCTGTACCTGGCCGGCTTAACTGCCACATTCGCCGCTTCCTACACCACCAGGAAGTTCGGGCGGAGGCCGTCTATGCTGATTGCTGGGATTTTCTTCATTGGCGGCACAATTCTCAATGCTGCAGCACAAGACCTCGCTATGCTCATCATTGGCAGGATCTCACTTGGTTGTGGAGTTGGGTTCGCAAATCAGGTCAGTTCAATTCTAATTTCTTCTTTTTTATTTCATGTTCTTGTACATAATAACTTGTTGCCGACCGAGCTGGGCCAGTTTAACTTGGGCAGTGTGCATGCGTTCTAGTATCGTAAATTTGGATATCATTAGGATATCATAGCATAGTCTTTGTCAAAAAACGTAGGATTATGTGCTTATTTACATTAAATTTATCTAAATAAAGAAGAGTGAAAAAAATACAACATACTGATCTAGCTAACATATTTATGTCCAAAACTAGATTCTCCACGATTATAATGTTACCGAATATGTCAAAATATAATTAAACTTTTGTAGGGTTCATACTTTCTGCGGGAGATAAGAGTGGTGTAAACTAAAACGCGTTCTTTGGCGCTTTCTCTCGCAATACCGACACCAAAGCGTATTTGGGTCCCATCCCAATTACTATCATTTTGAAGTATGATCATAACAATTTTATAGGTGTGCGGACTAGTGACTTGGACACCACATCTTGTTATACTTATGAATCACAACAGATGAATTGTTCAATTCATTTACTTTTATCAAAATATCTCATATCATAATATTCTTTTGTTGCCTTATAAAAAATGTCATGCACCGACGTCCTGTGGGGCACTTTTGGTCTCTAAACGCTTGGATTGGAAGAGAGGTTATGCCTATGATCAATTTAGAGTCCACGAGTTTCTTCTTTTTCTTTTTTCTTTTTTTGCAATAAAGTTAACTTTTCTTTGCAGTAAACTTTACTTAATTGTATTAGAGGCTGTATATATTTTGTGCGTCTAAATAATTTGAAGCTTTTTTTTGTTTGTTTTAAGTCGTTTTCTCGTAAGGTCATAATTATCCGGTTTTTTCCAACTCTTTTGTGCTTTAAATATAGGCTTTTTAGTTAAAATATAGGCTTTGATCCTTGAGTTTATCCACCATCAATCATTTTTATCATTCTGTGAAAAATCTCCATTAAATAAGAATAAAATGATCAAAATACCCTTAGTTTTTTTGTCAAATCATTTTGGCCTATAGTTTATTAAATTGAGGGTATATTTATCATTTTGATTCTTATTTAACATAATTTTGCACGGAATGACCAAAATAATTGATGGTGGATAATCTCAGGAACCACTTCTATTGATTTCAAATCTCAAAGACCATTTTAATTAAAAAGTCTTAAATATATTGTTGTGTTTTGACGTTTCTACATGTGGTGAGACCTCTCTTTGCTAACAGATGAGGCCACTGGATCCTCACCCCAATTTCTTTGCAACTTCTTCTAGTCGCTTTTCGAATTTTTTTTTCTTTCCAAAAAAGTCGTGAATCTTTTTTGTATGTTGGATTGTGAAATAATGTGAAGCCGTGGAACTCCAATGTTATTCAAAACTTGTACATGATTATTATGTGGTGTGCATGTCCTAATTGTTTATCTTATCCTTTTGGTGGACAATCTCATGAACCACTTTATTTCAAATCTCAAAGACCATTTTAATTAAAAAGTCTTAAATATATTGTTGTGTTTTGACGTTTCTACATGTGGTGAGACCTCTCTTTGCTAACAGATGAGGCCACTGGATCCTCACCCCAATTTCTTTGCAACTTCTTCTAGTCGCTTTTCGAATTTTTTTTTTCTTTCCAAAAAAGTCGTGAATCTTTTTTGTATGTTGGATTGTGAAATAATGTGAAGCCGTGGAACTCCAATGTTATTCAAAACTTGTACATGATTATTATGTGGTGTGCATGTCCGAATTGTTTATCTTATCCTTTTGGTGGACAATCTTATGAACCACTTCTATTGATTTCAAATCTCAAATACCATTTTAATTAAAAAGTCTTAAATATATTGTTGTGTTTTGACGTTTCTACATGTGGTGAGACCTCTCTTTGCTAACAGATGAGGCCACTGGATCCTCACCCCAATTTCTTTGCAACTTCTTCTAGTCGCTTTTCGAATTTTTTTTTTTCTTTCCAAAAAAGTCGTGAATCTTTTTTGTAAGTTGGTTTGTGAAATAATGTGAAGCCGTGGAACTCCAATGTTATTCAAAACTTGTACATGATTATTATGTGGTGTGCATGTCCGAATTGTTTATCTTATCCTTTTGTAGTTACTAGGACCTTAATTTCAAGCTCTTGGGTCAAAAGGTTGGTCCAAAAGGATATAAAAATGTACCTTTTAAAGCACAATGCATATGATAAAAAGTTCTATGTTCAAACTTCGATTCAAGATTTGATTAACTTTACAGTACTTTTGTGGTATGTATTTCTACTTGTAAATATGAAGTTTCAAGTTTTAATATTTTAGATAATGAGTGATAATACATTATTAATCTGGTTCGTGACTTTACCAATTCTCACCCACAATATCAATGTATCTCAAAACTTGACTTAAGAAACTAAATACTTTGAGATGATTATAAACTATGTATTATTTTTTGTCCTACTCTATGCAAAAAAAGACTAAGCCATCTCTTTGTTTCAATTGTTATGTCAACACAACTAAATAACTTTACTATTGATTGACAAAATAGAGAACAACTATGTTGGTGTACATTGTCTAGCTGCAAATAAGTTTTTATCTAAATAAATTACTGAAAATATACTTCTGTTTCTCTTGTTCAACATTCTTTAACTTAACCTTGATGTTATTTTGCAGGCTGTACCATTGTTTCTTTCGGAGATTGCACCGACAAGAATCCGCGGAGGGCTAAACATATTGTTCCAGCTTAATATCACAATAGGCATTCTATTTGCAAGCCTCGTTAATTATGGCACCAACAAGTAAGTCAGCTGCTCCCAATTTGTTCTTTTTTTTTTTCTGGTCCACCCTTAACATTACCCGTGCCCCTTAAGTTACATGTATGCATAACATGTATGCATAAAGAGATTTTTCGGACACATTGAAAAATCTCTTGTATGCTTGATGTTTATGACTCTTTCGCATTTTTCAGGGTTTATGAATTTTCTGTGGCATATTTCCAAAGGACTGTTTTACAATTTAGTATTTAGCTTCGGGCACTCAAAGTCAACAATTTGGGCCATCATATGTGACTGATAAATTAATTGACTGGTAAAACTATTGATAGATAAGCATATGCCTATTTGAGGGACGGTTTATTCTATTAAACAATGAATTTGAACAATAGACGTGGATCAGCTTCTCAGCTTCCAAATTGTTTCATCTTGATTGCCTTTTTTTATTCATATTCACATGGCTCAGTTTCAAACTTATGATGTCTTGAGGAGACATAGGAACATTCATAAGGTAGAAATTGAAAGGTAATTAAGTTTAACATGATAAAAGGAATTTGATTTTCGCATATTTTTTTTCTTTTCTCCTAAGCAGTCATGTTTAATTTTAATTTGAGACTAAATAAATTGAAGGAGAATTATGGATCAGAAATAAATAAAAGTGTAGAAGGTGCAAAAGAGTGTAGAAATTAATTTATTATATATTTATTTCACTACAAATGATGAATCCACCAATCTCTTCTTTTTCGGTTACAAATTCATATCAATCTCATAGGATGCACACTGATGTTACAAAAAAAATCTACTAACGTGGCTTGAACTGTCTAGTTAATGGTTTGCTTTGTCTGCTTAATTTAGTAAAATAACGTTTTGTGCTAGCCTCCTAACAATTTTCTGGCTGTATTTGCTGACCGTTGATGAATTGCTTGAATAACAGGATCACAGGAGGATGGGGTTGGAGGGTGTCATTGGGGCTGGCTGGTTTACCTGCCGGTCTCCTAACCTTGGGAGCTCTCTTGGTGGTCGAAACTCCTAACAGTCTCGTAGAACGTGGTCTCTTAGACCAAGGAAAATCCGTACTTAAAAGGATCCGCGGCACTGAAAATGTTGAACCAGAGTTCTTGGATCTTGTCGAGGCAAGTCGCATAGCAAAAGAAGTGAAGCACCCCTTTAGAAATCTCATAAAGCGCAGGAATCGTCCCCAACTAATCATTGCAGTAGCCTTGCAGGTTAGCAATCGAAACAACGCTTTTTTTGTAGTATGCCAAAAATTATATTTACAATTAGTATTAGTATGCTTATGGTGTTCTTTTTCTGATTTTTTCTGCAGATCTTTCAACAATTTACTGGGATCAATGCCATAATGTTTTACGCGCCAGTCCTGTTCGACACTTTAGGGTTTGGAAACGATGCTTCCCTCTACTCAGCTGTTATCACAGGAGCCGTCAATGTTCTCTCCACCGTTGTATCCATCTACTCAGTTGACAAAGTAGGCCGCCGCATGCTCTTACTTCAAGCTGGTTTTCAAATGTTCATCTCTCAAGTGGCTATTGCCATAATACTAGGGATCAAGGTTAAGGACCACTCCGATGACCTCCACAAAGGCTTCGCAATCTTTGTGGTGGTTCTGATTTGCACTTATGTTGCTGCGTTTGCTTGGTCTTGGGGGCCTCTAGGTTGGTTGATACCAAGTGAGACATTCCCACTCGAGACCCGCTCAGCGGGGCAAAGTGTGACTGTCTGCACCAACTTGCTCTTTACTTTCATTATAGCGCAGGGCTTCCTCTCGATGCTCTGCCACTTCAAGTACGGCATCTTCCTCTTCTTCTCCGGGTGGGTCTTGATCATGTCTTTCTTCGTGTTGTTCCTACTCCCGGAGACGAAGAACATTCCGATTGAAGAGATGACAGAGAGGGTGTGGAAGCAACATTGGTTGTGGAAGAGGTTTATGGATGACGATGACTACCACATTGAAGGAAATAATGGAGATGGCTTAAAGAAAAATGGGCACGCTAATGGATTTGATGGTGTTTCTCAGTTGTAAATCAAGTTTCAGGGTTTGTGTCCCCTCTAAATAGTTAATACAGTATTTAGTATCTAAGCATTTAATAGATTTTTCCAGTGCCAGAAATCAACCTCTCTGGTTCACTAGGAATTAAGGACATGTATTGCAAAACTTATTTGGGTGCATTTGTGTATGTGGAGTTGATTAATTAGTACAGAACATTGTGGATAAGTAGCATTTGTTTTAATACAAGATTAATGTACTTGAAACTTGAAAATCTACATTCCTATTTGTTTTAGTTTTCGATTTTCTTTCAAGGTGACTGTTATAAGTTTTCTCGAGGACATTCACCCAAAGACACTTTTTTCTGCCTACTTCTCATTGCTAAGGGGGTCTCAGAGGATACGCCTAAAGCCCACCTTGAGTGCTCGCCAAGCCATCTCTCTTGTCACAAGTAATATATTTATTTACTGTCATAAGTTATTGGAGGGGTGTCGAGATGGGCTCGACTTGTTCTCAAGGGCGTGTCAAGCAATGGGAACTAGGTAAAAAGTTTGAATACAATTAAAACTATATGGTTAGTTAATTAAGTCTTTTCTCACGTTAAAAGGGGCAAAACTCTTAGGCCTTGTTTGGTATAAAGGATAGGATTGGAAATTTGCATGTATAAATACTAGGATGAAGGTATGTTTGAAGGAAAAAATGAAAATTTTGTGATGAACTTGAGGTAGGTGATGGATTACTCAAGAAGAAAACTTATCAAATTCATTCATTTCTCAATGATAATATTAGAAAGGAGAAGTTTTCTTCATGTCTAATTCTCTTATGGTCCCATCAAAATGAAAAATTTATGGAGAATAAAGTCCCACATTTGAAACTATAACAAAATAATATACAACTTATATATGAAATATTTCACCCCTAGTTTATGATAAAACTTCACGCCTAGTAATACATGGTTAAGTTGGGGACAATATTGGTAATGTTGGCGTTTTATCAAAATTATTCTCTGCTACCTTAAATATGCCATGAATTTAGAGGTTATAAATTCCAATCCTCTATACCAAGCGGAGCCTAAAAATTTGTAGCGGACTTTACGTGTGCTCTGGTATAGGTCTGTTGTGTCTACTGTCTTTGTAGTAGATATGCACCGGTGATGCTTGTGCTAGGGTGCATGTACTTGTGGTAATTATTTAGGGGTTTACTGTTAATGCTTGTTTGTGCGGATTATTTTCAGATCAACGAATTAGTCACTGAAGAATGTATCCATATGACAACCTTGTAACTATTCTTGTTGTTGAATGAAAAATCGATATCGCTTCTCATTAAAAAAAAAATAAATGAATAAAAGGAAAACTAATGAAAAGGGTTTGAAAAATTTTTGTTTTAACGATAAGGACAAAATAAAGGATGTTGATGCACAAAATCAGTGAGGACTTTGGTACAACAGAAAGTGTTAAGTTTGTGACCTTCGCTAGATTGCTCCGGTCACTAGTGTGGATAAGTATGTAAATGGATAGGGACATGGAAGCAAACACAAGATGTACGTGGTTCACCCAGATTGGCTACGTCCACGGAGTAGAGGAGTTCTCATTAATTATGAAAGGTTTACACAAGTACATAGGTTCAAGCTCTCCTTTAGTGAGTACTAGTGAATGATTTAGTACAAATGACATTTGGAAATATTGTGAGAGAATGATCTCTATTTATAGAAGAGAGTTTCTAGTTTCATTCTGACATTGACAAGTGTCGTGTTGTGATTGGCTTCTGATGTTGACACGTGTCACGCTATGATTGGCTTCTGATGTCGACACGTGTCGCGCTGTGATTGGCCTCCTAGTTAGAGGGAAATTCTTCTGGGTCCTTGATGGTATAACATTGACCGGTGCTCAATAGTTTCGGGATTGGTCAAGTATGGTACAAACAGTGCTCCCCTAAGTTCCCAAGTGAGGGAAGCTCCTCAGTTGAGAACTTGTAAGATCCAAGCCATTGAGTAATCATGAAACTTCTAAGTACCGAAGTGTGGTATCATTTTCACTTGCCTTATCTGTCTCATACGTAGATGTGGCATCTTCTCTGGAAGTACTTTTCCTCCATCCAGGGGTGGTATCTTTAACCGATGAAGATGCACAAGGTAATGTATCAATTTCACTTGAAGCTTACTTGTAGTTTCAGGCTTGGTCAAGTGCGATACAAAACCCTATAGTAGGAGTCCCCCAAGTCGCCGAGCTAGGAGATTTGCCGAAAGAGGTAACAAATAAGGTAAGCAATCACACTTCCAAGCAAGCAACCTAGATCGGAGGTTCAACTTCAGCTTCCGGTTGGTTGTTCTCATTCTCCTTGTGTCGTAAATAGCACCAAGGATAAGGAGAAGCAAATGGAGAAGATATGATATGAGATACTTTTGCTTTTGAAGAAGTAACTTTCCACAGGCTTATTCTTGAACTGGGCTGGAGGGTTTTCTGGTTTCCTCCAGAGTATAAGGCCGACTTAAGAATTTGAGGGTCAAAACAAGTCCATCAAATCTAGAGTACGTTCGACCCTGATGATATGGGATACTTTTGCTGTTGACAAAGTAGTGGATGTAACGGCACGTGTTCTGTTATGCTTGTCTCCACATGCTTCCTTGTATCCTTCTCACTTGCCCTATCTGTTCCTCAGGCAGATGTGGTATCTTCTCTGGAAGCATAAGATGTTGAAGATGAGTACTCGAGAGCAATGTCAGGTAAGTAATTAGGCAAGGGGTTCCAGGCAGTTAGTTCCTGACTGGAAGCTTGATTCCAAGTGCTGACTGATTGCTCTCTTTCTCTTTGTCTTGCAAGTAAGAATAAGGCCAAAGGAAAAGACAGGGAAAAAACATGATATGGGATACTCTTGCTTTTAACCCTGATGATATGAGATACTCTTGCTCTGGTGTGGCTTGTTTGCAGAGGTATTATTGAGAGGAAAAGAAGCTGAGTATTTTGAAAGACTTCGTTGGGAGTGCCCTCTCAGATATGAGGAAGGGTTGAGCATTTTTGCAGGTCTGCCTGTCCGTGGAGGATGGAGGTCGACATATATAGGAGTCTCCCTAACAACAAGTAGTAATGATATTCTTTTACCCTTCTTGGTCGTAGCAATGTAGTGGGAGCTGCAAGCTTCACGTGTTTTAACTTTGTCAGAGCACTTTGAAAAAGTGGTATATGGTATCTGGAAAGCTGATGTTGCGTGTGAAGATTGCAGACAAGCTTTATCCAAGGAAATCTGGCTTTCGAAGTTCGGAGAGCGATGCCTCTTCGATTTTTGAACAAGCAATCTTGTCGGAGATCTGGCTCTCGAGATTCGAAGAGCGGTGCCTCTTCGATTTTTGAGAAAGCAATCCTGTTGGGAGTCTGGCTCTTGAGATTCGGAGAGCGGTGCCTCTTTGATTTTTTAAAAAGTAATCCTGTTGGGAGTCTGGCTCTCGAGATTCGGAGGGCGGTGCCTCTTCGATTTTTGAGCAAGTAATAATGCTATTCATTTACCCTTCTTGGTCATAGCAATATAGTGGGAGTTGCAAGCTTCACATGTTTTAACTTTGTCAAAGCGCTTTGAAAAAGTGGTCTGTGGTATCTGAAAAGCTGATGTTGCGTGTGAAAATTGCAGACAAGCTTTATCCAAGGAAATCTGGTTCTCGAAGTTTGGAGAGCGGTGCCTCTTCGGTTTTCGAACAAGCAATCATGTCAGGGATCTGGCTCTCGAGATTCAGAGAACGGTGCCTCTTCGATTTTTGAGAAAGCAATCATGTTGGAAGTCTGACTCTTGAGAT
The DNA here is from genome assembly GCF_042453785.1 of Malus domestica. NCBI lineage: Eukaryota > Viridiplantae > Streptophyta > Magnoliopsida > Rosales > Rosaceae > Malus > Malus domestica. The sequence continues at coordinate 15,569,692 of NC_091676.1, read as the reverse complement.
TTGGAGAGCAGTGTCTCTTCAATTTTTGAGAAAGTAATCCTATTGGGAGTCTGGCTCTCAAGATTTGGATAGTGGTTCCTCTTCGATTTTTTAGCAAGCAATCTTGTTGGGAGTGTTTTCTCGAATGTGAGTAAAGGTTAGGCATTTTTGCCAGTCTGCCTTGCCACGGAGCATGGAGGTTGACACACATTAGGACTTTCTAGTTATCAAGCAGAGGTGATGTTCCTTTACCCTTGTGGGTAATAGTAGGGTAGCTGGACCTTTAAAATTTATGTGTCTAAACTTTTTCAGAGATCTTTGGCAAAGTTATCTGTGGTATCCGAGGAGCTGATGTTGCGTGTGGAAAGTGGTGCCTCTTCGAAATCCGGAAAGTGGTGCCTCTTCGATTTTTGAACCAACGGCCCTGTTGCCCTTTCTTTTATAAGGGCACCAATTGTGTGCAAGAAATACATTCAGAGAATTATTGCTTGTAGGAATTTTCCCCTTACTTCAGAGATTTATTGCACCTCATTTCTCCTTCATCATTTCTGAGAATGTCTGGCCCATTCGACCGTCGTTTTGACTTGAACTTTGGTGAAGAGGCAGCCATGCCTTCTCAAGACAACATATGGCGCCCATCCTTCTCATCCTCTACTGGTCCTCTTACCGTTGGGGATTTTGTGATGAAGAATGATATGACCGCTGCGCTGGTGGCCAGGAACCTTCACACTCCCAAAGATAATTGACTACTTTCCAAACAGTCTGATGAGTTGGCTGTTAAGGATTCTCTGGCTCTCAGTGTTCAGTATGCAGGTTCTGTGTCTAATATGGCTCAACGTCTATTTGCTCGAACCCGCCAAGTTGAATCATTGGCGACTGAAGTGATAAGTCTCAAACAGGAGATAAAATGGCTCAAGCATGAGAATAAACAGTTGCACATGCTCGCACATGACTATGCTACAAACATGAAGAGGAAGCTCGACCAGCTGCAGGAATCTGATGGTCAAATTTTACTTGATCATAAGAGGTTTGTGGGTTTGTTCCAAAGGCATTTATTGCCTTCGTCTTCTGGGGCTATACCGCGTAATGAAGCTCCAAATTATCAACCTTCGGTGCCTCCTCCGTCTGGGGTTCTGCCTAATACTGAGGCTCCGAATAATCACCTTCTGGTGCCTCCTATTTCTGGGGCTATGCCGACTGCTGAGACTTCTCCTGAGCAACCTTTGTGAAGGCTCCCTCTTGTTTATTTATTTTGATTCATGTATATGTACATATTTGTAACTTATCGGATATATCAATAAACAAGCTTTGCTTCATTTCAACGTATTGTGTTAAATACACCAAGGCCTTCTTCACTAAGTTCTTTGAATTTTTCCTTTTGTTGAAGCTTGTATGTTGAAGCTTTATGAGTGAAGCACGTAGGTTGAGGTAGTGCTCCCTTAATTTCCCGAGTGATGAAAACTTCTCGTTTGGAGACTTGAAAAATCCAAGTCACTGAGTGGTCGTGAGACTTCCGAGTATCAATGTGCAGTAGCATATGGTAGGAGTCCCCCAAGTCTCCGGTCGAGGGAGTTGACGAATGAGGCATTTCCTTTCTAAGTGGTAGCCCAAAACTCCTTCTTCATATATATTTGTTATGAAAGTTGTTAGGCCCAAAGAAGAGGAGGCCTAGGCAATTTATTTTTCGAATTTTTTTTCTTTTCAAATTTTCGAATTTTTGAATTTCCAAATTTTTGAATTTTTGAATTTCCGAAAAAAATATATATATATATATATTTCAAAGCTTTGTAGGTGAAGCTTTGGTGTTGAAGCTTTGTAGGTGAAGCTTTGAGGTTGAAGCTTTGTTGGGCACCATGAATTGATTTTGCTTCACACTATCTTATTTGTAGGTGAAGCTTTTGCGGGTCACCCTTTTGTGGGTCAAGCTTTTGTAGGTGAAACTTTTGTGGGTCAAGCTTTTGTAGGTGAAGCTTTTGTGGGTCAAGCTTTTGTAGGTGAAGCTTTTGTGGGTCAAGCTTTTGTAGATGAAGCTTTTGTGGGTCAAGTTTTTGTGGGTAAAGCTTTTGTGGGTGAAGCTTTTGTAGGTGAAGCTTTTGTGGGCGAAGTTTTTGTGGGTCAAGCTTTTGTGGGTTAAGCTTTTGTGGGTGAAGCTTTTGTAGGTGAAGCTTTTGTGGGTCGAGCTTTCGTGGGTCAAGCTTTTATAGGTCAAGCTTTTGTGGGTCAAGCTTTTATAAGTCAAGTTTTTGTGGGTCAAGCTTTTGTGGGTCAAGTTTTTGTGGGTCAAGCTTTTATGGGTCAAGCTTTTGTAGGTGAAGCTTTTGTGGGTGAAGCTTTTGTGTTGAAGCTTTTATGGGTGAAGCTTTTGTGTTAAAGCTTTTGTAGGTGAAGCTTTGGAGTTGAAGCTTTGTAGGTGAAACTTTGGAGTTGAAGTTTTTGTTGGGTACCATGAATTGATTTTGCTTCACACTATCTTGATCAAGATAGTGTAAAGCTTTTGAGAATTTGTAGTTGTCCTCCATTGATGAAGCTTTTGTGGATGAAGCTTTTGTGTTGAAGCTTTTGTAGGTGAAGCTTTGGAGTTGAAGCTTTGTAGGTGAAACTTTGGAGTTGAAGCTTTTGTTGGGTACCATGAATTGATTTTGCTTTACACTATCTTGATCAAAATAGTGTGAAGCTTTTTAGAATTTGTAGTTGTCCTCCATTGATGAAGCTTTTGTTGGTAAAGCTTTTGTGTTGAAGCTTTGTAGGTGAAGCTTTAAGGTTGAAATTTTGTTGGGCACCATGAATTGATTTTGCTTCACACTATCTTGATCAAGATAGTATGAAGCTTTTGAGAGTTGTGGTTGAACTCCTTTGATGAAGTTCTTGTTGGCACCATAAATTGGTTTTGCTTCACATTGTCTTGATCAAGAGTGTGTGAAGCTTTTGAGAATTGTGGTTGCCCTCCATTGATGAAGCTCTTGTTGGCACCATAAATTGGTTTCGCTTCACACTGTCTTAATCAATAATATGTGAAGCTTTTGAGAGTTGTGTTTGTCCTCCATTGATGAAGCTCTTGTTGGCACCATAAATTGGTTTTGCTTCACACTGTCTTGATCAAAAGTGTGTGAAGCTTTTGAGAGTTGTGCTTGTCCTCCATTGATGAAGCTCTTGTTGGCACCATACATTGGTTTTGCTTCACACTATCTTGATCAAGAGTGTGTGAATCTTTTGAGAATTGTAGTTGCCCTTCATTGATGAAGCTTTTGTTGGCACCATAAATTGGTTTTGCTTCACACTGTCTTGATCAAGAGTGTGTGAAGCTTTCGAGAATTGTAGTGTTTGCATTGTTACAGAGGGGAAATGTTTGAAGCAGATGCAAAATGGCTGAATAACTTGATCTTTGTATGCCATGCACTGAAGTTGTTGTTGGCTTGCAATAAGACCATGTTGGTGACTATAACTCTTGTTGGGCATAAGTGCTCCCCTAGTTGAGTTGTCAAGCTTGAGGGTTTTTTATTATTTGTGAATGCTAGGAGTTCACATGTACAAGTTGTACAACTCATCTTCTGGTAAGTGGAATGAATGGTGAGTTGCTTTCATCACTTGATTGTTGGTACGAATGTGAGTTCCTTCATAACCTTTCATCACATTTCATCACCTGATTGGTGGCACGATGATGAGTTCCTTCTTCCCCTGGTTGGTGGCATGAATGGCAAGTTGCCAAATGATATTAGAGTACGGGTTATACATTTCTTCACCTGGTTGGTGGCATGAAGGAGAGTACAGGTTGTACATTTCATCACCTGGTTAGTGGCATAAAGATGGGTTCATTCTTCACCTAGTTGGTAACATGAGTGGCAAGTTGCCAAATGATATTAGAGTACGGATTGTACATTTCATCACCTGGTTAGTGGCATGAAAGAGAGTACGGGTTGTACATTTCATCACCTAGTTGGTGGCATGAATGGCAAGTTGCCAAATGATATTAGAGTACGGGTTGTACATTTCATCACTTGGTTGGTGGCATGAAGGATAGTACGAGTTGTACATTTCATCACCTGGTTAGTGGCATGAAGATGGGTTCCTTCTTCACCTGGTTGGTAACATGAGTGGCAAGTTGCCAAATGATATTAGAGTACGGGTTGTACATTTTATCACCTGGTTAGTGGCATGAAAGAGAGTACGGGTTGTACATTTCATCACCTAGTTGGTGGCATGAATGGCAAGTTGCCAAATGATATTAGAGTACAGGTTGTACATTTCATCACATGGTTGGTGGCATGAATGGCAAGTTGCCAAATGATATTAGAGTACGAGTTGTACATTTCATCACCTGATTGGTGGCATAAAGGAGAGTACGGGTTGTACATTTCATCACCTGGTTGGTGACATGAAAATGAGTTCCTTTTTCACATTTCATCATCTGGTTTGTGGGAATAAGGGCAAGGTGTCGAGGCATATTGTAGCAAGTGTCGAAGACACAAAGTATGTTAAACCCTTTCGAAGCACAGTTGGCTTATGTATGGATGTGTTGGAATGTATGATGTTTATGTATGAATGTGTTGGAATGTATGATGTTTATGTATGAATGTGTTGGAATGCATAATGTTTATGTTGATTGATATGAGTGATGCTTATGAATGTTTTGCTATACATGAAGGGATCCATGCTTTTGATATGTGAACCATGTTGGTTGTAACCCTTAGTATCACATACTTTGTGTCAAAGTATGCATGTTGAAGCTCTGAGTTGGAGTATAAAGGTAGGTCAGCGTAGACCAAGTGTTCCAGTGCTAGGAACGCAAAAGACTCAAAAGAAGTTGTCTGAATTCCCTCTTCTTTAAATATTTGCGGAATGGCTTGTGTGACAAAAGATCTCAAGCGTTGAGAGTCAAAACATTTGTAATATGAATGCCTTCTTATAATAGCATTTCCTTCAGTACCTAGTCCTCCACTTTGAAAAAGTGAGGCTTGGCCCCATAGTCATAATAGTCGACAGTACGTTCACCCCTGGTTGTCTTGATACGAACTTTTATCCCTCTTGTTGTAATTGGCTTGCTGAGAGTAAAAATCCTTCCTCTTACCAAGAGACATACGTTTGGTGACTTAGCGAGTAGCTAAATGAGGCAGGAGATGATGCAATGGGTGTCTAAATGGCCAATATCTCCTCACTTGGTAGAACTTGACTTCCATTTCCCATTTGTTGATAGGGGTTAACCATATGGGGGTTCCCTTGGTATGTCCTTGCTTCGGGGGAGGCGTGGTTGTAAGCATGTGTCATCACCTCAGAGTAAATCTTCCAAGTGTTGGCATTGATCATGTACTTGAAGAAACAATCACGTAGGCCTACCGTGAAGGCCTTGAGGGCGGTCTTGTCATCTGCCTCAGCGCAGCGAGAATACTCATGGCTGAAGCGACCGGCATACTCTCGTAGTGACTTGTCCGGCTTCTGGCGAATAGTGTACAAGTCATCTGCAGAATGCAAGTGATCGGTCTGAAAGATGTGTTGAGAGAGAAACAGTTTCCTCAATTCCTCAAATGAGCCTACTGTCTCAGGTGGAAGACGGCAATACCAGTTTAGAGCTCCGCTAGAGAGGGTGGAGGGGAAGAGAAGACATCGCTCTTCGTCGGTGTGCATCCGATATGCCATGGTGGACTCAAAGAGGTTAATGTGTTCAATTGGTCCTCCCTTCCAGTATAGAGTTGTAAACCAAGTTTTTGTTTTGTCTTCGCTTGAAGAGGGGTGTCAAGGATCCTCCTTGTGAGAGGGCCAAGCCTAGGTTGGTTCCAGTCGGGTATCTCAATCTGACGTTTGGCCTTCAACTTGTTTACTTCCTCAAGGAGCTGTAGGACAATGGGGTCTTGAGTGGAGTCATGTACCACTGGGATTTTCTTTCGTAAGTCTTCATCGCCTCTTTGAAGTAGGAAAGTTTAAGCAAATGCGTGTGATTTTTCCTTGGACTCGCCGTACTGACTTCTAGGGCGAGTCTGTCGGAATACCTCAGAGTCCCCTGTACCTTTATGTTCCTCTAGGACATGTCGTTCCTTCCCTAGATTAGCAGCTGGCCTGGGTCGTGGAAGGGGACCAAGTCTTTCAGAAACCCTTGGGTCATTGATCTTTGAGCATATGTGGAGGGGATTCTCTCGACGTTGCTTTAGGAAGTCTTGGCAGTCACGATAAACGGCTTTCGATCCTTTCAACCCTTCTGCAAGGAGGTGTCTTCCTCCACTTCTTCTGCTTCGGGTCGAAGCAGCTGGGTTGAGAGAAGTCTCATGTTGATCAATGTTTTGATGATTAGCTCGCTCCTCATCAAGGATACCCATGTCGAAGGAAGGTGACCCTCCGTGTTGGGGGGCACCCAGATGATGGTTGATGTCTACAGGGGCAACAAGCTCGCGTGTTTGAGTACGCATAGTTTTGTGGAGCGTCTCAAAGAGCTTCTCATACTGCTCCTGGAGGACCTTATTCTTCATTGCTATCTTGTTGTTTTGAGCTTCTAGCTCATCGACTTTAGCTTGAAGAGCAACCATCTTTCCTTCATTCTTTCGTTGCTTCGCACTAGGTGCATGAGGGGTGTCATTCTGTGTGCTATGGCTTCCTTTGCTCCCCATGTTGGAGAGGGATGCCTGGTCAAAAGAGAGTGTACAAATGGTGGAAACCAGCTTAACAAAGCTGAAGAGAGTGGGAATAAGTGTCATTCCCACAGACGGCGCCAAATGTTGATGCACAAAATTAGTGAGGACTTTGGTACAACAGAAAGTGTTAAGTTTGTGACCTTTGCTAGATTGCTCCGGTCACTAGTGTGGATAAGTATGTAAATGGATAGGGATTGGGAAGCAAACATAAGATCTACGTGGTTCACCCAGATTGGCTACGTCCACGGAATAGAGGAGTTCTCATTAATTGTGAAGGGTTTTGATAAGCTCATATTTATATATATTTTACATAAAATTCACTTGTCTTTTCTTAGTTAGTTCCTTATATTTTTGAGCTATTTACTATGTTTTTGTGTTTTGTGTGATTTATCAAGCAAAGAAAATAAAAGTAGCACAAGTGAATTATTAAGTAACAAATTCGTCAAAACTGCCTGTGCAGATTATCTGACTTTGGAAGCATGTTACAAACAGCTCAGAATGAATGAGAGAATGAGCCTTATATGCGTGGAAAGCTACGGATGTCTATTTTCTGGAGCAATTTACGGATTGTTAATCTCATTTTTCTAGAAGAAGTTATGGGCATTGTAACACTGAAAGGTCATAAAAGGGCTAAGCAGATTTGGCTAATAAAAAGAGAAAGGCAACACATGGGCAAAGGAAACACACACACATGGGCAGAAAATGGGTGGATTGTTGGCTGAAATAATGAAGAACATGTGTCTGCAAATGCAAAGGAAAAACACACACACATGGGCAAAGGAAACACACACACATGGGTAGGAATTGTGTGTGTTTTGTGGTTGAAATGATGAAGCATGTGTGTGTAAATGTAAAGGAAAACATGGCAGAAAATGTGTGTGTTTGGTGGTTGAAATGATGAAGCATGTGTGTGTAAATGTAAAGGGGAAACATGACAACACACACCCACACAAGCTGCACATGCAAAGGAAATGGAGTGGTCCTCTCTCAAGCCTATAAATACCACCTCCCATATTCATCAACATAACAAATTTTCTCCTTGCTTTGGCCGAAACTTCCCACCACCATTCTCTCTAATTTCAGCCAAAAACCACCCCTAGCCACACCACCCATCAATCCTAAACCTTTCCATACCATTCCCCATCCATTCTACACCATAAAAACCACCCAAAACCGTCCAAAACCTCTAGTGCCGCTACTTGCAAGGAAGGAAAGAGAAGGAACATCTTGTGCCGTGCCTATGCCCAAGCCTTGGGAGTGTTGGAGCGTTTCTAGGTGTTTTCTATCTTTGATTTCAATGTTTAAATTAAGTTATCTTTGTGTAATTGTGAGTATGAGGAACTAAACCCCCCTTGGCTAGGGGGATTCAAAACCATGTTTATACTTGCTATATGATTTGATTACTTCCAATTGCGTTTCATGAATTGTGAATTTAATTTACTTATCTCTATGAATTAAAACTAATTTGTGTATGTTGGTTGAGAGTGCACGCTTAATTTTCATGCATAAGTTTGATGCTAGGATATAAGGAAGTTTCACCTAATCGTTATGAACTTATATTCATAAGTAGTAAAGGTTGTTGATCACAATCGTGTTAAGTAAATTCTTGGCATAAGTTTCATGCAATTCATAGTAACGAGTGCCTCGTCAATGCCTATGTTTTTCATAGAACTTAATGATTCTTGCGTGTATCTCTATTATGCAATTCATGTAGGGAACTTGTAGGGAATGTTTTGGGTTGTCGTATGCAATCATCCGACCTAATAACTTGTGGAAAAATTGAGGGTTAATTAGTGCAATTCACGGTTAATTTTGGGCGTTGAGTATTCATGGTTTGTCGAAGAGCAATTGGAAATCATTTTGTATACAAGTATAACATGTGTAGAGAAGAACCCCTTAGCTAGCTTCTCATCCATTCAATTTGATCAATCTCGTTTTAAAACCTATTTTGTTTTACAAAGTTCTTGTTTTGTTTTCAAATTCGTCTAAAATCAATCCCCCTTTATTTTGTTGAGTCATATTAGTTAGAAATCAATTTAGTTTGTGTTTTTAAGTGTCTTGAGTCAAGTTATAACATATTTTCGTTCAAATTCTTCCTTAGTGTTCAAAACTGCCCAGATTGTGTTTTTAAGGCAGTTTTGAGTGTTTAGGTGCTGTTTTGAGTCTTTTGGTTTGTTTTAGTATTTTAAAGTATAGTTTTGCATTCTTTGAGTCTAGTTTAGTGTTTTAAACTTTGTTTTTACGTTTTCAAGTCAGTTTCCAAGTGATTTAGCAATCCCTCCTAATCCCCGGCCTAGAACGATCCCTACTTACATATTTTACTACAATTGATAAAAGAGGGTTTAATTTGTGTGCTTATATATTTCGCATCAGGTTTACACAAGTACATAGGTTCAAGCTCTCCTTTAGTGAGTACTAGTGAATGATTTAGTACAAATGACATTTGGAAATATTGTGAGAGAATGATCTCTATTTATAGAAGAGAGTTTCTAGTTTCATTCTGACATTGACACGTGTCGTGTTGTGATTGGCTTCTGATGTCGACACGTGTCGCGCTGTGATTAGCCTCCTGGTTAGAGGGAAATTCTTTTGGGTCCTTGACGGTATAACGTTGACCGGTGCTCAGTAGTTTCGGGATTGGTCAAGTATGGTACAAACAAAGGATAAAATGAATAGTACGAGGAACTTTTCGTTAAAGTTCCCAAAAAAAAAAGGGACCTTGAAAATTTTAAAAAGATGGAAGCAATATTTTAAGCCTCTTAAAAAGCAACATTTTTCAAAATTCTACAACCAAAAAATCATTTTAGTTAGATACAGTTGTTAATTGATTTCACCGTTCATACCATTTGGGTGGATATTTAACATTAGGGTTAATGCAATTAAAGGCCTAGGCGTGTAAAAATGAGAAAATAATTAGGTTGGGACATGTGGCAGCCCATGATGAATTTAAAACCCTTTTTAGGCAATTAATAGGCAGGAAGCCTATGTGAGAAGTGCCAAGTGACAAAAGACAACTCATCCTCAGCAAAAATCACTTTTCTATGACATGGGTAGGTAATTAACAAAGAAGATGATGACTCACCGTGCTCTGGAAGCTATCACCAAAAGGGGAAGTCTTGGACACTCGAGCTAAGAAATCTATAAAAGCAGCAAAGGGCACAAGCATAAAGACTCTCTCAACTAATCAATCAAGCAACTTCTAGTACACTCAACAACGAAACTAAAAAAGTTTTAGTTTGTTCACCCCTTGTCATTTTCAAGTCGCAGGTCCACAAAGAAAGCTTTCTTTTGTCCATTTTGATAAGCTCTGCTACTACTCCCTTTGTTGTAGTATCGAATCCCTTTAGTAAACCTCGTTTATATTTCATTTTCCAAGACTTCAATCTTTGTAAAATACAAGGAGAGGTGTCTACAAGAAGATGAACATTGCCCACCAAGGTTGTAATCTTGCCCAAATCTCCTTTATTTGTACTTGCCCACCAAGGTTGTAATCTTGCCCAAATCTCCTTTATTTGTACTTGCATAAAGTAGATATGTAGTTTCTGCATCCTCCTTTAAACCTTATATCATTTCCAACTACTTTCGTTCAAGTTTTAGTTATGATTAATCCTGTCAAACTAATTACTCATGTTTCCTTGTTGTCAGCCTAAACTGAGACTAAGAAATTAACTTGAATGATCTTGAACTCCTTTATAAACAAACATATGATATTATAAATGAAAGTCCTTGATCAAAAGGCATGAAAAGAACTTAGTACAGACTTAACCCATCTATGACCCAATCCTGTTAAACCAAGAAGTACAAGTGACTTGCGGCACAAGTAAACAATTAACTAAACAACCAAGAAAACAATATGTTAAACAAGAAGGACAATGACACGCTCAGACTTAGATTAGTTTTGATTGTGAATCTCAAGGCCTAACAAATGCCCCACAAAGGCACAATTCAAACTAATAACAAACATATATTGCAAAAGACCAAGCAACAAACTTTACCCGACATGCAAGACTAGAAGAGTTATGTGAGGGACAAATCTAACCCGAACACATAGATCTAGCCCGACCACATACTTCATTAAACCACAAACATGCATAAACCAAGCAACATTCGAAAAGAGAAAAATTAAGCTAGTCAGACCAAAATTAAGCTATATAAACCAAAATTAAGCTAGTCAAATCATTTTTTCAGACCACGTCTCCTTAGCATTCTTTAGGAGCAAAATCAGAACAAAGTGGGATTAGTTACTGCTTTTTATAACAATAGGACTAAAGACCAAAGTCGTAAAGTCAATACTAACTTATTGCAAGAAAATATATAGAATCATAAAGGATATATTTTTTCGAGGAATAAAAAAGCTTGAATTAAATTAAAGAGAAACTCCGGGGCACCCAATGCCTCTAAGTCATACAAAATAGCATTCGTAGCTTGTTTTCGAATACAACCATCACACATTAAAGCGATTTTGCAGTGATGCCCTGTAAAAATAACGGCATTCGCAATAAAATTTGCTTTTGTACGTAAAATCTTAAAATAATAATATCAACCGCAAAAGTTTAGAGGGGTGGGCTGTAAATTCATGATGGCACTCACCAATCAGAACAAAACTTGTCTACAAAAATACACAAACAAACTGTAATCATAGCATACACCCAAGTTTATATCCTCTGTCTACGTTAAGTTAACCAAAGAAACCCGCCTTTCTTTCCTTTCAAGTCCTTCAATCTCAGTGGGTTTAATAAGATGGATTGGTTGGTCAACTGCCATGCATGTTTATGAATACACATGTATGTATAGGGTAATACTACTGAAATTAAATTTGTAGATAAAATTTTGAAAACTAAATGATATAGAATTTGATGATTGATATATTACTTAACCGTTTTTAAGCGTGATCATTTTTATTGGTGACCCATCATTTAATTTGCAAATTTAATATCATTAGTATTATCCGTGTGTATATATACATATATATGACTAAAGTTATTTCGAGCTGCTTTAATTAAAACTATTTGACAAGAATGGACGTGCAAATTAGACGAAAAAATTGCAAATGAGGTTACGTGATCTACTTGTAACTACAAATTAGACAAATTGGAGATTGGTATCTAGACTGGACGTGCAAATTTGGTAAAAAAAAAAAAAAAAAAAAAAAAAAAACCCAGGTGTGTACATCATGTTCTCCTGCCTGCTGGAATAATCACACTTAGATGGTGTTCGGCTCGCCTAACATGTACAGTTTTCTTCTTGTACCCACTTGAATGTTTCAAATTTTTTTGCAAAAGTATAAGGGGTTTTTTATGGAGTTTTAACAAAAACACTCATTGTACTGTTTACTTTTAACAAAAAATCATATTTTTACCTTCCCTGGTACTATTCACTTACACATTTATTTGTCATTTTTCATTAAAACTAAAGTTTTTTAGAACTTTTCGTTAGTTTTTTTTTTATTGGCACCATAATCAGGAGGGAGCCAGCATAGGGTCATTGGTTATCCTTGACCTCAACAACTTCAAAATCTCATTTATATTTGTTTGTGTATTGTATTTAACCCTTGTAAACAGCTAAAACAAACTAAATTACATCATCCTCCTACTTCTTTTATTTTCATCTATCATATTTGTTTCCTTTTTTTCTCTCTTCTTGTGTGCGACTCTCTGTGCATCACATACTCGATGAAATACTTTAGTTGAAAAGCCTTAGCAGTCTTTAACATTGCTCCACAGTATACTGCATCCACCCTCGACAAGTGGCATAAACTTTTAACATATGTTGACACCTGGAAGGTGACGAAGCCATAAAGTGTAGTGATGTGAAAAATATGAATAAATTAAAACCTAAAAGTGACTAATTTAGAGTGCGCATGTGAGCGAGATTGAACCCATATTGCACAAGTGATGTCAGAGCATAAATAAATTGCAGTAAAAGAAGAGTACAGACATTTATACCTAAAGGAGAAGTCTCCTACATGACAGCTTTTACCAGCAATCCTCGTCATCACGAAACTTCTGCCCACTAAAATCCTGGAGGGGCGAAAAACAAGGGTGAGTAGGCCTGAAAATAAAGTTTTGTAAAACATTTTCGAAAATTGTAACCTCTCGCTGTAAAACAAGTATATGGTTTCCTAAAAATATTATAATAATAGCATGTAGTAGGTACCCTGTAGCAGAAGTGAGTCAAAGATGTAGGGTACAATAACAAGGTATCTCAAGATTAAATCTCATACCATTTTTATAAGAAATCAATGCTCATTAATTTATCTAGGCACACAAGTCTATTGCAGAGATATTCAAACAATGGTAGCCAGATGCCTACTAGGAGTTTGACGAACTGGACCAATCAAGCTTTTTGGTCGCTATTATGATCTTATTATTTGAAAATCCTGACTACGCCGCCACTTACCATAATATTAAATACCCCTGAAAAAAATGTAAAATATTAAACGGCTATTTAGGGCCCATATGATTATTTTTAAATATATATATTTTCTGAATGCACCCAAAATTTACTGTGATAAAATTACCTTATATTCCTATTACATTGAACAATCCCAAACCTTGTATAGGGTTTCCATGGGACAACTTAACCCGTTTGAGAATCTTATTAATCAAATCATATGAGCGAAAAATCCCTTTTGATTTCAAGACGCTTGCTTCTTTTTAGAACGGGTCGAGAAACTGATAATGCAATAAACTTATGAAGTAGGGTAATTGAAAAACAAGAAAATGTAAAGTTCTATTTTTTACATTTATACATAGCAAGAGATTACATTGAACTAAACTCAAATTGTTATATATTTAGTTGGAGGTCGGGGAACAAAGAAAACGAGTTTGTGGGACGAACACACAATTATTTTTTAATTTTTTTAAACAACATAGAGTTTGATGTGGGGTGGAGATTGGAGAGTTTGGAGTGTGAGGGTAGTATTGGAAAATAATTGAGGTATCTTAAGGTAAATTGTAATTTAAAAGTATATGTCGGGTGTATTAAGTAAGTAAAGTGTAGCCAACAGTATGTAAGGTGTGAATAAAACAACCTAAAATATGATATTCTTTCTTTATTAAAAAAATTAGATTAACAAAAATTTTATTTTTACATTTCCACTACACATCCAATACTTCAATAAAATGAAACTAAAGGGAATTAAAGTTCCACATAAAATCAATTGTCAATATGTAGAATAGTCTAACTCCTTATAAGGATATGCAAGGTTCATAATTCTCCAATGGAGATTCATACCTTCAACATGACCCCTCACGTGAGGCATCATTTAAGTCTAACACGTGGACATTACAAATTATGTAATGTGAGAGCACATGGGCCGTGGGCTCAACACGTGTATAAACTTGCTTTAATACTATAAAAAAAGTTGAAGTTCCACTATATAACCAAATGACAATATGGTGAATATGACCAAGCTTCTTATAAGCACGTACAAGGTTCCTTAATTCTTTTAGGGGACTTTTCTATTTTTTTCATAAACAACTAGGAATTATAGTTTGCAAACTTTTTTTCGTTTTTTTTAAATAGGATTATTTAATGGCTTAAAACATGCTTTAGTTTGCAAACTTTTCTTAGTGAGTTGTAATTGTAGCATTTCATGTTAAATGAAAATCAGATTAAGGCATTTCATGTTATTAGAAAATTGATTAAGAGCTAAATATTTGATCTTACTAGTTTAATTTTCTACTCTGCCATTGAATGAGAATACCACGTATGCATGCGATTACAATAATACAGGGAGCTTAAGGGGAGGGATCCCCATTTTTTCAAAAAAAATGGGGACACGCTCCCCACCGTTAGATTGACTTTAATGAAATTGTGTGGTTGAGATTAAAACATAGGCCATAGAATCTCAACCACATGATTTCATTTAATTCAAATCCAACGGTGGGGAGCGTGTCCCCATTTTTTTGAAAAAATGGGGATCCCTCCCCTTAAGCAATTCCTACAATAATAAGTTACTCATCTTTTAGTTGAAATGTCATTTCATAAGAGGATTTGCTACCCAACTATTGGGGGTAGGGCATGCCCTACTAACCTGAGGACGTAGGGCTCTATATTAACCCGAGAGCTTAAGGCATGTTTAATTTGATCTCAACATGAGATGACAATGAATCACTCATCCACTTGAGTCAACCATTATGCAACAAATTAGTTTAATGCCCTCTTTAGTTACAAGTCCACGTTACTAAGCTTCTCGTTTTAGTTGAAAGGTTAATTATACCAAAACCAAAAAAAACAACTCCCTTTGCAGCAAATCAAGGCCATTCATCGTACTTATATCCTACCATAGTTGTTTTAACGTTCACCTAGCTAGCAGGCAGAGAAGGAATATTCCTTCCCAAAACCAATACTCAAAGCCACTACCAAACCAATATCCAAAACCCAGAATAATTTAATCAGAAATCCCTAATTCTGATTTACTGCTTAAAATTTTCCGTCTCCGTCCTTCAGGTCATCTCCAACCGAAGGGTCCAGAGGGCTAGAGGGCCGAAAATAGTCCAAAAACCATCTCCAACCGAGGGCTAGGCCAGAAGGCTCGTGGGCCCCAAGGAATCTGAAAGGGCTAAATGGCCAAAGGGCTGGCCGCATGCAGCCAGCCAGCCCAGGGCTAGCCATAAATTCCAGCAATCATGTCGGATATAACCGATAGGAATGCTTAAACAAAAATTTGAATCCAATGGCTAGCTAACGCCAGTTATCGTTGGATTCATTTTTTTTTTTTTTTTTTTGGTTTTTTGGGCCAATTTTTTTTTTTAATTCTTAAAAATTCTAATTTTTTTTCCTATAAATACCTAAACCATTCATTCACCATTCCTATACCATTTCAATTCTCATATTTTCTTTCCTCCTTCAAAAATCTATCCTTCAATTTTTTCAATAATTTTCAAATGGCCTCGTCTGCAATGAAAGGTAGGGCTTGAACCCGAAAAGAAAATGAAGCTCTTTGCAAGGCTTATAGATGGGTGTCGGAAGATAGTGTGAGGGGGAATTATCAAACAAATGAAGGTGTTTGGACTCGTGTGTCCAAAAAATACTTAGAGTTCTATGAAGGCACCACTCGACTGAATATCCGAAACTACGAGAGTTGTTCTTCAAGATGGAAGAAACATCTTCAGCCAAGTTTGAACAAATGGCATCAAGCATTGTTAGCAGCCACAAGTAGACATGAAAACGGCGCTAATTACTACGACGAAGTAAGTGTTTTCACAATTTATTTTAAATATTTAATTATATTAAATTTAATTTCATAAATTAATTTCCTTTAATTTTTGTAATTATATTTTCTATGTAAGCCAAGTGGAAGAATTGTGTATGGAGAGCAGCTCGAAACTCTTTCAGTTTCACAGTTGTTGGGAAATTTGTAAAGGGTGGGTGTTATTTGAAGATCCACCTCAACATAGAGCTCCTATGCCGGTGTTCGGAACTGCATCCTCAGCTGTAGATATGGATGAAGATGGATCTCCTACCATTCAACAAACAAGGGTAGAAAATCCATCTTCGGGTGAAGGTTCCATACCTAGGGCTATGGGACGAAACAAGGCACGAAGGTTGAAGGAAAAGGGTAAGGCAAATGATGATTACGCCGCTCAACATGAAGTGGTGGCCTCATTGCGATTAATGGCAGAGCAAAATGCCCTTGAGGTGGAAGAAAGGAAGTGTAGGCATGAAGAACGGGCCAAACAAATACAAGAAGAGATGGATGATAAGAATATGGAAATGAACACTTTGAATTACACTCCAATGAGTAAGGCCTATTTTGATAGGGAAAAAAAAGAAATTATGACTCGGTGGCAGTTGTTTACCTCTGACTATACTCCTACAATGGCGAATGATGAAGATGATGTTGATTATGGATATTAAATTTAAGTTGTTGTTGTTTTTTAATTTAAGTTAATGTTGTTTTTAAATTTAATTTGTAGTTTTTAAATTTAATTTGTCGTTTTTAAATTTAAGTTGTAGTTTTTAAATATAAGTTGTAGTTTTTAAATTTAAATAATAAATTATGTTTGGCCCTATGACCCTTTGACCCTCGGTTGGAAACAGTTTTTTGTGATAGTGCTAAAACAAGCCCTATGACCATTTAGCCCTCAGTTGAAGATGAATGCAAATATGATCATGTATTGTTCATTAAAATATTAATATCCTGAAAAGCCGGATGGCTAAAACGAGCCATCTGGCCAACTCTCAGTTAGAGATGGTCTCAGATGTCAGCAAGCACCACCTCCAAATAATACATAAAATAGAAAGGAAAAGAAAAAATCAAAACAAAGAGGAATCGTTGTAATATTTAAGTTTCTTATGTTGTCTTAAGACAAAATTTACCATCCAATTATGGCTGCATTCTCTAAACCTTGTGAACTCTAAATCTTTAGTATTAAATGGAATTTACCGACATTTAAAATTACATTCTTAAACAACCCGATTGGACGACAGTGCACTTAATTGCAACCAACCCTTTTTTATTGAGTCACAATCGTTTACTCCCCCACTCTTCTGACTTCAATTAAACCACAAGGGACAAACGAAGCACAGCAGCCCAGAAGCTTGACAAATAATTAATTATCCTTTTAAGGTTTCCAACCGCCAACCTGCCACCCCATCCAAAAGCCTTATAAATACCAACGAGGGGAAGTTCCCTTTGAGTCTCTCACTGCATTCCATAATTCCATTCTGCACAATCCAAAATCTACAAGCTTATTAGGATCTCAGAGTCTCAAAGAGTTCATATTTTCTAGCTAGCAGAGGCATGGCTTTGGTGGTTAGAGTCTTGGCTTTAGTGGTGGCGGTGATGGCTGTTTTGGAGATGTGCAGTGCAGCTGTGTACAAGGTCGGTGACTCTGCCGGGTGGACCACCATCGGCAATGTCGACTACAAACAATGGTCTGCCACTAAGAATTTCCAACTTGGTGATGTTATCAGTGAGTTGTTCTCTCCAAGTTTTCTCTTGGTTAATTTCTCTCTTCAGCATATTGTCCTTTTAAAAAAATTTCTGCTTTTGTAGGTTTTAATTTTAAGATATCATTTCTGCACACTCATTTCTTCATTTGTAACATATTTATTATTATTATTATTATTATTTCGGTAAACAAGGATTCTTAATTTTTCTTTAATTTATTCAATTCAAAAGCTAAAACTAAACAGGTGTATGCATGAAGAAAAAACGCGAATACGAAAACCTTTTTTTTTTTTAAATTTTTCGTAAGTCTCTTGTTAATGAATACTCATATTCTTAAGTGTCACCAAATATACTATAATGTTCAAACTTCTCTGGATCTTAGGCAAATAGTTATATACAACATTTTGAAAAGGTGAATTTGGTGATTAATTCGAAATGTTCTCCATGAATCATGATGACTATGGTGGCCATTCTTTGTTCGGAAAAGGTGAAAAGGGTAAGGGGGATGCATCTCTTTCTAACGCACGCGTGGTCTCTGATGCATTAGATCTAACTTCAAACCACCCCCACTACCTATATGTATCTTACATTCTACTTTATTATGATTTTGATTTTTTATCCTGTGTATTTTCATTATATATTTAATTATTTGTCCACTATGGATGTTTGGTATTAGAATTCATCTGTCAGTCCGATCGATTGCGATGGTTTTATGAGAAGATGAAACGCTTTAATTATTGTCCACTATGGATGTTTGGCATTAGAATCCATCCGTCAATGTGATCGATTGGGATGGTTTTATGAAAGATGAAACGTTGGTTTGAGAAGTTCTTTTAAATAATAGAAAATACTTTTCGAGAAAATATTTTTGGATTCTATGAGTACTTGAAGTGTTTCTTGTTTTGTTATGTGCTTCTTGAGAAAGAAAAAAAAAACACTTCAAATGAACTCGTAATGAAGACTTTAACATCATCGAGGAGCGATCCTCTATTATTGTAAGTTTTCATTGAAAAAAGTTGAGGTTTTGCTATAAAATCAATTGACAATACGGTAAGTAGTCCAATCTATTATAAGTCATTGCAAGGTTTCTCCTTTCACCGATGTGACTCTTTTACCTTCAAATCCTCAACATCATTGAGTCCCGTGTCTGTCTAATCATGTGCATTGGTTTTTTATTCCATGTCGTCATTGCTGTTGCAAATTACCCATTAATTACAAAAATTAGTAAGAAGAAAAGTTTAGCTTCTTGATCCATTTAAAACTTGTAATTTGAATGTCTCGTTTTATGTGGGATCAATCAGAATTCGAATACAACTCTCAATTCCACAACGTGATTCGCGTCACGCACGCCATGTACCAGTCATGCAACGCCTCAGTGCCCTTGGACTCCTACTCCACTGGAAACGACTCAATCACAATCACCACCAAAGGCCACCACTTCTACATGTGCGGGGTCCCCGGTCACTGCAAGGCCGGCCAGAAGGTCGACATAAACGTCATTCGCCATCCTTCGTCGGCTGCTCCAACCCCTTCCGCGTTGGCCTCTCCAATAGTTCCTGCTCCGCATGCACCAGTGCCAGGTCCAAGCTCGGCTGCTTCGTTACAATCTCTGGTGGGACATTTTGCTTTGTTGGGATTAACACTTGCAGCACTCGCACTTCTTGTTTCTGGTCTTGCTTAGTCACTCTAGTTTATTGGTTCTATATATATGGGCAGTAATTTGCGTCTCTCTACGGACTTTTTTGAGGTGGGCTAGTAGTAATTTTCGTGCTTGATATACAGACATTACATATACAGGTTACTCAACCTTCAAATAAATTTCTGATATCATCAAACTGTTGAAGATTTGCATAAACATTCATCAAATTTTTGGTAAGATCAATTATACAACTGGCTTTCTGTTAATCATCTTTTTCGGATGGTATATTAGTTCACAGTTATTTTTTTTAACAATAAAAAGCTGTTAATAAACTTACCGCCTCACTCGGTAACTAAACGAGGTTACGTGGGTGAGTTCTTAAGGTGAGGTTAAAAATCCAAAAAAATCCCGATTCATGACCCAGTCCAAGAATTCAAGTTTAGGTTCTGAGTCCTGAATCTAGGGTTCCAAGTCAGGGGTACCAATTCCCAAATCTCGACTCAACTTTTTTAGAACAAAGGATAATATCTACACTAAAAGGAAGAGGGTGGGTTTAGTCTCACAATAGGCTAGTAATAATGTGGTTCAAATTCGCATTTGGCAAAAATCAAACCTAAGACCTCTCACTTACAAGTGAAGAGGAATACTACTTGATCGTAGTACCAAGCGGCAAATCTCGACTAACTTGGATTGCAAGTAATTGCAAGAATGGAATGGGCACTCCAACATTTTAATTTGGTCCATTATTTTTGGGAGAATGGACCCATTCTTATGTCTAAACCACACAATGTAAAGGTGTTAGAATGCTATTAACCTTTGTTTTTTGTTTTGTTTGGTCCATGTGTAATAGTTGGTAGGAAGTTAGCTTGATCTTTAGGCCTGCAACAGTTTATATATTGTGCCCTTGTGCAGAGCAGAGGAACGCTGAAGATATTGATTTGTATTCTGATTCTCGCGTAATAGCAATTATATGGTAAACTAAAACACATTCCGTTCCACTCTTCGTGCCAACTGAAATATCATTCAAAAGTCGCACATGCAAATAAGCTGTCGCGTCTACAAGGACGCATCACAAACACTAAAAGATGAGAAATTCTTTTCACTAAAACTCATCTGTAACAAAACTAATGTTGATGAATTTATCTCACCATATCGTTTTTTTTCGAAAACAATAAAATCAGTACAAGTACAATGGGTCACATATTTCCCAGTTCCTGTGAATTCCTATGTAACCCGTCATATATTCAGTGTCCCAGACTTAACCTCTATGTCTGCGTTGATCTGCCGTGAGTTATCGTCCAGATAAACATGTTACAAAATTCAGATGCGTGTGGTCCGTTTACCCCTCCGTTGCGAGGGGAAACAATTGATGAACTATAAAGTCCTAGATCCAAGGTAAACTTAGAGAGAGAATTAAGATTTTAGGTTCAAAGAATGGAGGAAGCAGTAAAAGAATCAAGTCTTCTAGGATGATCGGACCTTACTATCAGCCGGACACATGCTGTTAGACCAGAAGACTAGTGAGAAGTGGGCGCTCCATATCTCCATTCCGTCCAACCTCTCTCCTATCTCGATGTCGAGTTCTGCCACCAGAGAATTATGAAGAGGATTAAAAAGTTGTCAATAGAAAAGGTAATATGCACGTTCGGGTAAGAGACTTGTATTCACATCACAGGTGCTAAATTTGGTAAGTATTAGTAACAAAGTTGTTTAGAACGAGAACAAGCAACAAAGTATTGCACTAGAGAAAGGATCTTTCTGAGCTGTTTGAAACAAAAAAGAATAACACGTTTTGACATGTAAAGCTCAGAAATCACCCATATAAACGCTAAATAAGACAGACAGCCTCACTGCCAATCAAATGCATTCAGAAGACCATATGTAACAGTTACAACATGAACTGAAAAATGACCATCCTCGTTATAGTTTAATGAACATACAAACTCATCAGTAAGTTTACAATCCGGATGATTTGCCAACTGCATCCTAGAATTGGATGGAATATATCAAACTAAATCACTACAAATATGACTCAATCCAAGATAAAAACAAAGGAACAAATAACCATATATTTAAAGGGCTAAGCACATTTGAGAAACAAGTATTCAGCTAGTCAGTGCATTAAGCACACTCCACCCATTGATAAGCAACTGTGGAAGTGTTCATTGGCTTACTTTCTATCCAATCTATGCGAAAGCAAGTGCTGTACGGTCAAAACCTCTAGCAAAAGAGGCCGTCAGTGAAATGGAAATATGTAGAAAATGAATCATCTTACTGACATAAGCCTCAAGGAAAAGATAATCACATTTGAACCAGGAAAATGTATTTCATGCATAATCCATGGCCTAAAATCTAAATATCGTAAGTGTGTAACCCCAGTATAGGATCAAACATATTCAACGTGATGTGTAGTCTCCCAAATTAACAAATTTCTTTATATATCTGGTCTGCAGAACACATATTTCTCAAGCATATACATCTATGTATCATTGTATTCTAGGTGCCAAACAAAAACCTAGGACTTGAAGAAGTCATTTGGAGCTCAATCAGTTCACTTTCTGGAAGGCATGATAGATGTGTGAGAAATTTGAATCTCACAAACTTGATCACTCGTATAGAGCTTCTCCCTTGGGCGTTCACTGGGGTCTTTCTAATAAAAATTGGTAGCTACCCAGACACCAAAAAAGTAGAAAAAGAAAGGCGACATTGGCAACATGATCACTTTATACATCGCATCCAAACTAAGACCATACAAGCCTGGCCTATCAAAATGAGGATTGACAAATGCATACATCTAACTGTTTTGATAGATTTCACATGAGTAAAGCATCATAGAGACCTTACACTAGTCGATTGGAGCTCCATCGATGCTGAATCCTCATTCTCCTGCAAGAAAAACATCAGAAATCAATAATTGCGGTCTAGTATTGGTAGAATGCATTAAGAAGATGGATGACAATACCCCGAGTAATAAATCCTTCCTGGTAATCAAGCCAATCACACGAGATGGACGAGGAGTAACAAATATATGTCTTAAACCTAGTTGACGAAAAAGATTATATACCTGCATCATCATCAAGAACAATATAAACTTGATAAAGTTAGAACAACATTCCATGCAAGAAAAGTGTTGAAAGAATGGCAGCGAAACTCTCACCTTTGTCAAAGACATATCTTCAGGGACAATGTAAGGAGATGGGTTCAAAAAGGGCGCAAGATCTATGTACATTTCCAAGTCATCTGAACTCAGATGTATATCACTTATCAATAAGCCTTTACTGGAAGCAGGTTTTACGAATTCACTGATAGTGTGCCTGGAATACAAAGGAACTGTCAAACATCTTATAGTAAAAGGGAAGGGCAAGACTACAAACCAACTCCAAGCTTTTACTTGCCTGATAGACCTGGCTCCTCTTGGATCACAGGGTAGAGGAGTATGCTGGAAACTCACTTTGGACTGCAGAAGTACCAACAAGTGACCGCATCACAATCCAAATACTCACGTTAATGTTTTCAAACACTTACATTCTTTGCTTAAAACAAAGAAATCATGTTTAAATGTACAAATTAGTTATATCACCTGCGAAGCATTAGTCCAATTACAAGTGTTTCTCCACTTCTCGCATGATCAATCACCTGGAAGGAATATAACATGCAACACACACTTATATATCAAGCAAAAAAGAAAGAGAGAGAGAGAGAGAGAGAGAGAGAGAGAGAGAGAGAGGTTAACAGAAGAAAAAACAAAAGTGAAGCATACAGGGAAGCCATTATGATTGTTGCTCCGCAAAATAGAAACCAAATCTGCAACCTTAACAACACGAGGGAAGGAAATCACCTACACACAAAGAAAATTGAGCAGTCAGCGTAGTACTAAAATGAATAAAAGTAAAAGAACAAAGAAGTTGGTGCATTGTGAAATCACTGAAGCACAGGGCACTAGAACCATGTATAATCAAAATGGAAAGTGCAATCCCTGCCAAAAAAGGCATTTGATACCAGAAATAGTGCCGTTTGATGTTATTGAGGAATGGGCATCCTTTCAAGTAATAATAGAAGGTCTCTTTCAACTTTTTTTCTTTTCTGCCTTCGTTTGGATGTTTCCTCTTTTGGGTGAGAAGTGAGAACTGAACAAAAGGCTCCCTAACTTCCAATTCAGTCACCTATTGTGATATGAAGCATAGCCCCTTTTTCCAAAGGATCCTGACAAACCAATTTGGACATAAAGTTTGGAGTTTAAGGAGGCTCATACATGAGATAGGCATCTTGGAAATTACATGGATCAGGGTATGGAAGTTCTGGACAAGTGAACATCTCTAGACACATTTGAGCATATGAGTCAATACTAATGTTTACATATAAGGGGTCAGTCGTGCAAAATATCTAATGTCCATGTCAGCATCAAACACATGCCCTTGTCTATAATAATTATTAAGGGAGGTGAAGATAATAGTGACATTCACCCTTTTTCCAGAGGCCTCCTTTGCAGGCATCTTCCTCATTTGGTACTTGGGTCTTGATTCCAGTAATGGAATGCTCTTTAATCGTGCCTGTTCTTCGTACAGGCCTTCATTGAAAGCATCACCAACAGCCTGCAAGGGTAAAAGATGTAAGTATTTCTCCACAGCATCTATTGTTATTGTAAAAGCTTCAGAAGTGTACCTTTGAAATAAGAAGAACAAGCATGATAAGAGGCAAAAGTTTCAAATTATTTTTTATTTCAACCATAATGACACAAAGAGACACTGTCATCCGCATTGAACCTCCAAGAAAAGAAGCTGCTCCCAGTAGTGCATATCTGCAGAACCAGTAAGCATGAGAGCAAAGTTCATGAATACATTACATGCATTTAAAAAAAAAACATTTAGTTCTAATCCTCAGTTAATAAATATAAACGAGACTAAGGTTCCCTCTTCGATGCTGAGCTTCTTGTAAAAGTTAACCACAAACATGCCCACAAGACGCCCATATGTAGATCCTATCATTATCCCAGGAACAAATTGACCAGCTGGAACTGCAGTACCAAATGTCACAACTGCTAATGAATAAAACATCACCTGGAATGCATTAGGAAAGAAATTACACATATAATCCACAAGGGACTAACGAGGAAAAGAAAACTAACTTCTTTCTGAGAACATTCATGGTCAAATTACATTTTTATTGAAAAGAATCAATGTTGACCAAGCCCTTAAATTCCAAGCCCCTTATTTTAGAGATTAGATTCATTTTCCAAGAGCATAAATACTTTCTTTTGTATGTTAGCTTTTGTCCTTTGAGATCTGCTGCCAAGACCGTAAAACATTCTATATATTATTTTTATACTGCCAGTGGGAGTCTCTGTGCGTGCGCTAAAATTACATACAAAATAGAGGAGCCTTGCCAACTAACTTCTAAAGACTAAATACAATGCTTTGAGAGAGAGAGAGAGAGAGAGAGAGAGAGGGAGAGAGGTATGTTAGTGTCTGAGAAGTATATGTGCACAAAAAGCAAGCGTTGAGCGAAGTAAACAAATGCAATACCAAGAAAGTCAATAAACTTTGGGCGCTGTACTCGTGAAATGTTTTTGCACTAAACAAATTCCTAATTGCCTCATCCTGCAATCATAAGAAGATAAAAAAAGGAATTCGTAATAAGACCAGCGAGGCAACCTGCAAACTAATATGTAAAGGATGAAGTAAATACAACAACAACAACAACAACAAAGCCTTTTCCCACTAAGTGGGGTCGGCTATATGAATCCTAGAACGCCATTGCGCTCGGTTTTGTGTCATGTCCTCCGTTAGATCCAAGTACTCAAGTCTTTTCCTAGGGTCTCTTCCAAAGTTTTCCTAGGTCTTCCTCTACCCCTTCGGCCCTGAACCTCTGTCCCGTAGTCACATTTTCGAACCGGAGCGTCAGTAGGCCTTCTTTGCACATGTCCAAACCACCGGAACCGATTTTCTCTCATATTTCCTTCAATTTTGGCTACTCCTACTTTACCTCGGATATCCTCATTCCCAATCTTATCCTTTCTCGTGTGCCCATACATCCCACGAAGCATCCTCATCTCCGCTACACCCATTTTGTGTACGTGTTGATGCTTCACCGCCCAACATTCTGTGGCATACAACATCGCGGCCTTATTGCCGTCCTATAAAATTTTCCCTTGAGCTTCAGTGGCACGCCAGATGCACTCTTACACTTCATCCATCCAGCTTGTATTCTATGGTTGAGATCTCCATCTAAGTCTCCGTTCTCTTGCAAGATAGATCCTAGGTAGCGAAAACGGTCACTTTTTGTGATCTTCGCTAGATTGCTCCGGTCATTAGTGTGGATAAGTATATAAATGGATAGAGATAGGAAAGCAGACACAAGATGTACGTGGTTCACCCAGATTGGCTACGTCCACGAAATAGAGGAGTTCTCATTAATTGTGAAGGGTTTACACAAGTACATAGGTTCAAGCTCTCCTTTAGTGAGTACAAGTGAATGATTTAGTACAAATGACATTAGAAAATATTGTGGGAGAATGATCTCGTAACCACGAAACTTCTAAGTACCGGAGTGTGGTATCGTCTTGACTTGCCTTATCTGTCTCATAGGTAGATGTGGCATCTTCTCTGGAAGTACTCTTCCTCCATCCAGGGGTGGTATCTGTAACTGGTGGAGATGCACAAGGTAATGTATCAATTTCACTTGAAGCTTACTTGTAGTTTCAGGCTTGGTCAAGCGCGATACAAACCATGTAGTAGGAGTCCCCCAAGTCGCCGAGCTAGGGGATCTGCTGAAAGAGGTGACAGACAAGGTAAGCAATCAGAGCTCCGGCTGATTGTTCACATTCTCCCTATCTTGCAGGCAGCATGAAGGATAAAGAGAAGAAAAATGAGAAGAGATGATATGGGATACTTTTGCTTTTGAAGAAGTAACTTTCCACGGGCTTATTCTTGAACTGGGCTGGAGGGTTTTCTGGTTTCCTCCAGAGTATAAGGCCGACTGTAGAATTTGAGGGTCAAAACAAGTCCATCAAATCTAGAGTACATTCGACCCTGCTGATATGGGATACTTTTGCTTTTGACAGAGTAGTGGATGTATTAGCACGTGTGCTGTTACGCTTGTCTCCACATGCTTCCTTGTATCCTTCTCACTTGCCCTATCTGTTCCTCAGGCAGATGCGGTATCTTCCCTGGAAGCATAAGATGTTGAAGATGAGTACTCGAGAGCAATGCCAGGTAAGTAATCAGGTAAGGGGTTCCAGGCAGTCAGTTCCTGGCTGGAAGCTTGATTCCAAGTGCTGACTGATTGCTCTCTTTCTCCTTGTCTTGCAGGTAAGAACAAGGCCAAAGGAAAAGACAGGGAAAAAGCATGATATGGGATACTCTTGCTTTTAACCCTGATGATATGAGATATTCTTGCTCTAGTATAGCTTGTTTACAGAGGTGTTATCGGGGGGAAAGAAAGCTGAATATTTCGAAAGGCTTCGTTGGGAGTGCCCTCTCAGATAAGAGGAAGGGTTGAGCATTTTTGCAGGTCTGCATGTCCGTTGGGGATGGAGGTCGACATATATAGGAGTCTCCCTAACATCAAGTAATAATGTTATTCCTTTACCCTGCTTGGTCATAGCACGGTAGTGGGAGCTGCCAGCTTCACATGTTTTAACTCTGTCAGAGCACTTTGAAAAAGTGGTCTGTGGTATCTGGAAAGTTGATGTTGCGTGTGAAGATTACAGGTAAAGGATGAAGTAAATACAACAACAACAACAACAAAGCCTTTTCCCACTAAGTGGGGTCGGCTATATGAATCCTAGAACGCCATTGCGCTCGGTTTTGTGTCATGTCCTCCGTTAGATCCAAGTACACTAAGCCTTTTCTAAGAGTCTCTTCCAAAGTTTTCCTAGGTCTTCCTCTACCCCTTCGGCCCTGAACCTCTGTCCCGTAGTCACATCTTCGAACCGGAGCGTCAGTCGGCCTTCTTTGCACATGTCCAAATCACCGGAACCGATTTTCTCTCATCTTTCCTTCAATTTCGGCTACTCCTACTTTACCTCGGATATCCTCATTCTCAATCTTATCCTTTCTCGTGTGCCCACACATCCCACGAAGCATCCTCATCTCTGCTACACCCATTTTGTGTACGTGTTGATGTTTCACCGCCCAACATTCTGTGCCATACAACATCGCTGGCCTTATTGCCGTCTTATAAAATTTTCCCTTGAGCTTCAGTGGCCTACGACGGTCACACAACATGCTGGATGCACTCTTACACTTCATCCATCCAGCTCGTATTCTATGGTTGAGATCTCCATCTAATTCTCCGTTCTCTTGTAAGATAGATCCTAGGTAGCGAAAACGGTCGCTTTTTGTGATCTTCGCTAAATTGCTCCGGTCATTAGTGTGGATAAGTATATAAATGGATAGAGATAGGAAAGCAAACACAAGATGTACGTGGTTCACCCAGATTGGCTATGTCCACGGAATAGAAGAGTTCTCATTAATTGTGAAGGGTTTACACAAATACATAGGTTCAAGCTCTCCTTTAGTGAGTACAAGTGAATGATTTAGTACAAATGACATTAGAGTACAAATGACATTAGGAAATATTGTGGGAGAATGATCTCGTAATCACAAAACTTCTAAGTATCGGAGTGTGGTATCATCTTGACTTGCCTTATCTGTCTTATAGGTAGATGTGGCAGCTTCTCTGGAAGTACTCTTCCTCCATCCAGGGGTGGTATCTTTAACTGGTGGAGATGCACAAGGTAATGTATCAATTTCACTTTAAGCTTACTTGTAGTTTCAGGCTTGGTCAAGCGCGATACAAACCATGTAGTAAGAGTCCCCCAAGTCGCCGAGCTAGGGGATTTGCTGAAAGAGGTGACAGACAAGGTGAGCAATCAGAGCTCCGGCTGATTGTTCACCTTCTCCCCATCTTGCAGCAGCATGAAGGATAAAGAGAAGAAAAATGAGAAGAGATGATATGGGATACTTTTGCTTTTGAAGAAGTAACTTTCCACAGGCTTATTCTTGAACTGAGCTGGAGGGTTTTCTGGTTTCCTCCAAAGTATAAGGCCGACTGAAGAATTTGAGGGTCAAAACAAGTCTATCAAATCTAGAGTACGTTCGACCCTGCTGATATGGGATACTTTTGCTTTTGACAAAGTAATGGATGGATAGGCACGTGTGCTGTTACGCTTGTCTCCACATGCTTCCTTGTATCCTTCGCACTTGCCCTATCTGTTCCTCAAGCAGATGCAGTATCTTCCCTGGCAACATAAGATGTTGAAGATGAGTACTCGAGAGCAATGCCAGGTAAGTAATCAGGTAAGGGGTTCCAGGCTGTCAGTTCCTGGCTGGGAGCTTGATTTCAAGTGCTGACTGATTGCTCTCTTTCTCCTTGTCTTGCAGGTAAAAACAAGGCCAAAGGAAAAGACAGGGAAAAAGCATGATATGGGATACTCTTGCTTTTAACCCTGATGATATGAGATATTCTTGCTCTAGTATAGCTTGTTTGCAGAGGTATTATCGGGGGGAAAGAAAGCTGAATATTTCGAAAGGCTTCGTTGGGAGTGCCCTCTCAGATATGAGGAAGGGTTGAGCATTTTTGCAGGTCTGCCTGTCCGTTGGGGATGGAGGTCGACATATATAGGAGTCTCCCTAACAACAAGTAGTAATGCTATTCCTTTACCCTGCTTGGTCATAGCACGGTAGTGGGAGCTGCCAGCTTCACATGTTTTAACTCTGTCAGAGCACTTTGAAAAAGTGGTATGTGGTATCTGGCTCTCGAGATTCGGAGAACGATGCTTCTTCGATTTTTGAGAAAGCAATCATGGTGGGGGTCTGGCTCTCGAGATTCGGGGAGCAGTGTCTCTTCGATTTTTGAGAAAGTAATCATGTTGGGAGTCTGGCTCTCGAGATTCGGAAGGCGGTGCCTCTTCGATTTTGGAGTAAGCAATCTTGTTGGGAGTGTTTTCTCGGATGTGAGTAAAGGTTGGGCATGTTTGCTAGTCTACCTTGCCACGAAGCACGGAGGTTGACACACAGGGACTTTCCAATTATCCAGCAGTGGTACTGTTCCTTTACCCTTGTGGGTAATAATATGGTAGCTAGACCTTCAAAATTTATGTGTCTAAACTTTGTTAGTGCTGTTTCTTTGCTATTCTTTTACCTTTCTTGGTCAGAGCGATGTAGTGGGAGCTGCAAGCTTCACGTGCTCAACTTTGGCAGAGACTTTGACAAAGTTATCTGTGGTACCCATGAGCTATTGTTGCGTGTGGGAAGTGGGTGATTGAACAGTAAGATTCATGTGCTTTCTACTTCACCAGAAGTCTTCGACAGAATGCCCATAATTTCCGCAAAGCTGAGTGTGCGTGTGACAGGTGCTGACAAGGCTAGAAAAGAAGGTGCCTCTTCGATTTCTGAGATCGGCCCTCGTGGTCTCTGAGCAGCCCAGCTTTTGAGAAAGCGAGCGCCTCTTCGATTGATTCGGAGAACGATGCCTCTTCGATTTTTGAGAAAGCAATCATGCTGGGGGTCTGGCTCTCGAGATTCGGGGAGTAGTGTCTCTTCGATTTTTGAGAAAGTAATCATGTTGGGAGTCTGGCTCTCGAGATTCGGAGGGCGGTGCCTCTTCGATTTTGGAGCAAGCAATCTTGTTGGGAGTGTTTTCTCGAATGTGAGTAAAGGTTGGGCATGTTTGCTAGTCTACCTTGCCACGAAGCACAGAGGTTGACACACAGGGACTTTCCAATTATCCAGCAATGGTACTGTTCCTTTACCCTCTCTTCGATTTTTGAGAAAGTAGTCATGTTGGGAGTCTGGCTCTCGAGATTCGGAGGACGGTGCCTTTTCGATTTTGGAGCAAGCAATCTTATTGGGAGTGTTTTCTCGAATGTGAGTAAAGGTTGGGCATGTTTGCTAGTCTACCTTGCCACGAGGCACAGAGGTTGACACACAGGGACTTTCCAATTATCCAACAGTGGTACTGTTCCTTTACCCTTGTGGGTAATAATATGGTAGCTAGACCTTCAAAATTTATGGGTCTAAACTTTGTTAGTGCTGTTTCTTTGCTATTCTTTTACCCTTCTTGGTCAGAGCGATGTAGTGGGAGCTGCAAGCTTCACGTGCTCAACTTTGGCAGAGAACTTTGGCAAAGTTATCTGTGGTACCCATGAGCTATTGCTGCGTGTGGGAAGTGGGTGATTGGACAGTAAGATTCATGTGTTTTCTACTTCCCCAGAAGTCTTCGACAGAATACCCATAATTTCCGCAAAGCTGAGTGTGCGTGTGACAGGTGCTGACAAGGCTGGAAAAGTAGGTGCCTCTTCGATTTCTGAGATCGGCCCTCGTGGTCTCTGAGGAGCCCAGCTTTTGAGGAAGCGAGCGCCTCTTCGATTTCTGAGATCGGCTTTCGTGGTCTTTGAGCAGCCCAACTTTTGAGAAAGCAAACACCTCTTCGATTTATGAGATCAACCCTCGTGGTCTCTAAGCAGCCCGGCTTTTGAGAAAGCAAACGCCTCTTCGATTTCTGAGCAGGCGCCTCTTCGATGTCTAAAACTCCGTCGAGTGCAGCTTTTTATAGGGCTGGCATTAATTTCCAAAGCACACTTGAATCTCCACCAGTAGAAGCTCCATTCTTGCACTTCTAAGATCTTGATTTGTCCGACCTCTTCTCTCTTCAATACCTTTGAAAATGTCTGGCCCCTCCGACCGTCGTTTTGACTTGAACCTTGTTGAAGAGGCAGCCCCGCCTTCTCCAGACAACATATGGCGCCCATCCTTCGTCTCCCCTACTGGTCCTCTTACCGTTGGGGATTCCGTGATGAAGAATGATATGACCGCTGCGGTGGTGGCCAGGAACCTTCTCACTCCCAAAGATAACAGACTACTTTCCAAACGGTCTGATGAGTTAGCTGTTAAGGATTCACTGGCTCTCAGTGTTCAGTGTGCAGGTTCTGTGTCTAATATGGCCCAACGCCTATTTGCTCGAACCCGCCAAGTTGAATCATTGGCGGCCGAAGTGATGAGTCTCAAACAGGAGATTAGAGGGCTCAAGCATGAGAATAAACAGTTGCACCGGCTCGCACATGACTATGCTACAAACATGAAGAGGAAGCTTGACCAGATGAAGGAAACTGATGGTCAGGTTTTACTTGATCATCAGAGATTTGTGGGTTTGTTCCAAAGGCATTTATTGCCTTCGTCTTCTGGGGCTGTACCGCGTAATGAAGCTCCAAATGATCAACCTCTGATGCCTCCTCCTTCTAGGGTTCTGTCCAGTACTGAGGCTCCGAATGATCCCCCTCCGATGCCTTCTCTTTCTGGGGCTCTACCGACTGCTGAGACTTCTCCTAAGCAACCTTTGTGAAGGCTCCATCTTGTTTGTTTATTTTGACTCATGTATATGTACATATTTGTAGCTTATCGGGGATATCAATAAATAAGTTTTCCTTCATTTCAACGTATTGTGTTAAATACACCAAAGCCTTCTTCGCTAAGTTCTTTGAATTTTCTTTTGTTGAAGCTTGTATGTTGAAGCTTTCTGAGTGGAGCATGTAGGTTGGGGTAGTGTTCCCTTAATTTTTCGAGTGCGGAAAACTTCTCGGTTGGAGACTTGGAAAATCCAAGTCACTGAGTGGGATCGGCTATATGAATCTTAGAACGCCATTGTGCTCGGTCCTGTGTCATGTCCTTCGTTAGATCCAAGTACTCTAAGTCTTTTCTTAGAGTCTCTTCCAAAGTTTTCCTAGGTCTTCCTCTACCCCTTCGGCCCTGAACCTCTGTCCCATAGTCGCATCTTCTAATCGGAGCGTCAGTAGGCCTTCTTTGCACATGTCCAAACCACCGTAACCGATTTTCTCTCATCTTTCCTTCAATTTCGGCTACTCCTACTTTACCCCGGATATCCTCATTCCCAATCTTATCCTTTCTCGTGTGCCCACACATCCAACGAAGCATCCTCATCTCCGCTACACCCATTTTGTGTACGTGTTGATGCTTCACCGCCCAACATTCTGTGCCATACAGCATCGCCGGCCTTATTGCCGTCCTATAAAATTTTCCCTTGAGCTTCAGTGGCATACGGCGGTCACACAACACGCCAGATGCACTCTTCCACTTCATCCATCCAGCTTGTATTCTATGGTTGAGATCTCCATCTAATTCTCCGTTCTTTTGCAAGATAGATCCTAGGTAACGAAAACGGTCGCTCTTTGGTATTTCTTGATCTCCGATCCTCACCCCTAACTCGTTTTGGCCTCCATCTGCACTGAACTTGCACTCCATATATTCTGTCTTTGATCGGCTTAGGCGAAGACCTTTAGATTCCAACACTTCTCTCCAAAGGTTAAGCTTTGCATTTACCCCTTCCTGAGTTTCATCTATCAACACTATATCGTCTGCGAAAAGCATACACCAAGGAATATCATCTTGAATATGTCCTGTTAACTCATCCATTACCAACGCAAAAAGGTAAGGACTTAAGGATGAGCCTTGATGTAATCCTACAGTTATGGGAAAGCTTTCGGTTTGTCCTTCATGAGTTCTTACGGCAGTCTTTGCTCCTTCATACATATCCTTTATAGCTTGGATATATGCTACTCGTACTCCTTTCTTCTCTAAGATCCTCCAAAGAATGTCTCTTGGGACCCTATCATACGCTTTTTCCAAATCTATAAAGACCATGTGTAAATCCTTTTTCCCATCTCTATATCTTTCCATCAATCTTCGTAAGAGATAGATTGCCTCCATGGTTGAGCGCCCTGGCATGAACCCGAATTGGTTGTCCGAAACCCGTGTCTCTTGCCTCAATCTATGCTCAATGACTCTCTCCCAGAGCTTCATTGTATGACTCATTAACTTAATACCCCTATAGTTCATGCAATTTTGTACGTCGCCCTTATTCTTGTAGATAGGCACCAAAGTGCTCGTTCGCCACTCATTTGGCATCTTCTTCGTTTTCAAAATCCTATTGAAAAGGTCAGTGAGCCATGTTATACCTGTCTCTCCCAAAACTTTCCACACTTCGATTGGTATATCGTCTGGGCCTATTGCTTTTCTATGTTTCATCTTCTTCAAAGCTACAACCACTTCTTCCTTCCGGATTCGACGATAAAAAGAGTAGTTTCTACACTCTTCTGAGTTACTCAACTCCCCTAAAGAAGCACTCCTTTCATGTCCTTCATTGAAAAGATTATGAAAATAACCTCTCCATCTGTCTTTAACCGCGTTCTCTGTAGCAAGAACCTTTCCATCCTCATCCTTGATGCACCTCACTTGGTTTAGGTCCCTTGTCTTCTTTTCCCTTGCTCTAGCTAGTTTATAGATATCCAACTCTCCTTCTTTGGTATCTAGTCGTTTATACATATCGTCGTAAGCCGCTAACTTAGCTTCTCTGACCGCTTTCTTCGCCTCTTGCTTCGCTTTTCTATACCTTTCACCATTTTCATCGGTCCTCTCCTTGTATAAGGCTTTACAACATTCCTTCTTAGCCTTCACCTTTGTTTGTACCTCCTCATTCCACCACCAAGATTCCTTTTGGTGTGGGGCAAAGCCCTTGGACTCTCCTAATACCTCTTTTGCTACTTTTCGGATACAACTAGCCATGGAATCCCACATTTGGCTAGCTTCCCCCTCTCTATCCCACACACATTGGGTGATTACCTTCTCTTTGAAAATGGCTTGTTTTTCTTCTTTTAGATTCCACCATCTAGTCCTTGGGCACTTCCAAGTCTTGTTCTTTTGTCTCCCTCTTTTGATATGTACATCCATCACCAACAAGCGATGTTGATTAGCCACGCTCTCTCCTGGTATAACTTTGCAATCCTTACAAGTTATACGATCCCCTTTCCTCATTAGAAGAAAATCTATTTGTGTTTTTGACGACCCACTCTTGTAGGTGATCACATGTTCTTCTCTCTTCTTAAAGAAGGTGTTGGCTAAGAAGAGATCATATGCCATTGCAAAATCCAAGATAGCTTCCCCATCCTCGTTTCTCTCCCCAAAACCATGGCCACCATGAAAACCTCCATAGTTGCCTGTCTCCCTGCCCACGTGTCCATTTAGATCTCCTCCTATAAATAACTTCTCCGTCTGAGCAATTCCTTGCACCAAGTCTCCAAGGTCTTCCCAAAATTTCTCCTTCGAACTCGTATCCAACCCTACTTGAGGTGCGTACGCACTAATCACATTGATAAGTTCTTGTCCTATTACAATCTTGATTGCCATGATTCTATCTCCTACCCTCTTGACATCTACAACATCTTGTGTCAAGGTCTTGTCCACGATGATGCCAACACCGTTTCTCGTTCTATTTGTGCCCGAATACCAAAGTTTAAACCCTGAGTTTTCTAGATCCTTTGCCTTACTACCAACCCACTTAGTTTCTTGTAGGCACATAATATTTATCCTTCTCCTCACCATAACTTCCACTACTTCCATAGATTTTCCCGTTAAGGTTCCTATATTCCACATTCCTAAACGCATTTTGCTCTCTTGAACTCTACCCTTCTGTCCTAGCTTCTTCACCCTCCCCCGTCTAATAGGATCAAAGTACTTCTTTTGTGTGTCCAAGATCATTGTACTCCTTGTCCTTACTGCAATAAAACTGGACATAGCGTAGATTAGGTATGAATATTCTGAAGCTGCTTCAGAATTCTCAGAATTAAGTGTATAGAGTTATAGACCCAATGTATATACTTCACACCCACATGAAGCTGAATCTTAGTAATGAAAGTGTAACTTATCACTTAAGGTCAAATAAGAGACTTTAATAACTTGAAGTTTAAAAAATAACTGTTGAGCTTTCCCAATATCTATCTGTGCCTTTTTTTTTTAACCATGAAACCCTTGTAGCTTCCAATGTATTGAGAAACTCCAGATATTTTCCAGTTAACCTACAAATTTCATAGAGATGTGCATGGTATACTAGTTAACCTTTCCTTTTATCTAAATAGTAGACATCTGCACCTTCAGGTATAGGTTGCCCGTTCAATTTCCATACCATGATATGACTATGAGGGGAAAATAAAAATTAAGGATTACTCAATTCATGCTAAATATAACAGAAATACCACACAAAAAACTGAAATTGAATGGCAAGAAGAAAGAGAAAACCCATAGACGATTTCAGAATAACTGAGAAAGTAATTATCAGTTGACATCTTACATTTACATAATTCCCATACGTTCCTGGAGGCCTTGGGCATTCAATACCAGAATCTGCATCTGCTTCAGGGCATGGACTGCATTTTCTTAAAAGTGGTAGACCAAAGGAAATAATTGATGTTATCAGCGAGATGAGGCACGCTTCAATTATCTGCATTTTAGTGTTTGGTGTGAAGGGGAAAGAAGGGAGTTGAAGTCAATTGTAGAATTACAAGGCACTATAAAAAAATATACACATTACTGACTACAGTAAAATACCCACCTTTACTCGATTCCCATTCTTGTGCAAATAATTTCGGCGCCTGTACGCAATATAAAATGTAAGCTGGTTAAATAAGGCTCCTGAAAAAAGAAAATGAAATCGAAATAAAGTGAAATACTACGAGGAAAGAAAAACACAGAAGAAGCATGTATACATACATAGCTAAGACAATGAACACCATACCCAGTAAACCACCAATGACCCCAATAACTGCCATCGGCAAGAACTCCTCAAAAGAGTAGTCCTCTTGACCACTGAATGACATCAGTTAGGAAGTTAGAAAAGGCTCAAAACTAAGGAAAAATATAGAACTAAAGAGAATTTAAGATATTTTTCTTGAAAAACAAGATTTGATCTTAACTCTGATAAGTCCCATATTATAAAGCCACCTGAGCCAAAATGTCCACACTTTCCACTCTTACACCATCCCATTGCAGTACGCACCACGACAGCCACGACAGCAGAAGAAAAAAATACACGCCACATAAGTTGACTCTTCCACCTTTAGAAAGGGGGGAAAACATAAAGGTTAATAAAATCCCTAAAAAAGAGGTACGGAACTGAGTTTTTAATACTTTAAGAGTTTTAACTTTTAACTCCACAAATACTGACATATATAATTATAATTCTATGTCTGAATCTACAAGAGATGTGCACATAAAGAACTAACTATAATAAAAAGGCATATTGAGACAATAACTGCGTGATCAAGAATGATATTACATTACCACGATGTAACTTCTTCCAGTGCAAATAGAACACCACCAACGGGAGCTCTAAAAGCAGCAGACACTCCAGCTGCACACCCACAGGTTACTTTTCAATCACATAAATGCAAAATGAGTACAATTTTGAGGTTCAGCATAGCTATTTTTAAATAGAAGAAAGACCAGATTTGGCCATATCAAAGAACATAGGAAGATGATAAAAGCAGTGCTTGGATAATTTTTTATTTTATTTTACTTGGATAAAAAAAACCAGACATCATACATAGAGGATTCTGCTCTGTTATAGTGTGCACACTACATTTTTCTTTCAAAAAAACAAAACGCCATATATGAACTGGATTTGTGATATCAGTAGGGAATCTAGGGATAAACAAGAACAGCAGTACAACTACAACAAACTCGTAAACTTGATAACTAGCATATGCTAGTAGTGAAGAGAAAATTACTCAAAGGAGAGAACTATAACAACAACAACAACAACAACAAAGCCTTTTCCCACTAAGTGGGGTCGGCTATATGAATCCTAGAACGCCATTGCGCTCGGTTTTGTATCATGTCCTCCGTTAGATCCAAGTACTCTAAGTCTTTTCTTAGAGTCTCTTCCAAAGTTTTCCTAGGTCTTCCTCTACCCCTTCGGCCCTGAACCTCTGTCCCGTAGTCACATCTTCGAACCGGAGCGTCAGTCGGCCTTCTTTGCACATGTCCAAATCACCGGAGCCGATTTTCTCTCATCTTTCCTACAATTTCGGCTACTCCTACTTTACCTCGGATATCCTCATTCCCAATCTTATCCTTTCTCGTGTGCCCACACATCCCACAAAGCATCCTCATCTCCGCTACACCCATTTTGTGTACGTGTTGATGCTTCACCGCCCAACATTCTGTGCCATACAACATCGCTGGCCTTATTGCCGTCCTATAAAATTTTCCCTTGAGCTTCAGTGGCCTACGACGGTCACACAACACGCCGGATGCACTCTTACACTTCATCCATCCAGCTCGTATTCTATGGTTGAGATCTCCATCTAATTCTCCGTTCTCTTGCAAGATAGATCCTAGGTAGCGAAAACGGTCGCTTTTTGTGATCTTCGCTAGATTGCTCCGGTCATTAGTGTGGATAAGTATATAAATGGATAGAGATAGGAAAGCAAACACAAGATGTACGTGGTTCACCCAGATTGGCTACGTCCACGGAATAGAAGAGTTCTCATTAATTGTGAAGGGTTTACACAAGTACATGGGTTCAAGCTCTCCTTTAATGAGTACAAGTGAATGATTTAGTACAAATGACATTAGGAAATATTGTGGGAGAATGATCTCGTAATCACGAAACTTCTAAGTATCGGAGTGTGGTGTCGTCTTGACTTGCCTTATCTGTCTCATAGGTAGATGTGGCATCTTCTCTGGAAGTACTCTTCCTCCATCCAGGGGTGATATCTTTAACTGGTGGAGATGCACAAGGTAATGTATCAATTTCACTTGAAGCTTACTTGTAGTTTCAAGCTTGGTCAAGCGCGATACAAACCATGTAGTAGGAGTCCCCCAAGTCGCCGAGCTAGGGGGTCTGCTGAAAGAGGTGACAGACAAGGTAAGCAATCAGAGCTCCGACTGATTGTTCACCTTCTCCCCATCTTGCAGCAGCATGAAGGATAAAGAGAAGAAAAATGAGAAGAGATGATATGAGATACTTTTGCTTTTGAAGAAGTAACTTTCCACAGGCTTATTCTTGAACTGAGCTGGAGGGTTTTCTGGTTTCCTCCAGAGTATAAGGCCGACTGAAGAATTTGAGGGTCAAAACAAGTCCATCAAATCTAGAGTACGTTCCACCCTGCTGATATGGGATACTTTTGCTTTTGACAGAGTAATGGATGTATCGGCACGTGTGC
This sequence comes from Malus domestica, assembly GCF_042453785.1. Taxonomy (NCBI): domain Eukaryota; kingdom Viridiplantae; phylum Streptophyta; class Magnoliopsida; order Rosales; family Rosaceae; genus Malus; species Malus domestica. The sequence continues at coordinate 15,531,542 of NC_091676.1, read as the reverse complement.
TGTTACGCTTGTCTCCACATGCTTCCTTGTATCCTTCGCACTTGCCCTATCTGTTCCTCAAGCAGATGCGGAAATCTTCCCTGGAAACATAAGATGTTGAAGATGAGTACTCGAGAGCAATGCCAGGTAAGTAATCAGGTAAGGGGTTCCAGGCAGTCAGTTTCTGGCTGGAAGCTTGATTCCAAGTGCTGACTGATTGCTCTCTTTCTCCTTGTCTTGCAGGTAAAAACAAGGCCAAAGGAAAAGACAGGGAAAAAGCATGATATGGGATACTCTTGCTTTTAACCCTGATGATATGAGATATTCTTGCTCTAGTATAGCTTGTTTGCTGAGGTATTATCGGGGGGAAAGAAAGCTGAATATTTCGAAAGGCTTCGTTGGGAGTGCCCTCTTAGATATGATGAAGGGTTGAGCATTTTTGCAGGTCTGCCTGTCCGTTGGGGATGGAGGTCGACATATATAGGAGTCTCCCTAACAACAAGTAGTAATGCTATTCATTTACCCTGCTTGGTCATAGCACGGTAGTGGGAGCTGCCAGTTTCACATGTTTTAACTCTGTCAGAGCACTTTGAAAAAGTGGTCTGTGGTATCTGGCTCTCGAGATTCGGAGAACGATGCCTCTTCGATTTTTGAGAAAGCAATCATGCTGGGGGTCTGGCTCTCGAGATTCGGAGAGTAGTGTCTCTTCGATTTTTGAGGAAGTAATCATGTTGGGAGTCTGGCTCTCGAGATTCGGAGGGCGGTGCCTCTTCGATTTTGGAGCAAGCAATCCTGTTGGGAGTGTTGTCTCGAATGTGAGTAAAGGTTGGGCATGTTTGCTAGTCTACCTTGCCCCGAAGCACAAAGGTTGACACACAGGGACTTTCCAATTATCTAGCAATGGTACTGTTCCTTTACCCTATCTTCGCTTTTGAGAAAGTAGTCATGTTGGGAGTCTGGCTCTCGAGATTCGGAGGACGGTGCCTCTTCAATTTTGGAGCAAGTAATCTTGTTGGGAGTTTTCTCGAATGTGAGTAAAGGTTGGGCATGTTTGCTAGTCTACCTTGCCACGAAGCACAGAGGTTGACACACAGGAACTTTCCAATTATCCAGCAATGGTACTGTTCCGTTACCCTTGTGGGTAATAATATGGTAGCTAGACCTTCAAAATTTATGTGTCTAAACTTTGTTAGTGCTGTTTCTTTGCTATTCTTTTACCTTTCTTGGTCAGAGCGATGTAGTGGGAGCTGCAAGCTTCACGTGCTCAACTTTGGCAGAGAACTTTGGCAAAGTTATCTGTGGTACCCATGAGCTATTGTTGCGTGTGGGAAGTGGGTGATTGAACAGTAAGATTCATGTGCTTTCTACTTCACCAGAAGTCTTCGACAGAATGCCCATAATTTCTGCAAAGCTGAGTGTGCGTGTGACAGGTGCTGACAAGGCTAGAATAGTAGGTGCCTCATCGATTTCTGAGATCGGCCCTCGTGGTCTCTGAGCAGCCCAGCTTTTGAGAAAGCGAGCGCCTCTTCGATTGATTCGGAGAACGATGCCTCATCGATTTTTGAGAAAGCAATCATGCTGGGGGTCTGGCTCTCGAAGATTCGGGGAGCAGTGTCTCTTCGATTTTTGAGAAAGTAATCATGTTGGGAGTCTGGCTCTCGAGATTCGGAGGGCGGTGCCTCTTCAATTTTGGAGCAAGCAATCTTGTTGGGAGTGTTTTCTCGAATGTGAGTAAAGGTTGGGCATGTTTGCTAGTCTACCTTGCCACGAAGCACAGAGGTTGACACACAGGGACTTTCCAATTATCCAGCAATGGTACTGTTCCTTTACCCTCTCTTCGATTTTTAAGAAAGTAGTCATGTTGGGAGTCTGGCTCTCGAGATTCGGAGGACGGTGCCCCTTCGATTTTGGAGCAAGCAATCTTATTGGGAGTGTTTTCTCGAATGTGAGTAAAGGTTGGACATGTTTGCTAGTCTACCTTGCCACGAAGCACAGAGGTTGACACACAGGGACTTTCCAATTATCCAGCAGTGGTACTGTTCCTTTACCCTTGTGGGTAATAATATGGTAGCTAGACCTTCAAAATTTATGGGTCTAAACTTTGTTAGTGCTGTTTCTTTGCTATTCTTTTACCCTTCTTGGTCAGAGCGATGTAGTGGGAGCTTCAAGCTTCATGTGCTCAACTTTGGCAGAGAACTTTGGCAAAGTTATCTGTGGTACCCATGAGCTATTGTTGCGTGTGGGAAGTGGGTGATTGAAAAGTAAGATTCATGTGTTTTCTACTTCCCCAGAAGTCTTCGACAGAATGCCCATAATTTCCGCAAAGCTGAGTGTGCGTGTGACAGGTGCTGACAAGGCTGGAAAAGTAGGTGCCTCTTCGATTTCTGAGATCGGCCCTCGTGGTCTCTGGGGAGCCCAGCTTTTGAGAAAGCGAGCGCCTCGTCGATTTCTGAGATCGGCCTTCGTGGTCTTTGAGCAACCTAACTTTTGAGAAAGCAAACGCCTCTTCGATTTCTGAGATCAACCCTCGTGATCTCTAAGCAGCCCAGCTTTTGAGAAAGCAAACGCCTCTTCGATTTCTGAGCAGGCGCCTATTCGATTTCTAAAGCTCCGTCGAGTGCAGATTTTTATAGGGGCTGGCATTAAGTTCCAAAGCACACTTGAATCTCCACTAGTAGAAGCTTCATTCTTGCACTTCTAAGATCTTGATTTGTCCGACCTCTTCTCTCTTCAACACCTTTGAAAATGTCTGGCCCCTCCGACCGTCGTTTTGACTTGAACCTTGTTGAAGAGGCAGCCCCGCCTTCTCTAGACAACATATGGCGCCTATCATTCGTCTCCCCTACTGGTCCTCTTACCGTTGGGGATTCCGTGATGAAGAATGATATGACCGCTGCGGTGGTGGCCAGGAACCTTCTCACTCCCAAAGATAACAGACTACTTTCCAAACGGTCTGATGAGTTAGCTGTTAAGGATTCGCTGGCTCTCACTGTTCAGTGTGCAGGTTCTGTGTCTAATATGGCCCAACGCCTATTTGCTCGAACCCGCCAAGTTGAATCATTGGCGGCTGAAGTGATGAGTCTCAAACAGGAGATTAGAGGGCTCAAACATGAGAATAAACAGTTGCACCGGCTCGCACATGACTATGCTACAAACATGAAGAGGAAGCTTGACCAGATGAAGGAAACTGATGGTCAGGTTTTACTTGATCATCAGAGATTTGTGGGTTTGTTCCAAAGGCATTTATTGCCTTCGTCTTCTGGGGCTGTACCACGTGATGAAGCTCCGAATGATCAACCTCTGATGCCTCCTCCTTCTAGGGTTCTGTCCAGTACTGAGGCTCCAAATGATCCCCCTCCGGTGCCTTCTCTTTCTGGGGCTCTACCGACTGCTGAGACTTCTCCTAAGCAACCTTTGTGAAGGCTCCCTCTTGTGTGTTTATTTTGACTCATGTATATGTACATATTTGTAGCTTATCGTGGATATCAATAAATAAGCTTTCCTTCATTTCAACGTATTGTGTTAAATACACCAAAGCCTTCTTCGCTAAGTTCTTTGAATTTTCTTTTGTTGAAGCTTTCTGAGTAGAGCATGTAGGTTGGGGTAGTGTTCCCTTAATTTCCCGAGTAAGGAAAACTTCTCGGTTGGAGACTTGGAAAATCCAAGTCACTGAGTGGGATCGGCTATATGAATCTTAGAACGCCATTGTGCTCGATCCTGAGTCATGTCCTTCGTTAGATCCAAGTACTCTAAGTCTTTTCTTAGAGTCTCTTCCAAAGTTTTCCTAGGTCTTCCTCTACCCCTTCGGCCCTGAACCTCTGTCCCATAGTCGCATCTTCTAATTGGAGCGTCAGTAGGCCTTCTTTGCACATATCCAAACCACCGTAACCGATTTTCTCTCATCTTTCCTTCAATTTCGGCTACTCCTACTTTACCCCGGATATCCTCATTCCTAATCTTATCCTTTCTCGTGTGCCCACACATCCAACGAAGCATCCTCATCTCCGCTACACCCATTTTGTGTACGTGTTGATGTTTCACCGCCCAACATTCTGTGCCATACAGCATCGCCGGCCTTATTGCCGTCCTATAAAATTTTCCCTTGAGCTTCAGTGGCATACGGCGGTCACACAATACGCCGGATGCACTCTTCCACTTCATCCATCCAGCTTGTATTCTGTGGTTGAGATCTCCATCTAATTCTCCGTTCTTTTGCAAGATAGATCCTAGGTAACGAAAACGGTCGCTCTTTGGTATTTCTTGATCTCCGATCCTCACCCCTAACTCGTTTTGGCCTCCATTTGCACTGAGCTTGCACTCCATATATTCTGTCTTTGATCGGCTTAGGCGAAGACCTTTAGATTCCAACACTTCTCTCCAAAGGTTAAGCTTTGCATTTACCCCTTCCTGAGTTTCATCTATCAACACTATATCGTCTGCGAAAAGCATACACCAAGGAATATCATCTTGAATATGTCCTGTTAACTCATCCATTACCAACGCAAAAAGGTAAGGACTTAAGGATGAGCCTTGATGTAATCCTACAGTTATGGGAAAGCTTTCGGTTTGTCCTTCATGAGTTCTTACGGCAGTCTTTGCTCCTTCATACATATCCTTTATAGCTTGGATATATGCTACTCGTACTCCTTTCTTCTCTAAAATCCTCCAAAGAATGTCTCTTGGGACCCTATCATACGCTTTTTCCAAATCTATAAAGACCATGTGTAAATCCTTTTTCTCATCTCTATATCTTTCCATCAATCTTCGTAAGAGATAGATTGCCTCCATGGTTGAGCGCCCTGGCATGAACCCGAATTGGTTGTCCGAAACCCGTGTCTCTTGCCTCAATCTATGCTCAATGACTCTCTCCCAGAGCTTCATTGTATGACTCATTAGCTTAATACCCCTATAGTTCATGCAATTTTGTACGTCGCCCTTATTCTTGTAGATAGGCACCAAAGTGCTCGTTCGCCACTCATTTGGCATCTTCTTCGTTTTCAAAATCCTATTGAAAAGGTCAGTGAGCCATGTTATACCTGTCTCTCCCAAAAGTTTCCACACTTCGATTGGTATATTGTCTGGGCCTATTGCTTTTTTATGCTTCATCTTCTTCAAAGCTACAACCACTTCTTCCTTCCGGATTCGACGATAAAAAGAGTAGTTTCTACACTCTTCTGAGTTGCTCAACTCCCCTAAAGAAGCACTCATTTCATGTCTTGCAAAAGAATTTGACAACTACCAAATATAGACTACAAAAGTGAACGAAGGTAAGGTATAAAGTCCAGTTGTACACAGGTCAAATCTTCAAAGTTCAGACAAAAACATGAAAGACATAAATCTCTCACCAGATCCCGACGATCCCGGTCGCTATTAAAAATTTGTAGCCACCTGGAGCTTAGATGGTATTTCGTAGATCCACCCTGTATTAAGATATGACCAAAATAATCTTCAAAAAACAGCAAGCAACTAACATACAATAGAAAGATATTTGATATGAACATAAAAATATATGTTTTTTTTGGTACTTACGCCTGATCATTAGGATATACTTTAAAAATGATACGAAAATAATAGTAACAAGAATGTGCAAACAATTGCCTGCACACTCCAGAAGCTGAAAGAAAGAGAACAAAAACTTTAAGAAACAATATGTTGTTTTGTGGCCTAGATTATATAATTAGAGGCTTGAAAAAGGGCAGTAAGTGCTTACTTGTCCAAGCAAAGAAGCAATACAAGCACCGGTATGAACAAGAGGACCCTCCTTGCCTAAAGCTAGACCACCTCCCACGGAGCCAATGCTCCCAAATATCTGTGCAATTGGCAGAAGAAAACTATAATGCAAAGTACATTGTTTAAATCTCAACAAACAACTTAGAACACCAGAGCAGGTCACCATACCTTTCCAAACAAGGTTCTGAAAAGAAGTACACCGTGTATATCAACCCCTGCACAGTTGAATAACAATCAGCGGGCACTTCGTTGATAAAATTAGCAATACTCAACAGGAAAAATAAATTATCAGTCCACCTTACCATTCAAATATCCCTTGATTTCTGGAATACCGGACCCAGCTGCTGCGGGTGCAAATTGTGTAACGATATATACAGACGAAAAAACCAAAATTAAGTTGATCAATATGTATACTACAAAACCAGCCACATATGATTTTTGGATTATTGCAAATGTCAATGCAAACTTCCAGCCTGCAAAGTTCTCGACCGCAATATTAATGAAAACAGCAGCTAATCCAGTCCCTGAAGGCAATCAAAACCAAAGAATTAAGAAAATAAAACACCAAATGAAAATGTTAATACTGAACTCTACTAAAATTTGCATCTTTTCAAGTGACAGTAGAAAAGCTACACATTCAGTGCAAAAGCCGAAAAGTGCTTACCGATACCAATGAGCAAAGCAAAGAACCACTTCACTATCACGTGATACCCAACATAGAACTTCCCTCTTTGCGCCTGTAGATTTCCACACAACATTTAACCCCCCAAAAACGAACATTTCTACAAACTTCAAGTTTAATTAAGCTCAACTTGCAACCTGCTCATCCCAATAAGCGTAATTTTCAATAACTTCATAATCAAGGCTCTCGACGCCGCCATCGTCGCTCTTCTTCATGAGGCCGACGGCGTCGGGCTCGACGCCGCCCTCCGAGCTCGGGAGGCGGGACCAGGAGTAGGAGAGGTGCAATAATTGAAGTTCGATGAAATTTGTTTGGAATGTAGGATTATTGACTATCTCGATCAAGCTTCTAAAAAACGATAAGCACTAGTCAGGCGGCGGCATGAGGCTTAGCGCCTAGGCGGACTAGGCATATTTGAATAAAATTTATTATATATACTATAAATAAGTATTTATTTACACCTAAATGTATTAGAGATTTGGAAAGAAAAAAAAATAACATGTGCAGAATACAAATTGTTTTTGTAATCTGAAGGGGTTTGAAAGGCTTTATTGCTTGGATATTATCTATTTCCAATGCTTATGGGAAACTGGCTTCTAATTATAAGGGAAGTTGTTGGATTTAATTATGCAACAAATTGTTTTGTACAAATCTATAAAATAAGCCCTAGAGATTGTAAAAATAATTCCAAAAGCCATTGTAGCTCACAGCCCCCAATGTATCTAATTCAATTAGCACAGGACCAAAAAGGCCATCCATGCTTCTATATTTACAAAGAACACTCTAGTTCTGTAAAAACAAAACAAAAAAAAAACACTCTAGCAAAAGGTGATGGAAGTTGTGTCGGCCGTCACCCTTCTTTTTTTCTCTCTGCAATTTTTTTTCTCTTTATTCTTCTTGGCAATCTCAAATCAGGATTAGGAAATTGCGAAAGCTTCTGCCTTCTGGGTTTGTAGCTTGTCGGGGTTGCATCGTCTGTGTTTGTGGCGTCTAGGTTTGTCGAATCAAGTCTAGGTTGCACCGCCTAGCGCCGCCTACTGCCACTTAGCCTGCCTAGCAGTTGTCTAGGCAGCCCACCAATTTCATCAAAAATTTTACCCCAAATTGCCACGGGACAACAACACCCAGCGCCTAGGCACCGCCTAGGCCATTTTTTAGAACATTGTTCTCGATTAATGCTCATAGACATAGAAGAGCTAGATTCGTTTGAATGACAAAAGAGAAATATCACTGAATTATCGTCGTCGTCAATTGGTTTATATCATCCTTTAGAGAAAACTACGAGAGAAGATAATCTCTCGTACACAATGTACATTTCCACTTACGTCTCATCCATACCACTTTTAATGGAAATGGATCATCTCCAGATCACTTCCTCCAAATCCATCAAATCAGGGAATCCGTGCCGTTGAAATTTGATCCAACGGCTGAAGTTATTATAACTTTTAAAGTAGGCCCCTGTTTGTAGCCTTGGATCAAATTTCAATGGCATGGATTCCCTGATTTGGTGGATTAGAAAGACGGATCCGAAGACGATCCCTTTCCACTTTTAATGGGCCACGCTGAAATTCCACTATTTCTACTTGATAGTGAGCCGAAGTCAAATATGAGGGATTAAAGTGCATTTCCTAGTCTGAAACTCATGAGTCATGAGTAATAGCGATTGTTCCTGTGTGGTTACATATGAAATTGTGCCATTTCAAATAGTCATTTACAAATTCCGCTCAATATATTGTGTTAGTAGTCATTTCAAATTTCTAACGTTTTGTGATGCATTTCATACTACGTTAGCATATGTCCATTGATACTTGGTAATTCCTCGTCCAAACACAACATTATACATATACTAAAACTCAAGTAAAAATCACTGTTCACCAGCAGTGAATAACCGAAAATACCCTAAATTCCTTTGTTATTGGCCAATTTTTCCAACTTTGCTACATGGAAAAGACGTGTTTGCCCTTCTAGGCCACGCTTCTGTCATCGTGTTTTTTGCTTTTACTTCTTTTGGTTTTGCTTTGTCTCTCTCGTTGTTCTCATCCACTTTCCACCTACCTGAAGCTACTTTCTCATCTTTTCATCTTTCTCATCTTTTTCTCCCAAATTATTTGTGCAAAATCGACTTCTCTCTCACTTTCTTGTTGAAAACAACCAATGTAACATCCCACATCGTCTAGAGGATTGGATCCTCTAAGACTTATATGTACATTCCCACCTCTATTTAGCACGAGACCTTTTGGGAACTCACCGGCTTCGGGTTCTGTAAGAACTCCGAAGTTAAGCGAGAAAGAGGCCAGAGCATTCCCAGGATGGGTGACCCTCTGAGAAGTTCTGCTTGCGTGGGTTCCCAGAAACAAAACCGTGAGGAACTGGTCGGGGTCCAAAGCAGACAATATCGTACTACGGTGGAGTCGAGCCTGAGATGTGATGGGTCCAAGCCGAGATGTGACAACCAACCCAGTAAAAATTTATTTAGTTCTCTCTATCAAAAACTACAAACCACAACCCCCTGTCGCTGAAAAAATAGTGAATTTGGTGTCGATTCGAAAAAAATTGAAGCCCAGAAAAGGTAGCGTTTCCTGGTGCCGATTTGGGGTGAGTAATTCTCTACTTTGAATATTGTGTGTTTAGAAGTGTGAATTTGGATTTATAAATGGGTTTTCAGTATTTGGATTTATAAATGGGTTTTCAGTTCTAATTTTACTATTGTGATTTTGGGGGTTTGTTTGTAGCCTTGGAACCCACTTCGTAGTGAAGTCTACGGTTTCTCCATGAGTTTTTTTTTACTTCATTGGTATGGCTGTTTTAAATTTGTTTTGGTTGTTTTCGATGTTTAGATGGCTTTTGTATATGAATTTTGGATGGTTTTTGTATATCAATTTTGCTTTTATAATTTTAGGTATTTTGTTTCTATCATTAGATTTTAGTTTTTTTGGTAAAATATTTAATTACATAATCTTATGGTTTTCATGAGGGATTCAATTGGTTTTGGCAATTTTGAATTCGACAGACATAGGGAGCATACACTGAGACCAAGTGGTGGGAAGACAGAGCAAAGGAAGATAAAATATGAGAGACACAAGTTGGGCTATTTTGCCCTAAATTTTTTTTATGGATTGATTTGGGATGAAGGGAAAGATGTGAGAGACATGGGTTGGCCTGTTTTGGCCTAATTTTTTTTTAACTGGTTTGAGATTTTGTTTAGGTTTGGGGTTCTTTTGTTCTAATATTTTTTTTTTTTTGAATTCATTTGGAATTTTGTTTGCCTTTGGATTTGTGATGTTTCTGTATTTAATTTGGTATTTGGTAGTTTCCATTACATTTGTCGTCAGTTTTCTTAAAGGATAAATTCAAATGATAATGTCCTTTCTAACATGTGTAAATGTTGACACTTGCAGAATTTCAGTTTATAAACAATAAGATAATCCAAGGCTTCAAACCGCTTTGTTGTTAAGGTAAATGATTTTGGATTTTGGCTTTGAGCCTTTTGTGATTAAGAAAGTTTAATCATTTACTTATTCACTTATTAATTGGTGAGGGAATGAAACATTTGACTGCTAGGTACTAAGAAGCTACCAACACTTTTTTTTGAGAGAGAGTAGTATATCCGAACAAATTGAAAATCTAATGGGAAGAAGCTAACAGAACAGTTTTCGTTTCTATTTCTTTGCTTTCATAAATTTGTATAGGTTTTTTTGTACATTTTGGTACATGGTGTTTTCAGTTAAGTTTTTGCAGTACACAAATTTGGGGTTTTTATTCAATGACACAGAGGAATGGGAGAATAAAGGGGGGACGAGAGTTATAGTCCTGAATAGAAATGCTACATTCGTATTTATGTAAATGGTTACAGGGTTGAAAAAACAGTTCAATGTTGTTGTCAGTGTGTTGATAATTTTGTCAAGCTTTAAAAAACAGAGGAAAAAATTAAATTAAATTTAAGTGCGTAAAGCAAACAAAATTTGAACAAAAAATGCAGAGTATGCTTTGTAAAAATGCTTTAACCTTTCTTAGAGTTGTGCTTTTTTAAATTATGCATTGCTTTGAATGAAAAAAAAAATATTGAGCTTCACTATTTTGTATATTTAATTTCTAACTTCATTTTCTGCTACAGATTATTGTCAAAGCAGTTTATATAAGCTACGAAGTACTGTTGTTGAAAGAGAGGGAAAAAAAACAAGGGTGAGTTAGACTGTTAAATAGTGTGAAATTTTTAATTTACAAATCTTTGTTAATCGTATTAATAATTTTTTTTGCACATATGTGCTGGTATTTGTGTCATCGTTTAAAATTTTCTCGCAGATAAAGTCTCATTGCATGTTACAGCTCTATTTGCATTTATGTGTTTTATGGTGTGGTTTCTTTTTATGAAACGATACAAATTACTTAGATTATATCATTGTATGTTCCATTAGGTTACCTACTTGAAACTTTTTTTGTTTTTGTGTTTATGGGCTTTTATTACCTTTTGTAATTCTTTATGTATCGGTTGGTTTATAAATTATTCTAATTAGGTACAAAATTAATTGAGTTTATGTAATTATAATTCTGCAATATTGTCAAGCAAACTTCTTATATGTGATTGTATCAATTTTTGAATTGAATGGAGATCAGAAATTAGAAACAAAGATGAAGGCATATTTGATGATGGTTAACAATTTTGTTATTTCATAGTTTAATAATTTTGCTTCTGAATAATATTCAGATTGATTTTTTGCAGGGTTTAAGAAACTGGTGTTTTTTTTATTTTAAGTTGGTTGTATTTGTGTTGCAAGGCTCTGTACACTAAGGTAAGCAGTTTATGTAACATCTCACATCGATCAACGGAGAAAGGGTGATGTGCCTTATATGTACATGCTCACCTCTTCCTGGCACGAGGCCTTTGGGGAGCTTACTGACTTCGGGTTCCATCGGAACTCTGAAGTTAAGCGAGTTCGTGCGAGTGCAATCTCAAGATGGGTGACCTACTAGGAAGTTCTCGTGTGAGTTCCCAGAAACAAAACCGTCAGGGCGTGGTCGGGGTTCAAAGCGGACAATATCGTGCTACAACGGAGTCGAGCCTAGAATGTGGTGGAGCCCGGGTCGGGATGTGACAATTTGGTATCAAAGCCACTATGTCATGTGGTGCGAGTGTGACGACGAGGATGTCGGGCCCCAAAGGGGGGTGGATTGTAACATTATTCCATATCGACCAACTGAGAGGGGGTGGTTTGCCTTATATGTACATGCCCACCTCTTCCTAGTACGAGGCTTTTTGGGAGCACCCCACCTCTTCCTAGTACGAGGCTTTTTGGGAGCACACTAGCTTCGGGTTCCATCGGAATTCCGAAGTTAAGCGAGTTCGTGCGAGAGCAATCCCAGGATGGGTGATCCGCAGGGAAGTTCTCGTGTGATCCGTTGGGAAGTTCTCGTGTGAGTTCCCAGAAACAAAACCGTGAGGGCGTGGTCGGGGCCCAAAGCGGACAATATCGTGCTACGTTGGAATCAAGGCCGGGATGTGACAATTTAAACTTTTGGAATTGTTAGTTTCAAATTTTGGATGCTTTGTTTATATTTAATGTTATGTATATTGATTTACCTGTTATGTTTTTATTGATTTTTTTCTTTTTTTTTTCCCAATCCTTTTTTGCAGTTGTTTATCATTAAATTGGCTATAACAATTTGTTTTAAATATGTCTAAAAGATGTATAAACGCATCAACAAGCGATCCTGTAGAGCTGTAGAGCAGGAAAAACAATTACGACAATGAATATAATATCTTTATCGAACTTCACAATTTAAACATCAGTGTAGTAGTAGCAAACCAACTGTTTTGCAATGTCCTATCAAAGATGTTAATTATGATAAACCACAGCATATTACACCTATTGAAAAAATTGTTCACGACTCTGATGAAAAGGGAAAAAAGGTGGTTGACTTCTCAAATAATCTTGATAACACAACTGAAAAAATCTTTGATCGTGAGAATCGCAATCTTATAAGTAAGGGTCAAGCATTTTTCCAAAAGAATAGAAGTGGTATGTTTTTTATTTTATGTAATTTTTTGTTTTGTTGATATATATCCTTTGCATTTGCTTTATCGTATGTTGTGCTTAAGTTTTATTTTCTTTCGTTTTTTGTGTGTCTTTTTATCCAGGAATTGTGGAAGATTATATGGACTTTGGGGATAAAAATTATAAATGCACTTTCTATGGTGCTTATTTTTGTTAAAAGAGTCTCTCAAACAAAAATCAAAGAAAAATGAACATATTTTACTCTTTGTTGTCAACAAGGAAAAATTGAATTGCCAACTCCAAAGCCAACACCACCTTTTTTAGAATCTTTGCTTGATCCAAATAATGGTTATAAAAGTTTATCATTAAGAGAAAATTTTACAAGTTGGTGATGGATAAATTCATGATAGGGATGATCTAAATGATTCAAATGATACAGACACATTTTTAATTCAAATACCTGAAGATTTAATAATTCGTTCTTCTGGAAATCTAATTGCTTCAATTTTTTTTGTCACTTACCCTGATTTTGAAAATTCTTTTGACAATTTTGTATATTTGAGAGAAGGAGTTATTGTCACCCCTCAAAACACAATTGTAACAGATGTGAATAATTATATAATTAATTTGCTACTTGGAGAACAACATTCGTTTTTAAGTTATGATTCTTTGTGTTCTTCAAATGGAAATGTTGAAAATCTTTAAACAATGTATCCTACAGAGTTTTTAAATAAACTTGGCTTCAATGGTTTGCCTGCACATAACCTCAATTTAAAAATAGGAATGCCAATTATGTTATTACGAAATTTGAATCGATCTTTTGGTTTGTGTAATGGAACTAGATTAGTTGTTACACAATTATTCAAAAGAATTATTGAAGCTAAAATACTTGCTGGAACCAATATTGGTCAAAAAGTTTTCATACCAAAAATCTCTCTTGCAGCAATTGAAAATAAATGGCCTTTTATTTTTAAAAGATGTCAATTTCCAGTGAAACCATGTTATGCAATGACAATTAATAAAAGCCAAAGACAATCTATGAAGCAAGTTGGGTTATATCTTCCTGAACTAGTTTTTACTCATGGTCAATTGTATGTTGCGTTATCTAGAATCACACCTGGAGAAGGTCGAAAAATTTTGCTAGAAAACGGAGAAAATAATTTAAATAACTATACTATAAACATATTATTCGAAGATGTGCTACAAAATTTAAAATCAAGTGCTTAGCTTTATCAATGCATTATGCATTTATGAAATACAAATGAAATTGTATATTTGTGCTTTTGTGAATTTTTGTTCGCATGTACATATAAATTTAAATTTTACAATCATCTGATTCTTTCATTATATTATTTTGTACAAAATATTTCACAACTCATCATTCTATAAAATTGTCTAGTTTGTTGTTGTCAAACATTGCGATTAATTTCAATTAGTATGATCACTTCTTTTACAAAATCTTAATTTTATTTTATCTGTCAATGCTTATACCTTATTGACAAATACATATATAAAATTCTATATATATAATTTGGGTAATACTGGTAACAGTATTGACTACATTTTTAATTCTATTACACAGTGAGCAGCATGCTACTCATGGATGGAAAACATGATATATCATTTAGTTCATGTAGAAAAGAAAGGCTAGTATCATCACAATTCCTTTCTTTGTTTGGCTCAAATAAAACTCTATAACCTCTACTCTAATTGGATAATTTTTTTACACCAGGTAGGTAAAATCAACGGTATACTTTTGTATACACAACCATCTTACAAGATTGAATTAATTAAGTTTGGATAAATACTATACTCATACAAAATACTATATAATGAAGTCAAATATTATATCTCTTACTTCTTATTTCTTAAATATGATTTTCTTAGTATTCAACTATAACTTTAAGATAATATTGTTGGTTCAAACAGAATAAAAAAAAAAAAAAAAGATGCATGTTGATTTCAATAATTATAATCACAGATTATGTTTCAACTTCATCTTCATTACAAAAATATTTATCAATGTATATACTTACAACGATTTAGATATATTATATAGTTACCTGCAACATTCTTATATCCTTAATTCCCAAACTCTATTTCTAGCAATTGGACCAATGTCAAGGTATCACTGTTTTCCTTCCTGCAATATTACACTTGAGAGCATCAATCTTATACTTGTCTCTCTTTTTCCTTTTTTTCGGTTTTTCCATGGCTGGTTGAGAGCATCAATCTGGCTGCTCCTCATTGCATCACTTAAAGCTATCGAGGGGAGGATTCAGAAGCGGCGAGCTCTGAATACATGGCCGATATTGCTTTTGCATAGTACTCCTTTGCTTGAGGTCTCTTGATCTGAAGAGGTCAAGTATGCAATGAGAGAATGTGAGTCACGTTAATTCGTCCATCCATTTGCTATCAATTGTTTGAAACTGAATACTTGCCTTAAATGTCGGAGTGAGCAATCCATTCTCCAATGTGAACGGTTCAAGCACCAGTGTCACGGCTTTTACAAATTCGAAACCTCTCAACTGGAGAAATATTATCGAATTATTTATGAAAACATCCAACATTTAATTTGAACGGCGTGCAAGAAACAGATAGCATTTGGGTAATTTTATTAAATAACTTGCCTGAGCTTCCCTGCCAACAGCATCCATATCGGCCAATACAGCTGCTCTTGCTCTTGGGTCATTGCATAGTTTCCCTACATCTTCAAACTGCACCCAAACATCACCAGAGAAGTTATTCAGAAGTTAAACTGTTTCCAATTGTTCTGACTTTTTGAGAAGTAACTGAATGAAGATTATCAATTAGTTGTAGGAAATATTGAAAGGCCAAACACTTATTTATGTGCACGAGCAAAAAGGTCAACCAAACGTTACTAGCTCCTCAAGCATGATACTTATCATCTTCATTTTGTTGTACAACTGAATTGTGATACTTTCACCTTAATGCCTTCGGAATCAGCCCATGCTTTCAATGCATCCGGGTCGACTGCGACAATCGCTACCAAAGAAGAATTAAAGCTGTCGCCTACGAATAGCAGCAAATAAGCAGTCAGCAACCCATCATATGAGAGAGAGAGAGAGAGAGAGAGACTTAGCAGATTCTAAATTCATACCATAAACAAAGCACTGGGCAATAAACTTGCACTTGGCATAGACATTCTCGATTTTCTCTGGAGCTACATACTCTCCCTGTGCCAACTTGAAAATGTTCTTCTTCCTACAAGGGTATACAAAACCTCCAGTTATAAGCTGTCCACATGCTAAAAGAGGACCAATATGCTCTAAGCACAATAAATCCTGTCATTTCATTTCAATAGATTCTCTCCATACGTGGTGTCGGTCAAATTAACTTTCTCAAGAAAAATAGGCAGGATTTGGGGGCGGGGGATGGGGAAAGTAGAACCATCACAGTTCGTTTAACCCTTAGCATCCAACATGTAGGCATTTTAATTGCAAATGCTCAGTGAACATCATTCGTAGACCATGCATTATAAACCCATGCTAGGGCATGTCTGATTCTAATTGTCCAAAGTATGCTGTGCATCTTTTGCTTTATATGATTGTCAGCAATTGCCTGGGAAATCTTATGAGCCCTAGCATATATATTACTTCACACTATTACCAATTTGAATTTGAATTTGACAAGGTTACCAAATGCGTAGCACAGTTTCAAAATATAAAGCATGACACTGTCCTGATTTGAGCAAAATCAGTGTAAATATATTAGAAGCTATCATTTAGGATGGCATGCTCTCACCTATCAATAATTTTCAGACGACCTCCAGGTAACCACAACCCAATGTCTCCAGTATGAAGCCATCCATCTTCGTCGACCACTTCCCTCCTATCCAGTACAATTATATTATCAGACTAATTTAATATCTGACTGAATGAATAACATTTAAAACAAGTGATAACAGGTAAGTTGAGTACGTCTGCACTTCATCTTTGTGATATCCTTGGAATATAATAGGACCCCTCACACAGATTTCACCACGAGGATATGGTTGATCATCAGATGTATAGTTCATTTCTGGAACATCAACAAGCTTTATTTCTGGAATAAAAAATATGAAAACAAATTTTTAAGGCATTATTAATCTGACACAGATTTCACCACGAATTCAAGCACCATCTTCAGATGTATAGCTCATTTATTGCATGCATTCATATTGAATCAAACATGTGGATAGGAATGCATGCAATCGAAACTACATGTTCAACACACCATTAGGGGAAATATGATTATTAATGCATTATTAAAAGGTCAGATCAGGTCCGCTTTGCCAGATTAATGTTACAATAACCTGACCAAGCCAACTTAGGTTGGACTGCACTAGTTTGTTTTGTCAACAGCCCTACATGCGAACATATAATGGAACCAATCATTCCAATAGTTCTGCACAACCAGCTTATCACATCTGAATAACTGTGACGAAAATTATACATCATTGAACTGGTTCAGGCATAATCCCTCCATCTGTGAGGATATATGCTATCGAGAAGTATGAGATCATGCGAGTGCTTAACAATCATTGGAGGAGAAGAAATTGACGCTTGAATAGCACAAGTTTCCACAATCACATTTTTGCCAGCTAACTTAAGTCCGACTCTCAGGACAGTAGAAGGGTCAAAGAATAAAAAGTTCAAATTTTTGGTCCGCATTATTCGAAAAGAACCTAAATGATGCCATTAATTAGGTGCGTTAAACTCAGAGTCAGTGGACAATAACTCACCACAAGCTGGATTAGGAGAGCCAACATGCCCACATACTTTGTCATCCCCATCCATAGCACTTATAACACAAGAAGTCTCAGTCATTCCATACCCTTCAGCCACTTCACCACTAAAGCATCTGGGAATAAATCATCATTAGTTTATAAGCCCGGTAAATGCAAAAGAATAAAAACTATGAAATAAAAACCAACCACATGTGACTCCTTTTGGCATTCGATATGCCTAGAAATGTAAAAGACTTACATCTTCAAAAACTGCATTACATCAGGTGACAAGGGTGAAGCACCTGATGTCATAAAACGAACTCGTCCTCCTAGCTTAGCCTTTATCTTATTGAATACCAATCTATCCCACATGGGGGATGGATTTTTTCCTATAACATGACATCGTGATACAATAAGAAATAGCGAAAAGTACACAATACAAGGAAATAATTGGCACCAAAACAGTTTAGACTCATCACTTGTCAGCTGTGGCTAACAGAATGTTCAAGGAAACCACGAGGCAGGGTCAAGAAAACATTTTTTGTCAATCTCATTTTCAAGCTGCTATATTTCTACATTTATAGAATATCACCTGATTCACTTGTAGTTTTGTTTCTAATTTTCCACAACTAGTTCCTTAAAGCTGCTACATTTCTACTTTAAGTAAAGAATATCACCTGATTCACTTGTAGTTTTGTTTCTATATTTCCACAATTCTAGTTTTCTATTATTTCAAAGTTAAACATGATATCTTTTCTACTTGAACGTTGGCACCTAGATTTTACACCTTAAACCATTTCCATAAGATCATACATTTTATTACGTCTGCAAAAAGAAGTTTAACAGTTTAAGCATAAACAATTGTGTAAGACGTAGATTCTCATGTTATAGTGCAAAAAGAATTTAGTGGCAATATGCTTTACCACTTAATAGTGCCTGCTTCTTGGCATTGTAAGCAGCATTAAATAGTCTCTCCCTCAGTACACCGGATGTCTTGACCGCATTTGTAATACTGAACAACTAGAAGATCCGAGTTAATGACTGTTTAACTGTATTAGTTTCTTATTGGTGAACAATCACATAAGCAATTGAATTTTTTTTTTACCCCGCATATATTCTGTTATACAACCTAGGAACACTGCTGAAGATGGTAGGTCTTAGAGCTGCCATATCGTCCATTAATTTTAAATTATCCTGCATAGGACAGTTAAATAAACGCTGTAAGGCTTGTCTCTAAAGATACGTAATTAAACCAAAATAAAAAATACAAAAATATAAATAAACCAGCTAGCCTAACGACTCTAACATATAGCACATATTACAACGTGTTGGTCAGCGATTTGTCAATAGGTTCCAATAGGTTTAGATAGATGTTGATGTTTATAAATCAATATTACAATTGCATCAGATTCCTTTAGGAAATTCATCACTTCTAGTAAAGTCTTACATGCTTGAATCCAGTATAATTGAGAACAATTTAATACGGCAACATGCATCTACCCTTCAGTAAAATGCAGACTAATTTTTAACAGGCAGATTGATTCTGGCACAGTTTTTATTGCATTTCAAGAAAACAGATATAGAAAAAGCCTTTACGAAGAAGTAAACCTCTATGACAAATGGACAGGTTTTTGTTTTGGTGGGGAGACAATACCGCAGATTCAAGATATGATGGGAAACTATTAAAAAGGGAAATGTTTAAACAAGTTTCATACCCCTTGGTAGAATCCAACAGCAACTCCAAAGTATGCCGTCATGACCTGGTTAACCCGCTCATAAATGTGTGCCAAAGGAAGATATGATATGTAGCTGGAAAGTACAAGGTAATGTGTATGAAATAAAAAATCTGATAAAAAAAACACTACTGTTTTCTAAGAAGCACACAAAACTACAGATACTCACATGTCGGACGGGTAGAATTTGATAGCAATCGTGGTCCCAGCAACATTTGCAATCAAGTTTCCATGAGTCAATACAGCTCCCTGGCCAAATGTTATTGTTGGTTATAGTGCAATTCTTACAATATATGGGGTATAAATAAGATATGGAAAGTATTTAACATAGTCGTATTTGAGGAGGAGGCAGCCCTAGAATTCTTGTTTCTTCCACAATATCCAACAGTTATAAAAGGAGAACTCAGAACAATATATGAAAACATAGTAGCTAAACCATTTATTGCGGAACACACTTACTTCATCAGAAAGCTAAAAGTTGTAATATACATTTTTTATCGAAAAAAGCTAAAAGTTAATAGTTCTTTAAATCGTACCTTTGGAGTGCCTGTTGTACCACTTGTGTAGCATATTGTTGCAACATCCTCTGGTTTTGGAGGGCAAAAAGGCTGAAGACTACTAGAGCCCTGAAATAATACAATGGATAAGAAGCACATCAATCAAAGTTATATCATCAGTTACTAAGGAGTTTAACTATGATAAGAGTCATAATATCCAAGTGGCAACATGAGCAGATAAAAAACACCTAATGTTCATTAAGTGTGTGAACAGACTATGCATTAAAATATGTAAGAAGAAGACAATGTGTGGTTTAGGACACAGAAAATATCCAATATGCAGCTATGACGAAATGGCTATTTCAGGAGTGTTTATGCTACGGGTTTATGTCTGTGAGTTGATTTTAGCACTGCTCAACGCATTCTTTGTGCTAATGTTTACACAGAAAAACGCATATAATGCTTGGATGTATATCATTTATGCATCCATGAGAAGATCTTTGACAGATATCCTCAGACGTTTCAATGATTTGGTGGATTCATAGGGAATAAAGGAATTACCTGAGACAGCAATTTTGAATATGTTACAACCTTCACTCCAGCCGATGACGGAAGAGATGGCATTTGATCATCCATCCCCCCAACAACCTGAATAATATCGAGGGCAAATGAAGACATTATTTTAAAAGATATATAAACTGTGCAAAGTCAACATCACATTCAACTTTCACTAGTACAAAGATTAATTTAATACTATGAGTTGTATTCTCATACCACAATCAGGCGTATGGTTGGAATATCCGCCAAGAAGCTCAATAACTGCAGTTCCAAATGACAAGAATCAATTGAGAAATTCAGAGCCATGTAATATAACAATATGGAATCTAATCCGCAATTTTCCAATAATTATGCACTCATTTATGATTTATTACTAACAACATGAACAATTTCAGTCTACAAGTTATATAGATTGTATACACTGCAAGGAAAAATACGCCTTAAGATAAAATTGAAACAGTGAGAAATGACACACTAAACCATACTTTGACAGTAATTTTGGCCAAACATGAGTTAAATGCCAAGGTGAAAGAAGTCGACACCACATAGTTCAGAAGAAACAGTTTCCAAGCTAGGTTTATATTGTGACTGTTAAGGATTTTCGCCTTTTGTTGAGCTTTTCCTGCTCTTGTTATCTATTCTTTTTCTTTTTTGGATACTTAAGATGATATCTAAATTAGTATCTGGTCTATATTCCATACAGCAATTCAACCTGATAAACACTTGCTCAAAACATTTTGTGATGGCATTTACACAAAGATGTATATGCTATCATATGGACACTTCCAAAAATATAAAAACAAACATTTAGTTGTCATTTAATACCTAAATATATAAAATTGAGGAAGAAAGAAGGTAACAAGATAAAGTTTTTACAACTCATGAAAATATTGTGAAGTTATAGAGGGTGATAATAACTTAAACTCACACTATTCAATGTTTGAGGCACACAAAAGATAACTTGCATAACAGCATGATTTACAATGTACTTGACAGCATCTGGACCTGCAAAGAATATCATATTCAATTGTAACATCTGAACCATAGACCATGATTGGAAAAATACAAGCAAAGTAGCACAAACCTAGAGTGTCATACAAAGGAACTGATATATACGAATACGCAGAGCAGGCATGATCAACAATGAGCCACTCAGGTCTGTTAATAAAATACAATCCAATTGAAGATCCCTGTAGTTAAAGACATAAAAGTTTAAAGAGGATTTGATGTAATGTAACATCAGGGAAATCCACTCAGTAGTTTCATGTTTCAAGGAACTAATTACAGAGATAAAGTTCAATGACCAATAAACGAAAGTATATTGGAACCATGGAATTATTAATGAAATTACACCTTTGGTATTCCATTATAAATTAGGCCAGAACCTATTCCTGACCGAGCAGTACCTGCTTCTCCGTATGTCATCCACTTGTAACTTGACGGCAGAAAAACAAATGAAAATGGGTGAGGCTTCACTGGATGCATGAGCCCAAACAATTGTAATTCACAGGAACTGAGACGTTAATTATATAAAAAGACACTCACTCTCCAACTGTGCCATCAACGCGAATTCTTGTGCCCAAATATTTGTAATCTCGGAAAGTTTCAACTGAATGCCTAATATTGACAAAAGTTAGATGAAGTCATTTAGCAAATTCCAAGGGAACTAAATAACAGTGGTTAGACATACAAATATAGGGCAGATAATTGTAAGAAATTATTGAGCTTAAATGTACTTGTGTAATTTGGCAAAAAGTAGCTGACTCACACAAAATTATCATGCAGTGTACCAATTTCAGGATGATCGGGGAATCTACTAACAAGCTTCATTGGGGAGCGTGCAGATCTGTCACCACAACAACAAAACAAAAATATTGTTCTCACATGACATGAAAAGCCAAGGACCTTGTTGGGGCAGCACAAACGAAAAAAGGGAATATGCCCACCTGTATACATTCCACTTTCCCGTGTCTAATTTCTCTGGAAGCACCACACTGTACCCATGCTCTGTTAAGAATTTAATGATATTAATATATGTATTTGAGCCAATAAGTTAAACATCCTAGACACGTTTCCAGAACAAATTGCTAACCACCTTTACCAGCCTGTTCCCACTTATTCTATAGTCCACCACAAAACAAAGAAACCAAACCTTTCAAAGAATCAAATTTTCATTTCCAATCCCACTTGAAAGCCCTCGATACCCCTCAGAAATTTATCTTTTGAGCAACAAACTTATCCATTATCGCTTTCACAATATCCCACAAAGCAAGATTTATGCAGTGACATATCCCATACATGCTAATGTAAACGGCCAAAGTTTTTCATTATGAAACACATAATGCAAAAGAACTAAACAAGAGAACTAAGATAAAAAAAATAAAAAAAAGAAAAAAAAAAGCGAGTGATACAAAACAAAACATAAGGTAATCAATCGAAGAGAAAACAATGCTACCAATTGTAGAAAGGATTTGCCCTGTAAGTACTAAGTCAAACTCCTATTTTTCATATAGTCCAGCTTCTTTGTCATGGTAGTCCTCTTCATTTTACTGATCCAAGTTTTTATATAAGTTCGTATCCAAATCTTCAGTGCTCTTCATCAGCTAGATCAGTCCATTTTTCCCATTAGAGAGAGAACAAAGATCATTGTCAAATGCCTATATGTGCTTGGATGTGGGAGATAGAAAGTGAAGTTTCACAGAAATCAGACCAATGGAAGGACAAAATGATAAACTCCCAAGTATATTTTCCTAACTGTCATACAACGGTCCTTTCAATATTTCCCATAAAGCACTGCCATACCTCCCTCGAATCAAAAGTCCACTCAAAATGGTCTCTTGGATCCCATGGACCAAAATCCCCACAAAAACAAAACATGACGACATCTGAACAAGTATTAATGTCTAACTGAAAAGGACAAAAGAAAAACAAAAGTAACCTTCAAAGTCCCATCAGTAACAAATTCATCGAACAAGTATTAATATCTAACTGAAAAGGACAAAAGAAAAGCAAAAGTAACCTTCAAAGTCCAAAAATTATTAGCGAACAAAAAACATGAATTGCAATCCAGCAGCACACTTGCATTTGACATTTATGATTTGAAAGAGGGATTCTTGAGCATTTGAATTGCACCCCGTTTCAAAATGATCAATTTCACATGCAAATTTCGACAAAAAGGAAAAGAAACATAAGACCTTAAGAGCACAAAAACTAGTACTTTAAAAACAAAGAAACCCATTAACAAAAAAGAATTCAAATCCAAATCTCTTATAAATCGAGACGCAACATTAACTGTCTAACGGGTTTCTAAATCAATGAATTGGAACTGCTGAAATCATACAAAGAATCACCCTTTACTGAAAAAACAATTCAAAACTGTATGATCCTCAACTGAGGTCGAAACGTATGATCAAACAATCTAAAACCAGAGGTATCAAAAATCTTATCTGATTCTCAATGCCCGAAATATGTAATTTTGCTTCTTTTCTTTAACTGTATCCAGTTCTTGGAAGCTCAAAAGTCCCCCAAAATCAAGACACCACAAAATCTAGGGGCATTAATGCCACCTTAAATTATTCCATAGCTTTTTCCTTTGCAATAACTTCCTTCACAACAAAGCTTCGAGCTTCGCGTGCATACTACGCGATCAAAATTCAAAACCAAAATTGAGCTGGAAAAATAATAAGCCCAGAGAGAGGGCGCACCGGAAAAGAACTCGCCGGCGGTGGTGGGATTGGGCCGGAGAGGGGACTCGGAGTCGACGCCGGTGGCGAGGTGGCGGTTGATTGCTTTAAGGCGACGCTGAGCTGCCGCTGAATCCATCGGAAGGAGCGTTGGGACGTTCGTCTTAGCTTCCAATGAGCAGATCAGAGCAGAAGAAAGTGGATTGGCGTCGTGAGCCATTAAATCTTTTAGCTGCTTCTTGTGTTTTTATCCAGTGAGGTCAGCTTTTCGTGAGCACTTAACTTTCTATTTGTTTCTCGAGAATATTACCCCGGCATTCGAAACAACAAGGGCACGGCTCCCAACGATCGCGATCAGGAAGAGATCGAGGTGTGCGAGTGACAATGACATGAGTACGGACAGAAATTAGAAATAATGCAAGGTGTTATTAGAAGTGTAGGAAGAGATCGAGGTGTGCAGTTGTTATTAGAATTTCAAAATTTTCATTCTACACTTTTTAGAAGTGTAATTTTTTTTCTAATTATAGAAAATTTATACTACAAAATGAGATTTATGAAATGCTAATAGCAATTCCCATAATAAATATGTAGTAATAATATTAAACCTAGCAATTTCATACCCGACACGTAAACGACACAAAAATTACTAGTCTCAGATTGACCGATAACTAATCGAATAGTTATCAAGTCACGTGATAATAACCCGTTAATAACGAGTCCTTAACAAGTTTACACGAGAATGACATGCGAGTAACATATTTCAACATGTTAAGAAAAATATTATTTTGATGATTTTAATTTTTTTAAACTACTTAAAAAAATTACTATAAAATACAATAGCCATATAGTATATTAAAATATGTATTATCATATTATTATTCTTTATAAATTTAAAAAATTTAAGTTTTATTTATTTTTATAGTGTACTATATATAGGCAAGCAGGGAGATTAAAAAAATTATAAAACACGTTAAAAAAATTATCAAGTAATTTAAAAATACCAAACACATTAAAAAAATATAATAATTAACTTACAAGTGTAAAAAAATGTGAAAAAAATATGCTAGTGCTCGTGATTACATTTTGTATGCTTTGAGGATGGGTACATCTTCGTTTGAATTTTTAGAAGGCTAAATAGCCAAAACGGTTCCTGAGATTTGCATAACTTATCACTTTGGTCCCTAACATTTCAAATCGATAAAATGGTCCTTGAGATTGTCCATCATCCATCATTTTAGTCATTCCGTTAAAAACTCTGGAGCTCTTGGCCTGAAGTTTAGACAATTTTCAAAGCTTCTTAACTCAATCGTTTTTTAACCAAATTCGACCTATAATATATCAAAATAAAGATAGGAAAGTGTAGAATAAGATTATACTTATTTAGAAACCCAATGGCTGCCGGAGATAGCCGAAAAATAGTCTCAAAGTTGAATGCTCCGAATGAAAACTGGAAAACTCGCCGGAAACTAAGTAAACTTTAAACGTTCATAACTTCTTCAATACTCAACGAAATCAAGTGATTCAAATGAAAATCATACTTCTCGACAAAATAAAGAGAATGGTACCTTTTTAGATGGCTAACTCGCCGTGGTTTGACCGAAAAATGGCTCGAAAGTGACTATCTTAGTCTCAAGTTAGCCATTTTCCAGCCAAACCATGTCAATTTAGCCTTTTACAAAGGTATCATTCTCTTCATCTCATCGAGAAGTATGATTTTTGTTTTTGAATCACTTGATTTCGTTGAGTATTGAAGAAGTTATGAACGTTTAAAGTTTACCCAATTTCCGACGAGTTTTCTAGTTTTCCCTTCGACCAGTCAACTTTGAGGCTATTTTCTAACCATCTCCGGCATCCATTGTGCTTCCAAATTGTATAATCTTATTCTAAACTTTTCTATCTTCATTTTGATATATTATAGGTCGAATTTGGTTAAGAAACGATTGAGTTACGAAGCTTTGAAAATTGCCCAAACTTCCGGCCAGGAGCTCCGGGACACTTAACGGAGTTTTTAACGGAAAGACCAAAATGATGGATGATGGACAATCTCAAAGACCACTTTTATCGATTTGAAATGTTAAGGACCAAAGTGATGAGTTATGCAAATCTCAGAAACTATTTGGGCTATTTAGCCTTTTTAGAACCATACAAACCCTCATGAATAGTCTTTTTAAGAGAGTTCAAAATAAACCAATATCATTTCTCTTTCTAATTGATGAAATTTGAAGGGTTTTTTTAAAAAAAAGTGCAAGGTTTCCTCAACCTTAAAACGCAACTCCTTTTATTTTGCATATCCTTGAACATTTGTATTTTGTAGTAATGTACCAATGTTTTTTTATTAGTCTCTTATTTTGGGGTATGTAATACTTAAAAGATAAATGTTGTTTTTATCTTTTGAAGTAATATTTATGTGACAATGTCATATACATATACAAATTTAGTATTATGTTTTTCAATTTTTTTGGGTCAAATTATATTTTTCATTTTCATTATTCATTGATTTAAAATATATTTTCTTTAACAAGTAATCGGTCGGGTCATATTACCTGATAATATTAACGGGTCGATTTTGGGTCGGGTCATATTACCATTTGACTTTAACGGGTGTTACATGACACGACCCGTTAAGATATCGGGTATGTCACAAAAACGACACAAACACGAAAAATAAGAAACGAATGCCAAGTCTAAATAATATGTTGAATTTTGTGTTGAAAAAATACGAATTTTGAAATGTCTTTTTATTTTGCGCCGGCCGTCGGCCGTTCTGATTTTTTATGCCTTCTACGTTGCCGGATGGCTTCATGATAGCGGTCATATGTTGGGACCCCACAAATTTAAAGTTGGATTCCTTCTGAATTTTAGTATGCTTCAACTACACTATATGAATTCTTTTGTAGCATGTATTTTAAAAGAGAGACCGATACAAAATGATATAGTACGCATCAGTGTTTAGTGTGCGCTGATATTTTTGGCAGCTAAATTCTTCGTGGCACGTTTTGAGTTTTATTTTTATTTTTTTCCCCAAAGATAACATATATTAAAGACGAATCAAAAGGTTAACATCAGTAACAAGCGTATTAAACAAAAACACTGGGCCAACATTATCCCAGGTATAGTCCTGACCTTTCTTGAACACATACTTAGCCACCAAGTGAGCAGCCTGATTACTCTCCCTAGGCACAAACGCAAACGTCACCGACGTTAGCTTTCGTGTTAGGATCTCGATGTCGCCAAGAACGTAGTCCAAATTACAGTCTGCAGGCACTTCCTTCCTGATCATTTGTATGATCATCAGAGCATCAGATTCAACAATAACATGATTGAATTTGTGATTAATACATGCCGACAAGGCAATACGTATCGCTATTGCTTCAGCCACGGCAGCGCATTGACAGAGCATAGTACCCGAGCCACCCGCAGCTTGGAGCACCCCTGCAAAATCTCTCCCTGTTTTGAGTTTTATTCATTCGGTACATGTCAAACAATGGAGCATAATAAATGAAAAGAATATGGAGAGTGCTTGAAAGCAAGATCCTAGCATCCCCTAACCTACCAACATTCACGTTTTCACCACATGTAGGGCTGGTTTGGTATTGCTGTGCTTTGAAAAAAAGCTGTTGTGAGAATAAGCGGCTGTGCTGTGAGAATAAGCGGCTGTGAAATAAAGCCAGTAGAGTGTTTGGTAAACTTTTTTATGAAAATGCTTTTGGAAAAAAAGCAGGATGATAGTGTCTTTTCATTAAAGGAGCACCGTAGCTCTATGTGCTTTGAAAAAACTGGCTTTTTTTCAAAGCAGCAAATAGCAGCTTCAGCTTTTCCTTTGATTTTCAGCTTATTCTCACAGCAGCTTCCAAAATAAGCCATTTTTTTTTCAATTTACCAAACACAAAAATGACCCTCAGCTTTTTTCACAGTGGCTTTTTTAAAATCACCTCAATCCCAAACGGGGCCGTAGTCAGTGGGTAACTCTTGTCATGCTTGGAAATATTATCGTGTCCACGGACTGAATTTGTGACAAGAGAGCATCTCTCCATTCACCATTGTGCGAGGCCGATGGATTAGGAGGCCCAAACCGTTGTATCATTATGTTGTCTAAAATCTCCTTCAACAATAGACAAAGTTAAAATACGAACATAGAGCACAGGATATAAGAAAAACGTTGTAGCCATTTTGTCATTAATATGTACGTTACCACTCCGAAATGCGTACTCCTAGTTAAGTTACAAAACATTCAAAACTAATATTTTTAAGCCTTCAAGAGGTTCAAGAGGATAGCAGTCGCGAGACACGATAAGTATCATATCTTGGCGCTTCTCCTCGTCTCCTCACACCATACCTCTGTAAAAGTCGTGTATGTTTTCCCCGATCCGAATTTTATACACAGAAACTAGCGTAGCAACATGCTCCATCCATCTAGAAGAGTTCCATCAACTGCTGAGCAACGGCTGCATCAACAATTAACACAAATTAAAACTAGATATACGCAATTGAAAATGCAGCTCGCTAGGCCTCGGCTGCGATGACAAAAGCATGTATGCGTACCTTGAAGAATATCTGGTGTAGCTTGGAATTCCTGCCATATATTTTTATAAGAATCAAGATCCAAATTTAGAAACTTTGCGGCAAGGTAGGCAGCTCCTGCCGCAATATGATGCGGTTTGAACTGGAGCCACAGAGAACTCCGAAGCCTGAAAAATAAAATGAAAAAACAAAATCAGTCCCTGAAAGTATGAGACCGAGCCACCACCATGGGATAGGAGAGGCAGAAAGGCACAGCATCAAACCAAACCATCTGGGGCAACAGTAGAAAGACCAGGCAATTCTCAGTGCAATGTAGCATATTTTTCACATCACATTGATAGAACGTACGTCAGCAACATATAGCATAAAAAATTGGTAGCAAAACGACATCAAATCAGGCATGAAATAACAAGTCAATTTCTTACCAACTACAAAAGCAGCAAGTCAGGTAGAATATTTTCCACAATCTCTGCAGGATGGCTGATAAGAGTACCAAAACTATAGCAAATATGATACACCCCATCTAGAGACACCAAAATTCCCAGGCCCCAATCTGCTGCACGGCTATTTTACTCGAATACATGATTCATATTAGAAAGCAAAAGCAGGACATTGCAAACAATTAAACTTCTGAAAGCAAATCCACAATCTTCTGATCAATGGCTGGATCCGGACAGACTTGCCAACACATGCATTGATGCTCATTGAGCATGCACAATAACCCAACTACTAAGTTCCCGATGAGAATCATCGACTACTGCTGAATTGCCATGTTGCAGGCATGATATGAAGCTGAATTGCCATCTATAGTCTGTTCCAGATAGTATACATATGTACATCTGAGTTATAATACGTATACTTTTCTCATATCATCAACTACTGAAGCAAAACTTTGGTGAGACCTTGGAATACACAAAATGGCGAATGCCCCCTACAACAACCCGGGATTCTAACAATGGTAGGAATTTTCAAGCAACTACAGGGATGGATGCCATCAATTCTTCTGGGGTACTTTATAGAGAAAAAGATGTTTCCTCCAGAGTCTAGTCTCACTGTGATTTTACCTTTTTAATCACCTAGCAGGAACTTATATCAACATTAAGGTTTCAGAATAAATAAATAATGAGACGGAGAACAGAAAAGCACTAGCGTTCAAAACATAAGTACATGTATCTTAAGTTATTAGGACTCCTCTACTCTTTTCAAAAGATTTCCGGGTTGTAGTTAGCAACATAATCTTACAACACTTGTACCATGTTTTGGGTAGCCTTTCCCCCACACCAAAAACATCCATGGATGTAACCAAGAAAGATATAAAAAGTCTATGCCAATATCTTCTTCACTAATATATGATTTTTTTTTCAATTAGCTGGTGAGGCAATATTCCGCTGTGTACTTCTGTGTAAAACAAAGTCGTCTAACAGAAGGACCAGGAGTCCATAGTGCCAGTAATAAAAATAATAAATTATTCATCACAAATAACAACAATAGTGGCATTAAGATCAAACTGATCTTTACAAATAAATGAAGATACGGTTACAATATATAAAACATATTTCACAAAAATAACAAATTTTGACAAAGAATATTCAAGAAAACCTTTTTTTGCTTTTTTTTCCAGAACAAATAACTAACAAAATCCATCGCTTGAACAAACGTTCAAACAAAGTTTAAAATTGAGAAAACTCAAAGAAGATAAAATACATTTTTAAAGCAAAAATAGCGCACACTAACTGTGAAGTGGCCTCAAATTTATTAAAAACTGTAAAAACAATACACGGGAGTTGGGACTAGAAAATTGACATTATCTGATACCATGTATATGGAAGCAAATAGTTCTGAGTCAAGGTTTTGACCCGGATAAATATCTGGGCAGGTTCCAGATCCAGACAAATCATTACCTGAGAAATATATGTTAAACCAAAAAGATTATGATACGAAAATCATGTAAAATGATATGGCATTCAAATGACTTTCAAAATTTTGTTATATTTCCTGAGCTCCTATTCCCAATCTTGGAAAATAAGTTGCATCTCAATGCCAATTAATGAGGAAAACTGTCAGTGCCAATTTCCCTCATTTTCATTTCACACGTGTTGCATTAAATCTCTCTCCTTTTATTCTTTAGGGAGACGGGGTAGATGAATGGCAGGTACTATACAAAATGCTAATGTCGCCCATTCCATTCTGTAATGGAAAAACGGATACAACATCGAAAACTTTCAAGACATCTACGTCAGGCAAATACCTACACAAGTTCCTGAGACTCATGCATCAGTGACCACAGTTCTATGACAATTTGCAACTTTTTGGGCCAGGGTCTAAACTTCCATCAGAAAGAGTTTGGTAGAAACTGAAATCAGACTGCAAGCCCTGATACTCAAAACTGATATATCATACTTTTAAACCTAAAGCAACCCCTAGATATCAGGTCAACCCCTCGTTATCAGGAACTAGAAAAAGTCATTGGAGGATTCATATGGGGACGGGAAGGACTACCAATCACAATATGAAAATCCTAGCCTAGTCAATGGTTTTCCTCCAAAACCAAGCACACAAAAAGCCTGTCTTACAAACTGTATTTTTGCAAGCAAGACAGGACTCTTTCTTAATAAATTCCACCAGTAAGTTGAAGATGTGAAAATGGCTATGGAGGCTAATTGGCTATATTCAATAGCCAATGACCAAGATGATGGAGGAATATTATGGTAAATTCATCCACAAAATATCGGCAGTTCAACTTCAGAAGTAAAACAAAAGTTCCATGAACAGCAAATCAATCCGCCAGCTAAGAATATCATACAGGCGATCAACTCTAATCTTGTGTAGATCCTGCAATTATATGCATGCCAAAAGAATTAATATTTCAAAATACTACTAGAGTAGATGCTGTAAACAAGAAAATTACAAAGACAGGCATCAAGCATCAGAGTTTTGGAGAACAGGAAGAAAACCAGTGTTTATCCTCTGCCGCAGCCATAGCCACGCCCAAACATCAACAAAATCTGAAATTCTGATGATATCCCCCCCCACCCCTCTCCCTTCCCTTTAACAACCACAGTGAATCTTAATAATAACACAATTTTCAGGAAGGCATGCAAGGTAAACTGAGTAGAAAAAAGCAAGACAAACATGTCAATAATGATCAAGTACAAACATTCAGTGAAATGTAGGCAAAATGCTGAACCCTCTGATTGATGAGCTTACCCTTCACTGACCAAGCTTAAGGACAGATTCACCAGAACAGTTTGTGAGAGACCTAATTTGTTAAGAATAGACGTAAGCGGTGCATATGGATGCTGCACACCAAGTTCAAAATTTAGAGTGGTCAGTATCATTTGCTCAGCCTCAGTCACCCGTTCCCGATACTGCTCAAACCAGTCCTGTTTAACAACCAACAGATGTCAGAATGCTAGAAAGTGTCCAGTGAATGGAAAAATCTTAAAAAGTTTGTTTCATGCTCTACATGATGTACTGAATAGCATGGAATAGGAAATAATATCGGATGCAGGAAAAGTCATCTGAATTTAAAAAAAAAAAAAAGAAAAGCCAAGCAATGGTTTTTTTCATGTAAACGAAAAGAAAAACGTTATGGCATTTGATTATGTAATAATGTTTATATTGACAGATAAACTGTATGAAGATTGTTTTAATTCTGAATGTTTTCAAGAGAACAGATCATATCATAGAGGGTCAGAAGAACAGTAAAGACACTCACAATGGGGAGCATATAGGACAAGAAACTGATATCCTGCTTATGGGAAATCTCAGAAGACATTCTCAACACAGTATTCAAAGGGCGTGGTGTCTCCTCGGACTTTGCAGCTAGGAAAAGAGCGGCAGTAGCAATCAACTGGAAAAGAAACAAAATAGTCATAAATATTATTACCAGATGGAGTGACACAGTAAACCAACAACACACATAATACATAAAGCTGTAGGAAATTTAAAACAGCACGTTATGGAGAAAAGAAACATAGGTTAATGAGTTATATTAAGAAAACATAAAAATAAAAGGGAAAAGACTAACATAAAAATAAAAGGGAAAAGACTTTGAACACAACAAATGATTGATTACCTTAAATGCTAAAATACTGATCATATGAGAAATATAATTTATGGTATCTAAGATAAAGGACACCTTAATAACATCAAAAGATGCTATGAATTTAAAAATAAGTACAATACTCACAAATCTATCATGGCAAGCGTGTGATCGCCGGGAAAAAAACCGATGGCAGAGAACCATTGCTGTAGCGATAGTAGTCTGGGGCCTGGAAGAGACATGATTCAGTTCATAAATTACATAATTCTTAAAAAAAGAGAAGAAAACATGGAAACTGAAAGTCAACTAGCAAAGTGTTAAAAATACCATAACAACTAGTTCTGGACAAAACCAGTTCAACAATGCAAGGAAACAAATGTAAAATGAAAACATAACAAAGATACACCTAGAAAAGAAAGAAGCTTACAAGTCAAGCCGCAATCCAAGATTCTGAAGGTAAGAACAATATGAGTAGCGCAAGTGTGCTTCACGTACTGAATCTATACCATCTTTTCTAGACGGGGAGCATCTCTCTATCTCATCCCTTGACATAAAGGGCAGTTCATCCTCATCTAATTTTGAGCGGTCACGTTTACCAGTAGTAGATGCAGAGGCATCACCGTTGGATCTTGCATACAACAACAACAACAACAACAAAGCCTTTTCCCACTAAGTGGGGTCGGCTATATGAATCCTAGAACGCCATTGCGCTCGGTTTTGTGTCATGTCCTCCGTTCGATCCAAGTACTCTAAGTCTTTTCTTAGAGTCTCTTCTAAAGTTTTCCTAGGTCTTCCTCTACCCCTTCGGCCCTGAACCTCTGTCCCGTAGTCACATCTTCGAACCGGAGCGTCAGTCGGCCTTCTTTGCCCATGTCCAAATCACCGGAACCGATTTTCTCTCATCTTTCCTTCAATTTCGGCTACTCCTACTTTACCTCGGATATCCTCATGCCCAATCTTATCCTTTCTCGTGTGCCCACACATCCCACGAAGCATCCTCATCTCCGCTACACCCATTTTGTGTACGTGTTGATGCTTCACCGTCCAACATTCTGTGCCATACAACATCGTTGGCCTTATTGTCGTCCTATAAAATTTTCCCTTGAGCTTCAGTGGCCTACGACGGTCACATAACACGCCGGATGCACTCTTACACTTCATCCGTCCAGGTCGTATTCTATGGTTGAGATCTCCATCTAATTCTCCGTTCTCTTGCAAGATAGATCCTAGGCAGCAAAAACGGTCGCTTTTTGTGATCTTCGCTAGATTGCTCCGGTCATTAGTGTGGATAAGTATATAAATGAATAGAGATAGGAAAGCAAACACAAGATGTACGTGGTTCACCCAGATTGGCTACGTCCACGGAATAGAAGAGTTCTCATTAATTGTGAAGGGTTTACACAAGTACATAGGTTCAAGCTCTCCTTTAGTGAGTACAAGTGAATGATTTAGTACAAATGACATTAGGAAATATTGTGAGAGAATGATCTCGTAATCACGAAACTTCTAAGTATCGGAGTGTGGTATCGTCTTGACTTGCCTTATCTGTCTCATAGGTAGATGTAGCATCTTCTCTGGAAGTACTCTTCCTCCATCCAGGGGTGGTATCTTTAACTGGTGGAGATGCACAAGGTAATGTATCAATTTCACTTGAAGCTTACTTGTAGTTTCAGGCTTGGTCAAGCGCGATACAAACCATGTAGTAGGAGTCTCCCAAGTCGCCGAGCTAGGGGATCTGCTGAAAGAGGTGACAGACAAGGTAAGCAATCAGAGCTCCGGCTGATTGTTCACCTTCTCCCCATCTTGCAGTAGCATGAAGGATAAAGAGAAGAAAGATGAGAAGAGATGATATGGGATACTTTTGCTTTTGAAGAAGTAACTTTCCACAGGCTTATTCTTGAACTGAGCTGGAGGGTTTTCTGGTTTCCTCCAGAGCCGACTGAAGAATTTGAGGGTCAAAACAAGTCCATCAAATCTAGAGTACGTTCGACCCTGCTGATATGGGATACTTTTGCTTTTGACAGAGTAATGGATGTATCGGCACGTGTGCTGTTACGCTTGTCTCCACATGCTTCCTTGTATCCTTCGCACTTGCCCTATCTGTTCCTCAAGCAGATGCGGTATCTTCCCTGGAAACATAAGATGTTGAAGATGAGTACTCGAGAGCAATGCCAGGTAAGTAATCAGGTAAGGGGTTCCAGGCAGTCAGTTCCTGGCTGGAAGCTTGATTCCAAGTGCTGACTGATTGCTCTCTTTCTCCTTGTCTTGCAGGTAACAACAAGGCCAAAGGAAAAGACAGGGAAAAAGCATGATATGGGATACTCTTGCTTTTAACCCTGATGATATGAGATATTCTTGCTCTAGTATAGCTTGTTTGCAAAGGTATTATCGGGGGGAAAGAAAGCTGAATATTTCGAAAGGCTTCGTTGGGAGTGCCCTCTCAAATATGAGGAAGGGTTGAACATTTTTGCAGGTCTGCCTGTCCGTTGGGGATGGAGGTCGACATATATAGGAGTCTCCCTAACAACAAGTAGTAATGCTATTCCTTTACCCTGCTTGGTCATAGCACGGTAGTGGGAGCTGCCAGCTTCACATGTTTTAACTCTGTCAGAGCACTTTGAAAAAGTGGTCTGTGCTCTCGAGAAGTCTTCGACAGAATGCCCATAATTTCCGCAAAGCTGAGTGTGCGTGTGACAGGTGCTGACAAGGCTAGAAAAGTAGGTGCCTCTTCGATTTCTGAGATCGGCCCTCGTGGTCTCTGAGCAGCCCAGCTTTTGAGAAAGCGAGCGTCTCTTCGATTGATTCGGAGAACGATGCATCTTCGATTTTTAAGAAAGCAATCATGATGGGGGTCTGGCTCTCGAGATTCGGGGAGCAGTGTCACTTCGATTTTTGAGAAAGTAATCATGTTAGGAGTCTGGCTCTCGAGATTCGGAGGGCGGTGCCTCTTCGATTTTGGAGCAAGCAATCTTGTTGGGAGTGTTTTCTCGAATGTGAGTAAAGGTTGGGCATGTTTGCTAGTCTACCTTGCCACGAAGCACAGAGGTTGACACACAGGGATTTTCCAATTATCCAGCAATGGTACTGTTCCTTTACCCTCTCTTCGATTTTTGAGAAAGTAGTCATGTTGGGAGTCTGGCTCTCGAGATTCGGAGGACGGTGCCTCTTCGATTTTGGAGCAAGCAATCTTATTGGTAGTGTTTTCTCGAGTGTGAGTAAAGGTTGGGCATGTTTACTAGTCTACCTTGCCACGAAGCACAGAGGTTGACACACAGGGACTTTCCAATTATCCAGCAGTGGTACTGTTCCTTTACCCTTGTGGGTAATAATATGGTAGCTAGACCTTCAAAATTTATGGGTCTAAACTTTGTTAGTGCTGTTTCTTTGCTATTCTTTTACCTTTCTTGGTCAGAGCGATGTAGTGGGAGCTACAAGCTTTACGTGCTCAATTTTGGCAGAGAACTTTGGCAAAGTTATCTGTGGTACCCATGAGCTAGTGTTGCGTGTGGAAAATGGGTGATTGAACAGTAAGATTCATGTGTTTTCTACTTCCTCAGAAGTCTTCGACAGAATGCCCATAATTTCCGCAAAGCTGAGTGTGCGTGTGACAGGTGCTGACAAGGCTGGAAAAGTAGGTGCCTCTTCGATTTCTGAGATCGGCCCTCGTGGTCTCTGAGGAGCCCAGCTTTTGAGAAAGCGAGCGCCTCTTCGATTTCTGAGATCGGCCTTCGTGGTCTTTGAGCAGCCTAACTTTTGAGAAAGCAAACGCCTCTTCGATTTCTGAGATCAACCCTCGTGGTCTCTAAGCAGCCCAGCTTTTGAGAAAGCAAACGCCTCTTCGATTTCTGAAGATCCGTCGAGTGCAGATTTTTATAGGGGCTGGCATTAAGTTCCAAAGCACACTTGAATCTCCACCAGTAGAAGCTCCATTCTTGCACTTCTAAGATCTTGATTTGTCCAACCTCTTCTCTCTTCAACACCTTTGAAAATGTCTGGCCCCTCCGACCGTCGTTTTGACTTGAACCTTGTTGAAGAGGCAGCCCCGCCTTCTCCAGACAACATATGGCGCCCATCCTTCGTCTCCCCTACTGGTCCTCTTACCGTTGGGGATTCCGTGATGAAGAATGATATGACTGCTGCGGTGGTGGCCAGGAACCTTCTCACTCCCAAAGATAACAGACTACTTTCCAAACGGTCTGATGAGTTAGCTGTTAAGGATTCGCTGGCTCTCAGTGTTCAGTGTGCAGGTTCTGTGTCTAATATGGCCCAACGCCTATTTGCTCGAACCCGCCAAGTTGAATCATTGGCGGCTGAGGTGATGAGTCTCAAACAGGAGATTAGAGGGCTCAAGCATGAGAATAAACAGTTGCACCGGCTCGCACATGACTATGCTACAAACATGAAGAGGAAGCTTGACCAGATGAAGGAAACTGATGGTCAGGTTTTACTTGATCATCAGAGATTTGTGGGTTTGTTCCAAAGGCATTTATTGCCTTCGTCTTCTGGGGCTGTACCGCGTAATGAAGCTCCAAATAATCAACCTCTGATGCCTCCTCCTTCTAGGGTTCTGTCCAGTACTGAGGTTCCGAATGATCCCCCTCCGGTGCCTTCTCTTTCTGGGGCTCTACCGACTGCTGAAACTTCTCCTAAGCAACCCTTGTGAAGGCTCCCTCTTGTTTGTTTATTTTGACTCATGTATATGTACACATTTGTAGCTTATCGGGGATATCAATAAATAAGTTTTCCTTCATTTCAACGTATTGTGTTAAATACACCAAAACCTTCTTCGCTAAGTTCTTTGAATTTTCTTTTGTTGAAGCTTGTATGTTGAAGCTTTCTGAGTGGAGCATGTAGGTTGGGGTAGTGTTCCCTTAATTTCCCGAGTGAGGAAAACTTCTCGATTGGAGACTTGGAAAATCCAAGTCACTGAGTGGGATCGGCTATATGAATCTTAGAACGCCATTGTGCTCGGTCCTGTGTCATGTCCTTCGTTAGATCCAAGTACTCTAAGTCTTTTCTTAGAGTCTCTTCCAAAGTTTTCCTAGGTCTTCCTCTACCCCTTCGGCCCTGAACCTCTGTCCCATAGTCGCATCTTCTAATTGGAGCGTCAGTAGGCCTTCGTTGCACATGTCCAAACCACCGTAACCGATTTTCTCTCATCTTGCCTTCAATTTCGGCTACTCCTACTTTACCCCGGATATCCTCATTCTTAATCTTATCCTTTCTCGTGTGCCCACACATCCAACGAAGCATCCTCATCTCCGCTACAACCCATTTTGTGTATGTGTTGATGCTTCACCGCCCAACATTCTGTGCCATACAGCACCGTTGGATCTTGCATAAGGAAGATAATTATTGCAGGTAGACGAGACAAACTCATATGTGTTGGGTGGCAGATAATGTCTCCCACCATCACCCCAAGTAGAATCTGAAAATTTTCTCCTCTTAAACGATGGTGCACTGTCAGGCTTGAAATAATTAGAATTATCAGCATGCTCCTTATAACCACCCACGTAATTCTGGAAATTGGGGAAATTGTTATAATTCTTAGCAAAGCTATTGGTCCGGCTCCTGTTCCAGTTGTTGTTGTTCCTGTGGTTGAAGTTGTGGAAGTTTTTGAAGTCATTTCTACCAAGGGTGGGCCAATACTCTTCACCAGTGGTGCCCCCTTGTGAGCGATAGTTACGTGCAAAAGACATTACTCCTGCCAAGTTAAAAACAACAAATAAAAAAGTGAACAAACCAACAGAGAAAAGTCCTGAGAAACTGCAAAACTAAATTTAACAAAAACCAAACAACGCATGGAAGATTACGAAAAATATACACTGGTTAAACATTTCTTTAACAAAATCACAAGGAAAAGTATGTTATCGTAATGCATTTTCGATGGTTCTACTCGATCTAAATTCATATAATCAACAACTCAAAAACATAAGAACCTCTAAATTATCACAAGAACCAACCTGCTTCTAAATTCAACCAATTTCAAATTTTGAAACCTCAATTAAATCTCGGACATCCAGCAAACAGAATTTACGATTCGCCTACTTCCAAATTATCTTTCACACATGCATGTAACCATAGATACGTGAAATAAATACAAAATTGAATAACCTATAAATTTCAGATCCTCCTATGGCTCTGCCCTTAAAATTAAACAAATTCAATTTAAAAAAAAAAACGATAAATGAAAGCAGATCATTGCAGAAAGTAAAGTAATTTGAACCTAAAACCGAATAATTGACCAACTATAGTCTATGGATGTCCGATTGCACAGAAATTGGCAGATTGAAACGATGAAAACCTTACAACTACAAAACGGCGACGTCAAGAACAATCGCAATCGTGAAATATAAGAGCGATTAGGGCAGCGATGGCGATCTGATCACACGGTTGGATGCGATCGTACGCGAGGTGATTAGGGTTTGGGAGGAAGAAAGCGTGCCAAGTTTAACCCCAAACCGAAAGCAAGGAGCATTTTATATTTTGTAATTTGGTGAGGTAATGCAAGGTCAGCAACAAACGATCCATGCTGTAACCCGCTTTGGAAACTTGTATCTCTCTAGATTTAATTTTTTTTTAATTACAAACAATATTATTTATACTAATTGGTTAGCAATAATGTGGTTCAAATTCGTCTTTAACGAGAACTGAACTTAAGACATTTCCCTTACAAGTGAAGAGGAATATCACTAGATCGTAGTACTAAGTGATCAGATTTAATTTTAAGGAAAAGTAACGAAAAGTCCACAAAACCTTTAGTTTTAATGAAAAATGATAAATAAATGTGTAATGAACAGTACCAAGAAAAGGTAAAGAATTGGTTTTTCGTTAAAAGTGAACAATATCATGAGTGTTTCCTTAAAACTCCCTTAATTTTAATTTCATTTTATTACCATTTTTTTAACAACTTTCATCTTATACCAACCTTTAAGAAACAACAATATTCATTGAAAAAAAATTAAACCGTACATTAAAAATGTGCATAAGACATGAATTTTAATATGTAATTATAAAAACAATATTTTTAATATGTAATTATAAATAAATAAAATCTGAACGGGGAGTAAAAATCCACAACACAAAACTCCAGTGTAACCCATTTCAATCTCACATATAGCTCAGAACAACCAAAATCGTAACTAACACCATAAACTGAAGCGGCGTCACCATAAAACTCACGACTTCTAAGTTCTAACTAGAGGAAACTTGTAGAGCAAATTGTGGAGCCAAAAATATTCAAGAAAATTATGGAGGCGGCACATAGACTTTTGGGTTAAAATGACAAAATTACCCTCAAGGCACACCGGGATTCACACGCTCATGCAAACGGACAATGACGGCTCAATCAAGGAAGAGTCAAATGTGATCAAAATG
Organism: Malus domestica; assembly: GCF_042453785.1. Lineage (NCBI taxonomy): Eukaryota > Viridiplantae > Streptophyta > Magnoliopsida > Rosales > Rosaceae > Malus > Malus domestica. Next base: position 15,492,015 of record NC_091676.1, on the reverse strand, counting down.
GTATTTATTCAAATCCCTCCCATCATTTCTCATCAAATCCTCACTAAAAAAGTAACTCTCAATTTTCCTATTCAATTTAGGATTAATTACCAAATTAATTGCAAGATATTATAATACCACCATAAGTGGCCGGTCTCTATTCTCCAAATAGGATCAACCACACCCCTATATATAGCCTAATTCTCACACCAAAATGCTAAGTTTATTCTCTCCCAAAAATTCCCAAACACATTCTCTCTCAAATTCTAACTTTGGCATTGGAGATTCTTCGGCCAAACCCCCCATTAATCGTGGGTGCGTGACGTGCTTGACCTTGATCTTAGGTGTTATTATTTTGCAGGTGCATTGTCGTTAAATAAGAAGACGGTGGAAATTTGTATCCACAAATTGGTGCTTTCATTGAGAGTCTTGATTCACACACTTGAAGAAGACTTTCACATTCAAAGTTTCTTGTTCCTCGTTCGTTCATGAATTTTTCATACTTTCTTATTCCTAGAATTTTTTTAATTCTTTGAATAGAGGTGAGGAAAAAATACAGTGATGAGAAATTCGGAAACCACGACGAACAGAACTTCTTACGTTCAAAGATCCGGATCAAATGATGGAGAATGAGATGTAGCCCCACCACGACGATCCACGAGGCTCAATACGATGGCAAGAGGAGCAACTTTGTCACCAAGGAGCACCACCACCATGGTAGCCACAGGGGCCACCGTGGAAGTGGAAAGTGGGCCGGCTCCATGGCAGCAAGCACATAGTGAACAGGGAGCAGCGAGGCAGCAAATAGCCTAGGCCTACGCCACTTTGCAATAGCAAGCCCAGGCGCTAGAAGCAGCCCAAGCCGCTGCCTGAGTAGCGCAGGCCCAAGTCTCGTCCACTTGGCGCACAACCCAATCTGCAGCCCATGCTGCAAGGTAGCTGAGCCAAGCCCAGCGCAAGTCGGCCCGAGTCACTACCTCAATAGCACAAGCCCAAGCAACTGCAATAAGAGAAGCAGCCCAACGCTCGGGGGCTCAAGGCCAGCGCGAGCCCAGCACGCTCCAAAGCCAAGCCCAAGAGTTGCATGCCCAAGCCTCGCCAAGGAGAACCTAGCGCCCATGCGCTCCAGCGGCCCAGCCTGTGTTTGCCACTTGACCCACTCATGTGGTTCAACCCGAGGTTCGGCCTACTTCCGTGGCATTCCAAGCAATCCAAACCGATCCAAGATCAATTTAACCGTCCCAGCTTCAGATTTCTGGACCGATGATTGAACCTGGGTATTTTCACTTTATTTTTTCGCAGATTTGATATATCCCAACTTAAATCTCACGCCCAGAGTCCATTACACTTCCATTACACAAGGAGACGCATACCGTCCAAGCCATTCCAACCCAAATGATGAACAACACTTATCTCGACAAGTCATAAAGTTGACAATCGCCCTCGTGCAGCAGACGACCTTAGTGAATCAACTCTTGCAGCGAACCGAGATGCAGAGTGCCCTAAACGAGGTGTCCCGAAGTAGGACAAGGGTAGCCGACGAATCTCTCCAACAGCATCCCAGCAAGCAGCCCCTTGACCAGCCATGAACCGATCGTTCGGGTATTGTACACTCCCGATTAGGCCTTCGAGATAGCGTATACTTCTGTCTTAGTGCGTGAATGAGCATGCACTCTCGGTTAGGCCCACGGACGATGATACATTTACGGTTGGGGCCACACTCCGATAATCAACATGAGCAACCTTCTAAGCAAAGTGTTCATTCGCGGCTAGGCCCACAAAGAGAATCATCCACCTTACATTGAAGTAGATAGCACGATGAATAGAGATAAACAGTCACACAATCCGGCTCAAGTTCAAGCAACAGCCTACGAGTAATTCGCTCCCCTGCTATGAACGTACCACATGCACAGAAGCTGCCGCATAGACGAGTCGAACATATGGAAGAACAACCTAGACCAGTAGGTCATGACTAGAGGGCAGCTAAGAGCTCCACTACTCCCAACAAAGGCATATTCAGGAAGAAGTATAAAGGTTCATGATCGAGAGATTGTGCGATTTCCAACAAAACGAGATCATTGATGAGGCACTACGACGGGACATGACCAACATAAGCAGGTCACCCTTCATAGACGAGGTCGAGTAGGCAGAGCCTTCACACAAGTTCAGCATGCCACATTTCACATCTTTCAAAGGAAATGGAAACACGGAGAGTCACCTAAAGCACTACCATAGCGCAATGATCCTTTATCGGAACGATGCTCTCATGTGCAAAATATTCACCCCCACTTTACAAGGCGAAGCGTAAGATTGGTTCCACACCCTGCCACCACAATCCATCAGGAGTTTTAATTAGCTTTCTTTGGTTTTCACCAAGGAGTATTCATTCTATCGCTGGATTAAGAAGAAATTCAACCATTTGTTTAACATGAAAAAGAACCCAAAGAAGTCGCTCAGTGACTACGTGAAGATGTTCAAAGCAGAGAAGGTAAAGATAGTCGGATGCAATGACTTGATAGCTAGTGCAGCCTTCCAAAAAGAACTCACAGCAGACCACCCGTTGTTCGGGGAATTGATAAAAAAAGAAGATCTAACTCTGGCATACTCTTTCGCTCTGGCAAAAAAACATGCACTTTGGGATGAGGCTCGCCGATGCACATTAAAGGAAAATCTGTGTGATCTTGAATATGAAGTCCCCCATTACTCTGAAGGAGATTCAAGGTTTGATCAGACGAGCAGCCATACTCAACCATTTACCATTGCGGTCCACCGATCAACGTAAGCCATTTTTCAACTCAATCGAAAAAGAGTAACAAGATGAATAGAACGACAAGTGTGAGAAAGCATTCAAATACCTAAAGAAGTACCTGACATCACATCCCTACTATCCAAACCATAAGCAGTAGAGGACTTATTTATATGTTTGAAGGTATCTGAAGCAGCAATAAGCTTTACCCCTCATACTAGAAGAGCTAGGGGCTCGACTACCTATATTCTATAGTTCAAAAGCTCTTATCGATGTGGAAACCAGCTACCAGAAATTCAAAAGCTAACTTTGGTGACAGTTGTTGCAACTCAGAAGCTCAAGTTATACCTTCAAACTTAAGCAGTCATCCTCATGACGCATTATTCAGCTTAATCCAGACGCGGGACGATAAAGGCGCAAACACTGGCGGATGCAAAGTTTTCTGACGAACGTAACAACTTAGCCCAAAAGGCATGCCAAGGGCAGACAAACACTAGAAGGACATACTTGGAACCAAATTTTATCGTCGTCGCCCCAAAAGATTCTACATATGAGCAATATGTACCGGCATTTGAGCACCACCTCCTGCTGCGCGTCACATGGCCCTAGCCGGCCCTTGCTCCATAATTTAGCTCTAGAGTGGCCCAGTATCGACAGTTAAGCATCTCCTGCTACATGTAACATGGCCCCAGCCTCACGGCTCTCTACCGCGCCTTCACGCTTAGCCTAGGCGACACAACAGAGTGACCAAACGACGACTCGAAGGCAATCGAGCATGCCCTAGCCACGTCTGCTTCACCCAATTGAGACTTCTAGCATTTGCACATCAACAGCACATCCAACTACAAGGGCTCAGGAGCAGGCATGATCCTTGTCACCTTAGATGGTTCGATGCTCGAGCTAGCAATCACTCTAGGCTTAAAAGCATCCAACAACGAAGTAGAGTACGAAACCCTACTAACAGGCCTCCAAATGGCAAAAAACTTGGCGATAAAAAAACTTGCAATTCATTCTGATTCCTAGCCAACAGCCAATACTACTTGGGAGTACACGGCAAAACATTTAATGGCGTAGTACCGAGAGAATGTACGAAAACAACTTGAGGCGTTTCAGACTTACACTTTCACTCAAGTTCTGCAGGCAAACAACACCCACGCAGACGTGCTAGCTGGCCTAAGCTTCGTCCTCGACCACCAACTCAAATGCTCTATTTTGGTGGAGTATCTAGACAAACCAAGTATAGAGACGGAGCTAGCAGCCGAGGTGTCACGGGTTAGTACAACTCCAAACTGGCAAGATTCCATTATAAATTACTTGGTCAATGGCACACTCCCCATGGAAAGATTGGAGTCTAGAAATCTACAAACAAAGGCAACACGCTGCTACATATGAAACGACATTCTCGTGTGAAGATCCTACATTGGACCATATCTCCACTGCCTAACGTCTCCCGACAACTTAAAGGTTTTAAGCTCAATCGACGAAGACTTTTATGGAAATCATTTTGAAGGCAAATCCTTAGCATAGAAAGCTCTAAATGTAGGCTACTATTAGCCTATTATGCATCAAGACTCTAAGGAGTTAGTATAAAAGTGTGACCACTGCCAACATTATAAGTTGGTACTAGCACTGCTTGCAAGTGAACTACACCCGCAGACGAGTCATTGGCCATTCATGCAGTGGACAATCAATTTAGTAGGGCCAATGTCATTCGCTACTGGGGGCAGAGGCATGATGATCGTGGCAACTGGCTATTTCACCAAGTAGGTGGAAGCAGAACCCATGACAACCACAACTTAGAAGAACATAGAGCGCTTCATATGGAAGAACATCATTTGTCGATTTGGCATCCTTCAATCAATTGTCACAGACAACAGCTCACAATTCGTAAGCAAAGATTTGGCAAAGTTTTTCCAGAAATATGGTAGCAATGGGCAAACTAAAGCATCTAACAACACGATTCTCAACTGCCTCAAGAAATCCCTTTCCGACAATAAAGGAAAATGGCCAGACAATTTCCAAGATCTCTATAAGCGTATCACACAACCAAACGATGAGCAACCGGTGAAGCACCTTTCTCTTTGACATTTGGTTCTGAAGCAATCATTCATCTCAATGTCATCGTGTCAAGTATCAGCACTCTACTGCCAAGCATTAAGCAGAACAGAAATGAGATGGCCACAAACTTAGATCTAGTAGAGGAAAAATGCGAAAAGGTCATCACCACATTGCAGCCTACCAGTAGTAACTCCTCTTCAATTACAATAAAATGGCTAAGATCCAGTAGTTCCAGCCTGAAGATATAGTCCTAAGAAAAACCTTCATCATTGCCCGCAGAGAAGGCTCCAAAAATATGGAACACCTACAATATGAAGAAGTACCATGCGTGACATCCTGCTACATCAAAGTACGAAGACTCAAGCAGCTCGACAGGCACCACCTTGCAAGCCGAGGACTATCCAGTTGTTATGCAATCCCTACCTTACAACTAAGTTTCGTTCGTTTCACTCATTTTTCAATGAGGAATTTAGAAGTAATCTACAACTTGGCTCGGCTGCATATTTACAACAACTAATCACTCATGCAATTCAAAAGAAGATCGCACCCTTCATAGGGACTTATCGTAGGAATTGCGCCCAATAGGGTTCACAATGTTCTCTAGTGTGAAAGGGTAAACTAATTCCCCAACACCCACATAGGTTTGCTCTCCAATGTGGGAGGATAAACTTTACACTCCGAATATCCAGACGTCGATAAGTTGGGCTACCCTGGTATAACTAGGTGCATTATAACTTGTGTCGAGATTCCTAGAAATAGCCACAATGGTTTTTTTCAAGGCTTAACTAACTAAAGGATTTTGGGTCTCTTGGACTAATTTGTGGGGAATCAGGCCTCAGAGATAGAGGAGGCACATTATGCAGTACGCCTTATGGACGGCTGCCTTGGAACCCTAAAGCTGCTACCAAGTGCACTAAGGTAGCCTACGGTTTCCAGAAAATTACCTACGGCTTGCCCTTTGAGCAATATGCCGCGCTAAACTTATACAACCACACATTTTTTGTGAAAGGTTAAACAAGTTAGCGTGCATATACTAAGCTTTATCCACTGCCAACATGCTACGCAGTCGATAAGCTTCACTTCTGCCAAGCATGGAATGATCGTTTAGATCTACACTAATTCCTAAAGTGTTGTGATACTTGTTATGCAACCCACAAAATTGGTTACATAAAAGCAAGGAGTTCTCTAGGACCTTTGGTTACAAAATTCCATACAACTGTGCACTTTTGATAACAAGGGTTAGTGAATTTCATGACCCAAATGTTGTGATACAGGCCACACAGCTTAAAGGATTGAAGAAAGCCAAATTTAACAGCCAAGTAGTCACACAGACTCGTCTGCTTCTATAAGTAAGGTGTCCGGCTGTTGACCCTATGGCTAACAACTTTGCAAAAGTTCTATACCAACACCTATGACTGCATAGGCTATGCGAGCATGTCTACTTATAGAAAAGCAACACGCATGCCACTGGCCTAAAGGTAAAAGGTTAGGCATAACCAAAAGAAGTGAAGATTAAGAAAAGCGAATGAAGCAAGTTTATTAGATTTTCTAGCGAAATTAATAAACAAATAGCAAAGGCCGAAGGAGTTCAAGAAAAGCAAAAAGCAACAAGGAAAACAAAGAAAATCCTAAAGGTTACCTAGAAGACTACTCTTCAGTAGCTCGGACATCCCATGACTACTCGGTTGCCACACCTTCAGCAGCAGCATCATCCACCGTTTCACTCCCAGCTGCCCCAACTTGAGCACCAACTTCTCAAACTACTTCACCAATGAAAGCCTCAAAAGTAAAGACAAGTAAGTCTTCCAGAGAAATATAAAAGGTTTCGAAGCCTTTCCCAAAGAACTCAAAGTCAGACGGCCTACCAAATAGATGATATACATAACCCAGCTTATAGAAATCAGCCTGACTTGAAACAAGCAAAGCCTCGAGCCCAGACTCAAGCCCTTCAGTTGCTCATTCTCCTCGAGTAGACCAACACGGAAGCGTTACAGCTCATCCACTTCTTTCTTTAGACTTTCGTTGATTTTGAGTGCACCTTGGAGTTCCAAAACTTGGGGTTCAAGCTTATCGATGATCTTCTTGAAGTGGATCACTTGATTATAAGCAGCAATCAACTCTTCATCCTTTATGTAAACAGCAAAATGAAGCTAAAAAACGTCACGTTCAAGAGCTGGAATATGAGGTATATAACATTCAATCTCCTTTCTACATTTTCATACTTAACTTGGATTGCGTCAAGCCTAGCCTTCAAGTCAATGATCTCTTGGCCAGTGGTCTCAAGCTGCAGAAAAGTGGGGGCAGAGATATTAGACCCCTTCAAAACAACGAGCTTAGAATCCAACCTCTTGATCTTCTCAACAGAGGAATAAGCTTCAGCTGCCATAGTCTTGGCTACCTCTTTGGCATCCTTGGTATCCTCTTGGTCAAAGAGTATAGACTCGGTGGCCAAAATCGCTATTTTCTGCATCATAGCAAGCATAGCAGTCCTTTTATATTGGATCGTACGCTTCGCAAAGGAACTTGGGAAAATAACCTCTCTAACGCCATCAATAAGCTTGGCATAGGCGTCCATGTCTTCAAGCAGATTGGTTTCAAAAGTGCACAGATCTCAACAACCTCTCTAGAAACAGGCTTGGTGGATTTCTTGCAACTGCCCACGTAAGCAGTCTCATATTTCTCAGCAAGCGATCCAGTCTGAGCAGTAAGAGAAATAAGCTTTGGTGCCACTTTAGCAAAAAAGTCCACCTTATCGTTCTTCATAATAGCAGGCCTCTTTAAATGTGAACTGGACTTAGCTTCCAATGAACATCTTGGTACAGACTTCGGCACTGGGGCATGACAGAACCTCTGCGCTAAGCAATCTTATCAGTAATCGTACTAGCCATTTTTGGCATGCCAGGCATCACAGACTTAAATCTAGTAGCCTTATTTTTCTTCACATTGGAAGAAGTCAAGTCAATCACAAGTCTCATGGCAGTAGGTAGGCCCTTACGAACAGCGGAGGAAATCTTCAGTTTTTTCTCAACCGGCTTCTCTTGAACAGGCAGGGAAGATCTTTTCTTTCCATCTTCATTCATAGTAGGCTCCACGACAGCGATCAGACGAGCCAAAGCATCCGTCTTGATCCTCTTTATCTCCTCTCTCGGGAGCAGCCCACATTTCTCCCAGCAAAGAGGACTAAGCAGCCAATGTCATTTCACGGTACTCAACAGGGAAGCTTAACACATGCTGGCTTTTCCCTCATTTTTTCTCTCAAACCAGCAGGTAGAATGTCTGCATACCCAGCATTTCAGCAGCCCATGAGGTCCATGACCTCTTCATTTCTCTCAATCGCCAGCCTGGCCCACATCAGGTCCAAGAGCCTAAAGGACATGGGCCATGTGGCTCGCTTAGCACTGCGCCCCATCGCTTTAATCCGTGACCCCAACCGTATAGCTGCCCTTGGCTTTAGCCAAGCCGAGCAGCCCAAGCAGTGGTCCATGCCACAACACTCATCGGCCCATGCCAAGCTAACGTGCCGCACCACCCCGACGGCTATCCCGCGACAACATTATCCAAGGAGAAGGCAAACATTTGCATCCACACAAGTGAGTTAATCTAAGAAGAATTCATCTCCAATGATCCAAGTAGGTATAAAAGCAAATAAAGTCGCATGATAACTAATAAGAGTCGTCGTCATCATACAATGTTGGTCAGAAGCACATGAGTATATTGCAATGGAGTCCTTTTACTCAAATGTAGAAATAAAGTTAAAGAAAATGAAAAAATTTAGAGAAAGCGTTATGGGGGAAGGAATGGAATAACCAAAGAAGAAGTGATTGAGTACTAAAGTCTAGTTTCACTTGCTTTTTATACGAGCCGAACTTGAGCAAGTTTGAAAAATTGAAACTCCATACTTAACTCAAGTTGTTTCAGGCAATTTACCACGATACGTACGTTTGCTCTTGTAGTAAAATTAGCAACTTGCGAGTTGCAACACATTTTCATAGTAGTTTATACCAAAATATGTAATAATATAAGATATTCATAATTATGCCCTTCATATTTATACAATTTTTTTAAAGACTTTACAACCCAGTCTTTATAAACAAATAAAAAATCTCATTTGACAACAAGCCCAAACCAAATTTCTTGATACAATTGAACTCTAAGGAAGGGGATATTCTACTATAAAGGAAGCGAAAATGAGTTAGGCCGCACAATGAGTTAGTCACTAAATAGGTATCAAATCAAAACAAATATAATGCGTCATCATCATTCATATAGTCGAACATGAGACTTTCACTTACAAACTTAAATAAATTACATACAAACACTATTTTTTTTCTATAGTTGGTTTTTTTTTTTTTTTTTCAATTTTAACATTGGAATTTTATTTTACAAACTTAAAAAAGTGAGGCTTTATCCATGACAACCCTAGAAGAGCAAATATGAATAAAAGAGCCTCTCTTCGTAGAAACAACCACAATGTGATGGAATTGTGGGGTGTGAGGGTGTAAGTTATATATGATATTACAAATTTACTTAAGAAAGAAAAAGTAATTTGCTAGAAAGAGAGAAACATATAAAAAGTGACTAGACTGTGTTTTGTTATTTCTTAATGTGAATGATTTTCAAGGTGTTGAAATATTAGAGATGTTTTGGCTGGGGGCTAGTTCATATAATTAAGTGTTCATGATCAATTGGTATAAATACGGAATGGGAAGTACGAGGTTAGGGTGTTTAGTTATATAATTTAACGGATATAGTTAAGGTGTTTGCATTGCTTCCTTACAAATCATTTTAAATATGGTTTTGTTTCTGCTATATTAATAAAAGTTTATTATTTTATGATGAAGGTATAGGTTCCTACTGAGCTTTTTGAGCTCACCTTTTGTAGGTGTGGAACAAAAAAACTAGAAGTTTCCTTGATTTGATGTTTTAATTATACCAAAAAAAAAATGAGCTTTCTAGTTTTTGCTCTCTTGTTTGAATAAAGAGCTACTCATGCGTGAAATTTGAGTAGTTTCTAAGTTGTAAGTTGGTTGTAATTTACAATGAATGATATGTAGCTCCATTGAATTTATTCTAAGTGAATTATTCATGTTCTTATTTTCTATTTCATTTCGCATTTATTTATATTAGCTAAGCTTTATAGTTGAATCACATTCTAAATCAAGGCTTACGTTAATTCTTGAGTTGGGGCATGACAATTAGTTTAAAAAATATTATATTTTTTAGAAGTGATTTCAGTCATTTAAAAATATTTTTCAAATGAGCCCTAACTAGTTAGTGTGGAACTAACAATACTCTAGCAAGTTTAGCTAGTGAGTGGATGTCCATAGTTCAGTGGCAATAATGCCATGTATAACCTACTACTTCGAAATCAACTAGTTCTTAGTTTAGTATGTGGTATCTCTCTTTCGTATGGTGAAAAAGATATGGCCATTGTGGGACATACGGTGGAAACAGGTTTACACAACTTGATTCTTGAGTATGATTCACTCCAAATTGTGACGACTTTGCAGGATGTTTTCGTTAATTTGTTCGTTGTGGGACTTGTTGTAGAGGACTCATGTCACACCACGGATTTGGCCCCAACTAAACTCGGGCATGTGAATTTTCACGTCCCTTTTAGGACCAAAAAGTAACCACCAAAATTCTCGAATCTGAACATAAACAAAATCATTACCATTTCAAGTATAAACATCAAAATATGAACTACAAAGGTTCCAAAATTCAAAACAAAGGTACAAAACTTTTAATGTATACAATGTTAACAAAACAACTACAAAACATCTAAGGTCTTCCAAAACGTAATAGCTCTTCAAATACATCTAAAACAAGTTAACTTCTCACCCAAGCTGATCTGATAGAGAAGAGAAAAAACGTAGGCTACAAGGCTCACTAAGCAACAATATCTAAAATGAACTGAAACGAATGCATATTCAGAGGTGTTGAATTCAAGAGATGTAATACATTCAAACTCAAGAACTCGATAAATAAAAAATAATACAAATAGCTTCGGTATCCTCATTAGTAACTCAAATGAGGCCTTATTCCCATTATGGTTACATGGGCCTTATTACTAACTGATAAGAGGCCTTGACTCTTCTGAAACAAAGCAAATACTATGATTCATAAGAACTAAATCAACCACATGTTCAAATGATATTCAATATTCGATTACATACACTTTGAACAATGAAGTGAAGGTAAGCGTATCTAAATCAACAATCAAAGCAAGGTTCAAATAACAAAGGAGGGAACTAAAAAGAACACTCCCAAGCGCTATGGCCGACAGCCTATGAGCTTAGTTCGACTGGTATATGTAAAGAACTTTCCGACCGTCAGGGGAATGTGGGCAGACTGACATCTTTGAAGCACAAGTATTCCAGAACAGGCCTACCCAAATGTCAATCAGGCCACATGGCAACCCCAAATCAGTGGTAGAAACCTAGGATAAGCCATAAAGGTAGTCAAAACGGTGCTCGGAGATGTGAGGTTGGATAACCAAGGCTGAGTAAACACTCGGCCCACATCATTCTGACAGAACGTGCCATTTCGGCTGACCACATGTCACATCACGGCTGAATGTCTGGTTGATAAGTGAAAAAGTGTCATTATGCTAGTCTACATAGGTGGCCCAATCATTGTCAAGTGGGGAAGACCCAAGGTTGAGGGGTTCATTGAAAGCCTATACAAAGGGGTGAGAACCTCCTGTATTAGGGTTGGACGACTAAGGAGAAAGAATTCATGTATTAGTTGAGCTCTGTTTTTAGTCTTGCAATCAATAAAATCCGAGTAACACAATGGATGTAACCTAATTTTAGGGAATAAACCACTTGAATCTTTGTGTCCATTTCATTGTAGCCCATATTTCAAGCCTACCAGGAGTTTAGTATTTTAATTTGTAAACCTGTAAATTTTGAGCGTTAACAATAGGGACACTAACTCCATGATTGCTTAGCAAATTCATTTTGCATTTAGTCATCAGAGAAATTCATTTTGCTTTTTAGTTTTCTTATCCCATTGAACCATACGCAACATCACTTTTCTTCCTCGCCTTATTGGGGTTTTCTGAATTGGATCATGCACATAATGCTTAAGGATGCGTGTGTGGCTTTTAACTTACTTCATTTCAAGAGGAGGCAAGTTCCAGAAACTACTTTTCTTTAATTTCAAGAGAGCGCATGTGTAGAAACTAGTATATATCAATAAACTTTATTTCTGTAACTATGTAAATGCTTCTCAATAGTTTATTTAATATGTGTGTAGAATTAGAGAGAGAGAAAGAGAGGAGTTAAAAACTGAATTTTCTTATTTCCAAAACAAAAATATAGAAACCAATTTCTTGATCAATTCTGCGTCATGTGCATACTATAACTTGCCATAATGGGGTCATTGTTGGTATGTAGTCTGTTGATGCACAAAACCGGAGGTCTTGGAACAACGTAAATCCGACCGTGAATCTGCAAGAAATGTAAATAACAGAAGATGTATCGTGGTTTACCCCAAGGTTTGGGCTACGTCCACACTGATATTGTATTTCTAAGGGAGAGAGAGTTCTGAGAGTGAGAGCTTTGAGAGGGAGTGAGAGGGCCTAGGAATTGGCCTCCTCTGATTGTGAAGGTGAGGGATCCTTTTATAAAATAAGGACTCCTCACTTATTACATATTTGCCCCTTCATTTATCACATAATTACATTTAAGTCCCCCGAGTATTTGTACGAGATCTAAATACGAGGCCCTAAATATGGCATAAACAGTAGTCCCCCAAGTCTTCAATCAAGAGAGTCTTTTGGCTGGAGACTTGAAATTCAGTCCATGTGTGGGCCAAAGTAACTAGATGTTGTCTTGAACTGATGTTCGATATGAGGCGGTGCTCAATCTAAAATGATGCTTAACTAGAAGTAGCACATGCTGCGAGGCTCGTGACTTATGTTTCCTTGGTTGGCTCAGCTTGTGGTGTTGAAGGTGAGGGAGTCCATTTTATAGAATAAGGGCTCGCTCCTCAATACATAAATGATGGGCTAGAGTTGATGCTCGCGGCGAGGCGGTTGCTTAGTAGGCAGCGATGCTCTTTAATGGTGTGAGGGAGTCCCTTTTATAGAATAAGGGCTTGCTCCTCAATACATAAATGATGAGCTAGAGTTGATGGTCGCGGTGAGGCTGTTGCTCAGTAGGCGGCGATGCTCTCTAATGGTGGTGAGGGAGTCCCTTTTATAGAATAAGGGATCGCTCTTCAATACATAAGTGATGGGCTAGGAGTGATGTTCGCGGCGAGGTGGTTGCTTAGCTGGCGGTGTTGCTCTCTAATGAAGGTGAGGGAGTCCCTTTTATAAAATAAGGGCTCGCTCCTCAGTACATGAATAATGGGTGCTCTCTAATGAAAGTGAGGGAGTCCCTTTTATCGAATAAGGGCTCGCTCCTCAGTACATAAATAATGGGCTAAGTCCCCCAAGTATTTTTTATGAGGCCCAGTTGATACCCAATATATGGTACATAATGTAGTCCCCCAAGTCTTCGGTCAATAGAGTTTGTTGGCTAGAGACTTCACATTGAATCCATGTATGGGCCGAAGTGGCGGTTGTTCGGAGGCAATATTTGTATACCCTGCATTGAAGCTTTATAAGTGAAGCTTTGCAAGTGAAGTTTTGAAGCTAGAGCTCTGTAAATGAAGCTTTCGAAACTGGAGCTTTTGTAAATGAAGCTTTTGAAGCTAGAGTTCTGTAAATGAAGCTTTTGAAGCTGATTGACATGAGTGATGCTCATTAATGTTTATGTTGATTGACATGAGTGATGATTATAGATGTTGTCATGAGTGATGCTCATGAATGTTAACATGAGTGATGCTCATGAATCTTGACATGAATGATGGTCATGAATGTTTATGTATGATTGTCATGAGTGATGCTCATGAATGTTTATGTATGAATGACATGAGTAATGCTCATGTATAATTTGGAGTACTGGGCGTACTTTTAATCACCTGGTTGGTGGCATAAAGGAGAGTACGGGTTGTACATTTCATCACCTGGTTGGTGGCATGAATGGCTAGTTGCCAAATGATATTAGAGTACAGGTTGTACATTTCATCACCTGGTTGGTGGTAATAACGGTAGGTTGCCGAATAATTTTGGAGTACTAGGCGTACTTTTGGTCACCTGGTTGGTGATAATAGCGGCGGGTTGTCGAATAATTTTAGAAGTACTGGGCGTACTTTTGATCACTTGGTTGGTGCTATTTTGGGCTTATGGGCCTTCGCCCTCCACACAACATGCCAGCCCATTTATTTTGGGCTTTGCCGTTTTTTTTCCATTACCCTCTGATGGGGTTTATACAAATGTTTCCGAAAGATAAAATAAATTACATCATTCTGGTGGGATGTTTATTCCTCACTTTTGCTTTCTGCTTTTGTTTTTGCTTTCTCTTTTCCCTTTACATCATGGTGTCATCTGCGAAGAGTGGGAACATGCATTCCTTCATGATGAGAAGTCAAGGGGAGTGACGGCAGAGAAAAATGCGGTGGTGGCTTGGTTGGACCTCCATGGCGATGCGAACATAGCAGGGAGCCTCATCGATACAACCCTTCATCATTTCTGATATAGAACCTTCAATTTCTACAAAACCAACAAAAATGAAAAAATCACATTTTTCTTTCTTCCCCCCTGCCATGATCTCGACGATCTCAACACTCTTTCACTTCCAATCTCACATCCCTTTAAGTTCCAACCCCTAGAGAAGCAAAAACCCATTTGATAGATTCTTGGGTTTGAGGGCCGGAGCTCCGCCAAATGTCGAACAACCATCGATTGCCCGTTTCCGATGTAGGTCTGTTAATATGTTGCTTGCGTGAATCTAGGCCATATGTTGCCTGCGTACTAGGCGAGCTCATAGAGATCGATAATGGGCCATTTTTGCTTTCCATTTAAATTATATACACCACAGCTACTCCAAAACGTACGACCCGTTCCATCGCACATCTCCGGCACCCAACATCACCATCGAACCAATGTGAGCCAAGACAGGTGACTCGACCCGTTCCATTGCACCTGGGACAGCGCAGGAAGGGGCCGGCCATAGGCTTCTGATCCATGAGTGATTTGACGACAATTGCGCCTGACAAGACGCCGAGACCAGCGGCGAGCTGGGTCAGCACGATTGGACCTTCCCTTTGTTTGGTGATGCGTCAGATAACGATGAGGGAAAGAGCAGAGATGGAGGAAAAAAAGTGAGAGGTGTAGAGAGAAGAAGTGAGGAAAGAGGTGCGGAGGAGGATGATTATGGCTAAATTTACAGGGTTTTCCCTTTCTCTTCCGAGTCCCAAGGTTGAAGATGATGTTTGGTTCGGGTTTTAGGGAGAAAGAGTTTTTTTTTAGAAAGGGAGAGGGTGAGATCTGGAATTGGAGACATGAAAAGACGCAATGGTAGCCGTGTTGTTGAGAGAGAGATGGAAAATGGGTTTTTGGATGGTTTCTTAAAACTGCAGAGTCTGTGAAGGTTTTCTGGGTTCTTGGTTTTTGCAGATTCATGGCGGAGGTGAAAAATTGAAAGAGAACAGACATAACTTTTCGTGTCGGTTCCCACAGACGGCGCCAAATGTTGATGCATAAAACCGGAGGTCTTGGAACAACGTAAATCCGACCATGAATCTGCAAGAAATGTAAATAACACAAGATATATCGTGGTTCACCCCAAGGTTTGGGCTACGTCCACACTGATATTGTATTTCTGAGGGAGAGAGAGCTCTGAGAGTAAGAGCTTTGAGAGGGGGTGAGAGGGCCTAGGAATTGGCCTCCTCTAATTGTGAGGGTGAGGGGTCTTTTTATAAAATAAGGACTCCTCACTTATTACATATTTGCCCCTTCCTTTATCACATAATTACATTTAAGTCCCCTGAGTATTTGTACGAGATCTAAATACGAGGCCCTAAATATGGTATAAACATAGTCCACATAACCTTACTCTTTCTTTTTGGTTTCACTTTATTCTTTAAATTGCATTTTATCTTCTTATTATCCGCTAAAGAAAATTTATGGCTCTGTCTTTAAATATAAAATTACATATCAACAACTTGTTATATCCTAAGCTTCTTGAATCTCGTTTAGATAGAGAGATGCTCCCATGTAAACGATGATGTCACATGACAAACATATATTGGATAATAAGATCATTTTTTAACACGTGACAAGTATTCAATGAATCGATGATGATGTTAAGATATACATATATATATATATATATATGTATGTATGTATATATATATATATGTATGTCTGGTAAGGTACATATCAATTGTTTCGTATCGAATTCATGGCTCTAATCTTCGTTAATATTTTTTTCCTTTTGAATATTATAAGTGGGTTTAGTTTACTTATAGCTGGCAAGTTAATTTACTTGTAAATTAATTTGTTTTTGGTTTAACATGCCTTTTCATGCCTCGGAAAGCTCTCTCTATTATGCATGCAGCATGCACTATCTTGATTGAATCTAGTTTGCACTTGCAACTCTACTACTGTACTCTTCCACAGTTGATAAACTGTGTTTAAGGAGCTACGACTTTCTCTATATCAATAACACCTATTAGTTTTCCTCGAGAGTTATGTTGATGCACAAAATCGGAGAGGTCTTGGAACAACATAAATCCGACCGTAAATCTGCAAGAAAGTAAAGAACACAAGATGTATCGTGGGTCACCCCAATGTTTGGGCTACGTTCACACTGATGTTGATATTGTTTCACTCTGAATGGTGAATATACAAGAAGGCTAGAGGCAGTGTTCTCTCTAGCCTATTTTCTGTGTTTGCCCTCTCTAAGATGTTTTCTCTCTTCCCATGGCCTAAACCTTGACCTCTTGTAATGAGGAGAGTGAGGATTCCTTTTATAGAATAAGGGCTCCTCACTTATTACATATTTACCCCTTCATTTATTACATAATTACATTTGAGTCCCCCAAGTAGGTCTAAATACAGATGCCCTAAATATGGTACAAACAGTAGTCCCCCAAGTCTTCAGTCAAGAGAGTCTTTTGGTTGGAGACTTGAAATTCAGTCCATGTGTGGGCCGAAGTAACTAGATGTCGTCTAGAACTGATACTCGATATGAGGCAATGCTCAATGTGAAATGATACTCAACTAGAAGTAGCACATGTTGCGAGGCTGCTCGGCTTGTGGCTTATGTTGCCTTGGTTGGCTCAGCTTGTGGCGTTGAAGGTGAGGGAGTCCCTTTTATAGAATAAGGGCTCGCTCCTCAATACATAAATGATGGGCTAGAGTTGATGCTCCGGTGAGGCGGTTGTTCAGCAGACGGCGATGCTCTTTAATGATGGTGAGGGAGTCATTTTATAGAATAAGGGCTCGCTCCTCAATACATAAGTGATGGGTTAGGAGTGATGCTCACGGCGAGGTGGTTGCTCAGCTGGCGGCGATGCTCTCTAATGAAGGTGAGGAAGTCACTTTTATAGAATAAGGGTTCATTCCTCAATACATAAGTGATGGGCTAAAAGTCTCTCTCTAATGAAGGTGAGGGAGTCCCTTTTATAAAATAAGGGTTCGCTCCTCAATACATGAATAATAGGTCATCTCTAATGAAAGTAAGGGAATCCCTTTTATAGAATAAGGGTTCGCTCCTCAGTACATAAATAATGGGTTAAGTCCCCCAAGTATTTTTCATGAGGCCTAGTTGCGGAAGCCCATTATATGGTACATAGTGTAGTCCCCCAAGTCTTCAGTCAATAGAGTCTGTTGGCTGGAAACTTCAAATTCAATCCATGTATGGGCCGAAGTGGCGGTTGTTCGGAGGCGGTCTTTGTATACCATGCACTGAAACTTTGTAAGTGAAGCTTTGAAAGTGAAGTTTTATCAGTGAGGCTTTGAAAGTGAAGCTTTGAAGCTAGAACTTTTGTAAATGAAGCTTTGAAGTCGGAGCTTTGTAAATGAAGCTTTCGAAGCTGGAGCTTTTGTAAATAAAGTTTTCGAAGCTGGAGCTCTGTAAATGAAGCTTTTGAAGCTGGAGCTGTTATAAATGAAGCTTTCGAAGCTTGAGCTCTGTAAATGAAGCTTTCGAAGCTGGAGCTTTTGTAAATAAAGCTTTCAAAGCTGGAGCTCTGTAAATGAAGCTTTTGAAGCTGGAGCTGTTATAAATGAAGCTTTCGAAGCTGGAGCTCTGTAAATGAAGCTTTCGAAGCTGAAGCTTTCGAAGCTGGAGCTCTGTAAATGAAGCTTTCGAAGCTTGAGCTCTGTAAATGAAGTTTTCGAAGCTAGAGCTCTGTAAATGAAGCTTTCGAAGATGGAGCTTTATAAATAAAACTTTCGAAGCTAGAGCTATATAAATGAAACTTTCAAAGCTAGAGCTCTGTAAATGAAGCTTTCGAAGCTGGTGCTTTGTAAATGAAGTTTTCGAAGCTGATTGACATGGGTGATGCTCATGAATGTTTATGTTAATTGACATGAGTGATGCTCATGGATGTTGACTTGAGTGATGCTCATGAATGTTTATGTATGATTGACATGAGTGATGCTCATGAATGTTTATGTATGATTGACAAGAGTGATGCTTATGTATGATGGTGATTGTCCTGAGTGATGCTCATGTATGATTTTTTGAAGGACAAGTTGTACTTTTGATCACCTGGTTTGTGATAATAACGGCAGGCTGCTGAATAATTTTGGAGTACTGGACATACTTTTGATCATCTAGTTGGTGATAATAGCGGCAGGCTGCCGAATAATTTTAGAGTACTGGACATACTTTTAATCATCTAGTTGGTGATAATAGAGGGTGAACCTTAAGTGGAGGGATGGAGGTTGGAGTTTGAAGCCATAGGGCCTGGCTCTTTTGGGCATATGGGCCTTCGCCCTCCACATCACATTCTAGCCCATTATTTTGGGCTTGCCGACATTTTGCCCTTTTTTTTTGGCATGATGCCTTCTTTCTTTATTTATGATTACCTTCTGGTGGGGTTATACATATGTCTCCAAAAGATAAGAAAAGTAAATCACATCATTCAAAAAAGCTGCTGGGACTTGGCAATAGCGAGATTTCTCCATTCACATCAACCTCAACGGTCCAGCTGTTGGAGGAAACTTTCACGTGGAGGCAGGTTTGGTCAGCAGGCATGATCTTTCATACTTTGATAGTACAATCCTGGGAGCCTATATATATGACACCATCTCCACCCCATTTTACACAAGTTACTGTAAGTGTGTGGCCACTAAGACATATAACAGATTTCCTCAACGTAACATCCCATATACGTGCATCACCATCTTTGCTAGCACTTACAAAGCGTCGACACGGAGAGCTAAGATGGACTGGTTCCCAAGAGATTCCAGTAATCCATTTCTTGTGGCCGATCAGTCGATTGCCTGAAGCAAGGACCGACTTTGAGAAGGTAGTCCCCACCACAAACGTATATTTTTTACTTGAGTGAGCCCTCCTAGGTCTTGTAAGCTGTCATCATTATTAGCATTGTGCCAAATGTCGGTGTCATACCCCAGCTTTACACATCAGTATAACTATATAATAATTGCTCCAGTTTGCAGATGACAACTTAATAAAATATTCATCAATGATAGTGGGTATGGGCTGTAAAGATAAGAGTCTTATCTTTGTGGTTATTTTCCATGAGAACAAATGGATGATTGAGTGTGGCAGACTTGATAGTGGTGGACTATGGCCTCCCCTATAATAAACCTCATCATTTTCTCCATTATGCTTGGTTTTCAAATATCTTTACAGCAAGGGTCGGGTCGAGATGATCATGGCGAAGACTACGCCCTTCTTTACTGGGGTGGGATTGCAGTCAAAGAAAGAGTTGGGATCGAACTTGGCGAAGGGAGGGTCTGGCAATATGTCACGGGCAGTGACACGACGACGACAGTCGTGAGGAATTGCCATGGCCTTGAGCTTCAAATGAGAAAGATCAAAATGGCAGAGAGGAAGACCTTTCTGACAACCAGGGGTGCACTCACTAGCGGTTCTATAGACGTGGTGGCGGGATGCGTCGGGGGAGACAGTTGTTTGGTTCCTTCACAATTTCTTCAAGTCACTGTACGACCCCAGCTCTGATCTTCACCACTGAAAAATTCAAACTCAACTTCTTCAGGCGGCAGTGAGTGGGCCGTCTGCCAAGTTAGAGGTGGCGGGGAAACTGTGGACACGGCAACGACTCTGTGGGTGGATAGCAGCGTTTGCATGAAGCTTTCCGATCTCTTCTAGTTCTCCGGGAGAGAAACCCGATAGCTGCACATCATAATAGGACGGATCGATGTCTTCGCCTTCGCAAAGAAGGACTCCGTGGATTGGCTCGAAGCTTTGGAGTAGCATATGAACTCTGCTGACTCTTGGGATGATGACAGGTACTGCTTCACAGCTTACTATTAGGTATAGATGATATTCTCCCATGAAATCTACAAACTTGTTCTTGCGGACGGTTCGTCGGGAGACAATAAGAACCCAAGGCAAAACCGTGGACAAATCTGAATTAGCCATGGATAGATTGGTGGATATACAGTGACCAATTGCATAGAGAGAGAGTTTTGGTTTGGTCCACAACTTGGTGACAACCCCCGGGCACTTCATCAGCCACACTGAGGCCATTTGAGACCGAGCTTTTGGGCTTGACAAGAGTAGAGGAGAGGGTAGATGATGAGTTCTCTGAGAGCTCAGAGAGCTTAAGTGTTTCCTGTTATGGCGTCTTTCAACTTTAAGCAACCCAGATGGTGGTAGCTCATGGTGGGCGTTGTGCTAAGTGTGTCGGATCTCCAATGGCGGGCGGTGCTAGGCCGGGTTATGGGCCAAGCTTGGGTTCAACAGTGGCGTGAAAATGGGACAGGTAATGGACCTTTATGAATGTCTCTACAGTGGAAGAGGTTGCATCTGCTGCTCCATCACCTTGGCCGGCGGTAGTGGGTGTGACGTCGTCATACCCCAGTTCATGCTAATGGATCCGTAGGTGGAGACGGGGGTCGCCAGGAGGAAAAGGAGTGTGCAGATATTTGGGGGTATTTTCTGGGTTTTTGTAACCGTTTGTTTGGGTTTTTCTAGGAAGTGATTGGAAAACTGTGATATATCTGAAATGAGATTTGAGTGTTTTGATTTGTTTGGTAGATGAAAATGGAGATCCGTAGGTGTTTTGGATTTTTTACGGATCCACGGTGGACAGTGGTTATGATGAAAAAATGGGAAAGAACTGACATAGCTTTTCGTGTCGTTTCCCACAGACGGTGCCAAATGTTGATGCATAAAATCGGAGGGGTCTTGGAACAACATAAATCCGACCGTGAATCTGCAAGAAAGCAAAGAACACAAGATGTATCGTGATTTACCCCAATGTTTGGGCTACGTCCACACTGATGTAAATATTGTTTCACTCTTAATGGTGAATAAACAAGAAGGCTAGAGATAGTGTGCTCTCTAGCCTATTTTCTGTGTTTACCCTCTCTGAGATGTTTTCTCTCTTCCCATGACCTAAACCTTGACCTCCTCTAATGAGGAGAGTGAGGAGTCCTTTTATAGAATAAGGAATCCTCACTTATTACATATTTGCCCCTTTATTTATTACATAATTACATTTGAGTCCCTCGAGTATTCATACGAGGTCTAAATACGGAGACCCTAAATATGGTACAAATAGGTTACATCTTTTACGAAATATAACTACCATATGAGAACCATAATGTACTTCTTGTTGCAGTCTCTCTTTCTCTGTCTGTATTGATAACAAAAATAATACGTATAAGAGGATAGAATGCACTAGTATGGCCTCGTTAAAATTATGTCGGGCAAGCTTTCAGAAATTGATACATATAGGGTGGATCCAAGGGGTCCCCTAGGTTTTGGGACCATGTGACAAGTCGGAAAATATGGGGAAAATGTCACCAAAAGACCCTATGACCATCTAATATAGGACCTGAAAATGCCCACAAACAGTTCTATGAAATATTTATTCAGCAGAATTTGGCATGCATTGGCAAGTGATGCTTGACAGGCCTCAACATTAGACCTGTGAAGCTGTCGACAGATTTAGGCATAACGACTGGCTCACCAAGTGCTCCACTAAATGCCTCAGTGAAAAAAAATTGAAGAAAAAGCAAAAATTGAAGAAAAAGCAATTTTGGAGCACATCGCACATGAATCTTTTATAACGAGACCCCACAAGGTTAGAGTGATAGATCTGCCACTAAATACATGAACTCTCATTTCCCGTTAAAACCTTGATTCTTGCCGGACTGATCTAAAATGGTCAAATCTACCTATCTGGCAATGATCAAATTTTACACTTAAAATACCAGGGGCCATATGTCACTTGATAATAAATAAATAACAAATTTACGAAGGAAAACATACAAATAATGAGATGGTTGTGTGAAAAAATTCTTGAGACTCCGAAGCACCTGTGTATTTTAGACTTTTTAACAGTAATTTTAAATTTTGTATTTTTAAATAAAGATCTATTCGTTAAAACATTTGAAGTATCCAAGAAGTTTCGATTGTGTGCTCTAAGGAGGTTTCTTCTTGTAATTGTTTGTTTCTCTATTAATAAGGGGTGGCACTATCCATACACTTCTTTTTATCTTCTTCAATTTATTCAATATGACGGATAAAAATTAAAAATATTTTTAAAAGGCAAAAAAGAGTGTGAATAACACCACTTTGAAAGAAAAAAAATAAGAATTATAAGATTTACTAAAGGCTTCGACTAGAACCGGTTGACTCAGCTCACAGATCTACATACATTAAAAGAACATTACTCTCATAAAAAATAGAAGAATATATTTCTCTCACAAAGTATATGGCCTTTACTAATAAAATAATGCAATCTGTAGGTTAATCAAAAACCATGATTTCCACACATATCCACAGCAATGATTTTAGTGAATACACTAGCACTAATGCCCCGTGATGCTATGGGTCATCAACAGTCATCATTTTTTCAGTAGGATATGACATTTTAATTACATAATAGAAAATGATAGAAGACAGAAATTGTAAAAAGGAAGTTGATCATAGTAACTCTTCACAAAAACCTACTTGGCAAGGATGGAAAATTGGTGAAAATAGAAACCATAAACAAAGAAATGCATAAACAAATTAGTAACCTAATTTATATAGCCCTAGGTTGAATTATGTTAATTTGTTTATATATGAGTATAACAGAAGGATGGAACAAAACAGGTTCATTCTTGAGAACAGATGTAATTTTGCACATTGAATATATGTAGATTAAGGAGAGTGGTAACATACCTTGTAATTTGTACAAATTGGATACTCGCAATATCAACAATGACATAATTTCTGGCAAGACATTGGAAAAATCATATTAATATTTGTAATTAGTTGATAGCGTAATTACACGATAGAAAACAATAAAGAATAAGAATTGGAAAAAGGAAGGTGAGCACATTAAGTTTTCACAAAAGCTTATTAATTATGCAATGTGCGTTCTATTTGTATTTCGTGGTTACTATTTTGCATCTTAATTTTACATAATGTAAAGTATTTTAATAAAAACTATTTTGTCTATGTTGAACCATGTGTGTGTATCTAAAACTAGCAAAAAATGGAGAGATGTTCATACCAAGCTTGATAAAACAGAGCAATAAGTTGCTTTTTGGAGGACTGGAGCTTGTTTGATGTTGGTAGAAGATTGTGTCAACACAGGAAAAAGATTTAAAAAAAAACAACATTAGTAAGAATTGGTGGGTAAACATTAGTAAAGTTATTGTAGTAACGTGCATGATTTGGAAAAGTTGTGGATAAACTGAAGCAAACTAAATACTATAATTTACAGTGAAATAAAAATGTGACAATATGGTGCAAAAAGATGTGGAAGATAATTTTGTGTTGTTTTTATTGTAAGAATGGCAATAAATGATATGCAAAGATGGATCAGATAAGGATAATTTAGTGTCTTTGTGTAAGACAGATATATAATTTGCTAAATCATTTGAGCTTGCATTCTTTCAAGTATTATCATCATTTCCATCTCTCATCTTTAAAGGAATTGATTATTACCAATTTATAGACAAACATTGTCTTCTTTTGACCTACTGGAAAACATGTGATTAATTGTTTGATTATTCACTGAGGGGTTTAAGATGGACATCCAGAAGTGTGAATCTAGATATTTTAACCATAAATACATTGTCTCCTCATTCCTTAATCAAACAAAAGAATAGGATATGAACAACAAAATTGTTTAATCTATCCAATGAATAATAAGAAGTTTAGATAGACAGATTTAACAAGTTCCTTATTGCTGTGTTATTCTTTGGTTCAATCAAGGTTAGTGACTTGGGTACATTTTTGGTTATAACGTCTTTGACAATACTTTTGGATGTCAGGCTTAACCCATTAGTGCATATATATATATATATATATATATATATATATATATATATATCGGTAACGACCAATTCCCCTGAAGAGAAAGGTTGGTCAAAATTTTATTTAAGTGTAAAACATTAATGGAAAAAATCAATAAATTATAAATTTTTAACATACCATTGGTTGTCAAGACAAATGTACCTCCGTAAAAAACAAAGTAGAAGGTTGACTGAGGAGGTAAGCGAGGCATGAAGAGCCAGAGTGCTGGGAAGGTAAAAGAAAGGAAAGAGGAAATAAAATTGATGTTTGAAGAGATTGATTACCTGATTTGCACAAAAAAGAAAATTGGTAAATATATTTTTTCAGTAAATACAGTGCATCAATATATGTGTTTTATAAATTATAACATAATGGTTAGAGACATATTAGGTAAAATCAGTACTTTTTATCATGCATGAGTTGTATAAACGCAAAAAAGTATTGTAAATATTTAAAATGTATAAGTGTTTTTTAAGTATGGATTGAATGATTTTCTAAGAAATGTTTTTGTTCTATAGTGTTATTGACAAATAAACTTATTGAATGATACGAAAACAAACATGAAAATTGTTTAAAAGAATAAGAAAGACAATATTTGCACCAGACAAAATAGAATTTGTTTATCAGATTGGAATAAACAGAACAATTTTTAACATCGGCAAAATAAAATGGAGAGTAGCAATAAAAGTAACCTGAGTTAAAGGATGTTTTCTATTTTGTCTTTCTACTGTTGACATTGTTTATCCTGCATGTACAAAAGACATATAAGTACAACTGTTAAGAGTGATTTAAAAACCAAAGTCAAACGTCATTATATAGTTGTTTGAATGCACTGAATAAATATATAGCCATTTTGGATATGGAAAAATTAAATTAACAATTTGATTCCAAATTTTGGAGAACATCTTTAAATACTATATTAGTAGTATAACTTTTGACATTGTTTTCTCCATCCGTTATTAAAATTTTGAGACCTTCTTTTGATGTCACTCTAGATAATACAACATATAACTGACCTTGAGTCAAAACCGATTCAGGAAGATATAAACCAACCTATTTCAAATATTGACCCTAACTTTTGTTAATAATCATTGCATAACATGGTCTAATTGGGAATTGTCTCTTTTTAAAAACAAAAAGTCACTTGCTCTCAGTTGCTGAATGATTATTGGTATAAAAACTTTGTAACCAGTATTATGTCCAACAAGTATTTTGGCTTCAATAATTCTATGAAATAATTGAGTAATAATTCATCTAATTCCATTACACAAACCCAAAGATTGGTTCAAATTTCATAATAACATAACTGACATTCCTATTTTCAAAATCAAGTTATGTGCATGTAAACCATTGAAATCTAGTTTATTAAAAAATTCAACATGATGTGATGTCTCTAAATTTTCAATATTCACGCTAGAAGAACATAAAGAATCATAACTGAGAAACACATGTTATTCTCCAAGTAACAAATCAATTATATAATTGTTTATGTCTGTAATAGTTGTGTTTCGAGGTCTTATGATAGCACGCTCCCTTAAATAATCACAATTGTTAAAAAAAAATTCAAAATTGGGATAAGTTGCGAAAACAGTTGAAGAAATTGGATTTTCAGAAGAATGAATCATTAAATCTTCTGATATTTCAACCAAAGATGTGTCTTTATCATTCAAATTATTTCATTACTTATATCACTAATTTTTCCATCTCCTATTTGTAAAATCCAATTTGCGAAATCACTGATTTTTTTTCTTTTTTTCAATGCTTATTCCATTTCTTGATAATCTCATATTCTCTATTAAATGAAAAAAAAAATTTAAATGTGACCACAAATAAGAACTATTTAAAGAAACATTTATTATATCTTCTTTGGTTCTTTCAGGTATAACATGTGATATTTGTCGAAAATCACCACCCAATAAAAGAGGTTTGACACCAAAGGAGATATTGTTTTTTGTACCATGTAAATGTGATAAAAGATCAGAAGGTGATTTATCCAAAGCTTCAAAGCAATGTTTATGATTCATAGGTGCTTCATCCCATATAATTAAATCTTTTTTTTTCAATTAATCTTGCAAAATGTGTGTGTTTTGTTTTTTTATTGGACAAATTGAAGAATCAGTAATAACCAAAGGTATTTTAAATCTGGAATGAGCTGTTCTACCACCTGTTAATAACAGCGATGCTATTTTTCCTTCAGATCTAAGCCTATCCAATAAAAAGGCTTTTCCTGTACCTCTGTGGCCATAGACAAAAAATAGGCCTTGTTTTTATTTTATTTATAGTGTCTATAATAGAATCGTAGATATGTTTTTTATCTCGATTAAGTTGCAATTTTAAAACGGCATGTGTTTTTTTACAATTCTTCACAATCACAATTTAACTCTTCTCTTAAAAGTTTATTTTTAATTTATAGCATTTTATTTGCATTAGACATGGGTAAATGATATTTGTCCAAAGAAGTAGATGCATTGTTAAAAAGCAATTCTAGTTCAAACAAGACATAATTTTTTAATTAATCTTGTAGTATAATCATATCAGGAATCGCAAAAGTTTTTCGTAATTTGTATAAAATATTATCATACATGTTTTGCCAATAATTATCAAAAAGAATTTGAGGATTTGCTACATCACAGAACAAAATTATTATAACAAATAATTGTCTCAATTGAGCAGATGATGCTACATTGACAACATTTGATAAAACTTCAATCCATTCTTTATCATCACCTAACAATCCTGATGATTGACACGCAGATTAGTATGAAACATGTACAATACCATTAATAGTTTTGATATCGTCAAAGTTAAAAGCTCCTTTTTTTCAAATTTAAAAGTATTCTTAAATAATATAGTTCACCAGATGCAGGATGTACATATGCTATTATACCTATTGAACATTTATGTTTCCTTGGTTTCCAAATTTTTTTTTTCTGTGTATCATATAAAAAATTTAATGGAAGCTGTGCATAAGTTAGTGAACGTGCTTCGTTATAAATTTTGTTAGTTTCAAACCAACTTGTTAACATTGTATGGTCAGAAGCATTTTGATTGATAATGTATTGCAGTGATTGATAACCACTGAAAACAATATTTTGCTCTAATGGTAAATGCACTGGTAATCGCTCAACAGAGGGTTCTCTATGATGTATGGAATACTGAAACAATCTCCAAACAGCTTCACAAGGTGATATATATCTACAATTTAGGTAAGTTAATATTTCATCATTGGGTTTTGTTGTAAAACTAACCGTGCTCTATCTGGACCTTTATTTACATATTTGAACAAATATGTTATAAGCGTTGATTGACAATAAATTTCAACGTTTTTACGAGCATTATATCTAAAAAAACAATTCAAGATTATAAGGAACCACAAAACTATTATCAATTTTGACTCCATTTTTTATAACAAATTTTGTGTCATCATCACAGCGCCTATAAACCCGAAAACCACTTGGTTCAAAAACAGTTTCATTTTTATATGACTTAGAAAAGTTTTTGGAACATTTATTTTCCCGCATGCAAGAAGAATTTTGATTGAGATAACCACATGGACCATGAATCATAAATTGATTAACAATTTCATAAGGCTGAGGATTCACAAATTTGTCTAGCAACTCGACTGAAATGATAAAATCTATATCTGATGCGGCATAGCATTTAAAATTTGAGTTCAGCCATATTAACATATGAGAATGAGGCAAACCTTGTTTTTGAAATTCAATTGTACAAACATCTATTTGTAAAAAGAATTAAAACAAAACAAAAAAGAACAAAAAAAAAGTTAGGTTTATGTAGAAAAAAAATGTGAATAAGATAAAGATAACAATGAAAATAAGTTTTTAGAACTCATTTGCTTCAACTTGTCCAAAAAGCGCTCCAAACTTGATGAAATCAAGCATATCATCAAGTTTCATTTTAAATATTTTAGAAATTATATCAGACATGTCCTCAGGCTTGAAACTCGGTTTTTTTTTTTTTCAAATTCTCTAATAATTGCTAGTCACTTTATATTGCAGGTAAATGTTAAGAACAAATCAAAATGACCATATTCCCTACAAATTGTCATAGCATCTTGATAATTGTTAATCATATATCTAGAACTTCCTGTATACAAAACAGGCAACACAATTTTTTGTCCTAAATTGTTGGCATCGTTATCACCTCTTGACATTGCATCAGAAATTCCTTTGGATATTTCACTTCTCAATTTTTTTTTTAATTTTGTGTAATGTAATACAATCTATCTTCTTCAATCGTTGCATAAGAATCAACCAAATATTGTTGAAAAAGTCTACCTCCTTTTAACAATGTAGTTAAACACATTTCTCTTTCTTGAATTTGATATGCTATATAAGCTCTCAAAGGTATTCTTTGTCTTTTTGTTTTGAGGCCTTTTTAATTTTCATTCCATTTTAAATCTAACATATACACATCTTTACCGCACGGAAAGAGAATAGGATACTGAAGAGCCATAAATTTTGGATTCAATTTTGTTACACGCCTTAATCCTTCGATTTTAAGTCTATAATGATGTATCTATTAGAGTCAGACAAACCTACATCATCTACTATCAAACCACCTATTTCATCACTTGTTGGTTGATCATTGCTATCATTTAGTTGTCTACCTAATAAAGTCATTGTTAAGTTTATTAGACCATCGGTTTCAAATTTATCTTTGACTGTTCGGAAAAGTTTAACCAACTGATTGCATTCATCAAACATTCTGATCAACTCTTGAACAATTGTTGGATCAAGGTTTTGATTGTTTCCTTCAAAATTAAAAGCACTCAGGCGATTTTGTACTTCATTATATGTATCATAAACATATAACTAAGCAAACTTTGGAGGCTCGTTATCAGCAAGTAAAAGAGATCCCATTAAATGACAAACTTGACCACTAATTTTGAAAATGTAAGGACTTGATCTGTCATTAATTGAGTGATCAACTTTTGCTCCCATTGAAGTAAACGAAAATATAGAGTTATAAGCTCAAATATTTTCTCGAAATGATAAACTCTTTTGACCTCCATTTGGATCAAGCAAGCAATTTTAAAAAGTTGGTGTTGGTTTTGGTTTTAGATGTGGAAATATAATTTTTCCTTGTTGACAACAAAGAGTAAAAATGGGTTCATTTTTTTTTCCAACTTTGTTTGAGAGACTCTTTTAACCAAAAATATACACCATAGTGGACACATTTATAATTTTTATCACCCAAGTCCATGTAATCTTTTGCAACTCCTGCAAAAAATCACATCGAGCAAAGGGAGAAAAAAAAATAGAAAACAAATAAAAGAAAAAGAAAAAGTCAGTGACAATAGGGCTGGGTTCGGTTCTTATCGGTTCGGTTCGGTTCGGCCCAAATTTTTTTTGGTTTTTTTCGGTTCGGTTTTTTTTTCGGTTCGGTTTCGGTTTTTTTCGGTTTTTTTTTTTTTTTTTTTTTCTCTTCCTCCAAAAAATGCAAAACAACCACAACATAAGATAGAAATAGAAAATATGACATGTTTCCTTCTCTCCAGGACGGTTTTTCAATATTCATGAGGGAAGTTACTACTTACTAATTAATCTAAAAACATAAAGTCTCATAAAACTAAAAGTTACGGTCCTTACAGATACATCATTGACTAAGAAGCAAAGGTAAGATACAAAACACAAACTATATGCACAAATGTAGTTATCAGCCATCTAGATACATCATTGATTAAGAAGAAAAAGAAAACAAAACATATCCTGTTTGGCTTCTGCATAAACTTGGGAAACACTTTTGCTTTTTCTAATTCGGTCTTTCCTTCCTCTCTTGTTGATGAGACGTCACGCAGGGATTGGTAGCAGTTTGACGTTAAATTTTTATGTTAGGCAACAACACCATATTTCGATTTCTCTTTCGTGAATCAACTTAATGTGCATCCATTTCAGATGATATAATTGAAATTTCCAGCAACTATAGTACATAGTTACTAGCGAAGAAAACAATGACACCTTAGTTCAAAGTATCTGGATCTACAAACTAAACATGCAACGAGAAAAAACTCTCACATACTTCCCTTAAAGGTTCATCTGCTGTACTGAAAAATTAACTAATGAACCATGTTAGAGCAAAAACGCAACAGTTTGTATTATTTATAACAAAACGTAAACAAGCCTTGTGACTTGAATAAGCTAAAGACAGTCCATGCCATGGCAAAATTTGACAGATTTAAGACAGCATTGCTAATGACTTCAACTCTTCTTCCTCACATCCTGTGTAGTACTAAAATCTTATACAAAACATCTGCAGAACCCATCTCCAGTGACTTAGATGGAACGAGTTCATAGTCATAATGATGAAAGGTTGCTAAGGTGAAACTTAAGCAATTACAGCTCGCATAGAACCAGTCTCCCACGAGGCTCACGAGCAAGCAACAGACCCGTAGCGTCTGTAGACATGACTCCCTGACAAAACATGAACACAACATGCAAGCACTTGAACACAAAATAATCGACTTACAATTGACTCCATCAAAATTTGAAACCCCGATGTTTATCATTTTACCAAATTAAGACAAATGAGTACAACAAAAATGGAGGTAAAGTAGAGCTGCAAGCAAAACAAGCCGAGGGAAGGGACATATCGAAAAGACAAACACAACACAACACAACAAAAATTAAAGAAATCAATCACAAACCATTTACGATATAGACAAATGATCGCAATCAATTCAACAATCCCTACAAACCATTTAAGTACAACCGCAGACTGGAGCCTATATGATAGCGGGTCATATATGTTGACGGAACCAACGAAATTGAAAAAAAAAATCTGCAAAACGCATCATGGGGTGAGAGACTAACCTTGCAAATGAGGGAATTTGTGGGTCGAGACTTGAGCCTTGAAACGGCGAGAGGAAGTCGTGGGTCGCAGGGTGACAGATTCAGATTGAGAGTGAGACGGCGACGGCGAGTGAGAAGGATAAGAGAAAGGTCGCTGAGACGGCGATGGCGAGTGAGAGACAGGTCGCTGAGATGGTGAGAGAGATTTGGAATGACACCGTTCAAGAGAAAGGGAATAGGAATGGGTTTTCGGTTCTATTTGGTGTTTAGGGTTTCAGACAGAGTTCTTCAGAGACTGAAGAAGGATTGAATTGAAGGAAAGGAAGGCATGCGCGATTGGACTTGGACAAACGAATGACACCGTTCAAGAGAAAAACGACGTCGTTTTTCCTTACTTCGGTTCGGTTCGGTTCGATCCGATTTCCGAACCCCAGAAATCGAACTGAACTGAACCAGTTTCGGTTCGGTCCGGTTTTACACTTTTGGTTCGGTTTTTTTTTGTCTCGGTTCGGTATTCGGTTCGATTTTTTTCGGTTTTCGGTTTTTTGAACCCACCCCTAAGTGACAATATGCAATTACCTAAATACTAATGTTAGAACATAGAATAAAAAATAATTATACGAAATTAGAAACATGCCGTTTCTATTTTTTTTTTTTTTTTTAAAAAGGCTTGGCCCTTATTCATGAGTGCACCGTTTTCTCCATTTGAGATTTTTCAAATACTGTTTTCAATATTATTTGACAAATTAACAATATTTTTCTCTTTTTGATCACACGTGTACATTTGTTTTCTAAACACGGTGGAATCCACAATTTCATTATAGTTGACGGATCTAGCAACACAATGATCAACAGAAACTCTGCTTGAGAAAAACACATGTTCAACCAATAAATTTTGAGAAATAAACATGTTAGGTGCGAATAAAACGTCTTCAAAATTTTGCAAACCATGCGCTCTACACATTCTTTTGGATCGGTGATCACATTCGAGAACTATATTAGACTGGCTGTTATCAACGCATTGCTTTCATTTTGTACTATCACTTGTTTGATCATTTAGAGATTTTTTAGACATCATGAAAACAAACAATTTCAGCTATTTGGAAAACAATGAACTGCAAAACAAATTTGTGAAAAAGGAAAAAAAAATCAACGCACAAATAACTCAGATGCCATTAAGACCAAACAGAAACACAATTTTAAATTTAAAACTGTCATTCATTCACTCTAATACACTCAGACCTAGATCCTCATGAAACCAATTTTTAACATCTGGCATTAGGGAAACTTTAAACTCTTGTTTATGCTCTTCTCAAAGTATTTAGATACATATTTATATTCTAACCTATGACAACAATGTAAAAAAAAAACATAGTTTCTTATCCAATTTAATCGGTTCACAAACCTCCTTAAGAATTCTCCATTTTAACAAAAATTTCAATCAGATACATTTCTAATTAAGCTCTAAGATATCCATGTAAACAAAATCATACAAAGCAACGAAATAATTCATAAAAGCAGACCCACTCTCTCAAATCCTGAAATATCCATCAAAAGACAATCACAAAAAATTAAATTTGAAAAACAAAAATATACCACAGCTCAAGGCAGCAATATGATTTAACGACAAAAAGCAATACTAACCTATTACAATAACATCTATAGTGATTCTCTATTGTAAGCAATTAGTTTTGCTAAGCATACTCGATTATTTTGTAAACTATCATTTATTCAGAAACCGAAAATGATTTATTTGCTTAAGTTGTTAATTACAACAACACAAACATTGACAAACCAACAGAAAACTTGCAAAATACCATAAACCTCCAATTATTTACACCTTTCCATATTCATTTTTTACATCCATCAATTCGACCAACACATGGGTTCATCCACCAACAGCATAAAAAAATTTAAATCACAATTAAACTTAATACTTTATATCATAATTTCCCTCTCAGTTTTCCTGTTTTCTATATAGAAACCAAAACCAGAAAACTTTACAAAATTGGAGTCATTTGACTCATCTGTTTTCACAAATCACAAGCCCCTTTTAATCCAATATTTCCAAATACATATTAAAATTGGGATAAACATAAGCAGAGATAACACACCCAAAAATTACATATTAAAATTGGGATAAATAGAAGCAGAGATAACACACCCAAAAGATTATCAACAGCGTTCCAATCCTCTCTCAATTAGAGATTTATGAATTGAGATAACAAAAACTGCAATTGATCCCAAAACCAAACGGTTAGGGTTTGGTCTAAAGTAACAAAAATCGAAAATTAAAACTCAAATAAAACTATTATAAAATCTACCTGAGTTCGATCAAATTTGTTTCACCATGATTTGAAGATAGGCCGCTCCCACACAGACTCACAAATTGGGTAGAAATCAAACGACAACGGCAAAACCCCAAACGGCAAAATAAACGAACACTATGAGGTTTTGGCTTGCCAATTGCAAATTTAAGAAAAGGGGCGAAACACACTTTCTACTGTAGAAAAGTCGAAACAACACTCTCAGCACAGGAAAAACCGAGGGCAAATCTGTCCGGACACTGATGATAAACAGTGCCGGGGAAACTCAGTTTTAGTATATATAATGATGTCGCAGTACTCATTCAATTTTTTTCTTTTTTAAATCATTTGAAGAAGCTTCCTGAAAAGTGCATTTGTGATATAATCACTTTCAATTTTTCACGTCAAAAGCTGCTATAAACCCTTTTGGTTATTTGAAAACGCATTAATCATTTTAAACCCATTATTGTTAAACACGAATCCAGATCTTCTTTACGAGGATCCTGAAGATCCATAAATCATGTCCGTTTATCGTACATCGTACGGTCAAAAATTATTTTAAATATTTTTATTTAAAATCAAACACAAACAGTACATCAAAAAAATTGATTACACAATGTACGATGAACGGACACGATTCATAGATTCCAAAGATCCTTACCAAAATAATCCGGAGAAAATTCTGTTGGATCAAACACGACCTACTTGGCATTTTTAATCCTTTTAAAATCACACACACACACACAACCACATTAACTGTATTATTGTAGCGATTCTAGTGATCACACAAGCCTGCCGTCGTCCAACATACTTATACAGTGGCAATGCTCTCACTAATACAGGTTAGAGGTGCAAACGCGGTTAGGCCCATTTAAGGTCGTCTCACGTGGACTTAGGTACCGTTTGGTACGTGGGATGAGACGAGACGGAAAGAGATTAGCCGTTCCGTTCCATGTTTGATGTGCCTAAAAACTGTGGAATGGGTTGTCCCATGAGACGAAATTTGGTTGATTTTTCGTTCCACATTTTCCCCCTGGAACGACCCGTTCCACATCCGTGGAACACAAATTTATAACATTTTATGACAAAATTTCTCCTTATCTTTTTCAATATTTATATCATCCGTTCCATCATGTTCCGTCCCGTCCCGTTCCGTCCCGATCCATACCAAACGGTACCTTAGGCCATCTCCAACCGAGGGCTGGCCAGAGGGCTCGTTTGAGCCCTCTAGCCCTCCAAGATTCCCCAAGATATTAATATTTTAATGAACAGTACAGGGCCATATTTGCCTCCGTCTCCAACCGAGGGCCAGAGGGCCAAAGGGCTCGTTTTAGCCCTGTCACAAAAAACCGTCTCCAACCGAGGGCCAAAGGGCCATAGGACCAAACATAATTTATTATTTAAATTTAAAAACTACAACAACTTAAATTTAAAAACAACAACTTATATTTAAACACTACAAATTAAATTTAAAAACAACATTAACTTAAATTTAAAAATTACAACGACTTAAATTTAATACCCATAATTAATATCATCTTCATCATCCGCCATTGTAGGAGTATAGTCAGAGGTAAACAATTGCCGCCGAGCCATAATTTCTTTTTTTTTCCTATCAAAATAGGCCTTACTCATTGGAGTGTAATCCGAAGTGTTCCTTTCCATATTCTTATCATCCATCTCTTCTTGTATTTGTTTGGCTCACTCTTCATGTCTACACTTCCTTTCTTCCGCCTCACGGGCATTTTGCTCCGCCAGTAATCGAAATGAGGCCGCCACTTCATGTTGAGCGGCGTAATCAGCATTTGCCTTGCCCTTTTCCCTCAACCTTCGGGCCTTGTTTCGTCCCATAGGCCTAGGTAAAGAAATTTCGGACGGAGTCGGATTTTCTACCCTTGTTTGTTGAATGGTAGGAGATCCATCTTCATTCATATCTACAGATGGGGATGCAGCTTCCAAAGGATCCACTCTATGTTGAGGTGGATCTTCAAATAACACCCACCATTTACAAATTTCCCAACAACCGTGAAACTGAAAGGGTTTTGAGCTGCCCTCCATATACAATTCCTCCGCTTGGCGTACCTAGAAAATATAATTAAAAAAATTTTAGGAAATTAATTCACGAAATTAAATGTAATATAATTAAACATTTAAAATAAACTGTAAAAACACTAACTTCGTCATAGTAATTGGCGCCGCTTTCATGTCTACGTGCTGCTGCTAATAGTGCTTGATGCCATTTATTCAAACTTGGATGAAGATGTTTCTTCCATCTTGAAGAACAACTTTCGTGGTTTCGGGTATTCGGTGGAGTGGTGCCTTCGTAGAACTCTAAGTATTTTTTGGACACACGAGTCCAAACACCTTCACTTGTTTGAGAAATCCCCCTCACACTATCTTCTGAGATCCATCTATAAGCCTTGCAAAGAGCTTCATCTTCTTTTCGGGTCCAAGCCCTACCTTTCATTGCAGATGAGGCCATTTTTTTTGAAAAAAAATGAAGGAAATATTGAAGGAAATATTGCAAATGAAGTGAAGAAATATTATAGATGAAGGAAATATTGAAAAATTGAAACAAATATTATAGATGAAGGAAATATTGGAAAATATATTGAAGGAAATATTGAAAAATTAAAACAAATATTATAGATGAAGGAAATATTAGAAAATATATTGAAGGAAATATTGAAGGAAATATTGAAAAATATTGAAGAATGAAATATTGCAAATGAAGTGAAGAATTGAAAGAACTTCACC
Organism: Malus domestica; assembly: GCF_042453785.1. Taxonomy (NCBI): domain Eukaryota; kingdom Viridiplantae; phylum Streptophyta; class Magnoliopsida; order Rosales; family Rosaceae; genus Malus; species Malus domestica. The sequence continues at coordinate 15,456,005 of NC_091676.1, read as the reverse complement.
ATATTTATAGAAGAAAGAAATGTTTAAAATAAATTAAAAAAAAAAAAAAAAAAAAAAAAAAACCAACGGCTAGCTGACTCAGCTAGCCGTTAGATTCAAAAATATTTCAAACTATTAGTGTCGGTTATAACCGACACTAATAGCAGAACTATTAAAAAAAAAAAACCCTTTAATGCTGTCGGTTTTAACCGACAGCAATAGGAAATATTAAAAAAAAAAATAGCCAGCCAGCGGGCTGGCTGGCTGGCCGAAAGCAGCCAACCCTCTAGCCCTCCAGCCCTCTCCGATCCCGTGGGACCCTCCCAGATTCCAGAGCCCTCTGGCCTAGCCCTCGGTTGGAGACGGTTTTAGGACTATTTTTGGCCCTCTGGTCCTCTGGACCCTTCAGTTGGAGATGGCCTTAGGTCGCGTTTGAGTCGGCTCATTTAATAAAAAATTTGTACTTGGGCCGAATCAATTAATAAAATATTTAACCCTGCCTAGCCCTCGAATCCTGGCCTTTTAGGACCTATATCGTGTTGTCTGAGTCATTAAACAGGTCGACTTCAGCAAAACTAAATTTTTAATTATTTAAAAATTTTAAAAAAATTATCTGGACATATTACTAAGCTAAATATAACTAGTATTAAGTTTTACTAACCTTAAAATGTATGTTTGTAATTGAAAAAAATAATGAATAAATGAGATTTTCCATAATGAGTTAGGGCCGCACGCTGTGCTCGGCCTATGACGGGCCAATGGGCCGTGAACTGGTCAGTCCATTATGTCTATACCTTAGGCTCGGTCCACCCATTTTTTACAAATCCTGTCACGTCGTATTGAGTTAATTTTTTTTTTAGTACAATGATAAATTTTACTTAAATTATTCAATGAACAATCTAATTTGGTATCGAATTAATCATCTACGAAATTCGAATCTAAAACGTCTCATTTACAAATAAAAAAGTAATACAACTAAATCGTAGTACTGAATGACCATACTATTTCTTATTTAAATAAACTTGAAACATATCGTGCCTTATTTAAGGAGGTGGTGCTCGCCCTTCAGCACCCTGGCTTCTTCGATTAATGCACTAATTAACTCAAAGATACCTTACATAAATACATGAAGTAAACCCCACCTTTCACGTTTCAGACACGTGATACCTTACAATCTAATCAGTACCCACTGCTATCGTCATACACAGCAGTCAGCCAAAAGAAAGGGCAGTAATTTTTTCGGTTTATTTAGGACGAATGAGATCCTCTATCGATTTTTTTTTTTTTAAGGATTTCAAGAATCATTCAATCATATCAATTAATTGTATATTGTGCGGTCAGGAATTATTACAATTTTTTTATTTAAAATTAAATATAAATAGTATATAACGAAAATTGACTGCATAATTTACGATAAACGAACATGATTGAAGGATCACTGAGATCCTCACAAAGAGGATATGTAGAGGATCTTCATTCATTCAGGACACCATTGTATCATCTTATTATTTTTCTTAAATTATAATATATATATATATATATATGTTTTTTTTATTGATGTAAGTGGGACGTTTTAATCAAGTTGTTAATTCTTATTAGGAAAATAGTGGGGAGATTATGTTTTTAACTCCTATTTGTAATCTTATGATATAGTTGTTGATGGTTAAAATTTTTATTTAATTATTTAAATAAAAAATACAATCATTAATCGTCGTATCATGCAATCTACAAAATATGATTCAATTAAGGGGTGAAAAAAAAATGTTACTTGTGTTACTCATAACCATAAAGAGATGAAGAGAAAAATAAGAATTCAAACTTGGAGACCCATCATCCCATGTGAGCTTCAAAACCCAGATCCACGCAAATTTTAACGTACAAAACACCACCCACCACCTCTCCAAAAATTGACGGACCACAAAAACCCTCATCAAACTCACAAAAATCATTACCATGTAACTTGATTTGCTCAACACACCAAAAATGGAGACGTTGAGCACGGCAAAAGATCCGACCAATAATATGACCAAGCCCAATCCTCACCCTCACCGCCGTCACCTCCACCAAAAATCTCAAACCTTACCGCCCTCACCCACGCACTCCTTCCATTCCTCCTCCTCCTCTTCCTCCGACTTCGAGTTCACCATCTCTCTCTCCCCTCGCAAATCCTCCAACGCCGTCTGCCCCGCCGACGAGCTCTTCTACAAAGGACAGATCCTCCCTCTCCACCTCTCCCCTCGCCTCTCCATGGTCCGGACCCTCCTCCTCCCCTCCTCCACGTCCTACTCTTCCTCCTCCGACACCACCACGTCGCGCGACTCCACCGGCAGCTCCTCCAACGAGTCACGAGATTCTACCTCCTCTTTTGCCAGCGACCTCGTGCTCTTGGCAGACCAATCATGCGACTCCTCCCGCCGCCCCAGCTCCGTCACGGAGGAAAACAACGAAGAGTCGTTGTTCAAGCGCGCCTTCAACTATAACAACAACAATAAGTACGTGAGCGTCCACTCCAACGACGGCGTTTCGAAGAAGAAGTACTTCTCGTTATCGAGATTCTCCTCCGTGTTCAAGAAGGAGCCGAAAGTGCAGAAAGACAACACTCTAGATCCTCACAACAACGCCGCCACGGCGGGGCTCGGATCTAACAATGCAGTGAAACCTAAACGCATGAGCACTACTGCCAAGGAGGTTATTAGTAAGTACTTGAAGAAGGTGAAGCCCTTGTATGAAAAACTCTCCCAAAAACAACAACAAAAAATGGGGGGAGGAGGAGGACTGGGGGTCACGACCACAACAACGAAAACACCCGACAAATGCACGGCGACGGCGGCAAGGAATACTAATAAAGATTATGGCTCTAATAATCATGGATTATTTTCCCATTCCTTCTCCGGTAACCTGAGGTACCCTAGAAAGAGAGGGTGCGTTTCTAGCTGCCCTTCTTCAATGCGGGGATCTCCGAGCCACTCGGGGATTCTTTCCCGCACTGGGGGTCTAACGGGCTCGGGTGGTGGTGGCCCTAGTAGTGGCACGTCATCGTACGGGGACAGATCGTCGATGGAGGAGCTTCAGAGTGCAATTCAAGGCGCAATTACTCATTGCAAGAACTCCTTGGTTCATGGCAAGAGCACTACAACCATGGTCAGTCATGAGATTTGAGATCCAAGTTAATTATTAAATGTAAAATAATTAATTAATTAATTTGTATGACTAATTAGATCCCAAGTTAATTATAAGTATTTTTATCTCTGTGTTTGTTACCAAGAGAGAGCTAGGTCATCTAATTAGCTGCATACATGACGGTTTCAAAAAAACTTACAGAGAACAAATTTATTTATGGTAACGTTTTGATTTAATAATATAATAACTTATATAAATTAATCTTCATGTATCATTACATTATTTAATCAAAACACCATATAATAGTGAATTTTTACATGCAAGTTGCTTTCAGATGATGCATGTGATGGGTGGTATTGTGGAAACACTCATTTGGATTTGGTCTCAAATATTAAGGAATCGATCAAAATTGGTTATGTTAGCCCTTGGAACTTGAATCTTGTTTTTCTAGGGTTGTGTTTGGTTTGTTGGCTTTTGGTTTTTCGATTATTTGACCGCAAAAAACTAAAACTGTACTTAAACGTAAATTATTATAGCATGAAGTAATGCTTTTGGCTTTTGCTTTTTCCGTGTTTGTTTGTGATGATTATTTCAGTTGTCGTAACCTTTTATGGATCAGCTTTTTTCTGAAAATGTGTATGACTGTTTCTAACTTTTATATATTTTGGAAATTGACTTTTTAGTCAAAATAATATTTTATATTTTAATTTTAAATTTGTTCACCGTCAGTTAATAGATACTTTGAATTTATTTACTGTTAATCATTTTAACTCTTCTATGATAGATACTTTAAATTTGTTCACCATCAATCATTTTGACTCTTTCATGAAAATTTTTTGTTAAATAAGGAATAAAATGACAAAATATTTTCAATTTAATAAATGTTTAGACAAAAATTAAGGTATTTTTGTCATTTTATTCTTATTTTAACGGAAATTTTTCACGGAATGACCAAAATATTCTCAGGAACCATTTTCAGCTAAAAATCCTTTGGAAGTTATTTGTATGAATCAAGTTTATATAAGTCGATATAACATATGTCATAATATAACTACAGTAACATGGAAAGCATATTCTAAAATATAACATATCAATTATATCGTTTATTTATATTATAATACATTATGGAATACTTTGTGTTCCGGTACACATAAAATATTTTGTAAGTTCTGGCTTTAAAATAATTAAAAGAAAAATTAGAAAATTAAATTAAATGGGAGAAAGTTAGGCACATGGTCATTTCAGTTTGTTGAGGCTTGACTTGAGGTCAGCCATGTGCGTAAAGCTTCAGAGGTCGTGATTGGATAAAGACGGTGGATATTTTAATACAGGAAGCAGCTGCCAAGCCTCCAATTTTATGGACATTTTTTCAAATCTAAGTAGTACAAAAAATTCAGATAACAGAGTAGGCCCCTAGATGTTTGTTGGAATTGGATGGGTAAGGTTACCGTTTCCTTTAAGTTGTGTTTGTTTTCCAGCGTTTTGATATTCCGCGAATTTGTTTAGCGGTAGGATGAAAGATTTGAACCTATCAAAATCTTAACTCTCTATACTAACAGCACAAGAAAAAAAAATTTGTTTGTTTTTTATTCATTCGTTGTGTGGTGAGGTTCTTCAAAACGAATATGGAACAAGAACAACATGTTAATTAATTACTATGCTTGTATATGTCACACATTTACAGTTAAATCAAGTTTATAGATTATTATGGCAAATATTTCGGAAACAAAATCATGGAGGAGGACAAAATCACATTAATTCAGACCTGGTAGATTGTCTTTTGTCAGATCGATGACACTCTTCTGAATCTAACTTGTTTCATGTGGACCTTAAACAAATAATACAATGGCCTCCTCAATGAACAATAGCCACCCCTTTCACACCACGTACTACTACTAGTACAGTATTTGGGGGTTGGGGCCATATATGTAAAGTTTGAATAGTATCTATCAACCGTTGCAAAAGTTTTTTTTATAGGAAGTCACTATATCGGTATCTTAAACTAATCACACGTTATAACATGAGAGAGTTATAATGCATAGTGCATAGTGAACTTAAAGTGCGATTGCCTCATTGACAGGACAAGCGGAAAACCATATTTTAAGAGGCCCTAAAGTATATGTATGTATATAGAGAGAGGGGTAATTACATGTGGTTTACATTAACTTTGAAAGGAAACTTTCAACAAATGACATATGAAGTTTTTCAATTTAGTCCAACATCCCAAACTAAACAACTTCACCATTAACCACCCAGAGTTCAATTTATCTTACAATTTGGCAAATATGTCCACTTCCATTCACCCTTCCGTCAAATAATGGTACAGACAAAAACAATACCTTTTTCAAGGCCACTCACACCATTTCACTCGACTATATTGAGTTTATATTTGACGAGTGTTAAAAAAAATTGAGTAAAAATGTTGAGCTTTATGAAGGAGAAAAAAACTGATATGCACATATTTTGATTGCAATAGGGTTTATGTTTGGAAGGACAAATAGTTTATATATCCTAGTTACGGTAAACGACGAGAATGCCATGCAAACATGATTTATGTTTAAAAGGATAAATAGTTTATATATCCTAGTTGTTTCACTTTGTTACATGCAATGATAGGATACTTGAACTAATTGGAAAACGCCATGTCTGAACAACTCTAGTAGTCTTGAACAGTAAAGCTAAGCACGAGGGACAGCTTAATTTGGCATGATTATGCTCCTCGGCATTGTTCTCGCATTTGAGTGGTTGTGCTAGCAGCCTCCCAAGGACGACGATAACTAGTTCTGTGGGGGTTGCTTGCTGCATGCACATGCACATGCAGTTAGATCGATATATCAATATCGTTCTCCTGTACTCATGATTTAAGAAAAATATAGTCATTCACCAATCGATCTAATTCAACAGTAGAAAAGAAAAACAACAATAAAAATTAAACTACCGCCTAAATTAGTTTACCACATAATCACATTGCAATCGACATGCACAAATTAATAGATCATATATATATATATATATATATATATATCACCACCATTTGAGTTGACCATATCCCTATCTTGCGTGCGAATGCATTTGTAAAATACTTAATCAAAAGAAAGAGATGAGTGAGGCAATCTAGATTAGTAAGGGAAGTGATCTTCATACTCTCTTGTTACACCTACACTTTTATCATTAGTATATGCAAGGTCCATCATTTCCCTTGACGTAGGATTGATAGTCACAACAAAACTTAGTATTAATTGACTGTTAACGGTTAACACCGCACATAGCATCACATGGCATGCCAACATTGTGTTACTAATTTTCTCAAATTATATTATATGCTAGTGACGAGTTTATACTTTAGGCTATAATATCAGTCAATAATATGTTATAATATAAGTGAATCAATACCATATTTTTTTGGCTTATTAGTCGAAATACCCCCTGAAACTACCACTTCACCCCTGGAGCTGGTTTTGTCTCACTTTGCCCCTTGAAACTGACATTTTCAACTCTTTTGTCTCATTTTACCGACTTCCGTTAATGGACTGTTAAATTTAAGGGTATTTTAGACAATTCAGTTTTTACACGTTTATTCCACACTAAACAAGTCTCAATTTTATTTTTGACAACTCTAATTCAAACGCATATATTTTGGGCATTTTTTTAAAATAAATTATTCAATCAATAGAAAAATTCGAAGCAACAAAATCATTGTATCAACCAAAATAAGAGTTATATTTGTTTGTAGAGTAATTTCACCTACAACAAAAAAAAAATCATTTAAAGCAAATGTGCACACTTTGAAACAAAAAAATTTTGAGCACTGATTCCACTAGGCATAAGCTTGTTCAAACTATGCACATTTGCTTTAAATGATTTTTTTTTTTTTGGTTTGGGAAATATTTTGGATCAGATAGCTTAATGGTATAATGATTTTGTTGTAATGAATATTTTTCAATTGCGAAGTTTCGAGCCAATACATGGATGTTTTGCAAGTGAAATGACTCTACGAACAAATGTAACCATTATTCTGGTTGATACAATGATTTGGTTGCTCGGAATTTTTCTATTGATTGAATAATTTATTTTTAAAAATGCCCAAAATTTATGCGTTTGAATTAGAGTTGTCAAAAATAAAATTAAGACCTTTTAGTGTGTAGGCTAGAGGTAAATAAATGTGTAAAAACTGAAATGTCTAAAATATGCTTAAATTTAACATTTCATTACAGAACTGGGTAAAGTGAGACAAAAAAGTTGAAAATGTCAGTTTCAGGGGGTAAAGTAAGACAAAACCAGTTTCAGGGGCTAAACTGAGACTCAATGGCAGGTTCAAAGAGCATTTCGACTAATAAGCCTTTTTTTTTTCTTATAACAATCAATAGTTAGGGGGGGGGGAATCAAATATTGAATTTCAAGTAAAAAAAAACCGAAAATAAATGTTCTTAATTACTTGAGTTAGAAGCCCCGTACAATCGGTAAAACCATACTCAGAAGTTACTAAAAATGAGAGTGGAGATAGCTTAGGTGGCAAAACAAGAATTAACTTGACTCCTCAATGGATGAGAAAGAGTTCCTCCTCAAGATGTTACTGATTCACAAGCTTTGTGTTTGTGATCAGATTAGTTCATATTATAAATCATTATGTAATGATCATCTCTGCAAAAAGTCAATAAAATACGAGATCGTTTAGTTATCAAACTATATAAAAATAAATAGTCGGATATCGTAAAACCATTATAAACCATTATCTATTTGCTACAGTTGATTGACTAAACAACCTTATTTTAATTTTTTTTTTTCGCGGAAATGATCTTACAGAGTGATTTATAATATGAACGGTTCTGGTCATAAACACAAAGTTTCATAAATCGATTACAAAGTGTCTTGAGGAAGAACTCCTTCCTTAATTTAAAGAGCCAATCTTTCTTCGTTGGTAAATGTGGATGTAGATTGGATTACGTCCAGAGTTCGATTATCTCCATCGAAAGAACAAAAGAAGTGGCTCCCTCAAGCAGGAGAGATTTTTCAGTGTGACCAGTACACATAGTGGTACACCACGTGTCATTATGCAAATGGTGGGATGTGTGCTAAAAAGTTAATAACTTAAAAAATAAAATTTCCCACCACTCCTATTAAAACACGTGGTGTACCACTTGTGTTCCCGTCACAATTCACTACTACAAAATTATCTATAACTGGCGGTTTAAAAACCGATAAAAAACGTATATTAATGTCGGATTTTAAGCAAAATCCGACAGAAAGTGGATGCAGTGGCAGATAAAATAAGCGACCGAATTGCCTGCGTCAGGAAATGAATTTTTCGACAGAAAATACTCTAAAACAGACAGAAATTGTGTCGGATATAACCGACAGATAATAAATTAATAATTAATAAATAATAGCATTTTCTGTCGGATAAAACTGACAGAAAATATAAAAATCGACAGAACTTATGTCGGTTATAACCGACAAGGAATATATTAATAATAAATAAGACCATTTTCTGTCGGATAAAACCGACAGAAAATATAAAAACCGACAAAACTTGTGTCAGTTATAACCGATAGGGAATATATTAATAATAAATAAGACTATTCTCTGTCGGATAAAACCGACAACAAATAGATGAATAATAAAAAAATATATATAAAAAGGACATGACAACATTATCCCTTCTCCTTCTTCTCATCATTCTTCTTCTGCTCAGAATGACCCAACATGCTTGAACCAGATTCTGCAGCAATGAGCTAATAAGGTACACCATATTCTTCACTTCCTACAGTTCATCCTGAAAAGACAAAGCAATGAGGATCAAATTGGTTAACCATCTCCGACCATTGATTGATGAAATGGCGAAGAGTATGATTTGGCACCATGTATGGATCATGAAGCTTCTGCATTATGACAGGACATGAGAGATTACCTGAGGAAAGCCATTTTTCGATAATCGACTTGTCGTATGTTTGGCCTGTGCAGAGAGTGATTGGATCTTTGAATAAGTCCACACTGATTGGGCATTTGAACAGATGGGGAAATTCTCATTTCTTCAACTTGTTCTTTCATATATGGACAATGGATGAAAACCCAACTCAAACAAATTTACAAATGCGCGTATGTGTGTGTGTGTGTGTGTGGGTGGGTGGGTGGGTGGGTGAGGGGTGGGGGGGGAATAACATTACCAACATGCAAAACATGAATTAAATCATAGGTGGAAGCATGTGGAATGACTTACAGCGCTTTGCTTGTCTCTGTGCTCAAGAGCTTGCATAGCTTCTGCCTTGTTCATCCATGGTGATTAAAGCGAGAAGGAGAAGGAAATGAGGAGAAGAGAAAAGGGGGAAGGGAGAAGCACCGGCGCAAGGAAAGAGATGGAGGGGTTTTATTTTGGAATATTGTCATTATTGTCGGTTAAAACCGACATAAATTTTTTTTTAAAATAAAAATGAACATAAAAGTTTCATTACTGTCGGTTATAACCGACAAAAACAAAATGGCAGCAAAAATCCCTCCAAAATTCCCCCCCAAAATTTTGTTACGGTTTAAAAAAATTAAATAATAATTGTTTGGCTTAATAAATAAATAAATAATATGTATTTAAATAGAATACGTTTTTAAAAATTAAATAAATAATTGTTTGGTTTAATAGATCATTTTTACACTTTTGGTTTAATAGATAATAACCCATGTAAAATATGCGATAAAGAAACAAAAAGAGAATTGTACAATGAAAATGACATCACACAAACTAAATATTGTTCAATCAATACTTGAAAAATATAAATAAAAATTTAGCACAAATTACTTTTCCCACTTCAAAATTTAGGCAAATTTAACGGAGATATGCATTCTACGAAACTAGTTTCCATGATCTAACCGTCAAACTTGTTTGTAGATACTACAAGATCGCATACGTAAAAAATCGCAAAAAAAACAACATTCAGAGATTAGGTAACAAAACAAAAGTTTTCGACAGTTACGAACGAAAAATCACAATTTAACGATTATTTTAGCTCTGATTTTAATGATTTTTTTACAGCAACACTTCTCGACCTTATAAGAATGCAATGAATAAATTTAATCTTCAAATTAAAATATTTACACTAGTGGATACCACAAAATCTTATTTTATACTTAATGGAATTATAATATTAACTTTAAGTGTTTGTTTAATCTACCGTTTTGATGCGATATGCATCCTACGAAACTTTTTTCAACGATCCAACCGTCAAACTTATTTGTACACACTTCGAGATTGCATACATAAAAAATCACAAAAAACAAGCATTCATAGATTATGTAACAAAACAAAAGTTTTCGACAGTTATAAACGAAAAATCACAATTTAATGGTTATTTTAGCTCCGATTTTAATGATTTTTTACAGCTACACTCCTCGACCCTATAAGAATGCATTGAATGAATTTGATCTTCAATTTAAAATATTTACACTAGTGGATACCACAAAATCTTATTTTATACTTGTTAATGCACAAAACCGGAGGTCTTGGAACAACGTAAATCCGACCGTAAATCTGCTAATAAGGGAGAGAGAGAACTCTGAATATGAGAGTGAGAGCTTTGAGAGAGCTTTGAGCTTAGGGGATGTGAGGAGGCTTTTAAGCCTTTTTGTTTGTGAGGGTGAGGAGACTCTTTTATAGAATAAGGACTCCTCCTCTTTTTACATATTTGCCTCTTCCTTTATTACATAATTACATTTGAGTCCCCCGAGTATTGATACGGAGGCCCTAAGTATGGTACAAATAGCAGTCCCCCAAGTCTTCAGTCAAGAGAGTCTTTTGGCTGGAGACTTAAAATTCAGTCCTTGTGTGGGCCGAAGTAACTAGATGTCGTCTTGAACTGATACTCGATATGAGGCGGTGCCCAATCTGAAATGATGCTCAACTCGAAATAGCACATGTTGCGAGGCTGCTCTGCTTGTGGCTTATGTTGCCTTGGTTGGCTTGGCTTTGAAGGTAAGGGAGTCCATTTGATAGAATAAGGGCTTGTTCCTCAATACATAAGTGATGGGTTAGAGTTGATGCTCGCGGTGAGGTGGTTGCTCAGCAGGCGGCGATACTCTCTAATGATGGTGAATGAGTCCCTTTTATAAAATAAGGGCTCGCTCCTCAATACATGAATAATGGGTGCTCTCTAATGAAAGTGAGGGAGTCCCTTTTATAGAATAAGGGCTCACTCCTCAATACATAAATAATGGGCTAAGTCCCCCAAGTGTTTTTCATGAGGCCCAGTTGAGGCCCAATATGTGGTACATAATGTAGTCCCCCAAGTCTTCGATCAATAAAGTTTGTTGGCTGGAGACTTCAAATTGAATTCATGTATGGGCCGAAGTGGCGGTTGTTCATAGACGGTATTTGTATACCCTGCACTGAAGCTTTGTAGGTGAAGCTTTGCAAGTGAAGCTTTGAAGCTGGAGCTATGTAAATGAAGCTTTTGAAGCTAGAGCTCTTGTAAATTAAGCTTTTGAAGCTAGAGCTCTGTAAATGAAGCTTTTGAAGCTAGAGCTATGTAGATGAAGCTTTTGAAGTTAGAGCTTTTGTAAATGAAGCTTTTGAAGCTGAAACTCTGTAGATGAAGCTTTTGAAGCTAGAGCTTTTGTAAATGAAGCTTTTGAAACTGGAGCTCTGTAAATGAAGCTTTTAAAGCTAGAGTTTTTTGTAAATGAAGCTTTTGAAGAGTTTTTTGTAAATGAAGCTTTTGAAGATAGAGCTCTGTAGATGAAGCTTTTGAAGCTGAAGCTTTTGAAGCTGAAGCTTTTGAAGCTTGAGCTTTTGTAAATGAAGCTTTTGAAGCTTGAGCTTTTGTGAAGCTTGAGCTTTTGTAAATGAAGCTTTTGAAGCTGATTGACATAAGTGATGCTCATGAATGTTTATGTTGATTGACATGAGTGATGCTCATGGATGTTGACATGAGTGATGCTCATGAATGTTAACATGAGTGATGCTCATGAATGTTTATGTATGATTGATATGAGTAATGCTCATGAATGTTTATGTATGATTGGTATGAGTAATGCTCATGTATAATTTGAAGTACTGGGCGTACTTTTGATCACCTGGTTGGTGATAATAGCGGCAAGGTGCCGAATAAGTTTTGTAGTACTGGACATAGTTTTGGTCACCTAGTTGGTGCTATTTTGGGCTTATGGGCTTTCGCCCTCCACACGACATTGCAGCCCATTATTTCGGGCTTGCCTTTTTTTATTATTATTATTATTATTATTACCCTCTGATGGGGATTATACAGATGTTTCTGAAAGATAAGAAAAATAAATTACATAATTTTGCATGAAAAAGATAATAGAGTTCTTTATCTTCTTCCAGTGGTTTCTCCTCAGACATCTTTTTCTTTTTTTTTTTATATTCCTTTTCTTCCCATTGTAGATTTACATCGTGGGGTTTGGTCAGCAGGCATGATCTGCTCCATTTATTCCTTGCTTTTGTAGATTTGCGTGCCTGCTATCTGTAGCTTTTCTGTGGGTGGTCGACAAAATAAAGAAAGCACTAACCGTTATTATCGAATTGCTTCAACTTTCAACTAAAGAAAGCATAATTCTTTCTTTTCTTTTTCCACTGCGTCTCTCTCTCTGTCTTTCCACCTCCACCCTCTCTGGCAGACTTGTTTTTGCTTATGCAGACTTGCTTTACAACAAACATATCCATAGCTTTTCTGTGGGTGGTCAAAAGTCATCAATGTGGGTGGTCTGATCAGTGCTGCCAGTAATGAGCAAGCAGGATGGCGGCAACCTAACTGGATGTGGCTTGAAGAACAAAATGCCATCCGTGTAGGAGCCGCCAAAGACGACGAGATCCGGCACCTAGACGTCGTAGTGAGGGGTGACATGGCGGAGGAGGTCAACGAACTGCCATGTTGCGTTGACGCTGAAGCTGGGGATGAAGAGGAGGTTGGGCTTGGAAGGGTTCGACGATTGCGGGACCTAGCAGTGCAAGGATGTTGCATTTGCTGGATCATTGAGGGGCCAAGATGTTTAATAGAGACTTTCATTTCAGAACCTTGGCAGCCAGGACATTTCATTAAAGCACCTGACTTTGACCATTTACCCTTGCACTTGGAGCAGATTTTGTTGCACGCGAGAGAAAACTTTTTGGATGTTCCATTGTAGATCTTCCAAAGAAAAATTTAAGGGGATGGATCACAGAATATAGGTGATCAAGAAGTGGCTTCGGTATATTCAGTGACAATGGCCGGCATTTAGTTCCTTTAGTAGGTCCACCCACCATGATCACAGCAACCACTTCCTCGTCCGAGCTCTCCATGTCTTATGCAGAAAACCCATATCCCACATGCCAACGGAGGCAGCAGTGGTTCTGCTAAAAAGCTAGAAACCAGCCTTATTGTCGAAGCAATCGGCGGCTGCCGCACTCTGGCCATCATTGAGGATAACGGTCCCCGTCATGCTATGTATCTGTGGACCCCACGAGTCGTGCGTCCCTGCCAATCCTATGATGAGGAGGACCTTGGTTGGTCCGCGGCCGTACGTTCTGTAGAATATTCCGGCGTTGAGCTTGGCGTCCGTGGTGGCATTCTGCGGCGACGCGACCTCGCAAAACGGCATCTTGGTGGGCATCATCGATTTGGTTGAGAGTGAGATAATGGAATTATCCTGGGTTTTCTCCAGCTCCAGAGTCCTGGCATGGAGATGGGCGATATCTTGGTGGGTGTCGTCGATCTGGTTCGAGTGAGAGATCGAATCTTTTTCAGTTGTTTTTCTGGGTACTAAACCGACTTCTTGTACCACGGGATTCTTATAACCAACGTCGCTGGTATTAACGAGCACCCCGGCAACATCTCATGTGCAAAAACACCCACGGTGCCTGTTAACTTACCGCTGATGATGGTTGATGGACCCTCCGCCGACGCATTTAGCACCGACTGAAAAACAACCAACTCCCCTGAAGATTCAAGACCGAGGATTGAGAGAGAGAGGTCTCTGTCTGAAGCTTCTGACAAGAAGCTGCTCACGATCTCTTTCAGATCTGGCTCCTTCGTCTTCGTCTGAGGTGAAGGTCGGGGTGGCGCGCGACTTGACGGCCGTTGCTGCTTTGATGAAGGCTTCCTTGATGGAGTCTGGCGAGAGGGCGCAGTCTGGCGGAAGGGAAGAGGGTCACAGTCTCACAGATAGGTAGCAGCAGAGAGAGAGCTGCACAAGTCGGAGAGATCAAATATAGTTTGAGAGACTTTTTTAGAGTGTTAAGCTACTGGGCGTACTTTCTTGCCGTCTAGGGGACTACTTGAGAGAGTTTGAGAGACTTTTTGAGGTTTTCTTTTTGTTTTGGTTTCTGTGTATGACTGACCGAGAGAGGAGAAATAGAGATTTGGTTTCTTGGGTTTTTGCAGATCCACGATGGAGGTGAAAATTTGAGAGAGAACCGACATAGTTTTTCGTGTCGATTCCTACAGACGGCGCCAAATGTTGATGCATAAAACCGGAGGTCTTGGAACAACGTAAATCCGATCGTGAATCTGCAAGAAAGTAAATAACACAAGATGTATCGTGGTTCACCCCAAGGTTTGGGCTACATCCACACTGATATTGTATTTCTGAGGGAGAGAGAGAGAGCTCTGAATATGAGAGTGAGAGCTTTGAGAGAGCTTAGAGTTTAGGGGATGTGAAGAGGCTTCTGAGCCTTTTTGTTTGTGAGGGTGAGGAGGCCCTTTTATAGAATAAGGGCTCCTCCCCTTTTTACATATTTGCACATTCCTTTATTACATAATTACATTTGAGTCCCCTGAGTATTTATACGGAGGCTCTAAGTATGGTACAAAAAATACTTAATGGAAGTATAATATTAACTCTAAGTGTTTGTTTAATCTACCATTTTAATGCGATATGCATCCTATGAAACTTTTTTCAACGATTCAACCATCAAACTTATTTGTACACACTCTAAGATCGCATACATAAAAAATTACAAAAAAAAACGTTCAGATATTAGGTAACATAACAAAAGTTTTCGAGGGTTATAAACGAAAAATCATAATTAAACGGTTATTTTAAGCTCCGATTTTGATGATTTTTTACAATTACACTCCTTGACCCTATAAGAATGCATTGAACAAATTTGATCTTCAATTTAAAATATTTACACTAGTGGATACCACAAAATCTTATTTTATACTTAATGGAAATATAATATTAACTCCAAGTGTTTGTTTAATCTATGTTTTGACGCGATATGCATCCTATGAAACTTTTTTCAACGATCCAACCGTCAAACTTATTTGTACACACTCTGAGATTGCATACGTAAAAAATCACAAAAAACAAACATTCATAGATTAGGTAACATAACAAAAGTTTTCGACGGTTATAAACGAAAAATAACAATTTAAAGGTTTATTTTAGCTCCGATTTTAATTAGTTTTTACAGCTACACTCCTTGACCCTATAAGAATGTAATGAATAAATTTGATCTTCAATTTAAAATATTTACACTAGTGGATACCACAAAATCTTATTTTATACTTAATGGAAGTATAACATTAACTCTTAAGTGTTTATTTAATGTATCGTTTTGACGTGATACACATTATACGATAACTTTTTTCAATGATCTAACCGTCAAACTTGTTTGTACACATTTCGAGATTGCATACCTAAAAAAATCACAAAAAACAAACATTCAGAGATTAGGTAACAGAACAAAAGTTTTCGACGGTTATAAATGAAAAATCACAATTTAACGGTTATTTTAGCTCCGATTTTAATGATTTTTTACAGCTACACTCCTCGACCCTATAAGAATGCAATGAATAAATTTGATCTTCAATTTAAAATATTTACACTAGTGGATATCACAAAATCTTATTTTATACTTAATGGAAGTATAACATTAACTCTTAAGTGTTTATTTAATCTACCGTTTTGATGCGATACACATTCTACAAAACGTTTTTCAATGATCAACGAGATCACATACCTAAAACATCACAAAAAACAAACATTCAGATATTAGGTAACAGAACAAAAGTTTTCAACAGTTATAAACGAAAAATCACAATTTAACGATTATTTTAGCTCTGATTTTGTTGATTTTTTACAGCTACACTCCTCGACCCTATAGGAATGCATTGAATGAATTTGATCTTCAATTTAAAATATTTACACTAGTGGATAATTTTTTATACTTCATGGAAATATAACATTAACTTTTAAGTGTTTGTTAAATCTATTAATTTGATAGGATATGCATTCTACGAAACTAGTTTCAATGATCCAACTATCAAATATGTTTGTATATACTCCAAGATAGCATGTGTAAAAAATCAGAAAAAAAAACATTCAGAAATTAGGTAACGGGACTGTGAGTGAAAAAAAAAATATTTAAACCATTTGTTTATTTATTTATTTATTTATAATCAATATAACATTTTAAAATATGAAGCAAAAGAATTGAAAAACTTACAAATTGAGGGGAGAATAAGAGAAAGATTGAAGATGAAGAGAAAACGAGTAAAATGAAGATGAGGAAGAAAACGAAATCTGAAGGAACAACAAATTGAAAAGCGTTTGGTGTAAAGTGAATTTTTATCGGTTATAACTAACACAATACTAAAATAATAACCGTCAGAATACTAAAATAATAAAATAATCAATTGTTGTCGGTTATAACCACCACCATTAACCTAAAAACCGCCACCAGTAACTTAAAAACCACCAGAATCTGTCAAAAATATTTGTTTAAAATTCAAAAATACTGTCGGTTATAACCGACATGAGTTTTATAATATCCACCAGGAATTTATGTCGGATATAACCAAAAAGATTTTTCTAATATCCACCACTAATTAAATGATGTGTCGGATATAATTTATCCGACAATATTTTTCTAAATCCGCCACCATCATCCGCCACCTAAAGCTAATATTGTAGTAGTAAAAAGTTCTCATCAAGTAGTGGAATTATTTGAAGGTGACAAAGTCAAAGGGGGCGTTAAGAGGAAGCAAAATGTGCAGTTGCACATGGCCTCAAATTTGAAGGGGCCCCTAAATTTTTGCCATCTAACATCACGTTTATGTTCTATATTCAAAAATTGATTTTGTTAGCACTTTAAAACCGCATTGTACATTCTTTATAAGAGTATTTTTTTTTCTTTCTAAATATAAAAACTTGGAGTACAATGAGATATTTTGAGTGTCAATAATAACATCCTAAAAATGACAATTTCTTAATTTTATTATATAACAATGTTATATATTCAAGTGAAACTTTAAAGTTAGAGGTTTGAAGTTTTATTTCATGTTTGGTTGTTTAAGATAAAACTGTTTTTGATTATTTAGTGAATGTTATGTTTATAGCTCTTTTTACTTATCATTAAGGACATTTGTAACCATGTAATCAATGAGCACTAAAGTTTGTTTTGATTTTTTTTTTTTTTTGAATAAACGATAGTATCCACACTAAGAGGTGGGAGAGTGGGCCAAGCCTCACAATGAGCTAACAATAATGTGGTTCAAATTCGCCTTTGGTGAGAATAGAACCTAAGACCTCTCACTTACAAGTGAAGAGGAATACCACTAGATTGTAGTATTAAGTAGCTTTGTTTTGATTTAAGTGAATGTTCTTTAGTATCAATACATTGTCATAATTTTTTAAAAACTTAAAATTATCTTAAGGGGGTATCTTTTACAATTTTGTATAGGACCTCCAAAATCTCAGAGACAGCTCTGGTCAGAGTGCAGCTTCCAAAATGATTCATGGCAGAAGATCTAGTTGAAACTTGAAAGACTGCATGCAGAGATTTTTTTATATTTTTTTGGTCGGAGGCAGAGATTAATTTACACTCCTCCTTTAAGTAATCCTATGATCACGGCCCGATGAAAATGCTCATGCTACACTGCAGGAGAGATACTCTAGTCAGGTTTTTGGGCCTTGCTAACCGCAACTACATTCAAATCCACCCATCCAGTTTTGCCTAAACTTTCTCCGTCCCTCAAATATTTCTATTATAATGCTAACAAATAGGCCGGGTTAGAGAGCGTTTTTTTAGGATTCACTTCTAATTATAAGCAGTTTTTAAGTAAGTGACAATAAACTTCAGTTGTGGAACATTTCTTTACAATCGTCCCAGAGTTTTTGTTGTTGTTAGAATTATAACAAAAGTACTCTGTTCATGAACCACTAAAAGTATCTTTACACTCGGAAAAACTTTTTAACTGATAACAGGTTTTTGATATGTACAACCACTGCGAGACATGTCCTTTATTAAATAGAAACCATTTCATGTATTGCTTAATTAAGCTACCTTTCCTTTTTGTTTATTTTTCTGTTTGCTGAGTACTTAACGCATCACTTGCAGAAGATGATTCAATTTCAATCCACCAAACCTATATATTATACTGTCTGGACTGAGTCTTACAAATTACAGTGTTAGGTATCCAACTGAAAGTAATTAAACAAACACATAGTCAAAGAAATTAAATCTCTCTCTCTCTCTCTCTCTAGAGCTCCATGATGGAGTATTTAACAGCTGGGATTTGCATGAAACCAGAGTAAACCTCCTCTTAATCTTTAATTAATACAGTGGTCTATCATCTCCATGCTAATAATTAATGGTCCTCCACAACAGTTAGGCACCCACATTGCTTTCCCTCCGATTTTTTATTTCAAGTGGTGATTTCTGCACTCTTTTTTTTATCTCATACACTATTTCTCTTTTCTAGTCGTCCAATTGAATAAATTAAAACGAAAGAGAGCGGGCAGGATTTAAAAAGGATGCCATAACTAGGATTGAGTTATGACCTCCAACGAATAACCTCTTTTATCTTTTGCGTGCATTTAATCCTTCTTGCAAAAGTAAGTACGTCTAAAACATATCAAAATTTGTGGTTCCCTTCCACCAAGGTTACAAACTTACACAATCCAACGAGTCACGTATGTGACAGATAGGAAGGGTACTATGTTCTTGTGTCTTTATCCTTTACTATTGTCTGTCACAACACTATACATAAATAGTAACAAGTACGTACTAGCCTTCGATTTCACAAGGTGATTCATATACGAACACTATTGGAACCGTTAGATGAAGAAAATTATGTTAGTCATATGGTCTAGCTAGACACGAGCCTTATGTCACATGTTAGACAATTAGATGTAGAAAGTTATAGACTCATGTGGCAATCATCTCGCACATTATGTTTGAGGTACATAACATCAGAAGTTATTTACGATTTATCAATCGTCTGAAACTACTTAAGTAGGAAACATGGTTGAAAAACTGAGAAATTTTTATTAGAATTCCAAAGTATTTTAAGGAAAAGCATTTAGGAAGTGTTTCTAATACTTGGCAGATACTTTTCCAAAACACTTCTATATCAACCAAAAACACTTATAAGTTAGGAAGTGTTATTAACCTCTCCAAAAACAGTCTCAAACAGACCTTTACCATATTAACCACCTAGTTACAAGGAAAGTCTTGAGTAAGGTCAAACTTATTTGTAGTGACAATCAACATATCACATATTTATAATCGAGGAATCTCTCAAATAAGTTTATTTGAGAGATTTTTTTTTTCCAAAAAATTGTAATGGTTGTGCTATATTTTCTTAATATAATCATACATTTTTTAATATTAATTTTAATCTACATACCTAATTCTCTTTGGTTTCACCAACTATAGCTCGTTTGAAATTGCTTTTAAATTGACTAATAGTTTTTTGATGAAATTTTTATTTGGAATCAATTATTAGTAAAAATGCAAGTAAATCCTAAAAAAAATCACTTGAAGTGCTTCTACTTTTGAAACCCAAAATTTTTCTTCTCCAAAAGCATTTTCAGTAATTATAAAGGCACTTTCAAACGAGCCTTATGACTTATGATGCAAATGCTGGCATTTATTGATGACTGTTAAAATCAAGAAATAATTTGGGTTTCACATGGTGGTTAATGTTGTTTATTAGATGAGTAAACACTTTGAGACATTATTGTCTCCCTCAGTCTTACAACAAAGGCATATAATACAGGACACTGAAGGACCACACAACCCCCCCCCAATACTTAATAATAATTAGATTTAGTGATTTACCCTAAAAAATATTCATTAGCTGTCCTGATTTAATTATAATTATAACTCCCCAAACCTTAATGGAAGCTTTTTAA
Organism: Malus domestica; assembly: GCF_042453785.1. NCBI lineage: Eukaryota > Viridiplantae > Streptophyta > Magnoliopsida > Rosales > Rosaceae > Malus > Malus domestica. The sequence goes on along the minus strand of NC_091676.1, from coordinate 15,435,785 downwards.
GCTATTGGCATGATATCAACCACTTCAAAAACCTTTCAAAATGACAAGAAAACCAACCCAAGATAGGGGAATTCACATGAAATACCAGAAAGAGGCAAACCCTATGGAAGGGTAGTTTGGTCATAAAAATGTATCTATGATTCAGAATGGCACATGCGGCCACATGCTTGGGACCCCTAACTAACATGTTATAACTTATTCTCCCCCTGTAAGCAGGGGAGTCAAATCGCTCTTTGACTAATCCAAACTCATTTAGATTAATTACCACTAATCCATGAGATAATCGTAATTTAAAGTTTCCTGCACCAATGTGCTGTTTTAAATTTGAAAAAGCAAAAGATCCCCCTCTCCAACATAATCACATGTATCTTGCAAGGTTCATAGGATTTACCCTAATCTAATACCTACAAAACAATAAAAAGACAAAGCATGAAAAGCTTTAAGATTATCTTTTATTCGAAAATGATAAACACATAATACCCTTTTTAATCTTTTATACACTTCTTTTTAATCATGTCAGTTGATTCAGTTTAGTTTATTCAATTTGATGATTAGAAATAAAAAAAAAAGACGTGTGAAAATCACTTCTCATAGTCTATTTAAGTAACAAAAATTTTCTAATTTCTCTCATAATTTTCATCCAAGACAACCACAATTTTCTCAATGTACCCATCTAATGCAATATAGATATATAGTTAATTTTTTTTTCAAAAGAAATCGTAGATATCTGACATGTTATATTATAATACATGAATCTAAATTATATGTAACGTGATGCATTGTTCAAATCAACAAATCTAATGGTATAATATGTCAGACTGTCTAACAAAAGAAAATGTCTTCTCCTTTTGTATAATTTATAGGAAAATGATTTTCACGCTCACTTTTTTCTCCTCTCACACTCCCTCTTTTTCTCTAGCGGTTGAATTGAATAAATCATATGAGCACTAAGGGTTCAAACAAAAGAAAAAGTTTCCATTCTTCAAAAAGCACAGGTTAAACCCTTTTCCAGGAAGTTACTTTGCACCTTTTCTAATCAAATTTGGGGTTTTAGAAGAACAAGAAAGAAAACACTAGTTAGAATTGCATGACAAACTATGGTAATATATAAATTTGTTGTCTTTATTGAGTTCCCAATATGGTGAAGTTGTCCATGTGCCTGCTTCTATATTCTAAACACCACCTGAGCTCTAATGTTTCGCCTCCACCAGACCACCTAACTTTTATAATCCAAACGATAATTATTGCCCAATTAGCAATCACATAACACACAGATTAACACTTAACTCAAAAATTAACATCAATAAACCATCTCTTCCTTCCCTTTATATATATCACATACCCTCATGCATTTGCTCAAAACCACTCTTTCACTACCACAAAAATGGGATCCCTAGAAATTGTTCAGGCAACCCCTAGATCCGTCGACATGTCTTCGAGTCCGCGGATTTCGTTCTCCGCTGAGTTCCTCGACGAGAACAACTTCATCTCCATCACCCCGAATTTGCGCGGCGAAGTACAAGATAAAAAAATGGAGGGTGGTGATCACCAAAAGGTACGTAACCCGGATTTTGAGTTTCTCTCGAGCAATGTGAGTAGCCATGCCATGTTGTCTGCAGATGAGCTATTTTTCGAAGGGAAGCTCCTTCCCTTTTGGCAAAAGCAGCACGCCGAACGGCTCACGAAGCTCAACCTCAACACCAAGGACGTCGAGGGAGACGAGAATGAGGAGGGGGTGAACAAGGAGGAGAGCCGGGGGAGTTGGTTTGTGGACGACGATCCATCTCCGAGGCCGCCTAAGTGCACGGTTTTGTGGAAGGAGCTACTGAGACTGAAGAAGCAACGCGCTTCGACATTGTCCCCATCTTCCTCGTCCTCGTCTTCCTCTTCTTCCTCGAACTCGTTGGCGGATATAGCTACGACGACGGATCAAGAGAAGGAAGGGAACAAAGAGAAGTATATGAAGAGGATAAAGAAAGGGTTGGAACGAACAAGATCCGCAAGCATAAGAATAAGGCCGATGCTAAATGTGCCAATTTGCACGCAAGTGAAGAGCAGTGCCTTGCCACCTTTGTTTCCTCTCAGGAAAGGAAGAGTACTAGAGAGGTAGAGAAGTTGGTCCGATCTGCAAGATTAATTGTCTCATACAAACTCTACTATGCTCCGCCGTAAGACGAAAACTCTATTGTGCTCTGGCGTAAGAGTGCGGCCAAAGATCCAACATCCAAGGATCCCCATGCATATTGGAAAATCCAGATTTTCATTGTTTTCTCAAATTTCTCCTTATTTTTTTTTCTTTCATTTGAAATTTCTGTCCCATGTTTAGGAGGTGTATTCAATTGAGAATTCAAGAGACTTTAATGGATTTATAAATCCATGAATTTTTATGGAGTTTAATTGATTTGTAAGATTCCATATAAAATTTTGATTCAATTCCCTTGAAATCTCATGGGGAGATGTGAGATTTGTGGATGCTTAAAATACTCTACGAAATCTCTCAAATTCCCCACAACTTTCTCAAATTCTTTAAAATCAATTTCTAATTGAATATATCTGGAATGTTATAAACTTCTTTAAAATCCTAATTGAATACATCCGGATTTCTAAGGATTTTAATAAACTATTTTAAATTTTAATTGAACACAAATTGAATTTCAAAGAATCACTTAAAATTCTGATTGAATACCCCTAGATTCATTAAAAGAATTAAAATCCCTCAAAATCTCAATTGAATACACTCAGTGTTGATTATGGTGAATTTGAAGAATCATAATGTAAATGCTAACTTTTCTAGTATTTTTTTTCACAAAATTAATAGAAATTTGTTTGATTGATTTGTTTTTTTTTCTTTTGGCTTTTTTTGAACAAACGATATTATCTACACTAAAGGTGGGAGAGTGAGTTAAACCTCACAATGGGCAAGTAATAATGTGGTTCAAATCTCGCCTTTGATAAAAACCGAACCTAAAACCTCTCACTTACAAACCAAGAAAAATACCACTAAACTGTAATATTAAATAACTTTTGGCTTTTTGTATTGTCCAAAAAGTACATACAGTTAATCTGCCAACTGGCTCTCCCAAATAAGCAAGGAGGAAAGTGAGAAAATCATGCAAGATGCAGATGCACATCTGTGACTCGGTGGGTCCAACATGTGAGCCATTGCAGCTTTTGGAATCTTATTTTTGGCCTTAACCACCATTGAATGAATTATTTTTAGCATATGAAGAAAGGGAAGAGGACCACATTCGTAGGGTTCTCTTTGATGCATGGTTTGAATGTAACAGGGAGTCGAATTCCCGACTCTAATTCACAGGGACGGGGATTCAAATTTCGGTGCAAAAGACTGGCACTTTGCCTATTGGCCTAAAGTACATATGTGAATTTAATAGGGAACCATACACCTAATGGAAGTAAATAAAGGATCAACATCAATCACTTCACAAAAATATAACTTTTACAAACAATACACTGGTGTACATTTGAAAGGAAAAAATGTGTATTAAAGAAAAAGAAAAATAAACATGGACAGCTTAAGAGCATCAACTAATTACACAAAAAACACTACGGATCAACGTGACCGTATATGAACAATCGGGTATAAAAATGTAGGGTAAAATTTCAATGAAGGTCTCAAACCCCATCAAAACTAAAGATAAGCGCAAGAACTTTCGACTGCAGGACCAAAGAGCGGGCAAAGGGAAAATTTGCAGTCCCAATTTTGTAGAGCTCTTAATGTTGAAAGTTGGGATCAAGTTTCTTGGAAAAGATATTTACCTTTGAATGCACGATACTAGCTGTTCAAGAAGGTGGCTGTGCTGAAAAAGAATTTCCAGACGTCCTGAAATGCAAATTAAAACAATCAGCTTAAGGTGCAATTCTTAAGGTTCGAGTGGTAAGACTAGTGGAATTCAACTACCTTAGGTCCAGTCCCGATTTTCGAATAAGGCTATCTGGAACTTCACCAGTCAAATTATTGTTTTGTAAGAAACTGAAAGAGACATGGAAGCAAGTTAGGAAATCAGAAACATCAAGTATCACCACAGAATCACCGCATGTGCAAGATGAAAGAAAGGAAAAAAAAAAACAGTTTGCCCAGCTGTGCTGTCATCTAACAGCATTGTGAGCATAATAATTGGCAAAAAGTCTGAACCAACAGAAAAAAAAAAAAAGGATTTAGATATCTTCCATGAGAATTGAAAGCATTAACAGTATGCATTCATTACATATTAGTCCTATGTATAGAGATAAATGTGCCGTGTGTGCATATATTTCCGAACTTAGTGAGAATCCTTAGTCAATCACAAGGTTTAGACCATGATACACTTCTAATGGTATTTGCTTCTCACAAACAAAACAGACAGAACATCTGGAAGCCCTAATGTATTCATCTGTAATATACAGCTCGCCGAACATGCACATTTTCGTTGCAGCCATTCAGATTCTTATATGCTTTAAAAAGTAGGTGTTTCCAACTACAGGAGAATCAAAAGGTATCAGTACTGGGGTTATACCACAAGTTGACTTTACACCATAAAATTTTCAAATCAGTCACAATTAACTTTTGCCTCCAATAAATCACAGCGCTAACAATTCTACAATTAAACAGTATAAAATATACATATATTTGAGCTTGAACCGATAATAACATAGCGAAACCAAATTCTTCTCATCCATTTTTCAATACAAAAGACATTTTAGAAAATGCAATTAATAAACTCAAATTAATACCAAGAAAGAAGAAAGAAGCGACTTTGACTGTTTGACATCACTTACAGTTCATGCAACCTATCAATGCTCCCAAGCGATGAGGGGATATTTCCACTGAAATGATTATCTTCCAAGTGCCTTAAATGAGGGAAAAAGAAAAATTGGATCAGAGAAAGCCATTTCAGGCAAAAATAAGGAGACTCAGAATATTCAGGAATCAGATGAGACAACCAATGCAATGACAAAGTAGCAAAAAACCGCTAAAATAGACTATTAATCACTTAATCACACCACAAGCAGTATGGTTTCAACTTTCAGGCCACTGACTTCCAGAATACCATTTATGGTGGCCAATGTTTCCATATGCCATAATGTATTTCATTACAAGTTCAAAAATAAAATGATGAAGAGGCAAGGGCAAACGGTGGGAAGTAAATTGTCACAACTTACAGTTTCTCCAGTAACTTCAACGAACTTAGATCGGGAATAGGCCCTGTAAAGTTATTCTTCCCAAGCAAGCTGTCAGAAGTACTAAATCGTCAATCAGGCATTCAACAATACTTGTGAACAAACTAAATACAGTTAAATTCTCAGGAACCTACACATTAGACAATGCGGTCATGTTGGCAATGTTAGGTGATAGTGATCCTGAAAGGCCCGTATTTGTCAGATTTCTGTAAGCATGAGGAAATAGAAGTAAGTTTTGGCCATGTTGAGATGGAAAAAGAAAGGGAAGCACACTATAAGCAATACAAAAATCGAGCATGAAAAATGATTACGACAGGTTTCAACTCACAAAGTGACCACACGAACTCGAGGGCCTGGAGAGCATGTAATGCCTGTCCACGAGTACTGACGGGGAAAACAAGGATCACCATTCCAGTCAGGTGGAGGGTTCAGAAGACTTTGTTTTACTCTTTGCAAAGCAATAACTGCGATATGAAAAGGGAACTCCATGAAGTATTACATTGAGCCTAGGAACAAAATCGCATCTAATGTTGCAATTTGAATAAGTCTGTTTACAAATTTCTAACATTAGTAAGTTCAAAACTAAAATATAAACCAAAAACACCAAGGATAAGCATACCATCTCGAGTAAGAGTTGTTCCTCCAAGGGGCAACACATCAAACACCTCGCCTGCATTAATCAAAGCACCACCACTTGATCCGGCAGATGAGGTCAAAGTAATCCTGGTAGAACCAGAAAGAGGCCACCTTGCCGCATAAACAACAAGCCCTTCTGGCTTCACATCCAAATCCTTGTAATACGGAATACCATTGATGCTAATGTTCAACACTCTTGACCCTGTGGACTCCCCTGAGGCAAAGTACAGAGCTATGTAGTAATTCGATTCAGGAACCGACCCAGGAGGCCAATTCAACTCCATGGCCTCAGTTTTTCCTGTCGTCAATTTCCTTTCAAAAACTTTCAAAGGGGGCATATTCCACATGCCAGAAACAGACGCATTTGAGTTGCTCACATTGATCGGAATCATTGTATTGTGTTCTTCAAATGGCGCCCAAAATCGATCGAATTGGTCATCTGGGTATCTGAAAATACCCAATTTCAGATACTAAAATCTCACAAATTTAACTTCGAAGTCACTGAAAACACAAACATAGAACTTAAACAAATGATAACAGTGCATTTTTGCTCACCATCACATTGATTGTCATTAGAAGAATGCAAATTAATCTATAAACTACACAAAAATTAAAATTTAAACTCATCTAACGGCAATCAATACGGTGATGCAAAAACATAAATGGGATGTGCCCTCCAAATGGCACCCAAAATCGACCAAATTGGTTATCTGTGTATCTGATGATAACCCAATTTTTAGATTCTAAACTCACTCAAACTTTGACTTCAAAAGTCACTGAATTTACAGAGTTTTACAAGCTACAGCAAAAGAGAGAGGCGCATACCGAATGATGGATCCGATGTACCCAAAGCTGTTTCGGGAGACCAAACTGAGGCCGTACGACTTGAAGTCCGTGGAGTTGTAGAGCGAGTCTTCGAGTATCACAAACTCCAGGGCGGAGATAAAGGGGTCGGATTTGGTGTAATTGTTCGAACCGAGGCAGACGCTCATGGTCTTGCCCTGAGCGAGAAAGACCCCCTCGTAGTAAGACGACAAGCCGTTGGCGTAGTCTTCGGTGGTGTTAACGACGGCCCAGATAGTGCCGTCAACAATCTGGTCGAACACCGGCGGCGAGCCGTTGCCGTAGTAGTAGTAGGTGGTCCGGACCATGTACTTAGCTTTGCGGTAGACCTGGACGGTGTAGCAGAACTTGCGGTGGGGATTGTTCGGGAACGATCGGGCGGTGGAGAGGATGGGGACGAGGCCCGGGGTCGTTAAGTTCCTCGGGGTCCCTGCGGATACGAAGCTGGTGTCCGGGAGCCATTCGCGGGCGTCGATTTCGGATTTGACGGCGGCGCCGCAGTTAATTAGAGTACCTGGTTCAAAATTTTCAAAATTAGAATGTGAGCATTCAACCCAAAATCAATTGGAAGACGGAAAATGAATTTTACAATAAAGGACTTGACATGTCCATGTTAAAGGGCATACCTTTGGGGAGGGAGAGAGAGAGGGGGAGGAGGGAGAGGAGGAGGAGGGGGGGGAGGAGATGGAGGAGGGAGATAAACATGGTGGAGGGTGAGGCATGAGAGGGTGAGGAGAGAGAGAGGAGGTGTAGATAGAGAATGGAAGGGCTTTGGTTGGGTGAGTGAGATAAGCAAGGAAGGAATAGGAAGAGAGAGAGAGAGAGAGAGAGAGAGAGAGAGAGAGAGAAGGAGCCGCGAAGGTGGAGTTGGAGAAGAGGAAAGGTATTTCGGTTGGGTAAACGCGGGAAAACGAGGGCTGGGTCAAGAGTTGGTAGTTTAATTGCTAAATTAACTAATTTAATTATGATTTGGTGGGGTAGGTGGGTGTGTGGGGTACCACTTAGACCAAATGAAGGCCCGGCCCACCAGAAAAAGTAAACGGATAAACTGTAAACAAGTGAAGCCAGCAGGACTAGACCAACTCAAACGAAAGCCCAACGGTAAACTGTAGAAGCCGAGACAAACAGAAGCTCCAAACCAAACCAAACCAAACCATCAGAAAAAGATTAATAAATATTTTAAATCGGCTTAAGCAAACAGGGACTGTTTTCTGCTCTCTACTTTATATCAATTGGAACAAATACTGGCTTTGTCTATAGTTATTCAACATTATACCAAAATAAAGTTGTATATGTTTTCTTAACCACTAGATCCAAGGAAAAAATGGTAGGGCTCGAACTTTATGTAACTTTAAGTGTGACATAAGTGATATTTTATCTTAAAAGACCGTGCACTTAATATTTTCTTTCTTTTTCTTTTTCTTTTTAACTAGTGTATCCAAATCTTAGACCCTGTTTGTACCATACTTGACCAATCCCGAAACTACTGAGCACCGATTAACGTTATACCGTCAAGTACCTAGAAGAATTTCCCTTCAACCAGGAGGCCAATCACAGCGCGACACGTGTCGACATTAGAAGCCAATCATAGCGCGACACGTGTCAACATCAGAAGCCAATCACAACACAACACGTGTCAATGTCAGAATGAAACTAGAAACTCTCTTCTATAAATAGAGATCATTCTCTCACAATATTTCATAATGTCATTTGTACTAAATCATTCACTAGTACTCACTAAAAGAAAGCTTAAACTTATGTACTTATGTAAACCCTTCAAAATTAATAAGAACTCATTTACTCCGTGGACGTAGCCAATCTGGGTGAATCACGTACATCTTGTGTTTGCTTCCCTGTTCCTATCCATTTACATACTTTCCACATTAGTGACCGGAGCAATCTAGCGAATGTCACAAACTTAACACTTTCTGTTGTACCAAAATCCTCATTGATTTTGTGCATCAACAGACTTGACTACTCACTTGACCCCACAACATTTGGGGAGCAACAAACTCTAGCATTTGCTAGGTGGGTACCGTGGAAGAAAGTTGAACTTCATACAATTTAAGAGCAAACCAAGGACTTGACGGCTAGACCAACAACTCTTAGATTAATATTCTTTTATGAACAATCAATCCTTCGATTATGCACAATTGTATTTTTGAGTACATTGATATATTTTTACATTAAGAGGGGGAGTTCAGTTAAGCCACACATGAGATTTAAACCTAAGACCTCTCACTTTTAATTGAAAATGAATATTACCATACTGTAGTATTGGGTGACTGCACAATTGTATTTGATCCACCATTCTTAACAATCTCGACCTTGAATCAAATCATAATTCATCCATCCTCCTTCTATTAGGCAATTGATTACATGTGCTCCATGATGATTTGTCATGTGTCCCAATCTAAACCTGGCTCTAATATCATGTTTTGTACCTATGTAATCTTAGCTCATCACTAATTGGACAAGTATATTAGTTTTGTTCACAACTTAAATCCTAAGTCGAATACGTGGTTGAGCCCCATTCTCTTGGACCTCCATGTGCTATTTTTTATGTGAAAAACACCAACACATTTATAAAAAAATAAAAAATAATAATTACATCATAACCAATTGAGTTAGAAGCCCTCTATATTTTGTTCGTAAACATGATTAATTTAAAACGACAATGATTTTTCACACACTCTTTCACAATTACACTCCCTAGTTATTTCAATCTTTTAATTTTCTTTTGATTAGTTTCATTGATAACTAGAAAGAAAAAAAAATGAAGTGCTAAAAATCAAAACAGAGTGCATAAAGAATTTCCTTTTTTTTTTTTCTTGAGCAAATGATAAATGATGTTATGTGCACTAAAGAAGTGGAAGAGCGGACTAGACCTCACAATGGACTAGCAATAATGTGGTTCAAATTCACTTTTAATGAGAGTCAAATCTAAAACATCTCAATTACAAGGAAAGAAGAATACTATCAGACAATAGTATTAAGTGGTAGCACCTTTTTTTTTATAGGAAAACTAATGAAAATAGCTTAAAAACTTTGAGTTTTAAAGATAAGGACAAAATAAAGGGTAAAATGAATGGTATTATGATTGACTTTTTAGTGTAAAAATGTGGTTTTTCGTTAAGTGAACAGTACCCGAAGTTTTTCGTTAAAGTTTCCTTTTTTTTTTTTTGGGTCAAATATGTGAACAAGGAAAATTCCTGAAACGAAAGAGACAAGAACAACGTGCACAAACAAATATTTGTATTTGATGATGATTTTGGGTTACAATCTCTCTCTAATTTGATCCTCTGATTCGATCTCCGTAAGGTGTGTATTTGTGGATGTGTGATTGATCCAAAGGGCCGTTGGGCTTGATCTAAGGATGAACGTTCTTCAAGGGCCGTGGACTTGATCTTGAAGGTGGATTTGAGCGGATCTTCAAAGGGGCTTTTGGGCTTGATCTTTGAAGAACAGTGATGAACGGATCTCCAAGGGCTTTTGGGCTTGATCTTGAAGAACAGTGATGAACGGATCTTCAAGGGCTTTTGGGCTTGATCTTGAAGAACGGTTGGATGTGTGGATTTGTCGACGTTGTTGATCCAAAGGGCCGTTGGGGCTTGATCTTGGATGAACGGATGATGAACGATGGTGCTTTCTTCAAGGGCCGTCGGGGCTTGATCTTGAATTGGTGGATGATTGTTGATCCAAAGGGCCGTTGGGGCTTGATCTTGGAAGAACGATGAACGAAGAACGAAGAACGCTTTCTTCAAGGGCCGTCGGGGCTTGATCTTGAAGGTGGATGATTGTTGATCCAAGGGCCGTCGAGGCTTGGTCTTGGAAGAACGATGAACGAAGAACGAAGAACACTTTCTTGATTCTTCGGGAACCTGGATGCTTGAGAGCTTCGGAGTTTCAGAGCTTCAGAGCTTCAAGGTGTAATATGAATTGGTTCCCTTAAATGAATGAAATAGGCTTGTATTTATAGAAATTTCCAAGGCCTAATTTTGAATATAATATTCCAGATGAAATAAGTCGTTTCTGCCAGGTGTTGACACGTGTCCTATTTGATGACTTTTCCAACTCATTTCAATTTTCGTTGAGTCACACGCTATGTGTAAAATTTATGTAATACATGAGCGTTGACACTTTGATTTACCGGTCAACATTTATTTACGAAATTTCGATGTCTACAAATGCCCCCACTTCAAGGCACGTCGTATACATGTGCTTGTCACGTGTAGGAGATGCGTTTTGAAGTCCCTTACTGTAGATGTCGATCCACGGGCCATCGAGGCTCGATCTTGAATTGGGCTGGAGATTGTTTCAAGGGCCGTTGAGGCTTGATCTTGAATTGGGCTTGAGATTTCTTCAAGGCCCGTTGAGGCTTGTTCTTGAACTTTTTGTTTGAAATTTCTTCAAGGGTCGTCAAGGCTTGATCTTGAAGATTGAAATTGGACCACAAGGAGCTTCATGTGGTAGATGATCTTCGGCTTTGGTAGTGGGTGAATCGGCACGTATTTTGTTGCGCTTGTTGACTTTCCACAGCTTTGATCTTGAACTGTGTTGAAGGATTTTCTGGATTCCTTCAATTGTTGATTTTCCACAACTTATTCTTGAACTAGGTTTTGATTCAGGGGTGGTAGACACTTAATCTTGAATCGGACTTGTGATTTCTTCCAGGGTCGTCGAGGCTTGATTTTGAATTTGGCTGAAAGCTTCTTCAAGGGCCGTCGAGGCTTGATTCTTGAAGGTTGACTCGAACACATGACAAGCAGGCACGAGGTGAAGGTGACGACTTGTTGCTCTGTTCAATCTTTCTAATTCACACCTGAGCAGTTTGGTCAACGGTATGATCTTCAAGATTGATGAACTCTTCTTCCAGTTGGTGACTTGATCTTTAAGGATTTGATTCAAGGGTGGTGAATCGACACGTGCAGCCCACAACGCCTAGTAAGTCAACCCAAGAATTTGAGGGTCAAAACGAGTTCTTCATCTCAGACTCTTTCTGCCGAGTTGACTGTGCATGCTGCATGCTTCTCTGCTTGTTCCTTTAGGCAGATGTGGCAGCTTCTCGAGTTCCTCAGTTCGGACTCCTTCTGCTGAGTTGATCGTGCAGACCGCATTCTTCTCTGCTTGTTCCTTCTGCACCTTGTCTCCACATGCTGCAAGGTATCATTTTCACTTGCCTTATCTGTCCTCCAAGCAGATGTGGCAGTTTCTTTGAAAGTACAGCAGCAGTGGGAAACGAGTACTCGAGAGCAGTGCTAGGTAGGCAATCAGGGAAGGGTTCCAAGCAGTCGGTTCCTTACCCGAGTTTGAGTGGAAGTTCCGGCATATTGTTTTCTTTATCCTTGTCTTTGTAGGTAAGAACAAGGACAAAGGAAATGACAGGTAGAACGCATGATATGAGATACTTTTGCTTTCTACCCTGGTGATATGAGATACTTTTGCTTTGGAGTCATTGGCTTGTAGAGGTACCCCAAGGAATAAGGAACGTTGAATGACTCGAGAGGTTTCGTTGGGAAAGCATTTTTGGAGATGAAGAAAGGCTCTGCATGTCTGCCTCGCTATGGAAGGTGAAGGTGGACAGTTATAGGAGGTCCCTTAATACCTGTAGAGGTACTATTCTTTCACTCGTGTCGGCAACTAACGCGTGATTAAACAGTAAGGCTTCACGTGCTTTCTTCTTTATCAGAAATCTTCGACAAATTGTCCGTAATTTTCGCCAAGCTGAGTGTGCATGTGACAGGTGTTGACGCGGCTGAAAAATACTGGCGCCTCTTCGATAACTGGGATCGGCGCTTCGACAAATTACCCGTGATTTCCGCAAAGCTGAGTTTGCGTGTGATGGGTGTTGACGTGGATGAAAAAGACTGGCGCCTCTTCGATATCTGGGATCGGCGCTTCGACAAATTGCCCGTGATTTTCGCAAAGCTGAGTTTGCGTGTGACGGGTGCCGACGCGTTTGGAAAAGCAAGATGCTTCTCCGATTTCTGAGCTTGCCTCTTCGATTTTTGAATGGCCTCTTCGAATTCTGAGCTCGCCTCTTCGATCTCTGAAATCCCGTCGAGTGCTGATTTTTTATAGAGGCATGCAGTTCGTTTCAAAGCACACTTGAATTTTCGCTTGTGAAAACTCCCCTCTTGTACTTCTAAGATCTTGATTTGTCCGATCTCTTTTTCCTTCAACACTTTGAAAATGTCTGGACCCTCCGACCGTCGTTTTGACTTGAATCTTGGTGAAGAGGCAATCCCGCCTTCTCCAGACAACATATGGCGCCCATCTTTCATATCCCCCACTGGTCCTCTTACCGTTGGGGATTCAGTGATGAAGAATGATATGACCGCTGCGGTGGTGGCCCGGAACCTTGTCACTCCCAAAGATAACAGACTACTTTCCAGGCGGTCTGATGAGTTGGCTGTTAAGGAGTCCCTGGCTCTTAGTGTGCAGTGTGCGGGTTCTGTGTCTAATATGGCCCAACGCCTATTTGCTCGAACCCGTCAAGTTGAATCATTGGCGGCTGAGGTGATGAGTCTCAAACAGGAGATTAGAGGGCTCAAGCAGGAGAATAAACAGTTGCATAAGCTCGCACATAGCTATGCGACAAACATGAAGAGGAAGATTGACCAGATGCAGGAATCTGATGGTCAAATTTTACTTGATCATCAGAGGTTTGTGGGTTTGTTCCAGCAGCATTTGCCTTCGTCTTCTGGGGCTGTACCGCGTAATGAAGCTCCAAATGATCAACCTTTGGCTCCTCTTCTTCCTGGAGTTCCGCCGAGTGGTGTGGCTTCAAATAGTCAACTTCCGGCGCCTCTCATTTCTGGAGCTCTGCCGAGTGGTGAGGCGGCACTTGATCGTCCTTGAAGATCCCCTCTTGTAAATTTGATTTTTTTTTTTTTTTTTTTTTTTAAGTGTGTATAATGCAAATTTATGTAAAATTTCCAGAAAAAATAAATAAAAACGGACTTTATTTCTCTCGATGCATTTGTTTTGTTTTGGTTGTTCTTTTTTTTTTTTTTTGTAAACATATATATTATGCACACACACACATACATACATATTAATTTTTTTTCACGTGGACTGATTCATCATTCCAAAACCTTTTCCCCTTTTTTTTTTTTATTATTTTATTATTTTTTATTTTTTTATTTATATATATATATATTATTATTTTTTTTTTTTTATTTTTTTTTTTATTCTCTTTGCACATGGTGCCTGAAGCACCACCTTTGCTTTTCCCTTTTCTTTCTTTTCCTTTCGTGCTTACACCCACCATCACTAATGAAATGATGGCCCTTATACTCATACCGCACCATGATATATATATATATATTATTATTATTATTATTATTTTTTTCTTTATATATGATGCTATGCAAGTCTGGGTTTGTGGGTGAAAACCCAGGCCGAGCTCGAGAGATGACGAAGGAGGAGGGGCTGCCCAAGCTTCCATTGAGGGGCAAGGACAGCGATGGAGGTCCTGGTGCTAGAAGAAGTTGCTGATGCCGATGCTTGACAGATGGGCAGAATGAGATGAGCAGCTTGGAGGAGAAGGAGGAAGAAGAAGGAGCACGGAGGAGGAGGAAGAATGAGGGGTGGGTGCCGAGAGGGAATATCCTCGACTACCAGCTTCAAAACGCCGGTGTTGACCCATCTTCCGTCCATGTACTCGACATCTCCGACGCCTGCCTTGATCCTCGCTCCTTGCCGTGCGTTTTTCTCGGGACGGTGAACGGCGGTTCGGGTGCAAGGAGAGAGCCACTTGGCGCGTATGTACTCAGCTTTCCGCCACGGAGGGAAGTGCATGCCTTTCTTCTTCAGGCTCTGTTTGGCTGCCTCCGATACGATAGAGACGATCTGGTCGAGACGGTCCGATTTTCCGACGAAAATGTAGGGCAGCGATTGGAGGACGGCTTTGTAGACCCCAGTGGATCGAGCGACCTCAAATTCCGATCGGAAATCGATGTCAATCAACAACCTGTCGCCCTCTACCATCACATCGCTATACTCGTACTCACCGGCAGGGAAAGACGACGACTTCTCCCATTTCGATTTGCAGGTGGAGGAATCGTAGCCAAGGGATTGCAGTCCGTCGGCGACGATCTTCCTCAAATCGTCTTTTTGTTTGAGATTCTTGTTTGCTTCGACGATCCTCGCCGTATCAGCCAGGAGGTTTCTCTCCGAGACGCTCACGCATGGAATCAGACTCTTTAAATTATCGGAGGCGTCGCCACCGAACGAACCGGAGGAGATTGAATCGCCGAAGCCTCCACCGAAGATATCGAGCTCGTCGTCGGAGCTGTCATTGCTGTTACCGTGAAAGCAATTGCAGCGGTTCCGGCCACATTTCGGCGGCGGCTGCTTCTCGTTGCTTTCTTCGATGAAATTCTGAACCATCTTCGCCAAGAAAACCGAGCTCGGCTCGAACTCGGCCACAGCGGCGACGGTTGCTCCATCCTTGCTGCTATTGTAGTTTCTGCTGCTGCGACGGCGGCGGGAGATTTACCGGAAGACGGTTCCAACCAGGACAGAGGTTTGACTCAGAGCGTTCATCTCGGAGATTGAATCAAGATGGTTACTCTGAACCCGTGATGCGTCCTGATGGAAGATATGAGATTGTTCATCGCGTGAGGCGTTTTGATTCAGATGGTTGTGTGCGTCAGTACCGTTATGAAGAAGATTGTTTTGCATCTCACAACACGCAGAACTACGATGAATCTGACCATAGGGCGGCCGAGAGTCCGGGAGAGCGAGATTGGGCCTGGGTCGCATTTCTTGTTGGGTGTCTTGAGAAATCCCCTGCTTGCAGATCTTCGCACACATACTGGTCCGATTCGACTAGGGTCTTGATGTCCGTTTTGTCTCGGGCCTTGAGGTCCACCTGTTGGGCTTGGGCCTTAGACGCCATAGCCCGGATGCAGACGAAACAAAACGACGCCGCCGCCGTTGATCTCGACGACACCGCAGAAGCTATGGCTATCCGTATCAACCTCGTCGCCATTGTTGCGTCTCTGAGCTTTGACAACATATGTAGCAGCAACCATTAAAGGGGTTCTCTGCTCATTAACCATCTGTTTTTGAGCCCTTCTGACGACAATACCACAACCCAATCTCATCGATGGCAGAAGGCCGAGAGGAGGTAGAAGACGAAGGCTCATTCTGTTTGAAAAGTAACTCACGGTTTTGGGCCGTTGAGTGCTTGCTGGGCTCACGGTCATCCTCAATAATGCAGCCCACCATTATATATATATTTTTTTTATAATACATTAATAACATGTGTTTTTTTTTATTTATTTATTTTTTAGTAAATACATAAACATATGTATTCATCATTTTCTCTTTTTTTTTTTTTTGTACAAAGAAATTGTAATAGCAACCAAATTTTTAATTAAATCTTTATTCCCTATTTTGGTGTGACTGAACTCGAATTTTGAATATTCGAGCTGCCTACATACCCCTCCAAATAAGAGATCAAGTCGTAACGTA
This sequence comes from Malus domestica, assembly GCF_042453785.1. Lineage (NCBI taxonomy): Eukaryota > Viridiplantae > Streptophyta > Magnoliopsida > Rosales > Rosaceae > Malus > Malus domestica. The sequence continues at coordinate 15,419,645 of NC_091676.1, read as the reverse complement.
GTTCAAATACATACATATTTTTTTTTGTATTTTCTTTTTGTGCCGTTTGCAGTTTTAACTCATGCAGGCAAGGAGTGTTGGTGCCATTTGCAGTTTCAACTCGTGCAGGCAAGGAGCATTTGGTGCCGTGTTGCAGTTTCAGCTCGTGCAGGCAAGGAGCGTTGGTGTTGCATTTTATGCTCGTGCAGACCAGGAGCGTTGGTGTTGCCTTTTATGCTCGTGCAGACCAGGAGCGTTGTGCCATGCAGTTTAGGCTCGTGTAGGCGTGGAGCCTTTTGTCCTACAGTTTAGGCTCGTGCGGACAAGGAGCTTTGGTTCGTCTTGCAGTTTAGGCTCTTGCAGACCAGGAGCTTTTGGTTCGTCAAGCGATCTGAGAGAGTCGTTCCTCACAATCTTCATAGCAAGGAGCCTTGACTGAGTAGTTGAAGAAGTCTTCTGGGAAGATGTCACACATCGTGATGGGGATGGATGATCTTTGTGTCAAAGTTTCACTATCTCCAACACTTTCACATTGTTCTAGAGGTGGACAGGAGCTGTTTTGCCCTCTTTCCCATTGGTGAACTTGTGGAGAAGACATATGCTTCTTGTGCAATTTCTTCGGAGTGACATAAGTCCATCCTTCAACTTTGCTTATCTTGGAGGATGCCCCCAGCGGTTGAGGTGAAAACTTTGAGTCGGAAGAGCCAGAAGTGGATGTGGTATAGTTTGACTCCACTATATCGTCAAGATCTAGCTCGATGATTCCTTTCTGAGCCAGCTTCATGATGAGATCTTTCAGCACGAAACATTTTTCTGTCGGATGACTGATGAAGCGGTGGAATTTACAGTATCTTGGACTGTCGGTACGATTCATCTCTTCCGGCCGTCTGCACTCAGGCAAACGGATCACCTTCTTGTCCAACAGGTCATCTAACATGGCAACCACATCAGAGTCGGGGAATGTATAAGTCTTCTCCTCAAGCTCCTTCAAAGTGCGTCTACGCATCTCTTGATCACGAAAAGCTTCGGTTTGAATTGCCTTGCCTCGTGTGGATATTTTGACGGGAGATGTGTTGACCGTCATCGCTTCCTTGGTGGGTTTCCATGCAGCCTTTTCCACCTTTGTCCCAAGAACTTTGTCGTTCTTGTAGTCGGCGATCGGTTCTTTCTTCCCATGATGGGCGATGCTCAACTCCATGTCATGGGCGCGAGTGGCCAATTCCTCGAAGGTCCGCGGTTTAATGCCTTGAAGGATGTATTGCAAACCCCATTGCATGCCTTGGATGCACATCTCGATTGAAGAGGTTTCCGAGAGCCTATCTTTACAGTCGAGGCTTAGAGTGCGCCATCTGTTGATGTAGTTAATGACTGGTTCGTCCTTCCACTGCTTTGTGCTTGTTAGCTCTAGCATGCTCACAGTGCGGCGGGTGCTATAGAAGCGGTTGAGGAATTCCCGCTCTAATTGCTCCCAGCTGTTGATGGTCTCAGGTTCTAGGTCTGTGTACCACTCAAAGGCGTTTCCTTTCAGCGAGCGCACAAACTGCTTGGCGAGGTAGTCTCCCTCCGTCCCCGCGTTGTTGCAAGTTTCGACGAAATGTGCAACGTGCTGCTTTGGGTTTCCTTTTCCATCAAACTGCATGAACTTTGGTGGTTGATAACCCCTTGGCATCCTTAGGGCATCAATCTTCTTGGAATAGGGCTTTGAGTAGAACAAGGAGGTATGTGAGCTCCCTTCGTATTGTGCCTTGATGGTGTTGGTGATCATCTCCTGCAGCTGCTGGATAGAAAGAGATCTCATGAGTGCCGCTGCTTGGTCTGGCTCCGGCTTCGCGTCGTTTTTCTCCACCTGAGGCTCCTCTTCTTCGTCCTCTCTTCTCTTTAGTGGATCATTCTCTGGGTCGGGTTTATCGCCGTCCTGCGCCTCTAGTCGATTGACGAGTGCTGCAATTTGCAAGTCTTTTTCTTCCACAGTTCGGGTTAGCCTTGCGATTGCTTCATTCATTTGAGCCAGCTGCTCATCGATTGAAGTTGCTCCAATGGTCATGACTTGCATGGCTGAACTGTCGCTTGAATCGGCATCGGAGAGCATGGATTTGGAGTATTTCCTTGGGCTTTCCCCCCTTGGTGCCCTTAGTGAGGCTAAGGTGATCAAGGGCTCGTGCCTTGGGTGCTTTTGTTCCCTTGGCAGAGTTGATGCAGATGTGAAAGAGGCGGCAGAAGTAGCTCTTGCCATGCTTCGAGTCGTGATGCCCAAAGTGACACCAGTTGCGACGAGGACGCTTTTGTTCTTTGCGCCGGTTGCGGGAACAATTTGAGCCTTCCTTGATGCCATTAATTTTTGAAGTGCGCTTGAATTTCTTGAACGGAGAAAGAGATGAGAGGCAGAGATGATCCCACCGGGCGTGCCAATTTGTGAACAAGGAAAATTCCTGAAACGAAAGAGACAAGAACAACGTGCACAAACAAATATTTGTATTTGATGATGATTTTGGGTTACAATCTCTCTCTAATTTGATCCTCTGATTCGATCTCCTTAAGGTGTGTATTTGTGGATGTGTGATTGATCCAAAGGGCCGTTGGGCTTGATCTAAGGATGAATGTTCTTCAAGGGCCGTGGACTTGATCTTGAAGGTGGATTTGAGCGGATCTTCAAAGGGGCTTTTGGGCTTGATCTTTGAAGAACAGTGATGAACGGATCTCCAAAGGCTTTTGGGCTTGATCTTGAAGAACAGTGATGAACGGATCTTCAAGGGCTTTTGGGCTTGATCTTGAAGAACGGTTGGATGTGTGGATTTGTCGACGTTGTTGATCCAAAGGGCCGTTGGGGCTTGATCTTGGATGAACGGATGATGAACGATGGTGCTTTCTTCAAGGGCCGTCGGGGCTTGATCTTGAATTGGTGGATGATTGTTGATCCAAAGGGCCGTTGGGGCTTGATCTTGGAAGAACGATGAACGAAGAACGAAGAACGCTTTCTTCAAGGGCCGTCGGGGCTTGATCTTGAAGGTGGATGATTGTTGATCCAAGGGCCGTCGAGGCTTGGTCTTGGAAGAACGATGAATGAAGAACGAAGAACACTTTCTTGATTCTTCGGGAACCTGGATGCTTGAGAGCTTCGGAGTTTCAGAGCTTCAAGGTGTAATATGAATTGGTTCCCTTAAATGAATGAAATAGGCTTGTATTTATAGAAATTTCCAAGACCTAATTTTGAATATAATATTCCAGATGAAATAAGTCGTTTCTGCCAGGTGTTGACACGTGTCCTATTTGATGACTTTTCCAACTCATTTCAATTTTCGTTGAGTCACACGCTATGTGTAAAATTTATGTAATACATGAGCGTTGACACTTTGATTTACCGGTCAACATTTATTTACGAAATTTCGATGTCTACAAAATCACCTCAATTTTTTTTTTGAGTACAAGGACTAGCAATAATGTGGTTTAAATTCACTTTTAATGAGAGTCAAATCTAAAACATCTCAATTACAAGGAAAGAAGAATACTATTAGACAATAGTACTAAGTGGTAGCACCTTTTTTTTTTAGGAAAACTAATGAAAATAGCTTAAAAACTTTGAGTTTTAAAGATAATGACAAAATAAAGGGTAAAATGAATAGTATCAGGATTGACTTTTTAGTGTAAAAATGTGGTTTTTCGTTAAGTGAACAGTACCAGAAGTTTTTCGTTAAAGTTTCCTTTTTTTTTTTGGGTCAAATCACCTCAAATTATTATTTTTGAGTACATCGATATTTTTACCCTAAGGGGAGGGGGAGTTCGGCAAAGCCACACAATGGACAGCCTAATTTGGTATCGAATTTGCCATCCACGAGATTCGAATATAAGACCTCTCATTTTTAAATAAAGAGGAATACCATCAGACTGTAGTGAGTGGTATATCGGGCTGGTTTGGTATTGCTGTGCTTTGAAAAAAAGCTGCTGTGAGAATAAGCGGTTGTGCTGTGAGAATAAGCGGCTGTGAAAAAAATCAGCAGAGTGTTTGGTAAATTTTTTTGTAAAAGTGCTTTTGAAAAAAAAAACAGTCTGATAGTGGGTCTTTTCATTAAAGGAGCACTGTAGCTCCGTGTGCTTTGAAAAAAAGCCAGTTTTCCAAAGCTACAAATAGCAGCTTCAGCTTTTTCCTTTGATTTCAGCTTTTTCTCACAGCAGCTTCCAAAATAAGCCATTTTTTTTCAGTTTACCAAACACCTAAAACCCTCATAGCTTTTTTTCATGAATGTTTTTTTTTTAAACATGTCACTCTCAAACCACCCCATCATCTCATTTTTAAAAGCTGAAAAAGGGTATCGGACGACAAATGGGTCTAGTGATAGACTAAGTCCAAAGAAAAGAGTGACACTTCTGAAAATGGGCCCAAAACTTGATTGTGCTGGTCCACCCACACCCTATATTTTATTGTGTAATCACCATTGGATTCTCTCTATTTCCCTAGGCTCGATTCTGCAGCTACTATTTCTCTCCAAATATAAGAATTGGGTGGACCTCTATTTTTGACTCACATGCAAAACTCTCCAATCAATTCGTGAAATGTTAGGCATGTGAACCCAGTTGAATGTTTGAAACAATCATAATCAACCCCTCGTGTGTGAAAAATCACATTCTCTTCACGAGAATTAGAGAATGAGTTTACTGTCACCGTAATTCAAGATTTGAATTTGTATTAACGGCTCAAAATGCTACATAACAATAACTTCAAACTCTTCATTTTGATTTAGTAAATAACTTTGTACCAGTAGATGGAGACGTTAAGATAGCGCTGTCTGTTTAATGAAACCGTTCCTTGTAGTTTTGGTTGGTTCGGGTGGGTGCCAAATTCACGCGGTCTTGTGCTTTCTCCCAAGACATCACTTTCAGTTGGCTAACTTCCCGGGTTCATTTATTCACACACCCGACCCATCCCGGTCGACCCGACCCAATAACTTGAACGAAAGTCCCACACGGCAACTACCTGCAAGCACGACGGAACTAGCATGGCAGTTGGCGGGGTCCTCTGGATTCTCACGGGAACGCACCGTGCGCACGTTAGCTGATATCGCCGTCCCACTCTATGCTTTCTCCAAGCGGGAGCGCACGTTAATCCATATATTAATAATTTAGTTATTCTCAAAAAAATAATTTAATAAAAAAAAATTAAATAAAAAAGAAAAGAAAAGAAAGGAGAAAGCAACAAAACAAAAAAGAAAAAGCTTTTACTTTTTCTATTTTTTAAAATTCTAATTTCCGAAAATACCCTTGGATCGATCTCTCTCTCACTTGTCTCTGTCTCTTAGTCGAACCTGTTCAAATCCGAAGTTTGTTTTCCAATTCGGATCAGTTTCTCTTCTTCTTCGCTTCCGTCGTCGTTGATGGAGTTGCAGAGGCGCCAGGACCAGAGACGTCCAGAGCGGAAGGGGCAGAAGCGGAAGCTGGAGGAGGAAACCGGCGGCGAGCGGGAGATCTCGGTGAAGTCCGGCGAAGCAAGAAAAGCGCTGCTGAGCGAGGTCAGTGAGCAGGTGAAGGTCCTCAACTCCACTTTCTCTTGGAGCGAAGCCGATCGAGCTTCTGCTAAGCGCGCCACGCACGTCCTCGCCGAGCTCGCCAAGAACGGTTGGTTGAAACGAAATCCCCAAATCACCCTCCGATCTCGCCTCAATTTCCTTTTTTCCCCTCATTTCTTATCGGTTGTGAAGCTTTCGAGGATCTTGAATTGTTTGGATTTAACGATTTTATGCGTTTGTGTGTGAGCAGAGGAGGTAGTGAGCGTGATCGTCGAAGGCGGCGCGGTTCCGGCTCTGGTGAAACATCTTCAAGCTCCGCCGTTAAGCGACGGCGACGGGAGTTCGAAGCCGTTCGAACACGAGGTTGAGAAGGGAAGTGCCTTTGCCCTGGGCCTTCTCGCAGTTAAGGTCACTTTACTCTTACTGTTTTTCAAATTTTCAGTCCACTGTTGGTCAAAATTTTCTGTGGACTTGGAAATTTCCTTTTCTGCATGAATAGATTTCTCGTTTTTTTTTCAGTGATCATACAATTGAGCGTGTAATTTACTCACAGAAATCAAGAATTGGAATTTATTTTTGACAAAAAAAAAAAAAGATTTGGAATTTATGTTAGTTGGATTTGGTTACTAACTGAAGTTGCTAAAATTCAAAATTTTTATAAAATTACAGTCAGTGTTGGGGAAATTACAATTCGAAAATACGAAAACAATATATTATCTTCCAAGAAGAAAACGAACAATCAAGCCTGTTTTGGATGTGTACATGGAACGAGGTGTAGTGTGATTATTTTTAATCGGGTTGTTTGGTGGTATTGTAGTTGCTGGTATGCTATAGTAAGTTGGTGTGGTATGGTTGCCGATATGTCTGGGTTGCTTTTGATTCTTGGTCTATCGAGTATTAATCTTGACCATCTTTATGTTGCACGGATATGTATACGAGAGACTCTTGGATAGGATATAATTCACTGTCATGCTAACTCTTCGTGTAATTGCTAAACATGTTCATTCTTCCTGTCTTATGTGTCAACAGCCGGAGCACCAACAACTCATTGTTGACACTGGTGCATTGGCTCATCTTGTGGATTTGTTAAAGAGGCACAAGGATAGTCCTGTATCTCGAGCTTTGTATAGCGTCATTCGTAGAGCTGCTGATGCCATCACCAACCTTGCTCATGAGAATAGCAACATTAAAACCCGTGTCAGGTTTGCTTATGTCTCAAGTACCTTCTTTCTCAATAAAAATGACAGTAGCAACACGATTCTAATGATCATCAGGACTGAATATACAGAATAGAAGGTGGAATTCCACCTCTAGTTGAGTTGCTTGAATTTGCTGATACCAAGGTGCAAAGAGCAGCTGCTGGAGCATTACGAACCCTGGCATTTAAAAATGATGAGAATAAGAATCAGGTGATGGGTCTTTTTTTTTTAAGTTACTTTGATAAAAGGTTGGTTTGAACAAGAACCTGATGGTGTCAATTTATGGCTTTGCAGATTGTTGAATGCAATGCGCTTCCTACTCTCATTCTAATGCTTCGGTCTGAGGATGCTGCAATACATTACGAAGCGGTAGGATCTTATTTTACTTGAATTTATACTATGCACTATTGGACTTATATTGTTCAGAATTAGGTTTTCGCACTTAATGTTTTTGCAACATCAGACCATTTATAATGTGATGCAGGTTGGTGTTATTGGAAATCTGGTACATTCGTCTCCAATCATAAAGAAAGAAGTTCTTCTTGCGGGAGCTTTACAACCTGTCATTGGATTGCTTAGGTGTGTCTCAGTAGTGCCATGTCACGTGATGAAACTACACTTTTATTGTTTTGTGTCCATTATTTCGTAACGTGAAGAAGTTTCTCAAGTCTTTTGTATTGGGTTACAGTTCCTGCTGCTCTGAGAGCCAAAGAGAAGCAGCTTTATTACTTGGACAATTTGCTGCAACTGATTCAGATTGCAAGGTGGGTATATATTTCTTTCTTTCAATTCTTTTTCATGGTTTGAGTCAAATTCTCACCCCTGTTTTTGCGTTTGGCACCACAAAGATGTTAGGAATGAAAACATCATTAATCTTGTCTCTGGTTGAATAATGATCCTATGACTTGCAATCTTTGCTTTATTCTTGTAGATAGGGCTTTGTTCTTTCCCTGTTGATACTTTGCTTTTGGGTCCTTACTCCTTACATTGCCCTTGCCCTTCCACTGAAATAGTCAGGATTTTTGTAGGTTCACATTGTACAGAGGGGTGCTGTTCGGCCTCTGATTGAGATGCTTCAGTCCCCTGATGTACAACTAAAGGAGATGTCAGCTTTTGCATTGGGGAGACTGGCACAGGTTATTATTTCTTCACATATGCTGTTTCTTTTGTGTAAATTACAATTCTTTGGCCATATTGTCTTCATCCCAGTGGATGTATTCTACCTTTCAAGGATGGATTTTGATTTTGCGCTGAGAATATACTTAACCATAGATGGACTTATTTCATGTTACGCTAGAAATGAAGATGAATTTTGGTCGTATGTTTTCACTGTTGAGCAGAAGTTTTAGATTTAAACTCAAGTTTCTTCTAGTCACTAATATCATCACTAGTTCTCAGGTTTCCTGATAGTGATCCAATGAATTAATTTTGATTTATTATTCAAGTAATGCTTTTTCTTTGTCATTTGGTGCTATGCGAGATGCTCTTTTGTAATAATGATTCAAGTATTTGCTAATTCAGGACTCAAACAACCAAGCTGGTATTGCTCACAATGGTGGTTTAGTGCCATTGCTGAAGCTTCTTGATTCGAAAAATGGTTCTCTACAACATAATGCCGCATTTACTCTTTATGGCCTTGCAGATAATGAGGTATGGTATAATTAATAAATTTTCATGAAAATTGGGTCAAGGTAGACATTTAACACCATTTTAATTGATGTTATTTTGTTGGTTCGTTTTCTCCTCTAGGATAATGTTTCCGATTATATAAGGGTTGGAGGTGTTCAGAAGCTGCAAGAGGGAGAATTTATTTTTCAAGTATCTTTCTCTCTCTCTCTCTCTCCCTCTAAAGATTTTAATTATATTTGTAGTTCCTCTAAATACTGCATGTTTCTAAATGTTATAATTCTTAAATCATTACGTATCTTAACCAACTAACTATAATGGATGCTTTCAGTTCTTCCATTTTCCTTCTCTCTTTGCTACATATTATAAATTGTAAACCTGCAAGAATTGATGAGTCGTATTATCAGGCAACAAAGGATTGTGTGACCAAAACATTGAAAAGATTAGAGGAGAAGATTCATGGACGAGTGAGCTGTCATGCCTATATCTAATTTTAATTTTATTTTGTAATTCTAGCATTTGGTATGCTTAATGTATTAAATCTATGAGATTGTAACTTCTTATTGTTTCAATTTAGGTTTTATCCCATTTGTTATATTTGATGCGTGTAGCAGAGAGGGCTGTCCAAAGACGAGTTGCTTTGGCTTTTGCTCATCTTTGTTCGCCAGATGATCTAAGAACAGTATTCATCGACAACAATGGCATGTCACATCCCCGTGTTTATATCATGTTTTTCATGGTTTCTTTTGCATATGAACTTGTATTATATTTCTGCTGGTTTTGTGTTTGCTGATATCGATATTATTAAGCAGGGCTGGAGTTGCTTCTCGGGCTTCTTGGTTCCAGTGCCCATAAACAGCAACTTGATGGTGCTACGGCTTTGTATAAGCTAGCCAACAAAGCCATGACTCTTTCTCCTGTGGATGCAGCTCCCCCATCTCCAACACCACAGGTTGGGGTGTTTTTCAAACAGTTGGTTGCTTGTGGTGAATTCTTGTGTTTGTGGACATAATATAAAGTCAATGTGGAAGCATTATATATGTTTTGTTTTCCAACTTATTCAAATTATTGTTGGCCATTTTGAACCTCTAAAACATAAGGGAAAGTTACAACCACACCACTCATTGTAATTCGGTACAGTTTTTCCGTGGAAAGAAATCGAATCCTATATGCCTATTCTATGGTTGCTTTCTTGCATTTAAAATTACTGTAATCTTAAGGCAATAAAGTATTTTTTTGGTATAAATTGCTTGTGATGGGGGATAAATCTTCATGCAGGTCTATCTGGGGGAGCAGTATGTAAACAATCCTACGCTGTCCGATGTTATTTTCTTAGTTGAAGGTTTAAATCTTTTATCTTTATTTAAGCTCGTCCTACTTATGCTAGATTAGTTGACAGTACAGAATATTCAATTACCATGGGTCATTGTATTGTTAACATAAAGGACCTCTTTAAATGTTTGATTGTTTGCTGACCAATTGCAGGTAGACGGTTCTATGCTCACAGAATTTGCCTGCTAGCTTCTTCAGATGCCTTCCGTGCAATGTTTGATGGTGGTTACCGGGTGGGTATCTATTTTCCTACAAATAAGCACTGAAGTGCACATAACACAGTAAAAAGGATGTCTTCATGTTCAATAGTGTGCAATGTCTTTATAATTTCCATTTAACCTATGACAGGAGAAGGATGCGAGGGACATTGAGATACCAAATATTAGATGGGAGGTTTTCGAGTTGATGATGAGGTAAATTGAAGATTGTATTTTTCCTCTTTCACAAAAGCCGTCTTGTGAGCTTTGATAACTCAGAGACTTCCGACTTTGCACAGATTTATATACACTGGATCAGTCGACATTACTATTGATATTGCTCAAGATCTCCTCAGAGCTGCTGATCAGTATCTTTTGGAGGGACTCAAGCGGCTTTGTGAGTATACAATAGCACAGGTGACCTGACACTCTCTCTCTCTGCTCATGTCCTGCTCTGAGTTGAAGAAGGCAGCCACGTAATTACCATTCTACTCTTTTTTGAATAGGACATATCGTTGGACAACGTTTCAAACATGTATGAACTTTCAGAAGCCTTCCATGCGATGTCATTGAGGCACACATGCATATTGTTTATTTTGGAGCAGTTCGATAAATTGAGTGCCAGACCAGGGTACGTGCTCCCTCCAACCTTTCGATCTCATTCAGAAGATTATTTATATATAGGCCAAATGAGTTCCTAGATTTAGTCATCTTTTGCTTAGCGAAAAAGGGTACCGCCTCATTTGCTTATTTTGTCTGAAGTTTCGTTTTTTTGTTTTCATCTACTGAACTTGTCTCGATGCTGCAACACTGCAGGAACTCTCATCTGATCATGCGTATATTGCCCGAGATCTGCACTTACTTTACCAAAGCGCTTACTAAGCCTAACCCACGTAGCTTGCGGCTATAAATTGCTGCCTTAAATTCTTGAGTCCTAACACCCCGATGTACAGAAACCGCTAGTAGGTGCTCTTGCTGTTGTCGAGCCATGAGGATTTTCTAATTCTTTGATTGTAGTTTGCTTACAATCCGTTCTGATTCAATTACTTGTAAAAACGATGCCCCGTCATTACCTTCGCCCATTGTCTTGGCTTTGCTCTTTTTTAGTGAAATCGTATTTAGGAAGAGACTAGCAACGGTGCGCGTGCGGTGCTGCGGGTTTTAAAACTGTATAAAACAAGCATAAATTTTTGAATACCTACAATATGCAACACTATTTACATGTGGAGGTCTATTTACAACTATATTTTCAATAACTAACATGTAGGTGTCCAAGTGTTCATATCACGGTCATTGGTCTCTGGGGCGAAGTTCCTAGATTCCTATGGGTTTGACCGCAAGAGTTCGATGAACTTGCTCTAAATTACAACAGAATGTGAGAAAACAAATATCAGTGCATTGCAACATGCATCACCATAGGAAGCAAAACACACACAATTGATGTTCTTTTGATAAAGCAGAGCATGCAATTCTAGTCTAATCCGGATTCTTATTTTGGAAAACAACCCGGTTTCTCTCCTTCCAAATCTGCCAACACACTATGAGTACCATACTCAGCTCGCACAATCCTCACACAATCCTTCACTATTTCTGGTGTCCAAGGAGTTTAACCAATCACTGAAATTAAGACTTTGATTCATTTTAACAGAATTAGGAATAGCAGGACTATTCCACACTTGCTTAGCAAAACTGCAATCAATGAAAAGATGTCTAATACTTTCATTTTCTACATTACACATAGGGCATGAAGTAGGCATACTATTAATAAATCTCGCCAACCGGTCTCTGGTATGGACTTTTTCCAGAATACGAAGCCAACTAAAAATTTTAACTTTGTGAGGTAGGATACGGTTCCACATTTTTTTCCATAATCTTGCTAGAATGCACATATTGGTAGCAAAGTTCTGTATCCAAGTCGCTGATTTGACAGAGAATTTACCATTTGCATTAGGACCCCAATAGCATGAATTGCCTTGAGGGCTAGAAGGCAGGGGAATACTACAAATCTTGTTAACCACTTCAACATCAACCATACAATATAGTAATTGTCTATCCCCATCGCCCATTAACAATAACGTGGCTTACTTTCATATCAAGATCAACATGGGTAATCTGGTTGCTAGATAAGAGATTAGTAAGTGGGAAAGGGAAAACCCAATTATGGGTCCAGAAAAGAATATTTTCTCCATTTCCCACCACCCACCTCAAACCCATCATGATAACCTCCCTCGACTTGAGGATACCCTTCCATGCACACAAGTAGTTTTGTCTAATTTTATTACTTAGAAAATATTCATTCTTCATATACTTATTCTTAACTATTTGGACCCACCAATTTTGCTCCTTAGTCAGGACTTTCCACCCTAACTTTGCCAAGCAAGTGTTGTTGAAGTGAGCACTCTTCCGAATGCCTAACCCCCCATTCTCTTTGGGGTAGCAAACTTTGTCCCAAGCAACAGGGCTAAGTTTGGAATCCTGTCCCAACAGAAAATTCCTGTTCTTTCTATCAATAGCCGTAGTAAGCTTATTAGGACACTTAAAACAAGCCATAGTATGATTAGGAATACCATAAAGGTTTGCTTTAATAAGAGTAAATCTCCCTGCCTTAGAAAGTGTATTTCCAACCAAACAGCTTGTTCTGTATCTTTATAATAAGATCCTTAGCATTAGTTGGATCCTTCCAAAAAATTATATTATGAATCCCTAAATGTTTATTTACCAATAGTGGTTTTATGCTGGATTTACAGAATATTGACAATATCAAAGCGACGACTTATGGAAATTTATTTTTTGCCCAGAAGCATTAGAAACATCATTAAGCACTTTGGCTATATTTTTGGCTGCACTATTGGTAGCTTTAGCAAAAACCAAACAATCATCTGAAAACATTAGGTTCGTTACTATAAAACCTCTAGGAGTAGTTAGAAGACTACATTGCATCTAGGGGACCTACCATACTTGTCTAGATGTCTTATCAGGGGTTCCATACAAAGAATAAAAATGTAGGGAGAGAGGGGATCACCTGCCTAATGCCCCTTGAAGGACAAAAGAAGCCATGCGCTTTACCATTAACTAACACAGAGACAGAAGTTGAAGTAATACATTCCTACCCTTCCTCCCCTTAAAAGAGGAAAAAATTTCATGAGCAATCAGAATATTATCCTGGATAGATCTTCTAGGAGCAAAGGCAACTTGATTCCTGGAACTGCTATAAGTTAGCAAAGGCTTTATCCGATTAACCATAATTTTAGTAACAATTTTATAAGTAACGTTACATAAGCTAATTGGCCTAAAATTGGACACCACGTCAGGGTTATCCACCTTAGGAATTAGGGCAATACGAGTATGGTTTATCAACCCTAAACTGGACCCTGTGCTAAAGAAATCTTTAACCATATTCGTAATCGAATGGCCAACCAGATCCCAACAATTTTGATAGAAAACTGTATGTATACCATCAGGTCCTGGGGCATTAAGGGCACCGATACTTTTAACCGCTCTTAGGACATCATCGTCAAGACTAGGTTGGTGTAAGGAGGCATTGTGAATCTCATTTAAACAAAGATCAATAATATTCATAAAATCATTGATATCTGAGTTAGAAGGGGTGAGAGAAGAAGTGAACCGTTGTTTAAAATCTTCAACGAAAACATTTTCCAAGCCATCACCTTTCCCCCACCAATTACCAAGGTGGTCACGAATCTTGGAAATCTCATTCTTTTTCTTTCAAATATTGGTTACAGTTTGGAAATACCTAGTGTTTTTATCTCCAAGTTGGAGCCAAATAACTCTGGCTTTCTGCGCCCAGAAAATCTCCTCATCTCTAAGGACATGATAAAGTTGCCTCTTGATATCACGTTCCTTATTTAACAAATAGTTAGACATCGGTAAGCTCATGTTATCTTGTTGTATTTTATTTAACTCACTCATGAGAGCTTTTTTCTTATCAACAAGGTTGCCAAAGGTATCCTTGTTCCATTTATGGACAAGAAATTTGAATCTACCTAAGTAGCCCCTTAACCTTATCACAGGAGTTTCCAAGCATACCCTCACTCCAAACTCTACTCACCACATATCTGAAATCAGGATGTGCTAACCACATAGCCTCAAATTTAAAATTAGTACTACCTGCACCATTAGTATTGTACATAGTATTGGTATCCAATAAAATGGGGCTATGATCCGAACCAAATATGGGATAATTGTGCAGAGATGCCTTGGGGTACAAGTTAATCCAATCTGAATTAGCAATAGCCCTGTATAATCTTTCATAAATAACTGTGTTATCTTTGTGCCCATTACACCATGTGAAAGGCACACCTGAAGCAGGGATTGAGATTAAATCTCCTTCACTAAGGAACCTATTGAACTCAATCATGTAATTATTAATAGTTCTATTGCCACCAATTTTCTCAGCAAGATTAGTTATATTGTTGAAAAACCCAACTAGAAGCCAAGGTCTAAATCCAAGGATAATAGGTGTTAGATCAAGAATATCTTTCCAAAGTTGGGGCTGCATGTGTTTTTGTGGATAGGCATAAACAAGGGTACACATGAAGTTAGGATTTGTTTGCTTATCTAAGATATCACAATGGATAAAACAAAAATTCAGAATATTCACATTCAGACTGATATTCCGATCATTCAAACAGAGGCAGAGGCCTCCAGCCTTACCATCTCCACTAGCAAAAACAATATTAGAGAACCTCTTAGACAATAAAGCTTCAAGCCTTCTATCAAGGCTAAATCTAGGTTTAACAATGCAAAAAACATCCAGAAAACATAAACAACAAAGGAAATTAAAATGAGAGGCAAAATCAGGCCTGCCTCAACCCCTACAGTTCCACGGTAACGACTTCATCAGTCGACATCTTCTAAGTTGTAGTTCGGACCCTCACCACTCTTACCTTCACTCCTATCTCTCTTTCTATTACCCCCAGCTTGCACCTGCTCGAACTCTCCATCCTCCGTTTCCATAAACACCTCATCGGTTTCCAGATCAATAAATTCATTCACTCCATTTCCCTTAAGCTTGCTGTCCGTAGACTTCTCAAACATCACACACTTGCCTCGAGCAGTTCCAGAGCCTTACCTTCCCTCAGTATGATGACCCCACCTAGAAACAAGGTCAGCCTTAGACACCCATGTTCTATTACCACGAACCACATTTTCATAGATTCTGCTATCCCTACGTCCAGAACTCTTGCCTTTGCTATCACTCTTACTCTTTCTAACTGGCACAGTGTTCCAACAATCCTCATCCTCCATTTGCTCCTGGACCATCTCACCCCTCATTGTAGTTTCTCCCTTAACAGAGCCAACCTCATCAACAAGAGTAGGCTAGGGAAAGAAAAGCATTACCCTCTCATGAAGCTCATTCTTGCTTTCATCACTCATTAGAAAATCTGCAGGGCACACTAATGGTTCATCTTCGAAATTTTTTTTCCACAAGAAGGCAATCATTGTTGTCAAAATTAGCAGGGCACGAGTGCTTGTCACTCATTTTCCTCCCATAATAAAAGCAAATCTCGAAAAGTTTCTCGTAGCTCAGCAACAAGGGCAATCTTCATCATCATTCACCACTAGGATTCTCTTCAGAGGCAGCCTCAAGTCAACTTCTAGAAGGACCCTAACAAACAATCCATGGAGCACCAAGAGAGTGGTTTCATCCACACTGATAAAATTGCCCACAGGTTGTGTGATAACCTCCAAGATCTTTGCATCTCGTTATTTAACTGGGACTCTAGGAATCCTAATCCACACCCTTAGATTAGAAATGAAATTTGTGTCCTTGAAATGAACATTCCACCTCTCCATATGGAAAATCTGACCCCTCACATACCAAGGCCTGTTATCTAGAGCAAACTCCATTTCTTTTTCATTAGTAAACTCAATGGCATACCACCTGTGCCTAAAGTGGTCCAAGTAGAATGGATTCTTAACTTTAGAACCCCAAGTTAACCCCAACTTCCATTTAATAGTCCTAGCATCCAATTGCTTTCCCATTAACTTACCTATAAGGACCTTACTCTCCATGTACTCAACATTCAGGTTTGAGTAGAGAGTCGACATTCTAGTAACACCATTCTCCATGGTGAAGGTGCCACATGCACCCTCAACCACAACAGGGGGTTGACCGGGAAGTGGGTTGGTGTGGGTGCAAAAATTAAGGCTTAAGGAATGAGCCACTACCTAAATTTGGGAGAGTGGAGCTAGAATAAAGGAGCATGATCAAATACTTCCATGGAATATGGAACATGGAGAAATAGGAGGAAAGTGAAACTTGAAGCCCAAGTTTTTTATGTCTATAAAGGAACTAGAATCCCATGAGAACAGGGGGAGGAAAATGAGGGAAGTATTAGATAGCTTTACAATGTCTTGCAATTATTTTGAACAACGACTGACTTGAGCGTCGGAGTGTTTTCTTGTAGGTCTCCCGCTCTCATGGTTGACAAGTGAAGATAGCGTCCAAGGCTTCTCAACGTGTTCAAGATTACTTGTTGGTGGAGAATTGGTGTATCCGAAATTTTTCGCTCCAACAATTGGCGTCGTCTGTGGGAAACGTACAAAAAGGCCGTCTAAGCGACAATGGGGGCATGGATTAAAATTCCCAAAAATAAAGACTTGCTGCCCTCCTTTATGATTTCTCGAATTGATAATAAAAGTGGCAAGGATTATGAGGGCAAGGACCTTTAACAATGTGGGAAGAAGGAAATATCAGTAATGTTGGATATAAGACTAGCCGAGAATTTGGGGCACGTTGTGTATCACACGAACAAAAAAGTCCTAGCATAAGGCAATGATTTAGAGTTCAGTGTTGCACCAATCAGCTTTACATACTTCTCTTAGGATGAAGCGACTGGACATGATCGACACAAAACGTGTGTACTGGGGGAATATGTTTGTCACTGGAATGGTTTCTACCAACTACAATGGTGACTGGAGAAGGGAAAAAAGAATCATGCATGATGATTATAATGCACACTACTTGACTGCAAAGATAATACCGGCCACAAGCATTTGTACTGCTGCTGACAACCACAACTGCACCGACATATGAGACCATTTGGATAAGAGAAACTCCAAAATGTGTCAATGCTGAGCCACTCACATTAGTTGCCCTGGTCAAACCAAAATTGGGGCAAAGTTAAACCCTCCAAATCGATAAGAATTCTTAGACCATCTCTTTTACAATTTCAGGAATTACATGAAAGTACAGTATTTTTATGCTTTGTCATTGCGATAATTTATGTGATAGTACAGATGGTAGGTGTGATCGAACCCGTCTAGCATGATGGGAGTGAGTTTGAAATGAGATTGTGATGGGATCTAAATTGCAAGTCTTGAAGGAAGTCCAAGCCAATCAAACATGGCGTAATATTGCAAATAATGCACGAGGATGATAGAGTCAGAAGCTACGAAGAAAAATGAAAAGTCACCTATTCGGCAAGCACTCAAAGCTTGAAAGCAGAATAAATGCACTAAATTTGCTTCGACAGATAAAAACTATTGCATTATTAATTAGTTTCGGATTCGTGCAATTCATGGTTTTTCTTTGGCAAAGAAAGCCAAGAACATTGAATCACTAATTGAATCTCAACTTATTTATCATTTACTTTATCAGTTATGGCAATGAATAATATGAGTATTTCACTATTAATGTTGTGGCCTTATATTGACAAGGCTAATGAGGATTGTTGGAGTTGTTTTGGCAATGAATTGTTCCAATTTGTGAGAATATGGAGGGGAAGTGGAAATGCTTACATTGCACATCATTTGGTTGCATATTGAAAAGGCACTTATTCGGCAAGCACTCAAGGGTTGTAAGCAAAGGAAATCCATTTAATTCGACAACAACGAAGTTGCCCAACAGATAAGAGTTTCTTTCTTACACATGCTCATTAGTACTATTGATGTTGTTCGAATTTTAATCACTCTGAGGGCATACTATTACTATATAAATTGGTGATTGAAGATCATGAGACCGTGGGTTGAAGACCTAGACTGAATAAGAGCCGAAGGCTCAAGATTGAAGGTCGAAAACCCAAAATTCATGGTTGAAGACCAACATGATCGTGGTTGAAGGCCAAACTCATGGTCGAAGACCATATGTTCGTAGCCGAAGGCCAAACTCATGGTCAAAGACCATATGATCGTAGTCGAAGGCCAAACTAATGATGAAATCTCAAGTCGAATGAATTTTTGCAAAGAAACATTTTTCCTCTACAAACCCTCAACGATGTGTTTGCAAAGAAAAAAAGGGGCAATGTGGGAGCTGTTGGAGCAGGATTTCCCACAAAGAGAAATACCTCCACAGAGTTGTTGACCGCAATCCTCACGTTCGCCGAATCCTTCTTCGAAGTGTCCCAAAATAATCTTCCTCCGCAGCTTTGGCCGGGCGGGGTACCTGCAGAAGATACTCCGACGCTCAAGTCAGTTGATTAGTTCCTATTCTCGGGATTCTCTCGGGCGTTCTTTACGTACCTGATTCTTTGGCTCCTCTCCCTATTTATAGGATTGCGTACTTGAGATTCAAGTACCACGATCGTCTTCCTTCCCCACTTCCTTAGTGGTCATCATCATATCACTACATGCTTTGGGAACAAGTCCCATGACCTGTCTTCCTCTCCCACTTCTCTTCCGTAGTGGGGTAGTTACCTCGGCACGCGCCCTTGTGCTTATTTCTTGTGGGCTTTTTATTCTGCACAACTCTTTTTCCTTAGATGATCGGCCCATGAGTCGAAATTAGGTTTTATCCTCCCACAATGCCTTTTTTTTCCCTTTTTTACGCATGTAAAATAGGGAAAAACCAAGTTTTTCGATCTCATAAGGCCTTGAAACTATACTCTCTAAGCCAAACTAAAACTTTAAGCATTGCCAACCTTGTGGGAGTTGCTTTTTCTAAAAATAAATTTTCGAAGAACGAACATTACGAAAGAGGATTTACGAATGAACATTACGAACTCACATGAGGACTGATATCACGAAAGAGGTCTAACATTACGAAAGAAGATTTACGAACATTACGAAAGATGACTGACATGACAAACGAGGACTGACATCACGAAAGAGGTCTAACATTACGAAAGAGGATTTACGAACATTACGAAAGAGCGAACGAGGACTGATGTCACGAAAGAGGTCTAACATTACGAAAGAGGATTTACGAACATTACGAAAGAGGACTGACGTCACGGAAGAGGTCTATCATTACGAAAGAGGATTTATGAACATTACGAAAGAGGACTGACGTCACGGAAGAGGTCCATCATTACGAAAGAGGATTTATGAACATTACGAAAGATTGACATGGCGAACGAGGACTGACGTCACGGAAGAGGTCTATCATTACGAAAAAGGATTTACGAACATTACGAAAGAGGACTTATGAAAGTGGACTGACGCCTTATACGTGTTTATTATATAGATCTCTATCCCATCTTGTCTGCACTTATTCATTCACTTTTACCTGATTTACATACACATATATATATATATATATATATATTTACATATATAAATATTTACCATGTGTGTTTCCTCCTCACGCATATAATCCATAACGCTAGGCTGCACACCTAGTCTGCACATCTAATATGCACGCCTATGTATACATATATCAATATATCAATATATATATATACACTGACACACTTGCTTTTCCCTCTCTTATATGTTTATGTACATTCCTGCATAAATCACATCCTTGACTGGGCTACCTATATATCTATCTATATATATATTTTCCTGGACTTGCAGATATCACTTCCTTAACCAGACTACCTACACACACACACACACACACACACACACACACACACACACACACACACACACACACACACACACATGTATATATATATATATATATATATATGCATACATATTTGGGTACATTGGCATATATAGGCACATTTTTACACGCAACATAGGCATACCTTTGCGTACGACATGCAAATCTCTGCACTTACTTCTCATATACTTGCATATATCTCTACACATGTATGCGTATATATTTATATGTCATTACCTTGAGTTCTTCCATCCCTATTTTCCTTCACTTCACCTGCTCAGTTTCTTCACCAAGCCTGTGATTTCTCGTTTCAAAGTGGCCTCTTAGCTTATAGGTGATTTTTTATTTCAAACCCCTCTTGTGGGAATATTTCAAACATTTCACTTTCGTTATCGATCTCAAAAATCGTTCAACCTTGAGTTTACTCTTAATCAATTTTTTACCTTTTCGATCTTGGCTGGATCTTTGCCCATTCGATCTTGATTGGGTCTCTGCCCATCCGATCTTGGGTTTTCTTTCCCCACATGATCTTAGATTTTCGATCTTGATTGGGTCTCTGCCCATCCGATCCTGGGTTTTCTTTTCCCACTCGATCTTAGATTTCCGATCTTGATTGGGTCTCTGCCCATCCGATCTTGGGTTTTCTTTTCCCACACGATCTTAGATTTTCGATCCTGATTGGGTCTCTGCCCATCCGATCTTGGGTTTTCTTTTCCCACACGATCTTAGATTTCCGATCTTGATTGGGTCTCTGCCCATCCGATCTTGGGTTTTCTTTTCCCACACGATCTTAGATTTCCGATCCTGATTGGGTCTCTGCCCATCCGATCTTGGGTTTTCTTTTCCCACTCGATCTTATGTTTTCGATCTTGATTTGATCCTCATCCCTTGGTTTATACTCTTCAACTTTTAGACTTTAGTCTAAGATTCGAATAAAGTGCAACTTTATTTATCATACAATGAGGAGATGTCAACAGACATCCAGGGACACCCTCTTTGACATGCAAGGAAGACAATAGGGGATTTACCCTTCAACATTGCTGGAAATAGAAACTTAGATACGGAAAACATAAACACGAGTAGCTAAATGTGGTACTTTCTCAAATGAATTGCGCTTCATGGGCGCGGCACATACTGACCTGTTTCTACGTGCCTGAGTTTATAAGCTCCATTTCTGAAAGCTTCAGTCACCTCATATGGTCATTCCCATATGCGTCCAAGTTTCCCTACATTCAAATCTTTTGTGTTTTCCATGACTTTTCTCAATATCCACTCAAATCTTTCGTGGTAGTGCCCGCTGGAGATGTAACAATAGTCGTGGTGGCTTGCTTTGATTGGATTAATTCCTCTTCCTCTAATTTGATGAGTCCATCAGCTCGGACCATCACCTCCCTCATGTCCAGTGGTGGCGTTTCGATCAATGACTTACGCATCTTTGTTCCAGGCAACGCCCCTTCTCGGAATGCCAAAGACGCAGTGTGGGAATCACATTCTTTTAGGGTGGACATCTCTTCGGTGAACCTAGTCATGTAGCTTTTGAGGCTCTCGCTAACATTTTGTTTGGTGTTGAACAAGATCGTAATATCTTTTCTTGGCCTCCGATTGCAGGCATATTGGGATATGAATGCTTCGCAAAGCTCTGTGAAACTTCCGATAGACCTCGGTTTCAGTTGCCTGAACCAAGTTAACGATGACCCCGAAAGACTTGAGGGGAACAACTTGCACATGAGGGCCTCATCGTCTCATTCAAGCTCCATTTGTTGTTGAAAGTGGTAAATGTGTTCGACGGGATCAGTTGCACCTTCGAATAGCCTAAACTTTGGTTGGGTGAACTTGGCAGGTTTTTTAGCTTTCAGGATGTCCTCTGTGAACGGCGATTTGCGAATCCCTCTGGCTGCTTCCAAGGCAAGTTCTGCCAGGGTCTGGGGCTTATATCCCTTCACAATCTTCTCAATTTGTTCTCGCAAATCAACATCCTTTACCTTTTTCGATCCTTTTCCCCTGTGATCCTCTTCGCCCTGATTTTTCGTCACTTCAACACGGTTACTGTATGGCGCGCTACTAGAGATGCCCTCTTATCTTCCTCTTCTGCACGTTGTCTCTTGGTGCCGGTTGCACCTTCTATTGCGTTTCTCGCTTCAGCCTTCTTCAACGCTTCATCTGCTGTCTTTTTGTTTCACGCAATTCCCTCGTTAACCTTCTAAATTGTTGCATGGCGAGACAAGGTTCACTATTTTGGGATTGAGACCTTGCGTGTACCGATCGAGTCCTTGTATCTTCAGAAGGATTCAGAACTTTTTGTGTGGATCCAGTCATGTTTATAGCTTGATTTTGTTTCGTTCCCACAAACGGCGCCAACTGTTGGAGCGGGATTTCCCACAAAGAGAAATACCTCCACAGAGTTGTTGACCGCAATCCTCACGTTCGCCGAATCCTTCTTCGAAGTGTCCCAAAATAATCTTCCTCCGCAGCTTTGGCCGGGTGGGGTACCTGCAGAAGATACTCCGACGCTCAAGTCAGTCGATTAGTTCCTATTCTCGGGATTCTCTCGGGTGTTCTTTACGTACCTGATTCTTTGGCTCCTCTCCCTATTTATAGGATTGCGTACTTGAGATTCAAGTACCACGATCGTCTTCCTTCCCCACTTCCTTAGTGGTCATCGTCATATCACTACATGCTTTGGGAACAAGTCCCATGACCTGCCTTCCTCTCCCACTTCTCTTCCGTAGTGGGGTAGTTACCTCGGCATGCGCCCTTGTGCTTATTTCTTGTGGGCTTTTTATTCTGCACAACTCTTTTTCCTTAGATGATCGGCCCATGAGTCGAAATTAGGTTTTATCCTCCCACAGGAGCCAAAAATAACTCCTCCACTAAATAAGCCACTAGTATACCAAACATGAGGAGTGGAGCTACAATCAAGCAACATAATACCCACTCCATGGAACATGAAGACATAGAAGGAGAGTGGAACTTGGAGCCCAAGACTTAAATGCCTATAAAACGGCAATAATCCCATCAGTATGGAGAGAAAGAGAGAGAGAGGTATGAGATCATTCTATATTGTACAAGCATCTTGAACAAAGACTGACTTGAGCATCAGAGTGTTTCCCTGCAAGTCTCCCCGCTCTCATTGATGGCAAGCGAAGATGATGTTTGGCTTCTCGATGTGATTACAAGATTTACTAGTTGGAAGATTTAAAGGATTTGAATTTTTCCGCTCCAACAGTTAGCAAACTTGTTCACCCAATCAGGAATTTTAGGGCTGGTAGGAATCCTAGCATGTCTGGAGGAGGAGGCCTCAAGTTGAGAGATGGCAGTCATGGTTAAGGTATACAAGCTCTGGGATGAAACACTAAGCCTCACCAACCCATACCTATAAATACTAAGTGTCAAGCTTTCGACACAGTTCCAGTAATATGAAACAGGCAAACCCAGAAGTTTAGAAGACACACAATAGCCCTTAGTAATAATTAACACCCTAAAGGTCATAAGACTAGCCCAAATGGCACTAAAAAACTCGAAAACCGAACTAATTGAGAACCAAAACAACACATTAATTGAGTGCCAAAACACTCCAAACCAAAAGATAGGATTTAAACAAATATAATTAAGCCCATACATTAAACCCTCCATCAAATCAAAGTGACTGTAAAGCTTCCTGAAGGTGTTATGATTATCCCCGCCCAACAATAACCAATGATAAATAAACCATACCTTTCAAGCTCCAATGAGGCGGTTCTCGATAATGTAGCAGCTTATGCCGTCTTGCATCACCACCCCACTTACCCACCTTGGATATATCCCCAGCCCCTTGATCTTCTCATTGAGTATATACTCACCTCGCACACCTTCCTTATCATAATGATCATAGTTACCATGCCGAGACACAGATTCATCTAAGCAAGTAACCTCAACAGCTTGATCGGAATTGCACTCTTAACTTCATTTG
Organism: Malus domestica; assembly: GCF_042453785.1. Taxonomy (NCBI): domain Eukaryota; kingdom Viridiplantae; phylum Streptophyta; class Magnoliopsida; order Rosales; family Rosaceae; genus Malus; species Malus domestica. Next base: position 15,396,072 of record NC_091676.1, on the reverse strand, counting down.
GTCAATTGTCTTGTTTGCAATTTTCCTCACCTCTTTTATCCAACTAGTTAACCAAATGATTACACTCCAGCTAAAATTTGCAGAACACACACGATTAATCAAGTGGAATAATTGTAACAGGGTGATCCCTAACCCTAACCTTAACCCTAGAAATTTCCCCATTTTCCTCCTCTCGACTCTCATTCCCTGGCTCTTCAGATTTCGTGTATGAAATAAACTTTGGAGGGTAAATTGGTAGTTTTTTATAAGAAATAGAGTAAGTTAACTTTGGAGTGTAAATCAGACGTTAGATTCACAACCTTTATGAAATGTTAGGGCTTATAGGTGAGAAAATGACGGTATTACACTTTAAAGTGTGTCAAGTGACTTAAGTTGACGAAAAATTTGATAAAATAGGTTTGAATATAATTGTAGTGATGAAATTAGCAAATTTTAATGAATTTAGGGACTTATTTCACCAAAAAAATAATTTAGAGAACTAATTTTCGTTGAAGTGATAGTTCAGAGACTAAATCGGTACTTCACCCTAAGTAAATGAATTTTATTACATGGAGGTATTTAACCTTTTCCTTAATCAAGTACTCGGATTGCTAAAAAGGAAAATTTAATAATTTTAGATTTGGTCATAACCCACCAAATGTTCCAGATTTTTCAATCACAAAATATCCTCATTCCTTCAAAACATGTAACTATTATATATATATATATATGGAAATTACGTTTGGGGTCCACTTAACGTCCAACTTCAACGATTCGAACCGTCTATTTTGTAAGTCTCGATTCATAGATCATTCTTGCAAAAATTCAATTCTATCCGAAACCATTTGCCTATGAGAGATTATAATCATACACCTCAAATTAATTCTCCCACACATTTTTAATTTTTTAATATTTTCTACACACCACTAACACTTGATAGAAAAATATTAAAAAATTAAAAGGGTGTGGGATAAGTAATTTGAGGTGTGTGAATATAATCTCTCTTTGCCTATTTTAATTATCAAGATAAAATTTCATTGTTTCTTATATAACAAAATATTCGTTAATTTTTTTGAACCCAATTAGATGTCTTAAATATTTCCGATTTGACTAATATTTAGCAAGGATAATCTACGAGGTGCAACTTGAAAAATAGACTGTGGAGCAAAAAATAATCAAGAAAATTATGGAGGTGAAACGTGTACTTTTGGGTAAAAAGGACAAAATTACCTTCGAGGCACACTGAGATTTCTAAGCACATGCAACGGAAAATAACGGCTCAATCAAGGAAGAGTCAAAGGTGATCAAAATGGTATTTATTCAAATCCCTCTCATCAGTCCTCATCAAATCTTCACTCAAAGGGTAACTCCCAATTTTCCTATTCAATTTAGGATTAATTGCCAAGTTAATTGCAATATATTATTTCACATGATATCTTGCAATATACTCATAATTCCACCATATATGGCTGATCCCTATTCTCCAAATAGGGCCGGCCTCCCTTATAAATAACCTTATTCTCGCACTAAAAAGTTAAGCCATTGGCTACCCATAAACTCCTAAACACTTTTTTGTCAGAATTCTAACTTTGGCATCGGAGATACTTCAGCCAAAGCCCCCCCTTATTCATCGTGGACACGTGAGGCTTTTGGCCTTAATCTTAGGTGTTATTATTTTGCAGGTGCATTTTCGTCAAAGGAGAAGACGGCGGAAATTTGCATCCACAAATTGGTGCTTTCATTGAGAGTTTGATTCACATGCTCGAAGAAGACTCTCGCATTCATAGTTTCTCGTTTCTCGTTCGTTCGTACATTTTTCATACTTTCTTATTCCTAGAATTTTTTAATTCTTTGAATAGAGGTGAGGAAAAAAAAATACAATGACGGGAAATTCGAAAACCACGATGAACAGAACTTCGTACGTTCAAAGATCCAGATCAAATGATGGAGAATGAGACGTAGCCCCATTACGATGATCCACGAAGCTCAATACGATGGCAAGATGAGCAACTTTGCCACCAAGGAGGACCACCACCATGGCAACCACGGGGACCACTATGGCAGTGGGGAGTGAGCCAGCTCTATGGCTGCCAGCCCACGGTGAGCATGGAGCAACAAGGTAGTCATAAGCCCAGGCCCACTCCACTTTTCAGCGCAAGCCTAAGTAGCTACGACATGAGAAACGGCCAAACACTCGCAGGCCCAAGGCCAGTGCGAGCCCAGTGAGTTCCTGAGCCGAGCCTAGGCCCAGCGCCCACGTGTACTGTACTCGGAGTAATCCACGCCAGCAGCCCGACCTGCTCTCATGGTCCAATCCAAGGTCCAGCCCATTCCCATGGTCCTCCAAGCAATCCCAATCGGCCAAAGACCGGTTCAACCGTCCCGGCTTCAGATTTCTAGACTGACGATTGAACCAAGGGTATTTTCACCTCATTTCTCCGCATATTTGATATGTCCTAACTCAAATCTCATGCCGGAGTCCATTACACTTCCACTACTCAAGGAGACGTATACCGTCCAAGCTCTTCCACCCTAAATGGCGAACAACACTTGTCTTGACAAGTCATATTGACAAACGCCCTCACATAGCAGACAACCTTAGTGAATCAGCTCTTGCAGCGTGCCCCAAACGAGGTGTCCTGAAGTAGGACAATGGCAGATGAAGAACCTCTCCAATAACGTCTCAACAAGCAACCACTCGACCAGTCACGAATTGAGAGTTTAGGCAGTGTATACTCCCGACTGGGCCCCCAAGATAGCGTATACTCTCGTCTTAGCATGTGGAGGAGGGTGCACTTTTGGTTAGCCTATGGACATACATACATTCACGGTTGGGGCCACACTCTGATAATCAACATGAGCAACCTTCCAGGTGAAGTGTTCATTCGTGGCTAGGCCCACAATGAGCATCCTTCACCTCACATTGGAATAGGCAGCACGACCGACTAAGAGAAGCAGTCACTTAATCCAGCTTAAGTTCAACCGGCAGATTGCGAGGAACTCGCTCGCTTGTTAGGAATGTAACATATGCACTACAACCGCGACATAGACAAGCTAAGCACATAGAAGAGCAGTTTAGACCAGCAGGACACGACCGGGGGTAGCTGAGAGCTTTGCTACCCCAACAAAGGCAAATTCAGGAAGAAGTAGATAGGTTCCTGACTGAGTGAATGTGCAATCTCCAACGCAACGAGGTCACTGACGAGGCATTAAGATGGAAAATGACCAACATAAGCAGGTTAACCTTCACAGATGAGATCGAGCAGGCAAAGCCTTAACGCAAGTTTAACATGCCATATTTCACATCATTCAAAAGGGATGAAGACCTGGAGAGACACCTAAAGCACTACCGAAGTGCAATGATCCTCTATTAGAACAATGACGCTCTCATGTGCAAGATATTTGCCACCACTCTACAAGGTGAGACATAAGATTGGTTCCACACCCTTCCGCCACAATCCATCTGGAGTTTCGACGAACTTTCTTTGGTTTTCACCAAAGAATATTCATCTTATCGCTCGATCAAGAAGAAATCCGACCATTTGTTCAACGTAAAAAAGAACCTAAAAGAGTTGCTTCGCGACTATGTGAAGAGATTCAACGCAGAGAAAGCAAAGATAGTCGGATACAACGACTCGATAACTAGTGTAGCCTTCCAAAATGACTCCCAGCAGACCACTCGTTGTTCGGATAATTGATCATGAAAGAAGATCTAACTATGGCAGACACTTTCGCTCTCATGTGAAGAGATTCACAACAATAATGACGTGACCCCTGTCGAGCCAAATTTCAAGCCTCGAGGCTCGTAAAAATTACGAAGACAAGGAAAAATTAATTTTTGCTTACCTTGGTGCGGCGTCAAGATGAAGAAAGCAACGAAAGACAGTCATTTACACAGGCAAGTGTAGAAGATTGCAAGGGGAGGGGGAACAAATATCCTCTAGCTTTCTCTCTCTTCTAGGGTAGAATAAATTGTTATATGAAGGTTATTTAATCATCTACTTAAAGTAGACTTAAATAGACTTTGGAAGTGATTTATTTCTTGTTCCTAGAATGATTTAATTTCCAATTAATGTGGGAATCTACATCAAAATAGGAAATAATCTTATGTTTCCTAAAGCAAGGGAAGATCTCTACACCTGCTGCCATTTCCTACGAGCAGCCCAGAAGGTGTGGGGGCATTTGTGGAGCAAAAAAAAATCAAGAAAATTATGGAGGTGGCACATGTACTTTTGGGTTAAAATGACAAAATTACCCTTGAGGCACACTGAGATTCCCACACGCATTCAACGGACAATAACAACTCAATCAAGGAAGAGACAAAGGTGATCAAAATGATATTTATTCAAATCCCTCTCATCACTCCTAATCAAATCATCACTCAAAAAGTAACTCCCAATTTTCCTATTCAATTTAGGATTCATTGTCAAGTTAATTGCAAGTTATTATTTCACATAATATCTTGCAATTATACTCATAATTCCACTATATGTGGCCTCCCTATTCTCCAAATAGGGTCGGCCACTTCCTTATAAATAGCCTTATTCTCCAACTAAAAAGCTAAGTCACTGACTACCCACAAACTCTTAAACACATTCTTCTCAGAATTCTAACTTTGACATCGGAGATTCTTCGGCCAAACCCCCCATTCATCGTGGGCGCTTGAGGTTTTTGGCCTTAATCTTATGTGTTATTATTTTGCAGGTGCATTTTTGTCAAAGGGGAAGACGGTGGAAATTTTCATCCACATAGACAACTCGAATCGTTAAAGTTCGATGTGATGTGGACCTCACACTAATCTCCATTTTTATAAAAAAATGAAAATTGCTTTATTTAAAGGCTTTATATATATATATATTATTTATTTATTTTTGACACCGAGTAAATGCATTAGCATCTAGTAATTTAAAAAAAAATGGAAGTAAAATTTCACCAAAGACAAAATAGGAAAGAAAACAATGAGTTAAGTGGAACAAATAAAAAAGAAGGGAGAATCAACCTTACCAAACGACATCCAGCGTCGGAGATAAACATACAAAACAAAGGGGAAAGTTGCATCTACATGTTTTATTGTTAATTACAAATTTGGGACTTGGAATTTTTTTTTTTTCAAACTCGGAAATAAAATTAAGTTGGGAAGGAGACATTCCTGGGTTTGAAGATCATGCGGCGGCTGATGGCTTGAAAGAGATAGCTGACGGCGGCAGGGTCAAGAAAGAAGAAAGAGCATGGCAAAAGATCAATAACCCTTCAACCCTAACCTAACGATTCTTTGGTCGAGAAAGCTCATAAGTCATCTTTCGAGGATGATTAACAAAACATATTCAATTAGAGGCCATAGAGATTGAGCAGAACAGAGGGAAAAAGAGATAATCCCAAACAAAATTCTAGAGAAAAGACTTACCTTGAAATCAAAGCCAGTTGGAGAAGAAAGCTCAAAGTGGAATCCATAAAACGTAGAACTTCATTGCATGAAACTGATTAAATTCGGGTTGAGTCAAACTTAATACAGATGGTAGTGTAAGGGAAATTGCGGGTATTGCCCCAGGAGGGGAATTGCTTAGGGATGATAGCGGAAGATGGATGGCTTTGAGAATTTTCTTCGAATCAGGAGAATTGGAACATTACTTGCGTTGTGTGATAGGATTTTTATCACCTCAAAATAAGGATAAAAACACTTAAAATATTTGCAAGAAAATAAGGTAGTTGTATGGCTTTGAGAATTTTCTTCGAATCGGGAGAATTGGAACATTACTTGCTTTGTGTGATAGGATTTTTATCACCTCAAAAGTAGGGATAAAAACACTTAAAAATATTTGCAAGAAAATAAGGTAGTTGTAGTATAAACGGCTCATGTAAGATCGTTCTCCATAGAGATTATTTAAAATAATATATGTTAAAATCCCACTCTAGCTTCACAATAGGCTAGTAATAATGTGATTCAAATTCACCTTTGGCGAGAATCGAACCTAAGACCTTTCACTTACAAGTGAAGAAGGATAGCACTAGACTGTATAAACCAAAGCTTATAAAAGCAAGGTTCTAAAAAACGTTAGGCGCTAGTCGGGCGGTGGACTGGGGCTTAGCGCCTAGGCGGCTAGGCGAGATCTAGGTAGACACTTAGGCGGACTAGGCGGATTTACGTAAATTTATTATAAATTAATTATATATTAGAAAAATAAACATGAAAAATATGTTATTTAAAAAAAAAGTATATGTGATGTTAGAGTTTTAAGTACATAATTTGGTGTGGCGATTGTGGTCTTAAAAAGAGAGAAACTTTCAAAGTCTAAAAAATTCTCCCTCTCTAATTGGGATTTCCAAAACAAAACAATCTAATTTTAAAATTTTTAAGAATAAAATAATATAAGATATTTTGAATAAAATTGTATTTAATGTTTTATTCAAACCACGTGATGACCCCTCCATCACAACCCCCTCACATCATTCTAGGTCCCAATCCATCAGACATAAAATAGTGTAAAAAAATTAAAAGAAAATTTAATGACAAGAGTGTAGTGTTGCTTGTAGGTTTGACGCATTGGAAAGTGGAAGGCCATTATTTTGGGGTTTTCAATTGTTTCCTCTTCCTCATTTCTCAGTTCATCTTCTATTTTGCTTTTGCTCTGTAAATTTCCTCCTCATTTGATGTATTCCAGGTTTGCAATCTGAATGTTCTCTCTCTCCCATACTCCCTCTTCTCTTCAAATCTTCTATTTTTTTGCTAAAAATACAACAACGAGTGAAAACGAAAGATGCGACGCGCTGACAGCAACTGAAGACCAGAGAGCTATTATTCTGAAAAAAAAACTATTGCCTTACTCACCGCCTAGACCGCCTAGAGAGTGTCTGGGCGGGCTTCTAACTCTTACCCAATTTGGCCGGACGATTTGGTCCAAATCGCGGCGACACTCTATCGCCTAGCACCTAGGCGCCGCCTAGGTCGATTTTTAGAACATTGTATAAAAGGTTGATTTTGTAATTTAAATAATAAAAATGATTTAATAAAAACAATTAAATAAATAAGCAAGAAAACAATTTTTTAAGGAAACTGTTGCAGTCTTATTAGATTAGGAATGTGATTGTGTAAATCCTAGTAGATATGGGAATATATTTTATATTCCTATTAGGAGTAGATTACCTATTAAATGTTGTAATCCTAAAGGGAAAGGTTTTGCCTATCCTACTATTATAAACAAAGGCATAATGGGGTGGAATAGAACACACCCACAATTACACATCTCTCTTCTCTCTCTCTCTATGCCGCACCTTTCTCTCTCTCTATGGCCTCCATAATTGTTCGGTAAATTATACCTACAACACGTTATTAGCACGCTCTTGACGCTGCGCTAAAGAGAGTTTGATTTTCAATTAGGGGAGTATTACGTTTTAATCATTCTTTTTATGATTAATTTACTATTTTATTGAATTGATCTACATGCTATTGATTCAATTTAAGTTTTCTATGTTGAACGTGATACAACGTATTGGAGATACAATTCCAGCTTTCCAAGGACTAAAAATGTGGGATTTTTGCAACTAAGCCACGTTGTGTAACCTTGGGATGATGTCGTTTGACATTTGGACCACCACAGCAACAACCTTTTTTGGGGCTTGTTGCGTGTGCATGACAACCAAGCTTTGGCCTGAGAATGGTTCTATATGGGCCTATATCCCCTAACCTACCTCTAGCAGGCCTATAGCCATGCTGGACCTTGTCCATGTGTCCCTGACCTAAGCAAGCAAGCCTACTGCTTGTTGGACTTTACCTATTGCACGATGGTCCACTTTCGCAAGCCCGATGCTTGCTAGGCCTTACCACATGTCACGGCCTGCCCGCAACAGAACCTAAGCTAATGGGCTCACCTCGCTCCAACCTAAAACTTGAAGCCAGCTCAAGCTAGGCTTCGTGCGCACCAGCCCGTGCCAGTACAAGCTGGGCTTGCTAACCCCTATGCCTTTTGTCTTTGGTCTGTAACATCACAGCAAGCATGTAGACTTACTTTGCTTGTTATTGGGCTGCCTGCAGCAGCCTCACATGGCCTAAAGCCATTTTTGGCTTGTTTTTTGACCCGATGCAATTTTTTTGGTATCCTCGCTTCTTAACCATACCCAAATATTTTTTGGACGTTTTTGGTTAAAGCATCACTAGGCTATATTTTCTTAATTATTTGGCCTGAAGCCATCTAAAGTGAATATGACTCGAAGTCATTATTTTTGCTTCTACTATCGACCCCGTTTGGTCCTAATCTATTAAATTAATTAAAAGTGACTTGCATTCTGTGTTCTTGCATGAACCTCTATTTTATGAACTAAACGTTCATAAACTAAATTAAACTTGTAATTTCAAATTTAGTGCCTTTGAAACCTGAAGTTTTCATAAAACAATACACCCATGAAAACCATGTCTTAGAACTTGAATGTTCTAACTTTGATGCTTCTGGATGATTCATTCCCATAACACCCATCACAATCTTGTTCCCTCCAATTCAGTGGATTTTCGAACCGTCACAAGTTCGATTTCCCTTATTTGGACATTTCTAATAGAAACCATTTTATGTAGGGTACAAGACGTGAATCTCCATTTGACTATCAAGAAGCTGAGAAACCATTGTAGCCAACAATGGCATGGAATAGCTGAATAAGCCTCTTCCATGATCTTCATTCGAAGACTTATGCCCAAAGCATTACAAATGGAAATACCTCCTGAACAAGGATTTCATGGCTCTTTGACTCGCTCATACGGACTGTCTAATCATGAAGGACATTGCCTGAAGCACACCATGATTACGTCCATGAATGAGTACAATTCTGAAGTTTATGAATCCAATCGAATTTTGACTAGAGAATACTTTTCTCGTCTTTCCATGTTTCTAACTCGCTCCTGAAGCAGTAGTGTAGAAAGCATAAGTTTACCAAATTCTCAGATCTAATTACTACCACAAACATATGGTAGAATTAGGGTTTGCTAAGGTGTGGCATCATGCTCGAAGCATGATTCTTGGCACCTAAGACCTAAAACTTCAAGAATAAGGGATAGTATTCCCAAACCTTAACCCTGCAGAATCTACTTTTGTCTTGATGAAATAGATAATTAGTTATGCACCTATTCGTGCCCCTACCAATGTTGTTAAGGAGTACCATTCTAGTAGTCAATACGTGAGACTAATTTTACTCCACCAAACACCGTTGGAAGAGTATAATTGACATGGATGACCTTGTTGGCTAAATCCCCTTAGTAAACCATTTACTTTGTGAACATTTTTCCATGTTCTTGGATTCAAGTTTGGTGTATGTTTTACTTATGGATAATCTTATTGATATTGTCCTCGGATATGAGTTAATTGAATCATGTTTCTTAATACATGTGACCAATTCAATTAAACACGTGATTAGGTAGGAATGTGGGAAAGTTAGTTGTCTGGATGAATACGTACTATACACATTAACTTTACACCTAAATCACATCTTTAACAACGACTTCAGGTTTATCCAACCTGATTAAGAGCATTGACACGCTCCTTGTTGTATGAATGGTACTGCATCACCATTTAAGGGACCTTAAATTCTCCCTACCGTTGAGTTTTTAAGGATATTCGAGATGACAATGATCATAAATGAAATCATTGAAGAAAATAGAGTGAAATATCTTTGCACCACCTCAAAAAATGAGCCTGAAGCTTTGATTTGGGACCAATGGGTTGTCTCCCAACTGGGAATACACCACATATGGCTAGCTTAGAGCCTGGTGATTGAGCAGTTTCTTGCTTTGGCATGACCTTTTGGGACACTTAGGTCGAACAATGATGCTACGACGTATCTCCTTACCCGAAGGATCTTATGCCTACAAGCACACTTTGCCAAACATGCTCATTAGGGAAATTGATTTTCTATATCATTCCTCGCAAAGATATGACACGACTCTCTTTTCATAATGGATTCAAGGGAATATATGTGGATTAATCCAACCAAAATGTGGACCATATAAATACTTATGGTTTTGGTTGATGAATCGACAAACTGGTCACATGTTTATCCACACACATTACTGCTAAACCTCTTGGTTGATTAAAGGTTCACCGCCCTACTTGTCCCATAAAAGTCCAGGAGACTGGATAATGCTAGAGAGTTTCTATCGACGATTTTCGATAAAGTATTATATGTCATTTTGGGTTTATAATTGAGCATCGAATTCCCATGATTCACCGCAAATAGCCTCGCCTAGTGATCATAAAGCGCAATTTAAATGATCGCCCATATTTTGGTAAACGTACCAAGTTTTTGGTTTCTGCCTAGGGCTATGCAATCTTTGTACGCAGTTATGTTGGTCCGCCTTGAGGCCCATTGCCACCTAACCTATATGACGTTACAATTGGTTACTGGGTACGAACCTGACGATTTTCGTATTTACGCATTTTGGGTGTGTATTCCATGTGCCAAGTTGCGCTGCCACAACGTACCATCATGGGTCTTCAAAGAAGGATGTGTATCTTTTGTCGATTATGATTCTCCTTCACACTAGCTCTCTTCGAGCCCTTACATGCGATCTCTTTACCGCCCATTTACGGGTTGTCACTTTAATGATACAGTCTTCCTGTCGTTAGAGGGAGATAAGAACGTCAACTTTCCTAGAGAATGGCGCGAATTTGCATGGACGTTACCCACTATGTCTCATCTCGATCCCCATACTACACAAGTATGATAAACAAGTGCAATGAATTCTAGCTTTCAGATTGTTGCTTCAGACGTATTCCTCTAATCTATCTAAAGTGACGAGATCATATACCAGCTGCAACCATGCCTACAAGGATAGACATACTTAATGGATGTCGAGTCAACATCCCCGAAAGGTGTGCTGCCCCTGTTGGACGGTACGGTACACCAACAAATAGCCAATCAATCTGTCTTGGCCCGGAGCACGAAAAATCACTCGGTTTGTAGGATTCACTTCCCTAGAAGAGGAAGACACGACACAACAATGAATCCATACTTGATCGCTGTCTCAAATCATTCATCTCATGAGATTAATTCGGATTACTCCCGAGACTTGAAGTTGTTGGTCCAGTAAATTAGTTTGGATGAGTTAAATGGAATTGAAATGAGATTATCATCAATGCTGTTTTCACTTATATGGTAGCTATCGACATAAATGAAAAGCGACGATATCAAACCGTGTTCCGTTGATTAAGTGACAACGTAGAACTGATTGGATAACCGAAGTTACAATCTAGGTCAAATTCCTTACCAAATTGTGTATTGAACTTGTCGATCCTACACTGCCCAAGGTAACCCTATTGTGTTACAATTGGGAAAGGAAACGTTATGAGATGAATGGGTGTTACAATTGGGAAAGGAAACGTTATGAGATGAATGAAATAGTGCGATATGATGCACGCCTTACGATGCAAGGTTTCTCAAACGTCCTGTGATTGATAGCAGCATTATGAAATGTGGTTAGTGTTTTCTTCATCGGGATATAGATATGGAGATTTACATGAAAGTTCCGGAAGAATTACATGGACTGGTTCAAATAGTTCCAAAACCATGGAACACCCTCTTAACTTGTTTGAGGTGTTTATTTACAATCCGAAGGATGTGGTATATCTATCTAAGTGATTATTTGATCAGTCGGGGATGAATTATGCCCTTGCGTGTTAAACTATGAAGTCTTATTATGAATTACTAGAGTACAGTTTATGTTGTTAACACGAATCTCACTAAGACTCCGGAAGAGCTTGAGAAAACTGCCTCGCATCTGAAGATGGAATTTGAGATGAAGATTCTTGGGAAAACTCGTTTATGCCTTGACCTGAAGTTGAAGCATTGTTTTGATGGTATTTTGGTCTACCAGTCGAACTACACCCTAAATGTGTCACCTTTGATCATCTATACATTATATGCAAATGAGACTCTTGAAGAGGTTATGGAATCCGAAATTCCATATCTAAAGTTCAACTTTGCGCTTCATTGTACTTAGCTCATTGTATTTAGGCATGACATCTCATTTGCTGTTGATCTTGGTAAAGATGCATCACTTGCCTACACGCAACCACTGAATTGGTATTAAAGATGTACCCTGAAGGTACTACAGGGCAAATCTCATCGCATCTTGAGTGGATCCAACCCCCCTAATCCTTGAAATGATGCTTGCCTTGTTTCTTATGCTGACGCTGGTTACTTATCAAACCCGCACAAGGAAAAATCTCCAAATGGTTATGTCTTTACTGTTAAGGAAATCACAATAACCTAGAGGTCCACGATATGACCTTAGTTGCGAAATCTTTGAATCGTTCCAAGACTCACCTCACTTTACTACGCCACAAGTGAAACATGGTTAGGAGTTCTTGTTGAGCATATTCGAAATACTTGTTTTGTTTTCATCCATTGTTGAGTCCCAACAACGATCCATGAAGATTATGCTGCATGTATCCACTCCACCAAGCCATGATACATCAACGAAGTCAACGCCAAGACATATTGTGTCTACTGATGCAAAGCATCAGGAGATTGAAGTTATGCAAGTTGATCCCAGACAACCTTGCCGACCTCTACACGATGTCACTACCAAAGTCAACCTTCAAGAAGCTTGTCTAAGGAATTGGTAAGCCTAACTATCATATGCAATGCTTGTAGTTCTCATTTGGAAGTTATGTCAAACTCAGGGGGAGTATTCAGAAATATACTCACTTGATCTTAATGCATTATTTTTCCCACTGGGTTTTTGCTACCTAACTAGGTTTTAATGAGGTACCCATCCTGGGTTGATCATACCCTTGTGAGCTCTTCTACTTGCATCCAAAAGACGTATAGTTTTGACTTAATGCAACTTCTCACTTTTCTCCTTAGTCTATGAGTTTTCTCCCATCTTAGGTTTTACCATAGCGAGGTTTTGTGAGTTTTTTTTTTTTATGCATTCTTCCGTTGATTTGAGACTCGCATTCGCTCACTGTGCCGACGACTTCATCAACTGTACTTACTTCATCGTTGAAGACCTGATGCGTCATTTACTTGAGTATTTACACACTCAAGGGGGAGTGTTGCAGTCCTATTAGATTAAGAATGTGATTGTGTAAATCCTAATAGATATGAGAATATATCTTATATTCCTATTAGGAGTATATTACCTATTAAATGTTGTAATCCTAAAAGGAAAAGTTTTGCCTATCCACTACTATAAATAAAGGCACAATGGGGTGGAATAGAACACACTCACAATTACACATCTCTCTTCTCTCTCTATGTTGCACCTTTCTTTCTCTCTCTCTATGACCTCCATAATCATTCAGTAAATTATGCCTACAACAGTAACCAAATTGTAAAAACACGATTTTGGAAAACAATGATAAAAAGAGATTATAGTTCTGACGTCACCTTAACAATTTTATGTAGCTTTACTATTTATTTATGAATTACACATGCAACTTCGAATATTAGATTTTCCTAATGCATATTCCACTTGTGGCATTTAAACTAGAACGCATATCAAACATGCAATCCTTTTATGGCATTCAGATCAAATGTAAACATGCACAACTCAAATAAGCCCAAAACATTATTTTGACAGCTTCGCGTGCCGATCCTTAATTTCATAGCCATAAATTTGGTAGAAAAATCTGAAACTTTTACACGAACAAGTTGAAAGACTCACAAACATCCTCCAATTAGAATTGCTCCAATATTCATCCATTTTATCACTTTTTGCTATAAAAAAAATCGTATATCGTACATTTGAATTATAATTCAAAATATCAAAATATACTAAGAATAAGAAAAAATATATAATATAAAATCGAGTCTATCATTGTGCTTCTTGGAAACTGGCGAGAGAAAATTGGAGCCGGGTTGGAAGAACATACTAGAAGCAAGTGGAAGAGCCCAGCTTTGTCAGCCTCCTTCAAGGAAGAAATGAAATAAAAAAATAAAATAAAAAAATAAAAGAAGAAAGGGCAAATGCGGGAGCACATTGTAGAATAACAGTATTTTAATACAAATATGTTTTAATATATTATTATAGTTAATTTGATCGTTTTGCCTCTGAATTGTATCTTCAACAACCTCAAAATTTTATCAGCCGTTGGATTTATTAAGTGCCCTCCTACAAGCTAATGATGGAAACTTTCTGTTCGTATAGGAAATTGGGTAGGCTGAAAATTATTTAAAAAATTATTAAAATTTGTTAGCAAGTTGTTTGTTATTGACGAATGAGGATCGTCCTTGTAAGGATTCCGAGATCCTTTAATCATGTTCGTTCATCGTACATCGTGTGGTTAGAAATTATTATAAATTTTTTTATTTAAAATTAAATATAAATAGTAGCTAACGAAAACTGACTGCAAGATATACGAGACGTGATTAAAAGATCCCAAAATCTTGACAGAGAAGATACGGAGAGAGGTTCCTCATTCGTTATTAACACATAGAGGCATCTATTGCTACACGCCCCAACAAGAAATCTGATATTTTTCAACGACGACAAAGGTGCGCATAATTCTCTGAAACTATGGCTTGCATTGCAAAGGAGGTAGAGACAGAGCTTCTCCCCTTTTTTCGAGTCTACAAGGACGGCTATGTCGAGCGACTCTTAGGCTCTCAATACGTTCCCCCGTTGCTCGATGACCCTGAAACGGGAGTCTCCTCCAAAGACATCACCATTTCACAAGACCCCTTGATCAAAGCCAGAGTCTTTCTTCCAAAACTCGATGAACCACATCAGAAACTCCCCGTCTTGGTCTACTACCATGGTGGGGGTTTCTGCGTTGAGTCCGCCTTCTCATCCGATCACCACCGCTATCTTGACGGGTTGGTCTCCCAAGCCAAGGTTGTTGCTGTGTCGGTCGAGTATAGGATGGCTCCTGAACACTATCTCCCTGCTGCATATGAAGACGGCTGGGCTGCTCTCCAATGGATTGCCTCGCATTTCGCTGAAAACGTCATTGATGACGAGCCCTGGTTGACAAATCATGGAAATTCGGAACGTTTTTTTCTCGGTGGAGATAGTGCGGGAGCCAATATTGCTCATAACATTGCCATGAAAGTTGGGAAGGAGGGCTTGCCTGGTGGTTTAAAGGTGTTAGGAGTCTCTCTCACGCACCCTTACTTTTGCGGTTCAAAGGAAATTGGATCGGAGACTTGTGAAGATCCTGAGGACTTTGGATGTCTGGTTTGGAACTTTGTATACCCTTCAGCTCCAGGCGGTGTTGATTGTCCGATGATCAATCCGGTGGCTCCAGACGCACCGAGCCTGGCGGGACTCGCGTGTTCGCGGTTGTTTGTGAGTGTTTCTGAGAATGATGAACTGAGACATAGAGGCATAGCTTACTATGAAGCAGTGAAGGAAAGTGGGTGGGAAGGAGAAGCTGAGCTGGTTGAAGTGGAAGGAGAGGATCATGCATTTCATATTTTGAAATTTGAGACTCCAAAAGCTAAGGATTTGACCAGAAAAGTGGCCGACTTTCTCACCAAGTAAAACCGCCATTTTCCCTCTTTTTTCACTTGATTTGCACCGTAATTTCCAACAAGAGTTTATCCAAACCCCCACCTTTTCATGGCTGTAATCTCTATTTGAATAATTGGAATCAATAAAGAGTTTTTGTTTTTGTTTTTTTTTTCTTTTTCTAACAAGGCGATATTCTAAACGAGTGTAATTCATAGGGAAGTTTATTATAATTTTAGATGCAAGATTATAGACGTGCTGCCCTAACCAACTACCGTAACCACGTAAACCTAATGAAATTGTTTATGGTGCTGTAAAGTCATCACCTACTCCAGTATTACGAATTTAGAAGTAAACAATAAAAAATAAAAAAGTTTTAGGGGTCAAAGTGACCACAATTTTTGAATTGAATATGGGAAAACATGAGAATGATCGAGGCACCTCTCCTTTTGGCATATCCCCTTAGCCTCAAAATTCACGTTCAATTCCATATTTTTTCTTTATCTTTTATCTAAAGTCTCTCCAATGTCTTCCAGCACCAAATTAATGAGCACACTTATGGAACGCTTTTGGGTTCTCCATACGTGCCCCATCTCCAAATCAAGAAACCTCTGTCTCTTCCAAAGATATCACAATCTCAGACAACCCCAATATCTCTGTTCGCCTTTACCTCCTCCCAAACCTTCCTCAAAACCAAACCCCAAAACTTGCCATCTTGGTCTACTTCCATGCCGGTGGGTTTTGCATTGAATCCTCCTCATTTCTTGACAACCGCTTGGTCTCGTGATATAATTTTTACCGCTTATACAAATAGGGATAAAAACACTTAAAAATATTTGTAAGAGTACAAAGTTATTGTAGTATAGTAGCTCAAGTAAGGTTGTTTTTCACAGAGATTGAATGAATAATTTGTATATAAAACCAACTCTTAGTTAATTATTTAAAGTAAAGTTTGGAAAATGTTGATTTTGGAATTTAAAATAATAAAAACGAATTTTAAATAAAAACAATTAAATAATTCATCAAGAAAACAATTTAAAGAAAATCAATTTGAAAGAAAAGGTTTTTTTTATTTATTTATTTTTTAAATTAAATTGTAAAAGCACTAGGGTTTCGCCGTCACCTTAACGGTCCTACATAGTTCTCTCAATCACTTATGAATTACCAATGCATATTTTGAAAGTTAGGTTTTCCTAAAGTATGTCTTACTTGGAACTTCTAACATAGAACATATATCTGACATGCAACCCGACCGAATGTTCAAATCAAATATGAACATCAGTGTTCTAAAAATCGGCCTAGGCGCTAGGCGATAGAGTGCCGCCGTGATTTGGACGAAATCGTCTGGCCAAATTGGGTAGGAGTTAGGCGCCCGCCCAGACGCTCTCTAGGCGGTCTAGGCGGCCTAGGTAGTGGGCAAGGCGATATTTTTTTTTCCGGCATAATAGCTCTTTGGTCTTCAGTTGCTGTTGGCGCGTCACATCTTTCGTTTTCACTCGCTTTCATATTTTTAGCAGAAAATAGAAGATCTGAAGAGAAGAGGGAGTATAGGAGAGAGAGAGAACATTTAGATTGCAAACCTGGAATACATCGAAGGAGGAGGAAATTTACAAAACAAAAGCAAAATAGAAGATGAACTGAGAAAGGAGGAAGAGGAAACGGTTGAAAACACCAAAATAATGGCCTTCTGCTTTCCAATGCGTCAAACCTTCACGCAACACTACACTTTTATCATTAATTTTTCTTTTAATGTTTTTACACTATTTTATGTCTGATGGATTGGGACCTTGAATGATGTGAGGGGGTTGTGGTGGAGGGGTCACCACGTGGTTTAAGAAAAATATTAAATACAATTTCATTCAAAATATCGTATATTATTAATTCTTAAAAATTAGATTGTTTTGTTTTGGAAATCCCAATTAGAGAGGGATAATTTTTGAGACTTTGAAAGTTTCTCTCTTTTTAAGACCATAGTTGCCACACGAAATTATGTACTTAAAACTCTAACATCACATATACTATTTTTTTAAAATAACATATTTTTCATGTTTATTTTTCTAATATATAATTAATTTATAATAAATTTACGTAAATTCACCTAGCCCGCCTAGGCGTCCGCCAAGACCTCGCCTAGCCACCTAGGCGCTAGGCCCCAGTCCACCGCCTGACTAACGCCTAGCGTTTTTTAGAACATGAACATGAAAGACTCATTAAGTTTTGTGAAAACCCGTTGAAAAACCATGCAACCCTTAAAACGTGGTGTTCATCCTAAGTGAACTTACAATTATTAACCACAAGAAGTCATCGACAATTTTAGAGAACCTTCTGACCAAAATTGCATCAAATTAATTTTCTAAATATTCTAATGGTGGCCAATCATCAAGACAATTAGATAGTTTCAAACGTGGTGATTAATAATTCAAAACATGCATGCATAATATCACAAGTAAATTGAAAATAAATTACATATTCTTGCTAAGGCTCATGACCTTACCCTAGCAAAAGCAATTAGTTACAAATAATCATAAAACAAAATAGGAAAAATTAGTATCCAGTCCCTAGTTTTTACTGTTCATTGACTAAGACCTTATTAGTTCTCAAATTTTGATTCAAGTCCCTAGCATTAATGTGATAATGAATTTACATGTTTATTATATAATTTTTTAATATAAAAATTAGTAATTAATTTAGGGTTTAATACTCACACCTCTATTAAACTTCTAATTAATTTTCAATTCAAACATTTCCAAAATAATAAAAAATTAAATTAAATTAAGTTTGCACCTATTAGTTTTTTTTTTATATATAAAAAGATTCTCAATGTTTTAATCTTAAATGTACCCATTCATATAATTTTTCAATTTTTTTAATTTTAAATGTACCCATTCTCAAATATATCAATTTGTTATATGTAAAATGTACCCTTTTTTTAATATAAAATCCATTCAAATTTTTTAATCCATGTTTAAACTTATATGAGTACATTCTTTTTCGTTGATTTGAGAATGTATCCATATTTTGGTACAATAACTTTTTTTGTTACTTTTGGTTAATGTACCCATACATATATGTATACACACACACACACACACACACACACACAATATAATAGAGAGTATAATTTATATTTATTATTTTTAATCCCATAAATTATGGGTTTTATTTAAAATCTCATTAATATAAACAATTACAAATTTCAATTTTTATTTTTTAATTAAAAAATATAGTAACTTACATTATTACATTAATGTCAGGGACCTCAATCAAAAACTAAAAACTAACAAGGTTTCAATCAAATAATATTGATAGTTAGGGACCGCATCCAAAGTGTCCCAACAAAATATTATTAAGATTATGGATAGAAAACACCTTATAAATAAACTTGAATTGTCAAAAGCTCTCTTAGCTGAATTCTCCAAAGTAGTGCGTCGCTCCCTAACGACTAATATCCTTACTTATACTTGTACAAAATAAAATCCTACCTAGAAAAGGTCTTAGAATAAAACTAGGAAACATAGTAAAATAATAAACTAACAATTAAAAGGTTTTCTATTTAAACTGAAATTCGAACAGTAGATAAAATCCGACTTTTGACCTACCAAATCAACTCCGATTTAGTCCCAAAATGTCTCTTTTGAAGGATTTGGATCTCATCCGGATCCAAATTGTGGAGATCCTAGGGATTCTCATTTCCTAGCCGTTCATCATACATCGTGTATCATAAATCATTTTGAATTTTTTATTTAAAATTAAACATAAATAGTATCTAATAAAAAATGGCCACACGACGTACGATGAATGACTAAGATGTGAGGATCCCTACGATCCTCACAAAGAGGATCCGGAGAGGGTTCTCATTCTCTTTTGAAAGCCTAAGTTGTCACCAACAAATCCTCAGAAATAATCTTCCTCAAAATATGCTATCTTAACCTCAAAAATAACCAAAATGTCCAGAAACGTCAATCTGGGAAAGCTGCCCGCTGGGTCTTCTTTTCTTCGCCGCGGTCAAACGGCTTGGTAGAAAAATCTAGAATTTTGAAACAATCATCTTGGAAGACTCATGAACATCCTCAAATTGAAATTACTCCAAAATTCATCTGTTTGATTACTTTAAGCTCAAGAGGAAGTTGAATATCCTACATTAAAAATATAAGTCAAAGTATCAAAATCTCATCAAAATAAATAATAAATTATAACTAAGAATATGGTAAAATATATAGTAGAATATTGATCGAAAGCCAAGTCCTAGCTATCTCTGTTTGTTTAAGTTAAAACAATCACCGTTGGCTCGCAGAGTAATTTTGTTTCTTAGTGGATATAGGCTTCACACTTTGGCCTATAGATCCTTCAGAAGCTAAAATATACAAGTTCAAAGGTTTGCCCCTTCTTGGTGGGATTAAAACAGGAGGTTCTGCCATATACTGCTTAATTTCATTAAAAGCTTTTTGGTGACAAAGTCCACATACAAAGTTTTCTTCCCCAGATAATCTAATGGTGAATCCGGCAGGTGAGGTTGCACCGAGCTTGGCTGGCCTTGCGTGCTCTTGGCTGCTTGTGTGTGTTGCTGGAAAGGATGAGATGAGGGATTGAGGAGGTGTTTCTTATTACGATTATGTGAAGGAGAGAGGGCGGAAAGGAGAAGTGAAGCTGTTTGAAGTGGAAGGAGAGGGTCATTGCTATAAAATCTTGTGTGAGACTGAGACTGAGATTGAGAATGTCAAGAAAATGAACAAATGTTTGGCTTCTTTTCTTGTCTAAACTATCATTTCAAGATAGTTTGCAAGATAAAAACAAAACTTCTTGTTTGAATTGATCATATTTGTGCATGTGATCCAATATTTTAGTAGACAGAGTGTAGAGTTTCTATCCATAGGTCCCGGGTTTGGACTACCCTCCCCAGAACAATAGAAAATTTTTTAAAGATATTTTTTTTGATCAAGCTTGTGTTTTCAGGGGGGTTTTGGCTTCACTCAACCAGATTCTGCAGAATATGTTTCCCTAAATCAAGTACATCACTAATCAATAGAGTGATTCAAAATCTTTTTATCAAGGTATTAAATATCAGTACATTAAAAAATATTGACATACTAAAATTTTGATCAAGCCTTTGAGCCAAAATCAATCCCTTTTATTTTCCTTTGGAATTGTAGACCGTCTCTTTTGGGCACTATTTTGTTGATCCGTTTGGTAACCATTTCAGATTTAGTGTTCAAAAAAATGTTCATGGAAATTAAAGCCAAGCCAAAATTTGAAAACTCACAAAAGTATAGTCATTACGGTTTTAGTTTTTCATTTTCACCTTTCGAGACAAATATGGTGCCAAAATATATGAATTTTAGTTTTGATTTTGTGTGCTTTTTAATTATACATTATTTTCTACATGTCTCCACCATTCTTTCTCAATTCTTCTATATATATCCCTCATTTTTCCCGCGTAAGCTGAAAACAAAAAACGAAATGATAGGACTATTTATGATAAATTTACTATGTAAGGAAGAAACTGATGGCTTAGTCAAACGTCACAGACTATTTTTTATATAAATCCAAAAGAATATACAAAAAGTTTTGAGGGGTGAGAACATCTCCAATGGGCTTCCTAAATGAGCTTCCTAAATGACCTTCTTGCTAAATTTTAGAGAGGATTTTGAAAAAGCCAACTCCAATCACACTCTCTGTCCACCTCCTAAGATAGGGATTCCCCTAAGAGCTCCTAAATCTAGCGAGTAAGAAAGAAGCTCCTAGCATTGCTTACTAATATTTTAATAATATTTTAAATAAAAACTCTATTCCTATTGTAGAGACGGGACAAAGGTCCACTTCCAACAACACTGATACTGCCCCCAACTTGGTAATCACCACCTGCATAATCCATCAGGTGTGAGGTTTTATCACAAAAGGTCTCGATATTAGTTGGAGTGGGGTCAGGATATTTAAACTATTCTTTCTTTATTTCTCTAGCCGACGTGGGATTTCAACACACCCCTTCACGTGGACCCAATTAGTGGTTCACACGTGGGAGATCCACACATCGGCAATCACGTGGAGCCAAGGGGAATCACCCTACATGTGGGGCCAAGAGAACCCACCCATCATGTGGCATGACGTACGAGCCTGCTCTCTGGCTCTGATACCATGTAGAATTATCAGAGAGACGGTCCAAAGGCCACTTCCAACAACACCGATATTGTCCCCAACTTGGTAATTACCACCTGCACAATCTTTCAGGTGTGAGGTTTTACCACAAAAGGCCTCGGTATTAGTTCAAGTGGGGTTAGAATATTTAAACTCTTCTTTCTTTATTTCTTTAGCTGATGTGGGATTTCAACACCTATTGGTCCACAATTATTATGACTCTAAGCAGAGAGTGTGATTGGAGTATAATTTTTAGAGAGCTCCTAGAGTAACTTTAGTCTTTTTAATTAACTAATTTTTTTTTCTGAGTACATCGATATTTTTACACTAAGGGGAAGGGGGTTCGACAAAGCCATACAATGAGCAGCCTAATTTGGTATCGAATTCACCATCCACGAGATTCGAACCTAAGACATCTCACTTCCAAGTGAAGAGGAATACCACAAGATCGTAGTACTGAGTGACAACTAAAAATTAATTAAAATATGGAGAATGTGGAGCCTAAAATAATCACAAGGCGACACGTGGATTTTTGGGTTAAAAAGACAAAATTACCCTTGAGGCACACTAGGACTCCTACGTGCGAGCAATGGGCAATCATCCCTTAATCAAGTCAAAAGTGCCCAAAATAGGTAATAATTCAAAACCTATTTCATCCATCCTCATCAAATCCTCTCCACAAGGTAACTCCCAAATCATTCCTCTTTTATTATATTAATTAGCTAATCAATTAGGAAATTATTCTATTAATTAGCTAATTAATTGATTTATTATTCAATTATTCCTACTTAGTTACAAATCATGAACCTCACCCAAAATACCAACCAAGTGGCCGGTCCTCTTCCTCCTAAAGGGGCTTGCCACACCCCTATAAATACTACCTCATTCTTTCCAAAACTAAATTCCAATTATCTTGCTAAATTCCCTAAATTCTCCAAACATTTTTCCCTCAAAATTCTAACTTTGGCATCGGAGCCCTCCCCCCCCCCCCCCCCCAAATTTATTATGGGCATGTGAGGCTATGTGTTATTTGTTTTGTAGGTGCAATTTTGTCCAAGAACAAGGAGGAAGAAATTTGCATCCACAACTTGGTGCTTTCATTGAGAGCTGGGTCCCACACTCGTAGAAGACTCTTGCATCTAAGGTTTTCTATTTTCTTGTCCATTTGTAGATTTTTCGTACGTTCTTATTTTTAGAATATTTTATTTGCAAAAATTCTTTGGCAAAACGTAAAAGAAAAGTACAATGGCAAGAAATTTGGAAACTTCAACAAATGAAAATAATGTTCAAGAGATGGGACCACGACAATCCACAAGGCTAATTGTGACAATAAATGGAGTGGCACCACCACCACAAGGCTCCACCATGGCAATCACCGCGGTGGCCACCACGGTAGACACCCATGGTGAGGTCCATAACGCCACCACCACAGCCCAAGCCATGTTATCCAAGATTGCCGTGCCATCTAAGGCGCACGGCATTAAGGCCACGACCTAAGTTGGGTCACTTCAAGCCCAAGGCAAACCAGCCTATGCCGCCCAAATCCAACCCAATACGTTGCCAAGCCGAGCCCAAGCCTCGCACCCGCGTGCACCACATGCTGAGCAGCCCACTCCCGCGGCCCAGCATGTTCCCGTGGTTTCCCAAGCAGCCAAAATCGGTCTAAGAGTCATTCACCTGTTAGGAATGGAGCACATGCACCGCTACTGCAGCATAGACGAGCCGAGCCGAGCATGTAGAAAAGTAGCCTAGACCAGCAGGTCAAGATCAAGTGCAGCCGAAAACTCCACTACCCCAACAAAGGCAAATTCAGGAAAAGGTAAAAAGGCTTCTCAATGAGCGATTGGGTAATTTCCAACGCAATGAAGGGGCTGAGGAAGCACTACAACAAGATATGACCAACATGAGCAAGTCATCTTTCACGAACGTGATTGAGCAGGTAGAGCCTCCACGCAAGTTTAGTAGGCCATACTTCACACCTTTCAAAGGAGATGGAGATTCGGAGAGGCACTTGAAGCACTATCGAAGCACGATGGTCCTTTATCGGAGCAACGATGCCCTTATGTGCAAAATCTTCACCACCACTTTACAAGGTGAGGCGCAAGATTGGTTTCACACCTTGCCACCACGATCCATCCAGAGTTTTGATGATCTTTCCTTGGTTTTCACCAAAGAATACTCATCCTACCGCTCGATCAAGAAAAAGTCTGACTACTTGTTCAACGTGAAGAAGAACCCAAAGGAGTCGCTCCGTGACTACATGAAGAGGTTCAAAGCAAAGAAGGCAAAGATCGTCGGATATGATGACTCGGTAGCAAGCGCAGCCTTCCAAAAAGGACTTTCAGCAGACCACCCACTATTTAGAGAAATGATCATAAAAGAAGATCTAACTCTAGCAAACTCATTTGCTCTGGCAGAGAAGCATGCACTTTGGGATGAGGCTCAACGAGCAGACAAGGCGCCCGAGCACCCTTGAAAAAAGTCGGCAGTGGCTCAAAAGAATGAGGAAGGGAAGCAGTCCAGTAAAAACATGCAAGAGGCCAAACGTAGGGACCGACCCACGACCAAAGAAGGCTCGACGACTAAGAACTATTATAAGTTTTTAATTTCGATCCACCAAATCTTTCGCAACATTAAGAACGAGCCATGGTTCAAGTTGCCGAAACAATCAAAAGGAAATACTTCCAAGTTGAACCACACCAAATATTATGCATTCCACCGAGGTCCACGGTCACCAAACCGACGACTGCTACACTTGGAAGAACTACCTGGAGAAGCTCATGAAAGAAGGCAAGGTTGACATATACTTGGACAAGCCAGCTGCACAACCAAGAAGGAACACAGACGACGACGAAGAGCCACCAACTAAGATGATTCAAATCAATAGCATCTTCACCGAGTCCGGGCACTTGGGGGCCACCAACAACTCCAAAAAGAAAAAGATCCAGTAGGCTTTACTAGTCTCCCAGGTCTAATCAGTCGACCCCCAACATGGACCCCCAACCTGGACCCATCATTGGTTTCATCGAGCAAGATGCAGAAGGCGTCAATTTCCCACATGACGACGCACTGGTAGTATCTGTCCAACTGGCTCACGCCATGGTTAATAGAATGATGGTTGACAATGGAAGTGCAGTCAACTTATTTCAACTCTCAGTCATTTAGAAGATGGGCCTGAAAACACAATCATACACCGAGCAGAGGTACTCACTGAATTTAACGGACACACCTCGACTGCTATCGACCACATCACACTTGATGTGAAAACACCACCAGTTGTCGCAAAGCAGATGTTCACGATCGTAAGCAACCCATCTCCCTACAATGGGATTTTTGGGAGACCTTGGTTGATCAAGCTGGATGTCGTCATTTTCGTCAAGTATAAAAAAATCTGATTTCGCATCCTGGGATGAGGAGTCAGAGAGATCAAGTTTGACTAGGCCACATCTCGACGATGCACTGTGCAAGTATTGAAGGAGTCAAAGAAGTGAACTTTTACCCCTGTAGAGGCTACCGAGGTCCAAAGGGACGAAGAAACTACCAAATAGTAATTACAATAGGTGGATCGAGAAGATGGCACCCAAGCAGATGAGATAGGATGGAAACCCGGAGAGAACGCCGAAGACATCATTCTTGATCCCCAGCAGCCAGAAAAGACGACTAGAATCGGTTCACGTCTAAGCCTAGCCAAGAAGGAAGAACTCACAACTTTCCTTAAAGAAAAATGAGATGACTTTGCATGGACGCCTTCCGACATGCCCCACATCGATCCCAAATTAGCTTACCACAAATTGCACGTCGACCCTACTGCTAAACCGGTGATCCAAAAAAGAAGACATTTCGCACCTGAATGAGTAGCGATCATCAAGGCAAAAATTGACAAGCTACTGGAGGCCGGATTCATAAAAGAGGTAGCACATTCATCATGGCTTGCCAACATTATGCTAGTGGTGAAGAAAGAGAAAGACAAATGGAGGGTTTGTGTAGACTACACCAACCTCAACAAAGCATGCCCAAAAGATCCTTATCCAGTTCCTCGAATCGATCTATTGATGGATTCAACTTCCGGGAACTAGCTGCTCAACTTCTTGAACGCATACTCCGGATACAACCAAATAGGATGAAGAGTGTGAAAGAGCCTTCCAAGACCTGAAGAAGTATCTCACATCACTTCCCTTACTATCCAAGCCGAAAGCAGGGGAAGACTTATACATCTACTTGGTAGTCTTAGAAGTAGCAGTGAGCTATGTCCTTATATAAGAAGAGTTGGGGGCCCAACTGCCGGTATTCTACACTTCTAAAGCTTTTCCTAATGTAGAAACTAGATACCCGAAGATCGAAAAATTGATTTTGGTGTTAGTTGTTGCGGCTCAGAAGCTCAGACCATACTTTCAAGCTCATACAGTTATCGTCATGACTCAATATCATCTACGATCAATCTTACATGGTTCAGATACTTCTTAACGAGTGATGAAGTGGATGTTGGAACTTGGCCAATACGGTTTAGTTTTCCGACCCTGCACGGCGATAAAAGCCCAAGCTTTGGTATACTTTATAGTAGAATTCATGCCTAGCCTAGGCGATGCAATAGAGCAGCCCAATGACGTCCCGAAAGCAGCCGAGCACACCTTAGCCGTGTCTACTTCCCTCAAATGAGACTTTTGGCATTTGCATGTTGATGGTGCATCCAACTACAAAGGCTCAAAAGCAGGCGTGGTTCT
Organism: Malus domestica; assembly: GCF_042453785.1. Classification (NCBI taxonomy): domain Eukaryota; kingdom Viridiplantae; phylum Streptophyta; class Magnoliopsida; order Rosales; family Rosaceae; genus Malus; species Malus domestica. The sequence continues at coordinate 15,369,807 of NC_091676.1, read as the reverse complement.
TATCACCCCAGACGGTTCAATGCTTGAGTAAGCGATCACTCTAGGCTTCAAAGCATCCAACAACGAAGCCGAGTATGAGGCCTTACTGGCAGGCCTCCGAATGGCAAAAGACTTGGCGGTGAAGAAGCTTGCAATTCATTCTGATTCCCAGCTAATCACTAGCCAGACTACTAGGGAATACATGGCAAAGCATCCAAGGATAACGCAATACCTAGATAAGGTACGCGAGTAGCTTGAGGCATTTCAGACTTACACTTTCACTTAAGTTCCGTGGGCAGATAGCGTCCACGCAGATGTGTTAGCCGGCTTAAGCTCTGCCCTTGACCGCCAACTTAAACGCTCAATTTCGGTGGAGTATCTAGACAAGCCAAGCATAGAGGCAGAGCTGGCAGCTCAGGTGTCACAGGTTAGTATAACTCCCAATTGGCAAAGTTCTATTATAGACTACTTAGTCAATGACACACTCCCCACTGAAAGGTTGGAGTCTAGAAAACTCTAAATAAAGGCAGCACACTACTACATGTGGAACGACATTCTCGTCTGAAGATCCTACATCGGACCAAATCTTCGTTGCCTAGTGCCTCCCGATGACTTGAAGTTTCTAAGCTCAATCTATAAAGGCATTTGTGGAAACCACTTTGGAGGCCAATCCTTAGCATAGAAGGTTCTTAATGCAGGCTAATACTGGCCTACCATGCACTAAGATGCCAAGGAGTTAGTGCAAAAATATGACCGCTGCCAACGCTATAAGCCGGTACCAACACTGCCTGCCAGCAAGCTACACCCGTAAACGAGTCCTTGGCCATTCATGCAATGCGAAATCAACCTGGTAGGACCTATGTTGCCTGTTACTGGGGTAGAGGCATGATGATTATGGCAACCGACTACTTCACTAAATGGGTAGAAGCATAGCCTATGATGACCATGACTCAGATAGACGTAGGGCGCTTCATATGGAGGAACATCATTTATCGATTTGGCATCCTTCAGTCCATCATCATCGACAACAACTTGCAATTCCTGGGTAAAGTTCTTCCAAAAGTATGGCATCAAGCATCACATGTCCACGCCGAGATATCCTCAAAGCAATGGGCAGGTCGAAGCATCCAACAAGATGATCTTCGACTGCCTTAAGAAGTCCCTCATTGACAAAAAGGGAAAATGGCCAGACGAACTCCCCAGATGTTTATAGGCATATTGCACCACCAAAAGATGAGTAACTGGTGAGATTCTTTGGCATTTGGTTCGGAAGCGATTATTCATCCCAACATCATCGTGCCAAGCATCAGTACTCTACTGCCAAGCATTGAGTAAAACAGTAAGGATATGGCCACAAGTTTAGATCTGGCAGAGGAGAAGTGTGAGCAAACTATCACTCGCATTGCAGCTTACCAATAGTAGCTCATTTCCAGCTACAATAAAAGGGCCAAGATCCGGCAGTTCCAACCTGGAGATCTAGTCCTAAGAAAAACCTTCATCACTGCCTACAGAGAAGGCTTCAAGAAGATAGACCCCATCTGGAAAGGTTCATACAAGATCAGCAGAGTAGGCGGCAAAGGTAGTTACACCCTTGCCACTATGAACAATAAAGAGATCGAGAAGTAATGGAACGCCTACAACCTGATGAAGTACCATGTGTGACTTCCCACTATATCAAGACCCAAAGACTCAAGTAGCTCAACGGGCACCACCTCGTAAACCGAAGACTATCCAGTTATTATGCAGTCTTTTACAGCTAAGTTATTCGGTCATTTCACTCGTTTTTCAATGAAGAATTCAGAAGTAATTTACAACTTGGCTCTACTACACAACAACTTATCTATCCTGCATTTCAAAAGAAGATTGCACCCTTCTTAGGGACTCACTGCAGGAATTGCACCCCCTGAGGGACTAACCATGCTCTCCATTGCGAAAGGGTAAACTAATTCCCCGACACCCACATGGGTTTGCTCTCCAAAGCGGGATGATAAACTCTACACCGAATATCCAGACGTGGATGAGCCAGGCTGCCATACTATAACTAGATGCATGATGGCTTGTGCTGGGATTCCTAGAAGTAGCCATTATGGTCTCTTGGCCTAATCCGCAGGGAACCGGACCCTAGAGTTGGAGGAGGCACATTACGCAGTACGCCATACGGACGACTACCCTGGAACCTAAAGCTGCTATCAAGTGCACTAAGGTAGCCTACGATTTTTGGAAGATTGCTTACGGCTTGCCTTTCGAGCAGTAAAGCCGCGCTAGACTTATACAACTACACATTCTTGTGAAAAGTTAAACAAGCTAGCCTGCATATACCAAGTCTTATCCACTGCCGACATGTTACGTAGTCGATAAGCTTCACCACACCAAGTCCTAAAGTGTTGTGGTACTTACTATGCAACCTACATAATTGGAGAAAGCCAAGGTTAACAACTTAGTGGTTACGCGGACTTGTCTGCTTCTCTAAGGCATCCGGCTGCCAACCCTATGGCTAACAACTTTGCAAAGTTCTACACCAACACCTACGACTGCATATGCTACGCAAGCCTGTCTGTTTATAGAAAAATAGCACGCCCACCACTGGCCTATAAAGTCTAAAGGTTAGGGCATGAACAAAAGAAGCAAAGATAGAGAAATGTGAAGGAAGAAAGTTTATTAAATTGTCTAGCAAAATTGATAAAGAACTAGCAAAGACCGAAGGAGTTCAAGCAAAAGCAACAAGGAAAACAAAGAAAATCCTAAAGGCTACCTAGAAGACTACTCTTCAGTAGTTTGGATATCCCACGACTACTCGGTTGCCACACCTTCAGCAGCCGCAACACTTTCAGCAGCAGCACCATCCAGCGCTTCACTCCCAACTGCCTTAGCATGGGCACCAACCTCTTCGACTACTTCACTAATAGAAGACTCAAAAGTAAAGGTGAGCAAATATTTCAGAGAAATAGAGAAGGTCTTGAAGTCTTTACCAGAAAACTCAAAGTCAGACGGCCACCCGAAAAGATGATCTACATAACCCAACTTGTAAAAGTCGGCTTGATTCTGAGTAAGTGAAGCCTCGAACCCTTCAACTACTTATTCTTATCGGGCAAATAAGCACGAACTAGCTACAACTCCTTCACTTCTTTCTTCAGATTGTCGTTGATCTTCAAGGTACTTTGGAGTTCCAACACCTGAGGCTCAAGCCTATTAACAACTTTCTTGAAGTGGATCACTTGGTTGTACGAAGCGATCAGTTCTTCATCCTTTGCATAAGCAGCAGAGCATAGTTCAGAGATGGCACACTTAAGATCTTAAATCTGAGGTATGTAACACTTGATCTCCTTCTGTGCACTTTCATACTTTACTTGGATTGCGTCAAGCCTAGTCTTCAAATCCACGATCTCTTGGCGAGTAGTCTCAAGCTGTAAAGAAGTGGGGGTAGAGATATTAGACCCCTTCAAAGCAGCAAGCTCAAATTGGAATTTCTTGACTTTCTCGGCCGAAGAGTAAGTTTCGGCTGCCACAATTATTGCCACCTCCTTGGAAGCCTTGGTATCCTCTTGATCAAGAAGCATAGACTCGGTTACCAGAATCATCGTTTTCTGCATCATGGCTAGCAGAGCAGTCCTCCTATACCCGATCGTATGCTTCGCGAATGAACTTGGACCAACAACCCATTTGACGCCATCAACAAACTTGGCATATACATCCATGTCCTCAAGTAGATCTGGTTTCAAAAGCGCACAAATCTCAGCAACTTCCCCAGAAACAAACTTGGTGGATTTCTCACGACTACTTGCACGAGCAGTCTCATTTTTCTCGGCAAATGAGTCGGTCTCAGCAGCAGAGGGAACGAGTTTTGATGCCACTTTAGCAGGCAGGGTGATAGGAGCATATTTATGCGACTTAGTTGGCTTGTTCTTGTGCATTTATGTTGTGTTTCCTTAGTTATTTTAATGTTTAAAGTCATTTTCGTGTGTTTTCAGATTTTATGGATAAAGTAGGCAAGAAGATGCATTTTGGAGCATTTTGGAGCAAAATGGAGCTTGGAATGCATGTCACATATTTGGGCCAAAGTGGATGGACGAATTTGAGAACTAAAGAGGCCAAGAATGTGAAGAATTATGGTCCAAAAGATGAAGAACTCAGCCCAAAAATTTGTCACCCCAACTTGCCTTCATTGCCATGCAAAACAACATAGAATTCCCTTTGGATTCCCATGCCATGCTTGATCACTCTTGTCCCCTACATAATTTCTGATTTCATGCTTCAATTCATTTAATTATTACACTTAATTGCTTGATACCTCTTGTTCCCTTCACCCACAAAATTTTATACAACTTTCACAACCATAACATGCACCAATTGATGCTCCATCATTCACATTTGGAATCCCATGCCTTGTGTACCACATGTTGCTGCACCTTTGACCCATTTATTGACACATTTTCACCTCCCTTTCCATCTCTATGCAATGTACACAATCATTCATGCCCCCTAGCTACAAGACCACTCCATTTTACCCTTCACACTTTGCATCATCACTTCATTTTCACCCTTAGACCATTGCACACCACATACACTCTTTGCCGTGCATTCTCCCTAGCCTAACCTGATTCTCTAAGGTTTTTGGGGCCTATATATACATGTTTACACCCCTTGGCAAAGGGTTCACACTCTCATATTCACCATTCATCACAGAAATTCGTCCATACTCACCCTAGGTAGCAAAACACCCCAAAAACACCATTCTAGTGCCTAGAAAACATAACAGCCACTCCACCTTCTTCCACCCTTTTTGCCTAGTTCTCCACCACCCTCCAACCCTCAAACACTCCTCCACACTTACCCTAAACCTTTCCATACCATTCCCCATCCATTCTACATCATAAAACTACCCAAAAATCCGTCCACAAAGCAATCTGCCGCAAGCAAGCAAAGGAGAATTCTTGGATGCACTTGCTACCCAAGTTGGAGCATTTTAGGTGTTTTCTTTCCTTTGATTTTAATGTCTAATTTTATGTATCTTTGCTTTGTGAGTATGAGGAACTAAACCCCTCTTAGTTAGGGGGTGATTCGAAACCATGTTCATACTTGCAATATGATTTGATTACATCCAGTTGTGATTCATAAGTTATGAATTCAATTTACTTATTTGATCGTATAAAAAATGATTTGTGTATGTTGGTTGAGAGTGCACGCTTAATTTTCATGCATGAATTTAACGCTAGAATATAAGGGAGTTTCACCTAATCGTTATGAACTTATATTCACAAGTAGTGAAGGTTGCTAGTCACAATCACGTTAAGTAAATTCTTGGCATAAGTTTCATGCAAATCATAGTAACGAGTGCCTCGTCAATGCTTATGTTTTTCATAGAACTTAATGATTCTTGCTTGTATCTCTATTATGCAATTCATGTAGGGAACTTGTAGGGAATGTTTTGGGTTGTCGTATGCAATCATCCAATCCAATAACTTGTGGAAAAACTGAGGGTTAATTAGTGCAATTCACGGTTAATTTGGGGCGTTGAGTATTCATAGCTTATCGAAAAGCAACTGGAAATCGTTTTGTATGCAAGTGTGACATGTGTGGAGAAGAACCTCCTAGCTAGCCTTCCATCCATAAGTTTCATTCAAATTCATTTTACAATCTGTTTTGATTCACTTAAATTTGTCTAATAATTTGTTTACTTTGTTCTTGTCTTAATTTAATTATTTTCGTCCAAAATCAACCCCATCTTATTTCTTTGAGTCATATTAATTAGAACTTGTCTTAGATTATGTTTTTAAGTGTTTTAGTTCATTAGAAAACCAAAATTCGTCCAAGTTTGTGTTAGAGTCCCAAAACTGCCCAGATTGTGTGTTTAAGGTAGTTTTGAGTGTTTAGGGGCTGTTTTGAGTCTTTTGATTTGTTTTAGTGTTTTAAAGTATAGTTTTGCATTCTTTGAGTGTAGTTAGTGTTTTAAACTTTGTTTTTACGTTTTCAAGTCAGTTTCCAAGTGATTTAGCAATCCCTCATAATCTCCGGCCTAGAACGATCCCTACTTACATACTTTACTACAATTGATAAAAAGAGGGTTTAATTTGTGTGCTTATATATTTCGCATCACAGGGGCACCTTGTCACTCTTCATAGTAGCAAGCCTCTCCAAAGGTGAACTAGACTTAGCCCCAGATGGACGCTTTGGCATTAACTTCGGCACCGAAGGCATGAAGGAACTTCTACGCTGGGCAATCCTATCAGCAATCGAACTAGTAGCCTTCGGAACGGCAGACGCCACCAGCACAGATCTAGCAGCCTCATTTTTCTTGCTTTTGGAGGAAGTCAAGTTAATCACAAGCTTGGGAGCAGCCGGTGAACCTTCGCGAGCAGCGGAAGAAGTTTTTGATTTCTCCTCAGCATGCATCTCTTGAGTATCTAGTGAACTCCCGCGAGCAGTGAAAGAAGTCTTTGATTTCTTTTCAGCAGACGTCTCTTGAGCAAGCGGAGAATGCGTCATTGTCTCACCTTTATTTGTAGCAGGCTCCATCACAGTGATAAGACGAGCCAACGTCTCAGCCTTGATTCGTTTTATCTCTTCTCTCGGGGGTAGCCCACTGTTTTTCCCTACGAAGAGAACTAAGCAGCCAATGCCACTCATGGTACTCGGAAAGGATACCTAGAGCAACGTGCATTTTCTTCATGTCCGGAAAAGTCTTAAGAGTGGAGCCGAATTTTGAATTTACAAAAGCAGCGGAAAACAATTAGAAAATTAAAGAGTAGCTTAGCACAAATACAAAGCAGCTGAGAGATTAAGCAGCCCACTCACCATATATGAAAACCGTTGATACACGCAGCTTGGGGGAAGAATCAGACTCTCATTCTCCACTTATCTCCAAAGTTTCCTTAGCCCAATCATGATCTCCCTTACTCGAGTTATCAAAAAGCCTATGGCGAGATCACAGCTGCCCAACTCCCTCAATGTGACCTATGTAAAAAAAGTACCAAAATTCGTTGACGGTTAGATCTTAGTCAAAGAATTGGCTTAGGTTGTGGAATCCCACCATCACACGGACCGCGTTCGGAGAACATTAGGCGAAGGCACATCTCATGGAGCATAGCACTTCTTGGAAGAAACACGGCATAGGAAAAGTAAACCCCAACACAAATTAGTAGGGGTGGAACTTGATGGTTATTCGAGCCCGATCACATGGTTCACGACAGCTACCATCCTTAGCATGCTTCACATGCTACCATCCTTGAGGAAGTCTCTAAACAAGTCATCAGAGCTAATCTTGAAGTGAGCATCCTTGAAGTAACCAACCTTGCTCAAAGACTTGCCTTGACGATACAAGGGCGGCACACCATCATCATTCTTGTGGCTCAAGGAAGACATACTTGAAGAAATTCTACAAAGATACAAGAGGGATTCGTTTAAGGGCTATTAAAAAAAAAACAGCTCTCGGCCCAAACTTTAAGCAGGCCAAGCCTTTGGCCTTCCTCCTTTCCTCCTATGCCAGGCATGAGCCCAAGCCCAGCCACAAAAAAAAAAGAGAAAAGAAAAAAGGAAAGGTAGCTTTCGACCCAACCATGCGGGCCAAGCCTTACGGCCTGCTGACTTCCACTTTTCCCTCAAGCACGGGCCCCAGCCCAACTTAAAAAAAAATAATAATAAGAAAGAGGCCCGCGCCTCAATGCCCTGGCACGAGCCGAGTTACCTCCATGCCAAGACTACCCTACGACAACCTTTGAAATCGTGGCTTTTCAAGCCACTTTCTCACACTTCCTCAACCCCTGTCGAGCCAATTTCAAGCCCTGAGGCTTCCAAAAAATTATGAAGACAAGAAAATTAATTTTTTCTTACCTAGAAGCAACAAAAGATGATCCTTCGCACGGGCAAGATGTAGAAGATTGCTAGAGGAGTGGGAACAAATATCCTCTAAGCTCTCTCTCTCTCTCTCTCTCTCTCTCTCTCTCTTGTAGGGTATAATAAATCGTTCTCCAAAGTTGATTTACTAATCCACTTAAGGTGGACTTAAATAGGCTTTGAGAGAAATTTATTTCCCTTTCCTAGAAGGATCTAATTTCCTATTAAAGAGCGAATCTACATCAAAATAGGAAGCCGTCCTAAGTTTCCTAAAGCAAGAAAATCTCTACACCTGTTGCCCATTTCTGCGAGCAGCCCAACAGGTGTGGGGGCATTTGTAGAGCCAAAAATAATCATAAGGCGACACGTGGATTTTTGGGTGAAAATGACAAAATTACCCTTGAGGCACACCAGGACTCCTATGCACGAGTAGTGGGTAATCATCCCTCAATCAAATCAAAAGTGCCCAAAATAGGTAATAATTCAAAACCTATTTAATCCATCCTTATCAAATCCTCTCCACAAGGTAACTCCAAAATCATTCCTCTTTTATTATATTAATTAGCTAATCGATTACGAAATTATTCTATTAATTAGCTAATTAATTGACTTATTATTCAATTATTCCTAGTTAGCTACAAATCATGAACCTCACCCAAAATACCGACCAAGGGGCCGGTCCTCCTCCTCTTAAAGGGGCTGGCCACACCCCTATAAATACTACCTCATTCTCTCCAAAACTAAATTCCAATTCTCTTGCTAAATTCTCTAAATTCTCCAAACACTTTTCCCTCAAAATTCTAACTTTGGCATCGGAGGTTCTTCGGCCAAAGCTCCCCCTCATTCATCGTCAGCGTGTGAGGCTCTTGGCCTTGACATAAGATATTATTTGTTTTGTAGGTGCAATTTTGTCCAAAAACAAAGAGGAAGAAATTTGCATCCACAGAGAACATAATTAAATATGCTCCAGAGTTTATGTTGCTAGATGATGACCTAGCGGCTAATTTGTTTGATGTTACTGCATGGCAACCAATTGTCAAACGTGGAATCTCTCTTTACTTGTTTTCTAATGAGTTAAGTAATGCAAAACACTCTCTATATTAATCGGCACATTCACACCCTCAAGTTTCACACATCTTCATAACTTATCCATCTTCTCTAATGGCTTCCATCACCTTTGAATTAACCTTTAAAAACCAACCTTTCCTCAGAGTCTACGATGATGGCACAATGGAACAGCACAATTTCGATTCATATGTGCCCCCATCTCCAGATCAAGATCTGAAAACTGGTGTCTCCTCCAAAGACATAACCATCTCAGACAACCCCAACATCTCTGCTCTCCTTTACCTCCTAAACATCCATCAAAACAGAACCCCAAAGCTCCCCATCTTGGTTTACTTCCACGGTGGTGGGTTTTATGACTCATCTGCCTTCGGAGGCTTCAACCACCGCTATCTCAACCGCTTGGTCTCGGAAGCCTGAGTGGTAGTTGCTTCTGTTGACTACAGACTTGTTCCAAAGAACCCACTTCCTATTACTTATGAAGATTGTTGGGATGCTCTTCAATGGGTTGCTTCTCAGGGAAGCAACAAAGACTCAGCTGGTAACAAAGAGCCATTGCTAGTCAACTACGGAGATTTTGATAGGCTCTACATTGGTGGTGACCAGTGGCGGATCCAAGATTTTAACTTAGGGTGGTCCCAATATAAAAGCTCCAAAAAAAAAAAAAAACCCAAGACGAAAATATCATTGAACTATTTGGAGATGAACTATTTGGAATATGATTGTCCGAACTAATTGATGATGATTTTCGCTTGTAATATCGTTCCATACTTCTAATTTCTACACATATCAATTAATAAAAAAATCTACATCAATTGATGAAACTAAACAAATATTATATGAAAAACGAGAAATCAGATTCATTTATAAATTTATAATTAGGTCCGTGCCCGTGGGATTCTAATATTATGAATGCCAAAGGCAAAAATGCAGACACAAAGGCAATGACTAGAGAGGTGAACGAAAACATGCCTTGCACTTGTGAGAAACGCACAAATTGTAGAATATATAGTTTATGCCTTCCAAAGGCTGCAGCTTGATCAACTCACTACACTCTACGAAATAGTCCCTGCAATTCCACTACCACCTCAAGTTCGGAAAACAAGCACGGAAACAATATCGAAAGAAAGCACAGATTTTTACACACCCTTTTAGCATCACAAACTAGTTGCACTCCAATTCACAATACATATAGCTAACACATTACACAAAAACACGAAACGAATATCGAAAGAAAGCTGAGGGATAAGCTGAGGGACTTTGTTTAGAGTTCCAAGCCAATTGGGTGCATATGAGGGCAGGTGTTGAAAGCTTGTGTGATGGTGTCAAAATTTTGGGTGCATATTTGGGCCACCCAATTTTTTAGAGTTCCAAGCCAATTGGGTCAGAACCCAAAGGTGAAGATTTTGAGAAGAATCCGATTTGTAAATTTTGGGACTTTGTTTATCCATCAGCTCCTGGACGGATTGATAATCCAATGGTGAATCCAGTGGGTGAGGGTGCACTGATCCTGGCTGGGCTTGCGTGCTCTCGGCTGCTCGTGTGTGTTGCTAGAAAGGATAAGCTGAGGGATCAAGGTGTTTGGTATTATGATTTGGTGAAGGAGAGCGGGTGGAAAGGAGAAGTGGAGCTATTTGAAGTGGAAGGAGATGATCATTGCTTTCATTTCATATCCAGCCTGAGATTGATCCTGATAGTGAGAATGTTAAGAAGGTGTTCAAACGCTTGGGGTTCTCTTCTTATCTAGTTAATTTTATATCATGCTAATAAGTTTCCTCATGGAGCATACGCATGGCTTCTTTTCTTGTCAATTTTATATCATGCTGATAAGTTTCTTCATGAAGTAGAGATTGACTGTACTTTGTTTGGCAAATAAATAAATAAAATTAAATCTGAATTTATACATTGTATCTTGTTAGAGCAAGTCCACCAAAGGACTTTTTGCCCAGCACCTAGCCGAAAAAATAGGCCAGGACCCAGTGAATCCCCTCCAGCCGACCCAATTGACTAGCACCCAGCCCATGCCAGTTTCTAGCCCAGCCCATTTTTGACTGACCAAGGGACTGGCCTGTTTGCTTTTTTGCACTGGTGTGTGGCCTTCAAGCTCACGTGGGCGCGAGTAAGAGACAAGAAATTAGGCGGCGGGGCCCGCGTGCAAGCGCACTCAGACCACAACCCGGGCTCGGCGACGTGGCCCACTTGCAGCCGTTGGATTTCCAACGGCTAGTTATTCTAGACCGTTGGATTTTCAACGGTAAAAAAAAATTGAATTTTACTTTTAAACTGGACCATCCGATCACAGATCAAAGGTCCACGTTTTTTCCGCCAAAAAATTAAGAATTTCACTTTTAAAAAATACAGAAACTTTTTAATAAATTTAGATATTATTATTATTATTATTATTATTTTATTTTTTATAAATTCAGAAATTAACAATAAAATTATTATTTTATAATAAAAAATAATATTTTAATAAAATGGACTAGGCTATTTTTTGTTAAGGGTGGAGATGCTTTGGCCTATTATTGTTCAATGGAGTCTATTACTGTTCACTTGAGTGGATAAATGCGCTGGGTGCTGGCACAGAGTCCTTGGGGGTGGACTTGCTCTTAGAATGCATGAAGTATCCCAACTGCCTTTGTAGATCAAAGTAAAATAAAAAGTGACCTAATTATGGTGTACTCTCCTAACTCCTTATGAAATATTACTGAAGTGAGCAATTTCTTTCAATCCTAACTGCTGAATCAACATTGCTAATTATAAATATTTTTAGGGAGACTTTGGATGCGGTCCTTAGTTATGAATATTCTTTGATTGAAACCTTATTGATTTTTAATTTTTGATCGAGATCCCTGAAATTAATGGATAATTTATTTCTATGTAGGTTACTATATTTTTTAAATTAAAAATTAGAAATTTTAGTTGTTTATATAAATGAGATTTTAAATAAAAAATCATAATTTGTGGGATTAAAAATATTAAAATATAAATATACTATTGTGTGTGTGTGTGTGTGTGTGTGTATATAAACATGGGTACATTCATCAAAATTAACCAAAAAAATTATTGTATCAAAACATGGGTACATTCTTCAAAATCACAAAAAAAAAAGAAAAGATATTAGGCTTAATAACATTAGTAAATTTCTTCGATTAAACTTGACATGGATACATTTTAAAATCCAAGAAAAAAGAATGTACCCATATAGGTTTAAAAATGGATTAGAAAAAAAAAATTGAATAGATTTTATATTTAAAAAATGGTACATTTTACATATAACAAATTGGTATATTTAAGAATGAGTACATTTTAAGATTAAAAAGTTTTACATGAATGGGTACATATAATTAGCATGGGTACATTTAGCAAAATAAAAAGTACAAATAAAAAAAATATATGGGTACAAATACAATAAACTTTAAAAAATATGGGCACAAAAAGAAATTAATATATGGGTACAAATTAAAATTGAAAAGAAAATTGGTACAAATAGAAAAAAAAATTACAAATTAAAAATGGGTACAAACTAAAACTAAAAATATATGATAAAAAATTTAGTCATAAATATAAATATACTAATTGTAACATTTTTAACATTAAATGAATATATTTAGAAATAAAAAAATATTTTATTATTAAAATAATTAATGATGTTATTAATACCCAATGACCTTGATCAAAAATTGAAAAGGAATATGATTTTAATCAATGGAGTAGTAAAAAGAAGGATGAGAACCTAATTTCTCCATATTTTTGTTACCCTTGTTATTCAATATTTCATTTCTTTCGTCATTTAATCGAGCTGCTTCAAATGGTACCATAGCCGGTTTATTCCGAATCGTTAGTTTTACATGACAAGCAAATACACTACTTCAGTTAAACGTGTTTGAGTAATCTTCCACTGCAAAAGACAGTACCCCAAATCGAATTTTCCATAGAAGCAAACCATTTTTATTCGCTTGCTGTTGTTGGACGGTGGGTATTTTCCATTATTTCTTAGTTTTCTAATTTAATGAGTTTGTTTAACAAATCAGTTCACTCAATTCTTTAGCTTGTTAAAGTAAGAGTGGCAAAGAATCTAAGTTCATTTTCTTTTCGCACAATTACTTATATGTGAAATAAATCAAATTCTTGGTGCACTATCTTTATTTTATAAGGATGGTTTCCAACAACAAACTCATCACCAATCCATAACGCAACTATGCTTAAAATGCCTAATAAATTCTGTGATGGTGTAATCGATCACTTATCTATTTGGTTTGATGAGTATGACAACAGTGTGTGATGACTTTTTTCGAGTGTGAATTGTTGGAGCAATATTATAAAATATGACAAACAACAATATAATTTCAATGATAATAATCATAAAGAAATTTACAACATCAATTATATATGAGATTAATATAAATAATTAGAGATAAAGTTAGAAAAATTGACAAACTTGGAGATTAAGGCTTGCATAAATGCAATGTCCTAAAGATAGAATTTTGCCCATACTCTTGTGCTTGTAGTTTGGTAAGAATCCGTCTCCCAGGATTTAACAATCTATAATCCAAAGTCGAAGCACTTTAATATTCAGACTCTGACGAACATTATATATTCTGTACTCTCAAAACATGACTCGAAATTTTACAAACGAAGAATGAGAGAAATAGAGTGGGGAAACCCTATTTCTCAAGGGTAAAAATTAACTCTAATTTTATATATCAAATGATAATGGTTTCATGAGTTTATATAGAACCCATTGTGTTGTTTGGTGTAAGGATGCAACTTTGCATCTATGTAACCTACACCACTCATCAAACTACACGCCCCAAATTACAAATAATATGATGCAATTATTTGCATCAGATGCAACACTTAAGAACAAACAAGATTAATTTTTTCATTCAATATTTTGAAACTAAATACTATAATATCCAATAAATATTATAATATAAATTTCCAACATGAATTTCGTGAAAACAAAATGCAAAAGTTTCAAGGGTGAGAGAACCAGAGTTACTTGACTAGACGAAGACGTATGGTTGCTATTTTGTTTGCTGTTACGTAATGCATTACATCAAGTTTCAAACGCGACATCTCTCTTCATCTGTTTCTTAATGAGTTAAAGGAAAACGCTACCTCTATTAATAGGCATCTTCACACCGTAAATTTTCACACATCTAAGTTATCTATACATCTTCTCTAATGGCTACCATCGCCAAAGAATTAGCCTTTAAGTCCTATCCTTTCATCAGAATCTTTGAAGATGGCACTGTGGAGCGCATTCCTTTTCCGTATTCTTCATATGTGCCCCCATCTCCTGATCAAGATCCAGAAACTGGCGTCTACTCCAAGGACATCACCATCTCAGACAACCCCAAATTCTCGGCTCGCCTTTTCCTCCCAAATCTCCCTCAAAACCAAACCCAAAAGCTTTCCATCTTGGTTTACTTCCATGGTGGTGCCTTTTGCATGGCGTCTACCTTCTCATTCCTTCACCAACGTTATCTCAACCGCTTGGTCTCAGAAGCCAAAGTTGTAGCTGTCTCTGTTGAGTACAGACTTGCCCCAGAGAACCCACTTCCTATTGCTTATGAAGACTGCTGGGCTGCTCTTCAATGGGTTGCTTCTCACTCAATTAACAAAGGCTCCTCAGATGGTAACAAAGAGACATGGTTACTCAACTATGGATATTTTGACAGAGTTTACATTGGTGGTGATAGTGCAGGTGGAAATATTGCACATAACCTAGTTATGAAGGCAGGAGTTGAGGGCCTGTGTGGTGGTGTGAAAATTTTGGGGGTATTTTTGTCCTGTCCTTATTTTTGGGGTTCCAAGCCAATTGGGTCAGAGCCTAAAGGTGAAAACTTTGAAAAAACTTTACCTTATTTGGTTTGGGACTTTGTTTATCCATCAGCTCCCGGAGGGATAGACAATCCGATGGTGAATCCGGCGGGTGAGGGTGCACCGAGCCTTACTGGACTAGGGTGCTCTAAGCTGCTTGTGTGTGTTGCTGGAAAGGATCATCTGAGGGATCGAGGTGTTCAATATTATGATTTAGTGAAGGAAAGCGGGTGGAAAGGAGAATTGGAGCTGTTTGAAGTGGAAGGAGAGGATCATTGCTTTCATGTTTCGCTTGGGATCGAGACCAAGACTGATCAGACGGAGACTACGACTGAGAATGTTAAGAAAATGTTCAAACGCTTGGCATCATTTCTTGTGTAGCTAAATTTATGTCATGCTAATGAGAATCCTCAATTCCGCATGAAGCACAATGTGACTGTCTTTGGTATACAAAATAAATAAATAAAACTAGATATGATGAATTATGTACATTGCAACATCTCATCTTGTTAGCGAAGTAACCCAACTTGCTTGTTGATCAAAGTAAAAATAGTGACTCTCCTAATTTTTTATGAAATATTTATCTATCTATTATTTTCATCATTTAATTAAGCTGCGTCAAGTAGTACCATCGTCAGTCTCACATAATAAGTAGATACACTAGTGTAGTGAAAGGTCTCTGAGTTATTTTCCAATGCAAAAGAAACTGCCTCAATTGGAACTTTCTTTAAAACAAAACAAAACAATTCTATTTTCCTGCTGTTGTTGGAGGGTGATTTTTTTCCTTAATTTGTTTGTTTTCCAATTAATGAGTTTGTTTCACATATCATTTTGCTCAAGAGTGACAAAGAATCAAATTCTTTGTGCACCATAAGCATATGGAAGTTCTTTGTATGAACGCGACCTAAATTTTGATTTTTTTTTTCGCATTCTTTAATTCATTATGAAAGTCCTAGGATGAATACTAATTTAACCTAGAGATGTAAATAGATTCCAACTTAATACTAATTAAAATTATGATTTAAATTAACCAGTTATGCAAACTAAATTCTACACAAATATTCAACATTAATATAAAGAGTGCGCACATGATGTAGGATTTAATGAGGCAAAACCTACCACTGGGAAAATCCTCGAACTACCAAACCAGGAAGCACTAAGAAAGAAAGAATACATAAAGACTTACAAAAACTCATCAACTAGACAACCTTACTAGCTGGCAGCTTTGTCTTTGCACTTTGATACTCAATCTTTCTTCAACCTTCGAGTTGAAGTGACACGACACTAATGCGGTCGTCAATCTCCTTCCCTCGAACTTTGCAATATCCTAACTTGATCATGCATAATGTATATATGATGAAATGTTTGTTAAAAAACAATCAATTACGAAAATCACAATACATATTTTCATAATTGATATTCAATTAAAAACTCAAATGAAAGCAGGATGAAAAATAATATTTTCTCTTAAAAACACATGCTGTCAAAAACACAAAATAGCAGCAGTATAAAAATTATTTTTCTTGCTCAAAACAAATATTCATGCATGCTTTCTCCAAAGACATGACTTCTCATGTATAGACAAAAATCACCGCACACAAGATAAGAACGGCAAAACCATTTCAACATCCAGATAAACAATAAGTTTATTTTAAAGCATGCAATCAGATAAATCCCACCAACAAAAGATGTGTTTTAATAATAAATGTAGAAAGGATAACTCATCTTAAAGAGATAAAACACATGATGGTTAAGAGTCCTATCCCAAATACAATAACATGGGATATCTGATGAATGTAGTTGGATGCGTGCATGCAAACGTACCTGAATAAGTATCTCGTTTACGTAACATCCTTGCGATTGAAAGTGTGAGAGACATCCTTAGACGTAAACAGTTACAATTGAAAATATGTAACAAGTCTAAATTATTACAGACTCATGCATTTTATCAAGAATTGCCAATTTTGCACTAACACATTATTTTGACAACCAATATTGGTTCAGGAAACTTAAAAACGTATGTTGGTTTATAAACTTTTGGTAATATATAGTAGTTTTCATATGCTTATATGACAGTCATAGAGAGTAGCATTCTTATGCAGGCATGTCTTTCTTCTTTCAACAAAAGAGATCATTTTTGGGAGAAGGATGAAAGACATGTCCACATAGAGGAGATTTTATTACAATTTGTGAAAAACTTGTTTAGATATAGATGCCTTTTATCCTATTTCTTTTTACTAAATATTTGTGTGTGTTTAAGAAGATGTTTAATTTTCCTAAGTATCACAAACAAATGAGTTATTCTTAAATTATGAAAGGATGGGGGTCTTTTGGTCTAGGTCAAAGAAAAAAAATCATAAGAATCGTTCAAATAGGGTTTTTTTTTTGGGGGGGGTGGGGGAGGAAGGTATCCATACGAATCTATTTCTTTTTACTAAATATTTGTGTGTGTTTAAGAAGGTGTTTAATTTTCTTAAGTATCACAAACAAATGAGTTATTCTTAAATTATGAAAGGATGGGGGTCTTTTGGTCTACGTCAAAGAAAAAAAAATCATAAGAATCGTTCAAATAGGTTTTTTTTTTGGGGGGGGGAGGAAGGTATCCATACGAATGATCGTATAGAGTAATACAATTTTGTCCAAGTATAATGACCTATCTTGATAGTGCAAACGTAATATAGTTTTAAATAGCATTGTTTAGTGTAACCTTGGAGTATGAATGTTAACGTTATAGTGTAGCCATACTTTTCTTGTAATTCATACATCGAATATTATCATACCTTGAATATCCACAGGCCAATTTTTAGCCTTTTTTTTTTTTTACAAAACCCAACTTCAATAGAGGGCTATGCCAAAACCAAGTGGATTCCACAAGGCCAAATTAGAGCCTTTTGGCTATCGGCCTGGGCATGTTGAGTGTAACAACCTATTCTAAAAATAGGTGCAAATTACAATTATGCCCTCATGTTGGGCTTTGTCATTCCGGCCCAAATCTTTGGGTTGGGGACTCTCAAACCCAAAACTTGGCCCATAGCTTTTGTTTTTCCCTCACCCGTGACACATCTCTCCCTTCTTCCCCTTGCTCGACACCTCTCTCGCACTCACTCTCTCTAACTCTCAAATTCTCTCATTCACTCTCTAAGCTCTGAGAGCTTTACCCTTGCTCTCACTTCGATTCTCTTACAAACCCAGCCCCAAAATCACATATTTGGAATCCCTGAGACTCAAGGAACTCAAATACATCCTTGCATGCACCATTGGAGCACCATTTGAGTGGTCCACCATTGGACCCGAGAGCTTCAAACTTCAAAACTCAAAACCCAGGTGAGATTTCTCGTTTAACCTTTATATTCATGGGTTAAACCTTGTCTAGTGATGATTTGAGGTCGAGTTTTGGACTATGTATTCATGCATGCACTCTACTTTCTATTTCCATATTTTCGGCGAGGTTTCGGCTAGTTGTAAATCATTTCAAGCCACTAATCAACTTTGTCTTGTTATATCTTTGGTATAATTTGGTTTCTCATTAGTTTAGCTTCGTTTTGATGTTTAAATGTTGAATTTTGGTCGAGTTTTAACCCCAAATCAAAGCCCAGGAGTTTCCTAGCCAAAAGTTCGATTTTCTTCTTTGATGGGTCAGTGACCCGCGAGCTATTTTGAGTCAACCCAACTTGAACCCAAACTTAACCCAAATCTAACTTGTCATCCGGCCTAGTCCACTAACCCTTTAAACCTTTAACCTAGGCCCAATCTAGTAACCCTAGCCCAAACCCAATCCTTTAAACCCGACCCAAAACCTTTGGCCCAACCCAGCAAACCCAGTTTAACCCATCAGACCTGAGCCAGATCTGACCCGACCCGAGCCTGAAACCTAGATTCCACGATCGATGCCTGTGTGTAGAGTACATGCACCTCCGCCATCGTCCACGGTGGCACTAGCGACTTTTTCGACGACCCAACTCGGCATGTGGCCTTCTAGGCCACTGCCCGGTGGCGGCGCGAGCGGTAGCACGTGGGGGAACCCGAGGTCCCTCCGTAGGTTTTTCAACGTGCCGAATCCAAATTCGCTATCCATTTTCTTAAATTCCATCATTTTAGTAGCGTGGTATTAAATAGTCTCTATTTGTGTATAGGTGCATCAGTTGGAAGTGATTCAATCTTCCCTAGTTCGAGCAGCTCCCCAAGAGCGAAGTTTTTGTGAGTGGACCCCTTCTCAAATTGAATATTTTATAACTATCGGACTAGCATGCATTTCGTATTTCAGGATTTGAATATGTCTTATATGATGCTTTACTTTATGGAGTTCTGCATTTATGATTTATCGAGTTTACGTTTTATGAAACGTTATCAAATGTTTAACTCACACTTTATGAAAGGTTACGATATTGCTTTTATACTTTATGAGATCTTATGGATTTTACGAACATGGTTTTTGATGATGATTTGAGCTAGAAAGTTTCTATGATGCTTTACTTTATGGAGTTCTGCATTTATGATTTATCAAGTTTACGTTTTATGAAACGTTATCAAATGTTTAACTCACACTTTATGAAAGGTTACGATATTGCTTTTATACTTTATGAGATCTTATGGATTTTACGAACATGGTTTTTTATGATGATTTGAGCTAGAAAGTTTCTATGATTTTATGAATAGATGCTTTGAGCATTTGAGCTTTAACGCTTGATACGAGTTTTGAGATATGTTTTTATTGATTATATAATAGGTTATCATACGACACATACACACATCAAGGGTATTAGTCTATGGTCATAGGACACAGTTGAGGATACTTATGTTATACCCCCAACTTCACTGGTGAAACCAATGTCAGATAGCTTCACTAGCCATGGCTAGTGTCTGTGTGTTATGCTATATATAGATATATTTCTTCTTTGGCATAACCCAATGTCGTACTTCACCTTCGGGTGATGGGACCTACCATATTTCTTCATTGGCGTAACCCAGTGTCATACAGCTTCATCTTCGGGTGATGGACAGGTACTGCCTTCGGGCGACTATGATACCTCTAGAGAGTGCATTTTTGATGAGATTTATGGATTTGCCTTCGGGCATTTTGAGCGTCGAGGCATTTCCCTACTAGTGACTTTGTGACCTTCCATTCGTGTATGATTCTTTTATGATAATTGTAATTTGATTTCTTATTTGCACTTGTATTTCCATGTTGTAGTGCACTCTAGGCATAATTGTGCATCTTTTGTTTTGGATTTGTGATTGTTGGTCCTTCCGTTGCACTCACATTTAAGTTCTCTTATATTCTTGCGTATTTATATATTTATGGCTTTCGTCACCCTTGAGTGTCGGCCAGCATGTGCCATCCAGGTATCATTAGGATATTTGGGTTGTGGCGTGTCATTGAGCCTGCCTGGTAGCTCGTTTGTTGGTTTTTTTTTTATATATTTTTAAGGGCGAAATTTGAAAAAAAAAAATTAAAAATTTAATTTTTTTTTCATATAAATACCTAAGACATTTCTACATCATTTCTCACATCCTTTTTACCTTTCCATATTATCTTACCTCATTTTAATCCAATGCTTCACATTTTGTTCACCTCAAACACTTTTTTCATACACATCCCTCTCTTACCTCTTCCTATAATCTAAATTTAAAATTTTCAATATTTTTTCAAATGACACTCAAAATATGTCCGGATAACCTTATTCATTTAGCGACAAGTGACATTCAAAATATATCCGGATAAACTTATTTTAATATGGTATTTTAATTCAATTAACCAATAATGTTAAAGAACATCATTAAAAATAATAAATTATTGAGGGGTCTGACACTGTTCATTTAAAAATAATATCTTGCAGGCTATAATTTTTTACGGGGCTAAAGATAGCCTCTTCGGTTGTAGATGGCCTAAGATATGAATTCTCCTTAGATCTCCTAAATCTAGTGAGTAAGAAAGAAGCTCCAAGTTCCTGAATCTTACTTAAACACATTTTCTCTCTCTCTTTCTCTTTCTCTCTCTCTCTCTCTCTCTCTTTCTCTCCTAGTTTCTCTCTTTAGAAACCCAGATCTAGAGCCTCTTCTTCGACTTCAACTTTCAGCCGCCTCCCCTTGCTCTTGCTCGAGGTAGGCGGCAACCTGCTACCTCCTCCTCTTTATAGTCTCCTTCTTCCCTCCTCATTTTCTCTTTCTTTCATTCCTTCATTTGCCTTTTTCTTCTTGTCTTCCCCTTTCACTTCCTCTGCTTCATCCCCCTCCCTGCATCCATCTCTTCCTCCCCTCTTTCCAGTCTCTTTATTTCGTTTAAATCACGGTTCTCTCTGAGTTTAGCTTAGTTTTCCATCAGCTGGGTCTCAACTATCCCCTAAGTTTGTCTCGATCTGGGCTTTTTGCCCCATATTCGGCATTTGTTGCCTAATTTTACTGTTTTCTGTCTTTTAACTTTCTGTCATCCCTCCTCCTTAGTTGTGATACTACATCCCCATCCCACCATGTACTCGGATAGGCAGGCTCTGATCAGGAAAATGATGCAAAATCTACTACGTACCCTCATTCACTTCCCATCCCCCAACCGACATACCTATGTTGGATCCCCATCGAGGACAAGTGTTGGGTATTCTACATACCCCCTTAACCTCACCCTTCTACCCGTATGATACTTTGCTTATATATATTTGCAGGGGTTCGTGAAGGAGATTTGGATCTGGTGTCTTCTTTCTCGGTTCAGAGTTTGGCTTCATCAAAAGATGTGACGGCAATAGTGATGTGGTCTTTGCCACTGGAGATTAGGGCTTTTTACTTTCTGTTTTCTACTGCCTTCATGACTAAGCTTATGTGGGCCTACCGTTGTATCTTGGGTTGCTGCTTTTATTTTGCTCGGGCCTTTTACTTTCCCTGTAGTTGTTTATGTTGGAAGTATGCCCACAAAGCCACTCATTTGATGTAATAGCTTTTGAAATACTTATTGTATTAAACTTTTATATGTTTAATGAAGGGCAAAGCTTATTGTTAATCACTATTTATTGTATCATGTGTTTAAGCAATAAGGGAATCCAAGGAATGTATTTGATCTAAGAGATAAGTGATTTAAGTAAGTTAGATTATCGAGACCTTTCTCTTATGTTCATTCCTAAAACGTTCCTAGCCATAGGATTGCCAATTGGGCATTGACAATCCGCTAAGGTTAGTATGTGTTATGTCGACTCAAGCGTGAGTATGACTAGTCTCATGTCATTTAGTGTTGGACACTAAGGCAAACACATAGGTGCTCGAAAGAGTGATCGAGTACACTGAACAACGATCAAAAGAGAGTTCGAGCATACATGTCATGTAAGAACTCGAAAGTTGCAATATGCAAAGTAGTCCTTTGACCTGAGGCATCATAGATGTCTAATGGTTAGGTCCTTGATCTTTGATCATGTCAAAGGCATTCCATTGGAGTGTCCACGGCATTGTTGTGGTCAAGCTACCTAGTCATGTAGGCATATGAATGCGCAACAAGGAATCTCTAACCTTCCATGGTGGAAGGAGAATACTCTAAGATATGATTCGAGAGTCTTTGGCCAAAACATATGAATATGACTTAGGAAGTTTGTTCCAAATCATATTCAATTGAATCATATAGATAAGTATCACATTGGATAGTAGACATGAAACAAACTATCACCTAAAACAATGTGATTAAGAGTATTGTATTAGAGAATGACCGTATTGCATTGTAGTTGTAACTGGATAGGTTCTCCAACCACTTCTACTTAGCTTGGGTAACCATGATATGCTGCTAGGTGTCACTCATGGTTTGTGGAAGCCCTAAAGATTAGCAAACACTAATTTTAAGGGAGAATTGAAATGTGGTTTCAATTCACAATCGATCTTTAAGAGTAACAATCGCCCACTACCTCGCTAAATGGAACCTAATGGATCGTACAACGAGTAAGGATGTAAGTGAAGAAATTAAATGAAATGGATAAGCAATTAAATGGTTTAATTGAAGAATGGTCAAGGTTTATTAATTAGGTAATTAATTATACGAAATGTTCGTATTAGGCTTATATGTTGGTTTTGGGTTTCGGGGCTCAAAAGCGTTTTGGTCCACGAGGCCCATTATGTTTAAGTTGTATGACAACTAAAACAAAATGGGCAATTAGCCCAATCAATTTGATATGGCCGGCCATTAGGGTGAGAAGTGTCAAACTTGGATTAATTACAAGTTTGCCACTCACATGTGATGAAGTATAAATTCAACTTTATAGCTTTATTTTCATTAAGGGTTTTTCTTGATGAAAAGAGGTGAAACCTATTCTCTCTTTTTCTCTAAAGAGGCCGGCCACTTAGAGGGGATTTAGCTAACAATCTTTTCTTCTCTAAGTCATCCATTTCATCTTCACACTTCATCCTTGGTGTGGAGACTTAGAGACATCAAACTTTTGGTGTTTTGGAGATCCTTTCCTCAAATCCTCAAAGGAGCAAAAGAGCATCAAGAGGGAGAAAATCACAAGGAAGATCCAAGGAGCAAGGAGGTGACTTGAAGGCCCTCCACTTGGGTGAATCCCTTGTGTAAACAAAGATGAGCTTCAAGGGTAATGAAACTCTAAATCCTTTCTTCTCTTTAATGTTGTTAAAGAGTATATATTGGTTCACCATTCACTAGGCTTTGAAAGTCATGGGTTTTAGAATTGTTTTTGAATGCATGCCTACTTTAATGTGTTAATAGTTTGCATATGTATTCAAATATTCTCACATGTTCTTAGCTAGGACAAAATTTTTCCTTCAGTTTACTCGATCATTTTTTGGCCTTGTACTAGTTTTTATCTTAATGAAAGTTGACTTTCTGATATTAAAAAAAAAAAGAAAAAAGGAAGAAGCTCCAAGCATTAATTACTAATCTTTTAATAATATTTTAAATAAAAACTCTATTCCTATTAGTCCATAATTATTATGACTCCTGAACTGGAGAGTGTGATTGGAGTATAATTTATTGAGGCAAATGCCTCAGCATAAAAAACTATTAGTTTGTTATAACAGTAAAATGTTAGTTGAGATGAGTAGTGGTACACCATGTAATTAGTCATAGTTAGCTAAGGGTATAGTTGTACATAACCAAGGGTTATATATACTCTTCAATGTAATACCATTATCATGTAATGTAAAGTATTTTCATCACAATTCTCTCTCTCTACATTTCTCCTTCTCTCTTTAAACTTGTTTCTTACTCGAGAAGATATTGGTTTTTACATGGTATCACATCGCTTTGCCTCACGGTGATTGATCATCTTCCGTTGTTTAAATCGATGAATGTTCATTGATTTCTTTACTGATTTGTACATTTTCTTTGCAATTTGTGTTTTACTTTAATCTCTATCAGCCATGGCATCGCCCTCGAATTCGTCTTCTCCGATTGAACCAACATTGCCAAACCTTAATTCCTTTGGAATTTCTAGAATTTCTTCAACCTTGAATGCATATACCTCTCTGACTATTTAGAATATCGGTGGTTTGGTCCTGATCAAATTGAAATGATCGAATTATCTTCCACCATGGCGTGCCTTGTTTATGCCGATTCTTCGCCGCTACAATCTCATTGGCATCATTGATAGCACTGAATCATGTTCGTCACCGCTTTGGCCTAATCGTTCTTTCAACCCTACCTTCGAACTTGTGGCACTTTTCAGCATTCAGCTTCTCATACAGTTTCTAAAGTTCCTTGTCAAATTTATGGTTCCACCAGTCATGAAGCCATTGATTGCTTCGATAGGATGAACCCTGAGATTTTTGGAAGAGTACCACCAGCAAAATTGGCTGCTTTCTGTGCTCATTACTCTTCAAAATCGAATCCATCTTGGTTGATTGACTATGGCGCCACATCTAATATTACCAATGACATTGCTAATATCTCAGCTCTTTCAACCTATACCGGTGAAGACAAAGTTTATATTGGCAATGGTAAAGGTTTGTCCATCTATCATGTTGATCACTTATCTTTAAATACTTTTCATGGTTATTTTAAACTCAGCAATGTCTTACATGTTCCTTGAATGACCCATAATCAATTCTTAAAAGACAATAATTATGCATTAACTCTTGACTCTGATGGATCCACTGTAAAGGATCATATTTCAGATAAGATACTTTTGTGGGGTCCGGTTAAGAATGGATTCTATCCTATTCAAGCATCCAACTCAACTTCCACATTTCCTTCAGCTTTCATGAGTGTCAAAGCTCCTGTCAAAGTTTGGCACAAACAATTAGGACATCCCTCTTCATCAATTTTTAGAAGGATCTTTTCTAGTAATAAAGTAGCATTGCAAGGAAAGTATGTTGTTGATTTCTTTTGTACTGATTGTGCTCTAGCTAAGAATCACAAACTTCCATTTGTGTTTCTAGTTCTTCATCAACTCACTGTTTAGAGTTGCTGCATTGTGACTTGTGGGGTTCTGTATCAAGTGTTTCACCTAGTGGATTTCAGTATTGCATGTTACTTGTTGATGATTATAGCAAGTATAGTTGGTTCTTTCCCTTAAAAGCTAAGTCTGAAGTTGTTCATACATTTGTTGTATTCAAGTCTTATGTAGAAAACTCTCTTCGAAATAAAATAAAGACTTTGTGTACAGATTCAGGGGGTGAGTTCACTTCCAATGTTTTTAACTCATTTCTCAGAACTCATGGCATTCTTCACCAGTTATGTTGTCCCCATACACCTGAATAAAATGGCTGTGCTGAGAGAAGACACTGACATATTGTTGAAACTACAACAACTCTCCTTGTTGCCTCCAAGGTTCCTCATCTCTATTGGGTGGAAGCATTCTCGATTACTTTATTTGATTAACAGGTTGCCAATTTTTGGGTTGTCCAACTCTCCATGGGAATTACTTTTTCACAGGCCTCTTGACTATTTAAGACTTAAGGTTTTTGGTTATAGCTGCTTTCCCTGGCTCAAACCTTATGTTCACTTCAAATTGGATCCAAAAAGTGAACCTTGTGTATTTCTTGGTTACAGTTTACAACATAAGGGCTACTGATGTCTTAATCCTACTATTAGCAGGATTTATATAGCTCGACATGTTCTCTTTGATGAGGGCACCTATCCATTTCACAAGTACACCAAGTTATCATTAGTTCCCAATACTTCTGGTAGCTCACTAACACACCCCAACCTCGATATCCCTAAATATAAGGAAGCACGTGTTTGCCAACACCCGAGGGCGAGGAAGCCATTTAAAACACGCGTATAACTAAAATATATAATTAGAACAGATTAAACTAAAGCAAAATCGTGTTCAGAGCATACAACTAAGTAAGAATAATGTGAAAGAACTACTATAGAAAAGTACGAACCAAGAAATGGGACTCACACAGAAGAGGCTCAAAGATGCCTTAGTGGGAATGTCCTGACACCGGGATCGTGTGCCTTGAATCTAATTCCTGAAGGGGGCGCAAAAACAGAAAATGTGAGTGGACCATAATTTATAATAATACTAATAGTACGAAAACCAATTTATTTTAGAACATACTAACCCCCTGTTTTGAAAACATATATGTAATACTACATAGTAGGTTTTATGGAAACCCTAGCATGCAATGAAAAATGTTTGTAAAATCGATATGTGTAAAATCATGCTAAAAATGTTGAAAATGTCGCCCGAAGGCAAATTCGTAAATGTCATCAGTGAAGTACTCAACTAGGGGTATCATAGTCGCCCAAAGGCCAGTACATGTCCATCACCCCGAAGGTGAAGCTGTATAACATGTCCATTACCCGTAGGTGAAGCTGAATAAATAGCATAACATCCACACCAACACTAGCCGTGGCTAGTGAAACTGTTCGACACTGCTTTCGGCAGTGGAGCTGGGGGTATAATATATATATATATCATAACTCACTCCTCCATCATCTATGTCCTATGGTCATAAACAATACCCGTGGTGTGTGGATGTGTCGTATGATAACCCACTAGGTAAGTATTGAAAATATATCTCAAAACTTGTATCAAAGCTCGAAGTTCAAAAGCTCAAACGTCGTCTCATAAATCGTATTAAACCATGAAAGCTATCCAACTCAAATCATTCTCATAAACCACATTCCATAATATTTCATAAATCCGTAATATTTCAAAGGGCATAAAAGCAATAGTCGTAAACCTTTCCTCAATGTAAAACTAATAGTTTATAACGTTTCATAAAACGTAAATTAAATAAATCATAATATAGAAATCCAAAAAGCAAAGCATAAAATATAAATCACTCAAATCATGAAATATGCCATGCATGCGAGGTTAGTAGTTTATAAAAATATATAGTTAAGAAGGGGTCCACTCACTGATTTTATTTCCTGAGAACCACCCAAACTAGCGAGGATGACATCGCTTCCCACCAACGCACCTAAGCACAATTAAGGACATTTTAGTTAAATTCTACAAAAATGTTAGAATTTGGGGATACGGGTGGCGGATTCGGATTCGACACATCGAGGAACTTAGGTAAGAACCTCAGGTTTTTCCCCCACGCGCCGCCGCGCATGGCGGTCGACCGCCCCGACTTGCTGGAAAATCCAACAACTCCAAAACTTCCCAAATTTTACAGGAATGAAGATCTTAATGAGAGGAACAACTTTCATACATGTGACTAAGGGGAAAAGCCCTAATTTCACTAGAACCCGTCGGAACCCTAGATTTGGGTGTGTTTTGATTCGACCTCCAACCTCGTTCTGACGCCTCAACTAATGCATAGGCTTTGTTCCTGGGGTAGAGGGTAGCCTATTGGTGGTGGTAATTGGCTGAGTTAGCTTCAAAACCGTTGGATTTCCGCCATGGCACCCCCGGAACCCACAAGTTCCGTTCTTCACTAATTCAAGGCTAAACCTAGTGAAATTTGACTGGAAATGGAAGATGGAAGGTCATGAAAGGTTTTCTAGGTGGTGGATGGCAGCAATTTGACGGAAAAACTGACAGAAACCGCCGGAGAAGACTGCGGAACATGGTCGGGTTGGGAAAATGATAACGGGTTGGTGATCCCGTGCTTCACCTCTCGCTCATTTCCCCTCATTTCCTACTCTCCCTATTGGTCACTCTCTACTTCTCTTCTTTCTGATTGGGTGTCCCGCCCCTCATTTCTCTCATTTATCTCTTTTCCCAACCATCCGTTTCTTCTTTCAGTCAATCTGGGCCAAACACATGGCTTACCAGATTTTACTCCAAAAATCTGGAGCTTTCTAAAAAATAATCAATTTACTAAAATGCCCTTGATATTAAACATTAATATATCCTTCGTTATAACTCTAAATCACGTTCCGTTTATGCCCACGCATTCTTAGCAACAAGTACCATCCAAATACACCAAGAAAATGATTCTTACGTGACATGACAAGGCGGTCAACAAAAGTCAACGTATTTGCCTCAAATGGCATTTTTCGTAATTTCACATTTTAAAATTATTAAAACCATAATTTTTAGGGACGGATCGTTACACTCACCATCGATTGATTTGCAATTTTCTTTGCTTACCTTTCCTACTCCAGATGGTCCTGTACTTAATATGCAATCCAGTTCTCACATTAGATCTCACAATGTTTCTTCTCCATTTACCTCTTCTAACCATCATGTTCATAGTGATTCAACAAATAGTTCATCTGTTTCTGCTCCAATTGTCAGTGATGTCAATACTCATCCTATGGTCACAAGATCCAAAGCTAGAATATACAGGCCTAAGGCATATTCAGCAACCAAACATCAACTTCCCATTGATCTTGAATATGTTCCTACTACATACTTGCAGGCATTCAAATATGCTCATTGAAGATCTGCAATGCAAGAAGAATTCAATGCATTGCAATCTAATGGTACATGGTCTTTAGTTCCTACCTCAGATTCTCATAATGTTGTTGGATGCAAATGGGTTTTTCGAATTAAAAAGAAACCCGATGGCACTATAGACAGATATAAAGCTTGCCTTGTAGCAAAGGATTTTCATCAACAAGCTGGTATTGACTATCAAGATACATTTAGTCCTGTAGCTAAACCAGTTACCATACGAGTTCTCTTGTCTCTTGTAGTTCAATTCAATTGGTTCTTAAATCAATTGGATATAAGCAATGCCTTTCTTCATGGTGAATTAAAAGAAGATGTATATATGGAGCAACCTGCAAACTTTATTGATGTCTCAATGCCTTAGCATGTTTATAAATTGAGAAAGTCTCTTTATGGCCTAAAACAGGCACCAAGGGCTTAGTTTGACAAATTATTTCAGGTTTTCCACACCTTTGGTTTTGTCCAATCTTCTTCAGATGCATCCTTATTTGTTTTCAAAGGCCCTACCTTGGTAATAGTGTTGGTGTATGTAGATGATATTCTTGTTACAGGTCCCAACATTGCCCTATGTCAATCTTTCATTCAAAAATTGGGTGTTATCTTTCTAGTCAAAGATTTGGGGCATTTGCACTATTTTTTGGGACTAGAAGTTCAAAGAACACCTGAGGGCATCTTTCTTCACCAAAGAAAATATTTACTTGATCTTCCCAAAAAGAAAAATATGGAAGGTTCTAAACCTTGCTGCACTCATCTTAGTTCTACCAAACTTAATCATAGTGGTCCTCTTCTGTCTAATCCTACTTATTACAGGTCCATTGTTGGTGGTCTTCGATATTTGACTTGGACAAGACCTGATCTATCCTTTGCAATGAATCAAATTTCCAATTCATGCATGTTCCAAGATAACAACATATGCAAGCGGCTAAAAGAGTTCTTTGATATTTGAAAGGAACAATTTCTTAAGGCATTTAGTTTAAGAAGAGTTTTCTTCATCTCACTGCATACTCAGATGCAGATTGGGCAGGCTGCACATTTGATCGCAAATCCACTAGTGGTTATAGTGTTTTTCTTGGTTCAAACCTAATCAGATGGAGTGCAAAGAAACAAGCTATTGTAGCTCGATCCTCCACATAAGCTGAGTATCGGTCCTTGGCACACACAACTATTGAGTTTACCTAGATATGCAAAAAAATTCATGATATTGGCTTCTCTATCAATTCTATTCCCACTTTATGGTGTGACAATATCACAACTATCTCTCTTGCTTCAAATCCTGTTTTCCAGGTCAGAACCAAACATGTCAAAATAGATTATCACTATATTAGAGAGTTGGTTCTTGTAAATCTTATCAAAGTTCAGTTTCTTTGTAGTGAAGATCAATTGGCTGATATTTACACTAAGTCTCTGTCCAAAAATAGGTTTTGTTACTTAAAATCCAAGTTTCCCATTGGAACTCTTGCAGAGTCCAATATTAGCTTGAGATGGTGTATTGAGGCAAATGCCTCAGCATCAAAAGTTGTTAGTTTGTTATAACAGTAAAATGTTAGTTAAGATGAGTAGTGGTACACCATGTAATTAGTCATAGTTAGCTAAGGGTATAGTTGTACATAACCAAGAGTTATATATACTCTTCAATGTAATAACATTATCACGTAATGAAAAGTATTTTCATCACAATTATCTCTCTCTACATTTCTCATTCTCTCTCTAAACTTGTTTCTTACTCGAGAAGATATTGGTTTCTACATAATTATTTAGATAGCTCTAGAGTTTATGTTGCTAGATGATGACCATGCGGCTAATTTGTTTGATGTTACTGCATGGCAACCAATTGTCAAACATGGAATCTCTCTTTACTTGTTTTTTAATGAGTTCATGTAAAACGCTTTGTAGATTTTCCGGTTTAAAGTTTCAATGTATATTTTGTTTATACCATACTTAAGGCCTCCGTATTTAGTTCTCGTACAAATACTCGAGGGACTCAAATGTAATTATGTAATAAATGGAGGGGCAAATATGTAATAAGTGAGGAGCCCTTATTCCATAAAAGGACTCATCACCCTCACAAATAGGGGAGGCCAATTCCTAGGCCCTCTCACCCCCTCTCAAAGCCTCACTCTCATTACAGAGGCTCTCACATTCTTTCCCTCACATCTCAGATAAATACAATATCAGTGTGGACGTAGCCCAAATCTTGGGGTGAACCACAATACATCCTGTGTTATTTACATTCATGCAGATTCACGGTCGGATTTACGTTGTTCCAAGACCTCCGGTTTTGTGCATCAACATATTTCATGTATATTTGTACAAAAGTGAGTTCGAGTATATATGAGAAAAGAGAGGGTAAAAATATGGGAAAGACGGCTGCAACAAGCAGCCGTCAAGAAAGAAGAAGGCGTGTTGCCTACCTAATCTAAACCTTACACAAAGACATTACCCCAATCAATCTCCTCCCTTAAATCAAAGGAAATGTGATTTACATACCCTTACCCAAAAAATTACAATGAGCCTTACCCTAGAGATTTACCCTAGGGGTCATCTTGGTAGTAGACTTCATATGCAGCATCAGTCATATACAACATTAGTAGATGTAGCATCACAACACTCCCCCTCAAGTTGGATCGATGAGGTTAATCGAGCCAAGCTTGCTTAGAAAACAATGGAATGGAGCAGAGGTTAGAGCCAGCATCAGTCATATGCAGTATCAGTAGACGCAGCATCATAACACTCCCCTCAAGCTGCTTTTCCCTCATCCCGATACGAGGTACCATATGTAACAACCCATTTTAAAATTTACATGTTAATTGGTTATAATTACAAAAATACCCCTAATGACGGAAAGGTTGACTTTCATCCGTCAACATGTTAGAAATTTTCTTTTCTTTGATTTTCATAGCTTTCGTCGATACAAACACGTAGGCGCGAACGAAATTGAATTCAGAGCTAAAACGAAGCTTTTACGAATTTTTGAACTCCAAGGGCATTTTGGTAATTTCACTATCAAATATGCCTTTCTTTGGCTGACACGTGGCACACTCTTTCCCCATTTCTAGGGTGTTTTTATTTCCCTTCCCGTGACATCTCTCTCTTTCTCTCATTGTCTCTCGCCTTCACCACTCTTTTCCCCTCTCATCTCTCAACCACCGAGGCCACCCCCGGCAAGTTTCCTCCAACAAGTCACTCCCTCCCTTGCGAGTCCTACGAGCCTAGAACAGGGAGAAACCCCTTGTTTTTTCTCTCTCTGTTGCACAGTACCTTCACTGTGCAAAAAGCTAATCTGGCGAGTTCTCGCCATTTCCGACAAGGTAAGCTCAATAACTACTCTAAATCTTCATAGATCATGTTTAGAACTAAGATTAGGTAGTTTTTGAGACAATTTGATGGTGTTTTGACACAGAAACCACTCGGGGAAAACACTCCTCAATTTTTCGGCGAGGAACCCGACCTTTGCAGGTTTTTTCCGGTCAATCCCGACTTCGACTCAACCTCATCTTGGTATACTCTTGTTCCTTATCTTCATGTCTTCATTTTGACTTTTAAATTTTTGGATTTGACTTAGAAATAAAGTCGTCATAGCGTTTTGAAGTTTTCCGGCCTCCTCATACATGCTCTGACCTTCTTCTTCGGGGAATTCGACCGACCCACGGCTTAGAACCGGGTCGACCCGACCCATAACCTGAAAACCCAACCCAATAACCGGCCCAACCCATTAACCCTAACCCAATCCAACCTAGTAACCCAAGCCTAGTC
Source organism: Malus domestica (assembly GCF_042453785.1). Taxonomy (NCBI): domain Eukaryota; kingdom Viridiplantae; phylum Streptophyta; class Magnoliopsida; order Rosales; family Rosaceae; genus Malus; species Malus domestica. The sequence goes on along the minus strand of NC_091676.1, from coordinate 15,337,573 downwards.
CAACACCCGGCCCAATCTAGCAACCCAAGCCCAAATCCAACCTGGGTCCGACCCGACCCCGACCTAGTCTCGGTTTCCACGGTCAGCTCGTAGACCGCACATAGGTGCTTGTCATAGCTTGTGTGTGGAGCACACGCGCCTCCGTCGGAGGTACTGTGCTCCACCGCCGTCCTCGATGGCGACCACTGCTGGGCCGACGACTTTTCCGACAAACTTTTCGACGACCCAGGGTGTGCGGTGGCAAGTGGCTTCCTAGACCATCACCCCATGGGGCGAGTGGGGGAACCTAATGTCTCTCCTTAAGTTTTTCGACGTATCGAATCTGAATCCGCTGTCTGTTTTCCTAAATTACATCATTTTAGTAGAGTTTTATTAAATGGTCTCCATTTGTGTTTAGGTGTTTCGGTTGAAAGTTATCCAGTCCTCCCTAGTTCGAGCAGTTCTCTGATAGCGGAATACTTGTGAGTGGACCCCTTCTTAAATTGCATGTTTTTATAAAATATTAGGATTGCATGCATTTCATATTTCTTGAATTGATTATGCTTTATGAGATGATTTACGAATTTTTAGATTTATGCTTTATGAAGAAATTATGATTTATTAAAATTGCTTTTGTGCATTATTTATGATTTATCAAATTATGTTTTACGAAACGTTATGAATTATTGTATTTTCGTATATGCAATTATGTGGATTTACGAATATGATTTATCATGGATTTATGAGATGAGGCTATGAGCTTTTGTAGTGGGTTGTCATACAGCACATCCATACAACACGAGTATGTAGACGTCTATGGCCATAGGACATAATTGAGGATATTTATGCCATATGCCCAGCTTCAATTGTGAAACCAGTGTCGGTGTGTGATGTTATATGTATATGTTTTTCCTTTGACGTAACCCAAAGTCATATAGCTTCACCTTTGGGTGATAGGGCCTACCATGTTTCTTCACTAGCGTAACTCAATGTTGTACAGCTTCACCTTCGAGTGATGGACATGTTATGCCTTCGAGTGACTATGATACCCTTGGTGAGTACAGTATTGATAAGATTTACGGATTTTCCTTCAAGCGGCTATACTACCATTTCTAAGCAATGTTTTATACGCACTGGTTTTACGAACGTTTTTCATGGCATGCTAGAGGCTTCATGCCATATGTACTATTTTATGTGTTTTCAAAATAGGGGGTTAGTATATTCAGAAATAAATCAATTTTCGTATTATTAGTATTAATATAAATTATGGTCCACTCACCTTTTATGTTTTTGCACCCCCCCCCCTCAGGGCATAGTGACTAGCGCCATTCCATTTACGTATGGATTTCTTTCATGAATAATTGTACCTTGATATTTTCCCTTTCACTAGTATTTCCGTTTGTGGTATGCTCTAGACATATTCGTACATCATTTATTTCGGATTTATGACCATTGAATATTCTATTTCTTTTATGCTTAATTTGGATCATTATTATTGCTTCTCATTGTTTGTGTATTCCTTGTGATTATTGTTTGCTGCATAATTTTTGGATTACTTGTTCCTTCATGTTTCCACAAATTCATATATTCATGGCTTTCGTCACTCTCAAGTGGCGGCTAGCACGTGTCATCCAAGTGTCATTTGGATATCTGGGTTGGGGCATGTCACCATAAACCCCGGTTACCCTTACCCAACGAAGCTCCCCCACATCACGCACATGTGCATTAATGATATGCTTTGAGGAAAAAGTGACATCAACTTCCAGCAAATCATCCCACCATAAGTTAAGGCCACCTGCCTTCCCGATTGGAGGTACATTGAATCCTCTTGAGAACCCAATTCGTCTCCTCACACCATCAATTCTATGATCTTTCATCTTAGTTTCCGAGAGAAAGATCATAGAGGGCCTATACTTTCTAATAAGCTCATGTAGGGCTCGAACTACAGTGTCCGATCCAAGACCACGACAGTTCCAAAAGAGGTGTATCATGGTGAACGTCTAGCTATTGAAGGCCAGCCGCCACCACCTTGGGAAATCTTGCTCTTTTTGCCAAAAGTGATTTCCTTTCTGGCTTAGAAACCTCATCCATATAATCCCACATGTCATGATATTCAACTGAGACTTCCTGGAGTTCCTCCTCTGCATATATAGCTCTCTCCATCATCAAGCATATCTCCCTGATACTCATTTTTTGCAGCCTCTTTGCGGCTCTTTCTTTTCTCTCATCCCTGCTTTCGATGTTCTTGACCTTTTTCTGAGGAGATTGGATCATTTCCAGGTCCCTTTGCTATGCTCCTCGCTTCGTTTGGCTGGCCTCGGCCTCCTTTGAATAGTGATCTCTGTTTTCCCTCCTCTGAGCATCCTCCTCCTAAATCTCTTGTATCATGACCGTTGGATTGCACCCATGTCTTTGTTGTAAGGCAAAGATGTGTGATTACGGAGAGCTCGTAAGCCTAAAGCCCATAAGTACTCGATGGGTCATGTGAGGAGAGCCTTCAGTCATTATCCACTAAGATTTGTATGTCTCTGCCTCTTCCCCGTACTTATCCAACACGTGCCATCTTTTCATTCCTCCGTTAGTATGTTGTGCCATTTTATTAGACCCAAGACCCACAGAGCTACTACCACCCTCCCAATTCTCTCCCTACTCCGTTGCGCCCTGCTCCGCTGAGTATCTAACTTCGTACTAGTTCTCATTGCACCTACTGGTCTTCTTTCCCCCCCACACCAATAGTCAGAGATCTGGGGGATTCCACCACATCCTGAATTGAAGCCATCTTGGTCCACTCTCCAAACCCAGCAGTACCTCCCTTTATTAGTTTGAAAAAGCAATCAGTATTTGCATGACTGATTCTCCCACATTGGAAACAAAAATCCTGCAACCTATTATATTGAAATTCCACCCAAGTATCCTTATTATTCTCCCTCGGTAGCCAACAGCCAATGGTTAAGGGGTTTAAGGTATTGACAATTACCTTCGCCGTAGAAACCCTCGTGCTTTGGACGGATCCTCAAATTCCAAAAATTCACCAATTTCCTTAGAGAGACGTCGTACATTAGTTTCTGAAGTGAGGCAGAGAAGCACCCCATGAATCTGAACCCAAAAAGGAACCATTTCCATCTTTATTTCCTCCAAGGCAAGTTCTGGATGCCATCTGTTTACAGAGAAGTTTTGTTTCATCACTAGCCAAGGTACCTGGTTGAGGATCTTTGCTGTTGTACTTTCATCTCGGACTGTTATGATAGAAGTATTTTCCTGGACCCATTTGACATCAACCTCCCCAAGCTCTTTCCAAGAGGACCGAAGAATGTTTCTGACACCCCACTTGTTCAAATTTCTGTTAACTAGGGCCGCACCAACCAGTTTAACCCCATGTTCCATAATCGACAGCTCCAAGGATTTTTCCAAGTGAACCACCAATTCATCAACATCCTGATGTGCCATATGTCCCTCGCTATGACCTATGCCTTAAACCACTTGTACAAAGGTGTACGAGAGATGGATTGTAGAGGCCCTACCCAAATGATCTTTTGAATGGTTATTTTTACTTTTCCTCTCAGCTCCTCTCTGTTTTGTTTGTTTTCCGAATACAAAGACCACACACAAAATTGTTGTTGGAAAATACCTTATCCCTGTGAAAAATGAACTCCTAGAGCTTTTAATTTCGGATCCAGAAGTAGTTGTATCCATCTTCACCTCATTAATTGTTGGAGCTATTAGGCAGCATTTACTCCTCATCTTCTTGCCGAAGCTACCAGATATGGAGTTATCCATAAATTACATCTGATGATTTCGTATGACGGTTGTGGAGTAAATATTCCCCCACCTACCCATAAAGTACCAGGTATATGCAAACCAGATATGCGAATCCCACCGACACAGAGCCGAGTCAAATCACCTCAAATCTGAAATTCTGACCGTGTAAGAAAGCATAAATCATCTTTTTATTCATCATGGATCTTGTTGGTGTTTATATATCACAATTTTTTCTAGTCTACCTGTGTGTTTTATACTACATGTATCATAGATAAGTTGGTTTACCTACCAATCACACATTATTGATAATCTATCTCAAATTAAATATGCTTATCTACCTATATCATAGATTATCTTGTTCTGTCCACCTTATATCATGGAGTGCATACACACATTATTTCTTGATGTTCTAATTCAAAGTAAAAGTATTTATCTACCTATATCATAGGTCTTTGTTCATAGTTTATCTATATCATAAGTTTTTGTTCATATTCTACCTATATCATAGTTTTTTTTAAGGGGACACTTTGGATGCAATCCCTAACTATTAATGTTTTTTGACTGAAACCTTTGTGATTTTTAGTTTTTTATTAAAATCCCTAACATTAATGTAATAATTAATTTCTATGTAGGTTATTATATTTTTAAATTAAAAATGAAATTTGTAGTTATTTATATTAATGAGATTTTAAATAAAACTCATAATTTATAGAATTAAAAATATTAAAGATAAATTATACTCTCCAATATATTGTGTATATATATATATATCTATATATACATATATACATGGGTACGTTCATCAAAACTAACCAAAAAATTATTGTACCAAAGCATAGGTGCATTTTTCAAAAACAAAAAAAAAAAAAGATATTAGGCTTAATAACATTATTAAATTTATTCTATTAAACTTGACATGGATACATTCTCAAATCAACGAAATAGAATGTACCCGTATAAGTTTAAAAAATGGATTACAGAAAAGATTGAATGAATTTTATATAAAAAATGGGTACATTTTATATTAAAGAAAGGGTGCATTTTTCATATAACAAATTGGTATATTTAAGAACGGGTACATATAAGATTAAAAAATTGAATTTTTTTTATATAAAAAATTAATGGGTACAGATTCTATTTTTTATTTTTTATATTTTGGAAATGTTTGAATTAAAAATTAATAAGGGTGTGAGTATTAAAACTCCAAATCAATTACTAATTTTTATTATAAAAATTATGTCACTTACATGTAATTCATTAATATATTAATGCTAGGGACTTTGATTAAAATCTAAAAATTGATAATGTCTTAGTCAATGAACATTAGAAACTAGGGATCTGATACTAATTTTCTCTTTTTTTTAATATCATTCATTTCAACTTAAGTCGTGGGTTTATGACATGAACTTACTTTTAACTTTTTTCCTTAAATAGTGGACTGAGGAAGTTGAAAACTCAATTTTTGAAATTCAAATTTGAGTAAATAATGCATTAATTAGGAAATTTAAATATATTTTTGTTTTTACTATAAAGGGCAAAACGGAAATAAGACGAGATCAATTAGACCTAAACTGGTAAGGACATCCAATTGGACTCAATCCGAAAGTAGCTAATTTTTTGAAGCTGGATCTAAATGCCCCTTAAATCTAATCGAATGTGCCTAAATTATTAATATTCTCATTACGTTTTCGTCTTAATCCTCAGTTTGCATTGAGAATGCTCCATCCACATTTCGTTTAGTTGTGTAATCCAAAAAGAAAGTGACATCTACATCTCATCTAGGGGTGGGTTCGGTTCCGTTTGGTTCGATTTTTTGCCAAAACCAAAAATCGAACCGAAATTACTGTTCGGGTCAGTTCGGTTCAGTTTTTAATCAGTTTGTGTTCGGTTCGGTTTGTATTCGGTTCGGTTTTTTTTGTTCGGTTTCGGCCCGGTTCGGTTTTTTTTTTTCCCAATAGCTAAAAAAAGTCCTAAGAAACATAAGCACCCAAAATAATATGAATAATATTGTTGAAGATTACTTCTCCAACATGAAATGACCATCAAAATTTCAACCCACGTCTCTGCAAAGGTCATAACATTACAGCAAGGTTAAAGATGTGAGTCCCAAACTTTAACAAAGTCATGGCAAGAGGTAAGAAATAAATTCACAAGAGCTCCAAGAAACATTAGTCATGTCAAAATTTTACATAATGGCAATGGAGTAGGGGTCAAGTACTGCAAAAACAAGATATAAATATATAGAAAAATCATATATGAGTGTCCCTCCTCAAGCATAAGAATGGAAACTATAAACATTCAAAGTTCAATTGCAATCAAGTCTTCCAAATTCCATGTCCATGCTTTCCATATTCATATAAAAATATTTTTCAATTACTATTAGCCATATAGAGTGTAATGCTCCAGAACTCCCTAATTCCATATTGACAAACAAAATCAAAAGGCTTACAATCAATGTTCATCACAAAATCAGAAGGCTTACAATTACTTAAGCAAAATATATGCATCAAAATCTAAAGAACCAATGAATAAGAAATTGGCAAATTGGGAAGCAAGCTGATCTCAACACAAAATTTCATCACCAGAGCAGAAAAATAAGCTCAAAATGCAGCAACCATCAAGTCCCAAACTTTAACAGGTTATGAGAACCAGTTCTATGAAAGCACACATCAAGTCCCAAACTTTAACAGGTTATTAGCAGTTGGAAATCTAATGGGGTTTAAAAGAAAAAAAAAACTATAGTTATACGCTATAAATCACGGAAAAAGGCAAACGTATAAGAGTCTAATCATCTAATCTAAGTGAGCTGAGGTGATATTAGAATTTAACTTCCTCACCGTGTACCAAAAGAAGAAGCCAACTTCCTCGAAACAGCAAGAGGAAGCTGACGGCGAGGTATGAGAGACTGTCGTGTCGTCGTGGGTCGCCTGGGATTCAAGACCTAGAGAGACAGAGAGTTTGAAAGAGACAGAGAGTGATTGAAGTTGAAGACCGAGAGAAAGAAAGAGAGGAGGAGGAGGAGGCTAACCTTTTGCTGTCAGGACTCGAAACGGTAAGAAAAAGCTGACGATAAGGACGAGGTGTGAGAGATTGAGAGTGAGAAGGGTCGCGCCTTCGTAGGTCGCTTGAGAGATTGAGAGAGACAGAGCGATTGAAGTTGAAGACCGAGCGAGAGAGAGAGAGAAGAGGCTCAGGCTGCACGAGAGGGTTACTAGGTTAGGGTTACAATGGAGGCAGGGAACAAGAGAGAGAAGAGGGGAATGAAACAAATAATAGGTGTGGCTGCTACTACTAGTGGCTAGGGTTAAAGGGTTTTGTTGATTTCTCAAAAAAATTAAAAATTCTCTGAAATCCTAGAGGCATAAAGGTTCGAACCCATGCGCTGCAGCTTGAAAAGCTTCACTAAAACCAACTTGGCAACAGGTTATGTTTTGTTATGATTGTATGAATAAACTATTTATAATATTGAAAAAAATAATTAAATATATATCGGTTTGGTTCAGTTTCCGAACCTTAAAAACCGAAACCGAAACCGAAACCGAACTGGCCAGATTAGGTTCGATTCGGTTTGACAGTTTCGGTTTGGTTTTTTTTTTGTTTGGTTTTCAGTTTTTTTTCAGTTTTAGGTTTTTTGAACTCACTCCAAATCTCATCTGGTCAATTTTAATGGATACATTAATATTCCATGTTTCACAAAATCCAAATTAAAAATTGCATGCATTAGTGTGATTTATTCATAATTTTACAACCCAACATAAAGTATGGGCCTCTAAAGATGGGCCGGACGGAAACAATGTAATGGCTCAGTCCAGAAAAAATACATTTTCCTCGGTACCCATCTTACTGTTGCTTCACAAAACAATCTCAGCCGTCCAATCAACCAAAAACCCTATATCTCTCTCTCATTTAAGATTTCTCACACTTCCGTCTCGCGCCTCCAAGCTCATAGCGAGCAGACACACAGAGCCCCCAGGAGAAGACCCCAAACCCTAGAGAGCAACGCCATGGCTGCCCCAGCTATCGAGTCCGTGCAATGCTTCGGTCGGAAGAAGACGGCGGTGGCAGTGACCTACTGCAAGCGTGGACGCGGCCTGATCAAGATCAACGGCTGCCCAATCGAGCTCGTCGAGCCTGAGATCCTCCGATTCAAGGCCTACGAGCCGATCCTGCTGCTCGGACGACAGCGCTTCGCTGGCGTCGACATGAGGATCCGAGTCAAAGGCGGGGGCCACACCTCCCAGATCTACGCCATCCGTCAGAGCATCGCCAAGGCCCTTGTGGCGTTTTACCAGAAGTACGTTGACGAGCAGAGCAAGAAGGAGATCAAGGACATCCTGGTCAGGTACGACAGGACTCTCCTCGTCGCTGATCCCCGGCGCTGCGAGCCCAAGAAGTTCGGTGGTCGCGGTGCCAGAGCCAGGTTCCAGAAGTCCTACCGTTGAGAGTATTGCCCCTTTTTCAATTTATGTTATTACTATCGCTTTCGTATCGAAATTGATCTCAATCGGTGTTTTGTTTTAATTCCTAGTTTTAATATTTGCTATGGATTTTGAAAGTGTTCTGGATGTTTATGCTTAGTTATAATTTGGTCATATTTTGAAGAATGATTGAATGTTTCTGGGCTTGGTTTTTTGGGTTTTCGATTCTTTGCTTAGAGAATGTTGCTCTTACTGTGGTTGATTGAGGCAGGTTTTGCTTTGATATTTAGAAATAAACTTAGGCAAGCTTTTAAATTTAGGCATCCTTTTATTGCTTAGGTTTAGTGAACCTAATTAGCTTATTCGTTGTTATGAAGTTACAATTGAAGTTGTAATTTTATGGAACCAAACTTGGAACAGGATGCCGTATTTCTCGAATCGGGAAAACATGAACCAAACATGTTTAGGGTGGTTGGAGTTAGGGGTGCAATTTGGGTGGGTTGGAAGGTCAACCCAATCCTAACCCAACTTTTACAATTCGGGCTCGGGTTCGGGTTAGGTTTCATTCGGGTTTATTTGGATTAGGGTTTACTTGGGTTGAGTTTGGGTTGCCCAACTTTTTTAAGTTTAATCTTTTAACAACTTTGTTTCCAAGAATTCCTAAAAAAATTAAACCAAGTAGCATCAAAGCTAGTTAACTCTAATTTCATAAATCAATCTACTATAAAGTTTAAGGATTTAGAGACTACGAATATGGGCTGACTAATCAAAGTCTCTTATTCCCTAAAAGCTTTAGTAAATTATAAAGGGTAATGTATTAAAAAGTTATTAGAAAGGGCATTGGTTTTTGGACTTGGCACACTTGGGGTGTAGTATGAGCATTAATTGATATAGGTTACAATTTGGTTAGATTGGGTTAGGTTAGTCGGGTTAGGTTGGGTTGGGGATGGACGGCAAATGATCAACCCAACTCAACCCAATCAATGAACGGGTTGAAATTGGGTTGGGTTCGGGCAGGTTATAACTAAAAGAAATCCGCTTGTTCGGGTTTAAAGTCGGGTTGGACATTGGCGGGTTTGGATTGGCCCAACCCAAGTTGCACCCCTAGTTGGAGTATTTAAGGTTAGGGTCCATTGGGTATGATTTTCATTTGATCTTTGCCCTAGAGAAAATTGGAAATGCATTTGCTTATTGTAATGTTCAAACCCTGGTCTTGGGTTTTATTGCCGCAGATGGTATATCCAGCTTCTACTATCCTTCTAACCTTTGCTTTAATTGGCCGAGGTTTCTTGCTCAGTTTTCCAAATGCTAATTTTTGCATCTGCTAGTGCCTATATCGTTTAATTGCCTTCAATAACGAAGTGCCATTGTCTGATGATTTCATTTTCATGTGCCTAACGAAGTTCTTTAGAAATTTCTGGGAAATCTTGATCAAATATCTAAGTTCAGCCCTGTTAAGTAATCGTTAGCAATATTTAATCTCCTGCACAGAAATCTTATGACCACACTACTTGTACAAGCACCATTCTTCTCTTATATAATTGTCTAGCAAATTTGCCTATCTCATTATTTATTTGGGTTTTGGCCGTTTGATCAAATTTCAACTGGTGTTTTTGACCCATCAGAAAGTTGGAACCCAGAGTTGCCCAGCTCATCCCCCTTGTCCTGCGCAACCTCCCATACCTCTCCCCCACCATCTCCCCAAACCTTGTTCCAACCCCAACCCGCCCAAACACCTCCACCCAAAGAATATAACCAACTGGCCACTGTGCTGTGCCTCTGTGAATAACTCGTCTACTGGGATGTCGGGTAGAGAGAGCATCGCAATCGTTTCCCCTTTACTTGAATAACAGAACTCAATCAACCTGTTAGCAACTGTTTTCTGTGCATAAAGGATGAAGAGGGAACGGCGCATTCATGTCATCGCTCATGTAACAATGCCGATGACGGCCTTGCCAAAACATGAAATGCATTTCACCCACTGCAAACAATGCCCAAAAATTAAACTAGTTATCAGCTTGTCAGGCATATGTTTTGGAGACCATATAAGAGAAGCTTTATTTAACCGATTCAACGACAACTTTCGGTCGCTTGTAAACGCGTCCTCGCATCGTTGCATTGCTGTGTACGTGTACTCATTTGGACGATATCCCTTCTCGATCATACCCTTGTTCCTTAGATCACTGAAATCCCGTAAACCCTCAAGCCCCCTTCGCTTTCGTTTCTTGCACACCTAATTGATTACCTCCTGACACGTATAATTATCTAGGACACGGTTCTTTGCAATTGTGATGTGCAGGAGTTGGGACACAAGTTACAAAACCCAGATATCATGAATTTACACTATGTTTGGATGAGGGAAATAAACTTGGAATTTTGGTAAAAGTCAGAATTTATAAATTAACATGCACCAATTCCCTTGTTTGGATTCATAAACATAGAAATTTAGAATTTCCGTATGGAAAAAAGACTTGGAATTTGGGACCTCCAATTTCAAGTTCAAATTCCATGTAAATAGGTGTCATTTCCCAATTTCTATGATTTAGAGTTTAAAAATAACAAATTCAGTATTTAATTTCATTGTTCTTTTAGATTAACCAAACAAGAAAATTTACAAATTCTTGAAAATAAAATCTTGTCATTTCAATTTCCGTCATTTTAAAATTATTTAGTAATCTTAAATTTCTTCATCCAAACATAGTGAGTAAAAGCAGCATTTCCAGGGACTAGTCCATCTACCAAAACCTACCAAAGATCGTAACCTCTTTCGAAACCTTGTTATCAACCACCTCTTGAATGCTTCTTTGCATCATTGCAGGGCTTAGCTGTAACCGTTCAAATAGGAGAACCCTACTCCTTTTGGTGCTTCCAAAGCTCAGTGAAACTAAAAGAAGGGTACTTTGTGTCTTAAGGCAGTTGAGTGGCTTATGTTGTAATCTATAAATCTCTTTCAATTGCTCCCCTTGTTCCTTTTGTTTCTCAAGAACTTTAGAAAAGTTGGCAACAAATGCACCTAACGGATAGTCCCACGAGTTTAACATTTTAACTGTTTTCAACTCATCGTTATCAATGTGTGGTCCTTGTTTCTAAGCCCCTTCCTGGAGAAAACTAACCCACTTGGAGTCGTGTAATACGTATTTGTATAGATTCATTTATTGCTTTATAAACAAAGCTTTTTATGAGATGTAGTTGGAAAAGCTACTACTTTTATTACCTGCGACTCCCAACACTCGTATAAGCGAGCTTTTCTTGTACCACACAAAAATCAACATCTTACGTCAATATTGTGTGCTTGCCCCAAAGCACACGATATCTTATTTTAACTCGCACTCTACAGGCTTGTCACGCTAACTCAATATGGTTGCAACCTAGAGATAGAGAGGGAAGGGTGGGTGAGCATGGCCATGGGAGGCCACTAATATAGGTGGAACGGGTAAGAATGGGTTGGGTTGGGTTTGGAGCTGCTGCCGTATGCGTTTTCTTTTTAAAAAAATTCAATTTTGTTTCTAGTGATTGATTTATCTAATTTTTCATGTGTTTCCTTGTAAAATTTGGTTTGTCATTGTAAATACCTCGCTGACCGTTCTTTGGCAGTTGTTACGTATATATAGAAAAACTCTTTCAATGTTACCGTTGAAATGAAAATCTAACCGTCTAACTTTCTCCTGCACTGGTATAGAAGACATTACTGTTGAAAAGATAAGCGCTCGCTTTTTTAAAATTCAAATGACTTGTACTCATTGACCGCCAATTCAATAGTATTTCGAATTTTAAAATATTTATAGTAAATATTTTATACATGTATTTCCAAACGTATTTACATTTTTTCTTTAAAAGCATGAAGAAAGGGGGAAGAACATTGCAACAAACTCTCATTTTTGCGACTTACAAAAGAAAAAGGAAATTGCCAAAGGGTACTAGTCTGATTCAGTTTGGGAACCAAACCCTATCCGCATATGTCACTTTGCTATCTTGCTTTCCAAACATCAAAAGTGGCGGCCGGAAACGCACATGATAATTGACACAATGTTCCCCTACATATTTGGCCCTTAATTTTCAGTTTTTCCCTCCACTCTCTTTTCCCTCTCTTGCTTTCTTCCATTTCAGAGCTCCGTTTGAATCTCAGAAAATCCCAAAGTACCCAAAAAGCGGGAGAGAAAAAGCAAGGTACCCATCTCTTTCTCTTCAACTTTTGCTTCGGTTTTACCTACTTTTCCGGTTTTAGGGCAACGTTTTGTGCTTGATAATCTGGCTTTAATTTGAAATTTTTGAAGCCACTAAACCCCATTTCGTTTTCTTTGACTGATTATCTGTTCTGGGTTGTTTTTTGTTTTGCTTGGAGGGTTCAGATTCATTTGGGTTTATATTTGATTTCTAGTTGATTAATTTTATTTTAGTTGCAGATTATATTTACTGCGGAAGTTTGAATCTTTGTGGGTTTTTATTGCTACTTCTTTGGTACCTTGACATTTATCCAATGAATAAGTTCATGACATTGGTTATTTGACAGTTTTAACTTTTATGTTTAGTTTTGGAGAATGGGGTTGGTTCAATGAGATTGTTGGATCCATCAGCTATAGCCAAAATTATAGATATGATTTTTTTTTTCTTTTTTTTTTTTGGTCTTAATATATACGAGTGTGCGTTGGAGATGAGAAAAGAGAGAATGAATGACATGGTCTGCAGGCGAATCAATCCCGTGGCCGGGGACTGCAGGGCTGTAAACTTTTGGATCTAGTATGATAATTGGATAATTGAGCAGCCCAGTGAGGTTCTCTCTTTGGTTTTTATGAGAGGGAGTACATCTGTTGTGAGTGTGCCGTATTGACCGGTTTCAATTTTTTATGACCCTTCTAGATGGAGATTGGACTTGAGTGTTATAGGGTGAAAAGTTATCCGAAATAATGGAAGGGAAATTTTCCGTATGGTGATTCTTTAATTGTATGATAATGTTTTCAATGTTTTAGATTATAAGAAGCAGAAAAGTCACTGCTTCAATCTATCATTTGCATTTGTTAACAGTACCTTTTACCAAATGGAACTGTGAAATTTCCTCTTGTTTTGGTCTGAGTGAAATGTCCTCTATACCCTCTGATTGCTAGAAAGGGGGAAAAGGGAGGTGGGAAAGTGAAGAAACTTGATTGGTAATGCTTATTACAGGGCAACATAACATATGGGGAATCTATATATATGGGATAAAATTGGTTAAAAGTTAAAAATGAAGTGAGTTGCATGATAATAGTTAAGAATGTTTTAATTGTGTGCTTTAGTTTTGTTTGCATTACAAATTTTCCCCTCCCGTGAAGAGGAAGAGAAGTTCCATTGCATCATTGTTATTTTCTAAATTCCGAGTTTCTTTTGCAGTTTTTAGGTCAATAATTATCATCTGCATTTATTAACTTAATTTTTTTTTTTTCTGTTGTCAAGAATTATGTTGTGTAAAGGATGTTGTTTCTGATATTATAGGAGTTTTATCTCTCATATCCTGAAACATTCATTTGAAAAATTCTTGATGGTTATCATTTAATATCTTGGAACTTTATATGTATGTCATAAGTAGGTTGCTTATCTTTTCATTTTAGTGTTTATGAGTGTCATTTACATAACCGCAGCCTGCAATTGTAGGTTTTGTTGCAATGGATGCCACAACTCTGAATTCAGAACGCCGTCCATTTTCAATTAAACTGTGGCCTCCTAGCCAAAATACAAGGAAAGTGCTTGTGGAGCGGATGATAAACAATCTTAGCTCTAAATCCCTTTTCACTGAGAAGTATGGCTGTCTGAGTAAGGAAGAGGCTGAGGAAAATGCAAAACGAATTGAGGATGTCGCTTTTGCTACTGCAGATCAAAACTATGAAAATGAACCTGATGGGGATGGCAGTTCTGCAGTGCAGCTTTATGCCCGGGAATGCAGTAAGCTCCTGCTTGAAGTTCTCAAAAAAGGACCTAGAAGCAAGGAGGATGGAAAAGTGACATCTGGTACCACTCCCACTGAGACCTTGTTTGATATATCGAAGGCCCAACGGGCTTTTATAGAGGCTGAGGAAGCTGAGGAGCTTTTGAAGTCACTGAAGGTGCCAGGGAACACTTACACCAAAATATGCTTCAGCAATAGAAGCTTTGGTCTCGGAGCAGCCCGTGTTGCTGAGCCCATATTGGTTTCTCTTAAGAACCAGTTGAAAGAAGTTGACCTTTCAGATTTTATAGCAGGAAGACCGGAGGCAGAAGCTCTTGAAGTCATGAATATATTTGCCGCTGCCTTAGAAGGTAGTGTTTTGAAGTATTTGAATCTCTCCAACAATGCCTTGGGTGAGAAAGGTGTTCGGGCTTTTGGGGCACTCCTGAAATCACAAAGTTACTTGGAGGAACTCTATTTGATGAATGATGGCATTTCAGAAGAAGCTGCTCGAGCAGTTTGTGAGTTGATTCCTTCCACAGAGAAGCTTAGAGTCCTCCATTTTCATAATAATATGACAGGAGATGAAGGGGCAATTGCTATTGCTGAGGTTGTCAAGCGTTCTCCCCTATTGAACAATTTCCGTTGCTCCTCCACGAGGGTTGGCTCTGAGGGAGGAGTTGCCTTATCTGAAGCACTTGGGACTTGTACCCATTTGGAAAAGCTGGACTTGCGGGACAACATGTTTGGTGTAGAAGGTGGAGTTGCATTGAGTAAAGCTCTTTCCAAGCATGACAATTTGACAGAGATTTACCTTAGTTACTTGAACCTAGAAGATGAGGGTGCAGTTGCAATTGCCAATGTTCTCAAGGAATCAGCTCCTGCACTTGAAGTCCTTGACATTGCTGGAAACGACATAACAGCTAAAGCTGCTCCTGCTATAGCAGCTTGTATAGCAGCCAAACCACATCTGGCCAAGCTGAATTTAGGTGAGAACAGCCTTAAGGATGAAGGCACTATTCAGATCAGCAAGGTGTTGGAGGGCCATGCGGAGTTGCAGGAAGTTGATTTCAACACCAACCAAATCAGAAGAGCAGGGGCTCGTGCTTTGGCGCAGGCTGTGGTTCAGAAGCCCGGTTTTAAGTTGCTCAACATCAATGCAAATTTCATTTCTGATGAGGGCATTGATGAGCTGAAGGATGCTTTCAAGAAATCTCCCAACGTGCTTGGATCTTTGGATGAGAATGACCCTGAAGGAGAAGATGACGATGATGAAGATGAAGATGACGACAAAGAATCTGGAGAGGGCGAAGGCAATGAGGATGAATTGGAATCAAAACTGAAAAACCTTGAAGTTGGCCAAGAGGAATAGAGGTCCTCTCGTATGTCTAGGTGTTTTTCTCTTTCCTGATTAGGTTCCGCAGAGTTAATACCCTCTTTAACATCAATTACTGATGAGGGTATTTGCAGCTTTTAGGAAGACTATTGAATCTTATTATGCATCAGTTGGCACCAGCTGTTTCTTAGAGCTGTGTGATGACGGGTGTTAGTAGAATTGGGTTTAAATTGCTTCTTTTATCTGCATGTAGTCAGTTAATCATTGTTAGTTCCTGTTTTTTGTGATAGATGTGGCTCTAGTTGATTTCTGATGTTGCTATGTATGAGGGTTATTCTGGATATTATTTTATGAGATGCAGCAAAGCATTGCTGCTGGTGTTAGAACAGAATATAACGTTCCAATTTTATCGGATGTCTACCTAGGGGGACGTTAGAACGAAATATGTGATATTACTACTGTTAAATGACGTGATTTGATGATTCTGATTTGGCTTTGTTCCATGAGTGAAAAGGCTTTGTTCTTTTCTCTAAGAGGCTTTACTCATGGAAGTGGAACACAGCCTTGATGCTTTACTCTTACAGTTGTTCTTTCCCACATTGTGTCTGCGGGTTGTTGCTCTAAACGCATGCCATTTATTGCTAGCAGGATTGTTCGCTCGTTTAGCACTACTGTTATAGGAAGCCCTTTTTATCTTCAGTGCTTTGCTCAAAGTGCTTTTATTACAAACACGTTGAAATTTTTATGAAAGTGCTTGTATAAACACTTGAACTCGGTTCTTGAAGAGGCGTTTGATTTTCAAAGAAGGTTCCTATGACCTATAAAAAAATGTTACTTTTTGTATCATCATTTCTACTAGAGAGATGGTACAGATACGTGGTAAGTGTATGGTACTCGTGGCCTATAAGCATTTTTAACTTCATCAGCCAAAAGCCATCATAAGCGTTTTCTATTCTCAAAAATCGCTTTTAACGCTTTCAAAAGCAGTCATGTAAACTTTAAACTTTACAGATGCAATCTCTAATTAATTGTAAACCAAAAGATTATCAATTTATACATTTTCCTACCATAATTCTTCTTTGATACATTATCCTACTGAGCCTGACAAAGAGATCGGAATGTGCTATCGATAATTCCGAGCTCATAAAGTTCACGCTGCTGCTCCAAGTGCTAAACTTCTTACAAGAACCAGAATGTATGGTGGTTAAGTCAGTGTCACCCATGACCAGATCAGTCTACAAAGTCGTGAAGCATTTGCGTAAACCGAGCAGCTGCGAGCTGGTCAATGCGCAAGACCATGTACAAGACAGCAACTACAATCATGCTCAGGTAAGTAGCTGAGCCAATTCGATTAAGCCCATCCATTTCCTCTGACATTGGCATTTTGCCCTCTGCCATCAGAGGATGAACTTGGGTTAACATAGCTTGATCTCTTCTTCCGATGTATCTTGAACGTCAAGATAGGCCCATTCAAACTACTTCCTCCAGCTGCGTGACTTTCCTGTTTCTCTATTTTAGGCCCTTCAGACTTGTGTCTCTTCGAGGCTGGTGTCAACACGTAGGTATCTTCACTATCTCCCTCTCTCACCAATGGAACATTTGGAATCAATTTTGTAACTTTTTCCTCTGTTCCTGCATTACCACTAACTAATACAACGCCATCTGATTGCGCGTGATTTCTCTTTTTTACTCTGCCTGAAAGCTTCGATATGTCTGCTCCATTTTCCACAGCTTTCATCCACTGTAAATCACTAAGGCCATCAGAATAAGACTGTACCGCCTTTCTCCTGCGCTTTCCTGTGATATTGCCACTGTCAAAGCCTTTCGTAGCAATTTGCTTATCAGGTGTTGAATATGCCCACTCAGGAACCTCATGGTCTTCCATAAGGCGAGATCTGTAGTTCTCTTTTCGCCTTCTATCCTCGTCCATTTTCTCAAACAGCCAGAACTCCTCTTCTGATCTGGCAGCAAGGCGGTTGATTTCTCGCTCACTTGGCACATCTGCCCCAAGCGATCTTGTACCCTTGCGCATGATTTCTTCCAACATCTCTCTTCTGTCCTGCGCTGCAAACACAAGGTATGTCTTTTGTCAGAATACAGCCATAGTGGAGCACAAAATAAAGAGAATGTGTTTATCTTAACCGTGCAAGGTGCAAGACATCCCTTCCATTCAATTTCTGATGCAGATGTGTTGCATTACTGTGAGTGGAAAAAGAAAAACAGTTTTGACCTTGTAGTTATGCGGGGTTCAACAGCAAGCTCAAGATCGATAATAGTTGCGACTCAGTGCAGTGGTTCTGACTTTGGAACAACATGCATGTGTATTATGAAACTACATTTGTATGAACGTGATGCATGTGTAGAAAGCATGTGCAGGCAACGTATTGAAGCAGTCAATAAAACCTAGTTCTTTCTTGCTAGAAGGTTGACATCATAACAGAGAAAATTGCATGAAATTGAAGTACAACCAACCTGTGGAAGTTGTATTAAACAGTCCAGCCTGGATGACCTTGGCATCTATGCCCATCTTCTGTTTAGCACGCTCTAAAATTACTTCTTCAATCGATCCAACACTAACCAACACAAATACCCTAACTTCTTTCTTTTGACCTATACGATGGGCCCTATCCTCTGCCTGTTGGTCCATCTGGGGATTCCAATCACTGTCGAAAATTATTACCGTATCTGCCGTTTGTAAGTTCAAACCAAGGCCTCCAGCACGAGTGCTCAAGAGAAACATGAAATAAGGAGAGTCTGGAGCGTTAAATTTCTTAAGCAGAGTCCCTCTTTCCTCAGTTTTTGTTGAACCATCCAGTCGAAGATACTTAAAGTCGTGAAGTTGCATATAAATTTCAAGAATATCCATGAGACGAGTCATTTGTGAGAAAAGCAGGATTCTGTGCCCCGCTTTGTAGAGTTTTGGGAGTAGACGATCAAGTAATTCAAACTTTCCCGATGCCCTGATGATCTCCTCCTTGCGCCACATGTTATAATCTCCCACAAAAAGGTATGGGTGGTTACAACACTTCCTGAGTTGCATTGTCAGGTTCTGCAAGCTCTTTGATTTTCCAGAACCTAAACACAAGTTCTTATCAGTAAATTATGACAAAATAAATAATCATTGCAATTTTAGACTGCTTTTCAAGGACGTTAACTGTCACAATGTTTCAACTTAGATTCAGGTAAGAAGAATGGTGAAACGCATTAACATTAATGTAGAGGATTTCCAACAAAGCTACAAACCATTATCGAGCCCAACTCTGCCCACATCCGTAACTTGTTGATAGTATACTTTCTGCCATGCTGACATGTCACATTTCAGTATGACTTGAGTTTTTCCAGGAAGGAACTTCTCCACCTCATCTTTTTTCCTCCTCAGTATGAAGGGCCGTATAACCTACAACATAAAGAAATGTTTCAATTGTTTTTAGAAAAAAAAAAGTCCACAAAACCAAAATAAACAGAAACTGGGAGCAAAGACCCACATGATGTAGACGGCGAATGATCAATAGCTGTTCTTCATCGGTAAGAGAAATACTGCCCCGATCCGCGAAAGGTGCATTAAACCAGTCCTCAAAATTCTGAACTGAATTAAAAATGTGTGGGAGAAGGAAATTAAGCAGGGACCACAACTCCTGCAAGCTATTCTGTATTGGGGTACCAGTCAACAGAAGTCTACGTTGCATATCGTAACTGTGTAAAGGTAAAAATTTCAATTAAAGAACCCGTCATATTATAAAAAACAAAAAGTACGAAAAAGAGAAACCAGCAGACAGTAACCAAAATACCTTTCAAGAACCCAAAGGATAATCGATCGTTAAATTTATGGAACATAAGTCATTTATGTATTTGCTAATGGAGGCAATAACTTGCATTTAATCTTCATAAAAACTCAAAACACTATTGAACCTATAGGACCAAGACTTAGTTCAAACTTGCATCAAATCAGTATACCAAGACTTTGTTCAAACTTCAAATATAAGACCGAGACTTTCTTTTACCTGAACAGAGAAAGCCCTTTGCAAAGTAAACAGTCTCAGTTCACATTTCATGAGTATAGGGAGCCTACGAAGTGGGGACAAAAAACTAGGCCACACCCTCAGAGAAAAATCACATTGGTATTATTAGATTTGTTCATTAAAATCATATGATGACACAACAGAGAGCAACCACCAATTTAGATAAGTTTAGGAATGCTCTGGCTGCAGTCAGATACATTTTAGATTTTTACGTGATCAGCAAGAAAAACTTGTTTGCTGACCCCACTTAGTGGGAAAAGGCTTTGTTGTTGTTGTTGTTGCAAGAAAAACTTGTTTCTTTCTTTGTTTCTTTGGAAGTACATTGATGATCTCAGTCCAATTTTACAACCAACCTTTAACCTTAACCACAAATGTATTATTACAAAGCAGCATTCCCACAAAGTTAAGAAGATTTTTTTAGGTATGGGCAAAAGTACGAGCTCTCAGAAAACGCCCAAGTTAAAAATATTCGGAAAGAAGAAAAAACGGGACAAAGTTTTTCTTTTCATCTTTAAAGTTTGTTCACCCAGAGGTAGGAAATAAACAGCTTTTGTGAATTATCAGATTAGGATATAAATAGCTAAACAGCAGCTTTCTGCCCATCCAAAAACAGAAAATAAATAAATCCTTTTTTTTTCAAAGAAATTTTTTTTATTGCCATAAACTATTAAACTACTCAAGGAGTGGACAAGATGACCACCACTTGGAAAGCAAAAGCATAAAATGAAGCATCGAAGCAAGTGTTAGTAACAAGGTTAATATATAGCCCTACTGAATTGGTAAAAAACTAAAAATTGAAAGAAGAAACATAGACTTATATAAAGCATCAAAAGAAAATAGGCCTCTATTGGCATGTAGCACGTACCCTGCAAGTGTTTGTGCAAGAGCACACTCGTGATTCTTCAATCTATGCCCTTCATCAACGATCAGGTAGTACCAGTTGATTTTTTTCAAAAATTGTTTATCCCTCATAATAAGGTCATAATGTGTGATCAACACATTAAATTTTCCTTCCCCTGATAATTCTTCTTTCATTGCCTTCCTTTCATCTTGACGTCCGTCATAAAGAACGGCAGCAATACTGGTCAAGAAGAAAATACATAAATGATCCGTCATAATTCTTCTTTCATGTTATCATAAATGTAGGTAGGTATATATCATATCTTTATATATACACACACACAGACACAGACACAGACAGAGAGATCACTGTTTAAAGACCCTGTAAACATACCTAGGAGCCCATGTTGCAAATTCATTAACCCAATTTGGTAGTACGGCCTTCGGTGCCACTATCAAGTGGGGTCCAGTAACACCCTTGTTTTCAATGAGATATGCAATCAACGATATAGTTTGTATGGTTTTACCCAAACCCATCTCGTCAGCCAAAATACCATTTAAATTGTTATTGAACAAGGAAACCATCCATTGTAGGCCCTCAACCTGGTAAGGCCTTAATTCTCCACCTTGAAGCATGGAGGGTTGCTCAGTCACCTGTTGAATTTAATTATTAGTAAATTCTCTACTCCAAAGCACTCAGCAATTCCAACATTGTCACAAATAGAACTTTTAAAAAGCTTTCAAATAGATCACACGGAAAATGAGGCAAATGGACCACCCCTTATACTAGTTAATTCATACGCATAACCCACCCACATACAATATAATAGCCAAGAAACTAATAATGAAAGCATGTCGAAGGCCAAGGAAATTCCCAAAGAAGGCTCAATTCAATATCCTTAAGACAAAGAAAGCATGTGCCTGTCTTATAGATTAAGTAACTCAAGCCATGTTGCTCATTTGATTAACACGAGCTTTCATAAATCCATAAAGTTCACAAAAAGAACTTCCACATGAGTGATTTGTGTCTTAATTTTATGCTAAGACCTAGGAAGCCCAAATTAAAGCTGTCAAGGTCTGATACCAATACCATTCAAGAAAGTAGTTAAAACAAATAAATTATAAAGGTCAAATTGTACAACAGTGGAATATAAACAATGGAGTGAAAAAGAAAAAAGAAAACTATAATGGCATAGAATAACACTTTATCTTTTACCTGTTCCTGAATAGAATGGATGGCTGAGTTATATTGCCGCTGACCTTTAAGCAAGTCACTACTGTCATCATTACAATCAGAATCAATGAGCTCCACATCTTCTTCCAAGTCAGTCAAATCACCTTCAGAGTCTTTCATTTCTTCAGTACCCTCTAAATGTTTAGAATCTTTCTGCCGTTGAACAGCAGCTCCCAAATTAACGAGGAGTTTATTTGTTTCTTCAAGAAGCATTGTTAGCCTTTCATTCTTGCTCTCCTTAACCATTCTCATGTATGCTTCCTGATCATCAGCCTTTAAGGCTTGGAACCTCAATTTCTCAGCCCGTGTAGCTCGTTGTCTTTGCTTTCCATGCCAACTCTGTCAAAATAAGATAATGATAAAAGGACTCTTTCACCATTAATATGTAGTAAGAATAGCAATCACCTTATTCCATTCCAACATATTTTGTATTAGTTCAGGCCCTTAATATAACAAGTCCTGTCTTCAGGATGTAAAGAAGATTTAAAAGACTGCTGTTTTGATGAAGTTGGGCTTACATGTGATCCCTTTTGCTTACGAGATCCCCATTTAAAGCATCTCTGATACAGATGTATACATATAATATGGGTGTGTGTGCGTGTGTTTGTGTGTGTGTGTGAGTGTGAGTGTGAGTGTGTACAGTCATCATCACCTACTCTTTGGGGAGCATGAAAATTTATGCTTGTGAGCTATCCAACAGCTAACATACATTCAAAAAACAAAAGTACTTTATCCGGATTCAATTATCAGTTGCCGGATTTCAATCTAATGGTGAGCATGGATATTGTGCTCATCACTGAGTAGGAGATCAAGATTGTGTTAAGTGATAAGGACTGTTCCTAGGTCTCTTCCAAAACTAAGTATGAACATCTTTGATGAGTTTATCCTATTAGGGAGAATGACAGGTCATCCAATATTGTTACTGTTAAATAGTTTGTTAAAGCTAATGTGATTAGTTCTGTTAGTAACTGTAGTTAGTTAAGGTAGTTGAGGGTATTCTTGTAACTAGCCTAAGGCAACTAAGGCTATATATATTCACAACTGTGTAACTGATTTATTCATTCAATACAATTGGAAAACTTACAGAGGAAGCTTTCTGTTTCTATATGGTATCTTGCCATTTTGCTTCACAGCACCGACCTTCTCTTCCGCTCGTCAAATCGATCGATTCTTGATTGATTCTTGCTTTCTTCTCTCTGATTCTTCAATTTTTCGTCTCCAATCTCTCTTGAAGCTTGATCTCTGCAAGATATGGCTGCTCAATTTGAATCGCCACCAACTAGATCATCTTCTCCGATCATCTCCCCTTCGGTCCAAAACCCTAATTCCTCTTCTAATCCAAGTCCTCTGAATTCGTATACCTCTCTTACGATTCACAACATCGGCATTATGGTGCCGATCAAGTGGAAAAGACCCAACTATTTGCCATGGCGAACATTGTTTGCTCCAATTTTCAGGCAATACAAACTTCTTGGTATCATTGATGGCACTGAGATTTGTCCTTCACCATTCTTGCCTGATCGCTCGATGAACCCTGCCTTCGAGGATTGGTATGAAAAGGAGCAAAATCTTTTGATCTGGCTTAATTCTACCCAATCAGAAGAGATCATTCCGTTCACGGTTGGGGCTTCCTCTTCTTGTGAGCTCTGGGTGAAGCTTGAACAGCACTTTGGTGGAGTTTCTGAGGCTCACATTCACCAATTGTGATCGCTACTTCAATCAATTCAGAAAGGATCACAGTCCATCCCTGAGTATCTTCAACAAATCAAGGAAATTGCTGATTCCTTGCAAGTTGTTGGTGCTTCAATGTTCGATCGTGACCTAATTGCTGCCACACTACATGGATTGCCTGATGAATTCAAGTCCCTTATTGATTCCATCATGCTACGGTTATCCTCTACATCCCTTGATGAACTCCATGGTCTCTTACTCACCAAAGAGTTATCTATGGCTCGCCACAAGACTGTTATTTCATCCTCTGCAACTAAGCCCTTTCAAGCCTTCTCAGTGCAATCTCAGCCTCCCCTGCTTCCTACTCCTGCTTTTGCTGCTCAGAACCAACCACTTCACTCAGCATCTCGGTTTAACTCAAATCATGGTAAGCCACCTCGAGGTAATTTCTCCTCAAATCGCAGCAATCGCAATTTTCATATTAATCGTGGTACTTTCACCAACAATCGTGGAAATTGAAATTATCAAGGCTCTTGCAATTACCAAGGTTCTTCCACTTTCAAAGTTCCTTGTCAGATTTGTAGTTCTACCAGTCATGAGGCAATTGACTGCTTTGATTGTATGAACCCAGACATCTGTGATCGAATTCCTCCAGCCAAACTTGCTACTATGTGTGTGCATCATTCAGCCAAACCCTCTCAACCTTGGTTAATTGATTCTGGCACCACTTCCCACATCACCAATGATGTAGCCAATATTTCTTCTCCTACTCCCTACACTGGAGATGACAAAGTGTACATTGGAGAAGGTAAAGGATTATCTATCTATAATATTGGTTCATCATCTCTACACACTCCTCATAATTCCTTTAAGCTGAGAAATGTTTTACATGTTCCTTTCATGAAACATAATCTCTTGTCTGCTTATCAATTTCTTAAGGATAATAACTGTTAATTGACTCTTGACCCTTATGGATCCACTGTTAAGGATAGCATTTCGAGGAAGATGCTTTTGCAAGGACCTATTAGGGATGGTTTCTATCCCCTACAAGGTTCCACCAGTTCTCATACTTCTCCACCTTCAACTTTTCTCAGCATCAAAGCTCCTGTCACAGTATGGCACAAGCACTTGGGACATCCTCCTCAATTTTTAGAAGGGTCATATCTACCAATAATCTTGCACTGCAAGGCAAGAAGATTGTTGATTTTTTCTGCTCAGATTGTGCACTTGCTAAGAACCACAAGCATCCTTTTGGATTGGCTTCTTCATCAACAACTCAAAGTCTCCAACTTCTGCATTGTGATCTATGGGGACCTGCCTCTGTCACATCTAATAGTGGTTTCAAGTATTACCTACTTATTGACGACTTTAGCAAAAATAGTTGGTTTTTTCCATTGAAGTCTAAGTCCGATGTATTTTCTACATTTGTTACTTTCAAAAACTATGTAGAAAACTTCAGTGGAAATAAAATCAAAATTCTGCGTTCAGATTCAGGCGGTGAATTCACTAGTCATTCTCTTGCTTCATTTCTTAGTGCACATGGTATATTACATCAGTTTAGTTGTCCACATACTCCTGAACAAAATGCTGTGCAGAGAAAAAGCACAGACATTTTGTTGAGACAGCTCGAACATTACTTGTTGCCTCTCATGGTCCAAGAGAACAACATCTTCAAGCAGCAAAAAGGGTCCTTAGAGGTTCTATTTCCCATGGTTTATGGTTCACTAAAGGTCCTATCAATCTTTCAGCATACCCTGATGCTGATTGGGCTGGCTGCACATTTGATAGGCGGTCCACCAGTGGATATTGTGTATTTCTTGGCTCTAATCTCATCAATTGGAGTGCAAAGAAACAAAGCATTGTTGCTCGTTCCTCTACAAAAGCTGAATATCATTCTTTAGCACATACTGCTGCAGAACTCACTTGGGTCTGCAAAATTCTCAAAGATCTTCATTTCCCTCTACCTACACTGCCTACACTATGGTGTGATAATATCTCAGCAATCTCTTTAGCATCTAATCCTATTTTTCATGCTTAAACCAAGCATGTTGAGATTGACTATCACTACATCCAGAAGTTGGTACTAGCAAATCTCATCAAAGTCCAATATGTTTATAGTGAAGACCAATTAGCTGATCTCCACACCAAATCTTTGTCTAAAAGCAGATTCTCCTGTGTTCCAAGCTTCCAACTGGAATCCTCTCTGATTCCTCCTTTAGCTTGAGGGGGTGTATTAGGGAGAATGACAAGTCATCCAATATAGTTACTGTTAAATAGTTTGTTCAAGCTAAATGTAATTAGTTCTGTTAGTAACTGTAATTAGTTAAGGTAGTTGAGGGTATTCTTGTAACTA
This sequence comes from Malus domestica, assembly GCF_042453785.1. Classification (NCBI taxonomy): domain Eukaryota; kingdom Viridiplantae; phylum Streptophyta; class Magnoliopsida; order Rosales; family Rosaceae; genus Malus; species Malus domestica. The sequence goes on along the minus strand of NC_091676.1, from coordinate 15,312,068 downwards.
GCCTAAGGCAGCTAAGGCTATATATATTCACATGTGTAACTGATTTATTCATTCAATACAATTGGAAAACTTATAGAGGAAGCTTTCTGTTTCTATATATCCCAATACATTTAAACCGAGACATTACAGGTGAAGAGAAAACAGTAATAATTATGAAAAGACAAAAAAGCATACCAGGACATGATCATTCCTCTGTTTCCGACGTTTCATAGAAGCCTGAATTTGCAATTGGTATTCACGAACAGCATTAAGTATTTCTGTAAAGAATTTTCTTTTCCTAGTCTCGATATTGTTCTTCTCCTCCTCTTCTAACCTTGAGAGGCGCTGCATCAAAGGTATGTTACTGTATCAGCAGCTTTCAGGATGCACTGATGCACTTAACATGTATTCACTTAGATCATCCTACTGATTATTAGTCTCTCTCTTAAGAACATGTAAAAAATTATGAAATGCCCCGGATATTTTATAGCTTTCTTGTCAACAAAATTAAACCTCACGTTTACTTGTTATTAACACCAAAAGAAGGTAGCCTGAAAAAAAAACAAGGACAGCAATTTTGGCACTTCTCTTATCGCCATATGCACGCCAAACTGAATACTTAACAATTTCTTCTGCATTCGCAGGCAGAGTGCCTAAGACTAAAAGAGGAGTGTTAAAATTACCAGCCAAATACAATCAATCAAAGACTGCCAATCCATTCTGTCAATTCTATGTTACTCTAAATACCCAGATTTCATTATCCCCATCTAAGTGTGACCATTTCAAATAAGTAAAGCATGTATTAGGATAGAACCTCAGCATCTCGTTTCTTCCTGAACTGATCATCAGCCTCCATGGCAAAAGCATCTCCAACACCATAGAGTGGACGACGCAACCGCATCATGCCCCAGTCAAACAATGTTTTGTCAGGATGCTCACAATGCATACGGAGTGAGTATTCTGAATTCACTTCAGAGCGAACCTTCTTTTGCAATTCTGCAAGCTGCTAGAATAGAAGTCCTTGCCAACAAGGACATATGCATGTCATCCATCGGTACCAGAAAATATAAAACATAACATTCTCAATAACAATCACAATAATAACTTTTTCCGTTGTATATTTTAGGAAAATGGAAGATGCTAACAAGTACATAAAAGTTTTCGACTCACAGGCAAAAACAGAAAGTGTCTTTCTGAAATGGAAATTTCAAAACAATTTCAGTACATCAAGTTTACCTTTAGCCCATAGAGTTCGAGCAAGCACTTTGTCTGCAGGTCCTCTCCTCTACTTGAAGGTAATTCTGATTCAAAATCAGTAGTAAGTAAGGCTAGACAATAATTGTACATAAAAACACTAATGAGACTCGAAAAGCAATTTAGAACACTACTCATAGGGTTGAAGTAATAATTTCTAGCTGATCATTGAATTAAGTACATTACTGGTTAAAACATGGCCCAAAGGTGCAAAAACGATGACGTCTTCGAATTGAGTGCAATGCAGGTTAAGATATGAACATATGACCACTATGGTTCTTTTGCAGGAAAAATTGCAGACCAAAGACCTAGTCTAACCTGACCTTGCCCCTCTTCAGCAAAGGAGGTGAGGCCCAGAGGTCACATTATAATCAAATCCGTAACCTTCACATCAACTTTAAAATGTAGGTGAGAGGACAGAAGCCAACCAGATCAATCATAAAAAATATTTAGCTTTTCCTTCTTCTTTTGTTCGTTCTTTCCTTCACATTGTTTGGACATAGTTGAATGTGCAGAAATTTCTACATACAACAACTAGGAGCCTATTTATAAAACATTATATCACCGCTCTACCAAACATACGAAAGTGCTATTAGATGCTGAATAAATATCATTCATAAAGTCTAGCAGGAATGGCAAATGAGCAAAGGAATGTAAAACACCAGGTGATTAGTTCTCATGAAATTGTAAAAGCTAGTCACCTTCAAGTTCGGTTAACCGATGCTGAATGTGGCTTTCATAACGTTTTTGCTTCGATTCTATTAATGAAGCACCCGAGGTGAAATTTTGACGTTGTTCCAACAGTGCATCTCCAAGGCCTGCTAACAAATCCTCTCCTGAAGCAGAACTATGAGGGCCATCCTGCAAGCATTACATATAGTTAATAAATTTCGAATCAACGAAGCAAAAAGATAAACAACAAGAAGCTGCAAAAAAAAAAAAAAAAAAAAAAAAAAAACCCTTACTCTTCCAGTGAACAATTTAAATTGAGTTAACACATAAAGGTCGAAACTTTTTCCTCCAAAATCTCATATTTCACAACCTTCAACCAAACCCTGAAATCGAAACGAACCCAAACCGCCAATTCACACAAAAAACCAACCCAAGACGCCAAATTGGCAAGAACCCAAGAACCAAAACCCCAAAACCCAAAATTTCGAAAAACCAAAAGGGAGTGGGAAGAAACCGTACCAAACCCTCGTCACCGTCGAGAGGGGCATCCGGGGCGCATTCATAGATGGAGGAAACGACGTCGAATAGGTCGGGAGGGAGGGGGAGGTTGCGGGAGAGGAGGTTGAGGGCGCAGATCAGGGACTTGGTTTTGTGGACGTGGTCGAGGCTGGCGCTGCTGCTGTCCAGCTCGGCCATGGGGGACCTTGGCGGGAGAGAAAGAACGCACAGACCCCCTCCCAAATACGATCTGATTTCAAACGGTCTTTTTTTGAAATGAATTATTGTTGGGGAGGAATTTTTATCTGTGAGATGTTGCTTTACAAATATCACACGCTCTCTCTCTCTCTCTCTCTCTCTCTCTCTTGTCCCCTCTCTCTCTCTGTTTATCGGATTACTTGGGTTGTTGTCTTCGTTTCGGCGTTCGGGTGGGTTTTGTCGCTGTCTTTTTTCTCTTTTGGGTTTTATTGGAAAAATTACGACCGAATTCTTGTACTTGTATTCATGCCAAACACGGCTCTATTTTTTGTTGTTTGACGGAAATGCCCCTGGGCGGATGAGAAATAGGGACGGTTATACCGGTTGTGCCCTTTGCTACTTTTTTTTGTGTTTTTTTATAGAGAAACTTGATATAAGTCTAATTTTTTTAGCCAATAGTAGGAATAGTCTAATTTATTAAAATAAGTCCAATTCTTTAAATTTAATTATTTTTATTATCAATAATTAGCTCTTAAATGATAAGATTTATTATAAAAATCAAATTTCTTCCTAATTATCTCTTTTATTATTTCTTTTTATTTATTTTTTGTTCTTTTTTGTTTTTCCTCCTGCTTTAAACCTCATTTATAGATTTTATTTTTAATTTTTATAATCAACCTATATCACAGGTTAATTAATTCATCTACCTATATGATAGATTTTTTATAATCAACTAAGATTAATGTGTCTTGTTGGTAGGTATCTATGTTTTTTTACCTTTTAGTTAGGTTTCATATCTTACTTATAGGTATAATATTCATTCATATATTTGTTACTTGAGTTAGGGTAGAATGTTTTACAGATAAATTTATGTTAGTATATTAGTTTTTTTTGTTATAAGATATTAATTATATTTTTTGGAGTTGGAAAATGCATAATATTGGAAGATTTTAATTGATTTTAATATTTTTAGACAAAAATATAAAAGAAATAAAAACATGTAATTAGATAACTGGACTCATTCCTAAAAATCATCTATGTTTTTGGACCTAGATCTAAAAGTCCCTTTTTTATTAAATGAGAAATTACAAAGTCTTTCTTTGAGGTCTTTTTGATTCCAAAGGATTTTTTGGGTAATGTAATTTGTTTCCAACTGACTTTTATTTTAAGGTTTTTTTTTCACTTACGAACTTGTAGATTTAATTTTGATAATTGAAGTTGCGTAGTTTGCTATACATTTCAATCAAGGACAAGGCGTTTAAATCATGAAACGGAGTGGCAAAATCGACCTTTTAGAGCTTAGTCAATTTTCTTTGTTTGCATAGGGTGTGTACGGATCTCTTTTGGTTTCATATGCACTTTACCGTTAACCAAATTGACTATCTTGATAATGATTATTTTTCAAAATATGATGCTATCCATACACTCTTTTTACCTTTCAGATACCATTTTCAATTTCTGTCATCTAATCGAATGAATTTAAGATGATAAAATAACATAAATTAATAAGGTGTGTTTAAAAAGTAAAAAGTGATGTGTGGATAGCACCACCATTTTTGAAATTATAACCAATCAAATTGATCGATTTAGTTTTCGGTTTTTATTCAACAATAACTATTAATATTTTGCATTTTCACATCCAAAACTAATAAGCCAAATCACCTATTCCATTTTGGTAGATGTGAGTTAGGTTTGGTTATGACAAACACACTGTCCCATTTTTCACACCCAAGTTCAAATACCCTATTGACATAAAAAATAAATTAAAAATTAAAAAAAATTCGAATTAGAGTAATTTTATTTTCAAAATATCGTATTATTAACAACACTTGAAATCCATATTTGGTTATTGGTTTCTTTTTTTAGCAAACGATAGCATGAGTGCGTTAAATTGTTAGTTGTAAAGGGGAGAAAGATCGAACCTACACAAGATGCATAAACATAATTGTTTTCCGCCACTGCAGTAAAACATCATCTGCTGGTTATTGGCTTTCTTAGATTCCAATAAGATGGCGACAACACATCAAAGTTAACTAAAACTTCTGATAAATATTTTTAAGGACAATGATTTCATCAATAAAATGATGAACAAATTGTAAGATGATGTAACCATTTCAGCTCCCAAAAAAAAAATCTCACACGTTTACAACAAGAAAACAATGAGTTAATGCTCCGAAATTCACTAGCTGCGCTCGATCCATCCACTCGAAGCGCCAATACAAAAGCTCTTCAATACTAACCCGGACTACAACATCAATGATGCTCAACATCAATGAAGCTTCTGACCATACTTTCCTTCCAACCTATCAGCTTAATTCAGATCACAAATTGTCCGCTTAATCGCGCAGCTTAAGGTTGAGCTTGTGGACTAGTTGCGAAAAAACAAATGAACAAAAAAGAAGAGGATAATTTTACAAGCCAAGTTACGATGCGGAAGAATCGTGACTTGATTTCAGGTTCCCTGTGATCTTGACAACTGTGGGAATTTTTAATGTCCTTCAATGAGTTCTCTTCAATGCTCGGCTGATTGGTTCTTGGAAATACTGAAGTGATATGAGAATGGCTTCCTGCTCATGAAAATTCAAAATAGTACCGCAGTATTTTCAGTAAGAACTTTTCATCCATAAGCAGAAGAGCAAAGAGTACACCATAAGTACCTCTGTTCGAATTGTTCGACTCCCTTGATGCGGGCATGTGTTCAAATACAAATCAAATACCTCTCGCACATTCTTTGCCTTAAAAAAGATCCAATAAAAACAGAATTCAATCACTGCTTCCTTTCTATATTTTTACTTTCAGTTAAGTTAGCTACTAGATGTTTTGCCTCATGCAAGCGTTTCCAAGATCATAAAGATGTTCACAAGTCCATAAGGGGCTGTTTTCTGTCCTAACAAATTTTTTAGATTGCTCAGATGTACGGAGTAGTTTGTTTTTTACTACTCAATATCTACTTTAAGTTGTAAAACCAAGGCCCTGATCAATTCACAGTATCACACTAAAGCCCTAGGAACCGTACCTTTAAGTTAGCGTCCTCTTCAACGCTCTCTTCCAATCCAGCAAGTCCACCAAAAGCAATCAATAGATGCCTACCAAAATATTCATTCAGTCAATTAACAAGTATCTAATTTCACATTTGCCTCATAAAGGTCGTACCCAGTGCACAAGGCTCCCGCTTTACGCAGGGTCTGGGAGAGGTGAATGTCGGCTAGCCTTACCCCCATTTATGGAGAGGCTGCTCCCAAGTCTCGAACCCGAGACCTACCGCTCATGGGCGAAGGCACTTGCCATCGCACCAAGTGCGACCTCTTAATTTCACATTTGCCTCATGCTAAAAAAAAATTGTAATATAGTTGGAAGAAGTAATACTACGAAGATATGAAGTGTCTAAAAATAAAAATCAAAGGAATTCTGATATGTTGCAAAAAACTGATTATAAAAAAAATTCAAATACCCATGATGCTTTAACACAACTGAATACAGTCATCTATTCGAATAAAAAAATATTGACTGAAAAAACGCTTGTACAATTTTCATTTTCTGTTTAATAACTTTAATGCAACTTTACAGATAGAATATTGTAATAGAGATGAAACGGTTGCCCTCAGGCCAATCTCTGAGAAGGCCCGCCAGGCGAACTTACTTAACCAGAAAACTAAAGAACCCACGTAAGTTAACAATTGAAGTACCTATAGAAAAGAAATGGAAGGAGTATCATGTTATTTTTCTCCATATCCCTAAAAGAATGTGCATCTAGAAAGAGGTTAACAGATTGAAAGAGGCTGAAATTCCATAGCAGGTAAAACCAGATCCTGCCCAATAACTAAGCAATCTAGTCAATGAATACAAACTACAGTAGGCATCTATCAAATTACAACATACAAAGAACAACAATTGCCTTCAGTGGCTAAAGACCAGCTACCCAGATAATGCGAAATGCAGAGCATCTAAGGAAAAAAAATGTTATTAATGGTTAGTACGTTCAGAGAAAAGTACCTGAAGGTAGGTATAGTGAGATCAGAGGAATTAATAATCTGACCGTGCTCTGATGTACCAATTGAATGATCATAGCCTCCCTGTGATTGAATAACAGAAGTTGGTAAAGAAACGCCATATCTGAAAGGTTAACAAGAAATCATGTATTTAAGGGAAGGGGGCTGAGAGAGAGAGAGTCAATGCATGAATACCTTGTATGGGCATTCATTCATTACTGAAGTAATATTGGAAGCATAGCGCACTTTGTACCCCCAATACGTTCCTGCTTCTTCCCTAGGCTTCGAGGATGAGACAACCTGCCGTGAGATATCTAGATCAATGCAATAGAAAAGGCCAATACCCACATAAGATTCATAGTCAACAGCAAAAGCCTCCACTAATGGACGACAGAGAGAATAGGAAAGGCCCAAAAAAAATTCAGGACAAAATCATTACCAGCATCCAAGTTCCAACTTGCCCCCATAGCCACAGTAACTCTGGTTCCAGGATCAAGTACTTGATCAACAATGACATTCTGCATATTCCACCATTAAATTAACTAATGGTTAAGTCGGGAGGGAAAGGCGAGGAAGAAACTATCAAGTTGCAGTACAACTAGAATGTGAGAGAGTACCTTACTCAAGCCCACATCAACTAGTGTTCCCACAAGGTTGGGAGGTCTTTCTTTCAGTGTGAAACCTATAACGCAAGCTCTCAAAGTTATTTGGTCATAGATCTAAACAGAAAGAACAAACAACCAAACAAAACTAAGTAGCACAATCCCATCATCCCATGTACATCCGAAGTCTGGACCATTTCATTTATCATGTTGGTTCTTGTTCAATATCTTGAACATTGTCATCTTTTAAGCAAGTATCAGACAAGTTTTTGTATTTTAGAAGAAGCATTATTTCAATATATTACCTTCCCGAAACAGACCCCATTCATGTTTTCGCAGATGGTGCGGAGCATCAAGCGGGGGCAACATACCCTGTCAAACCAATGTAAGTCGAGAATACAAGCTGATAATAAACAAAAACAACATATGATGCATAATCGAAGAACTCACCACATATCTTAAGCTGTTGTGTTTCGGAAACAGAGCTTTTCTCAAATACTGAGGTGTCTCAAGGTACCTCAAAATTCGTACAAGAAAAGCAGCACCACTTTCATTCTCATCCGAATCAGCTTCTGGCAATGAGCCAGACTCACTCTTATTGTCAAATATCACCACCTGTTTACACAATAATCAACAACAAAATAGACTAATATGCTTATTTAAACATCAACTGATATAACTAAGGGACCTTTTGGGATTGCTTCTATAGAAACCACTAATGTCGCGAGCGCTTTCGCTAAAAGTGCTTTCATTTATAAACAAGATAAAATTTTTGCTTACAATCCAAGTGCTTTTCCAGCTTGGAAGTGCTTCCTGAAGAAGCATTTTCGTAGGCACTTCTCCAGAAATCGTTCTCTGAGCCATAAGCACTTCTAAACTTTTCTGCCAAACGCAGACAGAAGCACTTATGGCTGTCAAGAAGCGCTTTTAGCCCTTATCGAAGCAATCCAAACAGAGCCTAAACCTCTAATTTTGGTAATCATAGTTCAAATAAACAAGTTTAAAAATTAAAACCTCGTCGATTCGGAAAATCGTCGCAGCACGAGCAATCTGACTGGCCAACTGAGAAATATTTAGCAATAAATAAAATTAATTAATTAGCAAATTGAAGAGGAAGTGAAACGATAAACAGAAAGCAAATATCCGTTTGGACGGAGAGAAAATATACTCTGGTGGCGAGTTCGAGGGATTGAGTGTTATCGATGATTGAACCGGGGACGGCGACGCTCACGGTGCGTATCACGGCGGCCCCGTCGACTTTGTGCTTCTTCTTCTTCTCTTTCTTATGAGAATCTCCATTGGCAATGTCGACTTTGTTATCTTCTGGTTGTGCTTCTGCTTCTGATTCGGCTCTCTTCTTCTTCCCCATTTCTGTTCGACGTGGTCGTTTGGGTCCTTACCGCGCCTTTCCGATGGTTTTTTTTTTTAGAGTTCAGGGTCTTTTTTTTTTTTTCGAAATATAAAGAATAATGTTAGAAAGATTAAATTTATATATATAATTTTATAAATTAAATGATATAGAAGTTGATAATTAAATTATTAAGCTTTGATAAATGATATAGAAAGATTAAATTTATATATATAATTTTATAAATTAAATGATATAGAAGTTGATAATTAAATTATTAAGCTTTTATAAATTAAATGATGCATCATAAAGTTTACAAATTTAATCCCCCTAGCATTATCCTTGAAAAATAGAGTTTGGAGCTTGTAAATAGAAAATTCTAACTAGTACCCCACATTTCTTTTAGAAATACCACACTCGCCAATAACTTACACTATGTATGTTTAAATGAGAGAAATAAATTTGAAATTTTGACCAAAAAATTAGAATTTATAAATTGAAATGCATTACTTCCTTTATTTAGATTCATAAATATAGAAATTTTGGATTTCCGCGTGAAAAAAGATCTTGGAATTTGGGACCTCCAATTCTTAAGTTTAAATTTCATATAAATAGGTGTCATTTTTATGAGTGAGAGTTTAAGAATAAAAAATTATGTATTCAAATTTTATTGCTATTTTAGGTTAGCCAAACAAGAAAATTCACAAATTCTAAAAAATAATATTTCGCCAGTTCTATTTCCGTTAGTTTGAAATTGCTTAATAATCTTAAATTTCCTTATCCAAACACAGTGTTAGGGGGTGTAGTCAAACTAAGATTGTAAAGAATTTAAAAGGATTTTAAAAGTGATATATTTGATAGGATTTAGGAAGACTCCTACAAAATTCATATGGATTTTAAAGAATTTGAATGGATTTAGTTTGTAGATTTTGGTGGATTGTGGTGGATTTTCATATAATTTTTTTTATTGAAAAAAAAAAAGAAAAATATTTCCCCTTGCCCTACTTTACTCGATAGCCACTTTATCCCCTCCCTTTTCGGATTCACTTTCACACAATCATGGCTCCATCTCTTTCTCAATTGATAGATCAACATAACTTTGGTGAGCTTTTGAACACTACACCACCAACAACCATCACCATCGACTGCCTTTTTTGTCATATCCCGATCCCGACATACGTCCAGAATCAAAACGTGACGTCATCAAATACTCGTATCTCTAACATATCCCCACCTCCGGGATATGGGCAAAGTAGAACTCAAGAATCAAATCGCATAGTAATTTTTCGTATACTCTATGGTTGCATCTAACCTCCTCGTTAGACTGCGTACGTACACTCAATAGGGATCAAGTCATTCGTAGTTCACCATTCACAAAATCAGACGTTTATCCCACTGAGTTCAAGCAGAAAAGCATAGCATTCCTCAATCATTTACTATAACCTAACAACATGAAATTCCTGGACTCAGGCTACATAAAAAACCCTTATGAAAATCATGATTTCTCTTTCTTCCAACATATAAATCATTATGTCTCATCATGATATCACAATTCACAACATACATCATATTTAAGAGCAGATGAAGCACAAAACCATTCTCTAGCCACATTAATTAATTAATATGATCAAAATAATAACAATCATTCCCATATCTTCTAAATTCATACCTTATGAAATCATAATCGAATCGTAGAAAATCTTGAATGAGTCACCTAGACGTCCAACAACTTTTCTAACTCAATTCACAAGATTCTTGAAACCATTGTCACAAATATATAAAAACTAAGGATAGAGCGACACATTTAAGCCAAGTCTACTTAAGTAACCAAACAGGAAGTGGCCCCCTATCGTGGATTAACCAACCAGAACCACCCATGCAGTAACCAAGTAGGCATTGACCCTCTATCGCGGATTAACCAAGCAGAGTCACTCATACGCATATGTTAAGTAGTGATCACCTATCGTGGATTAACCAAGCATGATCACCCCTAAGTATGTATGGCCATAAGGATCGCCTATCGCGGATTAACCAAGCACAATCCATAAAAAATATGGTCCCCTATCGCGGATTAACCAAGTAGGTAGTGACCCCCATCGCGAATTAACCAAGCAGAGTCACACCTACGAAACTGTTAGGCAGTGATCAACTATCGTGGATTAACCAAGCATGATCACCCCTGAGTGTGTGTATATGGCCATATCAAAGATATAAGGATCACCTATCACGGATTAACCAAGCACGATCCATAAATAGTATGGTCCCCTATTGCGAATTAACTAAGCAGGACCATTCATGTACCATTGCTCCATGGTGCAGGAAATTCAACACACATCCTACCCACCACTTACAACGTAGTCACCTACACCATCAACTTCTCATGGCCACCAACTAATATGTCTCATAAGCATATAAGTTCTACAGAATACTTCTAATAGGATTCTATGATCACATCGTCACAACATTTGTCAAACTTACCATTCACATTACTAAAAAATAATTAAACACACATATATCACAATCATCATCAGTACACAAGCCAAATCATGTTTAATAAACATAAGTCTATGGCTAAATATATAAAAATCACATTTCAATATAATCATATTTATAAGACCAATTCATATTCACAAATGATATTAATATAAGAAATTAAGGTAATAACCATATCACATATATTCAAGTCACTCTCTAACCAATGTAGGCCCACTAGACTTCACTTAGTCTTCCGTAGTACTAACGTTTCGAGACATGTCGTCGAAAAGTCAACTCTCAGTCAAAGATAGGATCCATAACTCTACGTAATTCGATCCGAAAGATCCACACATTGGATTTCAGATCCGTAACTTCCTAAGGTCCACATTATGCTTCTAAAATAACATACTAATATTTCATTATGATCCAATGGTCGGATCTCCGCCAATCACAAATTCAAGGGGTGGTCGACGTTTTATTTTACGAACTTACAAATCTTATTCGAGAAGATCCGTACGTTAGATTCCCGATCTGTAAGTTTCTAGTGTGCTCAAATATTATGTACTATAACATATTAAAGTTTGGTGACCATTCAACGGTCAGATCGTTGATTCATTTAATGTCCAAGTGGCAGTCTTTATCAAAACTATAGTCATACGACGAGATCTCATCAATCGAACATCACATAAGGAATCAGGGTATCCGAATCAGTTTAGGAAGGGCATGTGGGGTCTCAGCCCACGCGCCGCCGCACGTGGCGGCCGGCTACCCCATCTCGCCAGAAAATTTAACTATTTTTAAAAATTACCAAATTTTACAGGCAAGTATATCTCAGTGAGGGGAGCAAGTTTCATACCTGTGGCCATGTCCAATTTGGCCGGGAAACATCTCAAATTTCCCATGAACAGTCGGAAACCCTTGATTTTAGGTGTTATTGATTTGACTTCAAAACAACTTCGACGCCCCAACCAATGCACGGGCTTTGTTTCTGAGGTTGGGGAGTCTATTGGTGTTGGTGGTTGAAGGAAATTGCTTCAGGTTTTGGTGAATCGAAGCCAAACCGGTCGCACCCCTCCCCCTGTACGATTTCTTTTAAAATCACTCTAATTGCGTCAGTTTTTTGGGTGTGAAAAGGATAGAGAACGACTGGGTTTGAAGTAAGGACCATTTTGGCACCGGTCCCGTCATCAACGGTGGCTGGAATCGAAAAATATGGACGGGTGGGGTCAAAACTACAACCGGGTCGAAGGGGGTCCGGTTCCCCTCCTTCTCCCCTTTCCTTTTCGCCTCCTTGCTTCTGTTTTTCATTGGTCCTTCTCTCCCCATCCTTTCTCTCCTTTCTTTTCTTTTCTTTTCACCTTAGCCATCCACGTGTCACAATCTGATCATTCCAAAAAATCTGGAGCCTTTTAATGAGGGCCAAATTTACTAAAATATCCATAACTTTAATCGTTAATAACCCTTTCGTTATAATTCTGTTTCATGAATGGTTTACGCCTACATGTTCGTGAGATCAAGCTCTATTCGAAAATATAAATTGTGATCTCGAATGGTCTACAAATTTTAAATAATTAATTTCCAAACTTTAAGCCTCGTAACTACTTTAATAAGAATCTAAATTCAAACAAATTAAAATAAATTCTCAAACAATAATACAAAATCTCAATAATTCAAATATGTAAATCATAACAGTGAAATCCAGGAACGGGCTGGATTTCACACTTTTGCCACAGACGTACCTTGTGGTACCTGTGTATGGCTGAGGTTGGTAGAGATTTGAGGACTGCCTAGATTATTAAAGGATTTGAAATCTTAGGGGGTGAGATTCCACCAAAGTATATGGTGGTTACCTGTGTGTAGCTGGGGTTGGTAGAGATTTGAGGATTGCCCAGATAGAAAAGGATTTGAAATCCTAAGGGGTGAGGTTGGATTCTTTTTAGTCTTGCTCTTAAATCCCACAAAATTCACAACTTATTGAAATCCTCCAAAATCTTAATTTTTTTAATACACTTAGATTTGGATGGATTTTAAAATCTTTTAATTGACTACATCTAGATTTGAATGGATTCTAAAATCCTTTAAAATCTTTTAATTGACTACACTAGGATTTTAAAGTCTTTTAAAATCCTGTCAAATCCGAGTTTGACTACACCCTTAGTGTCCGCTTAATAATTATTTTGTTTTCATAGAAAAAAAAAATTAACCATTTTTTCTTAGGAAAACTAATGAATAAGGCTTTAAAACTTTGAGTTTTAACGAAAATGACAAAATAAAGGGTAAAGTGAATAGTACCATGATTGACTTGTTAGTGTAAAAATGAACAGTACTGAGAGTTTTTCGTTAAAGTTTTTTTTCTTTAGTTTTGAATTATCCGTTTTATTAATCGGCATAGATAGTACATAGGACAACACAAAACTATTCATCCCCAAACTTGGATATAAAAAACTAGAACAACATTTAAAAAAAAAAAGACATGCGACTTGATTAACATCACGAGATATACAAAATAATAGAAAAGAAAAACATAACAAAACTCAAGGGAGCTTTATATAGAGAAACAAAATGTTTGACTATATTTCAAGAAACTCCACTAGTTTTTAAACATGTCAATGAGAAACAAAAGCATAAAAACTACTAAAGCCCAGCCAAAAACATTTAAACAATATTTTAAAATATCAGCCATACCCCCAAGGCTTTATGGTTGTTAATAAAGGAAGAGGATCCGGTCCAGATCTCTCTCATCAAAGGCCCAGGATCAAGTGATCTGAGCCGTTGAAATTTGATCTAACGGCTACAATTATTATAACTTTTAAAAAGCCTCCCTGTTTGTAGTCATTGGATCAAATTTCAAATATCTATATCACTTGATCCTGGGCATTTGATGGGAAAGATCCGGACCGGATGCTCTTCCGATAATAAAATCTAACTGTCACAACTCTAACAAAATTAATATGTGCTAAAAGCTCAACTTATCATCGACTATTTCTACATAATCAGTTTTGAAACTATATGCAAACTTAGTTTATATCCTTTTATTACTAGAATCAATTCAACTTGTCCTCTACCATTTTTGCATAATCAATTCAATCAATCCTCGACCATTTTTTGCAGAATCAGTTCAACCCGTCTTCGACCACTTTTACATAATCAGTTCAACCTGTTCCCGACCATTTTTCCAGAATCAGTTCAACCTGTCCTCAAATATTTTTGCAAATTCAGTTCAACTCGTCTTCAACATTTAACCTATCTTCGACTATTTTTGCAGAATCAATTCAACCTGTCCTCGATCATTTTTGCAAAATCAGTTCAACCCCTTGACATTTTTTTGCAGAATCAATTCAATCCGTTTTCGATTATTTTTGTAGAATCAGTTCAACTTGTCCTCAATCATTTTTGCAAAATCAGTTCAACCCCTCGACCATGTTTGCATAATCAGTTCAACCCATCTTCGACTATTTTTGTAGAATCAGTTCAACTGGTCTTCGATTATTTTTACATTTTGTGCAGAATCAGTTTAACCTGTCTTATTTTTGCAAAATTAGTTCAACTATCTTTGACCATTTTTGCAGAATCAATATAACCTGTAAATATAAATATTTTATTTTTATCACCGTAAATGTAAAGAAGATAATTGCTAGCAAGCCTTGCTGCTAAAGAGAGTTATGCACGAGTTGCTGAACTCCTATTTCGCAACTTAAAGCATTTAATTGCAATGCGGGGCCATTTTAAGAAAAGTAAAATAAAAATAAGAAAAAGTGGAAAACTATCCATTTTGAGCCCATGGTTTTCACCTTCATCTCACCCTTCACCATCTTTATGCAAGATTGCAACACAATCTCCACCTTCAACCAAAGTGGTTCCACCACCACCACCAAACTAACCCATTTTTTCTTTCAATTTTTGTTTCTTTATATAATTTACAATTTAACTTTATAAACCAATTAAGAGATTCCAATTAAAACAGCGTGCCTTGTTGCACATTTCAAACTTGGTTTTGATGTCTCCCTGCACATTTGAAATCTGAAAGGTAGTGATAAGCAGTGAGTTGAATCAAAACCTCTTATATGAACCTAGTGTGGAAGTTTAGACGAAGAGAGAAAAGGGCTTGGCTGGGTGAGGACTAAGGAGATCTGGGAGTGCCAATGGTGGATTGGGTGGGTGTATGTTTTATTGACAGTTTGCACACGGCGGAGCGAAGTGGGGTGGGTGGGTGGAAGTCTTATTGACGGTTTTTTTTCCTTCAAAATTCATATAAAATTCTAATTCGATGAGATAACAGAGAAAAAATGTCTGATCTTGAAATGAAAAATGTACACTAAGATGGGATGACCAAATTGCCAAGCGAGAGACCTTTAACTGCAGACTCGCTTTCATATCCTCCAACTAAAGGGTAATTTTTAGTATAATCAATTTGTATAGGGTATTTGTGTAACTTACACTCTAGTGAAAAAATGCAATGATGAATCTATCACATGTATTAACTTTTGTCTCTTCTTGAAATGTTTTAAAATGTTGTTTCAATATAAAATTAAGTATTAAAAGTATACTTTGTATGTAATTTTTCCAACTCTTAACTATATATCTATGTCTATATATAAACCAATCAAAAAACAGATAGTTGGCAGACGAGGTATTGAAAAAAATGCAAAAGTCAGAGAAAAACATTGACATGAAAGTTATTTTAGAGCAAGTCCACCAGGAGTGGATTGCCCAGCACCCAGCACCCAAAACAGGCTGGCCCCCAGCCAAATCACTCCACCCCAGCCTAAGCTAGGCAAGAGTGTAACGACCCAAAAATTCTAAATGGGAAGCTAAATCTAGTGATAGGCCAAAATAAAATCATGGTTAATCAATATACTATTAGCCACATAAATGAAATTTGATCATATTATGGCTGCATCTAACCTCCTCGTTAGATTGCCTACGTACCCTACAAAGGGATCAAGTCATTCATAGTTCACAATTCCAATTTCTAACTCATTTTTCGAAAATCATTCAAGTGACTAACAATCACTAGCTATGTTCAACAAGTGAATCACACCAATTGCATATCAAATATAGATTATGGGTATCAAAATTGGCTTAAAACGGCAGCATCGGCTTACTGGCCACCCGCCGCCAAGCGTGGCGGTTTCCGGCGAACAGAAACCCAGTTTTCCGACGAAACCCTCAATATTTGGGTAGTTGTCGATTTTCCACCAAAACAAACTTCGACACCTCATCCAATGCTTGGACCTTGTCCCTGGGGTTAAGGGGAATCTTTTGGTGGTAGACATTGACGACAATCGTTATCGGATTCACCGGAAAAAGGATAAAACCACTGGGACACCCTTGGGTTTTGTGGCTTCGATTTGTGAATTTGGGTTAGAAATCTAATGCCATGGAGACATTGGGCTTGATGAGAGTTTTCTATAGACATCGGAACCACCTCGAACAAAGGTTAGACGAAGAAGGTAGGACTGAGTCAAGGAACCGGGTCGGGTGGAGAAACTGGGTTAACCAGTTCTCTCATTCTCTCTTCCCTTCTTTCCCCTCATTTCTTCTGTTTTTGATTGGGCAATTTGATCCCTCCTTTCTCACTTTTCTCTACATCCCTCTTCATCATAGCCACACACGTGACACTCCAATTTCTCCAGAAAATCTGGAACCATTCAATTTAATGGAAAAATCACTATCTTTGCCCTCAACTTCAATCGTTAATAACTTCTTCGTTATAACTCCGTTTCACGAACGATTTTCGCCTACACGCTCGTAGGATCAAACTCTATCCATATATGTCAAGAAATATAATAAAATATACGAGGATAAAATACATCCTCTTAAAATTACGTTTAATCAATGAGGGGCATTTTCTACTTATCGATAAATTTTCTACATTTTCATATATTTTAAATTTTCTAGGGTATTACAAAGAGACAGGCTCAGAATCGATAGACCCAATAGCTGGACCATCTGACGTCATGCTTGCATAAGCCTAATGTCAAAGCCCATTGATTTTTTTTTTTTTTTGCGTCAAGCGTGTGTGATACACGCTCGAGTCTATTACATAGGTTAGGTGCTGGCGCATTTTTTTAGGGATGGACTTGCTCTTATGGGCAAGTTACTTGGTTACAATAGTGTAATTAGTGACAGAAAATAAAATTGAATTTGACCCTAGTAGTTTGAGTTTCTTTTCAATTAGGCTGTTGTAGTTTTATTTTATTAACTTTATATTTGAGCTCAATCTAAACATTCGTCAAATTGTTATATGTAAATGACAATGTTTTATGTTGTGAACTAAACATTAAGAAGATGTATGACCACTTAAAACTTGATTGCACGATACAACTATGCTTTGATGTTTATAAATCTTTTTCTGTCGATACATCATGATGTATGTGAAAATCGACTTCCATCTTTTCGATTAATGACTAAAAACATTCACCAGCAACTACTCTAACTAAATCAAATATTAAATCGAGAAAAATTTAGTGCAACAACTGTGACAACCCGTCCCTAAAATTTCGTTTTTATTTATTTTAATCGAGAGAATTGACGAAAATGCCTAGAGGTAAGGATTTTGATTTATGTTGACCATCATCTAAAGGAATGTGTGTCTTATTCTTTTGGCATATTTAAGTAGTAATCGTTGGTACGAACACATAGACGAAAGTCGTTTGCGAGTCTGGATTATAACGGTATAGTTACGAACGTTTGAAGTTGTTTATTTAACGTTAGTTAATTGGTTAAGGAGGACCAATTAGATAAAAGGTAGAAAAAGGGCAGAAGCCCAGTCAGAAATCAGGAAAAAAGGAAGAAAAAAAAGAAAAGGGAAGTAGCCTTCCGTCGACCCACACCCACCGCGAGCTCCCATTTTCCAAGGCTGATTCCGACCAACTCCGGTGGAGATTTTCGATGCACCACCAGCATCTTAAAGCTCTCATTTCCCTTTATAAAACCCACCCAAGAACCACCTTGATTAACCACAGTATGTGGTGGTTTGAGACCACAAAAGTCGACAAAAATCAATAGTACTCCGGCCACCTTTTTCAATTTTTTGGCTAATCGGTAAAGCAATGACCGATGCCACCACTTGGGCTTTGTAGCCCATCATCCTAGGAGCAAAACCTAACCAACCTTGACCCCGTTGGACCACCGTAGACGACGAATCGACACTGGGAAGCTTTAGGCACCTGTTGGCTTCATGGGCAAAATTGACCATCTTCTGTCCACTTTTGGACTACGTGGAAGGTATAAAAGTTGTTCCTCTCATTAAGATCTTCATTTCTGTGAAATTTGAGGATTTTTGGAGATAGTTGAATTTTCCGGCGAATCGGGGTAGTTGACCGCCGTGTGCGGCGGCGCGTGAGCCGAGTCACCCCTGACTTTTCTAAGCTAAGTTTTACACCCCAATTCCACTGGTAAAGTTCGATTGATGAAATCTCATCGTTTGAACATAATTTTGATAAAGACCTCTACTTGAACATTATGTGAATTGATGATCCGATCGTTGGATTGTCACCAAATTTTAATACATTATAGTACATAATATTTGAGGACCATAGAAACTTATGGATCAAGAATCCGATGTACAGATCTTCCTGAATTGGATATGTAAGTTCATAAAATAAAATGTTGACCGCCACTTGGTTTTGGCAATTAGTGGAGATCCGACCGTTGGATCATAATGAAACATTAGGATATGGTTCTAGGAACATAATGTGAATCTTGGAAAGTAACGGATTGAAAATCTGGGATGTAGATCTTTCGAAGTGAGTTACGTAGGAATGCGTTTTGTGTAAATTATGTATTCTATCGATAAGAATTTTGAGATGTGATTTGATAATTGTTCTAGGCGCTGATCGTTCATGACACCTCTATGTGTGTGCTAGGGAGTTGTAGCATTCCAGATGAGTGAGTCTTTTCCTTTCTATTGTATATTATATATATATATATATATATATGATTGACAATTCCACAAACGTTTATAAATTGATTATTGCATATAACTACTGTGAACGCTTTGAAGTACTAATGTGAACTACGAATGGCTTGATCCCTGTGTAGGGTACGTAGGCAGTCTAACGAGACGTTAGATGCAGCCATACAATAATTAAGACAATAGCCTTGTTTAGGGAATTGAGCAATGTGAGAGACATTGGTGGAGAATATGAGATTTAACCTTATGATTTGGTGGTTAAATGTTGGTCATAAATCAATGTGTAAACAATCAAGAATTTGAAGTAAGGAAACGTAAGTAATGATAATTAATTAAACTAGTGTCTAGTTGGGCTTGTCACCTATAAGTATTCCCGAAAATAAATAATTCGGGAGTATGGCATTATAGCTTATGCATTTTTATGCCACATTATATATATATATATATGTATGTATATGTATATAATTGGAAATGCTATAACGTGGTTGAGTATCAGATTTCATCATAGTTTATCTATATGTATATTACCTGCACACAATTATTATGAACGCTTTGAAGTGCAAAGGTGAACGCAGGACACTCAGGTAAGTTCAGGTGAGTTTATGGTATTAGTTGAATTAATGGGGTTATGGTATGACTACATGTATGTTTAGGCAACTCCGACCTTGTCGTATAGGTTGCAATGATGGGCAACTCTAACACTGTCGTACATGTTGCCCAAGAATCGTATATGTTACAATAGATATAGTTAGAGCTCATAAACATGCACCCTGGTGTTAGTGCTCCTGCCCGTGGCCAGGTCACAGTCTTTCACGTGATGTTCACCTCCCACACCTTACGCTTACCTTGGATCCAAGGTAGGTGCACAATCCTGTCGTACAGACCATTATAGGTGATCCGCGATTATTTGCACAATCTTCACGTGATCGTAGCACTTGAGCGTATTTATTTACACCCAGTCATGTCGTACAGACCACTTTAGCTGGTTCCGACTCGTGTGCATGTATACTTATTGAGCTATGGATAAGTCGTACATGTCACTAGAAGTGACTCCGACTTATGAGCTAGCATATGTGATGAGATATGGATAAGTTGTATAGGTCACCATAGGTGACTCTGACTTATGAGTTAACATTGATTGATGAGATATGGGTGCAGTTGTACAGGTCACCATAGGTGACTCCGACTTATGTACTAGTATGAATTATTAAGCACATGATTATTTATATTGTTGTTGAGTTGCTGTGTTGTGGTATACTTTTGGATTTAATGTTAGCGTACATTTGATATCATACTTATACATGGTGAATTCTCAGAAAATATACAAAGAGGGGTTATTACAAAGATAATTATGGTTTCAACGTTTTGTTTTTTTCCCACTCACATCTTCTGTTTTGCACCCCTCCAGGTTTTAATTGCTGAATGTTTGTATCGACAAGAATTCTTGGCAATTTCAGGATAGAAGGCTACTTTTGAGGGTATAATCTTTATCCGTTCTACTATACTTACTTATGCTCTAACGTCACGTGTGAAGTGAGCTTATTCTCGCTCACCAGTGCACTTTAGTATTTAGGCACTCTTAGGTTCAAGTTTATTCATATTTTTCCACATCTTTACACTTTATAGCTTCGTCACCTTCCAGGTGTCGGCCAGCACAACTCGATTCAGAATCCTTGTGAACATACCGGGTTGGGGTGTGTCAACAACAAACACACATTTGACTATGGGATTGCACGTTAGTGGTAGTGAGCGTTTATTCACGGTTATATTATTCTTGTTAAATTAACAAAGAATGTTGAATCCCACATTGAAAATCGTAAGTGTTGGACGCGTTATATAACAATATATAAGACTTTCGACCGTGCGCTTGTTTCTATTAGATATAGGTTAAATACTCTAATTATATTCCATTCATCTTAAATAAATTAACTAATTTAATATTTTTATATAAAAATTAATATATTTACCAAATATTAGTGGATGCAAAACTTAAAATTAAATCTAAAATATTAGAATGTAAATAATTATTGGCGATATGGCTTCTATTATATAAAGGCCATATTACACCTTAGGTACACTTTCCATATATTTAATTTTCTTTTTATAATCAAAACCATTTAATTATTTTTAAATATAAATTAAAACCATTTTTGCATTTCTCTCCACATCAAACATTCATCTTAAAATTCTACACTTGTTGCTTATCGAGTTTGGAAGAAGAAAGTTTGTGTTTCTATGCGCATCCTCATCAAGGAAATGTCTAAGAGCAACTCCAGCCATGGAGCCCTCCCCCCTGGCAATCCACTATTCAATCCACCATATTGAACAGTAACTGCCTTAAATGAATAGTAACTACCATTAATGAACAGTAATTGACATTTACATCTCCACCCTTAAAACCCTCCCCCTGGCAATAAGCAATTAAAATAATAGTTTTTTCTGTTTGTTTAAATAATAAAAAATTGCAACTGGTCCCCCCCTCTCTCTCTCTTTCTCTCTCTCTCTCTCTCTCTCTCTCTCTCTCTGACACAAAAAAAATAAAAAATTGCAAAGCCTCGGGCCACAGGCCCGTCGACTCCCCACCCCCCCTTCGCTCGGGCTCCCACCGTCGCTCGGCCTGCACACGGCTGGAGCTCTCTCCACCAGACCTCCGGCCCCTTCTTCTCCACTGTCCCCCGAGCAACCCACATGGGTGGAGTTGCTCTAAAGCTGCTGCATCTTTATCCACATATCCTCCCCATTCGGTACTAAACAATTTACATACATTTTGTGAACTATATATAAATACTATTTCTGAACATTACTAATCATACTTATTATATGTTAATTTTCTTTTCAATTTCTTAATAACGAGATCTAGGAGTGCATGCATACATAATTTGGAATTCATGGCAAATAATGTCATTGCATGCATTGGAAAGTTAATGCATGAGGCATTTGGGTCGTATATAATGTTAATTTTCTTCTAAAATAGCTCTGAAATGTCTCTGTGAGTCTTTGTCACGGTAGTCTATTCTTTTGGAGGCCGGGTCACAGAGGCATTTCAGTTTCTCTTTAGCTATTATCGTGTGATTGACCAAAATCAGAAATGAAACCCAAGATGTGCCATATGAAATATGAGCTTGAAATTCATCATCTGTTACTGAACTACCCCGTGGTGGGTTGTAGCATTGTTATATGATAAGGTTTACGTGAAATGAGGCCAGATAATGAGTATGTCTAATAAGTGCATGTAAAATTTCATTTCAAGTTAACCATACGTTCTCTAAACCAAAATGACCTTGATTTTGTAAGATCATTGTGTCGTTAGTTTTGGAACATGAAGTTACAATATAGGATTCTTCTTCGGCCTTGGTATCTCTTCCATATCTAATTTCGAAACACAAACAAATATCAGCGTGATAACGTTTTATTAACTTGCCTTACATTATATCAAAGATTATCTTATGGTTAGGTTGAAAAAGTTGATGCCAAATTGGTCCAAAGCAGCCAAGAGGTGGGTGTGAAATAGGCTTTTGTTCAACAATAGAAGGTCGGAGGGATTTTGATAGTTGAAGAAGATAAATAATATGTTAATCCCAGCCCGGGCTCTTACCACATTCCAGACTCGACTCCGCCGTAGCACGATATTGTCCGCTTTGGGCCCCGACCACGCCCTCACGATTTTATTTTTTGGGAACTCACAAGAGAACTTCCTAGTGTGTCACTTATCCTGGGATTGCTCTCGCGCGAACTCGCTTAACTTTGGAGTTCTTACGTAATCCGAAGCCAGTGAGCTTCCAAAAGGCCTCGTGCTATTTGGAAGTGGGCATGTACATATAAGGCACATCACCCCCTTTCTCTTGGTCGATGTGGGATGTTACAATCCACCTACCTTAGGGGCCCGACGTCCTCGTTCTCCCACATTCGCATCGAACGGTAGAGTGGCTCTGATACCAAATTGTCACATCTCGACTAGGGTCTCGTGCTACATTGAGGTGGGCATGTACATATAAGGCACATCAGATGTGGGATGTTACAATCCACCTACCTTAGGGGCCCGACATCCTCGTTCTCTCACACTTGCATCGAACGGTAGATTGGCTCTGATACCAAATTGTCACATTTCCACTGGGGGTCTACTACATCCCGAGCTCCACTCCGCCGTAGCACGATATTGTCCTCTTTGAGAACCGACCACGCCATCACGGTTTTGTTTATGGGAACTCACATGAGAATTTCCCAGTAGGTCACCCATCCTAAGATTGCTTTCGTGCGAACTTGCTTAACTTCGGAGTTCTTACAGAATCTGAAGCCAGTGAGCTTCCAAAATGCCTCGTGCTATATGGGGGTCGGCATGTACATATAAGGCACATCACCTCCTCTCCGTTGGTCGATGTGAGATGTTACAAAAATTGTTATTGCATAGTAGAATAAATAAATCATTTAATATTAAACTTTAATATGTGGTGCATTCAACATTTTGTGAGATGCTAATATAAAAAGTCTTTATTTATTTTTGGATTGGATCGGTTTCTGCAGTTAGTTTTCAATTTTTTATTTTGTTATCTGAGCTTTTTTTATCATTATATAATTCTTACAATGGTTTTTTTCAATTCAAAGCAATGCCTCGACATTTGAAGTAGGAGTGTGAACTATAATGTTAATTTAGTGATCTTTTAGTACGATGATCATTAGTTTAAGCTTATTATTGTTTATCTTATGATTATTTCGTTTAGTGAAATCAAAACATAATTTTTTAATAAAAAATTTGTTACGATGAACACATAAAATTATATAGATTCCTTCATATTTTAGAGTATTTATTTTCACATTTAAAATTATTTTCCAACATTTTCAATAAAATCTTCAACCCACTGTCTTTCAAGTTCGAGTCATAACCATCACATTAGTGCTTGTAAAAGAAATATACGTAATATTAAAACATAGAACCCTTTATACTATAGCAGTTGCGTGTGGCAAGTTAAAAAGTTAATTTTTATTTTTAATGAGAAGGGGCATTGAGATTGAATCCGAATACACGATTTTTACAGGTTATATATTTTTTGTTTTATTTTGTTAAACAATAAGTTTTGTTAAAGTAATCATCGATGGAATTTGAATTCACGTTCCCATGCAAAAATCCAACTCTTTTTCACCAATACATAAAAGACAACTTACTCAACGGGTTTTATGTAAAAAAAGTAAATAATAAAAAGAAGGTGAAAAAGTAATAAAGAAGAAGGAAAAAAAGTGCGACCATTTCAAAGCGAGCTTCTCGCAAACTCAAAGCAATCTCTATCTGGAGAGGAGAGAGAGCGATGACGATGACGATGCTAGTGAGCATTGTCGGTCTTCTTCTCCTTATGCTTCTTCTGATCCTCCTCCTCATCTTCCTCGCCTGCAAACCATGGCGCTTCTTCTCCTCCTCCTCTCGTTCTCGCACTATCAAGGTATTCTCCTCCTCCCCTCTTTTCTTTCCACTTTTCCCCCCAATTTTTTTCAATTCAGAAATTCTCAGAGGTTCGGTTTCGATCCTCCTTACCGTTCGAGAGCGCGCCATTAGTGTAATGTTCTGTTTGGCTGCCGAGAAAACGTAGGAAAAAAGGAAGGAAAATTTGAATGTTTTGACGCATCGGATTTGACCTTGTTTTATCACTGGTTTTCGGGGGGTTTTTTTTTTCTTCCGTTTTAATGGGAATTTCTTATTTGTTTCGGATTTTGAGTTATAGCTTAGAGCCTAAGATTTGTAGGTTTGTGCCACTTTGATCAGTTTAGCTCGGAATGTGTGAGTAGCATTTGTGGTGATTTGAGCGTGATCAATGATTTGATGCGTAAAATTGAATTTGTTTCGTGCTTCTATTGGTGCCCTCTAGTTTTGTTAGGGTTTGATATTACGTATCTTGGTAAAGTTGAAGACTTTGAAGCTGGGAATTTGAGCTTTTGTGGGTTAATGTTAGAACTTAGTTGTTGTTTTGTGTTTTTGCTGATGTTATGTATGCGACTCTATTGAGCTGTTTACTTCATTTCATATTCAAGCGGTCGATGGTTTCTATTGTTGAAAGTTCTATGATTATATGTTTTCTATTGTTTAGTTTTCTGCTTTGCGTTTGTTACCTTCAAGAAAGTAATGAAATCAGAAGCCTACATTGCGAAAAGAGTAATTGAACGAGTGCCAAGGTGTGGTGCTCTAGCGCATGAGCTTTATACAAGAGACTAGAAAGTAACAAAACTACACACTCTAACAAAGGGTGAAAAGGGCAGGTGCTATGTGACCCTTCAAAAACCCAAGCCATCCCACTAGATGATTTGTTGTCTCGTGTCTCTATTAGTATTCTCAATGAATACCTGAATACCAAGTGCTTCTTGGGTATATGATTTATCATTTGGTTTACGCTATGGTTCATAAGCTTTTTCACACCTTGTAATTCTTCGTTTAGGTTGGTGAGCTTGAGAGACCCCTTGTTTCGGATGATGCGGATCTGGTCCGGAACCAGGGCATTGATTTTCCAAGAGGTTACGATCTAGAGGGAGCATGCTTTCCAAGTGAAGGGAATTTTCGCTCACCCCGACCACAAGGACTTGTGCATAAGCTGAGGCTTCCCACTGCACCTCCCAATTTGGCTCAAGGTAATTAAATTTATCAAGTTATTCCACCTTTCAATAATTCTTTTACTAGTTGCATTTAAGTGCAATTTCACTCCTTAGCAAAACCAGACATTTATGCTTCACTTGGTTCAGGTGATAGCTTGGTCCTGGATGTGATTTCTGATGCTCCAGAGGATATTTTGGTTGGTCAGACACTCAAGCGTCCATTGGCAATCCAGCAGTTAGTGGAAGAGCAGAAGAACAGTAGACAGAGTTCAGAACAAGAGAGATTTCAAGAGGTTCTGCCCAAGGATACCTTGAATCAAAGTAATTTCTTATCGCCTTCACATGTTTGAAGTGTTTATTCTTCTAATGGTTTTTTTATACAGTTGAGTGTGTAAAACATGTGATCATATTCTTCTTTTAGAAGCGCAGGAACCTGCCTCAACCTGGAGGTCATATCTGGTCCTTCCCATGGACTTCGTTGTTCCATACAGTCAACAAGTACCTCCAGGCTTCCTATGACCCTAGGAAGGGTTCCTCCAAGTGATTTATTATTGAAGGACTCGGAGGTGTCAGGAAAGCATGCATTGATAAACTGGAATTCAAATGTAAGCATAACAACAACTACCTCTTTGAACTTATTGGCGTTGCATCTGTGTGTTTGTGGTATAATAATTATGTTATTCCTGATCACTGGCTGCAGAAAATGAAATGGGAGCTGGTAGACATGGGCAGCCTGAATGGAACACTTCTGAACTCTCAGCCAATCAATAATCCTGATTCTGGAAGTAGACATTGGGGTAACCCCATGGAGCTTGCAAGTGGAGACATAATAACACTCGGAACGACCTCAAAAGTGTTTGTAAGTCAATGTGCCTTATATTTGAGTGAAGAAAATAACATGTATATCTGCATTTAGAAAGTATAACATTACTGTTTTTTTTTCTTAATATTGATTATTTTCATGCTAATTAAATATAATTATGCAGAACATACACGTAATTGAGAAAAGCTGACATTCTGGCTGGGCGACACAGATACACTTACCGTGAATTTCTCACATTAATATAATTTTACTTAGGCTGTATGTTGTTTCTGCAACTGAGAAGAATTTATATCAGACAATATAAGTTTCAATGAATACAAGTACTTGGATTCATGTGGTATACAAAATAGGTGCAAGACCCAAGATCGCTTGTTCTAACCCTGCCTGTGTAAATATAATAGGACAAACCTACCATTATATCATAACGTTCTATGATACAGATGCTTAAATTCTGTGCTACTTAGATGACCCCTTTAATGATTTCTTTTCATTTCTGTACAAGCGCCTCTTTTATTGAACATAACAAACAGGTTCCTTCTAGAAAACCGATCTATAGTCTGTATATGAATATTATTTTCTGTTGTGGGTAAGGCTTTGTTTGATATCATAGTTGTTTATTCTATATTTATTATCCTAATTCGCTTAGTTTTTGGCTTTATAACGAGGATATCTAGTGTTTACAAATTGTATTGTATAGCTGACATAACATTTGCTAATTTCCTGTAGGTTCATATAGCATCAGAAACTGAGAGTCAGATCCCCTTTGGAGTTGGCGTGGCTTCAGATCCCATGGCTCTGCGTCGTGGAGGGAAGAAGCTTCCAATGGAAGATGTGTGCTACTATCAATGGCCTCTTCCCGGGGTTGATCAGGTTTCAGAGCTTATCTCATTGTGTTTTCTTCTTTTGAAATACTTTTGTAAGTTTCTGAACGAGTTAATATCACCTAAGTTCTTGCCTTTCAGTTCGGACTTTTTGGTATCTGTGATGGACATGGTGGAGCAGAGGCCGCCAGATCTGCTAGCAAGTTAGTATTTCTTTTACAATTTAGTGTCCTATGTTTGTACTGGATTCTTTAGTAGTTACCTTATAGTCCTTTTATTTTACAGGCTTCTTCCTCAGATTGTTGCCAACATTTTATTGGATTCGCTTAAAAGGGAGAGGGTCTTGTCAGTATGTGATGCTTCAGATGTTCTCAGGGAGTCATTTTTTCAGACAGAAACATGCATGAATCACCATTACGAGGTTTCCCATTTCACTTGATTCACCTTGGTCCATTAGTTTGTACTTTTTATGTTATTAGAAACTAAAGCAGTTGACTCTCACACATCTAAAATTGATTCCTTTCTCATATACATTTCAGATGTTTCTGTTACTAGTAGTTAAAGTTTGTGGTTTGCATAAATATAATGGACCATATTTTGCAGGGCTGTACTGCGACTCTGCTTCTAGTTTGGACTGATGGTGGTGACAGTTTCTTTGTACAATGTGCAAATCTTGGAGATTCAGCTTGTGTTATGAAGTATGTGTTTGTCTATTTGTCTTTCCATTAGGATAAAAGTAAACCTGTGATTCCCTGTTTTAAACCGAGTATGATTTAATTGTGGCAGTGTTGATGGGAAGCTGATTAAGATGACCGAAGATCATAGAATTAGTAGTTCTGGTGAACGACTCCGAATCCAGGAAACGGGAGTGCCTCTGAAAGAGGGTGAAACACGACTATGTGGTAATGATTACTTCATTTTGTTTGTGAATTACATGATTAGTTGTTGGGGATTGCCCACGCTTTTCTTCACATGTTCAGGTTTGAACCTTGCTCGGATGCTTGGAGACAAATTTCTTAAACAGCAGGATTCCCGCTTCAGTTCAGAACCATACATTAGCCCAGTGGTGCATATCAATCAAGCGAGCAATGCCTTTGTGATAATGGCCAGGTTAGGGCGCCTTTTGATTTGACTTTGTTTAAAGCTTACATTCTGAAATTGGATAACGCACAAGAGAAAAATACAATGCTTATGGATGATGGAAATTAACTCTGGATTTGAAATTGCAGTGATGGCTTATGGGATGTAATTAGTCCGAAGAAGGCGATTCAGCTAGTCCTTCAGGTATATATTTTTTTCTTTTACTAATTTTTCTGTGAGGTATCAATATTTTATTCTTTACTCGCTGAACGTCTTTTGTTTTCTGGGTTTTTGAACTTGGTGTTGTACAGACGAAAGAGAGATACTCGATGGATGGGGAGAATTTGGCGGAGAAGAATGCTAATATTTTGTTGAGTGAGGCTAGAACAGTGCGAACAAAGGATAATACTTCTATAATTTTCTTAGATTTTGATACTTCTAGGATCGTATGTAAATCTGAATCTTGATATGAGTTATATAAGTTATAGTTTCAACACAGAATTAGGTTTCTCTTCTTTTCTTATGTTTCACCTTCGTCGATCTTCAGATCCCAAAATCTAATAGATACAGTTTTACCTCTCTCTCTCTCTCCCTTACCAAACAAGTCTCCTGCAAGGCCTACATATTTTTCTAGTAAGATTTGTTTATCAACAAGCAAAAATGGACGATATCGAAATGTGTCTTGAAATTGGAGAGTGATTTTTTTGTTTAAAGCTACTTTTATTACAAACCAGAAGCAAACAAAAACACAACCTACAAAAAAGGCCCAAAGCTAACATATGGACAAGATAAAATTTGGACCGTCCAACCAACTGTTGAAGTCCAAACACACAAACGAATTTACAGACTCTAGAAACATCCACTGCATCCGCCACTGCCATAGTAAACCTCGAGTCATTCAATTCCTTGTCTAGAGTCGAGCATCGCCTCTTCAAATGCATCATTCTACCTTGATCTGCTTCACGAGCATAGCCACAAAGAAAGGACAGCCAGCAACTGATCGAAGGAAGCCAACTATTGGGATGAAGTCCGTGGAAGCCCATGAACTACGCTGCTGGTAAAGGCAGATAACCAGGAGAAGGTGGTGGTGTTGGAAACACTCGAGTCGGTGAAAACATCGGAGCTCTACACACGATCTCCACGATATTCATGGTTGAGAATCGGAATAAAGATGAACAAAGAGGAGGGATACCAACTAGGCAAGAGGGATAGAATAGATCGGGGTAAAAGGCAGGAGGAGAGAGTAGTAGAAACAAAGAGCACATAAAAGAAATAGAGAAGGGAAATTAATACTCTTTTTGGTAAAGACCACGAAGTGTCCCCAGACCCAAAGAGTGAGACTAATCTCCCCTCGAGATTCGGCTTGCCTCTAGCAACAAAGTGCTCTTAGATGATGGCCAACTGAAGGTGGTAATTTGCCAATCGCACCACACCTTGTGGTTAATGCAAATAATATTTTTGAAGTGTTGATAACAATTTATTTATTTTTTTTATTTTTTTTAAATTAGCTGAATATTTTATTACCCGTAAACAGCACACTTCAATCATTTATGACGATCTCTCCAAAATAATGCAAACGTATCGATAAATGTCTTTTCTATTATAAAGACCACGGAGCTGAGAAGCTTACTTGGGAAATGTTTTTTATTTATATTCACGCGGCCGGATCGTACCAATATCAATTCATTTGATTCTATTTATCCAAGGCAAGGAGTAATATCTCTTGGAAGGGGCTTTTTGCTTTCTTATCATTGGCTTCTTCGTTGTTGAAGTGAAAGTGAAACATGCATCAGCAAACATGAGAAAGAAAAGAATTGGAAAGTGAAAGAGAATTGTTATTAGCACTCCAAAAATCTCATTATACACTCCTCACAAGTGCATTTTTCTTTCTAATTATAAAAAGTTTGGAGTACCAAATGAGATTTTTAGAATACTAATAACAATTCTCAAGTGAAATATTAATATTATTATTTTCTGGATTACGGTGTGTGGCATCTGGTTTAACTGTACTCCATTGCTGCAGCATTGCAATGCTTTCACCCTCATTCCATCATCAATTGCTATAGCTAGTCACACCATAAAATCAACCAAAACAAAAATCAAAACATCAGATGATGCAGCTACCATTTGTATATATGTATGTATATATGTGTGTGTATATATATATTGTTAACCCTAAAAATTACAAAGTATATGCGGCCCGCAGACCGAGTAACTATGAGGCTATGAGTTAACTACATTATTTTTGTGAATGCGTGCATTTATATATATATGTTCTCTACACATTATATGCTTGACTTTCTTAATGCTAGCTACAATCTTTGGAATGTTTAATTTTTTTTATTACTATTTTTTAGTCATGATTGGTTTACATATATTTAGTTAATCCTCCAAGTTTATAATTTTTGGATAACTCGATGAGGGAAATTTCCTAACATAGTAGTAGTGTTATTCCTCATCAGTCAGCTAGTCTAGTGTGCTTACAAACGTTACTTTTGTTCTAATTAAACTTTAAATAGCTACAGCTACTTTTTAAGGCCAAATGCAGAAACTCTAGCTGGACTTTGATCATCTAGAAACCCTAATAATATCTACAAAAGGATATTAACAATTTAACTAGTAATTTAGTTCAATGATTACCACTATAATACTATGGTAGTGGAAGTGAAAGTGCGAAATGACGCATGCAGGTTCTGCTTTTCTTTGGCACTTATGCAGTCCAAATTTAGAGAAATATTCATACATAAATTGATGTCGGTGAAAATATCGTTTAAAATTATCTAATGACAGAAGCTAACTAGTAGCATAAAAGTTACTCCTACTGAAAAAGTGAAAGCAAATTGGAAGAAATTGACTTCAAGCACAATACTACAGTTTTATGCAATTCAATTTGAATTACGTTGTATAAAATACATTTTCTCTGTTCTATTCCTTTTGTTGTTGAAACTTGAAAGAATTGTTTTTAGGGGCAATTTCAAATTTTATATTGTTTTTATTGCCTCTCAATTTCAAATTACACAATTAAGATACCGACTAGCAACCATAAAGAATCTTATTCTTAATTTTTTACTGAAATATCTCTAAAATCTCCAAAATTTGTTACACATGTGACCAAAGAACCAAAATTTTACCGAAACTATCGATATTGCTGAAATATATCTGAAAATTTGCAGAAATCTTGCAAAGATATCACTTCACTCTCTTTCATTATTAGCAACCCCATTTACAGATATATCAGAGATATTCAAATTCAGGTAATGCTAGGGAGACCAAGTTTTTAAAATCAAATTTGCAAACTAAATGATGTGGTTGTAGATGATTGGATGTTAATTAAGTGTCGACTAATGTGTTTGTTTCTTATTGGTGACACATCATTTAGTTTACAAATTTAATTGAAAAATTTGATCTCCCTATTATTACTCTTTAAATCCTTGCATCAATAGATAACATAGTTAAAAGTCAAAAGTCAAAACTACAACTACAAGCTCTAGAAAGTGCTGAAAACTAAACCAAAACAATCAAGCAATAAACAAAACACAAACGATTTCAGAGTTCCTCCAATATAGGAGTACCTTTCTAATTCTTAAGTATACAAACTTATGCCTTTCAAAACTCTTACACAAAACTTTATCTCGTATCCATCTATTTATACTAATAGATGTCAAGGATTTACACAAAATTCCTAGAATATAGGAAATCAAATCCAATACTAAAACCAAATCCCCAACCAACTAGGAAACATAAATCCAAATATCTTGCGTCCAAGATATCTCAATCTTTCTTCTATTTTTGTTTTAGTTTAAGTATGTTGATTTAATGCCAAATCCAAGAAAAAGACATGCAAGTCGAGATTAAAAGTTGAAAGTTTATTTAGTCACCATCAATAAAGCCAAACCTTCGACTGCGATGCTTACATATGTGTACTTACGGCTGCGTGCTTCTAAAAGTTTTTTTTCTTGGGCTCGATGTTGGTGGACTGTTAACTTTGTAATTAGATTAGGAATAAAATAAACCAATTACCATTACTTGCATGACATGTTTGCATGGATTACGTAGGCTTTCATTGCTTTGTTCGGCTGCTATTTAAGTATATAATTAATTTGAAGAAATTGAAAATGGAAGCGAAAGGCGTGGCACTAACATCATAACATGGGTCAAAAAGGTGTGTATGTGTGTGAGTGCTTTATTTAATTAGTTGCTTGTGTAAGCCACGAACTGAGTCCTCTTGTCTTTCTCAGTAAAGCCTTAATTAAAAAAAATGCATGGTAACAATGTTTTTTGAACTTATCTCATGTTTAGTTTTCGTCTCTGTACTCTCATATTTAATTGTTATGTCTTCTAACTTAATTCTACATTGCATGAATGATCATTCCGTTAAATATGTTTTTTTTTACAAATTTAAGGATATAGTGGTATTTTAATACCAAAAAAAAAAAATCTAATTTATTCAAAAATGAAAAGAGGTTGGCTCCTTAAGGAGGGAGTTGCTACTCAAAATATTTCGTGGCCTATTCGCAGAATTTCATGTTTGTGATCGGAATTGTTCATATTATAAATCACTATTTAAAGATCATTTCTACAAAAAATCAATTAAAATTAAGATCGTTTAGTCAATTTTTAAGGAGTTTCGATTATAAGCATGAAGTTCTATGAATAGGTTATAAAGTATTTTAAGGGTTTCTCCTCAATCCTTGAGGACCAAGTATTTATCTTTGAAAATTTTATTTTCTTATTTTTTGGATGAAATCCTTATTTTATCCCTCAATTTAATGAAAAAGTTGACAGAATTAATGAAAATGACTACTATACAACAAATGACATAATTTGAGGACAAAAAAAAAACTATTAATAGAGTTCAGAGACAAAAAATTAAACTCACAATATTAATAAGAGACCTTTGCATAACTTAGCCGAAAAAAAATGATGTTTATTGGAAACAATCAAAGGCTTAACTTTAGGCTTTCACTTAAAGCCAAGGGAACATAACGTTTGCTTTGTTAAAGATTCTCTCCAATTCAAAATCTCAAAAAGCCATGATGGAATCTGATGCAATTTTATCTCTTTGTTTTTCATTTTCAAATCTTCATTTAAAATTCTATGTAGCCTTTGTGACCTATCTTATTTGTTGAGATCTAACCATTCATTTAAATTTTACTTAACAGTATTAATTTTTCAACTTATCTCTTTAATAAAAAAAATTAAAAACTAAATATAAGTTAAGTTAAAGAACACGTGCAAGTGGCTTTTAACCATAGTGGTGGAAAGAAGTTGAATTTTTACATAATGACGTGAATTTAAACCCCGTGTGTCACTTAAATAGATAGATCGCATAAATGTCACATAAAATTTTAGGTGCAGAAAGTTTGAACTATTGTTTTTCTCTCAACAAAATTAATTAGGGAAAAAAACAGATTCTGATACACACTTGATGGCCTTTTTGTTATTCAATTAGCTTGCTGATGAGGAAACTTATGAACTAACAGAGAGCACAAAAGTATGATCAATTAGAGGTATACCAAAAGCTTATTAATAAATTAATCAGGGTTCTTAATTAAGTTTTCTGGTTTTTGTGGGACTATTTACTACGAGATCGAATTACATATGGCCATATATACGTCCCCAAGCTAGAACTCTATGAAATTACAGTGCGATAAGATTAGTGTGAGATGATACGTCATAATTGAAATTGTAGTATTCGACATATCTATTGCGAGATAAATTTGTTGTCAATGAATTAGCAAACTTGAGTCTCTCCCACCCGCCGCGTCTATTTTTTGAGCAAACTCTTTCTTGTTATACGTAATTTTTAATGGTTGATACTGCTGGTGCCTCTCAACCTCAAGATATATTTTGTAATTTACTTTTTTTATGGGCATTTAACCTTTTTATTAAAATGAGATAAGATTGAATAGATAGATCATATAGATGGTCAAATTTTCAAATTTTGGATTAACAGCATTTGATGATCATAGCACATGGTATTTGACCTTTGTCCATGAACAAATGGTTCCAACTTTTGATCCAAAATATCTCAAAGGTGATGAAAGCATCCATGAGTTTGGTTTTTCCTTCTAAATTAACTTTACTTGAATAGTAATGCATGATGCTCTCCACATATTATGCTGATTAACTTTATCTTAGATTCTTAATCATAGATTCATATGCTGATCATTTTCTTATAAATTGCGGGAAGTTATTGCTTTCTTTGCATCATGGAAAATAGAGAAACAAGACATGGACCGAATTAAGTTAATTAACTTGATATGGGAATTAAAAATAATTAAATAGAAAAACAAAACTAATGACGTTATAGAACATTAAACAATACACTAAACAGCTAAACAGAAAGCATCTAGTGATTTCTTGTATTATTATGCTTTTTCTATCCTTAACTTAATTAATCCTCCCATTAGTAATTAAATGAGGAATTTATTCGTTAATTAATCTGTCAACTGATCATTTAAAAGAAAGTCAGCTCGGCGACCTCAGCATGCACTCTCATGCAAAGTCTTGGCCGCTTCAGGCTCTTGGACCTCTCATATCAATTTATATGTAAAATAATAAAGAAAAATAGTGAAATAAAATTACGAGAACGCATGTTTTAATAGTATGCACTTGAACAAAAGAGGTCGGTATATATTAACATGAAACAAATAATGTTTTTAAACAGTACACTTTTGACGTCAGTATGACCTAATTTTGCTAATATTATACATATAAGTTATAAGAACACAAGGCAACATGCAAATGGCATAATATGTCAGCAGGTACACATAAAAAAAATTTGATTGCTCGATGCTCCCGCTGGTTTCCTTTTTACTTTTTCCTCCAATTGCGCAACTTTCTGGTCCAGCATTTCTATACTGGGAAACCCACATCATTCACCACCACAAAACGCCCTCTAGTAGGAGCAACCAGTACTCCTAAAAGCAACATTTTTAGGGCAATTATATGCTTTAGCGTTTAGGGTAGGTCACTTGTTGTCTTCCCACATGGTTTAGGGTTTTTGTGTGCGCGAGCACAAAGTGGTTATAGCTTCTTTAGCTTGAGCTGGTTTTCCATTTGATCAATAAGCAAGCCTTTGATCTTTTAGAGAAAGAGAGATCATAGACCTTTCTTGGGGGACTTTGATATAAAGAGTGTTCATCATGACACGTGGAAGGATGAGTGATATGTATGCACTAGGCAGTGTTTTTTAGGTCAAAATGTATGCAGTGTTTAGTTAGAATATAGGGCTTTTAGATCCAGGTTCAAAATCATAGAGCGTTTTTAGAAGTGAATCCAGTTATCTAATTATATGTATTTATTTCTTTTATATTCATTTAATATTTTCTAAAAATATTAAAAATCAATTAAAATTTTAAAATTATGCATTTTCCAACTCCAAAATATCTAATTAATATATCTTATAACAAAAAAACTAATATACTAACATAAATTTATATGCAAAACATTTTACCCTAACTCAAGTAGCAAATTTATGAATGTATATTATAACTATAAGTGAGATATGAAACCTAACTAAAAGGTAGAAAAAACATAATATACCTACAAGCAAGACATATTAATTGGTGACAGGTTGACTATGAAAAAAATATGTCATATAGGTAGATAAATAAAATTAACCTATAATATAGGTTGATTATAAAAATTAAAATAAAATCTATAATAGGATAAAGCAAGAGTAAGAACAAGAAATAACAAAAAAATAAATAAAAAGAAATAATCAAAGAGATAATTAGGAAGAAATTTGATTTTTATAATAATTTTTTTCATTGAAGAGATAATTATTGATAATTAAATAATTAAATTTAAGGAATTGGACTTATTTTAATAAATTGGATTATTCCTACTATTGACTCAAAAAATTGGACTTATATCAAGTTTCCCCTAGAATATAATATGTGCTATGCAATTTAAATTATAGCCAGAAATTTGAAACACATATTATGTTTTAACTATAGGCAACATCGATCACTTTTGCAGTTGTGCTGGTGTTTCAGCATGAGGACTTTCCTGTCATGTGGAAAGATGAGTGACATACATGCAATGTTTAGTTAAAACATAAAGTGTTAAGAAGTTTGATTAAAAAATCAAATTTGAGATGCATATTATGTTTTAATTAGGTAGTACCAACCACTCTTGCTTAGTGGCAGAGCTAGACTTTCATGCTTAGGAGGATGCTAGTTTATGGCCTGTACATAGCTCCGTCTCTCCTCATTTTTCCACTTGGCACGGAAGTCTCCACTCGAGTTTTTCTTTTGAGAGAGAGATACATTTAGGTTATGTTTGAGTGAGGAATTTCTCAAGTCTCAAGAGGTTGAGTCCAAATTAGTAACAAATGGAATGTAAAATGTAGATAGAGTATGAATTAGTAATGCTTTTACCACTCGTCTAGGGCCTTCCTTGCGGTCAGGCAACTCTTTCTTCGTCGGCAATCCCAATTGCTTTTTGAGCATCCGTCCTTGGCGGAAAGAGTCCCCTACGATCCTAAAGAAGACTCTATCTACAGTACATAGACATGTAAGAGAGATTTATAATGCTCATATAAAAGGCATAACTGATCACCTTTATCTACATTTTTATTCATCGTACTAATTTAGACTCAATCCCTTAAAATTTAAAAATTTCTTATTCAAACATAGCCTTAGGTATGAATAGCAAAGCACATCGCCGGCCGACATGCAAAAGGGTAACCTAGTGGAGGATCACTTAGCTAGCTTTTAACATGTCTACCTAAGATGTCCGTACAGTCAGTGCAGTGGCTCTACAGGGAGTTAAGATTCATGTACAGGTTCTATGGCCTTATGGGATTGATGCAAAGTGACGGCAGGAACATAATAATTGTTAACACAAACCAAATTTTATGTACAATCCACCAAGTTGGGTGATTAGAAAAGAAAAAAACTGGAACCACATGGCCTTTCAAAAACTAAAATTGAAAAATAAAAAAGAAAAATTATTAAAGGCCTTACCTTTGAGAGATTCCTTCAAGTTTCAAGGTTTGAATCAAATTGAAACATGATTTCAATGAAATTGTGTGGTGGGTAGGTCGCAAACTTTGAATCGAAAATATGATGTTCAGTAGTTGCGTTGACAAATATTCCGACCAGGCAGGCATGAGGCAATATTATGACATTATTTGAACAAGATAGGCTAGTTTTTGCAGGGTTATATTGAAGTGGGACTCACTCCATCTCCCTCTCCTTGTTTCAAAGATCCATAGGAAAATATGCCCGTGGGATTCTGTCTCCCTGCTGACATTAATTAAATTGTATTTCTACAAACATAATTATTGATGCATGCAGCTGCGCTGACAGTCTTCCCCCCTCTTAATGCATGCAGCATGAATCTTCCTATCTTGGTCTGGTATATAGAATAACACGTAGATTTCGATCTAGGTAATGTTCTGTCGTTAGACTAATTGTTTATAAGTCGAACTTTACTTGTACGTGCATATAATACTAATGTTCTGTGGTCAGATCATCTATCAAGAATCAACCCTGTACATTATATATTACCATCTCGCAATACGGGGAAACTTAGGTACCTACACCCACCCGCCCTTTTAAAATGTTACGGTGGCATTGCAAGCCAATATTAAAGTTTCATGTGGTTTAATTTTCTTATGACTTGTATTATTAGTTTAGAAAACCCCTTTGTCACTCAAAGGTATCTACAAGTGATCCCTCTCTACAACAAGAGCATCTTAAGAGACAAGAAGTCTAGTATTTTATATCGTTAAATTGTGGATTTGGACTACACATTCAAATAAAACATAAGCTGATACCTGATAATAGTATAGCAAGTTATCTGGTACAAGAAAATATGTCCCCCTATATTCCTAAGTTGATTGTGTGTATACAATCTGCGGTGAGCATAATATATAAATATGTGCAAAATCTAGTAATGTCGAAGGGTGTGTGCTGATGTATTTTTTTTTCCTCTTTATTTACATACTATTAATGCCAGACTCGTGCGGCATATGGATCATACATAAAAAAAACTGGTCACCAGACAGCAGATAGTGTTTTCAGGTATTTAATTGGTAAGTATTATATTTCGGAAAGAGAAAAAGCAATACCACTGTCAAGAAATTTTTGGAGGATTCCTTTTCTCCCTTGCCTTTGTTGGCTTTCATTTGGAAATGAATGGGAAAATATGGTAAGTTTGAAGAAATGATAAATTCCATCTGTCTCTCTCTTTAAATTCAGTCATGCATGCCCATATAAGGACATTTTTGTCTACATGAGATTTGAGAAAGAATAAAAAAAATCTTTTGCTGAAAATTTCGAAATCCTCATATTAACTCAAAATTTAATATGATTAATAAAGAGAAAACACAAAGTTTAAAAGAAAAAAAAGTTAATTGGAGTTAAAAAAAAAAGTTGGAAAATGATTTATGTACACTATTTTTCACCTCCAACACATTTTGCTTTTTTTGCTTCTAGCAATTGGAGTGGGTTGAAGATTGTAATCCTACATTGGAAACTTGACATGATAGTTACAACTATATTGAATGGTTTCACTTCTAATTACAATGAGGTTTTTTGTGATAAAACTCAATAATTGCCAATTTGTATAGATGGTTGAATTGAGACAATATCGATACAATTAGTAGTGGACCGCTAATCTGATGGTGAAACAATGACATGATAACTGAGCTGGACTTGACAAACCATTCCAATAATGACCAAGAGCTGACCACAAATTTTCCACTCCTTGAGAATAAAGAAAGAAGAGGTTACTGATGTGAAATTAGTTGCTTGTGTGGCCCATTAAAGACACAGTTCTACGTGAGGAGGAGTATTGAAGAATGTAATCCTACATTGGAAACTTGACATGACAAATAATAACATATATTGAATGACTACACTTTTTATTGCACTGAGACACTTTTGTGATAAAACACAACCCAATAATATCAGCATGATTACTATTTTGAACAATGACCTCAACCCGACCCGAACCTTCCAATTGTGAGCATTGAATATTCTACTGCCTAAACAAAAGGAAAAAAAACATAAATGTGACTGGTGTAAGATTGGATGCACATGTGGCTCACTAAAGAGTGACCTCAGGTGAGGGGGCATGTTGAAGAATGTGAAAGTCCCATCTTGGAAACCCTACAAAATAGAATATAACTTCGGTTTCACTTCAAATTGCACAAAAGCTTTTTGTGAAAACCTCACACATGCTAGGCTAGCAAGTGAATAAGTTGGGAACGACATTGGTGCATTAATAGTGGACCTCTAGACCCCCTCTGAAACGATGACAGATTGAACAAATTAAAGAAAAAATAAAAACTGAAATTAAGAGGAATGTACAAAAGAAAAAAAAAATAGTGAGCCTGAATCTCTCTCTTAAAGGTTATAGGACTATTTTAAAAATTCCTTTTCTTGCCTAGTTGTAGTGTGTTACCATATTAAAATTTGTATAATTCAAGTGGTGCAAAAAAGGCCCCCCTGCCCACCTGGGTCACCTCTCCTTCTGAGCTCTATACCTTCCACTTCGGACTACAAATACCCACCCCACACCCTCCCTTATCACTCTGCTCAGTCCCCTCCTTCCTCTCTTCTCTCCTCCCTCCCCTCCCTCCCTCTCTCTCTCTCTCTCTCTCTCTCTCTCTCTCTCTCTCTCTCTCTCTCTCTCTCCAAACAACACAGAAACCTCTCTTCCTTCTAATTTCTCAACACCCGAAACACAGAGTCCTCTGTTTTCCCTGTTTCTCACACACCACAAAACAACAAGACCTTTCATCTGAATCCCCTATTTCCCCTCTCTCTTCTTTCATAGCATTTTCCAGCTAAAAACGTCATTTCCCACTTCAAATTTTGGTGAAAATTGTCATCGTATATGGCGACAATCGTGTGCCAAGGTCTGCAGTCATGCCTGGAGTCTCCTCATCTTGTGGAGCCAAGAACCCTAAGGCTAAAGTTTTCGGCACCAGTAGCTCATCACATCTCTCCAATTCGCACCCAAGAATTAGGAATCAAGGGTTGTTTCTCTGAAGAGAAATGCAATAATTATGAGGAAATCAACAGCAATAAGGCCACCTCCGAAAAATCTGACTTGGTGGGTGGCTGGAGTTTCCTCCAAGCTATCTCCAAACCCTCACTAGAAAACCCTACTGCTGAGGTGGACGAAGAAAATACTTACACCCCTCCTAGGGTTTACAGGACCTCATCAGTTACCAAGCTAAATGAGAAGAGCTTGGAGATGTGCACCGAAGACTTAGGCTGCGAGACCGGCGCCATTATCACAGAAAGCTTCAGCATTTTCTCACCAACGCCTGAATCAGAATCGAATGCTGTGCCAAGGGAGCGACAAAATAAGCCTAAATTTTCGGGTGGAAAAAAGGCGAATAATATTCATGGTTTCCCACCTCCGTTGACAACAATAAGTGGTGAGGATTCTCTACAAGTTAGGCCTCACAGGGAAGATGGTAGGCTGATCATGAAGGCTGTCAAGGCCCCTTCAAGTCATACATTCTTCCAAGCTGAAAGGAGCAATGGCCGCCTTCGATTGTGCTTTTCAAAAACCTTTTCTCCCAGTTTTGACTCAGAAGAAGCAGCAGCCACTCATGAATACAATGAAGGGTGTAAAAATGAAGCATGTGAAAATGACATCAATGAGGAGGAAGCAGAACAAGATCAAGAAGAAGTCGAAGAAAATAAAGAAGAAGAAGAAGAAGAAGAAGAAGAAGAAGAAGAAGGTAAGACATCAAATGTGTGCTTGATGGAAGGTGAGGAGGTGGATGGGAATAGTTTGAATGTTGGGGGTGAAGAGGGAATGGACAAGTTTAAAAGGCCAAGCAGGTGCAAAGAGGGTGGTGGTGAGTGTGAGGAGAAAGGATGGTTAAAGTATTGGGAGCCCCATTGGGTGTCTACTTAATTAGGCTTCTTAGTAATTAAAGGTTTAATTAAGTACAGTATTCTCCAGTTGTGTGATCAAAATTTCACAATTTTCTGTTTGTCCTTTCTCTCTTTCTATTCTACAAATTCCCTTTTAGTCTTCATAATGTATCCCTGTGATAGTCGGTAGTTAATCTCGTTACTCTCTCTCTCTCTCTCACACACACACACATATACACGCATACAGAAAGACATAGACAACAGAAATGATCAGACTTTCCTCAAATAAATCTATTTCAATGACATCAATATTCTGAATTGAATAAAGTGCTAAAACACTCACAATGGGAGGTGGTTCTTATATTATTAATGCAGTAATTAACTTTTATTTCATTAAAACAAAAAACAAATTTTCTTGCAGTTGCTCTCCACCAAGAGAATTAACATGCATGCAAAATAATTCTAGCACACTGTAAAATCTCCTACAAAAGGCATTTGGCAGTAATCAGGTGAGATCTGGGTGGACCCCATATACATGTTGGAAAATTATACTTTTTGGATGGAAATTACACTATTTTTCGTATATGTAAGGAGTTATTCCTTCTTAACAATTACATGTAATGTTGTGCCATCCTCTTTTCTTATACACACGTTATAGTCGAAGGAATTATTCTCTTTCTAATCATCTAAAGATCTTCTCTAAAAAATTTATTTCATCTGAAGATCGTTTAGTTATTCATATGTATCAAACAAATCAACAGTTTATCATGAAGTTTGTTCGACTCATATGAATTATTAAACGGTATTTAATTGACAAAATTATTCTAGAAATGTTCTTTAAATAATAATGATAAAGAAAATGAATGATTGTTATTGTGATGTTTGCACGGTAAAATATAGCCACTTCAACATTTAAAAATAGTCAAATCCATTCTATGATAAGTAATTGATGGTGTTAATAACTACTGAGACTAACTCTCCAACCCACAAGACTTATTACATGATAGATAAACTCCGTTAATATCACAAGCAATTTCAATGTTTCTCTTTATTTCTCTCGTCAGATGGTTTGTTGAACCCAAGATAGGAGAATTATTTTCAAGATACCACAACTAGCTCATAAGTGAGTATATAAGTTTCAGTATTCTTCTCTATATCTCTTGTCACGTGAGCTATTAAACTCATGGCAGAACAGTTATGGCAATTGGGCTTAGTAGCCCTTTTACAAATTCACCAACCAAAAATAGCACTACTCTCAAAATGCAATCTCTTTTAGCCCTCTTGGATGAAAATACCCTCAAGTTAATAAAGTATCAACACAATATTAATACGTTATTGACACACTATTGAGGATATTCTTGTCAAAAAAGTTAGTAAATATTGCATTTTGAGAGCGCGGCTAATTTTAGTTGTTGTATTTTTAACAGGCTAGTAAGCAGAATTTCCCAAGAGTTATTTTCGAGCTGCCATAGCTAGCTCAATGGTGAATATGTAGACTATGCATGTTTTCCTTGTTCCATTTCTTAACTCATCTGCCATGCCATCAGCAATTTGAAATTTAACTGGATATAGTGCAATGGTGAATATATAGACTATTGCCCTTCTGTACATGCTTTAATAACCATATATAGTGCAATGCAAGAATGTATCATACATTGGATTATCTCTAAAATAAGGATGGATTCTGTATGATCTTATCTATATCGTTCAAGCTTTTGGGACCAACATATCTGTGACTCAGAACCAAAATTTTCCCACAAGGGCATCAGAAACATGATGTGTAGCAGCTAAAAGCACAAAAGGATAGAAGGTTCATATAACTGCCAGCCTGATAGTGATAGTCGCAAGTGGGCACTGCAGTCTAGGGCTGGTATACAGAGAGCCCCTAGAGAGAGAGAGAGAGAGAGTTTATGAAAGAAAGG
Organism: Malus domestica; assembly: GCF_042453785.1. NCBI lineage: Eukaryota > Viridiplantae > Streptophyta > Magnoliopsida > Rosales > Rosaceae > Malus > Malus domestica. The sequence continues at coordinate 15,269,062 of NC_091676.1, read as the reverse complement.
TAGGAAATTAAAACTGGCGGTGGTTTTGGTAACGGTTTGGCCTGCAAAACTGAAAGTAAGATGGGGATTTGGGAAGTGGAATCGTAGTGGTTGTTGCTTGAAGGGGGGGAGTGTCTCATGGTAGCTATGCGTGCTATCGACCTTACATTTTAGTCTGAATAGTAATAGTTAATCATACTGCTTCATCTTCATGTACGTACTGTGTGCTCTCACCACCATTGGAACATGTTATCAACCTATCATCAACGACGCTATAGCCATGCACTCAGTTACCATATATGTTTCTGTTTTCATCCTTTTGGAAAGATTCTTCAATGTTGATAGTTCAAATTGCACCACCAGAAAAATAAGGTGGGAAAAATATCAGTGACTAATCAGATGGATAAACGAATATGAATTTTTATATTAGGTTTATTAGCCACAGGTCCTTTTATCTACCCACAACAGTTGAACGTGATGTACGACTTTATGTGTTATAATATGGTTAGATATGAAGGTCAGTTAAGTCTTTCAACAAGAGTATGCCGACAGTACCTATTAACAAGAGCTAGGGTTAGAGCCGTTTGAATTAGTGCATGCCGACCAGTTTAATGGTCGGTCTGTTTCAATCAGAGTAATGACGACAGTAATTCTTTTTCCATTTGTTCCCTTAAAATGTCACATGCAACAATGAAAGTACATACCCCATATATATACAGACCAGATAGAGGAAGGTAGTGCTCCATCGTGGAGTTAGGGCATCCATTCATTAGGAATTCTCGATAGGATAACGCGCGTGCGGTTTACTACTCATCGATTGTCTGCATGTATCTCGTGAATTTTCAAACCTAACAATTATTTAACGTTGATAATTTACTTCAACGATAACAAAGTCTTATCTTATTAAATAGGATCAGCATCCCTAGACGTTACTGTGCTCAGTTTAGCATTAAGTCTTTCGTTATGTCCAAATACTTAATGTCTATTCTTAAAGTCTATTTTCAAGTCTTTCTAGATCTTCCTTTATTCTTTTTACCTTGAACTTCTATCTTATACTCGCATTTTCTAACCAGAACATCTATAGGTCTTCGGTTCACATGTCCAAACCACTTTAAGTGATTTTCTCTCATCTTATCTTCAATTGCAGCCACTCCTACTTACCTCGGATATCCTCATTCAAGGACTGAGCTAGTGTAGGCCTAGGGGGCACCCCCACTCATTTTTTTTTCCTTAGAAGAAAAAATGTATAGTTTGCATTTCAATTCCTCATGACCAGCCCTAATTAAACTACAATTAAAAAAAATTGGTAGACAACTAAACTAAGTTTACCATTTTGCATTCCCCATGCCCCACTTGATGACAATTTAATTGTGCCTCCCCGTTTTCCTAACCCTAGGTCCCTAATCCTTACAAAACTCATCCCACCACCATGGCAAAGCAATTCTTGTCCTCATTTTCTCAAGGTTTTGGATAATGCTAGAGAGACCAAATTTGCAAACCAAATGAGGTATCATCAATAAGAAATAAGTAAGTTAATCAACACTTAAGTAATAATCTAATCATTAATATCCACATTATTTGGTTTACAAATTTGGTCTCTCTAGCATTACCCTCAGGGTTTTCCTCCCCTTTCATTCAACCAAAACTTAGTTGAATTTGGAGTTTCATAGATAGTTTGAATTCAAGTAATCAATTATCAAAATTCGATGCAAGAACTTTACTCCACAAGGTATTTTATATGACTTTACTTCATTAATTCGTTTTTGGCACTACAATTTAGAATTGAGCTTTCTAATTTAGAGATCAATGGATGAATGATGACATAGTTATTTTTATTAAGACAAATATTTGATGATATTTGTAATGATGTTGTCATGCAACGCTTTTAAAACATGAAAACGCATCAATGAATATTGTAATATGTTGTATGAAAAACTTTATGGAATAATAAATAAGTGTTTTTTTAATAAATTTTTGAGCTTTTTAATTGTGACTTTATTGTTTCAGGATATCCCATTCATACAAATCTCTAGCTTCATTTCTGTCCTCATTCTTAATTTCATCTTTTCTCTTGTGCCCACACATCCTACTTTACGAATATCTGATGATTTACTTCCATAAGTTGAAAATTAAGCGCGGAAGTAGTTTGAAAAGCAATAAATCAATAAAATAAAAAAAATAAAAACAAAACGGTGAAGTGTTTCCTTATGGGGTCGATTCGAATACTGTGAAAACAGTGTATAATATACTTCCAAATGTGAACCACGTGTCAAAAACAGAATCGTAGAGCAAAGTCTTTCATATCCACATGAACTGGAGTTGTTGTGAAAAGGAAACCGAGTCCCCACTAAAAAGGACAGGAATTTGGAAGTTGGCCAGATTACATTTTTAGTCCACGTAGATGTACGTTGATAGGGTTTCCAATGCCTTAATAGTTCTTCTTTGGGTTGAATTTCTCCATATAGTTAAAAATTCAAACTTATGCATCCAGCTAATTTGCATTAGGTTGCAATAATTCTCAGTCCCTAACTGTCAATTGGAATGGACGGGAAGAGGACATAAATTCTCTGTTACGTTTTCTAACCTTTTCCAAAATTCTTGTTTTACTATTACGGGTTCATAGAGGTTTTAAGGGCACGAAAATGACGAATATATAGGGTGTAGGGATTGTACGCTTTTAACTGCAATGATGATAGTGAAAACTTATAAATTTGATGACTATAGATTAATGCATAACATATCAGTGTATGAAATATCACTTGTGTGTGAGGAGTTAAAAGAGATGTGGTGGAGTAAGTTTGTTGTCTCTTAAACTTGGGGCAATTTTCTTTTTGTTTCTTAAAAACATAGATACTTAGCTTTTCTTTTGTCGGTAAATCAGGAAGTAGGAGTGTATAGTTAGAACTAGAAGTTGGTTAAAAATGGTTGACTAAGTGATCGTTATCTAAATATATGGTATGTGCTATAATGATGAAATTAAACATGGGGTAGTGCTATTCACACTTTTTTTTTTACCTCCCACACACATTTATTAATATTTATCCATCGATCAACTTCAATTCATTCGATTCGATGATTGAAAATTGAGAAGGAGTGTGTGAGAAGTAAAATTAATTGTGTGGATTGCACTACCCTAAACTTATGGTATTACATAATATCAAAATTTATCTAAAGTAAAAAAAAAAAAAGATTAGCAATTACCTAATGCGATGATTAGTTACAGATGTGCACTATTTGTCTAGAGTAATTTTTTTCTTCTTGGTTAATTTTCCTCTTAATGTCATTTGGATTAATTATTTTGCAAATACCTCTTGACGACATCGTGTATGCATGGAATCCACAAAGCCATACTTTATTTGATCTGATCCACGAGGCTAATAGATGACCAATAATATTGATCCACGTGTAAAAGTTGAATGTGTGGACATTTAGTGAAACGCCAAAGGTGCATTTCGATTGGTTTTATTTGTTGCCTCTTTAAGAAAGGAGCTTTACTTAATTTCTTGGTAGTTAAGGACTCGAAAGTTGTTTGTATCATTCGTGCAAAGCCAAGCCACGATATACAAGTTCCACTATCTTCTTTTGTAGAGAGCAGATCGAGCTTCGAAGAGCCAATTTGTAATAGTACACCTTCGATCGTAACAACTTTCATAACTTTTTCATAGATTAATTACTTAGACGGGTTGGTTTCATGCGTAAGCACTCTTTGCAATTCCAATGTTGCAATTTTTATATGGAGAAAGTTCAATCATGCATGTGCTTTTCAAATTAATTTGCACAATCCATTTAACTTTAATTGTAGATTGTCCTTTTGTCATCCATATATGATAGAATCTAAAGCTCTAGAATATATCATTGGCCCCCTTTTTAATGATGTAGATCAGATGCGGAGTAAATCAATAATTAGATTTAAAGGCATAAAGTCATTAATAAAGTTTAAACGTTGTAAATTTGGGTGGTGTCCAATTTATCCTCATGATTTATCATTTTGAAGAAAATGTCATCACGAGGAACGCTCTACGCTTAGCAGCATTCTAGCTAAGTTTTGAGGATCTGTTTTGATATTTTGTTATTTTTCATATCTTCCTTTCAATTAGGATGTTAACAAGGCTATAGGTTGTGGTGTTAGGGTTTTTATTTTTCATAATTATTCAATAAACAACTTTGAGAATTAATCATATTTTCTTGTGAATTTCAATGTTGTTGTTTGTTTATTTGTTTTTTTTTTGTCACGCTGCGTAAGAGTTTGTCATTCTATCATGAATGAGAAACAAATAACAATTAGGCATCAAGAAAATGAGATGGAATTCTGTGTATTTACTAATGGATCTAAATCTTTGTTGGGTAAATATCAATATCCAAAACCCAAAACTAATATTTAAAAAAAAAATATTATTAAGGGGAGGAAGATGTTTGAAACTATGACAATAATTTAGAGTATGAGGAGTTTCAAACTCATGACACATAAGTAGAAACACAACATCCTAAAGTAATTTATTTATAAGATTTTTTGTTTTTGTTTTTTTATATATGGACATTTTAAAGCCTAAATATAATACATTCATTGCTGCACTTTGTTAAGGATATTATACCATTTTGCAAATCGTGCAACATCCCATTTTCAATAATTTCTCATTTTCTTCTCAAAATATTCATTTTTAATCTATGACACATCAATTCTCTTTCAATTTCCATCATGTTTCACACCATCACATATGACTATATGACCAATATTCTAATACGAGTAACATATGTATATGTAAAGGAGAATCTCATTCTTCATGGGTCCAACGCCACCAGCCATGGCGTCACCAACAAAAGGAACCACCACTGGTACGCAAAAGCTTCCCCTCATCCTTCATCCTTCATACCCCACCACCATATCCACCCTAGCTACCTTGGACCCCAAATGTATACAATGGCAAAGAAAGCAGCCCAAAAAGGAGGAGACCGCGCAAAAATTGACCACAATAGTCTTAGTCTGGTAATGGATAAAACCGTGTGTCCCCCCTCATCAAAATATAAACAGTTTTAATGCCTAATTAAACTATAGCAGACTAATTTTTTTACTAATTAAACGAAGGTTTTTTATATTAACATCCCACAAAATGTTGAATGCATTTCACATTAAAATTTAATATTAAATGACTTATTTACCCCACTATGCAATGACAATTTTGACCTTATTAGGTTTTTAAAAAAATAAAAATTTCTAAATACACCCCAAATCACAGTTAGCGTATTATTTATCTTTTCAACTATCAAGACCCTCCCACCCTCCATTGTTGAACAAAACCCTAACTAATGAAACTACAAACATGTTGATTGAGAAAAATTGTTTTTGACAAATGGAATACGAAATCGATGTTTTGGAAGCTTCACATGAGGTAAGACTTCATATTTTTCATTGTTTTAGTGATTTCGCCGATATCGATAATTATTTAATCTTGCGTTTGCTGCGTTATTTAAACTTCTATATTCATATTCATCTTTTAGGGATCACAATGATTACATGAAGAATTAAACACCTAAATTACCACCAAATATTAAAAATAGACAAGATGGGTTGTAATGGTGGAATTGAAAACAAACCCATATATGATTTAAATCCCAGGCAACATTTTTGTCAAATTCCAGTCGGCATTTTTGGTCCAAATTAAAAGCTTTATCTCTGGCATTTGTTGGAGGTGTTGTGTTGGGAGTTCTTTTGTTTTTCTTCTTTTGGATCCCTACAACACGATAAAAAACACATTATAGTAAATAACTATGAGGATCATTAGGAAAGTTGAATGGATTCATATGGCAATACTAACCGTGACTTAGAAGCAGAACTATGTCACTGTCAAGAACAGATGTTATACGATGCGCAATAGTAATGACTGTGCAGTCAGTAAAGTGTTGTCGAAGGGTTTGCTGGATCAGATGTGGGGTGAATGTACAAAATATAAGATGTATATTGAGAATATGGGGTGTAGGGATATTATGGGAAAGTATGTGGGTGTATTAAGATAATTTTTAAGTGAAAAAGCAAATGTGAAGTATATTAAGTATGTGGTTTATTCAACAATTTATGAGGTGTTAATATAATAAGCCTTAAATGAATACAGAAAAGTATTACGATCAATAGTCTATAAACATCTTCTAAATCCGTTGCAAGATTTGATAACTGACTTGAAATATAAGTTTGAGGACATCTTTTCCTCTCATACTAACTTTCCACGCATAAATGGATAAGCATGAACTCACAGCTAGCTACAATTGCCACAAAAAAAGGGAGCAAATTATTGACAGAGAAAAGAAAAGAAAAGAGAAAAAGAGAATGCTACATATATATACATAATTTATATATTATACATGTATAGAAAGTAACCCTCTCACACGTGATATAATATCTTCTCTCACACGTGACATAGAATCTTACTCACAATTCATGATAAAGTATACATACATTTATGTCTATAATACTCAGCACGTAACATAACAGAGTCATTTCTTCCCTGGAAACAATCACAAACATATACTCTCCACCTCATTAATTAAAAACCTTGAGGATCATCAAATTGTCACAATTCTTGTGGTTTGCAAAAACATAATGTCAGATGACTCAAATCTCTTACGTGGGTTTGTGTGAGCTTGCGAAGTTCCACAAATGACAATTTGAACCACTTCATACCCTTCGACCAAGCTTTGTGCATGCCTCATTGTCTCTTCTTAATGTCAGATGACTCAAATCTCTTACGTGGGTTTGTGTGAGCTTGGCAAGTTCCACAAATGACAATTTGAACCACTTCATACCCTTCGACCAAGCTTGGTGCATGCCTCATTGTCTCTTTCCCTTGTCCTTAAAACTTTCCATGATAAAAAGTGAGGGAGGGATCGGTTGGAGGGTGAGAGGAGGGGATAAAAAGACAGCTGATATGCACCAGTCACCCACCTCACCTATAATCTTTGGACTTTTAAGTATATTCATGAGAATCATACGATTGATATTCTCATAAAATATAAAATAAGGGCTGGTCCACCATTGTTCTTGTGAACAAAAACTAAATGGTCCGGTTCATAATTCATTGTAATTTGGGGCTACTTTAGGACATGACAAGTTTATTTTCCAATGAATTTTTGACAATAAAAAAGCACTTAACCCCATCCTTCTCAATAGAAAAGCTGATTGAATGTAACAATAACAACGTTTTCTACTTAAAACTACAGTTTGATGGTGTTCTTCTTAATTTGTAAGTAATAGTCTTTTGATTTCAATTCTCATAAATAAAGAGTTCAACATCGAATTATTAAGATTAACTCATTGTATTTTTTAGTCCAAATCTTCTACTACTTGATATAAATATATTATTGTATTCGTAAGAAATTTTTTCCTTCGCCTTCAAAGAATACATTAGGCTATTTTCAAATGATCTATATAATCATCTTGTTGAGAGCCCCAACGATCTTGGCCTTTCACATCAAGAAGTTATCATTTCATTTACCAACAAAAGAAAGAAAAATATAATGCCCACCGCATCCGAGACAAAAATAATGATTTAAAAAATCAGCCCCCTTCCCCGCTATACGCTGGTTTCATAAAGAAAATTTTCAGTAAGATCGCAGCACAATTCATTACATTAAATGTTATAATACAAATAGTTAAATAAATAAATAAAAAATTATACTACTTGCATTATGACATTTAGTGTACTGAGCCAAAAAACAGCACACCGAACCATTTCTCCCTTCCTTGTTCCCTAAACTTTCTGCTATGCAAATATTCAAAGGTTGGGGAAAATGGAGACTTTAAACCTGCTTTAGGTTTTTTGACTCACCCACTAAATGCTCACACACTCGGTAGTTTGTCTGGGGAACAAAAGGAACTTTTAAAGATTTTTTTTTATGATTTTTTCAGAGGGAAAGTCATGGTGATGAGCTCTATGGTCAATTCTATACCCAAATAAGGAAACAATGAGGGTACATATGACGCGGGGGATTTTATGTTTCTATATTACCCTTTCTCACCCAGCCCATGTTTCTTGACATTTCATCTAGCATCTTCAAAAGCAAAGTTAAATTTTTTATGTCAGATTATCTCTAAATAAGATGTCAAATTATAAGAGTCAAACTACAATTGATGGCTGATGTGTTAATTTGAAATCTTATGTCAAATTTTGTACTTTTTCATCTGAACTGTCAAATGTTATTTTATTATTTAAATAGAACTTTAAATTTTTTTAATAATTAAAAAAATGTTGAAACATAATTTTTATTAGTTGAAATGTTAGTGGAATAAGGGACCCATCATTAAAATGAATTAAAAATTAATTTGACATAGATGTCATATTTGATTCCAAATCACCAAACCTTCAAATCCAGTCAACAAATAACACTTCGGTCGGAAAAACTTTTAATGCCAAATATGTACAGTGACATTCCACCTAGGATTTTGACATCTCCTTTGGAGATGCTCTCACCTAAGGAAAACGCATATGCAATAGAGCTAACAATCTTGTTAGCAAATTAAAGAATTAACACTACTGACCTTGTAAATACAAGGTCAGTTGCTACTTCTTCAAGTTAACAAATTGGGTTGTGCAAGTTTAGATAAAGTTAAGATATTAATATTTTAAGCTGAAAAATAAAATTTGAAGAGTTTGTTGAAGAGTGAGTTAGAGTGACACATTTTAGCAAATGACACTTTTAAAGAAAATTTTTACTAATTCATTTGTGACTAGTCATGATTGTTTATATGCAATCAATAATTAAATTAGTAATGCTAGGGAGACCAAAATTTTAAACTAAATGATGTGTCACCTATAAGAAACAAACATGTTAATTGACACTTAATTAATAATCCAATCATCTACTACCACATCATTTGATTTACAAATTTGGTTTAAAAATATATTGAGGGTTGTATGTGTTGCCTTGGGGATTACTTGGCTAGAAATAGACTGTCTTTCTTGTCACTACATTCATTTACAGGCTATTCCGAATGGGAACAATTTCACCTTTTTAAGAGTTATCTTGGGGTAGAAATGGACGCCGAAAAAGCTCTATTCACACCAAAAGTCACCTATTTTCATGTGAATATGGTTTAGTTTATAAAATTTTAATAAGGGAACTTTAACGAAAGCTCTCGGTACTGTTCATTTAACCGAAAAATCATATTTTTACACTAAAAAAATCAATCTTAGTACTATTCACTTTACCTTTTTTTTATTCTTATTGTTAAAACTCAAAATTTTCAAACCATTTTCATTAATTTTCCTTTTTAATAAACGTAAACAAAAGCTAAGGCTTGTTTTATAAAATGACCCAAATGCAGTGGGTTCAACAATTTGATCCAAGAAATTTGCATTTTGGTAAAATATTCAATCACCCCACTGACAAGGGGGGGGGGGAGAGAGAGAGAGAGAGAGTGAGGAATGCATGATAGAATCTGCAGCATACTATATATTTGAAATTTTATAAAATTCATACAAACTCAAGTACTTTATGTCTCATATCCAGCAGTAAGATACAAAGGCCACATAAATTAAAATCAATACAAATCATTGGTTTTGTGACGTTTTCTGGCTATGCTGCATGAGACATAATGCAGCAGGCAGAAGGTTGCACGGCCTGTTACGGCAAGGGGACCAATGTAATACTGGACAACATCCTTACCGAGTGCGTGCATACTGTGGGCTCCCAATCAAAAAGCATAACTTATTTCTAAATCATGGTAAAATAGATACAAGTGAGGTACATACATACACTTCATTTTCCAGGGAAAACCATCCCTAGCCGTTCTCTTTGTCGACTTAGAATTTTGTTTGGGGATGGCGTATTCGTTCCTGCACCAGCCTGCCACATCATCTCTGCATCAAGCCAGTTCCAGTAAGATTTACGTGCTATATACTAAAAAAATCATATACGGTCACCCGCAAGTTTAAAAAGAGAGGATCATTCTAATCAAAACAAAACAACATACATAAATACAAAACAAATCTTAGTTATGCCAGGTTGAAAAATACAAATGAAAACTTGCCTCGCTTCCTCTCGAGCTCTTCGTCAAGCTCTTGTTTCCACTTTCTTTGCATCTCAGAAAAGCTTGCACTGAAATTAAACCCATCTCCATTCGGTTACAGCAGAATAGTGCAAGACATAAGGTATGAAAAGGCATCAAACACCAAAGACAAACCTCAGACTAAATGATTCTTTCTGATCATGAGGGAGCTCTTTCCATTCACTAAGCTGAGGTGGCTGAATTTCCTGCAAGACTCGGTCATGTACACCACTGGCATTTGATACATCTCTTGTATGTTTCCCAGGGCCTGCAGCATCAAATGCTGTAGAGAATCTTCTACTAGGTGCGCGACTCGGTGACTTACTCTTAGGAGGTAAGTTCAGATGCTTTGAAACATGTTCACGATTTGCATTTCCAATACCAGCTGCATTCAATGAGCTACAGAACTCTTCATATAGAGGTGTTTGCAGCTTCTTCAAATCTAACGCCTGATTAGGTTCATGGAGCAAGTTTATTGCATTAGAATCCTACCACACAAACTCCGAGCAAACATACCATTGTTGAATGATTTCACCACTAATTTGCACAGGAAATAACTCAGCAGACATAAATAGTACCTTTTCATCCAGGAAGGCTCTTATTTTTGACTCTGTAACTTCCTCATCATCTTCAGCTGCTGATGGCCCAGAAGGAAACATGAATTCAGTCTCCACCTTTTGGGATGCTCCAATGCTCCCAGAAGCCTCATGTATTGTTTCACAAGGGGAGAAGTTAATTCCACTTCTCTCCGTTTCCAGATTTTCATCAAACTTGCATGGCCAGTCATCATTTGGTTCACACATGGGATTGAAACTCTATTTCAAACAATCAAATCACTCATCATAATTGGAGTTTATTACTCTGAATGATCTACAGGGACAAGGAAAAAGTTCATTACCTTGTTTAATTCATCAGGTCCAACCACAGATCTGAATTTTGCAAATGAACCAAGGACAATGTCATCTGTATCATCAATCTGACACATGTCGTCGTCGTCATTACTGGAAGGTCCCCAGCGGGAGCTCCCTCCTGAAAAATTCCCTGGATATACAGTTGAGCACCTAACAGAGCCAATATCACAAATATCCTTCAAGCCGGCACAGGTAGACCTTCTGATCAAAGGGCTGTAGTGGTAATAAAATTAGTAGAGGCAAGATTGTCAACCAGAAATAAATTCCGAAACGATTAAATGATAAGACTTACAAGTTCTTAAGATCTGTCCCAGGTGCTGCCATCTCGTTTCCAGCTTCCTGATAAAACTAGTTATTAACTAATTCAATTATACCAATAATGAAGATTGTAGAACAATGATCAAACAGATAGAATAGTTGAACCAATAAAACTAAGTCAATTATACCAACCATAAATGAAGCACGAAGTACTGGACGAGGTTCCTGATAATCCCCAATCACAAATGGATGCTGCACATGACCAGCATATTATTTCATTAGTGAAAAAGAAGAAGAAGAAAAAGACCTTCACAGGCGACCGTAGTTTTAGATGGACACGATTTATTTATTTTATTATCCTATCCTTGACATAATACCTAGGAAGTCAAATATCCATGATTGAAAACTATGACGCATCTGCTTGTATGTAACGCCCCATTCCTAATTACACTACGAACTAATATGCAACATTGTATGCATTCATATTTACCTGCACTAACTCTGATGCAGAAGACCTTCGACAAGGTTCCCTGCCACCAAAATATGGATTATAAGAGTTAAGGAAAAATATAAATAGATGGCATTTGTAAAAAATTTATATCTGCATATTCTATCGAGAAACTAAAGTATGTTTAGCTTGTACAAATGGAAAAAATTAGGGAAAAATAAAATTCATAGTTGTACTTCTCTAAACATTTTAACAGAAAATCCTTTGCCTCAGCAGAGAGGTGCTCGGGGATGGGTGGATGAGATTTTGTTGTTCCAATATGGAAAAGAACAGCAACCTGAAAAGAAAAACTTGTAATCTTAGTATCCAACCTCTTCGGTAAAACCACACTAAATTAGAAAAATTCTAGTCATGTTAGACACAATAATCAAACTATTAGTTGGCTAAAGCAGCTTGAAGGGTTACCTCCTGATACTGTTGGCTCCATGGAGGCTTTCCTGTAGCCATCTCAATCACAGTACATCCAACACTCCATATGTCAGCGGAGCTAAAAAAACATATTCAAAACGAATGAGATCCAAGCATCAGAAACACAGAGTAGCTGAATCCACCAACTAAGATGGGACAAATCATCAATGCATGAGAACATGCTTCTAGTTGGAGATTAGGATGAGAAGTGCGTTAAAGGTTGTACCATTTCTTGTGTAAACAGACTGTATACAAAATATCAACATCAGTGAACCTTATCTGATTAATATATGCACAACTGAAATAGAAAACTTCCAGGAGAGTGTTCCTAAGTAGAACCAGTCCTAGAGAAAAGGCACACACAAGACTGCAAAACAAGTCTCAGTAAGGTACTGGAAAAAAACTTTGACTAAAAATAATGGCTAATGCAGAAAACAAGGTTGATAAATGATAAAACAAATAGCAAAGGAATTATCACAAAATAGTCAACTCTCTTAAACTTAGTAAAGATACTTCAAATCTGCTTCAAATCTGAATTAAGAAACACTTCTAAGTTCTAATTGACATTGTATCAAGATATAATTGTGAGTAGTGTGACCATCCTCAGCATAAAAGTTAGTAGTTGTCCTTACAAGCTATGGCCAGTCTGAAGAATAACTTCAGGCGCCATCCAGTATGGAGTACCCTTCATTGACTTGGCACCATTTATAGTAGCCTGTAGCAATAAATGAAATTGCTATTGATGTGTATGAAAAAGACAATAAAATCATTTATCCATAATACATACTAAAAATGTCATTACCAGTTCAACAACTTTCTTTGATGCACCAAAGTCAGCAAGTTTAATGCACCCTTTATTATCCACAAGGATGTTTGCACCCTATATGAAGCATGCCCATGATTAAATGAGAGAGAGAGGTCACCTCATACTCTAACTGAAAAGATTAAACAGTTCAAATGGGGAGATACCTTGATGTCCCTATGCATGATTTCATTCTTGTGAAGGTATTCAAGACCCAATAACAGCTGCTTTGTGTACATTCGTATAACCTGCACAAGTAACATTTTCAAAATGTAAAATTGATATTCCAAACACCAGAGGTCAATCACTTAGAAGTAGCAAATACTTACAGACTCGGGAAAGGATCCAAATTTCCCCAAGAGGGACGATATGGATCCACCCGGCACAAACTCCAATAGAATATTCAATGAATCCTCCTCTCTAGCAGTCCCCAAGTACCTCTAAATAACAACAGTAAAACAGTAAGACAGTAAGTGATCACCATCACTTCCATAAAAGAACAAAAACAATCGTACTCACAACAATATTTGGATGTGAAAGATTCTTAAGAAGCTTCACTTCCTCCTCCAACTCTCGAATGTGAGCCTGATTTCATTAGATTAGAAAGACAAAACTGCAGTCACTTAGTCTCAAAATGAAAATTAGTGTTCACATCTGAAAACATATCATTCAAACTATTAACAGTAACTTAGCACACAAAAAATGAGGTCATTAATATGCAGCCAAACAAAGAACACAAATTTATCACCGAAATGCTTAGTTTATTCAATTAATCGCAACTTTGTATGCTTCCAAACGCAAATTAAGCAATACCCAACAAAAATTACAACTACTAGAATCTAAAAATTAAAACTTTGATAGAAAGCAATGAAATTTATGCAAAATCAGAATCATGCCTGTGTCTTCTCCTTTGAAGCACTGTTTGCCGCAATCAACACCTGTAAGAATCACAATAGCATCAAAACCCCAAATCCATTACCAAAAAACCAAATTCAATCTTGAGGATCATCAAGCAGGCAGACCTGTTTCACAGCGAGAAGCTCTCCGGAATCGAGGTTCATTCCCATGTAAACCCGGCCAAAGGCACCGGACCCAATCAACTCGCCCTTCCGCCACCGAATCGGCGGTGCGTCGTCTCTCGAAGCAACCGGAGGAAGAGCACAAACTGGAGCCTTGGGTAACAGTCCAATTCGCGAATTTCGGAGGCTGGAGCGGACCTTCCCCACCAGGCCACCAAATCCTCCTCCTCCTCCTCCGCCTCCTACCTCGTCCCGGCGCGGAGGCCGAAGCGGCAGGGACTCGCGTATCAAGCCGACGAGGCCTTGCATCGGTGTTAGGGTTTTCTTTTTGGGTCGGTCGTTGGGGCTCATCGCCATCGGCGGTGGAGCTGTAGGGACAGCAAGGCTAGGGTTTTTTGAGTTTCATTAGTCTCTTGGAATTTGGTGGTGGGGCCGCGGAGGGGTTGCCCTGTGGGAGGAGGAAGGAGAGAGGAGAGTTGAAAATTTTGAATGGAGGGAAAAGGCTGGGGGATCTGTTTTCTCTATAATTCAAAAAATAAAAAAAATAGATATAACCAAACGGCCACCATTTGAATGAGCCTTATTATTATGACGTATGTGAGCACTGGTTTATGAATTACAATGTAAACCATGATTATTTTGGATAATTCTGTTAATAATTTTTATCTAAATAAAAAGTTTTAAGGAAAATATATTGACACATCCTAACTCGAAATGTTTACTTAAACTCCGAATTGAGTTGTACTGCCCGACATTCGAAGGGTGATGAAGCCATAAAGTGTAGTAATGTGGAAAATGTAAATAAAGTTAAACCTAAAAGTGCCTAAATATAAGGTTGCGGCGGAAATGAACGTATTTCACACGTGATGTCAGATCATAAATAAAGTGTATTAAAAATTAGAATAAGAAGTATACCATTGGAAGTAATCTCTGATATTAACGTTTGCCAGAAATCCCTGTCGACACGAACACTGCCACTAAATCCTGGAGGGACGAAAAATAAGGGTGAGTAGGCCTACAAATAAAGCTTTGTAAAACTTTTTGAAAACGTAATAACCCATCGCTGTAAAACAAATATAGTTTCTATATATATATATATATATATATTACGTATGGTATGAAATACACTTACCGAAGCCAATAATATATGAAGAATGCAATGTGTCACGACATTCGTAAATAAATACATAACGTCCGGTAATCACATAATTCCGCATAAACAAACATATCATATCGAGTACTAATCGACATGTCACAGACGAGTTTATGCATAGATATTCTGACATGAACATGATTGGGTGTAATAATGATTTACGCTATAGTACTACAATCACATGAAGACTGACGTTATGCGTATTACATATGACACCTAATTGCCTATAGAAATATTGGACAGGACTAGCACCTACAATGGATCCAAAGTAAGCGTATGGTGCGATGTGAACATACATGTGAAAGACTGGCCCTGACTCGGGTGGGTACTAACACTAATGCATCACACGATGAGCAGATAACGTAAATATGATCAAGCAACAGTAAATCGATAATTCTAGTCAACATAACACTATTCATGGCCGCAAATATAATTTAGACATCCCATAATAATATGCATACTTGTGCATTCGCAGGATTCAGAATAATTTCATAATTCTCAACATTACGACCTTTTTTATAAACATTAATTTAATTATGGCAATCACGTAGAAATTTCATTATTAAATATATATGTGAAAACTAAACAAATATATATACTATATAAAAGAAAAGACCCGCTCACATATACTTGCGAGGTTGCAACTATTCAAACTAGGAAAGTCGAAGTCTCCGATAGTAATCACACTTAAACATAATATTTGGACCAATTAGTAAAACTCAACTAAAACGACTAAATTTGGGAAAACGGAGTGCGGATTTGGAATTAGGATGTCGAAATACGCTACGAAAGGTCTCAAGCAATTTTTGTAAAAAGTCAATGAAAAGTCAATGGTCAACAAAAAAGTCAACCGACCCGCTGAGGTGGTCAACTATGTTAAAACTTTGGAATTTCACTAAATGGATGCCAAAAACGAACTTGGGGCTTCGAAATTACCCTAGAATGGTTTCCGAGAAATTTTAAAAAAAGGTCAACATAAGGAATATTTCAAACAATATTCAGGAGATATTCTGGATCGTTTTGTCAATTCACTCTTTTAAAATTAATAAACTCGTAAAATTAGAGACAAGTTATTACATATATGAAATGAATATTCTAGCGTAATTATCCAAAATAATCATTACTCCATATTTTTACAAGTTCATAAATTAATAATTATATATTTTTAATTTATGGACCAGAACTCTAAATAATTAGTCAAAATTCATGGACCAATGTCTTAATTTTTTCTTTTAAATATCTGGCCCAATATTTTCGAAGGGAAAGGGATCCTCTCTAGATCATTTCCTCTTAATCCATCAAATCAGGGAATCCGGATCATTGAAATTTGATTCAACGGCTACAAACAGGGGCCACTTTAAAAGTTATAATAACTTTAGCCGTTGGATCAAATTTCAATTGTACGGATCCCCTGATTTGGTGGATTAGGAGGAAAGGATCCGGAGATGATCCCTTCCCTTATCGAAGATGTTTGTACCATACTTGACCAATCCCGAAACTACTGAGCACCGGTCAACGTTATACCGTCAAGGACCCAGAAGAGTTTCCCTCCAACCAAGAGGCCAATCACAGCGCGACATGTGTTGACATCAGAAGTAAATCATAGCGCGACACGTGTCAACATCAGAAGTCAATCACAACACGACATGTGTCAATGTCAGAATGAAACTAGAAACTCTATTCTATAAATAAAGATCATTCTCTCACAATATTTCCTAATGTCATTTGTACTAAATCATTCACTAGTACTCACTAAAGGAGAGCTTGAACCTATGTACTTGTGTAAACCCTTCACAATTAATGAGAACTCCTCTACTCCGTGGACGTAGCCAATCTGGGTGAACCACGTACATCTTGTGTTTGCTTCCCTGTCCCTATCCATTTACATATTTATCCACACTAGTGACCGGAGCAATTTAGCGAAGGTCACAAACTTAACACTTTCTGTTGTACCAAAGTCCTCACTGATTTTGTGCATCAACATTTGGCGCCGTCTGTGGGAACAACAATTATTCCCACTCTCTTCAGCTTTGTCAAGCTGGTTTCCACCATTCGTACACTCTCTTTTGACTAGGCATCCCTCTCCAACATGGGGAGTGAAGGAAGCCACAGCACACAGAATGACACCCCTCTTGCACCTAGTGCGAAGCAACGAAATAGGGTTGCTCTTCAAGCTAAAGTCGATGAGCTAGAAGCTCAGAACAACAAGATAGCAATAAAGAATGAGGTCTTCCAAGAGCAGTGAGAAGCGATTTGAGACGTTCCACGAAACTAGGCATACTCAAACAAGCAAGCTCGTTGCCTCTATGGACATCAACCATCATCTGGGTGCCCTCAAACACGGAGGGTTACCTTCCTTCGACATGGGTATCCTTGATGAAGAGCGAGCTAATCATCAAAACATTGATCAACATGAGACATCTCTCAACCCAGCTGCTTCGACCCGAAGCAGGAGAAGTGGAGGAAGACACCTCATTGCAGAAGGGTTGGAAGGATCGAAAGTCGTTTATTGTGACTGCCGGGACTTCCTAAAGCAACGTCGAGAGAATCCCCTCCACATATGCTCGAAGATCAATGACCCAAGGGTTTCTGAAAGACTCGGTCCTCTCCCACGACCCAGACCATCTGCCAATCTAGGGAAGGAACGACAGGTCTCAGAGGGACATGAAGGTACATGAGACTTTGAGGTATTTTGACAGACTCGCCCTAGAAGTCAGTACGGCGAGTCCAAGGAAAAATCACACGCCTTTGCTCAAACTTTCCTACTTCTAAGAGGCGATGGAGACTTACGAAAGAAAATCTCAGTGGTACATGACTCCACTCAGGACCTCCTTGTCCTACAGCTCCTTGAGAAAGTAAACAAGTTGAAGGCCGAACGTCAGGTTGAGATACCTGATTGGAACCAACCCAGGCCTAGCCCTTTCACAAGGAGGATCCTCGACACCCTCTTCAAGCAAAGACAAAACAAAAGCTTGGTTTACAACTCTATACTGGAAGGGAAGACCCAATTGAACACCTTAACCTCTTTGAGTCCACCATGGCATATCGGATGCACACCGACGAAGAACAATGTCTTCTCTTCCCCTCCACCTTCTCTGGTGGAGCTTTAAATTGGTATTGCCGTATTCCACCTGAGACAGTAGACTTATTTGAGGAACTGAGGAAACTGTTTGTCTCTCAACACATCTTCCAGACCGATCGCTTGCATTCTGCAGATGACTTGTACACTATTCGCCAGAAGCCGGATGAGTCACTACGAAAGTATGCTGGTCGTTTTAGCCATGAGTATTCTCCCTGCGCTGAGGCAGATGACAAGACCGCCCTCAAGGCCTTCACGGCAGGCCTACGTGATTGTTTCTTCAAGTACATGATCAATGCCAACACTTGGAAGACTTACTCTGAGGTGATGGCACATGCTTACAACCATGCCTCCGCCGAAGCAATGACATATCAAGGGAAACCCCTTATCAGCAAGTAGCGAGTGGAAGCCAGATCCAACCAAATGAGAAGACCCCGACCTTCCAAACGGCAGCGGTGCCTCCCCTTGCCTTACTTCATACTTTGCCAAGTCAACAAACATATCAATCTTAGGGCAAAAGGAAAGATTTCCATCCTCACCAGTCTCATTTTAGTAAAAGGAGTAAGGGACACTACCGTGATAACCAAGGGTATTGCCATGATAATCCCCAACCCTAGGCAGTCAACACAGTGGGTCAAGCACGTGTTAGGACAACCCCTACCCCGAGGTATGAGGCATACACACATTTGAACGCCACATGCGTGACCATTTACCCCAGCATAGCACATTTGATACCGAAGCCAAAGCCGAGGCACTCAGATTACAAGCCCACGAAGAACACGAGCACGTTTTGCTACTACCACGAGCATAACGGCCATGACGGCGAGAAGTGTATCACTATTCGTGATCATATTGAAGCTTGGCACGTGAAGGAAAAATTGATCAATTCCTCTTTCACCCTTCAAGGGGTAATCGTAACCAACGCCAGGTAAATATGATATATTCCATAAGTGGTGGCACACCCATATCTATATCTTCTAACAGGGCCATGAAAAATAGTGAACGAGCTTTAAGGTCTGGCCACCAAGTGTTTCACGTGGAAGACATCAGGGGAGGTTAGTATCAAAAGCCTAATTGGGATCCAATATGTTTCTACCCTGAGAAAGAAAGAGGTATCATCTACCTTCACAACGACCCACTGATCGTGGAAGCTTACATAGCCAACTTTGAAGTACAACAAATCCTGGTAGACACGGGGGCTTCGGTCAATATCATGTTTGCTGAAGCGTTCAGGGCACTTAATGTAGCTGAACACTTGCTCGACTGCTTGATTTCCCCTCTGATAAGCTTCTCCGGTGATATCGTGCAACCTTTGGGGAGCATACACTTACCTTTCACCATTGGTACGGGCCCTTACATAGCTACCATTACCACTAACTTCCTGGTGGTTGATTGCCCAACGACATACAATGTCATCTTCGGACGCACATGCATCAATGATCTCAAGGCCATGGTATCCACACATATGTTGTTGATGAAATTTCCAACCCCCTATGGCAATGGTTACATCATAGGTGATCAACTTAGTGCACGATCATGTTACAACACGTCGGTCAAGCAACATCACCTGCATGTGCCGAAGCAAACCCTTTCTATACATGACCAAGTTATAAATACCAGCCTAGACGAAGCCAACTTGGATCTTCACGATGGTAACAGTTAACCCGACGATCCTCGAGATGACTTTTTCACCTAGCAAGCACAACCCGCTGAAGAGTTGGAGAAGGTCTCTATTTGAAAAGATTATCCGAATCGCATGGTGAAGATTGGTACCACCTTGTCACCACCCATTTGGTTGGCATTGATCTATTTTTTGCAAGAGAACACTGAGGTCTTCGCTTGGTCATACGAGGACATGCCAGGCATCTCTCCCAATATAATATGTCATCGCTTAAGTATTGACCCCAAGACCAAGCCAGTGAGACAAAAGCGAAGATCTTATGACGCTAAACGGTACGAGGCAATGAAGGCAGAAGTTGAAAAACTCAAAGGCATAGGCTTCGTCCGCGAAGTCAATTATCCAACGTGGGTAGCAAATGTTGTCCTTGTTAAGAAGAATCCGACTAAGGAAAGTCTCCTGCTCCAAAAGGTCTTGTGGAGAATGTGTGTCGGTTACACCGACCTAAACAAAGGATGCCCGAAGGATAGCTATCCTCTTCCTTTCATAGACAGACTTATAGACTCTATGGCAGGGTGTGAACTCCTGAGCTTCATGGATGCTTACTTAGGATACAACCAAATCCTCATGAACCCTCTGGACCAAGAACACACAGCCTTCACTACTGACAGGGGACTATATTGCTATAAAGTCATGCCCTTCGGCCTAAAGAATGCAGTAGTGACTTGTTAGAGACTGGTTAATTCAATGTTCGCCGAACAGATTGGGAAGAGCATGGAAGTTTACGTTGATGATATGCTAGTCAAGAGCAAACATGCTGACCAACACATCACCAACCTATCTGAAACTTTCACCATTCTAAAGAGGTATCGAATGAGGTTGAACCCTAACAAATGTGCCTTCGGCGTAGGCTCTGGCAAATTCTTAGGCTTCATGATAAGCCAACGAGGCATTGAGGCTAATCTCGAAAAGATCAAAGCAATCCTCGACATGAAGGAACCGATAACTTCAAAAGACATCCAAAGCCTTACTGGTAAGGTGGCAGCCTTAACTAGGTTCATCTCTAAGGCTACAGACAAATATGCTCCTTTCTTCAAAGCACTTAAAGGAAGTAAGAAGTGCATTACATGGACTGATGAATGTGCTGAGGCATTCAAGAACCTCAAAGACTACATGAGTAAAGCCCCTTTGCTCTCCAAACCTGAGGTTGATGTCACTCTCATTATCTATCTGTCGGTATCGGCTTCAACAGTAAGTTCTGTTCTCATTCGAAATGATGGTAATGTCGAACGACCGGTCTACTACGCTAGCAAGGCCTTACAAGATGCGGAGACACGATACTGTAACATTGAGAAATTGGCTCTAGCATTGGTCATGTCTGCTCGAAAACTTCGCCCTTACTTCTAAGCACACTCCATCATCGTGCTTACCAATCATCCTCTTCGACAAATACTCCAAAGTCCTGACACTTCCGGGCGAATGATCAAATGGGCGATAGCATTGGGTGAGTTTGACATCTCCTACCAACTAAAGCCAGCTGAGAAGGGCCAAACAGTGGCAGACTTCATCGCCGACTTCACATATCCTGTTGACATTGTTTCTACGCCTAAAGAAGTGGTTTCATTACCCTCGGAAGCTCAGAAAATAGAACTAACAGCCCCAACATGGAGTCTATATGTTGATGGCTTGTCCAACCAATAGGGTTATGGAGCAGGACTAGTCCTTACGACCCTTGACAAAGTGGCGATGGAGTATGCTTTTCGTTTCAAATTCAAGGCGTCGAACAATGAAGCCGAATATGAAGCCCTCCTAACAAGCTTACGTTTGGCCAAACACCTTGGGGTTAAACGAATTGATATCTTCAGTGACTCCCAATTGGTGGTTAACCAGGTTACCAACAACTTTGACGCTAAGGATAGCTCCATGGCAGTATATCTGGCACAAACACAATTGTTGCTCAAGCACTTCCACTACCAGATCACCTAAATTCCTCGAGTGGCAAACAGTCATGCAGATGCTTTGGCTCGCCTCGCCTCAGTGGTGGAAGACAAGATTGGGAGAAAAATTCAGGTCGAATTATTGGCAGCACAAAGCACCATGGCTGCGAAAGTGTGCAACTTACAACAAGGAGATAGTTGGATTACCCCGGTTTATAGATTCCTTGCTCATGGCACCCTTCCAAATGACAAAGTCCAAGCTAAGCAGATTCAATACAAGGCTACCCGTTACTTGATCATTAATGACCAACTCTACAAGCGGGGTTTTAACCTACCATACCTAAGATGCCTTACGCCCGCAGAGGCGGAAACTGTCATTCGGGAAATACATGAAGGAGTCTGCGGAGATCATGCTGGATCTCGATCCCTAGCACATAAGGCTTTTCGCCAAGGATATTACTGGCCAACACTTCACCAAAATGCCATTAGAATATCCCGCTCATGTGATAAGTGTCAACACTACGTAACTATTCCTCACTCCCCTTCTGAACCGCTCACTCCTATGAACAGCCCTTGGCCCTTCGCCCAATGGGGACTTGATTTGATTGCCCCAATGCCTGCAGGGAAGGGCAAGGTTCGCTATGCAATCATTGCAGTTGACTATTTCATAAAGTGGGCCGAAGTAGAACCCTTGGCAACCATTACTGAGGCAAAAATAGAAGACTTCGTATGGAAGAACATCCTTTGCAGATTCAGCATTCCCAATGCGATAGTCATTGACAACGGGCGACAGTTCGACAACAATAAGTTCAAGATGTTCTGCTCTAATTTCATCATCAACTTATGTTTTGCCTCTCCAGCTCATGCCCAGTCTAATGGACAAGTTGAAGCCATCAACAAAATAATCAAGTGAACTTTGAAAACCAGTTTGGACAAGGTTAAAGGTTATTGGCCAAAATTTTTACCCCAAGTTCTTTGGTCATACCGCACTTCGTATCGGACATCAACAAGAGAAACCACATTCTCACTTGCCTTTGGTACAGAGGTAGTTATCTCAATTGAGCTTGAGCAAGCAACGTTCCGAGTCCAGAACTACGTGCAAAGCGAAAATGACAAACAATTACCCTCAACTTAGATCTAGTCGAGGAACACAGAAACCTGGCTCACTTGAGGAATGTCGCCTACAAGCAGTGCATCTCCAACTACTATGACTCAAAGGTCAAACCACATTCTTTCAAAGTGGGGGACTGGGTATTGAAAAAAAGATTACTCTGCGACAGAGTCCCGAGTGAAGGAACACTTAGTCCAAACTGGGATGAACCTTTTGAAGTTGTTGGCATTAGTCGCTCTGGCTCCTACAAGCTTAGAAGCTCCGATGGCAAGACCTTTGGCCATCCATGGAACGCTGATCACTTGAAGTACTATTACAAGTAAACTCACATTGTACAAGTGTTAAGCTTCAGCCGTTCGATATCCTATGTAACGAAGACTATTTGGCATGAATTCAATAAAGAGGTGATTTAGACAACTTGATCCTAATCCTCTTACATTCCTAGCAATGAAACACTCAAGTTCAAAGCTTCAACATGAAACAAAGTCTAAGTATATGTCAACAAGACTATACAAATAAACGAACAGCTTCACAGTATATTCGTTCAATTATACATTCCAACACATTCATACATAAGCCAACTGTGCTTTGAAAGGGTTCAACATATTTTGTGTCATTCGACACTTGCTACAATGTGCCTAGACACCTTGCCCTTATTCTCACCAACCAGGTGATGAAATGTGAAGAAGAAATTCATCTTAATGCCACCAACCAGGTGATGAAATGTACAACCCGTACTCTAATTCATGCCACCAACCAGATGATAAAATGTACAACCCGTACTCTAATATCATTTGACAACTTGCCACTCATGCCACCAACCAGGTGAAAGAGGAACTCATCTTCATGCCATAAACTAGGTGATGAAATGTACAATCCGTACTCTCCTTCATGCCACCAACCAGGTGATGAAATGTACAACCCGTACTCTAATATCATTTGGCAACTTGCCATTCATGCCACCAACCAGGGGAAGAAGGAACTCACATTCGTACCACCAACCAAGTGATGAAAGTAACTCACCATTCATTCTATCTTCCAGAAGACGAGTGGTACAACTTGTATATGTGAACTCCTAGCATTCACAAATAATCAAAAACCTTTAAGCTTGACAACTTAACTAGGGGAGTATTTATGCCCAACAAGAGTTATAGTCACCAACAAAGTCTTATTACAAGCTAACAACAACTTCAGTGTATGGCATACGAAGATCAAGCTATTCAGCTCTCTTGCATCTGCTTCATACATTTCCCCTCTGTAACAATGCAAACACTACAACTCGTAGAAAACTTCACACACTCTTGATCAAGACAGTGTGAAGCAAAACCAATTTATGGTGCCAATAAGAGCTTCATCAATGGAGGGCAACCACAATTCTAAAAAACTTCACACATTCTTGATTAAGACAGTGTGAAGCAAAACCAATTTATGGTGCCAACAAGAGCTTCATCAAAGGAGTTCAACCACAATTCTCAAAAGCTTCACACACTCTTAATCAAGACAGTGTGAAGCAAAACCAATTTATGGTGCTAACAAGAGCTTCATCAATAGAGGGCAACCACAATTCTCAAAAGCTTCACACACTCTTGATCAAGACAGTGTGAAGCAAAACCAATTTATGGTGCCAACAAGAACTTCATCAATGGAGGGCAACCATAATTCTCAAAAGCTTCACACACTCTTGATTAAGATAATGTGAAGCAAAACCAATTTATGGTGCAAACAAGAGCTTCATTAAAAGAGTTCAACCACAATTCTCAAAAGCTTCACACACTCTTGATCAAGACAGTGTGAAGCAAAACCAATTTATGGTGCCAACAAGAGCTTCATCAATGGAGGGCAGCCACAATTCTCAAAAGCTTCACACACTCTTGATCAAGACAGTGTGAAGCAAAACCAATTTATGGTGCCAACAAAAGCTTCATCAAAGGAGTTTAACCACAATTCTTAAAAGCTTCACACACTCTTGATCAAGACAGTGTGAAGCAAAACCAATTTAGGGTGCCAACAAAAGCTTCATCAATGGAGGGCAACTACAATTCTCAGACATTCGAAACAAATTCAATTTATATGGTTCATCTAAACCTTCGACTACTACAAGGTGTGGCTTGCATCACAATCTCTTGCTCAACAGTGTGGAAGCAAAACTTGTATATGTTGTCTCTCCCACATTTTCAAATTTCTAGTTTCGCAAAAAAAAAAAAGGGACATTCAACAAAGCTTCATCAATGGAGGACAACTACAAATTCTCAAAAGCTTCACACTATCTTGATCAAGATAGTGTGAAGCAAAATCAATTCATGGTACCCAACAAAAGCTTCAACTCCAAAGCTTCATCTACAAAAGCTTCAACACAAAAGCTTGACCTACAAAAACTTGACCTACAAAAGCTTCACCCACAAAAGCTTGACCTACAAAAGCTTCACCTATAAAAGCTTCACCCACAAAAGCTTCACCTACAAAAGCTTCACCCACAAAAGCTTCACTCATAAAAGCTTGACCTACAAAAGCTTGACCCACAAAAGCTTGACCCACAAAAGCTTCACCCACCAAAGCTTCAACTCTAAAGCTTCACCAACAAAAGCTTCATCAATGGAGGACAACTACAAATTTTTAAAAGCTTCACACTATCTTGATCAAGATAGTGTGAAGCAAAATCAATTCATGGTACCCAACAAAAGCTTCAACTCCAAAGCTTCACCTACAAAAGCTTCACCCACAAAAGCTTGACCTACAAAAGCTTGACCTATAAAAGTTTCACCCACAAAAGCTTCACCTACAAAAGCTCCACCCACAAAAGCTTCACCCACAAAAGCTTGACTCACAAAAACTTCACTTACAAAAGCTTGACCCACAAAAGCTTCACCTACAAAAGCTTGACCCACAAAAGCTTGACCCACAAAAGCTTCACCCACAAATGCTTCAACACAAAAGCTTCACACTATCTTGATCAAGATAGTGTGAAGCAAAATCAATTCATGGTGCCCAAAAAGCTTCAACCTCAAAGCTTCACCTACAAAGCTTCAACCTCAAAGCTTCACCTACAAAGCTTCAACACCAAAGCTTCATCTACAAAGCTTAAAAAAAATATATATATATATATATATGTCATTTCGAAAATTCAAAAATTCAGAAATTCAAAAATTCAAAAATTCGAAAATTCAGAAATTTTAAAATTCGAAAAAAAAAAAAAACAAATTGAAAAAAAAAAAAAAATTTGCCTAGGCGTCCTCTTCTTTGGGCCTAACAACTTTCATAACAAATATATATGAAGAAGGAGTTTGGGGCTACCACTTAGAAAGGAAATGCCTCATTTGTCAACTCCCTCGACCGGAGACTTGGGGGACTCCTACCATATGCTACTGCACCTTGATACTCGGAAGTCTCACGACCACTCAGTGACTTGGATTTTTCAAGTCTCCAAACGAGAAGTTTTCCTCACTCGGGAAATTAAGGGAGCACTACCTCAACCTACATGTTTCACTCACAAAGCTTCAACAAAAGGAAAAATTGAAAGAACTTAGTGAAGAAGGCCTTGGTGTATTTAACACAATACGTTGAAATGAAGCAAAGCTTGTTTATTGATATCTCTGATAAGTTACAAATATGTACATATACATGAATCAAAATAAACAAACAAAAGGAAGCCTTCACAAAGGTTGCTCAGGAGAAGTCTCAGCAGTCGGCAGTGTGGATGCAAATTTTCTCCTCCTCGATCTTGGACGATTTTGCACCTACAAAACAACTAGCACCTTAGATTAAGGCCAAAAGCCTCATGCGCCCACGATGAATGGGGGGGGCTTTGGCCGAAGAACCTCCGATGCCAAAGTTAGAATTTTAGAGAGAAATAGTGTTTAGAGTATTTGAGATTTTTTGTAAGAGAATTGGAATTGGCTTTTTTTGGTGAGAATGAGAGTATATTTATAGGGATAGGAGGTGGCTAGGGTTTTTTGGGTTTAATTTAGGTTTAATTAGGAGTTACAAAATTGATTATTTGTATAAATGGGGTAATAAAATGGAGAAAGGTGAAAAAGGTTAGGAAAAGGGAGGTGGCCGGCCTCTTAGTAGTTTTAGGTGTGAATGGGTGTTTTATTTGATAATTAAGGGATTGATTAGGTAATTAATCCCTTAATTAATCAATTTTTAGGGAATATGAAAGGAAAATATCATTTAGCTAATTGATTAGCTAAATAATGGAATACAAAATATATAGAATAAATTAGGTTTTAGGAATTACCTTATAGAAAGGATTTGATGAAATAGGCTTTAAATTGTCACCTATTTTGGGCACTTTTGACTTGGTTTAGGGATGATTGCCCACTGCTCGTGCGTAGGAATCCCAGTATGCCTCAAGGGTATTTTTGTCCTCTTTTACCCAAGAATCCACGTGTCGCCTTGTGATTATTTTTGGCTCCACAAATGCCCCCACACTTGTTGGGCTACTCGTAAGAAAGGGCATCAGGTGTAGAGATCATCTTGCTTTAGGAAACGTGGGATTGCTTCCTATTTTGATGTAGATTCTCTCTTTAATAGGAAATTAGATCCTTCTAGGAAAGGGAAATAAATTTCTCTCAAAGCCTATTTAAGTCCACCTTAAGTGGGTTATTAAATCAACTTTGGAAAGCGATTTATTCTACCCTACAAGAGAGAGATAGCTTAGAGGATATTTATTCCCTCTCCTCTAGCAATTTTCTACATCTTGCCCGTGCAAATGACCATTTTTCGTTGCTTTCTTCGTCTTCTTCATGCCGCACTGAGGTAAGAAAAAATTAATTTTCCTTGTCTTCTTCTTGGATGGTGCTACCTCGGGGCAGCCGTCGGGGTGGTGCGGCATGTCGGCTGGCATGGGCCAGGAGTCGGCTCGGCATGGGCCGATGAGGTATTGTGGCAGGGACCACTACTTTAAGCTGCTTGACTTGGCTAGAACCAAAGGCAGCTTGTATGGCTGGGGCCACGGATTGTGGCGATGTGGCGCAGTGCTAGGCAAGTCACATGGCTCATGTCTTTTTGGGCTTTTGGACATAACGCGAGCTAGGCAGGTGATTGAGAGAAATGAAGAGGTTGCAGGCCTCATGAGCTGCTGGAATGTTGGGTTGAACTCCCATGCTAGGTACCACGAATGGCGTTGGCTACTTTAACTCTCTTCGTCAGGAGAAACGTGGGCTGCTCCCAAAATAAGAGGTGAATAGGATCAAGGCGGATGCATTGGCTCGTCCAATCACCGTTGTGGATCCTACTGCAAGTGAAGTGGGAAAAAGGATCTTCCCTGCCTGCTCAAGAGATGTCGGCTGAGAAAAAAAACCAAAGACTTCTTTCGCTGCTTATGCAAAGGATGAAAAGTTGATTGCTGTTTATAATCAAGTGATCCACTTCAAGAGAATCGTCGATAGGCTTAAACCCCAAATGTTGGAACTTCAAGGTGTACTGAAGATCAACGAAAGTTTGAAGAAAGAAATGGATGAGCTGCAGTGCGTCCATGTTGGTATTGGTGAAGTAGTTGGAGAAGTTGGTGCCCAGGCTGAAGCAGTCGGGGGTGATGCCGCTGCTAAGAGCTTCGCGGCTGCTGAAGGTGTGGTGACCGAATAGTCGTGGGATGTCCAGGCTGCTAAAGTGTAGTCATCTAGGTAGCCTTTAAGATTTTCTTTGTTTTTCCTTGTGGCTCTTGTTTTGCTTGAACTCATTCGGCCTTTGCTAGTCGTTTATAAACATGTTTTCCTTAGCTTTTCTTCATTTTTGCTTCTTTTGTTCATGCCCTAACCTTTAGACTTGATAGACCAGTGGCAAGCATGCTACTTTTTATAAGCAGACAAGCTCGCGTAGCCTATGCAGCCGTAAGTGTTGGTGTAGAACTTTGCAAAGTTGTTAGCCATTGGGTTGGCAGCCAGATGCCTTACTTGCAGAAGCACACAAGTTCGCGTAACCACTAGGCTGTTAACCTTGACTTTCTCCAATTCTGTAGGTTGCGTAGCAAGTATCACAACACTTTAGGACTTGGTGTAGGTTGTTTTGCCCTTGGCAGAGGTGAAGCTTATCGACTACGTAGCATGTCGGCAGTGGATAAAACTTCGTATATGCGTGCTAGCTTGTTTAACCTTTCATAAGAATATGCGGTTGTATAAGTCTAGTGCGGCTTTACTTCTTGAAGGGCAAGCCGTAGGCAGTCTTCCGGAATCCGTAGGCTACCTTAGTGCACTCGGTAGCAGCTTTAGGATTCCAGGGCAGCCGTCCATCGGATGTACTGCATAATGTGCCCTCTCTGTCTCTAGGGGTCCGTTCCCCACGGATTAGGCCAAGAAACCCAAAATCCTTCAGTTAGCTAAGCCTTGAAAAAGACCATTGCGGCTATTTTTAGGAATCCCGGCGCAAGCCATCGAGCATCTAGTTATACTAAGGCAGCCTGGCTCATCCACGTTTGGATATTCGGAGTGTAGAGTTTATCCTCCTGTTCTTGGAGAGCTGACCCATATGGGTGTCGGGGAATTGGTTTACCCTTTCGTGTTGGAGAGCAATTAGTTTACCTTCTCGCACTGGAGAGCATGGTTGGTCCCTCGGGGGGCGTAATTCCTGCGGTAAGTCCCTAAGAAGGGCGCAATCTTCTTTTGAAGTGCAGGAGTGATCAGTTGTTGTAAGCATGCAGCCAAGCCAAGTTGTGATTACTTCTGAATTCCTCATTGAAAAACGAGTTAAACTAACGAGAACTTAGATGTAAGGTAAAAACTGCATAACAACTGGATAATCTTCGGTTGGTGAGGTAGTGCCCGTCGAGCTGCTTGAGTCTTCGGGCTTTGATGTAGCGAGAGGTCACACATGGTACTTCCTCATATTGTAGGCGTTCCACTGTTTTTCAATCTTTTTGTCGTTTTATGGTAGCGAGTGTGTAATTGTTCTTGCCACCTATTCTGCTGATCTTGTACGGACTTTCCCAGATGGGATCCATATTTTTGGAGCCTTTTCTGCTGGCAGTGATGAAGGTTTTTCTTATGACCAGATCTCCGGGTTGGAACTACCGGATATTGGCTCTTTTGTTGTAGCTGGAGAGAAGTTGATGTTGGTAGGTTGCAATGTGAGTGATAGTCTGTTCGCGCCTCTTTTTTGCCAGATCTAAGCTTGTGGCGATCTCCTTTCGGTTGCTCGTCTTTTGGTTGTGCGATATGCCCATAGACATCCTTGGAGTTCTGTTGAAAATGTGCCCTAAAACCAATCATGTGATGATACTTTACGGACATTTCACATGTTAAACTAATCTAGTTTAATATCAAGGGCAAAGATTATTGTTTGAGCCGTCTCATATAAATGTTATACGCTTAAACGATAAGTCCAAGGAATATGTGATTGGGAGAATGCGATCTAAAGAAGTTAGATTCATGAGACCATTCTTTCGTAGACACATCCTAAACGTTCCTGATCATAGGATTGCCAATTGGGCATTGACAGTCCGTTAAGATCAGTACGTGCTGTGTCTTCTCTCAGGGAGAGTGACTAGTCTTGAGTCATTGGTGTGTGTGACATCAAGACAAGTACGTAGGTGCTCAATAAAGAATGAGTTCACTGAACACGATCAACAAAGTGTTCTCATATTCATGTCACATGAGAACTCATGGTTGGGATAATGCAAAGTAGTCCTTTGACCTGAGGTATCATAGTTGTCTTGTGGTTAGGTACTTGATCTTTGATTATGTCAAAGTCACCCCATCCGCGGGTGTCCACGACATCGTCGGGGTTAAGCCACTTAGCCATGGAGGCAAGTGAATGCGCAATAAGGGATCTTTAATCTTCAAACCGTTTGGGGGAGAATACTATATGATATGATTAAGAATCTCTAGCCAGAGTATGAATGAGATTTAGGAAGTCATTCCAAATCACATTCAAGGTAATCATATAAGCACACGAATCACATTGGATAGTAGACATGAATAAACTATCAAACCAAACAATGTGGTCAAGAGTATTGTATTAGAGAAAGACCGTATTGCATTTGTAATCCTAAACTGAATAGGTTCTCCACCTCTTCTGATTAGCTTGGGTAACCATGATATGCTGCTAGGTGTCACTCATGGTTTGTGGAAGCCCTAAACGTGTATAATCACTAAAGGGAGAATTGAAAGTAAGTTTCAATTCACAATCGATTTGAAATGGTTTTAATCGTCCACTGCCTCGCTAAAAGGAACCTAATGGATCGTACACCGTGTAAGGTGGAGATTGAATAAACAATGAAGATGAGTAAGAATAATTAAATGGTTTAATTATTTATGGTAAGGATTAATTAATATGTTAATTAATCAAACGAATAAGTTCGTTAAAGACCTCGGGATAGTTTTGGACCTTAAGGCCCAATGGGCTTCGAACGTCAAGCCCATTGACTTAAGTTGTATGACAACTTAATGAATAATGATTCACAAAGGCCCAATTAGCCCAATAATACCCTAAGGCCGGCCATTGAGAGATGGAGTGAGTTTTGGACTTATTTACAAGTTTGCCACTCCAATGAATTAAGGTATAAATATGACTTTATAGCCAAAATTCATTAAGGGCTTTCTTTTGGGGAAAGGATGAGAACATAAGCTCTCCTTTCTCTCTAAAGTGGCCGGTCTCCTTGGAGGGTTTAGCTAGCAATCCTACTACTCCAAGGTCACTTATTTCTTCTCCAATCTAACCTTGGTGAAGAGACTTAGAGGTTCTCTATTTTGAGAACTTGGAGAAACATATTCTTCCATCCAAATCCATGGATCTAAGAAGCAAGGAATGAAGGCCTTCTCCTTGGGTGATTAGCCTTTGCTTATGCAAAGAGGAATCTACAAAGGTATAAATTTCTCAACTCACTTTGATTTGAGTTGAGTCTTGGTTCACCAATCTACTAGGCTTTGAATTTCATGGTTAATGTTTTGTTTTTAAGTGCATACAAGCATGATTCCGCCTTTTAATTGTTATTTGCATGCTATAGATGTTGCTTAAATGAACATGTTTTTCACAAAATTTCCTTCAAGTGGTATCAGAGCCTAGGTCTAGTAGTTGGTGAATCCTTTTGGGTTTTGTAGTTCATAGTCTTTGATTCAAATGTTGTAATATGTTACAAGCTTTATTCTTGCTTCTTTGAATGTAAATTTTGTTAGAAAATTTGCCATCTCAAATGTTGTAGATGTAGTTCATATGAGCATGAATATTGGAGCTAAAATTTGGTGCCATGTTTTTGGGAATTTTCGGCCAAATCCAAAGGGTGGATTTTTGGGTTCATGTTTGACTTGTTAAAAGTGTTTTCAAGTAACTTTTGGAACCTATGTACCCTAGTTTGGTTATATGTTATTTCCCTTAAGTTTGAGTGTTTTTGGGATGTATTTGGATGAAAAATGTTCATGAAGCTTTTATGGGTTTTTCATGAATGTTCTTCATTGTTCTTGACATTTTAGCCAAGAACAAAAAGTTTGGTGTTTTGATTCAAAGTTTTGATTTATTTCATAAAGTTTATGTTTTATGTTTTTCATATGTTTAAATGTATTAGATATTTGTTTAGAAAGGTGATGGAATTATTGGTGGGTGTGTAAGGATTAATTCCCTTTCACACACACCACTTACACCACTTGCATGCTTTATGTCAAACTTACCAATCAACACACACATCACTCCTTTCACCTCTCCAAAACCAGCCACTCCCTCAATGGGAGTACTTTTGGGGCTTTTATGCAATTACATAAAGTTTTGATACTTTTGTGTATTTGCACTTTGGCCCAAAAGTTTACGTTTTTACGTTTAGGTCCAAAAACGCTAAAGGACAAATTGTTTTGCTCCTTTAATGAAGTTTTTGCATTTGTTGAAATTTTTGGGTTCTAGTTGTAATTACATGAAGTAGTGGACTTTTGTGTTTTTACAATGTGACCCCAAAAGTTTATGTTTTTGCAATATAGCCCAAAAGTTGAGGTTATTGCATTTTGGCCCAAATTAATTTGAGAACAAAATTGTTTTGTCTCTTTAAATGAGAATTGGATTTTCATTTCATTTAGCTCCATTTAAATCAATTTTATGGATACAAAAACCAAATGAAAATGTTGCATTCAATTTAATTAGTTAAAATGTTAATTAATTAAAGGGTGATTATGAACCTAAGCCTACGATAATTGAGCTATGTGAAAGACCGTTTCAAATTTGTTTGAACCATGGGAATGTGTAGATTAGATTTTGGTTGTAATTTGATTTGATCAAATGTTGTGAAAGAGCATAAGCTCTTCTTTACTTTAAAGTAATTTGTTTTATTCAAATGTTGTAAAGAGCATAAGCTCATCTTGACTTTGAAGTACTCCTTTATTGTATTATTTGATATGCATGAAAATGGAGTAGAGGGTCCAACGCCCCTAAGACAACACGCCTTAATGTGATTAAACGCGTAACTAAAATCAATCACCATCCCTAGACCGAGATTCAACACTAGGCTCGTGTTGAATCTAAACAAAGGTTCATAGTCATCTTAAGGCCCTAAGGCAACTATATAGTCCATCAAATGAATGCAAAGTTTATGTTAGTAGTATCATATACTCTTGCTTTAAAAACCGTTTTATAAGCATAGTGGGAGTATTATATACAACTAAATTCAATCAAATGGACCAATAGTTGTAATAGGACCAAAATTGTTTTAATAAAGATTAAAATGAATATTTATATGTGATGAGACCTAAAAACCCTCAACCAAACCATTATTAAGTTGAGAAGCGTGAGAGTGCTTTGAACACTCTTTCGTGGCCTTCCACCGTGGTAGGCTCCAATCGTTTGTGACTCGTACACCGGCTTCACCCTATCATGGGGGAGTACAAAGTGCGTGCTTACACTCAGGAGGAGTCTATATGCATACTTGATGTTGTGAAAGGTAGGCAACGAGAATGATCAATATCATATCATTGTGAGGTTGTTCTTGAACCTCTACCCGAACTTGCATGGTGGGAATGACTTAACTAAGTGCAATGGAGCCAATATCATATCATTGTGAGGTTACATTCTCTAGAGGCCAAATAAGATGGGTACTTGCAAGAGATGCAAATGAGTAAGCGTACTCTCTCATTATTATTAATGCTAGCCAATATCATATCATTGTGAGGTGGGCTTGGTAGTAGTGAGTCTCCCATACCCTACTAAGAGTTTCCTCCAAAACTCTCGAATTCCAATGAGGGATATGGAATTTGCCAAATATAGTGGGTGGTGCTATTTGATTTAAAGACCCGAATCAAATGGCTTAAAATCAATCAATTTATATTCGTTATGTATTTGTTTACCAATATATTTGCAAATGCTATCCAAAACTTGACAAAGAAAAACCGAATGCTTTAGTTTCCGGACTTGGTACTACGATCCCAAAGATTGTCTTAAATGGATTGTATATGTACCTAAGTAGTCTAATCCTCACAATCTTCCTATTGATAATGTATCATTGGAAGAACATGTTAGATAAGTCTATCATAAAGAGGACAACACTTTTAATGTCATAATTCTTCAATTACAAATTGTTGTATGAAGAAATAATTGTTGCTTTGAACAACCCTTAGTTAATGCAAACACTAGTGCTTGTTTCTTTGTTAAATGGACAAAGAACTTGAGAAGAAAGCACAATGGCATGGACACTTTATGTGCCATGATTCTTCACTTACAAATTGTTGTATGAAGAAATGAGAGTTGCCTTGAACAACTCTTGAAAGTTTGTAATTATGTTTAGAACATAATGGTTGGTTGACAAAAATAGTCCATCAACATGGACTTATGATGATTTTGAATCATTGAGTGTTGAAGTGTTAAACCACTTCTAGAGACGGAAACTAGGCAAGGACTTCACCTTTGTGTCCCTATCTAAATGGTTCACTAAGTTTATAGTAAACTATATAGTGAACAATAACCACACACTCTCCAAATCATTGGATGTGTATAACACAATTGAAAGAAGTTTCAAGAGAGATAGTGGGAGTTTAGGGACCTTGACTATGGTAGTCAAAGGAGAAGTCAAATGAAGAAAGAGAAATAACTCCAAGGGAACAAACTTTCTTTATGAAAGGATGAACATTGGAAGGGGTATTTGCAAGAAATGTCTTGCAAGTGTCAAGAACACACCTTTCGATTGTGTTGTAAATTGTTCTTGAAAAGTTCAAAACAGTTGGTTCTTCTACTTGAATGCTTGATTCCATATTAGTAACTATGTTTTACAATCGTTGTGAAAGTGTGGCTAATAAAAAGTAGAAGATTAATGAAAGAAGAGAAAGTACTTCACATTCGGAACGTGAATCAAATGTAGATCTCTGCGAAAGCAGATGGTACTTACTTCCTCATATGAACTACCAAAGAAATTGGAAAAACCAAAGATTGTCTTTACATTCCAATTTTAAGGAACTTAATTCCATCACTATAAGGGATGGATGAATGTTTTGTTTGACAAAACATTGTTCTTTATTAATGAATGATTAGATTATTGTAATCTAATTGATTGTCTCTATAGTAGAGATGATATGGTAGTGTTAACTGTTTAGAAAATAACGATGCTTAAAACCCAAAAGGGTGCAAGGTAGTGACTAAGCCCAACTGAGTTGTGATACCTCAAAAACATAAAATACGAGTTGGTCATAGATGGATGCTTTGGATCGTTAGATCCAGATCCAATACCTTCTTATTAAAATTGTATAGAGGTGAAATGTTCGAATCTTTATTCTTTTGGAAAGAAGAAAGAATCACAAAGTTGTTGAGGTTAATTCACTTAGATGTTAGTGGCACTTGTCCACAACATAATACTACTCATGTTGTATGACATTCACCGAAGATCGCTCTCGGTTGGACTATAGTTTATTTTGAATAAACACAAGTCCGAATACTTTGCAAAAGGTTTCAAAGAATTCAAGAAATGTAAGTTGATGAGTAAGACGTCTAAAGTATTTGCCTCCTTAGATTTGATCCAAGGAAAGATAACACTTTAGAACAGTTTCCTTGAAAAATATCAAGGAAAGAAGCATCAAAAGATAATGGATTTCTCCATTAGGAGAAGAACGAACTTGAATAAGATTTAGTTCGTTGGATGTTATCAATTACCCATATATAGGATATATGCTTCTAAGACAATATGATTGTCAATTAGAAGATCTTCCAAAATTTTCATGACTCCATAAGATGTAGTTGGAAAGAAAGACAAATCTTAATCATGTTAAGATTTGGGGTTGTGTGCTAATAAGCAATATTTGTTTAAAATTATCTTGTGGGTATCCTTAAATTAACATTTGGATATCACTTCTATAAACCAACTAACAAATGTTGTTTGTTGGGTAGTTCATTGTAATCCTACACTAGGATTTGCCTAAGATAGCGCAAATGAACAAGAGATAGAACTCAAAGAATGGGTTCTTTGAGAGACAAGATGATAATCAACAAATATAACAACCTAGTTTCTACATCACAAGCTCCAAGGTAATCGAGAAGGATTTATAAACTGTCTCAGTTGAATGGTTTGAACTTTATGACTATGTCATAGAGTTGCACCTCTTAATTCGAAAGAAATAAGAATGAAAATCCTTATGACTACATTGAGTGTATACACGACATATACTCAAGGAAATGGTAAAGTACCATTTGACCCAAAATAATGAAACCTTTATAGCTAATTGGTAGCTTAAGATGACTACAATCAAAGAGAATGGTTGACTTTGAAGAAACCATCTTTGACGTAGTCTTAGTTTCAATTAATTCGAAGATTGCTAGCTACAACTAAATGGTGATTCAATGTTTGGACATAATATGGGTTTTCGAAACCATTATTAAGATAGTCTTGATAATATATGTCTAAAACTATAAATCACAAGACATGTAAGTTGTAGAGATCCATCCATCATGAATCTTAGCAAGCTAGTGGGAGCTATAAGCATCTTATGAGAAAAGGATTAAATCGTTTGATTTCTCATAAAGATGTAAATGAATCTTTTGTTTACTAGGTTTACAAAAGATTAGTGGGAGTTAATCATGTTCCTAAAATTTAAATATATATGATATATTAATTTTGGAAATGAAAAGAATACTTCTTCGTTAAAGTTATGACTTTAAAACATTATATGAAGATAGAATGTATATGGGAGACATAGTCTATATACATGGGATGGAAATCTATATTGATAGATTTTAGGATATAATTGGATTATATCAAGCCCTAAATATAGACAAAAGATGATAGGAAGTTTCTCATATGATGATGAACTTCAATAAAAAAGGACAACTCTAGTGAGACTAAGAAGTTGCTCTTCTTAAAGAGAACGTACTCTTTGACTCCCAAAGAAATAATGCGTAAATAGAATCCTTTATGCATACATAGAAATGTGATTTATGTATTTCATATTGTATGAAAAACATTGATATGAGTTGTACCTAGAACGGTACAAGACGATATCAGTGCAAGCCCAGGATCAGAACCATGGCAACTGTCAAGTGAGTCCTTAAGTATTTAAGAAATACTAAATGATAGATTCCTCAAAGAATGAGGAAGAATTAGAGTAACGTAAAGGAAGCGTAAATGTATTAGATTATGAATCTAATCCATCATTAGATGTTTCTTCATTATGAATGAAGAGATAATCAGATATCTCTTTATTATGACTAAAAGAGATATTTGGATGGAAACATTAAAAGTAATGACTTTAGTGTGTTCCATTGTGAATGCAAAATATATTGCCATATAGAAGCTTGCAACAATGTCGTTTGGATGGGAAAGTTCATTTATGAACTCTCTATTCGGTTCCAACTAGAAAGTGTCTCTAGTGTACTGACACTACGACACTAATGGGGCAATAGCTCAAGCCAGGGAATCAAGGTCTCATCACGATCCGAACTCAAATGAGAGATTGAACTACATGATTAAGAATCATGTATAATGGTGACGTCGTTATTCTCAAGGTTGCTTCTATGGATAACATATAGATATCCATTGTCTAGGCCTACTACTCAGCCATTTTTGAAATGACTACAGAAGAGGTATCATCAGTGATGACCAAGCTGATTGGCTCTAGTGCAAGTGGGAGATTGTTGGAAATGTGCCCTAAAACCAATCATGTGATGATACTTTATGGACATTTCACATGTTAAACTAATCTAGTTTAATATCAAGGGCAAAAATTATTGTTTGAGCCGTCTCATATAAATGTTATACGCTTAAACGATAAGTCCAAGGAATATGTGATTGGGAGAATGCAATCTAAAGAAGTTAGATTCATGAGACCATTCTTTCGTAGACACATCCTAAATGTTCCTGATCATAGGATTGCCAATTGGGCATTGACAGTCCGTTAAGATCAGTACGTGCTGTGTCTTCTCTCAGGGAGAGTGACTAGTCTCGAGTCATTTGTGTGTGTGACATCAAGACAAGTACGTAGGTGCTCAATAGAGAATGAGTTCACTGAACACGATCAACAAAGAGTTCTCATATTCATGTCACATGAGAACTCATGGTTGGGATAATGCAAAGTAGTCATTTGACCTTAGGCATCATAGTTGTCTTGTGGTTAGGTACTTGATCTTTGATTATGTCAAAGTCACCCCATCCGCGAGTGTCCACGGCATCGTCGGGGTTAAGGCACTTAGCCATGGAGGCAAGTGAATGCGCAACAAGAGATCTCTAACCTTCAAACCGTTTGGGGGAGAATACTCTATGATATGATTAAGAATCTCTGGCCAGAGTATGAATGAGATTTAGGAAGTCGTTCCAAATCACATTCAAGGTAATCATATAAGCACACGAATCACATTGGATAGTAGACATGAATAAACTATCAAACCAAACAATGTGGTCAAGAGTATTGTATTAGAGAAAGACCGTATTGCATTTGTAATCCTAAACTGAATAGGTTATCCACCTCTTCTGATTAGCTTGGGTAACCATGATATGCTGCTAGGTGTCACTCATGGTTTGTGGAAGCCCTAAACGTGTATAATCACTAAAGGGAGAATTGAAAGTAAGTTTCAATTCACAATCGATTTGAAATGGTTTTAATCGTCCACTGCCTCGCTAAAAGGAACCTAATGGATCGTACACCGTGTAAGGTGGAGATTGAATAAACAATGGAGATGAGTAAGAATAATTAAATGGTTTAATTATTTATGGTAAGGATTAATTAATATGTTAATTAATCAAACGAATAAGTTCGTTAAAGACCTCGGGATAGTTTTGGACCTTAAGGCCCAATGGGCTTCGAACGTCAAGCCCATTGACTTAAGTTGTATGACAACTTAATGAATAATGATTCACAAAGGCCCAATTAGCCCAATAATACCCTAAGGCCGGCCATTTAGAGATGGAGTGAGTTTTGGACTTATTTACAAGTTTGCCACTCCAATGAATTAAGGTATAAATATGACTTTATAGCCAAAATTCATTAAGGGTTTTCTTTTGGGGAAAGGATGAGAACATAAGCTCTATTTTCTCTCTAAAGTGGCCGGCCTTCTTGGAGGGTTTAGCTAGCAATCCTACTACTCCAAGGTCACTCATTTCTTCTCCAATCTAACCTTGGTGAAGAGACTTAGAGGTTCTCTATTTTGAGAACTTGGATAAACATATTCTTCCATCCAAATCCATGGATCTAAGAAGCAAGGAATGAAGGCCTTCTCCTTGGGTGATTAGCCTTTGCTTATGCAAAGAGGAATCTACAAAGGTATAAATTTCTCAACTCACTTTGATTTGAGTTGAGTCTTGGTTCATCAATCTACTAGGCTTTGAATTTCATGGTTAATGTTTTGTTTTTAAGTGCATACAAGCATGATTCCGCCTTTTAATTGTTATTTGCATGCTATAGATGTTGCTTAAATGAACATGTTTTTCACAAAATTTCCTTCAAGTTCGTTTGGCCATTTTCTTTTCTTATTGGTGAGGGATTTCTTGTGGTAATCGAGGATCATCTTAGTGGATGCTTTGGCCCGCCTATTGCCTTGAGGATATCTTGGCGTAGACATGTGCTGCTTGATGCCATATTTTTGGAAGAACTTCGCCAAATCTTTGCCCACGAATTGCGGGCCATTGTCGGTGACGATGGATTAAGAGATGCCAAATCGGCAAATTATACTCCTTTATATGAAGCGCTCTATGTCCATCTGAACCATGATCGTTATGGGCTCTGCTTCTACTTATTTGGTGAAATAGTCGGTTGCCATGATCATCATGCCTTTGCCCCTGGTAGTCTGGCTGGTGATTAGCTAGGACTCATAATGAATGGAAAGCTTTTTCACCACCAAGTCTTTTGTCATTCGAATGCCTGCTAGTGGGGCTTCGTACTCTACTTTGTTGTTAGATGCTTTGGAGCTTAGAGTGATCGCCTGCTTGAGCATTGAAACGTCTGGGGTGGCAAGAACCACGGCTGCTCACGAGTCTTCGTAGTTGGATGCGTCGTCGACATGCAAACGCCAGAAATCTCCATTGAGGGAACATGTGTGGCTAAAGTGTGCTCGGCTGCCTTCGGGGCGTCGTTGGGCCGAGTTGTTGCATTTGTAAAAAAAATTTGCATCTGCCAGGGTCTACGCCTTTATCGTCGCCGGTTTGGATTTGGCGGAATAATGCGTCATGATGATGACTGCTTGCTTTTGAAGGTAAAACTTAAGCTTTTGGGTTACAACAATTATCGCCAAAGTTAGCTTTTGAATTTTTAATAGCATCGATGAGAGCTTTTGAACTGTAGAATACAGGTAGTCGGGCCCCCATCTCTTCTCGCATGATGGTAGAGCTTATTGCTACTTTAGATACCGTCAAACATGCGAATAAGTCATCCGTTGCTTCTAAGGAGGTGATGTCAGGTACTTCTTCAAGTCCTTGAATGTGCATTGGCGAGCCTCATCCCAAAGTGCATACTTCTTTGCCAAAGCAAAAGAGTCTGCTAGAGTTAGATCTTCTTTCATGATTAATTTTCTGAATAGCGGGTGGTCTGCTGGAAGTCCTTTTTGGAAGGCTGCTCTAGCTATTGAGTCGTTGCATCCGACTATTTTTGCCTTCTCTACTTTGAACCTCCTCACATAGTTGCGAAGCGACTCCTTTGGGTTCTTCTTGACGTCGAACAAATGGTCAGACTTCTTTTTAATCGAGCGATAAGATGAATATTCTTTGGTGAAAACCAAAGAAAGTTCGTAAAAATTCCGGATGGATTGTGGCGGCAGGGTGTAGAACCAATCTTGTGCCTTGTCTTGTAGAGTGGTGGCGAATATCTTGCATATGAGATCATCGTTGTTTCGATAAAGGATCATTGCGCTTTGGTAGCGCTTTAAGTGTCTCTCCGGGTCTTCATCCCCTTTGAAATATGTGAAATGTGACATGCTGAACTTGCGTGGAGGCTCTGCCTGCTCGATCTCATCTGTGAAGGGTGACCTGCTTATGTTAGTCATGTTCCGTCGTAGTGCCTCGTCGGTGACCTCGTTGCGTTGGAAATCATGTAATCGCTTGGTCAATAGTCTCTCTACTTCTTCTTGAATTTGCCTTTGTTGGGGTAGCGGAGCTCTCGGCTGCCCCCAGCCATGACTTGCTGGTCTAGGTTGCTCTTCCATGTGTTTGGCTCGTTTATGTCGCGGATGCAGTGCATGTGGTGCGTTCCTAGCAGGTGAGAGAGTTCTTTGCAGGCTGCTGGTTGAACTTGAACGGGATTGAGTGACTGCTTCTCTCCGTCCGTCGTGCTGCCTACTCTGATGTGAGGTGGAGGATGCTCCTTGTGGGCTTAGCCGCGAATGAACATTTTGCCCGAATGGTTGCTCATGTTGACTATCGGAGTATGACCCCAACCGTGAATGTATGCTCATCTGTGGGCCTAGTCGAGAGTGTATGCTCTTCCGCACGCTAAGACGGGAATGTACACTGCCCAAACGTTCGGCTCATGGCTGGTTGAGTGGCTGCTTGCCGGGACGCTGCTGGAAAGGTCTGTCTGCCCTTGTCCTACTTCGGGATACCTCGTCCGGGGCACGTTGGATCCCGATGCGTTGCAAAAGTTGATTCACCAAGGTTGTCTATTGTGAAAGGGCGCTCGTCAACTCTATGACTTGTCGAGACAAGTGTTGTTCGCCATTTGGATTGGAAGAGCTTGGAAGGAATGCGCCTCCTTGGGCAATGGAAGGGTGGTAGACTCCGGGCGCGAGATTTGAGTTGGGAAATGTTAAATCCGTGAAAAAATGTGGTAAGAATGTCCCCGGCTAGATGGTAGGTCCGGATGGTTGAGATAGTCTTGGGCCGACTTGGGCTGCTTGGAAAGCCACGAGAGCAGGCTGGGCCGTGAGAGTAGGCTGCTTGACTGGAGTTGGCTGGGTCACGAGAGCAAGCTGCTTGGCAGGAGCAGGCTGGATCACGGGAGTGGGCTGCTCGTCGGGAGCAGGCTGGGTCATGAGAGCAGGCTGCTTGGCAGGAGCAGGCTGGGCCACGAGAGCAGGTTGCTTGGCGGGAGTAGGCTGGGCCACGGGAGTGGGCTACTCGTCGGGAGCACGCTGGGTCACGAGAGCAGGCTGCTTGGCAGGAGCAGGCTGGGCCGCGAGAGCAGGTTACTTGGCGGGAATAGGCTGGGCCGTGAGAGCAGGTTGTTTGGTGGGAGCAGGCTGCTTAGTATGTGATACAAGCGAATGCGAGGCTTGGGCCTGGGCCCGTGCAAACTTGGATGGCACGACTTGGGCCGTGGCCTTGATGCTGTGAGCCTTGGATGGCACGGCTCGAGCCGTGGTGTAGGCACCATGGACCTCGCCACGGGTGGCTACTGAGGTAGCCACCGTGGTGGTTCCCATGGTGGAAACTCGTGGTGGTGGTGCTGCTCCACTTATTGTCGCATTTAGCCTCACGGATCTCCGCAATCCCATTTCTTGAACATTAGAATTTTCACTTGTGGAATTTTCTAAATTTCTAGCCATTATATTTTGCTTATACGTTTTATCAAAGAACCTTTACAAGTAAAAAATTCTAATAATAAGAACGTATGAAAAATATTCAAATGGACTAGAAAATAAAGAAAAAACCTTTTTGTGCGAGAGTCTTCTACGAGTATGGATTTCAACTCTCAATGAAAGCACCAATTTGTGGATGCAAATTTTCTCCTCCTCGATCTTGGACGATTTTGCACCTACAAAACAACTAGCACCTTAGATTAAGGCCAAAAGCCTCACGCGCCCACGATGAATGAGGGGGGCTTTGGTCGAAGAACCTTGGATGCCAAAGTTAGAATTTTAGAGAGAAATAGTGTTTAGAGTATTTGGGATTTTTTGTAAGAGAATTGGAATTGGCTTTTTTGGTGAGAATGAGAGTATATTTATAGGGATAGGAGGTGGCTAGGGTTTTTTGGGTTTAATTAGGAGTTACAAAATTGATTATTTGTATAAATGGGGTAATAAAATGGAGAAAGGTGAAAAAGGTTAGGAAAAGGGAGGTGGCCGGCCTTTTAGTAGTTTTAGGTGTGAATGGGTGTTTTATTTGATAATTAAGGGATTGATTAGGTAAT
Source organism: Malus domestica (assembly GCF_042453785.1). NCBI lineage: Eukaryota > Viridiplantae > Streptophyta > Magnoliopsida > Rosales > Rosaceae > Malus > Malus domestica. Next base: position 15,225,805 of record NC_091676.1, on the reverse strand, counting down.
TAATCCCTTAATTAATCAATTTTTAGGGAATATGAAAGGAAAATATCATTTAGCTAATTGATTAGCTAAATAATGGAATACAAAATATATAGAATAAATTAGGTTTTAGGAATTACCTTATAGAAAGGATTTGATGAAATAGGCTTTAAATTGTTACCTATTTTGGGCACTTTTGACTTGGTTTAGGGATGATTGCCCGCTGCTCGCGCGTAGGAATCCCAGTATGCCTCAAGGGTATTTTTATCCTCTTTTACCCAAGAATCCATGTGTCGCCTTGTGATTACTCAATGGCTTGGATCTTGCAAGTCCCTAACCGAGGAGCTTCCCTCACTCGGGAACTTAGGGGAGCACCGTTTGTACCATACTTGACCAATCCCGAAACTACTGAGCATTGGTCAATGTTATACCGTCAAGGACCCATAAGAGTTTCCCTCCAACCATGTGGCCAATCACAGCGCGACACGTGTCGACATCAGAAGCCAATCATAGCGTGACACGTGTCAACATCAGAAGTCAATCACAACACGACACGTGTCAATGTCAGAATGAAACTAGAAACTCTCTTTTATAAATAGAGATCATTCTCTCACAATATTTCCTAATGTCATTTGTACTAAATCATTCACTAGTACTCACTAAAGGAGAGTTTGAATCTATGTATTTGTGTAAACCCTTCACAATTAATGAGAACTCCTCTACTCCGTGGACGTAGCTAATCTGGGTGAACCATGTGCATCTTGTGTTTGCTTCCCTGTCCCTATCCATTTACATACTTATCCACACTAGTGACCGGAACAATTTAGCGAATGTCACAAACTTAACACTTTCTATTGTACCAAAGTCCTCACTGATTTTATGCATCAACAGAAGATGTTAGATGTAATCCTAACAACTTTTAAGGTTAGTAAGAAATATTTTAAGAATCAAACAATAGGAAAATAAAAATTCATTACCTATCGATTGTTGAAGTCAAGTTGCAATAATAGATAGTCTTTTTATCATTAACAATCCTAGTTTAATACGTTGATACACTATATGAACTCTATATGAAATAGTCCATATTCACGTTTTGGTGAGAAACTTCCACATTTAAGTTAAATGATGACACTTTGTAAATGTTTTTGGACAAAAATTTTCATGCACTTGTTTATCATTTAAAGTTCTGATGGCTCTGCATACACGATGGAACGAATTTGCGACACTAGAACAATAAAAATTGTTCTACATCTTTCAAACAACAAAGTGAAATTGAAAAATTGGTAGACATAACTAGTTAGTCTAATGGTGCATTTTCTCAATATTGAATGAGATCGGCATTCCGGGGCTCATCCACATATTTGGGATTACTTCCAGGAGTCAAAGTAATGTTTGGTAGCCGTAAACAATTATGATGCATTCGACAAAAAAAGACTTAAAGCATCTCCAACCAATGAGTCAAATCTACTAGTGAATGTCACTTAGAGCATCACAAAACACTATTTAGTTGAACATTGCAATTGAATTTTCTACTTTAGACTAAAGTAATTTTACTTTTTAATATTTCTTTTTAAAATCAGGTTTTACGTTTAGTATTTGAAAAAAAATTGATATTGTCACATAAGTCTTCAAATTAACATTTGACATTTGAAAAATAAAAATTCTTTATAATGAGATATGGTGTATCGGCAAAATTTCTCCAATGTTTTTGGCTATCGAGAAGCACTTGTTAGATACTTATTACAATATCAAGTGATTTTCTTAATCCCTTAATTAAAGAGTAATGCAAAATAAACTAATTTTTTTAGACTAATTTTCAAACTACTAAAAGTACTTTTAACAAAAGCGCTTGGGTATAGACAAAAACCATCGTTCAACCAGGATGATTGTGGATGCAAATTTCCATCTCCTTCTTCTTGGAACAAATTGCACCTACAAAACAATTAACACCTTAGGGTCAAGGCCAAGAGCCTCATGCACCCACGATGAATGGGGGGGGCTTTGGCCGAAGAACCTCCGATGCCAAAGTTAGAATTTAGAGAGAAGTGTTTAGAAAGTTTTTGGAGTTTTGCAAGAGTGTGGACTTAGGCTTTTAGAGAAAATAGGATAGTTTATATAGGGCATGGCCGGTCCCCTTTGGAGAAAAGGTGGCCGGTTTTTTTGGATGTTTTTTTAGTGTATTTTGTGGTTAATGGGTGATTTAATTGGTAATTAATGGATTAATTAGGAATAAATCCTTTAATTAGCCAATTAACTCAATTTATATGGAATGTTTTGAAGGTTATGGAATCATTAAAATAAATAGCTAATTGATTAGCTAAAAAAGGGAGAAAGAGGTAAAAAAATATATGGAATGAAATAGGTTTTGGGAGTTACCTTGTAGAAGGGATTTGATGAGATAAGTTTTGAATTGTTATCTATTTTGGGTATTTTTGATTTGGTTAAAGGATGATTACCCGCTGCTCGCGCGTAGGAATCCAGTTGTACCTCAAGGGTATTTTTGTCTTCTTTTGTCCAAAAATCCACATGTCGCCTTGTGATTATTTTTGGCTCCACAAATGCCTCCACACCTATTGGGCTGCTCGCAGGAAAGGGCAGCAGGTGTAGAGATCTTCTTGCTTGAAGAAACATTAGATTGTTTCCTATTTTGATGTTAATATCCTCTTTAATAGGAAATTAGATCGTTCTAGGAAAGGGAAATAAATTTCTCTCAAAGCCTATTTAAATCCACCTTAAGTAGGTTATTAATCAACTTTGGAGAGCAATTTATTCTACCTTACAAGAGAAAGAGAGCTTAGAGGATATTTGTTCCCCCTCCTCTAGCAATCTTTTACATCTTGCCCGTGCAAATGATTGTCTTTCGTTGCTTTCTTCGTCTTCCCCGCGCAGCACCAAGGTAAGAAAAATTTAATTTTCCTTGTCTTCTTCTTAGATAGTGCTGTTGCGGGGCAGCTATCGGGGTAGTGCGGCACATCAGCTAATAGGGGCCAGGAGTAGGCTCAGCATGGGCCAATGAGGTGTTGTGGCAATGACCATTGCTTGGGCTGTTCGACTTGGCTAGAGCCAAGGGCAGTTTGTGCGGCTGGGGCCGTGGATTGAGGTGCTGGGGTGCAGTGCTAGGCGAGCCACATGGTTCATGTCCTTTGGACTCTTGGTCATGATGCGGGCCAGACCGACAATTGAGAGAAATGAAAAGGTCGCGGGCCTTATGGGCTGCTAGATTGCTGGGCATGCAGGCTTTCTGCCTACTGGTCCGAAAAAAAAAATTAGGGAAAAGTCAGTATGGGTTAAGCTTCCCTGCTGAGTACCATGAATGGCGTTGGTTGCTTAGTTCTCTTTGCTAGGAGAAAAATGGGTTGCTCCCGAGCGAAAAGGTAAAGATAATCGAGGCGGATGCATTGGCTCGTCTAAACGCTGTCGTGGAGCCTATTATGAATGAAGGTGGAAATAAGAGATTTTCCCCGCCTGCTCAAGAGATGTCAATTGAGAAAACTGAAGACTTATTCTGCTGCTTGTGAGGGTCCACCTGCTGCCGAGAGTCCTGTGATTGACATGACTACTTCTAATGGGAAGAAAAATAAGGCTGCTAGATTTGAACATGTGGGGCATGCCATGTCAAGAATGGCTTGTACAGTTGTTGATAGTATTGCTCAGTGTAGAGTTCTTGTCATGCCTCTAATGCCGAAGTCTGTGCCAAGACGTCCGTTAGGAACAAAGTCCAGTTCTCCTTCGGAAAGGCTTGCTATTATGAAGAGCGATAAGGTGGACTCTGCTGCTAAAGTGGCGCTAAGGCCTACTCCCTCTGTTGCTGACACTGATTCGCCTGCTAAGAAGGAGGAGACTGCTTGCGTGGGCAGCTGTGAGAAATCTACTAAGCCTGCTTCTAGGGAGGCTGCTGAGATCTGTGTGCTCTTGAAACCAAATTTGCTTGAAGACATGGACGTTTGTGCCAAGTTTGTTAATTGCGTTTAGAAAGGTTTGTTTGCCCAAGTTCTTTTGTGAAGCATACGACCTAATATAGAATAACTGCTCTGTTTGCTATGATGCATATATAGCAAAGTTGCCAAGGAGGTGGCGAAGATTATAGCAGCTAAAGCTTATTCCTTAACTGAGGAGATCAAGAGGTTGGATTATGAGCTCGTTGCTTTGAAAGGGTCTAATATTTCTGCCATTACTTCTTTGCAGCTTGAGACCGCTCGCCAAGATATTATTGACTTGAAAACTAAGCTTGACGCGATCCAAGTTAAGTATGAAAGTATAGAGAAGGAGATTGGATGGATTGTTTCTTATAATTAAGTGATCCACTTCAAAAGAATCTTCGATAGGCTTGAAGCCCAAGTGTTGAAACTTCAAGGTGTACTGAAGACTAACGAAAGTTTAAAAAAGGAAGCGGATGAGTTGCAATGCATCTGTGTTGGTCTGCTCGAGGAGGATGAGCAGCTGAAATGTGAGAATGATGAGCTCGAGGTTTCGAGACCTTCTCTATTTCTCTGAAAGACTTGCTTACTTTTACTTTTGAGGCTTCCATTGGTGAAGTAGTTGGAGAAGTTGGTGCCCAGGTTGGGGCAGCCGGGGGTGAAGCGCTGGATGATGCCACTGCTAAGAGCGTCGCGGCTGTTGAAGATGTGGCGACCGAGTAGTCGTGGGATGTCCAAGCTGCTGAAGTGTAGTCTTCTAGGTAGCATTTAGGATTTTCTTTGTTTTTCCTTGTAGCTCTTGATTTACTTGAACTCATTCGGCCTTTGCTAGTTGTTTATAAACATGTTTCCTTCACTTTTCTTTATCTTCACTTATTTTGTTCATGCCCTAACCTTTAGACCAGTGGCAGGCGTGCTACTTTTCTATAAGCAGACAGGCCCACGTAACCTATGCAACTGTAGGTGTTGATGTAGAACTTTGCAAAGTTGTACCCATAGGGTTAGCAGCCGAATGCCTTACTTACAGAAGTAGACAAGTCTGCATAACCACTAGGCTATTAACCTTGGCTTTCTCCAATTCCGTAAGTTGCGTAGCAAGTATCACAACATTTTAGGACTTATTGTGGGTTGTTTTGCGCTTGGTAGAGGTGAAGCTTATCAACTAAGTAGCATGTCGGCATTGGATAAAGCTTCGTATATGCACGCTAGTTTGTTTAACCTTTCACAAGAATGTTTGGTTGTATAAGTCTAGCGTGGCCGTAGGCAGTCTTTCGAAAACCTTAAGCTACCTTAGTGCACTCGGTAGCAACTTTAGCATTCCAGGGCAACCATCTGTGGGGCGTACTGCGTAATGTGCCTCTTCCGTCTTTAGGGCCCGGTTCCCCGCAGATTAGGCCAAGAGACCTAAAATCCTTTAGTTAGCTAAGCCTTGTAAAAGACCATTGTGGCTACATCTAGGAATCCCGGCGCAAGCCATCGTGCATCTAGTTATACTAGAACAGCCAGGCTTATCCACGTTTGGATATTCGGAGTGTAGAATTTATCTTCCTGTCTTGGAGAGCTGACCCATGTGGGTGTCAGGGAATTGGTTTATCCTCTTGCACTAAAGAGCAATTAGTTTACCCTTTCGCACTGAAGAACATAGTTGATCCCTCGTGGGGCGCAATTCCTACGATGAGTCCCTAAGAAGGGCGCGGTTTTCTTTTGAAGTGCATGAGTGATCAGTTGTTGTAAGCATGTAGCCAAGCCAAGTTGTGATTAATTTTGAATTCCTCATTGAAAAACGAGTGAAACGAATGAGAATTTAGCTATAAGGCTGGAACTGCATAAGAACTAGATAGTCCTCAGCTTGTGAGGTGATGCCTGTCGAGTTGCTTGAGTTTTCTGGCTTTGATGTAGCTGGACGTCACACATGGTACTTCTTCAGATTGTAGACGCTTAACTACCTTTCGATCTTTTTATTTTTTCATGGTGGCGAGGATGTAATTACTCTTGCCGTCTACTCTGCTGATCTTGTACGGACATTCCTAGATGAGATCCATCTTTTTAGAGCTTTCTCTACGGGCAATGATGAAGGTTTTTCTTAGGGCTAGAACTGCCGGATCTTGGCCTTTTTGTTGTAGCTGGAAATAAGCTACTGCTGGTAGGCTGCGATGCGGGTGATGGCCTGCTCGTGTTTCTCCTCTACTAGGTCTAAGCTTGTGGCCAGCTCCTTAATGTTCTGATCAATGCTTGGCAGTAAAGTGTTGATGTTTGGCACGATGATGTTGGGAGGAATGATTACTTCCGAACCAAATGCTAAAGAGAAGGGAGTCTCACCGGTTGTTCATCTTTTAGTGGTGCGATATACCCATAGACACCTGGGGAGTTCATCTGGCCATTTTCCTTTCTTGTCAGTGAGAGATTTCTTGAGGTAGTCAAGGATCGTTTTGTTAGATACTTCGGCCTACCCATTGCCTTAAGGGTATCTCAATGTGGACATGTGCTACTTGATGCCATACTTTTGGAAAAACTTCTCCAAATCTTTACCCACGAATTGCGGGCCGTTGTAGGTGATGATGGACTGAGGGATGCCAAATCAGCAAATGATGTTCCTCGATATAAACCGCTCTATGTCTGTTTGAGTCGTGGTGGTCATGGGCTCTGCTTCTACCCATTTGGTGAAGTAGTTGGTTGCCACAATCATTATGCCTCTATCCCCAGTAGTAGGCGGCATAGGTCCTACCAGGTCGATTGCCCATTGCATGAACAGCCAAGGGCTCATTTGCGGATGTAGCTTGCTGGCAGGTAGTGCTGGTACCGGCTTGTAATGTTGGTAACAGTTGCATTTTTATACTAATTCCTTAGCATATTAGTGCATGCTAAGCCAATAGTAGCTTGTGTTAAAAGCTTTCTGTGTTAAGGATCGACATCCGGAATGATTTCGACAAACGCCTTCATGGATTGAACTTAGAACCTTCAAGTCATCAGGAGGTGCTAGGCAGCAGAGTTGTGGTCAGGTGTAGGATCTTCATATGAGAATGTCGTTCCACATATAGTAGCGTGCTGCCTTAATTTGGAGTTTCCTAGACTCCAATCTTTCTGGGAGGAGTGTGTCGTTGACCAGGTAGTCTATAATAGAACTTTGCAAGTTGGGAGTTATACTAACCTGTGACACTTCGGTCGTTAGCTCCGCCTCTATACTTAGTTTTTCTAGATATTCCACATGAATAGAGCGTTTGAATTAGTGGTCGAGGGCAGAGCCTAGGCCGGCTAACTTATATGCATGGGCGTTGTCTGCACGCGAGACTTAAGTGAGAATGTAAGTCTGAAATGCCTCAAGCTACTAACGTACCTTCTCTAGGTATTACGCCATCCTCATATGTTTTGCCGTGTATTCCTCAGTAGTTTGGCTATGATTAACTGGGAATCGGAATGAATTGCAAACTTCTTCACTGCCAAGTCTTTTGCCATTCAGAGGCCTACTAGTAGGGTCTTGTATTTTGCCTCGTTGTTGGATGATTTGAAGCCTAGAGTGATCGCCTGCTCAGACATTGAACCATCTGGGTGACAAGGACTACGCCTACTCTCAAACCTTTGTAGTTGGATGCGTTGTAGACATGCAAATGCTAGAAGTTTCCATCGGGTGAAGCAGACACGACTAGGGCATGCTCGGCTACCTCCAGGGCGTCGTTGGGTCGCTTTGTTGCATCGTAAATGCATGGTAAGGAGCTGTGGAGCTGGGGCCATGTTACACACAGCATGAGATGCTCAACTGTCGGTATTGGGCAACTCTAGAATTGAATTATGGAGCAAGGGTCGGCTGGGGCCGTGTGACACATAGCAGGAAATGGTGTTCAATTGCCGGTACATGTTGCTCCTATGTAGAACCTTTTAGGGCGACGGGGACAAAACTTGATTCCAAGTGTGTCATTCCAGTGTTCGTCTGCCCTTGACGTGTCTTTTGGGCCGAGTTGTTGCGTTCGTCAGAAAACTTTGCATTCGCCAGGGTTTATGCCTTTATAATTGCGCGTCTGGATTGGGCGGAATAGTTCGTCATGAGGATGACTACGTGCGTTTGAAGGTAAAACTTGAGATTTCGGGTTGCAACAACTATCGCCAAAGTTAGCTTTTGAATTTCTGATAGCATTGATGATAGTTTTTTAATTGTGGAATACAGGTAGTCGGGCCCCCAGCTCTTCTCGTATGATGGTAGAGCTTACTGCTACTTCGGAGACTACCAGGTAGATGTATAAATCCTCCGCTTCTTCCAGCTTGGATAGTAAAGGAAGTGATGTGAGATACTTCTTCAGGACTTGGAAGGCTCTTTCGCACTCTTCATCCCACTTGTCTCGTTGTACCCTCTTAATAGCCTTGAAAAAGGGCTTGCATCGATCAATGAACCGCGAGGGGAAGCGGTTTAGGGCTGCCACTGGTCTAGTCAAGCTTTGCATTTCCTTCAAGGTGGTTGGAGACTTCATATCTAAGATCGCTCAAATTTGCTTGGGATGTGCTTTTATTCCTCATTGGGTTATTAAGTACCCTAGGAATTGGCCTGAAGATATGTGCATTTGGTAGGGTTGAGCTTCATCTTATACTTTTTTAGGATGCTGAAAGTTTCTACCAAGTTACATATATGATTTGACCGCTGCTTGCCCTTAACCATTATGTCGTCGACATAAACCTCCATGGTTACCCCAATTTGCTTATTGAACATCATGTTTACTAACATTTGGTAAGTGGTTCTCGCGTTCTTGAGGCCAAAGGGCATGTTCTTGTAGTAGTAGGTGCCTCGCTCGGTTACGAACGCAGTTTTCTCCTTATCGGGCTCGTACATGGCTATTTGGTTGTAGCTAGAATATGCATCCAAAAACCTAAGTAGCTGGTTCCCAAAAATTGAATCTACCAATAGATTGATCCAAGGGACAGGTTAAGGATTTTTTGGGCATGCTTTGTTGAAGTTAGTGTAGTCTACGCAAACCCTCAATTTGCCTTTCTCTTTCTTCATAACTAGCATGACGTTTGTTTGTACCATAATTGACCAATCCCAAAACTACTGAGCACCGGTCAACGTTATACCGTCAAGAACCCAGAAGAGTTTCCCTCCAACTAGGAGGCCAATCACAGCGCGACACGTATCGACATCAGAAGCCAATCATAGTGCGACACGTGTCAACATCAGAAGCCAATCACAACACGACACGTGTCAATGTCAGAATGAAACTAGAAACTCTCTTCTATAAATAGAGATCATTCTCTCACAATATTTCCTAATGTCATTTGTACTAAATCATTCACTAGTACTCACTAAAGGAGAGCTTGAACCTATGTACTTGTGTAAACCCTTCACAATTAATGAGAACTCCTCTACTCCATGGACATAGCCAATCTGGGTGAACCACGTACATCTTGTGTTTGCTTCCCTATCCCTATCCATTTACTTACTTATCACACTAGTGACCGGAGCAATCTAGCGAAGGTCACAAACTTAACACTTTCTGTTGTACCAAAATCCTCGCTGATTTTGTGCATCAACATTTGGCGCTGTCTGTGGGAACAAAAATTATTCCCACTCTCTTTAGCTATGCTAAGCTGGTTTCCACCATTCGTACACTTTCTTTTAACCAGGCTTCCCTCTCTAACATGGGGAGTGAAGGAAGCCACATCACACAGAATGACCACCTCTTGCACCTAGTGCGAAGCAAGGAAATAAGGAAGGAAATAGGGTTGCTCTTCAAGCTAAAGTCGATGAGTTAGAAGCTCAGAACAAGATAGCAATGAAGAATGAGGCCCTCCAGGAGTAGTATGAGAAGCTCTTTGAGACGCTCCATGAAACTAGGCGTACTCAAACACGTGAACTCATTGCCCATGTGGACATCAACCATCATCTGGGTGCCCCCCAACACAGAGGGTCACCTCCCTTTGACATAGGTATCCCTGATGAGGAGCGAGCTAATAATCAAAACATTGATCAACATGAGACTTCTCTCAACCCAGATGCTTCGACCCAAAGTAGAAAAAGTGGAGGAAGACACATTTTTGCAAAAAGGTTGGAAGGATAGAAAGCCGTTTATCGTGACTGCCGAGACTTCCTAAAACAACATCGAGAAAATCCCCTCCATATATGCTCGAAGATCAATGACCCAAGGGTTTCTGAAATACTCGGTCCCTTCCCACGACCCATGCCAGCTATCAATCTAGGGAAGGAATGACAAGTCCCAGAGGAACATGAAGGTACGGGGGACTCTGAGGTATTCCGACAAACTCACCCTAGAAGTCAGTACGGCGAGTCCAAGAAAAAACCACACACTTTTGCTCAAACTTTCCTACTTCCAAGAGGCGATGGAGACTTACGAAAGAAAATTCCAGTGGTACATAACTCCACTCAAGACCCTCTTGTTCTACAGTTCTTTGAGGAAGTAAACAAGTTGAAGGTCGAACGTCATGCCGAGATACCTAACTGAAACCAACCTAGGCCTGGCCCTCTCACAAGAAGGATCCTCGACACCTCCTTCAAGCGAAGACAAAACAAAAGCTTAGTTTACAACTCTATACTGAAAGGAAGGACCCAATTGAACACATTAACCTCTTTGAGTCCACTATGGCATATCGGATGCACACCGACGAAGAGCGATGTCTTCTCTTTCCCTCCACCCTTTCTGGCAGAGCTCTAAACTGGTATTGCCGTCTTCCACCTGAGACAGTAGACTCATTTGAGAATTGAGGAAACTGTTTGTCTCTCAACACATCTTCTAGACCTATCACTTGCATTCTGTAGATGACTTGTACATTATTCGTCAGAAGTCGGACGAGTCACTACGAGAGTATGCCGATCGCTTCAGCCATGGGTATTCTCGTTGCGCTAAGGCAGATGAGAAGACCGCCCTCAAGGCCTTAACAGCAGGCCTACGTGATTGTTTCTTCAAGTACATGATCAATGCCAACACTTGGAAGACTTACTCTGAGGTGATGGCACATGCTTACAATCACGCCTCCATCGAAGCAAAGACATACCAAGGGAACCCCCATATGGTTAATCCCTATCAACAAATGGGAAGTGGAAGTCAAGTTCTACCAAGTGAGGAGATATTGGCCATTCAGACACCCATTGCATCATCTCCTGCCCCATTTAGCTACTTGCTAAGTCACCAAACGTATCTGTCTCTTAGTAAGAGGAAGGATTTTAACTCTCAGCAAGCCCATTACAACAAGAGGATAAAAGTTCATATCAAGACAACCAGGGGTGAACGTACCGTTGACTATTATGACTATGGGGCTAAGCCTCACTCTTTCAAAGTGGAGGACTAGGTACTGAAAGAAATGCTATTATAAGAAGGCATACACATTACAAATGTTTTGACTCTTAACCGTTTGAGATCTTTTGTCACACAAGCCATTCGGCAAATATTTAAAGAAGAAAGAATTCAGACAACTTCTTTTGAGTCTTTTGTGTTCCTAGCACTAGAACACTTGGTCTACGCTGACTTACCCTTATACTCTAATTCAGAGCTTCAACATGCATACTTTGACACAAAGTATGTGATACTAAGTGTTACAACCAACATGGTTCACATATCAAAAGCATGGATCCCTTCATGCATAGCAAAACATTTATAAGCATCACTCATATCAATCAACATAAACATTATACATTCCAACATATTCATACATAAACATCATACATTCCAACACATCCATACGTAAGCCAATTGTGCTTCAAAAGGGTTCAACATACTTTGTATCTTCGACACTTGCTACAATATGCCTCGACACCTTGCCCTTATTCTCACCAACCAAGTGATGAAATGTACAACCCGTACTTTTCTTCATGCCACCAACCAGGTGATGAAATGTAAAACCCGTACTCTAATATCATTTGGCAACTTGCCACTCATGCTACCAACCAGGTGAAGAAGGAACTTATCTTCATACCACCAACCAGGTGATGAAATGTACAACCTGTACTTTCCTTCATGCCACCAACCAGGTGATGAAATGTACAACCCGTACTCTAATATCATTTGGCAACTTGCCACTCATGCCACCAACTAGGTGAAGAAAGAACTCATCTTCATGCCACCAACCAGGTGATGAAATGTACAACCCGTACTTTCCTTCATGCCACCAACCAGGTGATGAAATGTACAACCCGTATTCTAATATCATTTGGCAACTTGCCACTTATGCCACCAACCAACTGAAGAAGCAACTCATATTCGTGCCACCAACCAGGTGATGAAATGTACAACCAGTACTCTCCTTCATGCCACCAACCATGTGATGAAATGTACAACCCGTACTCTAATGTTATTTGGCAACATGCCACTCATGCCACCCACCAGGTGAAGAAGGAACTCATCTTCATGCCACCAACCAGGTGATGAAATGTACAACCCATACTCTCCTTCATGCCACCAACCAGGTGATGAAATGTACAACCAGTATTCTAATATAATTTGGCAACTTGCCACTCATGCCACCAACCAGGTGAAGAAGGAACTCATATTCATGCCACCAACCAAGTGATGAAATGTACAACCCGTACTCTAATATCATTTGGCAACTTGCCATTCATGCCACCAACCAGGTGAAGAAAGAACTCCTTCTTGTGCCATCAACCAGGTGATGAAATGTAATGAAAGGTGATGAAGGAACTCACATTCGTACCACCAACCAAGTTATGAAAGCAACTCACTATTCATTCCACCTACCAGAAAACGAGTGGTACAACTTGTACATGTGAACTCCTAGCATTCATAAGTAATCAAAAACCCTCAAGCTTGACAACTCAACTAGGGGAGCATTTATGCCCAACAAGAGTTGTAGTTACCAACAAAGTCTTATTGCAAGCTAACAACAACTTCAGTGCATGGCATATAAAGTTCAAGCTATTCAGCCCTCTTGCATCTGCTTCAGACATTTTCCCTCTGTAACAATGTAAACACTACAACTCGTAGAAAGCTTCACACTCTTGATCAAGACAGTGTGAAGCAAAACCAATTTATGGTGCCAACAAAAGCTTCATCAAAGGAGTTCAACCACAATTCTCAAAAGCTTCACACACTCTTGATCAAGACAATGTGAAGCAAAACCAATTTATGGTGCCAACAAGAGCTTCACCAATGGAGGGCAACCACAATTCTCAAAAGCTTCACACACTCTTGATCAAGACAGTGTGAAGCAAAACCAATTTATAGTGCCAATAAAAACTTCATCAAAGGAGTTCAACCACAATTCTCAAAAGCTTCACACACTTTTGATCAAGACAGTGTGAAGCAAAACCAATTTATGGTGCCAACAAGAGCTTCATCAATTGAGGGCAACCATAATTCTCAAAAGCTTCACACACTCTTGATCAAGACAGTGTGAAGCAAAACCAATTTATGGTGCCAACAAGAGCTTCATCAATGGAGGGCAACCACAATTCTCAAAAGCTTCACACACTCTTGATCAAGATAGTGTGAAGCAAAACCAATTTATGGTGCCAACAAAAGCTTCATCAAAGGAGTTCAACCACAATTCTCAAAATCTTCACACACTCTTGATCAAGACAGTGTGAAGCAAAACCAATTTATGGTGCCCACAAGAGCTTCATCAATGGAGGGCAACCACAATTCTCAAAAGCTTCACACACTCTTGATCAAGATAATGTGAAGCAAAATCAATTCGTGGTACCCAACAAAAGTTTCAACTCCAAAGCTTCACCTACAAAGCTTCACCTACAAAAGCTTCACACATAATAGCTTCACCCATAAAAGCTTCACCCACCACAAAAGCTTCACCTACAAAAGCTTTACCCACAATAGCTTCACCTACAAAAGCTTCACCCATAAAAGCTTCACCTACAAAAGCTTCACCCATAAAAGATTCACCTACCACAAAAACTTCACCTACAAAAGCTTCACCTACAAAAGCTTCACCCACAATAGCTTCACCTACAAAAGCTTCACCCATAAAAGCTTCCCCCACCACAAAAGCTTCACCCATAAAAGCTTCCCCCACCACAAAAGCTTCACTAACAAAAGCTTCACCCACAAAAGCTTCCCCCACCACAAAAGCTTCACCCACCACAAAAGCTTCACCTACAAAAGCTTCACACTATCTTGATCAAGATAGTGTGAAGCAAAATCAATTCATGGTACCCAACAAAGCTTCAACCTCAAAGATTCACCTATAAAGCTTAAAATATATATATATATATATATTTTTTTTTTTTCGGAAATTCAAAAATTCAAAAATTCAAAAATTCAGAAATTCGAAATTTCAAAAATTTAAAAAAAAAAATTGCCTAGGCCTCCTCTTCTTTGGGTCTAACAACTATCATAACAAACATTTATGAATGAGGAGTTTTGGGCTACCACTTAGAAAGAAAAATGGTGAAGTTTTGTTACTTTGGAAACTTGGCTACTAGCAAGACACCTCCTTCGTCAACTCCCTCGATCGGAGACTTGGGGGACTCCTAACATATGCTACTGCATCTTCATACTCAGAAGTCTCACGACCACTCAGTGACTTGGATTTTTTCAAGTCTCCAATCGAGAAGTTTTCCTCACTTGGGAAATTAAGGGAGCACTACCTCAACCTACATGCTTCACTCACAAAGCTTCAACATATAAGTTTCAACAAAAGGAAAAATTCAAAGAACTTAGTGAAGAAGGCCTTGGTGTATTTAGCACAATACATTGAAATGAAGCAAAGCTTGTTTATTGATATCTCCAATAAGTTACAAATATGTACATATACATGAATCAAAATAAACAAACAAGAGGGAACCTTCACAAAGGTTACGTAGGAGAAGTCTCAGCAGTCGGTAGAGCCTCAGAAAGAGAAGGCACCAGAGGGTGATTATTTGGAGCCTCAGTACTAGGCAGAACCCCGAAAGGAGGAGGCACCAAAGGTTGATCATTTGGAGCTTCATTACGCGGTACAGCCCCAGAAGACGAAGGCAATAAATGTCTTTGGAACAAACCCACAAACCTCTGATGATCAAGTAAAATCTGACCATCAGATTCCTGCAGCTGGTCGAGCTTCCTCTTCATGTTGGTAGCATAGTCATGTGCGAGCCTATGCAACTGTTTATTCTCATGCTTGAGCCATCTGATCTCCTGTTTGAGACTTATTACTTCAGTTGCCAATGATTGAACTTGGCGGGTTCGAGAAAATAGGCGTTGGGCCATATTAGACACAAAACCTGCACACTGAACACTGAGAGCCAGAGAATCCTTAACAGCTAACTCATCAGACCATTTGGAAAATAGTCTGTTATCTTTGGGAGTGAGAAGGTTTCTGGCCACTACCGCAATGGTCATATCATTCTTCATCACATAATCCCCAACGATAAGAGGACCAGTAGGGGATAAGAAGGATGAGCGCCATATGTTGTCTTGAGAAGGCATGACTGCCTCTTCACCAAAGTTCAAGTCAAAACGATGGTTGGATGGGCCAGACATTCTCAGAAATGATGAAGGAGAAATGAGGTGCAATAAATCTCTAAAGTAATGGGAAAATTCCTACAATCAATAACTCTCTGAATGTACTTCTTGCACATAATTGGTGCCCTTATAAAAGAAAAGGCAACAAAGCCGTTGGTCCTAAAATCGAAGATGCACCATTCTCCGGATTCCGAATAAGCACCACTTTCTACACGCAACATCAGCTCCTCGGGTACTATAGATAACTTTGCCAAAAATCTCTGACAAAGTTTAGACACATAAATTTTGAAGGTCTAGCTACCCTAGTATTACCCACAAGGGCAAAGGAACAACACCACTGCTTAATAACTAGAAAGTCCTTATGTGTGTCAACCTCCGTGCTTCGGGGCAAGGCAGACTGGCAAAAATGTCCAACCTTTATTCATATTCGAGAAAACACTCCCAACAAGATTGCTTGCTTAAAAATCGAAGAGGCACCGCCCTCCGAATCTCGAGAGCCAAACTCCTAACAGGATGACTTTCTCAAAAATCGAAGAGACACTGCTCTCCGAATCTTAAAAATCAGACTCCCAACAGGATTACTTTCTCAAAAATTGAAGAGGCACCGCTATCTGAATCTCGAGAGCTAGACTCACAATAGGATTACGTGCTCAAAAATCGAAGAGGCACCGCCTTCCGAATCTCGAGAGCCAGACTCCCAACAAGATTACTTTCTCAAAAATCGAAGAAACACTGCTTTCCGAATCTCAAGAGTCAGACTCCCAACAGAATTGCTTTCTCAAAAATCGAAGAGGCACCGTTCTTTGAATCTTGAGAGCCAGATCCCCTACAGGATTGCTTATTTGAAAACTGAAGAGGCACCGCTCTCCGAACTTCAAGAGCCAGATTTCCGTGGATAAAGCTTGTATGCAATCTTCACACGCAACATCAGCTGTCCAGATACCACAGACCACTTTTTCAAAGTGCTCTGACAAAGTTAAAACACGTGAACCTTACAGCTCATACTACATTGCTATGACTAAGAAGGGTAAATGAATAGCACTACTACTTGTTGTTAGGGAGACTCCTATATATGTTGACCTCCATCCTCCATAGCCAGGCATACCTGCAAATAAAAAAAAATGCTCAACTTTTCTTCACATCCGAGAGGGCACACTCGGTAGAGTCTTTCGAAATACTCAGCTTCTTTTCATCCCGATAATACCTCTGTAAACAAGCCACACCAGAGCAACAGTATCTCATATCATCAGGGTTAAAAGTAAGAGTATCCCATATCATGCTTTTTCCCTTTCTTTTTCTTTGGCCTTGTTCTTACCTACAAGACAAGGAGAAATAGAGCAACCAGTCAGCACTTGAAATCAAGCTTCCAGTCAGGAACTGACTGCCTGGAACCCCTTGCCTGATTACTTACCTGGCATTGCTCTCGAGTACTCATCTTCAACATCTTATGCTTCCAGAGAAAATACCACATCTGCCTGAGGACCAGATAGGGCAAGTGAGAATGATACAAAGAAGCATGTGAAGACAAATGTAACAGAACACGTGTCGATACATCCACTACTTTTTCAACAGCAAAAGTATCCCATATCATCAGGGTCGAACGCCTCTAGATTTGATGGACTTGTTTTGACCCTTAAATTCTTGAGTCGGCCTTATACTTTGGAGGAAACCAGAAAACCCTCCAGTCTAGTTCAAGAATAAGCCTTATACTTAACCAATCCAGAAACTACTAAGCACTGGTCAATGTTATACCGTCAAGGACCTAGAAGAGTTTCCTTCCAACCAGAAGGCCAATCATAGCGCGACACGTGTCGACATCAAAAGCCAATCATGGCGTGACACGTGTCAACATCAGAAGCCAATCACAACACGACACGTGTCAATGTCAGAATGAAACTAGAAACTCTCTTCTATAAATAGAGATCATTCTCTCACAATATTTTCTAATGTCATTTGTACTAAATCATTCACTAGTACTCACTAAAGGAGAGCTTGAACCTATGTACTTGTGTAAACCCTTCACAATTAATGAGAACTCCTCAACTCCGTGGATGTAGCCAATCTGGGTGAACCACGTACATCTTGTGTTTGCTTCCCTGTCCCTATCCATTTACTTACTTATCACACTAGTGACCGGAGCAATCTAGGGAAGGTCACAAACTTAACAATTTCTGTTATACCAAAGTCCTTGCTGATTTTGTGCATCAACAATGTTAGCAAGCCATGATGAGTGTGTTACCTCTTCTATGAATCCAGCCTCCAATAGCTTGTCAATTTCTGCCTTGATAATCACTACTCGCTCGGGTGTGAAATGTCTTATCTTTTGGATCACCGGCTTGGCAGCGGGGTCGACGTGCAGCTTGTAGTAGGCTACCTCGAGGTCGATGTCTGGCATGTCAGACGATGACCATTAAAAAACGTCTCAGTTGCTGGGGATAGGCATAAACGTGAGCCGATTATAGCCGTCTTTTTCAGCTGCTGGGGATCAATAATGATGTCTTCAGTGTCCTCTTCAGGTTTCCATCCTATCTCGGCCGCTCGGGCGCCATCTTTTCGATATGCCTGCTGTAATTGCTATTTGGTAGCCTCTTCATCTATTTGGACTTCGATAGCCTCCACAGAGGTAAAAATCTTCTTATTTTATTCCTTCAATGCTTACACAGTGTATCGTCGGGATACGGCCTGGTCAGACTTGATCTCTTTGACTCCTCTTTCTGAGATGCAGAATCAGATTTTTTGGTACTTGACAGAAGTGACGGCATCCAGCTTGATCAACCAAGGTCTTCCAAGAATCCCATTATAAGGAGATGGGTCACGTACGATTGTGAACGTTTGCTTTGAGACAACTGAAGATGTTTTCACGTCAAGTGTGATATGGCTGATGACAGTTGAGGTATGCCCGTTGAATCCGGTGAGTACCTCTGCTCAGCGTATGATTGTGCTTTCCTGGCCCATTTTCTGAATGACTGAAAGTTGAAGTAGGTTGACTGCACTTCCATTGTTGACCATCATTCTGTCAACTATAGTATGGGCTAGTTGGACAAATACCACTAGTGCATCGTCGTGTGGAAAGTCAACACCTTCTGCATCCTGCTTGGTGAAGGTAATGATGGGTCCAGGTTAGATATCGGTTGCTTGGACTTGTAAGACTAGTAGAGCTTGTTGAATTTTTTTTAATTACTGGTGGCCCCCAAGTGCTCGGATTCAGCTAAGATGCCATTAATTCGAATCATCTTGGTTGATGGCTCTTCATCGTTGTATGCGTTCCTTCTAGGTTGTGCAGCTGGCTTGTCTAAGTATTTGTCAATCTTGTCTTTTTTCACGAGCTTTTATAAGCAGTTCTTCCAAGTGTAGCAGTCATCAGTTGTGTGACCGGAAGCTCGATGGAATATGCAATACTTGGTGTGATCCAACTTGGCTCATTCTTGATGTCGCAAAGGATTTGGTGGATCACAATTGAGAACTTAGAATAGTTTTTGGTCATCAAGCTTTCTTTGTTCATGGGTCGGTTCTTATGCTTGGCCTCCTGCCTGCTTTTGTTGGAATGTTTCCCGTCCTCCTTCCTTTGAGCCACTACCGACTATTTTCGAGGCTGCTTAGGTGCATTCTCTGCTCGACGAGCCTCATCCCAAAGTGCATGCTTTTCTACTAGAGAAAATGAGTCTGCTAGAGTTAGATATTCTTTCATGATCATTTCTTTGAACAGTGGGTGGTCTGCTGGAGTCTTTTTTGGAAAGCTGCACTTGCTATCAAGTCATCGCATTCGACGATCTTCACCTTCTCCGTTTTGAACCTCTTCACGTAGTCGTGGAGCGAGTCTTTTGGGTTCTTCTTCACATTGAACAAGTGGTCGGACTTTTTCTTGATCGAGCGGTAGGATGAGTATTTTTTGGTGAAAACCAAGGAAAGAACATCAAAACTTTGGATAGATCATGGTGGTAATGTGTGAAACCAATCTTGCGCCTCGCCTTGTAAAGTAGTTGCGAAGATTTTGCACATAAGTGCATCGTTGCTCCAATAAAGGATCATCGTGCTTCGATAGTGCTTCAAGTGCCTCTCCGGATCTCCATCTCCTTTGAAAAATGTAAAATGTGGCATGCTAAACTTACGTGGAGGCTTTGCCTGCTAGATCTCGTCCGTGAAGGGTGGTCTACTTATATTGGTCATATCCTGCCGTAGTGCTTCATCGACCACTTCGTTGCGTTGAAAATCACGCAATCGTTCATTGAAGAGTCTATCTACCTCTTAATGGATTTGCCTTTGCTGGGGTAGCGGAGCTCTTAGCTGCCTCCGGTCTTGACCTGCTGGTCTAGGCTACTCTTCCATGTTTTTGGCTTGTTCATGCCGCTACCGCGATGCATGTTGTCCATCCCTGGCAGGTAAATGAATTCTATGCAGGCTGCCGATTGAACTTGATCCAGATTGAGTGACTGCTTTTCTCCGTCCGTCGTGCTGTTTTCTCCGATGTGATGTGGACAATGCTTCTTGCGGACTTAGCAACGAATGAACGCTTTGCCTAGAAGGCTGCTCATGTTGATTATCAGAACGTGGCCCCAATCATGAACAAATACTTGATTGTGGGCCTAGTCGAGAGTGCACTCTCCTCCGCACGCTAAGACGAGAGTATACGCTATCTCGAGGGCCTAATCGGGAATGTATGCTGCCTGAATGCTCATTTCATGGTTGGTTGAGTGGCTGCTTGCCAGAGCGCTGCTAGAGAGGCTCTTCGTCTGCCCTTGTTCTAGTGTGGGACACCTCGTTTGGGGCACGTTGGATTTCAGTGCATTGTAAGAGCTGATTCACCAAGGTCGTTTGTTATGCGAGGGTGCTCGTCAACTTTATGACTTGTCAAGACAAGTGTTGTTCTCCACTTGGGTCGAAATAACTTTGAATAAATGCGTCTCCTTGAGCAGTGGAAGTGTGGTAGACTCCGGGTGCGAGATTTGAGTTGGGAAATGTCAAATCTACAGAAAAATATGGTGAAAATTCTCCCGGTTCAATTGTCGGTCAGGAAATTTAGAGCCGGGATGGTAGAACTAATCTTGGATCGATTTGGGCTGTTTGGAAGGCCATAGGAACAGACTGGGCCGTGGGAACAGGTTGGGCCACGAAAGTAGGCTGGGCCATGAGAATGGGCTACTCGGTGGAAGCAAGCTAGGCCACGGGAGTGGGCTTTTCGGCGGGAGCAAGCTGGGCCGCGGAAGTGGGCTGCTCGGCATGTGGCGCATGTGGGTGCTAAGCTAGGGTTGGGCTTAGCAACGCGTTGGGCTTGGAGTGACATGGCTTGGGTCGTGGCTTTGGTGTCGTGGGCCTTGGATGGCACGACTTAGGCTTGCTTATATGGCAGGGCTCGGGCCGTGATGGTGACACCATGAACCTCATCGTGGGTGGCCACCGCGGTGGTTCCCGTGGTGGAAACTCAGGGTGGTGGTGCCGGTCCACTTGTTGTCACATTTAGCCTCATGGATCGCCATGGTCCCATCTCTTGAATATTTGAATTTTCACTTGTTGAATTTTCTAAATTTCTAGCCATTGTATTTCTCTTTTACGTTTTATCAAAGAATTTTTGCAAAAGAAAATTCTAATAATAAAAACTTACGAAAAATCTACAAATGGACAAGAAAATAGAAAAACCTTGGATGCGAGAGTCTTCTACGAGTGTGTAACTCTTCTCTCAATGAAAGCACCAATTTGTAGATGCAAATTTCCGTCTCCTTCTTCTTGGACAAAATTGCACCTACAAAACAATTAACACCTTAGGGTCAAGGTCAAAAGCCCTACGTGCCCACGATGAATGGGGGGCTTTGGCCGAAGAACCTCCGATGCCAAAGTTAGAATTTAGAGAGAAAAGTGTTTAGAAAGTTTTTGGAGTTTTGCAAGAGTGTGGACTTAGGTTTTTAGAGAAAATAGGGTAGTTTATATAAGGCATGGCCGGTCCCCTTTGGAGAAAAGGTGGCCGGCCCTTTGGGATGTTTTTTACTGTATTTTGTGGTTAATGGGTGATTTAATTGGTAATTAATAGATTAATTAGGAATAAATTCATTAATTAGCCAATTAACTCAATTTATATGGAATGTTTTGAATGTTATGGAATGATTAAAATAAATAGCTAATTGATTAACTAAAAAATGGAGAAAGAGCTAAAAAATATATAGAATGAAATAGGTTTTAGGAGTTACCTTGTAGAAGGAATTTGATGAGATAAGCTTTGAATTATTACCTATTTTGGGCACTTTTGATTTGGTTGAAGAATGATTGCCCGCTGCTCGCGTGTAGGAATCCCGTTGTACCTCAAGGGTATTTTTGTCCAAAAATCCACGTGTTGCCTTGTGATTATTTTTGGCTCTACAATGATCCTCTCCAGATCCTGTTTGTGAGGATTAAGGGGATTTTCAAATCGTGTTCATTCATCGTATATCATGCGATCAGTTTTCATTTTATATTATTTATATTTAATTTTAAATAAAAATATTTAAAATAATTTATAAACGCACGAAAGATAGAAGACTGTTCACGAAAGATAAAATAATTTAAAAATTATTTATATCCAATAAACAGATCGAAGAGAATTCATCGTTCAAGTCTCGAAAGATAGAAGACTGTTCACGTTTCCGTTTCCCGAGAAGATTGAGAAACTGTATGACCAACCCATCCCAATTGGCCTCTCACCGCTCACTGCATCACTTTCAGTTCCTCACTAACTGCCCTACACCCGCACAAAACCACACCAGACCTCCATATTTACGGACCTGCCCACCCCAGCTCCCCATGAATTGCCTTCCTTTTCCATTCCCCTAAAATCCCAATTCTTTTCTCAGCCCAGGATTCCAATTCCCCAAAGAGAAGAAGATGGGATTTGATCTGGAATCAGTTGCAGAGGCAACTTCAGGCGCCATTGGAGCTCTGGTCAGCACCACCATCTTGTACCCTCTCGACACCTGCAAGACCAAGTACCAAGCTGAAGTCCGAGCTCAGCATCAGCAGAAATACAGGTTGTTTTTTTCAGTCTCTTTTATTTTCTGGGTTTTTGTTTTTATTAATTTGGGTCTAATTGTTTGTATGCTTTGCGCTTTGTTGTTACCCATATTCTAAATTTTAATGGGAACGTAATTGCAGTTTATGTTGTATGATAACATGCTCAAAGCTTTTAGCTTTTAGCTTTTGGCTTTTGGCTCACTTGTTTATTAGAATTGTACCTTTTGGGTCCTAAGGTATAGAATTGTTTGTACGATTTGAGCTTTATTGTTACCCATATTGCAAATTTTGCTGGGAATGCAATTGCAGTTTATCTTATAGGCTGCCATGTTCAAAGTTTTAAGCTTTTGGCTTAGTCATTTGCTTGAATTGGAATACAGATTAAGTTCAACATTTGTGCCAAATAAATTGTCAGTCGTGCTAACTTGAGATGAAAGTCGAACTAGAGTTGTATTTAATTACTCTTTGCGTGTCCGATATCTGAAAAGATTATTCAATGATGAGCCTGCAGTTGTGTATTATGCCTTAAACAATATTTTATATATGATTATGCCTCCAAAATGTGATCTTTTTAGTGTTTTCCATATTATCATGGAGGTACCCCCGTAAGAAAAGCAATGAGATAATTCCATGAACTAACCGTAGGGTAACAAAAGCTAGCGAGTGGTGATTTAATGTGTACTTTTTTTTTTTAAACCAGCTTTATCACCGAAGAAGTGATTTTTGTCTCATATGTTATTTAGCAGAGTATAGCCGACCCCACTTAGTGGGAAAAGACTTTGTTGTTGTTGTTTTTGTATGTTATTTAGCAGAGTGTTATTTGGTGTATAAGCTGCACCTGACCTGACAATATGTTGTGTATATCTGTCTCCCTTTTCATTTTGAACTTGTTTTAGCTTAGAAGGTTAGGAAAGAAAGAAGGAAATTTCATTCACTGTAGGAAGTTTTTCCAATGCTTCAAAATTTCAAATTTCCTTAGGTTAACCATGGAAAGATCAAGTCTTGTTTTAAATCTAACAAGATATGTCCAAAAAAACTTTTCTTGTGCAACTTTCATCTGAATTTTTTTTTTTTTTTTTTGGCATTTGCAGGAACATTTCTGATGTTTTATGGGAAGCAATTTCTACCCGTCAGGTGCTTTCTTTATACCAGGGCCTTGGGACAAAGAACTTTCAGTCCTTTATTTCACAGTTCATCTACTTCTATGGATACAGTTTTTTTAAGAGGTTATACTTGGAGAAAAGTGGAAATAAAAACATGGGAACAAGAGCAAACTTGATTGTTGCAGCTGCTGCCGGGGCTTGTACAGTCATAGTAACACAGGTGAGTTACAAAAACAGTATGTCCCTTTACTAAAGATGTGCATGTTAGTCCTGGGCCAATTAGAGTCAATAGACGAGTTCAAAATCGTATGCTATCACCGAGCAAAGAACTCAGTTTTATTTTTTAGTTACTAATTTTAGTCCTTACCATAAGATGTTCAAGTTTCTGGGTTTTGCTTGCAGCCCTTGGATACTGCATCCTCAAAGATGCAGACAAGTGAGTTTGGAAAATCCAAAGGACTCTGGAAGATGCTTTCGGAGGGAACTTGGATTGAGGCATTTGATGGTCTCGGCATATCTCTTCTTTTGACATCTAACCCATCTATCCAGGTACTTAAGTTTACGCTCTAGTGTACGATATACCATATACAGGCTATTATAATTGATTGAAGATGCTAAAATGAAACTTAATTTGAATCTTTGAGCTGCTTTTTGTACAGTACACAGTATTTGATCAGCTGAAACAAAGACTTCTGAGGGGGCAGCTGAGAAAAAGAACAGGTACAGAGTCATCTCCAGAAGCCCTTTCTGCCTTTTCTGCTTTCATATTGGGTGCCGTCTCAAAGTGTATTGCGTCCTGCTTGACATACCCAGCCATCAGGTGGATATTCAATTCTACCAATCTTCTCTATGCAACATGTATATAGTTTATTTGTAGTCTTTACAGGAAGCCAGAAAAGCAGGGTTTTGGAATTGATACATGTCATACCTCCCTTCATATATGGCTTTCATGTACTACGACAGGTGCAAGGTCATGATTCAAGCTGCAGAAGAAGATGAAGAGGGCAGCAACGGAGCTCAAAGCGAATCTCAAAAGTCCCAAAAGACAGTTTCAGGTGCATTTTATGCCATTTGGAAACGAGAGGGACCGTTGGGTTTCTTCAAAGGATTACAGGCGCAGATACTGAAAACTGTGCTGAGCTCGGCATTGCTTTTGATGATAAAGGAAAAGATCACAAAGACAACATGGGTCCTATTGCTTGCTCTAAGGAGGTATTTGTTTGTGAACAAGAGCAGATTAAAGAGCGCTTGAATCAGCGATGACAATGAGAATCGAGTGCATGAAGCGAGTCCTTGTATTAAACGTGTATCATTGGATTTGTTCACATTTGTGGCACGTTTACTAATCTGTAATCGAAGAATTGAATTGAGAAGGAATTGAATTGAGGAGGAATTGGAATGAGGTGGAATCAGAATAAGATTAGTGTTGAAGTTGTTTACTAAAACTGTCTGGAATCGGAGTAAGAATGACATTGATCCATATAAACTGTTTACTATTTCACTTGAATCAGAATGAAAACTGATGTGATTACTAAAATACCCCTAGTTTAACTAATCTATTTTCTATGCTAATTATTTTAAAACTTTTATCTTTCATTATTTTTATTTTTTTAGTATTTGTTCTTCTCATTCACAATTCCAAAACCAACTAGAAACTCTGCAACTTCAATTTCCCAGAAACTCTTTCTTCTCATTCTTTAATTTTTCCAATTTTTTTTGTGACCCTCTGTCTCTCCCTCTCTTCCCCGTCCTTCCCGACCTTCCCATTTCTAAAATTTCCCCATCATTCTCTGCTACCAAAGTACTGCCGACCTACTCTTTTCTAAAATATCTTTCTCTGCTGCCAACCCACCCCACGTTTGCGAAGAACCCTTCATGCTCCCTCCCTCCATGTCCCAACCTTAATTTTTATTTTTTACCCCAATTTTGAGTTTCCCAATTGAGGCAGTGAATGAGTTTTTAACCATAGAGTCGGCGGATCGAAGAGTCGAAATGAGAATATACAAAAATAGGGACATGAATCAGGTTTGGGATAAACAACAGCTGACTAAAGGCAAGGAGGAAGATGGACCTTGAAAGCTCCAGTCTCAAGTCGCGAAACGAAGAGAAATCGGAGAAGAAGTTGCAGGGAGTCCACTGAGAGAGAAGAGTGTTGAAGCTGCAGGAGTGTTTTGGGATATAAAAAGAAGTACAAGGGCACTTTAGAAAGAAAAGTTTGATTACTGATGCACCTTTTCTTCTGGAATTCAATTACCACCTATATCTTGGTAATCGGATTCCGGGCAAATCCGGAATTAAATTCCTCATTTCGGGTGGACCCCACCTTTGTTTTCATTCCCTATATACAAGTAAACACATGAATGCATTTGAAGGAATGCAATTCCGATTCCACTTACCTCATTCCCGTTTGGTAAACACGCCATTGGAGTTTTACATATCGGATTCAAATTCAATAATGTTGGTTGAAGCTGGAAAAGTTTAGTTTCATATCAGCAAGGAAACTATGGATTAGAGAGGATGTTTTTTACTTTGATGTATATTTTGGCTTTTTAGTCATCCTGTATTCCTGTTCACTTAGATTGTCAAAAAATATCCAGAAAATAGGTAAAACGAACGATTGTTCATGTTTCCTTCGATCACAAAACTTGGGAAAATTGAAAGCTCAATAACAACGATGAATCGATGATGCACATGTTCAACAATCCAGTATTAGTTACAGGACACAAGTATATGGAAGTAATATTTCCACCAACAAAGCGGCTCTCATTGGAAATTCATGTATCTCCTATGTCGAAAATGCAGAAAACTTGTCTTATAGCAGCATCCTTCGATTGAGTTTTCTCCGTAAATGCAGCAATAGCCAAGGAAATATGAAGTGTACGGAGATCCGCTTGGTTTACAAATGAAAGATAAAACCCATTAGTAGAAATAGCAAGTAGGGAACCAAACTGATCTTGGAAGCAGAACCGGTGGAATCTTGTGCATCTGGTGAACTTTGTGCAGTCACAAAGCTTCCTTCTGGTGTGCTGGTGGTCAGAACAACAACAATCCAGTTATCTTCAGAGCCAATTCCAATTCCAGTAAACTTGGTGTCGTTAAGTTTATCCGAGTACTGAGACTTTGTGAAGTTGGTAAGGACCAGACTAGGAACGAGGCTGGGAACGCAAGCAGGCATTATGACCCCATCTCTTGTGTTAGAGACATTCAAATGGCATTTGGCTAAAAGTTTTGGGTAGTCGGGGAAATTAGGTTCAGTGCCTGGTACTGTGTTGGAGCCTGTGGTGTTTGTACAGGGTTGATTTTTGAATTGCTCAGCTATCTCATCAGCAAGGCACTCTGCGTTGGCATTCTTTGTAAGGGCCATTAGGTTCAAGGTGGCAGTCCTATAGGTGTTGATGCCTTGAAGAAGACTATCTTCTTCATCTACTGCAAAAAAGATAGACCAAAATTTGATTGTCAATATGTACAAGTCAAAAGGGAGATATATACTTCCACTAGACAATCATGTGGCAGCATATCAACATAAATTTGAGAGTTAACTTTCGGTTGTCAAACCAGAGCTCTTCTTTAAGTTTTAGCCTGAATATGCTTTAGGGTTAGGCAATCAATGTAGTTGTTCTGCGGTTGGTCTATTCCACTTTATCTTCTCGATACAGTCTTGTATAGAATTAGGGCTCGTTTGGGAAGTACTTTTAAATGACAGATAGCGCGTTTAGAGAAAATGTTTCTGGAATAAATCCTTAGTAAAAATGAAGGTTAATCCTGGAAAGGCGCTTGAAGTGCTTTTGGAATCCAAAAACATTTTCTCTAAAAGCGGTTTCAGTCATTTAACAGCACTTCCCAAACTAGCCTTAGTCCCAAGAATGTATTCCTAGCTTTCCTCAGTTTATGGAACTAAATTTAGAAACAGCATAGCACAGCCATGTTTAATGAACAATGCAACTTTGTAACTAATATTGACAACCCTTGATTGTATATACAACTAAGGAACTACAAGTCCGCCCCAACTATGCCTATTTTGTATCATTCCAATTCTATCAGATGTTCCCAAACTATGTCTATTTTTTGAAATGCAACTATGCCTATTCTGTATCGTTCCAATTTTATCGGATATTCCCCAGCTATGCCTATATTGTATCGTTCCAATTTTATCGGATGTTTCCGAAAGGGAATGAAACTCAAGAAAAGAATGAGTCTCATACAATAACACAAGTCTTTGGGATCTGTTCCTAGTAAATACAGATCATTGATTCATCCAGGGAGATGCAGAGTGTAATATTGTAGTTTTCTCATACATTTCAAGCAAAAATGCACATTCTACAAGCATACAATTACCTACCCATTTGCAAAAAACTAAACCCTCAAGATCCAGTAAGAAAATAAACATTCTATGCTGTTATTTTTTCAATCCAAATTAATTAAACCCAGTTCAATATCCTCTAATCAGATCTCATCTGAAATGGGGGTTTATTTTTTTTTAAATAATAATAATTTTGATAAATTAAACAAACCCAAATTAGAAATAAAATCGTAAATGTAAAATATAGAAACAGAATACAGAAACTCCACCATTGTCATAAAGCCTCAAGATTTGGAAGTTAATTAAAGCTGTTGAGCAAAAGCATAAAACTTTACCTCCATCGCATTTGACCTGGTGGCTCAACAAAACAATGCAGGAAAGTAATAGTGGGAGAAGGAGGAGACGCAGCGGAGACGCCATTGTCGGCGGAACTTGTGGCGGATTCTTGCGAGGTCAGATTAATGACGGTGGCGGTGGAGAGATGTATAGTCTGTGGGAGTTTGCTTTTCTTTCTGTTGCTTTAAGTAGAAGCTAAAACTGGAAGCAAACATTACTTTATTTGACGAACTTGTGGCTCCTAACTGGTCGTGACGACGACGTTTTTCGGGTGAGCCGTCGCGGTCTAAACAGACTGTGTTATGGAATCGGGTGGAAGATCAAAATTTTAAATCAAGATTGCAAATTAAAAGTTTGGTCTCTCTATTATTATTATTTGGGATCAAAATTTGAAGTAATGTTAGACCATTTTTTATACTATATTTATAAATAAGCACGTTAATTAACACTTAAATAATAACGCTCTCATCATTACCGCAAAAGTAAACCATTTGAACTTGAGGTTTTTGTTTTGGTTATTTTTTTTTGTAGTTGAAAAATATCACAAGATGAATGGAAAGTGAAAACTAAAGCAAAATGATTTCTGTTTTTGATGTTTTTTTCATCAGATAATATTCCAACACATTTTAATTTATGGATCTTTTAATATAGGCGTCTCAGTTTTGAATTTTCTAAATCAAACATTTATACCTTTTAGTGATTTGCTTAAATTTGTTTTTATCATAATTTTGGTGCTATATACACATTATATTGTAACAAATTTCCTATAATCTAGTCTTTTGATTACACTCTCATCTGTTAGAGATAATTGTAAAACAAAAAAAGTTGGTTAGATTCAATTTATTTTCACAATAATGCTATAATTTAGCAATAATTATCGACGATTTAATATATTTTCTTTCCAAAATAGTTTTGTTGATGCACAAAATCAGTGAGGACTTTGGTACAACAGAAAGTGTTAAGTTTGTGACCTTCACTAGATTGATTGTGTTCACTAGTGTGGATAAGTATGTAAATGGATAGGGACATGGAAGCAAACACAAGATATACGTGGTTCACCTAGATTGGCTACGTCCACGGAGTAGAGAAGTTCTCATTAATTGTGAAGGGTTTACACAAGTACATAGGTTCAAGCTCTCCTTTAGTGAGTACTAGTGAATGATTTAGTACAAATGATATTAGGAAATATTGTGAGAGAATGATCTCTATTTATATAAAAAAGTTTCTAGCTTTGTTATGACATTGACACGTGTCGTGTTGTGTTGTGATTGACTTCTGATGTTGACACGTGTCGCGCTATGATTGGCTGGTTGGAGGGAAACTCTTCTGAGTCCTTGACGGTATAACGTTGACTGGTGCTCAGTAGTTTCGGGATTGGTCAAGTATGGTACAAACAGTGCTCCTCTAAGTTCCTGAGTGAGGGAAACTCCTCGGTTGGGGACTTGCAATATCCAAGCCGCTGAGTAATCATGAAACTTCTAAGTACCGAAGTGTGGTATCGTCTTCACTTGCCTTATCTGTCTCATAGGTAGATGTGGTATCTTCTCTGGAAGTACTTTTCCTTCATCCAGGGATGGTATCTTTAACTGATGAAGATGCACAAGGTAATGTATCAATTTCACTTGAAGCTTACTTGTAGTTTCGAGCTTGGTCAAGTGCGATACAAACCCTATAGTAGGAGTCCCCCAAGTTGCCGAGCTAGGAGATTTGCTGAATGAGGTAACAGACAAGGTAAGTAATCAAACTTCCAAGCAAGTAACCTGGATTGGAGGTTCGACTTCGGCTTCCGGTTGATTGTTCTCCTTCTCCTTGTGTCGTAAACAGCAACAAGGATAAGGAGAAGCAAATGGAGAAGAGATGATATGAGATACTTTTGCTTTTGAAAAAGTAACTTTCCACAGGCTTATTCTTGAATTGGGCTGGAGGGTTTTCTAGTTTCCTCTAGAGTATAGGCCGACTCAAGAATTTGAGGGTCAAAACAAGTCCATCAAATCTAGAGTACGTTCGACCCTGATGATATGAGATACTTTTGATGTTGACAAAGTAGTGGATGTATCGGCACGTGTTCTGTTATGCTTGTCTCCACATGCTTCCTTGTATCTTTCTCACTTGCCCTATCTGTTCCTCATGCAGATGTGGTATCTTCTCTGAAAGCATAAGATGTTGAAGATGAGTACTCGAGAGCAATGCCAGGTAAGTAGTCAGGCAAGGGGTTCTAGGCAGTCAGTTCCTGACTGGAAACTTGATTTGAAGTGCTGACTGATTGCTCTTTTTCTCCTTGTCTTGCAGGTAAAAACAAGGCCAAAGGAAAAGACAGGGAAAAAGCATGATATGGGATACTCTTGCTTTTAACCCTGATGATATGAGATATTCTTACTCTGATGTGGCTTGTTTGCAAAGGTATTATCGAGGGGAAAAGAAGCTGAGTATTTCGAGAGACTCTGCTGAGAGTGCCCTCTCGGATGTGAATAAAAGTTGAGCATTTTTTTTTATTTGCAGGTCTGCCTGGCTGTGGAGGATGGAGGTCGACATATATAGGAGTCTCCCTAACAACAAGTAGTAGTGTTATTCCTTTACCCTTCTTGGTCACAACAATGTAGTGGGAGTTGCAAGCTTCACGTGTTTTAACTTTGTCAGAGCACTTTGAAAAAGTGGTCTGTGGTATCTGGAAAGCTGATGTTGCGTGTGAAGATTGTAGACAAGCTTTATCCAAGGAAATCTGGCTCTCGAAGTTCGAAGAGCGGTGCCTCTTCGATTTTCGAACAAGCAATCCTGTCGGGGATTTGGCTCTCGAGATTCAGAGAACGGTGCCTCTTTGATTTTTGAGAAAGCAATCCTGCTGGGAGTCTAACTCTTAGGATTCGGTAAGCAGTGTCTCTTCGATTTTTGAGAAAGTAATCCTATTGGGAGTCTGGCTATTGAGATTCGGAGAGATGTGCCTCTTCGATTTTTGAGCAAGTAATCCTGTTGGGAGTCTGGCTCTCGAGATTCAGAGGGCGGTGCCTCTTCGATTTTTTAGCAAGTAATCCTGTTGGAAGTCTGTCTCTCGAGATTCGGAGAGCGGTGCCTCTTCGATTTTTGAGCAAGCAATCTTGTTGGGAGTGTTTTCTCGAATATGAGTAAAGGTTGTGCATTTTTACCAGTCTGCCTTACCACGGAGCACGGAGGTTAACACACATAAGGACTTTCTAGTTATCAAGCAGTGGTGCTGTTCCTTTACCCTTGTGGGTAATAGTAGGGTAGCTGGACCTTCAAAATTTATGTGTCTAAACTTTCTCAGAGATGTTTAGCAAAATTTATCTATGGTACCCGATGAGCTGATATTGCGTATGGAAAGTGGTGCCTTACTTTAGAGATTTATTGCACCTCATTTCTCCTTCATCATTTCTGAGAATGTCTTGCCCATCCGACCGTCTTTTGACTTGAACTTTGATGAAGAGGCAGCCATGCCTTCTCAAGACAACATATGGTGCCCATCCTTCTTATCCCTTACTGGTCCTCTTACCGTTGGGGATTCTATGATGAAGAATGATATGACCGCTGCGGTGGTGGCCAGGAACCTTCTCACTCCCAAAGATAAATAACTACTTTCCAAACGGTCTGATGAGTTGACTATTAAGGATTCTCTGGCTTTCAGTGTTCAGTGTGCATGTTCTGTGTCTAATATGGCCCAACGCCTATTGCTCGAACCCGCCAAGTTGAATCATTGGTGCTGAAGTGATAAGTCTCAAACAGGAGATCAGAGGGCTCAAGCATGAGAATAAACAGTTGCACAGGCTCGCACATGACTATGCTACAAACATGAAGAGGAAGCTCGACCAGCTGCAAGAATCTGAAGGTCAGATTTTACTTGATCATCAGAGGTTTGTGGGTTTATTCCAAAGGCATTTATTGCCTTCGTCTTCTAGGGCTGTATTGCGTAATGAAGCTCCAAATGATCAACCTTCGGTGCCTCATCCTTTTAGGGTTCTGCCTAGTACTGAGGCTCCGAATAATCACCCTCTGGTGCCTCTTCTTTTTTGAGCTCTGCCGACTGCTAAGACTTTTCCTGAGCAACCTTTATGAAGGCTCTCTCTTATTTGTTTATTTTGATTCATGTATATGTATATATTTTTAACTTATCGGAGATATCAATAAACAAAATTTGCTTCATTTCAACATATTGTGTTAAATACATCAAGACCTTCTTCACTAAGTTCTTTGAATTTTTCCTTTTGTTGAAGCTTGTATGTTGAAGCTTTTTGAGTGAAGCATGTAGGTTGAGGTAGTGCTTCCTTAATTTCCTGAGTGAGGAAAACTTCTTGGTTAAAGACTTGAAAAAATCCAAGTCACTGAGTGGTCGTGAGACTTTCGAGTATCAAGGTGCAGTAGCATATGGTAGGAGTCCCCCAAGTCTCCGGTCGAGGGAGTTGACGAAAGAGGTGTCTTGCTAGTGGCCAAGTTTCCAAAGTAACAAAACTTCACCATTTTCCTTTCTAAGTGGTAGCCCAAAACTCCTCATTCATATATATTTGTTATGAAGGTTGTTAGGCCCAAAGAAGATGAGGCCTAGGCAATTTTTTTTCTTTTAATTTTCGATTTTTTTTTTTGAATTTTCGAATTTCTAAATTTTCGAATTTTCGAATTTTTGAATTTTCAAATTTCCGAAAAAATATATATATATTTTTTAAGCTTTATAGATGAAGCTTTGTTGGTGAAGCTTTGAGGTTGAAACTTTGTTGGGTACCATGAATTGATTTTGCTTCACACTATCTTGATCAAGATAGTGTGAAGCAAAAGTAGGTGTGAACCTTTTGTGTTGAAGTTTTGTAGGTGAAACTTTTGTGGGTGAAGCTTTTGTGGTAGGTGAATCTTTTGTTGGTGAAGCTTTTGTAGTGGGTGAATCTTTTGTTGGTGAAGCTTTTGTGGTGGGGGAGGCTTTTGTGGGTGAAGCTTTTGTGGTGGGGGAAGCTTTTGTGGGTGAAACTTTTATGGGTGAAGCTTTTGTAGGTGAAGCTTTTGTGGTGGGTGAAGCTTTTTCCTCCTCTTCGTTCTTTGATTGCAAAAATCTGCTAGGAAAGGGGACATTCAAAGGAAAAACATTAGTAGGAATTGAATTTAACACATTCTTACCCTTATTGGACAGATTTGAAGGTTTAGGGGCCATGGACACTTGCGGCATAGGCGTGTCCACCTTTGCCGTGGGTGGGCATGCTTCCTCCTCTTCAAATTGAAGTTTTTCATCCTCTTTGTGACCTGTTTTTGATGAAGAACCTGCCCCAATCTCTTTTCCACTTCTTAAGAGTATGGCTTTTGCACTTTCAAAGCCTCTCTTCGGGTTTGGAATGGTAGAACTAGGAAGCCTTCCTTGGTCTCTAATCTGCCCAACAACGTCGGCAATCTGCCCCATTTCTTTCTCTAGTTGGTCCACTCTTTTGTTTTGATTTTCCTGCCCATTAGTCAAAGTGGTTAGTAACTTAACAAGTGTATCATTATCCAAAGCATTACCTGAATTATTTGGGGCCGATTGTGGTTGGACTTGAGGGGGTGCGTATGGGTTGTTGTAGAAGCCCGGGGGTTGTTGCCTAAAGCCTCCTTGTGGTTGGGCTTGTTGTGGCTCTCTCCATTTGAAGTTTGGATGGTCCCTCCACCCCGGATTATACGTGTTGGAGTATGGATCATGTCTTGGCTGATTTTGGCTTTGAAACCCAATGGCATTAGCACTCTCCCATCCACCATTCTCGATGAGTTGAGGACACTTTTCGGAAGCATGTCCTTGGATAGAACATACGCCACACACCATGGGTCCTTGAATCTTCATTCCCTCAGCCATCTGTGAAATAATAGAAGTAAGATTAGCTAACTGAGATTGAATATTGGATGCGGAACTTACCTCATGCACTTGTTGCCGTGGGGGTCCTCTTTGGCCTACACCTTCGTATTGTTGAGCGTTCAATGCTCTATTAGCAATCAAGATTTTTGCAGCCATGGGCGTTTTGTCTACCAATGCTCCACCCGCCGAGGCATCGAGCATTTGACGTTCTAGTGGTAGGAGCCCTTTGTAGAAGTATTGCAAAAGCAATTCCTCCTTCATCTGATGCTGTGGACAAGAAGCAACAAGTGATTTAAATCGTTCATAATATGTAGGAAAAGACTCACCTTCATCTTGTTGAATTCCACTTATTTTTTTACGAAGAAGAATGATGCGAGAAGTTGGGAAAAACTTCTCTAGAAACGCCCTCTTCATACTCTCCCAAGATGTAACTGTACCGGGAGCCAACTCGTATAACCAATCCTTGGCTTTGTCCATTAAAGAGAATGGAAAAGCCTTCATCTTTAAAATACTTCCGTCAACGGTAACCGGAGTCATACTTGAGCACACCACTTCAAATTCTTTCAAATGTTTGTTCGAATCCTCCATGGACAGCCCATGGAACTTTGGAATGTGGTGGAGCAAACTTGACTTTAACTCGAACTCTTCGGTTTTACCTTGAGCAGCCATGGGATATTGGATACACAATGGTGCGGCATTATCCAAACCCGAGGCGGCAAGCTCCTTGAGCGTACGGTTGTCCATGGCTATACCTTGCTCTTCTCCACCCACTTGTGCCGTGGCCTTCTCTTCAACCTCAACTTCTTGCTCTTCTAATTCAGGCTCGGGACTAGGAGGATTAGACTCTTGCAATTTCTTTTTCCTTCTCAAAGTCCTCTCAAAATCACCGTCAAAGTCGGAGATATGCTCACGAACAGGTTGTGAGCTACGGGTCATAAACTAGTACCTAAAAACAAAGAAAACAAAACAAATCAGCAACTTAAACAGAAACTTAAACAAAATACAATAATTCGAAAGAAAACAATCCAAGAGATTAGCAAAGTTGCTAATCCCCGGCAACGGCGCCAAAATTTGATGCGTAAAATAACTAAACACACAAATTAAACCCTCTTTTTATCAATTGTAGTAAAGTATGTAAGTAGGGATCGTTCTAGGCCGGGGATTAGGAGGGATTGCTAAATCACTTGGAAACTGACTTGAAAACGTGAAAACAAAGTTTAAAACACTAACTAGACTCAAAAAATGCAAAACTATACTTTAAAACACTAAAACAAACCAAAAGACTCAAAACAGCCCCTAAACACTCAAAACTACCTTAAAAACACAATCTGGGCAATTTTGGGACTCTCACACAAACTTGGACAAATTTTGGTTTTCTAATGAACTAAAACACTTAAAAACATAATCTAAGACAAGTTCTAATTAATATGACTCAAAGAAATAAGATGGGGTTGATTTTTGACGAAAATAATTAAATTAAGACAAGAACAAAGTAAACAAATTCTTAGACAAATTTGGGTGAATCAAAACACTCTAACACACAACCAAAACAGAAATTAAACACTTTGAAACAATAAAGTAAAAGGGGGATTTTGGTTTTAATGAATTTGAAAACAAAACAAACTTTGTAAAACAAAACAGATTGTAAGTGAATTTGAATGAAACTTATGGATGGAAGATTAGCTAGGAGGTTCTTCTCCACATATGTCACACTTGCATACAAAACGATTTCCAGTTGCTTTTCGATAAGCTATGAATACTCAACGCCCCAAATTAACCGTGAATTGCACTAATTAACCCTCAGTTTTTTCCACAAGTTATTAGGTTGGATGATTGCATACGACAACCCAAAACATTCCCTACAAGTTCCCTACATGAATTGCATAATAGAGATACAAGCAAGAATCATTAAGTTCTATGAAAAACATAAGCATTGACGAGGCACTCGTTACTATGATTTGCATGAAACTTATGCCAAGAGTTTACTTAACGTGATTGTGACTAGCAACCTTCACTACTTGTGAATATAAGTTTATAACGATTAGGTGAAACTCCCTTATATTCTAGCGTCAAATTCATGCATGAAAATTAAGCGTGCACTCTTAACCAACATACACAAATTAGTTTTTATATGAACGGATAAGTAAATTGAATTCACAACTTATGAATCACAACTGGATGTAATCAAATCATATTGCAAGTATGAACATAGTTTCGAATCACCCCCTAACTAAGAGGGGTTTAGTTCCTCATACTCACAAAGCAAAGATACATAAAATTAGACATTAAAATCAAAGGAAAGAAAACATCTAAAATGCTCCAACTTGGTAGCAAGTGCATCCAAGATTCCTCCTTTCCCTTGCTTGCGGCAGATTGGGTTATGGACAGATTTTGGGTAGTTTTATGATGTAGAATGGATGGGGAATGGTATGGAAGGGTTTAGGGTGAGTGTGGAGGAGTGTTTGATGGTTGGAGGGTGGTGGAGAACTAGGCAAAGAGGGTGGAAGAAGGTGGAGTGGCTGTTATGTTTTCTAGGCACTAGAATGGTGTTTTTGGGGTGTTTTGCTTCCTAGGGTGTGTATGGACGAATTTTTGTGATAAAATGATGAATATGGGGGATTGTCCTTTGGCCAAGGGGTGTAAACATGTATTTATAGGCCCAAAAAACCTTAGAAAATCAGGTTAGGTTAAGGATGAAATGCATGGCAATTTGTGTGTGTGGTGTGCAATGGTCCAAGGGTGAAAATGAAGTAATGATGCAAAGTGTGAAGGGTAAAATGGAGTGGTGTTGTAGCTTGGGAGCATGAATGATTGTGTACATTGCATAGAGATGGAAAGGGAGGTGAAATGTGTCAACAAATGGGTCAAAGGTGCAACAACATATGTTGCACATGGCATTGGATTCCAAATGTGAATGATGGAGCATCAATTGGTGCATGTAATGGATGTAAATGTTGTCTAAAATCTAATGAGTGAAGGGAACAAGAGGTATCAAGCAATTAAGTGTAATAATTAAATGAATTGAAGCATGAAATTAGAAATTATGTAGGGGACAAGAGTGATCAAGCATGGCATGGAATCCAAAGGGAATTCTATGTGGTTTGCATGGCAAGGAATGCAAGTTGGGGTGACAGATTTTTGGGCTGTTTTCTTCATCTTTTGGACCATAATTCTTCATATTCTTGGCCTCTTTAGTTCTCAAATTCGTCCATCCACTTTGGCCCAAATATGTGACATGCATTCCAAGCTCCATTTTGCTCCAAAATGCTCCAAAATGCATCTTCTTGCCTACTTTGTCCATAAAATCTGAAAACACACGAAAATGACTTTAAACATTAAAATAACTAAGGAAACACGACATAAATGCACAAGAACAAGCCAACTAAGTCGTATAAATATGCTCCTATCAAATTCTCCCACACTTAGCTTTTGCTAGTCCTCGAGCAAAACAAAGAGATAAAACGAAACAAAGTAAATAAAACACAACCTAAACCTTCCAACATTTGCCTCAGGGATTTCCAATGCACATGACATGTTAAAAATCATTATCCCCACAGATTTGAGTCATCTTCACACTTAAGCACGTACTTAATCATAGTCACCACTTACTTGTTCACAATTAATCGATTAAAATAATGTTTTTGATGTAGTAACATGCCTTAGAGAATTTACTCAATTCCTTACAAGATATGCACTCAATTTTCACTCATATTTTCTAACTACACACCCTATACTAGTTATATGTGAGAAGATTGATGTAGATATGAAAACGAACGCTCACATATATGTATCACAAAGAAAGCAATTTCTGGAGTTAATAAGCATGTTTAGATATGATCTCATGAATGGAATGCTACTACTTAGATGCGAGAACCAGTGACACCATATGCTCATATCAATTTCAAACTCCACATATTAAAACGCATGACACTCAAGATGAAGTTAAGGGTTGTAACGGGGCTTGGGGTGATGGCTAACAATTGAAGGATAAGGATAACAATCGTTCTTAAAGCAATAGCAAGTAAAGTAATGAAATTGAAACTTAGAATTCACTTAGATTGCAGAAATCAGCTTTTAGACACGAATGGAAAATTCAAACAATATTTAGGGCCGAATTCTATGTTTTGGACCATTTCTTCAACAAGCAGCACTTTAAAACTCTTTTTCGCATATTTTTTTTTTTTTTTTTTTCAACTCTTCTTTTCTTTTCAACAAGCATAATAACTCACACTTCCCCCACACTTGTTTTCTGCCATACATTAATCAAAAGAAATTCAATTTGAATCATGCTTTACTATGCTTCAAGAACAAGGGTATGGATGGTCATAAACTAGGCTAGGTAAGGATAATGTGGTTTAACAAAGAATGTAGGCTATCAAGACTCAATGGGGTTAACTTAAACATATAACGATATGGGATACATGGCAGTTTGGCTTTGGTGGTGGTAACTACACAACTTCATCTTGAATATGTGTTATGCAAATCAATATCATGCTTTGAATGAAATGGGCATGAGTTCTAGCATTTGGAACTAAATGATGAAACGCCTTCTAAGTAGTAACCAAGCAAAGAAAAATGAGATCATGCAACGACTTTAGAAAACAATAATGCACAGATTATCAACTCTCCAAATAACGTTTAGGCTCAAGTCTCACAAGGTTGTAGCGTTAGTTTAAGTTCTTTCCTTCAAGCATGTTACAAAAACTAATTTTTTCTTTTATGATTACATGTGATTTCATAAGTTATAACCACAACCACGCATAAATAAAGAGTAAATCAAACTTTCATCCATGTTTATAACTCTCTTTAACAGTCATGCAATTACAAACCGAATCCTCATCATTGTGTTGGAAGGTACCCTAAGACACAAATAAGCACACAAAAACAACTCTTTTTGGGATTTTCAAAAACAATTTTTCAAATTTTTATGAATTTTCGGATTTTTATGTCAAAACACACTGAAACACTCCAAAACAGCTTAAAAATACTTAAAACAACAAGGAACAACACTAGAAGTAATGGGTGATAAATTTCTACGAATTTCATGCAAAACAATGGTTACCCCCCCCCCCACACTTAAATCAAACATTGTCCTCAATGTTTCAAGCATATACTCACACAAAAAACAAGCAAATAATAAACGACAAATAAACATGACAAATATGGCAAAGTAAAAACCAGACAGAGTAGAGTTTAAGAACGCAAATCTGGTTTTGGAGATAGTTGATCTTGTTGACTTTCCACAGCTTTGATCTTGAACTGGATTGGAATTGTACGGCGAAGCTTTTCTCTTTGGCGATGTTGCAATTCCTTATTTGTTCTCCAAGCAGATGTGGCAGCTTCTCTAGTTCTTCATCTCAGACTCCTTCCGCTGGGATGATTGTGCAAGCTGCATTCTTCTCTGCTTGTTTCTTCTGCACGACGGGCAGGCACGAGGGAAAGGTGTTGGTCTGTTTCTTTCTTCAATCTTTCCAAGTGCCCACCTCTTGCTTTCTTTCTCCTTGTCCTTAGTTGAGGATGAATCAGCACGTTGTCTCCACATGCTTCGAGGTATCATCTTCACTTCCGTTATACGTGAGAGACGAAGCGGAAACACAAGATGATGAGTACTCGAGAGCAGGTGCTGGCTGGAGAAAGGACAGGGAGAAAGCATGATATGAGATACTCGTGCTCTCAACCTTTATGATATGAAATACTTGTGCTCTGGATGGGTTGTTTGCAGGGGTATCCCAGGGGATGAGAAATACAGAGTGACTCGAGAGGGTTTGTTGGAAAGCCATTTCAGAGAGGATGAAGGGTTAAGTGAGGCTGAAAGTTGGGTGAGACTGCTTCACTTTGAAGTTCAACATTTATAGAATTTTCTTAATGGCTGGGAAGGCATTGTTCCATTACTCGTGTCGGCAAGCCTGGGATAATTTAACAGTAGTTTCCACGTGCATTCCGCTTCTCCAAAAAAAATTTCGACAGATTGCGCGTGATTTACGCAACGCAGATGTGCAACTTGACAGAGGCTGACACGTCTCGATAAAGCAGAGGTCTCTTTAATATCCGGAATTTACGCTTCGAGTTCTGAGCTTCGTTGAGGGCAGAGATTGCATGTGACAAGTGCTGACGAGGCTGAGAGAGACAGATGGTTGGAATCGGTGCTTCGACAGACTGCCCGTGATTTTCGCAAAGCTGAGTTGCGTGTGATGGGTGCTGGTGAGGCTGAGACAGTTGACGCTCTTCGATATCTAGAATTGGTGGTTTGTGAGCAAGCCCAACTTTTGAGAAAGCTGGCGCCTCTTCGATCTCCGAATGGCTTCTTCGATTTTTGAGCTCACCTCTTCGATATCTGAAATCCCATCGCGTGCTAATTTTTATAGAGGTATGCAGGACGTTCAAAGCACTCTTGAATTTCTGCCTGTAAAAACTCCCGTTTTGCACTTTTACGATCTTGACTTGTCCGATCTCATCTTTCTTTAACACCTCTAAAAAATGTCTGGCCCTTCCGATCGTCGTTTTGACTTGAACCTTAGTGAAGGAGCAGCCCCTCCTTCTCCAGACAACATATGGCGTCCGTCCTTCATATCCCCTACTGGTCCTCTTACCGTTGGGGATTCGGTGATGAAAAATGACATGACCGCTGCGGTGGTGGCCCGGAACCTTGTCACCCCCAGAGATAACAGACTGCTCGCTAGACGGTCTGATGAATTGGCGGTTAAGGAGTCTCTGGCTCTTAGCGTGCAGTGTGCGGGTTCTGTGTCCAACATGGCCCAACGCCTATTTGCTCGAACCCGTCACGTTGAATCGTTGGTGGCTGAAATACAGAGTCTCAAAGAGGAGATTAGAGGACTCAAGCATGAAAATAAACAATTGCACAAGCTTGCACACAATTATGCCACAAACATGAAGAGGAAAATTGACCAGCTGCAGGAAACTGATGGTCAGATTTTACTTGATCACCGGAGGTTTGTGGGTTTGTTCCAACCGCATCTACCTTCGTCTTCTGGGGCGGCACCGCGTAGTGAAGCTCCAACTGATCAACCTCCGATACCTCCTCCTTCCGTGGCCCCACCGACTGCTGAGACTCTGCCGACTACTGCAACTCCGCCGACTACTGCGACCTCTCCCAAGCAGCCTTTGTGAAGGCTTTCTCTTGTATTATGCTATGTTTCTTTATTTCCCAGTTTTCTGTTCATTTCCACGAAGTTTAATGTTAAAATCCTTTGCATATTTATTAATGTTTCAAAATAGAAAGTCACAACCAAAAATAATTAAACAAGTAATAAAATTGACAATCAAGCAGAATAAATGGGTTGCCTCCCTTAAAGCGCTTGCTTTAACGTCTTCCAGCCGGACGATGAACACAATTACTCCCCACTGGAGCCCACGGCATGCAAGGGAATGTCCTCCACAACATGCTCAACAAAGTTCTCATAGATTACATCCTTGAACGGAAATGGATAGTGATGTTTGTTGATGGGTGCGTTGTGTTGCCTAAGGTTCATGTTCATATGCCCACCATCGGGGATTTGCTTGGGTACCTGCACCAAAGAAGGGAACCACCTATCAACTTTAATGGAAATTGGATTTGGATTAGGTGGCTTACCTATGTGTTGTGATGAAGTAGCAGCAATGTGAACATTCTTCCCCATGGTGCGTTCGGCCAATTTGAGCATTTTGAGAGCAGTGGCCGTATGGTCCTTGTGCGCCACTCCAATTCCCTCGTCTTGCATGGTTCTTGATGCATCCTTTGTGCCTAGTGCTGAATGGTCCGGTACTATATTTTCTATTTTATCAATGGCACAACAAGAATGAACAACATTAGGAGTCTCAATGGATTCAGAAATTTTAAAACTAATCATGTCACCCCCAAATGCCATAGTTACTAATCCTTTGGCCACATCAATCTTCGTTTGAGCCGTTTTCATGAATGGCCTTCCAAGGAGGATGGGCAATGAAGGGGCATGGTCTGATTCATCCATTTCGAGAACATAGAAATCCGCTGGGAAGATTAAATGATCAACCTGCACTAAAACGTCTTCCAAAACTCCCTTTGGATAAGCGTTAGATCTATCGGCCAATTGTATGATTACACCATCATTTTTCAATGCTCCTAAGTTCATAGATGCATAAATGGAATATGGCATAACATTTATAGAAGCACCTAAATCAAGCATGGCAGATTTGAAACGGGTATTACCAATGACACACGGAATTGTAAAACTTCCCGGATCTTTGCATTTGGGGGGTAGTTTATGTTGCAAGATGGCAGAGACATT
The DNA here is from genome assembly GCF_042453785.1 of Malus domestica. NCBI lineage: Eukaryota > Viridiplantae > Streptophyta > Magnoliopsida > Rosales > Rosaceae > Malus > Malus domestica. The sequence continues at coordinate 15,183,711 of NC_091676.1, read as the reverse complement.
CTCACTTACATGTACCACCTCTTTCTCCCGGACACGTTTCTTTGTTGTACAAAGCTTCTTTAAACACTTGGCATACTTCGGGATTTGCTTTATGGCATCAAGGAGGGGAATGTTGACTTGCACCTTTCTAAACGTCTCTAAAACATCTTTTTCCTCCTCTTCGTTCTTTGATTGCAAAAATCTGCTAGGAAAGGGGACATTCAAAGGAAAAACATTAGTAGGAATTGAATTTAACACATTCTTACCCTTATTGGACAGATTTGAAGGTTTAGGGGCCATGGACACTTGCGGCATAGGCGTGTCCACCTTTGCCGTGGGTGGGCATGCTTCCTCCTCTTCAAATTGAAGTTTTTCATCCTCTTTATGACCTGTTTTTGATGAAGAACATGCCCCAATCTCTTTTCCACTTCTTAAGAGTATGGCTTTTGCACTTTCAAAGCCTCCCTTCGGGTTTGGAATGGTAGAACTAGGAAGCCTTCCTTGGTCTCTAATCTGCCCAACAACGTCGGCAATCTGCCCCATTTCTTTCTCTAGTTGGTCCACTCTTTTGTTTTGATTTTCCTGCCCATTAGTCAAAGTGGTTAGTAACTTAACAAGTGTATCATTATCCAAAGCATTACCTGAATTATTTGGGGCCGATTGTGGTTGGACTTGAGGGGGTGCGTATGGGTTGTTGTAGAAGCCCGGGGGTTGTTGCCTAAAGCCTCCTTGTGGTTGGGCTTGTTGTGGCTCTCTCCATTTGAAGTTTGGATGGTCCCTCCACCCCGGATTATACGTGTTGGAGTATGGATCATGTCTTGGCTGATTTTGGCTTTGAAACCCAATGGCATTAGCACTCTCCCATCCACCATTCTCGATGAGTTGAGGACACTTTTCGGAAGCATGTCCTTGGATAGAACATACGCCACACACCATGGGTCCTTGAATCTTCATTCCCTCAGCCATCTGTGAAATAATAGAAGTAAGATTAGCTAACTGAGATTGAATATTGGATGCGGAACTTACCTCATGCACTTGTTGCCGTGGGGGTCCTCTTTGGCCTACACCTTCGTATTGTTGAGCGTTCAATGCTCTATTAGCAATCAAGATTTTTGCAGCCATGGGCGTTTTGTCTACCAATGCTCCACCCGCCGAGACATCGAGCATTTGACGTTCTAGTGGTAGGAGCCCTTTGTAGAAGTATTGCAAAAGCAATTCCTCCTTCATCTGATGCTGTGGACAAGAAGCAACAAGTGATTTAAATCATTCATAATATGTAGGAAAAGACTCACCTTCATCTTGTTGAATTCCACTTATTTTTTTACGAAGAAGAATGATGCGAGAAGTTGGGAAAAACTTCTCTAGAAACGCCCTCTTCATACTCTCCCAAGATGTAACTGTACCGGGAGCCAACTCGTATAACCAATCCTTGGCTTTGTCCATTAAAGAGAATGGAAAAGCCTTCATCTTTAAAATACTTCCGTCAACGGTAACCGGAGTCATACTTGAGCACACCACTTCAAATTCTTTCAAATGTTTGTTCGAATCCTCCATGGACAGCCCATGGAACTTTGGAATGTGGTGGAGCAAACTTGACTTTAACTCGAACTCTTCGGTTTTACCTTGAGCAGCCATGGGATATTGGATACACAATGGTGCGGCATTATCCAAACCCGAGGCGGCAAGCTCCTTGAGCGTACGGTTGTCCATGGCTATACCTTGCTCTTCTCCACCCACTTGTGCCGTGGCCTTCTCTTCAACCTCAACTTCTTGCTCTTCTAATTCAGGCTCGGGACTAGGAGGATTAGACTCTTGCAATTTCTTTTTCCTTCTCAAAGTCCTCTCAAAATCACCGTCAAAGTCGGAGATATGCTCACGAACAGGTTGTGAGCTACGGGTCATAAACTAGTACCTAAAAACAAAGAAAACAAAACAAATCAGCAACTTAAACAGAAACTTAAACAAAATACAATAATTCGAAAGAAAACAATCCAAGAGATTAGCAAAGTTGCTAATCCCCGGCAACGGCGCCAAAATTTGATGCGTAAAATAACTAAACACACAAATTAAACCCTCTTTTTATCAATTGTAGTAAAGTATGTAAGTAGGGATCGTTCTAGGCCGGGGATTAGGAGGGATTGCTAAATCACTTGGAAACTGACTTGAAAACGTGAAAACAAAGTTTAAAACACTAACTAGACTCAAAAAATGCAAAACTATACTTTAAAACACTAAAACAAACCAAAAGACTCAAAACAGCCCCTAAACACTCAAAACTACCTTAAAAACACAATCTGGGCAATTTTGGGACTCTCACACAAACTTGGACAAATTTTGGTTTTCTAATGAACTAAAACACTTAAAAACATAATCTAAGACAAGTTCTAATTAATATGACTCAAAGAAATAAGATGGGGTTGATTTTTGACGAAAATAATTAAATTAAGACAAGAACAAAGTAAACAAATTCTTAGACAAATTTGGGTGAATCAAAACACTCTAACACACAACCAAAACAGAAATTAAACACTTTGAAACAATAAAGTAAAAGGGGGATTTTGGTTTTAATGAATTTGAAAACAAAACAAACTTTGTAAAACAAAACAGATTGTAAGTGAATTTGAATGAAACTTATGGATGGAAGATTAGCTAGGAGGTTCTTCTCCACATATGTCACACTTGCATACAAAGCGATTTCCAGTTGCTTTTCGATAAGCTATGAATACTCAACGCCCCAAATTAACCGTGAATTGCACTAATTAACCCTCAGTTTTTTCCACAAGTTATTAGGTTGGATGATTGCATACGACAACCCAAAACATTCCCTACAAGTTCCCTACATGAATTGCATAATAGAGATACAAGCAAGAATCATTAAGTTCTATGAAAAACATAAGCATTGACGAGGCACTCGTTACTATGATTTGCATGAAACTTATGCCAAGAGTTTACTTAACGTGATTGTGACTAGCAACCTTCACTACTTGTGAATATAAGTTTATAACGATTAGGTGAAACTCCCTTATATTCTAGCGTCAAATTCATGCATGAAAATTAAGCGTGCACTCTTAACCAACATACACAAATTAGTTTTTATATGAACGGATAAGTAAATTGAATTCACAACTTATGAATCACAACTGGATGTAATCAAATCATATTGCAAGTATGAACATAGTTTCGAATCACCCCCTAACTAAGAGGGGTTTAGTTCCTCATACTCACAAAGCAAAGATACATAAAATTAGACATTAAAATCAAAGGAAAGAAAACATCTAAAATGCTCCAACTTGGTAGCAAGTGCATCCAAGATTCCTCCTTTCCCTTGCTTGCGGCAGATTGGGTTATGGACAGATTTTGGGTAGTTTTATGATGTAGAATGGATGGGGAATGGTATGGAAGGGTTTAGGGTGAGTGTGGAGGAGTGTTTGATGGTTGGAGGGTGGTGGAGAACTAGGCAAAGAGGGTGGAAGAAGGTGGAGTGGCTGTTATGTTTTCTAGGCACTAGAATGGTGTTTTTGGGGTGTTTTGCTTCCTAGGGTGTGTATGGACGAATTTTTGTGATAAAATGATGAATATGGGGGATTGTCCTTTGGCCAAGGGGTGTAAACATGTATTTATAGGCCCAAAAAACCTTAGAAAATCAGGTTAGGTTAAGGATGAAATGCATGGCAATTTGTGTGTGTGGTGTGCAATGGTCCAAGGGTGAAAATGAAGTAATGATGCAAAGTGTGAAGGGTAAAATGGAGTGGTGTTGTAGCTAGGGAGCATGAATGATTGTGTACATTGCATAGAGATGGAAAGGGAGGTGAAATGTGTCAACAAATGGGTCAAAGGTGCAACAACATATGTTGCACATGGCATTGGATTCCAAATGTGAATGATGGAGCATCAATTGGTGCATGTAATGGATGTAAATGTTGTCTAAAATCTAATGAGTGAATGGAACAAGAGGTATCAAGCAATTGAGTGTAATAATTAAATGAATTGAAGCATGAAATTAGAAATTATGTAGGGGACAAGAGTGATCAAGCATGGCATGGAATCCAAAGGGAATTCTATGTGGTTTGCATGGCAAGGAATGCAAGTTGGGGTGACAGATTTTTGGGCTGTTTTCTTCATCTTTTGGACCATAATTCTTCATATTCTTGGCCTTTTTAGTTCTCAAATTCGTCCATCCACTTTGGCCCAAATATGTGACATGCATTCCAAGCTCTATTTTGCTCCAAAATGCTCCAAAATGCATCTTCTTGCATACTTTGTCCATAAAATCTGAAAACACACGAAAATGACTTTAAACATGAAAATAACTAAGGAAACACGACATAAATGCACAAGAACAAGCCAACTAAGTCGCATAAATATGCTCCTATCAATTTTGTTGGGTACCATGAATTGATTTTGCTTCACACTATCTTGATCAAGATAGTGTGAAGATTTTGAGAATTTGTAGTTGTCCTCCATTGATGAAGCTTTTGTTGGTGAAGCTTTTGTGGTGAAGCTTTGTTGGGTACCATGAATTGATTTTGCTTCACACTATCTTGATCAAGATATTGTGAATATTTTGAGAATTTGTAGTTGTCCTCCATTGATGAAGCTTTTGTTGGTGAAGTTTTTGTGGTGAAGCTTTGTTGAATTTCCCAATTTCCTTTTTTTTTTTTGGGAAAATTAGAAATTTGAAAATATGGGAGAGACAACATAGACAAATTTTGCTTCTACACTGTTGAGCAAGAGATTGTGATGCAAGCCACACCTTGTAATAGTCGAAGGTTTGGATGAACCATATAAATTGAATTTACTTCGAACAGTCTTGATCAATAGTGTGTGAAGCTTTCTACGAGTTGTAATGGCCCTTCATTGATGAATCTTTTGTTGGCACCATAAATTGGTTTTGCTTCACACTGTCTTGATCAATAGTGTGTGAAGCTTTTGAGAATTGTGGTTGCCCTCTATTGATGAAGCTCTTGTTGGCACCATAAATTGATTTTGCTTCACATTGTCTTGATCAAGAGTATGTGAAGCTTTTGAGAATTGTGGTTGCCCTCCTTTGATGACGTTCTTGTTAGCACCATAAATTGGTTTTGCTTCACACTGTCTTGATCAAGAGTATGAAGCTTTTGAGAATTATGGTTGCCCTCCATTGATGAAGCTCTTGTTGGCACCATAAATTGGTTTTACTTCACACTGGTGCCAACAAAAGCTTCATCAAAGGAGTTCAACCACAATTCTCAAAAGCTTCACACACTCTTGATCATGACAGTGTGAAGCAAAACCAATTTATGGTGCCAACAAGAGCTTCATCAATGGAGGGCAACCACAATTCTCAAAAGCTTCACACACTCATGATCAAGACAATGTGAAGCAAAACCAATTTATGGTGCCAACAACATCTTCATCAAAGGAGTTCAACCACAATTCTCAAAAGCTTCACACACTCTTGATCAAGACAGTGTGAAGCAAAACCAATTTATGGTTCCAATAAGAGCTTCATCAATGGAGGGCAACCACAATTCTCAAAAGCTTCACACACTCTTGATCAAGATAGTGTGAAGCAAAACCAATTTATGGTGCCAACAAAAGCTTCATCAATGGAGGGCAACTACAATTCTCAAACATTCGAGGCAAATTCAAGACTGTTCGAAGCAAATTCAATTTATATGGTTCATCCAAACCTTCGACTAATACAAGGCGTGGCTTGTATCACAATCTCTTGCTCAACAGTGTGGAAGCAAAATTTGTACATGTTGTCTCTTCCACATTTTCAAATTTCTAGTTCCCAAAAAAAAAAAGGAAATTCAACAAAGCTTTATCAATGGAGGACAACTACAAATTCTCAAAAACTTCACACTATCTTGATCTAGATAGTGTGAAGTAAAATCAGTTCATAGTACCCAACAAAAGCTTCAACTCCAAAGCTTCACCTACAAAAGCTTCACCCATAAAAGCTTCACCAACAAAAGCTTCACCAACAAAAGCTTCACCCACAAAAGTTTCACCCACCACAAAAGCTTCACCTACAAAAGCTTCATCCATAATAGCTTCACTTACAAAAACTTCACCCACAAAAACTTCACCCACTAAAAAAGCTTCACCCACAATAGCTTCACCTACAAAAGCTTCACCCATAAAAGAAGCTTCACCAACAAAAGCTTCACCCATAAAAGCTTCACCCACCACAAAAGCTTCACCTACAAAAGCTTCACCCATAAAAGCTTCACCAACAAAAGCTTCACCCACAAAAGCTTCCGCCACAAAAGCTTCCCCCACCACAAAAGCTTCACCTACGAAAGCTTCACACTATCTTGATCAAGATAGTGTGAAGCAAAATCAATTCATGGTATCCAACAAAGCTTCAACCTTAAAGTTTCACCTACAAAGCTTCACCTATAAAGCTTAATATATATATATATATATATATATATATTCGGAAATTCGAAAAATCAAAAATTCATAAATTCATAAATTCGAAAATTCGAAAATTCAAAAAAAAAAAAATGCCTAGGCATCCTCTTTTTTGGGCCTAACAACTTTCATAACAAATATATATGAAGGAGGAGCTTTGGGCTACCACTTAGAAAGGAAAATGATGAAGTTTTGTTACTTTGGAAACTTGGTTACTAGCAAGACACCTCCTTCGTCAACTCCCTCGACTGGAGACTTAGGGGACTCCTACCATATGCTACTGCACCTTGATACTCGGAAGTCTCACGACCACCAGTGACTTGGATTATTTTCAAGTCTCCACCGAGAAGTTTTCCTCACTCGGGAAATTAAGGGAGCACTACCTCAACCTACATGCTTCATCACAAAGCTTCAACATATAAGATTCAACAAAAGGAAAAATTCAAAGAACTTAGTGAAGAAGGCCTTGGTGTATTTAACACAATACGTTGAAATGAAGCAAAGCTTGTTTATTGATATCTCTGATAAGTTACAAATATGTACATATACATGAATAAAAATAAACAAACAAGAGGGAGCCTTCACAAAGGTTGCTCAGGAGAAGTCTCAGCAAGTCGGCAGAGCCCCAGAAAGAGGAGGCGCCAGAAGGTGATTATTCGGAGCCTCAGTACTAGGCAGAACCCCAGAAGGAAGAGGCACCGAAGGTTGATCATTTGGAGCTTCATTACACAGTACAGCCCCAGAAGAAGAAGAAGGCAATAAATGCCTTTGGAACAAACCCATAAACCTCTGATGATCAAGTAAAATCTAACCATCAGATTCTTGCAACTGGTCGAGCTTCCTCTTCATGTTTGTAGCATAATCATGTGCGAGTCTGTGCAATTGTTTATTCTAATGCTTGAGCCCTCTGATCTCCTGTTTGAGACTTATCACTTCAGCCGCCAATGATTCAACTTGGCGGGTTCGAGCAAATAGGCGTTGGGCCATATTAGACACAGAACCTGCACACTGAACACTGAGAGCCAGAGAATCCTTAACAACCAACTCATCAGACCGTTTGGAAAGTAGTCTGTTATCTTTGAGAGTGAGAAGGTTCCTGGCCACCACCACAGTAGTCATATCATTCTTCATCACAGAGTCCCTAACGGTAAGAGGACCAGTAGGGGAAAAAAAGGATGGGCGCCATATGTTGTCTTGAGAAGGCATGGTTGCCTCTTCACCAAAGTTCAAGTCAAAACGACGGTCGGATGGGCCAGACATTCTCAGAAATGATGAAGGAGAAATGAGGTGCAATAAATCTCTAAAGTAAGGGGAAAATTCCTACAAGCAATAACTCTCTAAATGTACTTCTTGCACATAATTGGTGCCCTTATAAAAGAAAGGGCAACAGGGTCGTTGGTTCAAAAATCAAAGAGGCACCACTCTCCGAATTCTGAAAAGGCACCACTTTCCATACGCAATATCAGCTCATCGGGTACCATAGATAAATTTTGCTAAACATCTCTGAGAAAGTTTAGACACATAAATTTTGAAGGTCCAGCTACCCTACTATTACCCACAAGGGTAAAGGAACATCACCACTGCTTGATAACTAGAAAGTCCCAATGTGTGTCAACCTCCATGCTCCGTGGCAAGGCAGACTGGCAAAAATACCCAACCTTTACTCATATTCGAGAAAACACTCCCAACAAGATTGCTTGTCAAAAATCGAAGAGGCACCGCCCTGCGAATCTCGAGAGCCAAACTCCCAACATGATTACTTTCTCAAAAATCGAAGAGACACTGCTCTCCGAATCTCAAGAGTCAGACTCCCAACATAATTGCTTTCTCAAAAATAGAAGAGGCACCGCTCTCCGAATCTTGAGAGCCAAACTCCCAAAAGTATTACGTGCTCAAAAATCGAAGAGGCACCGCCCTACGAATGTCGAAAGCCAGACTCCTAACAGGATTATTTTCTCAAAAATCGAAGAGACACTGCTCTCCGAATCTCAAGAGTCAGACTCCCAACATGATTGCTTTCTCAAAAATCAAAGAGTCACCGTTCTCTGAATCTCGAAAGCCAGATCCCTGACAGGATTTCTTGTTCGAAAACCGAAGAAGCACCGCTCTCCAAACTTCGAGAGCCAGATTTCCTTGGATAAAGCTTGTCTGCAATCTTCACACGAAACATCAGCTTTCCAGATACCACAGATCACTTTTTCAAAGTGCTCTGACAAAGTTAAAACATATGAAGCTTGCAGCTCCCACTACATTGTTATGACCAAGATGGGTAAAGGAATAACACTACTACTTGTTGTTAGGGAGACTCCTATATATGTCGACCTTCATCCTCCACAGCCAAGCAGACCTACAAATAAAAAAAATGCTCAACATTTCTTCACATCCGAGTGGGCACTCTCAACAGTCTCTCGAAATACTTAGCTTCTTTTCCTCCTGATAATACCTTTGCAAACAAGCCACACCAGAGCAAGAGTATCTCATATCATCAGGGTTAAAAGCAAGAGTATCCCATATCATGCTTTTTCCCTGTCTTTTCCTTTGGCCTTGTTCTTACCTGCAAGACAAGGAGAAAGAGAGCAATCAGTCAGCACTTGGAATGAAGCTTCCAGTCATGAACTGACTGCCTGGAACCCCTTGCCTGATTACTTACCTGGCATTGCTCTCGAGTACTCATCTTCAACATCTTATGCTTCTAGAGAATATACCACATTTGCTTGAATAACAGATAGGGCAAGTGAGAATGATACAAGGAAGCATGTGGAGACAAGCGTAACAGAACACGTGCTGATACATCCACTACTTTATCAACAGCAAAAGTATCCCATATCATCAGGGTTAAACGTACTCTAGATTTGATGGACTTGTTTTGACCCTCAAATTCTTGACTCGGCCTTATACTCTGAAGGAAACCAGAAAACCCTCCAGCCTAGTTCAAGAATAAGCCTGTGGAAAGTTACTTCTTCAAAAGCAAAAGTATCTCATATCATCTCTTCTCCATTTGCTTCTTATTATCCTTGTTGCTGTTTACGACACAAAGAGAATGAGAACAATTAACCGGAAGCCGAAATCGAACCTCCAATCCAGGTTGCTTGCTTGGAAGTCTGATTGCTTACCTTGTCTTTTACCTCTTTCGGCAAATCTCCTAACTCGGTGACTTAGGGGACTCCTACTATAGGGTTTGTATCGCACTTGACCAAGCCCGAAACTACAAGTAAGCTTCAAGTGAAATTGATACATTACCTTGTGCATCTTCATCGGTTAAAGATACCACCCTGGATGGAGGAAAAGTACTTCAAGAGAAGATGCCACATCTACATATAAGACAGATAAGGCAAGTGAAAATGATACCACACTTCGGTACTTAGAAGTTTCGTGATTACTCAATACCTTGGATCTTGCAAGTCCCCAACCGAGGAGCTTCCCTCATTCGGGAACTTAGGGGAGCACTGTTTGTACCATACTTGACCAATCCCGAAACTACTGAGTACCGGTCAACGTTACACCGTCAAGGACCCAGAAGAGTTTCCCTCCAACCAGAAGGCCAATCACAACGTGACATGTGTCGACATCAGAAGGCAATCACAACACGACACGTGTCAATGTCAGAATGAAACTAGAAACTTTGTTCTATAAATAGAGATCATTCTCTCACAATATTTGCTAATGTCATTTGTACTAAATCATTCACTTGTACTCACTAAAGGAAACCTTGAACCTATGTACTTGTGTAAACCCTTCATAATTAATGAGAACTCCTCTACTCCGTGGACGTAGCCAATTTGGGTGAACCATGTACATCTTGTGTTTGCTTCCCTGTCCTTATCCATTTACATACTGATCCACACTAGTGACCGAAGCAATCTAGCGAAGGTCACAAACTTAACACTTTCTGTTGTACCAAAGTCCTCACTGATTTTGTGCATCAATATTTGGCGCCATCTGTAGGAAACGACACAAAAAATCATGTCGGTTCTCGTTCATTTTTTCATCCTACCACCATGAATCTGCAAAATCCAAGAAACCAAACACCCACATAATGGCAGAGGAGGACCCGGATAGTTAGGGGAAATTAGGACCGAGATCTGCAAATGCACCGAGATAGAACCTCTCTCTTTTGTCTCTCTCTCTCCCCTCTCAACCCGCTAGGCACTCCAAAGCAGAGGCAGCAATGAGCCAGCTCATGGTTTTCCTCTAAAAAAGCTTCCATCTTTCCGACTTCGAGAAGCTCAAAATCTCACTGGAATTTAAACCCCCACAGAAAACCAAGTCATGGGTTGCTGTGAATGCAAAGTTTCAGAGAAACAACCACCAGAGAAAATCCATACCCAGTAACTAGCTCACAACAGCCAGAATCTGAATCCCACCTCAGGATCCGACCTGGAAACCGGGGAAGGCCAGGAGAAGATAGATCGAAAACATCGTCATCAACTAGTAGAATCAAGTGAAGAACAAAACCCAGTTTTCCTTTTGGATGCTCTGTACTGCTCGAATGAGCATTTAGTGGATGAGCAAGTGAGCCAGTGGATTATTTCCCAAAAGAGGAATTAGTAGAAGACAGCTTTAACAACAACGTTTATTCGTTTAACCCAATAAAAGCTCCAATCTTAGTCGAACAAGACTTACTCTGGGATAATGAGGAGCTAATCTATTTGTTATCCAAAGAATCGGAACAAAATAAGCTCCAAAAACCCCTCCAAATTAGCCCATCTCTGGCCGGAGCTCGTGAAAGGCGGTGGATTAGATGCTGAGAGTTGCTTCCACCTACTCTTTCTCCGCCCTCACGGCGGTGCTCGCGGGGGATTACTTCGACAAATTCTTGTCCAGCCTCCAACTTCAGGTTGAGAAGCTATGGATAACCCAGCTCGCTGCCATGGCTTGTATCTCTCTTGCTGCCAAAGTTGAGGAGACCCAAGTTCCCCTTTTGCTGGATTTCCAAGTGGAAGATAGCAAGTATGTGTTTGAAGCAAGAACAATCAAACGAATGGAGATTTTGGTGCTCTCAACTCTCCAATGGAAGATGAATCATGTCACTCTGAATTCATTCATCGATTAAATCACCTGAAGACATAGTCTGAAAAACCATCTCTGCTGGGAAGTCCTCAAAAGATGTGAGCTCATCCTTCTGAGTCTAATTTCAGGTATCCAAATCTTGTTCTTCTCTCATTAATTCGGTTCGTATTGCCCGGATTGTGTACGAGAGCTTTAAACTCGGGTTGCCCAACGTGCGGTGGTTCGTGATAAGGGACGACGACACGGTGTCTTTCAGTGATAACCAAGTTTCAGTGCTGGCGAGGTACGACCACGACCTTACATACCACTTGGCGAGGATGTGGCCGGAGAGAGTGGAGAAGGTGGTGATTGCCAACTCTGGGGTTAACATGAGGAAAGGAGATCACGAGGCGCTTTTGAAGAGGGCAAAGTTGGAAAAGATTGAAGAACTCTTGTTGCCTTCCACGGCAGCTCAGCTTAACAAGTTACTCAGCATCGCCATGGCTCGACGGCTCGACATCATTCCCAACTTTTTAAGCGACATAATACAGCAGCAGAAGCAGAATCCACTTGCAACAACACAGACCAAGCCCAAATCTCCAAAGCATTTAAATCAGTCTCCGGTTTCAACTTCTCCTGGCTCTAAAATTCGAACCGACCCAACTGCTCCAACCCAACCATCACTCAAATCAACCTCCCCTCCAAAAACCTAAGCGGAATAATCTTATGGAAGTACCTCAGAAACTTGTCGAATTTGCAGGACCTCGATCTCTCACCAAGCTCAACCTCTTGACGACGTCGTTTACCGAGGGGTTCAAGGCCAACGAAATCAAATCCATCACAACGGCGTGTCTGCACATGCATGACAGCAAAATTGAGACAAAATGATTACCTGCAATGATGATCTTACTTTAAGGATTTGGAGATTATAAAAAATTACGCCTAAAGGATTGCATCAGACAGGGATGGGGAACATGGGTGGGCAAAGAAATGAGCTGGGATCGCAGCAGAAAATGAGGACAGAGAGAAAGCAAAAGGAAAAGAGAAAAAGAAAAAGAAAAAGTGGTGCAGTCATAGAGGGGTCATGTGCTTACAAAGAAAAAAAGCAAAAGCACTGACAGAAGCAATGCTATTGGCAGATTTAGATCAAAATCCACTGCACCTACGCAGAAAAAAGAAAAAGAAAGTGAAAAGAGAAAGCAAAAGGGAGGCACATGGGGACACTGGAAAAGCAAGGAATAAACACCCCATCAGAATGATGTAATTTATTTTTCTTATCTTTCGGAGACATCTGTATAACCCCATCACAGGGTAATAAAAAAAAAACGGCTAAGCCCAAAATAAATGGGCTAGAATGTTATGTAGAGGGCGAAGGCCCATAAACCCAAAATAGCTCCAACCAGGTGATCAAAAGTACGCCCAGTACTCCACAATTATTCGGCAACCTGCCACTATTACCACCAACCAGGTGATCAAAAGTACGCCCAATACTCCACAATTATTCGGCAACCTGCTGCTATTACCACCAACCAGGTGATCAAAAGTACACCCAGTACTCCAAAATTATTCGGCAACCTGCCGCTATTAACACCAATCAAGTGATCAAAAGTACGTCCAATACTCCCAAATTATACATAAGCATTAGTCATGTCAATCATACATAAACATTCATAAGCATTACTCATATCAATCATACATAAACATTCATGAGCATCACTCATGTCAACATTCATGAGCATCACTCATGTCAACATCCATGAGCATCACTCATATCAATCAACATAAACATTCATGAGCATCACTCATGTCAATCAGCTTAAAAAGCTTCATTTACAGAGCTCTAGCTTCAAAAGCTTCATTTACAGAGCTCTAGCTTCAAAAGCTTGATTTACAAAAGCTCTAGCTTCAAAAGCTTCATTTACAGAGCTCTAGCTTCAAAAGCTTCATTTACAGAGCTCTAACTTCAAAGCTTCACTTGCAAAGCTTCACCTACAAAGCTTCAGTGCAGGGTATGCAAATACCACCTCCAAACAACCGCCACTTCGGCCCATACATGGATTCAGTTTGAAGTCTCCAGCCAACAGACTCTATTGACCGAAGACTTGGGGGACTACATTATGTACCATATATTGGGCCTCATGAAAAATACTTGGGGGGACTTAGCCCGTTATTTATGTATTAAGGAGCGAGCCCTTATTCTATAAAAGAGACTCTCTCACTTTTATTAGAGAACACCCATTATTCATGTACTGAGGAGCGAGCCCTTTTTTTTATAAAAGGGACTCCCTCACCATCATTAGAAAGCATCGCCGCCTACTGAGCAACCGCCTTGCTGCGAGCATCACTCCTAACTCATTATTTTTGTACTGAGGAGCGAGCCCTTATTTTATAAAAGGGACTCCCTCACTTTCATTAGAGAGCATCGCCGCCAGCTGAGCAACAGCCTCGCCACGAGCATCACTCTTAGCCCATCACTTATGTATTGAGGAGCGAGCCCTTATTCTATAAAAGGGCTCCCTCACCTTTAACGCCACAAGCCGAGCCAACCAAGGCAACATAAGCCACAAACAGAGCAGCCTCGCAACATGTGCTACTTCTAGTTAAGCATCATTTCAGATTGAGCACCGCCTCATATCGAGTATCAGTCCTAGACGACATCTAGTTACTTCGGCCCACACATGGACTGAATTTCAAGTCTCTAGCCAAAAGACTCTTTTGACTGAAGACTTAGGGGACTACTGTTTATACCATACTTAGGGCCTCCATATTTAGATCTCGTACAAATACTCGGGGACTTGAATGTGATTATATAATAAAGGAATGGGCAAATATATAATAAGTGATGAGCCCTTATTCTATAAAAGAACTCTTCATCCTCACAATTAGGGGAGGCCATTTCTTAGGCCATGGGAAGAGTTCTCTCACCCTCAGAATCTCTCTCCCTCACTCCCCTTACTTCTCAGAGAAATACAATATCAGTGTGGACGTAGCCCAAACCTTGGGGTGAACCAAGGTCGTCGGAGAACCGGAATCCAGCACCAGCTCTGGTGACAGACAGAGTAATGAACACCGCCATTTTTTGTCTCTTTCTGAGGAACAATGTAATGCCTAGTTGAGGAGGTTGTTGAGTTTGTGTTTATTACCATGATAATGTTGCAATGGACGATAGAGATTGAAATAGCAAAGAAGCTCGTTGTGAAATAAACAACGATAAGTTGAGGTTTTCTTAAGTTGTGTTTGAATGGAGTTTGGAGATTTGAAACGGATTTTGCAGATTTTGTAGATTCTGCAGATTCATGGTGGAGGTGAAAAAATGAAAGAGAACCGACATAGCTTTTCGTGTCGATTCCCACAGACGGCACCAAATGTTGATGCACAAACCGGAGGTCTTGGAACAACGTAAATCCGACCGTGAATCTGCAAGAAATGTAAATGACATAAGATGTATCGTGGTTTACCCCAATGTTTTGGCTACGTCCACACTGATATTGTATTTCTCTGTTTGTGAGGAAGAGAGATGGAGAGAGCTTCTGAGAGTCAGACCTTTGAGAGGATGAGGGGTTAGGCCTAAGAATTGGCCTATCTAATTGTGAGGGTGATGAGTTCTTTTATAGAATAAGAGCTCCTCACTTATTACATATTTGCCCCTTCCTTTATCATATAATTACATTTAAGTCTCCCGAGTATTTATACGAGATCTAAATACGGAGGCCCTAAGTATGGTACAAACAAGTTTAAAATAATTTTAAATCCCCTAAAATCAAACGTATCGAAATAAATTTTTCCTTTAGTACGTTAAGAGAAAATAGGATTAAGAATAATATAAACGTACCAATACACAATTTGTACAAAATAAAACATACCAAAAAAAGATAATGTACCAATATTAACAATATGTATCAAATCAAGCGTACCAAAATTGCAAATAAACGTACCAATTAATGATTTTTATAAATTCAAATGTACTCGCAGATAATATATACGTAATGTATTATACCTAATACTAATTCGTCAACAACTATACTTAAAAAAAAGCACAAAAAATATAATTTCACAAAAAAATTGAAAAAAATTACACGAAGCTTTTATGTTGATCACCACTTTGGAAAAAGAAATAATATTAAATAGGTACCAAAATGGCTCAAAAGTGGCTATCTTAGTCTCAAGTTAGCCACTTTCGAGTCGTTTTTTGGCTAAACCACGATGATTTAGCCATCAAAAAAGGTACCATTCTCTTTGTCTCGTCAAGAAGTATGATTTTCATTTTTGAATCACTTGATTTCATTGAGTATTAAAGAAGTTATGAACGTTTAAAGTTTACCTAGTTTCCGGCGAGTTTTCTAGTTTTAGCTCGGACCGGTTAACTTTGAGGCTATTTTCTAACCATCTCCGGCAACCAATGGGCATTTAAATAGGTATAATCTTATTCTACACTTTCCTATCTTCATTTTGATATATTATGGGTTGAATTTGGTTTAGAAACGATTGAGTTACGAAGCTTTGAAAATTGCCCAAACTTTCGGCTAAGAGCTCCGGGACACTTAACGGAGTTTTTAACGGAAGGACCAAAATGATGGATGGTGGACAATCTCAGGGACCACTTTTATTGATTTGGAATCTCAGGGACCAAAGTGATGAGTTATGCAAATCTCAGAGACCATTTTGGCTATTTAGCCTTTATTAATTTTGGTTTTGAAAATTATGAGGAGTTCATTTACAGAGAGTGCTAGTTTTAGGAGTTGTGTCAAGTATGTTGTCTTGATCAATGATAAATGGATTAATTTCATACTCAAGAGAACACGACCTTGGCTAGGCGTATATAAGTCCATTTAGTTTTAATTATCTTTGTCTTTTTAGCTAAAATTGTCCATGAGATTTGCATAACACATTACTTTAGTCCCTGAGATTGAAAATCAATAGAAATGGTCCCTGACATTGTCCACCATCCATTATTTTGGTCATTCTGTTAAAAACTCTGTTAAGTGTCCCAGAGCTCTTGGCCGGAAGTTTGGGCAATTTTCAAAGCTTCGTAACTCAATCGTTTCTTAACCAAATTTGACCCATAATATATCAAAATGAAGATAGGAAAGTGTAGAACAAGATTATACCTATTTGGAAGCTCAAATGGTTGCCAGAGATGGCCGAAAACTAGCCTGAAAGGTGACTGGTCAGCGGGAAAACTGGAAAACTCGCCGGAAACTCAGTAAACTTTAAACGTTCATAACTTCTTCAATACTCAACGAAATCGAGTGATTCAAAAATGAAAATCATACTTCTCAATGCGACGAAGAGAGATGTGTTTGTAGAATCATAGGGGCATTGTGCATTGAGGATATGTTATCCCCCCTACATAGTGCCTTTCTTTATAGTAGTAAAATGAGAGAATAAATCCTTCATCCACAAGGAATACAAGTCCATATAGGAAAGAACAACTAGAATAAAATCTAATCTAGGATTTACACAATCACACTTAAACTAGGAAAGTTCATAACACTCCCCCTTGAGTGTGTAAATGCTTAAGGTAGATTTCAGCATCATACAAAAGTTGAGGAAGTCGACTCGTAGGCACTGATTCTGGGAACAACACTTATTCACAATAAGGTAGGAACTTGCATAAAGTAGTAAGTCTCACTAAAAAACCCTATGGTTATGGGAAAAACCCGAGTATGGACAAAATCCATAGTCTAAGGAAAAATGCGTGAGCAATGCAAAAGTCAAATAAACGTTTACGGGACGTCATCAGGGATATGACCAGTCTAAGGTGGGTGCCACGTTAAAACCTAGTTAGGTAGGAAAAACTCAGTGGGAAAAATGCTCATAATTGTATGGAAAAAGAGTACATTAAGATCAAGCAAGTATCTTCAGGATACTCCTCATGAGTTTGACACAATTCCAAAGAGAAATAGCAATGTTACAACTCAGAAAGTTTACGCATACTAATTCTTTGAACAAGCTTTTGAAACGTCGCATTCGGCAGTGATTTGGTAAAGAGGTCAGCCAAATTGTCATGTGAACAAATTTGCGTGACTTCAATATTCTCATGTTCTTGTTGTTGATGTGAAAAGAAGAACTTCAGTGCAATGTGCTTGGTGTTGTCTCATTTGATGTAACCCTTCTTGAGCTGTTCGATGCATGCTGCATTGTCTTTAAAGATCGTTGTAGGGACATCCAATATAGGGTAAAGATCTCAAGAGCTTCGAATATGGCCCACAACTGCTCTTAACCAAAAACATTCCTGAGTTGTTTCATGTAAGGTGAGAATTTCAGCATCGTTAGACGAAGTGGCAACTAAGGTCTGTTTAGTTGACCTCCAATAGATTGCGATGCCTCCAACGGTAAAGACATAGCCCGTTTGAGAATGTGCCTTGTGCAGATCAGATAAGTATCCTACGTCGGCATAACCAATAAGGCGAGAATCAACTCGAGAAGCGGGGGGGGGTGCGGCATCACTCGAGGATACGTAGGGATAAAACAAGCCCAAATCTATAGTACCCTTAAGGTAACAGAAGATGTCTTTCACGCCAGTCCAATGTCTGCGTGTTGGTGCATTACTGTATCTTGCCAAAAGATTAACAACGAAGGAGATGTTGGGTCTAGTGCATTGAGCTAAGTACAATAAAGCACATATCGCACTTAGATAAGGAACTTCAGGCTCTAAAATCTCTTCATCATCTTCTTTCGGATAGAAGGGATCTCATTTTGCATCTAGCGATCAAATGACCACATGAGTACTTGAAGGCTGCGCTTTATCCTCATTAAAGAGGCGCAACACCTTCTGGGTGTAGTTCGTCGAATGGTGCTCTATCTCGAGACCGAGACAGTATCGAGTCTTACTTAGATCTTTCATCTCAAATTTTGACTTAGGTGCTCGATAGTTTTTGCTAGCTCTTCAAGAGTTTCGATAAGGTTCATGTCATCGACATATACTGCAACTATCGCAAAACCAGAATGTGACTTCTTAATGAACACACAAGGGTATAATTCATTGTTCACATATCCCTGACTAGTTAAATACTCTGTAAAGTGAACATATCAGTATAATTGAGAGCATGTTCCGGGGTTTGGAAATATTTGA
Organism: Malus domestica; assembly: GCF_042453785.1. Lineage (NCBI taxonomy): Eukaryota > Viridiplantae > Streptophyta > Magnoliopsida > Rosales > Rosaceae > Malus > Malus domestica. The sequence continues at coordinate 15,165,266 of NC_091676.1, read as the reverse complement.
TCCAGTCAATCTAAGTCCTACGGGAACTTTCATATAAATTTTTGTATCAAGATCCCCATAGAGATACGCAGTTACTACGTCCATCAGTTGCTTACTTAGTTTTTTGAAAACTACAAAACTGATAAGGTGGCGAAAAGTAATCACATCCATAACGGGTGAATAGGTTTCATCATAGTCATTCTCGAGACGTTGTGAGAAGCCTTGTGCAACAAGATGAGCTTTGTAATGCACAATTTCATTCTTCTCATAATGCTTCCGAACGAAAACCCACTTGTAGCTAACGGGTTTCACATGTGGAGGAGTGGGAGCTACAGTTCCAAACACCTTACGTTTCGCAAGCGAATCGAGTTTGACTTAGATTGCTTGTTTACAGTTTAACCAATCGGTTCTACGTTGACATTCATCAACGAAACGCGGTTCAATGTCTTTGCTCAACATGATCTCAGTAGCTACTGCATATGCTAATTCATCATCAACGATCGTCTCATTTCTACACCACACATCATCTAAGCTAGCATAATAGACCGAAATCTCATGATTCTTAGGAGGTTGATTCGTCTCTTCAAGGATGTTTCTGTAATCTAGAATTTCCTCATAAGTTTGATAGAATGAGTAAGCGATAATCGGATTCACGGTAGACTCTTCAGGTACTTATGCCATGGGTTTCCTCTTCCAGGGGTGTGAATCCTTTAAACTAAGAGGTATGCCATGCTTTTGTGTAGGGGCAGATAATTGGCTAGCCACTAATGTACGTGGATCACCAAGATTGGCATCCCGGGCCTTTAGGAAGGAAGTTCGTTGTACATTTGGTACATCTATCTTTGCAGGCGCATTCGCGGCTGGAATATGTGATTTTTCACACGCGCTAGATCGGTGAAAGCATTTGGCATGCTCTGAGCTATACTCTAAAGATCTAATATGCGTTGCACTTTAGTTTCAGACTGAACGGTGCAGGGATCTAAATGAGACAAAGTGGGAGTCATCCACGATAATATGCGTCATTCTTCAAGAACTTTGACATTCTTATCTTCCCCTAACGACAGGAATACTATCTCATAAAAGTGACAATCTGATAGACGCATATTTATGCGACTTAGTTAACTAGTTTTCTTGCATTTACGTTATTAGTTCTTAGTTATTTTAGTACTTTAAGCCATTTTCGTGTGTTTGTAGGTCCAAAGGGCTAAGGTAGCAAGAAAGTGCATTTTGGTGCATTTTGGAGCAGTTTTGAGCTTGTAATGGATTACATATGATATGAGCAAGATGGATGGACGAATTTGAAGACAAAAGAGGCTAGGAACATGCTAAAAATCTGGTGAAACAAATACAAGTTGCAAGAAGGGATAAATTTCTAGAAGGATTGGCCAAAACTTCACTCAAAACCATGCATACCCCATAAAATTCATCAATGCCGTGGCCTTCCCTTTGTTTTACTTCCACCAGATTTTTTAGTGATGATGCAATGCCTATCTTACTATGACATTTGAGTGGATGATGTAATGCTTAACTCACCATGACATTTGAGTGGATGATGCAATGCTTAACTCACCATGACATGTGAGTGGATGACTCAAAACCTACCCTCACCAACAATTCTCCACCTTGCCATGCCTTACCTACTTCATTCCACCAGATTTTTGCATTAAACATGTCCATCATCTTCCTATAAATACCATGGCAGCAACCTCATTCAAATCATCCAGAAATTAACCATTCTCCAAGCCTTTCCTTGCCTCTCCTACATATCTAAACCCCTTCCCATCCATTCCTCCAAATAACCAACCCTTCAACATCATTCCAACCTTGTTGTTGCGGCAAAGAGAAGGAGAAAAGTCCTTAGACGCACTTGCTATCTAACATGGATCGTTGGAACGTTTAGGTGCTTTCTTTCCTTTGTTTTTCAATGTTTAAATTTGTTTATCTTTGTTTTGTAATAATGAGGAACTAAACCCCCCTTGGCTAGGGGGGGATTCAAAACCATGTTAATGCTTGCAATATGATTTGATTACTTTTAATTGCGTTTCATAAGTTATGAATTCGATTTACTTATCTATTTGATTGATAACATGTTTATGTATGTTGATTAGGGATGCATACTTAGTTTGCATGCATAAATATGATGCTAGAGTATAAGGGAATTTCACCTAATCGTTATGAACTTATATTCATGAGTAGTAAAAGTCGCTAGTCACGATTGTGTTAAGTAAATCCTTGGCATAAGTTTCATGCAAATCATAGTAACGAGTGCCTCGTCAATGCTTATGTTTTTCATAGAACTTAATGATTCTTGCTTGTATCTCTATTATGCAATTCATGTAGGGAACTTGTAGGGAATGTTTTGGGTTGTCGTATGCAATCATCCAACCCAATAACTTGTGGAAAAACTGAGGGTTAATTAGTGCAATTCACGGTTAATTTGGGGCGTTGAGAATTAATAAGTTATTGAAATGCAATTGGAAATCATTTTGTATGCAAGCAAGACATGTGTGGAGAAGAACCCCTTAGCTAGCCTTCCATTATCCATTCAACCCAAATTTGTTTAAAATCTATTTAAGTTTTTAGTTTATTCGTTTTTACTTTCAACTTCACCAAACTCAAATCCCCCTTTTACTTTCTTGTTTTAAAATCTTTTGTTTACATTTTTAACTTTGTTTTTATGTTTTTAAATTAGTTTTCAAGTGATTTAGCAATCCCTCCTAATCCCCGGTTTAGAACGATCCCTACTTACATCTATACTACAATTGTCAAAAAGAGGGTTAAATTTGTGTGCTTATATATTTCGCATCACAATCCATGAAACGAGCAGTAAACAAATTGCTTGTCAAAGGTTCTAAGTAACGAATAATCGAAGAAGAATCATATCTGACATAGATTTCCATCCTTTGTTGAGGCCTCATTTTTGTACATAAGGGCGGCGTAATCGGCACATAAATAGCATAACCAAAAACATGCAGATGAGATATGTTAGGTTTGTATCTGGTAACCAATTGAAGGGCGCTATATGGTTAGGTCGCAACAAGCCTCAAGTAGACCAACACGGTTATGTGCAATATTGCATGTCCCCAAGCAGCGATCGGGAGCTTGGTACGTATGACCAACGATCGAGCAATCATTTGTAAGCATTTAATGAATGCCTCTGCCATGCCATTCTAGGTGTGAACATGGGGTACTGGATGTTCAACTTCAACCCCAACCAACATGCAATAGTCATCAAAAGTTTTAGATGTGAATTCTTCAGCATTATCCAATCGAATAGATTTGATCGGATAATCAGGATGATGAGCCCTAAGCTTGATAACTTGAGCCAACAGTTTGGAGAATGCAGCGTTCTTTATGGACAACAAGCACACGTGTGACCAACATGTGGAAGCGTCAACCAAAACCATAAAATATCTAAATGGTCCGCATTGAGGGTGAATTGGTCCACAAATGTCCCCCTGAATTCATTGTAGAAAAGTGAAAGGATTCGAATGAATCTTGTCATAAGAAGGCTTGGTAATAAGCTTTCCCATAGAACATGTTTGACATGCGATGCCTTGAATCGAACCTAAACTTCAGGTTAATGGATGCCCGTGTGATGATTTGAGGATATGACGCATCGCTGTTCGTCCAAGAAATCTCAAACAGTCATGCCAAAATGTAATTTCGTGCGCAGTATCAGAGGTAGGGTCGGCCACATAGTGGCATTCTATGGGACGTAGGGTCGTAGTATACAGACCACTTGAGATACACTTTATCTTCTCTAGAATACGCTTCTGGTCATATTCGTAGGAAGTTATGCACAGAAATTCAACTCTGTTTTCTACGTGGGTTTCAACGTGGTAATTGTTATCTCTAATGTCCTTAAAGCTTAACAACGTTCTTCATGAACGTGGAGAATAAAGTGTCTCATCAATGGTCAAGATTGTACCATTAGACAACATTATATGTGCTTTACCGTATCCTTTAATCAGGTTGGATGAGCCTGAGAGGGTTGTCAGAGGTGCATTCTTAGGTATGAAGTTAGTCAAATAGATGCGTTCGCATAAAACGGTGTGCATGGTTGCACTATCTGCCAGATGACTAACTTGCCCACTAGTCATACCTAGAATGAAAAATTAATTTGAATCGATCACATGTATAAAAGTTCTAAAAACAAATATCCATTCAAAATAATTTTAAGTATTCAAGGATGGAAATTAATTAAAAACTTAAAATCCAGAAACAAATCACCAACAAATAATCCAAACATAAAGGAAAATTGTTCAAAATTTAACCAAAAAACAAAAAGGGTTCGGCCACTACTGTGGAATTCGGCCCCATGGTCTTATTTCAACTAAAAAATAAGTCTATGTCTAAGATTCTAATCTTCCATAGGTGTGATAGCCTCTTGAAATTCAGAAACCTCTATCTTTGTACTCTCCGGATTGTCCACTTGCACAAAGTTTGATTCAAACTTCTTACGACGAGAATGATATTCAGCTACAACCTTCTAGGGAGCTCGACAAATATGGGACCAATGGTCATTTGAACCATAGCAATAACATATATCTGCATCCACGTTTCAGGTGCTTTACCCTTATTCTTGAAGTTTGGGGCCTTGGAGCGAAGTTAGGGTGCTTCTAGGCTTTGTTTCCTCCCTTAGATAGACCTTGACTCTGTTGACCTTGGCGGGATGGCTTCTGGCTGCCCTTACCACGCCTCTTTTGGTGTTGGTTTGTGCTATAGTGTGCTTCAGGCATAGTAGTCGCCCCAGTGGGTCGAGCTTGATGATTCTTCATTAACAGTTGGTTCTGTTTTCAGCGAGAAGTAAAACAAAGATCAAATCTGATAACTTAGTGAACTTCTAAGCTCTATATTGTTGCTACAAGACAATATTAGTAGCAGAAAGGGTCAAATAGGTATTCTCCAGGATATCCTCTTCTGTCAAAGTTTCATTACAAAACTAGAGAAGTGATCAGATTCGACAAACTTCATAATTATATTCATTCACAAACTTAAAGTCTTAGAAGTTCAAATGTTGCTAGTCATGTCTTGCTTCAGGCAAGAAGATGTCATTTTGGTGATCAAAACGATCAGCCAAAGCGACCCATAATGCTCGTGGATCCTCCTCAGTAAGAGATATTCAGTTTGCAGAGTGTTATGGATATGTTTTCGGATGAAGATCATAGCGGTGGCTTTCTCAGCTTCGCTAACAAGGTTATCCCGTTTCATCTTCAATGACGGGATGTAAATTCTTTGCAGTGAGGTGGAGCTTCACATCTTGGACCCACTTAAGGTAGTTCCTTCCAGAGACCTCCAAAGCGGTGAAGTCGAGTTTGTTCAAATTTGACATGTTCCTATCACAAAATAAAGGACAAGATGTGATTAGTGCAATGGAGAAAAAAAAATCAATCCATTCACGTATGAGTAGAACATTCATGTTCTAATAGACATGTATTGGTTAATATTCGCATGAAAAAACTTTGGGTTTTCATGGGTGATGTTTTTAAGTGAAAAACTTCAGGTCAAACAAGGCATTTTTATTGAAACTTCAGGTTTCAAAATAATTATGAACTTCAAGTTCATATGTTCCTGCAGGCAAACACAAATATACGCAAATATATACAAAGAAATATGCAACAAGGAAATATGCAAATAGAACATCAGGTCTAAAAGTATAATTGAATTAATTATTTGGACTTCGGGCCAAATTTAAAGTGTGGGTGAAAAATATAAAACCCAAATTGTCTAAAAATATTAAACAATCAAAGCTCAGGGCTAAAAAATATAAGCTAAAGCTCATAGGTAAGCTGAGCAAATGGGAGCCGTGTGGCCCAAGCCCAAGAATGGGCTGGGATAGGCTCGGGTGAATCAGGCCCCAGGTGATAATGGGTTGCAGGCCCAATAACAACCAAACTAGTTTGCTATGGAAGTTGGGCCCAAAAAGATGGCCCAGACAGGGCGAGATCATATGTGACGCGACACCGGGGGGGAAAGAGGAACATATACGCCAGCGGACAACGCCGGGACAACATGGCCCTTCGAATCGGTATTGGGTCAAGCCCAGGTATTGGGCCGAAAGAGAGGGTGTGTGACAGGCAAACCCTAAAACCAAATTGGGTTTTATTTTAGGCTGAGACAGCAAGTAGCAACAGCAAGCCCAACGGCGCTGTGCATTGCAGGCTGAGGATTCGAGGCCCACTTGGGCTCAGGTTGAAATGATTCGAGACACCCCAACGACGCTGGGTGTTGGAACACAACCAGGAGAACGTCGACATCACTTCAAATGACTTTCCTCGGGGGTCATAACACGGCGAAGCATAAGGGTTCAATGAGGAACCCAAATCATGGAAGGAAACCTAAGTTTCAACGTTGGGGAGGTCTGAGAATGGTGAAGATTCGAAGAATTTCTTCGATGTTCATTGGATTTCTAAGAAAAATCCATCGTCTTCAACGATGGTGAAAGGCCCAATCACAACTGTAGGCGTGATTTCCCAGGAACATCGGCAGTGAAGCCGTGCCATAGGTTAGGGTTTGATGCCAAAGGCATCCTCTCAGATGGTGCAAGGGTTTTGCTTCGGTGCTTCGCAACCTATGGTGGGCTCGTGAGTCCAATGGTGTCGGGGGTTAGGGGTTCGAGGAACCCTAAGTTTTCCAATTTCAAAAAAAAAAGTATATTGCATGTACATGTATTTGATGCAATTCATGGCAATATTTTCACATAATTCAACAATTATGAATATAATGCATACACAATTTATGTAGAATCTAAAATTAAAAAAAAAACGTAAAGTTGGGTCATACATTATGGTGAATGTTCATGTTATCAGGGCTGCAAAAATATCGAGATAAAAACCATTGTTTTGGAAGAACCTGATTGTGTGATGATATGGATGAACTGATTTGATGCAATAAAAGCTTCAAGGTCAGATTCCTAAGCATAGTGGTAGGAGCGTGCTGATAACGTGTTGTAACCTATTTTATCTGACAAGAAGGAGAGAGCCGGCGGCCAGGGGAGAGAAAGAAGAAAGATGTGTTTGTAGAATCGTATGGGTATTGTGTATTGAGGATATGTTAATCCCCTACGTAGTGCCTTTATTTATAGTAGTAAAAGGAGAGAAGAAATCCTTCATCCCCAAGGAATACAAGTCCATATAGGAAAGAACAACTAGAATCAAATATAAATTAGAATTTACACAATCACACTTAAACTAAGAAAGTTCACAACATTTGTTTGTTTATAAAATGATCATACTTTTTTTTGACAAACAGGATCATCATATTTTTAATATGCCAAACATATACGATATTTATGAGCAACAAAAACATTTGAAATTTATGACTTGATCCATATACACAATCTAAATACATGAGATCAATAACCTCTACATTGTCTTAGCCATGGTTTCTTTTAATACTAATCGGTGTAAAAAAGGTAGTTAAAACATGAGTTGGCTACTGCTCCCTTTTTTTTTTTCTTTCCGATTTTCTTTGTTACAAGATTGAATTTTTAAGTGCTAAACTTCTAATTTACCTCTAGACACTCCTCTATTCAATTATTTCTTGACAGATTATTCATGGTAATTTTACATGTGACTAATAACATATTGGAGGAAACTATAAGTTTATTCATGCTCCCAAATTGATTGATTTTCTTTTTTCTTTTTGGTAAAATGGAAATATTATTCTAGGGCAAAAGGCCAAGCAAAGTTACACAGAGGTCCAAAAACAACTTAAGTACAAAATAAAAAATTGGGCCTAAAAAGCACACAAAAAAGAGCCCAAAACAAGTTTTGGAGCCCAGTACAAACAAAAACAAAACAAGAAAACCCTAGAACCTTGCAGTCCCTGTTGTCGTTGGAATTCTCGAAAGCCACCATCACAAACCACCTATCAATCCAACCAATCAAAACCCCTGGAATGAAGGAAACCACTGCTTCATCGCCCTGCAAACAACACCACAAGATCCACACCCACAAAACCAAGGAATCCAATGGGAAAACATAACCCACCAAAAATAGAGCCAATAAAGGCAAATAGGAGGAATGAGGTGGTGTGAACACCCGAGCCATAACTCTACTCAGATAAACCCGCGACAAAACGCGGTTAAGAGATGTGATTGCAGAACATGGAATCGTGAGGGGATAAAGCAAATTGATCTGAGGAGGATGGAAGGAAATGAAATAGTGGAAGACGAAAGTGAAATAAATGAAGTTATGAGATACAGAGATGGAAGCATAAAAGTGGAATAGGAGTTTGGGGTTCAAATTGGTAAAAAAGACAGAAATAAGGGATGAAGGACGAGAGATCGGGAACGAAAGCAGGGAAACATGCAAGTAGTATAGAAGAAAAGAAAATAACAGGGGGTTGCCACCAACCCTAGCCATAGCTAGGGCTAGCGACAAAAATGAGACCGGATTATGGAGCTAAACTAGCACAAACGGTGGAAGAAATCTCAAAGATAGAGTTCTCTCACCAAATAGGAGAGAATCACACAATCGAGTTGTGCTCCCAAGTTTATTGATTGAGAAACACAATTTGTTCCAACTCTTCATCAAGTGTAATACCTCCATTTTAGGCAACAACTTTGAAATGGTAGCATCAACATGAAAAAACATGTTTTAAAAAAAAATCAAAACTAAGGTCGTCTCTAATGGGAGAGAATGCAAGGTTCTCTTCTCCATCAAGAATTGGCTCACAAGGTTGCATGTCTGAAAAATTCAACTTTGTAATTGCCATATCTAAGATTTTTTTTTTTTACGGAAATTATCGATGGGGAAATACTGAGAAAAAATTTGATTAAATCTTGTAATGGTTGCTTAATGGTGGGGATTGGAGGAGTAGGGAAGAAGGGGAATACATATGGGGAAGTTAAGCAAGGCTACCTATGATCATGTTGTCACACCCCGATCCTGAGATACGCTTGAAATCGACACGCGACGATAGAATAGTAATGGTACAATATAAAATACATAGAGTCACTAAGACTTATACATATAATATACATCAGAGCTCAACGAAGATAACTTATAACAAAGGGTGGCAATCCCTACTCTCAAGTGCACTGCCCTCACAGCTACACCACCTGAATCTTATCCTCTAACTGCTACCAGTTACTCTGCAAAATAACCTTACGTTGTAGGAATGGCGCACCGGGCAAAGCAAAACTCAGATAAGCTACGAAGCTTATGTTAGTGATAATAATACAACATATGTGAATAGAAATAACATCAAATGGTTAAATGAAATGGTATTACTACGTCACACAGGACTTTCCTTTGAATAATGGGCCAATCTGGTCACTATCAATATCATTCTGACATTCTCTTTGGATTGTGACTCACCACTCGCCTTTCATCAATTTCGAGTCATCACAAGAGTCCAATTGCCACATATTTCATAATATAACCACCATGCGCCTTATTAACACGTATAGGAATGGTTATTCAATTTCGAAGTTGTGTATGAATGACGCAAAATCAATAATATAATCGCGTGTAGGGAAGAAATTGGTATCTTTTTCCATCATTGCATCTCTTCGTTACGAGTACGAATGAGTCACATCCAAAATCATTCTCCTTTAGGCAACATCATCACGTAAACTATTTGATTCACACATGCCTTTAATCTCATCTTTCATATATGTAATAAACAATATTCTAGGGCTATAGAGAGACATAGTTCGGCTGAAGCCTACAATAGGTAACCGATCAGGATGTGGTCCCCCATTGTGGATTAACCAAGCAGAACCATTCCTGAGAATACCATGTCGGTAGTGACCCCCATAGCGGATTAACCAAGTAGAGTCACTCATAGGAAAACTAATAGGTAGTGGATTAACCAAGCATGATCACCCCTAAATATGTATGGTCATACCTAAGTAATAAGGATCGCCCATCATGGATTAACCAAGCACGATCCCAAAGTAGTATGGTCCCCCATTGCGGATTAACTAAGCAGGACCATCCATGTACCATTGCTAAATGGCGCAGATTCCGATTCTATCACACATCACCCTATGTACTGGGTTAGCGGTCCTCTACTAGCCCTCATATATTATAATCATTTCAAGCATAACATATACATATATTTCCGATAGCATCATCAAGTAAACATAGCATAGTAGCACACATTTCCACAAAATCATTTGCTAATCCATGTTATATCCACATAGTATATAACAAGGAATTTCATGGGTAATAACCATATCACATAATATTAATGTCACTCACCTCGGTTATTTACCCTTCTAGATTCACCAACTCAGTTCCAAGGGAATCTAATACAATACACAAAACCCACTTACGAAACTTAATAGGACTGACATGCAAACCAAGGCCAAGTGCCACTTGCACGTAAATCGAGACTTACGTTAACCAAGAATGACACGTCATCAAGATAAGCCAACTAATCTCCATCAAGCCTTAATAACATTCTTTAACAACGACACTCTAGAATAGTGCACATTGACTAAAAATCCAAACATCGATCAAAGGTCCTATAAGGTCAACAAACCTAGGTTATTCAATCCAGAAGATTTGCTCATCGGATTTCCAATCCATAAGCTCTCAAAGGTCCAACAACTAATAACAAGGATGCTCACAAAACTGCACGACGATCCAACGGTTGGATTGTCATCAATTACAAAAATCGTACGGCGGTACAATATTCATTGATGGGATGGTCATGAGCCACAATGGTTGTTTAACACGTTGGGTTCTGATGTAAACATTTTCATTCGAATTTAATAAAATTCTTACCTTTGGAAAAAAAAAATCATAATTTTAAAGGAATTTATAGCATTCCATGTGGAGCGGATGAGACCGTCGAAGAAGTGTCTCGACGTGCCACTGCCACTATCTTGACTCCTTTTATGCAAATAGAGTTTAATTTTAAAGAATTTTAAAAAGTTGGGGAATTCGAGAAATTTCGTAGTGTAAAACATTCTCAAATCTCACTCTACCCCTAAGAATTTGAGGGAATTCACCCAAAATTTTAAGTAAAATCTCTATAAATCAATTAAACTCCATCAAAATCTATGAGATCTATAAATCCATTAAAATCCCAGTTAAATACACCCCTCTGAAAATTATTGAGGGGGTTATGTTTAGCCCCTTCGGTCGGTTGGAGATGGTTTATGACTATAGCTGACATTGTTCATTTAAAAATAATTCTTGAGAACTAAAATTTTGGACGCCGCTATGTTTAACTCCTTCGATTTGGAGATAGGGGTTATTTTTCCATGTGATAAAGGGTACGTTTGTGGACAAATACGAGTTACTTTTGGGTCTCAAAATGAATTGGTTAGTTGTTGGAGATGGTTGCGTAAATGGAACTTTAGGTGATACCTGCAGATTGGGTTACTTGTAACGAGGGATTTTTGAAGTTCTTACAGATGCTACATGGTTTGTGCAGAAATATCAACTTTTGTGAATGAGAATTGAATTTGATGCCAAAGAAAAAAGGGAACTTCTTATGTTATGGGGACAGCTTATACGGAACGAGCTTACTGTCAAGTAGTGTTTCGATTTAATCATACATTGTCATGTGAAGAAAAATTTATATATGACATTACACTTTTCAACAAGAGACGCTACGTAACAGTAAATTCATTTTATGTAAGTTTTTCTTCTAGTCTATGACACTTGTACACATGCTCCAACCTCTCAATCATTAAACTCCTTCCAAACCATACCTTCTAGATTTAACAATTTTCGAAATCTAATTTAATGGGTAAAACATCTGCATCGTTGAATGATACATATTATTGAAGCCAAACTCAAGTAACTGTTTTTTTTTTTTTTTTTTGGTTAGATTGAATTTAATTAAGACTTCTTCGGGAGATAGCGATTTAACAGTCTCAATTTGTTTCTAGCACTCCAACTATAGCGTATACAAGTACATATACTGAAATTATTGTGTTGGTTAATAGTTACAACTTGTCAACATGCACAAAAATCTCGTGTCGAGGGCTGCCCAGCATATTCTTTGATTCATAAATTCCAAGAAATCACGAGGGACTAATCTGTAATTACAAGCTTTTCATGGTGGGAAAAATACAAACACTATGTAACTGGTGGATGCTGTTGAGTCTGGATAACGTGTCCCAATCCTCCAATAGCTATCAAGTAAGCTCTATTGCTTCCTTCCCCTCCCTGGAATTAACATCCGAGGGAAGAAAAATGGCAGTGTCGGCGGATCATTGCCGGATTTCACTCTCTGCCGCCAGCCAATGGCACAGTGCGGCAGGAGTGCCAGGGAGGAACAAGAGGCTTGTGAAGTTTTGTAGTGGAGAGATGATGGGGAAGAAGCTAAACCTGCGTCAGCTTCAAGTTGAAGCTAATAAGAATGGTAGGGTTGGGCTGCATGTTTGCATGTCTGTTGCTGCTGATATAGCGGGGGAGGCCAAAGTGAGCTCTCGAACTCACCACATAAAAAAGCATTACTTAATTGCAATCATGAATTTCATTTCATGCGTGATTGTTGTATTTTCATGAGATTGCTTCTCTCCATAAAATCATCGTGTCTAAAGCCTACTTGGCATTGTTCAAGTTCACGTGTACAACGAAGAGTCAAACGTTTTTACTTCGCTAGCGATTTTAACACTCATTTTCTCTAAGCATCTTGCAGGCCTCCAAGTTTCTATGAGTGCAGAAAATCTTATAAAACGTTCGGTTAAAAGTAGAGATAGCTAAAAAAGGAGAGCCAAAAATGCCTTTTTTTTTTTGGTGAAAACGAAAACAATAATACTAATCATATCACATTTTGTACACATTTGAAAATGATTTTCACAAGAATATTTTTTTTATGCATATTTTTGTTTATTTCTGTCATTTGAATCAGATTAAAGAAAAAGGAATCAAGAGACAGTTTTTAATAGAAGTGTGAAAGAAAGAGGGTACAAAAATTATTTTCCTTATTTAGGGGTTTGACAAGAAGCCCATGGTATGGTAATACTTGCCCAATTAACATTGCATATTTGCATATGTGGAATTGATATATGATGTTTGGGTGCATATCACAGTTGAGGGACATAGATATTGAGAAGAGGGATCCACGAACAGTCGTTGCAATCATACTGGGAGGTGGAGCCGGGACTCGGCTTTTCCCACTCACCAAGAGGCGTGCAAAACCTGCTGTATGTCTCTCTTCCTGTTACAAAACTTGAAGCTTTACTCCATCCGACTACGAAACATGCGTCCGTTCTTTAAACAATAGATAATTAATGTGTCGTTGATAATGGTCGATATTATTGTTGTGACAAAATGTATATATTCATACATTATCGATACTGTATGAATAGCGGACGTAATGCATTCTGCTCTAGTTTGTGTTCATATGTTTAACGTGTTGCTGTTAGCGCGCAATAGTGTATGATATTATTTCTTGAAAAAACAAAAAACGAAATGGTTACTAAACCAATCATAAGTTGTTGAGGAATGCTCCCTCTTGTTCTACATTTTCCAATTTAGGTTCCAATAGGGGGAGCATACAGGCTGATTGATGTCCCAATGAGTAACTGCATCAACAGTGGAATCAACAAAGTTTATATCCTCACTCAGTTCAACTCAGCATCACTCAACAGGCACATTTCAAGAGCTTACAACTTTGGCAGCGGCACCTCCTTCGGCGACGGATATGTAGAGGTACGTAGTTAGATTAACATAATTAATCCCCACTTTATTAATCAGCACCGAGTAATTTCAACAAAATGTTACACACCCTAATATCGCTCTTTCACTCTATGCCAGGTTCTAGCAGCTACTCAAACTCCTGGCGAGGCAGGGCAGAGGTGGTTCCAGGGTACTGCAGATGCCGTCCGTCAATTCCATTGGCTTTTCGAGGTACTCAAAAACGACAATTTAATAAACAGAAAAAAATTCAGACTGTCCTCTTTGTTTCTTGAGCTTCAAGAAAACGCTAATACATATCAAATACAGAAATATCTATGTAAGTTATGGAGAAGTACATTTGAACAGCATAGAATGTCTGTAAGGCTTTCCTTTAGTCACAATTTGTCAAGCGAAATTTCGGTGATTCACTGCGTCAGGGAAGCCTCGAGTCTCCAAACCTAGTCCTGTGTGTCGGTTAGAAACAGATCCACCTTTTCCCTTCACACCCTTTAAGTTGTTACCGCTGTAGAACTGCATGCCTGAAGCATCTGTCCATAACTCCAACACTCTTCCCAATTTCTTTTCGTGCAAGAAAGCCACCATTTTCAGTTTTTTGTCACCCTTGAAACCATCAAGCACATAGTTGATATCATAACCGTTCAGTAATTTCTTGATCCTGCTTCTGATGGTGTGAGTTGAGGTGAAAATCATAAGGTCTCTTTTCACAGGCACTTTACCAGTAGGTATAAACTGGCTATCCACTGGTGTTGAATTTTGGTTTCAATATTTGTTGTATATTTCATTATGAAGATTACAAGAGAGTGAAGGCCACTCTTATAGAGAGCCAAGAAGCAAGCTACAAGAGATTATAGGCTTACTACCCCAACACAATCCCTAAAATCTGCCCTAACAAGTGGAAAAGCCAAAACCAAATTACAAGGAAAGAAGCTTTTACAAGCAACTAAGAAAGGTTGACAAAAGAAAGGTAAGGTGAATGACAAGTTATGGGAAGTCATGAAAGTAGGGTTAAGACCATCACTTTAGCCTATGACTTAGCTAAAGTGAGGATGACAACCCATACATACAACCCATTCCTGAGATCTTATACAAACCGGTTTCAATACACCCCATCAAGCTGGATCAAGGGGATTGATTAATCCAAGCTTGCACAACAAACATTGAAACTGAGTAGAGTCTAGTGCTTTTGTGAATAAATCAGCAAGTTGATCGTGGTTACGTGTGAACACAGCGGCTATCACCTTGGATTGAACTTGAGCATGAATACAATGGCAGTCAACTTCAATATGTTTGGTTCTTTCATGGAATACTGGATTGGAGGCAATGTGCATGGCAGCTTGGTTATCACAATACAAAGACATAGGTGTCATGCTTGTGAATTCGAGCTCGGAAATAAGACCTTTCAACCATATGAGTTCACAGGCTGTTGCTGCCATGGCTCTATACTCAGCTTCGGCACTAGATCGAGCAATAATAGTTTGTTTCTTGCTTTTCCAAGTGACAAGATTCCCTTCAACAAATGTGCAAAAACCTGTTGTGGATTTTCGATCAAGTGCATTTCCAGCCCAATCAGCATCTGTGTAAGCCAAAATGTGACCTAGAGTAGGATAGTGCATGAACTGACTGGGTAGGCTAACTGAATATGAGATATCAGGCTTAGTAATGGTGAGATAAATAAGTTTCCCAACCATTTGCTGATAAACACTAGGGTCCGAGAGAGGTTCACCTTTTTCATGCCACTGAAGCTTGCTAGCTAGGGGTGTCCGAGCTGGTTTACATTTCATCATGTTAGCTTCATCTAGAAGATCGAAAACATACTTTCTTTGATTCAAGAACAATCCTTTTGAAGAGGTAGCCACCTCAATTCCAAGAAAGTATTTCAAGGGTCCCAAGTCTTTAATGGCAAATTTTTGGTGAAGTGACTGCTTAAGCACCTTGATTTCACTCATATTGTCACCTGTAATAATTAGGTCGTCAACATATATAAGCACAACCAATTTTTCAGCAATACCATTTCAAACAAACAAAGAAGAGTCAGCATGACTCCTTTTGAACCTTGCAACTTCAAGGACTGAACTAAGCTTCGAATACCAAGCTCGAGGGGATTGTTTGAGACCATATATGGCTTTGTGAAGTCTGCAGACCTTGTTGGATTCATTTTCTCTTGGATGACTAGGAGGCAACTTCATGTACACTTCTTCAAGATCCCCATGAAGATATGCATTCTTCATATCCATTTGGAATAAGAGTCATGCATTATTGACTGCCACAGACAACAATACCCTCATTGTGTTCATTTTGGCAACAAGAGCAAAGGTCTCCCTGTAGTCAATGCCATAGCTTTGAGTAAAGCCTTGAGCTACTAATTATGTCATGTGTATCTCAATGCTTCCATTGGAGTTGAATCCACCTACTTCCCACAGCCTTCTTTCCATTTGGAAGGTCCACCACACTCCATGTCTGGTTGTTATTCAGAGCTTGAAGCTCTTTAGTCATAGCATCTCACCACTCAAGCATGCATGTGGCTTCATGAAAATTCCTTGGTTCAAAAGTGTGGGACAATTTGTTAAGGAAAGAAGCATTAGAAGATGAGAATCTGTGATAAGAAATAACTGCAGAGATATGATGCCTTGCAGTGTGAGTAACGTACTCTTGTAACCTCACTGGTGGATGTCTATCTTGTGTTGGATTTCTTCTTGGTGCACTTATAGCTTGCTGATTTGGTTGAGCTTCTGATGGTTCAGAGGAGCTTGGCACTGCATCAATTACACTCTCAGTGAGTTGAGAACTATCAGTGTTGATATGAGCAGGAATGACTTCATGAATTTCTGTTGGAATAGGTAGTGGAAATAGGTCCATAAGATCTTCCATATTAGCAGTAGTCTCCAACCCTTTGTAGAAATAAGGTGAATATTCATCAAATCATACATCTCTAGAGACTGCCAGCTTCCCTGTGTTAGGGTTGTACACTTTGTAACCCTTTTTAGAACTGGCGTATCCCATAAACACACATTTGACAGCTCGAGGGTTGAGTTTGTCACGATGGAGAGCTTGAATGTACACATAACAAGTACAACCAAAGGTCCTGAGGTGAAATAAGTCTATAGGCCTGCCTTTTATGACTTCAAAAGGAGATTTAGTATTCAACACCCGAGTTGGCAGTCTATTAATGATGTAAGTGGCAGTGAGTAGGGCTTGAGACCAAAATTTCTTAGGAACATTCCCTTGGATCATAAGTGATCGAGTCTTCTCTAATAAGTCTTGATTCTTTCTCTCTGCCACACCATTTTGTTGTGGTGTATCAACACAGCTAGTTTGATGCAAAATGCCATGATTGCTCAAGTAATTACTCATGTTATTGGAAGTGTACTCGGTGCCATTATCTGACCTTAACATATATAACTTAGATGAAAATTGATTGGTGATTAGGTTGTGAAAGTCTTTAAAAGCATCAAACAAATCATTTTTAAGTTTTAAAAGATACAACCAGGTCACTCTAGAATAGTCATCAACAAATGTAACATAATATCTATACCCATCAAAGGATTCTACACGAGAAGGACCGCAAATATCTGAGTGAACAAGCTCAAAAAGTTTATTAGTTCTAGAATTAGAGGAAACAAAAGGAAGTCTAGTGGCTTTTGACATTTGACAAGTTTCACACTCAAGTGTGTTTCTACAAAAAAAGGGAAACAACTTGGTCATCACAGGTTCTGAAGGATGGGCAAGGCGTTGACGCCAGAGTTGGTGTTCCTGAACTTGACTTAGTTGACACTGAGCTTCTTGACAAAATTGGACTCCTTTGAAAGATAGTAGAGTCCGTTCAAGAAGAACCCTTCACCAATCTTCTTCTGAATAACTCGGTCCTGAAACACAACATTGTGAGCTGAAAATATGGCAAGACAATCTAAGGTTTTTGTGATTTTTCCTATTGACAAGAGCTAAAAAGGAAAATAAGGTACATAAAGAGTAGTGGAATCAGTATGCTCACTTAGCAATCTAACTTTTCCTTTCCCTAGAATAGGTTCCTCTTTCCCATTTGCAACAAATACATGATCAATGGATCTTTGAAATTCGTGGAGACTAAAGGGTTTATTAGTTATATGATCAGTGGCACCAGAGTCAATAATCCAAAAATCATGTGTAACATTTGCCTTAAGAGCAGTGGAAATGGCATTGATAATACCTAGAATATTGCCTTTTGATGTGTTCTCCGAGTCAGCCAAGAATCCAACAAATTTCCCTAGCATTGCAGTAGGGTTTTCAAGCGTCATTTCATCAGGCTCAGTGCTTCCTTGTTTTTTATTTTAAGAAAAGCAGCAAACTCGTTGATCAAGGACACATGATTTGTTGAGAAATTGGCCATCCCATCAATTAAGGAACAAGCTGAGTGAAATGCTTTTGGAGTGACTCCTCTCTTCCCATCTTTGATCATCATGCCTTTCCTATCAAACTTAGGCTTTAACTCCAGATGAAGAATCCAACATTTTTCTCTTAAATGTCCCTTTATGTTGCAATAAGAACATTTCCAGTCTGCTTTCTTCCCAAGCACCCTATCACCAGTTGCTTTATGATTTGTCGTGAAAACCCTAGCCTTAGAGTTGGATTTAGGCTCAACGTTCATCACTCTTCATTGAGTTTCCTCTCTCTGGACTGCATGACACACACTAGTAAAGGAGGGCAACTCTTGAATCATTAACAAATGACTACACAGGTCTTCATACTCAACTCCCAAGCTTGCTAAGAGTTGAAACACCTTATCTTCATCAGCCCTCTTCAGTAGCACAGCGGAATCAGTCGTGTGTGGACGATACATATCAAGTTCATTCCGTATGGATTTCATACTTCCAAGGTGTTGAACAAATGAGTGATCACCTTACTTTAAACTAGCCACACTCTTCTTCAGTTGAAAGATGCGAACTGAGTTGTTTTGGCTGCCATACATGTCTTTGACAGACTCCTATAGGAGAAGGAAAGTCTCTGAGTAGCTGAAAAGCTCAGACAGTTTTGGCTCCATTGAGTTAAGTATCCAGGACATGACCAGCTGATCAGTAGCGTGCCATGCATCCTAGGTTGGTGAAGTGGATTATGGGGGCTCAGAGCTTCCATTGATAAACCCTAGCTTCAATCTTCCTCCTAGAGCAAGTGACACAACTCTTGACCAAGGAAGGTAGTTGACATCGTTCAATAGCATCGAGCAGAGTCGTTGATTTGGATTGTTCTCACCCCCTTGGGTTAAGTTTGGGGAGGAGGATGAGGCACTGTCGGCACTAGACGCATTTTCTTTTGCCATCTCTATCAATGATGAGCAAATGAAGAAAAAAACAAACAGAGTCAGGACCCAATGGTTCCTGCTTTGATATCATGTTGAATTTTGGTTTCAATATTTGTTGTATATTTCATTATGAAGATTACAAGAGAGTGAAGGCCACTCTTATAGAGAGCCAAAAAGAAAGCTACAAGAGATTATAGGCTAACTACCCCAACACAATCCCTAAAATCTGCCCTAACAAGTAGAAAAGCCAAAACCAAATTACAAGGAAAGAAGCTTTTACAAGCATCTAAGAAAGGTTGACAAAAGAAAGGTAAGGTGAATGACAAGTTATGGGAAGTCATGAAAGTAGGGTTAAGACCATCACGTTAGCCTATGACTTAGCTAAAGTGAGGATAACAACCCATACATACAACCCATCCCTTGAGATCTTATACAAACCGGTTTGAATAACTGGTGTGACATGGAACCCGAATATCTGCACATAGTGGTGTAAAATGTTGCTGTTGTTGTAACCACTTAGGTTCCAGAAGGCATGGTGGACTAGATTCACTGGAGTAGGCTTGTTTAGAGCTGTGGCTTTCCTTGTTACAATCATTTGGTTGTTTCGAACGAGTTTGTACATCACAGTGACAAGGAGATCAACCGGAAATGCTTCTTCGCCATCAAAGCTGTGATGGAGAATTGGATGCTAGGGTTAGCACTATGGTTCATATCTTTTCGCTTTCCAAAAAACACGACTGAATCCTCTTGGACCAACATGAACCATGTCGTTGCCGTCATTTGGAACTAGCTTATAACGGGTTCCATTCATCGTAAATGCAGCGCCATGTATCCTGTTAGCAACCCGTCCAACAATTGCACCGAAGGGAGAGGAAGTGTTCATGTAATCCTTGACTGAATTGAACCCTAGGACAATGTCAGGCAGCTTTCCATTTTTGTCAGGGGTTGAAAGTGATACTATAGATGCACCCCAGTTTGTACGATTCACAGAGAAATTTCCTTTCCTAAGTTATAAAACCCCAACCTTCACCTTGTCCAGAGAACCGTTGACAAACCCAAAAGCTAGTAGGAGGAAACAATGCTGCATGGAGATCTTGGTCATTTTTCTTCAGAAAACAGAAACAGTTAAGATCAAGATCTTTCGATCGTCCCTGAGGGAACATCTGGAGAGCTATTGCGTTATATTAAAGAGTAAGAGCCATTAAGGACTAAGCATTTAAATCAAGAACTAAAAGAGTATAAGTTTCTGTCTGTCCTCTACTAATTTGAAGTAATTAGTTCTGGAGTTCCTTTAAAAATTTACGGAGCATCTATACTTCTCTTTGTTTCTCCCCTTCCTTTTTACTCTGCTTTTTCATTATCACATAAATAATTCGAGACAGATGGCCTAAAATCTGGAGGCATTATAATCTGTATCAAGGCTTTTCATGCTGCAGGATGCAAGAAGCAAGGACATTGAGGATGTGCTGATTCTATCCGGAGATCATTTGTATCGAATGGACTACTTGGACTACGTTCAAGTAAGGCGAAACATTTAGTTTTTCTTCAACTGAAAACATTCAAAAAGTCAATTCTCAAATACATCAAAACTTACCTCTCAATTCGCTGCAGAATCATAGGCAGAGTGGCGCCGATATTACCATTTCTTGTTTGCCAATGGATGACAGGTACGCTTGCGCAACACATCTCTTTTGAACTCTGATTTCAGTTACAACTATTGCTCATCAACCTTATTGGACTTTCCTCTCTTTCACTGATAGCCGAGCCTCAGACTTTGGTCTGATGAAGATAGACAAGAAAGGAAGGGTCCTATCATTCAGCGAAAAGCCTAAAGGAGATGACCTGAAGGCAATGGTAATACTCATGCTTAAGCTACAATAATCTGAATTGGTATTGGAATATGAATACCTGTATGCTGAATTTGCTACAAACATCAATCTGCAGGCAGTAGATACGACCGTTTTGGGACTTTCGGTGGAGGAAGCTCTAAAGAAACCATACATTGCATCCATGGGAGTGTATGTCTTCAAGAAGGAGATACTTCTGAATCTCTTAAGGTGCTAATCATATATGAATTATGATTTATAAATAAAATTTCACATTTAAGCGGACAAACAAGCACCCTATGTTAAAAAAATTTGAGAAAACTACACTAACTGTTCGAGTCAGATGGCGTTTTCCGACAGCAAATGACTTTGGATCAGAGATAATCCCTGCCTCAGCTAAAGAGTTCTTCATAAAGGTCGGTATCAAATCTCTCTCTGGGAATTTTATATGTGAATTTGAACTCACTAACCTTTGGTTTTCACTTAGTATTTTGGCTCCGCCTTGGAGAGTTCACTCAGCATTCCATGACGTTTCTTTGTGTAAAACCGCTGCGCAGGCTTATCTCTTCAATGATTACTGGGAAGACATTGGAACCATCCGATCCTTCTTCGAGGCCAACCTTGCCCTCACCGAGCATGTAAGTACAAAGCTGATCCTCCGAATGGTGTGCTGTTTCCATTGTAGCAGTCTAGCAGAAGAAGCTTCTACTTTCACAGATGGAATCTAACACGCGTTTATTTTTTTGTACCTTTCAGCCAAATAAGTTTAGTTTCTACGATGCAGCAAAGCCGATGTATACTTCAAGGAGAAACTTACCTCCATCGAAGATTGACAACAGCAAGGTTGGCAGCTGTCTTTCATTTGCACTTGAATCTCCCTGAAACACGTACAAATATAAAACATGCCTCCTCCTTGTGCAGATTGTTGACTCCATCGTATCACATGGAAGTTTCTTAACTGACAGCTTCATAGAGCACAGCGTTGTCGGTATCAGATCACGAATAAACTCCAATGTTCACCTGAAGGTTTGTCTCATAAATTCCGAAGAATGTTAATCTCAACCTGTTAATGCAACAACACAAAAGAGTAATTCAAACGGAGGTTGTCAAAACGCACGCAGGATACAGTAATGCTCGGCGCTGATTACTACGAAACCGATGCTGAGAGAGTGTCACTGTTAGCTGAAGGAAGAGTTCCCGTCGGAATTGGAGAGAATACAAAAATCAAGTACAAGCTGCTTAAATCTCCGTGTCTTTTATGAGTTTTACAGTGTTCCACAAAATTATTTGCTTATCATGGCTCTTGATGTCATGTGCAGAGACTGCATCATCGACAAAAACGCGAGGATCGGGAAGAACGTTGTTATTGCAAACTCGGAGGTACGACGTGCCCGCTGTTATTAGTTACCTCTAACAATCAACGACTGTCAATCACCAACACGCGTTATTCTAGTTTGTTCTCATTGTTTGTGCATGAAATTGCAGGGCGTACAGGAAGCAGACAGATCGTCGGAAGGGTTCTACATCCGCTCGGGTATAACCATCATATTGAAAAATTCAACCATCGTCGATGGACTTGTGATCTGAAACATCCATCCGTCCTTCTAGTTTATGGCTATACCAGGAAGGAACTAAAAGAGAAAATGCAATAGGAATCAACATATATACTCATGTCAGTAGAGCAAGACAGTCATGATGCGGATGTGTATAAACCTTGTTATTTTGTAAACATTAAGCAGCTATAAGCAACTCTACCATTTCTTTCTTCCTAAAATAACACAATCAAGTAACAACTCCCGTGCACCCTAATTCTGTCAATCCACTTTCGAGAACGAGTTATGATTCATTTGAAATGTATGCGTGTACAGAAAACGACATATGCAATTTTCCACATCGTTGTTTGAGAGGACAATCTTGTCCCTCAAACGTTAAGACAGTGTATTACTTATGGTCACTTATGGTCCAAAGATTTATATATTCCTGAAACCCGAAGATAAGGAAAAAGGACTGAACAAGCATATGCAAATGTGGTTATGCTATGAAGCATTTGTGATTGCTTTGTGGTTTTCCTTCCGCAAGGAAAGTGATACATAATCTACTCCTTAGAGCCACAGACTAAGACTTACACTGGTTCTATACAATTAACTCTTCACAGTTAAACATCAATTCATTTTCATATTTTTGCAAAACAAACCGCTCCTCTGACATTATAATGTTGGTAACGGAGCATTTCTTGTCTGAAAACGGTTTCCTACCTGTTCTTCCAGCTCGATGAAGATAATCAACAGCAGTTCTTGGCAGATCAAGGTTGTATATATGAGTAGTGTCTGGCAGGTCAACCCCTCTGGCTGCTATATCTGTTGACACAAGAAGATAGCTTCCTCCTTGTCTGACTTCCTAAATTAAGTAAATAGATACATCAGAAGATTTCCACTCGAAATGATTGCATACAAAAGACCAAGAGTAAATTGTCGCATAAATGGAAATTTTGGATGCTTTCAAGAGGTAAGTCGGAAATTGAAAACAGAAACTGCATTTCTGTTCAGCATTCCGTTAGAACTAATATTACTTTCGAGGAATTGAAGTTATTGAACATGATTTACTGATTCAGACCAGAAGAGAAAAGCATATAACTTACCGATAGAGAAGCTGCTCGTGAATTGAAATTCATGTCTTCTTCCAAAAGGAGGATGTCTGAATATCCCTCGTATGAAGCCTTCAGGAAATCAATTAATACTGTTGTTGATGGAGCATTTCCAGCCTTCTTTGACTTCTCAGACTGACCAAATAGATAAGAACTACATATTACTAGAATGGATAGCCCATCTATATAATTCGAAAAATGAACTTATATTATATCAACAATTACAGATTATAAGTTTTAATTTTAAGTACATCTCTAGCACTCGGTCGGTCACATATGAACCATGCCTAAACGACATCTTCATGAGGTTTACTTTCTGGGTAAACCGTTGATACAATTATGAACTATGTATGCTACTAAAGTTTGAATCAGACTCATGCCCAGCTTCAGCATAAGATCATATGTTACTTCACCATGAAAAATAAAGTTACAAAGAAGGATATGCGATGTAAACCTGCTCGCCAACAAAAATAATAGCAGACTGTGGCGCGTCTGACTGTATTAAGGACAGCAAGGTCTCATTCCTTTTGATTTTACGGCATATCTGTCAAGTATGAACAGAATTAGCATCTTCGAAATTAGAACATTATGAACATAGATGTCTCTTATGCAATGTCATGATGACAATTGTTGAAAAAAAGTATCAAAGCAGATGTATAGATGATTTAACGACAGGTAAACCAGAAAGCAGGATTGAGTGGGTTGCATATTTAAGAAATTTCTTACCACAAATCTATGCTGTAAACATGGTGGCATAGGCTGAACTGGATTGACATGGACATGAATTGCATCACTCTGTAAAATACGCACATTATTTTATATGAAATCTGTATAATGTTGATACGAAACTAGAACTATATCAACAAACCTTGGTCCATTTCTGCTGTATACAGTCATGTAAAAATCGTCTGTGCTGAGGGATGGAAGCACTGGCAAAAACAGTCTGTCGGGTATTGATTGAAGAGTAGGATGTCAACAGCTTCCGAAGAGAAGCGACTTGTTTGGAACTGAACATGAAGTCAACCTAAACAAACAGAAAATATAAGGCATTGTACATTCAATAGCATTTTCAGACAACCTTGGTTAGCCTTTTGGACAATACATTACTCTACTCATATAACAACTCATCTAGCACACAAAACTACCTCATCAATTACCAGCACTCGCATCGATTCAAGCTTAATCATCTGCTTCTCAAGCATTTGGCACAAACTCCCAATTGTTGCCACCACAATAGTAGGGGGCTCCGCCTGAGACAACATTTAAGCACCGAATAAAGCACATTACTAAAATACAATATTTCTTCGTAACATAATACAACTGCAGAAAACCTAAATCATTGCAAACATGTAAAACGAAACTAAAATGCGGCACCTTTAACCAACTCTTGTGCCTGGTCAACATTCCCCCATCTAAAAGAGCCATAACAGTACACGATTTCTTCTCCACTTCGCCTTCCTTAGGCTTCGCAGCCAACGTCCTAGCAACCTTCGTAACCTTGCTTATAAAACACACGTAAATTCATCTTCTTAAACTCACTTAAACAAAATAATCATACATTACACCATACTAAGTGCAAATTACAGCCATTTTTTAATCAGTACCAGAGAACTTAACAACAAAAGACTTACTTGCATCCCAAGTTCCCTAGTGGGAACCACAACGATAGCTTGAACAGCCGATCTCCGAGTGTTCACAGCAGAAAATATCAAAAGCAGGTACGTCAGCGTCTTCCCAGAACCTGTCTAATTACCAGAAGTCACATAACAAGATTCAAACTTGGATACCAAAACACACCTATGACACCAAAGGGTCTACGAATTTTGACCTGCGCGTGAAGTATGCAGTCGCGGCCGGAAAACAGAGTCGGCAGAGCCTGCCGCTGTACGGGCGTCGGGACAACGAACCCCAATTCCTCCATTCTTTTGATCACGTGGTCGGGCACGTGGGGTTGGCAAATGCGGCGGAGAGTGAGGGGTTCTTGTTCGGAGTCGGCGTCGTTGGCGATAAGGGGAGTGTTGAGAATGGCCTGTAATGGCCCACAGTTGGATACGACGTCGTTGGAGGAGAAGAGCCTACGGTTAGGGTTTAGGAATTGAAAGGGGAAATGGGCATGGCGAGATTTTTGAGTATGAAGAGGGAGCGGAAGATGGAGCAGCTGAGTAGCTGAAAGTGTAGCCATTGACGGAGACTCAGTGAGTCACTGACTCGGTTCGGTCTCTCTCCCTTTGTGGCCGGCCGATTATAGAGGGAAAATAACGTCTATAAGCACCAAAATGCAACGGCGTCGTATCCTGTGTTTGGACGGTGTGCGGTTGGAGTTGTTGGACGGTCAGTCCAATGACGAGCTATTACTCTCTAAACAAATGGACCTTTGCATTAAGGCCCTCACACTTATTGTATTTCTTCCATAGTCCTTTCAACTTTCAAATTTTCATTCTGTCACTGAAAAATTAGCATATATATCATTCAAGTCATCTAGATTAGTTATTTGAGCAAACGTTGGTTTGAAATTTAGAAAGGACTAACAAGTCATCTAAATTAACTTTGTAGAGTCTTTCAAAAGCTTATTATTTTAGGACTGTATTTCCAAGTTAAAGTCATGAAACTTCGTTTGTCTCTCATTTGATGTTAGGTGAGATCATGGTATTAAATATCGGTAATATCGGAAATATCGGTAGTCTGAAAACACGGAAATATCGATGGAAATATCGGTAAAATATCGATATCGATAAAAATTACATGGAAACCACGGAAATTGTAAGAAAAACTTGGAAATTTTTATTGAAACTTTGCAGGATGTTTATTTAGTCAATTATCTATTAGTTTATCACAAAAAATTGGAAGGAAATGCATTGCATGATGGATTTAACATTATCAAGTTGATTATATAGCGAGCTGACAAACATTGTGAGTGTAGAAAATATATAGTAATTAATGAAAGAAGTCTAAACACACCATAATCATTTATATATAATGAATTAGTACAATATTTTACACTTTAGTACCACATAGAGTTCCTATGAGGTTCAATTTTTTCACTATCTTCATCATCTCTATGTGTAGAGTGAGTGTCTTGTCAAAATTATTTGGAGATGCTTTTGAATTATTTATATGTTTTTTTATTTGATTTTGAATTATTTGGATTGGATCATTGCATTGGATTCTTTTTTTTTCTCACACCACCACACATCACACGCAGAAGAGAGAGTCAGTGAGTCAGTGTGTCACAGACAAACCCCCCCCCCCAAAAGCCAAAACCACGCACGCCCACAGAGTCTCACTCTGGATCCTTCTCTCTCTAGAACTTCTGTCTTTCTCTTCTCTCCCTTCCTTCTCTCTAGAACTTCTGAGCTTCTCCCTTCTCCAGTTCTTCGTCTTCTCCTCCTGCTCCCTGCTCCTCTCGCCGCTGATATGCAGGACCCTCCCGTCCTCCACCTCCACTTTCACCTCTTCCTTTTTGATCCCCGGGAGGTCCGCCTTGAAGATGTGGGCCTCCGGGGTCTCCTTCCAGTCGATGCGCGTGTTGGCGATGACGGTTGTTTCCCGGGCCTCCGGGGTCTTCTTCTCTGAGGCATGACCTCTCTTCTCCCCCTTCTCCATTCGACCCACACACACACAGATCTCCCCCTTCTCCCACTCTCTCGATCCTTCGCCCACTCTCTCGATCCTTCGCTGCCGTTGATCGTGGCTCTGGCGAAGTCGGACTTGGCTCAGTCGTCTCTGGTGGTGCGCCGCTGAGCAAGGAGTTGGCCCAGTCATCGATTTTTCAGGTGAGATTCCATTGAAACCCTAAGCCCTAAACCGACATCATATGTTGAATCGTTGATGCATGCGTGAAATTTGAAGCATATATGTGAAATTGAAGTTAAAATTCGTGTTTTTGCAAGGTTTTTGGGACGAAATGGGCTCGGGAACAGCCACACCATCTCCGGCGTTCTTCTCCGGCGTTCGAAATCGGAGTCCGATTGCACCGTTCAACGAAATATCTCGATATTTCCAAAATATCGCGATATTATCGATATTATCGATAATATCGCGATATTTGAACGAAAACCACACGGAAACCTATTTAAATATCCATTACCCGAAAAATCGATATTATCGGCGATATTTCGCCGATAATATCGATATTTAAATCTGTGGGTGAGATGACACTTAGAATATCGATCTCACTAGTAAATCTTCTATAAGAAAGTTGAAGTATGTTAGCAATTGTCTTTACTTGCCCACGTTACTTTTGGTCAAGTTACTTGTTCAAATTGAAAATACAAATTTTGATAAAATAAATCGAAGCATTCCTTTGAGGCTGTTTTTTAAGAAATACATCTGCGTATAACTACTTATTTTTACTATGTGTTGATCCAATAACCAAAATTATGTGAGGGCTATTAGATAGAAAATATATTATTGGCTTAAAATTTAAAATTTTGTGGCTTAAATTTTGAAATCTGTAAGCCAACACCATTGAAAATGGTCTAAACACTTTGAAATTCAAGTACTTCATGTTCTTGATAAGTGTTTTTTAAAGAATCAGTTGACGTATACCTTACAAAAAACCTTATACAAGCTAGAAATACTTTTAAAAAATTTAGTATTTTGGTAAGAAAATTGCAAAAGTAGTGGTTTTGTTAGCAAACTTTCCCTTGCACAACAATAAACCAAAACAAAAAGGAGGAAATGATAATTAGAGAATATAGAGATTGATGATATATTATTCAACACAAGTATTTGGTTGATTGATTCCATCAAGCCAAAGCGTGTGAATCGGTGTTTAGCTTTGCTGCTGCGTTTTCTGATCCTTTTTCATTTTTCTCCTCCCAAAAATACTTTACTTTGACCCTTTACTCTTTCATTCCCCACCAACACATTTTCTAGGGTTCCCTTTCTTCCTCCTCCTCACACCATTCCCCCTATTTCCTCCATTAAAATCACTCTCCCTCGGTCCCTCTGCACCTCTCTGTCTCCCTCCACATTGCTCAAAAATGGCGTGTTTCGCTCCCTCTTCTTCTCTTAATCCAAAACTCATCTCAGCTCCCCCGTCTTCCTCCCCGGATCTTCTCGACGACTCGTATGAAGACTGCTGCAGCATCTGCCTCGAGCCGTTCAACTGCGACGACCCGGGCACTGTATGATTCTTCAAAACCTGAAAAGCTTTTGAATTTTTGTACAGCTCAGTGTTTTGTGCGTACCCAACTGACAGTATTTACTGGGTCAGTCTCGTAATGCTGATTGTGATTGCTAATGTAAATGGTCGAAATCGGTTTTGATAGTCTGATTTCGAGTTC
Organism: Malus domestica; assembly: GCF_042453785.1. NCBI lineage: Eukaryota > Viridiplantae > Streptophyta > Magnoliopsida > Rosales > Rosaceae > Malus > Malus domestica. The sequence goes on along the minus strand of NC_091676.1, from coordinate 15,136,641 downwards.
TTATGTTTGCTTTTGCAGTTTCTCTTGTTTTGGTAGCTGAAATGAACTGTGATCTACGGTCAATTCTGATAATTGGTTTCTTTAGCTAGTTTTCGGGGTTCTTTCAGTGTGTGGGAAACTTGGTTGATGGAAAAACAATGTAATCTTGTGTTTGATTAATGTATATTGTTATCATAAAGCATGATGATTCATTGAAGTATATCCTTTATTAATACAATCTTTCGGTTTCCTTGGTGGGATTTGATGGAATAAACGGGTGGGAATGCGCAAAGATTTAGAATGCAAGTGTTTTTGAGAACCAAATTGGACTTCCATCTTTTTCTCTATTTGTTTTGGAAATATAAAAGAAGTTTCTGCGATAAGAGGATCTGCAGTGATGGTTGTGATCATGCTAAAGTTATTTCGCAAAAACTAGATATCTTGTATTTGCTGTTGTACCAGATCTCTATAGCACAGAATGGATAGTAAACAGCCCTTGTTGTAAAATATGTGCTGTCTGCAAGTATTGCACTCATAGATTCAGACGTTTATCTGAGTGTTTTAACCCTGAAAATTTCTCCTTGTTTCAGATAACCAGCTGCAAACACGAATATCATCTTCACTGTGTATTAGAATGGTAACCCCACTTTATATATAGGTTATGTCTTTTTTATGGCCAAAGGATACATTACTTCCATCCTCCAAGGTCTACCCATGAAAATTGTAATTTATTGTTTCTTAATTGTAAATGGTTTTTCTTATTAATCTTGATATTCTTTTAGGTCACAAAGAAGTAAAGAATGCCCAATTTGTTGGCAGTCATTTTCCCTGAAGGATCCTGCTTTGTATGTAACTTTCTCTAGTTCATGCATGTGCTACTTCTTGATTGCTTTCCGTTATGTTTCAATTAATTTTTTATTTTCTGTGTAGCCAAGAGCTTCTTGCTGCTATACAAAATGAGAAGAACTCAAGGTCAAGAAAAACATCTTCCATGGCACCCCAAACATATCATTCATATGAGGAGTTTGATGCTGAGCACGTGAGTTTTTATAATAAATTTTGTATACTTAATTTTTCTTGCTGATAACGGGTCTTTCGTTGACAGCAAACTTGAACTTTTCAGGAATCTTTCTCAGATGACTCCGATTTGGATGAGCGCATCATGCAGCATCTTGCTGCCGCTTCTAGCAGAGCTCGTTATGCTCGCAGAAGGGAAAGACAGAGATCATCTGGGCTAGGTCCTTCCTGTGTTTTTGTTTTTTCCAATCATGAAAGTGTGCCTGGTTTCCAGGAAACATACCCAACTTCTCCAGAAGATTCGCCAACTTCTCAAAGACCATCTATTATTCAATCTCCACTGTCTTTTATCTGCAGCACTGCTGCCAATAGTGATATCCGTTACATGCCGAGGTTTGCACCTAAGGCCAAAAGTTATTCCCCAATGTGGACGCACATAAATTTTATTTTATTCTAATACATACACAAGAAGTGGATATATGTTACTGCCTTGTCCTGATCACCTGGAATGTAGTTTGCAATATAGTATGAAGTGCATAGATAGAAGGTGTTATCTCATGGCACATGAATATGATTTAAGCTTGTTTCGTCATCTTTGTTGTCTATAGTATTCATCTCTTCTTTTTATCTTCCGGTCGCTTACTATTTCTTGGTCATTCCAGAGTGATTTATGGCCGGCCATCACCTGATGGTCCACACAGACCAAGCCCATCCGAGACTATCAATTTCCCTGATTCTATCAAATCCAAGTTGTCTGCTGCATCAGCCAGGTAGAAATGCTACTGCTATACTTCACTTTGAAGTTGATGTTGACTCCTTTCTTATACACATGTTTGAAAATTGTGAAAGATACAAAGAGTCAATCTCAAGAAGCACTCGAGGCTTTAGGGAAAAGCTACTTGCTCGTAACAACTCAGTCAAGGAGATGACCAAAGGGGTTCAACGTGAGATGAGTGCAGGAATTGCTGGTGTTGCAAGAATGTTTGAGCGCCTCGACCTTACTCCAAAGAAACCTGGAGCCCCTTCTCCTGTTTCTGGCCACAGCGGAGGAGAAACTTCAAACTTTTCCTGCAAGGGAAAAGGTGTGCTAGAGAATGTTATTGTTCATTCTTGTAGTAACAGTGGGAGAGTTGCTGATGAAAGTTCAGATGCACCGTCATGTCAAAGCTGCTACAGCAGGCCCAGTTGAAGTCTCTTCTGCACAGGTTCTATAAATTGACATTTTGTACCATTTTTCTATTGATTAATTGCTGCTAATAATATTGAAAGATGAAACTACGTTTCAAAATGTAGAAGCAAAAATCATTTCATTCGTCCAACTTTATTTCCCTTTGTTTAATGTGTAAAGCAACACCTAACAAAAACCTGCTTTGCTACAGAGCGGACACTGATGCCGTATGGAGTTTGGATTTGGCTCATCTCCAAATCGTTTCTGTTTTACCTCTCAAGCGTAATGAATGTGTTTTACCCTTCAAGCATTAGGCACCTCAGCAAGTGACGTTATGTGAAGAGCCACACGCCGCGGGTTGGTTTTGCGTCCTGCTCATTGCCCATTTATGTAGTGTGAAATAGAAACCACCGTTCATTGTTGATGAGTTATTTGTCCACCCCCTTCACATTTTCCCTTCCTTTGTAGCTTAGTAGGTAAGCATTAAGTGGATTCTGGGGGAATTCCTGCTACCTAACAGTTGTCTCAACTGTTTAAACTTACTTAATACACGTGTCCCGTGTTTTTTTTATGTTTTTTGTTAGTCCTGAAGCTACCAATATAATTAGTTAAGTGATTTGGATAGCACAACAGAGCACCGCCCAACACCCGCGCAACCCCCATCTTACGAAAGGAGTTTAACGATCAATTATGAAACCCTTGTCAAAAGAGGATGAACCGAAAGAGCTATACACCAAATGTGGGCGCAACGAACCAACGAAAACTTACCTGGAGGATACACTAGGAATGCATTTAAAAAAAAAAACAGTTGGACCGGAGAATGTGATTGCATAATATGGTAGGGGTCTCGGGTCCAATATGACCTAGGAACCAAAGGTAAAGATGCTAATGAAAAGGGCCCAAACCAGGAGCTTTTCGTTAAAGTGAACAGTATCAGGAGCTTTTCGTTAAAGTTCCCTAAAACCATAGCATCCGAAAACTTCATGCCGAAACTCAACAGAATTCAACAGAATTCAGTTATTAAGGATACAAATGGATGACATGTCTCATCATGGTTCGAGCACCGTGTAAGTTGTCTCAATAACTATCAAAACTAGATCTGCCCCAAAATGACGTCCCCGCCAGAAACCTTGAAGTCCGATGGCACTTCCTCCACATTTAGAGTTTTCACCTTCCCGTCGACCACATATGCTGACCATCTGCATAAAGAGAGCATAACTTTCTTCAAAACTGAAATTTTTATGGCTATAGTAAGATAGATTGTGGATAAAACCGAGGGTGGGTGACCCTTGAAATTATTGGGAAAAAAGGGATTATGTGGATAAAAGGACTAAAGAACAGTCCATGGATAAAAAACCGCATCCGATGCAATATACCCATCTAGGTTTTATTCCCAATAAATTCCCCTTAGTTTCTCCAAAACACTCAATTACAAAAAAAGTACACAAATAAAACCGATGATGATTATACCTTTGAGAGCGATGTCCAAGCAAAGCACCGCTGAGATCTTTATCCAATTCCAAGCTTTTGTGGAAGCTCCCATCGAAGTCCCCATAGAACTCAATCTATTTAGCCAAATTTCAAAAAGTAAAAAAGATGTTGCAATAATTTACATTCAAACAATAAAGCACTGTTGCTACACTTTGAAGGAATTGCCAAATGCGATTTTTATGATGTACAAGCAGACGGAGTTATCAAGCTGAACCTACTTGCGTTGAGACTAACATAGCAATTTAGAAAAGAAAAATTCGCAAACATAAAAACCTCGATTGTTCTCCAAGTAGTTAGCCTCGAGACTGACTTGTGAACTCTTATAGGCTATAGCCGCTTAGTACAAGGAGCTAAAATTTAGAATGTAGTTTTAGAACTGACGATCCAGACATCCATCTATCTACTTTTGGCTCCAAATTCAAGTCACTAAGAGCGGCGCAATCTACAAAGTTACTTATTTCCGTAAATCAGAAGAAGGCACTTGATAAAGGGAACACTTACAGCTTCTTTGGCTTCGAGTTTGGTTGCCCAGCCATTCATAACATATGGATCATTCACAGCTACACAAATCACAGAATCAACCCCTTTGGCCTTAAACTTATCAATCTGGTTCTTGTAACTAGGCACGTGTTGCACAGAACAAACGCCGGTGAAGGCGCCCTGACATATTGAAAACAAAATACCCACTTAAATTCCTCTTCTAGGAACTCACAAAATTCATAAATTCAATGCTTTTGATTCATAATTTACTCAATTTTTCGGTGTTTTACTGACCCTAAATTTGGCATTTCTCACTAACATATTAAATTACATCAAACCCATGATATAAACAGATAGATTAACTTACAGGGAGCCCAAAGATGACGACTTTCTTGCCCTGAAAACACAAATTTCACAAAATTTTCAGCCTCCAAAATCTTGAAATTTTACTGAAACCAGATTGTTAATAGAAAAATTAAACACATAAATGAAAAATGAAACCTTGAAAATGTCTTTGAGAGGAGTGGTGGCGAAGTTGGAGGAGACGCCTTCGTCCCAGGTGCGAGCTTTCTGGAGGGAAACATTGGGTGCGGCGGAGACTAGGTCGGTCCCGACTGCAGCGGCCGCGTAGGCTCTTGATTGAGCTCCGATTTGGAAGCCTCCGACCACTGATTTCATTGCGGAGAAGCTCGTTCGCTTCAGAAGTGTGGACGCCATTGCTGAGTGCTGAGCAGTTGAGTCGACTCACTGAATTTTCGTTTCGCTTTGTTGGTAAGTTGTTCCACAATTGGAGGAAGGAATCGTCTACGCGGATGGAATGGTGACCTATCAGAGCGTAGGGCCCCAAGTTTACGGTCTGTACGGTCCTACTCACTTGGGCCTCTCGTCTGGATCTTTCATGGGCCGAAACATAATCCGACGCCATTTTGCTCTTGGGAATGGGAAGTGATTTTTATTCAGCCTCCCTCTGCACTCCTAGGTTTGTTTCTGTCCGTCTATTTTGCCTTGAGTTTGTAAACCTTACGCTATATTTGGATGAAAGAAATAAACTTGAAATTTTGGTAAAAGTCAGAATTTATAAATTGACATGCATCAATTCCCTTGTTTGGATTCATAAACATAGAAATTTAGAATTTCCGCGTGAAAAAAAAACTTGGAATTTGGGACTTCCAATTCCCAAGTTCAAATTCCATGTAAATATGTGTCATTTCCCAATTTCTATGATTCAGAGTTTAAAAATAACAAATTCAATATTTAATTCCATTGTTATTTTAGATTAACCAAACAAGAAAATTTACAAATTATAGAAAATAAAATCTTGTCATTTCAATTTCCGTCATTTTAAAATTCCTTAGTAATCTTAAATTTCTTCATCCAAACATAGTGAAGTTAAGAAAAAGGAGAGGAATAATTCAGTACTACGGTATAAAAATATTCTTTTTCACTTGTAAGTAAGAGATATTATATTTTAAATGTACAAAAAAAATTATTTTTTTTTGTCACGTGGCACAAATTTGGTAGCTACGTTAGTACAAATGTAGATCCCATATTTGCCACATCATCACTTAACTAATTTTCTAACGGATGTATGAAATTGAAATAATATGGATCCCTTTTTTTTTTTTTTTTGAACAATCGATATTATCTACACTAAGGGGAGGGGCTGGGCTTAGCCTCACAATGGTTTAGGTTCAATTTTCATCAAAGGAAAATTTGAACTACATTATTTCTAGCCTTAATTAACCCCTCCCCCCCACCCTTTAGTGTAGATAATATTGTTTGTTCAAAAAAAAAAAAAAGAGGAGAGGAAGAGTGCAGGAAAATCACTACTTTCAATTAGAATAATTCATTTTCGAGATTGGATTAAAACAATTTATTTTTTGAGTTTGTATTTTAACCAGGAAAATATTTAGGTCCTCACATGTAAAAAGTCATTCATCCTTGTAAACAAATCATAGTTTGCTATATGCAAGGGCTAATGTATTCATGGATCTCGTTGGTCTCGAAACAACCTGGACGTCCAAAGAAGCACCTATAAGGACCTTTGAGGGCCACCAATGGTCTGGCCAGGTGGGGGCAGAGAATGGTTGTGCAAATGTTTTGCAATAGAAACTTTGAACCAAGAAGAAGGATTTAATTTCAGACGAAGAGGAACAAGGAGAAGATCACCATGGCTTTATTTTTCTTGGACCTTGGTTCCAACAAAGAAGAAAGACGTTCTCTCCATTTCCCACGTGGCCAACTCCTCATTTTTTTTAATTGTTGTTCAATCAGGTTGTGTCACCTAACATTTTAATTAATAGGAGAATGATGTATAACTCAATCAATACTTTTTAAACCACATATTTGACACCGTTATTTTCTTTTCAGTCACTATGAATTCATATGACTCAAAAAAATATTTCATAAAGTACATTAATTAGGATCACCTGATGCTAAAATCTTGGATCCGCCATTGGCATACAGTGCATAAGATTTTTCTTGATTAAATGATTTAGATGTACTTTCGCATATGTTTCAGATCCGTGATTAAAGAGACTTTTGGCAAACGCTAAGAGCAATTCCACCCCTAAGACTGGGTGTGTTGGAGATATGCCCTGAAAAGTCAATCTTTGGAAGAAACCTTTCAGGACAATGAATGAGTGTATAGATGACTCTTATACATCAAAGGGCAAAGATACTAATTAGGACTGTCTCAATAAACGATATTGTCATAAATAGTGAATCCATGGACAATTGATCGATGGAAGAAGTAATCTAATGATGTTAGACTACAGAGACCTTCTTCACATAACCATCATGTCCAAAAAGGTTCCTGGTCATATGATTGTTAGGGATACTGACAATGCATAAACTAGTACATACTATGTCCCCTTCAATTGGAAGGATGGAAAGTCTCATCTCATTCGTGTAGTGACACTAAGACAGGTATGTAGGTGCTCATTATGGGAATGAGTTCACTGAACACAATCGAACGAGAGTACTTGCATGGAGGTCTACTCACATGTCAAGCAAGTAACTCTAATGGTTGGAATAATGTAAGTAATCCTTTGACCTGAGACATCATAGTTGTCTTGAGGATACGTTGCTGATCATTTTGATAATGAGACGTGACCACACCTCATCTTGGGTGTGTTCTATGCATTGTTGGGGTCAGTGATTTATTCTCAGAGGCATGTGAATGATCAACAAGAGATCTCTAATCCTCGTTATGAGAGGATGAATACTCTAAGATATCATTCGAGAATCTTCGGCCGAAGTATCGAGCGTAATAAAGGAAAACGTTCCTATACGACTCAATTGAATCATATAACATGGAATAATCACATTAGGGGTTTAACATAATATATCCATACCCTAATAATGTGATTGAGAGTATTGTTTTAGAGAAGGATCGAATTATATTGTAATTCCAACTGAATAGGTTCTCCGAACAAATTCTACATTAGCTTGGGTAGTCATGATATATGGTTAGATATCACTCATGGCTTGTGAGTTCTTCTAGATGATTAAATAAGTAGTCGTCAAAGAAGAAGGAGAATTAAAAGTAAGTTTTAATTCACTAAGTGATTGGATTAAATATAATCAATTGGATTGGTGCCAATCACCTCACTACCTTGCTAATTAGAACCTAAAATGATTGTACACCGATACACTCTTGTAATGAGACAACTAATGGATGATGGAATAAATTAATTGGATTAATTAAGTATTATGATTAATTAGAAAGTCTAAAGAAATCATAGAAGCGATGAAAAATCGTTTTTGGACTTAAAGAAAAGTTCGGGTTAATATGGGCCCATTAAGCCCAAACCCATTGGGCTTTTATTTAAGCATAGGATGACTTGAAATACTAAAAGCCCAAAACCCAAACAACACTAAAGGGGCCGGCCAAATAAAAGGAGAGAGAGGGAGTCAAGTTGTTGGCTAACTATCTTTGAGATATAAAAGGAACTTTTAGTGAAAAGTTTCATTAGGGTTTTGTGTGTTCATTTTTCACAAAAGAAGAAAACATCTCTCTCTCCAAAACACACACAAGGCCGGCCACCATAAGGGAGAAGTAGCTAATCATCTTCTCTTCCTTTTGGTTATTCCTCCATCCATCTCACTACACTAGTGGGTGTGGATCTTTAGAGGTCTTCAACCTTGGAGACTAAAGGAGAACCAATGAGCACTCATTCTAGCAAGGTGGAGGAAGCAAGGAGGGAGGCTAGGCTCAAGGAGTTCCAAGAACAAAGAGCTTGGAGGTGGTCAATCATTGGTCTCAAGTCTAGATCAAGAGGTATAAAACTATACCTTCACTTTGTTCTTCAATAATTTCTTAGATGCATCATATATGAACCTATGCTTCTTGAAGGGGATTTGCATAACTATAGCTTTCATATTATGTGATAACATGCTTCCGTTGCTAATGTATATAAATTTTGAATTGTATATGCATGCTAGTCACTAGAAATCCCACATAAATCTCATTATTTCCCTTCAAGTGGTATCAGAGCCAAAGGTTTATATTTGATGTGTCCTTTTGGATTTTATGCATATGGGTTTTAATTTTATGTTTGACATATTATTTCTTCATTTAAAATATGTTTATCTTTTGTTTTTCAAATGTTGAAAAATGTGTTTCAAGAGTTGAAAAAGATATGTATGCAAAAAGTGTTTTGGATGCATGAATGAAGAGTGAGTTTTGAAACAAAATTTGGGGCCAAAGTACCATAAGGGAGGGCACGGTTTTGGGGGGAGGTTTTGGCTTGTGTTTGTGTTTTATTTTAAGTCACACACACACACTTTGAAGCTAGAAAGTAAAGGCCTTGTCACTTTTGTTTTTGGTTTAAAAGGTCACCAAGAAAGTGCAAATCTTGAAATTGTTTTCATGGTTTTGTTCTTGGTGTTCATGGTTTTGGTTTTGGTGTAAGAGGTTTTGTTTTGTGTTCATACTTCTTTATTTGAATTTAGATGGTATACTTGCCATCAATAGTCTTCCATTTGATTGAATCAAATCCTAGACTTGACTAGGAAACCTTACACCCTTACACCCTTTTAAGCCAACTTGTGCAAGTGGGTAACCACTTGTGCAAGTGGGTATTAATGTGAAAAACCTAGGCCTTTGCTTTATTTTGAACTCAAGGGGACATGTATGACACACTCCCTCTCCCCCCATCACATAACCGGCCACCCTAGTGGATTAGCCACTTGTGGGGCTATTTTGCAAATTTAAAAGTTGATTATACTTTCTAGTATTTACGGTTTGACCCATAACTTTTTATATTTGCATATTAGGCCCATCTCTCTAAAAAGTTAAAATATTTTGATTTTAATTTTGTTAGTTGTTTAAACTTATCATACAATTATGCCCATATGCACTAAATCTAATTGTTTATGTTGCATTCAAATTAATTATTTAATATGATTAAGTAGTTAGAAAATGGTTGACTATGGACTTATGCCTTAAACGATAATTGAGCTATGAGAAAGGGCGCTAAACTCAAATTGTTTGAACCTTGGGAATGTGTTTTAATTACTATTTCAATTGGACCTTGTCATAATAGATATTAATCTTTCTCTCCCTCTTAGTATATTTAATTTGTAGTAATTTGTAGGAATTTGTACAAATCGGTTTGTAATTCTTATTACTTCTTAATCTCTTTCAACTAGTTGATTCCCTCTAGTACTAGACTAGAGTTTCTTTAACTATTGGTAAGGAGACATGATTAAAAGAGGGTTTTGACATAAGGTTAAAGATTAATTGGGTCCAACACCCTAATTAGCAATGAATGATTGTCTTTCATTTCTAATGGCTCAATGAAAAATGTTTTAATTGGATTGAAAGCACGTAATTAAAACGACACAACCTTCCCTAGATCTTATTCAACAATGTTGGCTCGTTGATTGAATTAACCCAATAAGTCCATGGTCATCCAAAGAGCCTATGATAACTATAAAGTCTAATTTCAAAGGAATGCAAAAACCATAGTAGTAGTAGTTACTTCCAATATTTGAAAAATTCGTTTTGATATTGATTTGTTTTTCTCAAAACAAATAGTGGGAGTATCATACGCTACTAAACTATAATGAATACAATTAGTAGTTATATATATCTCCAATATTTTGAAAAATGTTTTGATATTGATTTGTTTTATGAAAACGAATAGTGGGGATATCATATGCTACTAATTTCATTAAATTTGGACTAGTAGTTATAATAGGACACAATTTATTTTAATGTGATTAAATAAATAAAATGATGAGACCTTAAAATCCCTCAACCAACTTCCAATATTAAGTTGAAAGCGGAGAGGTGATTTGAACATTTCTTTGTGGCCTTCCACCATGGTAGGCTTCAATCGTTTATGACTCGTACACCGCCTTCACCCTATCATGGGGGAGTGCAAAGTGCGTGCAACATTTGATGTGGTGAAGGTAGGCAACGAGTGTGGCCAACATTGTATCATCGTGAGGTCATACTTGAACCCCTATCTAAACCGGCATGGTGGGTCAAAACTTAACTAAGAGAAATGGTGCCAACATCATATCATTGTGAGGCATTGTTCTCTAGAGGCCAACTAGATGGGTAATCACAAGAGGTTGTTGTGAATGGGTAATTGTACCCTCTCATTATTATTTTTGCTAGCCAACATCGTATCATAGTGAGGTGGGCTTGGTAATAGTGAGCCTCTCATAACCCGCTAGGAGCTTTCTTTGAAATCTCCCGGATTCCATCTTGAGGGATATGGGATTTGCCAAAAATGGTGGGTGGTGTCATTCGGTTTAAAGACCCGAATCGTTTGACTTAATCAACAATCAAACTAATTTATTTTATTGTTTATGTATTTAGATATGGTTGGAAGCACACTCGCGAAAATACTCGACAAACATTGCCTAGAAGGGCACAATTTCCCATCGTGGTATCGTAATGTCAAGATTCTCCTAACCTTGGAGAAGATTGTTTACGTACTAGACAAGGCTCCACCTCACATACCTCTTGGCCTTGAGGCCACTGAGGATGAACGTGCTAAGTATGACAAGCACGTTAAGAATGATACACAAGCCAAGTGCTATCTGTTAGCTTCCATGAATGAGGAGTTGCAGAGATAGCACGAGGGTATGGACAGTGCATCTTCCATCATACTCTATCTTACGGAGTTATATGGTGAAGGGACGCGCAACCGTCGCTTTAGCACTGTCAGTGAACTTATAAAGACCAAGATGATCAAGGGAGCTCCAGTGCATCAACATGTACTGAAGATGATTGGACTCATTGAACAATTGGAGAACTTAGGGACTCCACTTGACGGGGAATTGGCCTAGGACTTCATCTTGGCTTCTCTTTCTGACTCGTTCTCGCAGTTCGTTATGAACTACAACATGAACAAGATGGATAACACTTTCTCTGAGTTACTAAACATGTTAGTAACCGCTGAGAAGACTATGAAGAAAGAGAACATTGTAGAGACTGTTGCAATAGCCTACAACAAGGCATCCTCCTCCAAGGCCAAGCCGAAAGGCAAAGGCAAAAGGAAGGAGAAAAGTCATCCACTCCTGAGCCGCAAGGAGGAGTGAGGAAAAAGAAGGCAAAGGAGCCCAAGGGGACTTGCCACCACTGTGGAAATGATGGGCATTGGAAGAGGAATTGCAGGTTATACCTTGCAACTCTTAAAGACAAGCCACAAGGTATGGTTTATGTTCTTATCTTCAATTCTAATTGTTAGATCTTCTAATCTTTATATTTGAAAATGCTAATCACTTATGCAATTGTATGTAGGTGATGGAGTCAAGTAGAAGATGAACAAGCAAGGAAAAGGATGGAGAAGGGTTCGGCCACCAATTTTTTGTTAACTACTTAAGAAGTTTGTTAGGCACTTAAAGATAGTTTTTAAACTTTCTTATTTTGTTAAGAACTTATTATGTGGCTTCATATGATGGAAGACCACTATTGGTGCCTATATGAAGGTATATAATTAGTCTCTAAATGTATAGAGCTAATTCCTTTTGTATTAAACATTATGAATGTTTGAATTATCATATCAATGTAATGTGATGAATGCCTTCTACTATATTATTTCCTCAAAGTAGTGTTATGAATTGAATATTGTCTTGTTGTATCCCAGTTGCGATACAAGATTTATATCACTTATATAATGCGATATCCAAACTTTGGACTTATCAATTATGGATAGATCTCACGTGTTGGCCATAGATGGATACAATGAATCTTTAGTTTTGGTTCCAATTGCCTACATATGAGTTCTATATGAATTGAAAAGGGTCTAGAGATTCCTTTCTTGAAGAAAATGAAGATCACATTATAATGATATAAAATAATAAGAAAACGTTTCTTATATGGTTATCACTTACTTAACCACAATAACCAAGATCACTCTTGATTCAATTAGTAGTTTTGAACAACTAATTGGGCATTCTTAAAATTGTTTTTTAAAATGTCATGTGTGTGAGTGATTAAACCAAAAACAAAGTGTCTAAATCTATGAAATGTTTAAAGACTTTAGTCACGTAATAACAAGACATCAACTTAGTGGAGAATGAAACAAATAAGCTTGAAAGGTTTTAAAGCTACTCCACATTGTCCTCTACCCGTATACTTCATAATTATACACTATGAATGTATAATGCGATTTCTCATTAAGGTCATGAGAAACAGTGGGAGGTGAGAAAATGATATAAACTTAAATATGATTGGTTTATGGTTGTCTAAAATTAATAGTGCATGACTATTATTAATGAGTTTGTAACTTTAATTGTTAAAAGGTCTCAAGCTCTTCAAAACGTTGAAATTCTATGTTGTGTAACATTCTAAAGAATAGTCTATGAATGTTGGTTTTGTCAACCTAGCATAAAATTGTTATATGTTGGGAGTTGTCCATCATTCTCTTTTATGTGAACAAGCTAATAACAAAGCATATGGACAAATTGATGAAACAAAAGGGAATAGTTTCAAAATGAGTCACAACATATGATTTAACAACAAGACAATCCAAATTCGGAACCTCATATAACTATAACGCTCTATGTAGTTTTGATGAAGAATTATATCAACCACCTAGAAGGTATGGTTAAGTTTCTATATCCTTAGTAGGAGCCATGCTTCCACTAATGACTTGGATAATTCTTATATGACTACATTAAAGGTTTTAGTATGACTAAAACTTGAAGTATGGTGTATGACACCATATAATTTAAATGAATGGACTTGATAAAGCAAGTCATACGTTTCAAAAGGAATTACTTGAGAAAGAATTCTTTTGTGTATGTTCGTTTAAATAACTTGTGTTAGCTAGAGTTGTTGATAGTCCCAAAATTGTTGAGACATCATCAATAAGCTAATGGATCTCAATGATTGTCAATAGATCCAAGACAAGTTAGTGGGAGCAATAGGCATTCAAATCAAGAAAATATAATTGTTAAATTTTTTAAAGAATGCTAAGTTACAACAAGGGCAGTGGAAGTGATGTCATAATTTGAGCAACAAGATATGAATAAAGTCTATTTGATAGACTTGATAAAACATAGATGTTACTCAAAATGACAAAACGTGACACGGTCAATTTTGAAGTATAGACTTAAAATTGGACTTAATGATATAGCAAGGCTATCTCAAGGATGTTATATGGGGAAATTAAATCTCAAATGTTGAAGGTTTGAGAAAGTATTTTCCTATATGATAGAAAATCACTTTCGTGACCCTTATAATGAATGTGTCGCAAAATCACAAAAGGGACACATGTATGGACTTGTGAAATGATATCCAAAAGTGAAAAACCATTGGGGTTGTCACTTTAAGATATTACTATAGCCCAGGATCAGAACCGTAGCAACTGATAGAGTATTATTTCCTTTAAGAAAGGAACATCAGAGTCGGACTCTGGAAGCGTGCATTCACTTGGGTTATAAACCAAAGTGAAAATAACCCATTTTAACAAATGGAACTTCATAATGGATGAAGTACTAATCATATGAAAGTATTGTTAGTATTGTACTACAATGGTCTCAAGGTTGGAGCAAAGTATGTATAAAGTATACAAACGAAATATATGTCGATATATAGTTTTAGAAACTGCTTTAAAAGGTGTTTTGAATAGAAGGGGTTCTTATAGAACCAATTATTGAATCCAAACCATAAGGTCGTTAATAGGACACTACGACGTAATGGGGCGATAGCTCAAGCCATGGAATCAAGGTCTCATCAAAGTATTTGAACACAAGAAAGAGACATCATCAAATGTTTTAGAAACGTTTGATAAGTAAATCACTTTTATAAATTAAAAGGATTAATACATAACCAAGTTTACCTATGAGCATAAGTTCACTCGACTAGTATGTATAAGATACACTAGTGATTGACTTTAGTGCAAGTGGGAGATTGTTGGAGATATGCCCTGAAAAGTCAATCTTTGGAAGAAACCTTTCAGGACAATGAATGAGTGTATAGATGACTCTTATACATCAAAGGGCAAAGATACTAATTAGGACTGTCTCAATAAACGATATATGTCCTAAATAGTGAATCCATGGACAATGGATCGATGGAAGAAGTAATCTAATGATGTTAGACTACAGAGACCTTCTTCACATAACCATCATGTCCAAAAAGGTTCCTGGTCATAGGATTGTCAGAGGGATACTGACAATGCATAGACTAGTACATACTATATCCCCTTCAATTCGAATGATGGAAAGTCTCATTCCATTCATGTAGTGGCACTAAGACAGGTATGTAGGTGCTCATTATGGGAATGAGTTCACTGAACACAATCGAACGAGAGTACTTGCATGGAGGTCTACTCACATGTAAAGCAAGTAACTCTAATGGTTGGAATAATGTAAGTAATCCTTTGACCTGAGACATCATAGTTGTCTTGGGGATACGTTGCTGATCATTTTGATAATGAGACGTGACCACACCTCATCTTGGGTTTGTTCTATGCATTGTTGGAGTCAGTGATTTATTCTCAGAGGCATGTGAATGATCAACAAGAGATCTCTAATCCTCGTTATGAGAGGATGAATACTCTAAGATATCATTCGGGAATCTTCGGCCGAAGTATCGAGCGTAATAAAGGAAAGCGTTCCTATACGACTCAATTGAATCATATAACATGGAATAATCACATTAGAGGTTTGACATAATATATCCATACCCTAATAATGTGATTGAGAGTAGTGTTTTAGAGAATGATCGAATTACATTGTAATTCCAACTGAATAGGTTCTCCGAACAAATTCTACATTAGCTTGGGTAGCCATGATATATGGTTAGATATCACTCATGGCTTGTGAGTTCTTCTAGATGATTAAATAAGTAGTCGTCAAAGAAGAAGGAGACTTAAAAGTAAGTTTTAATTCACTAAGTGATTGGATTAAATATAATCAATTGGATTGGTGCCAATCATCTCACTACCTTGCTAATTAGAACCTAAAATGATTGTACACCGATACACTCTTGTAATGAGACAACTAATGGATGATGGAAAAAATTAATTGGATTAATTAAGTGTTATGATTAATTAGAAAGTCTAAAGAAATCATAGAAGCGATGAAAAATCTTTTTTAGACTTAAAGAAAAGTTCGGGTTAATATGGGCCCATTAAGCCCAAACCCATTGGGCTTTTATTTAAGCATAGGATGACTTGAAATACTAAAAGCCCAAAACCCAAACAACACTAAAGGGGCCGGCCAAATAAAAGGAGAGAGAGGGAGTCAAGTTGTTGGCTAACTATCTTTGAGATATAAAAGGAACTTTTAGTGAAAAGTTTCATTAGGGTTTTGTGTGTTCATTTTTCACAAAAGAAGAAAACATCTCTCTCCAAAACACACACAAGGCCGGCCACCATAAGGGAGAAGTAGCTAATCATCTTCTCTTTCTTTTGGTTATTCCTCCATCCATCTCACTACACTAGTGGGTGTGGATCTTTAGAGGTCTTCAACCTTGGAGACTAAAGGAGAACCAAGGAGCACTCATTCTAGCAAGGTGGAGGAAGCAAGGAGGGAGGCTAGGCTCAAGGAGTTCCAAGAACAAAGAGCTTGGAGGTGGTCAATCCTTGGTCTCAAGTCTAGATCAAGAGGTATAAAACTATACCTTCACTTTGTTTTTCAATAATTTCTTAGATGCATCATATATGAACCTATGCTTCTTGAAGGGGATTTGCATAACTATAACTTTCATATTATGTGATAACATGCTTCCGTTGCTAATGTATATAAATTTTGAATTGTATATGCATGCTAGTCACTAGAAATCCCACATAAATCTCATTATTTCCCTTCAGGGTGCCGACGCCCAGCGCATTTATCCACTCAAATGAACAGTAATAGATTCCAAAAAACAGTAATAGGTCAAAAAATCTCCATTCCTAAAAATGCGCTGGCACCCAGTCAATCTAATATATATTATTTTATTCATATCAATTAATATTTTATCATTTAATTTATTTCTCTCCTACTTCCATTTCATCTTCGGCAGGGCACTTTCTCTCTACCCTCTCTTTTTTCCCCTTTTTCTCCATGTTTTCTTCTTCGAATGAGCTGATGCACCTGAAATGGACCTCCTCCCCCCAAAATGGGAGCTCGCCGTGGAGGTGCTCCATACCAACGGATGGGACCTCGCCGGAGCTCCACACAAACGCTCGCAAGCACCTCGTTGTCGTCTCCTCACCGGAGCTCGCCATGGAGGTGCTCCACACCCAGGGAGTCGGATCTCGCCACACCAACGCTCCTCGAAAAATGGACCTCGTCCTCCTGCGCATGACCCCGCTAGCGTTAGCATGAGTCAGATGTACCGGGCAACACCTCAGTCAATTTTGGATTGGGCTAGAGACCAGCTTGGGTTGGGTGCCAGTCAATTGGGTCGGGTGGAGGGGTTTCACAGGGTGCTGGGCAGTTTTTCAGCTGGGTGCTGGGCAAAATGCCCTCCGCTGGAACTGCTCTAAGACAACGTCCAAACCTAAATTTTGTATGCCACCTTCTAATATTTGCTTGGATATTTACGACAGTAAAATTCTGAGGCAACAAACAACTTCATCTGAACATATTATTGAAATTTTGGCGGGGAATGACAGACAACGCATTTTTCAAAAACTCGTTCATCAACCGTTCTTACATCCGTTCTGAAGTAGTCTATCTAAACAACGAAATAAATCCACTAGAAACAAAATTCAAAGGGTATCTAAAGAAATCTCAAGACTTGTTTTAATTTCCTAACAAACAGAGATTACAAAACAGCATTTAACTCCAGGCATCTATCATAATCGGGAATGAATATAGACGATACTGAATGCCTGGAAAACCAACAGTGTCAATTTAGGAATAAGGAGACTGGTGACCGAAAAGTTTTCCTCAAGTAGCGATGCCGTTAATTCAACCGGTAAACTCCACCTTGGATGAGGTCAGAGACTCGAAGAACCAAAGTAACCCACTACAGACAACTGCACCCTAAGTGCAATACAAAGCACCGCGAATCTCAGGTCCCTGAAATTAAAATCATTGAAAAAACAAGAAATGGTGAAGTTTCACTCATAACTAAACATGCAAGGGTGTCAGCACAGAAAAAAAGAAAAGAATCGGATTCCCAGACTGCTACTTTAGATTATAGGGAAAGGAGGTTCTTAAGAATCTAAGATGCCACCATTTGGGTATATTTAATATGTAACATTCTACGACAGATGAATAAGCAGCAGCAGCACACAGGTATAATTTCGCTTTGATCTCCTACTAACTAGCAATGACAACAACACAATCTTATCCCAACCATTCAAGGTCAGCTACACCGGTGCTAGTCCTGCAATCCGCCGATCATGGACCATATTTTCCTTGGTCAATGATTCATTCTTTTTAATCGATGCATCTATTCGCCCTCATTATACTTTGTCAGATTCGGATCAGAAACATGAAACAGGGAAATGACATTAATCTCTCTAGCCTATTAAGATTGTCTTGAAATGCAAAGTTGGATACACAATATGAGTAATTCAAATGCAGGAAACATCTAAACCCGGCAGCACCATTCATTAAACTAGGCAGTTGGGATAACAACAGGAAATATACAAACAATTGGCAACTATGCCTAGGAAATACAATTTGTATGCAGTAAGATCAAACCGAAAACTAAAACATAATCAGTTAAACCGTGATATGAAACAATACTCACTCTTGTTCTGTGCTTGCCACTTCTGTATGCTAGTATACCAATTCCACTGAAAACACAGAGCAACGAGACGAACCAAACCGGCTGCAACCACCTCGAAAAATGCCATAACAAACGACCTCTGAGGAGACAACCCAGCAGTGGCAATGGACAACAATAACCCTTCAAAGTTGCAAGGCACAATAAAAGAAGCAGACTTAATCCCATCCAAAGCCCTCTTCGCAACATCTTCGGCTTTCATCGCCCCAGATGACTCCGCTATAATGCCAGTCAGCGGCGGCCGCCTCTTGGTCTCTACAACAATTGAATATTAAAAATTAGAGCAAAATCCCGCGTAGCCACACCCACATTGGCTAGAGCGGATGCGCTCCCCAATGCACCAAAGTTCGGATCTCCCTACCCGCATTTAACATTCTAATGCATCCAGGTTTAAAAGTTTAAATTAGTTTAAAGTAGAATATCGCTCGTATAAAAAAGAATCAAAATCGAAACAATCAAATTCCACATCGAACATTTACAATTTTTTTTACAGTTTTACCTTCAGCGAAGCCAGGGGTGTCTGTGTCCGGCGGGAATACCAGAGAAACGTGAATGTCGTGAGAAATCACCTCTTGCTGCAGAGCCTCGGCCAAGCCACGGAGCCCGAACTTGCTGGCGGAGTAGGCCGTGTAGCCGTAGATTCCGACCTGGCCGGCCTGGGATGACATCAACGCGATCGAGCGGGGCCCACGGTCCTCTCCCTTCTTCATTTCGGGGAGAGCGGCTTTGATCATGTTGAAGCTCCCAATCAGATTCACGTCCACCATGAACTTCACCTCATCCAATCCCTGCTTCTCGAGCTCCTCGGGGACGAAAACCCCCTGGTTCACAATCAGCACGTCGACGGGACCCGCCTCCGCCACCGCCTTCGACACGGCGTCGTAGTCGCGGACGTCGGCGGCGAAGATTGACACGTCGATGCCGGTGGAGAGCTGGATGTAGTTCTTTGCTTCCTCGAGCTTGTCGATGGAGCGCGCGAGGATGGAGACTCTGGCGCCCTCGGTGGCGGCCTGGTGGGCCAGGGCGAGTCCAATTCCACTGGAGCCTCCCGTGATGAACACGTGGCGGTTCTTGATTGGGATCTTGACGGGGCGGGGCCGGACTATAACGTAGAGAATGAGGAAGAGGAGGGTGGGCGGCAGGAGGAGAAGGAGGGCGAGGAAGGAGAGGTCCGCCATTGACGGAGCTTCGAAATCGTTGATAACTTGAGAGTGCCAGTGTTGTGTTGTCACTTGTAATTCAGTTCATTGACTTTCTGTGATCTCCGCCTGTAATATGGGCCGGACAGACCCGGCCCGGAAATACATTTTCGGGTCTTGGCCTACCTGAACTGAAATATGGCCAGAATTTGGGTCTGATGTTGTGCAATCAGGCCCAATGATATTAATAAACTCTCCCCCTTCATCAGAAAAAATAAAAAATAAAAAAAATCTCACTTTCCTGCGCATGATTTTGTCGAATGGGTCGCGATAAAGACACTACACCAACAATCTAGCGCCTATAATAACTCTGTAACACATAGGAGAAAATCAGTGGAGCATAATCATATGAGGTCTTAATTATGTATTTTTAACTCCAATTTTTAGGTTTTTTTTATTAACGTCCTATATATTATTAAATAGATCCCACATTAAATTTATTATTAAATAACTTACATATCTTAATATAAAATGATTATTTAGGCCCCATAAGGTTAAAAAATAAAAATAAAATTTTTGAATACATCTCAAGTCACTTCCAATGTATACCAAGATTATTTTTCTTCTCCTTTTCTTTAAAAAAAGAGACCAATTTTTTATTTATTTTTTAATAAATGATATTATCTACATTAAGAGGGTAGAGGAGTGAGCTAAACCTCACAACGAGCTAACACTAATATGGTGTCACTCATAAGTGAAGAAAAATATCACTAGACCGTAATACTAAGTAGCGTTAAAAATAAGACCAATTAAGAAAATGAATTGTTAAATTAAGCATGTTATGTTAATATTGTACAAAACAAAAACCTAGCATACCCTCAATGCTTAGATTCACTATATATTACAAGAAAAATAAATTAGTTTACCTGTATCTAAATTTTTAGCTCGGCCATTGATTGCATCCAGCAGTTGGGTCGGTCCGGAGGTTGAATTTTCAATCTACTCCGTTGAAAGCAAAGGACCATCGGCCGACCTAAAACAAGCCGTGATGCGGGCTGTTGACTTGTCCAAATGTATATGGTGTCGGTCTTTATCGGTGGACCACAACCCGCTCCTAGGTCGTAGACCACTGAAAATCTCCCACTTGCATAAAATTCGATTGCGATTTTAACCAAAAGTCAGTTCATTTGTGATCACTGCCTAACCAATTTAATAAATCAAAACCATTTTACATCGTCCAAATAAGCACAAGTCAAAAACCAAATGTTGAATAAAAGTTGGCTAAAAGTTGGGCTGTTGAAGACCGAATTTTCTCGTACACTTTTTTACAAGATTATATGCGATGAGTTTGATGTCAGCACTTCTAGATAGTAATGGTAAGCCTCATTAAAGTTTATGCGTCGTTTTAAGATTTAGAGTAGAATATTGCCGTATAAAAAGCATTAACAGGAGGTTTTTATTAGCCCCTTACATATTATTGAATTAGTAATGCTAGAGAGAATCTATTTAAACCATATTTTGTAAACTATATGACATGTTTGTTGATAATTGGATTATTATGCAAGTGTTGATTAATCAAGGTACGTTGAAGCAAGAAACTGCAATCAACTTTCACATTTTATCTAAAAGTTATCTGTATTTCTCTTTCTTGTGACTAACATGAAAAGTAAATACATATATTACCGAAAATAGCTAAGAACTTTCATATTGTTACCTATCATAAGTTGTGACTCGTGGTTTTTTATTTTTTTATATAAATTACCATTATTGAGGAGATAAGGGAGAGTTAAAAATTATTACATTAATATAAAGGAGGGATGAGTTTCAAATTCGGAAACGCATATATAAAATCCAACACCTTATCCACTAGGATTTTTTTTTTCATTTTTCTTTCCCTTTAAAAATGAGACCAGCATATGATTTTGTCACGACAGTCCACCATTCTAAGGACTCAAAAAACTCACAGAATCATATCTTGTGAGTTGGTCTTGTGTTTTAAAAGCAAATGTTGAGCTTTGAATTCAATTTTTAAGGTATGGATGGACATAAACTGTAAGTGGGGCACCACAGATTCATTCTCTTTCGTTAAATAATTCAGCGATTGTTTTTGAAAGTTTGTGACTTCCACTGATCAACAGATGGGCAAGTGCTGCTACTAGATCTCTGATCTCAATTCTCACTTCTCACAACTCTCATCCAACAAAAGAGAAAAAGGAAAAATAAAAGTGAGAGCTAGCTAGATCTCAAAGAAAAAATCAACGCAAATATTCCCTGACAAATAATATTTTTATTTGTTTCAACTTAATTTCTCATTCTCACTATTTTCAAGAAAATTGAAGTTCCAATACATTGACAATAGGATGGTGAAATCAACATGTAGAAAACATGTTTTAATTGGCTAATACCAGAAAAGAAATTGATACTTTACTACAAAACGGAAAGTCATTCAACTCCTTATAAGCTCAGGTAATATTTCTCAGTTCCCTGATTTATGATTCACCCTCTCAACTCTCGGTTCACCTCAGCCGACAGGGCATGTATCAAAAGTGAGAGGTCATGTGGCCTGATGGGCTGCCAGTATGGAAGGGACACAAAAGTTGAAAACTATATAAGAAAAAGCAATGAAACGGATTGCCCAAAAGAAAGGGAAAATATATAGTGTTTAAAGAGAGAACTCAAACATGACATCGAAAATGAAAGGAATGCCTTCTGAAAGAAATGCATGCATGTAGTTGTACCATCGAAACGTGACATGCTGAGGGAAGATTAATCAAAAAGCATGTTTAAGAAATGAATTGACAGTAGTTGTAGAACTAGTTTTATGTTCCACGTCGAAAGTGTAAATTCCACGTTGAGAATGTGATGCCTCTTGCACCACGTATTCGTCGTTATTCAGCCATGAAAGTCTGGCCAAGAACCATATTAATTTGTTGCTAATTGATTTTCCGTTAGATGCTTAACTTCATAACAAAAGAAAAAGTTTAGTGAATGATGATAGTAGGGTTTGGTGATTAAGCTTCAATCATACTACTCTAACGACTTTATAAATATCAATCACAAAACATCACGCAAAGTTCAGATAAGGAATACAAGTGGTCAATTATGTCAAGACTAAAGAGAAATTTGAAAGTCGATGCCTGCAATGATGCAGCTCCTTTGCCAACGGGCCTAATAGATTCCAATAATTTAAGCAAGAACATATATTTATAGTCAAATGAATAGCTTTTCCTTTTAGGTTGATTTGCAACCAACCAAATTGCTCATATGTTTGTCACTTCCACCTCATCTGTTTTTACCTTTCGATATTTCCTAGCATAAAAACAAATCCAAGATATTTTCTTCCGATTTGCAGATCCAGCAAGCTACAAAAGCTTTGTTGTCTGAATGTTGCACCTCAATCTTTCTCCCAAAATCTTTGTTTTCTCAATTGGATTTATGCTCACCAACTAGGGTAACTTGTTTGGAGTACTTGTTTTACTACAAATGTAACTCTCATTAGATCTACCATGCACTTATGTTGCCTTCATGCACTTATGTTGCCTTCAATCGAACTTTCTTTTTTGGCAAGTCAATATTTTAACGAAACTAATTTCAACGCACCCAAGTATGAAGATGGAGAAAAAGGTATGTAGAAATCATTTTCTTATTCTAAACTACTCTAAATTACAGGAGAAATTTTGAACTTAGATGCAAGTAGTTGGACAAACTACCACCACCAACTGACGTAACTCATATTTCTTGACTTAAATCAAATTAAGCTAATGTCATACAACATTTTGGACAAATAATCAAATTAAAATCAAAATAAAACAATTAATGAATAGAATTTAATGAATTAGAGAAAGCTCATCCTATATCCAACCTAACAATCCCCCATACACGTTCACAATTCAAAGGGTACAATACCCTTTGGTAAGCTCCCCTTGGCAGAGTAAGGAACAAAAGTAAATAGCTTTTCCTTGCCTTCCCATACATATAGACATCATCACCATAACAATAACAATATTAGTATCATAAAATCCTTGCCTTGCCATGTTTGGCAAAGGGACTCATCAGCAGAAATTTATTGCATTGTACAATACTTCTTGATAATTAGGGTTCCATATCTCATCCATTTTTCGGTCTAAAAGCGCAATCGGAAGATGCTTGGGAAACCATCGTTTTGTTGTGATCAGCTTGTGACGATCTGTGGGATTTTGTTTTGTATGAAGCAAACCTTCCCTGCCTGTGCTTTCTTCTTGGACGTATTGATTGGGGGATGAAAACTCCAGTTCCTTTGGTTTCTCTCCTGCAGGATTGCTCATACAGAAGGGCAGGATGTGCAGGTGGGTGGATTGCACAAGAGAAAGCCTGTAAGCACAATTAAAAACATGTTAGGAAATCAGTCCCTTCATCTCCTAGATAGAACAAGTACAAAACGATATAATTATATGCGGATCGAGAACACAAAAGTAAACTTACAAAACAACACACTAAAATCTAACATGGTTTACTGACTTCCACACACTCTTTTTCTCCTTCTACACAACGCTGGATTTATTCATTTCAAATGTCACAAGAGTGTGCAGAGGAAGAAAAGAGTTGCAGAAATCACCTCACATTAATATGAGCTACGTCCACATGTTGCTGGCGTATCCACGAAGAAGAAGATAAACAATTACAATCACTGCAAATGAAGTGTATACCTGAAGAGAAACTGAAGGGCAAGTTGCGATAGGATCCTCCTCATCATCCATGATTAGAAGAGAGATTTGCTTAGTTAAGTCTGCAAAGAACAAGTCGTCTTCTAGTTTTTCCATGGCAACTTCCATATCTGCAGCTTAATTAATCAAGAAGTTGGGTTATTATTTGTGTGTTAAGCAAGCCTGAGTGGTGTCTCCGAACCTGAAACTCTCTTAATAAACTCTAAAGGAAATAAGTAGGGATTTTATATAGGGGAAAAGCAAAGGGCAGAGGGGAAGGGGATGGGTGGGTTTATGTGAAGTCCCACTCTGCATCTCTACACACACATGGTTTTGTGCAGCCATGTGGAGGGGTGGGCAGTTGGCCTATCTGTATTTGAAGTCCCACTGCCCCACAAGAATCATGTTGTATGTCATGATATTATCCAGTGGCCCTAAAAGAGATGAGGAACAGCCGGCAACAATCCACACCCAGATATGTGCCAATCCAAGATAGACTCAAAATCTCTAGCAAAACCTACACACTTGGTATTAAATGACTTTTCTGCCCCTCACATCCATTTCCCTATAAATGCCTAGTTTTTGGCTCGAGATTCATATATGGTCCACATAAAAACAAACATTGTACATTTGTAGTCTTATTACCATCCACACGTACTGCTTGCTACCTTCGCTCGACTTAGAGGATAAATTTTTCATTGTATGCGGAATATGGGTGGTATATAATGTGTCATTATATAAGTGGAATGAAGTTTTATTTTTTAAGTTGTTAATTTATTAACACAAATATCTCACCACTTGTATAGTGACACGTGGTGTATCATTCCGTGTTCCGAGCACATTGAAAAATCTCTGCAACGTAAGAGCCTTACTGTTATATTAGTAACGCGTTAGTGCCCTTATTTATGATGGGATGTTTTTCAAAATTAAAAGGGAGAGTTTTGTGCATCCATGAAAATCAATCACCAAGGGTGCAAGGTTCACTATGGTTTAGCAATATGTTTTTGTTACTAATCCACTTGTGTTGCTTATATATAGCTTCACTATGCGGAAGAGTTTTACTATGTAAAGAATTAGCGCCCAACCTATGAAAGTATCCTCGGGTAACGAAAGCATCACTTGTTCTTAACTGTGTCTTGACACTAATTGAATACAATTCATAATTAAGTTCAAAAACACATAAATGTAGTAATACCCTTGAAAAGTAAACATATTGTCAATCCATATTCAATTAGGCCTCATATGCATATCTTGTATAAGCCATAAAAGGAAGAAAAAAATCAAAACAAGAATGATGTGTTAGTTTTTGGAAATGGAAGGAGTGTGATGTGTATGCATGAAAATCAATCAACCAAGGGTGCAAATAGCACCAACTGGTTCACTAGGGTTAAGCAACATGTGAGCCAGCATGCATGAATAGAGAAATAGACTTGTTCCCAGATAAATTGATCTTTTGTGTGTGCTTGTTTTTTCCCACTTCTTCATTCATCTGCCTCCCTCTGTATCAGTCAGTCAATTGCAAAAGCATTAACGGGTAAGGTGCATTATTATTCTCTTTTTCTTTCTACTTGTCTCATGTGCTACTTTACTCTTCTTTGGAAAGCAAAATGTTGAATTGTATATATGGTGTTGCTTGGTCCACGTCCCTTTTCCACACGGTTTCATGGCTGGCGAAGGTTGAGCATTAGGGTTGCATGGAATATCATGACCCCTAAAATGAAGAGACCTCATTGTAGACGTCATGATATATCTCATTGTATCTACAACACTAATCACGTGACCAGTATGACCAAATATACTAGTTTTATGACATGAAGTATATCTCTTTATGTCTATACTCTATAGCAATCATCACATGATCTATGACACCTGATAAATGTTGTAGACATAAAATATATATCCAGATGACATATTAGATTTTCTCAACCGAAAAAAGGATAGTTTAATCTTTGTTTCATATGGTACTTAATTATTGATGAATCAAAAAATGAAGTTTGAATTTTCTTCGTTTTATTGGAATGAAATGTTGGGTTGCATGTGGGAACTAGGAATGAACATTGAAGCTAATTATTGCCTTAATGACTTTTGCAATCACAAGAGAGTACATCATTGAGGAATGAATCTTGAAATTAGTTATGACATTAATAAGCATTGCAGATATGACACGGACACAACTTAGAGACATAGTAGATTTCTCAATAATACGACGGTGTTTAGTCTTTGTAATTTGTTTCACACGGCATTTGATTATTATATTAGTTAAATGAGGATTACTAATTTGAAATTTCATCATTTTCTGTTCATGGAGTGGAATGTTGGGTTGGATGTGGGATCATCCAAGCTTGAAGCTGGTCATAGACTCATGGGCCTAAAATTAATTAAGGATTTTGAACGGCCCAAGATTGTCTGCCATCTCATTTTTCATCCCCTCCTATTTTTCTAGCCATTGATTTCATGTTGAGTTAATTTAATGCTCTAGATCTTGTCATCTCACACTTTTTCACTCTCCTTCCTTTCTTCCTCTCAGCCCACAGTTTTTGTTTTGTTTTGGTTTGATTTGTTCTCTCTTTAGAACATTAAATTAACTCAACATGAAATCAAAGGCTAGAAAAATAGGAGGAGATAGAAAATGGGAGGGCAGACAATCTTTGTCCATTTTGAATCATTTGACTTGGAATGACAGCCTCATCCTAAAGCTCCCATGATCTTATTTCTGTTGTGGATAGCTTGACAGCTGCGCATGCCCAACAAGACTTGGTACTCTTTAAGTTTTCAATGGTAATCAAGTTTTGGATGTTTGGATCTCCTTGGCTGTGAATCATAAGGAATCTTCAAACTTGTCTTCAAGTTAAATAAAATTGCAATGACACCCCTCATATTTTAGAAAATTACATTGGTATCTTCTACCATAGCATGTTTTGGCAAAACTTAATCAAGGTCTACCGACTGCGCTTTTAATAACTATGTTTGACAGAAAGACTTAAAAGTGAATCTAACTCTTTAAAAGATTTTACGAAGAAATACCTGGTACGTGATTATTCATGTTATACTTGGATTTTTAATAAAATATTCAACATGTTTTTAATAAAAGCACTTTTAGCAAAGGCGTTTGTAAGCAATATTACGGAAGCAATTTGAAACAAACTAGTTCAATCATTAGAATAACAGGTAAACAGATGGCATCTTGTAGTATTGGACTAAATAAATTACCATGTAATGGTAAGACATGAATCCATGGGTCATAAGAGCCATAACAGGAATTGATCACATACGGTCAATCTTTTTCACCCAGACACATTCTCATCCAAACAATTGTTGAGGTCAACTTGAAACCGTAAAATCTCATTGCTTTCATGGTGACGGTAAACGATCAATCATCTTTCAAGATAGTATTCGAAGAAAAGATTTACAACTTAGAATGGTATTCAAGCTTGCCCCGCCAACTCCGTCTCGTGCTTCCATCGTTTCAGGGAGAGAATCTTCAAAAGCTTTGCAACTCCTGTGGTCTTTGATTAGATCCAGTGAAAAAATCATGACTCTCCTGCTGTATCCATATCTGTGATCCCATCCACTCCTTTGAAAATAACACGCAACTTTCTCAGACACGAAGTTTTTTTGTCATTCTTCGTGGTTGTACCGGTCGCGTGGACAACATCCTTCGGAACTTTACCCATTAGCTCAAAAAGTGGTACGCTTAGGTTTGATCTCGTCATCTCTTCCAGTATAGGTGGAGCCTGCATGTACAGATTCTTCCCTCTGTGTGTGATGCTTGCTTTCAATAATAGCAATTTCGGGTGTTCTTCAAGTAGATCAATGAACTGTTGCCATAAAAGTTGAATTAGGACAGGCACAGCCGCGCAGAATAATAGGACATATCACTGATAATTCAAAATCAGAATCAAATGATCAGAAAAACTAACTCGAGCGTTTCACTTTTGACAAAGGAGAAATGACAAAGATGAGAAGTCTTAACAACTTTCTTAATTGAGAGCTTGAGATTTAGGCATCGTTGGTAGTCACAACATAACACCTTGGTGCGGTACCAACTTTGTTCACTTAGAAACTAGAATCACTTTTCATTTCTTAAGTTAAACGAACCTTTTAAAATATAACACAAAACAAGTAGAGCTGACATCAAAAGCAACACCAAGGAGTATAAATATCACTATGCAGAAGGTTTTAACCATAAGATCAAAAGGATCATAACTAAAAGATCGTATAGCATTTGCCTCCTAAACATACAATAGCTTTCATCAGACAACTATTAGAATCCAGTTATAGGAACACTAACCACAAAGACTAATATGCCGGACTTAGAAACTTAAACATGAATGTCGCCAAAACTAAATTTTCTCCAAAGATACGTTCACAGAAACCAAATTCTAGCCAATCAAAGGATATAGAAAATAACCTTTTGCAAAGTAATTGAGGTGTCCAGTTGAACAAGAACACCCGGTCCGCATACAAGACAGTCTTTGTCCCTGACAAATTCAGTCACTTTTGTGTGGAGACCTTGTGCACCATTATACCTACAACGACTCTGAACACTCAGTACATATTGAAATAAAACCTTTTGTTAACAAGTTTGATTAGATGAAACATGTGCAGCCATTTGCTTTAATTTTGATGATGATGTTCAACAATGACCTAGCATCCAAAGCGAGCTAATTTGCCAATGTAAGAAATATTGGCACTTTTCACAACCTTAGCATTGCAATCTAACTTTTCGAAGATCAAGCATAATGAAATGCAAACTTGGAGTAAAAGCAATTAAGGGGAGAGAGGTGGGGGGGGGGTGGTTTCACTAATCCTAAACTATTTTGCGAGTGGTCATTCACTAATCCTACACATAGATTTGCAACCATACTGGTTAGGACATCTAGGACAAGATGTTTAAGTCGAGTGGTATTGAAGAGAAATAGAGCGCACGTTAAATAATTTGATAGTGTTTTGCTGCATCCAGATGCAATCTTCAATGTCTCTAGTGCACATGCTGCTGATATAATTGCATTTGTGGAAGCAATAGCTGGTATGATGTTCTTCACAACACCCTGCAAACAACATAATCTGCTTATTAGAGAAGGGAGGCAAATCGTAATATCTTTCTTCACCCATATAAATTAACACCCAACCCAAACTATGCAGTTCAGTGGCACAGAATCTTAAAAAGAAAAATCTTAGGAGAAACAGAAATCTTTAAGTACATAAGCACCTGAGTAAGAGAATATGTAACTCCTGGAATACCGAAAAGCTCAGCTCTCTTGGTAGCCTATTGGATATTGAGCAACAAAATCTAAGTTAAAATGAACATCAATATAAACAAAATGTAAATCACTACATAATTGTACTCCACTGACCTCGTCATAGACCCACTTCATGTGCTCTGGATCATCTGGATCAAAAGACTTTCCGCTATGTACCTATTTGTAGAATGCATTTTTAGTTGTCAGACCATCGATTTTAACTCATGGAACAGTTATAAAGTGTAATGAAAAGTAAAGGGGAAAGAATAGTGAAATCGTGTGGAATGTGTCACCTCATCCCATTTGATTAAGTGAGCATATTCAATACAGTGAGCAGCAGTTCTAGGGGTTTCTGCAAGGGTGCATAGAGGGAACTTCACTTGAGGAGGGAAAAGCCAGATTGTGCACTCAAAGCATGGAGTGACCCCTGGAACAATGACCCTAGCATGTCCTTGAAAACCTTCAGTCCCTCCATCTACCATAGGCTTGATGGTTTCTTCTTGTGGGGTATCATCAGAATTATACTCTTCCAAAAGAATAACAAATAAAATGTGAAGGGCCACGTTAGCTCAAGTATAGTAAAGAAAAAGCAATTCATTTCAAGAACGATGTACAAAGGGTAGCATGTGATAAGGCAAGGACAAGAGGAATTTTTTTTCAAAAAAAAGTCCCGAAAATGCTGTTATACATAAGAGCTTCAAGGCAAGGTCACCAAGGGTGCGTTTGGTACGTGGGACGGGACGGGACGGGACGGAACGGGACGAGGCGTTCCGTCCCGCGTTTGGTGCGCCAAAAATGGGTGGAACGGGCTGTTCCACGGGACAGATTTTGGGTGTTTTTGCGTCCCACCTCCCCCCCTGGAACGGGTTTGTTCCATGTCTGTGGAACACAATGTTTTACCATTTTAAGACAAATATACCCCATGTCTTTTTCAAAAATTACACCTTCGTTCCGTCCCGTCCCGTCCCGTCCCGTTCCGTTCCGTCCCGTTCCGTCCCGTCTGCGTACCAAACACACCCCAAAGCAACAAAGGATCTGATATTAGAAACAAAAGTGCAAACCAAAATCCGGACCAATTTTGACACCTTAGAGTTTAGGATAAAGGAGGAGGGGGAGGGCGTCAGGTAGTCGACAGCCGGCACTCCATGATCACGTCGAATCCTTATGAAAATGAATCTAGAACAAAATCGCGCTAAAACTAGGGCGTCACCCGTAAGTGGCGCGCTGTGTGGCCCGAGCACAGTGATAAGTGAGCAAGGGTCGCTGTATCTCCATCGGTACCCGGATGCAGTGTTAAATGAGCAAGGGGGCCGTAGAAACTTCTTTTCGAACGACTCCACTCAAAGTTGTTTGGGAGCATATGCTCCTATCAACTTTACACGGGACACACAAAAGAAGTACTTTGATCCTATTAGACGGGGGAGGGTGAAGAAGCTAGGACAGAAGGGTAGAGTTCAAGAGAGCAAAATGCGTTTAGGAACGTGGAATATAGGAACCTTAACGGGAAAATCTATGGAAGTAGTGGAAGTTATGGTGAGGAGAAGGATAAATATTATGTGCCTACAAGAAACTAAGTGGGTTGGTAGTAAGGCAAAGGATCTAGAAAACTCAGGGTTTAAACTTTGGTATTCGGGCACAAATAGAACGAGAAACGGTGTTGGCATCATCGTGGACAAGACCTTGACACAAGATGTTGTAGATGTCAAGAGGGTAGGAGATAGAATCAGGGCAATCAAGATTGTAATAGGACAAGAACTTATCAATGTGATTAGTGCGTACGCACCTCAAATAGGGTTGGATACGAGTTCGAAGGAGAAATTTTGGGAAGACCTTGGAGACTTGGTGCAAGGAATTGCTCAGACGGAGAAGTTATTTATAGGAGGAGATCTAAATGGACACGTGGGCAGGGAGACAGGCAACTATGGAGGTTTTCATGGTGGCCATGGTTTTGGGGAGAGAAACGAGGATGGGGAAGCTATCTTGGATTTTGCAATGGCATATGATCTCTTCTTAGCCAACACCTTCTTTAAGAAGAGAGAAGAACATGTGATCACCTACAAGAGTGGGTCGTCAAAAACACAAATAGATTTTCTTCTAATGAGGAAAGGGGATCGTATAACTTGTAAGGATTGCAAAGTTATACCAGGAGAGAGCGTGGCTAATCAACATCGCTTGTTGGTGATGGATGTACATATCAAAAGAGGGAGACAAAAGAACAAGACTTGGAAGTGCCCAAGGACTAGATGGTGGAATCTAAAAGAAGAAAAACAAGCCATTTTTAAAGAGAAGGTAATCACCCAATGTGTGTGGGATAGAGAGGGGGAAGCTAGCCAAATGTGGGATTCCATGGCTAGTTGTATCCGAAAAGTAGCAAAAGAGGTATTAGGAGAGTCCAAGGGCTTTGCCCCACACCAAAAGGAATCTTGGTGGTGGAATGAGGAGGTACAAACAAAGGTGAAGGCTAAGAAGGAATGTTGTAAAGCCTTATACAAGGAGAGGACCGATGAAAATGGTGAAAGGTATAGAAAAGCGAAGCAAGAGGCGAAGAAAGCGGTCAGAGAAGCTAAGTTAGCGGCTTACGACGATATGTATAAACGACTAGATACCAAAGAAGGAGAGTTGGATATCTATAAACTAGCTAGAGCAAGGGAAAAGAAGACAAGGGACCTAAACCAAGTGAGGTGCATCAAGGATGAGGATGGAAAGGTTCTTGCTACAGAGAACGCAGTTAAAGACAGATGGAGAGGTTATTTTCATAATCTTTTCAATGAAGGACATGAAAGGAGTGCTTCTTTAGGGGAGTTGAGTAACTCAGAAGAGTGTAGAAACTACTCTTTTTATCGTCGAATCCGGAAGGAAGAAGTGGTTGTAGCTTTGAAGAAGATGAAGCATAGAAAAGCAATAGGCCCAGACGATATACCAATCGAAGTGTGGAAAGTTTTGGGAGAGACAGGTATAACATGGCTCACTGACCTTTTCAATAGGATTTTGAAAACAAAGAAGATGCCAAATGAGTGGCGAACGAGCACTTTGGTGCCTATCTACAAGAATAAGGGCGACGTACAAAATTGCATGAACTATAGGGGTATTAAGTTAATGAGTCATACAATGAAGCTCTGGGAGAGAGTCATTGAGCATAGATTGAGGCAAGAGACACGGGTTTCGGACAACCAATTCGGGTTCATGCCAGGGCGCTCAACCATGGAGGCAATCTATCTCTTACGAAGATTGATGGAAAGATATAGAGATGGGAAAAAGGATTTACACATGGTCTTTATAGATTTGGAAAAAGCGTATGATAGGGTCCCAAGAGACATTCTTTGGAGGATCTTAGAGAAGAAAGGAGTACGAGTAGCATATATCCAGGCTATAAAGGATATGTATGAAGGAGCAAAGACTGCCGTAAGAACTCATGAAGGACAAACCGAAAGCTTTCCCATAACTGTAGGATTACATCAAGGCTCATCCTTAAGTCCTTACCTTTTTGCGTTGGTAATGGATGAGTTAACAGGACATATTCAAGATGATATTCCTTGGTGTATGCTTTTTGCAGACGATATAGTGTTGATAGATGAAACTCAGGAAGGGGTAAATGCAAAGCTTAACCTTTGGAGAGAAGTGTTGGAATCTAAAGGTCTTCGCCTAAGCCGATCAAAGACAGAATATATGGAGTGCAAGTTCAGTGCAGATGGAGGCCAAAACGAGTTAGGGGTGAGGATCGGAGATCAAGAAATACCAAAGAGCGACCATTTTCGTTACCTAGGATCTATCTTGCAAAAGAACGGAGAATTAGATGAAGATCTCAACCATAGAATACAAGCTGGATGGATGAAGTGGAAGAGTGTATCTGGCGTGTTGTGTGACCGCCGTATGCCACTGAAGCTCAAGGGAAAATTTTATAGGACGGCAATAAGGCCGGCGATGCTGTATGGCACAGAATGTTGGGCGGTGAAGCATCAACACGTACACAAAATGGGTGTAGCGGAGATGAGGATGCTTCGTTGGATGTGTGGGCACACGAGAAAGGATAAGATTAGGAATGAGGATATCCGGGGTAAAGTAGGAGTAGCCGAAATTGAAGGAAAGATGAGAGAAAATCGGTTACGGTGGTTTGGACATGTGCAAAGAAGGCCTACTGACGCTCCGATTAGAAGATGCGACTATGGGACAGAGGTTCAGGGCCGAAGGGGTAGAGGAAGACCTAGGAAAACTTTGGAAGAGACTCTAAGAAAAGACTTAGAGTACTTGGATCTAACGAAGGACATGACACAGGACCGAGCACAATGGCGTTCTAAGATTCATATAGCCGATCCCACTCAGTGACTTGGATTTTCCAAGTCTCCAACCGAGAAGTTTTCCTCACTCGAAAAATTAAGGGAACACTACCCCAACCTACATGCTCCACTCAGAAAGCTTCAACATACAAGCTTCAACAAAAGATAATTCAAAGAACTTAGCGAAGAAGGCTTTGGTGTATCTAACACAATACGTTGAAATGAAGGAAAACTTATTTATTGATATCCCCGATAAGCTACAAATATGTACATATACATGAGTCAACATAAACAAACAAGATGGAGCCTTCACAAAGGTTGCTTAGGAGAAGTCTCAGCAGTCGGTAGAGCCCCAGAAAGAGAAGGCATCGGAGGGGGATCATTCGGAGCCTCAGTACTGGACAGAACCCTAGAAGGAGGAGGCATCAGAGGTTGATCATTTGGAGCTTCATTACGCGGTACAGCCCCAGAAGACGAAGGCAATAAATGCCTTTGGAACAAACCCACAAATCTCTGATGATCAAGTAAAACCTGACCATCAGTTTCCTTCATCTGGTCAAGCTTCCTCTTCATGTTTGTAGCATAGTCATGTGCGAGCCGGTGCAACTGTTTATTCTCATGCTTGAACCCTCTAATCTCCTGTTTGAGACTCATCACTTCGGCCGCCAATGATTCAACTTGGCGGGTTCGAGCAAATAGGCGTTGGGCCATATTAGACACAGAACCTGCACACTGAACACTGAGAGCCAGTGAATCCTTAACAGCTAACTCATCAGACCGTTTGGAAAGTAGTCTGTTATCTTTGGGAGTGAGAAGGTTCTTGGCCACCACCGCAGCGGTCATATCATTCTTCATCACGGAATCCCCAACGGTAAGAGGACCAGTAGGGGAGACGAAGGATGGGCGCCATATGTTGTCTGGAGAAGGCGGGGCTGCCTCTTCAACAAGGTTCAAGTCAAAACGACGGTCGGAGGGGCCAGACATTTTCAAAGGTATTGAAGAGAGAAGAGGTCGGACAAATCAAGATCTTAGAAGTGCAAGAATGGAGCTTCTACTGGTGGAGATTCAAGTGTGCTTTGGAACTTAATGCCAGCCCCTATAAAAAGCTGCACTCGACGGAGCTTCAGACATCGAAGAGGCGCCTGCTCAGAAATCGAAGAGGCGTTTGCTTTCTCAAAAGCTGGGCTGCTTAGAGACCACGAGGGTTGATCTCATAAATCGAAGAGGTGTTTGCTTTCTCAAAAGTTGGGCTGCTCAAAGACCACGAAAGCCGATCTCAGAAATCGAAGAGGCGCTCGCTTCCTCAAAAGCTGGGCTCCTCAGAGACCACGAGGGCCGATCTCAGAAATCGAAGAGGCACCTACTTTTCCAGCCTTGTCAGCACCTGTCACACGCACACTCAGCTTTGCGGAAATTATGGGTATTCTGTCGAAGACTTCTGGGGAAGTAGAAAACACATGAATCTTACTGTCCAATCACCCACTTCCCACACGCAGCAATAGCTCATGGGTACCACAGATAACTTTGCCAAAGTTCTCTGCCAAAGTTGAGCACGTGAAGCTTGCAGCTCCCACTACATCGCTCTGACCAAGAAGGGTAAAAGAATAGCAAAGAAACAGCACTAACAAAGTTTAGACCCATAAATTTTGAAGGTCTAGCTACCATATTATTACCCACAAGGGTAAAGGAACAGTACCACTGTTGGATAATTGGAAAGTCCCTGTGTGTCAACCTCTGTGCCTCGTGGCAAGGTAGACTAGCAAACATGCCCAACCTTTACTCACATTCGAGAAAACACTCCCAATAAGATTGCTTGCTCCAAAATCGAAGAGGCACCGTCCTCCGAATCTCGAGAGCCAGACTCCCAACATGACTACTTTCTCAAAAATCGAAGAGAGGGTAAAGGAACAGTACCATTGCTGGATAATTGGAAAGTCCCTGTGTGTCAACATCTGTGCTTCGTGGCAAGGTAGACTAGCAAACATGCCCAACCTTTACTCACATTCGAGAAAACACTCTCAACAAGATTGCTTGCTCCAAAATCGAAGAGGCACCGCCCTCCGAATCTCGAGAGCCAGACTCCCAACATGATTACTTTCTCAAAAATCGAAGAGACACTGCTCCCCGAATCTCGAGAGCCAGACCCCCAGCATGATTGCTTTCTCAAAAATCGAAGAGGCATCGTTCTCCGAATCAATCGAAGAGGCGCTCGCTTTCTCAAAAGCTGGGCTGCTCAGAGACCACGAGGGCCGATCTCAGAAATCGAAGAGGCACCTTCTTTTCTAGCCTTGTCAGCACCTGTCACACGCACACTCAGCTTTGCGGAAATTATGGGCATTCTGTCGAAGACTTCTGGTGAAGTAGAAAGCACATGAATCTTACTGTTCAATCACCCACTTCCCACACGCAACAATAGCTCATGGGTACCACAGATAACTTTGTCAAAGTCTCTGCCAAAGTTGAGCACGTGAAGCTTGCAGCTCCCACTACATCGCTCTGACCAAGAAAGGTAAAAGAATAGCAAAGAAACAGCACTAACAAAGTTTAGACACATAAATTTTGAAGGTCTAGCTACCATATTATTACCCACAAGGGTAAAGGAACAGTACCACTGCTGGATAATTGGAAAGTCCCTGTGTGTCAACCTCCGTGCTTCGTGGCAAGGTAGACTAGCAAACATGCCCAACCTTTACTCACATCCGAGAAAACACTCCCAACAAGATTGCTTACTCCAAAATTGAAGAGGCACCGCCTTCCGAATCTCGAGAGCCAGACTCCCAACATGATTACTCTCTCAAAAATCGAAGAGACACTGCTCCCCGAATCTCGAGAGCCAGACCCCCACCATGATTGCTTTCTCAAAAATCGAAGAAGCATCGTTCTCCGAATCTCGAGAGCCAGATACCACATACCACTTTTTCAAAGTGCTCTGACAGAGTTAAAACATGTGAAGCTGGCAGCTCCCACTACCGTGCTATGACCAAGTAGGGTAAAGGAATAGCATTACTACTTGTTGTTAGGGAGACTCCTATATATGTCGACCTCCATCCCCAACGGACAGGCAGACCTGCAAAAATGCTCAACCCTTCCTCATATCTGAGAGGGCACTCCCAACGAAGCCTTTCGAAATATTCAGCTTTCTTTCCCCCCGATAATACCTCTGCAAACAAGCTATACTAGAGCAAGAATATCTCATATCATCAGGGTTAAAAGCAAGAGTATCCCATATCATGCTTTTTCCCTGTCTTTTCCTTTGGCCTTGTTTTTACCTGCAAGACAAGGAGAAAGAGAGCAATCAGTCAGCACTTGAAATCAAGCTCCCAGCCAGGAACTGACAGCCTGGAACCCCTTACCTGATTACTTACCTGGCATTGCTCTCGAGTACTCATCTTCAACATCTTATGTTGCCAGGGAAGATACCGCATCTGCTTGAGGAACAGATAGGGCAAGTGCGAAGGATACAAGGAAGCATGTGGAGACAAGCGTAACAGCACACGTGCCGATCCATCCATTACTCTGTCAAAAGCAAAAGTATCCCATATCAGCAGGGTCGAACGTACTCTAGATTTGATGGACTTGTTTTGACCCTCAAATTCTTCAGTCGGCCTTATACTCTGGAGGAAACCAGAAAACCCTCCAGCTCAGTTCAAGAATAAGCCTGTGGAAAGTTACTTCTTCAAAAGCAAAAGTATCCCATATCATCTCTTCTCATTTTTCTTCTCTTTATCCTTCATGCTGCTGCAAGATGGGGAGAAGGTGAACAATCAGCCGGAGCTCTGATTGCTTACCTTGTCTGTCACCTCTTTCAGCAAATCCCCTAGCTCGACGACTTGGGGGACTCCTACTACATGGTTTGTATCGCGCTTGACCAAGCCTGAAACTACAAGTAAGCTTCAAGTGACATTGATACATTACCTTGTGCATCTCCACCAGTTAAAGATACTACCCCTGGATGGAGGAAGAGTACTTCCAGAGAAGCTGCCACATCTACCTATGAGACAGATAAGGCAAGTCAAGATGATACCACACTCCGATACTTAGAAGTTTCGTGATTACGAGATCCTTCTCCCACAATATTTCCTAATGTCATTTGTACTCTAATGTCATTTGTACTAAATCATTCACTTGTACTCACTAAAGGAGAGCTTGAACCTATGTACTTGTGTAAACCCTTCACAATTAATGAGAACTCTTCTATTCCGTGGACGTAGCCAATCTGGGTGAACCACGTACATCTTGTGTTTGCTTTCCTATCTCTATCCATTTATATACTTATCCACACTAATGACCGGAGCAATTTAGCGAAGATCACAAAAAGCGACCGTTTTCGCTACCTAGGATCTATCTTACAAGAGAACGGAGAATTAGATGGAGATCTCAACCATAGAATACGAGCTGGATGGATGAAGTGTAAGAGTGCATCCAGCATGTTGTGTGACCGTCGTAGGCCACTGAAGCTCAAGGGAAAATTTTATAAGACGGCAATAAGGCCAGCGATGTTGTATGGCACAGAATGTTGGGCGGTGAAACATCAACACGTACACAAAATGGGTGTAGCAGAGATGAGGATGCTTCGTGGGATGTGTGGGCACACGAGAAAGGATAAGATTGAGAATGAGGATATCCGAGGTAAAGTAGGAGTAGCCGAAATTGAAGGAAAGATGAGAGAAAATCGGTTCCGGTGATTTGGACATGTGCAAAGAAGGCCGACTGACGCTCCGGTTCGAAGATGTGACTACGGGACAGAGGTTCAGGGCCGAAGGGGTAGAGGAAGACCTAGGAAAACTTTGGAAGAGACTCTAAGAAAAGGCTTAGAGTACTTGGATCTAACGGAGGACATGACACAAAACCGAGCGCAATGGCGTTCTAGGATTCATATAGCCGACCCCACTTAGTGGGAAAAGGCTTTGTTGTTGTTGTTGTTGTAGAGTTGTAAGACATATCATAAGGAAGGAAGTGGACTCTGTGTGTCAATTTCGACACCTTAAATTTGCAAAACTGGACCAATTTTAGCAAGCATGTTTAATGACCAAAATCTATTATCTGCAGGCTTTTCTGGGACTATTTTATTTAAATCTATTCTTTCTGTTCTCATAAGGAAAATAAACACTGTAATTATCAATAATTAAAGCAACAAGGAAGGTCAATAATCAATATCACACAAACAAGTGCAAATATAATTATAGAAACACCTGAACCTGTATAGAACTTTTAATATGTAATACAGAGACAAAATATGAGCAAAATGGATAGGTTGAAGAAACTGACCAAGAAAACTACAAGCAACAGAATTGATGTAGCTCCGAGCCTCAATGGAATCAAGACCGAGGGCGATGATACTGAAATCACTATAAAATTCAAGCTCCTTTTCCTCGATCCGGCAAAAATGTGGAACGATATTTACACCACTAACTCTCTCCATGACACGTTTCGCAGCCACCTCAGCCTTTGGCTTACCTACATCTTCAAGTCTACGACAAAAACATCATGAGGAAAGCACTCTAACAAGAAACTGAAGTGCAACTCTTTTTCTTCTCTTGTTTTTTACATCGATAAGGCAGATAAGAAAAAAAAAGAAAGAAAAAAAAGGAAATTACAGTATTCATTAGTATACGACAGAGATTATCAAAATAGACGGTTCTGAAGCAGATAGAAGGCTAATATTGAGAGATTAGACATTTAATAACACACACAAACATCAATGGTTCAGGGATAATTTTACTGTTAAGATTAAAAAGTTGGGTCATTCCGTATACTTCAGCCTAAGATCAGTTAGAGAACTAAAATATTGATAGATTACACAAATCTCCAATACTCTAGCTAATGAAAGACTGTAAAGTGGGCAATAAACAAGTAAAATCAACAAAATTTCCGATTAGCCCATTACAAATTAAAGCAAAAGGCACCAAATTTACAAATTAAAGCAAAAGGCACCCAAAAAAAAATTCAAATAACCTGAAGAGGAACTGGCGATTGAGATTGGAAACCTCGATGCGATCCATGTCTATGACTTCGAGCTCCCGGAAACCAGACAAAGCCAAGTCCTTGAGCAGCTCACAGCCCAACCCACCAGCCCCAACCACCAAAACTCTGGCGTACTCTTTGAGATCATCTCGTAGCTGCAACAAAATCACTGTAAGAAACCCACAAAATTGTACGATCGATCGAAAAAGGAGAGTGTTAGAGAGAGAAGGAAAAGGAGGAAAAGGGTTTACTCCAGGGCCGGGTTCGAAGCTGGGTCCAACGAGATTGCCGGGGCGGAGGAGGAGCTTGTCGAGGTCCCTCGATCGGCTCTCTTGGGCGGTGGACGCTGGTGCCATTGCTAATTGTAATACTTCTTCCACGGGGCGAGTGTGACTGACTGTAGTAGGCTTGATTTTCACGCTTCCAAACTGAACGATCCTCTCTTCTTTCTATTTTATTTTGCTTTTTGTTTTTGTTTTTATTTTTATTTTCAATCGTGATTTAAGTTTAGAACCCGGGAGATTAGGGAATAGAAGCTTTTTTAAAAAATTAATCAAAATGAGTATATGATTTAGGATATAGAGGTCGGAGAATTGAAATTAGAACTATCTTGTAAGAAATCAATATGGGGTTACTTAGTCGTTAGAGATGAATTTCAGGTTCGTATTCCACACGGCATGTTTTGAATTCGATTTCTTGATGCTGGTGAATCACACGATGATGGCTAAAGGAGACTGAAATGCCTCTGTGAGTCTTCTCCTCCCCTAAAAAAGTGAGTTGCTGTGACAGAAGCCGCCAACTGATCTCCTTCTTAATCAAATGAGTTATAATCCTTTTGTCTACATAATTTTTCTGTCATGCGAACAATTACAAAGCATCAATGCTTCTTTTTTCTTTACCTTTTTACGTTCACAAAAACAATTTAATGACTACTTAAGCACCACAAAGTTGCCATATAAACAATTCAATGCATTTTCATTTCATATATTTGGTTGAGAAACCTGGTTAATGAACTACTCAAAGCATCACAAAGTTACTACCGAAACAATATTCCAAAGTCTCTTTAAAGCAAGTGCTTCTCTCAAACAAGGGCACCACAAATTTACTACTGAAACATCATTCCTTATGCGATAATTATTTAATTTTAAGTTTTTGTTTCAGACCTAACTTTTACTCATTAGTCTTTCACGCACTCTTTTTCATTTCTAACAATTGAAGTTAAACAGCTTAAGCACCACAAATTTACTACTGGAACATTATTCTAAA
Source organism: Malus domestica (assembly GCF_042453785.1). NCBI lineage: Eukaryota > Viridiplantae > Streptophyta > Magnoliopsida > Rosales > Rosaceae > Malus > Malus domestica. The sequence continues at coordinate 15,095,741 of NC_091676.1, read as the reverse complement.
CGCTCTTTAATACAAGTGGTTTCTCAATGTATTGCACCTGACCATTTTCAAGCACACCATTAAGAATTGCATGAGGGTATTCCTTATTTTTTATTCATAAAATTTTATGAATGTTTGCCTGCCATGCATGAAGTAAGTTAATATTCAGTAACAGTAATGCCAATTAGTAGTACGGTATCATCTTCACTTGTAAGTAAGATGTGTTAGGTTCGATTCCCGTTAAAAGTAAATTTGAACCACATTATAATGGTTAGCCCGGTGTGAGATTTATTATGGCTAGCCCCTACCGAAACACTTGCCTACCATGCATGAAGATAATATTGTTTGTTAAAAAAAAAAATCAGTAAGCTGATGATTCTCAACTGATCAGTTAAAATTGAATTGACATTGTCTACCCATAACAATAATTCAAAACTATTTAATTACATATTTCCCGAAGGATTACCATGCCGGTTCAAAAATTTAAAATAAAATAAAATAAAAAAATGTGAAATTTCTTTACACTTTCATAATTTTATCCAAGAGAATGCTGGTCCAAAAGAATTGGGATCTGTCTTCCAAAAGAATGCTGGTCCTGTTCCTCCCATAAATCACAATTGACCTTTCTATTGACATAAAAATCTGAGGGCTGCTATCAACCCGAAACTCAAAATCCTGACAAAATTAATGCTATGTGCCGTTTTCTTTGATCTTCTCCTTTCCCCCCTCGGAAGCATTACTGTGCCAGTAGAAGCGTGTCTTCCATGGCAACACAAACAGGAGGCTTAATCATACCTGTGCTTTATAAGTTGACGAGTTAACTGTGCCGGTCATCTGCTGCTTTAGGAATAGTGCATAGAGTAGTTCGTTCCATGTATCAGGGACTCCAGGCAGACACCAGTGGCTGCAATCTTGGCGATGGAGAGGTGCAGGGCCAACGTTAGGACCTAGATAGTACAAGGACGAATGTCCATCTTTTCTCCGTGCAGTCATTTGAGTTACGTTCAGTATATCAATCTTTGTCGTTTGTGATGTGTTTGAGTCAGCGGATAGCACAACATTGGCTACCCTGAATTGATCCCATGATTGAGAAGGCACCAATGAGGAACCTAACTCAGGCAGTGTCTCCGAGTGGCAGTTTCCCCCAGTCTTCCAATCCCCACCTCTGCGTTATTCAAGAATAATATTTCGATAAGGGTTTTCACGTAGTATCTTTTTTTCTTCGGAAACATTTTCATATAGAGTCTTAATTCACCAGAAAAGCGCAAGAAAATGATGCAGATTTTTATTTTGGTCATTGCGAAAATGTACATAAGACATGACCAATTGCGCCTAAGACATCTAGGATATGCTTAACTGTAGATAGAATATATGTTCGAAAAAATGAAAACAGATTATTTGAAGATAACAATACGAACCTGAAATGCACAGGAGCGTATGTTCGAAAGAAAACCTGAGTCTTGCTTGAATTTACTTGAGTGTCTATCCAGTGCACCACAGTCTCCATGGACTTGTGATATGCATCTTCTACGCTCATTTCCATCTTTACCTGTTCCCGTTCCTGGAAGTAACAACCCCTGAACAAAACATACAGAAATTTTTAATCCTTCTACCCAGAGGAAAATCCAGAAAGAAAGAAAAAACATCATGTTTAAAACTTGAAACATAACCAAAGTTCCGCTGTTGGTTCACGCGAATGCAAATGAGTGAATCTTGTAAAGTAGTGAAATAGGATTGAGAGTTAAGATTTACCCTCTTACAGTCTTCTCGTAATTCCACCAGTGCCCTGTGTTAAAGACCAACACATCGGCATCTCTCCACTTTACAGAATTCCAATCCATTTGATCCACTTTCAGAGTTGTTCTGACATTTTGCAAAGCTCCAGAAGGAGGACGGCTCTGCAGCACCAGAAACGGAGACCTGTAGTACTCCACAGTGCAGTTAAAATCCTTGAATTTGAACACCAAGAACCCTTTGTGCTTAGTGATTGGTTTTCCATTAACTTCGTAGATTGAATCCTCATTAGGAACTGCAGAAGAGAGCATGCACAGGAGTGATTCCCATTGGTTTCTCCCGATTGAATCGCCAACAAAAACTAGCCGCTTGTTACGCAGTTTTTCCAACATCAACTTCGCGTCAAATCTGTTTTCATTATCCACGGGGAAAAAATTATTGAGTAAAATTATTCAAAAATGTCACCATCAAGCATATGTAAAGTTACACAAGGATTATTGCTCCACACACCAAACACACTAAACTAAAAATGCTGACAAAATACATACAGTCAATTAGCGTTATCGGGTTGTTTGGTTGCTGAGAAAATGCTGAAAAACAGTACAGAAGTTTCCTATGCATAGCTGAGACAGTAATAATTTCTCGCAATAAAAATCAATGTGACTACAAAACAAATGTCATACATCAACTTTGATGATTTCTCTTATTTTCCCTCTCTTTCTCAGCAAGCGGGAACCCCAATCGAAAATTACCAAAAACTGAAAAGGTACCTGGGCAAGTTGCAATGCCTGGGTTGCCATCTCCACTTGGTGTAAAACAAATCAGGACGGCCATTCTCCGAGCACCTAAACCCTTCATCCACAAAACGGCAATCGTTGGATTGATACAGCGGATACGCCTCGTCCCACACCCAATCCCCTTCAAACACGTTACACCCACCACCCTCTTCTCCCAGAAACTCAACCCTCCGGTGCTTGCCCGGCCACTTACTCTGCAGCCACATGAACCGCTCCGATTGGCCCGGGAACCGAAATCCTTTGGTCACAGCTCTTTCATCCAAGTAAATGAAGCACAGAATCACGCAAACACTGGCAAAGAAGAATCCCAGAACGCCTAGGGACGGCTCCAACGGCTTCAAACGCTTGAACTTGTTGAAAGCTTCGAAGAACGGCATGGTTTCCGGGTCGGGCTGGGATGAGTGCTTAGACATTGGAGCTTGAACTCGAATTCTGGGATGTGGGTTTTGCTCTGGTCAAGTTTTTAGAGGAGAGAGAGAGAGAGAGAACAGAGAGGTGTGGTGTGAAAGCAAAAGGGCATTCATATGGCTAAATGGGATCGGAAAAATGTCCTGTTTGGGATTTTGCTTCGAAAAGATGGTTGCTTGGTAGGTCAGAAATATATGCTAGTAATGAATGAGTGCAGAGCTTGAAAGAGAGAAAGAAGCGAGATGGGTTGTCAAGGAAGCAAAGAAGCATTCATGGCGGAGGAGAGAGTGAGAATTGATTAGTGATTAGAGAAAATAAATTAAATTTAATACAGTTTGTGGGTAATTATATGTTAGAGATATGATTACAGTTCAGCAGGTAGAGGGACGGAGAAGGAGGAGGATGAGAGAGAGAGAGAGAGAGAGAGAGAGAGAGAGAGAGAGAGAGAAAGGGTAGAGTTTGGTCCACACCCGTGACCAAGGTCCAACAGAGAACGTTGAGGAGTTGTGGCGTTAGTGGAAAGAGAGAGAGAGAGTGAGAGAGAGAGAGAGAGAGGGTAACGGATAGTATAAAGCGGGTGCCATGTTTTCTCTGCTAGAACGTGAGATGGTGGACTGGGGAAAGGAGAAGAAACGTTAGGGTGGTGTTGTGCACGCGGAGGAGATAGGGCGTGGGTGAGTTGTTCGTATGATAATCCCGACATCACTTAAAGCGTTTTGATACAATAATTATAATTTTATTTACCAACGTCTTCAAATTTTTCAAAATTAAAAAATAATAAATAATATTATTTCCTATTACGATGTAGTGTTTTTCTCTTTATTTAATGAGAAATTTTAGGTTTGATTATTATTCATATTATTGCTAGCCAATAAGGCTTAATTCATCTTATTCTTTAATGTAGATAATATTTTTTGTTAAAAAAAATTTAAAAAAAAATAAAATGCTTCTTAAACAATGATATCTATAGGAAGAGGGTAAAAAGAGTGAAACTTGCATAATACAAAAATTCACACAAAAAAAAGTCCATGTGGTAAGACTTTGTTATTTTTTAAAATATATTTAATAAAAAAACAATAATATCTAAAATAATTAAAATAATAATTACGTTCATTATTTTTCAAATTATATTTAATAATCCAATCGTTAACAATTACATTATTTGGTTTATAAAATTTGGTCTACCTCAACTGATACATGCGTATGCATGTAGCAAGAGACTTTGAACTCGAAATTGTACTTAGTTTTGAATTCTAAGCCATGCCTGATCCTCTAAGCTCTAACATTGAAATAATAATAATAATAATAATAATAAATCTAATAATGAAAACAGATGTTCATCCCAATTTTGTTGGGATAGTTTTCATAATAACGTGGACAAATGCCAAATACCAAAGGCTGGTTTGGTATTTCTGTACTTTGAAAAAAAACTGTTTTTGCTGTGCTGTGAGAATAAGCAGCTGTGAAATAAAGCAGCAGGGTGTTTGGTAAATTTTTTTGTAAAAGTGCTTTTGGAAGAAAAAAAAGCAGTATGATAGTGTTTGGTAAACTTTTATGTAAAACAGCTGTGACTATGTGATATGACCAAAAAGTATAATACTAGATGTGCTATGACAAGCCACAACGTCGTTCACTGGCAACCTCTTCACCTTCGTCTTCCTCTCCCTCATCATCTTCTCTTTCTACACGGTTGTCGAAAATGGGACCCACCTCCTCACCTTCTTCGTCGACTGTAACCCTTCTCTCAAATCCCTCATCTCCTGCCTCGACCTCGCTGGCATCGGCAATACCAACCACCTCTCTCCCAGATCTCCAGCCGAGTCCCCTTTTCTGATCTCTCTTTGTCGTTGACATCACCTATTTCTTCACCTCACCCGCTTCGGAACCTTAGACGACGATTTCTTCTTCGGTGATGACTACGACACTCGCTCCCTATTCGGCCCCAATCCTCATTTTCTCCTCATTCTCTCACTCCACCTCCAAATTAGGGTTTAATGGAACTTGCGGGACTAGTGTTTATGAAATTGTGCGCTCCAGCCTCACGTTCAAGGCTGAGAAATTCACCATTTCAGATGACAGAGCTAAAGGTAGAGATGGCGACGAAGGAAGCAATGAAGGGGAGGAGAAAGGCGGCGATGAAGAAATGGACAATCAGGATGTCGATTTGCAATTCTTGATGAATGAATTGGAGCTGGGTCGCCAGGCTGTGGCAACATTGTTCTTCCTCCTGAAAGTGTGAGGAATCAGGAGACACTTTGAAAATAAGCCACTTTTTGAAGTTGCTTTTTGCAGCTTCCACTTTTTAGCTTTTTTCCATCTGAAACTTTGAAAAAAAGCTGGTTTAGGGTGTTTACCAAACACCAAAAACTCTCCCAGCTTTTTTTCATACTAGTTTTTTTAAAAATCACCTCAACCCCAAACCATACCTTAATCCAAGCAGATGTTACTTTGTGCGATACATAGCTCAACCTTTAAGACAATAACTGTGAAACCCCACCTCCAAATTTTTATGTAATTTCATAATTTTCCTAAAAGTTTATTGAAATTACAAATGTGTCCCCTATCTCTACCCAATCCGAAACTACTTTTTAGATTCTCCTCCTCCCTCTAACTGCCACATGGCAGCCCTTAACCTACATCCATCTCCTTCTTTCTCTTCTCCCTGAACTTTTTCTCAGCTCACTCATTCTCTCTCACTTTCACTCTCTCTTTCGGACCCTTTCCTCTCCCTTTCCCGATTAACACCTACGCACACCCAAAGAAACACCTCGAAGACGACACCACCACCCTCACCCTCGCAAGGACCTACCTTCCCTCTCCCTTGTCTCTGTGAAGCCCAGAAACCCAGGAAACCTCCGAAGAACCTCGTGACTCTCGAGCTAAGTCCGGCCACCTCCAAACTTTTTCATGATGGATCTCAGGTACCAATCTCTCCTTCTCACATTTACCTTCGTTTTGGTACCTAGATCGTAAACTAGGGTGGCGTTTTGGCGTCGACCGAAGAACGGGAGGCTCCGGCCTTCTTCCTTGGCGAGAAATGGGTCAACGACCCAAACCCAATGAACCCAAGGCCTTTAACCTGTGGAGAACTCGGGCATGACCTATTAAACCCAAACCCAAACCCATGTAATTATTTATTTTCTGAAACCCAAAGACCCTTAGGTCGGGTGTTAAAACCCAAGCCCATTAGAAACCCTTAACCTAATTAACCATAGGCTGGACCCTTGGACCTTAGGCTTTTGGGCCATGCAAGATTGGGCATTCGGTCCAAGGAACCCAAACCCAAAAACCCTTTAAGCCCAAGCCAAACCCGGTCCAACCCATAAGCCCAACTGCAGGTGAGCCTGCATGTGGGCGGCGCGTGGAGTACACTCGCCACCGTCCATAGCGGCTCAGGCGAATTTTCTGACGACTTTTTCGGCGACCCACGGCGGCACGTGGCCGTCGGAGCCGCAACTTTGCAGTGGTGCGTGATGGTACCTGAGGTCCCCCTTTATGTTTTTCAAATTCCTGAATCCGTTTTTCGAAATTCAATCGTTTGAGTATAGTTTTGTTAATTGGACCATTTATGTGTTTAGGTGCAATTATTAGCGGTGATTCCGATCTTTCCATTTCACACAACTCTTCGACGACAGAGTATCTGTGAGTGGACCCCTTCCAAAATGCATATTTTAATAGTAGAAATGCATACATGAAAAGCATGATTTAATGGTTACGCTTTATAAGTAAATTAGATTTACACTTTATGATTATCATGCTTTACTGAGAATATTTTGGAATACCATACTTTATTTAACTTATGTTCTTTGTAGTATATATGATGGATGACTATATACTATTTATGAACATGTTATGCACTATCACTATCTTTATCATTGTTGAGTCTGCTTGACTGTGGTTCGAATTGGTGTTATTTATGAACAGGTCCCGAGTTCAATGGTCCGAACTGGTGAGTTTGCTTGATTGTGGTCACGAGCAGGGTAAAATTTTTCATAGCCTTTCTAGGCTCGGAAGAGAGATCATTGTGGTTTATCACCAGTTGTACCCTTTAAAAAATAAAAATAAAAATTAGCAAAGATAAGATGACTATTGTTTTATGCTAAAAGAAAATCAAATAAAGATGACTACTGTTTGGCTATATTCTTTTCCCACATTGTCATAGACAAGATAAAAAGTACGGCAAAATTCGTATGGCAAATTTTCCATGGCCACCTCTTCTTGGATTTTACCTCAATCCTCATACGCGATAGTGGAATTACGCATTAATGCAAATTAGAATCCAAAAAGGATTGAAATTACGTAGGAATTATGCATCGAGCCTAATTACGTAGGAATTATGCATCGAGCCTAATTACGTAAATAAACATTGTCTTTGTATTTACGTGAGTCGAACTCAAACATAATACCTTTTGAAAACAAATAGAGACAACTAACATTAGATCAGAGAAACTAATTTGTAATGACTAACTTAATTGAAACTAATTTGATGCATGTGTCACGTGGACTTTCCCATACGTGATAAATAACATGATCCCAATTTTCTATGATGACGTGGAAATTAATTATTAAAACAAACAACATAAGGAAAACTAATGAAAAGGGCTTGAAAACTTTGAGTTTTAATGATAAGGACAAAATAAAGGGTAGGGTGAATAGTACCAGGTTTGACTTTTTAGTGTAAAAATGTGGTTTTTCGTTAAAGTGAACAGTACCATGGCCTTTTCGTTAAAACTCCCTAAAACATATGGATTGTTCATGGGAATAATCCAAGGAAGGAGGAATTCAATCTAGGAGGAACTTCAAATCACATGCTGCCACATGTCTTATCTAATCTGGGATAGAAAATATCAAAGGCATAACGTAACCGTCATCTCTCTATCCATGTTTATTTTTGGAATCAAGACAAAGTATGTTTCGATTGTTACATTGGTGTGAATCAAATATGAATCTATTATAATCCATATCCATAAGCTGAGCATTCCTCGTCACTTGGGAGGGGATTTGGCAATAAAATTCAAGGGGAATGGCTTCGTTAACAAAAACTGTGAAGCCATCTTCCAATGCAACTCATTTTCTTGTAGAGTAAGTCGTTTATGTAAAACATCAAGTGCCCACAAGCAGAAGGTTGTTCCTCTGACTAAATACATGCTAGCCTCGAGGCATCTTACAAATCATTTCGTGGAGCCTTGGTTTCTTGTGGCCAAAGAAATCAGTCACACACTGGTGTTTGCAGTAATACAGAAGGCTCAAGAGTAACGCACATATTGCATGACAAAGAACTTGAACCGTTGCCATCCTTCGCCTAACAAATCCTATGTCCAGTTTTAATTTTCGTCGTGATCTACCATAACACATTTACCATATAGAAGAGCCAAACGCTGGAAGTGAGGATCCAGTTTTTAACATCACAACTTTGGTTTACGACAACAATGCAATCATGTACATTTGTTAGCTTTAACCCAAAGGTTTAAACATTTTTGTAATTGTGATTTCGGATATGATTCTTGATAACCGGATTGAGATGGGAGTTCGATGGGTTCAGCTACAATTACAATTTACAAGGGAATGGAGTATGAACATTAGGCGAGAAATCTTATCATGCAATACAAATAACCATAAACCACGCATTTGAAATTGATGACTTAAAAAACTAGAGTTTTCAGGTAGCAATTACAGATTCTTCACTTTTTTCCTAGTGAATAGAATATTACAGTGCCATAAACATCGACATTTCTGAATCAACGATATGATTCATATACATTGGCAAATCACCATAATAACGCATGGAGCTTCCCAATCCAATCGATTTGACAAAGAACACTGAGTTTTCTAGTTTCTCATTATTGTATAGCCATGATACATGTATCTTGTTTCTAATTACCAGTCAATGCTTTCTAGCCTAGGGCTTGAAAACAATTGGCTAGGAGAAGGATGCAAATCCAAAACAGGCAGACCATTGCTTCCAATCCAACCTCTCCCTATTGGAAAAATTATTGCAAAATCAAGGCTGTCGTTGCCTTGTCATCTACTCCAAAGATCTTTTCGCCTTTGAATTGCATAATCAAGAGGATCCCAATCTGGTACAGGAATTGAGGTAGGTTCCTCCACATGATGCTGGTGATGAGAGGCTCAGTCCTGCTCACTGGTGGCTTTTCCATGGGTTCTTTTATGGGCTTTTCTTTGGCAATAGCTAGATATCTTAGTGTGACCATAATTAAGTTTACCAACAAGAAGTGCGCTGCTGTTAACGAGATTCACCTGCCGAAATGGGTGCTATAAAGTTGATGCCAATAGCTGCAATATTTATAGTAAGCTGGAATTGGATGAACTTCTGGATGTTATTGTACACACATCTACCCCACCTCAAAACTGTGACCAGCGATGCAAAATTATCATCCATGATCACAACACCAGAGCTATCCTTAGCAACTTCTGTGCCTTGTATCCGCATAGAAATTCCAATAGCAGCTTTTATCAATGCTAGTGCATCATTTGTGCCATGAGAAACTTATCAGATGGAGAGGACCTTGCCATTACGCATATTTCCTTATCCTTCTCCCTTCTCACTTGAGGTGTGTAATTGCGAAATTGCATGCCTTCTATCACTGCTCCATTTAACATATCCTCATAAGTCTTGAGAATCCCACATTCATTGGATATGGCTTTTGTAGTGAAAACATCGTCACCAGTGATCATTTTGATCTTCACTCCTGCATTCCGAAAGTCTTGAACTACCATCTTCACTCATGGACGACATGGATCTTTAAGACCCACAAGTCCTAACAGGGTAGATCCCTTTTCTTTTAGCACAACTTTGTATCCTTGATCATCCATTTGCTCTTCAGCTAGAAATTCTTTACTAGCAAAAGCAATGTAATGGAACCAGCTAGTTGCCATACTTTCAATAATCTGCTTAACAGTCATTATATGATTGTCATCCTTATCCTCAACATGTCCAACAACATTGTAGTAACTTGTGCACATTGCTAGTGTTCGGGCAAAGATTTCTCTAGAGAAGGCTCCTTGGACCTCTGCACAGCTCCCCAAGGGATTGACACTTTGATGTATGTTTGATGGTTAGGCTCTTGCTTGCCTTGTATACTGCAGTAAAAGCTTGAAGTTAGTTCTGAAATGTGCCTATGTAGGGCCTTAGGTATAGGCCTTGAGGCTTACAATCAAAACTAACTAAATGTTTAGGTGTGCCACTACTATCTCAGTATAGTAGATGTAGAATAAGTGAGTTTTAAGTCGATTACTTGCGCCCCAAGTTACTCAAACTTCTTGTTATTAAAGGATTGTCGTGAACTAGTTAAGTCCACATTAAGTTCATTTTCTTGCCTTGTAAACAAGGACTTTTAGTTCCTGATCTTGTATGTTCGAATGGAGGGAGTCCAGAGCCCCTTAAGTCATTAATTTAGTTCCAAATTGCTCTTTAATGAAAACATATTCATTAAATTAACCAAATTCAGATGCAAATAAGACTCTTAAAATAGAAAAACAGGTGGAAATAACTTGAATACATGCTGGAGAATGCATTAAGCAATAGATTTACTAATTTAGAAAACAAACAAAGAGTTTCGGGCCAGATTTCACCTTATCTGGCAAGGTTGAACCTCTTGTAGTCACTTCTCTTTGTATTTACAGGGGTTGTATGCTAAAAATGGATGGATGGTAAACAAGTTTACATGAGGGAATCGATACTACAACACTAAGGAAGGTAGTAGAGCTTTTATACTAGACAAGAGATAGATTTTCTAAGGAACTATTGCTAAAAGGACTGAATTTGGGTTGATTTTAGCTTTTGGATGCAAATCTGGCTTGAAAGCAGAGTTTGTAAGTTTGTTTGTTTGATTGGTTAAGTGTCCTTGTCTCTGGGGCATGTCTTCCCTTTTATAAGCAGTTTGGCCTGGCTGTTGTAGCTTTTGCTCTTGCCAGAAGCTCTTGGAGGGTAGGAAGTCATCAGCTTTTTACTTGTAATGCCACTAGAAAGTGCTTTTTAGCTGATAGTAGGTTAGTCCTCATCACTTGTCACTTCTAATATGGACACATGGCTTTTACCTTGGCTGAGAAGGTTTTAGTTTGTTGCTGGGCTCGACGCTGGGCTTCGGGCAAATCCACCTTGCTTTGACCTCTTTGGGCCTTTCTACAGTCTAGCCCAATATTCAAATATTAACCCAAACAACTAATATCATCTTTGTAGCTCATTTCCAATGCACCTGCATTTTATTGTCTACGTGCCTTTCCACCAAAACCCTACTTCGTTTCTTTTGCAAAATTAAAGCCTCAACATCGAGAATGCTACAACTCGTCGTCACTTGTTGCATGTCCATCTTCATTTAATGAATTGCCCATGTAAGGATAGCCTTATCTATCGGACTGCCTGAGATCTCAATTTTTAGAATCGAGATAGGCCTGTATACATAATGAGTTGTATTGAGAGCAACCCCTTCATGGATCAAGTACATGACATCTGGAGAAATAGATGAATAAGCCCCTTCTTCCAAAAGTTCTTTGCCTAACCAAAACTTGGTCACCTTCATTTCATTCACGGTGAGAGTACTTGTTTTGTGAGTACCAATGACGGTTACAGAGCCCATCGTCTCAAAAGTCGAGAGTTTCCTCACCAGTACCTTATCAGCCATCATTCGCTTCAAAGAATAAGAAAGAGTGAGGGTCACGGCTAGTGGCAAAACTTCTAGGATAACTACCTGATAGGATTTTTACCACCTGCAAAAGTAGGGATAAAAACACTTGAAAATACTTGCAAGAGTACAATGTATAGTTGGCTCTAGCAAGGTTTTCCACAGGGATTGAATGAATAATTTGTATTTAATCTAATTCTTAATTAATTATTGCCTCTCAATACTACGATCTGATGGTATTCCTTTTCACTTGGAAGTGAGAGGTCTTAGGTTCGAATCTCGTGGATGACGAATTCGATACCAAATTAGGTTGCTCATTGTGTGGCTTGGCCGAACTCCCCATCCCCTTAATGTAAAAATATCGATGTACTAAAAAAAAAATCTAAATTAACTATTTGAAATAAAGTTTGTAAAATTTTATTTGAACCCATATAACCTCTTTCTACCCCCAACTTAAACATTTTTTTTAGTATAAAGATATATTTTACACTAAGGGGATGGGGTAGTTTGGCTAAGCCACACAATTACTATTAAGTACAAGATACAATTAACAATAAAAATATGATTTAACAATAAACATACATCTAATAATCAAACCCTAACAAAAAATGACACCACACGGTACAAATTATGTTATTAAAAAAATTGATCAGCAATACAGTTTTTATGTTTATGTTCATACTTCTTTCTCTTACATCAAAAATGACAATATCCAAATGAACAAGAAGTTTTCTCACCAAATAGAGTTGCTCTCAACTAGATTTTCTATCTTCCTTCGAAGTGCTTCTCATGTATTTTTGTTACTTCTGAGGTTTTTTATTTCAAATAGGTACAATTTGTTTAACTTAGTGGATCAATTCCACCGTCGAGGTACATATCATTCAATCTTTCATAGTTTTAGTCCGAATTGCATTTAATTTTTATGATTTCAAAACCTCTCACAACATAATGGAAGAAGAACAATCTTTGCAACTTATTTCTCAAGAACTCATGATTCAAGACCATAATGTTATAAATGCTGCTTCTCTCCTACCTCTTATTATTTAGTTACATGCTACTGCAGATTACTTCATGCCATCAAATGTCAAGTATATGTTTTCCCATCAATGAATTATTTGGTTGCCTGCAGTTATTTCCTGCAAATCTATATAGTTGGTGCAAAGCAACCTGGAATTTACCGAGAGTAACGTTGTAAAGGATGATGGAAACTCTATCAAAAATAATTGTTGGAAGGAGATAACGTATGTGGATAGAATGCTTTGATTTTGGTTTTTTATTTTCAAATGGGTGTAAAGATAAATTTACATATTGAATTGGGTTTGTAAGGGTAGTTTAGGTAGTAAATTTGGGTTGAAAGAGATTTAATAGTTTAATTAAAAATAATATGGGTGCAAAGAGTAAGTTGGGTGTAGAAGGAGGTTATATGGATTCAAATAAAATTTCCCTTTTTAATTTAGACGAGAGGGATTAGAATCCGCATACAAGGGTGCAGACTCAGCTTTGTTCAATTGGCCTAAACTACATCTCGGGATCCATCTCACATCGCTATAGCAATTGTGTTATAGGAATCAAACTTGCTTAAACTATTGAAACACCTTATAAACCACACATTTACAAAATAAAGACTTAAAACTATAGAGTAGTTGGGAAAAAACAAAGACAGAGATGGCACATTTGTCATAATGAATATAAAGGCTTATTATTTAATGTGTGGCTTAATCGAACCCCTTTCATCTTGGTGTAAAATATATCGTTGTACTAAAAAAAATGCTTATTAATTGAATTGCCACCTGAAACTATCATTAAGTCTCAATTTACCTCATGAAATGGTTTTTTTTCTCACTTTGCCCCTTGAAAATGCCTTCTTCAACACTTTTGGTCTCACTTCACCCCCATTCAGTTAAAGAAATGTTAAATTCAAGGGTATTTTGGACATTTCATTATTACACACCTCTTTGTCTTGCCTTCATCTTGCCTTTCAATTTAGTTGACTAATCTTCATGGCGAAACAAATTATGGTTCATGAAATAAGAGAAAGGAATTTAATGATTTATTCGGTTCAGATCTAATGTTTTTATAATGGAATGAGGTGAAGTGAGACTAAATGAGTTGAAAATAACAGGTTTAGGAGGCAAAGTAAGACAAAACTATTTTCAAAAAGTAAATTGAGACTAAATGACAGTTTGAGAAGCAATTCAATTAATAAGCCTAAATCCAAAAGAAATGCAGCATTATTTCACACCTGACCACTTTCCATGCAAGTTCCTACCAATAATATCTAGTTGAATTTCTATTCGTAAATGTATTAAATAAATACTTTTCTTCACAAGTAACTTTTTCAGAAAGGGTAGCAGATAAGAATTATGATCTGAGCAAACTGGTCTAAAGAAGTCTGATTAAGACCAACTTGGTCAAAAAGGAGTTCGATAAGAGAGAGTTTGATCATGAGTAGTTCAATTAAGGGGAGCCTTGTTATGAAAAGTTCAACAATGGGAGTTTGATCAAAATGAGCAATCCTATTTTGATATACCTTCCTCATGGCATAGACAAGGAAATTGTTGGGGTTTTACAGCCCATGATGATTTTTCCTAAGTCTTTTCATTTCCTATTTGTAATGCATCATTTAGTTTGAAAATTTGATTTAAAAATTTGATCAAAGATCATTTAAAAAATGAGCATTACTTCACACTTTCCTTGCAAGTTCTTACCAATAATATCTAGTTAAACTTCTATTCGTAAATATGTCATACAAATACTTCTTTTCCCAAATAATCTTTTCAAAAAATGAGCATTTTCCCCCAGGATAGAATTCTCTTTTGTGTCAATGACTCGATGAGCAGAAATTAAGAACATAAAGTAGGTGGGCACACGCTTCCATAGCACTACGACCCCGCAAGAACGGATCTCAATGTCATTCAGTTGATTTCCCTTTCCATCCCTTTCTTTGAAATTTTAGGCATCCTTAAAAATTAAGGAGTAGGATTCTTTCTTCTTTAAATTCCTCATATTTTCTCTCTTTTTCTATTTGAACAATTACAACCATATAACATTGTGTTCATTTCTTTATAGAGACACATAGAAAAGTGTGAAAGGAAGAAAAAAAGGAGGAAATTTGGACATAAAGAATACTACTCCCAAAAGTAAAGGCATTTTCAATGTCTCTCTCTCTCTTTACAAGACTCTAATTTATGCGAGGGGATTCAGATCTGCATGCAAGGGTGCAGACACTCAACTTTGTTCAACTAGTCTAAAACTATTGTTGTTATGATTAGGAATCTAAGGCTTTTTAGTCAAAATCGTCCCTAAGATTTGCATCACACATCACTTTGGTCCCTGAGATTGTCCACCATCCATTATTTTGGTCATTTCGTTAAAAACTCCGTTAAGTGTCCCGGAGCTCTTGGCCGGAAGTTTGGGCAATTTTTAAAGCTTCGTAACTCAATCGTTTCTTAACCAAATTTGACCCATAATATATCAAAATGAAGATAGGAAAGTGTAGAACAAGATTATACCTAATTGAAAGCCCAATGGTTGCCAGAGATGGCCATAAAATAGCCTAAAAAATGACTGGTCCGCAGGAAAACTTGAAAACTTTAAACGTTCATAACTTCATCAATACTCAACAAAATTGAGTGAGTCGAAAACGAAAATCATACTTCTTGACGAGACAAAGAGAATGGTACTTTTATTGATGGCTAAATAGTTGTGGTTTGGTTGGAAACCTGCTCGAAAGTGGCTATCTTGGTCTCGAGTTAGCCACTTTCGAGCCATTTTCCAGCTAAACCATGGTGGATTTTTTATTTTTGAAGTTAGCCACTATCGACAAAGGTACCATTCTCTTCTTCTCATTGAGAAGTATGATTTTTTATTTTTGAATCACTTGATTTCGTAAAGTATTGAAGAAGTTATGAACGTTTAAAGTTTACGCTGTTTCCGGCGAGTTTTCCAATTTTCCAGCGGACCAGTCACCTTTCAGGCTATTTTTTGGCCATCTCCGGAAACCATTGGGCTTCCAAATAGGTATAATCTTGTTCTACACTTTCCTATCTTCATTTTCATATATTATGGGTTGAATTTGGTTAAGAAATGATTGAGTTACGAAGCTTTGAAAATTGCCCAAACTTCCGGCCAAGAGCTATGGGACACTTAACAGAGTTTTTAACGGAATGACCAAAATAATGGATGACGGAAAATCTCAGGGACCATTTCTATTGATTTTCAATCTCAGGGACCAAAGTGATGTGTTATGCAAATCTTAGGGACTTTGGCTAAAAAGCCGGAATCTAATTCACACCATTATAGCAGTTGTGTTATAAGAATCAAACTCGCCTAACATTGTGGAACACCTTATACATAAACCACACATTTACAAATTAAAGACTTCAAACCATAAAGTTGTTAATTGGGAAGCAATGACACATTCCTATCAATGGATATCATTCATTTAGACCCGACCAACTACCAATGCTATGAGTTTTTGGGTTTTCAAATCACTTGCCATGCAAGTTCCTACATGCAATCTAGTTTTTTTGTTTTGGAAAGTCATGCAATCTAGTTATTTTGCTGTCGGGAGAGAGAGCTTAATTTGTTTCTGTTGGCAGAGTATATATAATATGGATAATTAATGTTAATGAGATTTTCTTGAAGTGAGACTATTCGTGGAGTCTTTGCCTCCTCATATTTGTTGCGCAATGTTTTATAATATTGGAATGGGAGTTGTACCAAAAACATGAGTAGCCAAGAGTTCATGAAAAGTCTTTTAAGAAAATTTCCTTAGCATTTTCTTAAAATATATATACAAATATTTTTCTCACCAATAATTGATAGAGGATATAGTCACTGCTGGGTGTAGAGCTTTCCTTCCTGTTTGGGGCTCACTAGGTGACTCGATGAGGACTTTTGTCAGATAGGTTGTCGAGCTTTCATTGGGGACAAACGCTTCCCCCATTAACCACAATCTGACTTCATGACAAGTATTTACATGATAATGTTTTTCTAGTTCAGCAGCTAGATTTATTTTTGAAACGCTAACAAAAACTACAAAACCATCTTCCAAATGCATGTTTTCCTCGAGCCCTCTTGCAAATAACATTTCCTTCCTTAATTGCTTCTGCAACTGTGTTAATTACCTCGCTTAAATATCAAGCCAACACTTGCATAAATCATTTTGTGGAGCTTTGGTTTCTTCTAGCCAAAGAAATCGGTCACACACTGGTGTTTGCAGTAATAATACAGATGGTTCAAGAGTAACGCACATACTGCATGACAAAGAACTTGAACCGCTGCCATCCTTCGCCTGCCAAATCCTATGTCCAGTTTTAATTTTCTTCGTGATCTGCAGCAACACATTTACCATTTAGAAGAGCCAAACATTGGAAGTGAGGATCCAGTTTTTGACATACATCACAACTTTGGTTTAAGACAACAATGCAATCATGTGCATTTGTTATCTTCAACTCAAAGGTTTAAACATTTTTGTAATTATGATTTCGGATATGATTTATGATAACCGGATTAAGATGGGAGTCTGATAGCTTCACTTATAATTACAATTTACAAGGGAAGGAAGTGTGAACATTCGGCGAGAGATCTTATCATGCAATATAAATAACTATAAACCACACATTTGAAATTGAAGACTTAAAAAACAATAGAGTACTCGGGTTGCAAATGCAGATTCTTCTCATTTATCCTAGTGAAGAGAATATTACAGTGCTATAAACATCTACATTTCTAAATCAACAATAGTTGAAAATAAAGGGTTTATGACAAATATAAGAATTCTCTACAATCTCGCAACTCTCAAATACTACTTCAATTCTTTATCATTTATAAGATTACAAAGGAGTAATACTAGGAAATAAATCAAAACAATCATTTGTCTACAACACAAGGAAACTAGACCAAATCAAATCATATCAAAATCCTAATTAAATCATATAAAATCACTAATTAAATCATATTCCTAAAATACTTTCCCTATTATTTTTCAACAACGATATCATTCATATACATTACCAAATCACAATAATAATGCATGGAGCTTCCGATCCAATCAATTTGACAAAGAACATAGAGTTTTTTAGTTTATCATTATAGTATGGCCAGGATACATGTATCTTGTTTCTCATTACCAGCCAATGTTTGTTTACCTTCAAACGCTAGTGATCATCATTTCTCCATCTTCAGATGGCTAAACATCGTTTGAGTGAAGACTGCCTTTGCAAAAGAGTTTACAAGTAAGAGAAAGCTGCAGTTCCCATAGGACTTGAAAATCCACCCGCTTGGCAAGCCAACCAATTGGCCAGGAGAAAGCTACAATTCCAAAACATGCAAGCCATTGCTTCCAATGCAACCTCTCCCTATCGGAAAATTTATTCAGAAATTCCAGCATCAGCACTTGGAGGACAATCGTCACTGCAATGATCCCCAAATACGGTTTGCGGGTTCCCTTGAAGACATTTTGCTCAAGCTTCCTTGCGTTGAACTCACTGAAGACCTGGCAAAGCACAAATGTGTTAAAAATTAAGGCTTCAGTTTCCTTGTCATCTACAATGAGCTGGAATTAGATGGACTTCTGGATGTTATTGTACACGCATCTTCCCCACCTCAAACTGTGGTCACCGAAGAAAAATTATCATCCATGATCACAACATCAAAGCTCTCTTTAGCAACTTATGTTCCTTGAATCCCCATAGAAAGTCCGATATCAGCTTCTGTCAATGTTGGTGCATCATTTGTGCCATCACCTGTCACTACAACCACATGACCTCTCTCTTTCAAGCATTGCACCATTAGAAGTTTATCAGACGGAGAGGACCTTGCCATTACACAGATTTCATCTACCTTC
This sequence comes from Malus domestica, assembly GCF_042453785.1. Classification (NCBI taxonomy): domain Eukaryota; kingdom Viridiplantae; phylum Streptophyta; class Magnoliopsida; order Rosales; family Rosaceae; genus Malus; species Malus domestica. The sequence goes on along the minus strand of NC_091676.1, from coordinate 15,077,331 downwards.
TCCCTCTTCTCTTGAGGTGTGTAATTGCGAAATTGCATGCCTTCTATCACTGCTCCACTTGACATATCCTCATCATGCTTGAGAATCCCACATTCGGTGGCTATGGCTTTTGCAGTGAAAACATTGTCACCAGTGATCATTTTGATCTTTACTCCTGCCTTCTGACAGTCTCGAACTGATGTCTTTACTCCTGGTCGACATGGATCATTAAGATCCACAAGTTCTAACAGGGTCAATCCCTATTCTTTTAGCACAACTTTGTATCATTGATCACCCATTTGCTCCTCATCTGAAACTTCTTTATGAGCAAAAGCAATGCATTGGAGCCTGTTAGCCACCATACCCTTAATAATCTACTCAAAAGTCATTTTAGCATTGTCATCCATATCCTCAACATGTCCAAAGGCATTGTAGTAACTTGTGCACATTGCAAGTATCATCTTTGCAGCTTCTTTCCAATGCACCTGCATTTTATTGTCTGCGTGCCTCTTCATCTAAATCCCACTTCGTTTCTTTTATGAATTGAAGGCTTCAACATTGAGAATGCTACAACACGTTTCCACTTGTTGCGTATCTATATTCATCTTATGAACGGTCTACGAAAGGATAGCCTTTTCTGTTGGACTGCCCGAGATCTCAATTTCTAAATCCAAGGTAGGTCTGTATACATAACCAGTTGTATTGAGAGCACCCCTTTCTTGGATCAAGTTCAGGACGTATGGAGAAATAGATGAATAAGCCTCTTCTGACACAAGTTTGCCTAACCAAAACTTGGTCACCTTCATTTCATTCATGGTGAGAGTGCCTGTTTTGTGAGTACAAATGACGGTAGCATAGCCCATCGTCTTACAAGCAGAGAGTTTCCTCACCATTGCCTTATCAGCTATCATTCACCTCATGGAATAAGAGAGAGTGATGGCCACGGCTAGTGGCAAACCTACTAGGATTGCTACCACAACAATTGTAACTGCAACTGCTACAATCCCAACCACCGCATATATTATGTCATTGGCCTTGGTCTTGCTGCCATCAAACTTAGGATTTCCATTCTCATCATCCGTATTGCCTGTGAAGTATCGAACTAACAATACAATGAGCATTATGAGAGCAACTGCCAAACCAACTTTAATTGTTAAGTTAGCTAGCTTGCTAATTTGAGCTTGTAAAGGTGTTTGTTCACTTGTGTCATGGCTGATGATGCTAGTCATCTTGCCTCATATTGTGTTCATGCCGACTGAAGTTACCAGCATCCGACCATACCCATCAACCACTTTGGCACCAGAAAACAAGAATGGATTCTGGCTGCGGCTAATTTCAATAGGGTCGATCTCCCCTGTCATGCTCGATTTGTCTATTTGTAAAGAATAACATCTAAGGACAACCCTTCGGTTGGAACTTGATCCCCTAAGTTTGAGAAAATGACATCACTAACCATAATTTCAGACTTCAAAATATTATGGCGCCTGCAACATCTGAGAGCTTCAACTTGGACATTGTCGCCGACTTCTGACATTTTATGAAACTGTCTGTTCTGCCTGTAATTACTCACAGCAAACATAGTAATGACCAGAATGATATCGGGAAATATGTTTCCATCGTGCATCTAACCTTCGTTTAGTCCATGGTTGTGGATTCCGGAACCAAGAGAAAGTGTAGCATAACCTATCAGGATGAGAATGGTGAGGTCCTTAAAGGCTTCGCACACAAAATGGAATAACCTTTTGGTGGTGGTATCTTGTATGTGTTTGAGCCAAAGACTTCTTGTCTGCGGGCGATAGAAGAACCCTTTTGGTGGTGGTATCTTGTATGTGTTTGAGCCAAAGACTTCTTGTCTGTGGGCGATATCTTCACCATCATGATCACCTTGAATTCCATGGTCTGCATCGACTTTGAGGGATGATGCTAATCATTCAACCCTTCCTAGCTGCTAAATCCAGTCTAGATTCTTGTCATTCACAAGGTCAGTGAGGGTTGTTTGGTCAACCTGAACCGGTCGTCTGCCTCTATCCTTCTGATGTTGGCGAAAAGAGGAGAGCAAGAGACTTCGGTGTCAACATATTTGGGCACAGAAAGGTTGAAGGCTCTGGAGCAGTTGATGACCAGATAAGCAGAACGTCATGTTTTTTTGGTTTGATTTGGATTCTATTAGTGCACCTACCGAATTCGGAAAGCTGCATGGTATTGGAAGACATGCTTAATTACCTGAAAAACACAAATGGAAGTGTTGTAAATTAACTGGAGGCTTTCTTCTCATATTTATAAAAAGCGTAGATTGTCCACTCCTCCATCTTTCAGTGTAGATAATATCATTTGTTAAAAACAAACTCGTTTAACTTTTTATATTATGTGTCGATGCAACTAATTACGGAAATTATTAAGAAAAAGTTGCTTTCAACATCTTTTCAACCTAATGAAAAAGTATTTGCTTTCGACAATCACGATAATTGTTAAATTTAGTTCATTATTTAATAAACTAATAATTAAGAAAAACTAGTTAATTAAATGATGATTGTAGTATAGAAGAAGTCTTTCTCCTTCATTTCCTTGGGTTTTGCAAATGTTTCAAATGGTACGGCTGTCCACATCAGATGCCACCTAAGTGGTATGAAAATATGGTATAAAAACATGATGTGAACATCATTACTCTACAATTTTTGGATGGGTCAATATTTCACGCATATCGTCACCACCTTATAATGAAGGGTTTGATGGTGTGATAGTTCAATCACACATACAATTGTCTCCCATATTCCTACGGTCTTGTAAAAGATTTGATGGTGTGATACTTTAAATCACACCTCTATAATCCAACAGGATCCTCTCCTGATTCTTTTGGCGAGGATTTTGAGGATTCGTAAATCGTGTCCGTTCATCGTATATCGTGCAATCAATTTTTAGCAAGTACTATTTATGTTTATTTTTAAATAAAAATATTTAAAATGATTTTTGACTGCACGATGTATGATGAATGAACACGATTCACGGATCCCTAGAATCTTTACAAAGAGAATCCGAACTCCTCTATAATGAAAGCTACTCTTGTGTGTGTCAATAAGCCCGCAGCACGTCCACAGTTTGGATAATGACCTCGCCGAAAAATACGGTAGGCGGATTGGACAGCGTGAAATTTGAGGACATAAGCTGAAGTCCATTAGCAACTTGAAATCAGATGAGAATTACTATTTCTAATTTACATTAGGGGGATTGGGATTTGCATACAGGGGTGCAGACTCAACTTTGTTCAACTGATCTAAATTAAATCTCAAAATCCATCTCACATCACTATAACAATTGTGTTATAGAAATCAAACTCCCTTAAATTATTGTGGAACACCTTATAAACCACAAACTTACAAACCAAAGACTTAAAAAACTATAGAGTAGCTGGGAAAAGGCATTTGACATAATGAATTTAAAGACTTATTAATTGAATTGCCCCTTAAAATTGTCAATTAATCATGATTTACCTATTGGGATTGGTTTTGTCTCACTTAGCCCCCTGCAACTGTTATTTTCAAACAAACGTAAACTCAAGGTATTTTGGACATTTTACTTTTACACACCTCTTTATTGTGCCTCCATCCTGTTCTTCAGTTCAATTGACCGATCTTCTTGGCGAAACAAATTAGGATTCATAAAAGAAGAGGAATTGAATGATTTATTAAGTTTGAATTTAACGTTTCTTTAACATAATGGAATGAAGTGCGATCAAATACATTGAAAATGACAATTTCAGATAGCAAAGTGAGACAGAACCACTTTTAGAAAGTAAATTGAGACTAAACGATGGTTTCAAAAACAGTTCAATTAGTAAGCCTAAACTTAAATGAAATGAGCCACCCAGATCAACTTCTTTCGTCGAGCAACACAACCTGGCCTAACTCGACGAGTTCGTAACTTCGTATTGGTAAATTTCGGGTAGGCAGGCAAAGAGTGTAATTCGTCTACTTAGGACGCCGCCATTTATTAAGATCATCATTCACACAATATCCATTTCCATGCTCGTTCAGAATTTTCTTCCGTGTCAATGACGCAGAATTAATAACGTCAGGTTGATGACGAGCTTTCCTTCCTGTTTGGGGTTCACTACGTGACTCGATGAGGAGTTTTGTCAAAGAGCTTTCCTTCCTAAATCATTATATATATTTTTCTGCTATATTTTATCTTCTAATTTCTCTCTAAACATATATATTTATATATATATACACACACACACCTCTACGTAAGAAAAACACTTGCAGACATAGCATGCATTTCTCAAAAACAATTTCACGTTTGAAAACGGTTGGAGGAATGTCCTATTTATACTAAAAGATGACGGCTGCAAAACTTGGAGATTAAATAAAAATAATTACAAATAAACATTGGTCCTTATCCTTTGACACTTGTCAAAGTAATATAGATTTTAAAAACTATTTGGTACATCTGTCTTCCTCTTACCAAGCCACGTCCATGTTATCTAATTGCCTCCTCATGCTAATATTACGTTTTCAACTATACCTTGACACCTCCACTCAATAGGCTAAGTTAATCAGCATCTAAAATGCTTAGACAACACTCTAAACTCCCCACTGGTTGCCACCTATGAATAAGATTTCATGCATGTAAAATCATGCCACCACTCAACTAACTTCAAAATATAACATAACAAATGGTCTTAAAAGTAACGGTTTAAAGAAATATTAGGATGGACTAATGGTTGATACTGGGCCAAAATATTTGATTCAAAATTAGAAGTGAGTCTCACTAGGTGAAAATATAAAATACGGGTTCTCACATGAGGCTTCAGGTGAGGGGCTTTAATGTTATTTGATATGTATTTTTCGTATGAAAGATTTTCTTGTTATATACTTTGTGTGCGTAATATAGATTTTTAAATGTGTTATTACCCAATCATCAATCTGCTTAGTGAAATGATATATGTATTTATATAATTATTACTGTCAGCCATTAGTATATTTAGGGCATATATTATATTTATTAATACTGTCAACCATGATTATATTTGGGGCATATATTATATTTATTATTACTATCAATCACGAGTATATCTGGGGCATATCTTATATTCATACAATAGATGATTGAATGTGTGTGGATCAATCACGAAAGGTCGGTTGAATGCATGTGTGGATTCATTCGAGATATCGAGTGAGATTATCTTATATATACAAACGATTCCAATATGATGTTTTCTAAATGTGATTAATTCATTTTAATCACATATGTCTTATTATTGTAACTCATACGAGCTTTATAGCGTATCTAGGTTTTGCTTTGTTTGGTGCATCACTCCTACGGTGTGGAGCTGTTTTTTTTTTGCATAGTACATGTGGCAGTTAGAGAATAAATTTTAAGGAAAATTAATGAAAATGGCTTGAAAACTTTGAGTTTTAATGATAAGGACAAAATAAAGGGTAAAGTGAATAATACCAGGATTGACTTTTTAGTGTAAAAATGTGGTTTTTCGTTAAAGTGAACAGAACCGGATGTTTTTCGTTAAAGTTCCCTAAATTTTAAGAGGTGTAGATGGTGTGTGTAGTGTATTTGAGAGTAATTTTGTTTCCGCTAATACTCTGATGTATATTATGTATAAGTCTCACCTGATTCTCTATATTATTGTATTGCTACTTTTGTCTACCACTTATTGATCCTTACTTATCTTGGAATCGTGGTGTGACGGTTAGCACCATCAGCCGTACCACCATCACCATTATCTCCCACCACAGTTGTCATCATTGCTGCCACCACAATTTCCACGCCATCACCTAACCAGCATTGCTACTGCGGTACCGCCAACGTCTCCCTCCATCATTGTCGTTTTTATGCATGTGTCGCATAAAGACTTTCCCGTATGTGATATTGTGAAATTTATTGAGTAATTCCCTCTTTTCCCATCCTCTCCTCTTACACTTTCTTCTTTGTCTTTCTCTCTTCATAAAGAAGTTAACACATGATAGTGATGTGGCTTATCTGTAACCATTTGAATAATAAATAAATAAAATAAGAGAGAGAGAGAGAGAGAGAGAGAGCGAGAGAGAGAGTAGAATGGGAGAGAATTCCACCGGTAGAAAGAATGCATGTCTTGCACTTTCTTTTGCCTTTCTATCCATTTTCTTTTTCTTTCCCATTTTCTATTAAATCTTTTTGGGCTGAAGCAGAACAATGAACCCAAGTCCACCACAGCCAAAAGTCCAATCCAATCCCATTTCTCTGGATCAATCAGCGAGAACAATGACCCGCTGTCGTTTTAAGTTTCATAGTGGGACCCACGTAAGTCTGCGCACGTGTAGCTGTATGTCCTTCCTTCGACTTCAACAGCCAAAAGTCCACCGATCTTTGCGGAACACCATTTCACTCGCTGCTTCTGTGTGCTGTGCTGTGCTTCCAGAGATTTTGAAGAACCAATCTTTGGGTACGTATCTGAAATTTCTTGCTCCAAACTTCAGCAATTTGATCAATTTCTGGGTAAAATTAAACTTAATCTCATGAAAATTCCATTATTTATTTATTTTTGGTTTCTTCAGTTGAAGTAAGAAAGTGTGATTTTTGGGGACATTGATGCTAATAAAACATGGAATAAATTCTGGGTTTGTTGCAAGAACTTGCCTTTACATGTTGGGTTCCTCTGGTGTGCTGAGAAGGCAACAGTTTCTGATAAGGTCTCTCGGAGTAGGAGGTTGCAGTGATCGTAACACCATCACAAATCAGAAGGCAATGCAAGGAATTAGGAAATTCACGAGTCGGCCCTCTTTGGAAGCCGACGCCGAGAGCGTTTTGCGAGCAATCACTCCGACCCTCGATCCCAACAGACACAAGGGTCAGGCTGGTAATTAAACTCACACTGCTCAGCTACCAATGTCATTTCCTTTTTTTATTTATTTATTTTTTAATTTTTTAATTTTAATATTTGAGCGATAGTCTACAATGAATTTAATCTAAACTACGGGGGAGGCAGATTCGAACTTGGGTGCAAAGGGGGAACTTGGGCGCAAAGGGGGAACTTTGTGTAATTTGCACGTAAAGACAAATGCATTGCATTCTGTATTTGTCAATGATGGTTGTTGTGCGTGATACAGTGCAATTATCGAGAATTACGGAAATATTTTTGATGTTGATTCTAGGACTGACTTGCTTCGGTTTCTATTCGGATTGTAGGTCTTATTTGCTTTGCCATTCTTCTAGGTTCATAATTTTTCATTTAGTTCTCTCTTTCTAATGTGTTTGTTCATTGTTTTGTTAAGAAGGTGGGAAAATGTAGCTTATATCTATCTCTCTGTGCTTGTCAGGAAAGATAGCTGTTATTGGCGGCTGTCGTGAGTACACCGGTGCTCCATACTTTTCTGCTATCTCAGCATTAAAAATTGTTAGTGCCCTGCTCTTTTTGTTTTGAAGAAAATAACTACAAATTTAGCTGGATTCTATTAATAATGTAGCTTAGTGTACACTGAAATGAAAAAATAAAAAAACAAACAAACAAGTGATTTGCTGCATTGCTTGCTAGTTGGATGGAACTGAAATATATTTCCTTTCAGGGCGCAGACCTGTCCCATGTCTTTTGTACAAAAGATGCAGCTTCGGTCATAAAAAGCTACAGTCCTGAGTTGATTGTACACCCTATTTTAGAAGAATCGTACAGTGTTAGGTGATTCAGCTTTGTAAACAAGTTGATGTGCTTACAACACACAGAATATACTATCATTAAGTGAGCTGCTGAGTTTATAACGTGGTTTTCAGGGATGGGGACAGAAGTTTCATCTCAGAAAAGGTTCTTGCTGAAGTTGATAAATGGATGGAAAGATTTGACTGTCTTGTCGTTGGTCCAGGCCTCGGAAGGGACCCATTTCTTCTGGTTAGCTTTATGTTGATGCTGTTACTTGAGGAGCTGTCGTAATCTAGTTTATAGCGTTTGATTTGGGTTTATACTGTATGATGAAGGACTAAATCTTTACCGAATCCTTTCAAAAATGGTTCTAAGATTGAATGACATAATCCAGGACTGTGTGAGCAACATCATGAAGCATGCAAGGCGGTCCAATGTCCCAATTGTCATTGATGGGGTATGTAGTCACTATTTTCTGTATCCTTGTTTTGATGTGAGTTGATAATTATCTTTCGTAGTGTATACTTTTTGCTTCAAATTCTGGCCATAATGGTATAAGCTTTTCCAGGATGGACTCTTTCTGGTCACAAACTGTATTGATCTTGTCAGTGGATATCCCTTAGCTGTGCTGACCCCAAACATAAATGAATATAAGCGCCTTGTACAGAAAGTTTTGAGCTGTGAAGTAAATGATGAAGATGCTCCCGAGCAAGTACTATCTCTTGCAAAAAGGTTAATATCTTTTCAAGCTTTTCTGTTTTGTGTTGGATTAGTTAATTACTACTTTATGTATACTTAAGTCTCAGTATAAAATAACTACTTATCTATACTAAATCTCAGTATAAAATATGTAAAACCTATTTGGCTGAGAAGGGAATAAGGATATTTTGCAAATATTGGATAGAGCCAGCTGATTAGTGATTATTCCAAATGTGAGGTAGACAATGTTGTCAGAATGCCCATGTAATTACATCTTTCTGAATGGTTTCCTCATTTCTGCTTCACGCATTATTTTGCGTTGTGATGTATTTTTTCCCATGCTATAAAATGTGCAATTTGGTAGTTGTAGTTATTTCTTTCAATCTAACGATTTTTTTGAGTCTTTCTCTGTCAGGATTGGTGGTGTAACTATACTTAGGAAAGGAAGATCTGACCTCATTAGTGATGGTGAGACAGGTATGTGAGCATATACCTGCAGCGTGCTTACGGGTAATATGTGAAGTTATTAAAGCATGTGTTTACTGGTAATATGTGAAGCTATTGCTTTAATAAAGTTGATATTCCATGAATATTTGTTTTTCAACATTTAAGTTGGAAACACCAGTAAGCATCGCCGAAACTGCTGGTATGGTTGCCTCTTAGCTGGTGGAGATGATATTTCATGCGACACACTTGACGAATGTGAACTTGGGTCACTACCCTACCAGCAGCTTCTGTCAATCAGGTGTATGAAGCTGGGTAATTGGCATGCCTAATGTTTTGTGTCCACGAAGGTCATTTTTTACTTGAAGCTGGGGCCTGAGAGCCATACCATACTTGAATCTCTCCACACCAAGGGATTCCATTTGTCTTTTTTTTTCTTTCTAAATTTTCTGCAAATCACATGATTTGTTTTGTTTGGCTTTCTTCTTTAAGCCAAATCGTAGGCTTTTTGTCTTCTGTCCAGCTAATTGACTAGTTTAGGTTTTGGAAACATCTCTGTTTTGTTCCCCGGATATAAAAACCTGGACTTTATTTACCTTTAACATTTGATGCTTTTATGCAGTCAACTCAGTGAGCATATACGGTTCTCCTCGACGATGTGGTGGGCAGGGTGATATACTTTCTGGAAGGCAAGTTCTTATTTCTGAGTTTGAGTATGATTTATTTTTTTAATAAAATTTTGCTAAACATTGGATGGCTTCATTTTGTATGTGGTGAATTTACAGTCTTCTTTTTCCAGTTTTTTCAAAGAATGCATAACTCTAATATCTATTTATGCAAAAGAGAGATAGAGATCCATATGATATCAAAATTATTTCTCCGGGTTATATCTTCTTCAACATTTGAATTTCTACAGTCAGGAGGTGATCATTGACTGATGCTTCAGAACTCAGATTCTGAGAGCTTACAAAATGCTATGTTGGATAACTAACAAAAACTTGTTTTGGTTATTTCAGCGTTGGTGTATTTCTATCATGGGCCCGTCAAAAGATCAAAAATGGGGATTTGAGTACCAGGTTTTAACAGTCTAAATATATGTTCATAATTTTGGTTCTACCCATGTTTGACAATTGTTTATACGCAATTTGTGTTTTTTACAGTTCCAGAAATCCTGCACTGTTGGGGTGCATTGCTGCGTCCGCTTTAATGAGGAAGGCTGCATCCCTTGCTTTTGAGAATAAGAAAAGGTCAACCCTCACTACCGATATCATCGAGTGCTTGGGAAGAAGGTAGTGGCCCCTAACGTTGATCAATTATCATGTACGATTTTAGAGTTTTAAGTGTTCAGATATTACTTTCTCTGTTGCAGTTTGGAGGATATCTGTCCAGTTGGTTGATGCTGTCGACTTCCAGAGCATAGCGTTTGATCTACCGACATTCAGAGAGACATCAATTTCACTCGCTTATGTTATGTCGGTCAGAATCATGTTTTTTTCTGTTTCCTTCACACCTTGCAGACTATTTGACTTGTAGATATACGATACGAGTCTGTTGTTGCTGCCAGTTCTTTGGAACTCTGGATGATATCATATAATAAGTATGATGTTTTCGTGAGTATATAAGCTGCGCTGACAGCCGAGGTGTTTCCAAGCCATAAACCTCTGTTAGATTTCATTACACCCTCAACTTATTATTATGAACACCAACCCATTTTGGTTCCCCATTTGAGCGATGACAATAACGCATGGCATCGTTGACGGAGAAAGCGCGGTGTCCAAGTTCTCCACTGATGGAGCCATAAGGCAGTATGCACCATGAAAATACAGAAAACAATGTTCAGATTGGCAATGGAATTTATGATTAACTAGTCCTCTCGCCATTAGCGCTACAATTCAATTGTATTTATTTTTCACTTGTGGAATGTCTCGTAGTAGAATCCCGTAAATGACAAGTTCGATAGTTAATTATGACTCACGTTAAATTTCCCCCTCAATATTGTTGAAAAATAAAAATCCTCTCTTTCAAACAGGGCGTGCTGTTTACGTGGAGAATCCACCCTGTAATTGGATTATAAACGTGACGAGTGAGATAAAAACAAGGTGTGTGCATATGGAGACTCTCCACTTGAAACAGACGCTCGCAGGGCAGAAAAATGGTTGGTTGGTTTGCACTACAAATACTGATTACGGAGGACCAGAAGAGCACAACTAGTAGAGGATTTTTTACAGAAAGGTAGAGCATATGGCACCATGCATCTTTTTTCTTTCCCCAGATTCTTCTGCCACTGAATACAACTAAAACTTTTGCCCACATGCCAAGCATAAAAGTGGAATGAATCATGGTTTTGTTCCTTAAAGTGCTTGTATGGTGCATTGACCACTTTCCTCCTCAATTTCTTCCAACTTGTCAACCTGAAATGGAATCAAACAAGACCTCTAGATTTACAAGAACAAATACAGAACAACCAGATTGTTTACAGTACCAGAATCCACACCTTTCACTTAATCTTTTCAATTTTCATGTACCAAAACCAAATATTTTGCAACTGTAGGGACAGGAAATCAAGCAAACTATGTAACTATTGTATCCAAGATAAACACTTTAAATTGTAAGCCTTTGATTACAAACAATGATGATATAGTCAAAGGATGTTCTGGTTTTATACTCCATTATCTCTTTTACTCGATATCTTCGTGCGGTTGCTGTTGTTGATGTGGCCATGTTGGCTGAGCAATGTACGCATGTGTCTGTTGGCCATACATATTCTGATTCCCCGGAGCACCAACCTGTGGAGCATGCTGAGGAGGCATGTAATAGTAAGGAACACCATCAGATGGAACCCCAACTGGGAGATTCCCACCTCTTGGGATTGATGCAAGTACTTCATCTTTCAAATCCTCTCTTGGGACGATATCAACAAGAAAGTCAAATATATCTGTCCGCGTAATTGCTGCTGCGATGTCGTTCTTTTGCAGTGTTCTTCTTTTGTTCTCCTCGGTATGATTCCAAGACCGCATTGTCAACTCTAGAATGAACATCTCACAGGCCCTAGCAAATATGACGGGAGCTTCGGCTGATATCATCCTCACATCCTCATCCGCTTTCATAATCTTCTTAATCCTGGCCAATGGCAAACTATGGTTTTTGAAATCATTAGTTTGATCAATTTCTTTATGCTGCTCTCCCCAAAATTTTTGGAGTTGTTGCTGCAGTTGCTGTTGTTGTTGCTGGTGGATGTGCTGATACGCTAGCTGGTGTTGTGCAAGCTGAGAAGGGGCAGAAGGACCTGCTGGCTGAGTAGGAGATTGCAGCATCCCAACTGATCCATACGGGTTCACACCATATGATGCTTGAGCTGCAGTACCCGCCACTCCCATTGTTGCAGGATGCCCATGCCCTTGCCCTTGCTGATCCATATTGGTCCGTGCTCACTTTTGGTATATAGTAAATAATAAACAATTAGTATAAGAAATTATAAGTTTAAAGCATCGAACCTCCTAAACCCTGACAAAAAGTAGAGAATGCTTAATATCAACTATGGAATTTTGGCACCCAAATTTATACGAGTGCTGGCCGTCAAACTATCTAACACGAATCGCGACCCTCATCTCAAAGGGTTTGTGACCAGTTGTGCCACTAAAAATAGGAAATGGCTTCTGCACACCCATTTTCCCCCTTTGCACACCCTTATTTATTTTTGTCCTTGAATTCTCCTTTGATTTCTTCAATCGAAAGGCCAAAAAGAAACAGGGTTGTGCAAGGGGAGAAATTGGGTGTGTGGAAAACACATCCCTAAAAATAAGACTAGATACTAAATATTTAGAATAATTCAACAATATGTTAAACCCATGGAACCTAATCCCCATCAAAGCTTCAAACTCTATAATGACAATCAATACCAAATTCTCTTCCACCTGAAATCAAACACTAGAAACCTTTAACCAAACTGCTCCCAAAAGGAGGTCTAGCGTAACCGTACACACCATTTGAGCACTCTTATGGTTTATACAAATCGATTGTTCCAATTAGCAATATATCCTATCATATCTACCACTGCACCTTTTATCCGATCCAAATAGCTGATCACACTATGAAATTACATTGCACAACCGAGACTAATATCTGAAATCGAGTATTCTGTCTTAATAGGACAAATCCCTAGAACTTTTTTTGGGAACAAATAGTATATACCTCAGTCATTCGACAAGTACGAACTGCACTTGGGATGGCCTATTCACCTTTCAATCAAAGGTCAAACTAAACACAAGCAACGAAAATCGCGTGCAACTGTTTGTACCCAAAACCCTATGTACTCTCCCCCTTTCCCCCAACAGAAAGAACCGAAAACAAAACAAAGGGTAGAGGCCTTCTAATAGAGTTGCATAGTTTTCTTCCGGAGCGAAAAAGACCCGAGTCAACACAAAGTCTCAACCCTCTGCACAGTAACTCACTGAGATTCTAAAGCAACAAAAACCACAGAAAACATGCTCTTGGTTCTGACTTGCTCACACAAACACACACACCACTTATGTATTATACTTCCATATACCCCCACTACAGTAAATTCACCAGACTCAAATCAAATCTAGGGTTTGAGAAACCCTAACAAAACAATTCAAGAACAAATAGTAAGACCAAATTTAGCTACTTATACACAAAATCTCCACTAATCACATATAAAATTATTCCTAAAAAAAATTTATAACTCATGCATGAAATTAAAAAACACAAAAATTGGTACCTTCGGCTCACTGCTCTGTTCCCCAATTCTGGGTTTTATTCAACCACCAAAACCCTAAAACAAAAACCAAAGAAATCAATGAAATTCATGCACCAATTGAACTGAAGCTTCAGGCGAAAATTGAAGCTGCAAATACTACAAAAGGAGAATTATCGAACAGAAAATTTGAAAAAGTATATAAAAATCGAACCTTTGTAATGAATTTCTAGGATTTTTGGAATTGTCGATCAAATAAAACAGTAAAGAGAGAGCGGGGCGGTGTGGAGTGGGGATCGCAGTGGAGAGTGGGAAAGATTGAATGTAAGTATGTGTGTATCACTGTATGTAATGCCTTCCACTAAAAAAAAAAGCGCCAGGTTTGGTTCGTCGTCGTCCCAGCTATAACTTTAACGTTTGACTTTTTTCACTCCGACGATTTTACCCCTCCTAATTATTTAATCGTTAAAAGAAAAAGAAAAAAAGTTAATAAAATGATTTTAAAATTTTGATTTTCAATGATAAGAACAAAATAAATGATAAAGTTAATAATACCAGAATTGATTTTTTAATGTAAAAATGTATTTTTTCGTTAAAGTAAATAGTATTAAAAACTTTTCGTTAAAATTCTCTAAAAGAAAATGACTTAAAATTAAAATATCTCCCCCCACCAATCAACTGCCTAATTAACATTTTTAATGACTTAAATTCGAGATATTTTGCTTAATGAAAGGGTATTGGAGTTCCAAGCATCAATGGGCTGGTAGACCGAGCGTGCCCTACTTTTATGTGGGCCATGGGCCATGGACACGAGTCAATAAGTACCTATATTTTCTTTTTTCAAATTACAATGAGTGATTTCTCCTTGAGAAATCTTCTAAAATTGACAAAGAAATCTACAAAAGAGATAAGAAAATTGGTCAATGTCAGAAGATTGGTTCTTTTTTTGTATCACTTGTATCAACCACTGAATCCAAGAAAAAATTTATGAGATTGATAAATTAGTTTAGTTTGGTTGATTATTAACAAGAATGTGACCTACGACATAAGATGATGAATTGTGAGAAAAAAAAACGCACTAGTGAGTATGCATGATCAATATAGTGTTGATACAGTGCCTTGAAAATGTCATTCTCTAATTCTATTTGGTTTACTGAGTTCCGAATTGACCCAAAAATAATGAGGTGAAATCAAACTTATTGTTGTGCAGCTTGATCGATTTGATTTGATTGGTTTGATAGTACAAAGCTACTTTATGATTTTATCAGTTCATTCGTTCCACCCCAACAATTGTACATGCGCATAATGTTCAAGAATCAATACCATATTATTTAATTATTTCAAAATCACAAATATCTATGAGATTTCGAGATGATGATCTCACAACAAGATTGGAGCCAGCCAACCATAATATAAAGACAAGTAAATACTCTTAAAAAAAAGGAACAATTGATGATACTTTGTCAATGTCTTAGCTTTAACTTATGAGAGAGGATGCGATTATACCATCACACATGCACCGAATCACATCAGAATTTCGAAATTAAACGAGTTTGAATAATACTATAATGGGTGACCTTTTAAAAAGTCATTGTGTTGCATCGCCACCTCAATACAAACTCTGTTGCTCATCGGCTCGCACGGATTGGGCTCTCATTGACTCAACACTGTGAATGGAATGGGACTCCTCCAAGTGTCATTATTGCCTTACTTGTAGAGGATTGTGTAAGGCACTGATTCAAAATTTGTATGATGTAATACTCTTTTTGATGAAATAAAATCTACTATTCGATCTTTTCAAATAGAAACTCATGAGAGAGAGAGAGAGAGAGAGAGAGAGAGAGAGAGCGCGCGCGACGGGTTGGCGGGAATGTGCATGCGAGGGTGACTCGAGAGTGGAGCCGTCCATTTCCGGCAATTTTTCTGTTTAAAAGTTTCCATATAACCCATTTTCATTTGCAGAAACATTACCGTATTTTGGTTGGGGATTAGATTTCTCAAAATGCGAAGAGATCTTGGCTGGTTGTCTTGTCTCCGAACTTGTACAAGGTCTCGTGCATTTTGAGGAATCTGATCCCAACAAGAAGTTGGCTTTCATTCCTGTGAGCCTCCCACGTTGATGGAAGGAAGAGTACTACAACAACATGAAAATTGCTTATACGATGAGAGAGAGGAGGGTGGTTTTCTCATCCTAGAGAGAGCTCGATCTGCTTCCGGTTTAGGGTTTAATTGATCTCTTCTCTCGGCTTTTATATATCTGTCCAATCTAATTAACCTTCAAATGCAGTTTCATATTCCAGTGCTTTGGGTAATGCTTGATAATTGCATACTGAATATGGTTAATTATGCTTTTACGATCGATAACAGTATTATCAGTAGTAGTAGTAGGTTGCTTGGTCTAGGGATTCCGGATATAGTAGTCATGGAATTGGCTTTTATAGTTCAGCACAAAATCAAGTCATTATACGTAGCCACCGCATATGGTTGGAGGGGAAGGAAACTCAAGGAGAAATTGATTGTCTTGAAAACTGGATGCTTGGACGTTGTAAAAGCTTAGGGGGTAATGTAATCGATAGAGTACGTCTCTTTCTGGTCACATTGGAGACACTGAAAGCGGCCAACAAAATAAGGATCGGAGATTGTACGGAACCAACGCTTTGAGACAGACTTGCATTTGAAGGCAACTTTATTGCAAGGAAGGCGAAAAAGGATTTCAACCAATACAGGCTCAGGAAGATCATCAATACGATTCATGATCACCTCTGATGGCTTCAACTTTTTGGGGGTGTTTGTCGTTTTGATTCTATTCTTTTCTATTCTGCTGCAGCTTTCTTTTAGTTTTGTAGCAGTATTGAAGGAGCTATGATAAGGTTAGAATTACTGAGATGTCAATCACCTAAGTGTTATTAATCCACATGTTAGAATATGGTTGGGAGATAAAGATTGACTTATTATAACATAACAAGGTTGATAATATCACGTAACAGCGTAACAGTCATACTGTTTTAGATAAGAAAAAAGTAAAATGACAGTTATCTAACATCTTCTAGCGATGAATATATTTCAGTCTTGTTTGGATATTCCCTTATGTACAGGCTAGGTCTAATTGGGATTTATATTGGTCACTTGCAACACTAATTTTGTAAGGCACTTGCGATCCCAGAGAATTGAGAACACTCAACATTTCATCGAAATTTCAATGGAACTCAATTTGATCCTTTGTTCTGTTCTGACTAGATTTTTATCACTTGAATATTGGACATGGATATCTCTTATCACTTTGTTGCTCGTTAGTATTGTTTCTTCGTTGTTTCTATTTCTGATATATCGTTTTTATGCAGGGTTTTGAGCTTATGTAGTTGTCTTTTTGCTTTGCCTTGTTTTTGCAGTGGTTCTAATGGTTTAGGTTACAAGAGTTACTACATTGGAAAAGATCTTTGGCTGAAAATAAAAAATCCTAGGCATCTCAACCAATCACTGTTAATCAAGATAGACGCGTCCGAAGACAATCATGAAAAATCAAATCCACGATCTTTGCACCATCCATTCCAAATGCTATGCTCTCGATTCATACCTTAACATATGATACTTTCGTTTTGTTCTTTGTAGTCTCCCCATCTTTTAGATTGTAATTTTTGACAAATATGACTTACCTCCCATTTGACTCACGACTACTGTCATCATTTCTTCCATTTCTATGCAATTCATGTCTTATTCTCTCTCAAAACCATGTCATCTTCCCACATGAGATTTTCTTACAACTTTTTGTAAAACCCACCCTTTTGTTTCAATCAATTTCACCACTGATGGATTGACTTACTCTGCCGTCTTGTTCTATTGGCCACATTATCTCCTTCCTACCATTTTGCGACTCTGTCCAGACAAGCATCTTGGCAACATAATGACAAGAAGTTTGAACACAGATTACAACTTTAGATTTCGACATCCAAGTGGCCCTAAGACTACTGTGGCCTTAATGTCGTTGGAAGCGTGGTCTTTGAAGATCAAGAAAAGCCAAGATTTATTTGCTGGGTTCAAAATATAACTGACCGACATACTTGTTCCACTGCAAGAAGACTTCAAATTAATATTCCACAACGCAGTGCACCAACAATCCATCGACTCATGGATCAAATTCGTCCTGATCAAGAAAATTTGCGCTGTTAAAATTTTCCCGCAAATGGAATCAGATAAATCTTGGAGACATTTTTTCTACTTGCTATCAGTTCAGGGTCTAAAATTTTCTCTCACAATGAACAAAATAGTCACTAATGTGTTTGCAATCCTGCGAGTCATCACAATGAACAGGACAGTCGCTAATGTGTTTGTAAACCTGCAAGTCATACGGCTTCAGAATGTGTAGTAAAGGACGAGGACCTATCCTTTTTGGTACAAAATAGTCGAGATATCAGTGCGGCTTATCTGACCTGCACAGCAGGTCAGTGAGGTTTATCTGACCAGCACAACAGGTCTAGTAAACATGGTCCTCACACAAAAAAAAAAAAAAAAAAAAAAAAAAAAACATGGTCCTCACAAATTCAAATTCTCTTAAGCTAGTTCAGATTTCCACTCGTCGTGAAATGAAATCAAATTCTCTAAGCTAGTTCAAATTCTCTAAGACACTTGACACTTGACACTTGACGCACGGCATCGTGGAATGGTAGGAAGGAAAGAATATGGTCAACAGTATAAGACGACAGAGTAAGCCAATCCGGCACGCTGAATTGAAAGATGGCTTTGATTTTGAAAGAGATGACGGCGCTTGCTTCCTAAACTGAATAAAGCTTTGAATGAAAAGGTTGCCCTCCGTCGGTTTTTCCGAGACGTGTGGCTGATTGTTTGTTTGAGTCTACTCGTCTTTCCCCTTACAAACCCTAGTCATCATCGTCCCCACCCATATCTGTTTTTGCGGTCCACAATCAAGATTGCCTCACACCACTTGAATTTTCACCACCCAAACACAAATTTGCCCTTGTCATCCCTTGGCCATACAAGTTACCAGAACCACTTGAAATTGTTAGGCTCCGGAGGTAAGCTTTCAGGCCCACTTTTTAGCATATTTTCAGGAAGATTTTAATGAAGCATTCCTGGTACTCGTACTGTTCACCCTTAATGTTAAGAACATTTTTACTTTGAAAAGTTACTTCTGTTACTATTCACTTTTACACATTTATTTTATCATTTTCATTAAAATTAAAGTTTTTAAGAACTTCGTTAGTTTCCTTATTTTCAGTTCAAACAAATTCACATTCAGTTTTGATGAGCCTTGCAACTGAAAAGAAAAATGTGCGATTGGAGGTGCAGAAGGAGCAATTGCATTGGTTGCTCCTCCATTCAATGGAGAGGAAGCAATTACGATATTATTACTAAATAAACTTCTTAATTAACTCCAAACCGGTCCTTAATACAACATTATTTTTAGATCAACAAAAGCATAGCTGTACGTTGGTAGAAGTTTAGAATACAACGAGCAGAAACTACACGAGAAACACACTCTTATCAACACTCACTCACTTCTTCTAGGTATTTACTGGCTCCTCATGTATGCCTTGCATCCAACGCCACATAAAAACCTCACTTCTTCTAGGAGGAAACGGATACAGATTTAGATTTTGAAGATGACCACGCAGCGCCCTATCAGGACAAAACTTCTACTTTGTGGCTGCAAGAACTGCTGGCCCTTCCACCTGAAAATTTCACCCCGTCAAGTTGACGAAAAATGTGGTCCAAATCAACATTATTAAAGTTGGTGTGAATTGTCATCATCGTCTCACATACTATTATTGGTTTTTTCATCGCCGTGGGTAATTGGTACAACCATAGAGATGGACGGGGAAGTAAAATGCCGACAATTTACAATCACGAATGCCTGACCCGAGTCACTGGCTTCATGAGATCGTCTAAATGTTTCTCAAAATCAACAGACAATCTTCATACTCAAACATCACTTTTTCTTTTTGCTCGGAATATAATGTCCTTAAAAAGGAAGCTTTAGCATCTCAATTCCAAGAGCCTTAATCAGGAATTGTTTTACATAATCAGCTAAGGCTGCAAAAGACTAAGCAGATGATGTGAAACTTTCTCCAGCTAAGGCTCTTTGTGTTGAGATGCTACTGCAATGCTGTTTGGATACGAAGATAGTTCTTGCATCATATGATCTAACTATTCAGAGAGCCTACTTATCATTAGCGACATAATAATACACATCGCGTCAATCAAAATAGATCTTATTCCTATCCCACTAGAATGACCCCACATAAGGAATAATCCGGCCGCATCCCAAATGCTAAATAGCATCAACCGGTGTTAATAAAACTACAGTCAGTTCTCTTGCTAAAGCAAAATTAGGCACTTCATATTTACCTTAAATGTTGCACCCCAGATTTCTTCATCAGTAGCAGGCACAGCTGTGATCTTGTTTTTAGGATTCTCATAGCTTCTCAGTCCTCCAACAGACGTGGAGTAGAAACATCCTGTACAAATTAATAACACCATTGTTAACAAAGAACAGAGATTTGTTTTCAAAACTCATACATCATGTTGCAATTTGTCAAATTATTGGTGGACCAAAAAAATCAAGGAATTAGGTGCACCGATGCTCCCTCTAAAAGACTTTTACACACCTTGAGGGAAAGAAGCAAGTGACTTGCCACAAGCACCCTTGAGCAGTTCTGCATCATCAGCAAAGGCCACATATCCATCAGCAGTAATTCCCCAAGAGAGCGGAATCTTGCCAAATTGGTCCTGTCACAATTACACACCAAACCCAATTGTTAGATGCCAATCAAAGCTATTAGCTTTACCAAGGTATATTATTCTTTGCTTGTTGTGGAAGGAATCGAAGGTGACTTACAGACGCCACAAACACAGTTGAGGTGGACTTGTCAAATACTATGAAAGCAAAATTTCCACTGAGGTGGCCAACGACATGGTTTGGCGGGTAAGGAGCCCGATCACGAAGGGCCTTATAAGCCTCGATCACCAAAATCACTTCATTTGCCGACTTGGCAAGTCCGTATTGCTGCCTCAAACTTCCCAAGTTGTCAAGTGCTCCCTCAAACAAGCAGAATATCTCATCCTTCACTGCAAATGACCTGCAATTTCCCCATTTCCCGCAATTAGATTACATACAATACAAGTGACCTCGGATTTTGAGTAATCCGAAACGCATAGCAGACTATGAATTATTTATGTCCAAAGTAGTCTTGCATATAATCAGGATGATAAGACCACCAAGTCCATGTACAAGTTGCCAATATGGTCTCAACTCCCCACCTATGGATACAACTCTTCTTGTCTATGATCAATTATTTGTGACTTGATGATGAAAGACTTCACAATTATTACACAATTAATAATTGAATCATAAACAAACAAGGGAAAGTCACCAACTTGATTGATCAACTAACACCTAACAAAAAATATGGATCTCCTATATTCTTCCCTCACCACCAGTTCACCACGCGACAAACATCTATTAAACAAGCAATTTACTTTCTGAATCATGTAAATATTGAATCGATGACTTCATTTAAGGTATTGATTCGGAAGAACAAATAATTTGAAAAGGTATTTTAAGGACAAAAAGTAAATAAATAAATAAAATTTTGTCTGAAAAACAACTCTGGTACAACAGTTTAAATATTTATCGCAACTAACGAAGATGAAATCATTTATCAAAAATAATATTATTGTTGTGAATTCAGTTCAGGATCCTGACACGTGGAAGGATCAACTGTGTGGTGGTCAGAAACAATCTAGTCACCAAAATCTCAACTCTGGATAACGTCCCGTGGCGGTCGTGCGAGACCCACACCGCACTAACCGCCAAAACTCTCTTTGCTGATCCCGAAGCTCCGAGAAAACCAGATCAAGAAATCATGATCATCATAGAGTCTCCTCTCCAACCGTGATCAACAAATCAACCACACAGAATAAAATTAAAATTACAATAAATCACGGAAAAAAAACCCAAAATTAATTTAAAAGTGAGTAATTTGGACAATTTTACTCGATTTGATTAATTACGAATCCGGGCGTGGTTTCAATGATCACAGTTCTAAGGGTAAAGAAACGACATGCCGTGGGTTTGTCTCACCTCGGCTGTAACGCAGACTCGTTGCTGTGACTGTAGGCCAGCTGAGCGTCGTCGCCGACTTGTACGGAGACGGCGGCGTCATTGGTCTGGACGAAGCGGTTGACCAGCGACGTCGCCGTAATTTTCGGCGACGGAGTTCGGCTGCCGGCGGCTACCAGCTCGTCCGGCGGCGACACGATCGCGCTGCTGAAAACTCCCAACATCTTTGATCTTAACTCAGAAACGGAAACAGAAATGAACAAAAATCGACCAAAATCTAATCTTTTCTTTTGGTTATGTTGGAGTTGAGAGAGAGCTCGGAATTGGGATCGTTAGCAATGGAGGGGCAGGGTTCATTATATAGGAAGAGGGCGAGGGCATTCCCGTCATTTGACTAGCTATGATTGTGATTAATTTTTCTATTGTAATGGCTAAAATTCAAAATTTTCCACAAAAAGTAGGGCAGAAATTTGGATGAAATCTATTGATTACATTTCAACATAAGCAAATTTATTAATGACGTTTAACTTAAAATATTTAAAAAAAATTATGCTTGAATTACCCGTATCTGAAAGTTTGATGTCCAAAATTAATTTCACACGGGATTGTAAAATAAAGAATCCATAATTTTACAAAAAGAAGAAAAACATTAATATTACAAATTTCTTGCCTAATATATGATACCAATTTGTAATTTAGATTTTATTTTAGTGTTCTATGACTTTATATTTAGAAAAGACAAAAAAAAGAATAACTATACACTTATTACATTTTTATATCATATTCACCTCTCTATCCATATTTATTAAAGTAATACAAATATGTATAAAAAAAAATAATAGAACCTGTTTTGCCCATCACCTTACTTATTACTAGTGAATGAGTTTAAATTTTTAAATGAGTAGTGTTATACTTATCATCTATTTATACCATGTATTTAGTAGAGTTAGGATCTACCAACATATGTAGATCCATCAACATATGGGGGTTTCATCTTGATCGGAGATATGATACAATTGACGGTTCAAATAGATGGTAAAAATGACATTTTTATTTCGAAATTTGTATCTATCCACAAGATAGATCTCAAAATTTAAACTGCATGATAGTAATAAATAAAGTAGTGAACATCATCATCACTTGAGGTTGACGAACACAAACATTCTCATATTTTAATAGGGTAAGAGTAGCATTTTCATTTTTTGCAAGGACTTATAACTAAAGATTCCTATTTTATGAAATTTCACTCTTTTTTGGCATTTGGTAGGACCCATGGAGATCGATGATTCCCAAGCCTACATTGTGGGACCCCTGGATGAGCCACTAATGAGTACATGTCGAGCAACTAAGCCAATCGGTATGAATCAGGGATGAGGGAATCATCGGGTACTGAAGTGTCTAGTTGTTCCTTAGTTTTCGGGTACATATGATTTTGTGCCACGTCAGACATCTTTTAGGTCTCTGGATTTGTTGCGAAATCACGGGAGTTGTACGCTGGAAACTAACCAAGAAGGGAGTTTTTGGTAACGTCAAAAATATGATTTCTTCAACAATGTCTTAACTGTCTTAACTGTCTAAACCAACTCACCAGAAGAAAGGGGGAAAAAAACAATATTTCTTACCAACAAAACTAAAAACAAGATTTGTTATTTGGTAAATGTTAGAAATTTGATCTCTTTCAACAACATTTTGTTTTATTGGTGTTAGAAATTCGAAGTAGGTTTAGTTACTTGCCATTTACTCAATATTGTTTTTGGTATTTCTAGTTGAGAAATGTTTAGATGACTCTTGTGGATGCAAATTCCGCCTTCTTCTCCATGGACAAAATTGCACCTACAAAACAATGAATACCTTAGTTCAAGGCCAAGAGCCTCACACACCCACAATGAATGAGGGGGGGTTCGGCCGAAGAACTTTCGATGCCAAATTTAGAATTTTAAGTTTGGAGAATTTAGAGAATTTTGCAAAATGATTCAACCTCGGTTTTGGAGAAAATGGGGTGGTATTTATAGGGCTATGGCCGGCCTTATTAGGAGAAGGGGGACCGGCCATATGTGGTGTTTTTTATGTTAATTTCAATCAATTAGCTAATTAATAAATTAATTGGGTAATAAATCAATTAATTAGCTAATTAATATAATTTGAAAGGAATGATTTGAGGGTTACCTTGTGGAGAAGATTTGATAAGGATGGATGAAATAAGTTTTGAATAATTACCTATTTTGAGCACTTTTGACCTTAATTGAGTCATGATCGCGTAGAAGTTTCGGTATTCCTCGAGGGTAATTTTGTCTTTTTAACCCTAGAATCCACGTGTCGCCTCTATATTTTTCTCGATTATTTTTTGCTCCATAAATGCCCCCACACCTGTTAGGTTGCTCGCAAGAAAAGGCAGCAGGTGTAGAGATCTCTAGCTTTGATGCAAATTATCACTTGGACTTGGAATTAGATTCTTCTAGGAAAGGGAAATAAATTGCCTCCAAAGCCTATTTAAACCTACCTTAAGTATGAGATTAAATCAACTTCGAAGGGCAATTAATTGTCCCTACAAGAAAGAAAGAAAACTAGATGATGTTTGTTCCCTCCCCCCTAGCACTCTTTTTTGCTTGCTCGTGTAAAGAATTGTCTTTCGTTTATTTCTTTGTCTTTTCCGCGCCGCACCGATGTAAGAAAAACTTAATTCTCATTGTCTTCTTCTTGGGTGGTGCTGCCACGGGGCAGCCATCTGGGTGGTGTGGCACATCAGCTAGCAGAGGCCAGCAGTCGGTTTGGCATGGGCCAAGAAGGTGGTGTGGCAGAGGCTATTGCTTGTGCTGCTCCACTTGACTGGGCCACGGTTTAGGCTGCTTGCCAAAAATAAGGAAACTGCTTGAGTTTGATTTCTCAGCTGCCGTAGATAGAGCAGTCAAGGATGGAGCTGCCAAGATTGGAGCTGCTAAAGATGAAGTGTCAGATGAGTGAATTGTTGAGTGCAAAGTGGCTGCTGCCCCCTGACCATTCGCCGCCTAGTTAGTCTTCAAGCATTCGATCTTTTAAGCTATATGGCATTCTCACACTGGATAGCGTACCTAGATGGGTGTTGGGGAATTAGTTTACCTTCTTACACTAGAGAGCTTACGCGGAATTGGTTTACCCTCTCGCACTGGAGAGCAATTAGTTTATCCTTTAACATTGGAGAGCTTACCCATATAGACCCTATTGCATTATAGAGTAATTAGTTTATCCTCTCACATTAAAGAGCTTACCCATATAGGTGTCGAGGAATTGGTTTACCTTCTCGCACCGGAAAGCAATTAGTTTATCCTCTCACCTAGAGAGTAGACCCATATGGGTGTCGGGGAATTGGTTTACCCTCTCGTACCAGAGAACAATTAGTTTATCCTTTCACACTGGAGAGCATACCCAGATGGATGTCGAGAGATTGGTTTACCCTCTCTCACTAGAGAACAATTAGTTTATCCTCTCACACTTGAGAGCATACCTAGATGGATGTCAGGAAATTGGTTTACCTTCTCTCACTGGAGAGCATGGAAGTTGTTGTCGTGAGTGCAGATGAGGAAAGTTGGACTGCTGGACAATTGAAATAATCCTTAGCCTGCGAGGTATTGTTGAGCGATCTGCTTGAGACATCGAACTGCTTATGGAACTCACGTAAGGGTGTAAGCGGGAAACTCATCGAGCTGCTCCTAAACTTTCTTCAAGTATTGTGTCATCGTTAGATGTTTCGTCGTGTGCCCTTATGAGGCTTGGTTAGTGATTAGCTGAGAATCTAAATGGATTGCAAGCTTCTTTACCGCTAAGTCTTTCACTAGTAGGGGCTGCTAATAAAGTCTTGTTTTTTGCTCTGTCGTTGGATGTTTGAAGTTTGGAGCGTTATGAGCTTGGTCGGTGCAATTAGGAGCCACAGGGTGAGATCGGCAGGGCTAGCTGCCATGGTACAAGATGGCACAATTAGGAGCCATGGTGATAAATTAAGGGTTATCGGGAGCCGTGGAGCAGGTAAGCACGACTATGAGCGCAGAGCTGAGGCTGGCTTGGGCCAGGTTGTGCACAACAGGAAGACTTGGACCACTAGGTTCTTGATGCTTAGATACTGGTGATGTGCTGTTTCAATATTGAATCTTCTGGAATGTTGAGAACAAAGTCTGCCCCTGGTTCTTGGTAGTTGGGCTGATGTGTCATTCTGGTACTTGTTTGCCTTTGGCACGCCATTAGGCTGAGCTGTTGCGTTTGTTGGAACATAAGTAATCTTTGTATCCAACAATCTATGTGGGATAGTCCCGTCTGCTTGATCTTGTCAATGAAATGTGACCTGTTTACATTGGTTATGTCTCGTCGGAGCGCTTTGTCAGTAGCTTTGTTGCGTTAGAAATCGCACAATTGCTAGATCATGAGCCTCTCATTCTTCTTGAATTTGCCTTTGTTGGGGTAGCTGAGCTCTCGGCTACCCTCTATCGTGATCTGTTAGTCTAGGCTTTTCTTCTATGTGCTCGGCTCGCTTATGTCGCGGCTGCGGTGCATGTGGTACGTTCCTAACAGGCAAGTGAATTCCTTGCAGACTGCCAGTTAAACTTGAGCCAGATTGAGTGACTACTTCTATCCGTCTGTCCTACTGCCTAATGCAATGTGAGGTGGAAGATGCTCCCTGCAGGCCTAGTCACGAATGAACATTTCGTCTAGAAGGTTGCTTATGTTGATTATCAGAGTGCGGCCCCAACCGTGAATGTATGCTCGTCCGTGGGCATAACCGAAAGTGCACGCTCATCCGGGCGCTAAGACAACAGTATACGTTTTCTCGAGTGCCCAGGTGGAAGCGTAAACTGCCAAAACATTTGGTTCGTGACTGGTCGAATGGATGCTTGCCGGGATGCTGCTGGAGAGGTTCGCCGTCTGCCCTTGTCCTACTTCGGGACACCTCGTCTAAGGCACGCTGCAAAAGCTGATTCACCAAGGTTATCCGTTGCGCGATGGCGCTTGTCAACTCTATAACTTGTCGAGACAAGTGTTATTCGCCATTTTGAGGTGGAAGAGATTGGATGGTATACGTCTCCATGAGTAGTGGAAGTGTAATGGACTCCGGGCGCGAGATTTGAGTTAGGAAATGTCAAATCTGCAGAGAAATGGGTTGAAAATGCCCTCGGTTCAATCATTAGTTAAGAAATCTGAAGTTGGGACGGTTGAACCGACCTTGGATCGGTCGAGATCGCCAAGTGAACCATGGAAGCGGGTTGGGCCGTGGAAGTGGGATGTGCCACGTATGAGGAGCGTGGGCGTGGTGCGACGCTGTGAGCGCATTGGATCTGGGCCGAGGGAATGGTCAGCGCAGCTTGGGCCTGCGATGCATCTTGGGCAGCGGTTTGAACCTGCTCGTGCTGGGCTTGGCTCGGCTGCCTTACGACGTGGGCTGCAGATTAGGCCGCTTGCTGGGCTACTTGTGCAGCTGCTGCCAACACCTGGGCCTGGGCTTGGTCTTGGGTTTAAGCTGCTATAGTGGCAGCGCATAAAGTCATGGTCTGCTGCTATGGAGCTGGCCCACTCCTTACTACGATGGTGGTCCCTGTGGCTACCATGGTGGTGGTGTTATGTGGTGGCAAAGTTGCTCCTCTTGCCGCCGCGTTGAGCCTTGTGGATCGTCGTGGTAGGGCGACATCGCAATCTCCATAACTTAAGCCGAATCTTTGAACGTATGAAGTTTCGTTTGTTATGGTTTCCAAATTTCTTGTCATTATATTTTTCTTTTACGTTTATTCAAAGAATTTTATAAAAAAAAATTCTAAGAAGTAGAACGTACGAAAAATCTACAAATGAACGAGAAATTAGAAACGTTGAATGCGAGCGTGTGAATCAAACTCTCAATGAAAGCACCAATTTGTTTCTTTTTCTTAGACAAAATTGCACCTACAAAACTATTAACATCTTAGGTCAAAGTCAAGAGCCTTATGCGTCCACGATGAATTTGGGGGGGGGGGCTTTGGACGAAGAACCTTCGATGCCAAAGTTAGAATTTTGAGATTAAAGTGTTTGGAGAATTTAGAGAATTTTGCAAGAGGATTCAACCTCGGTTTTTGGAGAAAATGGGCTAGTATTTATAGGGCTATGGCTGGCCTTATTAGGAGAGTGGGGACCGGCCATATGTGGTATTTTTTATGTTAATTTCAATCAATTAGCTAATTAATAAATTAATTGGGTAATAAATCAATTAATTAGCTAATTAATATAATTTGAAAGGAATGATTTAAGGGTTACCTTGTGGAGAAGATTTGATGAGGATGAATGAAATAGGTTTTGAATAATTACCTATTTTGAGCACTTTTGACCTTGATTGAGTCATGATTGTCCACAGCTCGCGCGTAGGAGTTCCGGTATTCCTCGAGGGTAATTTTATCATTTTCACCCTAGAATCAGCATGTCGCCTCCATATTTTTCTCGATTATTTTTATCTCCACAACTCTTTGTCACTCTACAGTTTAACGTCAAATTTTGTATCAATATTATAAAATATTGTGTGAAAAATATGAGATGACTGAGAAAGTTATACCTTTGATAGAGTCATTTTAACATTTCTCTTTTCTGGTTACAAACTCACAAGTTACAACATTAAATTGAATAGCCACCAAAAGCACTTTTCTCTTTTTGTATTCAATTCCTCTTCCTAAGTTGTGCTTTAATGTGTTATATAGTGTGAACTTTGTTAGGTATGAGGTTTTGGTTGCAAAGATTCTTAATTAGCTAATATGTTATGTAGTGTGAACATGCGGAAAATGAAGAGAAAGATGAAAACAGATATACACCATGTTGCATGTGAGGGGAGTTTTTCCCCTTCATTGGTGAAAGAAAAAAAACTAAAAACATTAGCAAAAGAGTTGGCCCTTCAAGTTCAATGTATGCAAGTCGTCATTGTCGATTTCTACGGGGAGGAAGCTGGCCACGTGTGTTCCCTTTTATGATGGAAAGCACAATCAAACAATTCAAATCTCACATAAATTTAATTTCCTTGTCTTTTAGAAAGAAAAAAAAAGGGTATATTGATTTAATTCATTAAAAAAATAGCAATGAAAAACATTAGCAAAAGAGTTGGGAGTAACAATTCTCAACAACAACATTTGTAATATTAAGTTACATCAGAAAGTCATATTCTGATGGATTTTATTCCGATACAAGCAGTATCGGATCGAGCTTTTGATATATGCGTCCTATCACGTGTAGAAGAAGAAAAACAATTGCTCTAGCTTGTATTAAAACAATAATCAACTTTAACATACTAGTTGTCTTCAAATATTGTATCAAATTATGGTTTTCCTTTTCTAAAAAGATTTCCTGAGTGGTGATCATCAACTCGGTTTATTTGTTCTACCACTTATGATCGGCTCATATATTCGGAATAAGAATTAAAAATAGACAGATCCAGGCTTCTTTTTATTTTATGTTATTTCAGGTCGATAGATTGGTCCAAGCTTCTAAGTTCCAAAAAACCATGGGTGCCCCTGGTACAGTTTCATAATTCTGTTGGCATGCAAGTTCAATAAAATATATAATTAATCAACCAAATAAACGTACTCAATACAAAATGGTGCAAATAGATATCACTCCCACATATTTTATAGTGTTTAGATTATTCTTGTTAATGAGGATTATTATTCTGATGAGGTTGATTAAACTTTTGTAATCTATAATTTACTTTTCATGTAGTGCTTCTCCTGCTCCTCTGTCTAACAAACCAAATTAATCATATTGCTAGGTTGTTTATTTAAGAATATAACGTGAGTTTTGCGCCATCTTAGAGAGAGAGGATTTTAAATATAATAATATAGATAACATAACAAAATATAATACAAAGACTAAGGTTTTATTTTGTGTCTAGGATTAGTTTGTAAAGAAGCTAAAGATTAGTCATCAAAATTGTTGCTAGGAGTTCGTTATAGTTTGTTAGAAAGTTTTGTATATTGTTAGTTTGGTTAAGGGCATTAGTGTAATCTGTTAGAAAGCCCACATGTGTATATATAACAAACAATATGTAATTATTGAGGTGTTCAATGAATCAATAAATTTTCATATTGAGGTGTTCAATGAATCAATAAATTTTCATAATTCTATATGGTATCATGCCCTGCTCGCCTCACGGCTTCCTCTCGATCCTCTTCGCTCCCGCTTCCAATCTCTAATTTTTCTTCATCAATCTTGCTGAAATTATTCATCGTTCTTCTTTGATCACAATCTCTGTGCTGTTGATCAGTGTTTTTCTCTGTAATCTATCATGGCGTCACCATCCGCTTTGTCTTCTCCAAGTGAGTCAGTGCAAGCTCCAAACCCTAATCCCCCAAATTCTTCGTTCTCTTCGAATTCGTATGCCTCTCTTACGATCCAAAACATCAGAAGCATGGTGCCAATCAAACTCAAACGCTCCAATTATCTCCCATGGCGGGCTCTATTTGCTCCAATTCTGCGTAGATATAAGCTTATTGGCATTGTTGATGGTACTAAAGTCTGTCCACCGCCTCTTCTTCCTGATCGATCTCTCAATCCTGTCTTTGAGATCTGGTATGAGAAAGATCAAAACCTTTTGATTTGGCTGAACTCTACTCTATCTGAAGAAGTGATCCCTTTCACTGTCGGTGTATCATCATCTAGAGATCCATGGCTTAAACTTGAGCAGATTTGGAGGAGTCTCTGATGCTCACATTCATTAGTTACGCTCTTATCTCTAGTCAATTAAAAAATGATCACAATCAATTTCTGATTATCTATAACAAATCAAGGAAATCTCTGATGCTTTAATGGTAGCTGGTGCGCCTGTCACTAATTGAGACCTAATTGCACCTACATTGGCCGGTTTACCTGATGAGTACGAATCTTTCACTGAATCAATTCTCCTTCGTATTTCCACCACAACCTTGGATGAATTGTTGGGCCTCTTGCTCACTAAAGAATTATCAATGTCTCCAAAAAGAAAATTGTCTCCTCTAGCACCACAGAGCCCTTTCATGCCTTTGCTGCTCAATCATAGCCTCCTCTCTTGCCTACACCACCATAACATCAAGTCTTTGCTGCTCAACCACAGCCTTCTCGGGGAAATTACAGAGGCAATCATCGTGGTAATTACAGAGGTAGTGCTTGTGGACAGCGTGGTAATTACAAAGGTAACAACTTTTGTGGAAACTATCAAGGTTCTCGTGGTAATTATCAAGGCTCTCGTGGTACTCTTTGTCGAATTTGTGGATCAAACAGTCATGAGGCTATTGGCTGCTTTGATCGAATGAATCCGAATATCTTTGGCAAAGTTCCTCCTGCCAAGCTAGCTGCCATGTGTGCACATTTTTCATCAAAGCCCTCTCCTTCTTGGCTTATCGATTTGGGTGCGACTTCACACATCACAAACGGTATCTCTAACATCTCATTTCCTACTCCTTATCGTGGTGAAGACAAAATCTACATTGGTGATGGTAAAGGTTTGACAATTAACAATATTGGTTCTTCCTTTTTACATACTCTTTCTGCCACATTCAAATTGCAAAATGTTCTTCATGTCCCACAAATACAGCATAATTTACTCTCTGCATATCAATTTCTCAAGGATAATTACTGTTCTTTGACACTTAATTCTGATGGATCTTATGTAAATGATCGTTCTACGGGGAATATGCTTTTGCAGGGACCGGTTAAGGATGGCTTTTATCCCCTACAGTGATCCTCTCAGTCACCTCAATGTTTTGCAGTTTCATCCACTACTCTAATAAGTGTCAAAGCACCAGTTCAAGTATGGCACAACAGACTTGGCCATCCATCTTCATCTATCTTCAAACAAGTTATTTCCAAGAATAAACTTGCTCTTCAAGGAAGCAATTCAGTGGATTTTTTTGTTCCAAATGTGCACTTGCCAAAAGTCACAAGCAACCCTTTAATACTGTTAGTTCTACCTCCTCTTCTTGTCTAGAACTTTTGCATTGTGACGTTTGGGGACCCGCTCCTGTTATATCAGTGAGTGGTTATAGGTACTAGCTGTTGCTTATTGATGACTATAGTAAATACAATTGGTTTTTTTCCTTTACGGTCAAAATCTGAAGTGTATTTTGTCTTTGTTGAGTTCAAGAATTATGTAGAAAACCTTCTTGGCTATAAAATCAAAATTGTTCGTTAAGATTCAGGGGGTGAATTCACTAGCACTGCTTTACAATCTTTTCTCAAAACACATGGCATTGTTTATCAATTTAGTTGTTCGCACACACCTGAACATAATGGTTGTGCAGAAAGGAAACATCATCATCTTGTAGAAACTGCTCGAACACTCTTGGTTGCATCTAATGTTCCTCATATTTTATGGGTAGAAGCATTTTCTATTGCAATATACTTGATTAATCGACTTCCTATTTCTGGAAAATTACAGTCTCCATGGGAATTATTGTTTCATACTCCCCTTGATTATAGTTGACTGAAGGTATTTGGTTGCAGCTGTTTCCCCTGGTTTAAGCCTTATGCAACTTTGAAATTGGATAGTAAAGAGTAAATGTTGTGTATTCTTGGGGTATAGTATTCAACACAAACAATATAGGTGTCTGGATCCATTGACTTAGAGGGTATACATATCTCACCATGTGGTTTTTTATGAATCCACATTTCTGTTTCATCATTCTCAGTTATCTCCAACAAATGCTACCACTTTGTCCAATGCAGCAAGTTCATTTGTTTCTCCAGTGGATTTGCAATTCATTGTTCTTCATGATGCTTCTGCAACTGGTCCAGCTGCTCATTCTTCAAAACACTATGCTAGTGATGCATCACCTATTATTTCATATGCTGTTCCTAATAACAGTGTTCCAGATTCTAGTTCACTTGCTACTTCTATTAATACAAATATTTCTTTACTTAATGCTCCTAATATCTCTTCCACTACACCAAATACTCACCCTATGATCACGCGATCTAAAGCAGGGATATTCAAGCCTAAGGCTTTTTTAGCAACCAAGCATCATATTCCATTTTCTATAGATTATGTTCTATCCACTTATTTGCAAGCTTCCAAGCATGCTTACTGGAGAACTGCCATGCAAGAAGAGTTCAATGCTCTGCAATCTACATGAACTTGGATGTTTGTTCCCTCTTCTCCCAATCAAAATGTTGTTGGCTGTAAGTGGGTGTTTATAATCAAGAAACATCATGATGAATCAATCGATCGGTACAAGGCTCGGCTTGTTGCCAAAGGGTTTCACCAACAAGAGGGCATCAATTATAAGGAAACATTCAGCCCTGTAGCCAAGCCTGTCACCATTCGTATCCTATTGTCTCTTGCAGCTTAGTTTCACTGGTCTTTAAACCAATTGGACATTAGTAATGCTTTCTTGCATGGGGATTTACAAGAAGATATCTTTATGCAGCAGCTTCCCGGCTTTAGTGATCCCTCATTTCCAAACCATGTTTACAAACTCAAAAAAATTACTTTATGGCCTTCAACAAGCACCACGAGCTTGGTTTGACAAATTATTCCAAGTGTTGCATTCCTTTG
Organism: Malus domestica; assembly: GCF_042453785.1. Taxonomy (NCBI): domain Eukaryota; kingdom Viridiplantae; phylum Streptophyta; class Magnoliopsida; order Rosales; family Rosaceae; genus Malus; species Malus domestica. The sequence continues at coordinate 15,044,294 of NC_091676.1, read as the reverse complement.
GTTTTCAACAATCATCTTCTAATGCTTCTCTCTTTGTCTTAAAAGCTCCAACCTTGGTTATAATCCTTGTATATGTTGATGACATTCTAGTCACGATTCCTAATGTTACTCTCTGTCAACATTACATTAAAAAGATGAGCATTGTCTTTCCAGTCAAAAATCTCGGTCATTTGCACTATTTTGTAGGACTTGAGGTGCATAGGTCCTCTAAAGGCATATTCCTACATCAAGGCAAGTATCTACTTGATCTTCTTCAGAAAACCAAGATGGATGGAACTAAACCATGTTCAACTCCTTTAAGCACAACTAAGCTTGATCATACTGGTGCTCTTTTATCCAATCCTACAGAGGACAGATCCATTGTTAAGGCTTTGCAATACCTCACATAGATAAGGCCGGACATATCGTTTGTTGTTAATCAAGTATGTCAATTTATGCATGCTCCACGGGATTCTCATCTTCAAGTTGCCAAACGAATTCTCCGCTTCTTAAAAGGCACTCTCACACATGTTCTTTGGTTTAACCCAGGCACTTTGCATCTTACTGCATATTTGGATGCCGATTAGGCAGGGTGCACATTTGACAGGAGGTCCACCAGTGGCTATTGTAGATTTCATGGCTCTAATTTGATTAGTTGAAGTGCTAAGAAATAGTCCACGGTTGCGATCTTCTACTGAGGCCGAGTATCGATCTTTAGCTCATACATTGGCATAAATAACATGGATTTGTAAAGTGTTCAGAGATATTGGTTTTCCCCTACCTTAGATTCTTAATCTCTGGTGTGATGGCATTTCTGCTATCTCCTTAGCTTCTAACCCTGTTTTTCATGCTCGGACTAAACATGTTGAAATTGACTATCATTACATCCGTGAGCTTTTTCTTGCTCGGCTTATCAAAATTCAATATGTTTGTAGTCAAGATCAGTTAGCATACATTCATACCAAGTCTTTGTCCTGGCAACGGTTCTTATATCTTCAATCCAAGCTTTCTCTTGGTCATTTTGATGCTTCCAAGTTCAGCTTGAAGGGATGTAAAGAAGCTAAAAATTAGTCATCAAAATTGTTGCTAGGAGTAAGTTATAGTTTGTTAGAAAGTTTTGTATACTGTTAGTTTGGTTAAGGGTATTAGTGTAATATGTTAGAAAGCCCACATGTGTATATATAACAAACACTGTGTAATTATTGAGGTGTTCAATGAATTAGTAAATTTTCAGAATTCTATAGTTTGGACCTAACTAGCTTTAATGTACGTAGAAAGAAGAAATAAGTGTGAAGCCGAAATTGGGTCTAAGTTGAGAGTAGACGATGAATTAATAACTTATATGACTAATTCATCTTTTCAATTTGGAAAAAGTTTAAAAGATGACATCCATTCATAATCAAGGGAATTTTTCGACTCAATGTAATCCTAGACACCAAACAGGACGTAAATAATGGGATTTCTTTTTAATTTTAAGCAAAACATGATTTGTTGTGAAATAAACTAGTGGGACTTGGTTACGAAGTTGTTGGTTAGGAAGATGCATGGTGAATATATGGGATGAGAATAATGTCAGTTTTGCGGTCCAACGTGTAGTTGATGTGCATATTTGATGATGTAAAGACTAAAAGATTATTCCATATATACTTGTGCTTGGTTGAAAATTTTCCTTTAAAAGTGGCTTAGGTAGAAATTTTCGAGAATGACTACAATACTTTCATGTTGTTGTAAATAGTGGGTATGTATGCCCACATGCATATAGTAAACCTTACTATTCCAACTACAACATTGTTGTCGACAAGCGTGGATGACAAAGTCACATCCACACCATTACCTGCTATTGGGGAAATCTCTATATATGTCGACCTCCGTTCTCCATAACAAGGCAGACCTGCAAGAATACCTAACTCTTCCTCATCTCCGAGAATGCATCTTTAACAAAGCATCTCGAAATACTCAATTTTCTTCCTCTCCGAGAATACCTCTTCAAAACAAGTCACACCAGAGCAAGAGAATCTCATATCATCAGGGTCGAAAGCAAGAGTATCTCATATCATGCTTTCTCCATGTCCTTTCCTTTGTCCTTGTTCTTACCTGCAAAGACAAGGATAAAGAAAACAATATGTTGGAACCTCCACTCAAACTCCCGGTAAGGAACCAACTGCGTGGAACCTTACCTGATTGCTTACCTAGTATCGCTCTCGAGTAGCCATCTTCAACTGTTGTTGGAGCTGGGTCTCCAGTCACCAAGAAGTGATGAATCATCCAAATGCAACCGTTGCATTCCACTCTTGCATCAGTGGACAAATCCTAGAAAATAAGATGCCACACATGCATGGGGGAAAAACAGGGAAAATACCACTTATGCAAGGGGAACAAGTAAGGCAAGTGAAAATGATATATTGAAGCATGTGGAGACAAGAGCAACAAACACGTGCTAATTCATCCCCAACAAAGCCGAAGATCACTTGACATGTGAAGCTTCTCATGGTCCAATTTCATTCAAGATCAAGCCTTGAAGTCCTTGAAGAAATCACAAGTCCGATTCAAGATTAAGTGTCCACCACCCTTGAATCAAATTCCGCTCTAGATAAAAGGAGTAAATTCAGACCTTTGATGCAAGTCCAGCAGAAAGCCCTCTAACCCAGTTCAAGAACAAGTCTGTGGAAAGTTAACAACAAGTAAAACACCTCTTTCGGCAACTCTGTTCGCTAAGGGACTGAAGCATAATGATCAATGATTAGCCTAGAGAATTTGAAATCAGGGGGAGATACTCGTCAAGGGGAGCATCAAAAAACAGATCAAGATTTTAACAAGTTAATTGAAGATTTATGTGGGCATCCAAGGGGAAGTGTTGTAAATAGTGGGTATGTATGCCTACATGCATATAGTAAACCTTTCACAAGTTTAATAAATGTTTGCTCTATAAATAGAGCATTACAAGTGTTCAAAAGGTGGTGATAAAAAGGAAGAGAGGAAGAAGTGAGAAGCCACAAGGCTCACGGCAGCGAGAGAGGAAAGAGAGAGGGAAGCTATCTTTTTAATTTTATTACTTCTGATTATAAATAAAAAACACTATTGCTACCCCGAGGATATACTTCAGTCACACTGACTGTAGAGGAACCTCGTAAATTTTATGTCTTGTTTATTTATTCCGCTACACACACCGTCGATTTTACAACACATGTCATGTTTTAGAGTGTGGCTACACTGCCTTACGGTATTGAATGTCTTAAAGGGTCATTGTATGATTTATTCTTTTTAACAGTTAAGTCTTAATATTCAAATCTTATCGTTCATTTTTTGAAATATTCATTTCTCTTTGGAAAAAAATTGCATGTTTCGAGTGATAAAATGATAATAACCAAGTCTCTCCTGCAGCCCCTCTCAATTCTTTTTTATTTTTAATTTACTTGGTCTTCGATTGAAATGATCAAAATTATTAGACTATAAATATAGGGTAATTAGGTGAAGTAATCAGTTTTTGGTATTTGGTTTTAGAAATGATCATTTTTATCATATCATCATTGTATTATTATTGCATGGTCGTTATGTCATAATTATATCATTGATATATATGATCAATATGTTATTGTTATTAAAAACTGACCATTTCTACAATCAATTTAAAAAAAACTGATCATCCTAACTAATTATCTGAAAATATAACTCGGCAGTCAGCACAGAGTAGGAGGAGAAAAAGAGAGTATAAAACTGTGGCCCCAAAAAATATAGAAAGAAAATACTAATAAGGTGACGCGTTAAGATTACATGTGGATAAGTGTCAAATACCTGTCAGTAAAGCCCATGGTTTAGCCCACAGTTTATCCCACCAAACCTGATTAATTTCCTCTACTGTATTTTTATTAGATTCTTCTGGGACGGCTACTAGACGATTAGTTGGGAAATTGTCATTTTTATGCGCTTTTAAATACAAGGACTAATTGTTAAGAGTTGTGGATACACAAACTTGAATGGTCCTTGAGTCGAAGTAAAGAGTGATGAAGGTTGCAATAGAGTTTATTTTTACTCGCCACCATGAATTATGGTGTATGCTCATCATACATCTCATCATTTGACATGTGTTCTTTCATTTAATTATAATTTTTTTTTCAAAATTAAAATAAGAACATTTAATATTTAAATTAATCATGATTAATTGAAAGAACATGTGTTGGATGATAAGATGTATGATGAGCATACACTAAAATTAAGACGGTGAGCAAAAATACTCCTGGACGCAATAGTGCTACAGTCAAGAGTCGATGAGCGAAGCAACCTGCAAAAGAAGGCAATTAAAAAAGAGTAAATTACATAGTAGCCCCTCAGGTTTGAGGTCAATTACAACCCCATACAACAATTTTAAAACATTTCACTTTCATACATTCAGTACCATTTTATTTCAAAATAACACCTCCGTTAGATTTTCCATCCATTAGTCTGTTAAATGCTGACGTGGCTGCCACATTTGTGCCACATGGTTGCCAAATGTGTGCCACGTGGAAAAAATAATAATTTTTTATTACCCTATTGAACAAAAAAAAAAAAATTGAAAACCCATAATTTCATCCCGTGCCTCCCTCCCTCCCTGCACCTTTCATCTCTCCCTCTCCATGCCACTTCCTCCATCCCTGCACCCTTCATCCCTTTCTCGCCATGGAACAAACATTGCAAATCCCTACAATTCCACGTGCCATGGCTTGATACAAAACTCAGTAAATCCAAATCCAAAAACCCATTTAAAAAAAAAAATTGAAAACCAGAAACCAGAAACCCATTCCCCCGACCCTCCTCCCACTCTCCTCACTCTCTCTCTCAAACCCCAAACCCCCCAGATCCAAAACCCACACAACTTCGCCGGGTCACCACCGCCAACGCCTTCCTCCTCAGCGGTTTGACCCTCCTCCCACTCTCCTCACTCTCTCTCGAACCCCAAACTCCCCAGATCCAAAATCCACACAACTCCGCCGGGCCACCATCGCCGGTGCCTTCCTCCTTAGCGGTTCGAACGGCTTGATTGGTTGAACTGGTGTTGGAACGGCGGCTTGGGACCTTAAAGATTGGAACTTGCGGGGGCGGGGGTGTTGGTGGCGGGTGGATGGAGGAGGCTGTGAGGAGGGTGAAGGAGGAAGGACAGATGAAGTGGAAGGTGAGCAGTTCGATGGTGTTGGGATTGAGAGTGGGGATGAAGATAGTGAAGGGAATGATTTTTGGGAGGTGGAATTTGTGGGATTGGGTTGCAGGGAAAAGGCGAGGCTCGAGTTGGGGGGAAGGAGGATTTAACAGGAGTGGGTCGTCGGGGGGGGGGTGGGATTTGAAGGGAGTAAGTCGTCGGGGGAAGGGGGATTGGGTCGTCGGGGAGGGGGGTGGGATTTGACGGGAGTGGGTCGTCGGGGGAAGGGGGATTTGACGGGAATGGTTCGTTGGGGGGTGGGGGGGAGGATGAGGTTGCTGCGCTGGGTTTCTGGGGGGATTAATGGAGAGGTGGGTTTGGGATTAATTGGTTTCTGGTTTTGGGGGTTGCGGGTAAAGCTTTCAGGTTTTTTTTTTTTTTAATATTTAGAAGATTAGATTTTAAAAAAAAAATTAAAAAATTATTTTTTTTGCCACGTGGCAGTCTCATCAGCACAAATGTGGCAGCCACGTCAGCATTTAACAGACTAATGGATGAAAAATCTAACGGAGATGTTATTTTGAAATAAAATGGTACTGGATGTATGAAAGTGAAATGTTTTAAAGTTGTTGTATGGGGTTATAATTGACCTCAAACCTGAGGGGCTACTATATAATTTACTCATTAAAAAATCAATGAAACAACACACTGAGAAGCTAAAATGTCAGTTTTTTCATATTGTTCATGTGATTATTCATTTGCAAAAGAGACTTCAAGTGATATTACTTCAGTGCAGTCCATCAGGGCCGGTCCAATATTTTAGGAGTCTGCGCAAGATTTGAATGGGTCCAATTTTTTAGGGCAGCGTGTCCGCTTTTTTATTAGTGAATCTCTGTTAGTTAAATTAGAGTAATTAAGAGTAAAGTAAATTATCGTCTTGTTTCCGAGCTAACACTTCAGTTTGAATTAATTTTGAACTATCTTTATAATAAATTAAAATCTAAAATTTTTAAAGTCAGTCAATTAACCCATGCTATTAAATTCCGTCCAATTTGCTGTTAACATATTATCATGTCAACAACATGCACCAATAAAAATACATTACGTGGAAATTAATGAAAGAAATTAAACAATATATATTTAAAAAGGAGAACAAAAAAATCTACCTCATTATTCATCCCCTAAAAGGCACCGGGATAATTGGAACCCCCACACATGCCAAATATGAGAGAAGAGACCCTTAATAACACAACTGGAAAACAAAAACAAAATTAACAAAGATGAAGGAGGGGGGAATTCGAACCCACGCAAAAATGAAAGAAAAAAAAACAACCCTTGATAACTCTGCTAAACACAACTTTGTTCAATATTCCCACGCTTCATCGAGATGTACTTCTTCCACAAAAGGTTATTCTCGGCCTATGCGGTTGCACACCTCGCACACTTTTGGAGCCGGTTCTGCAGTCCTTTGATCTATATAAGTTTGATAGGAAGATGACAAGACTAATTTAACGAAAGAATATATTTAATTTATCGAAACAATAAATTAAACTAATATAGTTTTCAAGAATTTTTATCAATTATAGCCAAAATTTAACACCCAATTTCATAAAATGTCACATTTTATAAAATCTTTCAAATATGACATAAAACTTACTTAAATAGACCTAAATAACCTCAAAATTAAAACCAAAAAATTAGTGGCAAAACTCTCACCCACAACTATATATATGAGCATTGCTGAACTTCCCCAATCATTTTCATGTTTAAAAATTTAAAACTTTCTGCACATGGATTAATATTTTTAGCCCCATTGTTGAGAGCAGCATTTTCGCACACCCCAGTGTTTAGTTTTGATTGGTTTGTGAGATCCGGTACAATTTTGAACTTGCTAATAGGGGTTATATATTAATTAGATTTGCGGGGAAGAGAAGCACGAATTTAATTGGAATGATCCTTTTGTGAAAGCTGTTATGGTTTTAAATCACTGTCATCCAACAAATTTAAGGAAAATTCATAAGCATAGTCGGATTGAAATTTGGTTTCAATGAGTTAGAATCCTCAATTAAAACCACATCTGCTAAAATGATTGTACAAATAATATTTTGTCGTGACGATATTGTATCAATAGTAACGATTGAGTTTTAGACATGAGCAATAAATTTTTAAGTTGATACTCAATTAGTCGACAATTGGACAACACCCGCAATTGCTCCACGACGTTTACCAACTATCCTTGCGGCCTCGTACTTTGAACAGCGATGTAGAAGAGATCTATTCAAGTGCTTTGGCTTTTCTGTGTAAATGAGCTTTGGGATTTTAAGGGTATTTAGGTCTATTCACATGAGTTTTTTGCTATATTTGAAATTTTTTATAAAATGTGACACTTATGAAATAAGGCCTCGTTTGGCAGCTCGGACTGTACTGACTATTTCTGTCGGATATGATCAATAGCCACCGGATAGTACTGACTAAATTAGTTAGGCGTTTGGTGCAGTATCAGATTAATAACCGTATTATTTATACTATGTTTGGTATTATACCGGATAAGTGGAATTCAAAATATTAATATTTTAAGATAAAAATTGATACTTTTAGGTTTATTTTTCTTTTTCTACGGTGTTGTTTCTTCACTTTGCAGAAAAGAAGCACTTTGCTTCTCCCATTCCCGAAGCAAAATGAAAGGCACTCTACAAAGACCATCAACACCGAAGCCTCTCAAATCTCCACCTCTCTGTCATTTGAAGCACTTTGCTTCTCCCATTCGAGTTTCGTCAGTCCATCGCAAAGATGAAAACCCAGAAGCAAAAAATGGAGAAGATGAAAACCCAAAAGCAAAAAGATGGAGAAGATGAAAACCCAGAAGCAAAAAATTGAAAACCCAGAAACACCATAATTGAAAACCTGGGTTTCGTCTGCCTAGCTACCTTTTCTTCCTTCTTGGGCTCCCCCATCGCCGGAGCCTCTGCTGGCAGTTGGGAAGGAGGGAGAGACAAAGCAGCAATACCTTGGTGGAGTTCGCGTTGGGCAGGAGCAGAGAGGGCCGGAGAGGAGCATACGGGAGCGCGAACCCGACTAATTATACCAACCTATTGGAGAGGATAGCTAAGCGGGTGCGGAGTGTATTAAAATGGTGGGCCCAGATTATTTAATCTGGTGCTTATTTAATCCAAATGACTACCAAACACCGTACATCGTATTATTAGTACTATCCGGTGCCTTATACGGTGTGCCAAACAGGGCCTAAGGTGTCAAATTTTGGTTATTATTGATAAATATTCAGTTTTCAACATGTCTTCATCGGCTCATGTAGAAAAAGAGTAAGGAGTTGTCTCTTTAAGTTCTCAGAAAGGTTTAAAAAAATGGAACTTTAACGAAAAGCTCCCGGTACTGTTTACTTTAACGAAAAACCACATTTTTACACTAAAAAGTCAATCATGGTAATATTTACTTTACCCTTTATTTTGTCCTTATTGTTAAAACTCAAAATTTTCAAATTCTTTTCATTAGTTTTCCTTAAAAAAAAAAAGCAGAAAGTGCTTTTTTTTTTTTTTGAAATGTTTTCTCTTACGTACATGATAAAGTTCTATGTATGATCATGCAAAATTGTATATTTATTTATATACAAGTGGTATTCTACACCAAGGTATGTTTACTTACATGAAATAGAATTTGAAATTATTTTGATTTTTAAGTCCATGCGTTTTCTAAATTATAAGTATGAGAATAATTTCACTTCGAAATCCGTAATAAAAAACCTAGAAATCCAAATTCCTTTTCTTTAATTCTTCCTTTATTTTTGAGTTCTCATTTTCCCTCATTCTATCATTATTGTTAACCGTTAAGTAAACATGCCCTAAATCTAAACTACATGAAAAAAGATTAAAACTTGAATGTAAAAAGAGAAGCGCATTGTTCTAGCTAACTTGACTTCTCTTTAACAATCTAATATCTTCTTTTTCTTTAAACTATACCAAATGAGCTTCCTTGTAGATAGAGTTGTGTTGACACAAAAGAAGACATCCAAATCACTCTATTACTTTGCAAATTTCCTTGGATAGGGTTACCGTGAATCCAATTAAAGCACAGCAACGACAGTTAAAAGACTATCTGTTATCTTTCACTTTCACCTTCCTCCTCTTCATTTTATTTTCCTTTCTGAAACATAAAATTGTTGTTTTTTTAGTTTACGTGATTGCAACGGTGGACGAAATTTGAACGGTGACGTGACAGTCAGCAGTGTAAAGATATCCATGCGTTGAAAATTGTCTGCAGGTAAAATTGAACCCTTTGTTTCGTCGCAATGACAAGAACAGCATGCATGTAGGCCTTATTACTTTTCCACCCAAAGATAAGCCTACAACATTATCACATCCAATCAGAATTGGAGTTGGGGGATAAGCTGTGGGAACCTTTGCAGGAGTAGGACCAGTTTTGTGTTAATTTCAATCATAAATCTTTGGATATTAATATAGGCAGTTCCTATTTCGGGGGGAAAAAAACAGTGGCCACCTTCCCCTTTGTAATTTTCTCAACTACATATCTGATACCTTTGTTCCCCACTCATCCAATTCTAATTACTTTGCTACACTACAACAGATATCAATGTGCCTCTCGTTATTTTTATTTATTTATGTTTTTATAAGGATGATATTATGTCACTTAATATTACGGTTTACTGGTATTTCTTTTCATTTGTAAGTGAGAAGTTTTAGGTTCGATTGTCGTCAAAGGTAAATTTGAACCTCATCATTTCTAGTCTATTTTGAGGTTTAACCCAATCCCCTACCTCTCAGGCCAACTCCAAACCAAGTGCTAAAACCTATTTTTCCCTTTCTATTCCCCCTCCCCCCAAATCCATTCCAAGCCAAGTGAAAAATTGGACCTAAAACAAAGCCAAATACCGGCCCAAGTTTAGCCCGGAAATTGGTGTGGGCCCCACCAGTGCAACTGAAAACGGGCGCTTGAGGAATTAGAGATCGTAATTGGACATTTGAGAAAGATGCTGCTTTATGCTTGGCATGGATTTCTATTAACGAAGATGGTGCCGTTGGCACGAATCAAAATAAAAAGGTTTTGTGGGATAAAATTGTTGATAAGTTCTATGAAAACTCCAACGTCGGTCGAAGGGAAGGTGGTGGTGTTTATGATCGTTGGAAGGTTATCAACAAAGAGTGCACTTTATGGAAGGGAAGCTTGGAGAGAGCCATGGTTGACATGGCTAGTGGAAGGAGTGCCGCAGAAGTTGTGAGTTTCTTTGTTGATATTTTATTTGTCATGTGCATAATATTATTTTGCAACTAATTGTTTTTATGTATTTCTTGCATAGGGTGACAAAGCAATGGTAATTTACAAGACAAGAACTACACCTAAAAATCAAGCTTTTAAGTTGGATCATGCTTGGAACGTCCTCAAGGATTGTCCGAGGTGGGAAACCGATGCGGACCAACAATGGGTAAGATTGTTTCATAGTGAAGCCGCATAGACAAATGATGTAAATGAAGGTGTCGATGAAATGACCCCAACTTCTTCTTTTGCAAGGCCCCTGGGAAGAGATAAGCAAAGAGAAAAAGGAAATCCCAAGATCCGATTAGTGCACAATAGCTACCAGATTTGCAAGATTGACCGAAAATCATAGCTCTCGTGAGGAAGAAGCGGCCCGAATGTGTTTGGCCATTATACACAAAGGGGATAGGGAGCAAGAAATGTTCGAATGTAATTTCATGATGGAGGACCTTAGCAAATACACTCCAAAGAGGAAGAAGTTCTTACGTGATAAACAAAATGAAATTTTACTAAGGTATGCCACAAGGAGTATATTTCAAGATGATGATTCATCTAAAGGTTATATCCCAAGTCCACCACCAAGTCAAGATGGTGGATATCATTCTTAGGTTTATATAGTTTATGAATTATCGATTGTATTAAGTTTATGTGGTTTATTAATTATAATTATTGTACTGATTAAATTTATGACTTATTAATTATAATTGTCATTTGTATAGATGCCTTCAATAATTATTGTATTTTTTGTTGCACACTTTGATGTACAATAGATGCCTTCAATAATTCAAACGGCATTCAATAATTTTGGCAACGTACTAGACAAAAGACTTGTCACAAGAATACACTTCAATTTATTATTAGAAAATACCAACATAGTACACTTAAAATTATTACATAAAATAACAACATAGCACACTTAAATTTAACATAAGAACACATTAATACACCAACATAGCACATTAATACACCAATAACAAATTAATACACTTAAGATTATCTTTCATCATCCGGTCATGACACTCTTCTCTATCACGCTGCACAAATGAATGCCCCATGACAGAACCACGATAGCTAGATTCGACATGGTGCTCATATTGCATAAGCGAGTTTGCAAATTCAGCTTCTTCGTTGTTCATTTCTGCATCCACAGTTGCAAGGCTTGCTTGGTATTGTGTCATCTACATTGACATGCTACGCATTCTTCTATCATCCATTGATAAGATATTGATGATTTTGAGGAGGAGAAAAACACTTTGAAAGTTGGAAGATTGGTGAATATGTTGTGTGATGGTTAGATATTCAACCTATGCTTATATAGAAGGTGATTGAAGGTTTGCATTTCATGTGTGTAGGTTTGTGTTTCATACGTTTCATGTGTTTTGTATGTATTTGGTACGTGTTTCGTGTGTGTCATGTGTTTCACATGTTTGGTGTGTTATACATCTCTATCATGTCTTTTGTATGTGCTTCATATGTGTTATGTATGTATTGTGTGTTTCATGTATTTTGTGTTTATACATATCTATCATGATTTTCATATTCTTCCATAGTGTTTCATGAGTTTCATATATCAATTTAGTGATTTTTTAATATTTATCGGAATTTAATTATTTTTAGATTAAAATGTTCATAAAATAAATTTAGGATAGTCTACATAATTTATTTTTTAAAAGTTAATTTAAAAAAAATTAGCTTAAATTCATTCTTTAATATTCTGGGGTTAAAATTTTAGACCAGAAGGGTTGGAGCAAAAAAACTGTTTCTGGGTTAAAGCCTAAATTTTCTGGGCTAAAAATTTTAGGTTTTAGGCCAAGGGTTGGAGATGATCTTAGTGTAGATAATATTGTTTGTTCAGAAAATAATGCATATGTTTCAATATCCTAGTAGATAAAGTATTAGGTTTCCGCCCATGTGTCCTGGATTTGAAACTCTCCCGTTCTTATGTAATTGTCATAGTTTCGAACCCTATTCCTTTCCTTAATAATAATGATATTTTGAAAAAAAATGCTACTAATAGTGTTACTGAAAAACTCCACATCCTCACTACCAAAATTTTGTAATTTCTCATTCTATTTAATCATCCGTATTTGTCTAAAATTATATTTAGAAAGTAAGTCTGTCCCTTTTCCAACAGTGAATAATGCATGATTTATTGATATCTATAGGTTATTCTTGATTGAACCAATAGAACTTTTAATTAAACTTCCCAAATTGTAATATCATTTTTCTCAACCAAGAAATCAAAGAAACACCAAAATTTGATTTTCTAATTCTCCATGATAAAGTGAAAGAATGTAAGTGCAATTATTGGTGTTGGTGGGACTAGTCCAGTCCCTAGTGGAACGTATATAAGGCCATAACTTTCCATGATATACGACTTGATGAGTAGGAAGATCCTTTTGCACCAAAGATAAAAGACCGAGCTTTTGCTCAACCACTACTACCCTTGATTAGGACTTGCGCATAAACCTTATTTTCTTTTCTATCCACATATGCATGTATGTGTGTGTATATAGAGGAAGTCTTTAAGGGAATGGATTCTTATTATTATTTTTTATTTATAAAAATGAGAATTAGTTGTAAGGTTCACATCACATTAAATTTTTATGATCTGAACCGTTTATTTTTTAAGTTGCACCTTATAGATTATCCTCGTAAAATATTAGTCAAATCGAAAATATTTAAGACATCTAATTGAGTTAAAAAAAATTAACGAATATTTTGTTATATAAGAAACAATGAAATTTTATCTTAATAATTAAATAGGCAAATGATTTCGGATTGAATTGAATTTTTATAAAGATGATCTATGAATCGAGACTTATAAAATAGACATTTTAGATCGTTGAAGTTCGATGTAAAGTGGGTTCTACACTTAATCCTTATTTTTTGAAAAAAAAAATGAGGATTCCTTTTCATATAGGGCCTATATATATATATATATTTTTTTTTTTCTTTATAATATCATAAACCTTATTTTCCTCCTCCATTGACCTTGTGGTACCTTCCAAATTCCTAACAGACTTGTTTTTTTTTTTTTTCCAAACAGACTTTGGTTATGTGCAAGATACCTCCAGCCTTGTTGGCCTATGGTTATGGATATGTGACCCGTAGTATGAACTAGTGCTTGGGGGACCAACTTGAAGCGTCAATGCACCACATATTCATATGGAGTATTTGATCAAATTGTTTGAGAGAGTACCAACGGGGATTGGTTGAGTTGATAAAGATCGTTTACTTCGCAAGATCAAGGTTCGGTTCGAGTTTCGTTGCCGGCAATTCCTCTTGATGGGCTATCTGTAAAAACAAAAAAAGGACTAAAAGTCCCTCTATAAATCCTCAAAGAAGCTTGTGGTATATCCTAACCCTCGAAAGAAGTAGCTTCCTCTCCCTCTAAAATTTTAATCACCAAAAAATTATTTTGAGACAACCAAAGTTATGGCAATATCTAATTTTATCCATTCTCATAAATAATGCATCTATTTGAATGATGCTAATATCACATTGGGAAATTAAAATATGAGCTCTTTACTCTCTTACACTATGTTTGGATGAGAGAAATAAATTTGGAATTTTGATAAAAGACATAATTTATAAATTGACATGCACCAATTCCCTTGTTTGAATTCATAAACATGAAAATTTAGAATTTCAACGTGGAAAGAAAACTTGGAATTTGGGACCTCCAAGTCTCAAGTTTAAATTCCATGTAAATATGTGTCATTTCCAAATTTCTATGTTACACCATGTTTGGATGAAGAAATTTAAGATTATGACGAAATTTTAAAATGACAGAAATTGAATTGACGAGATTTTATTTTATAGAATTTATGAATTTTCTTGTTTGGTTAACCTAAAAGAACAATGAAATTGAATACAAAATTTGTTATTTTGAAGCTCTAAATCATAGAAATTGGGAAATGACACATATTTACATGGAATTTAAACTTGGAAATTGGAGGTCCCAAATTCCAAGTTTTTTTTTTCCATGCTGAAATTCTAAATTCCTATGTTTATGAATCCAAACAAGAAAATTCACAAATTCAAGAAATATTCCGTCATTTCTATTTCCATCATTTTAAATTTTTTTAATAATTTGAAATTTCCTTGTTACAGTTCAAGATTGCTAGGGAAAAAAATTCTATGGGCTCCTTCCTATCAATTATTAAACATAATATAAAGTTAATGAATACAATTAGGTGAATTAAGGCCGGTTTTATTGAAGAAAACTTTGGGTAAGCTAGGTTTGTCCCATGCGGCAACTCACTCAACTCTATTTGTGAGTGTGGTGTCGCATGTAACAACTTACGTAAATTTTCTTTACTAGGCAACTTCTACCTACAAGTTCTTATAATATTTTGTCCATTCACATGGATAATTAGCATGACAATAAACACCATCGAGACGGTGTTAATATAATCACAATTGAACTCTACCATAAAGATGAAAAGAAGCTGCTCTAAACAGCAAACCACCCCATTTCCCCATAAAAAAATAAAAGAACAAGACAGGATACAGACATCGACGGAAAACCGTTCTTAATCAAACGAATAATCACAGTGATAATTAATTAACAATTAATGGCAGTGCATTACGACTTTGGTTGTTTTATTCGTATTGGTAGCAAAAGGCAAACAAAAAAAATGATTAAAGGTTAAATATCTGACTAGGACAGAGGAAACAAGGGCTTGAATATTCATTCCAAGGTGTAAGGAACATGAAGCTGTTTATCTTTGGCAATTGGAGCTTAATGGCCGTCTGGATGTTATGCCGTTTGTTTGATGAGGAAATCTATGAACTCAAGTTTAAACTACATAGTGGAAGATCAGTTTTATTAATTACGATTAATAAAGTATGAGGAAGTGTGGTTGAGAGAGATTTTGACTGATGCGAAGTTTATGGTTTTCTCCACGTCAAGCTTTGCATTATTTAAAGTTTGGCAGAAAGGTGACCGAACCGAAGTGTTTAAGAATCGAGCTCGGCTCTAGCTAGATCAAGCTGAGCTCAAAGCAACCCAATTATATATGTATTGAGAGTTCAATTATTAAATTTTGGCGGTTTAGAAATAGAGAAAACATACGTATGATGTGACTTACATGCGTTGATATAGAAATGTATTGATAATACGTTTAGCTCATTTTATTAAGATAATGTCATGTCAATACTTCCATAACATTGATAATATATATACTAATAAAATAATAGAAATAAGAGTTATTGACCAAAATATATAATTTCTAGAAGAGAATGGTAGGAATTCCACTAACAGGGCAACTCAAATAATTGTATGCAAGATTAAGGGTCCATATTATTTCCTTAAATCTTCTCAATTAAGAATCAGATAGAACCCATCATAAGAATATTGAATTTGTAAGAATATTCATGTAGATGTTGTTCTTCAGAGAGGTGGTGATCAAGTGAGAATTGTGATGTATAAAAATGAGTTGTCAATAATTTGGGAATCAAGGCACTATGTGAGCATATAATACAATTGAAAGCTAAGGTGTTATGATAAATTTCTTAACAAGCTTAAGGCTTTACCTTAAAAATGGATGTGTTACAAAGAAATGAGTATAAGTGACTAATTTTGGTAGAGTCGGATAAATTTAAGGAGATAAAAAATTTTAGGAGCAAGATTTTGTTTTGCGGTTTTGTCTCACTTTCCACAAAACGGCATCTCATTCCTAATTGGGCCTTTTCATAGGATATATACAGAATGTGCTAATCAATCGACACCAAGGACGCATATGACAATGCAAGGTTTCAGATGGGACACCCAGACTTGAACAAGGTTTTTATTTTATTTTTTTATTTTATCAAGACTTGAACAAGGTTTGGTACGTGATACAAAGATAGAATTTCAACACTTGCAGATGAGACCTCAACTTGGTCAGCATGGTTGGCGAAAGGTGGATTCTTTTGCAGAAGTTGTGGGTTAGAATGTCACCCGGTGAGTTGGGCATTTTTAGTGGCCCAAAGATATTTTAGCCCAAATGATCATCTCTGAAGTGGAGTTTGGTTGCTTCCAGTAGTATCCCTTACCCATCACAAAAAATGTTCGTATTACTAGGAGAGATTATATTCACACACCCCAAATTACTTCTCCCACACCTTTTTACTTTTTTAATATTTTCTACACACCACTAACACTTGATAAAAAAATATTAAAAAATTAAAAGGGTGTGGAAGAAGTAATTTGGGGTGTGTGAATATAATCTCCCTATTACTAGTAGTAACATCTTTTTTAAGTATTGGTTTTATAAAAAATGTTCTCTTGCTTTGGTTTTGTTAATTTTTCATACGAAACTTTTTACATTTTTCAACAACTTCCGTAGCTCTTTCCTGTTAAATATATGAGTAAATCGCTTGAAGTTGAAAGCCAAGAAACTCCAAGAGTTTTAAAACTTTGGCGAATTGCTTGTTATGCTTTAAAATTTAATGAGATTTTGACGATCTTAAGAAGGCAGCCATTGTGTGTTCACAATTTACCTAATCTAACTCCTTTCCATTCTTGAATGAAAAACTTGTTGCATGATTTGTTTTAATCTTGGTTCACTTCACATGTTACAAATTTCCTTTTCAATTGGACTACTGCATCAAAGAAATACCAATAGTCGCATGATTTGTTTTAATCTTGGTTCATTTCACATGTTACAAATTTTCTTTTCAATTGGACCACTGCATCAATGAAATACCAATAGTTTATAAGTAACCTGGAGTTGGTTCAAGCTCAGTGCCCACAAAAAAAAAAAAACATGTAGGGAGCTCAAAAACTGGTTACATTGATACCAAATTTCAGTTTTATTGCTGGACCAGCAAGTGACACCTGCGCCTTTTACCAATTCAAAGAAAGTCGGTAAGAAATTGGCACCAATTATTCTAGCATAAGATGAGTTTTTAATTTTAGTTTTCTCGTATTACTAGTGCTTCTGTAATGCAGTTACAGCTGATGTGTTGTTTGGAGTATTGTCACATAACTAAATGATCA
The DNA here is from genome assembly GCF_042453785.1 of Malus domestica. Lineage (NCBI taxonomy): Eukaryota > Viridiplantae > Streptophyta > Magnoliopsida > Rosales > Rosaceae > Malus > Malus domestica. The sequence goes on along the minus strand of NC_091676.1, from coordinate 15,026,928 downwards.
GCTTCATATAATTTGATTATTGTCGCAACTGAGTCAACAATTTTTCCCATTCAATATCATATGTTCACTAATTAGGTTGCTCCATAGGCCAAGGGTTGCCCTAGCAGATGTATATTTGGAGAGGAAGAGTTACTGGGACTGCAGGGTGGCGGGCATCGAAGATGAAGAATTTGATATAGGAGAGCACCGGCGACAGCTCCAACAGTTGGTCCACAAATATATATCCATATGTCTTTGAAATTCCATGAAACAATTGCAGGTCCCAGTGACCTTGCTGGGTTCATTGACCCTCCTGAAATAGGCCTGCAATGCATACATACCACAAAAAGATTTATTTCAGATTAAATCAAAAAATTCAGTGACTTTATGCAATTGCAGCATTTGTAGGTTTTGTAATTGTATAGACCTACCCTGTGATTAGTACAGCTAGTCCGATGGCAATGCCAACCACAAATCCAGACAAATGGCCAACCTGAAGAAAAGTTTCGAGTAGTGAACGCAAGAATCACTTGTTAAATATTCTTATAAGTAGGCACAACATTATAAATATGAAAATAATTTGAGAATGAGGATTGAATGTTTCGAAACTCAGGACATGGTATCATAGTCCTAAGTTCGAAACCCTACCTTACGCTTCCGATCCTCATACCTTCGGTACCATGTTAATTAGATAAAGATTTAAACCTCGGCCACTTCTTGTTTCTTTCTTTTGTCAATGATCCCAAAAACTTAATCTATTAGAGAATGAGGGAAACAATGTATACCAAGCTAACAATTCCGGCTATAAGCTATAAAAGAAAAAGGACGGAATTTTTTTCCTTACAGCTTGAGCTTGATGTGTCAATGACGCAGCTAGGAACATAATCATGAAAGTTGCAATGAGCTCAACCCAGAAGGCAGAAGCACAGCTTTGCAGTGGTCTGGTAGTGAGGAGATCTGGTTTTATGCCATAGATAAGCCTTCCAATATATGTTGCCAGAACAGAACCCAGTGTTTGTGCCAATGTGTAAAGAGGAACCTTGAAATTACATGAAAACAACATTAATTTAGTGCTTAAAAACCCTAAAAAATGATTGAGTTAAGGGTTGATTAGGTTGGAATGGTTAAGTACGTACCCTGGACCATGGAAAATGACCGAAGGTGGCAAAGGCCAATGTGACAGCAGGGTTGACATGAGCACCGGAGATAGACCCTATGGAGAAAATAACAACTACTACTGTTAAACCTGCTGTGGCTGCATACTCCAGAAGACCTACTTCACCTTTCATCAGCTGTGTGCTTGCTATGATCCCACATACACAGAACATCAAGATAAAAGTCCCCACCATCTCAGCCAAAACCTGCATGCTTTAACATATTGTAGAACAATGAAATTACACTCAATAGTAAGGGATCTAAAAATAAGCATGCAACCATTGTCCTGAAATTACATCACATAGTTCATGTTTAACTCTTTAGAGAATTTTGAAAGGCTCAACCTTTTCTTACCGCGCGTACAAGATTTGGATTTATCTGGAGTGGAAAACACAAGAACATTGAATTTCTCAAGACATTTCCACCATTTGACATTGCATTAGACCCCATTTCTTGGTCATCTTTGGAATGGCCACTGGTTGATGTGCAGTTTGAAGTTTGAGAAGAGGAAACACAAATTTCATTTGTAGAAAAGCCTTTCATTATCAAGTTTTCATGCACAAAGTTATTTGCAGATGAAAATGTTTCAAACTGAGTCTTTATCAGCCTTGTAAAGCTAGAGGTGCAAAGAACATGTACTATAGAAAAGCTGTATTTCTTGCATGCGACTTGGAGTCAATTGGCCAAAAAAGGCGAGTTAGGTTGGTTTGTTGCTCACAGTTTTGGCTCTTCAAGAAAAGGGTAATGTTATGAAGATTAAATTTGTAGATAAAACTTTGAAAACTAAAGGACATGAAAGTTGTTGATTGATTTATTACTTAAATATTGATAAACATACTCATTCCTATTGATGACACATCATTTAGTTTGTAAATTGAGTAATGCTAGGGAGACTAAATTTAAAGACAAAATTTGCAATCTAAATGAGATGTCACTAATATAAAATTAGCACGTTTATCAACGCTTAAGTAATAATCTAATCATTAATTTATATATCATTTAGTTTACAAAATTTTGTCTACAAATTTAATCACCCTAATATTATCCCCAAAAAAGGGCTTTGAATGATCCTTTGGTTTTAGAAATTTGGGTCTCCCACGCAAGTCTTGTGTTGCTCTTAAAAGGTGGATAGTTTGTGCTTCCTACCAATCTCACCTCTAGAAGGTGAACCATTTATCCTCAGAATCAACAATTTTGGTTGCTCTCTACCTTTTCCATTATAACTACGAAAATTTTCACAAAAGAAAATCTTAAAATCCACCTTTCCACAATCCATATTTTGTTGAATAGGAAACACCTTGGTGCTTGGTCACTCTTAAAAGTAGACAAGAAGTTTGTGGAGAAGTAACCGTAAAATGGTCATTCTTGGGCTTGGCCTTATTCGGTTTATTCCTTTAGCTAGAAATATTTTTGGGTCATAAAAATGCTTTTGAAAAGCAACTAAAACATTTTCTGAAGAAGTACATAAGACACATTTTTTTATAGTAAAAGATCAAATGCGTTTCTAACTTTCTAGTAAAAACGCTTTGGAAAGATATAATTATCTTGTTAATCTCTCAGTCTCTCTTCTCCAATATATTTTCTTCTTTTTCTTGAAATTGAATATAAAACCTTGTCTAAGATTAAAAACTAATTTTAATCCTTGACATTTAATTGTAATTTTTGAATATTAAATAGGTTGTAATAATTATTGAGTTTTTTGTTTGTATTTTATATATTGATTCTCATAAATAATAAAAATGTTACTTATCATTGTTCTCACAATAAGAAAAGTCATATATTATTATATATTTTTCATTGTGCATGAATTCCTCCATATATATAGATATATATGTATATGCATATTACGTACATATTGATACTACAGTTACGTACCGACACATTTGTACATATACATTCGTACCCAAACTTACGTACCGACACTTTTGTACCTATGAGTAAACTAAGGTATCTAAAGTTATGTACTAATACATTCGTACCGAAACTTATGTACCAATACTTCCCTACCTATGAATAAAATAAGGTACCGAAGGTTATGCATAAATTGTTTTTGTTTTGTTGTTGAATTTTTTAATAATAATAATAATTTGAATTTTGAATGAATTTGTATCTATTAATATGATTGGAGCACAAAAAATATACATTAATTATGAATGGGTAAAGAATTTCGAATTGTAACCCGAAGTTTTCATTCAAAATTTACCATATGAAACTCGTAGCTTTCATGCTTAAATTAAACCAATACATGTCTATAGAACCCGAATGTTCTACAATGTATGTCTATGGCTTTCCATATTCAACATTCAATGCCACCAATATTATCATGCAGCACCAATATAGGGCACAAAAGTTCACCAAAATTTTGGATTTGATATCTGTTCTACTTTTTGCTAAAAAGCAAAACTAGCTTTTGATGAAAAATCATTAAGCTCGACCTACTGGCTTGAATGCTCCGCCTGAAGCGCATGCGACCAATTCTAGCAGCCATAACAGATGGAAACCCCATCATGACTGTGGTAATGGGCGGCAAGGCCCACTATGGGCCCAAGGTCCATAGAACAGAGGCCCACCTAAGGGAGGAAATTTGACCCAGAAGCGCCAAATCCTTGCCCTCTAAGGCCCCAAACTTCAAGAATAAGGGAAATGTTATCATTCACTCGGATTCCATTAAAATGGACATGCTTTACCACTGTGGATCAAAAGATCATTGGTCACCCGTATGCCGAGCTACCCCCGAGGCTATTGCCAAGTATCATTCCCCTCGTGAGACTAACTTTGTGCATGTGGAACATCCCGAAGATGCTACTACAACTCTAGAGCTTTCAGATTTTAAGGAGGCATATGCTCCTATGGAAGAATAAAGTTTTATTTTTCTAAGACATGTTAAGTTATTTTTATACCCTTAGTGGGGAAGTTAGTTGTCTGGCTGATATTGCAACCACGCACACTTTATTGTGTGAGAAACACTATTTTATTAACTTCGTACTTAAGAATGCACATCTGACAACCCTTTCAGGCCCATCCAACCTGATAGAAGGATACAAAAAGGCTCGTATAATGTTGTCCAATGGTATTGAATTAACCATTAAAGAGGTACTTTATTTTCCACATTTCAGAAGAACGTTGTTAAGTTTTAAAGATATTCAAGATAATCAAGATCATGTTGAAACCACTGAAGAGCATGATTCTAAATTTTTTTGTATCACTTCTTATGAATATTGCCGGAAGTGTATTCACAAGAAACTGGAACATTTCCCGAGTGGGTTGTACATAACAACCATTCGAGCCCTTGAGACACACCACGTGGCAGACCCTATGGCTGGGTTCCAGGACACTCTTCTGCTTTGGCATGATCAAATGGGACACCTCGGACGAGATATGATGCATCGTATCCTTAAAGTATCTCATGGGCATCACTTAAAATCTTATCCCGGCCATCTGTTTTGCAAAGCATGCTCCCTGGGGAAGTTGAACATTCAACCCTTAATTACAAGGATTATTCACGACCCCCCTAAGGTTCTTCAAAGGATTCAAGGGGATATTTGTGGACTTATCCAACCAACATGCTGGCCATTTAGGTACTTCATGGTGTTGGTTGATGCATATGGACGCGATGGTCACATGTTTGCTTATTGTCCACACGCAATGCTGCATTTGCGAAACTTCTAGCACAAATTATTAAGCTTATGGCTTACCACCCTGATTATCCGATCAAGTTGATTTGACTGGATAATGCTGGAGAGTTTACGTCACAAACCTTTGACGATTATTGCTGGGATTGAAGTAGAACATTTTGTACCCAATGTTCACACCCAAAACAGCATGGCAGAAGCTTTCATAAATCACTTTCAAATGATACGTTGGACTTTGGTTATGTGAACCAATTTGCCGGTATCTGCCTAGGGCTATGCAATATTGCACGTAGCTATGTTGGTTTGCCTAAGGCCCACCGCTACCTAACCTCATTCACATTTATAGTTGGTTACTAGATACGAGCCTGACATCTTGCATTTACGTGTGTTTAGTGCGCAGTGTATGTGCCAATAGTGTAATATCTTGAAAAAAAAAAATTAAGTATATGAAATTGATATTCATATTTATGAATATGTGGGCAAAGTAGGGAAATGAATCACTAAATGGTTAAGAATATTTCAGTGGGGAAATGTGAAATCCTATTCCTGATTTTGATTATTAAATTAAGTATTTTGTAGTCGTATTAGTGGTTACGACGTATTTATATTTACGGCCAATAAGTGAAAAGATGAAAATGCCCTAGTTGGCTCAATGTAATTATACGAGGATGTATTTTATCCTCACATATTTTATCATATTCTTGATATATTTGGATAGAGGACGATTCTACAAGCACGTAGGCAAAAACCATTCGTCCATTGGAACAAGAAACGAAAAGTTATGGACGTTATAAATTCTTAAATAAAATAAAAATTTAATATTTTTGGGTATTATATTGGGAAGGGACCAATTAGAAAAAATAAATAAATAAAAAGAAAAGAGAGGAGGAGGATGGACAAACGGGGAGAGGGGAAAGAAGAAAAAAAAAATGAAAAAAAGGGAAGAAGGAAAAAGGAGGGGGCTACCCAATCGGGGAGAAAGAGAAGGGGGAATGACCAATGACAGACAAGAGAGAGGAGATAAAAGAGAGGAACCGGAGGGGGGGGGTAACAACTCAACCAAACCGGGCCATCCCTTGACTAGCCAACCGACCTGGCAAAAGCCATGGTTTCTGACGCCTTTTAAGGCGATTTCTCCGGTGATTAAAAGCCACACACCACTTGGAATTGACCTAGCACCACTTCCTCTTCCAATTTCATCAAAGAAACAGAGTTAAATTGGTTTGATTTCGTGATAAACTCACCGCGGGTTCGTGGGGAGTACGGCTAAATTCCTCTATTTTTGAAGGTAGTACAATCGACCACTGCCATCAAACTACTCCTCGTGAGGTTTGGAACAAAGCCCAAACAACTATAGGGGCAGCGGAGCACCGGAGGTGACGGATCGAAGCCACTAATTTCTAAGGTTTCCGGTGAGTTCGAGTGAAATTGGGGCCTTTCCCAACTATTGAATCGTCACCAAACTTTGATACATTATAGTACATAATATTTGAGGACCATAGAAACTTACGGAATCCGACGTACGGATCTTCTCGAATTGGATATTTAAGTTTGCAAAATAAAATGTTGACCGCCACTGAAAATTTTGATAGATCCGACTATTGGATCATGGTAAGATTTTAGTATGATGTTCTATGAGCATAGTGAGGACCTTAGGAAGTTACGGATCAAAAATTTGATGTGCGGATCTTCCGGATCGAATTACGAAGAGTTGTGGAACCTACCATTGACCGAGAGTTGACTTTTGGTCAACATGTCTCATAACGTTCTAAATACTAAAATTAGTACTACAAGAGATTAAGTGAAGTTTAGTGGGCCTACATTGGTTAGAGAGTGACTTGAATATCTTTGGAAATGAATTAAAAATGAATTGTGAACTACGATTGGCTTGATCCCTCAAAAGGGTACGTAGGCAATCTACCAAGAAGTTAGATGCAGCCATAAAATAAACGAGATTAAATTTTAGTGGAAAATCATCAAAGAAAGAAATGTTAGAATGGTTGTTAACCTAAAGGGTGACAATGACATTTTTGGCCTAGTATTAAATGTATTCCTGAAAAAAACAAATTGGTCGGTTGGGGCATTACAAATAGTGCTGCCATTATGTACCAAAATGGATCCTCAAAGAAAAATGGGAATCTATGTTGGTTATGATTCGCCATCCATCATTCGTTACTTAGGGTCCTTGACAAGCGATCTCTTTACCGTTCGTTTTTTCAGATTGTCACTTCGATAAGACAATCTTCCCATCATTAGGGGGAGATAAGATCACTAACGTTCATGTAGAACATCGCGAATTGTCGTGGATTACTCCCACTATGTCTCATTTAGATCCCCGCACCCCTCAGTCTAAAACTGAAGTGCGACGTATTCTAGATCTTTAGAGCATCGCTTAAAGTATACCTGATGCTTTTACTGATCTAGCAAAGATGATGAGATCATATATACTCGCTACAAACGTACCTACAAGGATGAACGTACTTAACATACGTTGTACGATCACCGTGTAAGGCTGGACCAACCTTAAAGGTGAGGTGGTCACACCTCCCACATGGCAAGGTACATTGGTGGCTAGCCAGTCACCTGTTCCTACCCTGAAGTGTAGCAGGCCTCCTGGTTCAAAAGATTCACAACCCCAGAAGAGGAAAATGGCATAAACTAGTGAGCCTAGTTTGAATCCGGCAATTGTTTACTCATCTGTTCCAACGTATGAGGTTATTCTAAATTACGATGATGTTTTAGATAAAACATACCGATCTCCCGAGAATCATGAGATTTTGGTCCATTACGCAGTATTGGATGAGGCTTGAAATCGAAATGAGAAGATTGTCATGATGCATTCGCGTATACTGTTGCTTCTGACATCATGCTTAGGGATCACATTGAACCACATTCCGTTGATGAATGTCGACTTACAATGGATTGGTTAAACTGGAAATAAGCAATCCAGGTCGAACTCGATTCACTCACGAAACGTAAGGTGTTTGGGCCTGTAGCTCATACTCCACCACATGTGAAGCCCGTGGGCTACAAGTGGGTTTTCGTGAGATAAAAAGAATGAAATAGTGTGATACAAAGCACGACTCGTAGCGCAAGGCTTCTCTCAACACCCTGGGATTGATTATGAGGATACGTATTCCCCTGTAATGAACGTCATAATGCTCTGCTACCTTATCAGTTTAGTAGTTTCTAAAAAATTGAATATGCAGCTTATGGACGTGGTAACCGCATATCTCTATAGGGATCTAGATATGGAAATCTACATGAAAGTTCCAGAAGGACTTCCATTGACTAGTTCAAATAGTTCTAGACCATGGAACACTCTCTCTATTAGATCGAGGAGATCACTCTACGGATTGAAACAATCCGGGTGGATGTGGTATAACTGTCTGAGTGAATATTTGAAAAGTTAGGGTTATGTGAACAACGAACTATGCCCATGCGTGTTTATCAAGAAGTCACATTCTGGATTTACGATCGTTGCAGTTTATGTCGACGACATGAACCTCATCGGAACTCCCATAAAGCTTGAGGAAATTGACGCGCACTTGAAATTGAAATTTGAGATGAAAGATCTTGGGAAAACTCAATATTGTCTTAGCCTGGAGATCAAGCATTGTTCTAATGGAATCCTACTACATCAATTAAACTACACCCAGAAGGTGTTGCAACGTTTTAATAAGGATAAAGATAAGCCTTCGAGTCTCCTATGGTCTTCGGACTCTAGATGCTAAATGTGATCCCTTCCGTCCTAAAGAGGATGAGAAAGATATTTTGGAGCCTGAAGTTCCATACCTAAGTGCAATTGGTGCTTTATTGTACTTGGCTCAATACACTAGACCTGACACCTTATTCATTATTAATTTTTTGGCTAGATATAGCAATGCTGCTACACGCAAACACTGAAATGGTGTTAAAGATATTTTCTGTTACCTTAAGGGTATGGCAGATTTGGGCGTGTTTTACACCCATGAATCCTCGAGAGAAGCCTTCACCCCCTGGGTCATCGGATTGATTCTGGCCTCGTTGGTTACACAGATGCTGGTTATCTGTCTGACTCACATAGGGCACGTTCTTAAACGGGTTATGTCTTTACCGTTGGAGATACCACTATATGTTGGAGGTTTACCAAGCAAAGGCTAGTTGCGACTTCTTCGAACCATGCTGACGTTCTCGCCTTACACGAAGCTTCGCGAGATTGCTTTTGGTTGAGAGCAATCATATAACATATTCGAAACACTAGTGGTCTTACTTCTATCGTTGACCTTCCTACGACGATCTTGGAAGACAATGCAACATGTATCGAGCAGTTAAAGAAAGGATACATCAAGTGAGACAACACCAAACACATAGCATTGAAATTCTTTTATTCTCACCAGCAACAACAACATCAAAACATTGAAGTCAAGCAAATATGTTCCCAAGACAACTTGGTCGATCTCTTCACCAAGTCATTGCCCAAGTCTACTTTTTAGAAGCTCCTCCAAGGAAGTATGCATAAATTATCTGAGTTGAATTGCTTGTAGTTATCTTATTTGGAAGTTATGTTTAACTCAGGGGGAGTATCTGAAGCATACTCACTTGATCTTAATGTACTTTTTTTTTCTATGATTAAAAGCATTTTCCCACTTGGTTTTTGCTACCTAACGAGGTTTTGATGAGCCACCCATCCATGGATGATCATACTCCGTTGAGTTCACTACTTTCGTCCTATTTGACATTTGTTTTAGACATTATGCATACTTTTCACTTTTCTCCTTAGTCTATGGGTTTTCACTTGCCTTAGATTTTACCATAGCGAGGTTTTGTGAGTTTTACTACCAATACATACCTACTTTCTTATATGTGAGACTCGTATTCACCCATTGTGCCTCAACTTCATCAACTGTTCTAACTCATATGCTGAACATCTGATGTGACATTTTGTTTGAGTATTTACACACTCAAGGGGGAGTGTTGCAATCCTATTGGATTATGAATGTGATTGTGTAAATCCTAGTATATCTAGGAGTATTTTTGTATATTCCCTTTAGTAGTTTAATTCCTTTTAGAGATGTAATCCTATTAGGGTAATGATTCTACCTATCTTACTATTATAAATAAAGGCATAAGGGGGTGATACAACGCACACCTCAGAATTACATATCTCTCTTTTCTCTTTGTTACCGCTGGCCCCTATTCCTCTCTATCCTGTATACAGTTCAGTCAAATAGGCCTACAACAATCTACTTATTATATCTAATTTCCAGAATATTTTTTGTGCTTTGTAGTGGGGTAAAAGAGCACGAGACTAATGACATATTAATTAAGAAATGGACAAAGAAGACGTAATTCAAAGTCTAAGAGATTGACCACAAAATAGACAAAAGACCTAGCGTTTTCTAGTTTTAGCCTCTTTCCATGCATGGAACACATGAATGTTTCAGGTTAAAATTAGTAATTTACAAGTATAATAAAGAAGTGTTATGGATATTCTTTAATTCTGATTAATTATGTAAATCTCAGTGTTTTAAAAATCGGGCTATGCAGCGTCTAGGCGCTGGGCGGCGGAGCTCCGATCCGATTTAGGCCAAAATGTTCGGTTAAGGTGGGGAAGATCTAGGCGGCTGCCTAGGCGCTAACTGGGCGCTCTAGGCGGTCTAAGTGGTGCTAGGTGGTACCCTAGGCGTTTTGAATCTCGCTACAGCTCTTCATCGGATTTGCAACTTTTGATTTGATCTGCAACTCTCAATTTTTATCATATCAGCGGAGCCTTATGTAGAATTTCTGCAGCTTGCCGTATGTGCGTGGACGAGCGAAGAGAAAGCGCGAAGGGAGAGAGAGAGAGAGCAATTGATTGGTTTTAAGCCTGGCTTTTGGATTTCAGCCTGGTTGTACGAGGGAGAAGAAGAAACGAAAGTTTGAGTTCTGCAGGAAGAAGAAGAAACAAAATAAATTTAAAATGAAGGGTTTCCACTTTCCAAGGGGTCAAGGGCAGTAATATCCGAACTCCACCTTGGATTATGTGAGAAACGTGGGGTGGTGGGTTAGAGTAATTGATTGGTTTTCAACCACCCACAACCGAGTTGTCTTATTTTTTATTTACTTATCTACTTAAAATAATGTTTTATGAGGATATATAAATAATGTTTTGTTGTCTTCTATTTTAAATTACCATATTATCTACTTAAAATACTCACATATATATGTATGTTCTTCTTTTAAAAAAACATATTATTCAATAATTATATATTAAATATAATTAACCTCCTTTAAAAGAATGATAAATTACCATATTATCTACTTATCCCCTTAATTAACCTTATTCAATATTAAATTTCATTATCCTATTTGTTGTAGGCCTATTTGATTGAACGATCTAGGGTTTAGAGAGAGGGGGGGCCGACCACAATTATAGAGAAGAGAGATTGATTTAATTGTGAGGTGTGTTTGATTCACCCTATTATGCCTTTATTTATAGTAGTAGGAAGAGTAAAACCTTTCCCTTTAGGATTACAATATTTAATAGGTAATCTAATCCTAATAGGAATATAAGATACTTTCCCAAATTCCTTAGGATTTACACAATCACATTCCTATTCTAAATATGACTGCAACACTCCCCCTTGAGTTTGTAAATACTCAACAAACCATCGCATCAGATCTTCAGCATATAACGTAGAATAGTTGATGAAGTCATTGGCACAACGGGTGATCGTGAGTCTCAAATTTAAGTGAAGTATGCATTTGTAGTAAAACTCACAAAACCTCGCTATGGTAAAACCCAAGGCATGGGGAAAACCTATAGACTAAGGAGAAAAGTGAGAAGTATGCATAATGTCTAAAACGAACGTCAAACTGGACGAAGGTAGTAAACTCAACGGAGTATGATCATCCTAGGATGGGTGCCTCATTAAAACCTCATTAGGTAGCCAAAACCCAGCGGGAAAAATGCTTCTAATCGTAGGAAAAAGAGTACATTAAGATCATATGAGTATGCTTCAAGATACTCCCCCTAAGTCAAACATAACTTCTAAATAAGATAACTACAAGCAATTTAACTCAGATAATTTATGCATACCGATTCCTTGGACGACCTTCTGAAATGTATACTTGGGCAATGACTTGGTAAAGAGATCGGCCAGGTTGTCCTGGGAATGGATTTGCTTGACTTTAATGTTCTGATGCTGCTGTTGCTGGTGTGAGTAAAAGAACTTCGGCGCTATGTGCTTAGTGTTGTCTCCTTTAATGTATCCCTTCTTCAGCTGCTCGATACATGCTGCATTGTCTTTAAAGATCGTCATAGGAAGGTCAACGACTGATGTAAGACCACTAGTGCCTCGAATATGTTCCATAACTTCTCTCAACCAAAAACACTCACGCGATGCTTCATGTAGGGCGAGAATCTCAGCACAGTTAGACGAAGTCACAACTAACAATTGCTTGGTAGACCTACAAGATATAGCGGTGTCTTTAAGGGTAAAGACATAACCCATTTGAGAACGTGCTCTATGTAGGTCCGACGGATATCCAGCATCTGTGTAACCAACAAGGCGAGAATCAATTCGAAGGCCATAGAGGGCGGCAACATTTGGAGATTCACGGGTATAGAACAAACCCAAATCCGTAGTACCTTTGAGGTAGCAGAAAATGTCCTTAACACCATTCCAATGCCTGCGTGTGGGCGCATTGCTGTATCTAGCTAATAGATTCACAACGAAGGAGATGTCAGGTCTAGTGCACTGAGCCAAGTACAATAAAGCCCCAATTGCACTTAGGTAAGGAACTTCGGGTTCCAAAATCTCTTCCTCATCCTCCCTTGGATGGAAGGGATCTTGTTTAGCATCTAGAGTTTGAACGACCATGGGTGTACTCGAAGGCTTCGCTTTATCCTTATTAAAATGTCGCAACACCTTTTGGGTATAGTTCGATTGATGTACTAGGATTCCATCCAAACAATGCTCGATCTCCAGGCCGAGGCAGTATTGAGTTTTCCTAAGATCCTTCATCTCAAATTTCTATTTTGAATGTGTAGCAATTTCCTCATGCTCTGCGGGAGTCTCAATGAGGTTCATGTCATCGACATAAACTGCAACGATTGCAAATCCAGAATGTGACTTCTTTATGAACACGCATGTGCATAGTTTGTTGTTCATATAACCTTGACTTGTCAAATATTCAGCCCGGATTGTTTTAATCTGTAGAGTGACCTCCTCAACCTAATTGAGAGAGTGTTCCGTGGTTTAGAACTATTTGAACCAGTCAATGGAAGTCCTTCTGGAACTTTTATATAAATGTCCGTATTTAGATCCCATAGAGATACGCGGTTACCACGTCCATAAGCTACATATTTAGTTTTTCGAAAACTACCAAACTGATTAGGTAGCAGAATGTTATAACGTCCATTATAGGGGAATACGTCTCATTGTAATCATTCCCTGGGCACTGAGAAAAGCCTTGCGCTATGAGGCGTGCTTTGTATCGCATTATTTCATTCTTCTCATTACAGTTCCTCATAAAAACCCACTTGTAGCCAACGGGCTTGACACATGGTGGTGTAGGAACGATAGGTCCAAATACCTTATGTTTCGCGAGCGAATCGAGTTTGACCTGGATTACTTGTTTCTAGTTTGACCAATCAGTTCTACATCGGCATTCATTGACGGAACATGGTTCAATGTCATCGCTGAGCATAATGTCAGTAGCTATTGAGTACGTAAATGCATCATCGACGATCATCTCATTCCTATTCCAAACCTCATCCAATACTGTGTAGTGGACCGAAATCTCACGATTCTCGAGAGGCCGGCATGTTTCATCTGAAGCATCATTGTAATCTAGAATAACCTCATACATTGGAAATGATAAGTGAGCGATGGTCGGATTCAAGCTAGGGTCACTAGTTAGTGCCATTTTCCTATTCCAGGGTTATGAATCATTTAAACCAAGGGGTCTTTTACACTTCAGGGTCGGAGCAAATGATTGGCTAGCCAACAATGTACCTTACCACGTGGAAGGTGTGGCCTCCTCATCTTCGGGGATGGTCTAGCCTTCCCAGGTGGGTTGTTGATGTACACGGGGTACATATATCCTTGCAGGTGTGTTTGCAGCGGGTATGTGTGATCTTGTCACCTTTGCTAGATCATTAAAAGCATCCGGCATGCTTTGAGCAATGCTCTGAAGATCTATAATTCGACGCATCTTAGTTTCAGACTGGGCAGTACAAGGATCTAAATGAGACCTAGTGGGAGCATACCACGACAATTCGCGGCGTTCTACGAGAACGTTAGCATGCTTATCTCCCCCTAACGACGTGAAGATTGTCTCATCAAAGTGACAATTTGTAAAACGTGCAGTAAAAAGATCTCCTGTCAAGGGTTCTAAGTAGCGAACAATTAATGGCGAATCATAACCGACATAGATTCCCATTTTTCTCTGAAGACCCATTTTGGTACGTAGCGGCGGCGTTATTGGCATATAAATGGTGCACCCAAACACCCGTAAATGCGAGACGTCAGACTCGTATCCAGTAACCAACTATAACGGTGAATGTGGTTGGGTAGCGGTGGGCCTTAGGCGGACCAACATAGCTGCGTGCAATATTGCATAGACCTAGGCAGATACTGGTAATTTAGTTCTTATAACCAAAGTTCGAGCTATTAATTGAAGGCGCTTTATGAAAGCTTTTGCCAGGCCGTTTTGGGTGTGAACATGGGGCAAAAGATGTTCCACATTAATTCCTACTTACATGCAATAATCGTCAAAAGTCTGTGACGTAAACTTTCCAGCGTTATCCAATCGAATTGACTTGATTGGATAATCAGGGTGGTGAACCCTTAGCTTAATGATTTGAGCTAAGAGTTTAGCAAATGCGGCGTTGCCTGTAGACAACAAGCAAACATGTGACCATCTTGTCGATGCATTAACCAACACCATAAAATATTTAAATGGTTCGCTGGTTGGGTGGATTGGTCCACAAATGTCCCCTTGGATCCTCTGCTGAAATTTAGGGGGGTCGTGAATAATCTTTGTATATGAGAGTTGAGTATTCAACTTCCCCAAAGAACACACTTTGCATGGTGGGAGTCCAACATAGGGATGTAACTTATGCCTGTGTGAAGCTTTGAGGATACGGTGTATCATGTCACGTCCAGGATGTCCCAAACAATCATGACAAAGCAACAAAGTGTCCGGGAACTCAGGCATAGGGCTAGCCACATCATGGGCTTCTATGCCGCGAATGGTTGTGATGTACAACCCATTTGACAAGTGTTCCAACTTCTCGTGAATATGCTTCTGGCCATATTCATACGAAGTGATACAAAGAAATTCAAAACCATCACCTTCAGTGGTTTCAATATGATATTTATTATCTCGAATATCTCTAAAACTCAGTAACGTTCTTTCGGAACGTGGAGAATAGAGTGCCTTCTTAATGGTCAGAATTGTACCATTAGACAACATGATACGTGCCTTTCCATATCCTTCAATTAGGTTGGATGGACCTGAGAGAGTTGTCAAATGAGCTTCCTTGGATATTAAGTTAGTAAAATAGTGTCGTTCACGCAAGTTGGTATGCGTTGTTGCACTATCTGCCAGACAACTAACTTCCCCACTAGACATACCTAGAAATAAATTGATTGAATTGGTCACATGTATAAATATAAGTCCATTCATTCAATTAAGCAATTCGAGAAAATAATATCCAT
Organism: Malus domestica; assembly: GCF_042453785.1. NCBI lineage: Eukaryota > Viridiplantae > Streptophyta > Magnoliopsida > Rosales > Rosaceae > Malus > Malus domestica. Next base: position 15,011,474 of record NC_091676.1, on the reverse strand, counting down.
TCAAATAACAATCCATAATTCAAAACAAACCAAAACCAAACAAATTATTCCAAATATAGAAAAATTGTTCCAAATGAAACCATAAACCTAGCAAAATAGGGGGTAGGGTTGGCCATTCCTAGTAGGTTCGGCCACTAGGGGTAAACACCTTAAAAACATGTCTAATTTGTTCATCCATAGGTGCTGACGCCTCCTGGAAATTTGATATCTCCATTGATGTAGTTGCATCTTCCGGATGTTCCACATGTGCAAAGTTAGACTCACGACGAGAATGATATTTGGCAATAGCCTTAGGGGAAGCTCGGCATACGCGTGACCAATGATCCTTTGATCCACATCGATAACATATGTCCAGTTCAATAGAAGCAGCCTAAACAGGAGCTTTGCCCTTGTTCTTAAAGTTCGGGACCTTAGGGGCAAGTGGTGGACATTGCTCGATCACATTTCTTCCCTTAAGTGCAGCATTCTATTAACCTTGGGCTCGTGGTTGGGCTTGCTGCCCATTGTCAAGGCCACGATGGTTCTTTCGTCATTTATGGCTGCTACAATAGGTCGCATGCGCTTCAGGCGCGGCGTGCGAGCCAGTGGGTCGAGCTTGATGATTCTTTATCAAAAGTTGGTTTTGCTTTTCAACGAGAAGTAAAACTGAGATCAAATCCGAAAACTTGGTGAATTTCTGTGCCTTATAGTGTTGTTGCAGGACAATATTAATGGCATGGAAGGTCGAATAGGTCTTCTTTAAGAGATCTGATTCGGTTAGTTCCAATTTGCAGAATTTCAACGGAGAACAGATTCTACAAACTTCAGAGTTATATTCATTCACGGACTTAAAGTCCTGGAAGCAAAGATGCTACCAGTCGTGTCTTGTTTTAGGCAAGTACATGTCTTTCTGGTGATCGAAACAGTCGCCCAAGGCAAGCCAGAGGGTGCGTGGGTCTTTCTCAGCGAGATACTCAGTCTGCAGTGCATCATGAATGTGTCTTCAGATGAAGATCATTACAGTAGCCTTCTGAGCTTCGTCAACATGTTTGTTGGCGATAGGTGCCTCGATGGTGGCTCTAATACCCTTTGCAGTGAGATGGTGTTTTACGTCTTGAACTCATTTCAGATAGTTTCTTCCAAAGACTTCTAGAGTGGAGAAATCGAGCTTGTTCAAGTTCGGCATTTCCCTAAAACGGAGGGAGAAAATGTGATTAGTCATATGGTAAGCCATAGACATATATCGGAGAACATACAGGTTCTATAGACATGTATTGGTTTAATTTATGCATGAAAACTACGGGTTTCATGTGGTATGTTTTGAATGAAAACTTCGGGTTTCAAAGGCACTAAATTTGAAACTACAGGTTCAATTTAGTTTTATGAACAATTAGTTCATAATGAGAGGTTCCTGCAAAAAACACAAAATGCAATATACTAATTTGGATATAGTGGATTTGAGGTTCTTCGGAAACTCAAGTGTGAGAGCTTCGTTACTACGAAAGTATGTGATGATTTAAAGTATAAAAATAAATTATTGAATCGTTAATGTGCAAAAGTGATCTTCAGGTCAATAATTTTGGATTCATTATCAGATTAATGGACTGCAGGTCACTTTCAATTAATTCAATAAATCGGGCCATACCGGGTTGATTGTATAAGCTAAATAATATTAAAATAATAGTATTGGATCGAAAATATAGCCCCAAAAATATTTGGGCTTGGTGCCGTGGGTAATATGGCACGAGTTTAGGTGCCTTAAGGGTAAGGCAAGACCTAAAGGACCTCGAGTGATGGTTGCAGGCCACCGGTGAGGAAGGGAAACCTCAGCCGCAACTGGGTTTCAAAGTTGGACAGAGGGAGGGGGCACGGAGCAAGCTCAAAAGCTTGCGAGTTTGGCGTGGGAAGCCCAGCCGAGAGGGCTGGCTGCATAGAACGCAGGCATTGGGAAAATCCCAGCCAACTGGGCTGGATTGGATGCAGGCTGGGGTAGGTAGTGAGCCTAACAACCATAAAGGCTGCAGCATGCAGGAATGGACCTAACCAATCTGGGTTGGCAGCGTTTTGGGTGTAGGGCTTCAAGCCTTGCCGAGTTGAAATCCAGGCCATGGCTTGGTGCTGTGTCCATAGTGATATTCCGGTGGTATGCTGCACCATATCCCATTCCCATATAGTTTTCAAAATCCTTTAACAACCATAAAGGCTGCAGCATGCAGGAATGGACCCAACCAATCTGGGTTGGCAGCGTTTTGGGTGTAGGGCTTCAGGCCTTGCCGAGTTGAAATCCAGGCCGTGGCTTGGTGCTGTGTCCATAGTGATGGTCCGGTGGTATGCCGCACCATATCCCATTCCCATTTAGTTTTCAAAATCCTTTAGGGTTTAGGAAACCTAAATTTGCTTCTAATTTAATTTTAATACTTTGACTCACAAATTCCACATAACAATTTAATTGTGCGATGCATGAAACAAATATATATATTGACAAATATATGAACATATACAATATATATATATATATATATATATATATCGAAAGGAAAATATAAGCATAAAAGGGTTCATGCATCATGGGGAATGCTTTCATGCTTCGTGGACGTTTCATATATCTTCTTTTATCTTAAGCATACATGATTAGCAGAAAACGAATAAGCCTTTGAATTTGGTGGATGATAGCCTCCTCCAACAATGCTTCAATTCCTCAACTTCTGGCAAGAGCGTGCTGATAACGTGTTGTAGGCTTATTTGATTGAACAATCTAGGGTTTAGAGAGAGAGATGGGGCCAACCACAATTAGAGAGAAGAGAGATTGATTTAATTATGAGGTGTGTTTGATTCACCCCATTGTGCCATTATTTATAGTAGTAGGAAGGGTAAAACATTTCCCTTTAGGATTACAAAATTTAATAGGTAATCTGATCCTAATAGGAATATAAGATACTTTCCCAGATTCCCAAGAATTTATACAATCACATTTATATTCTAAATATGACTGCAACACTATCTACATTACTATATTTCCTTATTTGCCTCCTATTTTTCATTTTATGTAGTTTTAAATTGTGAACTTATTGTACATGTGTCATCCTACAATACTCCTCACTATGGTTATATGGCATACATGCTTAAATTGTTTTTAAAATTTGGACTTGTTGGATACTCTTTTTGTATTTTATCATTCTTTTATTATCTTATCCATAGATTTCATAAAGTATAATTTTTCTAAGTGTCAATATGCACTTATTTATAAGATAAACAAGAAATTTACCTAAATCCGCTTAGGCACCAGCCGCCCGACTAGCGCCTAGCGTTTTTTAGAACATTGGTAAATCTTAAATAGATTTGGTTTCTAGATTATTACTCTAGTCATTCTTTTTTTTATTATATAGGATTGTACTATAAGAATCGCTAAGCATTCTACAATCTCTCCACACTCTGTACCCCCATTGGAGTAATAGTTCATGAATTTTGGCTTAATTGGAGTTTTGATTCTTGAATTATTCCATAAAATTGTTATAATGTGTAGCAATGATCATTTTGACTAGCTCCATTAGAACTTCTATTCATTTTTGTCCCTTAATTAAACTCTTTTACTTTGGATGAAAGTTTTAACAAAATTAACCAAAGGGAAATTTTATTTAAACCCATCTAACCTATTTCTACACCCAACTTACTCTTTGCACCCATTTGATTTTTAACTAAACTATTAATATCTCTTTAAACCCAAATTTGATACCTCATATACCCCCATAAACCCAATTCAATATATGGATTTATTTTTACACCCGTTTGATTGAAAACCCAATTAGCCAATAAATCTACAAACTAATTAGGTATAATTTCAGGATTGGATTCTTGAATCTCAACAAGGCTTCAAGCAATCAAATGTAGCAGACCAATGCACACACAGGTATTTCTTATAGACATATAAATAAAATTCTCCTGTTTGGTAATTAAATTTCACTTTAATCGTCATTCCATTTTATCATGATTTATGCAGGGGTTATGCATGGTCTGTGAGCGAGAAGTACATTCTAGCCTGTGATTCAGTAACATTGCTGGTAAAACCAAAGTACTATGATTTCTTCACAAGAAGTCTGCAACAAGTGCACCATTACTGGCCTATAAGGCATGAAAACAAATGTAGATCCATTAAGTTTGTTATGGATTGGGGGGACAACCACAAACAAAAGGTGACTCGTCTTTTTAATTAACTTTCCATTTTGTTCGTAATTTATGTTATTGTCCTTTTTAAACTCCAAGCAGAGCTATTTATGCCACATTTATGGAGGTGCGGTCAACAATGTGATCCCCCTAGCATTACTCCGGAAGTTTATACTCTAGGGTTTCTATTACTTCATTCAGGAGGAGCTAAAGATGGACTATGTGTACGACTACATGTTTCATCTGTTAAATGAATATGATAAACTCTTAAGATTTGAGCCACGAATACCCAAAGGCGCTGCACATTTGTGCTCGGGCTTGTCCTACAGATGAGTCGCCTAAGAAGTCTATGACCGAATTATTGGTTAAGAGTCCATCAGCAACAGACCCTTGCGCCATGCCTCCTCCCTATGAACCCCAAGCTCTTGCAAAGTTATAGAGGAGGAATATTAATTCAATTACACAAGTGCAACAATGGGAAGATAAATTTGATCGTAGGGTTTAATTATAGTGTTTGGGTTTATTGATAAATTTGAGTTTTATTATTAATTTCATTTTGTACTTAATAGTAATTATGCAATAGGGTAAAATAGACAATTAACATTTAAAATTTTAAGTTGGGTGTAAAAAGGGGTTGAATGAGTTTAATTAAAATTTCTCTTAACCAAATTAGCTATTGCTATACTCGTGAATTTTTTATTCAAGAAAGAAAACTTCAATCGGGCTAAAATTAAAAAAACATTGCTCCAATTACCTAAATACAATAACCCACACCCCTGAACACTAGGGGTGGTTCGGTATGGGATCCCATACCAAAACACTTGTCCCGATTCCCAAACCGAAATTTTCGGGAATCCCAATTTCAATACCGATCCCAAATCAAATTTTCGGGAATCCCAAAATATTTTTGGGATTTCGGGACAAATTGGAAATCCTGAAATACAAGGTTACATGCAATTCAGCAAATATCAGTAAGAATGTAAACATATACAATTTGATAGGATCAGTATTTTTAGTAACCTTGCCCTAGGTACTAGTTTTGTTTAAGGGGTAAAGATATTAATGCAAAATGTATAAAAAAATTCATTGAAATTGTGAAAACTGCATATAGTGAAACGAGAAACAAGTATACAACGCACCTAAGGTTAATCAAACCTGCAGACAAAAGGGCATATGTGTCATGCTAACTTTAAAAACTGCACGGGTTTTACTTTGGGCACAACTAGATTGATGGGGGGAGAGGAGAGATGTAGTGCAGCTAATTATGAGGAGCTTGTAAATGAAGTGATCAAGAATATTTACTCTTTTACTCGACATTATAAGTTCAATTCTATACTCCCTTGAGAGAGATTTTAGGACTAATTTGAGACAAGAAAAATTCTAAGACTCAAACCATAGAAACCTCAAAAATTTAGGGGACAAATGTGAGATCAAACCTAATTATTCTTGTAATCTTTGAATTCGACATTCTAGAGATACAGTAGGCACACCCTTTACATGCCCTCCCTCCATTTATGACTAAATCCCTAAACCAAAACAGGTCAACATAAGTCAATTCAATTCCCAAATAAACTAATTACGACCCCGTCGGTTTGGCTTCACTTTATGATTTATATGTAAGAAAATTGACTATAATTCATAGACAATGTATATCCAGGAATAGTCATAGCTCGGAAAGAGATAAGTGATTAGATACAAATTACAATTATTCACACGACACTTACTGTGGCAGCCGCAGCAACCTGGTAATCCTGCTTTGATGAGTGTCCCCCTTCTTGAGGACAAATATCACTCAGGCTCCCTAGCCGTACTTCAAATTTATCATCAAGAAGTTTACTGCTTGCTTGAACATCCCTACAAAATGAAAGATAAATCACTACTTGCACGGTTGCACCAACAAGAATACAGAACCAATAGGGAGGCTCTCCGTCACCTGCATAAGTTAATCGTTGATGGAAATGCAAAGATGCAGCGCATAAAAAACATTCACTCTTCAAACAATTGACGTATATAAACATATGAAACCAGTAAGGGAAGATTCAAGATTGAAATTAGATTCCAAACCCTAAATTAAATTTCAAAAGGAAGACAGAAATTAGATTTCAAAACACTAAATTAATTACCTAATTTGGGGTGAGAGTGAGACTCGGACTCGGTGTGGTTGTGAGAGAGATCGCGAAAGAGAGCGGTGACTGTGTGGTGAAAGAAGGCTGGAGAGTCAGAGACGACAATATGGTGTAGTGGTAGGCCGGTGGTTGGCCTGAATTCGACACAGACAGTCAAATGAGAGATGAGGGCTCGGTGAGGGAGGGCTGCACTTCGAGTTCGATGGATGGAAACAAATGAACGGAAGTGAAATCTGAAATTGGATTTGACCTAAAAACAAATGAACAACATAGATTAAATCCAAAACAATGAACAGTTGAAATAATTCTCTTATAATTAAAAAATAATATATATATATATAATATTTTTTTTCGGTTCGGTATGGGAATACTGAAAAAATGGAGATGCAAAACCAAATCCCATACCGAAAATTTCGGGAATTTTGGTTTGGGATCGAGATTTTTTTTGTTTGGTTTGGGATTTTTGGGATTTTTTTCCAACCCACCCACCGACAGCAGTTAATCTTTAGCCCACAATTCCAAAATAAAAGGAAAATGAAAAGCAACCCCATCAACTTAATTAACCTTTTTTTAATGATCAGTATCATTAACTTAATCAGTAATAAGAAGGAAAAGCAAGACAATGTCAAATGGAGGAGACAATTTTCATTGTGACCGGAATATAAGTTGTACATTATGTGTTTTTATATAAGTGATGGAAAATTTTAATTTTTAAGTTATTAACTTTTTAATACACATATCTCACCATTTGTATAGTGATACGTAGTGTAACATTCCGTGTTTCAGTCACACTAAAAAGTCTCTCCAAAAAGAGAAACTTTATAAAACTGGAAGGATGAGATCAATTGATGCCAAGAGGATTCCTGCCGGATCCTTTTTGTGAGGATCCTGGAGATCCTCTAATCACATTCATTCATTGTACATCGTGCGGTCAGAAATCATTGCAAATTTTTTTATTTAAAATTGAATATAAATAGTACCTGATAAAAATTGGTCACACGATATACGATAAACGGATGTAATTGAAGGACAAAGAGGATCTAGTGAGGATCCTCTCTCATATTGATGGGGCATTCTAATGTTCATAATTGCTGCATGTGGACAGTCAAAACGAAGGTGCCAAGTTTGAAACCTCAATATTAAAACTCGCACACTAAAAATGTGATATACTTAAATCCACAATATTCAAGAATTACATTTTCCGAGGGGTATAAATTGGCATGCCCTCCTCCCACTTCAAACCATCAGCTTCCTTTTGAGATGACAATGGCCTCCTCCTCATCTCTTTATTTCCTCATTCTTTTCTGCTCACTGGTGATATTCGCCACCCCTTCACTAGCCAAAATATAATTCAAACCCAAAGCCCTAGTTCTTCCGGCATCAAAAGCCGCTTCCACCCTCACTTACCTCACCAACCTTCCAGCTAAACACTTGATCTTGAGTAATGTGGTGAAAATCTTGTCTGGCATTCCCGCTAAACAATTGATATGATACAGTCTTATAACCACTTCGAATTTCTTAAACTCCTTACAACCTGGTCATAAATCTTGGTCTGCCTCTTCAAGCAACCAAAAAACAGTCTCAATCTCTTTTGGACGCCCTTCCCCAATAGGGGGTTCAGTAGACAACCCAACACATTCTTCCGTTAATGGTTGGACAAAGACATCATTAAGAAAATCATGCATACCAGTCACCTCATCTCCTGTTCCTCTTCTCCAAATGCCACATTTTGCTCTCCCATGTTAGGCTCACCATGATGTCGCCACCAAGCGTTTTTATAATCTTTATCCATATCACAATACAAGATGTTCAACAATAGTTTTCCTGACAAAAGTATATCGATTGCAATATCTTTTGCAAGGACATCTAAACTTATCGGGACCAACACCATTCGCAACCGCTTGATCCAAAAACAAATTAATTCCAGCTGTATACGCTTCCAAATTTCAGGGTATCATCAACCAACTTTTGTCCATGTTTTACCACTTTACGAGGGCAAAATATTACGTTGACACTAAGATCCCTACAATCTTTCAATCCCTATCATATAGGCATAACTATTGGAATTTTCAATTTCTATCTTTCAATCCTCGAGCTCTATCACAATTGCAATTTTTATTTTCCAACACCTATTGTAGTAAAAACAAATTAAAAAACCAACAAAAGGTTATCAAAATTATGCTCATCTAATCTTGATTATTTGTTAAATTCAAGTTTTGTATATCCTTATAACAATTAGAGTGCAAAAATAAATTAATTTAACATAATATATTCCTATATTACTAAATATTATCAGTTTATGTTATATTTAATATTGTTAATTTAACATAAATGCTTATAAATATTATTTATTTGCATTTTCCCATAACAATTTATGTGACAAAATCAATTAGTTTGACTAAATGTTTATCAATTTAACATAAATACTACAAATTTATCTAATTACTTAAATTAAAATTTTTTAAATCAATAAACTTGTGTATTATACAATTTAAAAATTAAGGAATTTAGTGATAGAAACCTGAATTATTGAAGAATTCCTTCGTCGATCGATTCTGTATGTACTCAACCAACTCAAATAAAATCCCTACAAAATTAAATTGGAAACAAAAATTAAACATAAGAGGAGAAAATGAAAATAATAGAAGCAAGAAAAACTTACTGTGAAGAAGAAAGAATAAATGAAGATGAAGAACAAATAAGAAAGACGCGAGAAAGGAAGAAGAAGACACGGGGCAGGGTATATAAAGAACACCAACTTGTTGGCTACAACTACTAAGAAGTTTGAAAATATTTAAAAATAAAAATATATTGTTGGGTAGAAACGCCAGAAATGGTTCCTTAACCGACATTAATTTTATGTCGGTTCAAAACGACACTATTCTCCTTTTATACGACACCATTATTTAAAAAAAAAATTAAAACTATATGACGGAAACATGCTAAAGGGTGAGAATTTTCCACTTCACTGTGTCTGTCGGATAACGAAGCCTTAGTGTTGGTTAAATCTGACATTAACAATATATGTTGGTTATAAGCAACATTACTGCTTTTTCATCCTACACCATATAATGAGGCTGTCGAAAATGCCTTATCTGCCAATATATATTATATAAAACTGACACCAATCTTCGACATAATAAGCCACTTTTGTAATATTGCTCTTCCCAAAGACTATGCTGCCATAATAACACGTGCTCGCTTAGGCCGTCCGATACATTGATCGGCAGAGGCGGTAACAACGGTCAGCTCAACCAAGACCACGTCTCCCTCCATTCCACAGATGGGACCCACCTTGGTAAACTCGTCTCAATCCCCAACTTTCTCTTCATTTGCGGTCAGACGTATATGTTGGTAGACCTTCCACTGGCGTAAGGGGTTTAGCTGGGTTTGGCCTAAATAAAATTGGAATTCCGTTCCAATTCATTTCCATTTTCAAATTCAGCAAAACATTCGCCCTTTGCTTGTCCTCTTCCACACGATCATACGGGGCCGTTTTCTTCGGTGCTGGGCCTTATGTTCTGCACCGAGGTATCGATGTGTCCAAGTTACTTATCTACACCCCATTGCTCTTCAACCCTTTCACCACAACCCCTTTTACGTGGAAAGCAAGCCTTCGGCTGAATATTTCATCAACGTAACGTCAATCAAAATGAACGGTCTTACTTTGCCATTAAATACATCATCACTAGTCTTTGACAAATATGGTTATGAAGGCACAAAAATTAGCACCGTCAATCCCTACATGGTGTTGAAGAGCTCAATCTTCAACACTCTCAATTGGGCATTTCTGAAAGTAGTCCCTGCTTTTATTCCTAGACTAGGATTCATTGCATCATTCGAACAATGCTTCAACTTGTCCCACATTGGAGAGAATGATGTGCCTATTATTGATTTTGTGTTGCAGAGTGAGAGTGTGTATTGGAGGTTGTCTAGAGCAAACTCATTGGTGCAAGTGAAAAAAGACATGATGTGTTTGGCATTTGTGGATAATGGGCAATCAAAGTCTAAGTAACCCTAGGACTTCTATTGTGATCGGAGGGCACCAGTTGAAGGACAATCTTCTCCAGTTTGATTTGGCTAAGAAGAAGCTTAGGTTCAACTCCTCACTCTTGTCCCATAAGACCAGTTGTTCTAACTTCAACTTCAGTTCTACAGCTTATTAGAGACAAAAAGTGGCAAGCTGGCCATGTACACTGCAAGTAACATATCTTCATGGTAGATATTCCATAATCGGAATTGTTCAATCTTTTAACCTTCATTTGAAGACCATCCTTACAAAAAATCATTCTAGTCGAATATCGTTTAGTCATCCAAATGTATCAAGTAAATTAACAGTGTATGTACCAAGTAGCATATTCATGATAAACCATGTTCTATTTCATATATTTAGATCACTAAATGATATCCGACTTGAATGATTTTTTGCAGGGATGATTTTCAATTAAAGATTAGAAGAGTGAACGGTTCTAATTATGAAAGTTTTACAGTGAAGATGCGTTATAAGTAAGTGGGGGAATGAGCTCCCCTACAACCAAATGCAATAATGATTGGGTTAAAGCTTAAAATTTAAGATTCGTATTGTGCCATCTTCATTGCCAAGCTTAGCCTTCTTCATTCACCTATTGATGAGAGACAGATGATTTTGAGTGTAGAAAATAGCTACTTTCGATGGTGATGGAACCCTTTTCCAAGGGCATTAATTTGAGTGTAGATAATATGTCACGCCCCGATCCCGACATACGTCCTGAACAATACATGACGTCATCAAGTATTCGTATATCAAACATACCTGGCATTCGGGATACAGACAAAGCACAACTCAAGCTTTGAATTGCGTAATGATTTTCGTAAACTTTATGGATGCGTCTAACCTCTTCGTTAGACTGCTTACGTACCCTAAATAGGGATTAAGCCATTCGTAGTTCACCATTCGTCAAACTCTAAATTTTCATAAAATACTTCTAGTAGCAAACATAGAGTACTACACTACACATCAATTATAAGCCAAACAAGAATTATCATCTTGCCATGCACACATGTATGCCATTCACACACATATGCTTCCCAACACCATTCCATATGTCATATCTCAGTCCACATGGTAAGATATTTTCCGCTTTAGGCCACACCCTCACGGTTTTGTTCTTGAGTTTCCACTCAAAACGCATCTTACTATAGGGAGGTAGGCATGTACATATAAGGCACATCACCTCCTTTCCCCTGGGCGATGTGGGATTGCACAATCCACCCCCCTTAAGGGCCCGACGTCCTAGTCGGCACACTTCTTGCTGGGGAGTGGCTCTGATACCAAATTGTCACATCTCAGTCCGCATAGTAAAATATTGTCCGCTTTGGGCCACGCCCTCACGGTTTTGTTCTTAGGTTTCCCCCCAAAACGTGTCTTACTATAGGGAGGTGGGCATGTACATATAAGGCACATCACCTCTTCTCCCTCAGGCGATGTGGGATCTCACACCATAATCACATCAATCAATAAAGCATACAATGCATCAAGTGCAGGGCTAGAGCAACATAGTTCGGCCGAAGCCTACATCTCTGAAGAATGAATTTCAAACCACTAAACAAATTCCAACAACATCGAGTTCTAGACCACTCAACGGAACCAAAATACCAAACGGGATTCTAGACCACTCAACAGAATCGCAGAGTAAAAGGGATTCCAGACCTCTCAACGGAATCCGAGTGGATGTAATTCTGGACCACTCAACAAAACCGTGGAGAACAATGGATATCGGGCCACTCAATGAAATCCAAGGCAGAATACGATTCCAGACCACTCAACGGCGAGCTTGTGAGGAACCGACGTTTTGCCAAAGAAGGCGACTTGGGGATATTCTATGATCTATATCCTTATGCCAGCTAAATCCATGGTTTTCATCCTTCCTATGGTGACTTTGTCTCTTTAGATAGCTTTGAACTTCATGGTATTTGTCCTCTCTGTTTAATTGTTATCAGTTAATATTTTACCCCTCGCTAATCAAATTGGCGCACTGATATTTTCAGTTTATTGATGACAAAATAACAAAACAAGAACGAACGTTAGCTTCTGAAACATTACTTGGAGAGCTTAGGGAACATCACTGTGAATAAAAGTTTATCAATCAAACTTATATATATCTGTGAATATAGCTGAAGTAGTTAAGAGTGTGTATTCTTACTTACTCGAGGTGTAATCTTAGGGCGATTGATGTGCGCGATCGTCCTACAAGGACTCCTCATATTCTTGATATGTTATTGTGCTTTCTTTCTTTTCTTTTCTCTTTTTGGGGTTAAGGTAAACACGAATGGCGCTGCTATGGGCTTTTGTTTCGGTGTTAATTACTTTTCAAGATCGTAATGAATTGGCACCTGGTGGTTTTGCGGGATCCCTATGGTTGAAGTTGTCTTTAGATTGACATTATATGGGTTGAATGTAATTTCTATTTAATTGGTTGTTCATATATCTCCTTTGCTTGGGATAAGGGTTGACATTTTTATGGATTGAATGTAATTTCTCTTTAATTGGTTCTTCATGTTTCGTTCAACTCCATCTAATGAGGTGCATTGGCCTATTCTTGTTCAATGACTCAATTGTCGTGTGATTTTATGCGAGTGTGGGTGTCTCATATATAATATGAGGGTAATCATGCATGTGGCATACTGCTTAGTTAATTATGAAGTTATCCTCGTTGTGGTACTGCAGCTTATCTTCATAATTCTTTTCAACTTCCCCGCTAGAGATTATGTTGAGAGAATTATTAGTATCTCCAACGTTAGTTTGGTTCAGTTCGGGTTTTCTCTCGACACTGAAGGACTTTAGTTTGAGGAACCTCCATTTTTCTTGTAAATGATTTTACTTGACGATTGTAACCATAACAGATTAGGGGCTCAAGAAGGTTGTTTTAATTAGCAGCCGAAGTCCAGGTCTGATGTGTAGGCTGACTCGCCTAATTCTTATGGTATGAAATAAATTTTCTCCCTCATAGTTGTAATCCTTTCTTTTACAAATACAATTTCTCCTTTTCAATAAAAAAAACAATAGCATATGAAAGGAAATGCTAATACAGTTGATTATCAAAGTGTGGGACGAATAATAAATACAAAACTATGATATTATTCTATTAATTAAAATCAAATAAACAATAGCCAATACGACTACAAACTATGGATTACATGCTAACTCAGTTATTCACAAATGAATAACAAACATCCTATTTATAGTAAACTAAATCTTAATACCTAAATGAAAAAAACGAAAAACCTAATTCAAACGAGATAGGCCTAAAACCCAAATAATTAAATAATTATAAAATGCTAGTACTTTCCAAAAATGCAGTATCTCTAATTTATCTTCCTAATTACAATTTGTCTTTCTCTTATCTAACCTTTTGCATTGACTTTTATTTCTACCATTTTGTATATATTGACTTTTAATGTAGGCTTTGGGGTCGGCCGAGGAAGAAAAACTTGTGTGAGGCTTGGCTTGCCATTGGACTTCGTTGAGTGGCACTACAGTCAACTCAAAACTCGTCACGTGGCAAGTCTTAAATATAATCTTTTATCTTTCTTTTATATTTAAAATTTTTATAATTATTTTTTTAACTAATTAATATATTATATATATTAATGTTATGTTTCCTCTTTTGTTTCTTCCCAAATCCCCCCCTCCCAATGTTTTGCCGAAGGTTTTTGCGAAATGTTTCCTTTTTTATTTATTTCCCCCTTTTTTGTTTCTTCCCAAATCCCCCCCTCAATGTTTTGCCGAAGGTCTTAGGCTTCAAAACTCCCTCCCTTTTTTTTCTTTCCCAGTTTCGTTTTTTTCTTTCTTTAAAAAAAATTTAAAAAAAAATTATGCACCCACTCCAATTTTATCATGGAAAGCAACCAAGAATCTGTAAGTTTCTTTTCTTTCTTACTACAATAGTTGCTTTGATCGTGTGACATGAATAACCCACATATATAGCTGTATTAGGGTTATTTTCTTTTCTTTTAATTAGGGGTTTTTGGGTTTGGGTGAGGGTGTTTAACAGCTTATGGTTTGATCAAAGTTTTATTTCAAATAGTATTATCTATAGTTCTTAATTATATTTGATAGAGATGTACTGAAACCTAAGACACGGCAAAACTGGGTAAGAAAGAAAGAAAGAAAACTGGAAAAGAAAGAAAGGGGAGGGAGCACTAAAACCTAAGACACAGCAAAACATTGAGGGGGGTTGAGATTTGGGAAGAAAAAAACAAGGGGGAAATAAATAAAAAAGGAAACATTTGGAAAAAACCTTCGGCAAAACATCGGGGGGGGGGGGGGGGGGGGGAATTGGGAAGAAAAAAAAAAGGAAACATAACATTAATATATATAATATATTCATTAGTTAAAAAATAATTATAAAAATTTTAAATATAAAAGAAAGATAAAAGATTATATTTAAGATTTGGCACGTGACGAGTTTTGAGTGGACTGTAGTGTCACTCAACGAAGTTCAATAGTAAGCCAAGCTCTACACAAGTTTTTCTCCGGACGAGAGTACTTTCTTGTAGGCCACTTAGTACAAGTGTGCAGAAGTATGGTGAGGTGACGTAAGGATATGTAATTCAATTTACATAACCATAACTTTGAATTATATCTAATCTTATTAAATTAATCCACATGATTTAGGTTTATTGACGTGCTAGTGAAACCAAAAGCTTGAAATTTAAAAACCCATATCAAATCTCAGTTGCAGATGCCACCTAAAGCATGAAGCAAGCTCCTTCCAGTCTCGGATGGTGGCGATGAGGTCATCGATTGAGTCAAGAAACGTTGCAGAATTGGTCCAGTTGGATCAAATTAGGTGATCAACATTAACATACTGCAAAATCTGACAGCCCAGCAATGTTGCGCAGTTGGTCCAGTTGGATCAGATTGGGTGATCAACATTAACATACTGCAAAATCTGACAGTCCAGCTACTTCAGCGAGAGCTCGAGGGGGACGCAACAACGAGTTCTCGAGTTGGGAATTTGAGAGAGGAGAGAGTTTGTCAGAGTTGAAGAGAGAAGATGGTGGTGGTCGGAGTCAGGGGAGAGAGACCTCGAGGATGCTCGAGTTGGGAATTCGAGAGAGGAGAAGAGAAGATATGTGTAAAAAATGATGGTGGAATTTAATCTCTATATGATTGACGGTGGAAACGGTATGAGCTGGGCCCCTTTTCCAGAGATTTAGACCTATACCGCCTCGCCCAGTTTTTAATTTACAAAATCCGGACCCTCCTCGTACCCGCCCCTCGGGTCCTAGACCCGTTTGCCCAACAAACTATTATCCAAGGCTAAAATAGTAAAAATAAAAACATGTTAAAATTGAAAAAAAAAAGAAAAGAAATTGTTGGAAAGAGATAGAGTACGTTTTTTCACCCATTACGTTAGCTAGCTTAAACAAACAAGTTTTCCTTTCTCCACATTCTACTTTGGTAGTTTACCACTATCAGTTACTTGCGGTTTACAAATCTCACTCCAACACCCTTCATATGTGTAGCCAAGGAAGAATTTGAGAAGTGGCAAAAGGTCCTATTTCATTGCGTTTTTTAATTGCTTTTCTATCTTTGCGTTTCTTCTTTCTATTATTCTCAATTCTATCAAAGAACTTCTCCATGCTTCTTCTTTCATACTCATATGAAAAGATTTGAATGTTTAATTGGTGGGGAACATCTTCATCTAATATTGATTGTCCTTCACGAAATTATGGGTAATCATATTTTCGTTTGGTGTTGTATCAATTTGGCTTGGCTTTACTCCCATAGCATTCTATGCGCAACAACGCAAGGTCTCTTTAATTTTGTTTCTTTTGGTGCTATTCTAATATGGTGTTGGAATCTTCATTCATTTATTTTTCTTCCATTTATTTAAAAGGAAATGATTGAAGATAATGTCTAACCGGTGTATTATTGGTTATGATGAAAGATTAATATTTGAAATGGAGGTAAGATATGTCGTTTATCTCCCTTTTTGTCGCGTTTCGATCTACTAGCAGAAGTAATTATAATTGAGAGTTTTTTCCACGATATTGTTGGCTTTTGTTGTCAACCTTTGCAGGGAGTCCACTCCCATTGGAGTTCATGAAAATATGAAATTGGGAGAGTGCCTTCAAGTGTTCCCCATACCATATAGCCAACGGATTGTTCAATATAAGTTCGATTTGACAAATTTTCCCTGAAGCTGCTCCAAAAGAAAGAGACGAAAAAATAGATAAATAGAGGTGTTAGGTGTGTGTGAAGATGCTCCACAACGTCAAAAAGTGTCACATCAAATCACACACACATCCCCACTCAAGAAGATAAACACTGACCAACTCCCACTACATGTTAGTTGTCTACTCGGCACAAATTCAGAATATCCCAATTCCTTATCCACTTCCATTACTTAAATCATTTTCTGGTCAGTACCGCGGCAAACCGCGAAAGCACCAACTTTGCAACCATTTATTTATTTTATCCTCACCATTCCTCCTTTTGCCAGATTGAAGTTTCCCATTATATCCATCTCTCTCTCTGGTTTTCTTCCATGGCTTCTTCTCTGCATTTCCTTCTTTTCTCTTCATTTCTCTACACTTTCAGCATTTCTCAAGCCAAACCCTACAACCAACTAAATGGTCTCATTTTCCATGTGAAAAAAGATGCGTCTACTCTCCAGTATGTGACCGAAATTCACCATGGCACTCCACTTGTACCCACAAAGCTTGTAGTTGATCTCGGCGGTCCATTTCTCTGGCTCAACTGTGCATCATCGTCTTCTAGCCGTCTGATTTCTCAGCGCTCAATCCAGTGCCTTGCAGCAAAGCCAAAAACCCAGGATCAGGGTAGCAACAAGAAGTGTGATATTTTCACGGAAAATAGGATCACCCAAGTGGCGACACAAGGGGATTTACTAGAAGACATCATGGCCGTTGATCAAGTCACAGATGGGTCAAAGACAGCATCAAAATCAATCACCACAGTTGGTTACAACTTCCTTTTTTCTTGTGCACCCATGTTCTTGTTAAACGGCATCGCAAGTGGCGCAAAGGGAATGTTAGGCCTCGGAAGGACTCAAATGTCAATGGCCTCACAAATTTCTGCCCAACTCAGCTCCAAACTCCAATTCATCATCTGCCTTTCTTCATCAAACGGTGTCGTCTTACACGAAAACGGCCACCACAGTTCGAATTTTCGCTCGAAATTTCCGGACTCAATGACATACACACCCCTTGTTAACCAAGTTGAGTCACCACATGAGTACATCATCAATTTGAAGTCCATTAAAATTCGTGGGAAGAAAATGTCTCTGGATATTGAAGAAGGGAAGATTAAGCTAAGCACAATTGTTCCCTACACTACTGTGGAGAGCTCAATTTATGCTACATTTACTAAAGCTTATGAGCAGGCTGCAATGTCTATGAACATGACTAGGGTTTCCCCTGTGGCACCATTTGGGCAATGTTTTAGTTCACGAAAAAAAGATGGCACGTTGGTCGGTCCAAAAGTGCCGGTTATCGATCTGGTGCTGCAGAGTGAGTTGGTGAAGTGGAGAATTCACGGCAGAAACTCGATGGTTCAAGTGAGAAACGAAGTTATGTGTCTGGGGTTTTTGGATGGAGGTTTGAACTTGAAGACTTCGATGGTAATAGGGGGTTATCAATTGGAGGATACCCTTCTACATTTTGATGTAGGTGCTTCTAGGCTAGGATTTACTCAACAAAGTTGTTCTGAGTTGAGATTAGACTCTGCGTTTAAACATACATGGTAACATGTAAATAAATGTTGTTCAATTTTGGTAACAACTACATGTAACTCGACTTTATGTACCTACAAAATGTGCTTATTGTACTATGTTGATGCACAAAACCGGAGGTCTTGGAACAACGTAAATCCGACCGTGAATCTGCAAGAAAGTAAATAACATAAGATGTATCGTGGTTCACCCCAAGGTTTGGGTTACGTCCACACTGATTATTGTATTTCTGAGAGGATTGTGAGGGAGAGAGCGTGAGGATCCTTATGGCCTAGGAATTAGCCTCCCCTAATGAGGAAAGTGAGAGGTCATTTTATAGAATAAGAACTCCTCACTTATTACATATTTGCCATTTCCTTTATTACATAATTAAATTTAAGTCCCCTGAGTATTTATACGAGGTCTAAATATGGAGGCCCTAAGTATGGTATAAACAGTAGTCCCCCAAGTCTTCAGTCAATAGAGTCTGTTGGCTGAAGACTTCAAATTCAGACCATATGTGGGTCGAAGTAACTATATGTCGTCTAGGACTGATACTCGATATGAGGCGATGCTCAATCTGAAATGATGCTCAACTAGAAGTAGCACATGTTGCGAGACTGCTCGGCTTGTAGCTTATGTTGCCTTGGTTGGCTCAGCTTGTGGCGTTAAAGGTGAAAGAGTCCCTTTTATAGAATAAGGGCTCGCTCCTCAATACATAAATGATGGGCTAGAGTTGATGCTCACATCGAGGTGGTTGCTCAGTAGGCGGCGATGCTCTCTAATGAAGGTAAAGGAGTCCATTTTATAAAATAAGGGCTTGCTCCTCAGTACATGAATAATGGGTGAGGAGTGATACTCGCGGCGAAGCGGTTGCTCAGCTAGCGACGATGCTCTCTAATGAAGGTGAGGGAGTCACTTTTATAGAATAAGGGCTCGCTCCTCAATACATGAATAATGGGTGCTCTCTAATAAAAGTGAGGGAGTCCATTTTATAGAATAAGGGCTCGCTCCTCAATACATAAATAATGGGCTAAGTCCTCCAAGTATTTTTCATAAGGCCCAGTTGAGGCCCAATATATGGTACATAATGTAGTCCCCCAAGTCTTCGATCAATAGAGTCTGTTGGCCGGAGACTTCAAATTGAATCAATGTATGGGTCGAAGTGGTGGTTGTTCGGAGGCGATATTTGTATACCCTAACCGAAGCTTTGTAGGTGAAGCTTTGTAGGTGAAGCTTTGCAAGTGAAGCTTTGCGAGTGAAGCTTTGTAAATGAAGCTTTTGAAGCTGGAGCTATGTAAATGAAGCTTTTGAAGCTGGAGCTCTGTAAATGAAGCTTTCGAAGCTAGAACTCTGTAAATGAAGCTTTCGAAGCTAGAGCTCTGTAAATGAAGCTTTTGAAGCTTTTGAAGTTGAAGCTTTGTAAATGAAGCTTTTGAAGCTGGAGCTCTGTAAATGAAGCTTTCAAAGTTGGAGCTCTGTAAATGAAGCTTTCGAAGCTAGAGCTCTGTAAATGAAGCTTTCGAAGCTAGAGCTCTGTAAATGAAGCTTTTGAAGCTATAGCTTTTGTAAATGAAGCTTTTGAAGCTAGATTGACATGAGTGATGCTCATGAATGTTTATGTTGATTGACATGAGTGATGCTCATGGATGTTGACATGAGTGATGTTCATGAATGTTAACATAAGTGATGCTCATGAATGTTAATATGAATGATGGTCATGAATGTTTATGTGTGATTGACATGAGTGATGCTCATGAATGTTTATGTATGATTGACATGAGTGATGCTTATGTATGATTTTGGAGTACTTAACGTACTTTTGATCACCTGGTTGGTGATAATAGCGGCAGGCTGCCGAATAATTTTGGGAGTACTGGGCGTACTTTTGATCACCTGGTTGGTGATAATAGCGGCAGGTTGCCGAATAATTTTGGAGTACTTGGGCGTACTTTTAATCATCTTATTAGTGATAATAAAGGGCCTGACTCTTTTGGGCATATAGGCCTTCGCCCTCCACATAACATTCCAGCCCATTATTTTGGGCTTGCCCTTTTTATTATCATTATTATTATTATTATTATTATTATTATTATTATTATTATTATTATTATTATTATTATTACCCTCTGATGGGGTTTATACAGATGTCTACAAAAGATAAGAAAAGTAAATTGCATCACTTTAAAGTAAGGAACCCTTATCTTCCTCCTAGGTTTTCCCGTAACTTTCTCAGAAAATAGGAACATGCATGATGAAAGTGAGAGCCTCCCTTTTTCTTTTTCTTCTTTCTCTTTCCAGCAGGTGGCAGACATCTTATTTTCTCTTTTCCCTTTTTCTTTTTCTGTTGTCTGAACACCAGCTGGTGTACTCCAGCCCCAATTTCTGAAAACGCTCATGGTGGGTCATGGGCAAAACAAACGCTCATAGTGGGTCATGGGCAAAGCATGCTAGTTCTTGAATCTGCTTCTCCAGCCCTCCGATTCCACCACCGGCAACCAATTCCACCAAGTTATTCAGTACTTGCTGACTAAGGGTGTATGTTCTGAGTGTATAAATACGTTTCCATAGATGAGGCCAACAAGTCCACCACCAATGAGGGGTCCAACCCAGTAGATCCAATTGTCGTGGAAGTCACCGTTGTCGCTGTCTCCGCCATCGTGGACCACGGCTGAATCCAGAAAAGAATGCATGGCCCTTTTCGAAGTCGGAAATGGAAGGGACGACAACTCAGGCGAGTCACTGAGTTGGTGATGCTGCTGCTTGACTATTGAGAGAGACAGAGAGAGATCTGCGAAGGTTTGTCTCTGGAACAGCCCAATGATGGGGGTTCTTGAAGCTTCTCGTTCTTGCTCCTTTTTGGGAATCATTGCAAACCCAGCGCACAGGGGCAGCAGTAGAACGCCACACAGTCCACGATCAACACGCCGCTGCACGACTTGCAGTACTTTCCCGTGCACTTGATCCGGTCCCCCGCGCAATCGTCGACGGCGTACCCATACCGATTCTTCCGCGCTGGTGTCGTGGTGGATCTCGTGGATGACGTGTGACATTCTCTGCGATGGTCGAACGACCCGGATGTTGATGACGACGACGATGAACTCCCGTGGTGGTTACGTGACGCCCGAGGTGGGTTATTCTCGTCTATTGGATTTCACCTGAAAGCATGAAGGGAGAGACCAAGACTACCAGAAGGAACAGAAACAGCTTGGAGACACCATTGAATCTCAAGAGGTGGCTGCCTAATTTGGCACCTCATGTGTGTCTGGTAACTTGCAGTTCCCATCACCCACATCATCCCCCTTGAGCTAGTGATTGAATTATTTGAAGAGACCAACCTTGCAATCTCTGAAACCAAATGCTCAACTGGCCTATAATACCTGCCAGAGTTTTGGTTTTGATCTCTCTCCTCATCACTAACAACCCACTTTAGATCTCCGGTGTAAATTATAGCACCTCTTTCTCCGAGAAATGATGAGTCCACTTTTCTTTCGAGCTCTGAGAGATTTGCTTCCACATCTTCTCTTTTCATGAACCTCACAGAAACAGGTGAGAATTGGAACTTGATAAACTGGGTTGATTTCAACGGTGATGCGGAATGAGTGTAGATTTTGATCCCAAGTTTCTACAGATTCACGGCGAATGTGAAAAAATGAAAGAAAACCGACACAACTTTTCGTATCGTTTTCCACAGACGGCGCCAAATGTTGATGCATAAAACCGGAGGTCTTGAAACAACATAAATCCGACCATGAATCTGAAAGAAAGTAAATAACACAAGATGTATCGTGGTTCACCCCAAGGTTTGGGCTACGTCCACACTGATTATTGTATTTCTGATAGGATTATAAGGGAGAGAGTGTGAGGATCCTCATGGCCTAGGAATTGGTCTCCCCTAATGAGGAGAGTGAGGGGTCCTTTTATAGAATAAGGACTTCTCACTTATTATATATTTGCCCATTCCTTTATTACATAATTACATTTAAGTCCTCCGAGTATTTATATGAGATCTAAATACGGAGGCCCTAAGTATGGTACAAACATACTAGATTTTGACTATCCAGATAAACTTTTCTTGTGCAAGCCTGAAGCACGACGCAAAAATGAAAACAAGCATTACATTTTATTAAATAGAATAAATTGTCGATTTAATAACTGAATTATTTGTGTGAAATTAAGTTTTTAAATTATGTTTTGGTAAAAATAAGTTCTCAAACTCATTAAAAAAAATTCAATTTCATTCCATTTGAAGCCATTCTATCCAAGAAATCAATTTAAGTCCATGATCTGCACGTAACACATTTTGAAGGGTAATACCGTCATTTTCTAGTCCATAGGTCCTTAACGTTGCACATAGGTTGTGAATTGTGCCAGTTTACTCTTCAAAATTAACTTCATACACTTGTATAAAAAAAAAGTTAATAACAATAAGTTATTGAACTCACAAAAACTGCCAATATATCTATTGTTGAGATCAACTTTGAGCATTATGCGGAATCTCACGTGAGCACGGGCAAGTTGGTGAATGAGAGGATTGTTGGGTTGTGATCTACTTTAGTACACGTGTGAGGAAGTATGGCTGGTGATGTAAGCATAAATAATCCAATTAATATGCATGGTTAGCGGAACGTTGGATTTTGTTTTATCACATTAAATTAAGAGTAAATTGTAGCTATGGTCCCTTAACTTTAACTCAATTGGAGCAATGGTCCTTCAACTAAAAATCCATTACCATTGGTCCTTCAACTTATCAAAACGTGCAGCTATGGTCCCTCAACTAAAAATCCATTACCTTTGGTCCCTCAACTTTAATTCAACTGGAGAAATGGTCCCTTAACTTTAACCCAATTGTAGCAATGGTCCTTCCAACATAACTCGTTTTGACAAAATTTTTTATGTAGTTGACGAAAAAGACCATAATTACACACTTTGATGAGTTGAGGGACCCTAATTATATAAATGGTTATTCCAACATAACATATTTTGACAAAATTTTGAAGAAATTGGTGAAAAGGACTATAGCTACACATTTTGATAAGTTGAGGGACCAATGGTAATGGATTTTTAGTTGAGGGACCATTGCTCGAATTTGATTAAAGTTCAGGGACCATTGCTACAATTTACTCTTAAATTAATTCATGTGATCGTGATACGCACTTGTGTTCATGAAAAAATAAATTAAGAACGCATGCATAAACTTAGATTAAGTTTAGAATTCCAACCCTTAGATTTCATATGCAGACAAATTCAATGTCGTTGACGTCTCCAAGTGTTGGCATGCCGACAATGATTTGCTAGTATTTTCTCCTCCAAGTGGTGTGGCAGCAAAGCGGAGTGGGTGTGGTGTTTTGTTTTTCAATTTTATTAAATTGCAAAACCTTGTTGTAGGCTTATCTGACTGAACTGTATTTAGGACAAAGAAGGAGAGAGGCCGGCCAAGGGAGAGAGAAGAGAGATATGTAATTCTGAGGTGTATGTTGTATCAACCCATTGTGCCTTTATTTATAATAGTAGGGAAGGTTAAATCCTGACCCCATTGTGCTTTTGAAATTTGATCCAATGACTACAAACAGGGGCTCACTTTAAAAGTTATAATAACTTTAACATTTTGATCAAATTTCAAAGGTCCAGATTTGTGGTCTTGGTGGACCAGATCCCTTTCCGTTATGAAGGATTAATAGGACACATAATAGGAATCTTTTGGACATTTAATAATTGTGTCCTCTAATTAAGGGAATAGATGACAATGGAGTATAAGACCCTTAAAAATTGTCCTCTATGGCCATACTGAACAATTTTTAACTATCCACCATCACCTTATTTGTAGACGAACGCTAATGAAAATGGCTTGAAAACTTGAAGTTTTAATCAAAATGACAAAAATGTGTTGTAAGTTAATGATACCATGAGTGACTTTTTACAGTAAGAATGTTATTTTCGTTAAAAGTGAACAGTACCGGGAGTATTTCGTTAAAACTCCCTATTTGTAGTAGTGTTTAAGGGTAAATTAGAAATTAGATCACAACCAATATGCAAAGTTAAGGACTTAATAAGCAAGCAAATGATGGTATAACTCTATCAAACGTGTCACGTGCAAGTCACGTGACTTTGTTTTCCAAAAAGGGAATCAGCTAGTGACCAAGCTACGGCAACCCACCCTTTCGGGAGGCCAGGTAGACTCACAGAGTCATTACAGCATCCCTTGACCACCACATGACTTAAGTTGATGAAAATTTAAATAAAATAGATTTGAATATATATAATAGTGGGGATGAAATGAGGAGTTTTTAATGAATTTACAGACTTATTTTATTGAGAAAATAATTTAAGGAGCTAATTTTCACTTAGGTGATAATTTAGGAACTAAATCGGCAGTTCACCTTAAAAAGTAAGTAACTTTTTTTATTTTGTATTTATTATGTACTTATTGGTTATTTTTTATGTCCACTTTGGAAATCAATTAATCTCAAAGAGTTGAGTAACAAAGCACCCGTTTTCTAATCCCGTCTGATTCACAATCAAAGAAAAATAAATTTGGACATTGCCAAAAATCCAGATTGCAAAAGCCAATTTAATTCATGTGGTATCAGTGTTAGTAGAGCTTAAAATGTCCTAAAATCTAGGCAAAGACAAGTTAGCAACACGATTTTTGATCTGGATACTCAAACGAATATATTCCTCTGCCAGTAGTCATATAACAAATCAAGAATAATGATTAATTAATAAAAGAGTAATATTATACTTATCATTTATTTGTACCATTATTTGTATCATCTTTCTAATAGAGGTAAGGTTCACCAATATATGTGGGTTCTAATTTTATTACAAAGATGATACAAATGACAGTGCAAATTGTAGAATTATCAGAGAGACGGGGCTGAAGATCCACTTCCAACAACACCGATATTGTCCCCAACTTATAATTACCACATGCACAATCCGTCAAGTATGAGATTTTATCACAAAAAGCCTCGGTATTAGTTGGAGTAGGGTTAGGATATTTAAACTCTTGTTTTCTTATAAATACAGCCGATTTAGGACATTTCAACTCACCCCCTCACGTGGGACCCGATTTAGGACATTACACTGTTTATGAAACTTACGACACTGTTTATGAAATTTACTACACTGTTTATGAAAACTTACGACACTATTTATGAAACTTACTACATTGTTTATGAAACTTAACGGTACTACACTATTTACGAAACTTAACGGTACTACATTCTTCTTTCTCCTCTTCTTGAATTTTCTTGGCACATTCTCACCTTCCAAACACATTTTCTTCTTCTAATTTTCTTCGATGCTCATCAAATTTTCTCTGTATCTCTTCAATTTCTTAACTTTTTACACCAATTACCTAATTTTCTTCTGTTGTCCGCCCATCTGTAGCTTCCTCTTTTTCTCCACCTACAATCTTAACTTTCTACACCACGTGTTATTATGTAAGTGGTGGGAAATTTTATTATTTTAACACAAGAATCTCACCACTTATATAGAGACGTGGTATATCACTCCGTGTTCCAGGCACATTGAAAAGTCTCTCGTCATCTTGACTACTATTAGGAAACAGCACCACAAAAATAAAACTGGGAAAATATAATTCAATTTGAAGTTTTTCTCTTATTCTAAGCAAATAATAATAATAATGTCTTAATGATAGCAGACAATGGGGAGAAAACAGAATGGAAATAAGGGGGTGGGGTGGGGTGTATGCGCGCCAGCGCATGTGGTGTTTTTATGTGGAACACTTTGGATGCAGTCCCTAATTACCAATGTTCTTTGATTGAAACCTTTGTGGTTTTTAGTTTTTTATCGAAGTTCCTGACATTAATATAATAATGTCTTTCTATGTAGGTTATTATATTTTTAAATTAAAAATGGAATTTGTATTTATTTATATAATGAGATTTTAAATAAAACCTATAATTTATGGGATTAAAAATATTAAAGATGAATTATACTCTCCAATGTGTGTGTGTGTGTGTGTGTGTGTGTGTGTGTGTGTTGTGTGTGTGTGTGTGTGTGTGTGTGTGTGTAATACATGGGTACGTTCATCAAAACTAACTAAAAAATTATTGTACCAAAACATGGGTATGTTCTTCAAAAACACAAAAAAAAAAAAAATGATATTAGGCTTAATAATATTATTAAATTTCCTCTATTAAACATGACATGGATACATTCTCAAATAAACGAAATAGAATATACCCATATAAGTTTAAAAAAAAAATAGATTAGAGAAAATATTGAATGAATTTTATATATTAAAAAAAATGGGTACATTTTATATTTAAAAAATGTACATTTTTCATATAACAAATTGGTATATTTAAGAATGGGTACATATGACACGCCCCGTCCCGAAGGAGGGCATGCTGGCCTTCACGTGAGAGTGACGTAACCATTTACACAGTTCGGAAGCTTTAAAGATACAATAACTAAGATGTAACACCGGAGGGTGAGTCCTACTTTTGTGAATTCTGTCAGAACACCGTTGGATTCCTCGTGGCCACCAAAGCTCTGCTATCTTGAACCTGGAGGGGCGCAAAACAAATGTACGACTGGGCACCTAAATTGGATCCAATTGTGAGCGTATGGTGCGGGGGTGACTAGCGATTTATCGCATAGCTATCAGGAGAGGATAGCGTGAGCATAACTATATTTCACCTAGTTCAGCCGCACAGACCTTTTCAGGGGTTCCGACTCGTGTGCAGTGTAGTACCGTACAGGTCACTTACAATGACTCCGGCTAGATAAAATTGATGAGATTGATTATGAACTATAGGTTCAGCTGTACAGGCCACTATAGGTGGATCCGGTTGACATATTATTTTTCATGAGCTATTTATATGTTTTGTTGAGATATTTTGGCATGGCATATAATTCACATATCACTACTTCTGAGTATGGTTTTGAGACAAGTATACGTATTACATATTTTTGGGAAAGTATATGGGTTTTACAGCGAGGGGTTAGCGTTTTGATAATGAGATGATTTTCGAAAAACTTTGTTTTACTGACCACTCAACTTTGTTTTGCGCCCCTCCAGGTTCAAGATAGCAGAGCTTTGGTGGCCACGAGGAATCCAACGGTGTTCTGACAGAATTCACAAAAGTAGGACTCACCCTCGGGTGTTACATCTTAGTAATTGTATCTTTAAAGCTTCCGAACTGTGTAAATGGTTACGTCACTCTCACGTGACGGCCAGCATGCCCTCCTTTGAGACGGGGTGTGTCAACATATAAGATTAAAAAATTGAAAATTTAATTTAATGGGTACAAAACTTACTATAATTTTATTTTTTATATTTTGGAAATGTTTGAATTGAAAATTAATTAGGAGTTTAATAAGGATGTGAGTATTAAAACTCTAAATCAATTACTAATTTTTATTATAGAAATTATGTAACTTACATGTAATTCATTAATATATTAATGCTAGGGAGTTTGATCAAAATCTAAAAACTGATAAGATCTTAGTCAATGAACATTAGAAACTAGGAACCAGATACTAATTTTTCATTTTTATGTTATTTTATTTTATTTATTATTTTGTCCCTTATCATTAAATAAAGTTAGTGGATGGTTTTTTATTAAAATGCAAACATTAGAAGCCCTTTTCATTAGTTTTCCTTTTATTTTTATTTTTTTGGTGCTTTGTCTACGTACATACATTTACGAAATATATTCACCATTTAACAGTCATATATGATCACTGTAAGATCCCACATCGTCCAGGGATAATGATCATGTAAACCTTATATGTATATTCTCATCTCTACCTAGCACAAGGCCTTTTGGGAGCTCACTGGCTTCGGATTAAGCGAGTTCGCAGAAAGACCAATCCCAGGATGGGTGATCCATTGGGAAGTTCTCGAGTGAGTTCCCAGAAACAAAATCGTGAGGGCGTGGTCGGGGCTCAAAGTAGACAATATCGTGCTATGGCGGAGTCGAGCCCAGAATGTGGTGGGGGCCTGAGCCGGGATGTGACAATCACCATATATGATATTCACCATATTATTTTTTTGTCAAATATGATATTCACCGTATCATCGTTAGTATTATCTTTTTAGTCCATTCATTTTGATTCGTTTAGCAATTAAAATTTGATTTATGATCATTTGGGTGCTACTATTGACACTTCAAACTCCTCATAAGACTATTTTCTTTCAAAAATAAAAAGTTAGGAGTATACGATGAAATTTTAGAGTATTAATAACAATTTTTTTTAAGAGTGCTAATAACGATCAATTTTACTAATTTTTTTTTCTTCTTTACTTTGGTTGGGGTGACAAATTGTACGGATCAGGTAGGCCTCAATATGATAGTGCCACAGTTTGGCGAAGTAAGTTGGTATAAATAGTTAGTAAGTGAATTGTTTGGCCATGAGATATAATTGTAAGTTGTAAAAATTCTTCAAGATAATTGCAATTACATAAGCATGGAAATATCTAAAAATAAAATGCTAACAAGATTATGTTTTAGAAGGAATTTAACTATCAATCACCACAGTATGTGATCTACAAAATATTATTTAAGTATACGGTCTATCTAACATCACACTTCCAAAAAATCATATACAAAATTTGAAGTTTTCATATATCTCTTCATTTTGAAAAACTCTTTGAAGTTTACCGATAAACTATCATAATACCAATAAGATTAAAAAATTTAATCTAAATTTGCAAACTAAATGATGTATCATCAATAAGAAATAAGCACGTTAATCAACACTTCAAAATCTAATTATCAACAACCGCATCATTAGTTTACAAAGTTTAATTTAAAATTGTATTCTCCCTATAAGATTATCCGTGAAAGGTTGCATCAAAACCATTTATCAAAACAACCATTTTTTATTCACCATGTAAAATACAAAAAATAATACCAAATAACAGTTGTTTAATCATCAACAAAATATTGTCCTCTTAACTCTTAAGCATTAGAAGTGAAGTTGAAGTTCCCACAAGTTGTTCGACTGAACAAAAGTGAGGAGCTAAAACCAAGCCTAGAAGTAGCCAGATCAAACTGCAGAAGATTGTCCTCCAGTTGGTGCCCTCCAATCACAATAGAAGTTCTTGGCTTTTCGCCTCCATCCACAAACCCTAAACACAGGACATCATTGCTCACATACACCATTGAATTTGCTCTGAACATTGTCCAATATACACTCTCGCTCTGCAACACAAGATCAATTGAAGGCACAGAAGGCCCAACCCTCGTAACACCAATGTTCTTCGAACTGAAGCATGCTCTGAAAGGCGCAACTACTTTCACTCTTGGGATTTTATTGGCAACTTCTTTCACAAATGCATTCACAACGGCGTTGTAGATTGAGGTCTCCAAAACCATGTACAGATTCACCGTGCTAATCTTCGTGCCCCCATACCCTTCATTGTCAATGGCCATCAATGAAGTATTCAAAGCAACAACCTTTCCATTGACCTTAATCGACTTCACATTGATGAAGTACTCCACCGAAGGCTCGCCTTGAAAATAAGCACCGGCTGTGTTGACAAGGTTGATGATCAATGGAGTGAAAATAAGTGAATTGTGTTGTGATTGGCTCATATTTTGAGCTGACAACAATGAAGTGACCTGTGTTTGCTTTCGGTGGAAATATCACATGGTGTGGGTTGCATGAAAGTTACAGACAAGTGCTGCAAAGTAAAAGCAAAAGTGGGTTTGCCTTTTGACTTTGGGAACATTATGCAACAAATATGATGATGGCTTGGCCTTTATTTAATGCAAGGAAATGCTTGCATTATGTGTGCTTGCCGAGGGAGAAGGTTTGCATCAGGGAAGCATCCAAGGAGATGGTGAAAGCATTTGGCTTTACCATGGGAAAGGTTGAACATGGGTTGAGAGAAAATCAAGAGAGCTAGAGTGAAAAGTATTCTAGTGAAAGAACTATTGGGGTAGAGTGAGGCTCTTGGGAAAATTCTATGAGTAGGTGTGCAAGGGATTTGGGATTGGGTTATGTCGATTTAACTCATATGTATCTTGTACTGTTATTCTCATAGTGAAGAGCAATATATCTCCGGGTACGTAGGCAGGATTTTTGCCGAACCTCGTAAATTTCTCGGTGTCTTTATTTCTTGTATTTTATTATATTCAACTGAGTGTGATTTGGTGAGGTTGTAATCTGAATCTCGTTTCTGCACTGACGAACGGGCCAAGGCACAACAATTGGTATCAGAACATCGTTGGAGGCTTTGGTTCGTTAGAGGTCCAGATTTGTTGTTCACCATGGAATTTTTAGTTGAGCAATTTAAAAGGAGAAACAGTTTTGCTTTTGGTAAAGGAGAGTAATGGAAACCTGAAGAAATGGAAGCCGTGTTCAGGGATGCTTGGATCAACTGCAAAAGTTGATGATGAGAAAGAAAACAAAGGCCTCTTTCTTCTTACCTCATTTTCAGATTCGTACGAGAACCTTGTGAAACTTTACTGCATGGAAAGATAGAGTAAGTTTGGAGCAGGTGCAAGCTTCTTTGGTGTGGAATGATACACAAATGAGACCATGGATGATGGTGGGCACGAGACTGCTTAAGCTATTCAAGGTTGGAATCATGGAAGAAAATTGGAAAGAGGATCTGAGAGAGACAACAGGTTCATATCCGGTTTCAGAGGCAATGGCCACAGTGCTACGGGTGCAAGGCCGGGTTGTAGTAAGTTTGTGGCAGAAGGTTTCCAGTATGCCCTCTAGGTACTTGAAGCAACACTTCTCCTGGTGATGTTTAGTCTTAAGTGTTGTAGGGGTTTTGCAGCAGGTGGAGCTATGGGATTCACAGGTGATGAGATGGTCCTGAAGGAGGAAAAGTGTGAGGAATGTTTGTCTGGCTTCACGGGTGTTGCTGGAAATAGGTGCACTGACAAGTTTCTAGGTTGCAGACAATAAAGAGGGGAAAACCTGCTGGAGGAGACGAGGATGTGTCGAGATCCTGTCTGAAGCTAAATGGTGAATTTTAGCTTGCATCAGCTGCACATGCATTGACAATGACTGAATTGGAACAGGACCAACGAGGTTGATTCAGGGTGTGTATGCTGGTATGTAAGGCCAATGAGCTTTGGTGATGGGTGCAAGGATTTTTGCATTATATATTCGCCAAGGTGGAGATTGTTGTGATTGGCTCATATTTTAAGCTGGCAACAATGAAGTGACCTGTGTTTGCTTTCGGTGGAAATATCACATGGTGTGGGTTGCATGAAAGTTGCAGACAAGTGCTGCAAAGTAAAAGCAAAAGTGGGTTTGCCTTTTGACTTTGGGAACATTATGCAACAAATGTGATGATGGCTTGGCCTTTATTTAATGCAAGGAAATGCTTGCATTATGTGTGTTTGCCGAGGGAGAAGGCTTGCATCAGGGAAGATCCAAGGAGATGGGGATAGCATTTGGCTCTACCATGGGAAAGGTTGAACATGGGTTGAGAGAAAATCAAGAGAGCTAGAGTGAAAAGTATTCTAGTGAAAGAACTCTTGGGGTAGAGTAAGGCTCTTGGGAAAATTCTATGAATGGGTGTGCAAGGGATTTAGGATTGGGTTATGTCGATTTAACACATGTGTATCTTGTACTGTTATTCTCATAGTGAAGAGCAATATCTCTCCGGGGACGTAGGTAGGATTTTTGCCGAACCTCGTAAATTTCTCGGTGTCTTTATTTCTTGTATTTTATTATGTTCAACTGAGTGTGATTTGGTGAGGTTATAATCTGAATCTCATTTCCGCACTGATGAACGGGCCAAGGCACAATAAATTGGACACCTCAATATTGGGAAGGAGAATATAAGGCCCGTCCCCGAAGATTACAACGCCACTAAACTTTGATGAAAAGCTCAAAAAATTGCAAACTTTCAGGGGAAGCTAAAGGCAGAAGCAAATTGAGATAGAAGCCCGATTTTATCCCTACCGAGGCCAGCCATGCCCTTGACACCACTCGCTAGGCCTTCTAACAGAAATATGGGCCCACAAATGAAGAGTAGGTTGGGGACAGAGACCAGCCTACCTAGATTAGACCCATATGTGGATTGTAGGGACACAGTGTCTTGACCAAGGTCGCTGCTTGTGGTGGTGCGGGTGACGGTGTTACCGGGGGAGAGAGCACATGTGTTGTTATTGCAGCTTGGCTTAGGGGAAGAGTAGCACTCTGTAGTACATGACTTGGAGTTCGAGAGTGAGCATTGGGCGGAGTTGCAGCGAGCCGGCTTGTAGGTGGAGGAAATGTAGTCCTTTTCACAGTCTACCTAAACGTACCGACCACCAAGATCGACTGTGAGTTTTATGGGTACAAAATGGGTTCTTTGGCTGAAGGTGGTGAGGTATTGGAGGGTAGAGGAGTCTTTTACCACCGGAAGAACAAGGGCTTTTGGTCTGAAAAAAGCAGTTTTGGCAAGTGAAGGGGCGACGATGAAGTGGAAGAGTAATGAGCAAAAGAGAAGGCAATGAAATGAGGAGAAAGCCATTGTTAGTAGTTGATGGATTTGAATGGTTGAAGTGGGATGACATTGCCACCAATTTATAGGACTTAGAGGTCAATGAATATCATTGACCAAAAATCAGGAGTGTTTTATATTGACCCAAAATTAAAACCCTAGTCTGTCAAGGATGGCGACTCTGGACAATTCCTTGCCAGCTAAACTCGCGTTCATCTATGTCATTTAAGTGTCTTTCTAAAACTTTATTCGTTATTTTTCTTCACTACAAATGAATGTTTTAATAGTTTTGGATTTGTCTAATTTCTTTGTAAAGACGATCTATGAATGATGGATTCAAATATAGACGGTTGAGATCCTTGAAAAAATTTACAAAATTAAAACCACAAGAAACTATTTCGAAATAAGCTATTTGTGGATATCTCAACGAAAGATAACTACGTACATATACACACATTTTAAATTTATAACTACGTAATTTTTTATTTTTGCAAGAAGCTTGTAACTCAAATGAGTTTAACACATTTATCTCTACTCACAACATCTTAAGTTCGATCCCCCTCCATAACGTCCCTTCTATATATGAGAAGAAAACTATTAGTCTTCTTTTGGGTGCAATAAAGCTCTATATGTTAAACATGCATTTCTTCTTATCATTTCTCAGACACGAAAAATTCTTGTGTGTGTGTGTATATACACACACACACACACACATAAATATGACCTTATTGTTCTCCATGTGGAGGCAAATGAGATGTGTAAATGTACAACTTTTTGGCACTTTCCGGCCAAGCAACCATTGGAAATCCCAGATTGACACTTTTTGGCAGAGGAATTGTGTCCGTTTTAGAGTTTCCAGATCCAAAACTCGTGTCGCTGACTTGTTTTTGCCCCGGTTTAGGTTATTTTAAGCTCTTCCCACACCTGACGGATTGGGGAAGTATCGGTATCGTTAGAATAGGGCCCAACGGACTCGCCGATCCAAAAAATCCAACAATTTTGAGCATCCATTCCCCCTTCCCCTCCTTCTCGAGGATAATACTGGACCTACTGGTGGATGTAACGAGTCAAAATGACTTACAACCACCATGGTGTCTCCCCGGGGGGGAGGATTTAATAACCCCAACAACGCACTGGACAAAAGTAGATGGTCCTTTAACTCAGTCACCATGTATTTGCTCCAAACACAATAAAAAATCAAACTGGTGGAAGTGAACAAAAACCATCATCGAGAATCCTGCACTATATAACCAAGTCTAATACTCTGCGATTTTAATTGAACCTGAACCGGATTCCTGGTCAAAAGTTTATACCAATCATATGGCGCAAGAGAAGGTGGAAGATCTGGTACGTGGTTCATTTGGAGGACTCTATGAAGCTGACTTCTATGGAACATGGAATCAAACTTATTAGAGCTGCCTTGGTGGATAAAACATTGGTTAAATGGGTGTAGAATTAAATTCTTCGATGGGTAATTTTGGTTCCGGTCCCTAATCAATTTTATTATTAGACTGAAATCTTCTTTGTTTAAATATTTTGATCAAGGTCCTTAACATTATTTAAGATATTTAACTCATGCATTTATGCATTGAATGTCCCACAAATCATGAAAGTTAAACAAATTCAAATAATATTTTTAAAATATAATAAATTTTTAAAAATAAATATTAGAGTAATATTGTTCTGTTCTTCACAAAATTATAGCAAGAAAATAGTGTACCCACAAAATTATTAACATATTTTAAACATAACTATTGATATATTTTTTTAGTACATCGATATTTTTACACTAAGGGGAGGGAGAGTTCGGCAAAGCCACACAATGGGCAACTTAATTTGGTATCAAATTCGCCATACACGAAATTCAAACCTCAAACTTTTCATTTCCAAATGAAAAGGAATACCACCAGACTGTAGTACTGAGTGGCAACTACTGATATATTTTAAAACATAAAATAAATACCTATAATTAGCATGGGTACATTTAGCAAAATTAAAAATGGGTACAAATAAATTAAAAAATATGGGTACAAATACAAATAAAACTTTTTTTAAAAAGGGGCATAAAAAGAAATTAATATATGGGTACAAATTAAAATTGAAAAGAAAATGGGTACAAATTAAAACTGAAAAGAAAATTGGTACAAATTAAAAAAGTTTGCAAATTAAAAATGGGTAAAAACTAAAAATAAAAATATATGATAAAAATTTAGCCATAAATAAACATACCAAATGTAACATTTCTAACATTAAATGAACATATTTAGAAATAAATTTTTTATTATTGAAGTAATTAATGACGTTTATTAAAACCTAAGGACCTTGATCAAAAATTGAAATGAATAAGGTTTTAATCAATGGAGTAGCAAAAAGAAGGATGAGAACCTAATTTCTCCTTCTTTGATTTCATTGATTCACAAGATTACAAATATATACTAGTCAAGTGGCTTGGAAAACAAGTAAACTTAGGTCCATAGAGATTTACAAAACTTAGCTCAGTAGAATCCTATAAAGAAATTCCTACACTAACAGCCCCTATAAACTTAGAGGTCTTGAAGTGACAAATTTGTACCATAGAAATTCAAAGTGAGGTTTCGAAAGGCCTTTGGTGAGAACGTCCACTAGTAGATAAACTGAAGGAATAAACTGGACTTTATGGGTTCCCAACTTCACCCGTTCACGAACAAAATGATAACCAAGCTCAATATGCTTTGTCCGAGCATGGAAAACCGGGTTGGCAACCATGTACGTGGTACTCAAATTATCACAATATAAAAAGGTGGGTGAAGTAACTTAGAAACTAGAGGTCACGAAGAGTATAATAAGAAAGCCAAATAGATTTTGCACAGGCATGAGCTAAAGCTCAGTATTCAGATTCTTAACTAGACCAAGAGAAAGTCTTTTGTTTGGTGGAGCTCCAAGAAATTAAATTAGGCCCATGAAAAATGAGAAACCCCAAAGTAGAGCAAAGAGTATCCGGACATCCAACCTGTAATGACCCGTCCCCAATTATTATGATTTTTATAATTTTAAAAGGTGAATTTACGAAAAATGCCTCTCAAGGCAAATGTGTTGACTTTTGTTGACTGCCTTGTCGAGTTACGTAAGATTCATTTTCTTGGCGTATCCTCGTAGGACTCGTTGCTACAAACGCGTAGGAGCAAACAGAACATGATTTGGAGTTATAACAAAGGAGATATTAGCGAATGAAGTTGAGGGCAAAATTGTAAATCCATTATTTTCTGGAATACTCCAGATTTTTGGAGTAAAGTCTGGAAAGCCACGTGTGTAGCCCAGATTAAAGGAAAAACAAATGAGGGGCGATGGTGATCAAAGATAAAGGAGAGATAGGAGGGAGGAGCCGGACCAATTAGGAAAAGGAGAAAAATGAGAGAACCAATAGGAGAGGAGAGAAATGAGGGAAAATGAGATGGAAGAGGTACACCGAATCACCTTGATCCATTTCCAACCCGCCGACCCGGTCCTATCTCCTCTGTCCGAACTCCGTTTTGGGTGATCTTGGTGTCCATGGAAAGCCATTAACGAGCCTTACATTTCTGTAGTGTTAGATTACCCGATTTCTTTCCCATTTTTCCAGTTCGAAGCCATAAAGCCCACGACCTTTCTAGCGGCTTTGATCTTTTTCTGGTACTCCAGCGAGCTTCACCATCGATGAACACAACCAAAAGACTTCTCTCAACTCTAGGAGCAAGGCCCAAGCCTTGGTTGAGGTGTCGGAACTTGTTTGGAGGACGAATCAAGAAATATCCAAATTCTAGGGTCCCGACGAGTTCATGGCGATTTGAGGCTCTTTCAGACCAAATTGGACTTGGCCACATGTATAAAACTTGCTCTACTCATTGAGATCTTCTTTCCTATAAAATTTGAGAATTTTTAGAAATAGTTGAATTTTTTGGCGAGAGGGGCGGCCGACCGCCACTTGCGGCGGCGCGTGTGGCCAGTGGGCCGCCGATGCTATTTTACACTAAATTGATATCCTAATCTCATATTTGATATCCATATGATGTGATTTAAGTATTGTGAATCTAGTTTGATTAAGGTCCATTACTTGATAATTATATGGATCGACGATCCGACCGTTGGATCGTCACCAAACTTTGATATGTTATAATACGTAATATTTGAGGATATTAGAAATTTACGGATCGGGAATCTGACGTACGGATCTTCCCGAATAAGAAATGTAAGTTACATGTTCTATTGATAAGAATTCTAAGGCATGATTTGATAATTGTTCTAGGCGCCGATCGTTCGTGATGCCTTGATGTTTGTGCTAGGGAGTTGTGGCGCAGACTCCAGGTGAGTGGGCTTTTGGTTTTCTATAGATGTATATATGTTTTCCATTTTCCCATAAATGGTTTTAAATGGATTTACATTTTTAAATGCCATGTCAATTGCATTACATTTTGGTATATGCATTAGTATAGATATGCATATTATTGCATGATGTTGCGAACGCCCAGGTAAGGTTCAGGTGAGTACACATTGAAGATGGTGATTGCAGTGTGTATGGTCATGTTTAAATGCATTTAGTGCTCATTATCCTACACCCTAGTGTTAATGCTTCGCCCGAGGCCAGGTTCAGCCTTCATGTGATCGTTCACCTCCCGCACCGCATGCTCACCTTGGATCTAAGGCAGGTGCCAGCCTGTTGTACAGACCACATTAGGTGGTTCCGACTCGTAGGTGACTTGTGATATTTCGCATAGCCTTCACGTGATCGTAGCACTTGAGCGTACTTATTTACACTCAACCTGTCGTACAAACCACATTAGGTGGTTCCAACTCGTGTGCAAGAATTAGTTAATGAGCTATAGGTTCAGCCGTACATGTCACATTAGGTGACTCCGGCTGGCATATCATTTTACATTGATTTATTTCACCTAGCTTACATATTTCATTGTTGAGATACTTGACATGGCATATATTTAGTTTTCATTACACTCAAGCATGATTCTATATACATATGTATTACTATTTTCTGGGAAATTAGACAGGTTTTACGGTGAGGGGTTATAACGTTTTCAAAAGGTTTTTATTAAAAACTTTATTTTCAGGCCCACTCACCCTTGTTTTGCGCCCCTCCAGGTTTTAGCTGTTGAAAGTTCGTATCAACGAGGATTCATGGAAAATCTCAGTATATGTGGCTACCACTGAGCGTATGATCCTTACCCATACTATTGTACTTTACTTATGCTCTGATCTCGCGTGTGAAATGGGTTCATTCCCGTTCACAGCGCACTATGGTATTTAGGTACTTTTAGATTTAAATTTATTCACATGTTCCACATCACTATACTTTATGGCTTCATCACCTTCTAGGTGTCGGCCAGTAGAGCTCGATTCAGAGTCCTAGTGGACATTCCAAGTTGGGTTGTGTCACAACCTAATTCATATCTGAATAACCATGAAGTAATCGATGACCAAATACTATAAGCCAGAGTACCTTTGAATAGGACGAGACATGAATAGAAACAATAAACTGCGGAAAGCAAGGCGGTAAAAACAATGCATAGTGAATGTGTTGACCCTAAAAACTTTTTAGCCTATGTGGCGCGCAGGCCGGATAGCTAATGAGCTAACTACGTCATTCGGTTGAATATGAGGCGTCCAACTCTTCGACTAAGCTCGGTGAGCAAATGAATGTAGTGATGGTGTCGAACGCGCTATTGACTTATGTATCTGAGTGATTATGGCCGAGGAAGGAACTTGTCTCAGCCTATAGGTTCTAGAGTTTGAAGACAATGTTGCTAGTTATTTCAAAGTTCAAATGAGGTTCGGCTTTCAATATGCCAAACACCAACCAGGAACACCTCACTTCACCGAGAATGCTAATGAGATGACCTCTTTCAACAAGGACTCAAAGACTTCTTATTAGCAGAGACTTAGACAGTTAATCAACCAAGCTTGAAGTAGTGTTGTTTCTACAAACTAGAAGGTACTCCTTGATTGCTTGATTCTATGGCTCCAGTGTTGTTTATACAAATTGTAAGATGTCGCCAGTTGTCAATCACAATGTTGTTTCTACAAACTGGAAGATGTGCTTGTCAAAGTTAGGAAGCTTAGGGCTTTTCTCAAAGATGAGAGGATTTCGTGTAGAGCGAGAAATTGCACAAGGCAGATTTATGTGTTATGTTAAAGGTCCTCTAAATGTTAAATAAACTCTTCTATTTGTAGGAGTGGTTTTCGTGCTGATCACCTTACGCCGAAGTAAAGTCCTATCTGGATTGTACCCCTTCAGCATCCCTTGATCCAATATCAACTCATCCTGATCTCTGGACCGGGCCCGGCCACTCCTACCAAACTTCAGACTCTAAATCTAGTATACTTCTTGTTATTCAATTCATTCTTGGTCTTGATCAGTTATGAACATTGATTCTTGGACTATTACGAATCTTATCAACGTTCATTCATATCCTTAAACAATTTCAACTATGTTAGGACTCAAACGAATCCAACCTGAATCCCAAGAGTCCTACACCGATTAAGGTTCAGCTATCCCACCTTGGGCTGGACTTAGTCCTAGAAACCAATATGGGCGAACAAAAGTCACACTTGGCCCAAGTGCAATATTTTGGGTACAAACACACAAAAAATTGATTGTAAAATTAAAATCTAGTGACCTCATCAATTTGGCATGGAACATTGTCCTCTGTAGAGCATCTTGTCACATGTATAACTCTCAAAAACTCTGCAATTTGTTTCTTAAGGGATTCATCAATCGGATTGCTAGTCACCGGAAATGTTCACTCTTGTACACTAAATCCCCTGCAAGGAACATATCCAAATGATAAGCTGAGCAAATTCAATTGTGAATAAAATTATAGATTCCCCAGTTTGCACTTTACATTGCATCATACTCAAGCGAAAAGAAATCGAATGAGCAACAACTAAATGATAGAACAGATAAAAAAATCGCATAGCAAATATGAGACTCAGACTAGAGCCGATCACAATGACATAACACAGAATGTAGATACCAAAACATGAACTTTGACTAATTTCTGAAATACCATCTTAACAAAAAAAGCAAATCAAGTGCCAAAATTGAGATCAAGTTTTCTTGAGAAAATAGACATCGAGACATCAATTAAGTTTTTCAACATTGGATTGTAAACCCGGATGTGAACATTTGGAGATTAGAGAATAACCAATTAAACAAACTCGTGGGAGCAAACCAAACTAGTAAATGGGAGCTTTAATAAAAAGGGCTTGGGCCAACAAATATTTAACCAAAAATCATACTAAAATGTTATTTAACCAAAAGGGCTCAAAATTTAATAAAAAACCATCCAAAACTATTGTTCACGGGTCAAACTTACAAGCCAAACCCGCTACAAATCTACACTTTCGTAAATACCCCTAAATGATTCGATATTGTCTTGACTCTTCACCAACCTCAACCCAGCACGAAACCGCCATAATAACTCCATGTCTTCCTATCAAATCGAATTCCCCCATTTCAAAAACAACCAAATCAAAGTTAAAATCAAAGTTGAAAAAGGAAGCATTCATCGGAACAAAGCCGCTTAAACAAGTTCAAAGAAGTTTAATGGCAGAAACCAATGAAAAAGTGTCTAAAAAAAAGAACCAAAACATAAAGCTATTTCTGGAGAACCCAAAACATAACACTGTTTTTGGAAAAAAATTAGATACAGTGTTTGTTTTGTCTATGCACAAACAAACACTGTATTTGGAAAGAAAATAACCAAAATCCAAAAAAAAAAGACTAAAATTTCAAAAACGGTAACTTAGATTCTAGAAACAGTCTATGTTTTAACCTTTGACA
Source organism: Malus domestica (assembly GCF_042453785.1). NCBI lineage: Eukaryota > Viridiplantae > Streptophyta > Magnoliopsida > Rosales > Rosaceae > Malus > Malus domestica. The sequence goes on along the minus strand of NC_091676.1, from coordinate 14,971,247 downwards.
GTTTCATTTCTTTCATGCATCGGTTGATTATATTTAATAAACAGTGTGTTTATTTTTCTTTGAATACAAATATAGTGAATTTCACTATTTCTTTTCTAGCTTACATTTAAGAAACAGTGTGTCTATTTCGTTTGGATCCAGAAACAGTGACTTAGATTCCAGAAACAGTAACTTAGATTCCAGAAACAGTGTTACTTAAAATCCAGAAACAGTTTATTTTTACAGTCCAGAAACAGTGACCCATCGTTATTATTGAATAGTATGCAGATCTCAAATTTATTTTCTGAAGAAATAACATTGACAAAAAAAATTGAAAAACAGTACGTTGAATACACTATGAATAATAACGACGATCACAGTTCAACGAAATAATACAAAATATAAATTAAATAGCATGATGATCTATATTTTTGTTTCAAAGAAAAAGAAGAAAAGGTCTGCAAAACAACGATGAACTCCATTAACGACGAAAATCTAGAACTCAACCTGAAAAAGTTAGGGGTAAAATCGACAAATCATAATTTATTATACTTGGGCCATTTTTAGTTGGACTACTTTAATATGGGTCTTGTACTAATTGTTAAAGAAAACTTATAACATGGTTTTTTATTAAAACTAAAACTTTTCAAGTCATTTTCATTAGTTTTCCTAACTAGTAAATTACCATATGAATTCATCTTCTCCTATGAAATAACTAAATAAATATGACTATGAATTCAGCTTTGCCTGATCTTTGATTTGTTCAACAACCGTAGAAGTGCAAAATTGAGATCCAACTGGACGAACAAACATCTAGATCAGGTGTGGTGTGGGAACAAAAATAAAATTACTTGACAAGGATTGAAGAATTGGAAAGAAACGAGAGAGTTAAAAGGTGAATAGAATAAAAGACTCACTGAAGAAGCTGCGAGTCTGAGAAGGAGTGCGTCTCTTAGTCGCGCGCATTTCATCATTCTGTTGATCTTCGCCCTCCCATATAAATAAAAGTTTTGTTTTCATCTTTCATTTTTTTTTTCAGAGAATAAGTTTGTTTTCCAAGTTCTCTATTTTAGGAAAGTCTTTCCCACCTTCATAGTCTCCCTTTTTACTCTCTCTTTTATATTCCCTCTGCATATTGTTGTTTTCCAAGAATTGGATATATACTTCTTATGGTCATGGTTTAGAGAATCTTCATGTTTGGGTGGGTTGTGGTCCCCCAGTTGCTTCTGATGCTTTGTTGTTTGATTATAGGGGTCTTGGGTGTTCCCGGGGCTTTTCCCTCTCTTAATGCTATTTGGTTTTCCTCAAAAAAATAATAAAAAAAGAATTGGATATATTTTTGTTAGACAAAATTGATCAAAAGGACTATCTTTTAAATCTCAGTTCCTTAAGTGATTAAGTTTTCAATATGTCGTACACATGATTGTTGTTTTGTTTATATACAATCGATATTAGTCAATATTTATTTTTGTGACTTGATTACATTACATGCCTTTATTAAATATAGTCATTATCTAACCATCATGCACGTATTATTGACAGTCTCTTAATTTTGATCTGTCAATTAAAATTGAATTTTGATCATTTGGATGCTAGTATTGTCATTCAAAACTCCTCATAAGACTAATTTTTTATTGAATAAAAAAAAATTAGAAGTGCACAATGAGATTTTTGAAGTGCAAATGACAATCATTTTTACTAATCTTTTTCTTCTTTTCTTTGTTTGTTTGGGGTGACTAATTGTATGGATTGGGTAGGGCTCAACATGATGGTGCCACAGTTTGGCAAAATGAGTTGGGATGAATAGCAAGTGAATTGAAAAACTCTGAGAAGTTTTCTGATAAAATATCATTAGTGAAAAGGTTATATCAAAACTATTAATGAAAACAACAACTGTGGAGCTTAAAATATTCTAGAGGTGACACGTGAACTTTTATTCAAGAAAGATAAGATTGCCCTCAATAAATAGGTAGGCTTCTCAGATGCTCCCATGCGCAACTCACACCCCTGGAGGTCTCAACAGCTGAATACGACTGTCCACAGCTCACCTGCCCTTGGCAAGGAATTAAAGATAAGGATTAATTACCCAAAACCTATCTTTAATACATTCCTAATTGAAGATTGACTCCAATCAAGTAAGTAATCCTAATTTAAATCAATTAGGGATAATTACCTCATTATCTCAAGATATTATCTCCTATTAAATATCTTGGGAATATTTAGAGAATATCTCTCCATTAAACACTATATGGCCGGCCCTAGCCCTATAAATACCCCATATTCTACCAAATTTTTAGAGCTTTTTGCAACCCTAAAAGGCCCTAAACATTTTACTCTCTCAGAGAAACCAACTTAGGCATCGGAGATCCATTGACCTAACCCCCCCCCCCACCTCGTGGGCGCTTGAGGCTTACGTCTCTGATCAAATGTATTGACTGTTTTGCAGGTGCATTTTCGTCAAGACTGAAGACGACAGAAATTTGCATCAACAACAACAACAAAAGTTTATCTCACTAAGTGAAGTCGACATAACCATTAATGAAACACAACCATTTTTTATTCATCAGGCAAATTACAAAACTTAATACCATATAACAATTATTAAATCATCAACTAAATATCGCCCTCTAACACTTGAGCATTAGAAGTGAAGTTGAAGTTCCACAAGTTGTTCTTTTGAACAAAAGTGATGAGCTAAACTCAAGCCTAGAAGTAGCCAGATCAAACTGCATAAGATTGTCTTCCAATTGGTACCCTTCAATCACATTAGAAATACTTAGCCTCTCACCTCCATCCACAAACCCTAAACATAAGACATCACCGCTCACCCGCACCATTGAATTTACTCCGAACATCCTCTAGTAAACACTTTCGCTTTGCAACACAAGATCAATGTAAGGCACAGCAGGCCCAACCCTTGTACTACCAATGTTCTTCGAATTGAAGCAGGCTCCGAAAGGTGCTACTGCTTTCACTCTTGGGATTTTAGCAACTTCTTTTACAAATGCATTCACCATGGCGTTGTATAGTGAGGTTTTCAAAATCGTGTAAGGATTCACCGTGCTAATATTCGTGCTGACATACCCTTCATTGTCAATGGACAACAATCAAGTATTGAAAACAACAATTGTTTTGTTGATCTTAATTGACTTCACACTGTTGAAGTACTCCGCTGAAGGCTTGCCATCAAAATAAGCATCGGCTATGCTAACAGGGTTGACAATCAATGGGGTGAACGTAAGTGACTTGGACACCTCAATATTGGGAAGGAGAGTATAAGGCCAGTCCCCAGATTACAGCACCGCTAAAACTCAATGAAGATCTCAAACAAATTGCAAATTTTCGATGGAAGCTAAAGGCAGAAGTAAATTGAAAATGAAGCCTAACTTTAGCCCGGCTGAGGCCAACCATGCCCTTGACACCACTGGCTAAGCCTTTCAACAGAGATGTGGCTCCACAAGTGAAGAGTAGGTTGAGGACAGAGACCAGCCTACCTAGATTAGACCTATCTGTGGATTGGAAGGACACAATGTCTTGACCAAGGTCGCCACTTGTGGAGGTGCGGGTGACGGTGTTACCGGGGAAGAGACCACATGTGTTATTGTTGCAGCCTGGCTTATGAGAAGAGTAACACACTATGGTACAAGCCTTGAAGTTTGACAATGAGCATTGGGCAGAGTTGCAACGAGCCATCTTGTACGTAGGTGGAGGAAATGTAGTCGTTTTCAGTCCACCTAAAGGTGTTGACCACCAAGATTGACTGAGTTTTATGGGGACAATGGGGCTGATGGTAGTGAGGTATTGAAGGGTAGGGGATCTTTTTCCACTGGAAGAATAAGGGCTTTTGGTTTGGAAGATGCAGTTTTGGCAAGTGAGGGGGTGATGATGATGTGGAAGAGTAGTGAGCAAAAGAGAAGCAATGAAATTAGGAGGAAGCCATTGTTAGATTGCTGGTAATTGATAAAGATGGTTGAAGAAGTGGGAGGGCATTGCCACCATTTTATAGGATTTGAAAGTCCAAAAAAACAATAGTTTTTTAATATTGATCCAAAACTAGAACCCTGGTTCGTCAAAAATGGCAACTTCGGATATTCCTTGCCAGCTAAACCGCCTTCATCCATGCGACTCTCTTGTAATTTCAATATTATGTTATTTGTCTTGTTATTAGTTATTACTAGTTATTTCTTCATGTTTATGTAGAACTTTATGAACTACAATCATTCGGTTTGGACCTGGAATATTTATAATATAATTAAAAGAGAAATTAGGTTCTCATCCTTCTTTGTTCTATTTCATTGATTAAAACTTTATTTATTTATAATTTTTTTTATCAAGGTCCTTAGGTTTTAATGAAAGTCATTATTTCAATATACAACATAATTACATTAAATTTCTAAAATATTCATTTAGTATTTGAAAAATTACATATGTGTTGTAAGCCTAATTTACTGAATCATATAAAGGACAGAGAGAAAGGGTGCAGCACAGTAGAGAGAAAGAGAGAGATGTGTAATTGTGATGTGTGTTCTATTCCACCGCATTGTGCCTTTATCTATAGTAGTAGGGAAGGTTAATTCACTACCCTAATAAGATTATGACTCTAATAGGATAATATCTAGCCTAAGCGATATGGTAGAATCCCATAAGGATATCCTAGATATGTTAGGATTTACACAATCATATTCATAATCTAATAAGACTGCAACATTCCCCATTGAGTGTGTAAATACTCAAACAAATGGCGTATCATGTCTTAGGCGATGAAGTAAGTACAGCTGATAAAGTCATCGGCACAATGAGCGAATGCGAGTCTCAGATCAACGGAAGAATGTATAAAAGGTAAAAGTCACAAAACCTTGCTATGGTAAAACCCAAGGTGGGATAAAAACCCATAGACTAAGGAGAAAAGTGGGAAGTTGCATTAAGTCAAAACTATACATCTTCTAGACACAAGTAGAAGAGCTCACAAGGGTATGATTAGCCCAAGATAGGTGCCTCATCAAAACCTAGTTAGGTAGCAAAAACCCAGTGGGAAAAATGCTCCTGATTGTAAGGGAAAATAGTACATTAAGATCAAGTGAGTATACTTCAGCAGAGTTTTCATGATTGTAAGGAAAAATGCTCTTAGTCAGGTTGATATATGTTGCATAGTTTTCATGGATCATCGTTGGGACTCAACGATGGATGAAAATAGCAAGTACTTCGAATACGCTCAACAAGAACTCTTAACCATGTCTCATGTGTGGCATAGTGAAGTGAGGTGAGTCTTGGAATGATTCAAAGGTTTCGCAACTAAGGTCATATCGTGGACCTCCAAGATATTGTGATATCCCTAACAGTAAAGACATAACCATTCGGGGATTTCCCTTGTGTGGGTTTGATAAGTAACCAGCGTCAGCATAACAACAACACAAGCATCATTCTAAGGATCAGAGGGGTCGGATCTGCTCGAGGTGCGCTGAGATTAGCCCAAATCCGTAGTACCTTTTAGGGTAACGGAAAAACGTCTTTAATACCAATTCAATGGTTGCCTGTAGGCACAGTGCTACATCTTTACCAATAGATCAACAGCAAAGAAGATGTTTTATCCAACGCAATGAGCTAAGTACAACAATGTGCAAAGTTGAACTTAGATATGGAATTTCAGATTCCATAACCTCTTCAAGGGTCTCATTTGCATATAACGTATGGAAGATCATAGGTATACTCAAAGGTAATATCTTCACGGTGTAATTTGACTGGTAGACCAAAGTACTATTAGAACAATGCTTGAACTTTAGCTTAAGGTGTAAATGAGTTTCCAAAGATCCTACATCTCAAATTCCATCTTCAGGTGCAAGGCAGTTTTCTCAAGCTCTTCCAGAATCTTAGTAAGATTCATGTCATGAACATAAACTGTAACTCTAGCAATTCGGAATAAGACTTCATAGTTTAGCACGCAAGGGCATTCATTCATATCCCTAACTGATCAAATAATCACTTAGATGGGTATACCACATCCGCTAGATTGCTTCAATCCTTAAATGAATGCCTCAAACGAGTTTAAAAGGTTTTCCGTGGTTTGGAACTATTTGAACCAGTCTATGTAATCTTCGAGAACGTACATGTAAATCTCCGTATCAATAACCCCATGGAGAAACACTAACCATATTTCATAATGTTGCTGTCAATCACAGGGCATTTGAGAGAAACCTTACGCTGTAAGGCGTGCATCATATCGCACTATTTCTTTCATCTCATTACACTTCCTTTCCTACTTGTAACATAACAGGGTTACCTTTGGCAGTGTATGAACTATAGGTCTAAACACACTTTGGTAAAGAATTTAACCTGGATTGTGATTTCGATTGTCCAATTAGTTTTACGTTGTCACTAATCAACGGAACACGGTTTGATATCGTTGCTTTTCATTTATGTCAGTAGCTACCATATAAGTGAAAACATCATCAATGATAATCTCATTCCAATTCCATTAACTCATCCAAACTAGTATACTGGACCAAGAACCTTAAGTCTTGGGTGTAATCTGGATTCATCTCTTGAGATGGAAATGATTTAAGACAGCGATCAAGTATGGATTCATGTTATGCCGTGATATTCCTTAGGGAAGTAAATCCTATGATCCGAGTGATCTGTCGTGCTTTAAGCCAATACATATTGATTGGCTATCCGTCGGTGTACCAAACCATTAAACAGGGGCGGCACACATTTTGGGGATGTTGATTCGATGTCTGTTAAGTATGTATATCATTGTAGGCATGTTTGCAGCTGGTATATGATCTTGTCACTTTAACTAGATTAGAGGAATGCATCTGGAGCAACATTCTGAAAAGCTAGAATTCATCGTATTTGCTTATCACACTTGTGTGGTACGGGGATCGAGATGAGACATAGTGGGCAACATCCACGTAAATTCGAGTCGTTCTATATGAACGTTAACGTTCTTATCTCCCCCTAATAGCGAGGAGACTGTCTCATTGAAGTGATAATCCGTAAATGAACGGTAAAGATATCGTGTGCAATGGCTCTAAGAGAGCTAGTGTGAAGGAGAATCGTAATCGACAAAGATTCACAACCTTCTGTGAGGACCCATATTGGTACGTTGCGGCGACACAACTTGGCACATGGAATGCACATCCAAAACGCGTAAATACAAAGCGTCAGGTTCATACCTAGTAACCAATTATAACGTCGAATAGGTTAGGTAGCAATGGGCCTCAAGGCGAACCAACATAGATGTGTACAAGATTGCATGGCCCTAAGCAGAGATCGAAAACTTGGTGCGTTCACCAAGGTCTGGGCAATCATTGAAATTACGCTTTATGATCACCAAGATCCTTACATCGAGTAAAGAGATACATCGTAGCATCATTGTTCGACCTAAGTGTCCAAAATGGTCGTGCTAGGGCAAGTAAATTGCTCAATCACTAGGCTCCAGGCCGACCACATGTGGTGTGTTCCCAGTTGGGAGATAGCCCATTAGCCCCAAAGCAAAGCTTCAGGCTCATTTTTGGAGGTGGTGCAAAGATATTTCACTTTATTTTCCATCAGTGGTTTCATTCATGATTATTATCATTTCAAATATACTTAAAATTCAACGACGTTCTTCAGGAACGGAGAGAATATAAGGTCTCTAAAATAGTAATTTAGTACCATTCATACAATGAGGAGCGTGCCAATGCTCTTAATCAGGTTGGAAGACCTAAAGTCGTTGCTAGAGATGTGATTTAAGTATAAAGTTAGTGTGCATAGTATCACATTCATCCAGACAACTAATTTTCCCATATTCGCACCTAATCATGTATTTAATTCAATTCGGTCACATGTATACAAGAAACATGATTCAATTAACTCATATTCGAGGACAATATCAATCAGATTATCCATAACTAAAACAAACACCAAATGTGAATCCAAGAACTTAAAGAAATATTCACAAAGTAAATGGTTTACTAAGGGGATTCGACCAACAAGGCCATCCATATCAAAATTCTGCTCTTCCAACGGTATTTGGTGGAGCAAAATTAGTCTCACTGACTACAAGAATGGTACTCCTCAATGACGTTGCCAGAGGCACGAACAGGTGCATAACCAATGATCTATTCCATCGAGATGGAAGTAAATTCTGCAAGATTAAGGTTCGTGAACAATATCCCTTATTCTTGAAGTTTTAGGTCTTAGGTGCCAAGGATCACACTTCGGGCATGATGTCACACCTTGGCAGGCCTTGATTCTACCATCGATTGTAAAAACAAACTCAAAATTGGATCGTGAGAAAAATAAACCCATACTTGGGTTCGGTAGGCTCCAGCCAAAGCTGGAGGGGTCTGTTCCGTAGACCTCTGCCGAAGCAAAGTAATACCATTTGGTGCACCTCTGTCAAAGCAGAGCATGCCCTTCGGTGCATTCTTGCCGAAGCAGGGAACCACTATTCGGTAGACTTCAACCAAAGCTGAGTCTATATCGTTTTCTCACACTTATGGTAGTAATCAAATTCGAGAATTTGGTAACCTTTCGTTCTCTACACTACTGCTTCATGAGCGAGTTAGAAACATGGAATGACAACAAAAAATATTCTCGAGTCAAATTATATCGGATTTATAAACTTCATAATCGTACTCATTCATGGACATAATCATGGTGTGATTTAGGCAATATCTTTCATGATTAGACGATCCGTATGAGCGAGCCAAAGAGCCATGAAATCCTCGTTCGAGAGGTACTTCCGTTTGTACTGCTTCGGGCATAAGTCTTCGAGTGAAGATCATGGTGGAGGCTTATTTAGCTCTTCCATGCCATTGTTGGCTTCAATAGTTTCTCAGTTTCTTAATAGTCAAGTGAAGATTCACGACCAACATAAAGTGGTTTTGGTCAAGAAACGTCCAAATCAGTGAAATCAAACTTGTTATAGTTCGATAATCGACTGAATGGAGGGAACAAGATTGTGATTGGTGATATGGAAATAAGATATCCATAAGCATCAAAGTTAGAACATTCGGGTTCTAAGACATGGTTTACATGGAAAAATCAGTTTCTCATGGGTGTATTGTTTTATGAAAACTTTGGGTTTCAAAGGCACTAACTTCAAAACTACAGGTTTGGGTTTAGTTATGAACTTCCGATTCATAAAATGAGGTACCTGTAAGAACACATAATACAATATACAACTAAGTGTAGTGGATTTGGGTTGCTTCAGGAACTCAAGTCTGAGAGTTTCGGGACTACGAAAGGTAGTCAAAAGGTTCAAAGAAAAGAAATAATTTATTGAATTGTTAATTGCCAAAAAGTGGACTGCAGGCCAATAATTTTGGATTCATTGTTAGATTAATGGACTGCTGGTAACTTTAATTAATTCAATATATCGTAACCATCCAGGTTTAATCGTAGAAGAAAAATAATAACATTCGGGTTAATATTAGCTTGAATTTTTTGCTTCGGGCAAAGCGATAATAAAATTATAGCTTGATAAACGTTAACCAATAACATCCCAAAAATTATAGGAGTATGGTTATGAAGCGGGAATGCCAAAAAATGGGCATTGGGTTCAAAAAATTATAGCCTAATCTCGGTGGGCTTTGGTGCCTTGTACATGGCAAGGCCCTAAAAAGGCTTAATGGGCCACGGATTGGCTACAATGTAGCCCAATCATGGCTGCAAGCTATGGGTCGAGGTCTGGGATAGGCCCAGTAGCTAAGTTGCTGATTTTAGGCCTCAAAATTGGCACAGGAAGCATAGGACTAGCACAGAGAGCTGGCCTGGGTATGGGTGCATACGAAGCCCAACAAAAGCTAGCTTCGGTTTGGGCTTGGGTACGAGAAGCCCAGCCAAAAGGTTGTCTTTGGATCGCAGGCCAAGGCACGAGGACCTAGTAAGCAAGCAGGCTTGCTGCATGTGGTGAGATGGACTAGCCCAACAAGTATCAGGCTTGCTGATGATAGGCTAAGGGCACAAGAGCGAGCCTAGCAAAGCTACAAGCTTGCTAAAGTAGGCTAAAGTTGCAGGCCCATTTCAAAACCCTAACCAGGCCAAGGGCCTAAGTGTCATGCATGTGCAACAAAGCCCAAAGGGTTGTTGCCGTGTGGTCCAAAAGTCAAATGCAGTCGTCCCAAGGTGCTCCACGCGGCTGAGCTGCAGGCGAGCGACAGGGCTCATCGGTGGTGATGCCAATAATGGCGCGACGATGAGCTGCAACTTATGCCACATTAATTCCCTTTTTTTTCGAATTCTAGGGTTAAAGACCCTAAGTGCTTCTAAATTAATTTCGATGCTTTGACTCACAAATTCCACATAGCATAATTGCGTATTGTATGAACAAATATATATATTGAAGAAATAGATGAACACATATGCAATATATATAATTGAAGGAAAATATAAATATAGGGGGTTCATGCATCATGGGGAATGTTTTCATGCTTCATGGTCGTTTCAAATATCTTAATTTATTTTAAAAGAACCTAATTGGTAGAAAACAACTAAGCCTTTGAATTTGTACAAGATCATTCTCTGAAAGCCGGAATTGCATCTCCAATGCGTTGTATCACGTTCAACACAGAAAAACTAAATTGAATCAATAAAATGTAGATCAATTCAATAAAATAATAAATTAATCATAAAAAGAATGATTAAAACGTAATACTCCTCTGATTGAAGATCAAACTCTCTTTAGCGCAGCGTGAATAACGTGCTGATAACGTGCTGTAGGCCTAATTTACTGAATCATATAAAGGACAGAGAGAGGGGGCAGCACAATAAAGAGAAAGAGAGAGATGTGTAATTGTGATGTGTGTTCTATTCCACCCCATTATACCTTTATTTATAGTAGTATGGAAGGTTAATTCATTACCCTAATAGGATTACAACTCTAATACTATAATATATAGTCTAAGAGATATGGTAGAATCTCATAAGAATATCCTAGATATGTTAGGATACACAATCACATTCCTAATCTAATAGAACTGCAACAATATGATATATTTATATTTTATGGCTAAACTTTGTCTCATATATTTATATTTTTAGTTTGTACCCACTTTAAATTTGCAACCCCTTTTTTTAGTCTGTACTATTTTTTTTTTTAGTTTTAATTTGTACCATGTATTAATTTCTTTTTGTGCCCATATTTTTTTAAATTTCATTTGTACTCATAATTTTTTAATCTTTTATTTGTACCTTAATTTATTTATAATGTACTCATTCTTCTTTATTAATTTAACACTTTGTTATATGTAAAATGTACCAATTGTTTGTTGTGAAATTTTATATGTAAAATGTACCAATTTTTTAACACTATGGATACATTCTTTTGCCATTTATTATTTCATATTGTTACATAGTTTTTATCCATTTAGTCAATCAAAATATTTGTTTTTTTTTATTGTATCCATTTCTAATAGTATTATAATGAGATTTTTAATTTATAGGATTATAAATCTCTTAAAATATCAAACAATTAATGTCAAAACTATAGAAATACAAATATTAATAGTAATATAATGAGGTGTACAAAGTCAAAGGATTTTGATCAAACTTTGAATATCATTAAGCTTTTAGTCCAACAGTGATAGGGACTAGGGACCGCATCCAAAGTATATCATAATTAAATTAAGTCAATTTCTTTCGTCTTTGTTTATTGAATTTATAAATATTGGAGCGTTGGACTTACTAAAATGTAAACATTCCAAAATATTGTGACTATCATTTTTAATTTAACTGTCATATAATTTTAGACTTAGATGATTTTTGTTAGAAAAGATGTTAGGAAAAGTTTAAAGCATAAACAGTTGGATTTTTGAAATATATTATAGAGTGGCCTTAAAATAATGTGCCTAAAAATATGTATTTTCCGATCCTACAAATGCTAGTTATTTTGGTGATTTTTGAAAAAAAATATTACGAAATGAAAACCACAAGAAAGCATTTCAAAATAATCTTATTTGAGGAATCCCTCAACGGAAGAGAACTGTGTATATATACAAACATTTTAAATTTATAAATATGCAGTTTTGGCATTTGCTTGTTAGACTAATAAATGTTGTATACCAACCGAATATACACTATTCTTTCAAGTCTTTTTATATTTATTCATTAGACAATGTATGAAATCTCTACTCGGAAGATGTCATTTGTAAATCTCTCTTACATGCCTCAACGTTTATGGAGAGAATTGCTATCTACAACTTTATGGTTTATTCTTTACTAACTTAGACTCAATCTTTTGGAATTTGAAAGTTCCTCAACCAAACATACAGTTTGTTTGTTTGTGTAGTTTTTTCTTTTTCGTTTGTTTATTTTATTTTTTTTTTGCAAGAAGCTTGCAGTTCAAGTGAGTTTAACATATTATCTCTACACAAAGTCTTTAAGTTCAACCCCACTCCATAAAGTCCCTTTGGTTTGAGAGAATAAAACTATTTGTCTTCTTTAGGGTGAAAGAAAAGTGATGTCTTTTAATATTAAAATTATGTCTTTTTCATTAAAATTTAAGTTCTTTTTGTTTTTATTAAAATTTAAGGATTTTTCATTAAAATTAAAGTCTTTTTAATTAAATAAAGTTATATCATGATTTTTTATTAAAATAAATTTAGCCCAAACCCTTTTCATGAAAGTTCTCAAAAATAAATCGTGCATAGAAAAAACAACAATCATACATACGACATATTAAAAAATTAATCATTTCAGAAACAAAAACTTGGAAAACAAATTCTCCGAAAATAAAAAAAATGAAAAGATGAAAACTTTTATAGGGTTAATTACACCAACACCCCCTAAGATTTATCGAGTTTTCACAAAACTCCCTCACATTTAAGACATTACACTAACACCTCCTCATGTTTTAATTCACTTTCACATAACACCTTTAGTCAAAATTCTACTAATAAATTGACAACTTTACCCGTCTAACTAATTAATTAAATAATAAAGATCTATATGAGGATAAAAATATTATAAATGAAAGTTCTAGAATGAGTACTAATTTAACCTAGAAGTATAAATAGGTTCCAACTTAAAACTAATTCAAATTATGATTTAAATTAACCAGTTATGCAAACTAAATCCTACACAAATATTCAGCATAAATATAAAGAGTGTGTGCATGATGTAGGATTTAACGAGGCAAAACTCCCTCACATTTAAGACATTACACTAACACATCCTCACGTTTTAATTCACTTTCACATAACACCTTTAGTCAAAATTCTACTAATAAAATGACAACTTTACCCGTCTAACTAATTAATTAAATAATAAAGATACATATTAGGAAAAAAATATTATAAATGAAAGTCCTAGGATGAGTACTAATTTAACCTAGAGGTATAAATAAGTTCCAACTTAAAACTAATTCAAATTATGATTTAAATTAACCAGTTATGCAAACTAAATCCTACACAAATATTCAACATAAATATAAAGAGTGTGTGCATGATGTAAGATTTAACGAGGCAAAACCCACCACTAGAAAAATTCTTGGGCTACCAAGCCAGGAAGCACTAAGAAAGAAAGAATACATAATGTTGATGCACAAAACCGGAGGTCTTGGTACAACGTAAATCCAACCGTGGATCTGCATGAAATGTAAATAACACAAGATGTATCGTGGTTCACCCCAAGGTTTGGGCTACGTCCACACTGATTGTATTGTATTTCTCTGAGAAGTGAGGGAGAGAGAGAGCTCTGAGAGTGAGAGCGTTGAGAGGGTGAGGAGCCTTAGGAATTGGCCTCCAGAAATGGCCTCTCCTAATTGTGAGGGTGAGGGGTCCTTTTATAGAATAAGGACTCCTCACTTATTACATATTTGTCCATTCCTTTATTACATAATTACATTTAAGTCCCTCGAGTATTTATACGAGGTCTAAATACGAGGCCCTAAATATGGTATAAACAGTAGTCCCCCAAGTCTTCAGTCAAGAGAGTCTTTTGGCTGGAGACTTGTAATTCAGTCCATGTGTGGGCCGAAGTAACTAAATGTTGTCTTGAACTGATGCTCAATATGAGGCAGTACTCAATCTGAAATGATGCTCAACTAGAAGTAGCACATGTTGCGAGGCTGCTCGACTCGTGGCTTATGTTGCCTTGGTTGGCTCGACTTGTGGCGTTTAAAGGTAAGGGAGTCCCTTTTTATAGAATAAGGGCTCGGTCCTCAATACATGAATAATGGTTTATGAGTGATGCTCGCGGCAAGGCGGTTGCTCAGCTGGCGGTGATGCTCTTTAATGATAGTGAGGGAGTCCCTTTTATAGAATAAGGGCTAGCTCCTCAATACATGAATAATGGGCTAGAGTTGATGCTGCTCTAATGATGGTGAGGGAGTCCCTTTTATAGAATAAGGGATCGCTCCTCAGTACATAAAACAGGCTAAGTCCCCTAAGAATTTTCCATAAGGCCCAATATATGGTATATAATGTAGTCCCCCAAGTCTTCGGTCAATAGAGTATGTTGGCTGGAGACGTTAAATTGAATCCATGTATGGGCCGAAGTGGCGGTTGTTCGGAGATGGTATTTGTATACCCTGCACTGAAGCTTTGTAAGTGAAGCTTTGCAATTGAAGCTTTAAAACTGGAGCTCTGTAAATGAAGCTTTTGAAGCTAGAGCTCTGTAGATGAAGCTTTTGAAGCTAGAGTTTTTGTAAATGAAGTTTTTGAAGCTAGAGCTCTTGTAAATGAAGCTTTTAAAGCTGGAGCTCTGTAAATGAAGCTTTTGAAGCTGCTTCACATGAGTGATGCTCATGAATGTTTATATTGATTGACATGAGTGATGCTCATGGATGTTGACATGAGCGATGCTCATGAATATTTATGTATGATTGATATGAGTGATGTTTATGAATGTTTATGTATGATCGACATGAGTAGTGCTCATGTATGTTTATGTATGATTGACATGAGTAGTACTTATGTATAATTTTGAAGTACTTGGCATACTTTTAATTACCTGGTTAGTGCTAATAGCGACAGGTTGTCGAATAATTGTGGAGTACTAGGCGTACTATTGATCACCTGGTTGGTTGTATTTTAGGCTTATTGGACTTTACCCTCCACACAACATTCCAGCCCATTTATTTTGGGCTTTGCCCTCTTTTTTTTTTTTTTTACACCCTCTGATGGGGTTTATACAGATGTTTCCGAAAGATAAGGAAAATAAATTACATCACTCTAGTAGGGTGTTTATTCCTTGCTTTTGCAGTGTCCCCATGTGCATCTCTTTTGCTTTCCTCTTTTCTGCTTTCTGAAATATTCTCCCAACGACATGATCTTTTTTCTTTTCTGTTCCTTTCTTTGATCTCTCCACCTCCAGACACACTCACTTGCTTTTGCTTGTACTTTCCCTTTTCTTTCTCTTTTCCTTTTGCTTTGTCTGCCACTGCCTTTCTCTTTCGGCCTGGTTTCTGCTAGGACCTTGTCCCCATCTCAATTCCAACCATAGCAAACCATTGGAATCTTAGACTGGACGAAGTAGAAGGCAGGTCCGCCGTTGCTCAGAGGCTTACCCATGGCAGCTCTTTCTCTTTCGAAGGTTGCAGTTTGCATTTCTCCAGTCTACATATTTACGACGAAGGGCAGGGTCGATCTTCACAGAAAAACGACATCGTTCGGCCGCGCCGAACAGATGAGACGGGCTATGAGATCAAGGGAGGCAAGATTTAGGGAGGAGAAGAGAATAAGTGGATAGAGGGAGATGAAGTGTGGGTTGCAGAGAGGTGGATGATTGTCGCCATTTGAGATTCAGTGAGAGAGAAAGTCGGGAACCAGTGAGAAGATAATCCAGAGACGCATTTGAATATTCTTATTACAGCCTCCATTGCAGGGGACAGAGGTACCTCTGGCTCTTCCCTTGCAGAGATCAGCACGATGCGATCAGGATTTCCAATAGTGTCGTTCAGGACCCGAATGTAAGCTCGGGTCTCCTCACACATTTTCTTCATGAGCTTGCCTTTGCGGCCAATAATGCTACCGACCTTCAGAACCGGCATAATTAGCCGAAACCCGCAGTCCCTGGGCCAACTCAGCCATCGCTTATCAGCTATTGAGGTGGAATCGTTGCTGACGTTAGTTGGGGTAGTAGCAGCCCCGGTGTCCGAATTGGGACCAGATCCGGGTTCTGGATTTTATCCGGATTGTTGTTTGTTGTTGGGTCAGACTCGGGCACTGTAATTGGGGCGAAAGTGGTTTTGGATGTGAGTGGCTGGGCGTCAGCTTCCGCAGCGTTGACAAAGCCGTTTCCTACCTATCTGACCATTGTGATGGAATATGCTTCTGAATGAGATGGCAGGCGGCGGCGCTGGTATGCGCATCTGTGCGTGAGGAGAAGGTTTGGGCGATGCACCCTCGTCGTCGGAGTCTGCCACGGGAATGAGAAGCTCGCAATCTTGCGGTTCTCTGTCTCTGCTCACCATTACGATCGATGATGACGACTTCTCATCGCCCATCACCAGCAGACCCCAAATTGATATACGACGCCGTTCCAACGCCGCAATGCAGGGCCTTTTTTTTTGTCGAATAATTTTGGCACCGACGAGTAGAGATCAGAGCTCAGCTTCCTCTCCTCGAAGGACTTGGGTGCCTCCTGCAAGCCCGAGCCAGCCGAAGAACATCGGGTCCTGAAGGGCTGGTGCTACTGATGGGTGCACCCTTGTCGGGTTTGAGATTGGGCAGAGGAAGACGACAGCGGAGCTTGTGCGGTGGACGAGAGAGAGAGTGTGAGTGAGTGAGATCATAATCTGGAATTTGGATCTGGAAGCGTTTGTTTCTCTTTGTTTTGGGTTTTTGTGATTTTGCAGATTCACGGTGAAGGTGAAAAAATGAAAGAGAACTGACATAGTTTTCTGTGTTGTTTCCCACAGACGGCGCCAAATGTTAATGCACAAAACCGGAAGTCTTGGTACAATGTAAATCTGACCGTGAATCTGCATGAAATGTAAATAACACAAAATGTATCGTGGTTCACCCCAAGGTTTGGGCTACGTCCACACTGATTGTATTGTATTTCTCTGAGAAGTGAGGAAGAGAGAGAGATCTGAGAGTGAGAGTGTTGAGAGGGTGAGGAGCCTTAGGAATCGACCTCCAGAAATGGCCTCTCCTAATTGTGAGGGTGAGGGGTCCTTTTATAGAATAAGGACTCCTCACTTATTACATATTTGCCAATTCCTTTATTACATAATTGCATTTAAGTCCCTCGAGTATTTATACGAGGTCTGAATACGAGGCCCTAAATATGATATAAACACATAAAGACTTACAAAAACTCATCAATTAGACACCCATTCTAGCTGGCAGCTTTGTCTTCGCACTTTGCTACTCGATCTTTCTTCAGTCTTCGAGCTGAAGTGGCACAACACTAATGCGGTCGTCAATCACCTTTCCCTCGAACTTTGCAAGATACTAACTTGATCATGCAGAATATATATATGATGAAGTGTTTGTTAAAAAACAATCAATTACGAAAATCACAAGGCACAGTTTCATAATTGACATTCAATTAAAAACTCAAATGAAAGCAGCATGAAAAATAATATTTTCTCTTAAAAACACATGTTGTTGAAAACACAAGATAGCAACAGTATAAAAATTATTTTTCTTACTTAAAACACAAAGCTGCTATGTAACATCCCACATCGCTTAGGAAAATTGATCATGTAAGCCTTATATATATATTTTCATCTCTACCTAGTATGAGGCCTTTTGGGAGCTCACTGGCTTCGGATTCCGTAAGAACTCCGAAGTTCAGCGAGTTCGGGCGAGAGCATTCCCATGATGGGTGACCCACTGGGAAGTTCTCATGTGAGTTCCCAGAAACAAAACCGTGAGGGTGTGGTTGGGGCCTAAAGCGGACAATATCGTACTACGGCGGAGTCAAGCCCGGGATGTGGTGGGGGCCCGGGCCGGAATGTGACATGCTACCTTTCGATTATTTTGTCAAAAGACCAATATTCATGTGAACTTTCTCCAAAGACCTAACATCTCATATATAGACAAAAATCACCGCACCGATTAAAACAAGATGAGAACGCAAACCATTTCAACATCCAGATAAACAATAAGTTTATTTTGAAAGCATGCAATCAGATAAATCCCACAAAAAAAAGGTGTGTTTTAATAATAAATGTAGAAAGGATAACTCATCTTAAAGAGATAAAACACATGATGGGTAAGAGTCTTATCCCAAATACAATAACATGAGGTATCTGATGAATGTAGTTGGATGCGTGCAAATGTACCTGAATAAGTATCTCGTTTACATAATATCCTTGCGATCGAAAGTGTGAGAGACATTCTTAAACTTAAACAATTACAATTGAAAATATGTAACAAATTTAAGATATTACATACTCGAACATTTTGTCAAGAATTGTCAATTTTTCATTAACAATAAATAAATAAATTAAACATTAAAAAATAAATTAAAAACTTAAAAAATGAAAAAGGAAAAAAGAGAAAACTCTAAACCTTCCCCAATTCCACCATTGCCACCTTCCCCCGCCCCACCCTTACTGCTCATTACCCCGTCACTGCTCTAACAATTTTGCAGGCCAAAGCCATCCATGGCTTCTTTAATCTATCTCTCCTTCTCTTCCTCTCTCCTCCCGCATCCTCTTCCTCTCCCAAAAAAAACTCCACTGCTTTGCTCGCGGACAGTGAACCAACTCTTGAAATTTACAATGGTCGAAAAGTGCTGTGAAAGTCCTCTTGAAATTTACACAGCCTTGCTCGCGGCTTATTGCCGGAACAATCTGCTTGACGAGGCATTTTTTGTTTATAACTGAAGACCCTCCCGCAATGCCAATCTGGCAATTATACTTAACAGTACCTTTATAAAGGTTTGCATTGATTTAATTATTTTTAAGTTTTTAATTAATTTATTTTTTATATTTTCTTTTTCCTAATATATCTCTTTGTTATTTAATTAATTAGTTGTAATGGTAAAGTTGTTAATTTATTAGTAGGATCTTGACTAGAAGGATTATGTGAAAGTGAATTAAAATAAGGATGTTCGTGTAATGTCTCAAATACGAAGAAATTTTGTGAAAACTCGATGTTTAGTGTTAAATGTTAGTGTAATTAACCCAACTTTTATATATCGGAGAGCGAAGAGAAACACAACGATCAAATACGCGCGACAAACAGACGCACTCCTTCTGATACTCGCAGCTTCTTCAGTGAGTCTTTTCTTCTATTTTCTTTCCAATTCTTCAATCTTTGTCAATTAATTTTATTTTTATTCTCACGCGCACCTGATCTCTAGATGTTTGTTCGTCCAATTTGATCTGAATTTTGCACTTCTGGGGTTGTTGAACAAACCAATGATCGGGGAAAGCTAAATTCATACTTATATTTATTTTCTTAGGATGAGCTGAATTCATATTGGTAAAATTGTTTATGGTAATTTAATAGTTTGATTTGCTCCCACGGGCTTGTTTAATTGGTTATTCTCTAATCTCCAAAGGGTTACATCCGGGTTTACAGTCCCATGTTGAAAAACTCGATTGATGTGTCTATGTCTATTTTCTCAAGAAAACTTGATCTGAATTTTGCCACTTGATTTCCTTTTTGTTAAGATGGTATTTCAGAAATTAGTCAAAGTTCATGTTTTGAGATCTAGATTCTGTGTTATGCATTGTGATGGGCTCTGGTCTGAATCTCGTATTTGCTGTACGTACTATTTTATATCGGTTCTTCTGTCAGTTAGTTGTTGCTCCCGGGGTTTTCTTTTCGTTTGAGTATATGATGCAATGGACCCGATTGATGAATTTGGTTGGCTTATCATTCAGATGTGTTCCTTGCAGCGGATTTAGTCTACAAGAGTGAAAAAAAGTTCCTGTGATTAGCAATGGATCAGATTGATGAATCCCTTAAGAAACAAATTGCAGCATTGTTGAGAGTTATACATGTGACAAGATTGTCTAAAGAGGACAATGTTCCGTGCCAAATTGAAGAGGTCACTAGATTTTTATATTACGATCTGTTTTTTGCCATTCACTGTTCATTGTTTCTACCGCCCTGCTTTCCGCAGTTTATTATTTTCATTTTCCAGGGTCTGTTCTTGGGTTCTATTGGAGCTGCAAATAACAAGGAGGAACTGAAAAACTTAAACATCACACACATTTTGACCGTGGCTAATTCTTTGGCACCTGCATATCCAAATGATTTTGTGTATAAGGTTATAAATGGTATGAATGTCGTTCCTCTGATCCAGTGCAATTCGTTTTCTCATGTCATTTTGGTTTTAAAGCTACCCTCTACTTTTTAGGGATAATTGTACTTTAATTTTTTGTCTCTGAGTTGATTGTTTCTTACACAGTCTTCAACTTGCATTTAACCCTTTGTTTTGTGTAGCTGAGATGATTGTTTAGTCGATCATAAGTGGTTTTCAAATGATTTAGCATATATATGAAATGCATAAGTAAATATGTACATTGTTGGTGGTCTCCATTCTTCTAGATAACATTCCACTGCAGTATGCAATCATGATTCTATACCCCAAGACCCCACCTTATCAAGTATCTAATGCCTTGGTCTACAAGTGTTTAACATAATTGTGATCATATTTGTTGTTTCAAGGCAAGGTGTGAGATTGTAGAATTGACGTCATGTTTATTTTTTGGTGCTCTTTTAAAATTGAGATAGTTGCGGACAGAGTCTGCACAGATTTAAAACAACACTTCGATGAATGCATCGATTATATTGATGAAGCTAAAAGATCGGGTGGTGGTGTGTTGGTTCATTGCTTTGTGGGAAGATCCAGAAGGTGATTTTTCTCTCCCAGTATAGGTTATTGCTTTCGGGTTGTCTTCTTCGCTATCTTAATTTAACTCATACTGTTAATCATTCCCATGTGAAGTGAATCCTAGAAATATGGTTCTGTTGATCTCTTTGATACATCATGGATAACGAACTAATGTTTTAGGATAAATGTACTTTAGAATTTGTATATCTGTTTGTTGATCCTAAAAACTATCAAGCCTCTGTGGCGCGCAGGCCGAGTAACTAATCAGCTAACTACATCATTCGGTTGATACAATTCGTGCCAACTCGTCGGCCGAGCTTGGCCAAAGAGTAAAATGTGTTGATGTTGTGTTGAGCGCGCGGCTGACTTCTCGATCTTGCGACTGCGGCTGAGGAAGGAACACTCTCGGCCTTCGGGTTCTAGAGCCTGAAGACAAGGCTGCTAGTTCTCAAAGTTCAATATCAAATTCGGCTTTCAATATGCCGAATGTAGTAACCTATAACACCTCACTTCGCCGAAAATGCTGATAAGATGACCTCATGTCGTAGTGTTGTTTATCCAAACTGAAGGTGTTTCACGGTCGGATGATTCTACGGCAACAATGTTGTTTATCCAAACTGAAGATGTTCGCCGATTGCCTTCACAGTACTGTTTATCCAACCTGAAGGTGTGTTGGCAAAAAAGGAAAATAAAAATCTCAAGATTGTTAAGAGGTTTCGCGTTGAGCAAGAATTTGCAAAGGGCAATTTGTGTGTTGAATTGGAGAGACTTTAATGATGTCCTCCTCCCTCTATTTATAGTAGTCAACCTGCTTCCAATCGAATCACAACCCTACTCGGATTAGAACTCCTTCCCCCGATCTAACCTTATCTTGGCCACTCCTACTCCTACTAAGACTTTGAACTCAACCCCCTTATCAGGCCGCATTCAATCCTAAACTTCTACATCCTTATCCTGTCGAAACTCCTTCTCGTATCAAGATTCAACCACCCATAGACTTCTAATAGGGCACGGCCGGCCTTGGCTATATGGCCCATAAGCCGAATGACCCACAGCGACTCCTAAACATGGCCTTTGGGCCGAGAACAATTCTAAACTTGGCCCAAACCAAACATTACCCCCTTGCTTCTGAGGTCGTCGACCTACATTCCTTTGTTCGACCCTCGACCTTGAAGAAGTGAAACCGACCTAAAGACAATCATTGAATCCTCTTGAGAAATACTACCATGCACATTTACGAGACATAACCCCACGATCTTGATTTCCCAACCGTCCTGCCACATGTCAGTCCCCTGGTTAACCTAGCAATCCACAATCATGACCCTCGAAAACATACGATCGCAAAAACATCTCTCTTGCACTAAACCTACCGCAACACGCAATCGTGCATCCTCAAACCGCGAAAACCTCAACCTTTTTGCCTAGATTTCCTGAACATCTACAATGATTAGCAACTTTCCCGCTCGATTCTATCCTTAATTTTGAAAATCAAACGTTTAGCCTTCCTTCCCAAATGCCTATAAATACTCGAATCTCTTCCACACGTACCTTATGCTTTCCAAAACCCTTGAAATTTTCTCACCACTTTGCTTTCAAAACTTTCAATACCAGAAAATCCCAAGCTTTCATCTCATATATCTTTAAGCCTTCATCAATGGCCCCCTTCATTTCCCAACTCTCCAACGAGTGCAACAAGTGCAAAGACTTCATCGATCGGAACGTCATCAAGACCCTGCGTTTCGAGAGTGACCTAAACACCACTCACCAAATCCTGGGCCCACTCTTTAAGGACACAGTGCCATCGTTCATCACCAATCTGCTTGGCACATTTGTTGCAAGGATTTGATTGGTCAAAGTGGTGTTTGACAAAGCCTCAAGGAGCCTGGCCTTTGACCAATGCAAACTGGGCGGCATGGGTCGTACGAATGGAAAAATTCTTTGGTAAATAGTGGGAGGCTCTCGGCATCCACGACGCCATTAAACTCTCGACCATGGAGATTACCATGGATAAAGAACTCATTATGGCAACTCTAAGCCTTTGGTGCTTGGCTACCAACACCATGGTCATTCCGTTCGGCCTTATAACCCCCACCATCATCGACATCTCGGCTATTCTTGGGACTTCTCCTTCTGGCATTCCAATAGACGCCACCCTTATTGGATGCCCATTAAACCTCGACCTCAAGGTGTTGTTCGACGAACAAGCCGTCGAGACGTTGAGCCAAAAAGGTCAAGAGCCTTCAAAAGAGGAAGTTCAGAAGTTGCATAAGAATTTCCTTAACTACAACACCCTTATCCTCCATTTTACTGGTCGAGGGGAGGCGATTCTACGGAAGGGAGAACACAAGGCCTTCCTATTTTACTGGTACAGCAAGTTTATCTGTTGTACTAAGTCGAATAAGTGCTTGGTCTAAAATATGCCACCGGTGGCGGAAGCCCTGGCTAGTGGTCACTATTTGGCGCTCAGTCCCGCTATCCTTGCCAACCTTTTGCGCTGCCTGGCAGAAACGACCATCAATAAGATTGACCCGCATCAGAATGGACCTCTCTGGGTGTTCCAACTCTGGCTGCAGGTTTATTTCTCCATACTTCGGCCATAAATCTCCAACCTCCAATCCACTGTAGCAATCGACCTTCAGTTAGCTCCTCGCCCAGTGCCTCCTCACCTAGCTAAAGAGGTCTTCAAACACTTCTTCGACCTAGACGTCCTTTTCAACAACGAATTTTTGATATGTCGTCGTCAGGAATACCCCCACTCCGTCAGACTTCCCATATCAATCTGGAGTGAAAGCAAAGATGCTGGTTTTCGTCAAAACTGGGGGTCATTCGTGTTAACTCGCGACCTTCCCTTCGGTTGTGATGCTCGCCAAGCAAGTTGGGAAGTCTACCACCCCCATTTTGCTGCCCGACAGCTTGGGTACCTTCAAGGTTGCCCGGTGCCCCTACTTTCTTCTCGCTCCCTTCTAAGCCGAGGACGCCTCTTTGGTTCTTCAGAAAGGGAGTGCAAAGACACCGAGAAGGAGTTTCAGGAACAGTGTAAGAAATTTCGCCTTCGACCAACTGTTCCTGAATCTTTCGACACCGACATCTTCGACGACTGGTGGGAAGAAAATACTCACGACTTTTTTGGCGCTTCGGTCAAGGACGTAGTAACAAAAAATTTTGTGATCGGCCCAAAAAAACTTATGCCCCTCAATCTAAAGAGACGCCCCAAGGTACACGACTATCTCTACCTTTATTGTTCAAACACTTAAACGGTTTTACTAATGAGATTTCGCTTTCTCAGGCGGTCGGGTATTGAAACAGGCAGACGTGGTCTCCCCGGCTATGGCCAAGAAAAAATTGACCCCTTCCTCCAAGAAATCTAAAACCGCCGCGCAAAACACATTAAGCAAACAGCCTCACTCGGATGCCGAGACGGCAGGTGAAGCCACTCATCCCACAAAACGCGTCAAGAAATTGGCGAAGAAATGAGCACGAGAGATTCACGTTATCTCCAGCCACACCACCAGAACAATCGCTCCGAGTGTCTCTCCTCTTGTTCCTGTTGTTCAGACCTCAACGAAGAAACAACCATCTTCAACCAACCCAGCAACCCAAGCTCACCCGGCCCCTGAGGTCCCCGAGGTCGCAGTCGAACCAGTTGCTATACCGCTGGTCGAAACGTCTGCAGCTCTGAAGCTGACTGTAGCACCCGTTCTGGGGGAGGCAACCCCTTTGATCGGGAAAAATCTCCCCAAAAATCCAAAACAATCAGCGATCATCTTAGAAGAGGTATGATATGCTGGCAACTCTCTTCACTCATTAAATTCAAAAGTATTAACAGCTCTTTTGTTTCAGGATGACGAGAGTGACGAGATTCTGCCGGCAAGTTGCTCTCAACCAACCGCAACTCCTTCCATTGATCCTCCCTCTGTGGTTGAGGCGACCGACCAGGTTGATCCTCTTGCAGCCGATCGTGGAAAAATGCCTATCATTGAACCTGAAACGACGTCAGAAACTCCAATTCACCCACAGGACCAAGACCTCGATATCCCCTCTCAAGAAGCGACATCTGCTTTTGTAAGGCTCGATTACTTTCTCTTGTCAATTTTGTTCTAACAAGTCTAAACCAAGAAAAATATTAAATGTCAAGTGCCCAATTATTCATTTCACCGAAAATTCTATGCGCCAAAGGGTGTTATCTATATTTCTTGGCCACCTCAGTGGCCATCGAACGTAGATAACCTGTTGGGTTTTTGGCTCAAAATTAGGATGATGCAATAAATTAGGTTTGTGTTACCTATTTGGTTTTGGTATCCTATTTGGGTTTGGTTTTGACTTCTTAGTTAGTTTCCTTGGTGGAGAGATTTTGTTAATTACCTATTTGATTAGGATTTGGATTTATTTCCTATTAGGATTCCTATTGTAACCTAAGTCCTATGCACTATAAATAGGACCTTAGGGTTAGTGTATTTAGTGTGGCTCATTCGTGTGACAATTTGGTGAGAGTCAATTTGTGAGTTAGAGAGCAATTTGGGAGAATCTTCTCCATTAGGTTTGGGTTCTCTACTCGTTTGGTTTAGGGTTTGTAATTTGTGGGATTTTGGTTGTGAGAGTTTAAACACTTTTTTGTAATCTCCGTTTGTTTAGTAAAATTCCTTGCCGTGCTTCACCCGTGGAGTAGGCTTTACCCCGAACCACGTAAATCTCTTATGTCAGTTTAAGATTGTTTGTTTTAGCTTTCACCTACGACGTCGATATTTGGTACTTTGTTATAATTCGCTTCCATTTGCACATAAAAGTACAACAAGTGGTATCAGAGCCCAGGTTTCGGCTTGGCCTTTGTTTGGTAGTCACTATGAAGCCTTCTGCGTCGTCGGTGAAAGTTGATATTGAAAAGTTCGACGGCAATGACTTTGGTATTTGGCAATTGAAGATGCGTGCTTTGTTAGTTCAACAAGAGCTTTTGAAAACACTAAAAGGTGTGAAGGCTTTGCCGGATTCGTGGACTGATGAAGAAAAAGAAGACGTTATGGAACAGACACTTGGAGCAATCCTACTGACTTTATTGAATGAAGTCTTGTGTGAAGTTGGTAGCATCAAATCTGCACCGGAGTTGTGGATAAAATTGGAGAGCTTGTATATGACCAAATCCCTTGCTAAACGATTGTATTTGAAGAAAAGTTTGCATACTCTTCGTATGGATGAAGGTACGTCAATTCATAAGCATGTTGATGAATTCAATAAACTTATGATGGATTTGAAAAGTGTGGACAACCAAATTAGTGATGAGGATTATGCAATAACTTTGTTGTGTTCTTTATCTCCTTCGTATGAACACTTTGTCGATACCATGCTATTTGGTAGAGAAAGTCTTAGTTTGGAAGATTTTAAAGTCGCTTTGAATTCTAAAGAGCTGAAGAATAAAGTGTCTGACACACAAGATGGAGCTTTGGTAGTTCAAGGAAGGAATAAGGAAAGGAGCAAACTTGGAAAAAACACTTGTAGTTATTGGTGTAAACTTGCAAGTGCACAAGATAGTCGTAATATAGCGTGTTGCAAGTCCAAGTATCGTTCCCACGAGGATTCTAATTAAATCTCCAATTTGATAAACTAAACCAAATCTAATAATATTAATGACACACAACCCCAAACAACGAACTAGACTCAATCTTAATTAATAAATCAATCAAGGATGTAAAGAATTTGTTGTGATGATTTTATAAACGAACAAAAACAGAACCTTAAGTAAAAACTGAAATCAAAGAAAAGAAAACGTTGTGTTATAAGGCAAGTGATGAAAATCTAGGGATTCGGAATCAACCACAAGCAATCTAATTTAGGTTGCAATGCATTCAATGGATCTTTCAATTCTTTAGATGATAATTCCCGTATCTAAGTCCTTGTCAGGAACATTAGACCATAGTTTTCCTTAAGTGAATGATTCTCTCCTAGTTCAGGCAGATGTCGTATATCCTAACATGCAGTCTATCCTGGTTAAGGCATAAATTTAACAAGTAGGACTCTTTACGCTCTAGAAAACAAGGGAACCAAGCAAACCATTATTCTTTGTCAAGCAATAATGTAATTTACCACACTTAACCACAAGAAGCTAATTGAATTATATTGCTAGTTCAGCCTCAAATTCATCTTCCAATCTTACTAGATGCAAAGTCCTAAGGTGATCGATCAAAGAACTCAAACAAACAGTAACAATTCAAACAGTGATTAAGCATTCATCTAAAAGAAACTGGAAATCCAATGAATAACATTAAAAACCATAAACATCCATGCTAGGGCATCATCCTAACCCTAGAAAAAGAGTTTAGTTACTCATAAAATAAGAAAACATAATTAAAAATATTAAGAACATGAAAAACTTAGGAAAGATGGAAAGCGGCTGCTGCTCTTCTTTTTGCTCCTTGCCGCGACCCCCTCTAAAGCACGTTCCCAAAAATCCCCTTTATATGGTAGACAAGTCCTAACATAATTAGGTCTTGTGATATCCTTTGTATTGCATAACTCAATGATGTGGCAAGTAAACTTCCCAAATAATTACTTCAAACCCATTTGAAATAGGATTATAGTCAGCTCAACACGTTCTATCTTGGGCTTTGGACTTCGACTGAATTATGACTCGAAAAACCCAACAGACTTTGCAATTTCCGCATAGACTCGGCTGACCGACGTCTTGTACGAAAACCTTCATAACATTGTCTAGACAACTCGAAATCACAGTCTGTAAAATTCCTCTGAAAGCTAACATCCATATCTTTCCAATGGTATAAGGCTCAACAGCGGGTTCATTCTGAGGAAGTACAGTTTAATCCGTAAAGTTGACTGATCACAAACAGCTTCTGCTTCCAGCATGCCAACTCATTTTAATCGCAAAAGTGCTCATTTTTCTTCTTTCTTCATCTTCACTCTTCAAATCTAAGAAAAACATAAAACTAAGTGAAACAAACTAAATTCACTCAAAAACATAACAAGAATCGAAACTAAAGGGCGTTAAAATGTATGCAATATTGGTCGTATCAGTAGAGAAAGTCTTAGTTTGGAAGATTTTAAAGTCGCTTTGAATTCTAAAGAGCTGAAGAATAAAGTGTCTGACACACAAGATGGAGCATTGGTAGTTCAAGGAAGGAATAAGGAAAGGAGCAAACTTGGAAAAAACACTTGTAGTTATTGTTATAAGGAAGGTCATTGGAAAGTAGATTGCCCTAAACTCAAGGGCAAAAAGAAGTTGTTTGATAAGTCTTTTGCTATTGTTGATGCAAACATTACAGAAGATCGTTGTTCTAAACTCCTCTAAAAGTTATGTGAAGAGGTGGAGCTTGGTACTCAAGCTCTTTGGGTGGAGTGCAATTCGCACTTTTTGTTTGTATGTTCAAGTTTTTGCTTGGATTTTGTTTCGTTTTTTTTTTTAGTTTCCGTAATGGAATTTGTTGGAGAAAGCGTTGGAGGAAATTTCAAGTTTGAAGACTTCTGGATTTTTTTAGTCTAGGTGGAGATCAGTTTCAAAAGAATTTGGTGCACGTTTGCATTTGTATTTCGGTATCCCAAATTTGGAAGTTTGCTAATTTCTCGCCGAGGTGGAGATTGATGGGTTTTTGGCTCAAAATTAGGATAATGCAATACATTAGGTTTGTGTTACCTATTTGGTTTTGGTGTCCTATTTGGGTTTGGTTTTGACTTCTTAGTTAGTTTCCTTGGTGGAGAGATTTTGTTAATTACCTATTTTATTAGGATTTGGATTTATTTCCTATTAGGATTCCTATTATAACCTAAGTCCTATGCACTATAAATAGGACCTTAGTGTTAGTGTATTTAGTGTGGCTCATTCATGTGACAATTTGGTGAGAGTCAATTTGTGAGTTAGAGAGCAATTTGGGAGAATCTTCTCCATTAGGTTTGGGTTCTTTACTCGTTTGGTTTAGGGTTTGTAATTTGTGGGATTTGGGTTGTGAGAGTTTAAACTCTTTTGTAATCTCCGTTTGTTTAGTGAAATTCTTTGCCGTGCTTCGCTCGTGAAGTAGGTTTTACGCCGAACCACGTAAATCTCTTGTGTCAGTTTGAGATTGTTTGTTTTAGCTTTCACCTGCGACGTTGATATTTGGTACTTTGTTATAATTCGCTTCCGTTTGTGCATAAAGTACAACATAACCTTCATCGGTCGCGTGAATTAAGAAGCAATCTAATACACTGGGCTCAGCCATTAAGCTCTCTAGGTTCGAGCAATGAACCCGGAGACATGGCCGAAGTCTCCTCTCGGCAGGTCTAAAACAAATTCTCTGCTACATTCTTTTATGATTTTCCTTGCATCTAAACCCTTTTTGTGTGCAGCCTTCATGGGAAGTCAAATTCGATGCTCTCTTATCGAGTACATCGGAAGCGACTGGCCCTTCAGCAGTTACAATCGGGCCGACCAAATCAACTGTTCTTGTTAGGTTGCAGGAGCTCGTCTCTCTCAGCTTACAAGTTCTTAAATGTCAAGGCCTTGATTCAATGGGTGCATGTCTGAACGATCTTGCAGCTGATGGTCAATTGAGCACCGAGGCTATCACTCAAGCGTCTTCTTCCTTAGAACGGACCCGAGAATATTTCGGTATTTTCGAGAAAATCCTTCGGGCTAAAGATGACTTGAAAGCTGCAACAATCTCTCAAGATACTCTTCGTCCAAAAGTTGAAGTTTTAAACGCGAAAATGAGGCCCTGGCCGACCGTCAAATTGCCGAACTCCAAAATCAAAGGTCGGCAATTGCTTCCAAGCTTGCAAAGGATTTTGAGTCGAGCGGCAAATCTTACTTAACCGAATACATGGCTAGTGTAAGGCTAGTCGAGCAACTAAAGATGGACAAGAGGAATCGGCAAGCTAAGGTCACGATGGGCGAGGTGCGGTGGCTGGTGTTGAAGGTCGTTCTTGAGTCTCTCCTACCTTCATCACCCTAGAATTATTTGATTGTAATTGATCGACTCATTCCATTTGTACACTTTTTGCGAATTTAATGAAATGAACTTTTATTCCCGCATTTCCCATGTGACTGGATAATAGTTCTTTAAAAACCTCCCGTTGATTGGCAACTTATGAACTATACCAGTTCGATCCCTAAGACGATATGTTCCCTTGCTGAGAACTTTATGAATAACGAATGGCCCATCCCAATTCGGCAACCACTTGCCGAACCTGGGGTCTTTAATTCCTACAGGTAGTACGGTTTGCCAAGCTTCTTCTTGCCACTAATAAGTTATAAGCATCGAGCTGAGCTTCTTCTAACTCTTCTAATTCTTGCCTCATGGCCCAATTGTACTCGGCGCTGAACAAACTACTTTGTTCAATTACTCGCAACGAGTTTATACTTAGCTCTACTGGCAACATTATGTCGTGTCCGTAAGTCAACGCGTAAGGAGTCGTTCCAGTGGCTGTAAGTAGAGAAGTTCGATAAGCCCACAACGCTTCGTTTATCTTTAAATGCCACATACCCGGCCTTTCTTTTATTATCTTTTCAAGAATACCGATTAGAACCTTATTACTCGCTTCGACCTGTCTATTCGCCTGCGGATAATACGGCATAGATTGCTCAAGTCGAATCTTTAGATTTGCCGTATATTCCTTAAATCTGTCAGATGTAAAATTCGTACCATTATCTGTTATGATTGTTTCTGACATGCCGAATCTAGTCACAATATTTTCTTTAACGAAATTACAAACTTCTTTAAATGTTAGCTCGGCATATGACTTGGCTTCGACCCATTTGGTGAAGTAGTCTATTGCAACAAGTATCCATGCATGTTTGGCTGATGGTGTGATTTTACTGATAACATCCATGGCCCATCCTTGGAACGGCCATAGTTTGGTGACCGAATGTAATGATTCGGACGGTACTCTCTATATAGGCCCATGGATTTGACACTGTACACAACCCTTTGCATATTCAATACAATCCTTCAGAATACTCGCCCAGAAATAGCTGTGCCGCCAAAGTAGCCAACACATTTTTCATCCAGATTGGTGGGCTCTGCAAATTCCTTCGTGTACTTCTGCCATTACTCGAGCAATTTCCTACGGGCCACGGCATAGCAACAATAACCCATCCTCACCTTTTCGACACAACTCATTCTGGTATAATACGTAGTTTGTGGCATGAACCCTTGTCTGTCAGTCGTGTTTTTCGTTGGGGTTATCAATATATCGCATAATTGTCCTTCTCCAATCGTTTGGTAATGCCTCGACGGCACAAACCTCAATATTGTCCCTTCGTTCTAACAACGAAGGCAAAGACATGACCCGTGTACGGATTATGCAATCACGTTGGAGAACTTGCTGATTAATCAAAGCCGTATGTGCTTGTCGTGACACAGGTATTTCTCGGCCTAATTTGCCCCACATGAGTTGTGCTCCGAAGGCTATTTGAGCTAATTCGCTGGCGTTAGTGTTATGAACTCGTGAAATGTGTTTGAAAGTAACACTGTCGAAAGATTCGGCCAAATAGTTGGCAACCATGTGGTAAGGCACCAGAGTACAACTCATGCAATGAAAAGTCTCGTTGAGTTGATTAATGACAAGTTCGGAGTCACCAAGATCAAGGACACGAGTTGTCCGCAAATCGTGTAGCACGCCGCGGCCGATAACAAGGGCTTTGTATTCGACCTCATTATTCGTACAATCGAAATCGAGCTTGAGAGAAAAATACCAACGATTATGAGTGGGGGATTGAATAACGATCCCAACACCAGCCAAGATAGAAGTATTAGAACCATCAAAGTACATCGTCCAGTAATTATCACGTGTTTGTACCAAGCCGATGTCAATGTCATTACCCCCGAACTCATACAGGGAAGGGTGTTGGGCCAAAAAATCAGCCAAAGCTTGACCTTTGACAGCTTTCTGGGGCACATATTGCAAGCTGAACTCAAAAAGGGCCATCGTCCACTTGCCGATCCGGCCGAGTGAGCATGTAACGAATGATATCGGTCTGGCGATGACCTGAGTGACTGACGAGAGCATGTAATGTCTGAGTTTTGACGCGGCGAAAAATAGGGCGAGACAAAGCTTCTCGACAGCGAAGTAATTAATCTCTGGTGGGTTGAGGCTTCGGCTAAGGTAAAAAATGGCCTGTTATCGCCCAGCGTCATTGTCTTGTCCAAGAAGGAATCCAATGGATTCTTCAGTCACCGAGATATATAGCTTAAGAGGTTGGCCCCGTCGTGGTGGGACGAGGACTGGTGGAGTCGTTAAAGAGACCTTGATCTACGTAAATGCCTCTTGGTGCTCAACACGCCATTCGAAGGTGTCGGAGTCCTTAAGTTTTAAAAGCATGGAGAAGGCTTTCATTTTCCCGGCTGAATTAGCAATAAATCGTCGGAGAAAGTTGATCTTGTCGAGCAACGATTGTAATTGTTTCTTAGTCGTCGGGGGTGGAGCATTAATGATTGCACGAGCCTTGTTGTCATCCACCTTAATACCACGGTGATGTACGAGGAAGCCTAAAAAATTTCCAGCTGATACGCCGAAAGCACATTTCACGGGATTCATCTTAAGATTGTGTCGGTGCATGCGCAGGAACGCCTAACAGAGGTCATCCAAATGGGTCTGCCGACGTGCTGATTTGATGACCACATCGTTGATGTAGACTTCGACGATGGTACCAATTAAATCATGGAAAATAGTGTTCATAGCTAGTTGGTACGTAGCACTTATGGTCTTGAGGCCGAAGAGCATGACGACCCATTCGTATGTGCCAAGTTCCCCGGGGCAACGAAAAACGATCTTTTGGACATCAGCTTCGGCGATGAAAATCTGATTATAACCAGCATGCCATCCATAAAGGATAAGATCTCGTGATGTGTTATGGCATCAATTAACAAGTCGGAGATCGGCATCGGGTATTCATCTTTGGGCGTTGCCAAGTTCAGATTACAAAAATAGATACAGATGTGTAGGGCGCCATTTTTCTTTAGCACCAGGACGATATTGGCCAACCACTCGACGTATTGAACGGTCCGAATAAACCCAGCTTTTTAAAGTCGAACTAGTTCGTCTTTTATGCCGAGCTGTACTTTGATCGAGAATCGGCGAGGGGCTGGCCGAAAGGCTTACAACCAGCTTTGATGCGTAATTCATGTTCAACAAGGGTCCGATCAAGGCCCGGCATCTCATGATAACTCCAAGCAAAACAATCTTTAAACTCGTTGAGTAATTAACAAAGTTCAACTTTCATGGAATCGGGTAACAATGCACTAATAAATAACGGTCGAAGGGCATTGGTCGTTCCAACATTTATTTCTTCTAAAGGGTCCTTAACTTGGGGTCGACTGTCTTCAAGTTCGGCCGGTGCAGCCTGATCTTTATCTAACGATAGTACTGGGCCGTTATCTTCCTCGGCCAAAAATTTGATTAAGTTGATGCCCAATCGTGGATGCTTAGAAATAGCATACCAATGAGCCAGGAGACGTTCCATCGTAGATGAAACCGCGGCCTGATGCCTTTCTCTTGTGGCGTCATTCATCCGTGTAGGTAATTAAGTCGGCCAAGCCAAGTCGTGCCGAATCCTGGTGTACAGTCTCGGCGCCTACTTCGATGGCTTTCTGGACTAAGATCGAAGTCGGTCGTCCATCCTCATTAAAACCATGTAGGGTAATGTAACGTGATTGTCATAATAGCGGGCCTGAATCATGTTGGTTTCGAATGGCTGATTATCGACTAGGTGGACCACAACCGATTTGCCGTCCCAAAAAATGAGAACTTGGTATAAGGAAGAGGGAATGCAATTCGCTTAATGAATCCAATCCTGACCGAGCAAAGCATTATATTCGGTCTTGGAGTCGACAATAAAAAATGCGGTCATGTGATTGCGACCTGCAATGTTTACCTCTAAAGGGAGCACTCATTTAGTTTGAGACTAATCACCGACAAAGCTGCTCATGGTTATCCCTAATGGGATGAGTTCTTCGTTGGATCGTCGTAATGCTTTCATGACGGATATGGGCATGATATTGACCGTCGCCCCGCAATCGACGAAAATTTTAGAGATTGGGTAACCTTCAATGTGGGCCGTGACATACAACGGCTTTAAATGTTGAAGGTTAGCCGAGGATGAGCGAGGAAACAATTTGGCCAAGGCTGTTTTAAGTTTGGCGTCGTTATTTGCTTGCTCATCTTCGGTGTTGGTGATGAAATCAACTTGTGTGGCTTCCTCAGCCACCATATCACCATCCAAGAAATTTGGTTGGTGTGTAGTTGGCTGGAATTCAACAGGTAAAACATGGACCATGCTGGTTTCCATGTTCTCAAGGACTGAAGGGCCCATTGGATCCTGGTCGTTGTCTTCCGGGTTATCGAGGACTGGAACATCGGTCGTTAGAACATCTTCGGCCTGATTATCATGTGTCTCAACACGTACTTGCTCTTGTGCCATGTAACCCGACCTTGCTTCCTTCTGATTGTTGTCGTCAAGCCCATTCGTTATTGGTGTCTGATTTTGCCCCTGCAATGCCTTACGAGCTCATTCCTCATAGGCGATCTGGGCGTCTCTTGTGTCTAGGTAGGCATCCAGTCGCGCCACCTGATCTTTTTCATCGGTCGTAAGATCGAAGAAAGATACGGTCGAAAAGACTTCGAAGTGGTGTCGTAAATGTTGAAGGTCGTCAAGAGAAAAAGGAAGCTCGGCTATATCAATGTCCGTGTATGGATCGACTTCAAAGCTAAGGACCCTGGCTTCTCATATGTGCTGGAACCTGGCTTTCATTGCTGGATCGGTGGTTTTCTAGATAATTTGTTCAACATCAGGGCAAGTTAGTGCCAGGTCGATGGCTTCTTGACATGCCTTGGGCAGGCCATACAAGTCATTGGCATAATGTTCTTTATGAAATTCGCGCATGTACTCCAAAGATTAGCTGAGGAATTGAGGGTGTAGGTTTCGCCGGACCTTTATTAATGGAACTTCCAGGGGCAATGAAGGAAGCTTGCTTTCGGCTTCTTTTCTGAAATGCTCGAACCGAGCTTTCATCTCCCCGGGCCGAAGAATGAGTTTGATGCGTTTCTCGGACTCTTCAATGGTGGTTTCAAAGTCGCGATCAACTGCCTTTTTCTCTTGAAGTAATTCGGCCATGATGGTCGGGGTACGTCGGTCATCGTCGCTTCCTGTTGCCTCTTTCGACTACCATTTAGTAGTTGGAATAGCATGTGCTGCCTATCGTCGAGCCATGCAATCTATCTGTTGGCGTCGACATTTTTGAGATTTGGATAGTGCAGTATACATACCAGTGGGGGAATTGTAAATGTACCAACGTTGGTCGCGTGGCTTAGATGGTTTGAAGGTTTTTTTATTCGCCGAAGAACTTGAGCTGCTGGAATTACGCGAGTAATAATCCTTGTTATAAAACGGCCCGTCGAAGTCAAGGCGTCATCTGGGCGAGGTAAGACCATCTGTCTGTTCCTGAAGGCCGAGCCTACCAAACACTTTTTGGCATTGGCCTCCTCCAAGTTCCTTTAGTGGTGTCGTCGCGGACTTGGATGGTTGTCGTGGTGTTGATCTCTCCTTGGATTCGGTTAATACAACGCGTGCCCTACAGTTGCTACACAAAACCATCGGCCCATCAATTTCTTATGCACTGAAATCTGACATAGATTCGACTACAGCTGGTCCTGAAAACTTGGTAGGTGGTTCATTGGAAAATAGGTCAATCTTGAGTCGTGGCTGGGAGTTTTTCTTTGGGACGTGTTGTAATGGGACAGACTCGGCCTTCCTTTTCCATTTTCTCTTGGGCAAATGGGCGTCTACCATGCCAACTGTTGCCGAAGGGAATGGATCAGCATCAACCGTCATTCGTTTTTCGAGAAACTTTAGCTTGCCTTTGTCAATCCAGCTTTGAATATCATCACGGAAAACGACACAATTGTTCGTGGTATGCTTAGTCGAGTTATGGTACTTGCAATACATCTTCCCTTTAAGCTTTTCGACCTTAGGAAGGTTATGTCCTGGCCAAAGTTTGATAATCTTTGCTAACAACAATTGGTCGAAATTGCCTCTGCCTTTGTGATATCAAAAGTGTAAACTTTCGATGTTTTCGCCGTCTCTTCAGTGGTCAAGCGGGTTTTGGCATCCTTGGAATTAATTTGAGTTAATGCCTTGCAGACATATGGTTTATCTATTACTATCTCGGCCACGTCCACACTGACGTATTGGGAATCTTCGCCTTCGGCCGATTCGTAGCTGACCATGCGATTTTTTGGAAATCGTTCCTCGGGATGGGGATTTTGAGACCTTTTCTTCTCAGAGCAAATAATCATATTGCTCGACATGTTGGGCTAACTCATACATATCCCGGAAGTTTGCCCCTAGAAATTTCTTTTTGTACTCCACGTCGAGCCCATTCAAAGCAAGCCTAACAAATTCGACTTCGGGAAGAGGTACTCGGCACCAATTCTTGGCCAATTTAAACCTTGTAAGATAGTCCATTGGTGACTCATCAAATGCTTGAGTTATCCTAGCCAATGAAGAAACTGACATTTCCATCCCCGATCGATAGAATTGTTCGTGAAACTTCTCGACCAACTCCTCCCAGCTTTGGATAGAATTAGGTGAGAGGTTGATATACCATGCGAATGCTGAGCCTATTAACGAAAAGTTGAACAACCGTAGTTTATGGAAATCACTATTGACATCTCCGCATTGCGTAGTAAAACGGGCCACATGTTCTAACGAGGATAAGGATGATTCTCCAGCAAAAAGGCTGAAATCTGGAATCTTGAAACCTTTAGGATATTCGAACTTTTCCACATAAACTGGATATGGATGGATGAATTTCGGGAACTTCGACCCTTTTTTCAAGGCCGAATCGATCATTCATTGGACCTCGGTCATATCGACAAATGTCGCTTCCATTCTCTGGTTGGATCCATCTGACCTACTACTTGATCCTCCCTTTTTTTTCTAAGTCAATCGTTTTGGGCCGAGTAAACACTACTTCGGCCTGTAGTGGATTACTTCTTAGTGGAAGTTGCCGAGCCTGATCAGCAGATCCTCCTTCGAAAACTCTGCTAACTAATAACTTGAGCAATTTAGTGTGGGTCTCACCATTACTATTACCTCGAGCAAAGTGTTCATTTTTTGAACAACTGTCTGTTCGACTTGTCGAGATTGCTCATCAAGCCGTCTTCGAAGAAACGACCTAGTTGGAGGGTCAGAGCCTTCACCATCGTCTTCGTCGTAGTCATCCATTATTCCTTCGATGAAAACGCCGACGGTTCGGTTAAGTACTTCTGTGTTTCGAGGCAAACTTCCTTTTCTTGGTGTGCCATACTTGCAGCCTTAAGGGTCACAGCAACGAGAGGATTTCGCGCATGTGACACTTTTTGTCCAGGACTCTGAACTGGCAGATTGGTCGCTGATTTTCCCACGGTTGTTTTCTTTTTTACTGATCGTATCTCGATGGTCATGAACTTCGTAGTTTTAGCACTAGGTCCCACTGGGCGTGCCAAAATGTTGACCCTAAAAACTACCAAGCCTACGTGGTGCGTAGGCCGAGTAACTAATGAGCTAACTACGTCCTTCGATTGATGCGAGGCGTGCCAACTCGTCGGCTGAGCTCAGCCGAGGAGTAAAATGTGTTTATGTTGCGCTGAGCGCACGGTTGACTTCTCGATCTTGCGACTGCGATCGAGGAAGAAACACTATCGGCCTTCAGGTTCTAGAGCTTGAAGACAAGGTTGCTAGTTCTACGAAGTTCAATACCAAATTCAGCTTTCAATGTGCCAAATGTAGTAACCTGTAACACCTCACTACGTCGAGAAGGCTAATGAGATGACCTCTACTAATAAGGATTCGAAAATCATTCTCGACCGAGACTTGGATAGATAACCAATCGGCCCTGTCACAGTGCTGTTTATCCAAACTAAAGGTGCTTCACAATCGGCTGATTCGACGGCAACAGTGTTGTTTATCCAAACTGAAGATGTTCGCTGGTTGCCTTCACAGTGCTGTTTATCCAAACTGAAAGTGTGTTGGCGAAAAAGGAAAATAAAAATCTCAAGGTTGTTAAGAGGTTTCATGTAGAGCGAGAATTTGCGCAGGGCAGTTTGTGTGTTGAATTGGAGAGACTTTAATGATGTCCTCATCCCTTTATTTATAATAGTCAACCTGCTTCCAATCGAATCACAACCCTACTCGGATTAGAACTCCTTCCCCCGATCTAACCTTATCTCAACCACTCTTACTCCTACTAGGACTTTGAACTCAACCCCCTTATCAGGCCGCATTCAATCTCAAACTTCTACATCCTTATCCTGTCGAAACTCCTTCTTGTATCAAGATTCAACCACCTATGGACTCCTAATAGGGCACGGCCGGCCTTAGCTATATGGCCCATAAGTCGGATGACCCCCAGCGACTCCTAAGCACGACCTCTAAGCCGAGAACAATTCTAAATTCGGCCCAAACCAATATTTTGGGCCCAAACACTGTTATTAAATATTAGAATAGAAAAAAAATTGGTTTTCAATTGCTGGTTTTAAAAATCGGCCAAGTCGGTATCTAGGCGGGCTAGGCAGTGGAGGACCGATGCGATTTAAGCGAAAACTCGCAGAAAAATCGGGTAGGGGCTGGGCGGTATCCAGGCAGTTCTATTGTTTTTAAATGTTTTTTAATTAACTTAAAAGGGTTTTCTGGGTAACCTACTAAAATAGAACCTAGTTTATGCATTAGTGAATTTTCAAATTTGGTTTTGGATTTTGTGTTTTTCTTATTTTTATTGCATTAGTCTGTGATGATGACAATGCTATGATGACTTAAGTTTTAAGTTTTAACTTTACCAAATTCTCACTACAAGTATATTTTTTTTATTTTTTAGAGTGTAATTAGGCACTTATTTATATGTTATATAATAAATTTAATTAAATCCACCTAGTTCGCCTAGCGCCGAGGCACTAGGCCCTAGCCCCGAGGCACTAGGCCCTAGCCTGCCGCCCGACTAGCGCCTAGCGTCTTTTAGAACCTTAACTTTTAACTAGATAAAGGTCAAGAGTTATGTAGTTTTGCCTAGTTTGGTTGAATCTAGATCAGATTCAAGCTCTGTCCAATGTTCATCAATTCTAGTAAGCCATATTCAAACTAAGTCAGGACACTTGTACAGCATAGAAGAAAATATACTCTTGACTGAAACAGTTTGCTTCCTAATATTATTTGAATTTGGAGTTTTTAATTGTTTTCCATGCAGTGTGACTATTATTGTTGCATATCTGATGAAAAAGCATGCTATGAGCGTATCTCAAGCTCTTGAACATGTGAAGAGCAGACGACCTCAGGCATCTCCTAATGCTGGTTTCATTTCACAACTGCAGAGCCTTGAAAGGTCTCTTAGTGGTGGGTCATTATCGTTACACTTTTAATCCAAACTAAAGTTTATGAATTACCGCCTGAAGTAGCCGAACCTGTGTAGCATAGTCTTGATTTTACTGACAGAGCTCCTCCTTAGCCAAACCATAACATAACATTTTCCTGCTGACCCGAACTCATGAATTTTAAGCATATAGTTTGTTCTAATGATACTGGTGTTGGCATTAATATTAACATTGTTGGTGATTTTAGGGGGCTAGCTCTCACTATACTTTATTGGAAATGCGTGTCACAAAAGGGTAAGATGACAGTGCACATGTTGAGTGTGGCACGCATATTTTGTGGCAAGATTTAAGCTAAAACTGATCTCATGTTAGTATATGCTGTCATATAAGTCGGCCGTGAAAAAAAACTCTAGGATAATGCTTAAGCATGTTTTTAGGCCCTCAATTTATTGATGGCTTCAACTAAATGCAAGTGAGACAGAAACCATCTTCACTTATTCTTGGTATAAAACTATTGTGCAAAAGTTTGGCCCTTCAAAATCCGTAGTTGTCAGCTGAGCTATGTGATATCAAGATGTAGGTTTTTCGCTTTAAGGAGGTATTCTTATGTACATAATCTATGTTCCATGTTTATATATTTTTTACTGATGTTGGTTTGTTTATGATTTGCTTTGGATTTTCCTTTATATGCTCGAGCAGATGAAGAGAACAAGACAACATAATGTAGGTGGGCGGACTCCTGCGTTGAAGAACCTCGCTTTAATATATACGTTACCCAAGTTAGATGAAATTTGGTGGTACAGATAGAACTTTCAGTTGTTACAAAAGAAAATGATGTGCTCTGGATTTAAAGCTGACTATGAACGATTAGGTTGTAAGAAGTGCAATAAAGCTCTTATTGCATAAAGCTTTTAATACATGTAGAGGTTCCCATAAACTTGCCCTAAGTGTGTATAAATCGTCGCGGTATATATAGATCAGCAGACTGGTACTGTCCCGTTGTGATGTTAGAAGGGATGCTAATTTGTATATAAATACCAATTAACAAATATAAACCCTAAACAATGCTGTGTTGGGAAAATGTATTTATCAATCAAAGGGAAGGATGAGAGTGACTGGAGGGGAATTGAAAGGAAGGAGAATATGAGAACACGACTTCTTTTGTGACTAATACCTAATACTGTTGGAAATTTCAAAACAAAAGATATGAAAGAGGTGACGGGTCGGAATTATTACAGTGATAGTTGGATTGAAGCAGGATTTTGAAATTTGGGAGAAGCAACAGGAGCGACCAGATGGACTGATGTCGAACGACCGGTCGGACCAATAAAACCTCGTAAAGCGACCGTTCGGGGCATGTTGAAGGACCGGTGGATGTCGTCGTGAAATTCAAATTCTTCATGTCACATCGAATGTAGGGAGGTGTTTAGTCGGTTTTAAACTTTAAACTTTGATACTCCGTTATAGTATCAAAAGCATTTCAGAAACATGTCCTACAAGCTAGAGATTGAATTCAAATGAAGAGACATTTCACATGAAATTGTGCCCCTTTATTGAAACGGTGCAACCTAAGTGTTATATGGTTTATGAATGATTGTTGAACCATTGTACGTATTAAACCTCTATTGACGAGTCACAGACAAGTGCTATAAGAAAATTTTATATTTTCCCTCTCTGCCTTTTTTTTCATTGAAAACCAAAGCACCAAGAACAAAATTATGCAGTTTATGTTTTTGGCTTAAAACTAGAGTGTTCTTGTTATCTTTAGTGTTTTTCAAGTTTATCTTAGGAGTACAAAACTTGACAAACAAAGGGCACAAGGTCAGTGATGCATTATATCCACAAGATTACATACAAGTTGTGAAGACCAATTTGTTAAGCCTAATAGCGTAGTAACCTACGTACGTATCTTGAAATAAGCTTTCATCTTTCTTAGCCATAACCCACTAGTCGTTACTATCCAATAAATACTATCAAACACTGGAAAAGTTTTTTGTCGTCAATGATATTGGCGGGAGATGTAAAGCTAGCTAGTAGCAAAGTTCATGCCAAGGCCAATTAATTCGTCATGGATTCTCGTACGTGTTTTTATATATAGTTGCCATGAAAGTTCTTTCTTCTTTTCTTTGGTGCCAGTTATTTATCACCGCTTGCAAGAACAGTCTGTTTTGAATTAATAAGTGAGACTGAAATATTGTGTGGCCTCTATCGATTACAGGTCGTAGATTTTGCTGTAGGTGTAGTGCTTGAAGCCTTGGCGGGATCGAAATGCGAATATATAATTTGTCATAGGGCTTTTCCAATCGAGATATAAAAACATATGTTTTTCTTCCTTAGCTACAACACTTCAATTACGCTACAAATCCAGTCTCCTTGCAACTTTCTGAGACTCTCCAAAAACTAAAGAGACAGAGATAATATAGCTCTAGACTCTCTCTGATCACTCTCTCTCTCTCTCTCTCTCTCTCTCTCTCTCTCTATCTCTCACTCTCTCTCTCTCTTAAATTTTGAATGGTTTTAGGCATGAGCCCATTCACGTAGTAGTAATTGATATAATGGGATGAGAATGTACGTAGTAGTTCAGCGACGATGATGGGACATTCATTCTCTGTCTCGTAAAGTCTCCAACGCAAGAGTCAGTATCATCCGGGGCGTCTTATTATTATTATTATTATTATTATTATTATACACACACACATATAGAGGATATAGCTAGCCTAGCTACGTATTTTCCCACCAAAACAAAGAATGGAGTTCAGCAGATGACCAGCAGGAAGAATTTGATAAATACATAATACCTATTGAATCTTTATATATGCTCATTTGGCCCTCATTATTCTGATATATTCACCTGTAAGTTTAATTCAATGCTTAAAATTGAGTGATCGATAACAGTTAAATCAAATATAATGGTCAAATATGTGTCTAGACTTGGTGCATGTAGGTACTTAAGAAACATAGGTGTAACCATAAAATGATGGATCTTTAACGAAAAACTCCAAATATTGTTCATTTTAATGAAAAACCATATTTTTACACTAAAAAGTCAATCATGGTACTATTCACTTTACCCTTTATCTTGTTCTTATCGTTAAAACTCAAAATTTTCAAACTATTTTCATTAGTTGTACTTAAAGGGATTTCACGATGTTTTCTTCATTTTGTAGTGAAATGAGTAGATACTAATAAGCTTTTTCAGCCCTCTGCCACCAATCACATCTTAATATTAAACACTTGTATAGGAGCATACGTACTAGTGAAAGAGCAAAAGACACTAGTAAAAAACAAAAAATCCTTGAGCGACAAAACTTTGCGTGACAAAAAACACAGCGTCACGCTTTGCGCAACGAAATTTTAAGCTTCGTTTCACAAAGTCTTTCATAACGAAAATTTAACTTCGTCGCGCAAAGTCTTTACAAAAATAAATAAAATAAAATAAAAAATTCTAAATCTTTGCGCGACGTAATTCAAATATTTCGTCGCCTAAACCAATTTTTTTTCATTTTTTATTTTGTACGCATAACACTTAAGAAATTGAACAATATATATATTTATTAAGTAGCTTTAAATTTATTATTGTAGTTCGGATCGGGTTTTTGTTAGAAAAATATATTATTGTAGTTCAGATCGAATTTTTGTTAGAAAATTATATTTTAAATTGACGATCGAATTAGTTCATTGTAATCGTATAGTCAAGGAGTGTAGCTGTAAAAAATCATCAAAATCGGAGTTGAAATAACCGTTAAATCGTGATTTTTCGTTTATAACGGTCGAAAAGTTTTGTCCCGTTACTTGATCTTTGAATGTTTGTTTTTTGTGATTTTTGGTGTGTATGATCTCGAAGTATATACAAACAAGTTTGACGGTTGGATCGTTGAAACTAGTTTCGTAGAATGTGTATCCCATCAAAACAATAGATTCACTAATACTTAGAGTTTATTTATATTTTCATTAAGTATAACATAAGATTTT
Organism: Malus domestica; assembly: GCF_042453785.1. Lineage (NCBI taxonomy): Eukaryota > Viridiplantae > Streptophyta > Magnoliopsida > Rosales > Rosaceae > Malus > Malus domestica. The sequence goes on along the minus strand of NC_091676.1, from coordinate 14,928,254 downwards.
GTGGTATCCACTAGTGTAAATATTTTAAATTAAAGATCGAATTTAGTCATTGTATTCAATGTTCATATAGGGTCAAGGAGTGTAGCTGTAAAAAATCATCAAAATCAGATTTAAAATAACTGTTAAATCGTGATTTTTCGTTTATAACCATCGAAAAAATTTGTCTCGTTACTTGATCTCTGAATGTTTGTTTTTTGCGATTTTTGGCGTATACGATCTCAAAATATATACAAACAAGTTTGACGATTGGATCGTTGAAACCAGTTTCGTAAAATGCGTATCCCATCAAAACAATAGATTCACTAACACTTATAGTTTATTTATACTTTCATTAAGTATAACATAAGATTTTGTGGTATCCACTAGTGTAAATATTTTAAATTGAAGATCGAATTCAGTTATTGTATTCATGTAGGATCAAGGAGTGTAGTTGTGAAAAATCATCAAAATCAGAGTTAAAATAACCGTTAAATAGTGATTTTTTGTTTATAACCGTTAAAATATTTTGTCCCGTTACTTTATCTCTGAATATTTGTTTTTTGCAATTTTTGGCGTATATGATCTCAAAGTATATACAAACAAATTTGATGGTTGGATCGTTGAATGGTGTGTGTGTGTGTATATATTAAGTAGCTTTAAATTTATTTATTTTGTACGTATAACACTTAAGAAATTGAATGGTATATATATTTATTAAGTAGCTTTAAATTTATTATTGTAGTGCGGATCGGGTTTTTGTTAGAAAAATATATTATTGTGGGGTTTATGTAAAGTCACATTTTCAGTAAATTTTATTATTTTCTTTTTTATTATTTATAAAAATTATTTTTATAAAGTTTGTGTGAAGAACCAATAATTCGTTGTGCAAAATGCTTAAATTTGGACAGGAGCCAAAAATGGGACGCGGGATTTTTTTTAAAAAAAAAATTTAAGACTTTGCGTGACCAAAAATGGGACACGGGAATTTTATTTTTAAATTTTATTCAAGTGGTCACACAACACTTTGCACGACTAACACTTCGTCGCGCAAAGTTCTAAAAATTTGGGCAGGCACCAAAAATGGGCCGTGAGAATTTTTTTAAAAAAAATTTAGTGGTCGTGCAAAACTTTGCGCGACCATTTTTTCGTTGCTCAAAACTTTGCACAACCAATACTTCGTCATGCAAAACTCTAAAAATTTGGCCGGGCAAAAAAATGGGACGTGGAAATTTTTTTTAAAACCTTGCGCGACCAATATTTCATTGCGCAAACTCGTATCCTTCGTCGCGCAAGGTGATACGATTTTTAAAACCAAAATAACTCCTCCACAATTTTCTCAATGTATTTCTCTACTCTTACCTCTCCTATCTCTTTCCCTCTCCCCAAATATGACCCTCTCTCTCACACTCACTCCTCTGACTTAATCTCTCTTCTCTCTCTTCACTATCTCTCACTGTCTCATCTCTCTCTCTCACTATCTCCTCTAATTCTCTCACACTCACTCCTCCCTCTCATTCTCACTCACTCTCAATCTTGTCAAAAGGTATATTCTCCCCAAATTTTTATTTTTTTCATTAGTATGTGTTTTTGGAGTTAGTTTTGAGTTTGGTGCGGGGAATTGGGGTCTAGTATAGGATGAGGAGTGGAGTTTGGGGTCGGATTTAGGGTATACCAATTTTTTGGGAGATTATGCCAATTTTTTGTTATTTGACCATATATATTTTTTTGTAGGGAATCGTCAAGACTTTGATGACTAAAGTTCAGGATTAGGACGCTATCGAAACATATCCCCCACCACTACCACCACAATAGACTTGTATTAGGATTTTATTATTGTACTTTGTTAATTTATGTGTACATTTTGAATATATTTTATATATTGGATAATCTGATCACTATTTTTCATATGTAATTTTATTTTGAATATGTCAATTTAAATTAAAGTAATTAAAAAAATAAAATCATACAATTAAATTAAATTTAAAAAGTAAAAATTCAAAAAATCTTGCACTACCAAATATTTCGTTGCATAAACAATTAATATAAGAGAAATAATAAAACAAAAGGTCAAAAACCTTGCGCGACAAAATATTTCGTCACACAAAATATTAAATTTATTTATTTTAATTAAAACAATTTAAAATATTTCATCGCCCAAAGCTACTTTGCACGATGAAGATTAATTTTCATCGCACAAACCCTATCGTCACAAGCTTTGCGAGACGCGTGACCAAAATTTCATCGCGCAAAGTTTTTTTTGTAGTAGTGAGAGAAAGAAAAATGTTGGAGAAAAAAAAAGAGAAAATAGCGGTAATATGCGCAACTGAATCTTAACTTTGTTTTAAAGTCAATTATTTTTAATTACTGTTATACTCAAATATGTTCCTTAATTAATTGCGAAATAATTGAAACCCTTGCAAGAATAGCAATGTTCAAGTCTCAAAGGATTAAGACCAAGTTATTAACGAATAAACTACAAGATGTTAGATAAAGAGGATGAGAAGTGCACTCAAGAACTATTACAAATGCATATAAGAGGAATTTGCAACATGATATACTCAATTAAAAGCTTATGTAACAAACAAACCACCAATACTGAGTTAGGAGTTAGGATACTTCTTCGAATAATTAAAGTACGCAATTTCCAACAAAGACCTCCAAAGGTGAATCTTTTAAGTCCCAAGAAAGCTTCTGAACGAGGTAAGCAAGTCATGCGCATGAAGAGAGTTAAAGAGTATAGTAGATACATGTGTGCATGGAAAAATAAAGCTTAACTCTAACTCTTCCTTCTTTAACTCGCACGGAGAGAGAGAGAGAGAGAGAGAGAGAGAGAGAGAGAGTAGAAATTACAACTTCACGAGAATGCGACCTATAGCATTTAATTTCAACCCAACAGGTGTTTTGGATATGTGGGTTTCTTTCAATGTATATCATATAAATAGCATAGCTTTTGAGTTGAATATATGTGGAAGAAAAAGAAAGTGGTTGAAAGAAAGGAAACAGTCCACAGAAGATAAGCTTCAAGATCAAAACCATGTCCCACATAGTTGTGGAGAGAAACAGGAGAAAACAGATGAATGAGCATCTCAAAGTCTTACGCTCTTTGACCCCTTGTTTCTACATCAAAAGGGTACCTTATATATATTACTCGATGCATATCTCTCTCATGTTTGTATACTATATATGATCAGCTTAAGTCGGTGTTAATTATTTTCTCATTAACTAGTTATTTAACATGTACTAGGGAGACCAAGCATCAATCATCGGAGGTGTGATAGAATTCATCAAGGAATTGCATCGAGTTTTACAGACTCTGGAATCTAACAAAAGAAGAAAAAGCATAAGCCCTAGCCCTAATCCAAGCCCAAGACCAGCAGTCGTACTGCCTCAGAAATATCCAACCGCTCCACAACCTCATCAAAACCCTGACTTTAATTTTAATTTGGGGACTGAAAACCGTCACCATGTGATCAATAAGGAACTAGCTATAGGAGCAAGTTGCAACTCTCCGGTGGCTGACGTCGAGGCAAAGATCTCGGGATCCAACGTGGTGATGAAGATAATATCTCGGCGAATACCTGGCCAAATTGCCAAGATCATTGGTATGCTCGAGAAGCTTTCATTTGATGTCCTTCATCTCAACATCAGCAGCATGGAAGACACTGTTTTATACTCTTTTGTAATCAAGGTACGTACGTTGTATCATGAAACCTCTTTAATTATGTAGTTCTTGAAACCCCTTCTTCGAACACCCCTAATTGTGCTCAGTTGAAACTTACGACCAAAACTTTGTTGGGAAGTTAGGGTTTTGGTTACCCTCAAGCGCTCACTACAGATCATGACAACGAGAGCTGCTTAGGGCAAATAAGTTTCTAATTATAATCAAATCACCAAATTTATCTAATAGTAGCTAGCTATAAATTAACAGTACTGATGTTTAACTTGTTTATCTAGAACCAGAAGAATGAACTGAAGTAATATATGTGATCACATGCATATAAAATATGGACTAGCTTCTAGGAGTGGCACGTCATTAGTTAATTTATTAAAATGAAGGCATACTCTCATGAATGGATATTGTTTTGCAAAATTGGCAAGGAAAATGATAACTATACTCTTTTCTCTCCCAGTACGATTATGTTTAATCATGTTCTTTGTTTCTGTTTAATTTATTCAAATAAAGAGAGATGTATAAAATGAGAAAAAGAGTGTGGACTAAATTATTGCTCCGATCGATTATTTGATGATGAATTTCTTTGTTACACAGATAGGACTGGAGTGTCAGTTGAGTGTAGAAGAACTAGTACTTGAAGTTCAACAAAGTTTGCGCTCAGATGCAAATTAAGCAGGCGTCGACGTACAAATTCAATAACGTTCTTTAGTGTGGATCAAGTGCTGAAGTTAAGTTCGTGTTTTTGTCATATATAATAGGCATATGAGAAAGGATATAAACGTTTGTTTCACTTGAAATGTACACCTGAGATGTCAAATCATATATATAATAAGTAATGCTTTGTACCTAAAACTTAATAGTTTGATATATTATTTTACTCTATTACATGATACGCCACGTAGGTATGTCATATTCATGGGTGAGTTACACTCAATAATAGAGTAGACTAATTCTATTAAACAAAGTTTTAGGTGTAGCATACTAGCATGTTTCTAGATGTATGATTGTTATTGTGATTGACCAGTGCTCTTAATTTTGTAACTTGGACAGGGTTTGGTTGGATCATCATTCTTAACCCATGAACTAACTAGTACGGACCTAACTCATGATTAGGACGTGGAGTTAATCACATGTTTACTTATTTAAAATAGAAGAAATCATGAATCGAATAAAATATGTGAGAGAAGTACATGACGTGTTTACTATAAGAGTCGCATTCTGTTTTTGTTTCATATGTATTAGTAAATGTCAAGAAGTTGGAATGATTTTAATACACATGAATGAGTAGCATATGGGAGAATAGGAGGAAAAGAATCCTACAGCTTTTGGGGTACAATTTCCTAAATATACTACCTTCTTCATCTTTCCTCTAACACAAACTCATTTTGGCACATAAAAAATCTTAAATATTTAATTGAAAATTTGGGTGGGAAAGTGATGAACAAATAGTTGGGTATTTATAAAATTATGAAACCAGAGAAAGAAAAAAAAAGAAGAAGAAGAAGAGTGTATGGTTCTTAAATGAAAAACATATTTGTTTTTTCGTCAAAACCATTGCAAAACGTAATTTATTAGGCAAATCGTGATTTTTTTTTATATGCCAATAATTGTTGTTAAACAGATATATCATCGCTAGTTAAAAGAAAAGGTAGTTGCGTAATATATTGTTGAAGCTCCACATCGAGTTAAGTCTCATGGTGCGTGAGAGTTACTTTGGTTGAAAAGTTTAGTGAAAGATATTGGTTTTAAATCAAAGAAAGCCATGAGTTTACATTGATATTTTAGGTTTCAAAAAGTTTAAGAGGGGAACCTACTCTATCACAGAATCAGCGCATTACCATAAGTCTCTTTAAGAACTTATAAAGGGTCAAGGATTGGTTATATTTTAAGTCATTGAGCATAATATACTTACTAAGGCGATCCCGAATGAAGTGTTTTTATAACTCGTTTACGCTGACCATCTTTACACCAATTTGAACGAGTATTGACCAAGTTTTCCTTTCTAAATATGATATCTTTCCTAATGTGATTGTTTTCCTTATGAACACTATTTAGATAGAAATTCTCAAAAATAACTTATAAGAATGGGCTACATATTAGACATGCTTCAGTGGGTCAGCCCAATCCTCAACAAGAATCAGACCCAAACCAAATCAAACTTGACCACTCCTCATGTGCTTAACTCTTTAACCATTTGACAAATCTGTCAATGTTCATCCAAATACTTTTGATGAACGATAAGTGAAAGTAAGCTGTAGCCTTTTGGCGCATACTATGATTGCTATTGATGTTACAACTTGCATTGTTACTTGTGTGAATGATTAAATTAAAATCAATTAAGCTTAAACTGCAGAGAAAGTCTTCGACTAGCAGCAGAAAGCAACACAAAAGCCACAAATCCGTGATTAATTACCTGCCTGTGTCTTTCTTAATTTCTTCCAATCACCTGGAGTCCTGGACCCTCATCCCATAAATCCCAATTATTAATTTGATATCTTAAGACTCTGGCTGCTGCTTAATTGGGTCCATTGCTTTTGAAAGAAAGTGAAAATGCATTGCATCTAGATCTTCATCATTCAACTTCATGATTGCTAATTCACAAGTAACTGCTGTTTAGTTTACTGTGTGACATGTGAACTGCTGCCTTGTGTTCTGTATTGCCTGGTTATTTTGTTGCACAATGATTGGAACAAACAATTAGCTCTCAAGAATCCACTCTCTCTCAGTAATCGAGTATGATTCCATGTGAAAGAACAAATTAATTTCAAGCAAAGTTTCAAAATAAAGCAAATCTAGGTTTATGATCTGCTTTGTCCATTCAAATTCTCATTGGATAAATATATATATTGACTTAGAGACCAACTAATCTTTGATTTAGTCGTCGCATGTGTTCACTAGTTGGATAAAGTTGTCTTCTCCTTTCCGGTTGAAAAAAAAAAGCTTTATATTCGGCTCAGATGAAGGCAATGACATACATTTTGACATAAGCTTGATGTCTAGTTCTAATCAACCGGATTGTAATGATGTAATTTTGTCACGAGTGGGTTAACCAGTTTTAAAAATATCTTTCTAAATACAATATTGTTTTTCAAATAATTAAGGAAAACTCCAAACAGTGTTCATTATTAATTATAAATTGGCCAGAAACATTCCCATTAATTAAGGAATGTTGATGATTCCCACATGGAAAAGCTTCAACTGTAATTTTAATGATTTGATGCAATTGCTTGCAGGAGGCAGCATTTTTTCTATCATATCAGATATCAAGTGCTTTTAAAACTCAACTGCATTTTGATTGAATTTACTTTTTATTTCAGTTTTCACAGTTTCACCTGCGAGCCCAAAGATTATGACCGACTGGTAAAGGCCAAAAATCTCTCGTTGCAAATAACCCCTAATTGTTGGCCTAACATTTTAAGGGAAAAAAACAAGCATATGAACCGTGAACGAACCCAGGACAGGGTGGTCCAACTGCTCTGAAATTTGCACTCAAATTATTGCGATAGCAGCCAAAATTTGTTGAACCCATATGCATATACCAGTTGTATTTGGTACTCCATTGTCTCACTCTGGTCAAATTTACTGTTCTAACCTTATTAATTTAAGCCTACTCCATGTAACTTTACCCTAGAGGGTTATATTATATTAATATATTCCTCACCCAATGAAGCTATAAACCCTAAAATCCAAGTGTTGTTCTTAATATTAAGTTGTAGGATTTAGGGTTTTGGGTTTAAGAACTCATAGAATGTGAAGACATATATTTGTTCGATTCAACTTAAATAACAAGATACCTGTAACTGAAACATATTTTAGAATATTTTCTGATAATATTTACTCATACACTCGACATCTTTGTTTCGACAATAAAAACAAAAAATAAATAAATCAAACCTCAAGGATTAATTTGGATTAGTTAACCTCTAATCAAAGCTTTGAAAGGGAGTTAGTAAAGTCAAAGGAGGAACCTCTGACTTAATGAATTCATGCAAATGATGCAACCAACAACCAACCCTAAAACCCTAATCCCTGTAAATTGACCATCTGACAGAAAACGATACCACAGTACAAGTACACAGAGCCACGTGTACGGCCAGAAACAGAATCACTAATCTTCTCTGCCATCATCGGTCATAATAACAACCAACCAGCCACCCCACCACCAACCAGCCACCCCACCACCATCCATCCATATGCAGCTGCAGATGTTAAGAGTGAGTCGGACGCGGCGAGGAGAGAGAAAGGAAGACAGAAACAATTGCTACTACCGAGTCTGTGACACGATAGGGGAGAGAGTGTGTGTGTGTGTAATAATGATGAGGGCGTGGTGTGTACTGTGTCGTGTGTCTGGGGGTGGGACCCGCGCGAGTGAGGGGTGGCTATAAACGGACCTTACAGAGCTCCGCGGCTCTTCGGAAGGAGGGGGCTCAAGAACCCCCCTCACTCTCTCTCTCTCTCTCTCTCTCTCTCTCTCTCTCTCGCATGGTCTAAAATATCCATAATATTTCGATATTTTTATTGAAATTTTCATGTATTTGAACTATCGATATTTTTTTGGACTACCGATATTTTCGATATTTTAGACCTTACTAATTCACTCATGTATCTTACCATGCAAAGTATAAAGTGTAAAATATTGTACTAATTTATTATATATAAATGATTATGGTGTATTTAAACTTTAAACTTCTTTTATTAATTAATACATATTTTCTACAATCAAAATGTTTGTCAGCTCGCTATATAATCAACTTAAATCAGTTATATCTATCATGCAATGCATTTCCTTCCAATTTTTTGTGATAAACTAATAGATAATTGACTAAATAAACATCCTGCAAAGTTTCAATAAAAATTTCTAAGTTTTTCTTACAATTTCTGTGGTTTTTATTTAATTTTTATCGATATCGATAATATCCTGATATTTTCATCTAAATTTTCATGTTTTTAAACTATCGATATTTTCGATATCATCGATATTTTATATCTTACTCTCTGTTGAAGTGAGGGCACGACGGGCCACAGAAACAAACCTGCCTTCACGTTTTGCAGGCTAACAGACAATTTTTGCCGTTAATTGGCTTCCGTCATCTTCCGCCCTTTACGTTGCCTTCTTTCTTTCTTTCTTTAATTTATTTTCTAGTTCCACTTATTGGCTCGGCTTCCAACTCTCACCAAGCCTGCTAATATACTAATTAGTTTGAAAAGTGTTTTTAAATTGCTGAAAACATTTGTAGATAAAATATTTTTGAGTCCTAAACATACTTAAAGTGCATTCTTGAAGAAACATTTATTATGTACTTTTTGCCAAAAAAACCATCAAGTTATTTTCCAAAAGGAATCCTTTCCAAAATTAACTTGTATTTTAACTAAAGATTTATTTTTAAAAATATTTTCTCTAAATATAATTTTAATTATTTAAAAACAGTTCCGAACGAGTATGCTTCTTTTCTCCCCTTTTCACTTTTGTCTCCTTTTGTTTTTCTTATTTTACCTTTTACCCCTTTTCATTTTCTTAATTCTTATTCAACATTGATTTCTTAGTAATGACCTCAAAAAAAATTATTTCTTAATAAAAAAATATTTCACACTAGTTTTTTCCTCTATATTCATTTTTCTCCTTACTTTAGATTTGAAAATCAGTGAACAAATACAATAAAAGTGGTGAAAAAGAGTTTAAAAAGTGTGCAAGAAATCACCTAAAATTAGGATTCCCACTCTTTTGTCTTATTTTTCTAGCCACTATCCACATATTATCGTAAGGGCTTAACAAAGCTCAAATTACTCTTCAGACCTAGCAAGGAAGGGGATTAGCCTAGCATGGTTGGATACAAGGGAATTGGATTCACTCTAGACTTTAGTGTTCCGAGCCTAGGAATCAATTCATCTGGGTCACATAAATTCAATCCAACGGTCCCCATTAACTTATTTTTTTGGCCCACTACACAAAACCAATTGCTCTAATTTCTTTTACACATCAATCAGCAGCCCAAATGATTTGATCCCTAGGTTCTGGGCACTAAAGTCCGGAGTGGATCCGATTCCGGATACGAGATGATCTTGAAGAATCTGTGACAAGATACATATATTTACAATTATGTCTCCAATCCACAGTTAAAAGACTTAAATGACTAATTGACATGATGAGAAAGATAATGAATTTCAAACAACCAATCACAATACACCGCATCTATCTTAGGTATTGTTTGGTACGTGTGATTGGACAGAACGTAGTGGGACATGATGCACTCATACCACGTTTGGTGCGCCAATTTACTTGGGACGCGCTGTCCCGTGGAACATATTTTAGTCAATTTTTTGTGCCACCCTCCCCCTTGGAACGACCTGTTCCAGCCCATGGAACACAAAATTATAACTTTTTGGACAACAATACTCCTACTCTTTTTATGCACAATTAATCAAAATTATAATTTTCACTTCGAAAATTAATCAACAATCCAGAGATCTCTTCGTTTATGCACAATTAGCATAAAATATTCATTAAAATATGAAATTTACCTCAACAGATAAACTACAAAACTGAGTTCTCTTGTTTTTTCGCGATATCAAGCTTCTTTGATCGCACTTCAAATTTTCCGAGAAACTGATTGACAAAAACCCAACAAAAAGCAATTTTCTTTGCGTTTGATTTCTATATTCAAAGAAGAAAAACATCAAAATGAAGAAAACCCATATCGGATAAAGGGTTCCTGAGAAAGACAAAGAGAGGAAATTTTCTGGGGAAACAAACAAGAAGAACATAAGGGTATTGGGGAAACCGGTGAAAGGACAAGAGTTATGAGAGGGAGTGGAGGAATAAGAGGAAGAGGTGGAAACCGGTAATGGGTAATTTGTGAAGGGTATGATTGTCATTTAATCTTTCGCTCCATTACGGCCTAAGCGTACACCAAACGTAGCATAGAACCTCCGTTCCGTTTCACTTTGTCCCATTTTGTCTCGTCTGCGTGCCAAACGGTACCGTAATTAATAGACTTCAAGCTTAACCATACCGATATACGAGGACATGCATATGGCCTTCAATCATGAAAGTAACTAGTCATTTACCAAGAAACTCAAGCTTTTGAGTCCTCATTCATTCTCCAACCTTAATTTAGGCATCAGAGAGCCCTTTGAACGCACCGCACCAATGTTACAACGCCTAACATATCCTACTCCTCCTTTGGTTGCAAGAATACTCAAGTGATTTTACACTTACGTAAAATTTACCCACATTCCTTTTACCATCAAAGAAGAAGTTGCCGGTGGCTAGATAGTGGTACAAAATGTTCAAGAAATTTAGTTATTTATTTATGGGAAACTTTAAATTCAGTCCCTAGTCACTAATACTTTTCGACTAAACCTTAATGATATTCAAATTTTGATCAAGTCCCTTGACTTTGTACACCTCATTACATTACTACTAGTATGTATATATCTATATATTTGACATTTTGTGAGATTTATAATCCCCAATTCTGTTAATATATATATATATAGATGTTATATAAATCTCAAATATAAAATCCCTAGAAACGGCTACAATAAAGAAAATTCAAACATTTTGATTGACTAAATGGATAGAAACAATGTAACAATATAAAACAACAAATGACAAAAGAATCTATCTATAGTGTTAAAAAATTAGTACACTTTACATATAACAAAATGGTACAATTGATAAGGAATAATGGTACGTTATAAATAAATTACGGGTACAAATAAAATATTAAAACAATTATGAGTACAAATGAAATTTTAGAAAATATGAGCACAATAAGAAATTAATATATGAGTACAAATTAAAACTAAAAATAAAAAAAAGGGATGCAAATCACAACTGGGTACAAACTAAAAGTAGAAATATATAATATAAAGTTTACTCATAAATATAAATATTAAATGTAATGTTTCTAACATCAATTAAATATTTTAAAAATAAATTTAATTGTAAATATTATAATTGACATAATGATGGTCATTAAAACTTAAAAACCTTGATAAGAAAATTACAAAAAATAAAATAAAATTGTAATAAATACAATATCAAAAAAAGAGAGATAAAACGTAATTATATTTTTTTGGTAAGTAAAAACCACTCAAATCACTTTTCATATGATACGAAAATTATTGCACATAATTGAAAATCAATTAATTTCTTCTTACTTAATACATTTATTTATTTATATTATATTTTTAATCTATAGGTGTACTCTTATACTATTCTCTCTTGTCCCATCAGGAGGCAGTGGATCAAAAGACAAGAAGATTGTATTTTGTGTGAGAGAGTGCCGACGTTACTGTGCGGTGTGTCGCAGATTCAGAACGTGGGTCAGTACACATTGTGTTACGCGGGAATATCTTTCCTAAGATATTTTACCTGAACAAGTCTCTGTAAATTGCAATGCCAAAGTTGCAAATCGACCCGTTCACCCCTACTCTGCACCCATCTTCCTTGTCCTTTCCAGGGGTATTCTCGTGAATAAGCACTTGCTAATAGCTATGTGACCAGAAACAGCCCAGACATCGCCAGCCAGTACAGTACAAGCTTACGAAATATTTGTATTGGGTTGCAAGTTTCAAAAATCTGTTGGGCCCACTTGGAAATGCCATGCTCGTTGCTGGGTGTAGGGTTAAGAACCCTAGCTGTGAAATGTACTGGATTTAGAATTACAATGGCGTTGTTGTTGATGAGGAGCTAGGGTTAGGGCTAGCTGGATGTAGGGCATCAGTCCTTGATGAGTGCAGAGCAGCGATAGAGGCAGCACAGCAGCAAACAAGTTTAAGCAAAGATGCTTAGATTCTCTTGTTTTAATGAGATTTAGAATCTAGATGTTAGATTTGTCCAGCTGCTCCTTCAGTCCTTTTCTTTGGATTTCAACTTGACGGGCAGAGAAGTTATCCAGGTTTTCAGCTTGGTTTCTGCAAGACGTTAACGCATTAGGAAAACTAATGTTATTCGTTTAGAATAACGTTATAGTTGGTAATCTTAATTTTATGAATTCTATTGTAAACCTCATGAGACATGTTTGTCAGTGTGTTATTATTTGAATGGGTGAACTACAGACTAAGTCCCTCAGTATTATTCGGGCAAAACTTGAGTTCTTATGCCATCTCCAACCGAATGGTCCAGAGGACCGAAAATTGTCCGAAAACCGTATCCAACCGAAGGCTAGGCCAGAGGGCTATGGAATCTGAGAGGGCCCCATGGAATTGGAAATGGTTGAAGGGCTAGAGGGCTGGCTACATGCAGCCAGCCAGCTAGCCCGGGGCTAATGGAAATCATGTCGGTTTGCTTTGAATTTTTTTTTTTTTTTTTTTACCAAATTTTTCCTATAACTTCTATTTTTCATATATTTTTTTAAATTCTATTTTTTTCCTATAACTTTTATTTTACAAAATTTGTTTCATTTTTTTTTAATTCCATTTTTTCCTGTAACTTCTATTTCACAAAATTTGTTTCATTTTATTTTAAATTCTATTTTTTTTCCTATAACTTCTATTTCACAGAATTTGTTTCATATTTTTTTTAATTCTATTTTTTTCCTATAACTTCCTAAGCCATTATACAACATTAAATTAAATTAGTAACATTAAATAACATTAACCAACATAAAAATTATACAACATAAAAAAAAACATTTAACAACATGAAACTTAAACAACATTTAAGTTGTAGTTTTTAAATAATAAATTATGTTTGGCCCTCGATTGGAGACAGTTTTTTTGTGACAGAGCTAAAACGAGCCTTCTGGCCCTTTGGCACTCGGTTGGAGACGGAGGCAAATATGGCCATGTACTATTCAATAAAATATTAATATTTTGAAGGGCCAGATGGCTAAAACGAGTCATCTGACCAACCCTTAGTTTAGTTGGAGATGGCCTTACATTTATTTTTACATTTTCTTTATTTTTGTCATATGTAAGTCACATATTTAAGTTATCAGAGAAGTGGATAGAAAAACTTGAAATCTTACAGATGAAATTGGCGGTTTCTAATGAGTTTAGGATATTATTTTCCCTGAAAAAAATAATATAGGAACTGCTAATTTTGCTACAGTTTTATCCTAAACTCTAATTCGGTTTTACTACTTTCAGGCCAATTTTGCTACAATTTTACCGCTTTCTTACATTTTCAGTCATTTTACATTTCAAATCATGTAGCTCAGCCCATCGGCTTAGATTTTACTTTCTACAAACGTTTGTTATCCTAATTCAATCATAAAAAGATTATATTATGTTTCTCACTTTAATTTATGTTTCGTTTTCATTCACTTTTTATGCAAGCATACAAGAAGTTACATTAAATTTTAATTCCTCATTCACTCGAGGCTTAAAAGAACTTAACCAAACCAGTGTCATGTCACACCCGGCGCACAATCATTTGGTTAAGAAGTCAAATCTACACGTAACTTTCACACACAATCGAACACAAACACTGTTTTTTAAATGCCTCAAACAGTGGCACGCCTTTCTCCCTCTCTCTCTCTCTCTCCCTCCAGTCATCTCGTGGTGTCGAGACCAAAAGCAAGACTCAAGGCAAATAGGTGTAGTTGAACCCAGTCCAGACTCCTTCCACACCAACAAGGACAAAAATTAGATATAAAAGAAGGGGTGTGATATCCACACATCCCATTTTACTTCTCACACACATTTTTAATTTTCAGCCGTCGGATCAAATGAATTGAAGAAGATCAACGGACATAAATTATCAAGAGTGCGTGAGAAGTAAAATGGGATGTATGGATAACACACACCTATAAGAATAATAAAATATCTTCAGAAATTAAAGAATTGAAAGTAACACTAAACGTGATCAAATCTCATATAGCACAAGTCTGTTTAAATTATCAACATATATGGTTCCGTCCAGCTTTAGGTATGGTATTCAGTGCTGGAACGGTTTGCTAATGAATAGACTACAAAATTTAGGACTATAGTCCCATAATCTATTATATTAAGAGAAGAGGGCTTGTTAACTTTTTGCCCATTTTTCTTTCAATTTTGCCCCCATTTTTTAATACACAATGTTGACATGAGGAGGGTAAAATAGTAATTTTGTATATTTTGAACTTTTTCCCTTTTTTCCTATTCCGCCCTCACTTTTGATACATAATATTTACATAAGAAGGGCAAAATAGTAATTTTATATTGAAATATTTACATAGAATAAAAAATATGCACTTATTAAGAGAAATTATTCAACCATCATTTTTTCATATACGTTAGTGAAATCATAATGTTTTTTAGATAGTTTGAATGAACTTAAATGGTAGTGCTTGAAGAAAATGTGAGAGGAGATAGATAGTTGTTCACACACACAGAATGTGTGCTCATCTGCTGGTTATTGATTAGGTAAACTCTTGGTTGAATAAATAAGACTACAAACCTAGGGATTTAGGGAGTGTTCTTAGTCAAAAGCTCTTTCAGTAGGGTTTGGCGTTGGAACCGATAAGATACGACAGTTGTGTGCTAATTGCTAATTATATAAGTTAGTAGTTAGTACTGGTGATTCCATGGTGACTTTATAAATTTAGAGTATTGACGTTTACATATTTATTTTTACTTCACGTATATTTTTTATAATTTTTTACTGTCTGGTCGAATGAATTAATAAAATAAAGTTTTAAAAAAAAATCCGTGATACTATTTACTTTAACGAAAAATCATATTTTTACACTAAAAAATCAAACCTAGTACTATTCATTTTACCTTTTATTTTGTCTTTATCATTAAAATTCAAAATTTTCAAGTCATTTTCATTAGTTTTTCTTTAAAAAAAATCAATGATCAAAACTAACAATGTGGGAAAGTAAAAATGAGTGTCAATGTCACTATCCTAAATTTAATACTAGTGGACAAGCAGTCCTAACCTTTCTTCTATGTACGAGGCTCAACTCAAAAGAAAGTGATGGTACATATACCATATATTGCATAAATGTCACTGCTAAAATGAAGGATGCAATGTGTGCAATCTAGATTTGGCATGTGAGTGCGGTGGACTTCTCGCCCAATTTTGTCCTTCTTTGAGTAGCTAAAGCCCCACAACGTAAAGCAAAAGAAAGGGTACAAACTTGTCAAGCGAGCTTAATTCAAAGTATATTCTATGACATCAAGTTGATATTACATTTTGAAATAGTTATTCAAATCATACATAAAAAAAAAAAAAAAAAAAAAAGAAGAGTGCATGATGACCAGTTTTTTAACAGTATAAAGATGAAAATGAATGCGGACATGATAAACTATCTCGTTTAGTTACTTTCAAAACTCAATCGGACTCACCTAATTTTATGTTACTTTGGTTGTTAGTAAACAAATGAATATATATTATACGTATTCCTTGCACTACATTTGTTGTAAGTGAAAATGTCCTAAATGTTGAATAATGTGAAAAATCGCATATCGGTCATCTTGCAAAATAAATTGCAACTTCTATTAAATGTTTATACTTCTCATTATACTGAAACCCTTTGAGTAGATGATAATGTTAGTGTGATTAGTGTGAATAATAGTGAGTTGCTTTGAATTTTAACACCGAGTGCTGATAACAATATTTTTTAAGATATAATTTAATTGTAATTGAGCATCTCAACATGTGAAAAAGACACTATCATGAGTCATAACATGGAGACTAGGGCAAGCAACTTTATGAAGTATGAATTGTTTTCCCACATGAAATTCTTCCTCATTGGCCTAAAATTGTTATAGCCTACGGAAGTTAGAAAGAGACAGTGGCACAAATGTAGAAGAGAGCCTAGTTTACTACTTATTGGGAAATCAAGCAAGCAAAATAGAGAAAGCATATTCCTAAACCCTAAAATAATACATAGGAATATGGGGCATAAGGCCTCCACGTCCACGCCAAACCGGCTTCCGAAACCCAAAAAGAGTGGTGTCAGCTGCCTGGCCAGTGCCATGTGATTTTACTGCTCTAATTCCTTGTTCTTTGAACCTTGAATTCCTTGCTTTGACTTGCGTAATTCTATATTGTTGTTATAGTTAATTAAGTTTGATTCTTTGTTTGTGGGAAAACGTTTTAAGCTTTCTGATTTTTCTTTTGCTCAAATTTTAAGCTTTCTGATTAGATATAATAAGAGTAAATTATAGCAATGATCCCTCAACTTTAATCAAATTGGAGCAATGGTCCCTCAACTAAAAATTCGTTATCATTGGTCCCTCAATTTATCAAAATGTGTAGTTATAGTCATTTTCATCAATTTCGTCAAAATTTTGTCAAAATAAGTTATCTTGGAATGACCATTTATACAATTAGGGTCCCTCAACTCATTAAAGTGTGTAATTATGGTCATTTTCGTCAACTACGTCAAAACTTTTGTCAAAACGAGTTATGTTGGAAGGACCAATGGTAATAATTTTTTAGTTGAGAGACCATAGCTGCACGTTTTGATGAGTTGAGGGACCAATGGTAATGAATTTTTAGTTAAGAGCAACTACACCGTGGTGGATTGCTCGGGAGACAGGCGAGAGAAAAGGGCCCGAGGCCTTGTGGATTCGCTCTAGCGTGAAGGAGCCCGAGTGGCGGTGGAGGTCCGAGCTCTGGGCCTGTGAAGAATTGCCAGCCTGTGAGCCCGAGTGGATTGGCTATCAGGGCTAACATCAGCCCTGCAGCAAGCCCCTTTTTTATTTTTTTATGTTAGGCGCGTGCACCCCACCCGCGCGTGGGGCTCATCGCCCGACATCTTTTCAGAAAAACAGCCCACTTTTCAGACTGAAATGTTACTGTTGGGAAGCCATGTGGCTTCCCACAATTCGTTCGATCTCAACGGCTCTTTAACTTGGACTGTTCGATCTCAACGGTAAAAAAAATAAAAAAAATCTTATTTAATATCAACCGTTCGATCTGAGATCAACGGTCGATATTAATATGCTTTATAAATAAATAAATAAATAAAAGAAAAAATAGTTTTAAAATTAAGAAAAGTTACCGTTGTGACACGTGGCACAATCTAAAATATTGGAATTCAATTTTTTTTTAAAGCCAACGGCAGAGATTAATTAATTGAATAAAGAAATTAAAAAAAATTGTAAAAAATCCGAAAAATATCTGAATTTAAAAAAAAAAATGTTTCTACTTTTCTATAAATACATTCTCATTATCATCTACCTTACACCACAATTTCATATTTTCTCAACTACTTTCAATCACATTCCTATCTTTCTCTCAAAGTTTCAATCCAATTTTTTTTCAACAAAATGACTACTTATGCAGGTACGAATTGGACGCTTCTTGAAGATGTTGCATTGTGTACTAGTTGGGTTGAAATTACTCATAGTTCGCGTACGGGTAATGAGATGCAGTTGCGAGAAATGTGGAGTCTTATTCATACCAATTATCTTGAAAAAATGGTTGGGAGTAAAACCAAAGAATCGACATCTAGTCGTTAGAAATTACTTAGCCAATCGTTTAGTATTTGGAGAGACGCCTTGGCACAAGCTAGTAGTAGTCTTCGAAGTGGGAAAAATTATACGGATCAGGTAACAATATATTATTCTTTTGTTAGTACTATACCCAGATTTACATTGTAATTATTTGTTTGTATTATTTATTTGTTATCTACTTTAATTATAATTATTTGTTTGTATTATTTATTTGTTACATACTTTGATTATAATTTTTTGTTTGTATTATTTATTTGTTACATACTTTGATTATAATTTTTAGTTTGTATTATTTATTTGTTACCTACTTTAATTATAATTATTTGTTTGTATTATTTATTTGTTACCTACTTTGATTATAATTTTTAGTTTGTATTATTTATTTGTTACCTACTTTAATTATAATTATTTGTTTGTATTATTTATTTGTTACCTACTTTGATTATAATTATTTCTTCTCCCCCATTGTGTAGCTAATTCAAGCACAAACTTGGTATGGTGCCAAAACCAAAAGCAAAAATAAATCATTCAACCGAAACGCCCATCCCTGAACAAGCGTTAGGTTCGACCCATTATCCAATTAGGCCTCAAGGTAAGAAAGCTTCAAAGAGAAAAGGAAGTGCTTCCAAGTATGATTATAAAAAGTACATGGAAGAACTTACTCGCCATAGTGAATTGACTTTGACGCGGGAAATGGCGAAATTTGAGGCTGATAAGCCTAGAGATGAGACAAAAGCTGCAGTTGTTGAGAGAGAATTTCAAGCTAATGAGAGAGAAAGAGAGCTACTTAGGCAAGAAAGGGAACTAGTTAGAGAAGAAAAAATGGCTCAACGAGATCGTGAGATTATGAACACGCCTTTATAAGGGAAGTCTCCAAACTCTAAATATTTCTGGAAATCGGAGAAAGATGATGTGGTGCATAAGAGGCGTGTAAGAGAAGCGAGAGCAAGAGGAGATGGTCCTAGCATGACAA
Source organism: Malus domestica (assembly GCF_042453785.1). Classification (NCBI taxonomy): domain Eukaryota; kingdom Viridiplantae; phylum Streptophyta; class Magnoliopsida; order Rosales; family Rosaceae; genus Malus; species Malus domestica. Next base: position 14,909,232 of record NC_091676.1, on the reverse strand, counting down.
GAGAAGATCATCCTAGCACCACAAATTGGTTAAGTGATGATGATTAGAGTACTTTTTGTAATCGGAGCCCATAGTTTTCCAATCACCTTAGGTTGTAATTTATTATTTATTGAATAGAGTATTTTATGTTGTTTCTAATTTATTGAATTTAGTACTTTATTTAAAGTGAGAGTAAATTTATTTAATATGGTAATATATTTATACCATAAGATAATCTTTATTCAAATGACATAAACACACCAAATAAAAAACTCATGAAATGAACTAAAATAAAACGCACCAAATAAAATTACATAAATCCATATATCAAAAGATGTCATCGCCTCCAAAATGATATTTTTTGCTCATTTTCTGTCTCCATAAGTGCCTTGCCATGCACTTGGACAGTTTTTCCACGTCCAATGCATACAATCAATGCTCCCAATCATCCCAGGAAAACCTCGCATCTCTGCCTTCTTCAGAGGCTTTTCCAAGTCCATGTGAGTAGGTTGGCGGAGGTACTCTGCGGTGTAGATAGATTCAATTGCTCCGCAAAACCTCATCAGGCACTGAAGAATGGATGATTTCCCTATCCTCGCTATCTCATCCACTTGGTCTGTAGCTGCTCCATACGCAAACATCCGCAATGCAGTAGTAATTTTTTGCTTGGGAAGGAGACCTATAGCACCAAAAACATCCTTCTTTTGCACAAAGTAAGAATCATGGTTGCAAACAGCAATCATGATTTTGTTGAACAAATGTCGTTCCATTATAAAACGACGTCTGAAGTACGTATCAGGAAATGCACTGTTACGGACAAAATAATCGTCCAATAGCTCCACACCTCGTCGTTTCCTGTTTCTATCAAGGTTTCTGGAACAGGTGGGCATGCATATCTGAGCCACAGCTTGGATGACTCGACGGGAATGTGAGTCTCTGGCCATTCTTGCTTTGTCATCTCTTTTTCTCCGCTCCTCATCCTTTTTCTTCTCATTTTGGGCTATATGGAGATTCAACATTCCTTTAGATTGGTTAAACAATTATTTCTCTTCTTGATCGATTTCCCACATCATGCTTGAAGAAGAAGACATTGTAAGTAAAAACTATGAATAATGATACAAATTTTGATTTGGTGAAGAAGGAAGCAGAAACTATGAATAATGATAGAGATATTGAGAAAATTGGTGTGAGATTTAAAAGGATGGATGATGGATTATATGGAGGATTATGAAATGATTAGGTTGTAGATGGTGCCACGTGGCATGTCGTCATTCGTTAAAAATCTGATCGAAATATATCCTAAAAGATTCTAAAAAGATAACGATACGTGGCACGACGACATTGGATAAAAATCTTATCGAAATCCATCACTAGTAATTATTTTTTCGGATAATGACACATGGTGCAATGAGAACGATTTTAAATCTGATTGAAATCTGTCCTGAAAGATTCTAAAAAGATAACGACACGTGGCACGATGACATTGGATAAAAATATTATCGAAATCTATGACCAATAATAGTCGTTTTGGGTAAATGACACGTGGCGCAACAAGAACGATTTATAATATCTTATCCGAAATTACAAATAAATTTATTTACTATTATTTTGTAAAACAAAATTAATACTATTTTATTGCCTATTGCCAAGGATATTCAAGTGCAACGGTGGAGATGCAAAAGGCAGTTACTGTTCATCAAGGGCAGTTACTGTTCACAAGGTAGATTGAATAGTGGATTGCCTGGGGGAGGGCTCCGACGGTGGAGTTGCTCTAAGGGACCATAGCTACAATTTACTCTAAATATAATAATCATATGAACTAGCTAAGCGCCTAAGCCTGCATGAGTCGGAAAATGTGGCTGCTGCAGCTGGAAATGGATGCTGCTCTTCGGATCCCTTCCTCTTAATTCACCAAATTAGGAAATTCGTGTCATTGAAATTTGATCCAACGGCCAAAGTTATTATAACTTTTAAAGTGGACCCATGTTTGTAGCCATTAGATCAAATTTCAATGGTATAGATCCTCTGATTTTGTAGATTAGAATAAAGGGATCCGAAGATGATTCATTTCTGCTGCAGCTAACTCTTCTGCACAAAATTTGCGCCAAGTTCAAGATCCCAGTTAGCCACGCAAGTGACTTCTTTCTTACATTCTGCCGCGTTTACACAGTATTTAGGAATAGGCTTCTGGCTTTCTGGGTAAAATATAATAAATCTTACTTTATATTGTGTTAGGTATAATATGTAGGTAATCTCTCTGGCAGTGATTTTGTGGTCCAATATTATGAATCTGAACTATATTTAAATATATTTTAACTAATAGTTTAATTTACAATCTCAATAAAAGAATATTTTTCATATATTATGTGCCACATATAGCAAAAGAAGAGAGGAAAAAAAAAAGAGGAAAATTGGGAAGAGATGTAGACAATGTTTTGATGACAAAAATGGTAGTCATTCCAAGAAAAAACATGATCCAAGTTGAAATTTTTCTTTGGTTTTTAATGAGATTGAATCGTAGCCCAAAAATTTTAAAATGCTTGTTTGCATTAGATAGCTGACAGCAAGTTTTATGATCAATCTTTCTCAAGAATTTAAACACCTTCCCTTTTAAATAGATCATGATTATTCAAGACTTCGGGTCTTGGGGTAGAACTTAAAAACCTAACCTCTAGAGAGAACAATAAAGAAAAATATATTTGAAGCACACTTTTGTCTTTAACTTTAAGTTCAACAGTAATACAACTTGCAGTCAATTCTCTTTATTTTTCTTCAAGTTTCCCCCTAATTTGTTAACTATCTTCATTTTCGGATTGTGGTCACTTTTTCACCATGACAAGAAGAGTTTTCGTGGTTATGACAACTCTCTTAGAGCACTTCCACCGGAGGTGAAATGTGCCAGCACCCAGTAAAAAAACCAAGCTGGGGGTCAGTGAATCCACTCCAGCACACAAACTAGCCTCGCACCCAGCCCAAGCCAGGCAACAGACCAGCCCATTTTTTACTAACCTAGGGACCAGCCTATTTGGCTTGCGCGTGGCTTTCACTTGCGAGTAGGCGCAAGTAGGAGACAGGAATGCAAGCGGCGGGGCCCTTTGTCAGCGCACTCACCCATCACCTGGATCATGGCGACATGGCCCTCTCTTTGCGGTTGGATTTCCAACGGCTAATTTTTCTAGACCGTTGGATTTCCAATGGTAAAAAAAAATTTGAATTTCACTTTTAAACTGGACCGTCTGATCACAGGTCAACGGTCCACGTTCCCCCCCCCCCCAAAAAAGGCCCAACGGTCATAATTATGACCGTTAGCCATGTGGCAGCTATTTGGTTGTTGGATTGGAATATCTTCCACTTTCTTACATCACATTTCAATATTTTGTACACTTTGAGAGAAAAAAAATGACTTCGTGAAAGCTCATTGAAGATGTTACGTTGTGTGAATGTTGAGTTCACATTACTCATGACCCGATTACGAGTAATGAGATGGATAAGCTAGAAATGTGGAGTAAAATTACAAAAATGTTTTGCGATGTACATGGAAAAGACGCCAGAACTAGTCAAGGTCTTCAAGGTCGTTGGAAAAAACTCAACGCATCCTTTACTTGTTGGAAAAACGCCATCTCTCATGCTTCTGGTAATCTGCGTAGTGGGACAAGTTTAGCGGATCAGGTGACAATATTTTTATTTATTTATATGCATTCCACCCGCATCCATATTTTAATTTATTTAATTTCTTATGTAATTTTTATGTAATTTCTTATGTAATTTATATGCATTCCACCTGCATTTTTTAATACTATCTCATCCTACATTTTTATAGACATTACAAGCACAAGCATTCTGCAATGCAAAGAACCAAAACAAATCATTCAACAAATGGGAATGTTGGCAAATTGTCAAAGATTGCCCTAGATACAAAATTGTGGCAACTGGTCCAGAAGTTGTCATGCACGACATAGGTCTACACAGTTCGCCAGAAGCAGACACAGCCGAACAAGAAGCCAACACATTTGAAGACATGTAAGGGATGCCTGAACAAGTGTCGGAGACCCAACCGACTCATTAGTCCCTCAGGCCTCAAGGTAAAAAGGCATCAAAGAAAAAATGTAGTTCTTCCAAAAATGACTACACTAAATATATGGAAGAACTTGCTCGCCAAGGTAAACTGAACATAGCACGTGAAAAGGCTAGAGATGAGGAAAAAGTTGCTGCTATGGCGGCAATAATAGCAGCTACTGAGGTCTATGATGCGGCGGCTGAGAGACAAAGAGAAATAGTTAATCGAGAGAATGAGATGATTAGAGAAGCACTTCATCGAGAAAATGAGATGCTTAGAGAAGAAAGGATGGCTCAAGCAGATCGTGACATTATGAACAAGCCTCTAATAGGACTGTCTCTGAATTCAAAATATTTTTGGACATTGGAAAAAAAAGAGGTCGTGCAAAGGAGGCGTGCAAGAGATACCGAAACAATATCTACAAAAATCCTAGTAACGAAGATCCTAGCACCACATATCCTAGCTCCATAGACTTTGTATAATTTCGTATTTATTTTTAGTACTTTATTTAATTTCTTATGTAATTTTTATGTAATTTCTTATTTATTTTTAGAACTTTATTTAGTTTCTTATGTAATTTTTAATGTAATTTTTTATTTATTTTTAGAACTTTATGCAATTTTAAATTTATTTTTTGTACTTTATTTAAGCACATCAAATAAGATTACATAAACTCACCAAATAAGATTACATTAAACTCACCAAATAAACTTTAAAAAAAACACCAAATAAAATTACATAACCTCACCATATAAACTTAAAAAAAAAACACACTAAATAAGATTACTTAAAAAAATACACTTTATTCTTCAACCACAAGCCTCATTTTAATTATCTTCGCCTTCATGCAATCCTCACTGGTGCTCAATTAAGTCATTCTGGCACGTTACGTGCCAGTATGGCTCTTGCACATCAGTGTACCGCTGAACGATTAATTCATTGTAACGTCCATCCTGTTCCAACGGCTCATGTTGCACGGGATCTTCGGTCCCCGGTCATGAGCACAGTAGATATATGTTCTTAAGTTGTTCATCGGATTCGGCTCATAATCATCGACGACATCATAACCATACTCATCTTCCACAACCATGTTGTGGAGAATAATACACGTCATCATGATGGATCAAAGAGCCTCGACTTCAAACATTCTAGCTGTAGCTTTGACAATTGCCCAACGAGCTTGCAAGATGCCAAAACAACGTTCCATATCCTTCCTACTTCCTACACCCCTCTTGACATTTTGCGAAGTGTTTTTCTTTTTCAATCTGTGGATATGGCACTGTTTTGACAAACATAGCCCACCTTGGGTAAATGCCGTCTGCAAGGTAGTATGGTCCGTCATATTTAGTGTCATTAACCCAATATGTGCATTTCGACGATTTTCCTTGCAGCAGATCGTCGAACACTGGAGATTGAGCAATCACATTTAAGTCATTCTGAGCTCCTGGAACACCAAAAAAAGCATGTCAAATTCATGTATCAAATGAAGCCACGGCTTCCAAAATGATACTTTTCGCTTCTTTTTTGTCGCCATAAGCTCCTTGCCACGCACTTGGACAATTTTTCCAAGTCCAGTGCATGCAATCGATGCTTCCAATCATGCCAGGCAAGCCTCGCATCTCACCCTTCCTTAGAAGCCTTTACATGTCCCTAGGCGTGGGTTTCCGGAGGTACTCATTGGTGTACAGAGCTTTAATTGCAGAGCAAAACCGCATAAGGGACTCGAGAACAGTTGTTTTTCCCATCCTCACGATCTCATCCACTTGATCTACAGATGCTCCATATGCAAGCATTCGCAAGGCAACCATAATTTTTTGCTCTGGAAGAAGACCTAGAACACGAAAAACATCCTCTTTTTGCATAAAATATGGATCATGGTTGCAAATAACACTTATGATTTTGTTGAACAAACTTCGTTGCATTCTAAAACGACGTCTAAAAACATGATCAGGGAATATGCTGTTGGGAATAAAATAATCTTCCAAGAGATCTTTACCTCGTCTTTCCCTTTTTCTATCGAAGTTTGCGGCACATCTGGGTTTGGCTATCTGACCCACAGCTTCCATGACACGGCGGGAATGTGAGGCCCTCTGCCTTCTATGGTCATCATCCGAGTCCTCCTCCATTGCGAAAGTCTCATCTCCACCTCCACCTCCACCTCCACCTTCCTCGAGATTAATCAATTCTTCTTGTTGTGCCAACAATCTTTTCTATTGCTCCACAAATTTTTTATGCACTCTCCTTGAAGAAGACATTGTAAAAAAAACTCAAGATTTGAAAACGATGAAGAAGGATTCTGAGCTAAAAAGAAAGATTAAGTTTGGTGTGAGGATGGATGTAGAGATGTAGAGTTTATATGGACAAAAAAAAAGATGGGGTTCTGGACAATGCCACGTGGCACGACGGGATTGGTTGAAAATCTTATCGTAATCTTGACTAAATTATTGTAAACAGATAGTGACACGTGGTGCATCGGGATTAGTTGCAAATCTTAGCGGAAATCTATTCACAAAATAGTACGTTCGGATAATGACACGTGGCGTGACGAGATTGGTTAAAAATCTTATCCGAAATTAAAACTATTTTATTTATTTATTGTTTTATAAAAAAAATTAAATGGGCTAGGTGCCAGCGCATTTTGTAGGGGTGGAGATCGTTTGTGCCAGCGCATTTTTAGACTGGCTGCCAGCGCATTTTTTTAGGGGTGGAGATGCTTTTGCCTAAATAGGTTTACACGAGAGTGACATGCGATTAACCTGTTTCGACAAGATAAGAAAAAAGTTATTATGATGATTTTAATTTAAACTACTAAAAAAACTTACTATAAAATACAATAGATATAATGAATATGTATATATTGTTTATTAATTATTATTCTATATAAATTTTAAAATTTAAGTTTTATTTATTTATTAATTTATTTTTATAGTATATTATATGACACATCCCAACCGAGATCAAGGCATGCTGGCCGTCACATGAGAGTCACGTAGCCATGTGCACAGTACGGAAGCAATAAAGATAAGAATTATACGAATAATTAAGAACCAAATTACTAGAGTGCACTACTATACAGAAAGTGATAGGAGTTAGTTACAAGAGTGAACACTCTTAATCAGAGCATAAAGTCTAGGTGCAGTCCAGTAGGACAAGTACTAGTTATACAGTAACGAGAATGTCCTACTATTATTTGGATAAATCAGAACTGTCGATGTCCTCAAGCCACCAACAGCAAGCTTACTTAAAACCTGGAGGGGCGCAAAACTGAAAACGTGAGTGGGCAAGAACAAATGTTTTACAAAATCATTTTCTTTTGTCAACATACTAACCCCTCGCTGTAAAACATGTAAAATTTTCCTAGAATCAAGATATAAGCATATACATAATTTATATATACATGAAATCATATCAATTCAATTTATGCTTCACATAATCATATTCAAATGTATGCCATGCCAAAATATAACAAAGTAAACAATCCAGGTAAGAATGATTTCATAGAAATATGATATGCTAGCCGGAACCCTTGTGGTAGTCTGTATGGCTGAATTCATAGTTCAAAAGTCAATCTAGCCGAAGTCACTACAATGACCTATACGGCAATATACTGCACATAAGTCGGAACCACTAAAAATGGTCTGTACGACAAGATTGAGTGAAATATAATTATGCTCAATTCTATTCTCTCATAATAGTCGGGTGATAAATCGCTAGTCACCTATGAGTCAGAACGATAAATAAGGTCTGTATGACAAGACTGTACACTTAAGTTGGATCCAATATGAGCATATAGTGCGGGAGGTGACATAAATAAACAGGTATGTACTTCACATCTCTGGTTACATCACAATCACCCTAGGTGCAGTTTTATGAGCTCAACATCAATTCATCACATATCATATAATCGATGATTCACATAATCAAACATAAATTACCTGAACTTGTGCCTCCACAACACCACATTTATATATATATATGCAACCATGAAATGCATATTCAGAATATAAAAGCATTTGGCATATTTTTTCATAGCATACTTTCCTTAAAATGCATTTCTGGGAAATATAACAAGTATATAAATATATACTGAAAACAAAAGCCCACTCACTGTTATGTCGACTGGTCGTAACCCCCGAGTCGCCCCTGGATACGCTCGTCCTCGTGATAAGTCTCATATATATGCGAATTAACTATAAAAACGTTATTTTAAAGCACATAGGCAAAACTAGCTAATAATTTCTCATACATTGCTCAATTTTGGTATTTGAATATACCAACGTGACCTACACAACCTCCCGAACATCGTGATATTTTTAGATAAATTTTTCTGTGACTCACGCGCCAGGGGAGGGCACGGCCTCACGTGCCCTCACGCACATCACCTTTAACCTCCATATGCCGAAACTGTGTCACTGGCACCGGATTCTTGGCAGACCTGCAACTGCCTATTTCTCGCTTGTCTTTGCACCATTTTTCACGTATTTTATACCAAAATGAAGCTCTTAACTTGTAGAACACAATCATACTAATTTAAAGTTCTAAAAGTCACAGAATCTCACCGGAGAATTCCAAGAAAATCGGCCAAACTTCATCCACACTATCCTGACTTCTAAAACCTTCAAACGAAGCACTCCGGGCTTCCTTGGGACCTCACTAAGCTTCCTACAAGCTTCAAATTCCCAAAAACATCCATAATTACGTGTGCATGAACAGTGCACCAATCGGGGGTTATGAAAAACTAGGGATTTCAAAGGTATCCTTACCTGAAATGGGTACCAATCGACTCGTCTGGGCTTCACAAACACAATGGTACCATTTTCTTCCTCGATCAGTGAGGTTTGAGAGGTCCTTGGTGTTTGTCCGTACAAGAAGAATGAGAGAGAGAGAGAGAGAGAGAGTCCGAGAAAGGAGAGAGAGCACGGGAAGAAAAGAGAATGAGTAAGTGTGGTGTGTGTGTGATCCACGTGGTCACCAATTCAAGACCACAAAACAATCTCTAAGTCTCAATATGTCACACATACACACTATCATTTTCCCGTCCAAGGATAAAGCTGTCATTTTACATCGTCGAAAATTATATATTTAGGACGGGCTGTGACATTATAGGCAAAGATTGAGATTAAAAATCATAAAACACATTAAAAATAAAAATATCAAGTAATTTAAAAATACCAAACACATTAAAAAAAATTATAATAATTAATTTACATGTGCAAAAAATATGCAAACGCTCGTAGTCACATCCTGTATGCTTTGAGGATGTGTATATGATCGTTTGAATTTTTAAAACCATATACAAACTCTCATGAATAGTATTTTTAAGGGAGTTCAAAATAAACAAAACTCATAATCATTAATGTATAAGCCTAAAAGATGTGAAAGCATAATAAATGTTCATAATTGCATCCTCAACGCTTAGACGATAGTTACATGGTCGTTTAGATTTTTAAAACCCTCCAAATCTCATGAACAATATTTTTTTATTTGAGTGCAAAATTAAAAAAAAAAAAAATTATTATTATTATTGTAGAAGTGTTAAAAATGTAATCACTCATAATGAAAAGCTTTACAACTTTCATGTAGGGGTCAATTCTGAAATTTAGTATAAATACACTAACTTAGTATTATGTTTTACATTTTTTGGGGTCAAATTATGTTTTTCATTTTTATTGATTTAAAATATATTTTTCTTAATGGGTAACGGGTCAGGTCATATTACCTGATAATATTAACGGGTTGATTTCGGGTCGGGTCATATTACCCGTTTACTTTAATGGGTATTACACGACATGACCCGTTAAGTTATCAGGTATGACACAAAAAGACATGAACACGAGAAAAACGACATGAATGCTACTCACCAAAAGAAATGGTAAAAAAACCTATGAGATATCCTTTTTTCTTGGGTAAATTACATTTTACCACCTCAGGTTTGAGGTCTATTGCAATCTCATACAATATCTTTAAAACATTTCACTTTCATACCGCAAGTACTATTTTATTTCAATATAATACATCTGTTATATTTTCCATCCATTGGTTCGTTAAGAGCTGATGTGGCTGCCACATTTGTGCCATGTGGCAAAAAAATAATTCTTTATGCATTAAAAATATTATAATATTTATCCTATTTACCCTATAAAAATAATATAAAAAATACCCAAAAATCCTTCCCCGACCCCTTCCCCTTCCCCGTAACCCTTGCCCCAAATCGCGGTCCTGGATCCCCAGCCCTAGCAATCTAACCCGCCCCGGTTTCCGGAACCCCTTCCCCCCACACCAAAAAACTGTCGTCCCGATCCAAACCCTCGCCCGCCCAATCCAAAAAGCCCCAACCCGCTTCCCCGGATCCTATTCTCGTTGATACCTCCCTAGACAACCCGGATCTCGGGCCGTTTATGCTCAAGCTGGCCCGGAACACAATCTCCTCCGCCGAGGGTCCGAACAAGGCATTGGAGTAGGCAGTCTGGGCATCCAAGTCATTCAAGCGATGCACTGTGGAAGGCGAGCTGAGCTTGGATCTGGCCGTAAGCTTGGACAGCAAGGCGAGGCGAGCCTGGACAGTGTGCGGTGGACAAAGACTAAACTCGACATCCTCGCTGAAGAAAAAGAAAGTGGAGGAGAGGGAGTGGGATGGATGGTTGCGGAGAAGGTGGGATGGGGGGTTGGGTGGGATGAGGTGGGATGGGGTGGGACAGAGGAGAAGGAGTGGGTCAAGGGGGAATGTTTTCTGGGTTTTTTATTTTTATTTTTATATATATAGGATAAATATTTTAATATTTAAATGCATAACAAATTATTTTTTTGACACGTGTCATAAATTTGGTAGCCACATCAGCTCTTAACAAACCAATGAATGGAAAATGTAACGAATGTATTATATTGAAATAAAATAGTACTTGAGGTATGACAGTGAAATGTTTTAAATATGTAAGGAATTGAAATCGACCCCAAACCTGAAGGGGTAAAATGTCATTTATCCTTTTTTTTTCTTTCTAGAAAAAAGAAAAACAAAGGTATAGGAGACAAGGGCCTCACATTCTATGCAAAATAATTAATAATTGAACTCATGCAACCCGTCCAAAGTTAGCAATCTACATCTAGAAACAGCAGGCGCACTGAATTGCTTCTATAGCTAGTTGGATTGAATAATGGAGCACTTGAAAACCCTAACAACCCATCTTTCCCGCACCACTATTGGATTGAATTATTAACTGACCTGCTTGCTTTAAGGAAAGAGATTCTCTTTTTTTTTTAATGAGAATTAGTTATGGGATTCACTCTTCAACGCTTAGAATCGTCTATTTTGTAAGTCATGATTCATAGATCACCATTGCAAAAATTCAATTCAATTTGAAACTATTTACCTATTTAATTGTCATCACGAAATTTCAATATTTCTTATAATATAGTTTTTGTCAATTTATGTGAGCTCAATTAAATGTTTATTTTACAAGAATGATCTATGAGGTGCAAGTTGAAAAATAACTATTTGGATCGTTGAATTTCAATGTGACGTGGGATATAAAAGTATGGGAAATTTTATTTGAACCCTAAAAACTTCTTTCCACACCCAACTTAAATATTTTTGCCATTAAACTCTCCACTTTACCCCTAAATTAATGTGAGATAAGAAAAATATATTGAAAGGAGATGAACCCATATCAGCCCGACCAACGCCCGCTGTTTTCCGGCATCTTCTTCATTGAGGCGGGTGAATCTTTTGTGTCAGCGTCTTCTCTTTTCAGGCTTTTTTTCCGTTCTCTCTATATCCATCTTATATTCTCCTCCTCCTCCTCCTCTCTATTGCTCACTTCCTTCAACCGACAAATGCCAAAAGCAAATTTGGGCCTACACAATTTTCGAGTGTTATAGAGTCGGCGACGTGGAGAATCACGACCAAGGGTACCTTTGTGTTGTATGGAAGGCGTTAGATGTCAAAGCTTGTGAAAGGTAAATGGGCTGCCATGGATGGCAGAAGTTGCCTTGAAAAATCACCAGCAAATCTCTGGTGGGGTTTGAGGTGGAAGTGACAGTGGGTGTAAAAAGACATTTTGATTTTGTTTTTTGTTTTTAAGTTTTATACAAGGGTGAATTAGGAATTTTAATAAAGGAAAACTAATGAAAATGGCTTGAAAACTTTGAGTTTTAATGATAAGGACAAAATAAAGGGTACAGTGAATAGTACCAGGATTGACTTTTTAGTGTAAAAATGTAGTTTTTCGTTAAAGTGAACAGTAGCGGGTGCTTTTCGTTAAAGTTCACTTTTAATAATTGGGTGTAAAAGAATGTTGAATGGGTTCTAATAAAAATTTTCTAAAAGTATATACGATCTTCATTTACCCTTTCAGTTCTATATTTAGAAGCAGAAAAGTACTTCCGAGAATCCTTTCCTCAAATACACTGCTGTAAGTGGGTTTTTGTCTCTCTACTTTATATTATCTAATTTTTCACGTTGTAGAGAGAGAAGCTGACAATCTTACTATACATCCATTCTAGATACGTTTCAACGTTTTTAATTAGAACAGAATTAAATAATATAAAGACATATAATTGACAGTGAGATTATATAAATTCTTATATAAAAGAATTTGAAGCTACCCACCAACAGCTAGTGCTTAAGGCACTCAAGCCACTCTGTTGTTCCAATAAATGACTATCATTATCAAAGCATAGTACTTCCCTCCTTCCCGCATAAACGTATTCTTTTTGGGAAATGGATTCTCTTCGGATCTTTTATACTAAATTTATTAAATTCAAGCTTTTACAATTTGATCCCACAGTTAAAGTTATTATAATTTGTAAAGAGACTTTTTGTTTGTCGTCGTTGGATCAAATTTTAAGGATCGGGATTTGTTGATTGCGTTGATTTGATGGAAATCATCCAAAAAGGATCCCTTTCCTTCTTTTTGGAGTAGATCTCTTACAATATTAATTTGTTTTGGCACTGGTTCGTTTAGAATATTTAATTAAAAATTAGTTACTTTTAAATAATACAAAAAGTGAGTTTTTAAACTTGAATTGAAATCCATTACTTTCTCTCTCCTATTCTTTTCGTCCTGATTTTTTTTCTACTAGCTCTTTATTGAAATTCTATTTCTCTCGCCTCCCTCTCTACTCCTTCTCTCTCATCTCCCTCTCCTCTGATCCTCACTTTGGGTCTCTCTGTCAGTGCAATTGAATTTAGTAGTAATTCTTGACGGATAATTGTTGTAGGGTGTTTTTTTTTAATTATTAAAATTTAAAAAAATTTATAAATGTCATACTAAACAAGTTTTAGGATCTTTAAAAAAATTGTTCTTAAAACATATTCTTAAGAAATGTTTTTAAAAAAAAATATGAAGTTTTTTAAATACAATACCAGAAAAGCCTGAGTTTCTTCAAATAAAACGATTAGGCTAGATTAGCTCCTAAATAATATATATAATCAATATTGAGTGACACACCCTGACCCGGAATGTCCATTAGGACTCTGAATTGAGCTATGTTGGCCGACACCTAGAAGGTGACGAAGCTATAAAGTATAATGATGTGGAAAAAGAGAATAAATTTAAACCTAAAGTACCTAAAGACAAGAGTGCGCTGTGAGCAGGAATGAACTTATTTCACACGCAACGTCAAAGCATAAGTAAAGTACAATAGTATGGGTAAGGATCATACCCTCGGAGGTAGCCACCTATACTGAGATTTGCCAAAAATCCCCGTCGATACGGACTTTCAGCCGCTAAAACCTAGGGGTGCAAAAACAAAGGTGAGTGAGACTGAAAATAAAGTTTTTAATAAAAACCTTTTGAAAACGTTATAACCCCTCACCGTAACACCCCTATAATTTCCCAGAAAATAATAATACATACGTATATAGACATCATGCTTGAGAGTAGTGAAAACCGATTTATGCCATGTCAAGTATCTCAACAATAAAATAAGTAAGCCAGGTGAAATAAATCAATGTAAAATTATATGCTAGCCGAAGTCACCTAACGCGACCTGTATGGCTGAACCTATAGCTCATTAACGTGACCTGTACGGCTGAACCTATAGCTCATTAACCAATTCCTGCACACGAGTCGAAACCACTTAATGTGGTCTGTATGACAGGACTGAGTGTAAATAAGTACGCTCAAGTGCTATAATCACGTAAAGGCTATGCGAATAATCACAGTCACCTACGAGTCGGAACCACCTAATGTGGTATGTACGACAGGGCAGTGCACCAAACTTGGATCCAAGGTGAGCGTGCGGTGCGGGAGGTGAACATCACGTGAAGGACTGTGCCCTGACCATGAGCGGGAGCACTAACACCGAGGTGCAGGATAATGAGCTCTACATGCCTCTACGTATAACCATAACCAATGCAACCATTAACATCATACAGTACTTACCTGAAACTTACTTGGCCTCCACAACGTCATACAATATTATGCATATACCCACCAATGCATATAATAAAATGAAATGCAAGCATGACATGGCATTTAAAAACGTAAATCCATTTAAAACAATTTTTGGCAAAATGGAAAACATATATACGTATATATATAGAAAACCAAAAGCCCACTCACCTAGAGTCCGCGTTACAACTCCTTAGCATAAACATTAAGGCGTCACGAACGATCAGCGCCTAGAACATTTATCAAATTATGTCTTAGAATTCTTATCAATAGAACATGTAACTTATATATCCTATTCGGGAAGATCCGTACATTGGATTCCCAATCTGTAAGTTTCTAATATCCTCAAATATCATGTACTATAATGTATCAAAGTTTGGTGACGATTCAACGGTCGGATGGTCGATTGCTATAATGATCAAGCGGCGGACCTTGATGGAACTACGCTCAAACGACGAAAATTCGTCAATCGAACTTCACCAATGGAATCAGGGTATTCAAATTTAGCCTAGGAAGGTTAGAGGACTGCCCCAACTTGCCGGAAATATCAACTATTTTTAAAAATTCGAAAAAATTACAGAAATGAATATCTTAGTGAGTGAAGCAACTTTTATACATGTGACTAGGGCCAATTTGGCTGGAAAAGCCTCAATTTCATGAAAACCCACCTGAAACCCTTAAAATTGGGTAGTTGTGGATTCGCCACCAAAACGAACTTAGATGTCTCCACCTAAGCTTGGGCCTTGCTCCTGGGGTTGAAATGAGTCTTTTGGTGGTGATCATTGACGGTGAAACTCGCCGGAGTCACCGGAAAAAGGTTAAAACCGTCGGATGCCCCTGTGGGTTTGTGGCTTCGATTTGTGAATTTGGGTAAGATGGAAATCTAACACTACAGAGATGTAGGACGCTTCAAGGGCTTTCCATGGACACCAAGATCACCCAAAACGGAGTTCGTACGAAGGAGATATAAGCGGGTCAAGTTAGCGGGTTGGATGGAGAAACCGGGTTTGGCCGGTTCTCTCCTCCCTTCCCTCATTTCCCTCATTTCTCTCTTCTCTGATTAGTCACCTTTTCATCTCTCATTTTCTGATTAATCCAGTTCCTCTTTTCTTTCTCTCCTTTATACTCCATCTATACCACCAATCTTTTCTGCCTTTAAATCTAGGCCACACACGTGGCATCCCAGATTTTGCTCCAAAAATCTGGAATTTTCTAGATATTAACCAATTTACTAAAATGTCCCCAACTTTAAATGTTAATAACTCCTTTATTATAACTCCAAATTGCGTTCTGTTTGCTCCCACGCGTTTGTAGCGACGAGTACTATGAGGATATGCCAAGAAAACGAATCTAACATGAAATGACAAGGCAGTCAACAAGAGTCAATGTCTTTGCCTCGAAGGGCATTTTCGTAAATTCACTTATTAAATTATATAAACCGTAAAAATTGGGAACGGGTCGTTACATTGAGTGCAAGCACCCATGGAACCTCAACTCAAAAAGGGGGACATGATTAATCTTGGAGGAGAGAGGATCCTCATCTGATCATTTTTGTGAGGACCCTGAAAATTCTCCAATCACATCCGTTTATCGTATAACATGCGGCAAAGTGGAATTTGGGCGAATGCGGCTAAGGATGGGGAAGACATGGGTTTTAGGGTTTAAAAAAAAAAAAAACTTTTCTTTAATTAATTATTTTAGTATTAATATTCTAATTAAATTATTATTTTTTAAATTAATAGAAATTTTATTTATTTTTGCCATGTGGTACAAATTTTGCAGCCACGTCAGCACAAATGTGGATCCCATATTAGCCACGTCATCACTTAACGGATTTTCTAACGGATGTATGAAATTGAAATAAAATGATAAGTAAATGTATAAAATTGAAATGTTTTAAAGATGTTATATGAGGTTGCAATCAACCCCAAGCTTAAGGGGGTAAAATGTAATATACCCTAATATACATAATCAATATTGAGTGCAAGTACCCATGGACCCTTAACTCATAAGGGGGGAGAAGATTACTCTGTGGGAAGGCGCGCCAGTCCCTCAGAATTAAAAAAGGAATGACGATCCCCTCCGGATACTCTTTGTAAGGATTTCGGGAATCCTTAAATCGAATCCGCTAATCGTACATCGTGTGGTCAGAAATCATTTTACATACTATTATTTAAAATTAAATATAAATAGTACTTGACGAAAACTGACCGCACGATGTATGATGAACAAACACGATTTGAGGATTCCCAAAATCCTCACAAAAGAGGATCCTCATTCTTAAAAAGGAACAACTAATAAGAAGGAAACAAAGCCACTTAGTACTGCATACAGTCTTTATATGTAAGTGAGATGTCTTAGGTTAGATTTTCGCCAAAGCAAATTTGAATCACATTTTTGCTAGCCAATTGTGAGGCTTAGCCCACTCCATTTCTATTTAGTGTAGATAATATCGTTTGCTCACCAAAAAAAAAAAAAAAAACGAAGGAAATAAAGCCAAAACCTCTCGGAAATTGATATTGAATTGAATACTAAGTAGCCAAATTTGTTTTTTCTAAACTTATTTTCATATGTTATAATAAGAGTAAACTATACTTCTGATATGTCTCATATATAGGATATATTAATAAAATAAATACATTTTAATTAACACATGACCATGTTTTGAGTATTCCGAAATATTACTCAACTTTAAGATAAGAAAATATTAGAAAAACTACAGTTTGACCACATTGTAATTATCTTTCCAAAAGAAAAAAAAAAAAAACTGATACCTGCATGTATTATGAACCTTGGTCTTATTAGATAGATGATTTAGATGTGATTTGTAAAACGAAAATTTTCTAGCATCACTCTTAAGAAAATAAAATACTAGTATATACTAACACACAAACTGTGTAAAACTTTTTATTTCTTATTTTTAAATTGAATGAGAGAGGAAGAGAGCGAGAGAACATAGGAGCAGGGAGAGAGTGAGAGATGCTTAATTTTTTTTATTAATTTTTTAAAATTAAAGATGTTAAAATCATATGTAAGTGATGCTTAAACAAAAACAGTAAAATTTTATTTTGTAAAATTAAGTTATTGTCCTTAATTTTTTTATTGTAATAGAAGAGTAAATAGTATTTTCAATTTTTTTTAGTTGATAAAAAATATTTTATTAATATGTAGTTTATATTTATTTTTATAATAAATAAATAAATTCAAGAGCATGCAGCAAAATCAAGAACTCGTGCAGTTTCTTTTTCTTTTTGGTCACCAACCCCCAACATTTCAAAGCGCAATTATTATGAAAAGCAAAACTTGAAACTTTATGAGACAGGAGATGGAGTAGAGTGGAAGAATTTGACCAGCGCGTACAAAAGCACAGGAGATGATCAGAAAAAATAACTATGACCCCCTACCCTTCCTTTCCCAGCTTTTAGCTTCTGTCAAATATTGCGACATTGTTACCTTTTTTCACAGAAGGAAATTCAAAAAATAAAAATATGGGAAAGAAATGGGAGTCCAAGTATAAAATAGTCATACTTGGCTGTTATATGATACGAGTCCAATCTTGTTGATGAAAGTTAATCGGAGTCGAGCTTTTTCTTTTGTAACATGGTATCTCCCGAAATGCAAAGGCACGTGAATAAAACAGTTTACAGGACTGAAAAAGTCACCAAATGAACAGCTTCTAATCATCAGCTTTAATCTTAATCAAATATTTCATGACAACTCAATAGTAATCATTCTCTTTCTGTAGCAAAACTCCAATCTATGTATACGACATTACAAGGATTTGTGTCATGAAACCCACGGTTTCTTAAGCCAACTCATCTCTCTAGCTAGCACAATCACTTCTAGATTAAGTCAAAATAACTTGCAATTCTAACATTACATTTATGGTTCAAAATCACTATGATGCATATACAAGAACTTGCATGTAACTGAAATGACGGAAAAATTAGAAATATTTTTACGAACTGAACTATGCTTTATCTTTCAATTGTTATATTTATGTGATTAATTATCGTTGTCTTTGGAGCTATACTTCGAGTGAGCTAACCACTTTTATATATATGGAGGATTATATCCCCTCCTCCTTGTTGTTGAACAAATTGATGAGAACGGCAACACAATCCAAGCATTCCTCCAACTTTCTCAACAGCTTTGAGACCTTTGAGATAGCTATCAAGTTCTATAATAATAATAATGATTATACAATATTTTAAATTGTAAAGGTTTATAGGAAATGGTTTCAAAACAAATAGTTGGAAATTTTTTTTTTGATATAAAACACTCCTACTACGGTATCAAGATCAACTTGAGAAGCCAATCATGGCTGACGTGTGGAAGGAGGAGGGTAAATGGTAGTGTGGACATGAGGATAGAAGATGAAATAATGTTGAACAAAAACAATAAAAAAACGAAGCTCATTAAATATGTGGCACAACTTTAAATAGTCTAGATTAAAGGGAGAGAATGAGAATGAAAGAAATAGGAAGAGAGAGAATTCAAGTCTATTTTTGATTGGTTGTGCTCATTTTCACTGAGTGAGATGAACTTCTTAAAATTAGCACCAAATTTTATTTTTTCAAAAACTTGTACTAAGTGAGAACCGACTATAGTTGAAGAGTGATTCTATAATTGTGTAAAAAAAAGATTTTACTCGCTAAATGCAAGTTATAGTCACCCAAATTGTCAAAAGGGTTGTAGGAAGAATTCCACATAACTCCTTACAAAAACCGATCCAAAATCCAACAATCTAAGCCACATTTCCTAACAAGATATAGAGGTTTAAAATATAAATTGAAACAAGAAAAACCTTTTTCCCTAGGAACTGTATATTCCATGCACAATGTCCAAAGTGGCCTATGCATTATGCATATTCACCAATAGCTAAAAGTACCATGGAATAACGAGTGCTTGACTAAAACGCTGCGGTTGCATAGCTTGCAGCACTAAATCTTTTTTTCAAACATGCTGGGGACAACACCCACTTCGATCAAGGCATTACAAAAATAAAAATTAAAAAGGAATAAAAGGAAAGACATCCGGTACATGTCAAAGTTTTGAGTTAAAATATACCTAAATATCTATCATTGATCCTGATGACTTTATGCAGCATAATTTAGAAAGTGGTGTCGTGGTTTCTCCAACTCCACTTGCACACATATACTAGTAATAAAATTTTAAAACAATAGACCCATGACATGTTATGTGCATCTTAATTATACTTAAGAAATGATATACTGTATGACTTTAGAGGTCTTAAGTGTTTTCAAAGCTTTTCTATTTATTAAAGTTCCTTTTACTAGAATCACTTGATCATATTTCAATTTCAAATTTTCCTCCCACTAGGATACATGTGTTGCTATGAAACTAAACAGAAGACCTATGCGATGATCTACTCGATCATGCATGTGCGAATGACTTTTTATCATAAGTTACGTGAAAGTTCATATCTTTTCATTTGTAAAACGATATGAGTTATAAAACTAGACATATATATTATGCTATGATCTAATCATAAACAATTTTTAAGACAAACTCTCACATCTTAATTATCAAATGATTGGCGGACAACATAAAAATCTTCAAACACCACACAAAATGCGTTACGAATCTAAACACAATTTCCATGCTTGCATCTTTACATTGAATGCAAGAGAATATTTGTTTAAACAACCTTAAAAAACATCCATGCAGACGTTAAAGTGATGTAATTTTTCTGTCTTGGCCAAAATAGATCACATCAGATTAACAGTAATCCGAAATACATGAGGTTCCGCCATCTGAGGGACTATTCAAAACCAAAATGGAGTTTTAACGAAAAGTTCACGTTATTGTTTACTTTAACGAAACATTATATTTTTACACTAAAAAATCAACTATGATACCATTCATTTTACTCTTTATTTTATCCTTATCGTTAAAATTCAAAATTTTCAATCATTTCAATAGTTTTCCTAAACCAAAATGGTGGAGGAGTTCAACTCGAAGAGATATGGTGCGATGTGCATATGAAAACAACTGTGTGGACTGCA
Source organism: Malus domestica (assembly GCF_042453785.1). Taxonomy (NCBI): domain Eukaryota; kingdom Viridiplantae; phylum Streptophyta; class Magnoliopsida; order Rosales; family Rosaceae; genus Malus; species Malus domestica. The sequence goes on along the minus strand of NC_091676.1, from coordinate 14,888,776 downwards.
TATCCTATCCTTGGCCACAATAATATCACATCGCAGTGAAGATATCAAATCAATCCTACAGTAAGATCTAAAAAGTGATGGAACATCACACATGGTGGTCCATCTGTGGAGGATGTGTTGTCTTTCAATTTTTGCTTACCATATGAAAACAACAGGAGTAGGATTCTCTCCTCTCATCTTTTCATTTTTTTCCATTCTTTCTTCTCACATTATTTATTTTATTTTTATTTTTTATATAAAAATATAATATAAGATATTTAATCGTAACCGTTCAAATAAAAAAAGAAAAAAAAAAAAGGAGAAAATCATACTCCAAACAGACAACCAATTCAACTTAATTATTAATCATAGGACTCTCACTTCACTCGAGTGATCTCACCCGACCCAACATAGAGATGGTGACTATTAACTGTGTAGTTTGTTAGATGGTGACTATTAACTGTATAGTTTGTTAGATGGTGTGATGATTAACTGGTATTAGGATTGCATGTTTGTAACTCTATGACTCGTTTACTAATTAGTAAAATAAAAAATGAGGAATTAAATTGATAAGGAGTTGGAATGAAGAAGAGTCAAAATTAGATTTTTGTTAAAGTTGTTTATTAAAATCTTCTAGAATCCGAATAAATTGGTATAGATTCCATATAAATTGTTTATTAATTCACCTAAATTGGAAAGGAAATCACTATAATTGACTTTGGTTCCGGTCCTTAATCAACCTAATTGTTAGACTGAAATCGTGTTTGTTTAAATATTTTGATCAAGATCCTTAACATCATTTAAGAGATTTAACTCGTACATTTATGCATTTAATGTCCCACAAATTATGAAATTTAAACAAATTCAAATAAAAATGTTAAAATATAATAAATACTTAAAAATAAATATTAGAGTAATATTGTTCTTCAAAAAAGTATAGCAAGAAAATAATGTACTCATATAATTATTAACATATTTTAAAAAATAACTACTAATATATTTTAAAACATAAAATAAATACATATAATTAGCATGGGTACATTTAGCAAAATTAAAAATGGGTACAAATAAATCAAAAAATATGGGTACAAATACAAATAAAACTTTAAAAAAATATGGGCACAAAAAGAAATTAATATATGGGTACAAATTAAAAATGAAAAGAAAATTGGTACAAGTTAAAAAATGGTTGCACATTAAAAATGTGCTACAAACTAAAAATAAAAATATATGATAAAAAATTTAGCCAAAAATATAAATATTCCAATTGTAACATTTTTAACACTAAATGAATATATTTAGAAATAAAAAATATTTTATTATTGAAATAATTAATGATGTTATTAATACCCAAGGACCTTGATTAAAAATTGAAAAAGAATAAAGTTTTAATCAATGGAGTAGCAAAAGGAGGGATGAGAACCTAATTTCTCCTTACTAAAATGTCATTAGTTGAAAAAAATTACTTTATATACTATTTTTTGTTAAATTTTAAAAACTAATTAATAGAATAAAAATATTAAAATGCCTCTATTCACTAAACAGTAAACACACTGAAATTTAATTATTTTATTTTAATTATTGCTAATATTATGGTAAATTTCATATTAAACTGGGCAGTGGTCGGTGGAGTTCGGTTAATGCGAAGACAATCTTGAAATTTAGAAATAAGTTAGGGTAGAATGGGGAGAAAAAATCCATTCCGATTCCCGAACAACCTGGAATTCAATTCCTTCAAATTTTGTAGTTGGATTCCAAAATTCATGTAGGTCCCACAAACTTTTTGTTTTTCCGGTATTTGATAATTATTTAGTATCCTGTAATTAGAATTCAAATTCGCATTTTGATTCTAATTACTTTCATGTAAATGTGCCATAAAATAGTTAATAGAGTATTTATTCCAACATCTAAAGTGTGTTCAATTTCACCTTTACACATTACCTCTTGTAAAAAAACGAACAAACTGGCCACGCCTCAAATTTATGCACGAATTGTAAATGCGCGTATGATATAAAATGGGCATAATAAATATTTCGCCGAATTGTTAGCTATGTTGGTAAAACTTGTATATACTGATGTATAAATACATATTTTATACGCATTCCCTTTTAAGAATCCGTGTATTGTTGATGTAGTTCTAGTAGGAAGTGTAGTGTCTGTATTTTTACGAAAAAACTATGAATCTTTGGCATATTATGTCATGCACACACACTGACATGGAGCTTTGATGACAATAAATTGAGCAGTTGCTTAGAGATCAATGATAGGAGCATATTCATGCGACTGAGTTAGCTTGTTCTCATGCATTTATGTTGTTATTTTTTAGTTAATTATGTATTTTAAACTATTTTCATGTGTTTGTAGGTCCATAGGCCTTATACAGCAATAAGGTACATTTTGGTGCATTTTGGAGCAGTTTTGGGCTTGGAATGGATAGCACATGCATGGAGTAAGGTAGATGGACGAAATTGAAGACTAAAGAGGCTTGGAATGTGTTAAAAAGAAAGAAGAATTAATGTAAAAATGACAAAGAGCTCAACAACCAAAGAAGAACCATGAGTCAAGATTACCTTATCATCATCCATGTTCCCTTCTTGCACTTAATTGCTACACCATTCCTTGTTCCCTCCATCATTTCAAATTTCAACACCACTCCATTTTACCCATGCTTTGCATCATTACTTCACTTTCACCTTTGAATCATTTCAACACCATTCCATTTTACCCATGCTTTGCATCATTACTTCACTTTCACCCTTGAATCATTTCAACACCATTCCATTTTACCCATTCTTTGCATCATTACTTCACTTTCACCTTTGAATCATTTCAACAACATTCCATTTTACCCATGCTTTGCATCATTACTTCACTTTCACCCTTGAATCATTTCAACACCACTCCATTTTACCCATGCTTTGCATCATGACTTCACTTTCACTTTCACCTTTGCATAATTATTTCACTTTCACCTTTGAATCATTTCAACACCACTCCATGTCCCCCTCCATTGCCTTGCACTTCCTCTATAAAAGGAAGTGTGTGTAACATAAATTTAGTTCATACTTTGTTAGATCATTCACTCCCATTTTCAACACAATCTTCATCCAAACACATCCATTCATCTTCACATCCATTCCTCCATACAAACAAATCTTCAAACACTCACCAACACCTTGTGCCGTAGCAAAGGAAGGGAAGGAAAGTGCTTGGACGTGCTTGCCGTCCAACTTGGATCGTTGGAGCGTTTAGGTGTTTTCTTTCTTTTGTTTCTAATGTTTAAATTCATTTCCTTTCGTTTTGTTGTAAATATGAGTGGTTAAACCCCTCTTGGCTATGGGTGATTTCAAAGCCATGATTATGTGTGCAATATAATTTGATAAATTCCAGTTATGAACTCTTGAATAGTGAATGCAATTGGCTTAACTATTTGATTGATAACTTATTTGTATTTGTTAATTAAGGGTCGACACTTAATTGGCATGCATAAATCCGTTGCTAGAATATAAAGAAGTTTCATATAATCGTTACAAACTTATATTCACATGTAGTGAAGGTCGCTTATAAACGATCGCGTTAAGTTCAATTCCTAGCATGAGTGACATGATGTCATAGTTGCAAGTGTTTTGTCGATGCTTATAATTTTCATTAAACGTAATGATCTTTGATTGTATCTCTATTATGATGTCATGTAGGGAACTTTTGAAGAATATTTTGGGTTGTCGAATGATGTCATCCAATCCAATAAAACAAGGAAAATCTGAGAGTTAATTAGTGATGTCACGGTTAATTTGGAGCATTGTCATTCATAATTCAATGAAGTAGTAACTGGAAATTAAGTATTTGCATACATGTCATGTGTGGAGAAAAAGCCTCTAGCTATCTCATCCATCATCTTATTTCTCAAATTTGTTTTACAATCTGTATAGTTTTTCATACTTGTTTGTTTGTTTCAACTTCATCCCAATCAAAATCCTCCCTTTTAATTTCTTGTTTCAAAGTGTTTCAAATCTGTTTTAGTTTGTGTTTTTAAGTGTTTTGATTCAAGTAAAAGTCAATTTTCGTCCAAAGTCATTCCTAGTGTCTAGTTTAAGTTTATTTGGTTGTTTTAAGCTGTTTTAAGTAATTTAAGTTTGCTTTGAGTATTGTGAATCTTGTTAAGTGTTTTTAAGTTTAATTTTATGTTTTTGAGTCAGTTTAGAGGTTATTAGCAAACCCTCTTAATCCCCGGTCCAGAACGATCTCTACTTATACTTGTACTACAATTGTCAAAAGAGGGTTAAATTTGTGTGTTAAGATAATTTTCGCATCAAACAATAATATTAAAACTTATTGTATGTGTTTATATCATACTGGACCAATCCCGAAACTACTGAGCACCGGTCAACGTTATACCGTTAAGGATTCAGAAGAGTTTCCCTCCAACCAGGAGGCAAATCACAGCGAGACACATGTCGACATCATAAGCCAATCATAAAGCAACACGTGTCAACATCAGAAGCCAATCACAACATGACACGTGTTAATGTCAGAATGAAACTAGAAACTCTCTTCTATAAATAAAGATCATTCTCTCACAATATTTCCTAATGTCATTTGTACTAAATCATTCACTTGTACTCACTCAAGGAGAGCTTGAACATATGTACTTGTGTAAACCCTTCACAATTAATGAGAACTCCTCTACTCTGTGGACGTAGCCAATCTGGGTGAACCACGTACATCTTGTGTTTGCTTCCCTGTCTCTATCCATTTACATACTTATCTACACTTGTGATCGGAGTAATCTAGCAAAGGTCGCAAACTTAACACTTTCTGTTGTACCAAAGTCCTCATTGATTTTGTGCATCAACATTTGGCGCCGTTTGTGGGAACGACACTTATTCCCACTCTCTTCAGCTTTGCCAAGCTGGTGTTCACCATTCGTACACTCTCTTTTGACCAGGCATCCCTCTCCAACATGGGGAGCGAATGAAGCCACAGCACACATAATGATACCCCTTCTGCACCTAGTGTGAAGCAACGAAAGCAGAAAACAAAAGCAAGGAATAAACACCCCATCAGACAGATGTGATTTACTTTTCTTATTTTTGAATGATGTAATTTATTTTTCTTATCTTTCGGAGACATCTGTATAAACCCCATTAGAAGGTAAAAAAAAAAAAACGACAAAGCCCAAAATAAATGGGCTGGAATGTTGTGTAGAGGGCGAAGGCCCATAAGCCCAAAATAGCTCCAACTAGGTGATCAAAAGTACGCCCAGTACTACAAAATTATTCCGCAACATGCCGCTATTACCACCAACCAGGTGATCAAAAGTACGCCCAGTACTCCAAAATTATTCCACAATTTGCCGCTATTACCACCAACCAGGTGATCAAAAGTACGCCCACTACTACAAAAATTATTAGGCACCCCACCGCTATTATCGCCAATTAGGTGATCAAAAGTACGCCCAGTACTCCAAAATTATTCGGCAGCCTGCCGCTATTATCACCAACCAGGTGATCAAAAGTATGCCTCTACCATATGCTACTGCACCTTGATACTCGGAAGTCTCACGACCACTCAGTGACTTGGATTTTTCAAGTCTCCAAATAAGAAGTTTTCCTCACTCGAGAAATTAAGGGAGCACTACCTCAACCTACATGTTTCGCTCACAAAGCTTCAACAAAAGGAAAAATTCAAAGAACTTAGTGAAGAAGGCCTTGGTGTATTTAACACAATATGTTGAAATGAAGCAAAGCTTTACATGCTTCACTCACAAAGCTTCAACAAAAGGAAAAATTCAAAGAACTTAGTGAAGAAGGTATTGGTGTATTTAACACAATACGTTGAAATGAAGCAAAGCTTGTTTATTGATATCTTCGATAAGTTACAAATATGTACATATACATGAATAAAAATAAACAAACAAGAGGGAGCCTTTACAAAGGTTGCTCAGGAGAAGTCTCAACAGTCGGCAGAGCCCCAGAAAGAGAAGGCACCGAAGGGTGATTATTCGGAGCTTCAATACTAGGCAGAACCCCAGAAGGAGGAGGCACCGAAGGTTGATCATTTAGAGCTTCATTACGTGGTACAACCCCAGAAGACGAAGGCAATAAATGCATTTGGAACAAACCCACAAACCTCTGATGATTAAGTAAAATCTAACCATCAGATTCCTGCAGCTGGTCGAACTTCCTTTTCATGTTTGTAGCATAGTCATGTGCGAGCCTGTGCAACTCTTTATTCTCATACTTGAGCTCTCTGATCTCCTGTTTCAGACTTATGACTTCAACCACCAATTATTCAACTTGGCAGGTTCGAGCAAATAGGCGTTGGGCCATATTAGACACAGAGCCTGCACACTGAACACTAAGAGCCAGAGAATCCTTAACAGCTAACTTATCTGACCGTTTGGAAAGTAGTATGTTATCTTTGGGAGTGAGAAGGTTCCTGGCCACCACCGTAGCGGTCATATCATTCTTCATCACAGAGCCCCCAACGGTAAGAGTACCAGTAGAGGATAAGAAGGATGAGCGCCATATGTTATCTTGAGAAGGCATGGCTGCCTCTTCACCAAAGTTCAAGTTAAAACGACAGTCGGATGGGCCAAACATTCTCAGAAATGATGAAGGAGAAATTATGTGCAATAAATCTCTGAAGTAAGGGAAAAATTCCTACAAGCAATAACTCTCTGAATGTACTTCATGCACACATTTGGTGCCCTTATAAAAGAAATGGCAACATGGCCGTTGGTTCAAAAATCGAACAGGCACCACTCTCCGGATTCCGAAGAGGCATCACTTTCCACACATAACATCAGCTCCTCGGGTACCACAGATAACTTTGCCAAAGATCTCTGATAAAGTTTAGACACATAAATTTTGAAGGTCTAGCTACCCTATTATTACCTACAAGGGTAAAGGAACAACATCACTGCTTGATAACTGGAAAGTCCTTATGTGTGTCAACCTCCGTGCTCCGTGGCAAGGCAGACTAGCAAAAATGCCGAACTTTTACTCACATTCAAGAAAACACTTCCAACAAGATTGCTTGCTCAAAAATTGAAGAGGCACCGCTCTCCGAATCTCGAGAACCAGACTCCCAACTGGATTACTTACTCAAAAATCGAAGAGGCACCGACCTCCGAATCTCGAAATCCAAACTCCCAACAGAATTACTTGCTCAAAAATCGAAGAGGCACCGCCCTCCGAATCTCGAAAGTCAGACTCCCAACATGATTACTTGCTAAAAAAAAAAAAAGAGCCACATCTCTCCGATTCTCGAGAGTCAGACTCCCAATAGGATTACTTGCTCAAAAATCGAAGATGCACCGCTCTCCGAATCTCAAGAGCCAGACTCCTAACGGGATTGCTTTCTCAAAAATTGAAAAGGCACCGTTCTCCGAATCTCGAGAGCCAGATCCCGGACAGGATTGCTTGTTCGAAAATCGAAGAGACACCGGTCTCCTAACATCGAGAGCTAGATTTCCTTGGATAAAGCTTGTCTGCAATCTTCACACGCAACATCAGTTTTCCAGATACCACAGACAACTTTTTCAAAATGCTCTGACAAAGTTAAAACACGTGAATCTTGCAGCTCTCACTACATTGCTATGACCGAGAAGGGTAAAGGAACAGCGTTACCACTTGCTGTTGGGATAATTCCTATATATGTCGACCTTCATCCTCCACAGCCAGGTAGACCTGCAAATAAAAAAAATGCTCAACTTTTCTTCACATCCGAGATGACACTCTCAGCAGAGCCTCTCGAAATACTCAGCTTCTTTTCCCCCCGATAATACCTCTGCAAACAAGCCACACCAGAGTAAGAGTATCTTATATCATCAGGGTTAAAAGCAAGAGTATTCCATATCATGTTTTCTCCCTGTCTTTTCCTTTGACATTATTCTTACCTGCAAGATAAGGAGAAAGAGAGCAATCAGTCAGCACTTGGAATCAAGCTTCCAGTCAGGAATTGATTGCCTGGAACCCTTTGCCTGATTACTTACCTGGCATTGCTCTCAAGTACTCATCTTCAACATCTTATGCTTCCAGAGAAGATACCACATCTGTCTAAGGAACAAATAGGGCAAGTAAGAAGGATACAAGGAAGCATGTGGAGACAAGCGTAACAGAACACGTGCCGATACATCCACTACTTTGTCAACAGCAAAAGTATCTCATATCATCAGGGTCGAACGTACTCTAGATTTGATAGACTTGTTTTGACCCTCAAATTTTTGAGTCAGCCTTATACTCTGGAGGAAACCAGAAAACCCTCTAGCCTAATTCAAGAATAAGCCTGTAGAAAGTTACTTCTTCAAAAGCAAAAGTATCTCATATCATATCTTCTCCATTTGCTTCTCCTTATCCTTGTTGCTGTTTACGACACAAGGAGAAGGAGAACAATCAACCAGAAGCCGAAGTTAAACCTCCAATTCAGGTTGCTTGCTTAGAAGTCTGATTGCTTACCTTGTCTGTTACCTCATTCAGCAAATCTCCTAGCTCGGCGACTTGTGAGACTCCTACTATAGGGTTTGTATCGCACTTGAACAAGCCCGAAACTACAAGTAAGCTTCAAGTGAAATTGATACATTACCCTGTGCATCTTCATCGATTAAAGATACCACCCTTGGATAAAGGAAAAGTACTTCCACAGAAGATGCCACATCTACATATGAGACAGATAAGGCAAGTGAAAATGATACCACACTTCGGTACTTAGAAGTTTCGTGATTACTCAATGGCTTGGATCTTGCAAGTCCCCAACCGAGGAGCTTCCCTCACTCGGGAACTGAGGGGAGCACTGTTTATACCATACTTGATCAATCCCGAAACTACTGAGCACCGGTCAACATTATACCGTTAAGGACCCAGAAGAGTTTTCCTCAAACCAGGAGGCCAATCACAGCGAGACACGTGTCGACATCAGAAGCCAATCATAGAGCGACATGTCTCAACATCAGAAGCCAATCACAACACGACACGTGTCAATGTTAGAATGAAACTAGAAACTCTCTTCTATAAATAGAGATCATTCTCTCACAATATTTCCTAATGTCATTTGTACTAAATCATTCACTTGCACTCACTAAAGGAGAGCTTTAACCTATGTACTTGTGTAAACCCTTCACAATTATTGAAAACTCCTCTACTCTGTGGACGTAGCCAATCTGGGTGAACCACGTACATCTTGTGTTTGCTTTCCTGTTTCTATCTATGTACATACTTATCCACACTAGTGATCGGAGCAATCTAGCAAAGGTCACAAACTTAACATTTTCTGTTGTACCAAAATCTTCACTGATTTTGTGCATCAACAGTATGCATAGTACAATAAATAATATTAGTGTGATGAACTGCCAGACAAATGCTTGTGAGTTTATATAACCAATTTTGGATACGACTGGATCTTCGATTTAATGTTTGATACGTATGAGCGTGCATGGTGGTAGTTGATGGTGTTGTATGAGTGGGATGAAAGAGGAAATTGGACAGGGATATAAAGTGGACCACTCCAAATGAACCTTCTCACACCATAGGAAGTGGAAGGATATGGTGGCACCACCACAACCCCCCACCAGGCCTACTTACAACAATGAAGACTAGCACAATTTACAGGTTAGGCATATTGAATTTCAACGCCGCCCTTGATCAATAGCATTTGCCCCTAAACAAATATTTAATTTTCCATAAAACTTGTTTCAACTTGCCTTTTAAATTATCCCATATATGCCAAGAAGATAAATTTAGACATTGAAATTATTCGGAATTGTTTTATTTACTTAGATATAAAAGATCCTTTATGAATAGAATGAAGTTTTTTTTTTTGTTTTTTTTTGTCAAACAATAGATTTTGTTAAATTAAATGTTAAAATGAAGTTTTTGTTTTCTCAGGTGTAACTTTTATATTTTTTTTATGTTTCAATAAAATTTGAAATGAAGGGATGTTCATCGGGCTCCTAAAAAGTGCATGACCATTCGTCATTGGGTTTGAGAGTTGAAACTTTGCAGCCTATATCGTTTTACTCCGATGATTTAATATCGTATAATTCTATATTTTATCATAATTTTGTAAATAGATGTTTTAAATAATAAATTACCAAAACTTCTAATTTCTGATAACTAGTTCAAGTTAGTTGCCAATCTTGCACAACATTTTTAAGCATGCATGATCCTGCCTTAGTCCTCCCAGAGGAAAGAATCTCTCATAAACATGACACCAGATGACAGTGCCACCAGCCAATCACAATGGAGTGTTATAATTTTCTTGATCCTTTTTCTCTATCTTCTCTTAGTTTTTACCGTTCACAAGCGAAAAAACTATCGAACTTGTATGTTGAATAAATAAGAGATTCTCTTTTTCTAGAGTTATATTATGGAAGGCTTTGCTCCATGACAACCATACTGAAAGCGTATATTGATGCAATATGACATAAAGAAAAATAATTCCCCTCAGTTTAATGTCAAATTGTCACTGTTAACAAATATCTTGAATTACTTTTAAGTTACAAACCTCATGAACATGGTCTAATAAAATGAAATTAAGTATGTGATTCATTTTGTTATGCACGGATACGTACGAATTGTTTGCATGAGTCAAGTACGCAATAATTAAAGTATGTAACTGGCGTTTGTTGTCTCCTTTAATTTGTGCTTTCGTAATTTAAAAGGAGAGTTATTTGTTGATTTTGGAGACAATTTACGGGGCCCGGTCAGATGGGATGCACTTTTGGGCGATTTGACCAAACAAAGAAACAAAGTGGCCGAACCCCATCTCTGACATCCATCCATCATTATTTGAAAAAAATTTAGTTGTGACGGAAACACAAGTGGTACATCATGTGTTTTAATAGGAATTGTGAGAAATTTTATTTTTTAAATTATTAACTTTTTAGTACACATATCCTATCACTTGTTTAGTGACACATTATGTACCATCCGGTGTACCAGTCACATTGAAAAATCTCTCCACTATTTGAATGCATTAGGCAGATCCTTAATTTGTTAATTACTTAAACACCCTGATGATTCTAAGATTATTCATGATGATTTCTGTTCAAACTCAATTACAACATCATCAGTCATATTTTGTTAATTTAGTATCTAGTGATTGCCTTAAAAATTATTTTCATTGGTCAGTTTAACATTTCATTTCCAACAATACTAATTACTTTAACTTATTCTAAATATCTTGTTTTCAACACAAATTAGAGTGAAAAAAGTGAGTGACATGTAATGTTATTAAATGTTTAACATTCTAACCATATTAACTAGCCCCCTTCCCTCATCGCTTGCCAGAGGAATCCCCCAGCTCCGTGTCAAGGCAGTCTCTTGAAGCAACTATTTATTGTTTTTAGGCGTTTAAATAACTAATCGAGAGTTGATAAAGAGTCTCTTAATTAAATATCATCTTACTTTACTATTTTTAATTAAATATTTTGTTCATTTCTTTGTGTTTCAATACTTTCAAAATAGAAGGGGAAAAAAAAAATCCTCACCACCCGACCGGCGGTAATGGTTTCCAGCAAAGACACATTTGTTGTCGATGCGCTTCTAGGTTTAGGGTTTTCTAACACTCTTGACCTTTAACTCTATATCTCGTCGAATTTTAACTCTATCTCCCCTTTTGCAGCTGATGTACGTACGTTTCGAAATTTCACTATTTCATCAGACGGTGCACTCTTCTCTCGAGTTAATGGTTGATTTTTATTCTTTGGGGATAGACATGGAATGGTGCTCCTTTATTTTCTTATCTACCTAGTCCCCAGAAAATGTAAACGTTTTGAAGAAGACAAAAATACAAGTTATATATGTACATTGACTAATCCCTGTTTGGTTACATAGCAGTAAATTTGGGAGGGGGTTCTAATTACATTATGTAGTCAGTCTATCAAACACGGTATTGCTTCTCTCTTGTTGTCACTTCGGACTGGTTTGGTCTTGTTTGATTACAAGTGTTGTTATGTCGATTCATTTGTCTTTTTTTTTTTTCACTTATCTTATCATAGTTGCAATTTTCATGAACATTTTCACTGTTAGGTGACATTGTTTAATATTTATCATTTAGTACCAAAAAAATACTTGTTATTTAGGGTAATAATGAGAAAATTCCAAATAATAGTATAATAATTTACATAAATCATTAACTAGACATCTGACCCTAAAAATTATAAAAATCTCCATTGAAAAAATAAATAATAAACTATGGTTGATTTGGATTGAAAGTTTGCGGGATCATGAGACTGATTAAATCCATCCTTGCAAGTTAGTGTTCATCCATGAATAATTAGCAGAAGACAGAAGTAAAGAATATGAACAATATGCTGACAGAAAGAACCAATTTTTTTGCTTCCCTAATGGGCAAGTTTGTCACGCTTTTCAGACAGTCTTGTATCCTACCTTATTTAATGGACATCGAATGTTACATGGTTTTAGGATTAGAAGAAGAATATATAGTTCATCATCTTAAACGGTTTTAGGATTAGAAGAAGAATATATAGTTCATCATCTTAAACTATATATATATATATATATCACGATTATCCAATTAATATATTAAATAAGATGAGGATTGAGGACCCATGTGAAAGTTCATGTATCATTATCAATTCAAATCCTCAGTCAAAATTAAGGGCCCGAAAAAAAGAAGAAAAGTGAACAAAAATAATAGAAAAAGGATCCAGCTTCTGTCTTCTTCAATCACGATTGCCGCTTTCTTTTCTTTGTGGATCATCATCATGGTTAGCCTCTCCTTCTCAACCCTACTGTTAACCTTGGTTTGTCAATCCATCCTCTCAATCTTAATTTTAATCAGCATTATTAAGAGTTTGTAAGTCGTGGATTGTTCTATTAGATGTCTTTATCTTCAATCAATTGAGTTGCAGATTTTTTTATCGTTTCTTTGTAGCTTTTCAAATAGGGAAAGGGATCATCTTTGGATCCCTTCCTCCTAATCCACCAAGTCAGAAGATTCAGGCCATTGAAATTTGAGCCAACAACTACACACAAAGGTTCACTTTAAAAGTTATAATAACTTTAGTCATTAAATCAAATTTCAATGACTCGTATTCCTGAATTTGGTGGATTAGAAGGAAGGAATCCAGAAAGGGTCCCTTTCCTTCAAATAGTATATCGCTAAGGGTTTAACTCTTGTTACTCACACAAACAAAACATATATGCTTTTTATGCATGTGTAACGTGATGTATACAAAGATGCTTTCTTTCTTGTGATTACATCCGAACAGTTTGATAACATAATAGATACAGGTGTATAATGTGAAATATCTAAGAAAGAAACAGTAGTAGCTTGCAAAAGTAGAAAATATAATAAGCCAAAACAAGAAACACGATTTTGATGAAGCAAACAGAGAAGCGAAATTGTTGCAGTGAGTTGTTAGGTTTGTGTGAGTGAGTGTGCCGTTTGGCATGGCATTATATGCATATTGCATAATTTTGCAACTAAATCCAAAGAAAACCCACTAAAACTGAACCAAACCATCATCCCCATACTGCCATACAGGCATGCAGCCATACAACATCCCATGTGAAATTTGAGTGTATATGCATGATTCCCCAGCTACCTGTCAAAGACGTCCTCATTCACCTGCCACGTGTCAGCTTGCATGATTGACAATTGGTAACCCAAGTTCTGAAGTTTGGAGAGAGGGTCCCGACCATTCATGTTGACGATTGGATTGGTTCAAACCAGAGGAGGATATGTGAGTCTTGTTAACCAATCAGACTGAGAAATATTGGATCTGCAGCTACGAGCATTAAATGTTTGGCTTAGGTCTCTCGTTACCCGTGCAACCGTAGAGCCTGATACAGAAGTCGTTGGCTGATCTTGCAAGCAAACACATACGACTTTGGAGATGACAAAATTCCAAATAGCTAATTGATTTGCCTTTTGAAATTATCATTCAGTTTCACTTAAGACTTTTCAAAACCGATTTTGTCTCATTTTGTTTTTTGAAATTATCATTTTCGTCTCATTGTTCATTTTGTTTTTGTTCAATTCGGCCAAGTAAACGTTAAATTGAAAAAGTATGAACACTATATTTTTTATACAATTCTTTGTTTCCAAGCTGTCTGCTAAAGCAATCTAATTCCAGTTTTTACAACTTTAATTCAAACCCCATAATTTACATATATAGAAACTTTTTTCTAAGTTTACGACAAACTGTCATTGTCACCAAGAAGATTAATCATCAACTGAACTCAAGAACTTGATCGCAATAATAGGTGAACTAAAACTAAGGAGACAAAAATATCCTTACTACCCTTTAACCCATGTCAAAAGTAAAATATCCTTACCACCCTTTAACTTAATTTCTATTTGACAAATAGAAAAAAATAGGTGAACCGAAACTAAGGAGACGAAAATGGTAGTTTTCATGGGGTAAAGTGAGACGAAACTAATTTCAAGAGGTAAAATATAAGACTAAATGATAGTTTTAGGGAGCAAATCAATTAATAAGCCTAAAGGTTATGGAGTAGACAAGCATTCTCTATATTTTATTTTGAAATGTCATATGAAGATCCGAACTTTTTTATTAGGACACCCTTTAATAATTATCTCTACAAAAGATTAACTAAGTTTGGAATTGTTTAGCCATCTAATGGTTATTCAATAAGAGAAGAATTGTGTTTCTCATTTAACACTGAAATTTTGACTACATTAATAGAATAGTTAAATAATTTCTATTTTGGTTGATTTTTATTTTATTTTTACAGAGTTAATCTTAAAAAAAAATTAGATTATTTAGGTCATTAAGACACAGTACAGAATAAAAAAGAAAATTGAAAAAATAAATAAGAAAATCTGCGTGAGGATGTTCTTAGCGTCCCCATAAAAAATTTACCACCCAAAGAAATAAATCCTCTAGTGTCAAACAAAAAAGGATAACTCTTGATTGAGCAATTATACATGAACGTACAGTCTGGATTGGCAGTTTAATAATATATCGCATCATATTATTTTTTAATAGAATAATGCTATTTAAACATACAGCATATGAGTTCTCTGTTCTCATACAATTTGTAATTTATACTTCTATTAGAGAGTATCAACGACATGAATAGTCTAATACGTGTAAACAGTATTAGTTAATTATATATTATTATTGATGTAATTTGATAATGTGCAATTTTGATTCACAGTCTACTATCAGTCTATCATACATTCTCATGCAACTCAAAAGACAAACTATGGTTGGAACAAGCAATATTATTCTTCTAATCTACACTAAATAAAAAGTTTAAACTTGAAACGAGTTAGTTACAATGAATGATTTATCTACTAAAGGAATCTACCACTTACAAATTAGGTTAATAATTTGATTCCAAAGTTAAATACATAAACAATTCCTGACATATAAAATAATAGTCTTACATGTTTATTTTTGAAGTCCATATTTGGTAGAATCTCAATTAAAATCCCTTACCTTAATAAGCCATTAAAACAAAATATCAAACAAAAGTCATTGCTTGCAGCCAATTAAATTTTTAAAAAATCCTAGTACTAGACACTTTAGTCTACTGATTATGCTACTAAATTAGTAAATTAGTAACCCAAAGCTTGACCCAATTAGTTAGTAATTAAACTTGTGCTTCTCGTTAATCAAAGTTTTATTAAATTCTATAGAGGGGAATGGTAAGCAGAGGGAAACAGAGAAGTGCTTCTGGGAAGGTACAACGGCGCTTCCTATCAATCGCTGTCTGATTAGACAGTGGATCGATGGAGCTCGACGGAACAGCATACCAGCATTGCTGCAGCAGCAGCTTCTCCATTATCATCATCATGTGGCGAATCCAACACATCCAACAAATCATATTTGTGTTGTGGGGTCCACTCTCCTTCATCTTCTTCTCCGTTGTAAATTTTTTTTAAATTTTTTTTTAAATTTTTTATGCTCTCTCTTTCCTTCACTCACTCACTCATTCACTCACTCACTCGTCAGATCTGAATTTCTGTCGAAGGTGTCAACGCCGTTAGATTTTCTAAAATATAAAGTTGTCAGCTTGTCTTTGTCAACACCTTCTACTCTTTTGTTTCTTCATCTGCTGGTTTGCCCAATGTATGCGAAAGAAAAATACTAAAGAGATTTTCAAAATATAACTTTTTACTATTTCATAGATTAACGTTAATTTTTATGTTAATATCAAGATTTTAAAAAACGTTAGGTGCTAGTCGGATGACGGACTGGAGTTTAGCGCCTAGGTAGCTAGACGGGATCTAGACGGATTTAGGTAAATTTCTTGTATATCTTGTAAATAAGTACATATTAACATTTACAAAAAATTATAATTGAATGAAATTCATGAATAAATTTTTTTAAGTATATAATAAAAATACATATGGTATGATCTTAAAAATAATAATAATAAAACATTACAACAACAAAAAAATAAAAAAACAGAATGAAAGGTAATAACGGGTTAAGAGTGGAAAAAGAAAAGAGTATAAAAAGTTGCAAAAAAATGGTGGGGACCATTTCAAAGAAAACGTTGCAACTATAGATAAAAGATGGTGGGACCATCTGAATTGAATAGTGCAAAATCAGCTAGGGAACAATTTTCTTCTTCGCGGAGCCTCCGCAACAAAAAAAAATTGCAGATTTCGGCATCTTCAAATAAGCCCGATTAGTCTCCATCCAGCTCCGTCTAGCCCTGTCTAGATTTGCATATCTCCGCTTAGTCCTGCCTAATCTGCTCTCCAATTTTTTAGCCGATTAGGAATTAAGTGCGCCGGTTGGCTACCTTCCAGCGCCTAGGCAGTCGCCTAGGTCAATTTTTAGAACACTGATTAATATTAAAAAATGTTGTGCTAAAAACATAAGATGATAGTAGTCTCACTTTTGAAATGGTTTCTTTAACATTTATCTACACAAAATTCAAAAGCACCCCCATTTTATTCTACTTCTTTAGTTGATTTTCACAATACTTTTAGCCTCTTAACAAATCTTTATTTATTTATGGTCACTTAGTACTACGGTCTAGTAGTATTCCTCTTTACTTGTAAGTGAAATATTTTATATTCGATTCTCGCCAAATGCAAGTTTAAACTATATTATTGCTAGCCTATTGTGAGGCTAAACCCTCTTTCTCTCTCTTAGTATAGATAATATCGTTTGTTAAAAAAAAAATTTAATAAATCAAATTAACATAACAAACAAGATTAAACAAAAATGTTAAGAAAGAGTAAAAAAGTGTTTTATTATCCTCTTTTTTTTTTTTCACAATAATTTTATCCTCCAACTGTTGGAATGAATTGTTGGAGAATAAGATCAACATCAGATGTATGACAAAATAATATATACATAAAAGTTCCCATCTCTTATATCACATAGACCCTTTGTAATGAAACCCAACACCAATAATAAATGGTTAAGTTTGGACAATATCGATGATATTGGTAACAAACCATGCTGGGGTTGAAAGTTATCATGAATTCAAAGCAAATCAAGGAATATAATTAAAGTAAAATGGTGTAGAAGGTGAAGGAGAGTACATAAATCACCCCTTTTTAATTAGAGGAGGGAGACTTAATGAACAAAAATATAAGGAATGCAAAAAGAGACGCATGAAATGAAAACTTCACCGCAGAAAGTAAGGAAAGAGCACTAAGAGCACTGCTTGACTTCTTACCTGCAATGACACATCTCGATCCGGAATATTCATTAGGATTTCGAATCAAGCTGTGCTGGCCGACGCCTGGAAGGTGACGAAGCTATAAAGTGTAGTGATGTAGAAAATGTGAATAAATTTAAAATTAAAAGTGTCTAAATACAAGAGTGAGCTGTGAGCGGGAATGAACCTATTTCACACATGATGTCAGAATATAAGTAAAGTACGAATAAGGATTGTACCCTCAAAGGTAGCCACCTATATTGAGATTTGCCAAGAATCCTCGTCAATAAGATAGTTCAGTTGCTAAAATCTGAAGGGAAGAAAAACAAGGGTGAGTGGGCACAAAAATAAAGGTTTATAAAATCATTTTATTTTACAAATATACTAACCCCTCGCTATAAAACAAGTATAGTTTCCCAAAAATCATACTATGTATAAGTATGAAATCAAATGCATGCCAACAATAAATCCATAAATATGCCATGCAACATCTAGATGTCCACTTGCTTAACGAGTTCAACAATTAAGTCCTCAATATTACGGTCGAAGTGTGTCATGCAACATCTATTTTTTTTAATGTGTAAACGTGAATTGATATGTATGTAAAAGGAAAACCTGCCCACATATGTCAAATTATATGGCATATGTGGAGAAAAATTGTTACTTATGAGTCCCAAAGAACAAAATAAAATAAAAAGCAATCTATATTGTTAATTTATACTAAAGTTTTATTTATTATATTCTAATTACATGTTTTTTGGGTAAATTAAATTTTACTCTCTTAGATTTGGGGTCGATTTTATTTCCTTACAACATCTTTAAAATATTTCAATTTCATACATTTAGTTATCATTTTATTTCAATTTCATACATTCGTTAGAAAATCTGTTAAATATGTTAAATAAACCATTAAGTGATGACGTGGCAAATATGAGATTCACATTTATGCTGATGTGGGTGCCAAATTTGTGTCACGTGCCAAATTTTTTTTTTTTTATGCATTTTAAATATTATAATATTTATCCTATTAAAAAAACAATCAAACTCAGAAACCATTCCACCCCCCCGGCGGGGGACTCACCCCCTCTCCTCCCCTTTCTTCTTCTCCCTCTTCCCCACCCTCAGACTCTCCGGCGAGGTAAGATTTTTGTGAAATCTTCCTTTGCCCTTTCAATTGGACGGCGGGGTTATGAAAAATTAGGGTTTTTTGGTTTCGGGCGGTTGATGTAGATGGACGAAGGTGTGAGATCTGTTGGCCCTTCTGGGGCTTTGGTGAAGAAAAATTCTTCAGGTTGCTTAATTGGAGGAATCCATGGACGCCGACATCGACATGGTGGTGTTTTTTAGGCGGTTTATGGCAGTGGTGGGTGGATGAATGGGAGGAAATGGGAGGGGAGGTATGGATTTTGTGTTGATATGCTTTTGGGTCAGTGGTGGGGTTGGGGTGAATTGGCCATGGGAGGGAGGTGAAGATGGAGGAAGAGAGGGTTGGAATTGCAGAGAGATCCGGGGAATGGGTTTCTGGGTTCTGTTTTTGATAATTAATTTTTTTTATTAGGTGTTTAGTCACATGACATAAATGTGATAACCACATACTAATAAATGAAAAATGTAACAAAGATATTATTTTAAAATAAAATAGTACATGAAGAATAAAAATAAAATATTTTAAAGATATTAAATGAGGTTGCAATAAATCTCAAATCCGGATGTGGTAAATTGTAATTTACCCAGGTTTTTTTTAACAGCAAAGACTTTGAAAGGTTTGAACTTTCAGCAAGTGTTTATTGGGTTTTGAGAGAATCAATAATTTAGTTTTCTTTGTAAGCAGGGGGGCATACATGAAACACCATCACCAAAAACACTGCTGCGGATTGTGGGTCCAGATTTCCACTAGCCCTACTCATTTAGGTGGACCCACCACCCAAACATCCATGATGTCAATCACGTTGGAGGAAACAGGGAGGGCAGGCAAATTTTGTAAATGGAAAATGAGCAACAATGCACATTGCACTTGCCACATTCACTGCTATTCTCCTCCTCTTCAACCTACTGCGGTCTCAGTGATTAGTGTATTTTAGTGTAAAATATTGTTTGAACTAAAAAAAAAAATCTGATAAATAAAGAAAAGAAAAGAGAGGATTTTGGACTTGGAAATTATTGAGAGAAAATGGGCAGAGAGATGGGCTTCCCATTCTTTTCATCTTATTTTTGTTTTTGCAACTTATATAAACATATATAAACATCCTCATAAAAAATAGAGCGAGCAGAGAGAGCACTATCTCCCTCTCCTTCCACTTACATCCCCATCTGCTCCCCTAATTACTTTAAATATATTATCTATAAATACTCTCTATTAATAATTAAACCCTCATTAACATAGGATTAAAAGGTAAGATGATCATAGATGGGAAAAAAGAGAGAAATTAAAGCTAAAAAAACATTTCCATGTATAATATGGCATCGGATTTCTAGTCCTTGGAACTATTAACTGAAATCACCACCACCAGAACCACCACAAACTCAGCAAATTAACCCAAATCAGCAGCAGCAGGACCATTTTTCCAGTAATTTTTCGGTTTTCACATCACATTGCAACTTGAGGTGTTCTCATCACTGAAGAAGTGAGTGTGTGGTTCACCTGCTGGAGGAGGAGCGTATGAGTATGGCGGCGGTGGGCCGGGTGGCATGTAGTTGACAGCAGGTTGAGGCCTGGCATACATCATTGGTTGAAACCTCTCATTGCCCATTGCCCTTTGCTGGTTCATCACAGCCTGCAAGTATTGTTGTTGGTGGTAGGGGTTACCAGGCATGGCCTCAGGCCCAGCTCCTTGGAAGTATCCACCTCCACCGGCGCCTCCGCCACCACCGCCATTCATGGCGCCAGCCGGCAGGCCTTGGACAGCTGGAATGTTGCCCATTTGGCCCATAGGCATGCTACCCATTGGGCCCATTGCCATGTTCATGTTGCCCATCTGTCCCACATTACCTCCAGGCATGCCCTGAGGACGGCCACCCATGTTCTGGAAAGCATTGTTCAAAGCTTGAACTTCACTCATTCCTCCGCCGCCGCCTCCACCACCCTTTTTACCCCCATTGCCATTGTCCATGCTCCCATTAGGACCCCCTTGACCACTGTTTCCATTCTTGGCATTTCCCCCACCACCATTTTTGCCATCCGACGGAAAGCCTCCACTTTTGCCTCCATTCTTTCCACCCCCGCCTCCTTGATTGTGGTTTTGGTTTCCACCGCCGCCGCCACCCTTCTTTCCTCCATTTCCATTTTTACCCTCATTGTTCCCACCACCCATATTCACCTGAACAGGCACAGCCCCACTGCTGCCGCCCTTTTTCCCATTACCCGCAGCACCACCGCCATTCTGACCACCACCACCCTTTTGGACTGCAGCATTCATCATCTGCGGATGGTTCCCCTTCATCATACCATTCATCATCATTATGTTCGGCGGCATCCCCTGGCCACCATTGCCCATCACCACAGGCTTCCCCTTAGTGAGAGGATGAAGGCGTTCATCCATGTCATCATCAAACTCATCAAACTCATCGTCATAGTCGTCATCATCATCGAGGTCATCGTACTCATCGTCACTCAAATCCTCTTCCTCCTTCACGTTGAATTTCACCGCCTTCTGATTCGGGTTCGGGTTCTGGTCCTTGAAATTAGGGGGCATTTGCATGCCTTGCAATTGGGGCAGCTTCAGATCTTGGAACCCCTTCATTTGCTGCAGCTGCTGGAGCTGCTGGAGCTGCTGGAGTTGCTGCTGCAGCTGCTGCTGCTGAAGCTGCTGGTTCTGCTGTTGCTGCTGGGGTTGCTGGCCGCCCTTTGGCTGGCTGTTACCGCCACCGCCACCCTTCTGCCCGCCTTTGCCGCTGTTGTTGTTTCCGCCTTTGCCATTGTCAATTTGCATGTTCTTGAACTGATTGGGGAGGTTGCTCTGGTTGTTGTTATTGTTCACCTTCGGAGCGCCCCAAAGCTCTGCATGTTTGCCGGATTTCGCAAGCTTCTTAATCAGAATAGCAGGGTCTACATTTCCGGAGACCGTCACCTTCCCCTGCTCTGAATCTATGTCGGTGGTGAAAACCCCTGTTCAAAATTAACCAACAAATTTTAGAAAAGATGCAAACTTTAAAATTTGTATCGAACAAAAGCAAAAGGGTAAATGTGAGGGGGGGAATGGAGGATACCGTCGATTTTCTGCAGGATTTTCTTCACTTTGTGCTTACATCCATCACAGTGGATGTTCACTTTGAGAGCACATTTCTGCATGAACAGATAACCCAAAGAATACAGCAGAGTGAAAAAGAAATATTCACAACGGTCAAAATTTTTTAATAAGTTTTATAAAGTTATGAACATTTGAGTTCAAATGAAGCAAAGAATTAAGAAGATGGGAGTGAGAGAGTGTACCTGGATCTTCAAGAACTCTTCTTTACTCATAGTTACAGCTCAAATGCAACAAATTAACACAATGTTACAATTAATAGTAAAAACAGAGAAGAGGGTCGCTGAAAGATCTATCAAACAGAAGCTGCAGAAAACAGAGAGAGCGGTGAAATTACAGGAGCTACAGAAAATGGGGTGTTTCTGTTATTTCTTTTGGGGACTTTTTTCCGAGCAAAAGAACGCAGAGGGAAAACAAACGGGTCCGAGTCTCTCTGAGCAGAGTAAGTTTAGAACCAACAAAGTTTCAGTCTTTGAAGAGAGAGAGGGAGAGAGGGAGAGAGAAGGGGAGGGGGGGGGTGGGGAGCTCAGAAGATGAGGTGGGTAGACATTAAACTTCAATGGGCATCTCTGCTTCCTCTATTTCAGGGTTAGAGAGAGAGAGAGAGAGAAAAGGAGACTCTAAAGTGGTGCCTCCTCCAAGGATTTTATCATTTGTTGCTATTATTTTTATTTTGTGATCTGTAAGTTGGCTTGGCTCGGAAGCTAACAATTGCTTACTGGCTTGGCTTTGATAACAACCATGGAGGAGTGAGGAGGGAGGAGGGAGGAGTGAGGACTGAGAATGAGGAGGTGAGTGTTAAATAGCGATGGTGAAATTGAAGAGGGTCAGATTTCGTTTCAACTATTAAATTTAATATTTGATAATTATTAATTATTATCAGCAGATGCGAATGAAAACTGTGTCAGATTTTCCCCTCCCAAAATCGGTGGTAAAATAAATAATGCCATTAAATTGGACCTTCTCTTTCGTGTAAATGCTCAGATAGTTTTTTTTTTTGTTACAGTCTGATTCCTCCAATCCTCCTCCTCCTGTGTACTTTGCTGCTGCTATTCGTACTTTGAGCTTGGCAGAAGCAATTTACCAGTTCACCTCTTTAAAATCCAACGGATTTTTAAGAATCTGGGTGAATCCCGTGCTATGAGTAATAACTTTTGAGTAAACGACATTCCTCGCGGTGTGAACTCTTTTTGACATGAATCAATCTATGGGTTATGTGCAGAGGTCTTGAAAGAAAACAAAACAAAACAAAAAAACAAAAACAAAAAAAAAAGAATGATCAAATTTTGACATTTTGTTGTAGAAATGATAATAAAATTGATTACTTTTGTAACCAAATGTCAAAAATTGGTCAGCTAACTGAACTAAATTATATACCTTCACTAAAGATTATTGAAAGAAAACACAAGTTATTAGGGTTTATTGACATTCAAAATAATAAAGGTCGTTAAACTTAACTTAGACCTAAAACATGTGAGATGAAATTGACAAATGCAATTTTATAGAAAATGAGAGGAAATAAAGTCAACCGTAAATTCAACATTAAAATATGCCTTCCTCTTATTGAGTAGGGCAAAAGAAGTACGGAAATGGAGTCGATCCATGTTCTTGATGGTTGAATCTTTATTACGCGTCGGATGATCTACCAGGCTACTACTTGTTATAGAATAAATATAAATAGAATAGGGATCTCCAACCCTTTTCCGACGAGAGAAACTCTGACTTCGAGGCTAGTTATATTACTTAAAAAACTTTTCTTACATCTACAGAATAGGAAGATCATAACCTCTTTATAGATCAATTGTACCCCTAACTCATAAAAGATTACATACGAATTCGACTTACATGTATTATAAAGTTCATAGTCATATCTTACACAAGTAAATACTCCAGCTGCACCGCAGACACGTTACAGCCTAACTCTGAACCCCAGATTTCATTTAATTTGGTCAACATGTACAATAAAAATACTTTAAATATAATATTACGTCAAAATACATCACTGGAGACTAAAAAGGAAAATCGACCATAAAAAAAATATTTAAATCGATAAATAAACTCTGTCTACATCTTTAAAAAAGGAAAATGTAGATGATCTATTGATTTGACAACTGTGGTAAAAAAAAATTACCGCATATTAAGGGTTTAACACGTGTTCATAAGAAGCTTGAGTTGACAAATATACACTTCAAGAGGTGTGGTCTTGAAAATTTCGCTTGGCATAGAAGATACATACGTCAAGCTCGTATGCTTGATGCACATAATACATCATAATTGACCGTTGTTAGGGTCCAAGAATGTCACATGCAAACTCAATTAAGTCTCAAGGCCCGATTATCGTAAAAGCCCTGAATCAAGCCTAAACACATGACAAGGCGTGGAATTGAGAAGAGAAAACATTCACAATCATGCCATGCCATTAAAATAATGATAATCAGACTGGATGTTTGTATCATCATGCCACGCCTATGCAAATCCTTGCATATTTCCTTGCATATTCATCACGCCAAGCTCTATTTTGCTAACTACTATTCAAGCTAAAATATGCCCAAGCCACGTGCCAGCCTTGCCAAGTGAATCATGGTGTGGATGTTTACGAAATTTTATTGGGCGCAGAGTCAAGATTATGGAAGACTTTGGGTTGTTTGGGAGCCCAAAAATCCAAGCCCACAATCTTTGAAGTCCACGTAAGTGAGTTTGAGAGAGAACAAACCTAGTTCCCCTTTTTCCCTAGTAGGCCAACTAAGTCAATTAAAAAGGAATTAGACTCAAAGCCTTAAGTTCATGTGAAAACCCAACAGAGCCCTCATTTAATGAAGAGAGAGGTGAACTTCCTAATTCACAAAGAATAACAATGAATAAAATCCAAGAGACACATTACCAGAATTAACGCTTGTGGAAGCTGACCAGATGAAGGAGTGCTCTAGGAAGAGTGCACGATGCAATCTTCTCAGGAGCAGTGGCGTTCATTTGTCTTACAACAAAAGAGAAGGTCGCAGTTGTGCTAGGAGAAAGAGGAAGGAAGATTTAGCTATAACTAAGATTCATTAAAGAAGCCTGAAAAGAGGAACCATTCACCTGCAAAAAGAGAAGTCATAGGTCTTGAAGGGAGGGAGGGAACGTTACAAAACGCAAAAAAGAAGGATTCAAGGTTGTACTGCACAAAGCAAGGGAAATCATACTCTAAGTGCAAACAGTATTGAATCTTTGAGAAGATCACCTTCCTGCAACCTTAGTGCTTTCTTTAATCTTCCTTCAATCCTCTTAGTTAATAGTAACGAGAATACTGACAAATATTTCACGGAAAGACCAAAATGGTTTACGGTGGACAAACTCATGGACCACTTCTATCGATTTTCAATCTCAATGATCATTTTAGCTAAAAGAACAACATTGTTAATTGGTGTTTCTCAATAATACAATCTAAGGTAAGAGTTTTAAGAAGAAAAAAAAAGTTAACAAATGCCTGTCTTATCTTAGCTCCCAAATAGATTTGTCCGTGTGAATACTCGCCTATTGGCGCATAGGTCACTCTAAGTGAACGGAAATGCTCTAACTTTCTTTAATAGTTTGAGAGTAGTTCGGGAAATAAACAGAGAAAATTGACTCTATGAAATCGAATGATAAAGATTGTTAAAAGATCGAATTACTTGAACTATCGAAGAAAAACCCGAAATTGCTCTGGTAAAATTGGTACAGGCCAAAAGTTTGGATCTTCTTTTTAAATGCCATTAACTGATAAAAAAAAAAACATAAAAGTATGTGAAAGAGACTAGTTTAATTCCACAATACTATTTCTAAACCCCCATGCAAAAATATCATATTCCCAAATGGTGGAAATAAAAAGAGTTCATCCTTTTGTGTATATATCATTCATTCTCCCCAAAATGGTTTGCTAGTTGCTACACCAACTTGAAGAAAATGTCCCAATTGAGCTAGGGTTTGGTGCAATGTGTCCATTATTTATGAAATGTGGGAAAATATGGAAGAAAAAAAAAGAATAGAAAGGAAAATAGCAAGCTGTAGGTTAGGTTATGAAACTAATAAAGCTTCTTTGGTGTATGTCCTACTTTAACAGCAATTAGGCAAAAGAAAGCAACTATTGAGGGCCACAAGCAAAGTCCTCTCCTCTCCTCCTCCATTGATGCAGATGAATCATGCTTTGCTTGCTTGTGGTTTTGGTAGATTTTTTCATGAGTTTTGGACACTTGTTTCGTGAGGTTACAAATCATTGATGTCCTTAAAAGCCTGAGGTGAGAGAGGTGATGTATAAACAAACCCTTGTGCCTTTTTAGCTTTCCTGTTTCCCCCTTTGAAGTGGTAACTTTGCTAGTAAAAAAGATGTTTGGACGGTGTGGAAAGGGACTTAAACCAAATGGCTTTGGTTTCCTGGTCTAATTCACATAAAAGAGAAATTGATTTTGGAACATTGATTGCGTTTTTTGAGGTGACTTTAGTGATTAGGTAAAGTTTAAGCAAAACCAAAGTTGATTCATAATTATAGCAGAATATATTCTCATCTCTCTCTCACATCATGCAACTAATCACTATAAAATCTCCACATAAACAGTGGAGATTGTAACTGATTCTTATTCATTTGTGTCTATCTATCTCATCACTTGAGATTCGCTTTCTAACTAGTTGTATATCCTTATTTACATTTAAAATCTGAATTATAACCAATCATGTATATCCACTTATGTCTCTCTCTCATCAAGTAAAATTTATTGTAGTGATGAGATAGATAGACGAACACAAGTGAATATACAACCGATTGTAGTGATGAGATAGATAGACGAACACAAGTGAATATACAACCGGAGATAACTAACAGCCTCTCCGAAACCACATAAAAAAAAAAAGTTGAAAACTATTAATTAGGTTTCCATTTGGCCTCCATACACAAGGAGACGGTGGGCAACACGGCAACAAGGCAACACTTAAAAAGCAGAAGGGTCTAAATTACATGCATTGGGGGGGGCTTTAGAACTTGGTTGAAACTTGACTGTAGGTTAAAGTGGGTAGCTCTATAGCCTCTCTCCTATGTACGGAACTTGATATAACATCTTTTCCTTGTGAGGGAGGTTTTAAAAAGGAATGACTTGGGCGGCCAAGCAATGCCATTGCCATTTATGCAGAAGTTGTCACATGAAGCACCACTTGGCCTTCTGCAGATAGTGATTGATAAGAGAGATTTGAAGATTTGAGGTCGTCATTTATTAGATTTTTCCCTGCAGATTATGCGAATGTAACAAGTGAGATTCGAACAGAAGTCCGAACGCAATGACGGTAGTGATTAATGAAATTTGTAACAATATTTCTTTCTTCTTTTTTTACCAGAAGATTTAGGAGGAAACCAATTCGTAGCGCAAGTGTTTCGGAAGGATATCAACAAGTTGCAGAAGTGAACATATATATATATATACAGTGGTTAACGGACTGCACGGACAAAATTAGGAAAGGAGATACAGAGAAAAGTAGGTAATCATATATGGGACAACATTAGGAAAGGATATACAGAGAAGAGTAGGTAATCATATGGGAGTTATAGCTAACATTCAGTGCAGGCAAATAGCAGTGAAAACTAGAGGTGCCTTAAATGTAAGAAAACCTCGTGACGGGGTAAAGCATACAGTTTTGTGCGATAACAACGAAACAGCTGGTGATTACATACACACCGTGTGGAGGATCAAAGCGCGATGTTACCAGCAATTTGTAGTGTAGTTAAAGGAGGTTAAACAGGGGAAGACTATGACAGCTTTGGCATATAGAATCCGACGCTGTTGATGCAAGGAATCGTCTGTTAAAAACAAGTCAATCGCATCCTCTCTTGCAAGAGATGCCACACCCCCCACACCCACACCCACAAAGAATATTCACTAGTGAAGAAACCAAAGAAACCCGAGGGTCACGTAATTGAATCAGCAAGAGAAAATACATCTCCTAACTGGTCATAAAGTATGTTCCTATACAAGTCCGAAGGATTCGGATGTCCATGGTTTCACAGTAGCTAACATATCAACCAGTAATGTGATCGGGATTAATTTGTTCAAACGCTAAACAGTGAACAAATACAAAGTTAACATACAACATAATCAGATGGTGTGATTCTATAAAGAACCTAATACACACAAACACACATAAGAAATAAAGTACTGAGGGCAAATACAGTAGGGAAGTTCAATAAGATGCAATTTAACCCACCTAAGCTTTATAGGTTTAGAATCTTAATTTGCCCCCTCACGCTAACTTCAACAGGTAACATTCCCTCCCAGACTCTTTTTTAGATGTATCCCAGAGTGAAAAAAAGTACTTCCTTGAGGCACAGAATGTTTGTCCTATCTAGATGTCCCAACCTAGAATGTTCTTCATTCTCTTCCTTGAATCCATATGTACACATAAAGATATATGTATAGAATGTAAAGATACCATAGAGAATCGACTAAAGCAGCGGAAAGTTAACAAACACATGTGCCTCCCCCATTTCTTCTTCTCCCCCAAGGTAAGAAAATGATGAGGACTGTGAAGTAAAAGCATGGAAATTGATCTCTTTTAATTAAATACTGTAAACCTCAAAAAAAAAAAAAAAAAAGAAAAAAAAAAAACCACTCGCTACTTTCAAATATGTAAAATGACAAGATGAAGACTCCTTAAATGTATAAGTGCTCCACAAAACACTCAAGGAAATCAAACCCGCACTTTTTACTTAATTTTTTTAGTTTACAAGTTCTAAACGAGTTGCCTATAAAGGGAACCAAGAGCTTGCAGTTTGCACACACCATGGGTATATATAATGGTTAAGAAAGTTAATTCTTGAGGATCAAATTTCAGTCATCTATGTAAGATAATCACATGAATATTAGAAAGCAACACAGCAATTACAATATACAAAACAAAACAAAAATGCCCCTTTATACAACAGGTGAAAACACACAAATAAAAGAATTCGATAGCCATACCACAATCCACATAGTATGGAGAAACAACTATCTTCATTGCTCACTTTTATTTATCTTGATCTCTATAAGTTCCTCAATGGGTTGACGGCAGATGGGGCATTTATTGGATTGAACCCGCAATTCTTTTGCACAGTCACTGCACATACACTGGAAAAAACAAATGAAGTGAGAATAAACAACTGTAGTCTTAAAAGTGAAAAGCTTGAGGTATGTATCCTAGCTTGCATTGTCATACACATTCTAGGAGTTACAAAGGAATTCTAATCGAGAATTATATTTCTCGTCATCTAAAGAAACTAAATCTACAGCAGTTAGAAATTTGAGAAAGAAACAAAAACCATGGTAGCATGTTACTGATCCAACCATCCAATGCTCTTGCTCCTAACCACTAACCAAGAGAACCCAAAATTTAACAGAAATCTAGTGTGGGAGTCGGACTATCGTAGATGTGTGATCGGATGAGTCAAGCCCATCTGCCTGGATCAGTCTATTCACAAGAGACATCCTCGAGCACAATGGGCTTGAGCCTTCCAGACCATCAGTCTCAACAGATTTTCTACCGTATGGTATAAGTGCAGATTCTCCAGCATATTCTATGATAATTAGCACCCTCTCCATATAATTATGTATCTTAGACAAACTCTCACCATATGTCGACAAGGCAACACAGCAGTGTCCTTAGGTTCAGTCATGCATATCACGCATTCCTTCCCCGGTTCAGTGTCATCAAAGCTTTCCACTGTCGAGCTTCCTATTCCATATATCTCACGTAGCTCATACCGAACTTCATCAATCCACAGTATCTGCCTAATTACTTTCACTTGGAAATGGTCACCATTGTTCTTTTCCAGCACAGCTTGAGTAATCTGCATATGAGGGGATGTATATGGGGTAGGCCCAACAATATGCTCATCTGTTGAATCAGGTGGCAGACATGTTTCAGCAGATATTACAAGCGGAAATACATCTTCTCCTGGTGATGGTTTTGAAAGATCATCCAACTCAAAGAAGCCTAAATCAATTCCTGTTCCTGAGGGCTGACAAAATTTTTGGCCAAGACCCTTCTGAAAGGGGACTCTCACTGGCATAAATGCTTCAGGAAATAGTGGAACAAACCTACAGTCTGGCTCTTCCTTGGCAAAGTAGAAGACCGTAATGCTGTCAATAAGAAGACTTGATCAGAAAAAAGGAACATGATAAAGCCCATAAGAAATGAAGATCGCCTAAAAAGACTGCTAAGAAAATGGAAACTGTTACCATATAACCATGGAGAACTAGCCATGGTCTTTACTGTTAGAGAATCATGACCGTGGCCACTAGGCATGTGATGTAAGTGGAACCCACTTATTTTCTATATATAGGGAAAATGCATAGGGTGAGTGCCATGTACATGCACAACATATGCTAGCTGGCTACACGCAAATGCTCAGCAGGAATATGCAGCAATCATAACACCAAATGTTTCACACTAGTGCTACTTTTGGACAGTAACTCTTATCACTTAAGAATGCTAATCACATCAAATATATAGACAAAAGTGCAAACAACCTAAAGCACCTACCAGCATGGTTTTCTGCATAACACAAGTAGCACTAATCCAAGAAAGTTGTTTCCAAGCACTATTGAAAAGCAAATTATATATAATACTTCAATGAACCTCTAGACTGAAAGAAATGTGGATAAACAAGACATGGACTATAGCATCATTGGTACTATAAACAGTGTGGACCAAATAATAAAGAGTTATTTAAAAAACAATTCATTACATGAAGCACAAGAGCAGACTCAATTACAAAGATAAAATCATTACTTTATTTAATGATTTCTCAAAACCTATAAAATAATTGACGAAAACTCTAAGAAACAGTTTCAACATAGCTTCATCTTACTTCAGTAAAGATAACCAAATGTGAGAGGTTTTAGTTAGATGCCAGTATGACCCCTGTTTTTTGTAGGAAGAATGAAATATATCAAAGGTAGTATGACCTCCTAATCCAGAGTTTATCATGAAAAGCAGTAATCTGGAAAAAACGCTAGCCCAACAAGTGATTGCAGCAAATTATCTCCCTTCATATTTCTACTTCCTCTTGAGAGCAGTGTTCAACAAACAAAAGCAAGAAAATTAACCCTTTGTATATGATAGGGAACCTTCCTATTGGAGAAGGAGGACCCATACCTTCTCAAGATAGATAAAAACCTAGAACTTCAGGGTGCAGAGCTAAAATTTCTACCAAAAAATTATACTTCAAACCCTAATGTGAAGTTGTTCGAATCATTGATTTGCCAACTAGCATTGACGGCTGTAGCTAATTTCTTGTTTATGGTCATATCTACCACTGTCATCCCCCAAGCTAGGACACATATTAAAAGGCGAAATTCATGAGCTTCTTTTAAGGCGTCCATCAGCAATTACATCATCCAAAGATTCAAATATGAGCATCAAGTGACAATCGCTTCATAAGTCCCACATCTTATTAATATTTCATATGCTTAGATAATCAATGTAACTGTAGACTTGCATATGAAAGCGAGTTTTGTATAACTCATAGGGTATTGTCTCCTTACCCTTCTAAATGAACACATATCAGAACACATCTCAGAAATTTGTCCCACCTCCCCTAATTTTTTCCGGTTCAGTATCATAGCAGCAACACTAGCACTCCATTTCCATGGATATGGCAGCAATGAATCCAAAAGCATTACAGTCCTCTTCCCCCATTGTCATTAACACGCATGGCCTCTACCTAATTAATTGCTACGAAATTTCCATCTCAGCTAACTCAAATTCTTAAATTTATGGTTATACGGTTAAGGGCTTTAGTATTCTCAGGTCCTAAATGCCGATAACTTTGGATCGAAACCCCATCCCATTTCTTGTCCACAACATCTGAGCATGAATACATACCAATCAACACACACATTTCAAAAACACACAATCTATTACAAGACACAAGCTTCAAACACAGACATAACATAAGACATAGACCAATTCAAGAAGCGAACAACCAGAGGACAACAAAAAGAATCCCAATTTGCTCACCTCCCATCATACATGGCATCGAAAACGAAAGACACCAAATGCTGATCAGGGTTCAGGTCATCAATCTCAAGCCTCAACGTGTCCTTATGCACGTTGACATCGTTCTTAACCTTCTTGGCGTTCTGATGCTCAACGTAAGGCGGCGGAGGCGGCGGAGGAGGCCGAATTGCGGGCCACCCATTACTCTGAGTAGCACCATAATTATAAGGCTGCTGGTAATTGTAATTGTAATTGTAACTGAAGCGCCCCATCATGGAATTGCCATGGTTGCAGGAGTTGTAGTGGCCGTAGCAGTAATGGGTTTGCGGCGGAGAAGGAGGAGGAGGCAGGAGAGGGAGAGGGTGTGTGGGGTACGGAGCTCTGGGTTGCGGTCCTTGTGGGGCGTAAGGTGTGGCGGAATTGGCATATGGGTAGTTGTTATTAGAAGAAAATGAAAAAGAGGAGGAAGAAGAAGCTGAAACCAAAGGGCCAGGTGGCGGTGGAGGAGGAGGAGGAGGTGGCGGTGGAGGTGGAGAAAGAGAGGCATGGTCCGATGAATAATAAGGATGAGAACTTGAGATGTAATGGGGTTGACGTGGCGGCGGTGGCGGCGGAGGCGGTGGTGGGTTTTGGTAATAGTTGTTCCTTCTTCTGTTGGTGCTCCATGAAATCCCCATTTGTCAAGATCAAAGCTTTGGGTTGTGAATTGTGAGTGGAGAAAAATGGTGGATTTAGGCGGAGGACTTGGTATGGGAACCGTGTACTGTAGACGACGACTGTAGGAGGAAGGAGGAAGGAGAAAGGAACAAGATCGCGTTTTGTTCGCGTGAAGAGAAATTATTTGTCGAGTAAAAAAGTTAAAACGATACTATTTGTCACGGTTTTGGTTCTTTGCGGCTTTATATAGAGTTTTTTGTTTATAACATAAAACTTTTATTTAAGTTGGTCTATAATTCAACATTTTTTACTCGAAATCAATGTGTTAAATTCTTCTTTTCGTAAGGTTGAATTGAATTGATTGTAGATTGTGAAGGGATTGATCTTAAGGCTTTTGACTCGTTTGGTCGGTTGGATGAAATTAAACCTTAGGGATAAGATTGGATTGGTAGAGACTTATAAGACATGATTTGTAACTCATGTAAAATGATAAATTAGATAACTTAAACTATTATAGATTCATAACTCATCATATTCTGTCATGTGCATTTTATTTTAGGCAATGGCCGGTCTACTATTGATGGCGTAGGCCTTTTATTTTATTAAAGAATCACATTGACGTCATAACATTTTATGGCCATTTTTGCGCTCATCTTTTAGTTACAAACACTTAAAGACCAATCAGGGGTGCTAAAATCTTTAACTTTATTTATAAGCAAGAGGATTCCGATTCAATTTTGTGTATAAAAATAGATCAACGCCCAAATGAGATAGGCTGCAATGCCTCTAGCTCGGGTATTCTCTTGCTCCTTTAAGTTGTGGAGGAGGTCACCTTGTAGTTGTGGTAGAAATGTTGGGCAACCACTCTCCGATGCGCAAGTCAGGTAGGGCAGTGGGTACGTGAAAAATGATGCGTCTTTTTTTAAAAAAAACTTTAACGAAAAGTTTTTGGTATTATTCACTTTAACGCAACAATCACATTTTTACACTAAAAAATTAATCCTGATACTATTCACTTTACCTCTTATTTTGTTTTTATCGTTAAAACTCAAAGTTTTCAAATCTTTTTCATTAGTTTTCATTTTTTTCAATGCGTGAGTTGCCGCTCAAGCGAGTTGGACGTGTTGGTTGCGTATGGATGGTGTGATTAGCTCTTCGCGACACTGGTCTTTGGAAAGGCCCAAACTTCTTCACATCACGACTGCAAAGGAAATGATAAGCACACGTATTTTTAAGGGTTGATTTAGTATTGCTATACTTTGAAAAAAAAAAACACTACTTCTACTGTGCTGTGAGAATAAGCTCATTTTTGCTGCTTCACGTTTTCAGTTTTTATTTTTCACCCAAAACTGTAAAAATAAGCTGTTTTTAAGTGTTTACCAAACACATTTTTTAGCTCAGTTTTTTTTATACCCACTTTTTATAAAAGCATCTCAGTACCAAACTAGTACTAAGTCTCTAGCACGCTCTTGTTTAATCATGGTCGTTGTTGCTACTTAGTACTATGATTTAATAGTATTTTTCTTCACTTATAAATTAGAGATCTTAGACCATCTCCAATAGAGAAGGCCAAATGTCCAAATGCCAAAAAAATGACCTGATTTGCTCAAAAATTCATCTCCAACCGATGAATGTGCTATAGTTTTATAGAGCCCACCATACAATTATTTGGTTAAAGGGGCATCAAGCTTACCAAATGTAGCCCCCCTTTTAGCACTTTTTTTTTGGGACCCAACTCTCTAGTTGAATAAATTGATTCAAATTCAACGGCTAACTTTGAAAACATCCAACGGTAATTTAACTAAATTAACTAATAAATTTAAAATATAAACTTAAAACTAATAAGTTACTGAGGCAGGGCTAAAATTCTAGACGTAGCTATGTTTAGTCATTTCGGTTCGAGATGACTTTATGTTCGAATTTTGAGAATGATAATTTCGCAATAAATTTATTCTCTCATCCTCGTAGTGTAAATATATAGTTGTATTAAAAATAAAAAATCATAGCCGATTTATTCAATTAAATAGCTAAAAAGAAAGAAAAAAATGTGTGAGACATTAAAATGATTATGTGAGAATTCCCCATTTGTATGGTATACCATTACAGGTTCCACGCCAAGGATCTTTTCCTCCGAGCCATCTTTGCCTTTGTCCAATGCATTGCTTGTCCAGTGCGTTCGTAATTGGTACTTCAGTTCGAGTGAGATGGCTGCCTTGTTTTACACCCTGGTGTTCACGGACTAATAGTGGGAAGAAGAAGCTTGTTTTATTGATGATTGCACTTGAATGACTTGCGCGTTAATTGGTAGCACATAAGAGTGATGTTGCTTGCCGTATTCATACCTTTCATGTATTTATACACTCTAATGTAATTAAACAACTAAAACTGCCTTGTTAAATGATTTCATTTTGATTTTATAACAAAATATGGTTTCGAGTCCTGATGACAAAAAGAATTCAGCAACAAAATAAACTCTAAAAACACACTACACAACCAACATGTTTACCAACTAATTTCGGTTCACAGCCAATGCAGTATCATAAAATCGCAGCTAGGTAAACTCTCTTGCAATCAATATATTGTCTCAGTGGCACCACCGATGACATACATGATTTTTATTGTATTCAAAACAGTAAATCATCCATCCCCCCTCCCCCCACAACACAATTCAACAACAAGAAAGCCTTTAGTACCATTTTGTTTTTCAGTTTTCATTTTTTATTTCGTTTTCTCTTATTCTCCCTTTTTATTTTTCTCAATGACCAAACTCCACATTAAGAAAAACCATATCCAAACCTGCAACAATTTCATTCAGTATACATCTTTGTGCTACTACTACATACACATTTCTTCAAAATTTGACCATAAAACATCTGAATTCTTCAATCACACACAATAAAACAGACAAACTAGCCCTCCAACGAGGAAAAAAAATCAAAAGACATGAAAGATTAGCATGCTTTAACAATGCCAATACAAAGTTACAAACACATAACATTACAGACTTACAAAAACAGATGCAAAATCAAAACCAATCCCATCAGCAAAATTCCGGCCTCGGTTTCTTCCGAACCAAAACGCAGCCTCTCTGATGATCCCTGAAAATTCTGATCTCACAACAGTCCCTGAGGTCCTCAAGGCTGATATATTGCTGCTTGACCATCCTCAAAGTATCACCACCAGTGTCATGAATCCAAACGTAAGGGTGGCAGGTCTCGTCGTAGTAATACAGCAAGCCCTTCATGCCACCACCGCCGCTGCCGCCACTCTCTCCGCCGGGCATGTAGGCCTTGTATATGCTCTTGCATTTTAGCCTCTTTGAGCAGCCTGGTTTCAAAGTGTGAACTTTTTTTAGTATGGACCCAACTCTAATCTGCAGCTCCACAGGCTTGTCACTCAGGTTCCAAACCCTAGTTCCAAATCCTGAGGATTGCTGTGTGTGATCCCTGCATCCATCAAAGCAGCCACCAGTTGGGAAGATACCAAATCTGGGCATTTTTGATTGGAGTGACTTGAAATGTTTGGTGACTTTGGTCACCTTGGACTTAAAGACAACATGCATTTTTTCGGTTTTTTGTGTTGCAGAAGATTCACACCACTCATATTTGACGTCTTTAAGTCCATATATAACCTGTGTAATGATCCCCATAAAGTCAATTCATGACATACTTTCTCATATTCTTGAATGGATGGCTGTGATTAGTTGGGTAGTATTAGAATACGACTACCTGGTATAATTAGTTCACATGTTATAATATAAGTTTATTGAGATTAACTTTCAAAGTGGGAAATATGAATATGAAATGGGCCAAATGAGTTATTTTTCAAATCCCAATTGAAATAATCAGTATTTCAATATAAGATCATTATTTCGTTAACATTGGATCGGTCGTTGATATCTGATCAATATATCATTGATATCTAGTTAAGACGTAGATTTATAACAAGTGATTATATCCTAGTTAAACACTATAATTTTTCCTTAGGGGAACATGTGACATGATAGAATATTGTTAGCCCTTGCATTAAGGAAGTGGTAGGGTCTCAAGGGGCCAAAATTTCAACACAAGAAAGCGTGGAGACAGAAAATTAATTAAAGGTTTGGGTGGGAGAAAGAGAGAAATGGCACCCACACTGCACACCAAGCTTAATGATGAGGTCTCATGAGTATATGATGTTGCTTCCCATTTGGTTATTCCAACTTATCTTTTGATTCACTCACTCCTGTTCAAGTTTCTAAGCAATCACCTTTTGCTTCCCACAATCACTCCAATTACCCTGGTAATTTGGACCACAAGCAGATTAGGACTTCTTTCATGGGCCATGGCCCTGGGCAGAAACTTCAGCGTAACTGGAGATATATAACGCCATCATCTTATAGCCCGCGTCACGTGACTCACTTCATAAGTGCTAAAGGGAGACCGAGATGCATACCTGTGTGATATGCAAGAATCTTCCCATGACTTTTTGGGGTGGGTGTTTGTGCTGGTAGAACACAAAGCCTAATTTTGTGGCAGGTAGATCAATTTCTTCATTTCTTGCCAAACCAAATCTTCAAATTTCAGACTGTTCTCCACTCACAACATCATATTCAACAGTCGATTCGGCGCAGAAAGAAAATTTATAATAAAATAATGGTAAAAGCGACTCGTATTTCGACCAACCGTCCAAGAGGACAACACAGGGCACAACAAATCTTCTGTATAAATACTAGACTTGTAGGGAGCAAATAGATTAATCGTTTGCTTTACATTAAACCAACCATTCACAGGCTCACAAAAATGACCTCAATGATTTCTTTAATCTTTTATTTCATGTTGAAAAGGACAAAACTCAAATAATTCAATCTTAATGGTCAAGTTAAGCCATATTTGTTCCAAATTACAAAATCTAAAGGGAACAAATTGATGACTATGTGATGCTGCAGAATTAATAGAGCACAACACTTTGGAAGGAGGAGGTGGGATGAAGAATTTACAGAGAGCGTGGATTTCATTTCTCATGATGGTCGTCGGGCGCGTCTATCTTGATTAAAAGCGGCTGGTTGAGATGCACTGGTGCTTCGGAGACAACAGGTAACTCCGGTATAATATCGATGTTATCAATATCCTCATTTTCAGCCAAAGCTTTATCCAAAGCGGCCTTGGCAACTCTTGTAACACAAATCATTAAAATCACTGCAAACAAGCCAAAGAAAAAGAAAACAGAAAACTTCAAAACTTCAATTGTAGTACAATGTTTAACCGAGTTTCTGGTAGTAGCAATTTCACTTGGTCCATAATCTTCTTTTGGGGAAATATCAAAATGCTTTGTTTAACCGCAATTAATAAATGACCACCACACATGTAGAAAATGCTAACATACAAATTTCACGAGTGATTTAAATATTTCCCGTTCCCATTATTTTCCCCCTTAACCATTCAACACACTTGTAAATCCAAAAACACCGGCATTCCTACTTAAGCGTGTGCCAAAGTTCAAAAATCATCTTTCCCGTTTCTCTGCTTATTTCTTTCTTCTTTGTTTCATTGACATGTCATTTTCATCTTAAGCTTCATGCTATGATAGTAAGAACCCAAACATCTTTATCTAGCATGGTAGTTCCGATGCTCCCACTACACTAAGAAGAAAAAGAAGAGAAGGTGGCTGAAAAAAACAGGTAGTGTGTGCTTGCCGAGATGCTGCAACTTACCGGAGACTACAAGGCCCAGTATGATAAAAGCCTGCATGCAAAATATAAGAGAGTGAACATATGTCAGAGATAAAGACAATGCAGAAACAATGCTATACAAATCCCAGAGCCTAATTCTAAATCTATAAATTGTGCTCTCTAAGAGCTTATATGTCCATAACAAACAGTTACGATACACCCTTTTGGGGCATGATGCTCGCAACATGCACCGGATACTAAATCTCAGTAAACAATGTTGAGGAGAGATCATTTGAACAAATTAAAAAATAACAAGCAGTCCAGAACATATAAAATATCAGGTAGCTCTTACCCAACGGGTCTTTGAAAATTCACCCCATCCATGCGTCACATCAGAAATATCCTTAAGAGTTGTTCCAACATATACTAGCGCAAGTGTTATTGGCTGTAACAGAACCAATATCGAACACATTAACATCGAAATGAAACAAAAATCTCCCCCTATGATAAAGATCTCTCTTTAACATAAAGTTTTAAGTTTGAAGCCTGCTCAGGAAACTTGTCCAGTTGTCCTCTGAAACTACGTTGCAACAAAAAATAGCAGTTGATAAAACAATTAATATTACTCAGCTTGGTAGGGACCTAAAGAGCACATGTAATTTGCATTCGTACACAAGTTCCCTAAGCAGAACTTAGACATATTTACCAATATATGACTATATGTTACGTTCAGAACTTATATATTGTCCGAACAAAAGACTGACATCAGCTTGAGACAGATGGAAGCGTGCATATGCATCACATATTAAATTCACAAATTCAAGAATAAGCAGACCACCTTTTAACACAGTGCAACTCTCCCTCTAATACATTAAATTGATATGACCGATGTCTAAAAGATGCTGAACCATTTTTACAATTGAGTGTAATTGATGGACCACAACAAGTCATGATGGATGAATGGGTAGCATGTTTCAGGCTCAAATTATAACACGTGGAGTAACTGAAAGGGGTAAATGCTAACTTCACAACGTGAACAAAGCATGCTAGTCAAGCATACAATTATATTCTTGTAAAGATACACTAAGACAACCATCTTGATCAACATATATATCGAAAGAAAAGCGATGGTAAACTATGACAATATCCCATTATGCATTTTAAAAAGAAAAACATTGTGTCCATTACTTGTGATTAGAACGGAACATAGTATAGCAAGATGTTGGGATGGAATCACATAAAAGTTGAGGGTGAAAAAAATACCATCATCCCTATCCAGGAAGCCAGCATGTATTGTCCTATTGGAACAGGAGTCACAGAGAGGAGGTAATTTAGCATGTTGAAGGGGAGCAAGGGCACAAGACGAAGCAACAAAACAATCTGCAGAAAGAATGAAACAAGTAATATCGGCATCTATTTACATTCTACTATAGATACATTCACTTTATGCTGTAGCCATTTCGCTACTTCCATGCTTCATTGTTTACCATTTGTAAAACAATTAAATTAGGGTAAATTAATAAGGTAAGATGCACGTGCAAACGCCATTAAATGTGCATACTGAATGTCAATGCACTTTTTGAAGGTAAAATATGAATCACACAAACCTTAAATCCGGATCTCCGAATTGCAATGGCAACTGCCTGGAACTGAGGATAATCCTTCAATCTGGAAACAACAAATGATCTCCCAATCTGTGTGGGTATTTAAGAATAAGATAAAGAAAGCATACATACTATATTTATGACCAATGGGAGCACACGCACGCACACACACGCACACGCACACAAATGCAATTATATATTCACACACACAAATGCAATTATATATTCTCTTTCTTTTCAGAACTTAAACACCAGGAAATTTTTCTAAACAACAAGAGCTTAGAATTGAAACTTACAGTTCTTCCAAGAAGGAAAGCAGCCCCTGCACCTACAGTGGCTCCAATTGAGTCGGCAAAAAAGCCAACTGGTAGGCCAAAAAGATAACCACCACCAAGCTGAACCATTAGAATGAGGAATCACATAAGTGTGCAAACTTGAAATTAAATAAAACAAATTAAAAAAAAATCTTTCTTGAAGTTGTCTCCTCTCTTTTCCCCTCTAGACCATGACTGGATATTGCAGAATATAACAGTAAAAGAAAACTTTAAGTGAAGTAGGCAAAGCATATGCTAGATCATTATTCGACAAGAATTACAGTGCAGTAACAACAATTGCTAAGGCATTGGACAAATGCTTACAGTAAGTACTGAAGCTGGTACTGCCAAAACTGTTAGTGGGATATATGCAATAGCCCTGCATGTTACCCGAAGAAATATAAGTTGAAAGGGCAAACAGACGCAGTCTATCACTGTTTCACCAGTAACTCATGTTTGCGGACAATTTAACCTGTCAGCAATCTGTTTCTGTGACTAAGCATTATGATTAAAATTTTGACAGCAATCACAAATGAGACATGCACATTATCATTAGTCAGAGTCAAAACCCAGAAAAAAAACGATATGGTAGAAGTAGAAACAAAATTAAAGTCCTACAATTTACTTACAGCACAAGGGGACCCCAAGGACCAAGATCATGCTCAACCCATAATAAGAAGTGCTTCAAAATCTGCAGGTACCAGTTACTTTATCAATCAACAAACATGACCATATTCGAATAAGAGACTTTGGTATCAGCATCTTTGCCAAAGAATTGGGGTACGAAAAGGTCTCAAGGAAGTGATCCACAAAAAGACCTCCTATTGCAGCTGACAGAATTAATGCAATTTAGCAAGAGAAGTCCTACTGTATTGTCACATTTCAAACGAAAAGGAAACTGCAATTGTAGATAGACTAACGAGAAACAAAGTGATATCCATGTCACTATTCAAGTGATAAGAACCTAGTTAGAAATCAACAAACAATCAAATTGAGTTCAGCATTTTCTGCATGCTTGAAAACGCAATCCCATTCAAATTGGGCTCCTCCCTATATTTCATTCAAACTTTACCCTCAATTTCAGAAAAAATGTAAAGCACCAAAGAATAGCTCTAGTGGGAAAAAAATCAACACAGCTGCAGCAAAATCCAAAATTTCCACCAATTCGAAATGTAAGACCTACCCAATAATCCAATCAACAAAAAGATGCATACCCAATCAAACATCACAAAATCAATCAAAAAGCACAAGAAAAATCCAATTATCGAAACCCCATATCGAAAACTAACGGAAAACAAAACCCATAAGGAAGAAACTCACAGATTAAGCTATCAAAACACGAAAACAAAACTGACCCAGATGAGAAAAACCGAACCTTTTCAATAGGGAGAGTAAAACAAGCAGTGG
This sequence comes from Malus domestica, assembly GCF_042453785.1. Lineage (NCBI taxonomy): Eukaryota > Viridiplantae > Streptophyta > Magnoliopsida > Rosales > Rosaceae > Malus > Malus domestica. The sequence goes on along the minus strand of NC_091676.1, from coordinate 14,847,325 downwards.
CAACGGCGGCCAGAAGGAGGAGGAGGAGAGTGATCCTGAGCGCAGAAGCCCAAGTGAACGCCATGGAAAATCTCCGACGCCAAGGCCTGCACTCTTCGTCGTCGTCGTTGTAAATAGGTTGCTTCAACGACAAGCGAGGCCTCAACCCCCCAAGGTTTGCCAGATTTGATTCGGCTCCAAAAAGATGCGGGCTTCCTGCCTCGTTCTTTTCCGGGCACCCACTGTTTTTGTTTTCTTGCCTTCTTATCTTATCTGCGTGATTTGATTGAGAAATCTTCCGAGATCAGCAGGAGGGCGCAGAAAGTCGTACAAAATTTGTTGATAAAATTAATTATTTAATTAATATTTTTTTGTATAATTTGGCGTGTGTTGATGGAGTTTTCCTGGAGTTACTTGTGGGGAGATAAAACCGGTAGGTGGGTCGGGGTTTGCTTCTGAATGCATTGAGTATTTTTTGAGGTATTTAAATCTTGTGATTTATGTAACTTTGATTGATGTAATGTGGATGATGGCGGTGGTTTCATGTTTTGTTGCGTGTAAAACAAAAAGGGTGTTGAAGGAAAATTAAGAGTGAGGCCGTGAGGGTAGGAGAGGGACGGCAAGAGAAAGAAATGGGGCTCAATTGGTTTGTAATTGCCTTTTTTTTTCTTCTCTTTTTTTATGGGTTGCAATTGCTTGTTTTATTTGGTAGTCTTATGTTTTTATGGTTACACACTGAGGGAGTCTTGCAGTTAATATTATTTAAGAAAACTGATAATATTCACAAAAACTTAATAATAGTAAAACGTAAAATGGGACAAAATTTAAAGCTTCAGGGAAAAAGTGAAAAGTGAAAAGTCGAAGCTTAAAGAAAACAAGTGGCGATTAATGCTCACATCAGAGGATGACTAACTTAAGATAGGTGCCTTGCTAAAAAAAACCTTGTCAGGTTAGCAAACACAATGGGATAAATGCTGAACTAAGAGAAAATAGTACATTAAGGTCAACTAGGTATCTAAATGATACTCTCCCTCAGTTTAACAAAATCTTTAATTAGACTACAAGCGGTATAATTCGAACAGTTTATGCATTCCAAATTCTCAGACTAGCTTTAGAAAACTGAACTTTGGTAATGACTCGGTAAAGAGATCAGCGAGGTTGTCATTGGAACGAATTCGCTTGATTTCGATCTTCTGATGCCCTTGTGGTTGATGAGAAAAAAAGAACTTCGACGCAGTGTGCTTGGTATGGTCTCCCTTGATATATCCTTTCTAAATCTAGTCTATACATGTACAATTATCCTCAAATATCACTATTGGGACGTCAATACAGATGACAATCCACAAGTGCTTCGAATATGCTTGACAACGACTCTAAACCATGTACACACACGAGTGCTATGAGGGTGAGTATCTTAGTATGCTTCGAAGAGGTAACAACTAAAATCTGCTTAGTAGACCTCCAAGATATTGCGATTCCACCAACGGTAAAAACGTAACTCGTTTATGGCCTTGCCTAATGCGGCTCAGATAACTACCTAGTATCAACATAACCAACAGAGCAAGAATCAACTCAAGGACCGAGAAGGACGACGACTCCACTCATGGTTGAGTAGGGATAGAACAAACCCAAATCCATAATACCACTTAGATATCGTAGAACATCTTTTACACCTTTCTAGTGTCTGCATATAGGCACATGAATGTATCTTGCTAAAATATTCACAGCTAAAGAGGTGTTCAGCCTCGTGCACTGAGCTAAGTACAACAAAGCATCAATTGCACTTGAGTACAAAATTTTAGGTTCAAAAACCTATTCATCATCCTCTTTAGAACAATATTGGTCTCATAGTGCATCATGTATATAGATGACCATTGTGAACGGCATATCAGGCTTGTACCCAGTTACCATAAGGAACGACAAGATATAGAGCAGAGGGTTGGAGAAAGACGACAAGATAGAGAGAAAAAAAAAAAAGGAGCAAAACTGGTTGATGGTGTATTCAATTGAGATTTGAGAAATTTTAATGGATTTTATTTTCATATAGCCTCCTTTAAATTTTTCCTCCTCCCTCCCACCACATCCATTCATTCTTCTTTAATTTTTCATTTGGCTCGTGTGTGTGTATATATATATATATTTATATGTATACTTTAGCATAGAAGAAAATGAAGAAAAAAGTCAAAAGACAAATTAAAATTCTTAGCAAACAAGCAATAAACTAAAAACAAAAAAAAAACAAAAAACAAAAAAACCAACAACAACTGCGGCTGAAAGTTGTTTCAAACTTGACAAACCCAATCTGTATGTAGATGGGCTGGATGGTTTTTGCTCAATGATGGCTGCTTGCTTTGGGTTTCTTATGCATTTCATGACTCAATTAATCTTGAATTTCTGTTCATTGGACCATGATGGTTAACCAAACTTAACAATGAAGAGCAAGGTTGGATAGGTTACATTTCAAGGTAATTACGTCAAGTTTGTTAGGGATGAATTACAAAATATTAGATTGGAAGAATTAGTGTTAACGCTCCAAATTTGCAGGCCAAATCCAAATGAATCCAGATGGACGGTCACAGATTCTGAACGAAACAATGAAATATACTTAGCCCTTGGTAGGCTTGGGACATGAAATGTCAAATACTGGGCTAAAAATGAACACAAGAATATATAGTGGTTCACCCATAAACGGGATTACATCCACTCTAGTCTGTCTATATATTTGCTTAAGATTACATAAAAATGGCTCAAAGCCTCATTTTCACCCCAACCAATCTCCCACTTTTCTCTGCCACTCAGTACTATGGTCTGATGATATTCATCTTCACTAAGAGGTCCTAAGTTCGAATCTAGTAGATGGCAAATTCCATACGAAATTAGGTTGCTCATTGTGTGGTTTAATCGAACTCCATCTCCCTTTAGTGTAAAATATATCGTTGTACTAAAAAAACAAAGGTGGTGTGACATTTCCTTAACCACCCTATTAAATATGCCAACTAACATATCTAGTCTAATAAATATTTGATCTTGGTCATCGTACCGGTCGTCCGTAGAGCACCGTGGTCTGGTAGAGAGATGGTCTTCCTAGCACTTTGGTGTTCTAATTAGAACACTCTGGTTTGGTGGTCTAATTAGAGCACTTTGGTCAGATGGTCTAATTAAAACACCTTTCTGGTGGTCTCGGTAAAGATATGGTATTCCTTGCACTTTGGTGTTCTAATTAAAGCACCTTGGCTTGGTGGTCTAATTAAAGCACTTTCTGAAGGTCCCGGTAGAGCACCATTCTGGTGGTCTCGATAAAGCACCCTTCTAGTGGTCCCAGTAAAGCATCATTCTCTAGCACATTTTCCTAACACTCATGTCTAGCACTGCATGCCTAGCACGTTTTCCTAGCACTCCAGACATGGTATATCATGTGCTAAAGAGTTGTCTCCTCTTAACTCTTAAGGTCTTGGTTTTCCCCTCTTACCTTGGGCCTTGGTCTTCTCTTATTTCTTGGGCATTTGTCGGGCTTCCTCTTAGGCCTACACTGGTGTAAAAGCCTAAAATGACCGCGTTAACAATTAGAAATACACCATATGAACATTATAAATGCATGTCGGATGGATTTGTAAATGATTCCTTTCAAATAGAGATTTGTAATTCTCTCACACGCTTTGCAAATGCTCATATAGGTTTTCGAATTCTATCTAATATTTTGTGACACATTGCTTATTAACTTGATCAAAATCCCTTAGGGCAATGTTTGGTGGGCTGGATGAGATTGACCCTTAAAGGATAGGATTAGATTGGCATGAACTTGTAAGACATGACTTATAGCCTATGTATAAGGATAAATTAGATAACTCACTTTATTGTGGTTTAAATCTATCCTGTCCAATCCTGTCCATATCACATTTTGACACAGCAAATAACAGACTAGACTCAAGCCCATTTTAATTGATCAGAACATATCTCATCTAACCCACCAAACGGACCTTATGACTTGGAAATCAATCACACAAATGTAGCCTTTTAAAAATGTCAATTTTTTCATTTAAGTATGATTTTGCTTTGAGTTTAAGGATCATAAAACTATGGTGTAATAGCTCGTCCTTAATTTTATGGTTTTCATAATTTTAAATGTGATTTTACCAGAATGCCCCTTGAGGCAAAAAACATTGACTTTTGTTGACCATCATGTCGTGTCGCGTAAGACTCATTTCCTTAGCATATTCTTTTAATACTCGTTGCCACGTATGCGTGGGCACAAACAGAATTAAATTTGGAGTTAGAACGAGGATTTTACGAATTTCGGAATGTCGAGGGTAAATTGATAATTTCACGTTCGGGAGATATTTTATGTTTGTCTTTTATGGGCTTGTTTTGAGTACCATGTGGGACCTACATCCCACTCAAAATCTCATCCTCTCTTGCCTCGTGTCCTCTCTCCCCCCAAACTCCCAACTTTCTCTTCTCTCTTCCCTATATTTTTCTATTTCCTTTAGCTTTCTGTCTCTTTCCACTTCTCTGCAACACTGACAGCGGCACCACCAACTTGCCACTCCGGCAAGCACCACCATTATCACCTCACCCTTCTTCACTCCTACTCCAATCCAAGAACCTCAGACGGAATGCCGGGCTCGAACCGAGACATGGCACCATTGAATCTGACGAGTTTCCACTATCTCTGACTAGGTAAGCCTCAAGTCACTTTCTTTCTTCTTCCTTTCATTGTGCACAATCGAATTTATGCCATGAATGTCTAATTTGGTAGAGATGGGATGTAGAAACAGCTCGAGGAAGGCTTACCCTGTTTTTCGACAAGAACCGTGACTTTGTAGGTCATTTTTAGGCCAACTCTGACGATGGCCAAGAACCCTAATGGGTATATTTCGATTCCTTAATTCTTGGGCTTCAAATTGGTATATTGGATTACTGGTTTTAGTTGAGTTTTGACCCCTAACGGAGCCTTTAAAATTTCAGCTTTCTTTTTCGCGAAAATTGATGACAAAGACTGGATCAACCCAACCCAACCTAAGAACACAAAATCTATTGACCAGACATTTTTACCCGTTGACCCGGGACCTGACTAGCAAGCCATATCAAAACCCAGATCTGACCCGATCGGTTCCTAATTGGATTTGGAATATTCATTGTGTTAACTTTTACGAAATTTTCTCGGGAATCCTCCTAGAGTAATTTCGATGACCTGAATCTGTTTTTAGCATCCGTTTAGTGAAATTCTGAAGTTTTAACGTAGTTGACCAGTTCGATGTCTCGGTTGATTTTTTAGGTTGATGGTTGACTTTTCTGTTGACTTTTTGGGTTGACGGTTGACTTTTCCGAGACCCCTATTAAGGTATTTCGACACCTTGATTCCAAATTCGCACTCCATTTTCCAAAATTCAATCATTTTAGTAGGGCTTTACTAATTGTTCCTTTTATGTGCTTAGGTGCGTTTTTTAGTGGCGACCCTGTCTCCCCGTGTCACATCCCGGCTCGGGGCGGACCACTTTCCGGACCCGCTCCACCACCATAGCATGATATTGTCCACTTTGGGCTTACCATTCCCTCACGGTTTTGTTTTTGGGAACTCACGAGCAACTTCCAATGGGTCACCCATCCTGGGAGTGCTCTGGCCTCCTTCTCGCTTAACTTCGGAGTTACTACGGAACCCGAAGCCAATGAGCTCTCAAAAGGCCTCATGCTAGGTAGAGATGGGAATATACATTTAAGGATCATTTCCCTGGGCGATGTGGGATGTTACAATCCACCCCCTTAGGGGCCCGACGTCATCGTTGGCACATTAACGGCCAGGGATTGGCTCTGATACCATTTGTCACATCCCGACCTTGGGTCCACCATATCCCAGGCCGGCTACACCACCGTAGCACGATATTGTTCGCTTTGGGCCCCGACCATGCCTTCACGGTTTTGTTTCTGGGAACTCACGAGCAACTTCCCAGTGGGTCACCCATCATGATATTGTCCACTTTGGGCAATCCACCACCGTAGCATGATATTGTCCACTTTGGGCTTACCATTCCCTCACGGTTTTGTTTTTGGGAACTCACGAGCAACTTCCAATGGGTCACCCATCCTGGGAGTGCTCTGGCCTCCTTCTCGCTTAACTTCGGAGTTACTACGGAACCCGAAGCCAATGAGCTCTCAAAAGGCCTCATGCTAGGTAGAGATGGGAATATACATTTAAAGATCATTTCCCTGGGCGATGTGGGATGTTACAATCCACCCCCTTAGGGGCCCGACGTCATCGTTGGCACATTAACGGCCAGGGATTGGCTCTGATACCATTTGTCACATCCCGACCTTGGGTCCACCATATCCCAGGCCCGCTACACCACCGTAGCACGATATTGTTCGCTTTGGGCCCCGACCATGCCTTCACGGTTTTGTTTCTGGGAACTCACGAGCAACTTCCCAGTGGGTCACCCATCATGGGAGTGCTCTGGCCACCTTCTCGCTTAACTTCGGAGTTTCTACGGAACATGAAGCCAGTGAGCTCCCAAAAGGCCTCGTGCTAGGTAGGGATGAAAATATACATTTAAGGATCACTCCCCTGGACGATGTGGGATGTTACACCCTGAACTTGAACGACTCTTCGGTGATGAAGTATCAGTGAGTGGACCCTTTCTCAAATTGCATGATTTTATTAAAATGCTAGGATTGCATTCATGAAAAGCATGATTTCCTAATTTTATGTTTCATGAAATATATTTATGATTTATCGAATTTACGCTTTATGAATATGCTCATGAATGTGATTTATGATGATGATTTGAGTTAGAACACTCTTATGGATTTATGATATGGTGTTTGAGCTATTGATCTCCGATGATATGATTTAGAAAGAGTATGTTTATGTTTTTTGTGCTTACTTAGTGGGTAATCATACAACACATATATACAACACGAGTATGTATCTGTCTATGGCCATAGGACACAGTTGATAAGTAGTGAGATATTTATGACATACTCCCAACTTCATTGGCGAAACCAGTGTCGGTGTCTTATGTACCTTTTCTTCTCTAGCGTAACCTAGAGTCATATAACTTCACATTCAAGTGATGGGGCCTCTCATGTTTCTTCACTAGCGTAACCCAGTGTCGTACAGCTTCACCCTCAGATGATGAATATGCCTTCAGGCGACTATGATACCCCTAGTTAAGTACATTATTTTATGACTTACAGAGGTTTTATGGATTTGCCTTTGGGCGACTATATTACCATTTTTTAGCATTGCTTTATATATTCATGTTTTACGAAGGTTTTCATGGCATGTTAAGGTTTTTAGAAAACATACTATGTGGTACTTTATGTGTTTTCAAAACGGAGGGTTAGTATATTCAGAAAGAAAAATGAGTTTTCTTATTATTATTATTATAAATTTTGGTCCACTCACCTTTTTGTTTTGTGCTCCCTTTAGGACTTAGAATCGATGCGTACTACCACAACGTTGAAGCATTCTCCTATCAGTAGCTTCGAGTTGTCCTCTTGGTGTAGGACCCTTTTCTTTGTATTCTCATTGTTATATAATATTCTTTTCATAGTATTCTTGACTAATTGTATTCTCTGAACACGTTCCCGCATTTGCATATTTCGTTATATTTAAATTTACATATTTTATTTACGTTCATTCTTTCTTTATAACTAGTATGCATGTTATAATGACTTCGTCACCCTCGAGTATCGGTCAGCATGTGCCCATCCTGATGTTTGGAGGATATCGAGATCGGAATGTGTCATATGGATAATCTATAGAAAGGCAGACACCAAAGAAACCGATCTTCGCACTCCTATTTTTTTCTAATATTCACAAATCAAGGGAAAGAATAAATATAAGTAGGCAAAAGTCAAGGGTGGAGTAAGAATTATCATTGATGTGTCCTGTAAAATTTTTCTTACCGGCGGGATTGGGCTTTGTCACACTCCACTTGGAATGTCCACTAGGACTTCGAATCGAGCTGTGTTGGCCGACACCTGGAAGGTGATGAAGCCATAAAGTATAGTGATGTAGAAAATGTGAACAAATTTAAACCTAAAAGTGCCTAAAGACAAGAGTGCGCTGTGAGCGGGAATGAACCCATTTCACATGCGATGTCAGAGCATAAGTAAAGTACAGTAGTGTGGGTAAGGATCATACCCTCAGAGATAGCCACCTATACTGAGATTCGCCAAGAATTCTCGTCGATACGAACTTTCATCAGCTAAACCTGGAGGGGTGAAAAACAGAAAACGTGAGTGGGCAAAAACAAAGCTTTTTGAAACCATTTATCTTTCCAAAAATAATAACCCCTCACTGGTAAACCTGTATAATTTTCTAGAAAAAAATAATACATACGTATAAAGAAATCAGGCTCAAAAGCAATGAAAACCAAAGTACGTATCATGTCAAGTATCTCAATGATAAATATGTAAGCTAGGTGATGTAAATCAATATAAAATGATATATCAGCCGGAGTCACCTAACGTGACCTATATGGCTGAATCTATAGCTCATAACCAATTCCTGCACACGAGTCGGAACCACCTAATGTGGTTTGTACGACAGGCTGGGTGTAAATAAATACGCTAAGTCCTACGATCACGTGAAGGGTACTGCAAGTCACCTACAAGTCGGAACCACCTAATGTGGTATGTATGATAGGTTGACACTTGCCTTGGATCCAAGGTGAGCGTACGGTGCATGAGGTGAACGATCACGTGAAGGCTAGGCCCTGGCCTCGGGCGGAGCACTAACACCGTGGTGCAGGATAATGAGTTCTAAATGCATCTACACATAACCATACACAATGCAACCACTATCATCATAATGTACTCACCTGAAGCTTACCTGGGCCTCCGCAGCATCATTACATATTATGCAAAATTATACTAATGCAAATACTAAGATATAATGCATCCTTGACATGGCATTTAAATCGTAAATTCATTTAAAAATAGTTCCTTGGAAATCATAAAGCATATATACATATATATAGAAAACAAAAGCACACTCACCTGGAGTCCACGCTACAACTCTCTAGCACGAATATCGAGGCGTCTCGAACCATTGGCGCCTAGAATAATTATTAAATCATATCTCATAATTCTTATCGATAGAATATATAACTTACGTAAAACACATCCCTAAGGGCGTTCTAGAATGATTTGAGACCCATTGACCAAAAGTCAATTGTCGGTCAACGATCGACGGTAGGGTCCATAACCCTACGTAACTCGATCCGGAAGATTCACTCCTTGGATTTCTGATCAGTAACTTCCAAGGATCCACATTATGTTTCTAAAACATCATCCTAAAATTTCATTATGATCAAACGGTTGGATCTCAGCCAATTGCAAATTCAAGTGGCGGTCAACGTTTATTTTACGAACTTACAAATCCAATTTGAGAAGATCCATGTGTCGGATTCCAGATCCGTAAGTTCCTATGATCCTTAAATATTATGTACTACAACATATTAAAGTTTAGTGACGATCCAATGGTCGGATCGTCGACTCATATTTTTACTAAGTAACGCACCTTAATCAAACTAGATTCACAATAATCAAATCACATCATATGGATATCAAATCTGAGAGAAATATATCGATTTAACGTAAAATACATTGGTGGTCCACTGGCCACACGCCGCTGCCCCAACTCGCCAGAAAATTCAACTATTTCTAAAAATTCTCAAACTTCACAGAAATGAAGATCTTAGTGAGTGGAGCAACTTTCATACATGTGACTAAGGCCAATTTAGCCGGGAAAAGCCCCAAAAAAAACTCCGCCACCCCAGCCAATGCATGGCCTTTGTCCCTGGGGTTGAGGGGAGTTTATTGGTGGTGGTGGTTGAAGGAAATTGTTTTAGGTTTTGGTGATTCGAAGATAAACCCGTCGCACCTTTTGATGTGGGTTTTGTAAATTCAAAGCCAAATTCTCTAATTTTTGGGGTGGAATTGACAAAGGGATCGATTGGCCTCGAGGTAAGGATCATTTTGACACCAAGTTCACTGTCCATGGTGGCCGGAGTTGGGAGATAGAACCAGGTTTGATTATGATTCCTTAAGGGGATCCGTTTCCCTTTCTTTTTCTTTTCTTTTCTTCTTTCTCTCATTTCTCTCCTTTCCCATTGATCACTCTTTCTCCTCCCTTCACTGATTGATCCGCATCCCTCCTTATCCTCATTTCCTTTCCATCACAGCCACACACGTGGCATGACCATATTTTACTCCAAAAAATCTAAAGCATTCCAGAAAATAATGAATTTACAATTTTGCCCTCAACTTCATTCACTAATATATCCTTCGTTATAACTTTAAATTACATTCCGTTTGCGCCTACGCGTTCGTAACGACGAGTAATACCCAAATACGCCAAGAAAACAGATCTTACATGACATGACAAGACGGTTAATAAAAATCAATGTATTTGCCTTAAAGAGCATTTTCGTAATTTCTCATTTTTAAATTATAAAAATCGTAATAATTGGGGATGGGTTGTTACAAGCTTGGTGTCTCTTGCTACATTGACTATATGTGAGTTTGGTGCAAATAGGTTTAGATTGGGTGGGCTACAACGATCAATTTGACCAGACCAACATTATGTGGCTACGCCATTAACATAAGAAAAAATGTGTGTGAAAATCATTTTTCGATACCAAAATATTCTCTAGAAATGACAGATTGTACAATGCAACTGCAAGTTATTAAGATTGGAATGTTAATGAAGAAAATTAAGGTTTCATCATAAAATTAATTGGTAATATAAGGAGTAGCCAATTATTTATAAGTACATGCAAAGTTCATTCTTTTAGCAATGTGGAATTGATATTCTCAACATACCCTTCACATGCGGTGAATTTTAAAGCCTAGCACATGGACCCACAAACCGGGTGACTTGGGGTCAACACGCCCCCCTTCACATATGGTGAATTTTAAAGCCAAGCACATGGACAACACAAATTGAGTGACGTGGAGTATGTGTGGCCATTAGGCTTCACATGCATGACAACCTGCTCTTATTGTTGCGAGTTATATATTAGTTAGAGTGTAAATAGTAGTTTATTATCCCACATTGGTGAAGTACATATGTAATACCAATTGTAACTCCTATATATACTCCATTTTGGAGATTAATGAATATATAAGAAATTCCCAAATATTGTCATATATATTTTTGGTATTTACCATGTTTAGTTCAATATGGCATCAGAGCAGTTCGCTCTTGGTGACCTGTGTGCTTTAATTTTGTGCCCACATTTTTCATGATTTCCTTCGTAAAAAAAAAAAAAAAAGAATAGTAGCGCTACAATACAATGCGTGAACAGTGATCCTCTACAGTGCCGTAAAACAGTGATTGCTACAGTGCCGTGAATAGTCTCTGCTACAATATCTGGTAAATTGTTTTCATTTCGCTGCGTATCTTTTATGCCTTTATTGTTCGTGATTTTTGTTCAATGGCTCAATATAATCATAGTGTTATTATGCATCTTGGTGGAACAAATAAATGGAAATAGATACTGGGGCCACTGATCATGTGACTAGTGACCCTAGAGTGTTTGATGAGTTATGTGACTATGTTCGTGATCCGTATGTTACTAGTGCAACTGGAGCACATTCCCCTGTGAAGGGTGAAGGCACTATCTCTCTGACTCCAACCTTATCATTGGTCCGTGCTTTACTTGTTCTTGATCTTAAGTGCAATCTTTTGTCGGTAGAAAAACTTCTTGATACCTTATAATGTTCTGCTCACTTCTACCCTACGTATTGTTATTTTCAAGATATTCAAACTCAGAAGATAATTGGTCATGGTAAAAGAATAGGGGGTTTGTACATCTTGACTATGGAGGATACTGTTGTTTCTGGTTCAAATAATCATCAAGTTTTAAGTGCTAAAGTGGATGACAGACATCAAATTTGGTTGTGGCATCGACGATTGGGACATCCATCATTCAGGTATATGAAACATCTATTTTCTTCTTTGTTTCACACTTGTAGTGATTCAGAGTTCAAGTGTGAAACATGTGTCATGGCTAAGAGTCATCGTGCTTCATTTCCTGTACGTGATTCTAAAGCTACTTTGCCATTTGATTTGATACATTCTGATGTGTGGGGTCCAGCGAAAGTTACTTCTAATGGATTCCGTTGGTTTGTTACTTTTATTGATGATTGTACTCAATTCCAACAAAATTGCAAGATGCCTTGTCTGACCCTAAGTGGGTTAATGTCATGCAAGTTGAGATGGAAGCTTTGGAAAAGAATTCTACCTGGGATTTGGTTCCTTTACCAAACGGAAAAAAAGCCGTTGGATGTAGATGTGTGTTTACTATTAAGCACAAAGCATATGGTTCTATTAACCGGTATAAAGCTAGATTAGTTGCTAAGGGTTATATTCAAACCTATGGAGTGGACTATCAGGAGACATTTGCTCCTATTGCTAAACTTAATATTGTACGTGTTCTTCTGTCCTTAGCAGCAAACCAGGATTGGCCTCTATTGCAGTTTGATGTTAAGAATGTTTTCCTTCATGGTGATCTTAAGGAGGAAGTGTATATGGATTTCCCACCTGGTATTGGAACATTTCCTAGAAAAGGTGTTGTATGTAGGTTACGAAAGGCTTTGTATGGTTTGAAACAATCTCCCAGAGCGTGGTTTGGGAGGTTTACAAGTTCAATGAAGAAGTTTGGGTATATCCAGAGTCATTCAGATCATACTTTGTTTCTAAAGCGACAAAATGGTAAGCTAACTGCATTGATTATTTATGTTGATGACATGATAGTGACTGGTGATGATCAGAAGGAGATACAACGTCTTCAAAAGTACCTAGCTACTGAGTTTGAGATGAAAGAATTTGGTGAATTGAAGTATTTTCTTGGAATCGAGGTTGCACGATCCAAGCATGATATTTTTCTGTCTCAACGGAAATATGTTCTTGATTTGTTAGCTGAAACAGGTATGTTAGATTGCAAACCTGTTGATACTCCGATTGAGCAGAATCATCGTCTGGGCTTATTTCCAGATCAAGTTCCTACTCATAAGGAACGGTATCAGAGGCTTGTGGGGAGATTAATTTATTTGTCTCACACTCGCCCTGACATTGCTTATGCAGTTAGTGTGGTAAGTCAGTTTATGCATTCACCTAGTGAAGCCCATATGGATGCAGTAACCCGTATTTTGAGGTACTTGAAGATGGCTCCTGGCAGAGGCCTATTTTTCTCCAAGAATGGTCATTTGAATGTCGAAGGGTATACAGATGCAGATTGGGCAGGTTCTATCACTGATCGGCGATCTACATCTGGATACTTTACGTTTGTGGGTGGTAATTTAGTTACTTGAAAAAGCAAGAAACAAAAAGTGGTGGCTAGGTCAAGTGCAGAAGTTGAGTTTCGTGGTATGTCGCATGGTGTATGTGAGTTGTTGTGGTTAAAAAAATTGTTGAGAGATCTTGGGTTTAACCCTAAAGGTACTATGAAACTTCATTGTGATAATAAGGCTGCTATTGAGATTGCTCATAATCCAGTGCAACATGATCGAACAAAACATGTGGAGATTGATCAACATTTCATTAAGGAAAAATTGGATGCTGAAATTATTATGTTTCCGTTTGTGAGATCTGAAGATCAACTTGCTGATGCTCTTACTAAGGCTGTGTCTAATAGTGTGTTTTCCAACTCGCTTGACAAGTTGGGCATGCGTGACATCTTTGCACCAACTTGAGGGGGAGTATTGCGAGTTATATATTAGTTAGAGTGTAAATAGTAGTTTATTGTCCCACATTGGTGAAGTACATATGAAATACTAATTGTAACTCCTATATATACTCAATTTTGGAGATTAATGAATATATAAGAAATTCCCAAATATTGTCATATATATTTTTGGTATTTACCATATTTAGTTCAATACTTATATCATGAAGAAAGTTGAGATTCCATCATAAAACCAAGAGATAATATAGAGAGTAACCCAATTATTTATAAGCACATACAACTTCTATCTTTCTCCGATGTAGGATCGATATTCTCAACAATTTATGAATCAAGTTAAGCATATTATTATTCCTGCGCGGACCACTCAAGCCTGTTTGAGTAGGCGACTGTCTTGATTAGCATTAAAACTTGACCAAATCAAGCTAAACCAATCAAACCTTTAAAGAACCAATTAATGCAGCTCACTGCTTGGTTCATCAATGCTGCCATTCAACTTTCATCCGGTTCATTCATATCTCATTTGCGTCTTGATTAGAGTCAGAAAAGAAATGGATTTGAGGACATAATCTGTGTGGTTTAGAGACTAAACACTGCTTGGCTCCTTAAATTTTAGGATTGATTTCAAATTAGTAGCCGGACTTTGACGCCTTAACAAGCTCATACCCAAAATCACCAAAATCCTACACTTAAAGTTATATTCATATTAGTCAAAACTGCTAGTTAATCTGTCCACGTATAATGAAAGACTAACTGTCCGACCAACGAATATATTTAAATTAGAATTTTCGTAAGTTTGGATATGACATTGTTGGTAATGAATAGGCACTTTTAATGGAAAATTGGAAAAGCACTGAGGAATAAAAAGCCGGACAAGCTGAGTGTCTTAATTTCTTGTAGCCAAAAAGTTAACCCAGTTTGGGGTTGAGGTGATTTTAAAAAAAGCTCCTATGAAAAAAAGCTGGGAGTGTTTTTGGTGTTTGGTAAACTTAAAAAAAAGAGCTTATTTTGGAAGCTGCTGTGAGAATAAGCTGAAATCAAAGGAAAAAGCTGAAGCTGCAATTTGTAGCTTTGGAAAACTCGCTTTTGTTCAAAGCACACAGAACTACAGTGCTCCTTTAATGAAAAGATCCACTATCAGACTGTTTTTTTTTTCAAAAGCACTTTTACAACAAAGTTTACCAAACACTCTGCTGATTTATTTCACAGCCGCTTATACTCACAGCACAGCCGCTTATTCTCACAGCAGCTTTTTTTCAAAGAACAGCAATACCAAACCAGCCCTTAATCACACCTTTCCTTCTTGGGTCCTGGAGTAGTGTGTCATCAGAACAACATATACCAAATTCAAAACTTCAATTTCAAAAATTAAGAAGTTGCTTGGTATTGAATTTGAAACTAATTTACCGAAAATTTTATGGTACTCCGGAGTATTTAATATTTTGTGACTTAGAGTACTTAAATCCGAAGAAATTTAGATAGCCAAAAACTATTTTGCGACTTAGAGCACTTAACCAAAAATTAGATATAAGAAGGATACCAAACAAGCTCGAAAATATCCTGATATTGAATGATAACTTGGCTTTAGGAGGCTTAAACTTTAATTACTTGAAATACAAAATTCTCTAATGATGTACAAACGTGGTCTAACACCATATATAACTGTATATAGACAACAAATAAAGAATGCTAAAAGCCCAGTCTAATGAACAACACGAATGCATCACCCTCATACTTTGCCTTCAAGCACCAGAAAAAACCTGCATTTCGGGAATCTCGTGTTCTAAAATCGCCGCAAAATTTGAAGTTGCTTCACATGTTTGCAGAAGCTTGCCTTCCTGCGCAGAGTGCATTCAGCAGTATATGATCCAACATAAGGTCTACAAAATAATGGTGCCCGATTTCGCCATCTCTCCACTTCATCTTTACAGGAGCTCGGCCATAGTGCACCCCATCGTTGCACCGATTATCATAATGCCATGGGAAGGTCATGTCGAAATTGTCAATTACACCGGAGAGGAGCCCGGCTTCCTTCAATTTCTCTAACAATACCCAATTGAATGCCTCCATTTTACTAGGGTTATATGCCAGAGTTCGTGCATACCCACCAGTGGCTATTGTTGTCCGGTAGAAGACTTTTGGCACTGTCAATCCTCTCTGCCTTATCGACTCCATAATTTCCACCCAAAATGTTGCTGCAGAGCTTGCCCCATTAGAGAATGATCTTATGTTGGACCAAAATACACCGTCGTGTAATCCAGAGTTCATGATGATAGTATCCGGAACCGTCCGTTCAGAGAAGTACGTCTTTAATAAGTTCCTAAATCCTTCATCTTTCAGAGAATTCAATCCTTGGTAATTTTGTGTCTCGTTCCAATGACCATTGAAAATGCTTGTGATTCGAACCGTCTGTGAAGGGTCTTTCGGGTTTGAAAAGTTCATATCAAACCGTCTAGGAACCGAGGGTATATCAGGCCGATCCAAGATAAAATTGAGAATGTTCCGTATTGAGTCTACGTGATTGGAGTCACCCCAAAAGAAAATCCACCGGTTGCTCAAGCAATTCCAAGCATCATCAGCCGAAAACAATCTGAACGAACAATGTGTGGAGTAAACCCAACCATTACTCTCCAACACCCCCAATGAGCCATTGCACCATGGACTTTGGCAAGGATAGTTCGGAGCTAAACACCGATATCGACCATCGTTACTGATTTCACAGTCATCGTTCTTCCCATGCCTAGTCCACCTTCCAGCCCAAATCTCTCTCCCAAAATCGGATTCTTCGCAAGTACGCAGCTCAGGCAACTTCGCCGAGCCTTTTACAAACCTGATCGGAATCTTTCGCAGCTCTCGATCATACGCAAACCTCGCAGGTGAAAATCTAAGACCCTCAAAATGCCTAAAGAGTAAAATAACAGTAAAATTGTACAACCCCATAAAATCCTGATGAACTTGAAGCTTAACAGAATAAGAACCATTGCCAAAGTCTCTCACCAGAGGCCTAGATTTCCATGAATCCCCAGAAAGATCGGTTTCGAAGTAATCCCCACCCAAACATCTAGGGTTCTTATCCTCCCCCAATGCCAGAAACTGAAACTCATACACTTCACCGGCTGATAACTCGATCAGATCCCTGCCGTCCAAATCAAGAATTGAAATTTCTACTGTTTTAGAATCTTTACAGGGCTCTCCTCCCGGAGCTAGCCACCGAGCCAGAAGATTCTTTGTTAAATTAGGCTCCAATCCAGCTGCAACCCAACTCATACTTCCTGATTTTAGAGAAACCCCAGTTGAATTATGGGCAGAAATTGGTTCAGATTGGGAAAAATTTACTGGCTTTTGAAAATCCAAGTGGGTTTTGAACTGGGTCGCATTGGCTTGGTTCTGGGTCGTCTTGATCTGGTTCTGGGTCGTATTGGTTTGATTCGGGGTTGTCTTGGTCTGCTTCTGGGTCTGGTTAACCGTAATGTGGAAGGATTTAAAGTCGAGATTTTGATGGGTTTGGGCGAGATTAGCTAAAGCACCAACTTTTGTAGTGAGGTAATAAGCTTGGCGGGACCTCGTAGCTTCGACGAAGCTCTGCATAGTTGTGGCATCGACGCTCCAAACCACGACCATTCCGACGATAACCACCGCCGTCAACAACCCAACTCGCCACTGAAGCAGATGGCCGAACCTTTGACTCCCCGTCCACAGCTGCGATGACGGCCAGCTCAGCCCCTTCTCCGGCATTTCTCACAGACTGCATCAACAAAAACAACATTAACAACAATTACACTAAAAAACAAACCCAGATGGTAAAAAGCTGTTTACTTTGATGACAAGGAATGTGCTTTTCTCGATTTGTTCGAGGCAGTGCGCGCATATAATAATACAGGGAAAAATTAAGAAAATACTCACTTGGTCTGAGGTTGCAGTAGTACAATGTTATATTTTCCTTTTTTTTCTGCTCCTTAAATTCTGAAAACAGAGAGAATCAATCTGTGAATTTGAATGCAGCTCTCTCTCTCTCTCTCTCCCCCCTATTTCTGGTTGCTGGAGTCCTACTCATGGAAGAAGAAGGGAAGAGGGGTCCTCTTTCTATTTTGTTTCTAATTGTAGCTGTTTATAATTTGAGGAATGCGAGGGGGCTAAATTTGTAGATGAACGTACTCATTTTTTTTATAAATAATATATCATTTAGTTTAAAGATTTTGTCTATAAATACGCTTCTTAACATTAGCTTTATAATTTATAAGCTATGCAAAAAACACATACGTTTAAACTTTTCATAATCCCTGACTTCTGAAAAATTAGATAATTGGCACACTTTTAAAATATTTAACAGTATTACATAAAACTGAATGATATAGAAGTGAATACTGAGATTAAAAATAAAATATTCAGATAATTATAAAACTTAAATATAGTAGCCTTAAATACCTGTAATGACATACCAAATTCTTAGTAGGAAACCGGCAAGGAGTAGGAGGGAAAATCAATCTTAATTTTTATGGACGAAAATGCCCTTGGATTGGATGGAGATGGCGGTGAGGTTGATGGGCAGTGGGTCACGGACAGCCGACAGTGGTGACCAACTGGAAGGAGCGTTGGCGGGTGTAAGATAAGGGTATTTATGTCAATTAATGCATTATGATTACTGATAAAAATATTGATTGTGCATGGTGACGGTGGTTTGGGATGTCGTGCCACCTGGAATCACGTGTAGATGTTCGAGTGATTGTCTGAACACAAAATATAAAAAATTAAAAAGGCCATAATAGAGAACGGACAGTGATATTACGTATTAATTTTTATTTTATACACACGTTTGTTAATGTTTTTTCAATTTATTTGATTCGAAATTAAAAATTAAAAACAGTGTGTGAATAGTAAAAATACGGATATAGATAAGATCACCAATTTAGAAATCGAACCATTGAGCGTTGAGAAGAGCAAAAAACTCCAGTGGATTTCCACATCATAACGCCGGCCTAAATAACCAGCAACACTTTTATTTGAACTTTCTTAACCTATTTTTCTTAGCTTTGTTTTCTAATATGTAATTTACACAATGATCCTATTTTTTTGTTAGTCTTCAAATATTAACCATGTCAAAAATCAACCAAATCCGAAATAGTTTAGGGATGAAACACTAATTCATGAAATATTAATTTGTTAAACACTAAAAGTTAATTTAATTGATTTATTACATAATTAATCCTTAAAAGGAAAATGTTTCTCGTAACTTGAACTTGTAAATTAATTGGAACGCCACTGTATTATATACTGACAAACCAGAATAAAAAGTTCTGTTATAACGCAATCTCTAAACCAACCTTGAAAAGCAATCAACAAATTTTTAATGATAAATATATCTAAAATATGGGATAGGATCAAGGACAAATATTTTTATAAATACTTTTACACTTTTTTAAGCCTTTTGATTACATGATATCCGATGGTTCTTATTTATTCATTAAATGACATGAATGCTTATGTGAATTTTAACTAATATTAAAGATAAAATAAAATTGAAAAAAAAACATAAAATCTGGATTTTCAGTTTTACTTTATCTTTAATATTATTTAAAATCCACATGAGCATCCATGTCTTTTAATGAATAAATAAGAACTATTAGATGTTATGTAATAAAAAAGGTTAAAAACAATGTAAAAGTATTTATAAAAATATTTGCTCTTTGATCCTATCCCAATAAAATATATTCAAGAAAATAGTACAAAGAATACAAAGATAATGAAAAAGCGAATTTTAATTCAGTTATTTCATATTACGTGAATTTTAATCAATAATTAGCACATGCATGCATTACGTGGGAAATTAATAAGAAAACTCACTTGATCATGTGGCTCAATTTCCTCCTTGTGCGGTTGATCTTACGGTGATGATGACGATGAACATCGCCGGACATGCAGCCACTAGAAGAAAAAAGCTCATCTACCACGGTGGATGCCCATGGTAAAGTGCAATGTACCACGGACATCGTGCCCGTTAGTATTCTGGATGTGATAAAAAGTCTTTGCTTTTACCACGGACTATGCACGTTGTCAAATGCAATGTAACCACGGATTGTGCCCATGGTAGATTGGGATCTAACACCACGTGCTATGGCCATTGTTGATTACAAATTGACCACGGCTAATGCCCATTATAAAAAGATTTCCAAAAATTAAAAAAAAATTATTTAATAAATAAACAAGTAATATATATATAAAGATATTTATATACAAAATTGCAAATTTACTCTATAAAAATTCACATATTCAAATATTACACCAAAAATAACAACAAAATAAGTAGTTATATATATATTACTATATATATATATATATATATATATATTAAGAAATACCAAAATCACCAAAACATGTAGAGGCTTTATTTCACACTATAAAACAAAACTCAAGTCCTTGTTCCTTCGTCCTCCAATGATGATCTTCTTCTCTTCAATCGTTTCTTTCAGAAGACACACATCTCCAGCAAGCCAATCACACTTTAAGTTTGCAAGTGCCTGCAAAACACCAACACTTTTTATCAAGAAAGAAAAATAAGGTCTTTTTTATTATTTTGTGCATAATTAAAACATTCGAACGCATGGTACGTAGTGTCGAATTTGGTAGTTCTTCATATGTTACTGAACATAACCACCAAATCAACAAAAATAATCATTTTCATATCAAGGTATGAAAGAAATAAAAAATACATTTCCATCTGATTCCATCTGATATAGATATACTTGAAGATAAAAATGATCATGCTACGTATTACAAAGAGAAGTTAGATATGTAGGATAGTACGTGACCCGTCCTCTTAAGATAGCCACTAACCTCTCCTCTCTACACTCCTCTACAACTGTTACCTCGCTATGCACAAATTTCTTTCAGGTCTGCAGACTTCACTGCAAAGACACTTGCAAAGAAACCAAATGGAAAGAAACAAAAGTAAAAAGAAAGGAACAAACTGATTGTTGCATTCAAACCATGTAAAATAGATTACGCAAACAAATAACCTCAAGTAAATCTAAACTGATGGGTTTAAGAAAAAAATGCCATTGTCAAGCACAAATTGGTCTCGACAATTTGCTGCTTCATTTCTGTAAGCTTCTTGTGATTTTTACCTACAATACCAACATTCACAAAGGAAAAATTAAATTAGTTACGGAAAAAAAAATTATATGAAATCACCGGTGTAAAATTTGTTGATATTTCCATCACCTAAGATTCCCCTGCTTCATAATTTAACAATCATTGTAGCAACTGACAAAAAGATATTGAGAAAAAAAAAGTAGAAAAGAAAAACTGAATTTAAATAACACAGAGAGTTTAAAGTTCAAACAGGTCCTTGAAGATTTAGTGAAGAAACTTACCAGGGGCAGAGAAATATTCCGAAGAGACTGGATAGAACATTATAGGATTAACATACCACACACCATTGTAGAAGATGCAAATTAAATTATGGGAAACCGGGGAGAGACAAATTATGATGTTTTTTTTTGTTTGTTTTAAGAAACCGAAGCGGTTGAGCTTTGGAAAAACGTGGGAGCGTAGTTGAAAGGGGGGTAGAATTTGTTTTTGTTTTTGGAAAAGGGAAAGGAAGATAAAGTGGAAGAGATGGACATGGAAAGGAGATAGAGCAAAATGTGGATTTGTCAAAAAAATTTGAAATTTCAACAAAAGATGTCTAAAATTTTGCAAAATTTTGGTGTCCCGCCTCCTCCAAATATGTGAATTTATGATTCTATCACACATTATGATTGTGGTAGATAATAAAAAGACATTGTGGATACTAACAATATTGACCACGAGCATTGTCCGTAGTTACTTAGAATATTTATAATGTGCAACTTTGCGCGTGATTATTAACTACTATTTTATAACGGGCAAAGATTTACCCGTGGTAAACAATTATTATTCATCACGCACTTACTATGCTTGTGGTAAATTTATACTTTTTACAACGAGCTGATAAAGCCCGTGGTAGAATTCTCGTGGTAGATGAACTGTTGTCTTGTAGTGAGCGGCGGATTCGAATGCAGCCTTTCCTCTTCAAACCCTAAACCACTTCACTTTCATTTCTTTGATGAATAATGGAAGAACAGCTTCCTTCTGAGATCGATATCTTTTGAGGTAACGGAAGAACAACTTCCTTCTGAGATCGATATCTTTTGGGATCTTCATATGATAGCCCTATTGTATTGTCCGTTTAATTAGCTGCTAATTACGCAGCTTTCTTTTTATTCTTGTTTCGCCCTTTTGGTTTTGTTGTGTTTTTATTTATAATTAGTTTTGTCGATGCACAAAACCAGAGGTCTTGGAACAATGTAAATTTGACCCTGAATCTGTAAGAAATGTAAATAACACAAGATGTATCGTGGTTTACCACAAGGTTTGGGCTACGTCCACACTGATATTGTATTTCTGAGGGAGAGAGAGCTCTGAATATGAGAGTGAGAGCTTTGAGAGGATGAGAAGGCTTGAGGTTTGTGAGGGTGAGGAGGCTCTTTTATAGAATAAGGGCTCATCACTTATTACATATTTACCCCTCAATTTATTACATAATTACATTTGAGTCCCCCGAGTATTTATACGAGATCTAAATACGGAGGCCCTAAGTATGGTATAAATAGTAGTCCCCCAAGTCTTCAGTCAAGAGAGTCTTTTGGCTAGAGACTTGAAATTTAGTCTAAGTGTAGGCCGAAGTAACTAGATGTTGTCTAGGACTGATACTTGATATGAGGCAGTGCTCAATCTGAAATGATGCTCAACTAGAAGTAGCACATGTTGCGAGGCTGCTCTGCTTGTGGTTTATGTTGTCTTGGTTGACTCGGCTTGTGGCGTTGAAGGTGAAGGGGTCTCTTTTATAGAATAAGGGCTCGCTCCTCAATACATAAATGATGGGCTAGAGTCGATGCTCACGGTGAGACGGTTGCTTAGTAGGCAGTGATGCTCTCTAATGATAGTGAGGGAGTCCCTTTTATAGAATAAGGGCTCGCTTCTCAATACATAAGTAATGGGTGCTCTTTAATGAAAGTGGGGGAGTCTCTTTTATAGAATAAGGGCTCGCTCCTCAATACATGAATAATGGGCTAGAGTCCACCAAGTATTTTTCATGAGGCCCAGTTGAGGCCCAATATATGGTACATAATGTGGTCCCCAAGTCTTCGGTCAATAGAGTCTGTTGGCTGGAGACTTCAAATTGAATCCATGTATGGGCCGAAGTGGCGGTTGTTCGGAGGCGGTATTTGTATACCCTGCACTGAAGCTTTGTAGATGAAGCTTTGTAAGTGAAGCTTTTGAGGCTGGAGCTTTTGTAAATGAAGCTTTTGAAGCTAGAGCTCTGTAAATGAAGCTTTTGAAGCTAGAGCTTTTGTAAATGAAGCTTTTGAAGCTGAAGCTCTGTAAATGAAGCTTTCGAAGCTAGAGCTTTTGTAAATGAAGCTTTTGAAGCTGGAGCTCTGTAAATGAAGCTTTCGAAGCTAGAGCTTTTGTAAATGAAGCTTTTGAAGCTGGAACTCTGTAAATGAAGCTTTTGAAGCTAGAGCTCTGTAAATGAAGCTTTTGAAGCTGATTGACATGAGTGATGCTCATGGATGTTGACATGAGTGATGCTCATGAATGTTGGCATGAGTGATGCTCATGAATGTTGACATGAATGATGGTCATGGATGTTTATGTATGATTGACATGAGTGATGCTCATGAATGTTTATGTATGATTGACATGAGTAATGCTTATGTATAATTTTGGAGTACTGGACGTACTTTTGATCACCTGGTTGGTGATAATAGCGGCAGGTTGCCGAATAATTTTGGAGTACTGGACGTACTTTTGATCACCTGGTTGGTGATAATAGCGGCAAGTTGCCGAATAATTTTGGAGCCATAGGGCCTGACTCTTTTGGGCATACTGGCCTTCTCCTTCCATATAGTATTCTAGCCCATTACTTTGGGCTTTGCAGTTTATTATTATTATTATTATTATTACCCTCTAATGGGGTTTATACAGATGTCTCCGAAAGATACGAAAAATAAATTACATCATTCAAAAATAAATCCGACCCTCTGCTCAATGGGTCACGCCCATAATTCCATTTTCTGTATGCCATCACCATCGTAATTATGTCTGCTTCTTTTTATCTTTTTTTGCTTTTGCTTTTACTTTCTCTTTTCCATTTCCTGCATGTTCTCTTGTAAAACGTAACAACTGCCTGGACAACCTTGACACCACCCACTTGCTTTTCTTGCTTTTCTTTCTGTCTCTCCACTTGGCAGACAAAAGGAATCGTGATAGGATTAATAGAGAGCTTATCTTTTTCTTTTCTTGATATCCATGTTCCTTGCTTTTGCTTTCTGTATTCCTTTTCTCTAAAGTGACAACACTTGCTTATCTCTCCGCTCCTTCTCTGCCCACCCATTCTTTATGGCCTTGGATACCATATGGCTTTAAGCTTTTAATTGCCACTTCATCCAACACAAGCCTAACGAACTCAGCAGTAATCTTCTCATTCAATCGCGGATCGCTCATGCTCTACTCTTCCTTCTTTGTATTTGTTTAAAACTGGACAAGAGCAGCAAAGAACTAGACTTTACTGCTGAAATCCGCTGGTTTACCGTGAGGGATCCAATGTGGGATTTCTGAGACGTATGCTTTCGAATGTGTAGCAGTCGGGTTGATAAAAAATGATTGTGGGATTTCTGAGACGCATGCTTACTGAGACCCATTATTCACCCCCACAAACTGCATTTTTAAACTCAACAACTGCTGGGACTGTTTGCAATGAGCAATTGCCCCCTCGATTGAGCTCTCAAACTCTCAATTTACACTCGTACTTCGCTTCAGCAGCTGCAAATCTGAGAACCCACTTGAGCTGAAGGAGAAAGAAAATCACAAAGAACCCAGTCACTGTATTCCTAAATGGAAAATATATTGGAAATATCCGAATGAACATCAACGAGCAGAAGGTCTTGGGTCGGGGCAGCTGCATCTAGTTTTTCATGCCTTATAATTTTCTTAAGAACATCGCCATCCCCAGATAAATCAATTGCATCAGTCATGGCTGCAGCACTTGCAATCTTCAACTTTCTGTTTCGACGTGATATAGGAGCTTCGAAAAGGAGTGGAGCAATTGGGTTGTCGGGTTGAAACGGGGATGAACTCGGAGATCCAGTGGACGGTGGAGGTTGTAGAATCCTCCGATCTGGAGCATTTTTCGGCGTGTTCAGCGACGGAGCTCCGGTGCTTTTGTTTCGTTGGACACATGGTGGCGATGGTGCTTCTCTACTCGCCTATCTATTATTTTGGTTTCTCACTCAGATATTCTTTCTCCTGGCACTTGTCGGTTGCTCAAAGTGACTGGATTTTTTTGTGATTTTGCAGATTCACGGCGGAGGTGAAAAAAATGAAAGAAACCTGACACAACTTTTTGTATCGTTTCCCACAGACGGCGCCAAATGTTGATGAACAAAACCGGAGGTCTTGGAACAATGTAAATCCGACCGTGAATCTGTAAGAAATGTAAATAACACAAAATGTATCGTGGTTCACCTTAAGGTTTGGGCTACGTCCACACTAATATTGTATTTCTGAGGGAGAAAGAGCTCTGAATATGAGAGTGAGAGCTTTGAGAGGATGAGAGGGCTTGAGGTTTGTGAGGGTGAGGAGGCCATTTTATAGAATAAGGGCTCCTCACTTATTACATATTTGCCCCTCCATTTATTACATAATTACATTTGAGTCCCCCGAGTATTTATATGAGATATAAATACGGAGGCCCTAAGTATGGTATAAACAAGTTTATATTTTGGCATTTTAGCCAAAATAGTCACAGAAATTGGCATCACTCTTTAGTTTGTTCCTTGATATTAAAATCGATAGAAGTGGTTCATAAGCTTGTCAACGGTTAATCATTTTAGTCATTTTGTAAAAAATCTCGGTTAAATTAAAGGTATTTTGTCCAATTGCTTTTCCATTTAACGAAGATTTTTCATGAAAGAACCGAAATGATTGACGGTTGGCAAACTCAGGGACCACTTCTATTAATTTTCAAAGTCAGGGATCAAAATGAAGAGTTGTGACAATATCAAAGACTATTTGGCTAAAAAACTTTTAGGAAAACTAATGAAAAGGGCTTCAAAACTTTGAGTTTTAATAAAAAAACCATCATATAACTTTATTTAATGATAAAGACAAAAGAAAGAAAACAAAAAAAACTTAACTAAAGGCGCATGCAAAGAGCACCCAACCAATCCTTCAGTTGCATAACCCTTTGACATAATCCAAGCATATTTTATTCCTCTAAAATTAGAATTTCAAATTGAAGTGGGTTCCGTTCGATTCAGAACCACATTTGAGGCGGTATGGTTGGGAGGGAGTCGGTTAGGTGTGGGCTGAGATGGTTAGGGGTAGGGGTGGGGCAACATCACTAACAACATCGTTGGACTAATCACCCATTTTTCTAGTAATGGTATTAAGCTATTAGCCATGCTTGACTTTAACGACGTGGACGTTGATCTCTATCATTTTTTTTAATCCTTTTTATTGCAGTTTGGTGAAAGAACTTGAAAATCTGGGACGAGCATCTATCGTTAAGTTTCATAAACATTATAGTAAGTTTCATAAACAGTGTAGTACCATTAAATTTCATAAATAGTGTAGTAAGTTGTATAAACAGTTTGTGTGAGGGGCGCGCGGGTCTGCGCGTCAGTTAAAAAAAAAATTAAAATCATGTATTTTTCAATAAAATTTAAGTTTTTTTTTTGTCATTTTTATTAAAATTTAAGAGTTTTTCATTAAAATTTAAGTCTTTTTCATTAAATAAAGTTATAACATGGTTTTTTTATTAAGATAAACTCAATCCAAACTTTTTTTAGGGCAAAAGACTGTTTACTACCCTCATGTTTCGTGGTTTTCAACATTTAGTACATCAATTTTTTTTTCGTCTCAGAGTCATACCTAAAGTGTAAATTTTGGGACAGTCTCATACATCCATTAGTCAAACTGTTATGTTTGCCGTTAACTGTGACGTGGCGCCCATGTGGCTAATGACTGGGCGCCACGTGTCATTCACGTGGAAATTTAAAAAAAAATTATAAAATATATATATATATATATATATTATAAAAAAAATAAAATAAAAAAAACAAAAAAAAACCGAATCTGGGCAGATTCGGAAGAAGAAGAAGAAGAAGAAGAAGAAGGAGAAGGAAGAAGAAGGAAGAAGGAGAAGGAAGGAGGAAGAAGGAGGAAGAAGAAAAAAAAAGGAAAAAACTGGGCAGATTTGAAGAAGAGGAAGAAGAAGGAGAAGGAAGGAGGAAGAAGAAAAAAAAAAAAAAAAAACTGGTCAGATTCGAAGAAGAAGAAGAAGGAGAAGGAAGGGGGAAGAAGAAAAAAAAAACTGGGCAGATTCGAAGAAGAAGAAGAAGAAGGAGAAGGAAGAAGGAGGAAGAAGAAGGAAGAAGAAGAAGAAGGAGAAGGAAGGAGGAATAAAAAAAAAACTGGGTAGATTCGAAGAAGAAGAAGGAGAAGGAAGAAGAAGGAAGAAGAAGAAGAAGGAGAAGGAAGGAGGAAGAAAAAAAAAACTGGGTAGATTCGAAGAAGAAGAAGGAGAAGGAAGAAGGAGGAAGAAGAAGGAAGAAGGAGAAGAAGAAGAAGGAAGAAGAAAAAAAAAAAGGGCAGATTCGGAAGAAGGAGAAGGAAGAAGGAAGAAGAAAGAGAAGGAAGGAGGAAGAAGAAAGAAAGAAAAAAAAAACGTTTTTTTTTAAATTTATTTATTTATTATTTTATAATATATATATATATATATATTTTTTTTTTAAATTTCCACGTGGATGACACGTGGCGCCCAGTCATTGTCCACATGGGCGCCACGTCATAGTTAACGGCAAACATAACAGTTTGACTAACGGATGTATGAGACTGTCCCAAAATTTACACTTTAGGTATGACTCTGAGACGAAAAAAAATTGATGTACTAAATGTTGAAAACCACGAAACATGAGGGTAGTAAACAGTCTTTTGCCCTTTTTTTTATGAAAGTTTCAAAACTTTTTATTTGTTTACGATTTATTGTCTTTGGTTAAGCTGTTGGTTGGTGTTTGACCGTTTTTTCAGTGGGCTTTTGTTGTGTTTTTGTATCGTTTAGTTTTTCTTTGGGTTGAATCTGTTCCTTTTAGTTTGGGGTCTTTTCTTTTCCTTGTGAGTCGTGACCTTGTAATTATAATTAATCTATTCGAAAAGACGGTTTATTTTGCCAAATTTTCTTGAATTGTGTAAGCAGGTTGGTAAGAATGGAATGCCAAATAATGTAATGAAAAGCCCCATAAAACAGATTCAATTTTTTTTTTTAATGCCGGTCTTTTCTAAGACTACATACTTTGTAATATGTCCGTTTAAACTATGTTTTATCAATGTTTCTCTACCCTTGACTAAAATAAATAAATAAAATAAAATAAAAAGCCAACATTTGCTCTAACAATTGGCAATTTTTCTTTTTTTCTTTTATGCCGCGGTTGCCTTTCCCGTTTGTGTTGTTTGCAATTTTTCTCAACTACTTACAATTATTCAACTAGACCTGGCATTCGTGTCGTGTTTTCTGTGTTCGTGTCATTTTCCTGTCATACCCGATATCTTAACAGGTCGTGTCGTGTAACACCCGTTAAAATAAACGGGTAAAATGACGTGATAATATTAACAGGTAATATGATCCGATTACCCGTTAAGGAAAATATATTTTAGACCAATAAACAATCAAATGAAAAACATAATACTAAATAAGTATATACATACCATATTGTCACATCCAAAACATAAAAACACAATTTTCTTTTAAGTATATTTTCACTTACCTAAAAGTCTTTAATAGTTTTTTAATTAATGTAGAAGTGTAAAAAAATATAGAAAAAAAATATATAAACGCTCGTAATGACAAGCTTCACAACTTTCATGAAGAGCTTAACTTCGAAATTGACACACCCCGATCCTAGAATCAAGGCGTGCTGGCCGTCACGTGAGTGTGACGTAACCAAAAGTGCGACGTGGAAGCAAAAGATAAGAGAAATACGAATAAACAAAAACCAAATACTAGCAATAATAACCAAGTAATGTGCTAAAGTAAATTTAAGTGTGAGACACACAAATTCAGAGCACAAGTATTAGGTGCAGTCAAGTAGGACCATAACTAAATTACAACACCTGCAGGTGAGTCCTACATTTATGTAGTCTGTCAGTACGCCGTAGGGATCCTCGTGGGCCACCAATGCTGCTAACTAGAACCTGGAGGGGCGCAAAACAAAGTTGAGTGGGTAAGTAAAACCAAAGCTTTTCGAAAACATTTCATCAAAAACAATTCTAACCCCTCGCTGTAAAACCTGTATACTTTCCTAGAAAATAACATAATATGCATATAACTCAAATCATGAATCTTTATCAATTCCAGAAAAATATGCCATGACATAAATGTCAATAACAGATTATGAATGCATCAATATAACAGGTGACATAATGAATCAACCGGAGACCCTGCAGTTGATCCTGTACGGTTAATTCCATAGCTCAATATCCAAACCAACCGGAGTCACCACGGTGACCTGTACGGCACTACTCTGCATATAAGTCGGAACTACCTGAAGTAGTCTGTACAACAAGAATGGTGTAATAATACGCTCTAGTACTTCTCTCATCAATCATCTGTGCACATAATCTAAGGTCACCTACCAGTCGGAACTACCTCTAGTGATCTGTACGACTAGCATGTCGGAACCCTTTCATGGTCTGTACGACATGCACCTACTTGTCTCCAAGTACATATTTTATATTATAGATTGGTTCATACAGAGTTAAAGGAATTGAAAATTCAGTTACAGGAATTAACTGATAAAGGTTTCATTCAAACTAGTACTTCACCTTGGGGAGCTCCGGTGTTCTGACAGGATTCACAAAAGTAGGATTCACCCTCTGGCGTTATATCTTAGTAATTGTATCTTTAAAGCTTCCGAAATGTGTAAATTGTTACGTCACTCTCACGTGACGGCCATCATTACGACCCTTCGACTTATCAGTGAGTGGGCAGTATTTTCTGTGTTTATCTATATACTATTGATTTTTCCCAGAAATTGAATTTAAATAAACATATGTTTTTTTTTAAATGCCATGCATGCATATTATGAATTATATGAATATATATATGAATTGGTGATGTGGACGCACATGTGAGTATCAGGTGAGTTTTATGTTATTTATGTGAATCATTGATGATGTGAATTATGTTGAGAGCTCATAACCTGCACCCCTGGTGTTAGTGCTTATAGTATTCACCGCACCGCACGCTCACTTTGGATCCAAGTAGGTGCATGTCTTACAGACCATGAGAGGGTTCCGACATGCTAGTCATACAGATCACTAGAGGTGGTTCCGACTGGTAGGTGACCCTAGATTATGTGAACAGATGATTGATGAGAGAAGCACTAGAACGTATTATTACACCATTCTTGTTGTACAGACTACTTCAGGTAGTTCCGACTTATGTGCAGAGTAGTGCCGTACAGGTCACCGTGGTGACTCCGGTTGGTTTGGATATTGAGCTATGGAATTAACCGTACAGGATCAACTGCAGGGTCTCCGGTTGATTCATTATGTCACCTGTTATATTGATGCATTCATAATCTGTTATTGACATTTATGGCATGGCATATTTTTCTGGAATTGATAAAGATTTGTGATTTGAGTTATATGAAGAGTTATATGCATATTATGTTATTTTCTAGGAAAAGTATACAGGTTTTACAGCGAGGGGTTATAATTGTTTTTGATGAAATGTTTTCGAAAAGCTTTGGTTTTACTGACCCACTCAACTTTGTTTTGCGCCCCTCCAGGTTCTAGTTAGCAGCGTTGGTGGCCCACGAGGATCCCCACGGTGTACTGGCAGACTACATAAGTGTAGGACTCACCTGCGGGTGTTGTAATTTAGTTATGGTCCTACTTGACTGCACCTAGTACTTGTGCTCTGAATTTGTGTGTCTCACACTTAAACTTACTTTAGCACGTTACTTGGTTATTATTGCTAGTATTTGGTTTTTGTTTATTCGTATTTCTCTTATCTTTTGCTTCCGCGTTGCATTTTTGGTTACGTCACACTCACGTGACGGCCAGCACGGCTTGATTCTAGGATCGGGGTGTGTAAAAAATTCGCCACTATAATCATATAAATCATAGATCAAAATTTAACCGTTGATTTTTGTTTACATTTACGCTTTATTGTTCTTATCAAATTTTGTTTTTTCAAATTTTGTTTTTTGAAAACTTGATCTATTAGAGGATGCAGGAAAATGAACGGTTTGGATCGTTAATATTATATTTAGAGTTTTACGGTTAGTGAAAATATTACTTGATGTTTATAAAGTTTCTACAAACTATATGGCATGACTCATATTTCAATAATCGTAAATATTGAAACGTGATATCAAAGATCTGAACCGTTCATCTTCTTACATCCGCCAAATGATCATGTTTTAAAAAAAAGAAAATTTTAAAAATGAAATTCAGTAAGAAGAATAAAGCGTAAATGGCAATCGACGATTAAATATAAATTTAAGGTTTATGAATTATAGTGTTGGATTTCGAAGCTGACCCCTTCATGAAAGTTGTAAAGTTTGTCACTATGAGTGATTGTATATTTTTTTTTTACATTTTTTACACTTCTACAATAGTTATTATTAATTTTATTAATTTTTCCCTCAAATAAAAAACATTATTCATGAAGGTTTGGAGGATTTTAAAAATCTAAACAATAATGTAAGTGTAACTGTAACGACCCGGCCCTGAAATTATAGGTCAATTTCCATTATAGTAATATCTACCCTCGAAGTATTTAATCTCACTTGTTTTGTGGCTGCATCTAACGTCTCGATAGACTGCCTACGTACCCTAAATAGGGATCAAGCCATTCGTAGTTCACGTTTCCAAAAATTCAAACAAAAACCGAATATATTCATTTAAATCCCACATATACCACAATTGTATAAATATTCAATCCACAACAGTTAGATCTCAAAAGCATAATTAGAATAACAAAATTCGCATAAAAAGACAATGTTGACTCCCTGGCCGTGCGCCGCCGCACCCACTGCTGTAGGTGGCGGTCGGCCGCCCCGCCTTGCCGGAAAAATTCACTATTTCTAAAAATTCTAAAAATTACAGAAATGAAGGTCTCAAAGAGTAAAGCAAACTTTATACATGCGGCCAAGTCCAATTTGGCCTAGAAAGGCTCCAATTCGCCTCGAACCCGCCGAAAACCCTATAAATGGGTGCCCTTAATTCGTCATCTCGGATGCCCCCGTCGCCCCAACCAAGGCTTGGGACATGTTCCTGGGTTTACAGGGAGCCTACCCATAGTAGTGGTCGATGGTGGTGGCTTCACCAAGGAGAGATCGCCGACACGGTTTGTAACGCCTTCACCGGTGCGGGTTTAGCTAATTTAAGACATATTTCCATTTAAATTGGAATGGAATTGGTAAAGGGATCAATTAGGGTTGAAGGGAGGGTTGTTTTGGCACCATTTTCATCATCAAAGGTGATCGGAATCGGAAAGAATGGCCGGGTCGGGTTGCACACAGTACCCGGATCCAAAGGAATCCGGTATCCCCCATTTCCCTCCTTTTTAATTCCTTTTTCTTCTCCCCCCCTTCCCATTGGTCCGCACCCTTCTTTCTCTCATCACCTTCCGGTGACAGCCACACACGTGGCACCCATAGAACAACCCCAACAAATCTGGAGCCTTCCAAATTTATGACCAACTGACCATTTTACCCCTAGTTTCAATCGTTAATAACTTCTTCGTTAACTTCGTTTCACGAACGGTCTACACCTACGTGTTCGTGAGACCGAGCTTTACTCAAAAATATAAATTTTGACCTAAAAAGGTCTACCGATTTTAGATAATTAATTTCCAAACTTCAGACTTCTTAACTAGTTTAATTTAAAGCTAGACTTAAATGAATTAATATGAATTCACGATTCTTTTACATATTCAAAATTTTGAATATTAAATTCATATATTTACATTTTTCAGGGTATTACAGTAACCATTATCTACTCGTGGAGGAATAATGATGAATCACGAGTGTTTATATATTCTTTCACATTTTTTATACTTGTATGTATGTCTTCTTAGTTCTTGCCTATACAAATGCTATATTAGTTTATTTTAATTTTGGACAACAACATGTTAAGTAAAATTTATCCTAATGATGATAATGAGGAACTCTCATAATAAAAATAAATAATGACAAAAACTTTTTTTTTAAACTTATATAGAATAATAATACAAAACTATGTATTTAATATAGAATATATTGTATATATTAATATGACTATTGTATTTTATAATAAATCTTTTAGTAATTAAACTTTAAAATTATCAATATAAATTTTTTTCTTAACAGGTTGAAACGGGTTACCCACGTGTTACTTGCGTGTATACCCGTTAAGAACCCGTTAATAACGGGTTCTTAAAGGATCACTCAATAATGATTCGATAAGTTATCGTGTTGACCCGAAATCCGTTATTTTCGTGTCATTTTCGTGTCGTGTCAGAAACTGCTAGGTGTACATTCAACACTAGCAGAGCAAACATTTTATGTGTGTGTATAATTTCTCTTAACAAGTGCATATTTTTTTTAATATTACATAATTACTGTTTTGTCTCCCTTATGTAAATATTGTGTATCAAAAGTGAGGGTAAAATTAAAAAATAAGTATATGATTGTCATTTTATGAAAAAAAAAAAGGTAAAATAAGAAAAATAGGGATATGATTATCATTTTGTCAAAAGATACAAAATTACTATTTTACCCTCCTTTTGTCAATAGTGTGCATAAAAAATGAGGACAAAATAGAAAAAAAAAAGGAAAAAAAGTTGACAAAAAGGATTCTCTTAATAGTATAGATATAGATTAGTAAATATTTGAAGGTTGGATTTAATTCAATGGTCCTCGGTCACCCACCCTTGAATCCTTTCATGTGTACATTTGGGATAACAGTCGGCAATTTTTCCTTTATGCCGCTGTTGCCTTTCCCGTTTGTGTTGTTTGCAATTTTTCTTAACTACTTACAATCATTCAACACTAGCAGAGCAAACATTTTATGAGTGTGAATAATTTTTCTTAATAAGTGCATATTTTTTTTAATATTACATAATTATTGTTTTGTCCTCCTTATATAAATATTGTGTATCAAAAGTGAGGGTAAAATTGGAAAAATAAGTATATGATTGTCATTTTATGAAAAAAAAGAGGGTAAAATAGGAAAAATAGGGATATGATTATCATTTTGTCAAAAGATACAAAATTACTATTTTACCCTCCTTTTGTCAATAGTGTGCATCAAAAGTGATAAAAAAAAAGGGAAAAAATTTGACAAGAAAGATTCTCTTAATAGTATAGATATAGATTAGTAAATATTTGACGGTTGGATTTAATTCAATGGTCCTCGGTCACCCACCGTTGAATCCTTTCATGCGTGCATTTGGGACAACAGTCGGCAATTGTGTTAAATGGCAGCACTGGTGAAGTGATAGTGGGCCAGCAAATGAAGGAGCAAGCCATATGGCAAGTATTAGGGTTCTTTCACATCCTCTTTTCATCCCATTTCATTATTTCTTCTCACATTTTCTATTTTATCTTACTCTTTCTATAAAAATTAATAATAGATGTTGACGTAGCTTAACCGTGATTGTTCAAATAGGAGAAGAGGAAAGAAGAGGGAAAAAAGAAGGAAGAGATTCATAATCTATGTGGCAAGCCTAAATGTCAAGGAAGATGATGGGAGTGGGGTGGAGTGGTGGTGGAGCAAAAGGGCAAAAGGACAAAAAGCCCAAATGTTTTAAGTGTGTCAAGCTTTGATAGAATGGCTTTTCTTATTTTGTTTATTCGGATTGTGCCATCCACACTTTTTTTTTACACTTATTTAGATATCTGATTGTTAAACTGAATAAATTGAAAATGATCAAATGACAAAAATTAACTCGGGATAACAAAATCGTTTAGAAGCGGTGGAATTTGACCCTTCTTCAAACAAAATTTGCGCGCACGCAAATGGGTGGGTGCCAACCCCACCAGCTATCAACCAACCACCCGATTCCACCTTATCACTCGTTTTGTCCGTTGTTGTTCGCGAACAACTTACACAGCACAAAATCGTTATGTAAAATAAGGATAACAGATGTTAATATCATTATCAATGAGGCGTCGATATCATCCTAAATGATATGTCAATAACAAAACATGTTCACAATACATAATTAACAATCTCATGGAAGAACTGGACTTATTCTCATGCATTGCATGACAATTGTTGATTAATAAAAAATGTCGTACCCAGTGCACAAGGCTCCCGCTTTACGCAGGGTCTAGGAGAGGTAAATGTCAGCTAGCCTTACCCCCATTTATGAAGAGGCTGCTCCCAAGTCTCGAATCCGAGACCTACCGCTTATGGGCGAAGGCACTTGCCATCGCACCAAGTGCGACCTCTGACAATTGTTGATTAATGCGAAAAGAAAAGGGTGTCATTAGCAATACGGTATAATGTTATTCCACTCTACTTGTTAGGGAGATGTATCAAGTTACGACTCATGTAGATGAAGAGTTCAATGCTTCCTTAGGATTGACCTATAGTGTGACTTAACCTAAATCTTAACCTCAAATATCGTTCTCAAGACACAAAAACACATACTAACAAGAAAGGCCGCTGGCAGAATTCACCAAACACCCACAGCTAAAGGACATGTTATAAACGGTACACACTAGACTCACACTGCTTCAACAGCCACAACAGCAGCAGTGTCCTATGACTCCAACTCGTTAAGGTATCCAACCCGAGAGGGCAAATGATGATATTCTTTCGCAGGAAGAAACGATCAAATGTGTGTAAACAAGAAGCCAGCCCTAACTGCTAAGGCTAAGACAATATTGCAAAAAAATGTGATTTTCTATGTTTTCTTTCTTGACAAGTTCACAAAAAACGGTAATGTTCTCTCTATCAATGCAATTTCAACAACGTGAGTGAAACAAGATCGAAAAGAAGAAGGAGAAACTGGAAAAGCTCAGAAAATTGAAGACAAGAAATCAATGAGAATAGAATAAACGAAAGAACTTTAGAAATGAAAATAGGAAAACAGAGCAACGCACTACAGCTAATGCCATGGATCATCCCAGCCTTTCGGTCCATCTCTTTT
This sequence comes from Malus domestica, assembly GCF_042453785.1. NCBI lineage: Eukaryota > Viridiplantae > Streptophyta > Magnoliopsida > Rosales > Rosaceae > Malus > Malus domestica. Next base: position 14,811,427 of record NC_091676.1, on the reverse strand, counting down.
AACAAAATCGATGATGGCATGGACAGCTTCATCAACTCTGTTGGACAGGGAGTGATTCCCGTATTCGATTTCAACTTTCTCAGCACCACCCAAAGCTTTGCACAATCTGCATGAGATCAACAAATATCAGTACAATTATTTAATCGGATCAGAGATTAATCCCTTGCGCATGGACAGACACGGATACAGTGTGCACATGCACATGGAAACACCACAGGAGAAGTCTGTTTTAAACGCATTATTAACCAGCATGAGTAATCATTTGTTCGTACTACTTTCGTGAGGTTCTTAACAACACAAAATGTCATATAAAAAATGTATGTAAAATAAGCAAAAGTTTCTATTTCTTAACCTTTGAACCAGTGCTTTCTTGTCAACATAGTCTGGCACATATTCATCAGCCATGGAAAATATAACCTACAGACGAAATATGAGTAATTTAATTTGTACTCCATACACTAAACCAGAAAGTAGCATCGTTCTTATATAAAAGGTAAACAAAACTTATGCTTGTCACTAGAGATAAGAACCAAGAGGCTGATAATGCATTTGCCATTTTTATGTTGGAATCCTGAAGCAATGCAATTCTACCTTCGTCTTCTTATATTTCTTATCCATTTTCCTATCGTCCCCTCTAAAAAATCTATGATCAAGTACTTTCCTAACAAAAATATATAATTATATTATTCTGAAATTCTTTTAATAGTGTTCTTATCTAAAGTCGTTAACATCTTGCCTAAAGGTTTACTTCAAATCAAATTAAATTATCTTAGAAAGACTCTTCCTCGCAAATAAGAAAATAAAATAAGGGATACTCTACCTGGCATGGTGTGTTAGTCATGTGCCCAAGTCTCAACCTCAGCTGGTCATCAGTAAGGTCAGAACTAAACATGTCATCATCCCCGTTGTATGCACAAAGGGAGTGATACCTGCAAGGCATTTGTTTCTTTAGACGAAGACGAATAGCACTAATGAAAGGCAATATGGTATTTGATGGCTGAGCAGCAAGACGATCTTAATGTCATGGTGCAACCCATTGCAAGCCTCTATGTATTTTGAAGCCTATTCTTTCTAATAAAGCTCATTTCAAAACTGGTAATACTTTCATATCTTATTACTACGGATGATGATTATGGGTGTATACCCACCGATAGGCAGTTATTGGGGCTCCTGGATCTGCTGCACTTGGCATTAATTCTGAACCACGTCCTTCACTAATCATGGTCGAAGCCAAGTCAATCATAGCAGCTGTTTCAGGAAGAGTTGCTCTGTATTCCCTATCACTGACTGGGGCCTGACATTTAATTGGCATTGTGACCATAGATTCAAGTATAGGTTCATAACTTCATACAGACAAGGATAGAAGGTATTGCCGCAAGAAAGATTAAGGACTTTACATCAATCATCGATTCATCAGACATCAAATAAAAGATGGCTAAACACAATGTTGACATAATATGAATTAGAAAACATATTTCTTTGATGAAAACTACGATCTTGTGAATACAAATCTCTCAACATATTTCCAATCAACTACAATCTATAACTGATAATTTGGTGACAAGTAATACGGGAGCCAGCTTTACACCCAAATGGCAAGATGATATCTTTACCAAACAGTCTGAACGAGGTGCTTCACATCTAGCATTTTGAACTTATTCGCATTCAAATTTTCATTTCAATATGACCAAAGGAACCAAATTAAGGAAAGCATAGTACCTGCAAAATGGCAGCACGAACCGCTCGGGAGCATGCAGCATTTGTGCGCATATAATGTACAATATCCTAGAGTCGGAACAAAAATATGGAATTCTAATTATATGCCTCAAAAAGTGATAATGATGACTGCTCTCGTTAACTTCAAAAGCTCAAGTCTAAATGCAATCAACACAAACCTGACAGCCAGTACTATGGCCAAGCAGTACCACACCCTCGGAATCTTCTTTGTTTATAAAGTGACTGATCAGCTGATCAAGTTCAATTGCATCCTTCAATACATAAGGCGACAATATCTTATAAGTAAAACCAGTAATATTTGTAACTTCAGCACCCAAACCCCAAAAATAGAGAGTAAAATATGTATATATAATATATATGAATATTTAGAAAAAAAGTTGAACAACCAAAGTTCACTTTTCCAGGCCAACTTAGCCCACTTAAAAACAGAAAGCTTCAACATGTAATAACCTAAACAAGCTAAACTTGATGAAAAGGTCCAGGCCAGTCACCATGGATCCTTAAAACCATAATGATACAATACACTTAAAACTGTCTTGCAACTTGCAACGGTATGTTTTACCCTATTGTACCTAAAAACATAGGAAACAGGCATGAATCAAGAACCTATATAAAAAAGCAAGGGATTGGTTGAATTAAGTTACTTGTTTCAAGCTGGAAGTGCCATATCCACTGTATGAAGATGACAAGAGAGGTTGAACAAGTGACCATTTCTCCTTGTCCAAAGCAATTGCAAGAGGTTCCAAGTATCTGTAAATCACATAAAAGAAAGATATGAAAGGAATGACACATTATTAAAATTTTCTTTAAGGACCTCGCAACATTGTGCAGTGAACTTCTGATTATTGAATGAAGAAAACTGCTCTGAGTGAAAATTATATATAGGCTGAAATCTAGTCACACAAACAAGCGTTGGTGATGTAAGACAAAATATCACTTCAAAAGAAAAGTTAACAAGCAATGTTACATACTCTGTTGCCAGAAAACCATCAGTCAGTCCACCAATAAAAATGACTTGCTGTCTATAATCACCTGTTTTAAATGCAACCTGCATCGCAAGTATAATTCTCACTGACACATCATCAAGGAAATTAATATATAAGCATAATAAAAAAATGGACTCCTAAAGCACGCACAATAACAGTGACTAAGCTATACTTGACAACAATAACAAACAGCAAGAACTTTATAATTTATATTCAATGAAAATAGAGGATTTATCAGAACAGAATGACATATAAGACATGCACTGGAAAAGAAAGGAAAAAAAAATTTCCATAGTGTGATCTGGTTGAACTAGCCTATACTAAGATAGTAACTTTTTTCTGTTCGAATGCTGGCCTTTACCCTAAAATCCAAAGTACTTAATTAGTTAATTCTATGAGCAATTTAAAGTTTAAACAGAAATCTAGTTTACAAGTTTAATCTTGCAAAATGTTACCAAGCTAAACCAATATGCATGAAACTTGTGCTCTTGCTGCAGCTCACTGAACCTTCCAACATTTTTTATGGAGAGCAATGTGTTCGATTGAACTCAAAGGATATAGGTACAATTGATAGAGAAGACACAACTGAATCGTCGAACCACAGAACCAGGTAATTCTCCTCTTAGTTTCTGTAGATAAATAGCATCCAAACAAATGATTTTGAAAATCCTATCATTTTTTAAATGCCGTTCTCTCTCAGTAGCTGCCAGTGAACTACTTGACATCTATTTTTCGCATGTTACCAAAATCCATCCTGACTTTCTAAGTTCCCACCCAAACTCCAGCATTTCACCTCTAATCCCAATCTCAGTAATTGGCATAAACTTTATGCACCAAATTCAAATCTTCCCAACATCCCAATAACACAATTCAGATTAGCTAACAGTTAACAATTGCATCTTTCGACAGCAAAATGGCACCATATTACCCCACTCTTTCAAACTACCAATCTCAGTAATTGGAAACTGCTCAACAAAAACTTTACCCCACTCTTCCTAACACCCCCATTAACATAATTTCAGACTCAGTTTCGACAGCAAAATGGCACCAATTAACCCCATTCCTTCGAAATACCAATCTCTGTAATTGACAACTGCTCAAAAAATATTTTATCCACCAAATTTCAATCTTCCCAACACCCCATTAACATAATTCAGACCACCAAAATGTTAAAATTTACATTTTTCGACATCGAAATGGCACCAATTACCCCAATTATTTCAAATTATCAACTTCCAAACAGAGATCGAGCTCTCACAGTTCAATCGCCACTCACAATTCAAACACAATGCAGCAAAATCCAGAAACAAGAAGCATTAATTGGCATAAGAAATTGACATACCTGAATAGGTTTGGGGCCGTACTTGAAAAGCACACCCCGGAACTGATTCTTCCGCACAACGGGAGCGGAATGGTCGCCGGAGCCGCCCGAAACGGAGTCTGCTCCCATCTTGACAGACCCGGCCCGGTCCGACCGGCCCCGGACTACGCCGGAGAACCAAGAACCGGAGGAAGACGACGAAGAAGAAGACGAAGACGACGCAGACAGCGAGCGATTCATGTCAGAATCAGACGCTCCGATTAAATAACATTTTTATTTTAAATTTAATTTCGTATTTAAATGCAAATTTCAGGTGAAGATTTGACAAGAGAGAGAGTGAATAGTCCGCAAATCTGCCTCAGAGATGGTCACGCTTGGCGGCCTCTCCGTCCCTGCCATTTACTCTCGCAGATGACGTGGCAAGTTATAGACGCACACGCGCTTCTAGAGCGCCAGCGCGTGTATTGTGAAATATGGGCCCTTTCCCCTTCTATTTTTCTTGCAAAAAATATATATATGGGCTTAAGAAGATAAACAACAAGGCCCAAGTGGTATGTGTCATTTGTGTTCTTTTTACTTTGTTTTTGAAAATTGTGACATTTCACTCAAGAGGATTGCTCTCCTGCGCATTATTTCATATTAAAATATGGTTAAAATTTAATCAAATCTTATCAAATTAATTCAACTGTGAAAAATCTACTTAGTACTACAGTTTAATGGTATTCATCTTTATTTGTATATGAGAGGTTTTAGGTTCGATTCTTGTCAAAGACGAATTTGAACCACATTATTGCTAGTCCATTGTGAGACTTAGCCTACCCCCTCCCCTTTTAGTGTAGATAGTATCGTTTGTTTAAAAATATTCAATTAAACTTCAAGTCCTAGAAAGAAATAAACTTTAAGACTAATGGTTATGACATAGTCCAACTGTGTGATTTCTAGCATTCTAGTTGCTTATATTAGTTTATCTCCTAGTAATTATGTGATATTCACTATATTCATCAGTTAACTATTAGTCTAATGATACTTCTTTTTCTAACTTGGGAAAAGGTTATATATACACATAGATACATACTACCTCGTTTATATTGACATTTGCCTACCCATTCCTAGACCTAACCCTTTGAAATACACTTATGCAGAGGCCTTGCGCAATGAGGCCTCCAATATTAATATTCAGTTACACGCAAAACCAATAACCCAGAATGTTGGTGAATCGTGATGCATACAAAAAGAACCAATTCGTTAGTTTTTCACAATCTAATATTGGGCACCCATGACTAATTGCTTCAATATCTTGTCAACCTATGTTTTTCCCAACCTGGTTTTGACAACTCTAAAAGTTTTCCTACTAATTTGGCACAAGTAATCATGAAGTTTTGAAAATAACCGTAGCCATAATTTGTAGATTTTGCTGCCATATGGTATGAATAACTTGGTGCATATTCAGCCAATAAATCCAAACCCCACGAACTTGAGGATGGAAATCACTTTAATGGTTATTCATCATATGCCTATCTTTTAATTTGTTTTAAATTAGTAAGTACGGTTTTGGAGCTCAATCCAAGTTGGGAGCAATTCCCACTCAACTACTCTTCTAATTAGTACTCCCTTAACTATGCTACTTTTTTTATTTTAGAGATATGATTATTACAAAAAAAAAAAAAAAAAAAAAAAACTACCTTTTCAAACGAAAAGATTTCCGTCCTACTAAATAAGGATTTCGTGGTTAAAGGCTTTTGCCATACATGATTTCGTCGGGCAAAGTTCTTACTTGAAATTTTATCTCGAATAATAGATTGACTAAACTATCTTACTTTTAATTCATTTATAGAGATGATTGTCAAAAAATAATGAACGATTCTAATCATAACCACAAAACTCTGTAATTTGAGCACCAAAAATTTTGAGTAGGAGTTTCTCTATTCATTCTTAAATAGCCAAGCATTGTTGTATATTATGTGGATTCTATTATATAAAGTGTATTTGTGTAAAGCTTGCTTATGATTGCTCCCGAGTCTCTTCATATTTTGGGTGCAACAGCTATCGTGATTCCTCAAAATATAGAAACTATACTCCAAATCAAAAGTTAAATCTAAGTGAAAAAATGTCTTTTGATGGATATGTAGAAGGAAATATTTACTTATTTGTGGTGCTCTCTCTCTCTCTCTCTCTCTCTCTCTCATCATGTGTGTATATATTGCACATGCAAAATTGTAAATATACGATGATATACGTACAAGAGAACTACAAGCAAATTAACATTTGGTTAAAACTAAATTTTGTGTGTGTGTTACATTTACGGCCAGATCAGTTGTTCCAAAATATTCAGGTTATGCCTAATTAGGGTTTCGGTGTTATACTAACAAAAGTATGATAACAATATTTATCATCGACACATAAACCAGCTAAATGTTGAAAAGAAATGTTAATCCGAAGACTATTAATCGCGCTAGCTCTGTTGATGAAAAGAAAAAACAAAACTAGTAGTCACGCTTAAAGATTAGGAATCAAAGATTAGCTTTGTATGTTGATTAGTTTGAATATTCGAAGAAATGGAAGACAGTCAAACGATTTTAGCTTAGAGGAAAAGTATGACTGAGGTCCTTTTTGTCTCGTCCTATTTATGTATATAAATAATTTAGTGGCAACCCCATTTGAATTTGTTATTTTAAAGCAGCTTTGCATCCACGAACACTAAAACCCCATCATAGTGAGTCAGTGATCAGCCGATCATGAGAAAAAGCTATATTTTTGTACACTCCCTCATGCTCTCGATCGACTCCAACTCTAGACATCAAGATCGAAGCTTATTAATTAATTGTTTGACAATTTGTTCTACAACCTTCAATTAGATTATTTAACAAGTTGGTACTTCAGATAATGTTGATTATTCTCTTGTTAATGATTATTAATGTTGTATTATGTCCTATTGGTTTGGGTGCTAGCAGTTTTGTTACATATATAACAGAAATTGCTCGTTTGACTACACGATATAGATTAAGTGAAACTTGTTAATTTGTGTCGTTTCATATTGGATTAAGAAATCGAATAAAAGATTATCAAATCTAAGCTAGTGTGACAAGATATCACTAATATACACTATATCATAAAAAGGGAAGAATCAAACACAACCTTTGCATTGCACACGCGGATAAATAATCTTTGTTAGTACCATATTATATTGGGCCTCGTTACTTGGGCTTCCAAACATTGAGCCCATGATCTATGTAAAAGGGAAGAAGCCCTTAGTCTATAAAAGGGACTCCTCACCCTCACAATCCTCAAGCCTCACATCCCCAAAGAGAGGCTCATATCCAGCAACCCCCTCACACTCTCAAACTCTCTCTTTCTCTGGGGGACTCCCCCTCATCCTTGTAATCCATACATACAATTAGAGAGAAATACAATCAACATCAGTGTGGACATAGCCCAAACATTGGGGTGAACCATGATACATCTTGTGTTCTTTACTTTCTTGCAGATTCACGGTCGGATTTACGTTGTTCCAAGACCCCTCCGGTTTTGTGCATCAACAATCTTAATCACTTGTATGATAAAAACCTTGCAAACGAACATATTTTGGAGTATATGAACTTCACCATAGAAGAGAAAAAACTATAGTGCTCCATTAAAAAAGAAAGGGCCCAAAAATTCAATCTATACTAAAACTGAAAACATTATGATTCACTGTTCATAAGCACAATGCATTGACGATTTTGCCCCTATTTAATTGTTGTTATTGCAAGTGTGCCACTGTCTGAGAAAATATATAAACACATTATTTTTTCCCTTCTCTTTTACACCTTTCTCACCCGTCTCTCTCGCTGTTCACTCCACGACTCACCACTATTGCTGGCGACGAGTTTGTAGCTTTCAGCGAATACAAACCAAAAAACCAACTAATAAAAAAACCCTCTCTCACATTCAATCTAACCCTCAAATCTATTTCTAGAAATTCTCAGCCGTTTTCAATTATTAAGTTGGTGCCTGAAATCTAGCGAGCTGTTTCCGGTCGAACACTGGCGATCGGACCTTGCTATTACAACCAGTCATTTAACATTCGTCTCAGGAACCAAAATCACCTGTTGCATGCCTCGATTAATTACGATTTAAGGTGAATCAGAGGTAAGTTGTTATCCAGTTTTTCTTGCAAAAGCTAATATGTTTATGGAAAATTTCTTTGAAAAATCCAGTTTCCGGCTAGATTCCTTAACCCTAAATTCCTAAACACTAATCCAATCTATTCGACCTTTACTTATGAGTGATTTCAATTATTCAAGAACAAGTCACATAATCATTTAAGTGCTCTTAATGCCAATTAGGAATTGACTCCAACAATATGTTGTTTGTCATCAGCTGCATAATGGTTTGAATCCAAGTGATTTAAAACCTTCACTGCTTTCTCTTCTACTCCCGTAGGGCCTTCAGTTCTTAATTAGATTCCAGAGTAAAAGCCCAGAAAGCTAATATGGCGAAGCAAGAGCTTTCCAGCACTCTTGAGGAACTTAAAGGTAAAAAAAAACGAAGAAATGTCAAATTTTTTTTGGTTTTTTATTTATTTTCAGTGTTAATTTCTGATTAAATTATTATTTTTGATAAACCCTCTGAGAATCTGATCTAGGTTTTGCTTAAATTCATGTTGGTGTTTTTTAATTTTGAGTTCTATAATTTTCTGGTGGACCTGTAATTGTATTTACAAATTAATATAACGTAATTGGGTTATTTTTTTAATAATTGTGGTTTATGCAAAGAGCAACTTAGAAAGAGGTGAAGAAAGAAGAAGATGTCAAACCATACCTAATCACCTCAGGTACCTTTTAGACCTATTGCATGTCAAAATCAGCTTCAAATTTGTGATTTAATATAATTGAATTTTAGCAAGTTTTTCATGATTTTGTAGAATTTTACGTTTAATAACCAAGTACACTTTACTTGTTTGGATATGTTTTTATAGCTATATTTCAACCTTTCCTTCGATGGCTTTTAACGATTGGATTTCGCGAGTCTACTTTCCATGCTTTGACCATTTCATTTGGCAGAGGGTTCTAGGTTTTGGAGAATTCTTCATTAAATTGGTGGGTTTGTAGAATTGTGCCCTTATATTTCTGGGTTTGGTTTTATGTCAGTTTACTAAATTTTTTTAGGTTTTGCAGAATTCTTTGTGATTAAATTTTTGGGTATAGTAGCAATTTTTGAGGTTGTGGTCTCCAGTACAAGGTAATTTTTACATTAATTTTATGAAAATTTGTACATATCAATGTATTAGAATCTTTAAGGGAATTTAAAATAAAATATGGTATTGGTATCGGCGGGGACGATGTGTGGGAATTTTCAAGTATTATTGGAATCTCATGATAAGGAATGGTGTAGAAACTTATAGCTGTAGCAGTTGATGCATGTTTCCTTTCTATGAACCCTATTTTGGATGGAGAAAGGTGACTCTGGGTACGGAGTTCAAGAATCTAATTGTGTTGATGGATAAACGATACTGAGATGGCATAGAAGTATCCTTGAATCTCAAGGAAGAAGACCTGGCCATATTTGAAAGCAATAAGGAGCTGCTTGAGTATGCATCTTTAAATCCAACTGTAATTTATTTTAGTATTGTTGAACCTATTATGATCTTTCATTGTTTTATTTCTTGCTTATGTTTTTCTTAGGTGTGTACTAAATTGGATGTTGTTTTGGTTATTTCCAAGCTTTCCCCATGACTTTCGATACCCAATAGAGAATATGAAAAACCCAACTTTAATTTTGTAATTTTTTTTGTCTTAAATGAAGGTAACATGAGAATTTGTTCTGAATGATGTTCAAAGAACTTCAAACTCAACTTTGTCCTGAATGAGTTCTGTTCTCTGGATGTCTGATATCAATTTTTTATCTGCTCACAGAGTCATATGATTTACATCTTTTGCTAGAGTGATAATGTGCCTCCACCATTAAATTCATTTGAATCTATTGGCCTCCCATATGAGATTCAGAGGTATTAAATTATTCTTCTGTTTTTGTCTTTTTTGTGTAATACTAGTAGCCTTTACTGTAAGTTACCCGAGTGTTTTGTGCAAAGTTATGTGATTGCTAGAGGTCCAATGGTGAGTTTCATACTCATGTTAATTCTTTAGCCATCTGCATTTTTATCGCAGGTGTGACGCTGTGCTGCCCTCTTTGTGGGGGTTTGCGTTTGATTTGGAGTGCCCTCTTGCATGGACCAATTTTGGGAAAAGGGTTTTCCAGATCACCCAAGTTTGTGGCTTGGCCTGCTGTTGATGATTTAGTCTGCTACTCGGCCCAAATGAAGGAAGATGCCTCCTCCTGCTCCAACTTGCTGTTGCAAGCTTTGGTCGCCGACAATGAGTGTGCTTTGTTCATACGCTGACACTCTGAACTTATATCAGACTTGAAGTAGAAGGTAACAAAAAAGTTGTAATTGTAATGTCAATAACATTTCCTAAATACATGAGGTGTAATATATATATATATATATAAAGTCTTAAATGGCACATATGGGTGACAAATCTTATTTTTTGAGCTTTGTACAATTTTAGACGTAAAAGTCTCCCTAGGATTGGACTGTAGCTTTTGAAGAACAATGCATGAGGATGACGTACTAACATCCTCAATTTTTGGCATGTAATATATGAATGTAAATAGTACTCTCTGGCTATGGCATACTACCATCCCAATTTTTGTCATGTAATATAAGAATGTAAATAGCACTCTCTAACTGTGTCATATCAGCATTCTCAATTTTCTCATGCAATATATGTATATAACCTTACTCTTTGGCATATATTTTCTCACGTATATCTACTTTTTACACGTTTAAGATAGTTTTGAAACCTGCAGCATCGCGCGGGCTTCACTGCTTGTTAGTTCTAAATAAGGAAATAGTGTATCTATAAATGCATAGTACGTACAGTTGTTTAACAAATGAGTTGCATGAGTTGAAGTAAAGGGCATATATCATATGTCAAGCTAGATTTGTATAATATTGTCAACACAACCAACAGTTATTAGTCAAAGTGCATTTCAACCAGTAACTACCAAATCATATTGATATCTAATTGTCTGTGAGAGTATATAATAAGTTAATAACACGGCCAATACAAGTGTAATCCGCTGGTTTTTTCTTTCAAACTAGCTAGCTTAGCAAGATTCTGCAGCTTTTTAGATTCTCAATTTCACACACTATGATGAGTACTAATATTCTCCTACTTTTTCATGGCCTTATGATTCCTCAAGGTTCTGTTTGGCATACCCACAAAGACCTGGTTAAAAGAACAGAAATTGAACTTAAGTTAACAGTTGTAAACAATTTATTTGCTGCTTCCTTAATTCTCTCTCTCTAAATGTTATCAAATTTACCGATTTCAATTGGTTATGAGCATTTGAAGTTCTAAGATCCTGACTCCCCTTCGCTTGTATATATATATAAAATAAAATAAAAAAACTCTAAACTTCAACAAAACATTGACGCCTTGAGACATGTCAAATAAGCTTTTGGCTTTCTAACGTGATGAGGAACCTACAACGCACTATTCTTGGCAATGACTAATCATATATAGTGTCAGTAGATTATTAAAACTCATTAGTTTAAAGAATACTTAATCCAATTGTTGTGGTACAATACAGATGGAGTGACATATCACTTTAGCTCGGTTTATTTTGTATGTCGTTTGAGAAGCCTCCACATTTTCTTTGGTGGCTTGAGTTTTGATTGTTCATCATTCAGGGTTCGGAACTCTCCCTTTTTTTATATTGTAGGGTATCAATATTTTGTTGAACGATATATCACAACGCTAGCATGCTCTAAGAAACCCTATAATCGATTTGATCTTCAACACCAACACCAAAGAGGTGTATTTATATGTCCAAAACATAAGGCAAACCCTAGTAGGACTTAACATTCAAGGAGGAAATAAAAGAAACGGTTAACAAAGTTCCAGAAGTATCCCAAAATTTTAAACGTTGTTTTGGGATGGTAAAGAAGGAATTTGGCCAAATTTGCCTCTGATTCACAAGCCAAGCCAATGCGTATTGGTCCTCGCGTCATTCTCTTCCAAACGACATGTATTATGCATGATTCTGACACCAATCTACCATACCTACATCCCATAAGCCTTGTTGCCAACTTTGCATCATTCAAGCTGCTCTTCAATCTTCTCAACCATCTATTCTACATCAGTTTTTATGTTTCACATCGCAATATTTTATTGAATCGGCTTTGAATTTTTTACTTTTGTTTATATAGTTCAACATCACTCTTAACTCTCCTCAGTTTCATGTCATTCAACAAGAAATATCATATCTTTTACATAAAAAAAAATTAGAAGGAAAAGAAAATGACAATTGTAATCAACATCCAAGCAACAGCTCATGCAAACGCTAAACTATGAGACAACATTTTATCCACTTAAAAATTGTATTTTTGGTTGGTTTTAACAACCAATCGAATTAAATTAGTTCTTCAAATTTCTTGTATTCCAATTGAACTTATTCCTCAGCAACCAATATTGGAGCTAGCATATTGTCTTAAATGAAGGTAACATGGGAATTTGTTCTGAATGATGTTCAAAGAACTTCAAACTCAACTTTGTCCTGAATGAGTTATGTTCTCTGGATGTCTAATATCAATTTTTTATCTACTCACAGAGTCATCTGATTTACATCTTTTGCTAGAGTGATAATGTGCCTCCACCATTCAATTCATTTGAATCTACTGGCCTCCCATATGAGATTTAGAGGTATTGAATTATTCTTCTGTTTTTGTATCTTTTGTGTAATACTGGTAACCTTTACTGTAAGTTACCCGAGTGTTTTGTGCAAAGTTATGTGATTGCTAGAGGTCTAATAGTGAGTTCCATACTCATGTTAATTCTTTAGCCATCTGCATTTTTATCACAGGTGCGACGTTGTGTTGCCCTCTTTGTGGGGGTTTGCGTTTGATTTGGAGCGCCCTCTTGCATGGACCAATTTTGGAAAAAGGGTTTTCCAGATCACCCAAGTTTGTGGCTTGGCCTGTTGTTGATGATTCAGTCTGCTACTCGGCCCAAATGAAGGAAGAGGCCTCCTCTTGCTCCAGCTTGCTGTTGCAAGCTTTGGTTGCCGACAATGGGTGTGCTTTGTTCATCCGCTAACACTCTTGAACTTATATCAGAGTTGAAGTAGAAGGTAACAAAAAAGTTGTAATTGTAATGTCAATATCACTTCCTGAATACATGGGGTGTAATATATATATATATATATATATATATATATATATATATATATAAAGTCTTAAATGGCACATATGGGTGACAAATCTTATTTTTTGAGCTTTGTACAATTTTAGATGTAAAAGTCTCCCTAGGATTTGACTGTAGCTTTTGAAGAACAATGCATGAGGATGACGTACTAACATCCTCAATTTTTGGCATGTAATATATGAATGTAAATAGTACTCTCTGGCTATGGCGTACTACCATCCTAATTTTTGTCATGTAATATAAGAATGTAAATAGCACTCTCTAATTGTGTCATATCAGCATTCTCAATTTTCTCATGCAATATATGTATATAACCTTACTCTTTAGCATATATTTTCTCACGTATATCTACTTTTTACACGTTTAAGATAGTTTTGAAACCTACAACATTGCACGAGCTTCACTGCTTGTAAGTTCTAAATAAGGAAATAGTGTATCTATACATGCATAGTACGTACATTTGTTTAACAAATGAGTTGCATGAGTTGAAGTAAAGGGCATATATCATATATCGAGCTAGATTTGTATAATATTGTCAACACAACCAACAGTTATTAGTCAAAGTGCATTTCAACCAGTAACTACCAAATCATATTGATATATAACTGTCTGTGAGAGTATATAATAAGTTGGGTAAAAGACTGTTTACTACCCTAATGTTTCGTGGTTTTCAACATTTAGTACATCAAGTTTTTTTCGTCTCAGAGTCATACCTAAAGTGTAAATTTTGGGACAGTCTCATGCATCCGTTAGTCAAACTGTTAAGTTTTTCGTTAACTGTGACGTGGCGCACTGATTGGGCGCCACGTGTCATCCACGTTTTTTTTTTCTTTCTTTTCTTTTCTTTTCTTCTTCTTCCTTCTTCTTCTTCTTCTTCTTCCTCCGACTGCAACTTTCTATTTTTTTTTTTTTTTTTTTTTTTTTTGCTTCTTCCTTTTCCTTCTTCCTTCCTTCCTCCTTCCTTTCCCTTTCTTCCCCTTCTTCCTTCTTCTTCCTCCGAAATCTGGGGAATGTTTTTTTTTTCTTTCTTCTTCTTCTTCTTCTTCTTCTTCCTCAAAAAAAAAAAAAAAAAAACACTTTCATCTTCCCCCAAATTCGAAGGAAGAAGAAGAAGAACGAAGAAGGGGAAGGAAGAAGGAGAAGAAGAGGGAAGAAAAAAAAAAATTGAATCTGCGCAGATTCGAAGGAAGAAGAAGAAGAAGAAGAAGAAGGAAGGAGGAAAGAGAAAGAAGAAGAAGAAGAAGAGGAAGAAGAAGAGGAAGAAAAGATAAAAGTGTTTTTTTTTTTTTTTTTGAGGAAGAAGAAGAAGAAGAAGGAGGAAGAAGAAGAAAGAAAGAAAAAAAAAAAAACAAACTTCCCCAGATTTCGGAGGAAGAAGAAGAAGAAGAAGAAGGAGAAGGAAGAAGAAGGAAGAAGGGGAAGGAAGAAGGAGGAAGAAGAAGAAAGAAAAAAAAAAAAAACATTCCCTAGATTTCGGAGGAAGAAGAAGGAAGAAGAAGGAAGAAGGGGAAGAAAGGGAAAGGAAGGAGGAAGGAAGGAAGAAGGAAAAGGGAGAAGCAAAAAAAAAAAAAAAAACAGAAAGTTGCAGTCGGAGGAAGAAGAAGAAGAAGGAAGAAGAAGAAAAGAAAAGAAAGAAAAAAAAAAAACGTGGATGACACGTGGCGCCCAGTCAGTGCGCCACTTCACAGTTAACGAAAAACTTAACAGTTTGACTAACGGATGTATGAGACTGTCCCAAAATTTACACTTTAGGTATGACTCTGAGACGAAAAAAATATGATGTACTAAATGTTGAAAACCACGAAACATGAGGGTAGTAAACAGTCTTTTACCCTAATAAGTTAATAACACGGCCAATACAAGTGTGATCTGCTGGTTTTTTCTTTCAAACTAGCTAGCTTAGCAAGATTCTGTAGCTTTTTAGATTCTCAATTTCACACACTATGATGAGTACTAATGTTCTCCTGCTTTTTCATGGCCTTATGATTCCTCAAGGTTTTGTTTGGCGTACCCACAAAGACCTGGTTAAAAGAACAGAAATCAAACTTAAGTTAACAGTTGTAAACAATTTCTTCGCTGCTTCCTTAATTCTCTCTCTCTAAATGTTATCAAATTTACCGATTTCAATTGGTTATGAGCATTTGAAGTTCTAAGATCTTGACTCCCCTTCGCTTGTGTGTGTGTATATATATATAATAAAAAAATTAAAAAAAAAAACTCTAAACTTCAACAAAACATTGACGTCTTGAGACATGTCAAATAAGCTTTTGGCTTTCTAACGTGATGAGGAACCTACAACGCGCTATTGTTGGCAATGACTAATCATATATAGTGTCATTAGATTATTAAAACTCATTAGTTTAAAGAATACTTAATCCAATCGTTGTGGTACAATACAGATGGAGTGACATATCACTTTAGCTTGGTTTATTTTGCATGTGGTTTGAGAAGCCTCCACATTTTCTTTGGTGGCTTGAGTTTTGATTGTTCATCATTCAGGGTTCGGAACTCTCCCTTTTTTTATATTGTAGGGTACCAATATTTTGTTGAACAATATATCACAACGCTAGAATGCTCTAAGAAACCCTAGAATCGACTTGATCTTCAACACCAACACCAAAGAGGTGTATTTATACGTCCAAAACATAAGGCAAACCCTAGTAGGACTTAACATTCAAGGAGGAAATAAAAGAAACGGTTAACAAAGTTCCAGAAGTATCCCAAAATTTTAAATGTTGTTTTGGGATGGTAAAGAAGGAGTTTGGCCAAACTTGCCTCTGATTCACAAGCCAAGCCAATGCGTATTGGTCCTCGCGTCATTCTCTTCCAAACGACATGTATTATGCATGATTCTGACACCGATCTACCATACCTACATCCCATAAGCCTTGTTGCCAACTTTGCATCATTCAAGCTGCTCTTCAATCTTCTCAACCATCTATTCTACATCAGTTTTTATGTTTCACATCGCAATATTTTATTGAATCGGCTTTGAATTTTTTATTTTTGTTTATGTAGTTCAACATCACTCTTAACTCTCCTCAGTTTCATGTCATTCAACAAGAAATATCATATCTTTTACATAAAAAAATTAGAAGGAAAAGAAAATGACAATTGTAATCAACATCCAAGCAACAGCTCATGCAAACGCTAAACTATGAGACAACATTTTATCCACTTAAAAATTATATTTTTGGTTGGTTTTAACAACCAATCGAATTAAATTAGTTCTTCAAATTTCTTGTATTCCAATTGAACTTATTCCTCAGCAACCAATATTGGAGCTAGCATTTCTTTATGGAGCTTCCTCCAATCAAATTGAAAGACTAGATCAAAAGTTAATTCGCGTACAAAAATATATGAAAATTAAAGGCATGCACATCTTGTATGTAATGTATAATGTACTTTCTTTTAATTAGTTTGTAATAATTAATAATTTTGTATAATAAACGACACCCATCTTGACAAAGAGAAGATAATTGATAAGAACAAGAACAGTGGAATTCATAAAAAAGTACGAGAAAACCCGAATGTTTAATATTGAATAATTGATAAGATATGATATCAATCGTAATGTATAATGTAACTTAATCCTAGAAGCCCTATGAATCAAAAAATTAATAGAAAAAAGAAATAATAAAATACCAAAAACATCCGTAAATCTTAAAATCTTAATAAAACATTGTAGACGAGAGTATGTGGTTGAAAACCCCCATATATTACGGCAAAGAGTTAAGTTTGATGTGTGTCCCCATTTTCGCCCAAGTGAAGCCGTACATGCCCAAGTCAGACGCCTAAACCATCTGTAAATCCAACTTATGCCTTTCGACTTGATCTTCAGTCAACTCCCCATCTGATCTTTATCAAATAATGTATTATTGGGAAATGTATGTTCATTTCAATTGCAATAAGATTACATTTGAGTAATGAATAGCTGCTTCCTTCATAATAATGTAACCGTGTTTCTTTTATCAATAGGAACAAGAAGAGAGATTTTAATTTGAAATATATTCTAAGAGGTATCTACTGACTGGACCTATTTACTTATAAGCAACAGAAATTAGTATCATTTTCTTTTGTTGACAATGCGGCGTGAGCCTGAAAGAAAAAAAAAAGATTACATAAGAGTATCACGAGACTCTAGTTATATCTATAACTAGCAACCGACAACAAGAAGGAGAAGCTTACTAAAAAAAGATTGGACCCCAACTGCATGACAAACTCAAACGAGTCAAATCATCAGCAACAAAATTATTTTCATTATAAATAGGACAGTTTTTACAAGACCAACTTTGATTATTAAGTTTCATGCATTTACTAAAATATAAGTAAGAGAATCATTTCACTTATTCACTTTCTCTTACGTTTACTTACACATAAGAAGTAAAAAAAGTATAAGCTTTCTCTTAAAATCCGTAATCAAATACTTACAAATAAAAAAAATCAGATGACCCGAGGGAGTAGTTAATTTGGTTCTTTTTTCTTACGTCTCCTACTATTGTGTTGCGTTGTTTCTCGAAGGAATAATAATTTTACTGGGAATCAAAGGACGGTGTTTAAAGAGTGAATTATCAGAAACATAAGGCTAACACTTTACCCTTCAACACATTTAAAAAAAATTTATATTGATATCAAAACCGTAAAGAAAAATTCGTTTTGCCCACTGCTTTCCTGAAACAATTATCCCATTCCCACCCAATATTTTACATCGTTGGTGATGCATACGTGTTGTTAATTTTTATTTTATGGAGAATAAGTATAGAATTAGAACCTAAACCCAAATTAATAAAAGTTAATCACTAAACAACTGGTGTATGCATTAGAGAATTATACCCCGAGCCACATCACTCCCTCCTACTTTGAGTTGACTAACATTATTTATACTTTTAATTATATTATTATACAGGTGGCTCCTATTTAACACATTAAAATGACGATTAATTTGTAGCTTTTTTTTTTTTTTTAAATTTGGCAAACCGATTAATTTGTAGCTTAGCTAGCTACCTACTCACACATTTTCATGTAATTAACAGATCATGTCACTCTTAATTACACTTAATTTCCATGAAATTAACAGATCATGCCCTCCTAAGTAGCACAAGAGGCACATTTAATTGTTGGTATATGAAACCCAGAAAACTTGGTGTCGATCAATTCTTTCTATATGGTCCCTCCTAGCGCTAAGAGCATCTTTGTTGTCCAGAAAAAAAAAAAGCTAAGAGCATCTCTAATAAGAGTCCCTATTTAGGGATTCCCATCACCATCTTTAAGGACTCATTTAGGAGCTTTAGAGGAATATTAGAGTCTTTATAAAAATATTGTCTGAAATGGTAATTCCTTAGAATATAATCCCTAAATATAGGAACTAAAATATTAAAAAATTATTATTCATTTCATTAAAATATGATAAACATTGATAAAAATTAAAAACCATCTCCACCATTGATTTTTCAAAAATAAAAAAAATAAAAAAAGCAAATGAGAAGCTGCCCCACTTGGATGGGTTCAAAAAACAAGGAAAAAAAAATAAAGAGCAGCATTTCCCACTCAAAATTAATATAGAATCTACTATTTAAGTCTTTATATATAGTCCTCATATTTGAGAATTCATATCCGTCAAGTTTTTATGTATTGAGATATTTTGAGAACTTCAATTCGGGCCCATTAGAAATCATTTGTCTGTATATTTAAGGAATATACAATTGTAAGGATTCCATTTAGGGTCTCCATTAAAGATGCTTTAAAACCCTTCTTATTTTTCAATTAAAGAATATTCAAAGACAGTAAATCCACACTATAAGACATTACTTCCGCCCAGGACAATTCACCAAAAATCTACATGTGTTTTTCCCTCCATTGAAGTCATAAGAAAACCCTATACAACCCTTGGTTGCTTTAGTTTTCTCCCACCACTATAAAATCCCCAAGCTCTCATCTCTTCTGCTTAGGCGGTAATCATTCAGCTTCAAAAACTTCATTTTCTCATAAAACCCACAGTTTTCCTCCGCAACCGTATTTTTTTTGAAAAGAATGGGAAGCTAGTACAAGATATACCTAGAGAGAAAACCCATCTATATAACCATCACCATTCACTTACAACCCTTTTTTATTCCATAGGAGAGTTTCGAATCCTAATCCTACTCCTACCGATCGATCACCCGAACTACCTTGCCGGTAGGGTAATCCCAGTGGCTTGCATCTGTCTGTGGTTCTCTCATCTCTCTTTAATACTCTACATCAAGAAGTTTTTGCAAGCCATTTTTTATCCAACAATTCGCCGCGTTTATTGTAATTGAAGGTAACGTGGTCCAAAAAGCTATGTGGGGTATTTTGTCAATTTTGTTGTGAGGACTGCGTTACATGTGTAACTTTGAATATAATGTTTCCATGAAGTGAATTCTCACCTGTGTTTATGGGTCAACCTTGCAGATTTCAATTAATAACAAAATGAGAATTCTCATGTCTGCCTGCAAACAAGTAGTACAGCCGATGGTGAGCTTCCATGGCCCCGCGCTCACCAACATCAACATGGATCCATTTTTCCGGAGAAAAGATAAGGTTGTGATCGTAATGGGAGCCACCGGGACTGGCAAGTCCCGGCTTGCCATAGACCTCGCAATGCATTATCCGGCGGAGATTATAAACTCGGACAAAATGCAAGTCTACAAAGGCTTGGACATCGTCACCAACAAAGTCACTGAGGAAGAGTGTAAAGGCATACCCCACCATTTGATAGGCAAATTCGATCCCAACTCAAATTTTACTGCCAATGATTTCAAGAACCATGCATCGTTGGCCATCGAATCCATCTTGGAGCGTGACAGACTCCCGATCATTGCGGGTGGTTCGAATTCGTACATTGAAGCCTTGGTGGATAAACACTCGGAGTTTCGAATGAAGTACGAGTGTTGCTTTCTTTGGGTTGATGTGGCCATCCCTGTGCTCCACTCTTTCGTGTCGAAGAGAGTGGATCGGATGGTGAAGGTGGGTTTGGTGGACGAGGTGAGGAAAATGTTTGACTCTACAACTGAAGCAGAATATACGAATGGAATCAGGCAAGCCATAGGCGTGCCTGAAATGCATGAGTATTTACACTGTGAAGCGAGTGGTAGTAACGATGATGAAACCCAAGAGAGGCTTCTTCAAGCAGCAATTTCTAAAATCAAGGAAAATACTTGCATTTTGGCGTATCGCCAATTGCAAAAGATCCGCCGGCTGCAAGCTCGGCGGGGTTGGAACATGCACCGCCTTGATGCCACGGAAGTGTTCTTAAAGCACCAAGGGGAGGCGGATCAAGCATGGGAAAAATTCGTGGCAACACCCGCCACGCGGATGGTGGATAAGTTCCTTTTGAACCCAATTCCCTCCATTCTTCCGACAGAGGCCATCATCACGCCACCGCGATTCTTTCCACGTCTATGCCGACAGTGGCTGCCGCAACACGGTAACTAGAGGAAGTAGGTCTTGGCCTAAACATAGAATCTCCATTATCGCTCTAATCTGGTCGGCCATCTCTGCAGTAAAAAGGAAAAAAATCTTAAGAAGAAAAATATAGTTAGAAACGTTGCTGTCACTGTCAGGTGGTTAAGTAAGGGAACCGGATCCTCTCTAGATCCATATATTGTGAGCCTGCTAAGCAGGTGATCTAATCCGTTGAAATTTGATTTAATAGCTACAATTATTATAATTTTTAGAGAACTCCCTGTTTATAATCGTTAGATCAAATTTCAACGATCCGGATTGTTTGCTCAATATGCTCAATTTTATTGGAACTGGAGAGAATCCGGTTCCGTTGAAAGTACCTTTACATCTTTGGGTGGCGGTAAAGTGGGAAGCATTTTGGAAATCCGTCCTGGCTGCTTTGAAGTGCTTTCTTACAGTCCGTTTGTCCGTACGAACCACGCTGTGCGGTGCACCTGCGTCAAATCATCATGAATCATGAGTTGCTAAATAGGCTGTGGGGGTCCATATATTAGGGCCCATTACTTTCTCGTGTATGAAGTAAATATATGAGAGTAAGTAGAGAGTGGTGTCTTTTTGACCTTTTGTGTACCGTTTTTACACCATGGGAGATGATGAGCTCTTTGCTCTTTTTATTTTACATGTATATTGCTAATTTCCTATCGTATATATGCGATTGGGAATTGGAAAAAAAAAGGAATAGGTGTGTGCGCATTTGGTTCGTCCATCCACATTCTAATTTCTAAAGTTGAGTATACGTAACTACTTAGTACTACAGTCTAATAACGTTCCTTTTCACTTGTAAGTGAGAGTTCTTATGTTCGATTATCACCAAAACTAAATCCAATTACAAAGTTCAAACGAATTAGATATGTTTGACATGAAAATTAAAGATATTAATTAAAATCTGTATTGATTGTGTAATTAATGTACAATTTTCGTGAAGATTTTCAAGTGCACACAAAAACCGAATACGTTAAAGTCACATAAAACAATGATATTTGATTAAAAATGAGATAATTGTTGAACGACTCTATAAAAGTATAGGTCTAGAATTTAGAGATTAAGCTTAATACGTAAAATCATTAAATTTAAATAATGAAGTTCGACCCATTAATTAGATTGATAAATCCGAATATATTGAGCTATATTTTGAATAATCTCAAGTATATGTGTGTTCGTTGTTACATATTTGTGAGAAATTTACCATGATACTCAACGTATCAGTAACTAATTACTCACATGAACATAATTAACTTGTACGCATGCACGTAATTCATCCTAGCATATATATATATATACAGGGAGCTTAAGGGGAGGGATCCCCATTTTTTCAAAAAAAATGGGGACACGCTCCCCACCGTTAGATTGACTTTAATGAAATTGTGTGATTGAGATTAAAACACAGGCCATAGAATCTCAACCACAAGATTTCATTTAATTCAAATCCAACGGTGGGAAGCGTGTCCCCATTTTTTTGAAAAAATGGGGATCCCTCCCCTTAAGCAATTCCTATATATATATATCGACTCATGGTTATCTGGGAAAAGTGAACAACTATATATTTATGTATGTAGAATCTATTGTAAGATGCACACATCATTAGCACGGTTGAATAAGGTTCTTAAGATTATCCCTTCTACCTTATCAAGTGTAGAATCATGACCAATAACCTTCTTGGACAACAGATCCAAAGGTGAAAGAACCTGCAACGTGCATGCATGGAAGGGACACAAAAGCCTCTTTATTTGATGGAAGTAAATATGCTGTAATTGACAAATTTTAACATCTAGCTTTGAGCTGTGATTATATTTTGGAACTAACCTGTTCCTAATTGCTAAATTACAATTGGGAATCTTTGAAATTAAAGGGACAGCAAGGAAAGCTGCTGTAATTGGTAGGGTCGTCTATCCAAGATCCCTTGTCGTTTCATGCAAAAATGATTCCAAATTCCAACTATGCAGTTTTATATATAATTAATATGGATTGGCCTTTATACCCACTCAGCACAGGCACTCACTCACCACCTCTTATGTTAAAAGAGAATTTTCAAATATTTTGCACTCAAAATTCTCTGTGACTTTTCTGCAATCCATTTCATTTGTTGATACTTAGCAAAATAATTTATCTTCTCAATAAGAAAATAAAAAATTAAAGATATATTAAGTAAGAAAATCACGTTTCACTTAAGCTTCATTGCAACGTCATAATGAGGGTTAAAATCAACTTTATTAAACGGGAAGAAAGAGTTGGGGCTTAATTTTTCATGTATGGCAATGAGAGGGTGCCAAAACGGAAAATGTAATTTGCTTTTTAGATGAAAAGCCTAGAGAGGCCAATTGGACATTTTTTTTAACAAACGATATTATCTACATTAGGAGGGGTGTCTTAGCCTTACAATGGGTTAGCAATAATATGGTTCAAACTCGCATTTGGCGAGAATCAAACCTAAGATCTCTCAGTTACAAGTGAAGAGGAATACCACTAAACCGTAGTACTAAGTGACAATTGATCATATTTTTAAGTACAACATATATTTTACATTAAAGAAAGGGGAAAATTGGTCATACTTTTTGATATTTCTCGAGAATGAATAATCGAATCTAAAAATTGTGGAAGAATAATATTATGGGATTACTAATAGTTAATTAATTTAATCGGTGTTACTTAAAATTCTGATTGTGTGGTTACTAAATGTTTTTATGATATTAACTGAATCGTTATGTTTATTAAAAATATGGTGATATCATTTTTCACTTGTAAGTATGAGGTTTTATATTTAAATCTTGTAAATCACAGTTTCAATACAATTGATTACATCTTATTCTCAAACTCTCCATTCTTTAATATATTTTATATTGTTATATCATAAAACTTAGGAGATAGTATTAAAAAAAACTCTATGGTGTCCATATATATTCTCTATAAGGGTATGCTATCCACACACCCATTTTTACTTCTCACACATCCCTTGTTAATTTCTGTCCGTTGATCTTCTTCAATTTATCCGACCGTCGAAAACTAAAAAGATGTGAGAGAAGTAAAAAGGGGTGTGTGGATATCACACCCCTTCTCTATATATACAAACCTATGCCTTACGTACTTGACATCATCAAACCTCTACTCTTTTGATCAAAGACTTTAAGCAACTGAATGTTTGAACTTTGAAGACATAGCTACACCAATCTAGGGTTTGCCAAGTGAATGGTATGCACAAACCTTTAGTTTAGTTTTGTTTTTTCTTTCTTTTTTCTCTGTTTTCTCAGAAAGACAAAACGAAGTTAAGATCGTGAACGTAGCACTACTCCTTCTATCTTGTTATACTTTAGTCGATTTCTAATGCAAGAAAAAGTTAACTTTGATTGGAATGGTAAACAAATTCCCGTTGTCTTCAACGATGCCTAACACCGCCCGTTCGACTCATCTGTTAATTTGTACTAAACAAGGACAATAGAAAGAACAGACAAATGTGGCAGCTATCTATTTGCTTAGAATCTTAAGTTGTCATATATAGTCGGGTACACATAAAAGGACAGTCCACTCTACGGTAGTGTGAGGGTTGTCATGCCACTGCTATCACAATTAAATGCTCACGGGTTTTTCTTTTTCCTTTTCATTCTTCTGATCGTGTTTTTAGGGTTTCTTTCCAATTTTTCTGGTTTATTCCGATCCCTCCACTTTTAATCAACAAGTTTGTTTGAACTTGCAAGTTGCAAAGTGACATGAACCACAATATACATGTTTGAAATATCAATTTACAGTGCGCTAGAGCTAGGGTTTTACCAAAATGGCGTGTTTGTATTTTTGGTAGTCGGCCGTGTTACAAACTTTTTGCTGTCGTAACATGAATATCGTTAGTTGGTCGAATGTCGTAAAGAGAAATATCAATTAATGTTACATCCGATCTTTTATTGTGTTTCCTTTGTTATGTTTTCTCGATTGAAGTGGTAGACCTAAAAAACAAATATCATCCATGGTCCTTTAAAGTACAAGGCAATTATTGAGTGAACCATGCATGCCCAATCCTATAATATTCGAAGCCCGTGTTGGCCCTGAGTATTTAGGAGCTTTGTGCAAGACATAGATGGAGGTCCTTTAATTTTTTTTAATGTTTTTTTTTTTTTTTTGAATTGTTTTTATCTATAAAATTAATATATTACAAGTTATTGCAATGAAAATGAGTTGTTTGATTGGCCGGTTTTTTTTTTTTCCTTACCTTCAAGGTCCTGAGTTCGATACATGTTAGATGTGTTTTTATTATCTCATTTTTAAGTTTGCAAATTTGCAAAAACTTAAAAAATTAACAAAGCAATATCATCGGGATTCGAACCCAGCACATAGGTTACAAGGTTTAAGAACTAAACCGATAGCACTAGAACCATAGATATGATTGTCCTTTGCTTCTAATATATTTTATATGCATCTGTATACATGTAATGAAAATTTGACGGTCTTCCGAATCGGAAGCCATGTGCGGTGGCACCTTTCGCACATCTCAAGGCCGGCTCTGTTCGAAGCATAGCACATGCAATCAAAATTGACTTGCTAGTATATTATGGCACTTTTAGATTAAAAAACGCAAGCCAACCACAAGTTCCTATGGACACCTGCAGTGTTGAATGAAGATAATGCCTCACATGAAACAAAAAACAATTGCAATTTGCGAGTATCTGAAAAGAAAAGAAACCTGCCAAGAACGCTGTCTTGGTCAACTTGAATCAATCGAACCCTACATTTCCAACCCTATTCAAAAAGAAAAATCTATAATCCCCTCTTGACTCTTGTACTCTTTTAATTCGTTTTGGCAACTTGTTTCTACTTGTTTTCGATCCGTAGTTTCTTGGAAATTTAGGTCATTTTTGTTTGATCCTCATGTCTGTTTGCTGGCGGTGGCATTTGTTTTTGAGTAATACTAAGTATATTAAATGTTTAAATTAAATTTGCAAACTAAATGGTGTGTTACCAATTAAAAATAAGCACGTTAATCAACATTTAAGTAGTAACCCAATTATCAATTTTCATGTCATTTAGTTTGCAAAATTTTGTCCACAAATTTAGTCTTTCTAGCATTACCCTCTATTTTTATGGCTTGAGCACCAAGTTTTTGTAGTCTTGTATATGTATTTGGGTATTAGGGTTGGTCTGGTTTGCTGTCGTTAGCAAGTGATATAAAAGCTTCTGTGTACAACTCAGAAACGCGTAGCCATGATCGAATGAGAGAGAGAGTTGATGCATTTTTAATATCAAGTTACTTATAATTGTCATTATTTATTGTTAGTGGGAAATTAAGATGATTGTCATTATTTGTTGTTATTGGAAAATTAAAATGTATTCTTTTAACCTTTCATTTTATGTATCTCTTGTAACTCTTTTATTGCTAATTTGTGTTTATTGCTCTATTCGCTAAGGTTGGTTTAAACCTATAATTAGTAGCATTTTTTTTCATCATATTTTTATTTATTATCCTACTGCTACTACCCAATTTCTTCTACATCAATTATTCCCCATTCTTCCGTCTTTTTGTTTTTACTTACTAACCAAAGAAGAGTGTTCCTGTAGTGGAGCTTTGAACTCTTCCTTTTGTGTAGATAGGTTTGAGTCACACAATGATTCAGTTGGGCTGTTGTATCTTGGGGGGGGGACGTCAAGTCAAATGATATAATGTTGCATTGGTTAGTGGATTTTCTCAACTACAGTGGGCTTGAATATCCTTCAAGAGAGCGATATACATGCGCCTCAGCCTAATTGTCTACGTGCTTCTTAGAAGAATATTATAATTTCCTTGGAACTTTTTCTAACAGAGAGCAATAAAACACGGTTTTTGGCTAGGGTTGTCGGGATTTCTGCTTGGGCTATAAATAAAAAATAAGGCCTGTTATGGGACCTATCTATTTTTATTTATGCAAAAATCGCATGACTTTGGCCCACCAACTTTGAAGTTCAAACCAAGGCTCGAACAATCATCTCATTTCTCTATAACATGTCTGGGGGCACGAACACGGTTTACTCTGAGAGTGTTTGCCATGCATACAACTAGAGCCTGAAATATCTTACCCCTTAAATGCATACATATGCGTCGTCAACACGCTGACATCATTACCGCGATTGTGCGCCTCAAGAAACATGCATACTGGAGCTCGAAATATCACATCTCATTTATAAAATCAAGTCTTTACGACCCATGAATCAGACCCACCTTTTGTTCTTTTCAAAAACTTTTGGAGATCGAACCAGATGATCGAATTTTGTGAAGAGATTCACCCAAACTTTGTAACCATATTGACTCATCAATACAAATTTACTATTACACGTGTTATTTTTTTTAATTATTTGCAGGAATGTTTGCGTTAAAGGTTCATCCATGTCGAATTCTTTTCTTTTTCTTCTATCAGGGGAAAAGTGTATGATGTTTTTTTGGTGAAATAATAACTCCCTAAAATCTAATTGAATCCAAAATCCCATACACAGGGTTAAATACATTATAATCTAATTATCATATACTCCTTTTTCATTGAGAAACTTACTTAGGACTCGTTTGACAAGTGGTTTTAAATGATTGAAAACGCTTTAGATAAAATGTTTTTGGAACCAACCTTAGTAAAAATGCAAGTTAATTCTAAAAGAACACTTGAAGTGTTTTAAACAAAAAACAAAAAACTGATGCTTTTATCAGGAAACACTTCAAATACTTTTAAAACCCAAAAATATTTTTTATAAAATTGCTTTCCGTCATTTAAAAAGACTTGCTAAGCCATCCTTACTCACAAGGAAAATGAAAAGCCCAAGCCATATTTTCAGACTTGGGTTTCGTGGTGGTAATACACAATAAGCAAACCCAGGAGCCCTGACAACCATAATGCAGCCCACAATTTATTTTTAACTTTACTCACATGGCGATTAGGCCCAAATAATCTGGACTTTGAACCTACGTGGACAGTCCGAGTTGCTATATTTGTACAATCTGGTCCACCTAAAGACGTGCCGAAAGCTCCCCTCGGAATTTGGCAAGTCACTCAATATATGCAGAAAATGCATGCATGAATTAATGCATGTCTCTTACTTTGTCTAGCTACGTTCATATGTTTAAGGTTGCTGAAAACCCTAACATGTACCTGTTTACATGGATATTTAATGTTGGGTTTAGTACAATTGAAAGCTCAAGAATGCGAAAAACAGAAAGGGGTTGTGCTTGGACAGTTGGAAGTCCAGAAGGAATTTAAAATTATCTTTGACAACGAATAGGCAGCAAGCCTATGTGAGAAATGACAAGTGACAGAGGTGTTAGCCTTATAAGGTTATACAATTAAAACACAAACGAAGGAGTGACTGACCTGATTCCAATGGTAGTTATTGAATATGCAGCAGCCATGCAAGCAAGACGTGATCGATAAAACTCCAATCTTTATGTTTGCCGTGACAAACAGAAAACACCAACTCTTCTGTAAACTCCTAGCTTTATGACAATGCTCTATGGGAAGCCTTAGTTGTCGTCTCTAGGGTTAGCAGGGACCGGTGTTTATATATAGGCTAAAAGCTAGGGTTTCCTTCCATAAAGGAAACCTAAACTTACTTTATTAGCCTCCAAGTCAAGTATCATAATCATATTCAATTAAGGATTCCATCAATCCTATTTCCAATATAAGACACCTTATATAGGATTGATATCTTTAAGAGATCAAATCACAATTAACATTATTCTCCAATATTACATTCCTATTACATGTAGTAGACCACTTAAAGGTTGATTTATATTGGATAAATCCAACAAGAGGGCAACTCACCCTCAGCAAAAAACACTTTTTCAAAGTTGATAATGACTCATCGTGCTCTGGAAGCCATCACCAAAAGGGAAGGCTTGGACAATCGGGCTAGAAAAGTCTACAAAAGCCATGAAAGGCACGAGAAAAAAAACGCTCTCTCAACCAATCAATCAAGCAACTCTCAGTTCACTCAACAACAAAAATAGAAAAAGCTCTAGTTTGTTCATCCCTTATCCCTTTCAAATTGTAGGTCCATTGTAGAAAGTTCTCTTTCGTCTAGGTGTAGAAGCTCTGCTACCATTTCCCTTGTTGTAGTTCCCTTTAGTAAACCTTGTTTATATTTACTTTTCCAAGATTTCAATCACTGTCAATACAAGGAGAGGTGTCTGCAAGAGGATGAACCTTACCCTACAAGGTTGTAATCTTGACCGAATCTCTTTTATTTGTATTTATGTAGAATAAATTTGTTATTTCTATATCTTTAATTAAACTTCATGTCAACTAATTCTGTTCCAAGTTTTAATTAATCATGTTAAACTAATTACTCTTGTTTCCTTGCCATCGGCCTAAGCTAATAATTAAGGAATTAATGTAAATGACCTTGAACTCCTTTGTGAACGAACATATGATGTTATAAATGAAAGTCCTTGATCAAAAGGCAAGAAAAGAGCTTAATGCAGACTTAACCTATATGTGAACAATCCCAATAATACAAGAGGTTAAAGTGACTTGTAGCG
This sequence comes from Malus domestica, assembly GCF_042453785.1. NCBI lineage: Eukaryota > Viridiplantae > Streptophyta > Magnoliopsida > Rosales > Rosaceae > Malus > Malus domestica. The sequence goes on along the minus strand of NC_091676.1, from coordinate 14,782,177 downwards.
TAAGAAGTCGATTAATTGAACAATCAAGTAAACAATCTACTAGAAAAAAAGAACAGTGGCATGCTCATATCCATGTTAGTTTCGATTGTGAGCTTTAAAGCCTAATAAAGGCCCCACAAAGGCACCATTCAAACTAACAATAAACGTATATTGCAGAAGACTAAGCAACAAACCTTGCCCGACAAGCAAGACAATAAGAGTCATGCGAGGGACAGATCTAGCCCGAACATAATTTTGGCACGTTCAGTGGGACCTCTAGCTTGTAATATTGCATGCCAAAACAAAGGAATGATCGAATGTTTAGGTGGAAGGTGGAATTCGGACAGTCTTTTTGCCTGGCGAAAACATACATGACAGATCAGCTAGGGGATTTTCCTTCCTTAGTCAGTCCTAGGATCATAGAAAACCCAACTTATTCTTTTGAGAAGTCTGAAGGAAAGGTGACTAATGAAGACTTGAAAGCTATTATGATACATGTATTAAGGAGTATGGAGAAAATCTCCTTAGAGACCAGAGATGAGGTTATCAGGCTATGTTCTTTGACAGGAAAACTAAAGAGAAAATTGGAGTTGGAATACTCTTCACCAGGGGAGGAAGCTGCCAACCTTGGAGGTCCAATGTTGGATCTAGAGAAGGAACCTTTTCTTCCCCAGTTTCCTTTGTTGGGGAAGAAAGAAGATAAAGGGAAGAGGAATGAACAAACAGGAACTAGCAACCAAACAGAAGTCAGAGACGAGCCATAAGAGTTGCGCTTGCCAGACCCCTTGTCACTATTATTAGAGGTCAATAAGCTATGAGGGCTAGATGTGATAAAACTTGGCATGCCCAATCCATGTGAGGGCCCTAGTACTAGAAGCTTGCCTGTTGATGGAAAGAAACCTCCACCCTATCGACCGTCACCATTTGTTAATAAGGGAGGATAAGCGAATTGGAGGTAGCTTGATGCAATGAAAGAACCTTTCTCGGGCATATATTATGGCCTAAAGTGGGGAAATTCCTTTTCCCAAAGAATAATGTGGCCAATCAGCAACTTAGGAATGAGCTAGCAAAGCTAAGGAGAATGGGGATACAAAATGCTCAACCTTAAGCCTGCCCAATGTTCAAAATCACCTACCAGAAGCCTTATTTAGCATATATGGATCCCTTTTAATTTCAAGATGCCTGTTTTTCCAACCTTCAGTGGGGAAAATTGCAATGTGTCTTTCAGAGATCACATTTTCAAATTCTTAAAGTATTTATGGCTTTTGAAGACAACCCCAACTGCAAATTAAGGTTGTTCATGAACACTTTGGTAGGATTGGCTTCCTAATGGTATTCTTTGTTGCTTCCTAATTCCATTGCTAATTAAGGGCAGATGAAGATGGCTTTTCACAAACAATTTTATAGAGTAGAGCCAGAAATGACCATCAATGATTTTGTAGAAGTAAAGCTGTATGAACATGAGTCTACAAGGGACTTCATAATGAGATTCAGGAAGACCAGGATGAGGTGACAGTTCTTTATCAATCATGCTTAACTTATAACAATTGCGCAAAAGGCTTTAAGGTTGCCTATGAGGAAGAAATTTCATGATGTACAATTTAATTAGCTTCAAGAGTTAGTGATTGCAATGACTAAGTATGAGAAGTTGCTAATAAAAGAACAGCAAGTGAAGCATTCCTTTAAAACACTCCCATTTTATAAAAATAAAGCGCTAATACATCAAGTAAAGTTTGAAGGTATGGAAAAAGGGGAAAGTAATGATGGCTTGGGTGAAGGAATAGAGCTGTGTGCTGCAGAGATGACTAATCATTTCAAGCCTTTGATAGTGAAACATTTAGTTCAACCAATTAAAGATTAGAAGATCGTGATGAATGATGGGGGATTTGTTGTTATCAATCCACCAAAATATTAATCATATTCTTTCAACTTAACCAAGGCTGTTGACATCTATGAAGAGATGGTGAGGGCCCGAGTCATCTTGCCGGACATTACCAAGAAGATGCCTAAGCCTGAAGAATTAAGGGGAAAAAAGTATTGCAAGATTCATTATACTTTCAAACACTCTATCACTAATTGTGTGCATTTCAGACTGTATCTAAGACTTGATAGTCAAGAGGAAGTTATTGCTATAGGGTTTAGAGACTGTACCAAGAAGATGACTAAACCCTTATTGCTATAAAAGTCTCAAGCCAACATGATGATTGACACGGATTCATTTCCCGAAACCCTAATTAATATGATAAACCTTAATTGGGTAGAGAGGATAAAAGGGAAAGCTACCATGAATATAAGATGAGAAATGAGAGATACAAATAGACCTACGAAAGGTAGTAGGAGGTTGCTCGATAGGCCTTAAGCAACTGTGATCAAGGGAATAATATTGCATAGTAAGTGCCAATGCGAATGTGAGTTAGAGGTGCCAGCACCAGGTACCATTATTGACTAAGAATTAGCTAAAAGGAAGGAGAGAAAAGAACAAAAAGTCCTCTACCAGTCACATAAAGGAACATGAGCCCAAAGCCACTAGTCACAAAAGTAAATTCAGCTCGACTTGGCTGAAAATGGTATGTAGTAGGAAATTATGGAAGACATGCGAGAGAAGTGGGGGCATAGATGATAAGAAGGATGCAGAGATAGCACAAAGCACATATGAATTCATTACAAATCCATATTGTGTCATAAAGCTCTATGAATGTTAAGATTGAAAAGTTTGTTTAGGGTAGTGAAAGGCAGCTGAGCTGGAGAAATAGAAAGGAGATGGAGAAGGCTAACAACAAGATTGTGGGAGGAGCAGAACATGTTCCTTAGATACATCACCCCAGGGAAATACATGGTATTAAGAAGAATGCAAAAAATTATGATTATGATACCTACACCAGGTTGGAACCCAGAGCCTATTCGTTTTGGAATCATATCTCTGAAAGAAGGGTACCTCCACCACCACTGGAGGGTATTCATTTTGGGACTCCAAAATAGCTACTTGATTTCAACACAGTGGAAGAAGAGGAATCACCCGAGTTAATGTTAAACTAAGAAGCCCAAGCTTGGATGGATCAGTTTCTATGCCAAATTGGAGATAAGAAAGAGGGAGCACCTGGACCTTGCAACTTTCATGTTAACATGACTTATGTATTGTCCTCTATGTTTTGTGTTGAACCAGATAAACCAATCGTCATGCAAGCAGATTATTTGTCACAAGAACCAATGATGGCCATTGTGAACCTTGAAAAGACTAGCAAAGAAGAGCCGAAGGTTGTCATCTTGCCCGACCCTTTGCAAAAGATGCCCGAAAGAATCTATACTCATGAAATAGTGTTCAGAAAGCCAAATTTGTCATCGGCAAACCATTTAAAACCCATTTATGTGACAACTTACTTGGAAATGGTTCATTTCAAAAGAATATTGATAGATAGAGAGGCAACAGTCAATGTGTTACCACTTAAGCAGATAAAGAGGCTTGCCAGAAGTGAAGAAGACTTTATCCCAATAGTCCTCACTGTGTCTAGTTTTTTTAGGGGCTATTACTAAAACACATGGTATATTGTCTTTAGAAGTGGATATGGGGTCCAAGAAGATCCTGATGGCATTTTTTGTAGTATACAATAATTCCACTTATAGGGCTTTATTGGGAAGAGATTGGATACACCAAAGCTTGTCCATACCATTTACGCTACATCAACAAATTGTTGTTTACCATGAGCTAACTATTGTCGGGCAAGGGTTCTGGGAAATAGTGGAGGCCGAATCATTACCATTTTCCCCACTGCCAATATTGCTGAGGCCAACTTTTACAACCCTAATGGCAGAGTGGGAGGAAGGAAGTTCTGGCACAAAAGATAGTTAAGAAGGAAAGTTTTTTTGAAGAGTGTATAGGAATTGTTGTACACATGGTATAATGTATATATGACCTAGATTGGCCTGATAATATGCCCGAAGCCCCAATGACGATGGAGTTTTTGTCTACAGAGCCCGACAAGCCAACACCAGAAGTCCAATACCCCTTAGAAATAATTAATTTAGAGAATGAGGAGGATTTAAGGCCAATACAACTTAATAGCTTACTAGAACTTATAATAGTTGATCTTTTGCATAAGTTCAAAGATTGTTTTACGTGGCATTATAATGAGATGCCATGATTAGACTCTGAGTTAGTAGAACATAGAATCCTATAAAAGAAGGTACAAGGTGATGAAACAAACCCTAAGAAGGATGTCAAGATAGAAGAGAAGGTTAAAGAAGAGATTGAGAAACTTGTGAAAATAGGCTTTATTAAACCTGTAAAGTATGTAGAATGGTTGTCAAACATTGTACATGTATTGAAAGTTTTAACTAATGCCATTTGATGTTGCGTGGATTATAGAAACATTAATGAAGCAACGCCTAAAGACGAATACCCTATACCCATGGTTGACCTGTCCATTGATGTAGTAGCAAAACACAAAGTGTTATCTTTCATGGATGAAAATGCTGGATATAATCAGATAAAAATGGTTAAAGAGGACATACATAAGATGGCATTCAGGTGTCCTAGATATGTAGGGGCTTAGGAATATGTTGTGATGCCATTTGGGTTGAAAAATGATGGTGCTACATATCAAAGGGCAATGAATGCTATCTTTCATGACCTTATCTGGCATAGCATGGAGGTATACATTGATGACATTGTGGTGAAGTCTAAAACTGAGGAGCAATACTTAGAGGATCTTAGACAAGCTTTACTAAGAATGAGAACCCACAAATTGAAAATGTGCCTTTAAAGTCAAATTAGGCAACTTTTTAGGGTTCTTAGTTCATCGAAGAGACTTGGAAGTGGACAAGAATAAAGCCAAAGCCATAATAGAGTCATATGCACCTACCAACAAAGTATAATTGCAAAGATTGCTGGGAAAGATTAATTTCTTGAGGGGATTCATTGCTAACATGGTGGGCAAGATCCAACCCCTATCTCATTTGCTAAGGCTAAAGAATCAAGACAAGTTTGAGTGGGGCCCTCAACATCAAGAAGCCTTTGATAAAGTAAAAGCCTACATGGTATCCCCTCAGGTGCTCATGCCTCCCCAGAGGAGGAATGTAACGCCCCGCACCGAAATATTTATTTCGGAAAATAATATTGGTGATAGGCTTCTAAACACTTGTTTATTTAACTACCATTGATCCCGACTCTTTAATTAAATTCCTTAATCCCACACATGATCTATAACCATAATTATTTTATCCACATATATGATTATATTTTCAAATTATCATATTTTACTCTCTTAGGTCAACATTTTCAACTAAAGAATTAATTCTCGATTAGTAAGGCTGCATCTAACCCTGTTAGACTGCCTACGTACCCTTGAGAGGGATCAAGCCTTTTGTAGTTCACATTTCCATTTTCAAACTCATTTCCGAAAAACATTCAAGTGACTAACAATCACTAACTAGGTTCGAACAACGGAATCACACCAAATACATATTAAATATGGATTCAGAATATCGAAATTAGTATAAAAAGACGACATCGGCTTACTGGTAACGTGCCGCCACACATGCCGTCCTGACTTGCCAAAAAATTCAATTATCTCCAAAAATTACCAAATTTTATAGAAATGTAGTTCTCGATGAATGGAATAAGTCTTATACCTGTGGCTATGGCCAATTTGGCCGGGAAAAGCTTCAATTGCCCTTGAACCCGCCAGAAACCCTAGAAATGGGTGACTTTGATCTGTCACCTCCGGTGCTCCGCCGCCCCCAAACTTGTTTGGGTTTTGTTCCTGAGGTTAGGGGAAGCTTATTGATGGTGGTGATTGGATGTACCACCTTCAAAAATGATGGATTGCCGCCGTGGAACCATCGCACCCACTGGTGCGGTTCTTTGTGTACCCGAGCCAAATTCCATCAATTCTTGGATGAAATTGGTAGAGGGAAGAATTGGAAATGTTTTCCAGGTGGTGAAGGGCTTCAATTTACCGGAAATTGACTGGGAATCCACCAGGATTCATGGCCTCCGTTGGTCGGGTTATACGGGTCAAGAGACCCAGTTTCTTTTCCTTCTCATTTTCTCTTTCTCTCATTTCCCTCCTTTTCTCCCCTTTGATTGGGCAGTCTCCGACCCTTTTCTCTCATTTCTCTTCTCTCCTTATCATCTTAGCCATTCATCTTTCTCTTTTCTCTTTATTTCCTTTCATCCTAGCCAAACAAGTGGCACAACCCATTGCTCCAGATTTTCTGGAGCCTTCTAGAGTGAAGATTAAATTTACAAAAATATCCCTAACTTTAAACATTAATAACTCTTGTTATAATTCCGTTTCATAAACGGTTTGTGCCTACACGCTTATGAGGTCAAGCTCTATCCAAATATATCAATAAATACGATAAAATATATTAGGATAAAATACGTCCTCGTATAATTACGTTAAGCCAACTAGGGCATTTTTGTCTTTTTAACTTATCGATAGAAATATCCACCGTAATTATAAATACGTCGTAATTATGAATACGGCTACAAAATACTTATTTTAATATTCAAATCTAGGAACGGATTTTTCACATTTTCCCATTGAAATTTCCTTAACCATTTATTGATTTATTTTCCTATTTCCTTCACATATTCATAAACATAAATAATTAATTTATATAATTAAAATTTTCAGGGTATGACAAGGAAACCTTTAAAGCTTTACATTTCAGCATCCGAGAAGTCTATAGGGAGTTTATTGTCACAAAATAATGAAGGAGGGAAATAACAAGCAGTGTACTATCTTAGTAGAATCCTTACTAAGGTAGAAACAAGATACACCTCCTGTTGAAAAGCTATGTTTAACTTTGTATTTCATTGCTAGCAAGTTGAGACATTACATGATGCCTTGCCATACTCACATAATTGCTAAGACTAATGTGATCAAATACATGTCCAAACCTATGTTGATTAGGAGATTTGGGAAATGGATTCTGACATTATCAGAGTTCAGTTTCCAATATGTGCCTCAAAGGGTTGTGAATGGGCAAGCAATTGCAGACTTTTTGACAAAACACCAAGAACTAAAAGAAGAGTTGATTAATATTCCTGGTACTTTGGAAGTTGCAAGTATATGGCTTCCACTAATAGAAGGAAGCTCGGGCAAAGAGGTTTGGGTCCAACAAAAGATAAAAAGGTTATCTAGTCTCTGGATCATTCCATGGAAGCTATATTTTGATGGATCATGCACATAACAGGCTGCAGGCACATGGATAGTCATTGTCAATCCACAAGGTGCTCACCATTGTTATTCATTTTTCTTGGATTATGAAGTTATCACCAACAACAGAGCATAATACGAAGCATTAATCATTAGCTTAAAGATTATGATATAATTAAAGCTAGAAGAATTAGAGGTCTTTGGAGATTCAGAGTTGGTGATTAATCAATTAAATGGAGAATACAAGTGCAAACATATCACAATGGCAGGGTATTACATGGCTGTTACTCAATTATTAGCATATCGGGAAAGTGAAGTCACAATTAATCATATTCCTAGGGAGTTGAATTTGGCTGCAAATGAGATGGCACAACTAGCCTCCGAAGCACATGACTAGAGAGAAGCACTCGAAATAAAAGTGAAGATATATCAAGAAGCCTTCATTCGATCTTTGAGGGAGGATTCAATTTGGATGTAATGACAGAAGAGCCTAAGATTGAAGATTGGAGGTCACCCATCATTCAGTATTTAGGAAATCCTTCTCTCCCTACTTGCAAGAAAACCAGACAATAGACAACTAAGTTTGTTATGTGGGAAGGAATTCTGCTAAGAAAAACCCCATATGAGCTTATGTTAAATGCTTGGGTCTAGAAGAGTCAATGAGAGTGATGGCTGAGATACATAAGGGAATTTGTGGAGCTTACCAGGCAGGAATAAAAATGAGATGGTTGCTAAGAAGATATGGTTATTTTTAGCCAAATATGGATAAAGATTGTAAAGTTTATGCTAGAGGATGTGAAGAATGCCAAAGACATGGTCCTTTACAATATACCCCATCAATGCATTTGAATTTGGTTGTGAAGTCATGGGCTTTTAGATGATGGGTTATGGATTTCATCGAGCAAATATATCCAGTTTCCAGTAAAGGGCACACCTTTATAATTGTGGCAACTGATTACTTTACCAAATGGGTGGGAGTTTCAGCTATAAAAACTATCAATCCAACTATTATCAAGAGATTTATTAAGACCAAGATCCTACATAGATATGGGGTGCCCGTAGTCATTGTCACAGATAGATGACTATCATTTGTTTTGAAAGATGTAGAAGAGTTTGTGAAGAAGTTCAAGTTAAAGATGATCCAATCCAGCCTGTATTACCCTTAGTCTAATGGTTAAGCAGAGGCTAGCAACAAAATTTTAATCAATATCACTAAGAAAATGGTTGCAGATAGCCTAGAGAAATGGCATGAGAAATTGGAAGATACTCTTTGGGCTCACAGAACTTTAAAAAGGGCAGGAGAAACTACTCCTTATGCATTAACATTCGGGCAAGATGCATTGCTTTCTATGGAAATCAATGTAAGCTTTTTGAGAATACATAACCAAATTGATATACACGGTGATAAGTTTATACAGGCCATGTGTCAAGGGATAGAAGATTTGGATGTTGCCCGCAATGAGGCCCTGAACAAGATTCAAGAAGGAAAAAAGGTTGTTGCCCGAGCTTATAATAAAAGGGTAAAATTGAAGTCTTTTGAAGAGGGAGAGTTGGTGTGGAAAACAGTTCTACCATTAGGAGCACAAGTTAGAGGATTTGGAAAGTGGAGTCCTACTTGGGAAGACCACTTTATGATTATCAAAGTCTTAGACAAGAGGGCATATTACTTGGCATATCTATAAGGAGATCCACAAAAACATCCAATCAATGTTAAGTTCTTGAAGAAGTATCACCCAACTCTTTGGGGTGTTAGAGGCTGTTATATTGATGAAGTTTGACACTTAGAGTGGTTTTCCAAAGATTCCTTGCATATTTAAAAAAATAATAATTGCTTTTGGGTAAAATGACAAGCAATTATAAATAAGTAAATAAAGTAGTAGAACAATGGAATGTCTTTTTATTTAATGATTGTGAAAATATAGAAGGTAAGATTTGTTTCACAGATTTACATCCTTGGCCAGAGCAACTATTCTAGAATTATGGTGAAGATGAGACTTGGCTCTTCTAGAGCTGTGTTGTTATTGGCTAGCTGAGCTTCTAATTTTTCCATTTTCTGGTTCACTTTCTTCGCCTCCTCTATTTTCTTGTAAAGTTTGTTAGAGAAGGTCATTTGCTTAGCCTTCAAAGCAGAAAATTGTTCCTCCAATTTTTGAATTTCTCTTGCCACCACCACGATCATATCTTCTATGCCCGACCTCTCTTCTACAAGTTGTTGAAGGTTAGTGGAAGTCCGAGCATGCTTATCTTTGTAGCACCTCACCCAATTGGCCTGCCTCTTAGCCCTAAGATGTTGATCCCTCAAAGCCTTCAGATTCTCAAAGAATGAGAAGAATGACTCATATTACACCTTGGTCATTTGCTTGGACTCAGTTAGAGCTTTCTCAGCATCTTAAAGTGCCTTAAGACTGAATGAGGCAGAAAAGTCCCTCTGCATCCATTCTCTAAAAATCTTGCGTTGATCTTGAATGTGTTGAGACTTAGAATGGCACATTGGGGATCTCAACTTAGTCCTGATTTGCCCGAACTCTTTAATTATTTCGGTTAATAAGGCTATGGCTGGGAGATAAGCCAACGGAGGGGGCATGACACCAACACCATTTGAAACAACAGCAGTAGTGGCAATATCATCAGCAGTAGCAGATGAGAAATAAGATCTGGTAGCAGCCACCTTCCTAGGCCTAAGGATGGGAATCCCTGAAGCTCCAGTAGCTTGAGGAGGTCGAAGAGGAACCACTTTACTCATAGCGGGCTAAGAATGCCTAAACCCTCGCCAGATACCTATTAGATGCAAAAGGAATAAGTTAAAGAGCTAACTTTAAGCTGAAATTAAAAAAAAAATAATGAGAGAATGGGGACAAGTTATCGAGTTAAGTATACTTTAGTTGAGCCTTGAGCCATGGTTGGAAGGTTTTTTAATGTAGTTGCTTTTGGAAGGGATGGTTAGTTTGATGGGGATAGAGCAGGGGAAGCTCTAGGACTAGTCACCTCGGAGATGACTGGTATCTCAGGGACTATTGGTTCGTTAACAGCTGGTGTAGGAAACTTGGTAGCTTTTGGAAGAGGTGAAGACTGACAGAGACAAAGTTTAAAGCACCAGGTCAAAAAAAAAAAAAAAAAGGATCTTCAAATGAAAAGCACTTAAAAGAAGAAATTACAAAGGTGCTATCATCTTCTACAAAATGAAAAAACTATCCAGTTACAGGGTTAAATTGAGAAGTGAGATTCACTGTTATGGCTGGAGGAACTTAAGAGGGAGATGCAGTAGGTGTTTGCTGAGTTGCAGGAGTTGGAGTGATTTTCCTTGTCTAAAAATAGCAAAAGTCAGGTTAGAGATTGGATCTTAAGAATTTAAAAAGTGACAAGTTTTGAGAAAAAGAATGTACCTTTGAAGGCTTGACCCGAAGAGGAGAAACATGTACAGGTCGGGATGGAGGTGAAGAGAGCTTTTCCTGGGAGATTCCTTCTGCCTTGGAAGCTTGCTTTAAAAAAAAAAAAACTAATTGGAGTTAGTATATGAGGGTTAAAAACTGAAGAGGAAATAGATATTAAGTGTTCAAATAGTGACTACCTTCAGTTCCTTCAAAATCTTGGACATAACTTCCTTGTCACTTTGATGCCCCTCCTCACTGACCTTCATTTCTTTGGAAGGAGAGTCAAGCTTTTTACTAGCAGCAGTCTTAATCATAAGGAAAAATGAAATGAGTATGATATCTATGAGAAGTGAGCAGAGTGGGAAAATTTAAGGATTGAGTGCTTACTGGTAGACTTATGTTTCTTCCTGCCCACTTCAGCTGGAAGAGCAACAAGAGATTGTGCATTTTGAGAAGTCTGTGACCTTGTTATTATCTTGGTTGGAGTAACTTGGGGGTAGGAGCATCATGCCTATCCTTAGACCTCTTCTCGAGCTCTGAATTAGATGACTCAACCACCTTGGGATTAGCCCAACGAGATGTTCTAGTTTCTACCTCAGGTTCAGCCTCTATCTCAGATTCACTAAACATCTTATAGATGTTTTCAGCTTCTCCAAGAGTTTGGCTCGGCCCTGCCCCTTGTCTAGTAGCTTCAATGGTGGCTTCTTGTAAAATTAGGGCATCATTAGCCTTTTCTTATTCTTGCCCGACGACTGTTTCGTTAGGGTTGCTTTGAGTTGTAAAATGAAGAAAATAAGATTAGCATTGATAAAGATCATATAATTAAAGGAAGGGAGTAGAAAGATGAGTTACTTATTAACATAAGTTGGTTTTTCTCGTTGATAGCCTCCTTCCAACTCTCAAATTCTTCTTTTTTAGGGACAAACTTGAAGAAAACTTGCCCAAATAGCCTGTCATGAGATTTTATAATGTCCTCGCCAGATTTGTTAGACTACTTGGCTTCCCACCAAGTTGTAAATAGAGTAGTACATTCAAAGTTAAGGGTGGTTCATCACTTCTAGGCTGCACCTGCTTGCCCGAAATGTGGCCTTAGAAGGGGATTGAGGCGGATAAGAAGTTCGACACTGAAGCGAATCAAAGAAAGAAACTGGATAGCCTGCCTGAATCCCATTTGTCTACCACGCAAGTTTGGGTGGTAGACCTCTAACCTGCGTTCATAGCCTGCTCGGTCACTCATTACTCCCCAAGCTAAATCTCTTTGTTGGATGCAGCTTATGAACTTTTTCTTACAGAATCAGCTAGCATCTGCCCCGAATGAGTCTTGGAAAAGATTGTTTGAGAACTAAAGATACCTCCTAAGCACAGAGGCACCCTACTCCAAGTCGGTTCTAGTTTTGCAGATTTTGAAAAAGTAGAGGCAAGAGAAAGCTAAGTGGCTGGTAGCTGGAGCTAGGGGTGGGTTCAAAAAATCGAAAACAAAAAAAAATCGAACCGAAACTGTCAAAATCGAACCGAACCGAATATGGCTGGTTCGGTTTCGATTTTTAAGGTTCAAAAACCGAACCGAACCAAACCAAAATATATATTTAATTATATTTTTATAATATTTTAATTATAAAAATCATTAAAAAAACTTCGAAATTCTAGAGCCATGAGGGTTCAAGCCCATGCACTCCAACTTGAGAAAGTTTCACTGAAACTAAGTTGGCAGCGGGTTTTGTTTTGCTATGGATGTATGACTAATTTATTTATAAAATTGAAATCTATAGTCTTTTGTGCTATTAGTGATTGACAAAACCCTAGGCAGCCACACCTTTTCTATTTTTCATTCCCCTCTTCTCTCTTTCATTCCCTGCCGCAGCCATCCACAGGACCCTAGCCGCTTCGTACCCAATTCCCATCTTTCATCATCCTCTTCTCTCTTTCCCTCTCTCTCTCTCTACCTCCCTCCAACAAAAAACACAACAAAAACCCAGAAATCCCACCTTAGAAACCTGCGGCAGCTTGTAAGATTCTGAGTGAGCAGTCTTCCCAGGAATGGAAGACCATGGCCTGAGCTTGGCTGGGCTCTGCTCATTTCCTGATGTCAAAGTTGTCTCCATGGACGAGGTCGAAGCCTGGATCAACTCCAACTTTGATTTCATATCCTAAGGCATCAAATCCATCTTTATGCTTTCCAACCCAATTGGTTAATGGGCATGCTGTTTTGTTTATCAAAGATTCAAGTAGGTATTTACATTATTTTTGTTGTTAGTTAGTTAGTTTTTACAATTTTGACAAGCTTGCTGCAATGGGATCAAGGATTCTCCTATCTAGCATCCTACTACGGAATGTATATATTTGCTCTTTTAAAATGTGGATTTATCTGTTGTTCAACTTGCAGGTTGATTTCTCACCGAGGATGCTCAAGGCTTCAAGCTCCATATTTAAAAGAAAAAAAAAAACTCATGAAAAAAATTGAACCGAGTCGAAACCGAACAAAAAAAAATCAAAATCGAAAAAAATCGAAGCAAAAAAAACTGAAGAAAAACCGAACCAAACGGAACTGAACCCACCCTTAGCCGGAGCCTCTACTAGAATTCGTGCATAAGCTACCCCCTCAGGCAATTTCAGGTTTAGAGCTCGAAATTCAGGGAAGTACCACTTGAGCTAAATCTGGACTATCCAGGTTGCTCCGTTGAGATTAGTCTCAAAGGGATATCCCTTGGTTATCTCATAGAGCAGATGATAGAGAAGGGCAAGGATAAAGGGCTCCATGGCCACATCTCTAGCTTTACTCTCTTGGACTTGTTGCGGAACACATGTTTGTTCAACCAATAGATGAGGAAATACATGTGTTCTTGGGCTTTGTCAGCAGAAGAGGATGGCGGGTAGAAATTTTTCTTTGCAAAAGGATAAAACCTGCAAAGGAAGTCCCATAACTTTTGAAGTTTGTGGAATCATACTTCAAGCTCACAATGTCTTAGGAGGCCTCAGAACTTCTAGCAGCTGGTTGAGAAGGGGATGACCAGTCATTAGTAATGTCCACGCATTTGCCTGACAGCTTAAGCCTGAATACCTGAGCCATGTCAAGAACAGTTGGGGTCATTGGGCCCGTTCTGAAGTAAAAAATGTTGGTCTCATTGTTAAAGAAAATAATAGCAGTTGATAGAAGCTCATGCTTGATGGGGATGGTGATCTTAGGCATCATGATTAGCTCATAAATACCATTTGCCATCCATTTCCCCTTCCAGATGGGTTCTATCTCGTTCACCCACTTGGACAAAGCTGCATCGGTCATGGAAGGAAAACCTATCTTGAAACTCAACCATTTGGCAGCAGAAATGCCCGCCTCAGCTTCATAAGGACAATGGGCGAACCATTCCTTTGCAGGCATGTTGCTTTCCACAGTAACAAGAACTTTAGTGGTCCAGGTAGGTCCCAATGAGTGGGTCTCATCTTCAAGAAAGAAGATAGGGAGGTTGAGACTAGCCTGATGGTGGTGAAGGTTGATGAGATGACAGTGAAAAGTGACAATACCTTCTCCAGACTCGCATGCAAAGCGTGATTTGGGAGCCATTGTTGGATTAAAAAAAAGATAAAGAAAATGGCTAGATATTGAGTTAGGGAAAGATTGAAAAAACAAGAAAATTTGGTTGTTCTGAGAATTAAGCTTGTTGAAGGTAATGGCAAAAAAAAGTAAAGTGGAAGTTATATAACGGGCACGTAGTTAACGTTGGAAATCGTGGGTTAGTGCAAAGGTTTAGTTAAAACGACTAAGATAAAAGGCACTAATACCCAATTGCAGCATGCATTTAATTTTAATCATTATCAAGGTCTTGATTAGCAGAATTAATAATGATTAAATGTGTAACATCCCACATCGCCCTTGGGAGTGGATCATCTATGCCTTATATGTATATTCTCATCTCTACATAGCATGAGGCATTTTAGGAGCTCATTGGCTTTGGGTTCCATCGGAACTGCAAAGTTAAGCGAGTTCGCACGAGAGCAATCCCATGATGGGTGACCTACTGGGAAGTTTTCATGTGAGTTCCTAAAAACAAAACCGTGAGTGAGTGGTTGGGGCCCAAAGCGGACAATATCGTGCTAAGGTGGAGTCGAGCCTGGGATGTGGTGGAGGCCCAAGCCGGATGTGACAATTTGGTATCAGAGCCAATCCCTGGTCGGATGTGTGCCAACGAGGACGTCGGGCCCCTAAGGTGGGTGGATTGTAACATCCTATATCGCCCAAGGGAGTGGATCATTTATGCCTTATATATATATTCTCATCTCTACCTAGCATGAGGTCTTTTGGGAGCTCACTGGCTTCGAGTTCCATTAGAACTTTGAAGTTAAGCGAGTTCGTACGAGAGCAATCCCATGATAGGTGATCCACTGGGAATATCTTGTGTGAGTTCCTAAAAATAAAACTGTGAGGGCGTGGTCGGGGCCCAAAGCGGACAATATCGTGCTAAGGCAGAGTCAAGATCGGGATGTGGTGGGGCCCGGGCCGGGATGTGACAAAATAGGGCACTGTTTGGGTGGATATTTAATGTTGGGCTTAGTACAATTGAAAGCCTAGGAATGCAAAAAACATAAAGGGGTTGGGCTTGGACAGTTTGCAGCCTAGGAGGAATTTAAAATCATTTTTTACAACGAATAGGCTTGACAAGTGACAAAGGATAGCTCACCCTCAGTAAAAAGTACTTTTCTGTGGCATGGGTAGGTAATTAACAAAAGTTGATAACGACTCACCGTGCTCTAGAAGCCATTACCAAAAAGGAAGGCTTGGACAATCAGGCTAGAAAAGTCTACAAAAGCCATGAAGGGCACGAAAAAAAACGTTCTCTCAACCAATCAATCAAGCAACTCTCAATTCAATCAACAACAAAAACAAAAAAAAGCTCTAGTTTGTTCATCCCTTGTCCCTTTCGAATGGTAGGTCTACCATATAAAGTTCTCTTTTGTCTAGTTTTAGAAGCTCTGTTACCATTTCCTTTGTTGTAGTATTGAATCCCTTTAGTAAACCTTGTTTATATTTATATTTACTTTTCCAAGATTGCAATCACTGTCAAACACAAGGAGAGGTGTCTGCAAGAGGACGAACCTTGCCCAATAATGTTGTAATCTTGTCTGAATCTCCTTTATTTGTATTTATGTACAATAGATCTGTTATTTCTGTATCTTTAATTTAAGCCTCATGTCATTTTTAACTAATTCTATTCAAGTTTTAGTTATGATTAATCCTATTAAACTAATTGCTCTTGTTTCCTTGACATCCGCCTAAGCTAATAATTAGGGAATTAATGTAAATGACCTTGAACTTCTTTGTGAACGAACGAATGATGTTATAAATGAAAGTCCTTGATCAAAAGGCAAGAAAAGAACTCAATGCAGACTTAACCCATCTATGAACAATCCCAAAAATACAAGAAGTTAAAGTGACTTGCAGCGCAAGAAATCGATTAGTTGAACAATCAAGTAAACAATCTGTTAGACAAAAAGAACAATGGCATGTTCAGATCCATGTTAGTTTTGATTGTGAGCCTTAAGGCCTAATAAAGGCCCCACAAAGGCACCATGCAAACTAACAATAAACGTATATTGCAGAAGAATAAGCAACAAACCTTGCCCCGACAGGAAAGACAAGGGGAGTTATGCGAGGGACAGATCTGGCCCGAACAGTACCATGTACGTGTCTACATGAATTAAATTATGTTTGGTTTGTAAGAATCTCGCACAGCATCCCATGCATTGGTGATGGACTCTCCTGTTAATTTTGAAATGTACCTTAGTGAAGCCTTTATTAGGCTCTTAGGCCATTTTACAAAGTTAATAAAATGTTAGGTGTGCCACTGTTGACCACAACATATTGTAGATGGAATTTAGATGTTTTATAGATCATTTGCTTGTGCCACAAGTTCACTGAGCCTCTTAATCAAAAGATTATTAATGGAGAAGTTGAATCCATAATAAGTTCTTTTCTATACCTTGAAGACACAGACTTTAAATTTCTTTTATGTTAAATGCCAAAAACACAATCACAAACTGATCAGCAGTGATCCAAAACAGCTCACAATCATTTATGAAAGAGTAAGACAGAAAGTAAAACAAAGAAGATAATAAGCAAGAATTAAAGGTAAAAAGTTTGCAGGTTCGTAAAGTGTTAATTAAAATGGCAATAAATTGGGTGGAAAGACAATAGCTTGAAAGTAAATGACAAATACAGATGATCGGAAAAAGTTTTAGCCTATTCAAACAAACTTAGAGGCATGTCGGGCAAGCTCTTTGCAATTACAAGGTACAAACGGAAAGTAGCATAGCTAAAACTATAAAGGAAGTGTTTAAACTACAAAAGGAGTGTATGAAAAGTTGCAAAGTTTTTAGAAGTCTTTCTGGTTGTTTCAGTTAAGTGTTCATTTCTCTAATTCTCCTGCTACCTTTATAGGAGCTTTCTTTCTTGCGAAATAAGCCTCTTTGGCTTTATACATTTCCTTTCATACAAGTGACTAATGTGATTATTGGCAAACGATGAGTCCTCACTTGGATACCTAAGCTTTAATCCGCTTGAATTTACGAGTTTTGCCACTGAAAAGTGATTTTTCCTACAAAATCTGCCTGCAAAATTTTATTTATATCGTGTGAACAAGGGTGGTCTTGCCGCCCAAACTTGCCACGCCAAAAGTACTTTCAAATTTTGGAACGATTATTATTCCTTTATGTCCAGATTAAATTCTCACCAAGAAGTGAGGCTATTTCAAAAGACTGGACTGTGACTGGACCCTATGCCCAATTTCGGTCCAAACAAATTACATGCACGATGAGACATGCATGCAGAAAATGGTTACAATTAAGAGGAAAATAAACATATGGGAGTGCTTACTCCTTAGGATTTGCATATGTACATGGCTGCTCATTGGATGTGAAAGTTATATGAGATTAGAAAGGTGGGTAGTTTAGGTGTTCGACGTGTTCTTGTTATCTCTACTAATTAATAAAACACTCATTGTCAACCAAAGTTCTATGAAATTACCAATTTAACCCTCTAATTAAAACAGAACATGAATAAGTAATACAGAGAAGAAATGTAATTTTACACAACCAAATTTTACTGTTTTTTTTTTCAAAGCCTCACCTACATGTAATCCTAACATATCTCTAACGAAAAAAAAAAAAAAAAAAAACCTTCTCACTCCCACATTCTCTATCACTCTCTTCTTCTCTCCTTCTATTTCGAAAACAAAAATAAAAAATTTTCACACACACTTTGTGTGTGCCCATATGTTAGTAAACATTTAAGAAACTAACATGTACCATGTACGTGTCCAAATCTTTGTCATCACCCAACAATTGATAAACTTCAATTCTCTGCGGTTTTGCTAACCATAAATTGTTAGGTGAATCCCAAATAGTTTAATCCGTTGAAGAGTACTCATTTTTGCGATATTACTACTTTAATTTAAATTAAAATGAAGTTTAAACTCAGAACGTACTATGTTTAAAATAAAAAAAAAAGAATCTAACCACCATAACTATTCTTATACTTTTCCTTTCTTATTCTTATATGGTGAAGTGTTTTTTTCTCCCTCCAAACATAAGTGATTGGTAACAATTAATTGTGAACACTTATGAAGCCCATGACACAACATTCCTCTCTCCTTTTTTTCATTCCAAACAAAATAAATAAAAAGGGAGATGCTATTGGATAAATTTTTATAGGTGTCAGAGAATACAAGTTATGTGATTTATTACTTTACATGTTAATGTTATACGCATGGACGAAGGGAGGTAAGGCTTAGTAGGGGCACATGCCCCCTCTCATCCTATTTTGTTTGCATTACAAATTATACTTTACATGTTAATGTTATACGCATGGACGAAGGGAGGTAAGGCTCAGTAGGGGCACATGCCCCCTCTCATCCTATTTTGTTTGCATTACAAATTATTCAATTAATCATTCTCATTTTTTTTGCTTTACAAATTATTCAATTAATCATATTAAAATAATGAAAATCCTCTTTTAGTTTTTAAATGCCCCTACTTCATTCCTATATATTTCTCATGCACTAATGTCTAAACCTTATTGAGTTGCATGTATTTGGTTAGTTAGTACAAATGAGCATTTGATTGTCAATACAACAATTAAAGACAAAATTAAACAATAGAGTAATAAAATTAGGCATTTTGTAACTAATTTTTTCAGCATTTGTAAAAGAAGTAGCTTTATTTGTCCAAAAAAGGAGCTCGAATTTTTTAAGGTGCCCTCTTAGTTAAATTTATAACTTTGTCCCTGGTTATACGACAAGATCAACATGCCCCATTTTTAATAGGATGTATTAATAAATAAAAGATTTACTTATCATAATTTGGGTGAAATAATAATGTCACTTATTGTGTTTTTAGATATGTACATAAAAAAAAACATGCTACTTTTATTTACAATGTAAAAAAGTTATTATGCTCTCCTTGCTTATATATATATATATATATATATATATATATATATATATATATACACACACACAAATTGCTTAAGGGGAGGGATCCCTATTTTTCTAAAAAAATGGGGACACGCTCCCCACCATTGAATTTAACTTTAATGAAATTGTGTGGTTAAAATTGTGTGGCCTATGTTTTAATCTCAACTACACAATTTTATTAAAACCAATCTAACGGTGGGGAGCGTGTCTCCATTTTTTTGAAAAAATGGGGATCCCTCCCCTTAAGCAATATGTATATATATATATATATTAGTTTTACATGTTTAACATGCACATTAACTTTTTAAAATTACGAATAACAATTGATTGGTAACTTTTCCACATGCTATTTTTTGAGACCAAATCTTCTACACCCAAAATAAGCATAGCCTCTTTATGGCCCGGATAGGTGACTGACATGTATTTATTATCTTAAATTTCTTAAGTTTGTTTTAATAAATTTAATATGTGTCAAATAATTATTAAGAGCACATAAATGTCGCACTTATTTGAGACAGAAGATTTGATCCCCTATTTTTCCTCCACACACATTTTCAATTTTCTAATATTTATTTGTTTTTCTTCAAAAGCTCACTTGTATAAAGAGGAGTTAAAAAGGTAAAAGGGTAAAAAGGTGGTAAATAAAAAAGAAGCTCATAAAACCTTTGTACTAAAAAGGTACAGAAAACCTGTTCTGTTCCGGATCACGGATTCTAGCAAATCAATATCCTCATATGATTCCACCACGCGTTCACTCCTATAAAGTACCAAGTGTAATCGATACGCAGAATGATATATCATATGTTATTACAAAAATGATAGAATATATGTACTAAAATATTAATAATTTAAAAAATAAAATTTTTTGCC
This sequence comes from Malus domestica, assembly GCF_042453785.1. Classification (NCBI taxonomy): domain Eukaryota; kingdom Viridiplantae; phylum Streptophyta; class Magnoliopsida; order Rosales; family Rosaceae; genus Malus; species Malus domestica. The sequence continues at coordinate 14,762,332 of NC_091676.1, read as the reverse complement.
ATTTTTATTTAAACACGTGTATCATTTATGTTGCGTGACAATTAAAAATTTCTCATAAAGTACCAACAACCTCTCCTCTCGGGCACACACTCAGATTCTATCGTTCTAAAAGACGCACAGAGACACACAGAGACTCCCACGATCAACAAGAAGAAGAAGCAGCAGCAGCAGCAGCGATGCATCCGATAAATGCGATCATGATGACTCGGATGCTGACTCGGAACTCGGGCCTCGCATCAGAGATTGGCGCCATCCCTTTCGGATCCGCCTGGTGGTTCATTTACGCCGGCCTCTCCTGTTTCTTTGTCATCTTCGCCGGTATAATGTCCGGCCTAACCCTCGGCCTCATGTCCCTCGGCCTCGTCGACCTCGAGATTCTGCAGCGCAGCGGCTCCCCGACCGAGAAGAAACAAGCAGGTTCGTCCGCATCCATCTCGGTTCTCGCCGATTCTTGTATTTCGGTTTCGTTTCGCTCGCAAATCGCCAATTTTTCGTAGGTATCTGAAAACTTTGTGTTTTTTGTTTCAGCTATTATATTGCCGGTGGTTCAGAAGCAGCACCAGCTGCTCGTCACTTTGCTTCTGTGTAATGCGGCTGCTATGGAGGTAAGTGGCACTCCATTGTTATGATTTGGAGCGGTTTTCGTTCTCCATGCATTTGTTTTCGGATCGGATTTGGTTTTGCAAGAAATTAATTTAATCTAGTTCAAGAATGTCGATGTGATTCAATGCCGAATGTATTTAATTGAAAGCTAAAAGGTTGAATGTGTTACGATATCATGTTTGTAGATTCGATATGAGCGTCTCATTAAGCATTTAAAGTTTGAACATGCAATGTCAGCTGTTAACTTTGGTATTTGTTGCTCTGCAGGCTCTTCCCTTATATTTGGATAAACTTTTCAATCAATATGTTGCTATAATTCTCTCTGTGACTTTTGTCCTGTTTTTCGGGGAGGTATGTTGTAACCTAGCACTTAGTTTTGAAATTTATACTCACACGTGATTTCTTGAATTGGAATTGATTTGATCATTTATTTTGATCCTCCAGGTTATTCCCCAAGCAATATGCACTAGATACGGACTTGCTGTTGGCTCGAACTTTGTGTGGCTTGTGAGAATTTTAATGTTTGTTTGCTATCCAATTGCTTTTCCAATTGGCAAGGTATAGTCTCTGGCTGATAGTTCATATTTGCATAAAATTTGGTATCACACCTGCTTCAGATGTTACTTTTCTAATGCCATGGCTATTCAGTTAATTGTACGTATGAAGGAGTTTTTATCACTTAATGCTTCTGCTTGCTCTGGCATGTTCCTCACTTTAGATAGTACTAGCTTTGCATGTTCATGCAATTTGATCTTCCTGTAGGAATTTGTACTTATAATCGTATTTCTCCTCGTAGGTTTATGTATTTGTATAAAACAAGTTCTTAGGTAATTAAGCTTGAATTTATATCAGTTTTCTTTTCTTTCACGCATATGAAAAAGGCCTGGATAAAGGAAACAAATAAAAAATAGAATTGTAAATTAACTAGAAGTTGAAAATTCTCTTTTACATCATTCTGCACCTTGTCATGTAAATAGCAAATGATTGGTGATGCTGTTTGATTTGGCATCTATGTGTTGACACTAAGAAATTTAAGTGTTGCAGATCTTGGACTGTGTTCTTGGGCATAATGAAGCATTATTTAGGCGAGCTCAGTTAAAAGCCCTTGTCTCCATCCACAGCCAGGAGGTAAAGTGAATAATTCAGAATCAATATGTGACTTGGTAAAACCATTTGATTGTGTAAGGAAACTAAAATGGTAATACTATTCTTGATTTTCTATTTTTGAAAGTTGCCTTCTGTTAATGTCGCATATAGGAGGGCAAGGGTGGTGAGCTTACACACGATGAGACAACGATAATTAGTGGAGCCCTTGATTTAACTGAAAAGGTACGCATCATAATGAAACTGCCTTTCTTTTGGATGCTCAACTGTTGTGGTTTTCTGGTTTTTGTGATTTCTAGAATATTAGCCCTTCAATGCATAAAAAATGAATAGGATTTACCACTGAGATGTTTACTATTATCCGTTTCTAATTTAATCTGACATTGTGAAGTTTACCCTTAATTAGAGTAGAACAATTAGTAGCTACTTCATCGTGTAGCTAAAACTCATGATATTGGACCGTTGATAGTCTTCAGCATGAACATAATATTTTAGAAGCTCGCTTTGTATATTCTTTTTCTATTTCATTCTTGCTCTTAAGTGATATAAATCTTAAAAGATATCGTGCAATGGGAAATCAAATTTAACCTATTTATTTTTCTTCTCATATATTAACAGACTGCTGAGGAGGCTATGACGCCTATTGAATCTACTTTCTCCTTAGATGTCAATTCAAAATTGGACTGGTAAGCTTTGGTCCTGAAAAATTAGTGTTTCGCCTTCTCAGTTAACTGTCCCATTGGTTCCTGTAAGAATCACATGTATGTTATGCTGCCAACGTCCTTTGGAGGGAACATTTAACATCATCTTAAATAAGGAGTGTACTAAATGATTAGAATTAGAAGCCAACCCTCCTACTAAGAAACTTTTCACGATTTCAATTAACTTTCAGAAAGATAACCTGTCAACCATTGTTATTTTCAAGCAGTCGTCTCTACTAGGCACTTATTCTTATTATCTTTCTATTATCTTGTTATTTTGTAAATTCAGCAAAAGTTGTAGATTGTAAGTCTCGAGTATGTCTAATTATATTTTCATTCTTCCCCCTCAGGGAAGCAATGGGGAAAGTTCTTGCTCGTGGACATAGTCGAGTTCCTGTCTATTCTGGGAACTCAAAGAATATTATTGGACTTCTGCTGGTGGGTGTTAGAACTTAAATCTTTGGAGTTTGATATTATGTATTCGTTCTCTGGATTTCAAACTCACCACATCTGTAATTGGTATTTCTCATGTTTTTATTTTAACCCCGGTCTTGATGTTAATTTGGGGATTAGGTGAAAAGTCTTCTCACTGTACGACCTGAAACAGAGACCCCAGTTAGTGCTGTTTCCATCCGTAGAATTCCAAGGTGTGCTTCAACTTCTTTAAATATGCTATTGTTTCTTCTCAATTCCACTACTCAGTATGGGATATCTGGTTTTCATGTGTGGATCATATTCTCAGAGTTCCTGCAGATATGCCACTGTATGATATATTGAATGAGTTTCAAAAGGGCAGCAGTCATATGGCTGCTGTGGTGAAGCCTAAAGTGAAAAGTAAAATTCCTCGACCAACCATTGATGGAAAGAGAGATGAATGGAACGGCGACACTGGCATGGACTCCCAACTGACTACTCCTTTGCTATCCAAGCAGGATGGAAAGCCGGACAGTGTTGTTGTTGATATACCCAGGATACCAAAGCCCCCTCATAGACACAAGGAAACTTTTTCACCCCATAGTGAGAAAGCAACAAATGGTTTGCTCCAGGTATCAGAGGATATCGAGGAGGGTGAAGTCATTGGGATTATCACTCTGGAGGATGTATTTGAAGAACTCCTGCAGGTAATGTACACGCAATTGATATTCTCGTGCTTTCAGTTAATGAAAATTGTTTATTTGGTTGTAGTGATGATTGTCTTGAAAAATGCAGGAGGAGATTGTGGATGAAACAGATGAATATGTTGATGTACATAAAAGGTATCATAGAGTGACAAAAGCAAATAGTTGGTTGACATTATGTACGAAAGTTATAATTTGAAAGTGGATTAATCTTCTTCTTCTTTGCAGAATACGTGTTGCTGCAGCTGCAGCTGCTTCATCAGTGGCACGGGCTCCATCGACTCGGAGGTTAAATGTGAACAAGGGACCTGCCACTGGACAAAATGTATTTCCCCTTTTCAATCTGTTATTTTCAAAGGGGTCTGCGGAGTTGATTTGCCTCTCAACATTCACTCTTTTTTTAATGTTCAATTTTTGTCCAATGGTCGAAGCTGACTAATGTTTTCTTGTTCTTATTGTGATGATGCCCTAGGCAGGCCAAAAAGTAAGCAAGGACTAACCCTCAAGAAATCTGCTGATGATTGGTCCTCGGCAACATTGCAACGGACTTCTGGCAAACCCCGTCTTGGAAATAAGAGATGATTCATCTTGCTCATTCGTCATTTCCTGATCCGGTTGCTCCTCAGGGAATTGGCTTTGACTTGCATCTATGAAAGTTGTTTGTTTTTGTTTTCGATTTTTGTTCTCCGGGTCGCGGGTAGGTTTCGAGAGGGGGAGTTCTACATTAGATTGCATAGGAGGATATCATTGGAAGTTTGGTACCTTACTAATTATTTCCACTCGTTTTTTGGGTTCATATTAAATCGATAGGTCGAGCTGCCTCTTTGGCTGGCTCTACTTTTTGTTTTGTAAACGACGGTATATGGAGAAAGTAGTTCAACCCGTCTCTGACAATTTTTGCAGAATCAATTCAACCCGTTCTTGACCATTTTTCTAGAATTAGTTCAGCCCGTCTTCAACCATTGTTGTAAAATCAGTTTCAAATATGTACAACATGAACAAAATTACATACACGTCATTAGCCCAACCTGATCTCGATCATTTTTGCATAATTAGTTTTAAATATATATAGAGTCAATTTTATATAATTTTTAGTAAAGCAAATTTGTATAGTTTTTAGCAAAATCAATTTTAACCTAGAAAAGATATTTGAGTCTTTCATTTTCTTTTTCTTTCTGCAACAGAACCGACATTCTTTACCATAAACAGTCCATCATATATTGTTTCGATAACGAGAGGGAAAATGCGGTTAGAAAACTCCCCAACTTAAAGTACCAACGGGCTAAAGTGATTTTCTTATCGGTAAAGAAATGCCTTTGAGTATGGAATGGGAAGCAACAAAAATGAAAATGAAATATTTAAGCAACTTCTCATTAAGTTGCTAACCCAAACTCCACAAAATCTCTCCACTACTTTTCAATCACCATCCGCAACGTAATCCGATTACACTTCGAATAAATTACCGGCAACGTAAATAAAAAATCAACACAACATTTCACATCGCACTGAGTACACGAGTCAATGAACAACCAAATTAAAAACTAAAAAAATGAAACACTCGGTCCACCTCTTCAAAACATCAGAGTCTAACTTCTGCACCAAGCCTTTCTTATTGCCTGACAGTTTGTTGTATTCACTTTTTTTTAGTAGGTGACCTTGCATGCCATCTAGTTTATGCACCAATATGAACAAGTCTTTCTTATTGCTTCACATTAGGACGTTATTTTGGAGAAATTGGTGAGTTTGAACCCTGTGTAATCATAGGAGCACCATATCCATATGACACATGAGATGAGAACCACCATCTACTTCTAAAACTAAGCTTGGAAAGTTTAACGAAGCTGAAGGCAATCTAGTACACTAAAATGTTCCTGAAGAACTGAAACATGTAAATTGAAAGATGACCTTGTAGTCCAAATTGACCATGCCATTAGACATGTGCGGCTCATTTGCAAACTGTAAATAAAAGTCAAAATAAATGGGTTACATCGCTACTTCCACATTTTTTTCTACACAAAAAGAAAAGAAGGAACAATTTAAACCAAAGATGAATATTCACCTGAGCATTAGCCTTGAGAGTGAGCCGGCGTCAGTTGTTGATCGTCCCTCAAATTTTAATAAGATCTTATAAAACAAGACTAATTCTCTGATCAATGTGATTAGCTGTTGAGCCCTAATTGAAACTCAATCACCAATTCACACTTAGTAAACACGCATAACTTCCCAATTAACAACTCTACAAGTACACAATCTGTTAGGAATGTCGGTACTACAAGATAGAGAATGCACAAGGTAAAGTAGAAAATGGACACCAATAATTTATGTGGTTCGGCAATTTATGCCTACGTCCACGAAACAAGGATCAATCTTCACCATATGAAAAAGATGAGTACAACAAGAGTAGTCTTACCAAGCCAAAGACAAGGCTTGATGAATACAAGAAAGTATAACACACACTTTCTATCACTCTAAACTTCACTCACACACAATATGTAGTGGAACACTCTCACTCTCAAACTTGAAGTGGAACAACTCTTATAACCCTCACTCTTAGAGTGGAACACTCTTACTTTGGTTTTTCACACCTTATGAAACATACATGCACCCCTATTTATAATTGAGTTTTGCCGACTTATACACAAGCCCACTGACTTAGGTTTGCATGGCAGCCTCAATATTATTCAAACAGCTAGAACTTTCTAGCTTATGCATGCACTCCACCGACATGCATATTTGGACCAGATTTTTCTAGTTCCTTGGCATTTGATAAGATGCTAGAATTTTCTAGCATCCATTCTTTATAATGGGTTGGACCTTTAATGTCTTTCATCATGGGCTGGACCCATGGTATACCAACAATCTCCCTCTTCAATCCATGAGAGAGGAATTCCGATCATGACTCCAAGTTACCTGGAGTCCATCCTAGCAGCCTTAATGCAGAATTCCAACTTTGATTTTGTGACTACCTTTGTCAACATGTCTGAAGAATTATTATTGGTATGAATCTTCTTCAGCTGTAGCAACTTGTTCTCGATAGCGTCCCTAATCCAGTGATAACGAATATCAATGTTCTTGGTGCGTGAATGATATGTAGTGTTCTTGCTCAAACCAGAGCACTCTGACTATCACAATAAACGCCATAATCACTTTGCTTCAAACCCAACTCTTGGAGAAACCGCTTCAGCCACAACAACTCCTTGCATGCTTCTGTAGCGGCTATGTATTCAGCCTCAGTTGTGGACAAAGCAACACACTTTTGCAACTTGGATTGCCAAGACACGGCTCCCCCTGCAAAAGTAAACAAGTACCCAGACGTAGATTTTCTACCATCCAGGTCACCTCCTATGTCAGCATCTGTGAATCCTTCCAAGATTGGTTTGGAACCGCCAATGCACAAGCACATCTTAGAAGTCCCCTTCAAATATCTGAGAATGCACTTAACAGCTTCCCAATGGTCTTTCCTTGGATTAGAGAGAAACCTGCTCACCACACCTACTGCATGAGCAATATTTGGCCATGTGCACACCATTGCATACATGATACTTCCTACCGCTGAAGAGTAGGGAACAACTGCCATTTTCTCCTTTTCTTCATATGTTTTTGGACATGACTCTTTGCTCAACTTGATATGATTGGCTAAAGGTGAGCTTACCGGTTTGGCTGCTTTCATGTTGAACCTTTCAAGCACCCGTTCAACATACTTTTCTTGTGACAGCCACAACTTCTTGGATTTTCTGTCACGAATTATCTCCATGCCCAAAATCTACTTGGCTGGCCCTAAGTCATTCATGTCAAAGGACTTAGATAACTCTTCTTTAAGCTTTTTAATCATAGAAACATCTTGACTGACAATTAACATGTCATCAACATAAAGCAATAAAATGATGAATTTACCTCCAGAAAATTGTTTGATATAAACACAAGAGTCAGCATGAGTTCTCTTGTACCCATTAATCACCATGAATGAGTTGAACTTTTTATTCCACTGTCTCGGAGCCTACTTAAGACCATATAAGCTTTTCTTGAGCTTGCACACCAAATTTTCTTTACCTTTGACTTCAAAGCCTTTAGGTTGCTCCATGTATATCTTCTCTTCTAAATTGCCGTGGAGAAATGCAGTTTTAACGTCTAACTGCTCGAGCTTAAGATCCATGCTTGCTGCCATACCAAGGATAACTCGAATGGAAGTCATCTTCACCACCGGTGAGAAATCTCATCAAAGTCAACTCCTTTCTTTTGACCAAAACCTTTGACAACCAAACGAGCCTTGTACCTTGTCATGTTGTCGTCCCTTTTCAATTTGAACACCCACTTATTTTTCAACACTTTTCTTCCCTTTTGAAGCTCCACCAGCTCATAGGTATCATTCCTTAATAAGGATTCCATCTCTGACTTCATTGCCTTCATCCATTTATCACTGTCGTTATGAGCTCTGGCCTCCTCATAAGTTTCGGGCTCTCCATAATTAGTCAACATGATATACTCTAATGAAGAATACTTGGTAGAAGGTATTCAACTTCTGCTGGATCTTCTGACCTGATCTTCATTCTCTTGCGGGGCTGGAGGCTTCCCCTGATTGGGTTCTCATTGAGTCTAATCTTCTTGACTAGGCTCTCCCTGATCAGCAATCTCATGGTCTGGCACATCTTGATCAGGCTCCCCCTGATCAACATTATCTGGTTCTACAAGCACTTCATTGGCAGCTGCTTTAGGGATGTCATCGTGACTTTCTTCATCTGAAGCTAATGGATCAACTCCTATGACTGTGCCATTTGGTTGTGCCTTTTTATCCGAATCCCCAATTGTTTGATCATCATAATAGACCACGTCTCTACTTCGGATAAACTTTTTCTGGTATGGGTCCCATAATCTGTAACCAAAATCTTCACCGCTATAACCAAGAAAGATGCATGGTGTAGCTTTGTAGTCTAACTTAGATCTCTACTCTTTGGGCACATGCACAAAAGCTTTGCAACCAAACACTTTCAGATGAGAGTAAGACACATCATTACTAGTCTATACTCTATCTAGAACATCAAGACCTAATGGTATTGATGGAGATCGGTTGATCAAATAGCAGGCTGTCCTTACAGCTTCACCCCAGAACTGCTTAGATAACTTTGCAGTCCTCAGCATACACCTGACTTTCTCCATGATGGTTCGGTTCATTCTTTCAGCAATACCATTATGTTGTGGAGTTCCAGGAACTGTCATCTCATGACGTATGCCATGTTTCACATAATACTCTCTAAATTGGTGAGATGTGTACTTGCCACCGTTGTCGATACGAAGGCACTTGAGAGGTTTCCCAATTTCCCTCTCCACCATGTCATGGAACTCCTGGAATGTCTGAAACACCTGGTCTTTGGATTTCAACAAATACACCCAGACCCTTTGTGAAGCATCAACAATATAAGTAACAAAATATTTATTTCTTCCAAGTGACTCGACTTCCATGGGATCATGCACATCTGAATAAACAAGATCTAACAAATTTCCTTTCTTTGTAAATGGAACAGAAAAACTAATTCTTCTTTGTTTTCCGAATAATCAGTGCTCACAAGAGTTTAATGACATACCTTTGGCAAAGGGAATGTGATACTTCTTTGCCAAAACTTGTAGGCCTTTCTCGCTCATGTGGCCTAGCCTCTTATGCCACAAGTCTAGAGATGAGTCCTCCACAACATTCAACTCACTTTTCAAAACCTTGGCATTTGACCGGTACAACGTAGAACAAAGTCGTGCTCTTGCTACCACCATTAATTAAGCCTTTAGTAAGCTTCAATTTTCCTTCGCCAATATGGTGATAATAACCTTGTCGATTAAGGGTACCGATGGAGTGAGACGTATATTAGGAATATGTCTCACATCTTTCAACATCAACTGGCAGCCGAGATTAGTTCTTAGGCAAATATCACCAATTCCAAAAATTTTGGAATAGCTTTCATTCCCCATCTTCACTATGCCAAAGTCACCTTCTTTGTATGTACTGGAGAACTCCCGTTTGGACGTAGCATGGAAGGAAGCTCCATTGTCAAAGATCCATTCAATGTCTCTGTCAGAGTTGCCCATATGCAGACATTCACCAACATATAATATTTTTGGTACATCACCACATATGACAGCAGTGGTACTGCCAGTATCATCTTTCTTCTGATTGTTCCCTTCCATTTGCTCTCTCTTCCAAACTCGACAATTTTTCTTCATATGGCCTTCTTTGCCACAATGGTGGCATGCACCCTTGAACCTTGACTTGGATTGGCTAGGACTCCTGCCATGACCTCTAGGTCCTCTACTCTTGCTTCTTCCGCGGTTCTCTGTGGCAAATACTTGGCTGTTATCTGTGCCAGAAGTCTTTCTCCTTGTTTCTTCATTGAGCATGTTATTTTTAACATTATCAAGAGTAAGAACACCATTAGAAGCAGAGTTACTTATATTCACCACAAAGGTCTCCCAACTGTCTGGCAAGGATCTAAGTAACAAGAATGCCTATAGCTCGTCCTCAATCGTCATTTTCATAGTAGCCAACTGGTTGATGATATTCTGGAAATTGTTTAAGTGTTTTGCTACACTTAAACCATCCTTGTACTTCGCACTGATGAGCTCTTTGATCAAGAAGGCTTTCTTGGCTTGGGTTTTCTTTTCAAACAAGGACTCAAGCTTTGTCCAAAACTCACGGGCATTGGTTTCATTAGACACATGGTGAAAAACACTATCATCCACCCATTGTCTAATTGTGCCAATTGCCTTGCAATTCATCTTCTTCCACTCGGCATCGGACATGCTCTCGAGCTTAGCGGCATTTCTTTCAATTGGCTCATGCAGATCCTTGCAATAAAGAATGTCCTCCATCCTTGGCTTCCATGTTACCTAATTGGAATTGGTGAGTTTGATCATAGTGCCACTTCCTTCCATCCCGTAGTACGAGCCAACCGGGCTCTGATACCACTTGTTAGGAATGTCGGTACTACAAGATAGAGAATGCACAAGGTAAAGTGGAAAATGGACACCAATAATTTATGTGGTTCGACAATTTATGCCTACGTCTACGAAACAAGGATCAATCTTCACTATATGAAAAAGATGAGTACAACAAGAGTAGTCTTACCAAGCCAAAAACAAGGCTTGATGAATACAAGAGAGTATAACACACACTTTCTATCACTCTAAACTTCACTCACACACAATGTGTAGTGGAACACTCTTACTCTCAAACTTGAAGTGGAACAACTCTTATAACCCTCACTCTTGGAGTGGAACACTCTTACTTTGGTTTTTCACACCTTATGATACATACATGCACCCCTATTTATAATTGAGTTTTGCCGACTTATACACAAGCCCACCGACTTAGGCTTGCGTGGGAGGCTCAATATTATTCAAACAGTTAGAACATTCTAGCTTATGCATGCACTCCACCGACATGCATATTTGGACCAGATTTTTCTAGTTCCTTGGCATTTGATAAGATGCTAGAATTTTCTAGCATCCATCCTTTATAATGGGTTGGACCTTTAATGTCTTTCATCATGGGCTGGACCCATGGTATACTAACACAATCCACGTATAGATACGTCACCGAATACGGTGACAACTCAACTTTGCGATCAAAGCCTTCATCGGAAACGTTGTCGTTGTAAACAGAAATCTGCTATAGCTTGGGTTTATGCAACCACTCCTGCTGCTGCTGAGTTTGGTAGTACACCAGAGCACCACTGGTGCTGCTCATCCGGTTGAGAGCAGCAATGGCATCAGCAGTCTGGTTCTTTTTAGAGCTTGGAACAGATTGAAACATGGGAGGTATAATTGGGGGTGGTGATGATGGAGGAGAGGCGATGGTCGGGAGGGATGTAGACGGAGCCGTACAAGGAAGGAGGCTGGTCCTTCATCGCCAAGAGTGAGGGTTTGGAAGAGGAGACAAAGGGTTTTGAATGCGAGGCGATGACACGTGAGGGAAGTATAGAGAAAAAGAGAGGTAGCAACGATAAATGATGGATGAGATAGATGTGCTACTCCTATGCCCGTGGGTGCAGCCTGTGTGGTTTGGTGGTCTTCTCTACATTCGTATTATTGGCGCATCTATTTCCTCATTTGATGACTGGATCTCTCACCTGTTTTCGTTGCAGCTGGGGTTCTCCAAGTCTAAATCAAGGTTTCTGTCTCAGGTGGCTTTCTCCCTGTTGGTTTATCTGGAGAGCCAGATGCGACGCGGTGTTCAACGGGCGATCCCCTTCTCTATCTCACACTATTTTTAATCTGTCCAGTGCTTGGGAGACCTTTGCTGATGCTAACTCCAGGATCCATGGCCTTGCTCCCTCGCCTAGGAACAACCATTTGTGTGAGGTTTCGTGGTCTCCTCCTCCTCCTCCTTCCTTGTTGAAGATAAATGTGGATGCGAGTTGGAGGCATGGTGCTTCTTCGGCGTGGGTTGGATTGTTGATCCGTGACTCGAGTCGTTGGTGTTTGGAGGTCAGAAGGATGGAGGTCCTGGCCTCTTCTACTGCAATGGCAAAGTCCTTGGTGGTTTTGGAGGGGTGTCTTCTAGCGAAGGGTCTGAATTTTCCTCGGGTGGTGATTGAATCGGATTCAAAATTGGTTACTTCGTGTTTGCAGGATTGTTCTTCGAGCTGCGCTTGGGAACTCTTCCCATTCTGAGATCGTATTTGGTTGGTTGGGAAGGCTTTCCAAGCTTGCTCATGGTCTTAGATTCCAAGATCAGCAAACTGTGTGGTGGACTTCATTGTGAAGAACTTCACTCCGGAGATGTGCAACTCTGTTTGGGCTTACAGGCCCCCATCTTCTCTTGTTAGAATTTTAAATAAGGATGGTTTGCCTTGCCCTTCGAGTAGCTATCTTCGGATCTTGTTTTTTGGGGATGACGTGTTTGCCAGCTGTGGTAGCGTCTATTGTAATCTCGGGCCCTTGCTCTGTCGTTAGTTCCTTTGTTGCGTTAGCCTGTGCGGCTTTCTTTGTTCTCGGCTGGCCTCTGTGCCTTGGTATTGTATATCCTTGGTTCAAAAAAAAAAAAAAAGAATTTACCACTATAAAGGGTAATTTTGTAACTTACATTCTAAAAAAAAATAAAAAAGTTAAGAGTGCTAATATCCCCACTTCTATGTCTTATTTTCCTACCCATATCTTAACAAAAATTCCTCGACCAACCATTGATTGAAGGAGAGATGAACGGAACGAGAAATTTTTAATTGTAACGGAAACACAAGTGGTAAACCATGTGTTTTAATAGAAATGGTGAGAAATTTTATTTTTTAAGTTATTAACTTTTTAGCACACATATCCCACCATTTGTATAATGACACATGGTGTACCACCTCGTGTATTGGTTACATTGAAAAATCTCTCGAATGGAACGGAGACACTGGCACAGACTCCCAACCGACTACTCCTTTGCTATCCAAGTAGGATGGAAAGCCAGACAGTGTTGTTGTTGATATACCCAGGATACCAAGGCCCCCTCATAGACACAAGGAAACTTTTTCACCTCATAGTGATAAAGCAACAAATGGTTTGCTCTAGGTATAAGAGCAGGGGCAGATCCATTAAGGGACCAGGGTGGTCCCAGGACCACCCGGAAGCTAGGACAAACGACTGTGAGGATCTTCAAGGACCATCCAAATCTGGGCAGAAGAACAGCAGCCATGGCTGCTGCAAGCTGTGCAAAACGGAAGGAGGAAGAAGAAAGTCAATTTTAAAAAAAAATAACTTAGCCAAAACGACGTCGTTTTGAGCCAAGTTATTAAAAAAGTTTAAAAACTCCTCACCTTCACGTGATAGAGCACTCGCCAGTCACCATCTTTTATTTTTTTATAGAAAAGTCAGACTCACCATCTTTTATAGAATAGTGCTTTCAATCAACTTTACTTCACCAATAATAGCAAATTGTCTGTAAGTTTTCAAACAGGAGGAATCCTCACGCTACCCAAGTAACCCCAACTTTGTGATTTGCTTTGTTTTCAATATATTGGTATTCAGATCGTGATTTTGTCGATGATTTTATTCAGACTCAGACCTTTAAACAGAATGAACATTCATGCTCTCCATAGCAATTTCTGCTCTCTGCTCCCTGTTCAACTTCCGTCTCGAATGTACATGTGTTTACCACCAAACCCACATTTCTGTAAGATTTCTAATTTAGTGTTAGTTCTTACTTATTTTTAGTGTTAGTTGATACAGATTTATTGTTAATTTGTTAGGATTTTTAGTTTTAGACTTTTAGGTAATTTTTTTTTTAAAGAACACTAATTAAAAACAAAGGGGCCGAACAGTGAATCTTGCAAATGATTTTTTTCATATCTATTTTAGTGTTAGTTCATACATATTTATTGTTGATTCGTTAGGATTTTCTGATATTACTTGGATTGTGTTATAGGGTTTCTTTTGTTGAAGATTGTGTTACAGTTAGGGGTTTTTAGTTCATACATATTTTTAGTTTCATCAATTGACATAGATTTTTTTATTAATTGATATGTGTAGAAATTAAAAGTATGGAACGATATTACAAGCGAAAATCATCATCGATTAGTTCGGACAATCATATTCCAAATAGTTCATCTCCAAACTTGGATAGTTCCAATCCTATTCCGAATAGTTCCCCTCCAATTCCAAATAGGTCCGATCCAATTGGGGGTAATTACACTCCACAACAAAATGAGTTAAAAGTTGATTAGGATAATCTTGAGAGAGACCCCGGAAAGAGAATTCCAATGAAGGATTATCCTCCAAATATTCGAGATGAGGTCCGAATAGCATATATATTAATGGAGCCTTTTAGAGCTAAAATTTTTTTTTTTTTGTATTGACAATGAAACTATCATAACACGTTTTCAAAGTATGTGATCCCGTCGTGGACAAATTTAGTATTTCTAGCTTGTTTAGCACAAAGATTATGAATGAAAATTGTAGTTTGCCATTTATTTGTTCAATGATATTTTCTTCTTTTTTTTTTTTTTTTGAAGCTTTTATATTGGGACCACCCTAAGTTAAAATCCTGGATTCGCCACTGTATAAGAGGATATCGAGGAGGGTGAATTCATTGGGGTTATCACTCTGGAAGATGTATTTAAAGAACTCCTGCAGGTAATGTACACGCAACTGATATTCTCGTGCTTTCAGTTAATGAAAATTGTTTATTTGGTTGTAGTGATGATTGTCTTGAAAAATGCAGGAGGAGATTGTGGATGAAACAGATGAATATGTTGATGTACATAAAAGGTATCATAGAGTGACAAAAGCAAATAGTTGGTTGACATTATGTACGAAAGTTATAATTTGAAAGTGGATTAATCTTCTTCATCCTTGCAGAATACGTGTCGCTGCAGCTGCAGCTGCTTCATCAGTGGCACGGGCTCCATCGACTCGGAGGTTAAATGTGAACAAGGGACCTGCCACTGGACAAAATGTATTCCCCCTTTTCAATCTGTTATTTTCGAAGGGGTCTGGGCAGTTGATTTGCCTCTCAACATTCACTCTTTTTTTAATGTTCAATTTTTGTCCAGTGGTCGAAGCTGACTAATGTTTTCTTGTTCTTATTGTGATGATGCCCTAGGCAGGCCAAAAAGTAAGCAAGGACTAACCCTCAAGAAATCTGCTGATGATTGGCCCTCGGCAACATTGCAACGGACTTCTGGCGAACCCCGTCTTGGAAATATGAGAAGATTCATCTTGCTCATTCGTCATTTCCTGATCCGGTTGCTCCTCAGGGAACTGGCTTTGACTTGCATCTATGAAAGTTGTTTGTTTTTGTTTTCGATTTTTGTTCTCCGGGTGGCAGGTAGGTTTCGAGAGGGGGAGTTCTACATTAGATTGCATAGGAGGATATCATTGGAAGTTTGGTATCTTACTAATTATTTCCACTCGTTTTTTTGGTTCATATTAAATCGATAGGTCGAGCTGCCTCTTTGGCTGTCTCTACTTTTTGTTTTGTAAACGACGGTACACTACTACAATATATGCTATCACCGTCGGAGTCAAAACCGACAAGAAATCAGATTTCTGTCGCAATTTTGGAAAAAATGCGACATAAAACAATGTAATGTCGCATTTTCAAAGCGACACTATTGCTAGCGTCACGAAAGGGCTTTAGCGTCGGTTTGGTGGCTTAAACCGACACTACATAGCGTCGCTTTAAAGCGACACTAAACTAACGTCGGTTTAAAGCGACGCATACTTACACGTTACGTCGCTTTAAGGAAACGTTCATTAGCAATTTAATTGTAAAATATAATTCCTACTGTCGCTTTTAAATGACACTGAAATAATATTAAATCAATTTAATATCCCATAAACCGACGCCAAATAACAATTAAATAAATAAAATATGCAACCGAATAACGGTCTTAACCGACACCACCTTTGTTAATAATAATAAAAAAAACACACAAATCGCATTCTTCTTCGATTCATTGTAACAGAAAAATTTTATATAATTATATTAATTAATTTCAAGGTCAAAAAAAAAACATTAATAAAAATAATTAAAAAAAAAGTCTGCCAACATACACAATATTGTCCATACATTAATGAAAATAATTAACAATAAAAATAATGTCAAAATATACAAAAACCCATCCGTCATAACAACTACTAAATCCGACATTACAAACATAACATAAAAAACAAAAAAGATAGAACGATTAAAGTATCATATTTAACCGACAAAAAACCGAACCAAATAAACTACGGAACCGAATCTGCGCCTGAACGTGGCACAGATCCTTCTCGCCCTTGAGGTCCTATATTTGATGCCAACATCCTCGACAAGTCCACATCAGATCCAACACCCGCAAGCATTTCAGCAAACCCCCCAGCTGGAAATTCAGGACAAGGCGCAGCCATCTCGGGTCGATATACTGGCACTTGATAAGGCGGCTCCTGCATGTAAGGCATGGGAGGCTGCTGCATGTATGGCATAGGCGGCTGCTGCATGTATGGCGTGGGCTGCATAGGCAGCGGATACATAGGATACGGAGGTTGCTGATTATAGCCAGCATAAGGATATGCAGGGGGCGGCTGACTTTGACCCGACTGTTGAGGAGGAGGCTGACTCTGGCCTGACTGTTGGGTTCCCGGGCTAAACGGTGGTTGTGGTTGTGCTTGTGGCTGAAATCTTTGGAAAAGCCACGCAAACAACTAACTTTGCTTGTTCTCTAGGTCCGAAATCCGTTTATTGTTATTTTCGTCCCTCAATTTCAACTCATTATTTTGAGTCATCAGCAATGCCATTGCACTGTTAGATGACCTCTTGGAGGAAATTGATGTAGAAGACGAAGAAGATGCATAGGAAACCATATCAGGAGTCACCCCATGACCGTATCCTCTGACTGTATTATACCTCTCAGGACCCATTGTGTCAACATACACTTGGGTCCTAAGATCTTCATTATCCTCTTGCCCCGACTGAATCAAAGTTTGCAGATTGCTCTCCATTGTTGCCTAGCATTACAATTTTTAAAAAGAAAAATTCAATCGTAAAACAGAACAATAAGCTATAGATAATAAATTTGAATAATAATGAAATACCAACACAGTAAAATAAATTACCCCTGTACGCTCCGATTCTTCATCAATCCAAGCTTCATTTTTTCGTGTATGACATTCACGAAAAAAGGTTACAGGATCAGCTTCTTTCCCATGCTTCTTCCGCTTTACCAAAAATAAAATTTCACACAAACAATTTTAGGCTAACCTCGTTAAAATTAAAATTTATAACTATTGAATATTTAAAATAACATTTCTTCAAATGGTACAATCCTTACATATTCTTGCCGCTTTCTTGCAAAAGATTTTGTACCAGTAGTATGGTTCATTGTTTTCTTTTGCCGATTAATCTTGTTTTTTTCAGCAACCTCCTGAAAATAAAAATAAAAAAATTATTACACAAATTTATAGTTATAACGAAATAAACTACATCGTTTACCTTTGTTTTATCTCCACTCCAGTATGCCAACAAATTACCCCACTGGGTAGGATTCACATCAGGAGGAGGCTGGGGACGCTCCTCTGCAGCTCTGTTGGTATAATATTTTTTTTTTAACTTATTTCTGTACTCCTTATGTGCATGCTCAGCAACCTTAAGCGTCATAAAGCGGATCAAAGGCAATCTTGGTATATCAGCATCTTCAAAAACAATATTTCCCTACATCCATAAAATAAAAAATAAAAAAAATAAATCAACCAAGTCAAATATTATAACAATCATTGAATTATTCTTTCATTTTCTAATAAAAATATAAATACCTATACCTTAATTCTATTCCAAAAAGCTTCCTTATCTACATCCTTAATCTTACGCCAATGCTTCGCCAATGGGAGAATTCTGTGGTCTCTAACCTCCGATGCCACATATTTTGAAAATGCACTAGAGTTATCACTAACGCATTTTCCAGACATATCAAACGAACAAAGCTGTTTCGTCCATTTGGGAACTGAGGGTCCTCGCCTCCGTTGAGAAGTTCCTTGTTCATAACAAAACCACAGTTAAAACAAACCAAAAAAGTTGGAAACAGATGTAAACTTTCAGTTTATAAGGATAATAGAAGATTAAACACAAAAAAAAAAAAAAAAAAACGAATCCAATAATAATGTAGAAAAATAACCAGCTTCGACCTCCTCCCCTTCCACATGAAGTTCCTCATCACGTTGAGAATCACAACTACTATCCATAGCAAAACCAAAGGAAGAAGTGCGGAAATAGGAGTGAAGGGAGTGAAATGGGGAGTGAAGGGAGTGAAATGGGGAGTGAAATGAGAGAGACGGAAATAGGTCGTAGAACCTTAAATATGCCAAAAAAATTAGCGTCGAAATATGCAACTATTACGTCGCTTCAAAGCGACACCACCTCTGCAACATTTTTGACTAGCGTCGAAATAGGGTAACATTGAGTCGCTTCAAAACGACGTTAGGTCTGACAGATTTAAATAGCGTCGAAATAGAGGCTAATTGCGTCGATTTGAACCGACGTTATTCTGACAGACAGTAATTGCAGTGGCCTCGGAATTGGATGTGCGAATGTGACCGAGGCTTCGAAATATGGGCATATTGCGTCGCTTAAAACCGACGTTATAGTCTGACATTTCTAACTAGCGTCGAAATAGAGAACAATGACGTCGGTTTTAACCGACGTTATTCTGACAGACATTAATTGCAGTGTCCTCGGAATTGGACGTGTGAAAGAACCGAGGCATAGAAATAAATGCCTGCGTCGAAACAATAACTGGTTGCGTCGGTTTAAACCGACGTATAATACGAGGCGTCGAAATAATAAGTGGTTGTGTCGAAATAATAAGTATTTACGTCGATTAAAACCGACGCCACTACTTATTATTTCGACGCAACTATTTATTATTTCGATGCTTCGGTTCTTTCGCACGTCCAATTCTTCCGATCCATTTCCCCGTGCAAAAAAACCAGGAAAATTCCCGCCCAACAAAAAAATAAAAAAAGAGTTTAACTAAAAAAGAAAAAATGGAAACGCAGGAGAAAAAAAAAATAGTTAAAATAAAAAAAGGTTATTTCTTATAATATTTTAATATATAAAATTTAACTTATACATAATGCTTAATAAAAACACAAATATAATTTTAGGAACATTTTGATATTGATGGCTTATATTTGAATTGTTTTAATCAAACATCTATAATTTTGAAGCTTTTGATCAAACATTGTTCGGTTTATAATATCCTTAAAATTTTGATTTTTATTGTAAATAATTGACCAACTAGTTCATAAAATATTATGATAAATATTCTAAATTCACCACAAATATTCTATCTTAACTTATCATTATTCGTTTAAAATGAATTTTTCTTATGCAAATAATTTGTTGTATTAAAACGATACATTCACTAACACTTAAACAGTTTATTCATACTTTCATTAAGTATAACACAAGATTTTGGGATATCCACTAGTGTAAATATTTCAAATTGAAGATCACATTCATTCACCGTATTCATATAGGGTGAAGGAGTGTACATATAAAAAATCATCAAAATCGGAGTTAAAATAACCGTTACATCGTGATTTTTCGTTAATAACCGTCGAATAAGTTTTTCCCGTTACTGTGTCTCAGAAAGTTTTTTTTTTTTAATTTTTGGCGTATGCGATCTCGAAGTATACACAAACATGTTTGACGGTTCGATCGTTGAAATTAGTTTCGTAGAGTTCGTATTCCATCAAAACGATACATTCACTAACACTTAAACAGTTTATTCATACTTTCATTAAGTATAACACAAGATTTTGGGATATCCACTAGTGTAAATATTTCAAATTGAAGATCGCATTCATTCACCGTATTCATATAGGGTGAAGGAGTGTACATATAAAAAATCATCAAAATCGGAGTTAAAATAACCGTTACATCGTGATTTTTCGTTAATAACCGTCGAATAAGTTTTTCCCGTTACTGTGTCTCAGAAAGTTTTTTTTTTTAAATTTTTGGCGTATGCGATCTCGAAGTATACACAAACATGTTTGACGGTTCGATCGTTGAAATTAGTTTCGTAGAGTTCGTATTCCATCAAAACGATACATTCACTAACACTTAAACAGTTTATTCATACTTTCATTAAGTATAACACAAGATTTTGAGATATCCACTAGTGTAAATATTTCAAATTGAAGATCGCATTCATTCACCGTATTCATATAGGGTGAAGGAGTGTACATATAAAAAATCATCAAAATCGGAGTTAAAATAACCGTTACATCGTGATTTTTCGTTAATAACCGTCGAATAAGTTTTTCCCGTTACTGTGTCTCAGAAAGTTTTTTTTTTTTAATTTTTGGCGTATGCGATCTCGAAGTATACACAAACATGTTTGACGGTTCGATCGTTGAAATTAGTTTCGTAGAGTTCGTATTCCATCAAAACGATACATTCACTAACACTTAAACAGTTTATTCATACTTTCATTAAGTATAACACAAGATTTTGGGATATCCACTAGTGTAAATATTTCAAATTGAAGATCGCATTCATTCACCGTATTCATATAGGGTGAAGGAGTGTACATATAAAAAATCATCAAAATCGGAGTTAAAATAACCGTTACATCGTGATTTTTCGTTAATAACCGTCGAATAAGTTTTTCCCGTTACTGTGTCTCAGAAAGTTTTTTTTTTTTAATTTTTGGCGTATGCGATCTCGAAGTATACACAAACATGTTTGACGGTTCGATTGTTGAAATTAGTTTCGTAGAGTTCGTATTCCATCAAAACGATACATTCACTAACACTTAAACAGTTTATTCATACTTTCATTAAGTATAACACAAGATTTTGGGATATCCACTAGTGTAAATATTTCAAATTGAAGATCGCATTCATTCACCGTATTCATATAGGGTGAAGGAGTGTACATATAAAAAATCATCAAAATCGGAGTTAAAATAACCGTTACATCGTGATTTTTCGTTAATAACCGTCGAATAAGTTTTTCCCGTTACTGTGTCTCAGAAAGTTTTTTTTTTTTAATTTTTGGCGTATGCGATCTCGAAGTATACACAAACATGTTTGACGGTTCGATCGTTGAAATTAGTTTCGTAGAGTTCGTATTCCATCAAAACGATACATTCACTAACACTTAAACAGTTTATTCATACTTTCATTAAGTATAACACAAGATTTTGGGATATCCACTAGTGTAAATATTTCAAATTGAAGATCGCATTCATTCACCGTATTCATATAGGGTGAAGGAGTGTACATATAAAAAATCATCAAAATCGGAGTTAAAATAACCGTTACATCGTGATTTTTCGTTAATAACCGTCGAATAAGTTTTTCCCGTTACTGTGTCTCAGAAAGTTTTTTTTTTTTAATTTTTGGCGTATGCGATCTCGAAGTATACACAAACATGTTTGACGGTTCGATCGTTGAAATTAGTTTCGTAGAGTTCGTATTCCATCAAAACGATACATTCACTAACTCTTAAACAGTTTATTCATACTTTCATTAAGTATAACACAAGATTTTGGGATATCCACTAGTGTATAAAATTGTTAAAGTTTTTAGAAGTATAAAATTGTTAAATAAAAAGAAAAATAGTGTAATTAACAGCTCAAAAAATTTCGTGAACTTTAAATAAGAATAAATAATCATCCTTTCTTCGCATTAATACATATAATTCACAACAGGTTTTTAACTTGCGTCGAAATAGACTGACATTGCGTCGAAATAGGCTTATATTGCGTCGGATCAAACCGACGTAATCTGACAGTCTGCGTCGAAATAATCTTAGTTTGCGTCGGTTTAAACCGACGCTAAAATGACATTGCGTCGAAATAAGCTTTCATTGCGTCGGTTAAAACCGACGCCAAATGAATTAAAAAACCGCGAAAAATGCCGCCCAAAATATTTTAATTAAACCGACGTCGGTTAAAAGCGACAGGAAACAAGTTAAAAAAAAAAAAAAAATTATAACCCAATATTAAAAATAAAAGGTTTAACTTATATTTAATACTTAATAAAAAAAAACAGAAATATAATTTTGATAATAAGATATCATAACATACGAAATGAAAGATAAGATAATTAATACATAAAATAATTAACATATTTATTCTCCTTCATCATCTGTTAGCTCATCGTCGACATTGGCATGATTAACGAACTCGGTAGGCAGCGCTAATGATTCAAGAAAAGGAGTCTCTTCCACGCCAACCCTTGTATGAAAATTTTCATTATCAAGAATTCGATCATCCAAATTCGGTATGGCATAATCATCAATAGCATCACTATCCTCTAGTACGTCAAACAAATCCCTCGGCTGAGTTCGAACAACTACGTGCCAATCTTTTTCAATTGTGTCCTCCACATAAAATGCTTGTAATGCTTGTGATGCTAGTATGAAAGGATCCTCTTTAAATCCCAATTGATTGAAATTCACCATAGTAAATCCATATTGATCGGTCTTCATTCCTCGTGGACTTTCACTATTAACCCATTCGCACTTAAATAACATCACAGCTCGACCCCTATCTTCCGCCTCAGTAGGACCACAATATTTAACCTCGAACATATCAACAACTCTGCCATAACAATTCACTTGCCCAATTGCTCCAGGAACATTTGCAGGTACAAAGACACCACAATTTTGATTCTTATGCTTATCATCCACAGATTTTATACGAAATCTAAACCCATGAACAATGTGACTTTTATATCTACTCACAACCCTACTAGGATAATTAGCTAGCCAATGCAAGTCTTCAGATATCAACGTGTCATTAGCATGATAGCTTGAATTCATCTGTAATAAGTATGAAGATAAAAATTGACAGAATAACTATAACATGTTATAATTAAAATGCAAAACAATAAATAAATAATGTGATTGTTATATCAACTCACATGTTGCTTGAACCATTCTGGAAATTCTTTCTTGCTTAGCTCCTTAATTTGGCGCATAGTTAACCTTTCTCGACGATGTTTAGTTTTCAAGAATTCCTCATGTTGGCTACACAATTATGTCGAAATTTAGATAATTAATTTTTCAAAGTTAAGAAAATCAATAAAACATTAAAACGTGTGATTAAACGTTATTACCTTCTAAATGGGTTCACTTCATCACAATTATTTAGAATATATCTATGGCACTGATCAAGAGTATTTAGATCGAGCTCCACATGTTCTCCTGAACCCATATAACATCCTTTGGAGTCAAAAATTGATAACCCACCAGACACTCCACGTCCAATACCATCTTCATTTCGGCCTCTACGGTTACGACGAGACTCGACACCTCTAAGATACATGGAACAGAAGGACAAGCACTCATCCACCAAATTTGCTTCAGCCATAGAACCTTCAGGACGACCTTTATTACGAACATTGCGCTTCAACGTTTGCAAATACCTATAATTATAAATTAAAGTTATGACTACAATTGTAATAATTATAAATTAAAGTTATGACTACAATTGTAAAAAATTTATAAAAAATTATTAATTACCGTTCAATTGGATACATCCATCTATAGGGAACATGCCCTGCAAGAGCTGCTTCATCTGCCAAGTGAACTGGAAGGTGCACCATTATATCAAAAAATGCAGGAGGAAATATTTTTTCAAGTTGACATAATGTCAAGGCAATTCTTGAACTCAGTTCCTTGAATCCTTCCTCAGACTCCTTCTTACTACACAACTGTCTGAAAATTGCACTCAACTCTAATAATACCATAGTAACAGCTTTAGGCAAAACCGGGCGTATTGCAAGCGGGAGTAACTGCTGCATTAAAACATGGCAATCATGACTTTTCAACCCATGTATTTTTCGTTCATTCACGTGCACACATCGCGATAAATTTGATGAATATCCATCGGGGACCCGAATAGTAGACAACACATTGCAAAACGCAGTTTTTTCTTCTCTTTTCAACGTGAACAAAGCTGGAGGTAGAAATGTTCTATTTCCTTCTCTACGTGGGTGTTGACTGCGTCTTATGTTCAAGACTTCAAGATCTGCACGTGCAGCCAATCCATCTTTAGACTTTTCTATACCTAGCAATGTTCCCACCAGACTGTCACATATATTCTTCTCGATATGCATAACATCAAGATTGTGTCTAATCAACAGATGCCTCCAATAAGGTAGTTCATAAAAAATAGATTTCTTCTTCCACTGACTGTTACCACTTGTACTGCTCGAAGTTCTTTTTCTGCGTTGCCCGACTGAAGCATTTTTCTTTGGTTTTCCAAAAGTAAATCTCAATGTACAAAGTTCTTCAAGACATTGTAAACCAGTCCACTGCCTTGGTGCACTACGATGCTCACGACGACCATTAAAAGCTGTGGTTTGCCTTCGAAACCTATGATTATCTTCAAGAAACCGTCGATGGCCCATATAACAAATTTTACGACTCGCCGGCAAGTAAATAGATTCTTTATCATGCATGCAATGTGGACATGCTTTATAGCCATGTGTACTCCATCCTGACAACATTCCATAAGCCGGAAAATCACTTATAGTCCATAAGACAACAGCCTTCATCATAAAACTTTGGTTGGAATACGCATCATAAGTTGGAGTGCCCACCTCCCACAACTCATTCAACTCGTCAATCAGTGGACGCATGTATACATCAATCTCTTTACCAGGACTGCGCGGTCCTGGTATTAAAAGAGACAACAACAAATTTGGTTGCTTCATGCACATCCAAGGCGGCAAATTGTAAACAGAAAGCACCACCGGCCATGTGCTATGATCATTCCTCATTTTTCCAAAAGGATTAAATCCATCACTGGCCAACCCTAATCGAACATTTCGAATTTCTGACGCAAAATCCGGATATAAATTATCCAAATGCTTCCATGCTGGAGAATCTGAAGGATGTCTCATAAACTCATCTTTAGGACATTCAATTGCATGCCACCTCATATGTTCAGCCGTATGCTTCGACATAAAAAATCGTTGCAATCTTGGTTTTAAAGGAAAATACCACATAACCTTAGCTGCGATCTTTTTTCTCGACCTATCCGCTGCGTTGGTAACTTTATATCTTGATTCACCACAAACCGAGCACACGGTCAAATCCGAAGTATCTTTCCAATAGA
The DNA here is from genome assembly GCF_042453785.1 of Malus domestica. Taxonomy (NCBI): domain Eukaryota; kingdom Viridiplantae; phylum Streptophyta; class Magnoliopsida; order Rosales; family Rosaceae; genus Malus; species Malus domestica. The sequence continues at coordinate 14,737,234 of NC_091676.1, read as the reverse complement.
TCATGCAATCATTGGGACATGCATCAATTTTCACATACGTCAGACCCAAGTCATTTATAAGTTTTTTTGCCTTATAACATGATTCAGGCAAACAATCCCCTTCAGGCAACATTCTTTTAATTAACTCCAGTAAAGTTGTGAAGATGTCGTCTGGCATTCCCGCTAAACACTTGATCTGATACAGCCTTACAACTGCTTCTAATTTCTTAAACTCCTTACACCCTGGCCACAAATCTTGATCTGCCTCTTCAAGCAACCTAAAAAAAGTCTCCGCCTCTTCTGGACGCCCTTCCCCAATAGACGGTTCAGTAGACGGCCCAACACCTTCTTCTGTTAATGGTTGGACAAATACATCATTAAGAAAGTCATGCATACCAATCACCTCATCTCCTGTTTCTTCTTCTCCAATTGCCACATTTTGCTCTCCAATGTTTTGCTCGCCATGATGTCGCCAGCAAGCATTTTTAGGCCTCGTTTGGCAGCTCGGACTGTACTGACTATTTCTGTCGGATAGGATAAATAGTCACCGGATAGGACTGACTAAATTAATCGGACGTTTGGTGCAGTATCGGATTAATGACCGTATTATTTATACTGTGTTTGGTTGGATACTCTATCGGATAAGAAAGACTTAAAAATATTATTATATTGATGAATGATGAATTTTGAACAATACTGTGAAATTACATCAATTCCAAATCTTGCAGCAACCAAACCAGCACAAGCATTGATATTATGAATTCATCAAGCTTCATTCAGATGTAATCGCTCAACCCATTTCTTCAACTGGGTTCGAATTTCCAACATACCCAATTTAGGATCTTTGCAATTTTCAACATACAGATCAAATTTTTTTTTTTTCGGATCTGGAAGAAGAAAAATAAGAGGAGGATGGCAGAACATAGAGAGAAGAAGAAGAAAAATAGTAGGTGAAAGGCGGAACAGAGAGAAGAAGAAGGAGGACCTGGGATTCAGATGAGAGAGAAGAAGGAGAAAAAAGACGAAGAAGAAGAACCTGGGTTCAGATGAGAGAAGAAGAATGAGGAGAAGACAAAGAAGGAGAACCTGGGATTCAGATGAGAGAAGAAGAATGAGGAGAACCTGGGATTCGAAGGAGAACCTGGGAGTTGGAGAGAGCGAGAGAGCCATGTTTTCAACCCGACTAAATAATACCGTGGTTTTGGAAAGGATAGTTAAGCGGATGTCAGCAGTATAGAATAGGTTGGGCCGGAGTATTTAGTCGGCTGACTATTTAATACATGGGGACACCAAACACCTGATACCGTATAATTAATCCTATCCGGTGTGTTATACGGTGTACCAAACGAGGCCTTATAATCTTTATCCATATCATACAATATGAGATGTTCAATAATAGTGTTCCTAACAAAAGTATATCGATTACAACATCTTTTGCAAGGACATCTAAACTTATCAGGACCAACACCATTTGCAACTGCTTGATCCAAAAACAAATTAATTCCAGCTGTATACGCTTCAAAATTTCGAGGTATCGTCAACCAACTCTTGTCCATGTTTTACCAGTTTACGAGGGTAAAATATTACGCTGACACTAAGATGCCTACAATCTTGCAATCCCTATCATGTAGGCATAACTATTAGAATTTTCAATTTCTATCTTTCAACCCTCGAACTCTATCACGATCACGATTGCAATCTTTTAATTTTCAACACCTATTGTAGTAAAAACAAATTAAAATAACAACAAAAAGTTATCAAAATTATGCTCATCTAATCCATTCTAGTAAATAACAACCAAAAGTTAACAAAATAACAATAAATTAAAATAACAATTATAGTGCAAAAGTTATATTTAATATTGTTAATTTAACATAAATGCTTATTTAAATTATTCATTCCATTTTCTCATAACAATTCAAATTGTAAAAAAAATTAATTTAACATAATATATTCTTATATTACTAAAAATGATAAGTTTATGTTATATTAATATTGTTAATTTAACATACATGCTTATAAATATTATTCATTTCATTTTCTCATAACCATTCAAATTGCAAAAAAAAAAATTTAATTTAACATAATATATTTTTACATTACTAAATATTATAAGTTTATGTTATATTTAATATTGTTAATTTAACATAAATGCTTATAAATATTATTCATTCCATTTTCTCATAACAATTCAAATTGCAAAAAAAAATTAATTTAATATAATATATTCTTATATAACTAAATATTATAATTTTATGTTATATTTAAGATTGTTAATTTAACATAAATGCTTATAATTATTATTCATTCCATTTTCTCATAACAATTCAAATTATTCTCATCTAATCCATTCTAGTAAATAACAACAAAAAATTATCAAAATAACAACAAATTAAAGTAACAATTAAAGTGCGAACAAAATTAATTTAACATAATATATTCTTACATTACTCAATATTATAAGTTTATGTTATATTTAATATTGTTAATTTAACATAAATGCATATAAATAATATTCATTCCATTTTCTCATAACAATTCAAATTATTCTCATCTAATCCATTCTAGTAAATAACAACAAAAAATTATCAAAATAACAACAAATTAAAATAACAATTAGAGTGAAAAAAAAAAATTAATTTAACATAATATATTCTTAAATTACTCAATATTATAAGTTTAAGTTATATTTAATGTTGTTAATTTAACATAAATGCTTATAGATAATATTCATTCTATTTTCTCATAACAATTCAAGTGACAAAATTAATTATTTCGCCTAAATATGAAGTAATTTAACAAAAATAATAGAAATTTATCTAACTACTTAAATTACAATTTTTAAATAAATAAACTTGTGTATTATACAATTTAAAAATTAAAGAATTTAGTGATAGAAACCTGAATTATAGAAGAATTCCGTCGTCGATCAATTCTTTTTATATACTCAACCAGCTCAAATAAATTCCCTACAACAATAAATTGTATCAAAATATTAAACATAAGAGGAGAAAATAAAAATACTACAAGCAAGAAAAATTTACCTTTGTGAAGAATGAACTTGGAAGAACTCGGAATGTGAAGAATGAACTTGGAAGAACTCGGAAGGTGAGAGAGAGAAGGTTTGTGAACCGTGAGAATGAGATAAATGCAAGAGGAAAAGATGAACACGGGTGAGTGAATATAAAGACGATCAATCTGTCGCTTACAACCGACACTGGGTTTCAAAATATTTAAAAAAATAAAATATATGTCGCTCAGAACCGACGTAGGATTTAAAATATATAAAAAAATCAATTAGTGTCGCTTCTATATGCGACACGCATACTTAATGTCGCTTAAAAGCGACACTGTTTTATTAAAAGCGACGCCAGTATTTAAAATTATTAAAACGTGTGTCGGTTATAAGCGACATTAAGTATGCGTGTCGCATATAGAAGCGACGCAGACTTTCTAAATCCGACGTCATATTCAGTGGGTGTCGCAACTCTCTTCTGCGCCACTATATGATATTAAACCGACGCAACAACTGACACTATAGGGTCCTTTTGTAGTAGTGGTATATGGAGAAAGTAGTTCAATAACAAGTGCAAGGTTTCCATGCACGATTCTTTCTGCTATGCAAGTTTACAGAAATATTCAGATCTGTACAATAAGAAGTAAATAAATGAAGACAGTTTGTTCCTTGAATTCTCGACTTTCAATTTCCGTTGTGTTCCTAGTTCGAGTTTAAGCAAAGATGTTACTTCAAGACCAAGACAGAACATGCGTGATACATGCTAGCTCGCTGAGGATTCCTTCAATATTTTTCTTGGATACAAGCGATATTGAGGGATAACGGAATCAAACAAGACATCTCGGGCGTAGTGATAAATTCTCGCTCCCACCATGATTTTACAAATTTACAACTTGCATGCTCTGCAGTAAATGGCCACGATACTAAACAAGCTTTATTGGCATCAAATTTGTAATAATAAGCTTTTCTGGCACAGCAATTAAGCTATTCTTTTATTTCTTTATTTCTTTTTTTAATATATCAACACATATTGATGACAGACTAATCTCTCATGCAACTCTAATACCACATGAGACGACATCCTACATTTGATCTCCGAATTAAAAGGTAGGCTAAAGTATGGTTCAAAAGAATGCATCAGTGCAGAATTCACAACAATTAATCTATTCTGGAGGGTGATATTTGCGGATAAAGAAAATGTCACCTCTATTAAATATGTGGAGTCTAAATGAGCTCAGTAAATATAGTACATTACATGTAGTACTGTCATTGAATTTTACATGTAACATTCGTTTAATTACATGGTATTAGTATTTAAACTCTTCCCAGACACAAGTAGCTTTACATTCTTGTAAACTATTTGGATCCAATTTCAATAGGAAATTCAAAATCACAAAAACACAACTTCAACCCTTGCATGGTAAAAACAGTCACCTCTCCGTCACTCATCCCAACAAAGAAGTATGACAGTACACCTCCACATGATATAAAATCGTGTCCGCTGCTCCCTCATCAACCTCGAGCATTTCTCCCACGACCGGAGCTTGGGCGTTCGAACGGAAGACAACTCTCCCTTCATGTTAGACGGCAACTGTTGAGACTATTTCAGAGAGAGAGAGAGAGAGAGAGAGAGAGAGAGAGAGAGGAATACTTGTACGTTGGTATCAAAAATTTCAAGGTTGTAATATTGGTCATGGAAGAACTTGAGCTAGCTAGCCTTGCATTATAGAGAGGCACATAGGAAGGATCAGATGCGGCAGTACATGGTAGGGTGACAAGTGTCGGCCGCTGAATGGGTTTACAAGTAGTGGGGGTCCCATTGAGAACAAAGATGATAAAGCAGACACATGAGCTTTGTCTCCCTGTTCAATCACCTGAAAAACTTGACAAGGATTGGAGTTTTCCATACTAATCTCAAGGCCACCTCTGTCCGCCATTATTATAGGCTGCAATTTGTCCATTGAATGAACTAACTATAGTACATGTGTGTGTGTCTAGCTATATATATATATATATATTATCTATGTATGTTAAGGATATAGATGGCTTAACAAATTAAACTATTTCTCTTCCAGAATTTCAGGGAGCCTTTGGATGTATTCCTTAAAACTTATTTCCAAGATCTGTACACGATTTATACATGTATATATATATGAAGAGTATATAAGACTGCATGCTTGAGTAGGTACATATATAAATACTTCACGCTTGGATTTATCGTACTTCGTAATTTTATATAGTTGCTGATCAACACCACAAAATCCACCTTGTTAGATCATGTTCCCCTCTTGTGCTATATTATAGGAAACACAAAAAAAAAAAAAAAAAAAAAAAAAAAAAAAAAAACTCAAACCAATATTTACAACTTAAAATTTGCACTTATATAAAAATATTATTCTCGATAAATTGAGTTGATCACTATAAACATCTCATTCTTAACTAGGAGAAAACATTAATAGAGTGCGTTAATGATACAGTAAAACCTCTTCTTAATTTAGAAATTCAACATGCAACCGAAAACATATCCCACATTTTCTTTTTCTGTACTCTCATTGAATGATCATGTCACGTGATAAGAGATATAAAAATAGTGAAATACATCTCTGATTACTCTTGAGAATTTCTCACAATCTAACATACATGCTTCTCCACATATCAACACCTATCGATATAGAACGTACTAATTTTACGCATACATATTATGGGACTGCATGCAATGCATGGCCCGAACGATCAAGCGTACTTGTGCCAACCAAGAAGCATAGAAATGCAAACCCTAGTAATATAGAGCTTCCCTTTTTGTTGCCTCACCATTCTTTTCCACTTGGCAAGTCTCCTGCCCATGCTTCCCATGACCAATATTTATAGCTTTGCTACTTTCACGAACAAATTATGACTCCTCCTTCAATTCTAAACCCTAATTTAGTGGCTGAAGATCTCAAGTACTTGTCTTGGAATATTTTAACATCCACTCCTTATAAACTAGCTTCAAGCCTTCCAAATGTTAAGTCGCAGGGTCCACCTGTACCTTCACATCACCTCCATGCCACGTGCACTAGCAGCGTGTATCTCTCTCACCTTAAAAGTCCTCATCGGATAAATTTTGCCTGCCATTAATGATTGTCCCTCTTGTTCAAACTAGTTCTAAGTAGAACAGTTGAGATTCCTGTTGCAGTTAGGTGCCCCCATATGTGTTGTGATTTTGCTTTAGAAAGTTTTTGGTGTGCACGTTTGTTATCCCACTCATATGAAAATATCAACTTTGATGGTATAACTCATACTATAACACGCTCATTAATTATTAATATCATGTGACAACTGAATATTTTTTTTAAATAATGAAATTTTTGAAATTTTTGTGACTCCAGTTGACTAAGTTGACTTCTCCAAATGGAGAAACACCATTGTAGTGTCCCAAACCAATAATATAATGTCTTGTGACAAAAGTTACAATACATAATAATTGTATTATTGATTTCAACGCTACGATGACATTTCATAGTGTAGATAACTCCTTCCCTCCAAAGATATACTGTGACATTGTGTTCTCATTGCCAAGTCCCCCAAGAACATCACAGTCACATTTCCCACTTCACGCGTCTAATCATGTCTCATTGCCATGTATACGATTAGTAATGGAAATGTTCTCAAACCTTATCTTATAAGTAGAAAGCATCAAGCGATAAGATTTTTTATTATACTTAAATCCATGTGGACCTATGAGAAAATGATCTACTATTATCCAGCTGACATAGATCCAAATCAGATTGGCCCTATGAACAATATCTCAATGAGAGTCGTACATACTTAGAGATGAGGCAGGTGTGTGTGTTAGCAACTTGGGGACACCATCAAAATGTCACTGAACTACTTTAGTTAGGAGATAATTAGAAAGATTGGAAAATTCAAGTTGGTGGGGAGTGCTTTCTTTTGTTGCATTAATTTGTTGGGATGTTTAGGAAGTGAAGTTAAGGGAAGTGGGTTGATCTTTTGAGTTGAGACTGTGACTAACTGAGACAACACAATCACAACATTCCCTTTCAACAGACATAACGAGCAAATAACTGCATCGTTGGACTGTCAATGAGAAAAAGATTCGTATACCAAAAGATGGTGACAACCTACTAGCTGGGCTTGTTGCTCTAATGAAGTGTTGTTCATCCCTTGCATCTAAGCTCATGTATTCGCCTGTCCTCGTTGCTTGAGCCTGAATAAGAATTGTGTTATAAATCTCACATTGATAGGAAAATGAACCTTCATGTGCTTATAAGTAGTTGGGCTAGCACATCTTCATAGTGCCAATTGGTTTATGCTAGAACTCCAACTTTCTTTATGGTATTAGAGCAGGTTGCTACACAAGTGATGCCCCATAGCCCCATGCACTCCAAGTCACCCCCATTTGTGTTGTCCACATACTAGGCTTGAAAATTCGTTACATGTAAGGGGGCGTGCTGAGAATGCAGTCCCACATTAATGGTATAAGGGACCACAAATGTGCTTATAACATATAAGTAGTTGGAATCCTCCTTATATTGTCAATTGGTTTTATGGTATAAAACAAATGATTCATCAAAGTAGACATACCTGGAGATATAAACCCTATTGGTGAGGGGATCTAGACATTGATGGGAGAAGGGACCTCCCTTGTATGTGCTTACAAGTAGTTAGACCACTCCTTATATTGCCAATTAATTTTATAATGAAACCCTAACTTTCTTCAAATTGGACCTAGGTACGGCAGTCCATTTTCGAATTCAAACCTCGGAGCATTTCGGTTGCGAAAATGTTAGTTTAAGACCTTGTAAATCCCTACATGAAGTGTTTTTTCTTAACCAAGTTGCTATTCTAGTCCGAGGTAAAGTCAAGTGATACCGGCCTCTTTGATTTTACTGCAACTTAATCATTTAGATTAAGATTAGTTTTTAGACTTAGGCTTCTAGATTTTAATTGAGTCATTCACTAAAGATTATCTCACTTGTCGTATTTGGCATTCACCAAATAAATTATAAACTTTTATGTCTTTAAGGCATAAAAAGAATCGAGACTGAGCCATACAAAAATGTATCCTCTCCTTGGCAAACTCTAGACTCCTTTTATAATTTTTTTTCCTATCACTTATAAGTGAGCAGGAATACCACTAGACCGTAGTATTAAGTGACGACTCCTTTTATAAGATTAATGTTGTTGTATTGAGTCAGGTATAGGGTCTAGCATACCATTTCAATCAACAATCATATGTATCATCTATCTAATATAAAATGATGAGGTAAGAGATTGGCCAATCAATGATCGGCCATGTGATACTCCACGTAACACAAAAGGAAGGGTGGAAAGGGAAGAGAAATGTTTTTAGTGTGATAGACAAATCAACATGAGGTGCCATAAATTCACATGTTACGTCATATTTAATATGAGTAATGCTATTATTTCTATCTAAATGTACCACACTTTATACCATCTTATGTGGCAATTGAGGTGCGTAAGCCATACCAATTGTAAAAAATATTGTGAAAAATAAGGTTAATCACATCAAAATCTCATATTTCAAACCCTAGTTTTGTACGTTTTCATGCCTCCCTCCCTCTAGCCTCCTCCTCCCTCTCCTCTGTCCACATTCACATCGCTTCTTCAACCTCCTGACTATCGCAGCTCCAACCCATCCTTCTCTAGCGAATGAACTGATGGTGACTATTTCAGAGATTATACAGTTAGAAGTTCTCCAACTGTCAAGCATCGCATCAATTAACCGTCACTAATGAGTGCTTCCCATAAGATTGTCAATTTTTTCAAGTTATAACCCAATTAGTTATCAACAAAGGATGTGGATAATTCATCAACATCAACGAATGGTATAACATGAACAAATTAATCATGAGTTAGAAGATATAATTCTATGGACATGTAGATTGACGACATTTGGGAGAATAAAACAAAACTGGTCTTGAGAAGCAAGTTGATGACAGAAAGAGGTGAGGGAGGAAGATAAACTAAGGGCACCTAAAATTTAAGGTTTGAATTATTTCTTAAACTTTTTATTAATGAAAATTTGAGATTTTTTTATTTATGTGATTATCTACCTCAACTGCTGATAGGAGCATATTTATGCGACTTAGTTGGCTTGTTCTTGTGCATTTATGTCGTGTTTCCTTAGTTATTTTAATGTTTAAAGTCATTTTCGTGTGTTTTCAGATCTTATGGACAAAGTAGGCAAGAAGATGCATTTTGGAGCAAAATGGAGCTTGGAATGCATGTCACATATTTGGGCCAAAGTGGATGGACGAATTTGAGAACTAAAGAGGCCAAGAATGTGAAGAATTATGGTCCAAAAGATGAAGAACTCAGCCCAAAAATTTGTCACCCCAACTTGCCTTCATTGCCATGCAAAACAACATAGAATTCCCTTTGGATTCCCATGCCATGCTTGATCACTCTTGTCCCCTACATAATTTCTGATTTCATGCATTATTACACTTAATTGCTTGATACCTCTTGTTCCCTTCACCCACAAAATTTTATACAACTTTCACAACCATAACATGCACCAATTGATGCTCCATCATTCACATTTGGAATCCTATGCCTTGTGTACCACATGTTGCTGGACCTTTGACCCATTTATTGACACATTTTCACCTCCCTTTCCATCTTTATGCAATGTACACAATCATTCATGCCCCCTAGCTACAAGACCACTCCATTTTACCCTTCACACTTTTCATCATCACTTCATTTTCACCCTTGGACCATTGCACACCACATACACTCTTTGCCGTGCATTCTCCCTAGCCTAACCTGATTCTCTAAGGTTTTTGGGGCCTATATATACATGTTTACACCCCTTGGCAAAGGGTTCACACTCTCATATTCATCATTCATCACAGAAAATTCGTCCATACAACCTCTAGGTAGCAAAACACCCCAAAAACACCATTCTAGTGCCTAGAAAACATAACAGCCACTCCACCTTCTTCCACCCTCTTTGCCTAGTTCTCCACCACCCTCCAACCCTCAAACACTCCTCCACACTTACCCTAAACCTTTCCATACCATTCCCCATCCATTCTACATCATAAAACTACCCAAAAATCCGTCCACAAAGCAATCTGCCGCAAGCAAGCAAAGGAGAATTCTTGGATGCACTTGCTACCCAAGTTGGAGCATTTTAGGTGTTTTCTTTCCTTTGATTTTAATGTCTAATTTTATGTATCTTTGCTTTGTGAGTATGAGGAACTACACCCCTCTTAGTTAGGGGGTGATTCGAAACCATGTTCATACTTGCAATATGATTTGATTACATCCAGTTGTGATTCATAAGTTGTGAATTCAATTTACTTATCCGATCGTATAAAAAATGATTTGTGTATGTTGGTTGAGAGTGCACGCTTAATTTTCATGCATGAATTTAACGCTAGAATATAAGGGAGTTTCACCTAATCGTTATGAACTTATATTCACAAGTAGTGAAGGTTGCTAGTCACAATCACGTTAAGTAAATTCTTGGCATAAGTTTCATGCAAATCATAGTAACGAGTGCCTCGTCAATGCTTATGTTTTTCATAGAACTTAATGATTCTTGCTTGTATCTCTATTATGCAATTCATGTAGGGAACTTGTAGGGAATGTTTTGGGTTGTCGTATGCAATCATCCAATCCAATAACTTGTGGAAAAACTGAGGGTTAATTAGTGCAATTCACGGTTAATTTGGGGCGTTGAGTATTCATAGCTTATCGAAAAGCAACTGGAAATCGTTTTGTATGCAAGTGTGACATGTGTGGAGAAGAACCTCCTAGCTAGCCTTCCTCCATAAGTTTCATTCAAATTCATTTTACAATCTGTTTTGATTCACTTAAATTTGTCTAAGAATTTGTTTACTTTGTTCTTGTCTTAATTTAATTATTTTCGTCCAAAATCAACCCCATCTTATTTCTTTGAGTCATATTAATTAGAACTTGTCTTAGATTATGTTTTTAAGTGTTTTAGTTCATTAGAAAACCAAAATTCGTCCAAGTTTGTGTTAGAGTCCCAAAACTGCCCAGATTGTGTGTTTAAGGTAGTTTTGAGTGTTTAGGGGCTGTTTTGAGTCTTTTGGTTTGTTTTAGTGTTTTAAAGTATAGTTTTGCATTTTTTTTAGTCTAGTTAGTGTTTTAAATTTTGTTTTTACGTTTTCAAGTCAGTTTCCAAGTGATTTAGCAATCCCTCCTAATCCCCGGCCTAGAACGATCCCTACTTACATACTTTACTACAATTGATAAAAAGAGGGTTTAATTTGTGTGCTTATATATTTCGCATCAAATTTTGGCGCCGTTGCCGGGGATTAGCAACTTTGCTAATCTCTTGGATTGTTTTCTTTCGAATTATTGTATTTTGTTTAAGTTGCTGATTTGTTTTGTTTTCTTTGTTTTTAGGTACTAGTTTATGACCCGTAGCTCACAACCTGTTCGTGAGCATATCTCCGACTTTGACGGTGATTTTGAGAGGACTTTGAGAAGGAAAAAGAAATTGCAAGAGTCTAATCCTCCTAGTCCCGAGCCTGAATTAGAAGAGCAAGAAGTTGAGGTTGAAGAGAAGCCCACGGCACAAGTGGGTGGAGAAGAGCAAGGTATAGCCATGGACAACCGTACGCTCAAGGAGCTTGCCGCCTCGGGTTTGGATAATGCCGCACCATTGTGTATCCAATATCCCACGGCTGCTCAAGGTAAAACCGAAGAGTTTGAGTTAAAGTCAAGTTTGCTCCACCACATTCCAAAGTTCCATGGGCTGTCCATGGAGGATCCGAACAAACATTTGAAAGAATTTGAAGTGGTGTGCTCAAGTATGACTCCGGTTACTGTTGACGGAAGTATTTTAAAGATGAAGGCTTTTCCATTCTCTTTAATGGACAAAGCCAAGGATTGGTTATACGAATTGGCTCCCGGTACAGTTACATCTTGGGAGAGTATGAAGAGGGCATTTCTGGAGAAATTTTTCCCAACTTCTCGCATCATTCTTCTTCGTAAAAAAATAAGTGGAATTCAACAAGATGAAGGTGAGTGTTTTCCTACATATTATGAGCGATTTAAATCACTTGTTGCTTCTTGTCCACAGCATCAGATGAAGGAGGAGTTGCTTTTGCAATACTTCTATGAAGGGCTCCTACCACTTGAACGTCAAATGCTTGATGCTTCGGCGGGTGGAGCATTGGTGGACAAAACGCCCATGGCTGCAAAAATCTTGATTGCTAATAGAGCATTGAACGCTCAACAATACAAAGGTGTAGGCCAAAGAGGACCCCCACGGCAACAAGTGCATGAGGTAAGTTCCGCATCCAATATTCAAGGACCCATGGTGTGTGGCGTATGTTCTATCCAAGGACATGTTTCCGAAAAGTGTCCTCAACTCATCGAGAATGGTGGATGAGAGAGTGCCAATGCCATTGGGTTTCAAAGCCAAAATTAGCCAAGACATGATCCATACTCCAACACGTATAATCCGGGGTGGAGAGACCATCCAAACTTCAAATGGAGAGATCCACAACAAGCCCAACCACAAGGAGGCTTTAGGCAACAACCCCCGGGCTTCTACACCAAACCATACGCACCCCCTCAAATCCAACCACAATCTGCCCCAAATACTTCAGGTAATGCTTTGGATAATGATACACTTGTTAAGTTACTAACCACTTTGACTAATGGGCAGGAAAATCAAAACAAAAGGGTGGACCAACTAGAGAAACAAATGGGACAGATTGCCGAGGTTGTTGGGCAGATTAGAGACCAAGGAAGGCTCCCTAGTTCTACCATTCCAAATCCAAAGGGAGGGTTTGAATCAGCCAAAGCAATCACCCTAAGAAGTGGTAAGGAGGTTGGGGTAGGTTCTTCATCAAAAACAGGTCCCAAAGAAGATGAAATGTTGCAAATGGAAGAGGAGGAATCAAGCCCACCCACGGCAAAGATGGACATGCCTATGCCGTAAGTGTCCATGGCCCCTAAACCTTCAAATCTGTCCAATAAGGGTAAGAATGTGTTAAATTCAATTCCTACTAATGTTTTTCCTTTGAATGTCCCTTTTCCTAGCAGATTTTTGCAATCAAAGAACGAAGAGGAGGAAAAAGATGTTCTAGAGACGTTTAGAAAGGTGCAAGTCAACATTCCCCTCCTTGATGCCATAAAGCAAATCCCGAAGTATGCCAAGTGTTTAAAGAAGCTTTGTACAACAAAGAAACGTGTCCGGGAGAAAGAGGTGGTACATGTAAGTGAGAATGTCTCCGCCATCTTGCAACATAAACTACCCCCCAAATGCAAAGATCCGGGGAGTTTTACAATTCCGTGTGTCATTGGTAATACCCATTTCAAATCTGCCATGCTTGATTTAGGTGCTTCTATAAATGTTATGCCATATTCCATTTATGCATCTATGAACTTAGGAGCATTGAAAAATGATGGTGTAATCATACAATTGGCCGATAGATCTAACGCTTATCCAAAAGGAGTTTTGGAAGACGTTTTAGTGCAGGTTGATCATTTAATCTTCCCGGCGGATTTCTATGTCCTCGAAATGGATGAATCGGACCATGCCCCTTCATTGCCCATCCTCCTTGGAAGGCCATTTATGAAAACGGCTCAAACGAAGATTGATGTGGCCAAAGGATTAGTCACTATGGCATTTGGTGGTGACATGATTAGTTTTAAAATTTCTGAATCCATTGAGACTCCTAATGTTGTTCATTCTTGTTGTGCCATTGATAAAATTGAAAAGATAGGACTGGACCGTTCAGCACCAAGCACAAAGGATGCATCAACAACCATGCAAGACGAGGGAATTGGAGTGGAGTACAAGGACCATACGGCCACTGCCCTCACAGTGCTCAAATTGGCCAAAAGCACCATGGGGAAGAATGTTCACATTGCTACCACTTCATCACATCACATAGGTAAGCCACCTAATCCAAATCCAATTCCCATTAAAGTTGATAGGTGGTTCCCTTCTTTGGTGCAGATACCCAAGCAGATCTCCGACGGTGGGCACAGGAACGTGAACCTTAGGCAACACAACACACCCATCAACAAACATCACTATCCATTTCCGTTCAAGGATGCAATGTATGAGAGCTTTGTGGAGCATGTTGTGGAGGAGATCCCACTGCATGCCGTGGGTTCCAAGGAGAAGTGAAGGTGTTCATCGTCCGGCTGGAAGACGTTAAAGCAAGCGCTTTAAGGGAGGCAACCCATTTATTCTGCTTGATTGTCAATTTTATTACTTGTTTAATTATTTTTGGTTGTGACTTTCTATTTTGAAACATTAACAAATATGCAAAGGATTTTAACATTAAACTTCGTGGAAATGAACAGCAAACTGGGAAATAAAGAAACATAGCATAATACAAGAGGGAGCCTTCACAAAGGCTGCTTGGGAGAGGTCGCAGTAGTCGGCGGAGTTGCAGTAGTCGGCGGAGTCTCAGCAGTCGGTGGGGCCACGGAAGGAGGAGGTATCGGAGGTTGATCAGTTGGAGCTTCACTACGCGGTGCCGCCCCAGAAGACGAAGGCAGATGCTAAAGGAACAAACCCACAAACCTCCGGTGATCAAGTAAAATCTGACCATCAGTTTCATGCAGCTGGTCAATTTTCCTCTTCATGTTTGTGGCATAACTGTGTGCAAGCTTATGCAATTGTTTATTTTCATGCTTGAGTCCTCTAATCTCCTCTTTGAGACTCTGTATTTCAGCCGCCAATGATTCAACGTGACGGGTTCGAGCAAATAGGCGTTGGGCCATGTTGGACACAGAACCCGCACACTGTACGCTAAGAGCCAGAGACTCCTTAACCGCCAATTCATCAGACCGTCTAGCGAGCAGTCTGTTATCTCTGGGGGTGACAAGGTTCCGGGCCACCACCGCAACGGTCATGTCATTTTTCATCACCGAATCCCCAACGGTAAGAGGACCAGTAGGGGATATGAGGGACGGGCGCCATATGTTGTCTAGAGAAGGAGGGGCTGCGCCTTCACTAAGGTTCAAGTCAAAACGACGGTTGGAAGGGCCAGACATTTTTCAGAGGTGTTAAAGAAAGAGGAGATCAGACAAGTCAAGATCGTAGAAGTGCAAAACGAGAGTTTTTACAGGCAGAAATTCAAGAGTGCTTTGAACGTCCTGCATACCTCTATAAAAATCAGCACGCGATGGGATTTCAGAGATCGAAGAGGTGAGCTCAGAAATCGAAGAAGCCATTCGAAGATCGAAGAGGCGCCAGCTTTCTCAAAAGTTGGGCTTGCTCACAAACCACCAATTCCAGATACCGAAGAGTGTTAACTGTCTCAGCCTCGTCAGCACCCATCACACGCAACTTAGCTTTGCGAAAATCACGGGCAGTCTATCGAAGCACCGATTCCAACCATCTATCTCTCTCAGCCTCGTCAGCACTTGTCACATGCAATCTCTGCCCTCAACAAAGCTTAGAACTCAAAGCGTAAATTCCGGATATTAAAGAGGCCTCTGCTTTATCGAGACGTGTCAGCATCTGTCAATTTGCACATCTGCGTTGCGTAAATCACGCGCAATCTGTCGAAAATTTTTGGAGAAGCGGAATGCACGTGAAAACTACTGTTAAATTATCCCAGGCTCGCCAACACGAGTAATGGAACAATGCCTTCCCAGCCATTAAGAAAATTCTATAAATGTTGAACTTTAAAGTGAAGCAGTCTCACCCAACTTTCAGCCTCACTTAACCCTTCATCCTCTCTGAAATGGCTTCCCAACAAACCCTCTCGAGTCACTCTGTATTTTTCATCCCCTGGGATACCCCTGCAAACAACCCATCCAGAGCACAAGTATTTCATATCATAAAGGTTGAGAGCACGAGTATCTCATATCATGCTTTCTCCCTGTCCTTTCTCCAGCCAGCACATGTTCTCGAGTACTCATCATCTTGTGTTTTCTCTTCGTCTCTCACGTATAAGGGAAGTGAAGATGATACCTCGAAGCATGTGGAGACAACGTGCTGATTCATCCTCAACTAGGGACAAGGAGAAAGAAAGCAAGAGGTGGGCACTTGGAAAGATTGAAGAAAGAAACAGACCAACACCTTTACCTTGTGCCCGCCCGTCGTGCAGAAGAAACAAGCAGAGAATAATGCAGCTTGCACAATCAACCCAGCAGAAGGAGTCTGAGATGAAGAACTAGAGAAGCTGCCACATCTGCTTGGAGAACAAATAAGGAATTGCAACATCACCAAAGAGCAAAGCTTCGCCGTACAATTCCAATCCAGTTCAAGATCAAAGCTGTGGAAAGTCAACAAGATCAACTATCTCCAAAACCAGATTTGCGTTCTTAAACTCTACTCTGTCTGGTTTTTACTTTGCCATATTTGTCATGTTTATTTGTCGTTTGTTATTTGCTTGTTTTTTGTGTGAGTATATGCTTGAAACATTGAGGACAATGTTTGATTTAAGTGTGGGGGGGGGGGTAACCATTGTTTTGCATGAAATTCGTAGAAATTTATCACCCATTACTTCTAGTGTTGTTCCTTGTTGTTTTAAGTATTTTTAAGCTGTTTTGGAGTGTTTCAGTGTGTTTTGACATAAAAATCCGAAAATTCATAAAAATTTGAAAAATTGTTTTTGAAAATCCCAAAAAGAGTTGTTTTTGTGTGCTTATTTGTGTCTTAGGGTACCTTCCAACACAATGATGAGGATTCAGTTTGTAATTGCATGACTGTTAAAGAGAGTTATAAACATGGATGAAAGTTTGATTTACTCTTTATTTATGCGTGGTTGTGGTTATAACTTATGAAATCACATGTAATCATAAAAGAAAAAATTAGTTTTTGTAACATGCTTGAAGGAAAGAACTCAAACTAACGCTACAACCTTGTGAGACTTGAGCCTAAACGTTTATTTGGAGAGTTAAAATGTGTGCATTCTTGTTTTCTAAAGTCGTTGCATGATCTCATTATTCTTTGCTTGGTTATTACTTAGAAGACGTTTCATCATTTAGTTCCAAATGCTAGAACTCATGCCTATTTCATTCAAAGCATGCTATTGATTTGCATAAAACATATTCAAGATGAAGTTGTGTAGTTACCACCACCAAAGCCAAACTGCCATGTATCCCATATCGTTATATGTTTAAGTTAACCCCATTGAGCCTTGATAGCCTACATTCTTTGTTAAACCACATTATCCTTACCTAGCCTAGTTTAGGACCATCCATACCCTTGTTCTTGAAGCATAGTAAAGCATGATTCAAATTGAATTTCTTTTGATTAATGTATGGCAGAAAACAAGTGTGGGGGAAGTGTGAGTTATTATGCTTGTTGAAAAGAAAAGAAGAGTTGAAAAAAAAAAAAAGGAGTTGAAAAATATGCGAAAAAGAGTTTTAAAGTGCTGCTTGTTGAAGAAAGGGTCCAAAACATAGAATTCGGCCCTAAATATTGCTTGAATTTTCCCTTCGTATCTAAAAGCTGATTTTTGCAATCTAAGTGAATTCTAAGTTTCAATTTCATTACTTTACTTGCTATTGCTTTAAGAACGATTGTTATCCTTATCCTTCATTTGTTAGCCATCACCCCAAGCCCCGTTACAACCCTTAAACTTCATCTTGAGTGTCATGCGTTTCAATATGTGGAGTTTGAAATTGATATGAGCATATGGTGTCACTGGTTCTCGCATCTAAGTAGTAGCATTCCATTCATGAGATCATATCTAAACATGCTTATTAACTCCAGAAATTGCTTTCTTTGTGATACATATATGTGAGCGTTCGTTTTCATATCTACATCAATCTTCTCACATATAACTAGTATAGGGTGTGTAGTTAGAAAATCCGAGTGAAAATTGAGTGCATATCTTGTAAGGAATTGAGTGATTTCTCTAAGGCATGTTACTACATCAAAAACATTATTTTAATCGATTAATTGTGAACAAGTAAGTGGTGACTATGATTAAGTACGTGCTTAAGTGTGAAGATGACTCAAATCTGTGGGGATAATAATTTTTAACATGTCATGTGCATTGGAAATCCCTGAGGCAAATGTTGGAAGGTTTAGGTTGTGTTTTATTTACTTTGTTTCGTTTTATCTCTTTGTTTTGCTCGAGGACTAGCAAAAGCTAAGTGTGTGGGAATTTGATAGGAGCATATTTATGCGACTTAGTTGGCTTGTTCTTGTGCATTTATGTCGTGTTTCCTTAGTTATTTTAATGTTTAAAGTCATTTTCGTGTGTTTTCAGATCTTATGGACAAAGTAGGCAAGAAGATGCATTTTGGAGCATTTTGGAGCAAAATGGAGCTTGGAATGCATGTCACATATTTGGGCCAAAGTGGATGGACGAATTTGATAACTAAAGAGGCCAAGAATGTGAAGAATTATGGTCCAAAAGATGAAGAACTCAGCCCAAAAATTTGTCACCCCAACTTGCCTTCATTGCCATGCAAAACAACATAGAATTCCCTTTGGATTCCCATGCTATGCTTGATCACTCTTGTCCCTTACATAATTTCTGATTTCATGCTTCAATTCATTTAATTATTACACTTAATTGCTTGATACCTCTTGTTCCCTTCACCCACAAAATTTTATACAACTTTCACAACCATAACATGCACCAATTGATGCTCCATCATTCACATTTGGAATCCTATGCCTTGTGTACCACATGTTGCTGGACCTTTGACCCATTTATTGACACATTTTCACCTCCCTTTCCATCTCTATGCAATGTACACAATCATTCATGCCCCCTAGCTACTAAACCACTCCATTTTACCCTTCACACTTTGCATCATCACTTCATTTTCACCCTTGGACCATTGCACACCACATACACTCTTTGCCGTGCATTCTCCCTAGCCTAACCTGATTCTCTAAGGTTTTTTGGGCCTATATATACATGTTTACACCCCTTGGCAAAGGGTTCACACTCTCATATTCATCATTCATCACAGAAAATTCGTCCATACAACCTCTAGGTAGCAAAACACCCCAAAAACACCATTCTAGTGCCTAGAAAACATAACAGCCACTCCACCTTCTTCCACCCTCTTTGCCTAGTTCTCCACCACCCTCCAACCCTCAAACACTCCTCCACACTTACCCTAAACCTTTCCATACCATTCCCCATCCATTCTACATCATAAAACTACCCAAAAATCCGTCCACAAAGCAATCTGCCGCAAGCAAGCAAAGGAGAATTCTTGGATGCACTTGCTACCCAAGTTGGAGCATTTTAGGTGTTTTCTTTCCTTTGATTTTAATGTCTAATTTTATGTATCTTTGCTTTGTGAGTATGAGGAACTAAACCCCTCTTAGTTAGGGGGTGATTCGAAACCATGTTCATACTTGCAATATGATTTGATTACATCCAGTTGTGAATTCAATTTACTTATCCGATCGTATAAAAAATGACTTGTGTATGTTGGTTGAGAGTGCACGCTTAATTTTCATGCATGAATTTAACGTTAGAATATAAGGGAGTTTCACCTAATCGTTATGAACTTATATTCACAAGTAGTGAAGGTTGCTAGTCACAATCACGTTAAGTAAATTCTTGGCATAAGTTTCATGCAAATCATAGTAACGAGTGCCTCGTCAATGCTTATGTTTTTCATAGAACTTAATGATTCTTGCTTGTATCTTTATTATGCAATTCATGTAGGGAACTTGTAGGGAATGTTTTGGGTTGTCGTATGCAATCATCCAATCCAATAACTTGCGGAAAAACTGAGGGTTAATTAGTGCAATTCACGGTTAATTTGTGCAATTCACGGTTAATTTGGGGCGTTGAGTATTCATAGCTTATCGAAAAGCAACTGGAAATCATTTTGTATGCAAGTGTGACATGTGTGGAGAAGAACCTCCTAGCTAGCCTTCCATCCATAAGTTTCATTCAAATTCATTTTACAATCTGTTTTGATTCACTTAAATTTGTCTAAGAATTTGTGTACTTTGTTCTTGTCTTAATTTAATTATTTTTGTCCAAAATCAACCCCATCTTATTTCTTTGAGTCATATTAATTAGAACTTGTCTTAGATTATGTTTTTAAGTGTTTTAGTTCATTAGAAAACCAAAATTCGTCCAAGTTTGTGTTAGAGTCCCAAAACTGCCCAGATTGTGTGTTTAAGGTAGTTTTGAGTGTTTTGGGGCTGTTTTGAGTCTTTTGGTTTGTTTTAGTGTTTTAAAGTATAGTTTTGCATTTTTTTGAGTCTAGTTAGTGTTTTAAACTTTGTTTTTACGTTTTCAAGTCAGTTTCCAAGTGATTTAGCAATCCCTCCTAATCCCCGGCCTAGAACGATCCCTACTTACATACTTTACTACAATTGATAAAAAGAGGGTTTAATTTGTGTGCTTATATATTTCGCATCAACTGCCACACAATTCTTTATAATTAACTTGGTTGTCCACCTCACCTGTCACATCAGGGGATATAAAATTGTCATAAATTTAAATGGTAAGAATAATATTATTAATTTATTACATCAGAGTCTAATAAAATAATAGAAATAAATAAATATGCATGTTATAACACAAATGAGTAATATCAAGATAACTTTATATATAGAAACAAAAACTTTCACTATATTTCAAGAAACTCCACTAGTTTTTAAACATGTCCATGAGAGACATAAACATAAAAACAACTAAAGCCCAACCTAAAAACATGAAAACAATGTTTTAAAAATTTTATGTGCCATAAGCTTATCCCAACAAAATTAAAGCCCAGCCCAACAAAATTAATATGTGCCATAAGCTTATCCTCAACTATTTATGCAGAATCAGTTTAGAAATTTTATGCAGAATCAGTTTGTATTAGGGTTGGGCATGGGCCGGGCCGGTTCGGGACAGGTCCACGGGTCCAATTACTTTTTTTTTGTTTTAAATTCGGTTTTGGAACTACCCCGATATACTGAGCAGAAGCAGAAGCAGAAGCAAAACCAACAATTTTAGACCCTCATTTGCACTACTCAGAACACAGAAAAACAAATCCTACAAACATTTATGTATACTCCGCACATGTTAACTTCCATGCATGTCCCGAAATAAGCAAACCATGAAATCCCAGATCCATAGTTTCAAACAGAACCCATTACTCTTAAACACAAAACTACATCAAATCAATCTCATAAATAATCAAATTGTTCAAATCGGCAAATCGAACCAGAGACATCATCTTTCCATGGATCCAAGACCTCCACCCTCGCAATTACAAATTACATCAGTTGATGAATCAAAACAAAATCAGAAACCCACAAAATTCCTAAATCAAAAACCCACATAAATAAAAAACCCTAAATTCCTAAATAAAAAACCCTAATTTCCTAAATCGGAAACCCTAATTTCCTAAATCAGAAACCCTAATTTATAAATTACCTAGGGATGCCACAATGGAGAGTTAGGAGAGGATGCCACGATAGTGATCGTACCTCTCCACCTGGTCCAACCCTTCGCACGCCACCAAGATTGCAGATTTGCTTCCCCAAATAAACCTCCAACATCACCTTATCCTACCTGTTCGCCGACCCCTCCAACGAGTCAACAAGGTCGAGTCGGGCCAGCAGCTTGTGCAACTCGAAGACTGTGTTGACCGTCACAGGTCTCATAGAAGTGCATCTGCAGCATGTCAGGAGAAGGAGTGGTCGAGAGTGAGGTTTAAGATGGGAGCCTGGGCTTAAGAGAGGTCTAAGACGAGAAAAGAAAAAAGATGCGATGAGAGATCGAGGGAGGAGAGTCGGAGTCGAAGTCAGGATAGAAAGAGAAGGTGATGTGAGGGGAGGGACGGAGAGTAGAGTGAATTGGCCTAATTGGGTGGAGGTCTGAGATGTATATTTGACAAAAAAGGATAGATATTAGAGGGGGTAGAGAACGGTCCGGGTCGGGGGCCCGTTTTCTCAAATTTTTAAAACCGGCCCATCCCGTTATTTACCAAGAACCGGCCCGCCCCGCCCTGTTTCGTATTTATAATTTTTGGACCCACCCGAACCGCAAGGATCCGCCCCTACCCGCGAGTCCAGGACCCGTTTGCCCACCCCTAGTTTGTATCCTTTATTACTAGAATCAGTTCAACCTGTCATCGACCATTTATGCAGAATCAGTTCAACTCATCTTCAAACATTTTTGCAAAACCATTCAAACTACCCTCGACCATTTTTGCAGAATCAATTTAACCCGTTCTCGATAATTTTTACATAATCAGTTCAACCCATCTTAGACCATTCTTACATAATCAATTTATCTGTCTTCAACCATTTTTGCAGAATCAGTTCAACCTATTCTTAACCATTTTTGCATAATCAGTTCAACCTGTCTTTAACCAATTTTGCAAAATCAATCAGTTCAACTCGTCTTCAATTATTTTGGCAGAATCAGTTCAACCCCTTTTTGACCATTTTGCAAAATTAGTTCAACTAGTCTTTGACCATTTTTGCAGTATCAGTACAACTCATCTTCGACCATTTTTGTAGAATCAATCCATCCCATCATCAACCATTTTTGCAAAATCTGTTCAACCAGTCTTTGATAATTTTTGCGGAATCAGTTCAACCCGTTCTCGACCATTTTTCTAGAATTAGTTCAGCCCGTCCTTGTTCAACCCGTCCTTGACCATTTTTGCAGAATCAGTTCAACTCGTCTTCAACCATTGTTGCAGAATCAGTTTCAAATATGTACAACATTAACAAAATTACATACACGTCATTAGCCCAACCTAATCTCGATCATTTTTGCATAATTAGCTTTAAATATATGTAGAATCAATTTTATATAGTTTTTAGTAAAGCAAATTTGTATAGTTTTAGCAAAATCAATTTTAACATAGAAAAGATATCTGAGTCTTTCATTTTCTTTTTCCTTCTACAACAGAACTGACATTCTTAACCATAAACACTCCATCATATATTGTTTTGATCACGAGAGGGAAAATGCGGTTAGAAAACTCCCCAACTTAATGTACCAATGGGCAAAAGTGATTTTCTTATCGGTAAATGGGTGCTTGAAATGCCTTTGAGTATGGAATGGGAAGCAACAAAAAATGAAAATGAAATATTTATGTAACTTCTCATTAAGTTGCTAACCCAAACTCGACAAAATCTCTCCACTACTTTTCAATCACAATCCGCAACGTAATCCGATTACACTTTGACTAAGTTACCAGCAACGTAAATAAAAAATCAACAAAACATTTCACATCGCACTGAGTACGCGAGTCAATGAACAACCAAGTTTGAAACACTCGTCCACCTCTTCAAAACATCAGAGTCTAACTTCTGCACCAAGCCTTTCTTATTGCGTGACAGTTTGTTGTATTCACTTTCTTTTAGTAGGTGACCTTGCATGCCATCTAATTTATGCACCAATATGAACAAGTCTTTCTTATTGCTTCACATTAGGTCGTTATTTTGGAGAAATTGGTGAATTTGAACCCTGTGTAATCATAGGAGCACCATATCCATATGACACATGAGATGAGAACCACCATCTACTTCTAAAACTAAGCTTGGAGAGTTTAACGAAGCTGAAGGCAATCTAGTACACTAAAATGTTCCTGAAGGACTGAAACATGTAAATTGAAAGATGACCTTGTAGTCCAAATTGACCATGCCATTAGACATGTGCGGCTCATTTGCAAACTATAAATAAAAGTCAAAATAAATGGGTTACATCGCTACTTCCACATGTTTTCTACACAAGAAGAAAAGAAGGAACAATTTAAACCAAAGATGAATATTCACCTGAGCATTAGCCTTGAGAGTAAGCCGGCGTCAGTTGTTAATCTTCCCTCAAATTTTAATAAGATCTGATAAAACAAGACCAATTCTCTGATCAATGTGATCAGCTGTTGAGCCCTAATTGAAACTTGTTTGTACCATACTTGACCAATCCCGAAACTACTGAGCACCGGTCAACGTTATACCGTCAAGGACCCAGAAGAGTTTCCCTACAACCAGGAGGCCAATCACAGCGCGAGACGTGTCGACATTAGAAGCCAATCATAGTGCGACACGTGTCAACATCAGAAGCCAATCACAACACAACACGTGTCAATGTCAAAATGAAACTAGAAACTCTCTTCTATAAATAGAGATCATTCTCTCATAATATTTTCTAATGTCATTTGTACTAAATCATTCACTAGTACTCACTAAAGGAGAGCTTGAACCTATGTACTTGTGTAAACCCTTCACAATTAATGAGAACTCCTCTACTCCGTGGACATAGCCAATCTGGGTGAACCACGTACATCTTGTGTTTGCTTCCCTGTCCCTATCCATTTACATACTTATCCACACTAGTGACTGAAGCAATCTAGCGAAGGTTACAAACTTAACACTTTCTGTTGTACCAAAGTCCTCACTGATTTTGTGCATCAACATTTGGCGCCATATGTGGGAACGACACTTATTCCCATTCTCTTCAGCTTTGTCAAGTTAGTTTCCACAATTCGTACACTCTCTTTTGACCAGGCATCTCTCTCCAACATGGGGAGCGAAGGAAGCCACAGCATACAGAATGACACCCCTCTTGCACCTAGTGCGAAGCAACGAAAGAATGAAGGAAAAAGGGTTGCTCTTCAAGCTAAAGTCGATGAGCTAGAAGCTCAGAACAACAAGATAACAATGAAGAATAAGGTCATCCAGGAGCAGTATTAGAAGCTCTTTGAGACGTTCCACGAAACTAGGCGTACTCAAACATGCGAGCTCGTTGCCCCTGTGGATATCAACCATCATCTAGGTGCCGCCCAACATGGAGGGTCACCTTCTTTCGACATGGGTATCCTTGATGAGGAGCGAGCTAATCATCAAAACATTGATCAACATGAGACTTCTCTTAACCCAGCTGCTTCGACCCGAAACATGAGAAGTGGAGGAAGACACCTCCATGCAGAAGGGTTGGAAGGATCGAAAGCCGTTTATCGTGACTGCCAAGACTTTCTAAAGCAACGTTGAGAGAATTCTCTCCATATATGCTCAAATATCAATAACCCAAGGGTTTCTGAAAAAGTCAGTCCCCTCCCACGATCCAGGCCAGCTGCCAATCTAGGGAATGAACGACAAGTCCCAGAGGAACATGAAGGTACAGGAAACTTTGAGGTATTCCGACAAACTCGCCCTAGAAGTCAGTACGGCGAGTCCAAGGAAAAATCACACGCCCTTGCTCAAACTTTCCTACTTCCAAGAGGCGATGGAGACTTACGAAAGAAAATCCCAATGGTACATGACTCCACTCAGGACCCCCTTAACAAGTTGAAGGCCGAACGTCAAGCTGAGATACCTGACTGGAACCAACCTAGGCCTGGCCCTCTCACAAGAAGGATCCTCGACACTCCATTCAAGCAAAAACAAAACAAAAGCTTGGTTTACAACTCTATATTGGAAGGGAAGACCTAATTGAACACCTTAACCTCTTTAAGTCCACCACGGTATATCGGATGCACACCGACGAATAGCGATGTCTTCTCTTCCCCTCCACCCTTTCTAGCGGAGCTTTAAACTAGTATTGCCGTCTTCCACCTGAGACAGTAGACTCATTTGAGGAACTGAGGAAACTGTTTGTCTCTGAACATATCTTCCAGACCGATCGCTTACATTCTGCAGATGACTTGTACATATTCGCCAGAAGCCAGACAAGTCACTACGAGGGTATGCCGGTCGTTTCAGCCATGAGTATTCCCGCTGCGCTGAGGCAGATGACAAGACCGCCCTCAAGGTCTTCACGGCAGACCTACGTGATTGTTTCTTCAAGTACATGATCAATGTCAACACTTAGAAGACTTACTCTGAGGTGATGGCACAAGCTTACAACCATGCTTCCGCCGAGGTAAGGACATATCAAGGGAAACCCCCCACAGCCACCCCTTATCAGCAAGTAGGGAGTGGAAGCCAGATCCAACCGAATGAGAAGACCTCGACCTTCCAAACGGCAGCGATGCCTCCCCCTACCTTACTTTATACTTTGCCAAGTCAACAGACATATCAATCTCAGGGCAAAAGGAAAGATTTTCATCCTCACTAGTCTCATTTTAGTAAAAAGAGTAAGAGACACTACCACGATAACCAAGGGTATCGCCATGATAATCCTCGACCTCAGGCAGTCAACACAGTAGGTCAAGCACGTGTCAGGATAACCCCTACCCTAAGGTATGAGACATACACACCTTTGAATGCCACATGCGTGGTCATTTACCCCAGCATAGCACACCTAATACTGAAGCCAAAGCCAAGGCACCCGGATTACAAGCCCACGAAGAACACGGGCACGTTTTGCTGCTACCACGAGCATAACGGCTATAACGGCGAGAAGTGTATCACCCTTCGTGATCATATTGAAGTTTTGGCACGTGAAGGAAAAATTGATCAATTCCTCCTTCACCCTCCAAGGGGTAACCATAACCAACGCTAGGTAAATGTGATATATTCCATAAGTGGTGGCACACCTATATCTAAATCTTCTAACAAGGCCATGAAAAATAGCAAACGAGCTTTAAGGTCTGGCCACCAAGTGATTCACGTGGAAGATATCAGGGGAGGTAAGCATCAAAAGCCTAACTGGGATCCAATATGTTTCTACCCTGAGGAAGAAAGAGGTATCATCTACCCTTACAACGACCCACTGATCGTGGAAGCTCACATAGCCAACTTTGAAGTACGACGAATCCTGGTAGACACGGGGGCTTCGATTAATATCATGTTTATTGAAGCTTTCAGGGCACTTAATGTAGCTGAACACTTGCTCGATTGCTTAATTTCCCATCTGATAAGCTTTTTCGGTGATATCGTGCAACCTTTGGGGAGCATACACTTACTTTTCGCCATTGGTACAGGCCCTTACACAGCTACTATTACCACTAACTTCCTAGTGGTTGATTGCCCAACGGCATACAATGTCATCTTCGGACGCACAGGCATCAATGATCTCAAGGCCATGGTATCCATACATATGTTGTTGATGAAATTTCCAACCCCCTATGGCAATGGTTACATCAGAGGAGATCAACTTAGTGCACGATCATGTTACAACACTTCGGTCAAGCAATAGCACCTGTCTGTGCCCAAGGAAACCCTTTCAATACATGACCAAGTCATAAAGACCAACCCAGACGAAGCTAACTTGGATCTTCACGGTGGCAACAGTCAACCCAACGATTCTCGAGATGACTCTTTCACCCAGCAAGCACAACCCGCTGAAGAGTTGGAAAAGGTCTATATCTCAAAAGATTATCCGGATCGCATGGTGAAGATTGGCACCACCTTGTCACCACCCATTCGATTGGCATTGATCTCTTTTTTGGAAGAGAACACTGGGGTTTTCGCCTGGTCATACGAAGACATGCCAGGCATCTCTCCCGATATCATCTGTCATCGCTTAAGTATTGACCCCAAGACCAAGCCAGTGAGACAGAAGCGAAGATCTTATGACGTTGAACGGTACGAGGCAATGAAGGCAGAAGTTGAAAAACTCAAAGGCATAGGCTTCGTCCGTGAAGTCAATTATCCAACGTAGGTAGCAAATGTTGTCCTTGTTAAGAAGAATCTGACCAAGGAAAGTCTCATGTTCCAAAGGGTCTTATGGAGAATATGTGTCGATTACATCGACCTAAACAAAGGATGCCCGAATGATAGCTTTCCTCTTCCTCTCATAGACAGACTTATAGACTCTACGGCAGGGTGTGAACTCCTAAGCTTCATGGATGCTTACTCAGGATACAACCAAATCCTCATGAACCCTCCAGACCAAGAACACACAGCCTTCACTACTATCATGCCCTTCGGCCTAAAGAATGCAGGAGTGACTTATCAGAGATTGGTCAATTCAATGTTCGCCGAATAGATTGGGAAGAGCATGAAATTTTACGTTAATGATATGCTAGTCAAGAGCAAACATGCTGACCAACACACCACCAACCTATCTGAAACTTTCACCATTCTGAAGAGGTATCGAATGAGGTTGAACCCCAACAAATGTGCCTTCGGCGTAGGCTCTGGAAAATTCTTAGGCTTCATGATAAGCCAACGAGGCATTGAGGCTAATCCCGAGAAGATCAAAGCAATCCTCGATATGAAGGAATCGGTAACTTCAAAAGACATCCAGAGCCTTACTGGCAATGTGGCAGCCTTAACTAGGTTCATCTCTAAGGCCACAGACAGATGTGCTCATTTCTTTAAAGCACTTAAAGGAAGTAAAAAGTACATTACATGGATTGATGAATGTGCTGAGGCATTCAAGAACCTTAAAGACTACATGAGTAAAGCCCATTTGCTCTCCAAACCTGAGGTTGGTGACACTCTCATTATCTATCTATCGGTATCGGCTTCAGCAGTAAGTTCTGTTCTCATTTGAAATGACGGTAATGTCAAACGACCTGTCTACTATGCTAGCAAGGCCTTACAAGATGCGGAGACACGATACTCCAACATTGAGAAATTGGCTCTAGCATTGGTCATGTCTGCTCGAAAACTTCGCCCTTACTTCCAAGCACACTCCATCATCGTGCTTACCAATCATTCTCTTCGACAAATACTCTAAAGTCCTGACACTTACGGGCGAATGATCAAATGGGCAATAACATTGGGTGAGTTTGACATCTCCTACCAACCAAAGCCAGCTAAGAAAGGCCAAGTAATGGCAGACTTCATCGCCGACTTCACATATCCTGTTGACATTATTTCTACGCCTAAAGAAGTAGTTTCATTACCCTCGGAAGCTTAGAAAATAGAACCAACAGCCTCAACATGGAGTATATATGTTGATGGCTCGTCAAACCAACAAGGTTGTGGAGAATGACTAGTCCTTACGTCCCCTGACAAAGTGGCGATGGAGTATGCTCTTCGTTTCAAATTCAAGGCGTTGAACAATGAGGCCGAATATGAAACCCTCATAGCAGGCTTACGTTTGGCCAAACACCTTGGGGTTAAACGAATTGATATCTTCAGTGACTCCCAATTGGTGGTTAACCAGGTCACCAACAACTTTGACGCTAAGGATAGCTTCATGGCAGCATATCTGGCACAAACACAATTGTTGCTCAAGCACTTCCACTACCAAATCACCCAAATTCCTCGAGCGGCAAACAGTCATGCAGATGCTTTGGCTCACCTCACCTCAACGGTGGAAGACAAGATTGGGAGAAAAATTCAGGTCAAATTGTTGGCAACACCAAACACCATGGCTGCAGAAGTGTGCAACTTACAACAATGAGATAGTTGGATTACCCCGATTTATAGATTCCTTACTCATGGCACCCTTCCAAATGACAAAGTTCAAGCTAAGCAGATTCGATACAAGGCTACCCGTTACTTGATCATTAATGACCAACTCTACAAGCGACGTTTTAACCTACCATACCTAAGATACCTTACGCCTGCAGAGGCGGAAATTGTCATTCTGGAAATACATGAAGGAGTCTGAGAAGATCATGCTGGATCTCGATCCCTAGCATACAAGGCTTTTCTCCAAGGATATTACTGGCCAACACTTCATCAAGATGCCATCAGAATATCCCGCTCATGTGATAAGTGTCAACGCTACGTAACTATTCCTCACTCTTTTCCCGAGCCGCTCACTCCTATGATCAACCCTTGGCCCTTCGCCCAATGGGGACTTGATTTGATCGGCCCAATGCCTGTAAGGAAGGGCAAGGTTCGCTATGCAATCATTGCAGTTGACTACTTCATAAAGTGGGCCGAAGTATAACCCTTAACAATCATTACTGAGGCAAAATAGAAGACTTCGTATGGAAGAACATTCTTTGCAGATTTGGCATTCCCAATGCGATAGTCACTGACAACGGACGACAGTTCGACAACAATAAGTTCAGGATGTTTTGCTCTAAGTTCAACATCAACTTATGTTTTGCCTCCCCAGCTCATCCTCAGTCTAATAGACAAGTTGAAGCCATCAACAAAATAATCAACCAAACCTTGAAAACCAGCTTGGACAAGGCTAAAGGTTGTTGGCCAGAATTTGTACCCCAAGTTCTTTGGTCATACCGCACTTCGAATCGGACATCAACAGGAGAAACCCCATTCTCACTTGCTTTTGGTACAGAGGCAGTTGTCCCAGTTGAGCTTGAGCAAGCAACGTTCCGAGTCCAGAACTACGTGTAAAAAGAAAATGACAAACAACTTACCCTCAACTTAGATCTAGTCGAGGAACACAGAAACCAGGCTCACTTAAGGAATGTCGCCTACAAGTAGCGCATCTCCAACTACTATGACTCAAGGGCCAAACCTCATTTTTTCAAAGTGAGGGACTGGGTATTGAAGAAAAGATTACTCTACGAAAGAGTTCCGAGTGAATGAACACTTAGTCCAAACTGGGATGGACCGTTTGAAGTTGTTGGCATCAGTCGCCCTGGCCCCTACAAGCTTAGAAGCTCCGATGGAAAAACCCTTGGCCATTCATGGAACGATGATCACCTGAAGTACTATTACAAGTAAACTCACATTGTACAAGTGTTAAGCTTCAGCCGTTCGGCATCCTATGTAACGAAGACTATTTGGCATGAATTCAATAAAGAGGTGATTTAGACAACTCGATCCTAATCCTCTTACATTCCGAGCAATGAAACACTCGGGTTCAAAGCTTCAACATGAATGCTTCCAACATGAAACAAAGTCTAAGTATAAGTCAACAAGACTATACAAATAAACGAACAACTTCACAGTATATTCGTTCAATCATACATTCCAACACATTCATACATAAGCCAATTGTGCTTCGAAAGGGTTTAACATACTTTATGTCTTCGACACTTGCTACAATGTGCCTCGACACCTTGCCTTTATTCTTACCAATCAGGTGATGAAATGTATAACCCGTACTCTTCTTCATGCCACTAACCAGGTGATGAAATGTACAACCCGTACTCTAATATCAGTTGGCAACTTGCCACTCATGCCACCAACCAGGTGAAAAAGGAACTCATCTTCATGCCACCAACCAAATGATGAAATGTACAACCCGTATCATTTGGCAACTTGCCACTCATGCCACCAACCAAGTGAAGAATGAACTCATCTTCATGCCACCAACCAAGTAATGAAATGTACAACCTGTACTCTCCTTCATGCCACCAACCAGGTGAAGAAGGAACTCATTTGGCAACTTGCCACTCATGCCACCAACCAGGTGAAAAAGGAACTCATCTTCGTGCCACCAACCAGGTGATAAAATGTACAACCCGTAGTCTCTTTCATGCCACCAACCAGGTAATGAAATGTACAACCCGTACTCTAATATCATTTAGCAACTTGCCACTCATGCCACCAACTAGGTGAAGAAAGAACTCATCTTCATACCACTAACCAAGTGATGAAAGCAACTCACCATTCATTCCAGCTACCAGAAGACAAGTGGTACAACTTGTACATGTGAACTCCTAGCATTCACAAATAATCAAAAACCCTCAAGCTTGACAACTCAACTAGCAGAGCACTTATGCCCAACAAGAGTTATAGTCACCAACAAAGTCTTATTGCAAGCCAACAACAACTTCAGTGCATGGCATACGAAGATCAAGCTATTCAGCCATTTTGCATCTGCTTCAGACATTTCCCCTCTGTAACAATACAAACACTACAACTCGTAGAAAGCTTCACACACTCTTGATCAAGACAATGTGAAGCAAAACCAATTTATGGTGCCAACAAAAGCTTCATCAATAGAGGGCAACCACAATTCTCAAAAGCTTCACACATTCTTGATCAAGACAGTGTGAAGCAAAACCAATTTATGGTGCCAACAACAAGAGCTTCATCAATGAAGGGCAACCACAATTCTCAAAAGCTGCACACACTCTTAATCAAGACAATGTGAAGCAAAATCAATTTATGGTGCCAACAAGAGCTTCATCAAAGAAGTTCAACCACAATCCTCAAAAGCTTCACACACTCTTGATCAAGATAGTGTGAAGCAAAACCAATTTATGGTACCAACAAAAGCTTCATCAAAAGAGTTCAACCACAATTCTCAAAAGCTTCACACACTCTTGATCAAGACAGTGTGAAGCAAAACCAATTTATGGTGCCAACAAAACCTTCATCAATGGAGGGCAACTACAATTCTCAAACCTTCGAAGCAAATTCAATTTATATGGTTCATCCAAACCTTCGACTACTACAAGGTGTGGCTTGCATCATAATCTCTTGCTCAACGGTGTGGAAGCAAAATTTGTATATGTTGTCTCTCCCACATTTTCAAATTTCTAGTTTCCCCAAAAAAAAAAAAGGAAATTCAACAAAGCTTCATTAATGGAGGACAACTACAAATTCTGAAAAGCTTCACACTATCTTGATCAAGATAGTGTGAAGCAAAATCAATTCATGGTACCCAACAAAAGCTTCAACTCCAAAGCTTCACCTACAAAGCTTCAACTCCAAAGCTTCCCCCACAAAAGCTTTAACACAAAAGCTTGACCCACAAAAGCTTGACCCACAAAAGCTTCACCTACAAAAGCTTCACCCATAAAAGCTTCACCCACAAAAGCTTCACCTACAAAAGTTTGACCCACCAAAGCTTCACCTACAAAAACTTGACCCACAAAAGCTTCACCTACAAAGCTTCAACACAAAAGCTTCACCTACAAAAGCTTCACACTATCTTGATCAAGATAGTGTGAAGCAAAATCAATTCATGGTGCCCAACAAAGCTTCGACCTTAAAGCTTCACCTACAAAGCTTCAACACCAAAGTTTCACCTACAAAGCTTTAAAAATATATATATATATATATATATATATTTTCAGAAATTCGAAAATTCAAAAATTCAAAAATTTGAAAATTCGAAAAAAAAAAATCGAAAAAAAAATTTCGAAAAAAAAAAATTGCATAGGCCTCCTCTTCTTTGGGCCTAACAACTTTCATAATACATATATATGAAGAAGGAGTTTTGGGCTACCACTTAGAAAGGAAATGCCTCATTCGTCAACTCCCTCGATCGGAGACTTGGAGGACTCCTACCATATGTTACTGCATCTTGATACTCGGAAGTCTCACGACCACTCAATGACTTGGATTTTTCAAGTCTCCAAACGAGAAGTTTTTCTCACTCGGGAAATTAAGGGAGCACCACCTCAATCTACATGTTTCACTCACAAAGCTTCAACATACAAGCTTCAATAAAAGGAAAAATTCAAAGAACTTAGTGAAGAAGGTCTTGGTGTATTTAACACAATACCTTGAAATGAAGCAAAGCTTGTTTATTGATATCTCCGATAAGTTACAAATATGTACATATACATGAATCAAAATAAACAAACAAGAAGGAGCCTTCACAAAGGTTGCTCAGGAGAAGTCTTAGCAGTTGAAAGAGCCCCAGAAAGATGAGGCACCAGAGAGTGATTATTCGGAGTCTCAGTACTAGGCAGAACCCCATAAGGAAGAGGCACCAAAGGTTGATCATTTGGAGCTTCATTACGCAGTACAACCCTAGAAGGCGAGGGCAATAAATGCCTTTGGAACAAACCCACAAACCTCTGATGATCAAGTAAAATCTGACCATCAGATTCCTGCAGCTGGTCGAGCTTCCTCTTCATGTTTGTAGCATAGTCATGTGCGAGCCTGTGCAACTGTTTGAGACTTATCACTTCAGCCGCCAATGATTCAACTTGGCGGGTTCGAGCAAATAAGCGTTGGGCCATATTAGACATAGAACCTGCATACTGAACACTGAGAGCCAGAGAATCCTTAACAGCTAACTCAACAGACCGTTTGGAAAGTAGTCTGTTATCTTTGAGAGTGAGAAGGTTCCTGGCCACCACCGCAGCGATCATATCATTCTTCATCACAGAGTCCCCAACGGTAAGAGAACCAGTATGGGATAAGAAGGATGGGTGCCATATGTTGTCTTGAGAAGGCATGGCTGCATCTTCACCAAAGTTCAAGTCAAAACGACGGTCGGATGGGCCAGACATTCTCAGAAATGATGAAGGAGAAATGAGGTGCAATAAATCTCTGAAGTAAGGGGAAAATTCCTACAAGCAATAACTCTCTGAATGTACTCCTTGCACACAATTGGTGCCCTTATAAAAGAAAGGGCAACAGGGCCGTTGGTTCAAAAATCGAAGAGGCACCACTCTTCGGATTTCGAAGAGGCACCACTTTCCACACGCAACATCAGCTCATCGAGTACCATAGATAACTTTGCCAAAGATCTCTGACAAAGTTTAGACACATAAATTTTGAAGGTCCAGCTACCCTACTATTACCCACAAGGGTAAAGGAACAGCACCACTGCTTGATAACTAGAAAGTACCAATGTGTGTCAACCTCCGTGCTCCGTGGCAAGGCAAACTAGCAAAAATGCCCAACCTTTACTCACATTCAAGAAAACACTCCCAACAAGATTGCTTGCTAAAAAATCAAAGAGGAACCACTTTCAAAATCTCGAGAGCTAGACTCCTAACGAGATTACTTTCTCGAGAGCCAGACTTCCAACAGGATTACTTTCTCGAGAGACAGATTTCCTTGGATAAAGCTTGTCTGTAATCTTCACACGTAACATCAGCTTTCCAGATACCACATACCACTTTTTCAAAGCGCTCTAACAAAGTTAAAACATGTGAAGCTTACAGCTCCTACTACATTGCTATGACCAAGAAAGGTAAAGGAATAACATTATTACTCGCTCAAAAATCAAAGAGGCACCGCCCTCTGAATCTCGAGAGCCAGACTCCCAACAGGATTTCTTTCTCAAAAATTGAAGAGGCACCGCTCTCCGAATCTCAAGAGCCAGACTCCCAACAGGATTGCTTTCTCAAAAATTGAAGAGGCACCGCTCTCTGAATCTCGAGAGCCAGATCCCCGACAGGATTGCTTGTTCGAAAACCGAAGAGGCATCGCTCTCCGAACTTCGAGAGCCAGATTTTCTTGGATAAAGCTTGTCTGCAATCTTCACACGCAACATCAACTTTCCAGATACCACATACCACTTTTTCAAAGTGCTCTGACAAAGTTAAAACACGTGAAGCTTTCGACCAAGAAGGGTAAAGGAATAGCATTACTATTTGTTGTTAGGGAGACTCCTATATATGTTGACCTTCATCCTCCACGGACAGGCAGACCTGCAAAAATGCTCAACCCTTCCTCATATTTGAGAAGGCACTCCCAACGAAGCCTTTCGAAATACTCAGCTTTCTTCCCCCCAATAATACCTATGCAAACCAACCACACCAGAGCAAGAGTATCTCATATCATCAGGGTCAAAAGCAAGAGTATCCCATATCATGCTTTTTCCCTGTCTTTTCCTTTACCCTTATTCTTACCTGCAAAACAAGGAGAAAGAGAGCAATCAGTCAGCATTTGGAATCAAGCTTCCAGTCAGGAACTGACTGCCTGGAACCCCTGGTATGAGACAGATAAGGCAAGTGAAAATGATACCACATTTCGGTACTTAGAAGTTTCGTGATTACTCAATGGCTTAGATCTTACAAGTCCCTAACTGAGGAGCTTCCCTCACTCGGGAACTTAGGGGAGCACTATTTGTACCATACTTGACCAATCTAGAAACTACTGAGCACCAGTCAACGTTATACCGTCAAGGACCCAGAAGAGTTTCCCTACAACCAGGAGGCCAATTACAGCGCGACACGTGTCGACATCAGAAGCCAATCATAGCGTGACACGTGTCAACATCAGAAGCCAATCACAACATGACACGTGTCAATGTCAGAATGAAACTAGAAACTCTCTTCTATAAATAGAGATCATTCTCTCACAATATTTCCTAATGTCATTTGTACTAAATCATTCACTGGTACTTACTAAAGAAGAGCTTGAACCTATGTACTTGTGTAAACCCTTCACAATTAATGAGAACTCCTTTACTCCGTGGACGTAGCCAATCTGGGTGAACCACGTACATCTTGTGTTTGCTTCTCTGTCCCTATCCATTTACATACTTATCCACGCTAGTGACCGGAGCAATCTAGCGAAGGTTACAAACTTAACACTTTCTGTTGTACCAAAGTCCTCACTGATTTTGTGCATCAACAAAACTCAATCACCAATTCACACTTAGTAAACACGCATACTTCCCAATTAACAACTCTACGAGTACACAATCCACGTATAGAAACGTCACCGGATGCGGTGACAACTCAACTTTGCGATCAAAGCCTTTATCGGAAACGTTGTTGTCGTAAACAGAAGTCTGCTATAGCTTGGGTTTATACTCCTGCTGCTGCTGATTTTGGTACTACACCAGAGCACCATTGGTGCTGCTCCTTCGGTTGAGAGCAGCAGCAGCAGCAGCAGTCTGGTTTTTCCTAGAGCTTGGAGCAGATTGAAACATGGGAGGTATAATTAGGGGTGGTGATGATGGAGCAGAGGCAATGGTCGGGAGGGATGTAGACGGAGTCGTACGAGGAAGGAGGCCGGTCATTCATCGCCAGGAGTGAGGGTTTGGAAGAGGAGACAAAGGGTTTGAATGCGAGGTGATGGCGCGTGAGGGAATTGTAGAGAAAAAGAGAGAAGGTAGCAACGATAAAGGATGGAGGAGATAAATGTGTGTGAAAGAATTTACCACTATAAAGGGTAATTTTGTAACTTACATTCTAAAAAAAAAAAAAAAAAAAAACAAGTTAAGAGCGCTGATATCTCCATTCCTGTGTCTTATTTTCCCATCCATATCTTGATAAAAATTCCTCAACCAACCATTGATGGAAGGAGAGATGAATGGAACGGAGACACTGGCACGGACTCCCAACTGACTACTCCCTTGCTATCCAAGCAGGATGGAAAGCCGGACAGTGTTGTTGTTCTTATACCCAGGATACCAAGGCCCCTTCATAGACACAAGGAAACTTTTTCACCCCATAGTGATAAAGCAACAAATGGTTTGCTCCAGGTATCAGAGGATATCGAGGAGGGTGAAGTCATTGGGATTATCACTCTGGAAGATGTATTTGAAGAACTCCTGCAGGTAATGTACACGCAACTGATATTCTCGTGCTTTCAGTTAATGAAAATTGTTTATTTAGTTGTAGTGATGATTGTCTTGAAAAATGCAGGAGGAGATTGTGGATGAAACAGATGAATATGTTGATGTACATAAAAGGGATCATAGAGTGACAAAAGCAAATAGTTGGTTGACTATAATTTGAAAGTGGATTAATCTTCTTCTTCCTTGCAGAATACGTGTCGCTGCAGCTGCAGCTGCTTCATCAGTGGCACGGCTCCATCGACTCGGAGGTTAAATGTGAACAAGGGACCTGCCACTGGACAAAATGTATTCCCCCTTTTCAATCTGTTATTTTCGAAGGGGTCTGGGCAGTTGATTTGCCTCTCAACATTCACTCTTTTTTTTTAATGTTCAATTTTTGTCCAGTGGTCGAAGCTGACTAATGTTTTCTTGTTCTTATTGTGATGATGCCCTAGGCAGGCCAAAAAGTAACCAAGGACTAACCCTCAAGAAATCTGCTGATGATTGGTCCTCGGCAACATTGCAACGGACTTCTGGCGTACCCCGTCTTGGAAATAAGAGATGATTCATCTTGCCCATTCATCATTTCCTGATCCGGTTGCTCCTCAGGGAATTGGCTTTGACTTGCATCTATGAAAGTTGTTTGTTTTTGTTTTCGATTTTTGTTCTCTGGGTGGCGGGTAGGTTTCGAAAGGTGGAGTTCTACATTAGATTGCATAGGAGGACATCATTGTAAGTTTAGTACCTTACTAATTATTTCCACTTGTTTTTTTTTGGTTCATATTAACTCCGCCGTGTAAGTTTATCTTACATTGCCGGTCCCAAGCCCGGATAAAGGAGGAGGGGGAGGGCGTCAGGTAGTCGACAGCCGGCACTCCATGATCACGTCGAATCCTTATGAAAATGAATCCAGAACGAAATCGCGCTAAAGCTAGGGCGTCACCCGTAAGTGGCGCGCTGTGTGGCCTGAGCACAGTGATAAGTGAGCAAGGGTCGCTGTATCTCCATCGGCACCCGGATGCAGTGTTAAATGAGCAAGGGGGCTATAGAAACTTCTTTTCGAACGACTCCACTCAAAGTTGTTTGGGAGCATATGCTCCTATCAACTTTACACGGGACACACAAAAGAAGTACTTTGATCCTATTAGACGGGGAAGGGTGAAGAAGCTAGGACAGAAGGGTAGAGTTCAAGAGAGCAAAATGCATTTAGGAACGTGGAATATAGGAACCTTGACGGGAAAATCTATGGAAGTAGTAGAAGTTATGGTGAGGAGAAGGATAAATATTATGTGCCTACAAGAAACTAAGTGGGTTAGTCGTAAGGCAAAGGATCTAGAAAACTCAGGGTTTAAACTATGGTATTCGGGCACAAATAGAACGAGAAACGGTGTTGGCATCATCGTGGACAAGACCTTGACACAAGATGTTGTAGATGTCAAGAGGGTAGGAGATAGAATCATGGCAATCAAGATTGTAATAGGACAAGAACTTATCAATGTGATTAGTGCGTACACACCTCAAGTAGGGTTGGATACGAGTTCGAAGGAGAAATTTTGGGAAGACCTTGGAGACTTGGTGCAAGGAATTGCTCAGACAGAGAAGTTATTTATAGGAGGAGATTTAAATGGACACGTGGGCAGGGAGACAGGCAACTATGGAGGTTTTCATGGTGGCCATGGTTTTGGGGAGAGAAACGAGGATGGGGAAGCTATCTTGGATTTTGCAATGGCATATGATCTCTTCTTAGCCAACACCTTCTTTAAGAAGAGAGAAGAACATGTGATCACCTACAAGAGTGGGTCGTCAAAAACACAAATAGATTTTCTTCTAATGAGGAAAGGGGATCGTATAACTTGTAAGGATTGCAAAGTTATACCAGGAGAGAGCGTGGCTAATCAACATCGCTTGTTGGTGATGGATGTACATATCAAAAGAGTGAGAAAAAAGAACAAGACTTGGAAGTGCCCAAGGACTAGATGGTGGAATCTAAAAGAAGAAAAACAAGCCATTTTCAAAGAGAAAGTAATCACCCAGTGTGTGTGGGATAGAGAGGGGGAAGCTAACCAAATGTGGGATTCCATGGCTAGTTGTATCCGAAAAGTAGCAAAAGAGGTATTAGGAGAGTCCAAGGGCTTTGCCCCACACCAAAAGGAATCTTGGTGGTGGAATGAGGAGGTACAAGCAAAGGTGAAGGCTAAGAAGGAATGTTGTAAAGCCTTATACAAGGATAGGACCGATGAAAATGGTGAAAGGTATAGAAAAGCGAAGCAAGAGGCGAAGAAAGCTGTGAGAGAAGCTAAGTTAGCGGCTTATGACGATATGTATAAGCGACTAGATACCAAAGAAGGAGAGTTGGATATCTATAAACTAGCTAGAGCAAGGGACAAGAAGACAAGGGACCTAAACCAAGTGAGGTGCATCAAGGATGAGGATGGAAAGGTTCTTGCTACAGAGAACGCGGTTAAAGACAGATGGAAAGGTTATTTTCATAATCTTTTCAATGAAGGACATGAAAGGAGTGCTTCTTTAGGGGAGTTGAGTAACTCAGAAGAGTGTAGAAACTACTCTTTTTATCGTAGAATCCGGAAGGAAGAAGTGGGTGTAGCTTTGAAGAAGATGAAGCATAGAAAAGCAGTAGGCCCAGACGATATACCAATCGAAGTGTGGAAAGTTTTGGGAGAGACAGGTATAACATGGCTCACTAACCTTTTCAATAGGATTTTGAAAACGAAGAAGATGTCGAATGAGTGGCGAATGAGCACTTTGGTGCCTATCTACAAGAATAAGGGCGATGTACAAAATTGCATGAACTATAGGGGTATTAAGCTAATGAGTCATACAATGAAGCTCTGGGAGAGAGTCATTGAGCATAGATTGAGGCAAGAGACACGGGTTTCGGACAACCAATTCGGGTTCATGCCAGGGCGCTCAACCATGGAGGCAATCTATCTTTTACGAAGATTGATGGAAAGATATAGAGATGGGAAAAAGGATTTACACATGGTCTTTATAGATTTGGAAAAAGCGTATGATAGGGTCCCAAGAGACATTCTTTGGAGGATTTTAGAGAAGAAAGGAGTACGAGTAGCATATATCCAAGCTATACATGATATGTATGAAGGAGCAAAGACTGCCGTAAGAACTCATGAAGGACAAACCGAAAGCTTTCCCATAACTGTAGGATTACATCAAGGCTCATCCTTAAGTCCTTACCTTTTTGCGTTGGTAATGGATGAGTTAACAGGACATATTCAAGGTGATATTCCTTGGTGTATGCTTTTCGCAGACGATATAGTGTTGATAGATGAAACTCAGGAAGGGGTAAATGCAAAGCTTAACCTTTGGAGATAAGTGTTGGAATCTAAAGGTCTTCGCCTAAGCCGATCAAAGACAGAATATATGGAGTGCAAGTTCAGTGCAAATGGAGGCCAAAACGAGTTAGGGGTGAGGATCGGAGATCAAGAAATACCAAAGAGCGACCGTTTTCGTTACCTAGGATCTATCTTGCAAAAGAACGGAGAATTAGATGGAGATCTCAACCATAGAATACAAGCTGGATGGATGAAGTGGAAGAGTGCATCCGGCGTGTTGTGTGACCGCCGTATGCCACTGAAGCTCAAGGGAAAATTTTATAGGACGGCAATAAGGCCGGCGATGCTGTATGGCACAGAATGTTGGGCGGTGAAGCATCAACACGTACACAAAATGGGTGTAGCGGAGATGAGGATGCTTCGTTGGATGTGTGGGCACACGAGAAAGGATAAGATTAGGAATGAGGATATCCGGGGTAAAATAGGAGTAGCCGAAATTGAAGGAAAGATGAGAGAAAATCGGTTACGGTGGTTTGGACATGTGCAAAGAAGGCCTACTGACGCTCCGATTAGAAGATGCGACTACGGGACAGAGGTCCAGGGCCGAAGGGGCAGAGGAAGACCTAGGAAAACTTTGGAAGAGACCCTAAGAAAAGACTTAGAGTACTTGGATCTAACGGAGGACATGACACAGGACAGAACACAATGGCGTTCTAAGATTCATATAGCCGATCCCACTAAGTGACTTGGATTTTCCAAGTCTCCAACCAAGAAGTTTTCCTCACTCGGGAAATTAAGGGAACACTACCTCAACCTATATGCTCCACTCACAAAGCTTCAACGTACAAGCTTCAACAAAAGAAAATTCAAAGAACTTAGCGAAGAAGGCTTTGGTGTATTTAACACAATACGTTGAAATGAAGGAAAGCTTATTTATTGATATCCCCGATAAGTTACAAATATGTACATATACTTGAGTCAAAATAAACAAACAAGAGGGAGCCTTCACAAAGGTTGCTTAGGAGAAGTCTCAGCAGGCGGTAGAGCCCCAGAAAGAGAAGGCACCGGAGGAGGATCATTTGGAGCCTCAGTACTGGACAAAACCCTAGAAGGAGGAGGCATCAGAGGTTGATCATTTGGAGCTTCATTACGCGGTACAGCCCCAGAAGACGAAGGCAATAAATGCCTTTGGAACAAACCCACAAATCTCTGATGATCAAGTAAAACCTGACCATCAGATTCCTTCATCTGGTCAAGCTTCCTCTTCATGTTTGTAGCATAGTCATGTGCGAGCCGGTGCAACTGTTTATTCTCATGCTTGAGCCCTCTAATCTCCTATTTGAGACTCATCACTTCAGCCGCCAATGATTCAACTTGGCGGGTTCGAGCAAATAGGCGTTGGGCCATATTAGACACAGAACCTGCACACTGAACACTGAGAGCCAGAGAATCCTTAACAGCCAACTCATCAGACCGTTTGGAAAGTAGTCTGTTCTCTTTGGGAGTGAGAAGGTTCCTGGCCACTACCGCAACGGTCATATCATTCTTCATCACGGAATCCCCAACGGTAAGAGGACCAGTAGGGGAGACGAAGGATGGGCGCCATATGTTGTCTGGAGAAGGCGGGGCTGCCTCTTCAACAAGGTTCAAGTCAAAACGACGGTCGGAAGGGCCAGACATTTTCAAAGGTGTTGAAGAGAGAAGAGGTCGGACAAATCAAGATCTTAGAAGTGTAAGAATGGAGCTTCTACTGGTGGATATTCAAGTGTGCTTTGGAACTTAATGTCAGCCCCTATAAAAATCTGCACTCGACGAAGCTTCAGAAATCGAAGAGGCGCCTGCTCAGAAATCGAAGAGGCGTTTGCTTTCTCAAAAGCTGGGCTGCTCAGAGACCACGAGGGTCGATCTCAGAAATCGAAGAGGCGTTTGCTTTCTCAAAAGCTGGGCTGCTCAAAGACCACGAAGGCCGATCTCAGAAATCGAAGAGGCTTGCTTTCTCAAAAGCTGGGATGCTCAGAGACCACGAGGGCCGATCTCAGAAATCGAAGAGGCACCTACTTTTCCAGCCTTATCAGCACCTGTCACACGCACACTCAGCTTTGCGGAAATTATGGGCATTCTATCGAAGATTTCTGACGAAGTAGAAAGCACATGAATCGTATTGTTCAATCACCCACTTCCCACACGCAACAGTAGCTCATGGGTACCACAGATTACTTTGCCAAAGTTCTCTGACAAAGTTGAGACACGTGAAGCTTGCAGCTCCCACTACATCGCTCTGACCAAGAAGGGTAAAAGAATTGCAAAGAAACAACACTAACAAAGTTTAAACACATAAATTTTGAAGGTCTAGCTACCATATTATTACCCACAAGGGTAAAGGAACAGTACCACTACTGGATAATTGGAAAGTCCCGGTGTGTCAACCTCTGTGCTTCGTGGCAAGGTAGACTAGCAAACATGCCCAACCTGTACTCACATTCGAGAAAACACTCCCAACAAGATTGCTTGCTCCAAAATCGAAGAGGCACCGCCCTCTGAATCTCGAGAGCCAGACTCCCAACATGATTACTTTCTCAAAAATCGAAAAGAGGGTAAAGGAACAGTACCACTGCTGGATAATTGGAAAGTCCCTGTGTGTCAACCTTTGTGCTTCGTGGCAAGGTAGACTAGCAAACATGCCCAACCTTTACTCACATTCGAGAAAACACTCCCAACAAGATTGCTTGCTCCAAAATCGAAGAGGCACCGCCCTCCGAATCTCGAGAGCTAGACTCCCAACATGATTACTTTCTCAAAAATCGAAGAGAGGGTAAAGGAACAGTACCACTGCTGGATAATTGGCAAGTCCCTGTGTGTGAACCTCTGTGCTTCGTGGTAAGGTAGACTAGCAAACACGTCCAACCTTTACTCACATTCGAGAAAACACTCCCAACGAGATTGCTTGCTCCAAAATCGAAGAGGCACCGCCCTCCGAATCTCGAGAGCCAGACTCCCAACATGATTACTTTCTCAAAAATCGAAGAGACACCGCTCTCCGAATCTCGAGAGCTAAACCCCTAGCAGGATTGCTTTCTCAAAAATTGAAGAGGCATCGTTCTCCGAATCTCGAGAGCCAGATCCCCGACAGGATTGCTTGTTCGAAAATCGAAGAGGCACCACTTTCCCAACTTTAAGAGCTGGATCTCTTTGGATAAAGCTTGTCTGTAATCTTCACACGCAACATCAGCTTTCCAGATACCACAGACCACTTTTTCAAAGTGCTCTGACAGGGTTAAAACATGTGAAGTTGGCAGCTCCTACTACCGTGCTATAACCAAGCAGGGTAAAGGAATAACATTATTACTTGATGTTAGGGAGACTCCTATATATGTCGACCTTCATCCCTAACGGACAGGCAGACCTGCAAAAATGCTCAACCCTTTCTCTTATCTGAGAGGGCACTCCCAACGAAGCCTTTCGAAATATTCAGCTTTCTTTCCCCCCGATAATACCTCTGTAAACAAGCTATACTAGAGCAAGAATATCTCATATCATCAGGGTTAAAAGCAAGAGTATCCCATATCATGCTTTTTCCCTGTCTTTTCCTTTGGCCTTGTTCTTACCTGCAAGACAAGGAGAAAGAGAGCAATCAGTCAGCACTTGGAATCAAGCTTCCAGCCAGGAACTGACTGCCTGGAACCCCTTACCTGATTACTTACCTGGCATTGCTCTCGAGTACTCATCTTCAACATCTTATGCTTCCAGGGAAGATACCGCATCTGCCTGAGGAACAAATAGGGCAAGTGAGAAGGATACAAGGAAGCATGTGGAGACAAGCGTAACAGCACACGTGCCGATGCATCCACTACTCTGTCAAAAGCAAAAGTATCCCATATCAGCAGGGTCGAACGTACTCTAAATTTGATGGACTTGTTTTGACCCTCAAATTCTTCAGTCAGCCTTATACTCTGGAGGAAACCAGAAAACCCTCCAGCCCAGTTCAAGAATAAGCCTGTGGAAAGTTACTTCTTCAAAAGCAAAAGTATCCCATATCATCTCTCCTCATTTTTCTTCACTTTATCCTTCATGCTGCCTGCAAGATAAGGAGAATGTGAACAATCAGCCGGAGCTCTGATTGCTTACCTTGTCTGTCACCTCTTTCAGCAGATCCCCTAGCTCGGCGACTTGGGGGACTCCTACTACATGGTTTGTATCGCGCTTGACCAAGCATGAAACTACAAGTAAGCTTCAAGTGAAATTGATACATTACCTTGTGCATCTCCACCAGTTACAGATACCACCCCTGGATGGAGGAAGAGTACTTCCAGAGAAGATGCCACATCTACCTATGAGACAGATAAGGCAAGTCAAGACGATACCACACTCCGGTACTTAGAAGTTTCGTGGCTACGAGATCATTCTCCCACAATATTTCCTAATGTCATTTGTACTAAATCATTCACTTGTACTCACTAAAGGAGAGCTTGAACCTATGTACTTGTGTAAACCCTTCACAATTAATGAGAACTCCTCTATTCCGTGGACGTAGCCAATCTGGGTGAACCACGTACATCTTGTGTTTGCTTTTGTGTAAACCCTTCACAATTAATGAGAACTCCTCTATTCCGTGGACGTAGCCAATCTGGGTGAACCA
This sequence comes from Malus domestica, assembly GCF_042453785.1. Taxonomy (NCBI): domain Eukaryota; kingdom Viridiplantae; phylum Streptophyta; class Magnoliopsida; order Rosales; family Rosaceae; genus Malus; species Malus domestica. The sequence goes on along the minus strand of NC_091676.1, from coordinate 14,692,411 downwards.
CGTACATCTTGTGTTTGCTTTCCTATCTCTATCCATTTATATACTTATCCACACTAATGACCGGAGCAATCTAGCGAAGATCACAAAAAGTGACCGTTTTCGCTACCTAGGATCTATCTTGCAAGAGAACGGAGAATTAGATGGAGATCTCAACCATAGAATACAAGCTGGATGGATGAAGTGTAAGAGTGCATCCGGCGTGTTGTGTGACCGTCGTAGGCCACTGAAGTTCAAGGGAAAATTTTATAGGACGGCAATAAGGCCAGCGATGTTGTATGGCACAGAATGTTGGGCAGTGAAGCATCAACGTACACAAAATGGGTGTAGCGGAGATGAGGATGCTTCGTGGGATGTATGGGCACACGAGAAATGATAAGATTGGGAATGAGGTTATCCGAGGTAAAGTAGGAGTAGCCAAAATTGAAGGAAATATGAGAGAAAATCGGTTCCGGTGGTTTGGACATGTGCAAAGAAGGCCTACTGACGCTCCGGTTCGAAAATGTGACTACGGGACAGAGGTTCAGGGCCGAAGGGGTAGAGGAAGACCTAGGAAAACTTTGGAAGAGACCCTAAGAAAAGACTTGAGTACTTGGATCTAACGGAGGACATGACACAAAACCGAGCGCAATGGCGTTCTAGGATTCATATAGCTGACCCCACTTAGTGGAAAAAGGCTTTATTGTTGTTGTTGTTGTTGTTGTGTTTTTTTGGTTCATATTAAATCGATAGGTCGAGCTGCCTCTTTGGCTGGCTCTACTTTTTGTTTTGTAAACGACGGTATATGGAGAAAGTAGTTCAATAACAAGTGCAAGGTTTCTATGCACGATTCTTTCTGCTATGCAAGTTTACAGAAATATTCAGATCTGTACAATAAGAAGTAAATAAATGAAGACAGTTTGTTCCTTGAATTCTCGACTTTCAATTTCCGTTGTGTTCCTAGTTCGAGTTTAAACGAAGATATTACTTCAAGACCAAGAAAGAACATGCGTGATGCATGCTAGCTCGCTGAGGATTCCTTCAATATTTTTCTTCGATACAAGCGATATTGAGGGAAAATGGAATCAAACAAGAGACCTCAGGCGTAGTGATAAATTCTCGCTTCCACCATGAATTTACAAATTTGCAACTTGCATGCTCTGCAATAAATGGCCACGATACTAAACAAGCTTTATTGGCATCAAATTTGTAATAAGCTTTTCTGGCACAGCAATTAAGCTATTCTTTTATTTCTTTATTTCTTTTTTTTTAATATATCAACACATATTGATGATAGACTAATCTCTCATGCAACTCTAATACCACATGAGACGACATCGTACATTTGATCACCGAATTAAAAGGTAGGCTAAAGTATGGTTCAAAAGAATGCATCAGTGCGGAATTCACAACAATTAACCTACTCTGGAGGGTGATATTTGCAGATAAAGAAAATGTCACCTCTATTAAATATGTGGAGTCTAAATGAGCTCAGTAAATATAGTACATTACATGTAGTACTATCATTGAATTTTACATGTAGTATTCATTTAATTACATGGTATAAGTATTTAAACTCATCCCAGACACTCGAAGCTTTACATTCTTGTAAACTATTTGGATCCAATTTCAATAGGAAATTCAAAATCACAAGAACACAACTTCAACCCCCTTCATCCTAGTCAAAATACAGTCACATCCTCGTCACTCATCCCAGCAGAGAAGTATGACAGTGCACCTCCACATGATATAAAATCGCGTCCGCTGCTCCCTCATCAACCTCGAGCATTTCTCCCACGACCGGAGCTTGGGCGTTCGAACGGAGGACAACTCTCCCTTCATGTTAGACGGCAACTGTTGAGACTATTTTAGGCACAGAGAGAGAGAGAGAGAGAGAGAGAGAGAGAGAGAGAGAGAGAGATACTTGTACGTTGGTATGTAAAATTTCAAGGTTGCAATATTGGTCATGGAAGAACTTGAGCTAGCTATAGCTTTGCCTTATAGAGAGGCACATAGGAAGGATCTGATGAGAGAAATACTTGTACGTTGGTATGAAAAATTTCAAGGTTGCAATATTGGTCATGGAAGAACTTGAGCTAGCCATAGCTTTGCCTTATAGAGAGGCACATAGGAAGGATCTGATGAGGCAGTATATGGTAGGGTGACAAGTGTCGGCCGTAAATGGGTTTACAAGGAGTGGGGCTCCCATTGAGAACAAAGATGACAAAGCAGACACATGAGCTTTGTCTCCCTGTTCAATCACCTGATAAGCTTTGACAAGGATTGGAGTTTTTCATCCCAATCTCAAGACCACCTCTGTCCGCCATTATTATAGGCTGTAATTTGTCCACTGAATGAACTAACTATACTATATATGTGTGTGTCTATATATTTATATATTTATATATTTATATTATCTCTGTATGTTAAGGATATAGATGGCTTAACAAATTAAACTATTTCTCTTCCAGAATTTCAGGGGGCTTCTGGATGGATTCCTTAAAACTTATTTACAAGATCTGTACAAGATTTATACATGTATATATATATATATATATATAAAGAATATATAAGACTGCATGCTTGATTAGGTACATATATAAATACTTGACGCTTGGATTTCTCGTACTTTGTAATTTTATATAGTTGCTGATCAACACCACAAAATCCACCTTGTTAGATCATGTTCCCATCTTGTGCTATATTATAGGAAACACAAAAAAAAAACATACTCAAAACAATATTTACAACTTAAAATTTGCACTTACACAAAAATATTATTCTCGATAAATTAAGCTGATCACTATAGACATATCTCACTCTTAGCTAGGAGAAAACATTAATAGAGTGCGTCAATGATACAATAGAACCTCTTCTTAATTAACAAATTCACCATGCAACCGAAGACATATCCCTCAATTTCATTTTCTATGCTCTTATTGAATGATCATGTCACGTGATAAGAGATACAAGAATAGTGGAATACATCTCTCTGATTACACTTGAGAATTTCTCACAATCTAATATACATGCTTCTTCACATATCAACACCTAACGAGATATACGACGTACTAATTTTACGCATACATATTATGGGACTGCATGCAATGCATGGCCCGAACGATCAAGCGTGCTTGTGCCAACCAAGAAGCATAGAAATGCAAACCCTAGTAATATAGAGCTTCCCTTTTTGTTCCCTCACCATTCTTTTCCACTTGACAAGTCTCCTGCCCCATGCTTCCCATGACCAATATATCTATAGCTTTGCTACTTTCACGAACAAATTATGACTCTTCCTTAAATTCTAAACCCTAATTTAGTGGCTTAAGATCTCAAGCACTTGTCTTGGAATATTTTAACATCCACTCCTTATAAACTAGCTTCAAACTAGTTCTAATAAGTAGAACATTTGAGATTCCTGTTGCAGTTAGGTGCCCCATATGTGTTATGATTTTGCTTTAGAAAGTTTTTGGTGTGAACGTTTGTTATCCCACTCTTATGAAAATATCAACTTTGATGGTATAACTCATATTATAACACTTTCATTAATTAATAATATCATACGACGACTGAAAACTTTTTTTAAATAATGAAATTTTTGAAATTTTGGTGACTCCAGTTGACCAAGTTGGCTTCTCCAAATGGAGAAACACCATTGTAGTGTCTCAAACCAATAATATAATGTCTTATGAGAAAAGTTATAATACACAATAATTGTATTATTGATTTCAACGCTACCATAACATTTCATAGTGTAGATAACTCCTTCCCTCCAAAGATACTGTGACATTGTGTTCTCATTGCCAAGTCCCCCAAGAACATCACAGTCACATTTCCCACTTCACGCGTCTAATCATGTCTCATTGCCATGTATACGATTAGCAATTGAAATGTTCTCAAACCTTATCTTATAAGTAGAAAGCATCAAGCGATAAGATTTTTTATTATACTTAAATCCATGTGGACCTCTGGGAAAATGATCTACTATTATCCAGCTGATATAGATCCAAATCAGATTGGCCCTATGAACAATATCTCAATGAGAGTCGTACATACCTAGAGATGAGGCAGGTGTGTGTTAGTAACTTGGGGACACCATCAAAATGTCACTGAACTACTTTAGTTAGGAGATAATTAGAAAGATTGGAAAATTCCAAGTTGGTGGGGAGTGCTTTCTTTTGTTGCATTAATTTGTTGGGATGTTTAGGAAGTGAAGTTAAAGGGAAGTGGGTTGATCTTTTGAGTTGAGACTGTGACTAACTGAGACACCACAATCACAACATTCGCTTTCAACAGACATAACGAGCAAATAGCTGCATCGTTGGACTGTCAAAGAGAAAAAGATTCATCTACCAAAAGATGGTGACAACCTACAGCTGGTAGGGTTTAGCTCATATTTGGGTGACTCTTTAATCACAGTTGAGAGATGTCGTGGAGCATAGGTAGCCAGTAGCTTCTCTTTTGGCAAATGGCAACCATCAACGGTTTCACATCATAAACTGATATGGTGAGCGTGTCTGTTTAACAGTAAACCATAAGATTAATCGGTTGTGTAATCATACGAGTGACTGTAACATGGTTAATCTCATAACATGACAAAGGGCTTGTTGCTCTAATGAAGTGTTGTTCATCCTTTGCTTCTAAGCTCATGTATTCGCCTGTCCTCGTTGCTTGAGCCTGAATGAGAATTGTGTTGACAATATTAAATCTCACATTGATAGGAAAATGAACCTTCTCATGTGCTTATAAGTAGTTGGGCTACCTCCTCCTCATAATGCCAATTGGTTTATGCTAGAACCTCCAACTTTCTTTATGGTATTAGAGCAGGTTGTCTCACATGTGGCGCCCCACAACCCCATGCACTCCACATCACCCCCATTTGTGTTGTCCATATACTAGGCTTGAAAATTCGTCACATGTAAGGGGGATTTGCTGAGAATGCAGTCCCACATTAATGGAATAAGGGACCACAAATGTGCTTATAACATATAAGTAGTTGGGCTCCTTCTCATATTGTCAATTGGTTTTATGATATAAAACAAATGATTTATCAAAGTAGACATACCTAGAGATATAAACCCTATTAGTGAGGGGATCTAGACATTGATGGGAGAAGGGACCTTCCTTGTATGTGCTTATAAGTATAGTTAGACCACTCCTTATATTGCCAATTAATTTTATAATGAAACCCTAACTTTCTTCAAATCGGACCTAGGTACGGCAATCCATTTTCGAATTCAAACCTCGGAGCATTTGGGTTGCGAAAATGTTAGTTTAAGACCTTGTAAATCCCAATTGAAGTGCTTTTTCATAATCAAGTTGCTATTCTAGTCCGAGGTAAAGTCAAGTGATTCCGGCCTCTTTGATTTTACTGCAACTTAAATCATTTAGATTAAGATTAGTTTTTACACTTAGGCTTCTAGGTTTTAGTTGAGTCATTCACTAAAGATTATCTCACTTGTTGTATTTGGCATTCACCAAATAAATTATAAAGTTTTATATCTTTAAGGCATAAAAAGAATCGAGACTGAGCCATACAAAAATGTATCCTCTCCTTGGCAAAACTATAGATTCCTTTTATAATCTTTTTTTTTCTCACTTACAAGTGAAAAAGAATACCACTAGACCATAGTACTAAGTGACGACTCCTTTTATAAGATTAATGTTTTTGTATGGAGTCGGGGTATAGGGTCGAGTGTACCATCTCAATCAACAATCATATATATCATCTATCTAATATAAACTGACAAGGGAAGAGACTGGCCAACCAATGATCGGCCATGTGAGACTCCAAGTAACACAGAAGAAGGGTGGAAAAGGAAGAGAAATTTTTTTTGTGTGATAGACATATCAACATGAGGTGCCATAAATTCACATGTTACGTCATATTTAATATGAGTAATGCTATTCTTGCTATCTAAATATACCACACTTTTATACATCTTCTATGGCAATTGAGGTGTGTAAGCCATATCAATTATAAAAAATATTGAGAAAAATAAGGTGGATAATCACATCAAAATCTCAAATTTCAAACCCTAGTTTTGTACATTTTCATGCCTCTCTCCCTGTAGCCTCCTCCTCCCTCTCCTTTGTCCACATTCACATCGCTTCTTCAACCTCCTGACTATCGAAGCTCTAACCCATCCTTCTCCAGTGAATGAACTGATGGTGACTATTTCAGAGATTATACGGTTAGAAGTTCTCTAACTGTCAAGCATCGCATTGATTAATCGCTGCTAATGAGCGCTTCCCATCAGATTGTCAATTTTTTCAAGTTATAACCCAATTAGTTATCAACAAAGGATGTGGATAATTCATCAACATCGACGAATGGTATAACCTGAACAAATTAATCATGAGTTAGAAGATATAATTCTATGGACATGTAGATCGACGACATTTGGGAGAAAAAACAAAACCGATCTTGAGAAGCAAGTTGACGATAGAAAGAGGTGAGGGAGGCAGATAAACTAAAGACACCTAAAATTTAGGGTTTGAATTATTTCTTAAGCTTTTTATTAATAAAAGAATGAGATTTTTTTTATGTGATTATCTACGTCAAATTTTATTTATGTGATTATCCACCTCAACTGCCACAAAATTCTTTTTAATTGACTTGGTTGTCCACCTCACCTGTCACATCATGTGATATAAAATTGTCATAAATTTATATGATAAAAATAATATTATTAATTTAATACATCAGAGTCTAATAAAATAGTGTAAATAAATAAATATGCATGTTATAGCACAAATGAGTAATATCAAGGGATCTTTATATATAGAGACAAAAACTTTCACTATATTTCAAGGAAATCCACTAGTTTTTAAACATGTCAATGAGAGACAAAAATATAAAAACAACTAAAGCCCAGCCTAAAAGCATGAAAACACTGTTTTAAAATGCTAGCCATACCCCTATGCTTTAGGGCTGCTAAGAGAATCCAGCCTTTACAAATCCAACAAAATTAATATGTGCCATAAGCTTATCTTCAACTATTTATGCAGAATCAGTTTATATCCTTTATTACTAGAATTAGTTCAATCCATCATCGACCATTTATGCGAAATCAGTTCAACTCGTCTTCAACCATTTTTGCAGAACCAATCTAACCCGTCCTCGACCATTTTTGCAGAATCAGTTCAACCCATCATCGACCATTTTTGCAGAATCAATTCAACCCGTTCTCGATAATTTTTGTAGAATCAATTCAATTTGTCTTCGATCATTCTTACATAATTAGTTTATCCGTCTTCGACCATTTTTGCAAAATCAATTCAACCCATCCTCAACCATTTTTGCATAATCAGTTCAACCCGTCTTTTCCAATTTTGTAGAATCAACCAGTTCAACTTGTCTTCGACTATTTTTGTAGAATCAGTTCAACACGTTTTTGACCATTTTTTCATAATCGCAAATGGTTCCTGACATTAATCAAAATCCTCATTTTGGTCCCTAAGTTTCAAAAATCAATAAATTTGGTCCCTGACTTTCACTACCACACTTCAATTTAGTCATTCCATTTAAATTTCATTAATATTTTTTGTTAGTGTGCTGATATGGTCCCACTAATACAATCATATGGCGCCATATGGATTAACTATAAGAATTTTTTTTTTTTAGATTTAAAACTAAAAGTAAAATAAGAAATTAAAAAACTAAAACTAAAAAAAGTGAAAAAAGATATCATCATAAGGCACCATGACACCACTAAAGCTCTTGGCCTCCATGAACTCACTCCTCATTCTCTCTAGTTGGTTATAATCTTATCAAATTTGAATTGAATTTGGATTCGATTTTATCGAATTTAGATTGAATTTTTTTTTTCCAATTGGGATTATGGGATGCAAGAGAAATGCCAATGCGGAATACTCGTTAGTTGGTTCACTCTAAAAAAAATAGTTTCTTCTAGTTAATCTACTTGGTGCCATGTGATTAGATTAGTGGGGCCACATCAACACACTAACAAAAAATATTGACGGAATGACTCAAGTGATGTGTGGTAGTGAAAGTCAGGGACCAAATTCATCAATTTTTTAATCTTAGGGACCAAAATGAGGAGTTTGATTAATGTCAGGAACCATTTGCGATAAAAACCCTTCTTTTGTGTAATCCATGTGTCACAATTTTATTGGATTTGTGAGTCCCACATACAAACTAACAGAATAATTGACGGAATCTAAATGGAAGGACCAAATTGATGTGCGGTAGTGAATGTCAAGGATGACATTGATTGATTTTGAAAGCGAGGGACCAAAATGATAAGTTTGGTCAATCTCAATGACCATTTGTGATAAAATTTCTTTTGTCGAAAGATAGCCTTTATTATAATCTAATTGCAATGTTTACATCTTCTGCAAGATTATTAAACATAAATTTCAAGCCAACCTCGTCCCAAAGGAATGCACTGATATGATACTAAGGAGGGTTATCCAAATTAAGTGATATGTGTATATTCTATTAGTTCAAGGTACCCTTATTAGATGTTTGACACTTGTCAGTAGTTGGGTGGGTTAGTTGGGATGATTGTAATTGTAGAAACTTAGCCTGCAAGTCTGGAAAAGAGATATATATAACAGACTAAATATGCAAGGCAGGATATGATAAGAAAAGTATATTGTTGAGTAATAATACATCAGAGTTTATGTGCCATGCATTGAAGGTAGAACAAGGTTCTTATTATTGGTATCAGCTAATTATACGATCCCACGTTTCCCTTGTGTATGCCAAGAGCAACCACTCGTGCTATAAAGATGGATGCTCGCGTCACTGCCCTTGAAGCTTCGAATTCCATAATTGAAAAATTAGTCCAGAACCTTGCAGCCTAGATGTCCAAATTCATAATGATAATGGATACCCGTCTTTCGTTGATCAATCTCGTTCTGCAACCATGGAAGAACGGGGTCGCGGGTGTGGGGGTCCGTCGTAATTAGGGGGTAATCCTATTTATTCCGACAAAACTTTCAGCAATCAAAATCTTGATCCCAATCTTCAATTTCAGCGTCAAGACACTTGATTCCGCCATCAAGATTCTCCATTTCAGTTTCGCCAACCGCCAATCAAACTTGATTTTCCAAGATTTGTTGATGGGGACGATCCTTTAGCTTGGGTGTACAAAGCGGAGCATTTTTTTTACTATTTATCGATGGCCGACGATTGCAAGGTTCAATTGGCATCCTTCCATCTTGATCGTGAAGCCCTTCAATGGTTTCAGTGGCGGAATTGTCTCAAGATTTTTTCCCACTGGCTTGATTTTGTTAAGATTTTCTGTCGAGAGTTTGGCCCTTTGGAGTTTGAGGATTTCTTGGAAGCATTGGTTCAATTGAAGCAAACTGGATTGGTGAGGGATTATATCACAGAGTTCAGGCGTTTGGCCAATAGAACCCATGAGATTGCTCCAGCAATGCTTAAAAGTTGTTTCATCGGGGGGTTGAAACTGGAGCTCAGTCACGATGTAAAGCTTCTGCGGCCAGTGGATGTTTATGAGGCTCAGGCACTAGCATTACAGATCGATGCCAAGCTTGCGGATTCTAAGATCCAGCCATTCTCAAAAGCCCCAAATTTTTCTTGGCATAATTCGTTTGGCAATAAGACTACACCAACCTCTCAGGATTCAGGTACTTCCACTTCTTCTATTCATCTTCCTAAGCATAGCTAGGGATGAGTTCAAAAAACCGAAAACCGAAAAAAATCGAAAACCAAACCAAACCGAAACCGAAAAAACCGAACCGAACAAAAAAATCGAACTGAATTGAAAAAACCGAACCGAACCGAATTCTTTTGGTTCGGTTCGGTTTTAGTGATCTAGAAACCGAACCAAACCGAATTAATTAAATTAAAATGTGCTAAACCCAATGTGTTGCCAAACTTTAAGCTCAAAATATTAAAAAGGGGCCTATAAAAACTCTAAACCCTAACCTATTATTTCTCCCCCATATAAGGTTCCGGAACCAAACCTCTTCCCGAAGTACCTACATCCATCTCCATAGCACTGTCTACTTATGCGCCAGCTTTCTTTTCCAAATCTACTCTCATATAACATGTAACATAATCCATAAACATGTATTTCGTGTAGATTACTTGGGTACTTTGTGATGGAAAAGAATCCAACACACACTAAATAAATCCACCCACGCATTACCTTTACTAATCAAGTTGTCAACATGCAATTACAAGAAAACAACCCTGATCTTTGAACAACATCATACAATTTAACTTTTCTAAGTCATTTGTACGATTTTTGTGTGATTTTTGTGTTGTGAGGTTGTTAGTTTGGACTTTGGAAAACTTGATTGATGATTTTAGTTCAACTTTAAATGTTTATTTTCATTGTCTTTGATTCTAGTTAGAATGTTTATGTTATGGTTGTGTTGGATATGTTAAAATTTAAAATTTCAATGTTTTTCATTTTTTGAAAAAAATAAAAACAAAAAACCGAAACCGAACCGGAAAAAATCGAACCGAAAAAAATCGAAAAAAAATTGAACCGAACCGAACCAAATCAAAATTTCGGTTTGGTTTCGGTTTTGGCAAAAAACCAAACCGATTTAAACCGAACCCACCCCTAAGCAGAGCAATGTTAAAAAGATGACATTTGAGGAAATTAGAGAACACAGGAGGAAGGGTCTTTGTGATTATTGTCCTATCAAATGGTTCAAAGGGCATGTTTGCCAAAGTTCTCAACTTTTACTACTTGATTTGTCTGATAGATCTGAAGAGGTTCTTGATGTTGATCCTGTGCTAGATGAGAGTGAGGAATTATCGAATGCTCATATTACTACTTGTGATATGTATGGTGTATCTGCTCCTGATAATATTCAAACTATGAAGGTTCTAGGGTCTATTAAACATTGTCATGCAGTGATTCTTTTTTACTCAGGAAGTTCTTAAAATTTCATTAACTCTGCTTTCGCCAAGAAGATGGGCTAGTGAATTGACCCACTTCAGAAGTTTGATGTGATGATTGCCAATGGTGGTACAATTACCAGTATGGGGTGCTGTTCTCAGGTCAAAATTACTATCCAAGACTATGAATACATCTCGGATTTGTATGTTTTGCAGTTGGGAGGTTGTGATGTTGTCTTGGGCGCTCAATGGCTGAGAACTTTATGACCCATTCTCTGGGATTTCGAGAAATTAAAGATGGAATTCACCTTAGGCCAACGACTTTATTGCTTATGTAGTTCTCCGGCCCCTGCACCGAGGTCAGTGATAGCTTGTCACATACAAAGGCTGCTGACTCAAGGTTCTTTTGGAGTGGTTTTGTTTCTTATTGCTCCGAAGGATGCTGTGGCTATCAAAGAAGATTTATATCGTAGTCAACAAGCTGAATTGGATGGATTATTGTCTCAGTTTAAAGTAATATTCCAGTCACCTACCACCTTGCCTTCATCACGGTCTCATGACCATAAGATTCCATTATTGGAAGAAAGTAAACCACCTAGTGCAAGGCCTTATCAGTACAATCCTATGCAGAAGTCTGAGATTGAGAAATGTGTTACGGAGCTATTAGATTCTGGTTTTATCCGAGCCAGTAATAGTCCTTTCTCTTCCCCTATTTTGTTAGTTTGGAAGAAGGATGACAGTTGGAGGATGTGTATGGACTACCGAGCCTTGAATTTGTTGACTATCGAGGATAAATATCCCATCCCATTAATTGATGAATTGCTGGATGAACTATAGGGTGCTCAGTTATTTTCCAAATTGGATTTACGGGCCGGTTATCATCAGATTTGAGTGCACCCTGCCGATATTGAGAAAACAGCCTTCCGCACTCATAATGGGCATTATGAGTTCTTGGTGATGCCGTCTGGACTCACAAACGCTCCAGCAACCTTTCAGAGCTTAATGAATGAACTATTTTGACCTTTTTTGCTTCACTTTGTTCTGGTATTTTTTAATGATATCTTAGTTTACATTTCTACTTGGGAGGATCACCTGCGACATCTCAATACAGTTTTTCAAGTGTTGTAGCAGCATCAATTGTTTGTGAAGAAATCAAAATGAAATTTTGGTAAATCACAGATTAAGTATTTGGGTCATGTGGTCTCTCGAAATGGAGTTGCAACGGATCTTTCAAAACTCCGTGTCATTCAAGAGTGGCCCTTACCTGGATCAGTCAAAGCCTTACGGGGATTTTTAGGTCTTACCGGGTATTACCGCAAGTTTATACAAGGGTATGGAAGAATTTGTGGACCACTAACTTCCTTAACAAAGAAGGATGCCTTCCATTGGAATTCAAAGGCTACGACTACTTTCAATCAGCTTAAAGAAGCGATGTTGTCTCCAACAGTTCTCGCTCTCCCAAATTTTTCGAAGCCATTTGTTATTGAGACTGATGCATCTAACACGGGCATTGGGGTTGTTCTACAACAAGGGGCAGACCTATAGCTTTTACAAGTAAAGCTCTTGGACCTCGATCTCAAGCTATGTCAGCATATGAACGAGAAATGCTTGCAATCATTCATGCTATTAAGAAATGGCAAACTTATCTTCAAGGCAACCACTTTGTTATACGAATGAACCATCATAGCCTGAAATTTTTTTTGCAAAATAGAGCTCATACTCCATTCCAGCAAAAATGGATTTCTAAACTCTTGGGATTCGATTACGAAATCCAGTACAAACAAGGCACTAAAAATCAAGTTGCTGATGCACTGTCTCGACTGCATTCGGAGGCTCAGTTCTGTGCTATTTCCTATCCTTACATGGGTTGGTTAGACGACTTGCGCCGACACTTGGAACAAGAGCCTTGGATTATTTCGAAACTCAAAGAGTCTTCTGTTTCGACTAGTGCTGCTAATACATCGTCCTCTTCCTACCATTATGATAATGGTTTTCTTAAACATAAAGGAAAAATTGTGTTAAGTCTGACGACTAGTTGGAGGGATAAGATATTTCAGGAGCATCACAGTACCTTGATGGCAGGACACGCCGGGTTTCTTAAAACTTACAAGAGGATTTCACGCTCTTTTTATTGGCATGGCATGAAGACGGATATTAGACGAATGGTTGCTGAATGTCAGGTGTGTCAACAAAATAAATATGAAACCTTAGCTTCCCCTGGCCTATTGAATCCCCTGCCAATCCCTCAAACTGTGTGGACATACGTTTCCATAGATTTTATTATGGGGTTGCGGCCTTGCAAAAGGAAGACTATTATTTTTGTAGTGGTGGATCGGTTCTCTAAATATGCACATTTTGTGGCGATTTCTCATCCCTACATAACCCATTCAGTTGCTCAGATTTTTGTTGATCATGTGTTCAAGCTACATGGTATGCCTGCAACAATTGTTAGTGTTCGAGACCCCGTGTTTCTTAGCACTTTTTGGAAGGAATTCTTCGCTTTACAGGGATCTAAACTGTGTCTCAGCTCAGGGTATCATCCCCAAACCGATGGTCAAACCGAGGTCGTCAACCGTTGTCTAAAAACATATCTGCGTTGTTTTTGCAGCCTTCAACCAAGGAAGTGGCTCCAATGGTTATCATGGGCTGAATGGAGTTACAATACCTCCTATCATTCATCTTCCAAGCTTACTCCATATGAAATTGTTTATGGCCAACGTCTTACAGCGGTTCAGACATATAAATCAGGCACCACCAAACTGGATATGGTTGATAGGTGTTTGCAAACTCGATCATAGATTCTATCTCAACTTAAGACGAATTTGGAAGCAGCTCAGGTGCGGATGAAGCATCAGGCAGATAAACATCGTATTGAACGTACTTTTGAAATGGGTGATATGGTTTACCTCCGACTTATTCCTTACCAGTATCAGTCCTTAGCTTGTCATTCATTTCACAAGTTACAACCCAAGTTTTATGGACCATTTGCGGTGTTGGAAAAGGTTGGGGCAGTCGCTTACAAACTCAAACTTCATGCTCACTCGAAATTACATCATGTTTTTCATATGTCCTGTTTGAAGAAGCAATTGGGTGTGGGTGTGACTCCTACTACTATACTTCTTGATGTCATTGATGAAGGTCTGTTACAAGCAACTCCATTAGCCATCCTCTAGCAGCGGGTGGTCACCAAGGCCAACTTTCAGATTCCTGAAGTCCTTGTTCATTGGAAAAATCATTCTAAGGAAGATGCAACTTGGGAAGAATTTGATGCTTTTAGACAACGATTTCCTAGTTTTCAACCTTGAGGACAAGGTATGTTTCTATGGGCGGGGTAATGATAGGATACTAAGGAGGGTTATCCATATGTGTATATTCTGTTAGTTCAAGGTACCCTTATTAGATGTTTGACACTTGTCAGTAGTTGGGTGGGTTAGTTGGGATGATTGTAATTGTAGAAACTTAGCCTACAAGTCTGGAAAAGAGATATATATATAGCAGACTAAATATGCAAGGCAGGATATGATAAGAAAAGTATATTGTTGAGTAATAATACATCAAAGTTTATGTGTCATGCGTTGAAGGTAGAACAAGGTTCTTATTATGCACCACCATGCAAGGCGATAAACAAGGCGATCGTGTGGGCATCAAGATTACCACCCCACGGAACGAACTCAAATTTTGCATGTCCAATTTTCATAGCTAATGATTCGATGTCGAAAAGAAAACCTTAAAGAGTAGCATCGGGGTCTCGCAAAGGAGGGCTATTTGGAGAGGAGTTTTTCTTTAGAAAACGATAACGATAACACCATATTAATTAGCTTTTCAAATACCTCAGTTTAATCTTATAGGTTAAGTTTTATTTATACGATACAATAAAATAAAATAAAAATGTGTAGGGAGCTAAAAATAGTGTCCGACAAGTAAAATCACCTTCCTTTCTTGTCAGACCAACCCGATGTGGTATAGTAAGTTCTTTGGGCCTGGACCAAACCAAGTTTGGGCTAACAAAAGAAGAATCAGGCTTGTCCACCAAATTTACCATTCTTCCACCTTGGTAAATGGTAAATGGTAAATTCCATCTCAATCATGCAAATTCACCTTTCAAACTACGTACGTAAAATACGCGATTCAAATTCAACAAAGTAGAAACCATACCTGTTCCAGAAAACACAAGAGAGCTCTCAGCTACCAGTCACTCCCTCCCACACCAACACTTCAAACCTTACTTCCTTCCTTCCCTGTGATTGCCAGTTGCCCAGAATTCTCAACAACGCCGGTACAGACAGATGTCGTGGTGCTTGTCCTGCTGCACCGCTTCCACCTGCGGCCTCTGCGGCTCCGTCGCCTCTGGGATTTCCAACAGGTCCGCCAGGCTTGCTTACTGCGGTCTCTTCGGGCTCTCCCTCATAGTTTCTTGGATTCTCAGAGAAGTTGCAGCTCCTCTCTTGAAGAAAATCCCATGTGAGTTTTTCGTTTTTCCAACAACCCCTTTCGTTTTTGGAGCTGATTCTTTTTGGGTACGTGAGGAATCGTCAGATTTTACAGTTCTAGTGACAGAATTGAATTCATCTCTGAAATAATGAACTGGGTTTGTTTTGTTTTTTATTATCATGTGATGCATATTGTAGCTACTGTCAAGTTTTTGGATTTTGCAGTTGTTTGCCCCACATGTAAAGACATGTGGTTAATTACCTTCTAAAGATGATGAATGGAATACCAAATATCTGAATCATCTAATTTTCTTGATGTTATTCGTTGATTTAAATTAAGAATTCGAAATTCAGCAGCGTGATTGCATTTTTAACAGCTCTATCACGAGCATGCAAAGCTGGAAATGCTATATTGGAATTCAGCCTAATTTGTTTTCGGATAGTCTTCAATCAAGAATTTAAAGGATTTCAAATTAGGAGTTTAATATTGGAAATGCCAGTGAGTGTATAACCGAGATTATGTGGGATGCTTGTTTCACTTCTCAAAATGTTGTTTGCGAGTTGCGACTGTTGTGGATTTGATTTTTGATATCCTTTTTGGGTTTGGTCTTTATAGGGATAAGCTCTTCTGAGACACACACCAAGGTGTGGTATCAAACACAAGCGGTTCTTCGTGTGAGCATGGGGAATTTCTTGTTTTTCACAGCATTTGCGCTTATAATGATTGGAGTTAAAGATCAAAATGACAGACGAGATTCCTGGCATCATGGTGGATGGATTGCCAAGATGGTGATCTGGCTTTTGCTTGTCATTCTCATGTTTTTCATGCCAGACATTGTCATTACAATCTATGGTTAGTTTTTTCTCGATATATTTCAGTTTGGGCTATTAGTATTTTCTGCTTTCAGTTCTTTAACCTTGTGCAATAGAGAATGTTTTCAGCCTGACGTAGTTTGTTTGTGGGGTCAGTCATGAATCTGTGGCCATTTCTCTGCTTTACTTGATACTCATGAGTTTTTAGTTCAGAGACTAATGCTTTGTTTTTCCCATGTTGTTATTGACACTATAAAAATGAAATTATGCACTTTTCCTTTTACAAATTTTCCATTATGTTTTTATAAATTTGGTGTGCATGATGGTAGGGCGGAGCCACTAGGGGACCAAAGTGGTCATGGGCCCATCCTGCAGTTGTAGAACTGTGAGACATGAGGGATGGGGGTTTTAAAATCGATTGTAATGATATTTCTAAAGCAACCTAATCAACTATTATTTGTAGCTCTCTTCTTTTTCTGTGAAACAATTAAAATCAGATTTCTTTGTATTTTCTTTTTGTAATTTCAATTTTTTTCTGGTTACCCTGCTCTAGTTCCCACTTAGTTATATGCTGGGTTTGCAGGTTTCTTATCAAAATTTGGGGCAGGCTTATTTTTACTGGTTCAAGTGATTATCTTATTAGACTTTACTCACTCGTGGAATGATGCATGGGTGGAGAAAGATGAGCAAAAATGGTTAGTTTAAGTACAAATAGATAAATTTCACCTTCACTGGTTGAATTTCAGTTCTCACTCAGTGAATATGTATGTTTCAGGTATATTGCTTTGCTTGTTGTATCAATTGTATGCTACCTTGCAGCATTTGCGCTCTCGGGCGTTCTGTTCATTTGGTTCAACCCCTCCGGCGAAGACTGTGGCCTTAATATCTTCTTTATTGTCATGACAATGATTCTCGCATTTGGATTTGCAGTTATTGCATTACACCCGAAGGTAAGGATAAAAGGGTGAACTTCATTCGTTTGTATGTACTTTGGGACTTAGTAGGTCTGTGCTAGAGAGTGTCAGGCTTTATATTGAAAACTAACCTACATGATGATTTTGCCTGGAAATCTCAAACAGGTGAATGGCAGCCTCCTCCCTGCTTCAGTGATATCTGTTTATAGTGCTTATGTGTGCTTCACGGCTCTTTCCAGTGAACCTCGTGACTATGCTTGCAATGGTCTTCACCATTCCAAAGCAGTCTCTGTGAGTACCCTTCTTCTTGGGATGGCGACGACTGTTCTTTCAGTTTTGTATTCTGCCCTTCGTGCTGGATCATCAACAACTTTTTTATCACCACCAACTTCACCCAGGGGAGGTACTCAATCGCTTTTTGTAATCCTTTATGTTCAGCCAAAAGTAATAACTTCTTCCAAACTTGTTGAATGTTGCAATTCATGAAAGCTACTCTCGTGCTTCTTGTTCATAGCGTATTTAAGTTCTTCCAAACTTGTTGAATGTTGTGGCACTGGTGCAGCTGAAAAGACACCTCTTCTTGACGGCAAAAAGTTGGAAGAAGGGAAAGAGAAGGAGGACAAAGAAGCAAAACCCGTCAGTTATTCCTATACGTTTTTCCATCTGATATTTGCCTTGGCTAGCATGTATTCAGCCATGCTGCTTTCGGGTTGGACCGACTCATCAGAGAGCTCAGATCTCATTGACGTTGGCTGGACATCGGTTTGGGTCCGAATCTGCACAGAATGGGTTACTGCTGCACTATACGTTTGGTCCCTCCTCGCTCCTTTACTTTTCCCTGATCGCGAGTTCTAGCTACCTCCTTCACTTTGTTTCTGAGGTTCCAAGAACTGTCAATATTTTTCTTGTTTATCTGTGGAGTATAAGTTTAGTCATGTAATTATCTAATAATCTCTTAGAAATAGTCATGGTTGGGAGTCTGTAATAAACTTGAGCTCAGCACAATTTCCATCGATATGTGATATAAATTTCAGGATTTAACATGTTTTTGCACATATGGAACAAAAATTGCAATAAATTTTAAATTTGTTTACACCAACTCTAACCTTTGGAGTAAGTTTTCTATCCCCCCAACATCATTCTAACCTTTGTGCTAAAATGGGGTTAAGTGTTAGAACTAAAAAAAAAAACAGTCAAATTCCGGCCAAGATTTAGGTCCAAATTAGCGGTTGAGCCCACATGTGAGAATGTAACAAGGGAAATGAACTGGACTCGCCGAGCCCAAACGAGCACATGCCCCGCACGTGTTGACCCGCCTCAGCATCGCTGGTCCACCCACATGGGGCTATCGACCTTTTGTCACCCTGTGACACAAGCCCAACAGCTCCTTTTTTTATCCGACGGCCACAATTCAAATGGATATTGAATATCCAATGGTTCACTTTAATTTATTTAATTGTTAGTTTTATATTTATATATTTATTTTATCCAACGGTTGAGATCGGAATTATTTAGGTAAACTAATCTAATTCAAAATTCTTACCTTATGTTGAGTTATGTGTTGACAATCAAGTGAAAAAGAAAAGAACTTGGATGATTATTTAGATATGATCCATATGGAGAAGGAGATTGCGACTGGGAAGAAGATTGCGGGGAGGGGGCGCCGACGCAGCCGAGGAAGCACCAACTGCTGCTGCTGCTGTTTTACTGGATCACAAGGGCTCCATCTTGCAGCCTAATCACGTGAAGAAACGGCGAGGGCAGGCCTGACGCTTCAGGAGTATCAGAGCAGACAGATTTCTACAAGCGAGCGCAAGACAAGCATCCCTTCTACGGACCGATCATAGCGTCGTCGGCGCGTATCCAATCGTCGGCCTTGCCCAGCTGGAATCACCAAATTTGGTTTTCACTTGAATTTGGTTTGGTTGTAGTATTGAAAAGTAACAAATGGAGAATAGGAATTAACCAAAAATAGCAAAAAGCTTTGTTTTATTACAACATATGAAAATCAGTAATTAAATCGAGTATTGTTTCTTACAAGGAATCATTTTATTATCGGGTATTTATTCCGTAGTATGCGTAAATTATTTTTCTCTGAATTCTACGTTAAATATCTAAAAATTGAAAAATAAATTGATTACGGAGACTAGTTGATTTGATTACGTTGCCTTACTTGACCTATTTTTAAGTTGTCGTATTTCTAACATCCAAGATTCATGGCTTGTCTCGTTTTAATTAGGTAAGCAACTAAGCATTCCATAAAATCTTGATTTAAACAATATTTGCAACTAATTACCCCGGATTGATTCATAGGAAATTAATTAAAAATTAATAAAATGGAACATACTTGTTCGCAACTTCACATAGTTGACGTAACAAGGCTTGCAAGGTCCACGCCATACTCGCTCCAGAAGGCGCGTGAGCGGAGTGCGCTCTCCTTCACCGGCAAGCCTTCTTCTCCCCTGTCCCCCATCGTTTTCCTGGAAGGACGAAACCTCTACCTCTACGTACCCAAAAATATAAATAAATATTAAATATTATTTTTGAAAAATTAATAAATTTGAAAATTACAGAAACCCCCGTCCTCCGTGTTTTTCTAACATGCGCCATTTGCTACTCGCCACCACCACCACCATCATGCCCTCCTCCTCCTTCTCTGCCGCTGCCACGTCATCCTCCTCCTCCTATCCAACCCCCAAACCCAAATCCTCAAACCCTAATTGCACCCTCCTCTGCAAGCACTCGCCGTCGCCCACCCTCGACCTCCTCATCCTCATCCTCGTCCTCTTCTCCGGGACCTTCCTCATCACCTCTTACTTTTCCTACATCTTCAACTCCCTCTCGCTCCTCCTCTCTCACTCCACCCTCCCCCTCCACCTCCATCACATTCCCGTCCCCTACGTCGTCGGCTTCGTCGCCTTCTTCGCCGCCACGCTGTTCGTAGTCGAGTTCTGCTGCGGCATTCGATCCAGGAAGTGCGATAGGCCCGGATGTAAGGGCTTGAAGAAGGCCATGGAATTCGATTTGCAATTGCAATCGGAGGAGTGTGTCAAGTCCGGGTCTAAAGATATCGATAGGCTGCCGTGGAAGGGCGGCAGCGAGGGCAATCCTGATTACGAGTGCCTCAGGACTGAGCTGAGGCGGATGGCGCCGACGAATGGCCGTGCCGTGCTGCTGTTTCGGGCGCGATGCGGATGCCCGGTGGCCAAGCTCGAAGGCTGGGGTCCCAAGAGAGGACGCCGGCATAAAAAGTGAGTGTCTTTCTCTTTTCTTGCCTGCATTTTCTTGATTATTTGAGTAGATGGAAATTAATTGGATTGAGTAAATGTTGTTTGTATTGATCTGGGTAAGTTACAATTTTGTGCGGAACTTATTGGATGCTATGAATTGAACAATTGGACTTCAAAGGGGTTGATTAAATTTACAGAAATTTGCAAGTAATCTTTGATGGGTACTGGAAGGTTTACTGAATTCCTTGAGGCTGAAGAGGTAAAGCTTAGATCATATGAACTTCCGTTAGACTTAGGTTTGACCAAGATCGATATCTCTTATATACACTCTTCAAGCAATCAGATGATCCATGTAGAAGAGTAGAAGCATAGGTGATGGCATCAAGTCGATATTGTAGAAGGTAGGCACCAGTGGTTTTGGGGAAATGAGACCCTTTTGGTTTGACCTTTCGTATTTTGCCCCACCTAAAAAATTATGTGTACCTAATATGTCTTTTCACTTTGTATCCCTGGCTAGATCCGTTAGGTGGCTGTGCCGTATTTCATCCGGCATTTTTGAACATTGTAGGCTAGAATAATGTTTTGTTTGTTCAGTGGAGCCTGAGTAATCTGGAGTTTAATGGTAAATACTGTATATATGTTTTCGGTTGGACAAACATCTTAGGTAGTGCACCAATAGAATTATGATTGAGTTCAGATTGATCTGTGTAAATGGCATGTACATTTGTTAGTCAATAGGAGAGTACTCCCAATAGAGATAAGCAAGCTAGGTTAGTTCAAGTATGGTATGGACATGGCCTGTTTCAAAAAGGCATGATAAGGCCCTAAAGAAGTAAAGAACTGAAAATAACTTCAACGAAAATAACTGAAAAAATGAGGCCCTGAAGAAGTGTAGAAAGATATGGCAGGATTAGGCACCACACTAATATGATGCATGAGCATGGCACGATTAAGTTGCCCCAAGTACCAAAGGAAGCACAGATGGGCGGATTTTAATGACGGCCCCATTTTACACCTCTACTCCAGAAGTATTAGGGATAGAATTTGTTTGGGTCTTTAAGGTCCATAACCCAGACATCAACCTCAGTGGTATACATGATAGATTACTATAGGATATCTGTGGAAAGCTTTTAATCAGAATATGAAAAAAGGCAGGATGAACATCAATGTAATGGTAGCAGTGAGTATATTCTGAAGTGCTAAACGGATGAAAGCTACGGTATAATTTGGAGTGTAGGCCATGAATGATCATTTCCCGAGTAACTGAGAATGGTTACTGAAAAGTGTTAGCTTCAGCACCATGGTTGACAATGTGGAATAAATCTTGATTTGATATGAATTTTCTCCACAAAATAAGTATATGCACAAACTTGAGTCCTCAACATAAACTGATAGGATGATATGATGATATGCTGGGGCATATACCCAGTCATTTTAGGTTCTAGATCTATGTGACCAGCCATTAGTATTGTTCCAGAAGGTGACCCCTCATAAGAGGCATTCATCAATATATTTTCTGTTTGCGGGAGAGACTAGTTTGGCTCTTTATTTAGCACCGTACCTACAATGCACATGAGAGCAGGAGTGGTTGTCCGGGCAATACAGAGAAAGCAACAATATAGTTTAGGAAGACCTGTAAGCAGTTACGGTTCACTTTGTCCTCATTCAGTGTTGGTCCAGTTTAACAGCATCCCCTTTTGGGCTGCATTTCTGGTACCGATAGATCTGGCAGTTACGTACGACTCTGCTGATTTGGTTTTACCTATGGGACGTGTTTCTTATAAATAGAATTGAAAAGATAATTTGTATCTTGATTTGGCTTTAGTTATTTGCAGCTTGTCTTACCTTGTTAGAAGACAATGCCCTCAGTAGGTTTCAAATATACTTTGTTGGGTGCACTATTATGTTCTTTGTAGGTGAACTTATTGCTTTGTAGGCTGGCAAGTTTTGTGTCGTAACGATTGTACAACTCTGTCAAACCCTGAAAGTGGTATTGAGCACTTACTGAGAATTGTAACCGTGCAAGTTTTATACTTATCTAGTCTCTTTGGTCTTGCAGGGCTCTGGCCAGTATGGCTCTTAATGGAGGAGATCATCGCTGATTGTTAAGGATGCTTTCGCCGCCGGTGTTCCCATTACATGTTCGATCATTTACCTGTTATTATAGACGTTATTCTTCACTTCACTCTCAATCAAAACAATTCTTTTTCATTAATCATATACTCCGGTGGCAGCACATTTATATGTTTGAAACAACCTTTGTGTAGAGTCTGTAGACGAGCATCTTCTCGAGCGATTGTCTCTCGTATGTGGAAGGGCATAACAAATTGAATGAGAATAAATATATTAAATGTCAAGTGGATATTTTGTTTGCCTAACTAATGGTTTTGAACTTCTATACCCCATCAATTCCCTTTTAGAACCGAGATGAGGTAAAGCCATGTACCTCTGCCAAACGGGGGAATTGATGAGTCGCTATGGATGAAGGTCTTTGTTCTCAAAATTGATGAATTCTGCAATGGACCGCAACACAACTACGTGGTGTTATTTCTTGGTACAATGGTATTCTATTCTAAGGGAGGAGTGATTGGGCTAGGTCATGATACTAGTTGTCCGAGGAGTTTTTTATTTTATATTTTTTTTAGTACATTGATATTTTTACATTAAGATGAGTGAGAGTTCGGCTAAGTCACAAACCTAATTTGGTATTGAATTCGTCATCCACGAAATTCAAACTTAGACCTCTCACTTCCAAGTAAAGAGGTACCATCAGATCGAAGTACTAAATGATACTAGTTGTTCGGAGTTTAAATAACAAATTATTATGACTTCCCGCTTTGTTGGGCGAACTATTTAAAGTTAGCTTGGGTCTAAAATTACTTCCTTTTCGATTGGTTTTGCTTCATCGCATTTACTTTCACCTTGTCAAGTTCTCTACTTGAATTCACTTCCCTTACAAAAGCGTCTCATGCTCTCGTCGGATGCTCGTATCTCTGAGACCCAAATCGTTCCCTGGACTTCCAGACCTTCGCATTTCAGGTCTCAAATGGCTCTCCACTGCCGCCGCCACCCAAAATCCAGAGGACAATCTCCGTTCCTTCTTCACCGGCAGAATGAACCCAACCCAAACCGACTACGAGCTCGCCTTGGTTTCGGCCTTAAAGTCTCGCTCTTCCCTCGCGGCCTCCTTCCAAGGCCAGCAAATCCACTCCCTTGTTCTCAAAGCCGGGCTCGACTCCAACAATTTCATCAGGAACAGCTTGATTAATACGCATGCCAAATGCGGCTTCATTGCCGATGCCGAGTTGCTGTTCGATTCTTGCTATAAGTTAAGACTCCGGTGTCTTACAATATTATGGTTGCTGGGTATGTCAAATCGAGTCGTTTGGAGAGTGCACGCCAGGTGTTTGAGAAAATGCCGAAAAAGGGTTGTGTCTCGTACACTACTATGATAATGGGTCTTGCCCAGGATGAGCGTTGGACCGAAGCCGTTGAGGTTTTCAGGGATATGAGGTCCGCGGGTGTGATCCCAAATGAGGTGACAGTGGCGACTGTTATCTCAACTTACTCACATTTGGGCGGTGTTTGGAATTGTCGAATGCTTCACGCTTTGGTGATTAAGTTGCAGCTTGAGGGGTTTGTTCTTGTCTCTACGAATTTGTTGCACATGTATTGGGGTTGTTCGAGTTTATGTGATTCGAGAAATTTGTTTAATGAGATGCCTGAAAAGAATATAGTTTCGTGGATTGTTTGACAAGATTCATGTAAAGGATGTGGCTTCATGGGGTACAATGATTGATGGGTATGTGCAAGTAGAGTGGTTGAGTGAAGCCTTGATGATGTATCGGGCAATGCTGTGTAATGGGTTAGGGGCGAATGATGTTATGCTTGTAGATTTGATTTCGGCTTGTGGCCGGTCTAAGGCAGTACATGAAGGTCAGCAACTTCATGGGACAATTGTATAGGAAGGTTTTGACTGCTATGACTTTATACAGGCAACAATCACCAACTTTTATGCAGGCTGTGGCGACATGAGCCCTGCACGTCGTCAGTTTCAAAAGGGCATCAAGCAGCATGTTGCATCTTGGAATGCCCTTATTGCCGGATACATAAGAAATGGAAGGATCAACCAGGCAATTGCATTGTTTAATGAGATGCCTGAAAAAGACGTTTTTTCATGGAGTTCCATGATTTCTGGTTATGCACCAGAGTGATCAACCTGAATTAGCTCTAGAACTCCTTCAAAGAATGGTAGCTAGTGGGATCCGACCGAATGAAATTACAATGGTGAGTGTGTTATCTGGCATTGCTACATTAGGCACATTGAAAGAGGCAAGATGGGCACACAAATATATAGTTGAAAACTCCATTCCTCTCAATGACAATCTAAGTGCAGCACTCATTGATATGTATGCCAAATGTGGATGTATCAATACTGCCTTAGAGGTGTTGTTTCAAATCCGAGATAAAACCTCTACAGTCTCACCATGGAATGCCATCATATGTGGGTCGGCCATGTACGGACATGCAAAGTTATCTCTTGAAATATTTTCAGACTTACAAAAGCGTAATATCAAACTCAATTCAATCACATTCATCGGAGTCCTAAGTGCATGTTGCCACGCTGGCTTCGTGGAGGCGGGGGAGAGGTACTTTAAGAGCATGAAGAATGTTTACAATGTAGAACCAAATATCAAGCATTATGGTTGTATGGTGGATCTCCTTGGAAGAGCTGGTCGAGTAGAAGATGCTGAGAAAATGATAAGGAGCATGCCCATGAAGGCTGATGTAGTCATATGGGGCACGCTGCCTGGGAGTCTGGAAAGAGGAGAAATGGCTGCAGAGAGTTTGACAGGTTGCAACCATCTCATGGGCCAGTTAGAGTTCTCCTATCCAATTTATACGCGGATGCAGGGAAGTGGCCATCAGTGTTCCGCTCTGCAGTCAATACATTTTGCAGAAATTGCGCGATTAACGCAATGGCCATCACAGTGTTCCAACTCTGCAGTCTCTCGTATTGTTCATTCCTCTCCTCATGATGATTTTCGAGACCATCTATGTCCGTGTCTTGGGGTTTAGTTGGCCATATGGACTTCTTTTCCGGAATAAGTTCCAGTAACCCCTCATCGTCTAACGATGAATAAAGCAACTGCCACACGGTTGAGAAGATGAACGCAACCACAGTAGTCCCAGCTTCACTTGTTTGCAACCCAAATATCTGGGACAAATTAAGAATCGTATCTGTTGATTTCATAACCCTGAATGAGGAAGATAAGTTAATACATTGCAAGCAAAAATAATAGGGTACAACAAAATTCCATAAAAACATTTATATTATACACCAAGTGCCGGTTCAGAAGTGATTCTGGGAAGGCTAGAATTACTTATGAGAGGTGCTTTTGTCAGTTCCAGAATCACTCCCAATTGGGCCCAAGCCGGCTTTCTTATATAAGACAATGTAAAGGGTAATTTTTTCGTATTGTATCAATACAAGTGAAGAAACTAGAAACTTACTGTTGATGATTAGGCCGCTTAAGATTTCAGTGAAAAGGCATGTCTCATGAGGAGCTCCATGTAAAGCCTATAAGCTATTGGCTGGACAAGTCGATTCGGAATAACCCTATGAAAAGAAAAGAAAAGCAACTATGAAGTTTATTTATCTTACAAGAATTCTCTGTGCGGAACGTTTGTTCTTTATTAAGTTGATATCTACTACAATGATATCATCTAGGGGGTGCAACATGAATTTTATTTGTTACATAAAAATGCAACATATGAACAGTTTTCATCCAACAAAAACAACTGTTAAGTCTAATACCTTACGAGAATTTTCTGTGCACGACGTAAATTGTTGAAGGATGGATTTGCATCGACATTGTTGATAATGTGCGAATATCATGTCAGTATGTTTTGTTATATTGACCATTCGATCTTTAATCAAAACAGACCTGGAAGAAAGCAAAGCCAGAACAAGATGGAGGGCACCATGTTCAAAACCAAGGCCTTCTCAAGAAACTTCCGCATAATCGGCACATTGTTCTCCCAACAAATATGCGATACCAACACGCCGGCGAGCTCCATAGATAGCAGGGACACCCCGGCAGAGCTCAAATTCGATGAGACTTCCATCGACCAGAGAAGAGGATCACTACCATTTTCTTGAGCTTCCTTGGTCTGCATTATCACAGCGTCCCAGAGGCTGCTCAGTTTGGGCTCCGCCATTTCTCGATCACAATGGCCAGCGTTTCGGGCTGTTTCCGGTGAGAGAGAGAGAGAGAGAGAGAGAGAGAGAGAGGGAGAGAGATTTCGGATGTTGCAGAATCAGAATAACGTTGAAGGAATGTCTCTTGGTTTTGCTTCTCCTTCTGTGACAGTGCATGATGTGCATGTGTGCTTTTTTGGTCGTGAAACAACTGAAGCGATACGATCTGTCAAACTGGCTGTAAGATTGCCACTTGGAATTTGTATTCAATCTTGTTGAGGAAAAAAAATTGAGAATTTAGAACAACTTTGTACAGATCCTTAAATTCAATTAAACTGATTCATTTTTCTTGTCTCTAGGGTTAACTAAAATGTTATGCTGATCCTAACATGTCGGTACATTTTGTTAATTAAAAGTTGAAATATTGTCAGCACATTGTCGATACTCAATAAACATGTGTTCCTTATCCGGATTACACAACTCATATTGGGTTTAAAGGGTCAAGTGTTTAGAGCTTATTGGAAAAGAATTTGAAGTATATATTGTAAAACAAAAAAAGAAAAAAAGAAAGAAAGAGTAACTCTATTTAGACACACAAAACGAACAAATATGCTACAAACTCTCTAATACAGTTAGGTCCTACATAGAGTGATCAGATCCGATTGACTATTTGATTCAAAATGCTACGAAATGCTGCAAATGTTTCCGGCGATAAATCTAATCTAAAACCATTTTTAACATGTACATCCGACCTCCTAAAACCTTAAAGCTGTGCTGAGGAAATGGAGTCTACATCTCATTTTCGACTATGAGCTCAGCGGCCGCTCCCATTGTACCGACGCCTCCGATCCCCAGCAACGCCAGAGCAAGCTCTTCCTCACCCCACTGCCTCAGACCGTTACTCAGTCTCCTCAACACGTCTACATCCACCTCGAGCACCCAATTAGGCGTGCAACTCACCATCAGCGTTACAAACCCCGAGACATAGGCCCGCCATGTTGCTGAATCACAACCAAGCGATATCTTCCCATCAAGTGCACTTGCAAGAAACTCCATGTGGATACGTAGGACTTTGGGACGTCGTTTTGATGCTGATGATGACGAGTCAACGCCCCACGCAAAGGCTCCACCAAGCACTGCAAAGTATGCAAGTGCATAGCCGCCAAGCATTGCAACAATTCCTTCTGACCCTTGTTCCTGCTCGGAGCCATGCATAGATATAAACCAAGAAGGCAAGGTTTCCGTGATCAATGACTGAACCAGACACAAGCCTCCTGTCAACCATACTAAAGATGCCCCGAGTGAAGCTGCTAGTTTCACCCGAGACATTGCTGCATCAAGTGAAACCTGTTCATATCTCATTGCGTTTCCTCTTGTCTTCAACTTCTCCAATCTCTCTTTAGGAAGAACACGGCATGCTATCTCTCGTACAGAATGCATCAAGATAGTAACAATCTCTTCTGTCATGAAGACAATATCTGTAATCGATCTGTAAACGCGTAGGTAAAGGATCCCTGGTGCAACGGGGGAAATCACACCACAGAAATGGGATCCAAATCCATGGCCAAGAAGGGCTCCAACACCACCATTGCTTGAGATAGGAGTGGCATTCAGGCCAAGTGTGGCAGTAAAGCAGCTTTTAAGAAGCTGGACCATTGAATCCCTGTTCTGGAGGAAAACAGTCCGAGAGGCAGAAAAAACAAGGAAGTCGCTCCATCGCTTGGCCTTTTGAGTCCAAAGCGATGCGACAATTGGCATACAAGGCCAGGGGCAACCAGCTGCAAGGCACTCCAAGGTGGGGCCAGCCAAACTGAGGAAGCGTTCTGATGCTCGGTCAATCTTGTAAGTAATAGTAAGACTCACGAAGGCAGCTAGGGGCAGTGGAAGTGTAGCTGGAGAGCTTCCACCTGCAATAGTTAAGTCTCAGTCAAAATACTAGAGGTGACGACATTACAAAACTAGCTCCACAGTATGGGGAAAATGGAAAATGAAATCACTCCCAAAACAATGTACTAGCTCATCTCGTTATAAGTTCGTAAGAGGAGAAAACCTGCAGCAAGGCTAGGGACATGAACACCGGTAGCAGCTAGAATTTTTTTGATCTGTTCCTCAACATAAGATAGATTCACAGCCGGACTGGGCCAATCTGTTCCATTCATAAAAACTAGTTTCCAGATACCCCGAGTTACTTCAGCAGAAAAGTAGCTCACAATGGTCGCCAAAGATGCCGGAAGAAAATCTACCAAATCCTTAAGCCCTGAAATAGTGAAAACTCTTCAGTCATTTTAAAATTGAGTTCCATAGCTAAACTTTCGCGATTAGTTTTAAGAAAAGTCAATTTAAAAACTTTTTCATATATTTTCCCAAGTATCGGTGTATGTACAGAAAATGAGATGAGAAAACAAGGCTAACCTGTAGCCAGCTCACGAGGAGAAAGTTTTCCATGAGCACAGGCTGTTAGAGCAGCATCAACCACAAAGGGAACAGCTTCCAGGATATCCCAGGCTGGCAATTTAGGTCTTAGAGAGCTGTCTTCATTTCCAGGTCCCGAAGAACTACTACTTGGAGAATTGACAGAAGTTAAAGACTGGCTTCCTCGATTAATCTTTGTGAACATCATGTTAAGAAGCCCATCAACAATCTGATGAACGGGTGTTCCATGAACAAGACCAGAGAGGGTTGAGGCTATACATGCTTGATGCTGCCGATACCAAACTTTTAATTTTGGAAATGAGTCCACAAATACGGGTTCTGGAGATGAAGAACTTGCAACAGCAGAGAGTCTCCTCTTATTTCGATCCTGGTGAGCACTCCCAGAAGATACTAGGTAAGAATTTCTCACTGACAGGAGGTACTCAGGTGTAAGTCGGGAAGCAACTGTGGGTACATCTCCCACCCCATGCTCAAGAGGAGGATGATTAAACCTCCACAGCTTCAAAAGGAGAGTAAATGCATTCGAAAACACAGCATGAGCAGAGATTTCTTCTCCTGTTGTTAGAGTCCAGGAGACATTGGGAACACATGAACCGAACACCTCACAAATCGGCATCAATGAACATGCAAGTTGTGGAACCTGGTAAGAAAATTAGATGATGTTAGTTTATAGCCGATGTGAGGGTCTCGTAACTAACACAAACACGGCACATCAAATTCAAATGCCAAACTGACTATTGAGGTAGATAATTTGATAACAGTCAATGTTGGAAAATAATTAGCTATAAGTAAAGGGTGTGCTCAATCACTGAATCTAGGATGTGACAAACCCTAACAAGATTATTCTGTATCTGTCACGTTTGGACCTTTGGTTAAGTAAAACATATACTATACATACCAAGCCATGTAAAGAGAAAATCTGAACGCAGTCAACAGATCCTATTCCAACAATGAGGACATTCAGCATCGGTGCATAACCTATTAAATGGCTGTCATCCCCAGAATAATTAGCAGGAACCGGAGGGGACAGTAATCTAATGATAAAATGAGCAGTATGTTCCTGCATTACATGCGAACCATAAGTTAATTAGAAAGTTGAGTGATTCGTAGGAAATGGCAAGAACTCTTAGTATTCAAACACGCAACTGCAGAAAAGCTACTGCATTGTGGGCAAAGGATTCTAAATATATATCAAGCATAACAATATTGTTTCTTCACCTGTATATTCCATCCTCTAATTAATGAGGCGCCGCACAAAACGGTAGCAGCAGAAATCTTCTCAGCATTGGATCCATTGACTGCAACCTCAAATACTTTCTCGAGTTCTGCTAAGCTTCCATCAAATCCATGAGCTTAATTCAGTAGCTTTACCTTTGGGTAAATTTACAAAAAAGAGCATCTGATATACCTGGCTTTAGGAAAGAAAAGGGAGTAACTGAAGACCAGGCCATAGTCAAAGAAGTTTAAAATGGTAATCTAAAGGTCATCTATCTATACAGAGTTCCCCTTTTAATAGTTTGCACACTATCCCGCTACTTAGGCATAGGAATCATAACGCCAGTGGCCAAAGGTATCCATGTACGACATCAGTCAGATTATTAGATTCTTAAACTCCTGTGAACCAAATGCAAACCCGTTTAAAACCTCCATCCTAGTTAGTGCAGTTAAGAGTGAACTGAAAAACCAATAACTTAGAAATCATCTATTGATGCGCCTTCAGAAAGTGGCAATCCAATTTAACGAATCAATTTTACCAGAGAGAGAAAAAAAACTGCCAACAGCGGTTTCAAGCCCCAGAAAGGCAGCAAGGAACTAATCCTTGTAAGGAATTACTCATTGGCGTATAACGATGAAAAATTGTGGAAATGAAGTCCTAACCCCTTAATTACAACATGAATTACTAAATGTAACATATTTAAAATGTTAAAGCTAGTATACCTTGAAGCAGGACTGGAAACCAAAGCATTAGCCATTGCTGGAGTAAGCGTAGCCCCCAACATATATGACGACCAATCAGGCCCTTGCGTTGGCATGCCATGAGGTAACTGGTTGATGCATCCGTTAATATAACCTGGCCAGGAATATGCAGAAGTGTCCAGTAGATTTCTAGCAATACAGGACTCAACTATCAAATGACGCATGTTTCCAGCTGTAAACAAATACAAAAACCTAAGATTAGAATACTAAACTAAAACATAGAAACAGGAACAACATCGGAAAATAAAATAAGACTGAAATGAAAAACTCAACAAGAAAAAGAATACAAGACCGCAACAACCATGGACAACAACGTGCAACACAGTTCTAAGAGTTTTTATGCAGAGCAGTAGACATTCAAAAAATGATAAGAAATTTTTTAGTGAACCATGTCGCCATGCTCCAAACAGCCTTTCATTTTGATACTCACAAAGTATTTTCATGTTGATATTACTCACAGAAGTTGATAGGCATGTTTTTCATACTGACGCAGTCAAAGTAAGCACTCCCAACAGTGACACCTGAAAGGAACAGCATTGCTTTTGCAGCAGCCTGATTGGCAGCGGAAACAACACACTGCGGTGGAGTCAGCAAACCCTGATAATCACCCAGTGTCTGTAGGCTGGAGACTAAATCATTGCGGCGCTGTCTTGGAACCTCTTTTTCTTTCCAGCCATTGATTGAGCCACATTCATTTTTGTTGGTTGGTGTAATTTCCTCCTCCTCAATCAGATCAGCAACCACAAGTGTTGTGATACTCAATAGCATGCATAAGCGAGTGTCTAGGCGAGGCACAGGACCCTCTATGGGATACCTTTCCTACAGGGAATAAATATAAAAAAAAAAAAAAACTATAAACAAGAAGCCATAGCTAATATAATATTTAAAAATTTGAGTAAATCTGGTGCTAATTCTTAGAACGTAGATAGAGAAAATTCTAACAGTAACAGCTTAAGATTTTTTTAGAGAAATGGTAAACCAACTTATTCATCAATGGTGTCATAGCAGAGCTGCAGAAGGTTCTGTGTTAAAATCCCTACAACAGGAACCTCCCAATTTATGTTGAATTTCATAGGTTGGACTTTCTGACGATGAAATGAGACCCACACGTGAGAGAAGTGCTGGAATATAAAATAGTTGTGACTCACATCTTAAGAGAGTAAACAACCTAAGCTTTTGGGACCAGTGATAAAATACAACAAATTTTTCAACCGCCATTAATGTCTAACTCATAAAGTTCTAGAACTTTGTAAGAAATTTTGCAAATCAGCAATCAAAGTTGACGGAAGTACCCAAAATCAAGTTGCTTAAACTTCTGCAACATATGGGTCTGATCGTGTTAAACTTCTAGGACATATAGCTAGTAGAAAGTTTATGGGGAGTACTAAGATTTTTGTTCAGGAAATATGCTAACCGTTCAGACAGAAGAGGAGAAATTTTAAAGTTATTCAAAACAGAAACGAACCCTCTGTACAAGACGAAGAGCTGCTATCCAAAGGCCTAAAAAGGTATCATGCCAGCTTGTGCCATTTATTGCTCGAAGGGTTTTAATCAAACCTACAAAACGAAACATTGCTTTTTCATTCTCACAGAACTGGTTTCATAAGAACAAATCGTAATTTAAAAATACTACTTTAAGCACAAGGGATAAAATTTGTGTTTACCAGTAATTACTTCAACAGCACTTGTTGCGTCAACTTGATATCCATCCATGGCATCTTCTAATAAAAGATCAAGAGGAAGCCACAGAGCAGAACGACTAGCCCCGTGACACAAACCAGTAGAAGTCAGAGATCTAGAAACCATCACTGCATGATACTTTAGCAAAGAAGTTGTTTTACAGTCTCGAGGCAAGACCATGCGACTATCTGAAGTCAAGTTTATAAGAGCCTCTGCAGTAAGAGTTTTCGAATTTCTTAATGCTAATGAGTTTGATCCAAGAATCTGTAATCGTTGAATAAAACTTGTCCAATGTACAGGCCTGAAAAAAGTGGGATGGCATGTTAAGAAAAATCTTGCAGTCAAGGGCAAGACCAAAAAGGAAACTGATCAAGGTACTGGCGAAAGGAAAAGTTAGTCTTTAATATTCGGACTTGCTGGCAAACGAAATGAAAAAACACAATGCATACAACAAAGTTCCACTGTAAGTAGAAGGAAATCTGTTGAAAGCACATTCAGAAAATTCCGTATGCATATAAGTTGAGTACTAAGGCCATCCACTGCTTGAGAAAACCAAATATTAAAGTCGTATAAATTGAAGGGAACTAGGACGAAGTATAGAAGCAATTGCTAAAGGGAACAAGGACTTACAAGTTTCGGCGAGCCAAGTCAAGAATTCTTGAAGTTAAATTATTTTGAAGAAATTTCCCAATTATCTCAATGGCCATGACTGTATTTGTTTCCTGCAATATCTCATTGTATTCGCTCCTCTTCTCATAATAACTTCCATGACAATCTATCTCCATTTCTTGAGGTTCAATTGCCCATTTGGACTTCTTTTCGAGGGTACAGTTCAGCAATCCTTCATCATCTAATGATGCATCAAGCAATTGCCATACGATTGAAAATAAAAACTCAACCACAAGAATCCCTGGGTCACTTGCTTGCAAACCAAAATTCCAGGAAAGATGAAGAATAGATTCTATCGATTTCATGATTCTGTCCAAAGAATATAGGTACAAATTCCAGATACAATGTAAGCACCATTGTCAGTACAATGTAAGCAAATAATGATTCTGTACTAGAGAAAACTTACATTTGATAATTTGGCCCGTTTATCTGAGATTTAAGGGTAAAAATGTGTCTCTTAAGGAGTTCCATGTAAAGTCTATATGCCACCGGCTGGGAACGTCGACTTGGAATGACCCTGCAGAAAGAATGGTAGACAAGAGTAAGACCATTATGAGAGTTTCCACTTTCCTACAATGCAAGGGAGCAACCAGTTGCTCACAAGTGAAACCATACGAAGGCAAGTTAAGAAAAAGTGAACATAACTAGATCTGGAGAAACAAACAGAACCCATCTATCCAAACCTAGTACCACAAACAAAACCCGAAAATCAGTGGCAAGCAATGCAGCCTAAGATCAGTAATCTGCATGCCATCTGATACTTCAAAATAAAACTTTGCAAATACATAATAAACAACGCCACACTCACTCATCAATGTAGCACATTGCGATCCATGAATTCAGTAGAGTTCACAAGCAAATGAAAATTAAATTAGGATGATCACATCCACACGTCTAATCGCAATACAATAACTTGGCTCGCTCGTTATCCATTCTTTTAGAAAGGATTTCTACAACATCGATCATACTGAATAATCAAGACAGGGAAAACCGAGATGGAAATTAGAGAAGAATCGAATTGCATTTATGAGAGAAAAAAATCAAGTACAAGGGGAAACATGTGAGACCATTCCACAATTTGAAAATGTGGGGAAAAGGTGAGAAAAGTCTTGAATTTAAAAACTCAAAAGCAAAATAGAAAAGAGTATTTGTACAACACATTAATTTCTGCTCCTAGTCAACTGAACACACAAGTATTTGCTACAATTCAGCCAACATATCCTCCACTTGTCCTAAGCAACGCGCCATCACCAACATATTTAAGATTCTGGTATTACTTTCCCTCCCTTCATTTTCTAAGCAACCAAACAAACAGCAAACAGCAACATAGAACAAATCATTAAACGCAGAAAACCCATTGAAACACAAAGAGCAATGAATCAAACATTCCGCAGCGGCCCCGGGGGTGGGGGGCACTCTGTCTGTGTGTGTGGAAGAAAAGATGAAACCTTTAAACAAATTCACACCCTTTAACTGATCCCAACTAAAAAATGTCTCAAAAGAACCTCATTTAAAATCCCAAAAACCGCAGAGCTCGACTTAGCCAAGTTGGCTAGAGTGCTCCAAAGTTTGAGTTCCCTTCTTCGCAGTTAAAGACGAATTTAGTGTAGATTATCTTCATCGTTTATCAAAAGGTAATTTCCATTAATCCGAACCCACCCAGAAAAACCAAAAATCTTCAAACAGCAAATTTGAGAGAGAAAGCACAAACTTTTGTGAAAGCAGGGCAAGAACAAGCATGGGGGGCACAATCTTCAGCATCAGAGCCTTCTCCAGAAACTTCCAAGTGATGGGCACGTTGTTTTCCCAGCAAATGTGAGAGACCAACACATTGGCGAGCTCCACTGAGGGCAGAGAAACTCCCATGGAGTTCAAGTTGGAGGACAACTGCATGACCCAGAGCAGAGGATCACTGCCCTTTTGCTGTGCCCCTTTGGTCAGTTCCACCACACTGTCCCAGAGGTTGCCTTGTAAGGAGACCTCCATTTGCGAAAGAGATTTTGATTATGGTTCTGGAATTTGGAACTCGGAGTGGAATGGTGAGTGTAGAGAGAGAGAGAGAGAGAGAGAGGGAGGGAGAGAGCAGAGCAGATCAAAAGTAGCAGAGTGGTGACTCTGATGAGTGAGAAAGCATTGGCGAGAATAGTATCATGGTTTTATCTTATGCTTTGGGTATAAATTGGTGTTTAAAGAAACGGTAAAGTTAAAACTCTGTGAGGAGCACTATTGGGATCTTGGTAATGTCTTCTGCCAATACATGGAGAAAGTTTTAGGTACGACAATCGGACCACATGTCTTATAACACGTAATTTCTTTTTTTGAGACTCACCACTATCTCATGTAATGATCACATCCTCTCTTATACCATTCTATAACATATCATATAGTACACAAATTTAATTTAAAAACTTGATCTACCTAACATAACTCTTTACGATTTGCTCACATAATCTTTCCTATACATGGCATGTGGGGACAAACGAATTGTGGTTACATTACTCTAATCAGATTCTCCTAAACATCTCTATTAATTGTTGTAGCCTTTTTGTGCTCACGTTTGTATCTATCTATTAATCCTTTCGATAAAGATGAAGCAAATTTGTGTCGTTTGGTATTCGAATAGGAGAATCCGTCCCGTCACACTGGGCTAGTAGGTTTAGGTTTATTGTAAAACCTCACATATATTTCTTGTATGCCAAGTCACGAATGTGCATACAAGTGTAACCCTATACATCAACACAATCATTTAATATATGACCAATGTATAAGACTGAGCGTTGGTCTAAACTCTAAACGGTGGTCATGTGCAAACGGATTGAGATTCTCTCCGAATCTCACACTTTGGAGCTCATAGGTTTAGCAATCTAGACCGTTTAAGAAAGAGAGATATATAGGCGTTGAAGAGAGATTATATGTGAGATGAGCTAATGGAATGGAACGAATAAAAATAATGAAATATAGTCCGAATTATTAGATCGGTAAACTTCATAGTATGAGATTCGAAGAGGATTTATATGTAGTCATTCTCTTTAATATTATCATGTACTTACAAATGTTATAACCAAAATCATGTCCCCACCAATGTCTTAGGCACAAGCTATTGCATCCAACTCCATACAAGAACCAGAACAGCTTAACTTTTAAGTTGGAAGTAATGAAGGGTAAAGATGTAATCTAATGCTGACCTTCCTCATGTTTGAGGCCAACCGTGGCCCACAAATGATAACCGATCCATAGGGTCCATTGGCTTTGCCACCAGCAGATGATGATCTTCAAATCATTTTCCCAATAATTTCTTTTCTTAATTTCTACATTATTTTTCAGTCCTAGAAATATAATAATTGAAAAACCATAGTGGATGGTGGTAGGTGCTGAATAAGTCCACTTAAGAGTTGCGAGAGTAGCGTGGGTCCACGTCCAAGCAAAAAAGTAGCAAGGTAATGGAAATATTTTTTATCACCATGGTTAAGTGATGGTGATGCTCATTATTATTTTTATTACTATTAAATGAATTTAGATTTTGATATTTGTACAGTAGATAAATAAAAATCTCAAAATTTAAATTCAATCAACAATGATAAATAAGGTAGTGAGTATTATGACAACTTTAAGGTGGTGAGAAAAAATGCATCACAATGAAATTGGCATGTTAGGACTTATGCTTTAGGTATGGGAAAGGTGATCCTCCTTTTCCCCCACTTCTTCAATTGAGGACCATTTTGGGAAGAACTTTTGGTATGTTGTCACAAGTTACAATCCTATATCATGTTGTGTGTGGATGTTATATAATATATACTATGCATGTCTTGGTAGGTAAGCAATAGTATTAGTGCATGCCTTCATTTGGGCATCTTATATATTAACTACTATGTTTAGGGCATTAATCTTGAAAAGTCTCAACAAATGTGGTTCAACCTCCCTTACCAATCCTAATTATAATAATTCTTCATGAGAGAGATTGGATTATGTTGTGGAAAACATGGTGTAATCACTAATGAGAAACAAATTAACAAAACATTGTAGGAAGCATGTAAGTAGCGGAGGCAGCATGAGGTCATTGGTTCCACATAACCTCAACAACTTCATATTTTTCTTCTCTTTGAATTTATAAATGACCTTTATAGACAATAATTCTCGGTGTACTTGTTTGTGACATTTACATTTATTTTACTAGTTGTAACTGCTCTAGCTAAAAGAGCTTTTTCAATTATGAATACCATGAAGAATTCACATAATGAATGAGAGATCAAAGGTTGAATGATAGCTTAGTTATTATGTAACATCACACATCGCCCAGGAGAGTGGATCATGTAAGCCTTATATGTATATTCTCATCTCTACCTAGCATGAGGCCTTTTGGGAGCTCACTGGCTTCGAGTTTCATCGAAACTCCGAAGTTAAGCGAGTTCGTGCGAGAGCAATCCCATGATAGATGACCCATTGGGAAGTTCTCGTGTGAATTCTTATAAACAAAACCGTGAGGGTGATATCGTGCTACGGCGGAGTCAAGCCCAGAGTGTGGTAGAGGTCCAGGCCGGGATGTGACTCCCGGGCCAGGATGTGACATATTATACATTAAGAAATATACTTGTATTTGATTTTAGTGATAACGATGTTGTGATTTGGTTTACGATAATAGACACTGTGATATGACGATGTTGTGATATGACATTCCCAAAACTTGTCGTGGAAAACAACATTTTTCCTATCAATTTGTAGGTAGGAAAGTTACTCGTGGGAATCGAAAGAAATTTATAACGCACACATAAGCTTATTAGGGACTGGTTTAAGATAATAGTACAGGACAAAACATGATATTTTCCTATCAATTTGTTGGTATTTGTCACACTAAAAAGGTTTTAAACTCATTTTCGGAGTTTGTGAGCCAATTAATTGTAAAACATTGGGATAGATTAGACATGACATAGAAGAAAGTGAGTTAGGTGAATTAGTCCAGTCATCTCTAAGAAACCACATCAAGTTCAAAGTTGTTATGATATGATTTGAAGTTGGTAGAGTGGGAGAGGATATGGTTAACAAACCCACGTTTTGTATGGAAGATGATGTAATTTGCAAGGGATTGAAGAACCAATTAATCTCGTTCTCCTAAACTTTACCGTTTAAAGAAATTGTAATAACTTACTGTTTGATTTTAATCTAACAATATGGGTAAAAAAATAAAACAACAAACGTTTGTTCTCTTTTACCGTTGAATTAAGACCGATGATAGGTGACCACACTTACTTTAAAACTACAAAATTCAAGAGATTAGTATCGAAAAATTAATGCATAAGATGTTATTATTTTTATATATAGATAAACTCACATGAAACTGATTCTTATGTCTTAATTAACTTTAATTAGTAAGCATTGTTGTCATCTTTTTAATAGACCATACGAAACGATCCAGTTGTGCTCAAAAGATGGTTGCTTGCCACCAAAAATCAAGGCGGCCAAGGCAAGCAAAACATAAATCAAATTAAACTATTGAGATGCAAATTTAAAATTGAGAAAAGCATCACCTTCTCTCAAAATTGATGGGGCACCTAATAGTAATAATTACCAGGAAATTTGGATAATACTAAAATAATAAGAAAGGGAGGAAAAGGTGGTGGAGTTTTGGTACCTAATCTTAGTGCTTGTGGTCACCTCAAGCACACGCCAAACTCAGAGAATAAAGACAGTATGCTCGTTCGAGAAATTCTCCCTGTAACTAATTAATGTGTTACGTTGTCAAGAAGTAAAGCACTTGTCCAATAAAAGCTTTGACACATCTCTTGTGCCACGAGAGAGATATTGGGAAGGTTGAGTCGCTAGGGCAGCTCTAAACTCGATTGATACAATTTGGGAGATGTAGAATTAAAATACAAAGCCTTAGTTTTATGAGAGTTGTTATATGAATGATGTGATATGTGAATTAAAATACAAAACCTTCAAGCATACAACCGATAATATATATTTTTGTCTCAATATGTTTGTCAGACTTGTTTTGGTCACGTGATATGTGAATTGAAAAAGTATCGCGTGATGAGAGAAATAAAAGAGATAAAAATTTGATATATACACTCTCATGGATAGCCAAAAAACCAGTTCTCAAGTAAATAATATATCTTTATTTTTTATGCATCACGTAACGAGTGAAACAAGGTAAGTTATTCTCCATCAAGTGCAAGTTGTGACATGGAGATGGGTCCAAAAGGACAAATTGGGAGCATTATTAGCTTTGTTGGTTGGTAGATGATGATGTGCCTGATCCTCCTTCACCATGAAAAAGCAGTGACGAACACTGGTGATGAACGAGCTTGCACATAATAGCAATAAGATGAAATTAGCATGTTTCCAAAATATCAACATCCTTACACCATCTCCAAATGGGAGATGCCAAGTCCCAAATTTTGGATTTAGCAACAAAGTACTTGTCCAACCCAACCCCTTTGATGCCAAAAAACCAATTGACAGAGACGCCTAGAATTGACGCGATAGGATGACAATTCTCTTTTCTTCTAATTTTTTTTCTTTTTTCTTCTCTCATACTTGAACGGTTAATATTTAGTTACGTTAAAATCTTATATTAATTTTTCATAGAGACAGTAAGACGAAAAGTAAAGTGTGAGAGAAGGGAAGGAAGGAGATTAGAATAAGAGGAGAGATAATTCTACGTAAAAAGGAGAGCCAATGGCTCTTTGTTTTTGTTTTTTTATCCAAAATGTTATATTCACTTCGTTGGGTTATCCCATCGTGAGTGAGGATTTGTACCATTTATACTAGTTTTGATGGGTTTTCTTGTGAAGCATATGAGGATTTGATCTTCTATTGGGATTTTACTTTATGTTTACACAACCACATTCCTAAATAATAATTTTAATCACAACAGTCCCAACATCAGTTCTCATTTTTATTTTTTTCATAATTCTCTTAGAAATATCTAACGGATGATATCAAATGTGATCAAATTTAATAGTGATGAATATGATCAAACGGTCCAAATTTATGTCAAGGGGCTAAAATAATAATTAAAAGTATTTAGCTCATAAGTCCGTCAAACTTTGTCGGAAATTTGGATTGTTTTAGGAACTTATATTTTCGTAAATTTAAATAAAGATAACCTAAAGAAAAAGAATTTGAAAAAAAGTTTAACAAAAAATAAAACAATGCTAAAACACTTGTTCACATTTAACATAGCTAAGTTGCTAAATTCAACACTAAAGGGTTGGAGAAGAAAAACAATTTATCCATCAAGAATTTGTTTTTTGTGTGCCAAATTTTAGCAATTGACAACTCCCCGTTGGAGTTGGTTAAGGAAAACCCCTAATGAGGAAATATGCTTTTGGATATTAGCTAATCGCTTGCTTTAAATTAACGGGCCATAAATTATAAATATCATAAACCTTAGAAGACAACAGATTATCAATAGCTGAAAGTCACTCACATGCGCGTATGACGCTATCCCGAGCAAAATCTTAGACCAAATTGGAAAAAATGTTGGCGTATGCAGAGATAAAAAAGTACATGTATGATTCAAGCAAAATTGGGAAAAGGGTGCACCCATGCCATGGTCAGAAGGCTAATCATCAGAAGCACTGATGAAAAGCAGCTGAAGCATGTACCATTTTTCAAACACAATGATGATATTATGCACATTCCAAATTATGATAAATAATAAAAATTAAATTATAGAAACAAAAAATTCTTTATTGATAATGACAACCACCTAAGTTAAAAGAATGAATATATGAAAAATACTAGGATTGATCGCACAAGGCCGGGCTTCTGGTCGTTGATGTTTATGAGTCCACTGTGAAACCCACAAACATCTATTATAAGAAATTAACTAAGCTTGCGAGGGCGATTGATTGACGATAGCACTACTCGTCAATACATACTATCAAGTGTTGGTGACTATGACTACCTCGAAATACGGAAGAGGATCCTCTCCTGAGCTTAGGATGGAGATCCTCTTGACCAGCCCATCTGGGCCGTTCAAATTTAATCCAACGGCTCCAAACAGGGGGCCCTCTAAAAGTTATAATAATTGCAACCGCTGGATTAAATTTGAACGACCCAGATGGGCTGGTCAAGAGGATCCCCATCCTGAGCTCAAGAGAGGACTCTTCCCTCGAAATACAATATACAAATTTGGTGAACTAGAAGTCGGCGTCCAACTTGAAGATGAAATTTTTGCCACCATCTTGGAGGCCTGACATAACAGATGCTTTTTGATAGTCACCGACCCTTCTCTCGAAAAAGTTCGTCTTTCCTCTGCAGAATCAAGCAAACGAGATCAAGATCATTTATCCGTCAACCGGTTCCAAGAATAGACTAAAAGCAGGCAAATCAAAACCACATTCTCAGAAATACTCACTGCAAAGAAATAAACTCCATCCAGTCAAAAGGATTTTTGACATTGTACTTCCTCGGACAACCTAACGCAACCTGGAAAGGAGAAACATTCTACCATATGAATATTGATACTAAGGCGGAGAATAGTTATACAAGTTAAACGCAACTCCCCTATCACCTAGGAATTAAAGAAATGAAAAACGAGGAAGAAATCATCAGAGAGATACTTACCAAGAGTCGATCAGCAACATATTTTATGTACTGGCTCATAAGATCGGAGTTCATGCCAATCAATGCGCATGGGAGGGCCTCACAAACAAATTCAGTCTCAATCTCGACAGCTTCATTTATAATTCCGTGAACTTTTTCCCAATTTAGTTGCTTCTGCAACAAACTAATAACAAAACAAATATAGTTTCCGTCATTTGCATATCGAGAAATGGAAAAGAATTTTAAATCTCTCTTTTTTACCCAAGTTTCTCCAATTCCCGGATTCTGCGAGGACTAAAAGTAATAAACCACTGAGTTCTAAGAAGGTGAAAACAACACCGTATAACTATTATCTTGTGCCTAGCAACACAGGAAGCTCAATTTTGGGAACCAGAAAGAAAATAGATATTACCTGTACAAAAGGCAAGCAAAATCACAGTGAAGACCCTCATCTCTAGATATAAGCTCGTTTGAGAATGTCAACCCGGGCATTAGTCCCCTCTTTTTAAGCCAGAATATGGCACAGAAGCTGAGAATGAACGATAAAGTAAAAAACAAGAGAGAAAAGGGTGATGAAAACAAAAGAAAAGATCATACAAGCGTCATAACGAAAAGTATCAATTAAACATACAAACTCAAGCATATATAATGCAAGCCCAAACTACCTTCCGGAGAAAAAGATTCCTTCAACACACGCAAAAGCAACAAGTCTCTCTGCAAATGAATTGGAACTGCACATCATGCAGAATAAGAAATTGGTTTATGGAGCATCTGCCATGCTTCTAATCAAACAAAGATTATGTACAAGCTACACATGAAGCTTGATGATAACAAGCAGACAGGATATAGAAAGGCGCCTTCTAAATTTGCAGAGTGAAGCAGATGGTACTAAGTTTGAATCTTGTGATATCAACATATGATACAGCATAGACTACCGAAGGAGCTCTTTGTTTTGTTAGAAACTGAATAATACATGGTTAAAGAGCCACTCCCGTTTTCCCTATGCGCATAAACCTACTCTTTGGAAAGACCAAGTGAATGTTAAAAACCCACTCCCCTTTCCAATACCATACACACTTGAAGGTTGAACTGAAAGTCATTACGTATAATTTCACACGGAAGGAAGTTCAATATTACTGCTGATGTCCAATACCGCAGTTTGACATAAATGGCCCTCCTACACATCTAAACAATCTGTTCTCTTCTCAGACAAAATCTAAACATTTAATCTTTGAAAGGACTAGAGGACTTCTACATTAAAAATTCAAGTACCTGAGTTGTACAAATTAATGCTCATATACTACTGCTCGTGATCGCATATATCATTCACAAACACGTCCAACCATACAAAATTGTCAAAAAGTACTATCTCCCTTCCCTTATTAGCGATATTATATTCACTCATAGGAAAGCATGAGTACCTGTGTATCCAATCCAAAGCCCACTTAGCCTTCTTAGACACACAAGGAATGCTTTCAATTGCATTGAACAATCTATGCTTCTCCGTAGAATCCTTGATGTATGTCTCCAAAAGCAAGCTGTACATCTCTGATGGTAGACAGTATTTAAAAAGGAACAAGGAGAAAATTCCTTAGACAGGTGGCCATATACATTACAACTAAGGAAACCAGAGAAACTATGTTTTAAGCTCTACCCGAATGGATATTCTCCATTGCAAGTTGAAATCCATAGAATGCCCGAGCCTGTGAAGAATGAGAAACCTTGATGTTAGTAAGTCAACCAGGAGAAAACAAAATTAAATATCTGAATCTTAGGGGTGAAACTAAGGAGATAAATAGTTGAAACTTAGGTCTTGGGAACTTCAAAAACTCTTCGCATCTTATCTAAAGAACAGACCAGAGAAAAGAAGTCACCTCTGGAATCTGAACATCAGTTAGAAATCTTGCAGCCAAATTCTCCAAAACAATCCCATCAGATGCGGCAAAAAATGCAAGGACATGGCTTACAAAGTGTCTTTCAGAGTCAGACAAAGCGTCCCACTGCTGTATATCATGGGAGAGATCAACCTCCTCAGC
The DNA here is from genome assembly GCF_042453785.1 of Malus domestica. Taxonomy (NCBI): domain Eukaryota; kingdom Viridiplantae; phylum Streptophyta; class Magnoliopsida; order Rosales; family Rosaceae; genus Malus; species Malus domestica. Next base: position 14,648,652 of record NC_091676.1, on the reverse strand, counting down.
TGTAAGCCAATTAACATGTCATTAGAACATACCATGGCAAAAAAATAAAAATAATGGAACATCTACTCAACAGCATAACATTGATAGGATACCAGAAAAGGTTAAACAAATTAGTGCGTACGAGTATAATTCTACTAGCTCAAGGGACCCTTGTTAAATGTTTGACACTTGTCAATAGATTAGAAAGATTAGTTGTGGTGGTAATTGCTGTAAAAGCTTAGCTTGCAAGTCTGAGCTGGATATATATCAGACTAATTGTGCAAGGCAGGTTGTTGTTAAAAAACTACATTGTTGTGGATAAATACAAACACAGTTTCCATGCCATGCGTTGAAGGTTAGAACAAGGTTCTTATTAAACATAAGGAATCAAGTTGCTGAAATAAATGCCTTATGCCCACATTCTACACCCGCCAAAGACTAGAGCTGTCCGGTAGAAGGTGAAGAACTTATATGCTCGAGATTGTAGACTCAGAAATCTCCAGAGTAAGACACTATATACTAGTGCTATTTACCACAAAAGCAAACCAAGTAAATCAGAGGCAATGCTACCCACTTATACTGTATTTGACATATCAATATGCCTTCATACATCATATTGCAGTTGAAATACGCAGCCCCCAAAGGGTTTCCGTTCGAACATGTTCCGATTTTGTTGGATTTTCATACAGTTTGATAATTGCTTCTTCATGTAACAATTCAAAAACAAGTAATGTACAATAAACTTAAGAGAGAGAATAAAGATAATTAATTTATTTCCCAAAGCACAAGAAAATCCCAAATTTGTTCCCCTTCAGAGAGACAAAGCAGACGCCATGACCACATTTTTTTAACTAATATTCTTGCGGATCCATTTAAGGAAAAGAAGACGCTACTTTCATGAACCAACAGTAACAATATCTTCCAAGTAATTACACAACTGAATTTTGGAACCAAAATAAAAGAATTAAAAAACCCCACCTCATATTTCTTTTAAATTCCAACAAAGACAAAGGGAAAACACTTACATTGCACAGATACAAAAACAAAAAGTAATGAACTTGAAGAAAATAAAGAAATACCCACTTCAAAACGCATACAGAAAAGCAAGAAAAAACCAAAATTCAAAAGAAAATATGGGAACCTGTGTTGTCTCTTACAAAGAAGATTAAAAGAGGGAAATATGAACAAGTTACCAGTCCAAAAACTGAATTTTGAAAAATTAACAGAAACTCACTTCAGAAAACACACAGATAAGCAAGAAAACACCAAAATTCACAAAAAATACTTAGAATATTTGCTCTGGTTTTCAAAAAAGGATTAAACTTTAAAGAGGTAAAAACGAAGAAGTTACCACTTACCAGTCCAGAAACTGGCCACGGCCTTCTTGTACATCTCCCAGACTTGCTTGTAACGAACAGGAAACATGCAGAACCTCTGCGTCTGCTCCATTAATATCGGCTCCTCCTCCTGCTCTGCTCTTTCTCCACTTGCTCTCTGTCTCCCATTTTCCAAAGAACCCATGTTTTTGCAGTTTTCAGATGTCGTGTTCTGTGGGGGTTAAGGAGAAAGCCTACAAAAACCTCGACGCTATTAAAAATCACTGACGATGTTGAATTTTGATGGGATAGCGTATCAGACAAGGCCGGTCGCAGATAAATTTTTATTTTTATTTTATTTTTTTTAAATTATATTTCTTTTTGTTTGTTTTCGTGCATGGTGGTTGATGTTTGGAATTCCAATTGCGGATGGCAGTGGCACGGAATTTCTGTAAAAACGGCGACGTAGTGAGGACGGTTACATTTTTGGCGGGTTGGGCCACTCGCTTTTTGCCTTGTGAGAACTGGGCTCTGTAAAAGAAAAAAAGAAACCCAATTTTGGCGGGTTTGGAAGTTTGGAACTGCTTCTCTGATTGTCCGGTTTTTTACGTTATTTTGCTACACAGGAGAAGAAAGAATGTCAAGCTCCGAGTGCTGCTCAAACCCTCCGACCCTGAACCCCTCCAGCGGCACCGGCCATGTCGAAAACCTCGGCGGTCTCGACTCCTATGTCACTGGCTCCCCTCACTCCAAACTTGCCCTTCTCCTCGTCTCTGACGTTTTTGGTAACTTCCCCACCACTTCAAAAGCCTCTCCTTTCTTCGTTCAACGACATGGGTTTCTTTCCTTATTGCGTTATTTTTATGGTTTTTGGTTTAATGGGTATTCATTTTTAGGCTGTGTTTGTTTATGGGTTTCCTAAATTTATGATATTTTCCATTTCTATTTGGATTTTTGGATTTTTTTTTTCCTCCATTTCTGATAAAGTCTTGATAATCTAGGTTATGTGATGTTCATTTCTGTGATGAAAGTTTGTGTTTTGTATAACTGCTTTGTAATGTTGAATGTTTGCTTTGTCATGCAGGATTTGAAGCTCCAAACTTGAGGTATGGTGACTAGTTGACTAGTCTCTTTATTGGTTTTTCGACTGCTAATTTTATTTGCAGTGGATAATGTGCTAGATGAATTCTGCGAATCGCTTTTTCTTGCACCCGAACGTTTTATGCTGTCCCTTTTCGCTTTCGGATATTGACTCGGGGACATCAGTGACACTTGCTGGTTAAATTTGATGAGTAATTACTTGAAATAATACAATCGTTAAGGAAGAAAAAAAAAAAAAAGTTACTGTAGGTCTATAATCTATGATTCTATATCTATATCTAACTTAATTTTGAAAGATAGTTACAACCAATAGTTTCGGATTGTATATCAGTATCAGATATTGTCCGATCCCCTGCCTATGCAATGACCTTTTATGATGATTTGAAGATCTATAACTGTATTTTTAGGTTGTTCACTCTGTAATGTACAGAACGATAAAATTTCGCGTGCCGGTTACCGACATCAGCTATTTTCATCGAAGAAAACTGTGGAATCACTTTGTAGTTTCCGTGTTTCCACAATATCGTATACCCTTTAACTAATGCCACCTGCCTTCCATTTTGAAGGAAGCTTGCTGATAAAGTAGCAGCTGCTGGATTCTTCGTTGTGGTTCCCGACTTCTTTAACAAAGATCCTTATGCACCTGAAGATGCCAATAGACCTCTTCCTGTTTGGATAAAAGATCATAGACCGGTTGGTTCTTTTGTTGTTATGTCTACTTTTATGCATATCTGTTTTGTTTCTTTGATGATCGAAGTACTTTTACAAGTCTCCCTATGCAATTCTTGAGTTTACTAAAATATTTTAGATGCTTATCTGTGCGGGTTCAGCTTGGCAATCCCATGATTATTTATGTCAAAACTTTTTATGGTTGTTCACTACTAGGCTGATTCCACCTTTTGTGACAATGGTTAAGTTACGAGTCCCTAGCATTGGGGTGTTATAAAAGTTTCTCCGCAATTTGGGTATGTTCAAGTATTGTTAGCTTCTAAATCTGGTTTTTGGATTGATAGAACAAGGGATTTGAGGATGCAAAGCTAGTTCTTGAAGCTTTAAAAAGAAAAGGCGTTTCTTCAATCGGTGCTGCAGGCTTCTGTTGGGGAGGTGAGTTCACTTTCCTTTCCTGTTAACATCTTGGTTGCTCTATTTTATTTTTCCTTATCTCCATAATCCATTTACTTTGTGGGTTATTTGTTGCTTTTTCAGTGTAACAAAAATGTTTCTCGTTTGGATAGTTCAACTAATATGGAAAATATTGTTTCGGTCGACATTGAACTATTTGCGCTGATTTCAGCCAAGGTTGTGGTTGAACTTGCAAAGCGCGCTTTAATTCAAGCTGCTGTTCTGTGTCATCCTACATTTGTCACTGTGGATGATATAAAGGGTAAGATATCTGTATTAATATTCAGGAAATATCTCCTTGGACACCATTATTGGAACAAAAAGTTAGTCTCACACTCGTCTATTCCTGGAACTACTTTCAGAGGTTAAGGTTCCTATTTCTATACTTGGAGCTGAGTTTGATCGGATATCTCCACCTGAAGTTGTGAAACAGTTTGAAGAGGTTTTAACTGCAAAATCTGGTGTAGGAATATATCCTTCATCCGAACAGTCTTCAGTACTTGTGCTTTTGTTAGTTTGTTTATTCTAGTCACGGACATTCCTCAACTTGAGATGCCTGCTTTGTGTATCATATAATGAAATATAATTGTGCATGGCTTGTAGTTAAAGGTAACTTGCCCTTACAAAAATGACTTGTAACTTTGTAAGGGAAGGGTGCTCGAGAGCTTATATGTTATGCCAAGACATTCTATTTAATTTCCAATCATGGTCGTACACTGTTTTGTATGAACTTCAAAAATTGTTCTCTGTGAAGAAATGATAGGACAACACGACGAACACACCCCCCCTTCACATTAGGGTTCACCACTGTGGTAGCTTGTAGTGGCAAACTTTTGAAATTTGTTGAAACGATTGTTGGTTTTGTGGAATCACAGGTTAAGAGCCATGTGAAGATATTCCCCAAAGTGTCACACGGGTGGACGGTGAGGTACAATGTTGAAGACGAAGCAGCTTGTAAATCTGCCGAGGAGGCTCATCAAGACTTGTTGGAGTGGCTCTTGAACCATGTCAAGGGAGTGACATCATCACTGTAGTGGATTTCCTTATCCTATCAGCTGCTTTCTATTGGTAGCGGTTAAATAATGCCTATGGAGTTTTATGAACTAGTATGTGTTTGTAAAGTTTTGTAGTTTGAACTGACGGTCCTCGACCGGCCTCCTCCGTGTAACCCGGAAGAACCCCCAACACCATTTGGGTGTCATGTAAGTATAGTACTAGTTCGAGATGCCCAATGGGTTGTGCCCCCCACCGAAAAAGAGAGTTTTATAAACTTCATGATTTTGTTTCCGGCACATGATGACCAGTTTTCACACTTTAGTTAGGAACAGAGGGGAAATACAAAGGAAAAAAGAGGGATGGGCGAAGGCAAAAGAATGTTTACACTAATTACATATTACCAATAATTACCTAACTAATCATGTTTACAAAGTAATGCTAGGTAGACTAAATTTACAAACTAAATGATATGTCACTAATAAGAAATAAGCACGTGTTTCAACACTTAAGTAATAATCAAATCATCAATATATGCTTACATATTCTACCTTCTTTCTTCAATGTTTTGCGTTATATATTTGGAATGGCCGTGGGTTTTATGGAATCGCAGATTAAAAGCCATGTGAAGAATTTCCCGAAAGTGGAACAAGAGGTCAGACGTTGAAGACGAAGCAGCTTGTAAGGCTGCAGAAGATGCTCATCAAGACTTTGCTGGAGTGGCTCCTGAACCATGTCAAGTGACTCGTATTGTCATCACTGCAAAGCACTATTGTTTCTAAAAGACAAGAATTATTTAAACATTATCGTATCAACAGGGTTCTATGTACTATGAATTAGAATAATGCCTGCACTTTTTATGGTACCAATATTTGTATATAAAATTTGTTGCTCGGAAGGGTAGAGGTTTCAGAACAATGTGGTGCTTTAAGGTTTGGTATTTGGCGAGTGGTATAATTCATGCTAATAAGTTTGATGAAGTTGATTAGTGCATCATAAAAAAAAAAATTATATTCTAAAACGAACAGAACCACACATTAAGCGGTTTTCTCTAATACGATCTTTTAATGGATAGTTGCGATATGCAACTCATAGGCATGCACAATACATCAACTGATCACTCACATTCTGCAATTTACTTCCAACCATAACAGACCCTTTCACTTTCACAAATGACCAACTTGGTGTACTGGGTTTGGTTTGGAGTCATACTCTTGTGGCTCATTTACTAATCCATAATCAAAATGGGAGGAATTGAATTGATAAGGAATATTGATGCAGAATTGGATTGGGGAGGAATTAGAATCAGATTCCTATGAAAGGTGTTTACTAAATTATCACGAAATGGAATAGGAATGGTGTTGGTTTCATATAAGTTGTTTACCAATTCACTTCTGAATTTGAAGTTACACCATCGGCCTGTGCAATCAAGGTCGTTGAGTGAGCATAGCTCTCAACCGTTAGATGGAAAAGTGAAGATAGTTTTGCTGTTGTTAAAAGATAATATTATGGTTTTTATCATAATAATTATCTTTTAATTATCTTGATAAATGCGAATTATATCTCTAAACAAGTGGTACAGTTCAAATTAAGTTGGGATGTGTGTAGACGTGTGGAATAGTCAAAGTAAAGTGATGTGATGGGATCAGGGTGGTTTTGCAGATAATGCAAAACTACCAGCCATGATTTTTTATGCATGCATGTGATAATTTCATTAAATGCCGTGCAAAAGTTGGAAATGGTTTGGATGGATAAAGATGGCATGAAAAAAGGTTTATTTTGATGGTCTCCACAAGGAAAGCAAATGACCACCAAATGGCATGTATCCTTGGATTTTGGCGGGTTTTTTACCGAGTCTTGTGGAAGTGAATGGCTAGATTTGCATGTTAATTATCAGCATGCTTTGGTTCCAGAGCCGTGGAGGCCATTATGCATGTTAATTATTTGCATAAAATAAGGAGATAATGATGACATCTAGAAGATAGGTTGCTGCTTACCTTGAGAAGAATTTGACTGGGACTCTGGCTGATAAGTGTGAATTGAAATCAAATCCTACACTAGTGTGAAGCCGCACCACACATCTGCGTCTATAAATACAAGGTTGCGAACACCATTGAAAGCCCCTCCAATTCAACACACAACTGCCCTACGCAAACTCTCTCAACAACTTTGAGATTTTTATTTTCTCTTTTCGCTGACACATTTTCCGTTGGCATCAACAGCACTGTGAAAGCAACCGATGATATCTTCAGTCAGCATAGATAGCTCCGTCACCGTAGAATTAGCCGATCTCGCAGCATCTTCCGTTGGCATCAACAGCACTGCGGCGAAGGCGATTGGTTACCTATCCAAGTCTCGGTCGAGAAGGATTTCCGAATCCTTATTGATCGAGGTCATCTCATTAGCCTTCTCGGCGAAGTGAAGTGTTACAACTTACTGAGCTCGGCGCATTGCACGCCGAGTTATTTTATGATTGGATACTCTCAAGTGGGATTTAGAGTTCGGCATTCAGACGGCCGAACCACGTTCACTATTAAGACATATATCCGCTTTGAGTATTTGTGCCCTTACACTTTGGTGTCGATTCGACGTGAGTTTACTCTGAGGAATACCATCATTGTGACCAAATCCAACGACAACGATTCGTGAACTTTGTAAGAATAATAGCCTTGTCTTCAGGTTCGAGAACCCAAGAGGCTGAGACGTGTTCCTTCCTCGGTCGCAATTGCAAGACGCAGAAGTCAGCCGCGCACCCAACGCAACATCGATAAATTTTACTCATCGGCCAAGCTCGGCCGACGAGTTGGCACGCCCCGCATTCAACCGAATGACGTAGTTAGCTTATAAATTATTCGGCATGCGCGCCACGTAAGCTTAGTAGTTTTTAGGGTCAACACCTTTTTAAACCCAATTTTTTAAGAAAAACTCACGAAAAATCCAAATTTTTTTTAGTTTTAATGAAAAATGACAAATAAAAGTGTAGTGAATAGTACCAAAAAGGGTAAAAATGTGGTTTTTCGTTAAAAGTGAACAGTATCGGGAGTGTTTCGTTAAAACTCCCAATTTTTTATACCAACCCTATAACTTCCCAAGTTTTCTGCCTTTTGAAACCTAATTTTTCACGTCTTTTCTCTTCTCCCTAGTATCCTTCGTCAGTCCTCAACAGCCGCTACCGCCACCATTCAGGGCCGGTCCTGAGATTTTTGAGGCCCAAGACGACATAAAAAAATATGTCCTAACTCCATATATAATAAAAATGATTTGTTTTTACAGGTAAGATTTCGATAAAATAACACTTAGAAAAAGCACACCAAATTTAATAATTTGGAAAGGGTAATGTTAAGAAGACTAAATTTGTAGACAAAATATGGTAAACTAAATAACATGGAAGTTGATAATTGGATTATTATTTAAGGGTTGATTAACATGCTTATTTCTATTGATGACACAACATTTGGTTTGAAAGAAGGGAACCAAAAAAACCCCGGCTTACAAGTAGATGTTTCCCCTTGAAATTTTGGAGTGCTTTTATATAAAATTGTGAGGTGTTTTTTCTTATTTACTTACTTTGTCAATATGTGACTAAAAAAATATATCATATTTTTGAGTTTTTAATTGAAATGTATAAGCAATGCATGAGAGAATTAAAGATAATTAGAATTTTGAGTCCCACCACCTATTTTTGTTCTTCCTCAAACTTTAACATTAATCTCTTTCACTTCCTCCACGGGTCGCAACAACTATGCCTCTCAACAAGAACCTCTCATCGTTCACATTTTAACCCCTAAATCTTGTAGAACTAATGACATTTTTTTCATAATTTTTTCTGAAAGTCGTTAGCTAGGTATATTTGTCATCAAAATCCTTCAATTCTACCTCTTCCTCCCTATGCCTTTGCAATTTTCTCCGACCTACAACCATATGTGATTGTTACTGTAAAATTATTTTTTCAAGAATTATATTTCTTCATAAATAAAATAAGAGAAATTGAGAGGCATGGCTTATGGCCGCTTCCCAGGGAAGTTAAAAGAAACGACAAAAGGGTTGAGGAAGAACATTAATAGGTGTTGGGCACCATATTTCTAATTTATTGTTTTATTAATTATTTGTATTTTAATGAGTTCTTAGCATTAAGTTAAATGTTTAGTTTGTTGTGCAAATTACATCCAGATGTTAAATGGTGAGGGGAAAGGCATGAAAGGAAAAGCATGAGGTGCCTTGCATTGATCCCAAACAGAATATTGTAAAAAATTGGAAAAAAAAAATGAACATATCGGGTTTCAAACACAACATCGTTTTGTTAAGTTGGCAGCGAAACACCACCACTCCTGCCTAAAGTTCTTATTGATTTAACCAAGGTTTCAAAATTTATATGCTTATGGAAATATATATGAATATACTACTCTATCAATTTTTGGTGCCCCTCGAGTTTTTGAGGCCTTGGACGGTCGCCCTGCTAACCCTTGCCACCATTCTCTCCCTCCCTCTCCTCCATTTTATTTTTTGTGGATCCTTCATCATCATTTCATGTGCATCCATTGATCTCTCTCGCTCGTTGCACCTCCATCCCCACACGACCACGATGCCACAACCAAAGAACAACCAGCTCACTACGATATCTGAAGACGCTCTAGGATTCTTGAGATTGGTTCATTGGCGCACGGGGAGGTGAATGGGAGGCAGGCAGAGAGGTTTGGGCTTGTTGATTTGAGTGGCAGATTTGGAGTTTTTAGGAATTAGATGGAGTTTTTAGGAATTAGACGGGATTCAAATGACACATCCTACTCATGAGTTCAATTCCTTCAAAATCAAGAATTCAATTCCTATATTTCAAGTGGACCCCACCCATTTTGATTCATCCAAATTTTTGTAAATACAAAAATAACCCGTAATCGGAATCACACTGACCTTTGATTCTGATATCGAACACGTAAACACGTTCTTGAAGTATTGTAGTCCTGGACTCTAGCTCTTAGCAATTCTCCTTAGACTTTTCGCATTAGGCTTATGTCATTCATCCCGTCATTGAAAAAGTAAAGAATTCAATAAAAAACAAAATATAAAAGAAGTCTCACATGTCACTTGAAATTCAATGAGAATCAATCAAAACGGAAAGGGATTATCCGGATTTCTTTTCACCTAATTCATTAAGTTTGTGATTTTGACTGTTGAAATTTGATCAAACGGCTATAAATAAGGTGATCTTTAAAAGTTATAATAATTGTAATCGTTGGATCAAATTTGAACGGCTTAGATCCCAAACTTAATGGATTAAGTGGAAAATGATCCTACAATCAAAACGAAAAAGAATTATTATTATTATTTTTTTTTGTAAAAATATTGACGAAATTTAACTGTTTGGTGGAATACAAATGGGAGAGGAGGATGACGGGTGATATTTTCTTTTTATTTAAGTGGTGATTTTTTAAAACAAGTTGAAAGTTCAGCAAAAAAAAAACAAATAAACGGTTAATATCAAATTATAAATGAAAGCATCGTGGACGACGTGCTAGCACTGTAATACTTGATAATTTTTATATTTAAATATAGTCTCCGCTGTGCTAGCTCAATCAAACACCAACAAAGAGTGTGAATTCAGGGAGAGAAAAGGAAAGAAATCATGGCAAGCTCTGAGTGCTGCTCAAACCCTCCGACCCTGAACCCCTCCAGCGGCACCGGCCATGTCGAAAGCCTCGGCGGTCTCGACTCCTATGTCACTGGCTCCCCTGATTCCAACCTTGCTGTTCTTCTCATCTCTGACATTTATGGTAACTTTTCCACCACTTAAAAAACCTCTCCTTTCTTCATTCTACGACATGGGTTTGTTTCCTTGTTGTCCATTTTTATATGGGTTTTTGGTTTAATGGGTATTGATTTTTAGGCTATGTTTGTTGATGGGTTTCCTAAATTTATGACATTTTCCCTTCCCCTTTGAATTTTTGGATTTTTTCCCTCCAATTCTGATAAAGTCTTGATAATCTAGCTTATGTGTTGTTCAATTTTTTGATGAAAGTGTCTGTTTTGTATAACTGCTTCGTAATGTTGAATGTTTGCTTTGTCATTCAGGATTTGAAGCTCCAAACTTGAGGTATGATGACTTTTCGCTTTCGGATATTTACACTTGCTGCTTAAATTTGATGAGCAGTTTAATTGAAATAATTCAATCGTTAAGGAAGGAAAAAAAAGAAAAAATTACAGTAGGTCTGTAATCTATGATTCTATATCTATATCTGACTTATTTTTGAAAGATAGTTGCAACCAATAGTTTCGGATTGTCTATCAGTATCAGATATCGTATAACAATTGTCAGATCCCCTGACTATTACAGTAACCTTTCATGATGGTTTGAAGATCTATACCTGTATTTTTAGATTGTTCACTCTATAATTTACAGAAGGATAAAATTTCACGTGCCAGTTACCGACTTCAGATATTTTCATGTTGTTCGGTGTTTCCATAATATCCTGTACCCTTTAACTAATGCCACCTGCCTTTCATTGTGAAGGAAGCTTGCTGACAAAGTTGCAGCTGCTGGGTTCTTCGTTGTAGTTCCCGACTTCCTTAACAAAGACCCTTATGCACCTGAAGATGCCAAAAGACCTATTTCTGTTTGGATAAAAGATCATGGACCGGTTGGTTCTTTTGTTACTGTGTCTACTTTTATGCATATCTGTTTTGTTTCTTTAACGATCAAAGTACTTTTACAAGTCTCCCTATGCAATTCTTGAGTTTTTAAAAATATTTTATATGCTTATGTGTGTGGGTTCAGCTTGGGAGTGCATGAAGACTGTTGTTATGTTAAAACTTTTTATGGTTGTTCACTACTAGGCTGATTCCACCTTTTGTGACAATGGTTAAATTACGAGTCCCTGGCATTGGGGTGTTATAAAAGTTTTTCTGCAATTTGGATATGTTCAAGTATCTTGTTTTGGGATTGATAGGACAAGGGATTTGAGGATGCAAAGCCAGTTCTTGAAGCTTTAAAAAGTAAAGGTGTTTCTGCAATCGGTGCTGCAGGCTTCTGTTGGGGAGGTGAGTTCACGTTCATTTCTCGTTAACATCTTAGTTGCTCTATTTCTTTTTTCCTTGTATATATTTAATTTGTTGCTTTTTGAGTGTAACAAAAATGTTTCTCGTTTAGACATTTGGATAATGTTTAGGCAATGTTTTACTTATCACTCTTGTTTCAGTAGTTCAACCAATATGGAAAATATTGTTTCAGCTGACATTGAACTATTTGCGCTGTTTTCAGCCAAGGTTGTGGTTGAACTTTCAAAGCACGCTTTAATTCAAGCTGCTGTTCTGTGTCATCCATCATTAGTCACTGTGGATGATATCAAGGGTAAGATACCTGTAGTAATATTCAGGAAATATCTAATCCATTATTGGAACAAAAAATTAGTCTCACACTCACTTTATGATCTATTCCTGGACTTACTTTAAGAGGTTAAGGTTCCTATTTCTGTACTTGGAGCTGAGATTGATCAGATGTCTCCGCCTGAAGTCGTGAAACAGTTTGAAGAGGTTTTAACTGCAAAACCTGAGGTAGAAATCTCCTTCATCCGAATAGTCTTCAATACTTTTGTGGCTTTGTTAGTTTGTTTATTCTAATCATGGACATTCCTCAACTTGGGATGCATGGCGAACTTTTTCTATCATATTATGAAATATAATTGTGCATGGCTTATGGTAATAGGTTACTTGCCCTTACAAAAACGACTTGTAAGGGAAGGGGGCCAGTGAGCTTATATGCTACGTTAAGATATTATATTTTAATTTCCAATCAGGGTCATATACCGTTTTGTACGAACTTTGAAAACATTTTCATTTTGTTCTTTTTGAAGAAATGATAGGACAACACCAAAAACACCCCCCTTCACATTAGGATTCACCACTATGGTAGCTTGTAGTGGTAAACTTTTGAAATTTGTTGAAACGATTGTTGGTTTTGTGGAATCACAGGTTAAGAGCCATGTGAAAATATTCCCGAAAGTGTCACATGGGTGGACGGTGAGGTACAGTGTTGAAGACGAAGCAGCTTGTAAGTCTGCCGAGGAGGCTCATCAAGATTTGTTGAAGTGGTTCTTGAACCATGTCAAGTGAGTGGCCTCATCAAGATTTGTTGAAGTGGTTTTCCTTATCAGCTGCTATCTATTAGTAATGGATAAATAATGCCTCTGGAGTTTTATGTTCGTATTTGTTTAAAGTTTTGTAGTAGAATTTTACGGCTTAATTTTCATGTATTCCATAATTCTGAATATAAGTACATACAATCCTTATTACATAAGGAAACAATAAAGGACATTAATATTACCTTCATAAAACATGACTAATATTTACACAATATTTACATTCTCTTTTCCTATACAGTGACTCATGCAATACTCCCCCTCAAGTTGGTGCATAGATATCACACATGCCCAACTTGATAGGTGAGTCATCAAAAGCTCTACTACACACGGCATGAGTAAGAACATTTGTAAGTTGTTCTTCCGATTTCACAAATGGTATTGAAACAATCTTCTTCTCAAGCTTTTCTTTAATGAAATGTCGATCAACCCCAACATACTTAGTCTTATCATGTTGTACTGGATTCTCTGCTATCTCTCTTGCCGACTTGTCACAATACAATTTCATTGCCTCTTCTTGTTTAAATCCGAGACTCCAAATCAACTTTCGTAGCCAAAGAATCTTGCACACACCATGCGCCATGCTCCTGTATTCCGCCTCGGCAGAAGATTGAGACACCACCCTCTGTTTCTTGCTCTGCCGAGTAACCAAATTTTCTCCAACGAATGTAAAATATCCAGACATAGAACGCCTATCAGTCACATCACATGCCCAATCAGCATCAGTAAATCCCTCAATCCTCATGTGTCCATGAGGCTTATACAGGATTCCCTTTCTAGGAGCAGACTTTAAATACGCTAGAATCCTCATAATTGCCGCCATATGCTCCACACTCGGCGAGTGCATAAATTGACTCACCACACTTACTGCATAGGCAATATCCGAACGAGTGTGGGACAAATAAATTACTCTCCCTACCAGTCTCTGATATCTGCCTTTGTCAACCGATTCTTGATCTAGATAAATCCCTAAATAATGCTTCTCTACAATAGGAGTGTCCACCAGTTTACATCCCAGCATGCCTGTCTCTTTTAATAAATCCATAACACATTTACGTTGAGACAAGAAAATACCCCAAGATGAACTAGCCACTTCTACTCCAAGAAAATATTTTGTCTCCCAAATTCTTCATCTCAAACTCGACGGCAAGACTTGCTTCCAGCTTCATCATCTCTTCCAAATCATCACCTGTTATTATCATGTCATCCACATAAATAATTAAGGTTGTCACGTTACCGCTTCTTCATTTTACAAACAACGTATGGTCGGAGTGACTATGATAATATCCATTCCTTCTCATAACTTGAGTAAATCTACCAAACCATGCACAAGGTGATTGCTTAAGTCCATAAAGAGACTTTTGCAACCTACATACTTCGGTTTTCCCTTCAGCATTATACTCAGAGGAAAATCCATAAACACTACTTTTTAACATCAAATTGTTTTAGTGGCCAATTCAAATTTGCAGCTAGTGAAATAGGAACCCGTATTGTATTCATCTTTGCTACTGAAAAAAAGGTTTCCTGGTAATCAACATCGTACGTTTGAGTATAACATTTTGCCACTAACCTTGCTTTATACCTGTCTATTGATCTGTCGGCCTTGTATTTAATTGTAAAGACCCATCTACATCTGACCGGCCCTTTCCCCTTCGGTAGTTCCATTACTTCCCATGTATCATTCTTATGTAGTGCCATCATTTCTTCATCCATTTCAGTAGCCCATTTCGGATCCTTCAATGCCTCATCAACTCGGGTTGGTACTTGAACTGCTTCCACGTTATTCACCCATGCTTCCACATTATTCACCCATGATGAATCCAAATGGGAGATGAGGATGGACGGGTGATATTTTCTTTTTATTTAATTGGTAATTTTTTAAAACAAGTTGAAAGTTCAGCCAAAAAAACAAATAAACGGTTAATATCGAATTATAAATGAAGGGGTGTGCTATCCACACATCTTTTTTTACTTCTCACACACCCCTTGTTAATTTCTGTCCGTTGATTTTCTTCAATTCATCCGATCCGATGGTCAAAAACTAAAAAGGTATGGGAGAAGTAAAAAGGAGTGTGTGGATATCACACCCCTAAATAAAAGCATCATGGACGACGTGGTACTACTGTAATACTTAATAATTTTTATATTTAAATGGGAAATTTTATTAAAACCCATTCAACTTCTTTTTACACCCAACTTTAAAAATAGGGCACTTTAACGAAAAGCACCCGGTACTGTTCACTTTAACGAAAAACCACATTTTTACACTAAAAAGTCAATCCTGGTACTATTCACTTTACCTTTTATTTTGTCCTTATCATTAAAACTCAAAGTTTTCAAGCTATTTTCATTAGTTTTTCTTTAAAAATATTTTATTCAAATTCCTAATTCACCCTTGTATAGAACTGAAAAACAAAAAAAACAAAATCAAAATGTATTTCCACACCCACCATTATTCTACCTCAAACCCCACCAGAGATTTGCCGACGATTTTCAAGGCAACTTCAAATCAAACTACCTTACATGGCAGCCCATTTACCTTCCGTACAAGCTTTGACATCGAACGCCTTCCATACAACATAAAAGCACCCTTGGTCGTGATTCTCCACGTCGTCGTCAAAAACTCTATAAGCCCCCATCTACGTCGGCATTTGTCGGTTGAAGGAAGTGAGAATTAAAGAGAGAGAGAGAGAGAGAGAGAGAGAGAGAGAGAGAGAGAATAGAGGATGAGAACAAAGAGAAAGGAAAAGGAGCCTAAAAATAGAAGACGCCGACACGAAAAATTTACCCGGTCAGTGAAGAAGTTGCCTGAAAGCGATGGGAGTTGGGGGCTGATATGGGTTCATCTCATTTCAATATATTTTTCTTATCTCACATTAATTTACGGGTAAAGTGGAGAGTTCAATGATAAAAAAAATGGAACTTTAATGAAAAACACCCGGTACTGTTCACTTTAACGAAAAACCATATTTTTACACTAAAAAGTCAATCTTGGTACTATTCACTTTACCCTTTATTTTGTCCTTATCATTAAAACTCAAAGTTTTCAAGCTTTTTTCATTAGTTTTCCTTAAAAATAATTAAGTTGGGTGTGGAAATAAGTTTTTAGGGTCTAAATAAAATTTCCCTATTTAAATATAGTCTCCGCTATGCTAGCTCAATCAAACACTGACAAAGAGTGAAGGCCAAATTGAATTATTCATCCCTGTGATCATAGGAAACTTGCATGATGACCCCCGTGGTGAAAAAACTAGGAATTAAACCCCTGTGGTCAAGAATGTTAGCAAATTTAGTCAAAAAGTAAGATTTCTGTTAAATGTTAAAAGTATAAGTAAAACTGTATTTTCAGTTCCAATTGACATTTAAAATAAATAATTTTTTTTATAACAATTAACAAAAAAAATAATGCTTAATTTTTTAAATAAAAAAAAACGCCAATTCAATGTCAATTGGAACTGAAAATACAATTTTACCCCAACCTTTAACAGTTATTTAACAAAAATCTTACTTTTGAACTAAATTTGCTAACATTCTATACCACAGGATTTAATTCCTAGTTTTTTCGCTACGCCATCGTGCAAGTCTCTTGTGACCACAGGATGAACAATCCAATTTAGCCAAGAGTGAATTCAGGGAGAGAAAAGGAAAGAAATCATGGCAAGCTCTGAGTGCTGCTCAAACCCTCCGACCCTGAACCCCTCCAGCGGCACCGGCCATGTCGAAAGCCTCGGCGGTCTCGACTCCTATGTCACTGGCTCCCCTGATTCCAACCTTGCTGTTCTTCTCATCTCTGACGTTTATGGTAACTTTCCCACCACTTAAAAAACCTCTCCTTTCTTCATTCTACGACATGGGTTTGTTTCCTTGTTGTCTATTTTTATTTGGGTTTTTGGTTTAATGGGTATTGATTTTTAGGCTATGTTTGTTGATGGGTTTCCTAAATTTATGACATTTTCCCTTCCCCTTTGAATTTTTGGATTTTTTTCCCTCCAATTCTGATAAAGTCTTGATAATCTAGCTTATGTGTTGTTCAAATCTGTGATGAAAGTGTGTGTTTTGTATAACTGCTTTGTAATGTTGAATGTTTGCTTTGTCATTCAGGATTTGAAGCTCCAAACTTGAGGTATGATGACTTTTCGCTTTCGGATATTTACACTTGCTACTTAAATTTGATGAGCAGTTTACTTGAAATAATTCAATCGTTAAGGAAGAAAAAAAAAAGAAAAAGTTACAGTAGGTCTGTAATCTATGATTCTATATCTATATCTGACTTATTTTTGAAGGATAGTTGCAACCAATAGTTTCGGATTGTCTATCAGTATCAGATATCGTATAACAATTGTCGGATCCCCTGACTTTTACAATAACCTTTCATGATGGTTTGAAGATCTATACCGGTATTTTAGATTGTTCACTCTATAATTTACAGAAGGATAAAATTTCATGTGCCAGTTACCGACTTCAGATATTTTCATGTTGTTCGGTGTTTCCATAATATCCTGTACCCTTTAACTAATGCCACCTGCCTTTCATTGTGAAGGAAGCTTGCTGACAAAGTTGCAGCTGCTGGGTTCTTCGTTGTGGTTCCCGACTTCCTTAACAAAGACCCTTATGCACCTGAAGATGCCAACAGACCTATTTCTGTTTGGATAAAAGATCATGGACCGGTTGGTTCTTTTGTTATTGTGTCTACTTTTATGCATATCTGTGTTGTTTCTTTAGGGTGTAAGAGTGCATTTATATACTTATCTCTATCCATTTATATACTTATCCACACTAATGACTGGAGCAATCTAGCGAAGATCACAAAAAGTGACCGTTTTCGCTACCTAGGATCTATCTTGCAAGAGAACGGAGAATTAGATGGAGATCTCAACCATAGAATACAAGCTGGATGGATGAGGTGTAAGAGTGCATCCGGCGTGTTGTGTGACCGTCGTAGGCCACTGAAGCTTAAGGGAAAATTTTATAGGACGGCAATAAGGCCAGCGATGTTGTATGGCACAGAATGTTGGGCGGTGAAGCATCAACACGTACACAAAATGGGTGTAGCGGAGATGAGGATGCTCCGTGGGATGTATGGGCACACGAGAAATGATAAGATTGGGAATGAGGATATCCGAGGTAAAGTAGGAGTAGCCAAAATTGAAGGAAATATAAGAGAAAATCGGTTCCGGTGGTTCGGACATGTGCAAAGAAGGCCTACTGACGCTCCGGTTCGAAAATGTGACTACGGGATAGAGGTTCAGGGCCGAAGGGGTAGAGGAAGACCTAGGAAAACTTTGGAAGAGACCCTAAGAAAAGACTTGAGTACTTGGATCTAACGGAGGACATGACACAAAACCGAGCGCAATGGCGTTCTAGGATTCATATAGCCGACCCCACGTAGTGGGAAAAGGCTTTGTTGTTGTTGTTGTTGTTGTGTTGTTTCTTTAACGATCAAAGTGCTTTTACAAGTTGCCCTATGCAATTCTTGAGTTTTTAAAAATATTTTATATGCTTTTGTGTGTGGGTTCAGCTTGGGAGTCGCAGTTGTTATGTTAAAACTTTTTGTGGTTGTTCACTACTAGGCTGATTCCACATTTTGTGACAATGGTTAAATTACGAGTCCCTGGCATTGGGGTGTTATAGAAGTTTTTCTGCAATTTGGATATGTATGTTCAAGTATTGTTAGCTTCTGAATCTTGTTTTGGGATTGATAGGACAAGGGATTTGAGGATGCAAAGCCAGTTCTTGAAGCTTTAAAAAGTAAAGGTGTTTCTGCAATCGGTGCTGCAGGCTTCTGTTGGGGAGGTGAGTTCACGTTCATTTCTCGTTAACATCTTAGTTGTTCTATTTCATTTTTCCTTATATAAATTTAATTTGTTGCTTCTTGAGTGTAACAAAAACGTTTCTCGTTTAGACATTTGGATAATGTTTAGGCAATGTTTTACTTATCACTCTTGTTTCAGTAGTTCAACCAATATGGAAAATATTGTTTCGGTTGACATTGAACTATTTGCGCTGTTTTCAGCCAAGGTTGTGGTTGAACTTTCAAAGCACGCTTTAATTCAAGCTGCTGTTCTGTGTCATCCGTCATTAGTCACTGTGGATGATATCAAGGGTAAGATACCTGTACTAATATTCAGGAAATATATACACTATTATTGGAACAAAAAATTAGTCTCACACTCACTTTATGACCTATTCCTGGACTTACCTTCAGAGGTTAAGGTTCCTATTTCTATACTTGGAGCTGAGATTGATCGGATGTCTCCGCCTGAAGTCGTGAAACAGTTTGAAGAGGTTTTAACTGCAAAACCTGAGGTAGGAATCTCCTTCATCCGAACTGTCTTCAATACTTTTGTGGCTTTGTTAGTTTGTTTATTCTAATCATGGACATTCCTCAACTTGGGATGCATGGCGAACTTTTTCTATCATATTATGAAATATAATTATGCATGGCTTATAGTTATAGGTAACTTGCCCTTAAAAAAACGACTTGTAAGGGAAGGGGGCCAGAGAGCTTATATGCTACGTTAAGATATTCAATTTTAATTTCCAATCAGGGTCATATACCGTTTTGTACGAACTTTGAAAACATTTTCATTTTGTTCTTTTTGAAGAAATGATAGGACAACACCAAAAACACCCTCCTTCACATTAGGATTCACCACTATGGTAGCTTGTAGTGGTAAACTTTTGAAATTTGTTGAAACGATTGTTGGTTTTGTGGAATCACAGGTTAAGAGCCATGTGAAAATATTCCCGAAAGTGTCACATGGGTGGACGGTGAGGTACAGTGTTGAAGACGAAGCAGCTTGTAAATCTGCCGAGGAGGCTCATCAAGATTTGTTGAAGTGGTTCTTGAACCATGTCAAGTGAGTGGCCTCATCAAGATTTGTTGAAGTGGTTTTCCTTATCAGCTGCTATCTATTAGTAATGGATAAATAATGCCTCTGGAGTTTTATGTTCGTATTTGTTTGTAATGGATAAATAATGTCTCTGGAGTACTTGGATCTAACGGAGGACATGATACAAAACCGAGCACAATGACGTTCTAGGATTCATATAGCCGACCCCACTTAGTGGAAAAAGGTTTTGTTGTTGTTGTTGTTATTTGTTTGTCAAGTTTTGTAATAGAATTTTACAGCTTAATTTTCATGTATTCCATAATTCTGAATATAAGTACATACAATCCTTATTACATAAGGAAACAATAAAGGACACTAATATTACCTTCCTAAAACATGACTAATATTTACACAATATTTACATTCCTTTTTCCTATACATTGACTCACGCAATACTCCCTCTCAAGTTGGTGCATAGATATCACATATGCCCAACTTGATAGGTGAGTCATCAAAAGCTCTATTACACACGGCATGAGTAAGAACATCTGCAAGTTGTTCTTCAGAGTTCACAAACAATATTGAAACAATCTTCTTCTCAAGCCTTTCTTTAATGAAATGTCGATCAACCTCAACATACTTAGTCATATCATGATGTACTGGATTCTCTGCTATCTCTCTTGTCAACTTGTCACAATACAATTTCATTGCCTCTTCTTGTTTAAATTCGAGACTCCAAAGTAACTTTCGTTGCCAAAGAATCTCACACACACCATGTGCCATGCCCCTGTATTCGGCCTCGGTAGAAGATCGAGACACCACCCTCTATTTCTTGCTCTGCCAAGTAACCAAATTTCCTCTAACGAATGTAAAATATCCAGACGTAGAACACCTATCAGTCACATCACCTGCCCAATCAGCATCAGTAAATCCCTCAATCTTCATGTGTCCATGAGGCTTATACAAAACTCCCTGTCCAGGAGCAGAATTTAAATATGCAAGAATCCTCATAACTGCCGCCATATGCTCCACACTTGAGTGCATAAATTGACTCACCACACTTACTGCATAAGTAATATCCGGACGAGTGTGGGACAAATAAATTAGTTTCCCTACCAATCTCTGATATGCCTTTGGCAACTGGCACTTGATCTGGATAAATCCCTAAATAATGCTTCTCTACAATAGGAGTGTCCACCGGTTTACATCTCAGCATGCCTGTCTCCTTTAATAAATCCATAACATATTTATGTTGAGACAAGAAAATACCTCAAGAAGAACTAGCCACTTCTACTCCAAGAAAATATTTTGTCTCCCAAATTCTTCATCTCGAACTCGGCGGCAAGACTTGCTTCCAGCTTCATCATCTCTTCCGAATTATCACTTGTTATTATCATGTTATCCACATAAATAATTAAGGCTGTCACTTTACCGCTTCTCCGTTTTACAAACAACGTATGGTCGGAGTGACTCTGATAATATCCATTCATTCTGATAACTTGAGTAAATCTACTAAACCATGCATGAGGTGATTGCTTAAGTCCATAAAGAGACTTTTGCAACCTACATACTCTGGTTTTCCCTTCAGCATTATACACGGAGGAAAATCCATATACACTTCTTCTTCCAAATGCCCATGAAGAAAAGTATTTTTAACATCAAATTGTTTCAGTTGTCAATTCAAATTTGCAGTTAGTGAAATAAGAACTCGTATTGTATTCATCTTTGCTACTGAAGAAAATGTTTCCTAGTAATCAACACCATACGTTTGAGTATAACCTTTTGCCACTAACCTTGCTTTATACCTGTCTATTGATCTGTTGGCCTTGTATTTAATTGTAAGAACCCATCTACATCCGACCGGCCTTTTCCCATTCGGTAGTTCCATTACTTCCCATGTATCATTCTTATGTAGTGTCATCATTTCTTCATCCATTGCAGCAGCCCATTTCGGATCCTTCAATGCCTCCTCAACTCAGGTTGGTACTTGAACTGCTTCCACATTATTCACCCATGCTTGACGTTCTAGAGCAAGGTTCTTGCATGACACATAATTTTCTACTGGATACTTCACTTTTCATTCGAGAAAAAGCCTATCATGCGGAAGACCACGATTTTACCTTAGCGGCAACTTATATGTACTTACAACATTATTTGGATTAGTTACATGCTCATCCGTTGTACTTACCTCAAGGATATTCAGAGAAAACACATTGAGCAGTGAGCTAGAGAGAGAAGGTAATGGAGGTTCGGCAGATAACACTATTTCCCCTACTGCACTTGGTTCGGTAGCAACTAGCTGCTGGGCGGTTGGACTTGGATCGGCAGGACTTTACCAATCTGATGTACCTGTCTCGGCAGACTTTCGCTAATCTTCTGTACCTGTCTTGGCAAACTCTTACTAAAGTACTGCACCTGCCTTGGCAGACAGCGGTTAGTTCAATATCTCGACAGCTTCTTGCTGATTCCCTTTATTTTCATTATCGTTAACACATGCTCCCTCTGAACTACATATCATAATTTATGGTATCTCTAACCATCCAAGATCATTCTGATCACCACTAGTGTTCTCCCTCTGGTGATTTGAAGATGACGGGATAGAAGAATAAAAGTGCTCAGATTCAGAAAAAGTAACATCCATGGTCACACACATATGGCGAGTTTCAGGATGATAACACTTGTACCCTTTCTGTTGAGAGGCAAACCCAACAAATACACATCAAAGGGCACACGGATCCAATTTGCTACGATGAATCTTGTGGATATGAACATATGCAACACATCCAAATACACGAGGAGTTAAGGTATTAGTAGATACTATGGGAACATGTTCAGTCAAAACTTGGAGAGGTGTACGGAAGTCCACAACCTGAGATGGTATACAGTTAATCACATACACGGCATGAGTAACGGCTTCATGCCAAAAATGTTTAGGGACGGATGCACCAATAAGGAAGGTACTAGCAGTTTCCAAAATATGACGATTCTTTCTCGTAGCAAACCCATTTTGGTGCGGAGTATGTAGACAAGTAGTTTCATGAAGAATTCCTTGATCCTGAAGAAAGCTAGATAACTAGACACCTATATAGTCACCTCCATTATCAAAGCGGAGATCTTTAATAACAGAGGAATATTGTGTTGTAACCATATGAGAGAAAGACCGGAACACCATACTAACATCACTTTTATTCTTCATCACATATATCCAAGTCATACATGTGCAATCATCAACAAAGGTAACAAACCATTTAATACCAGAAAGTGTAGTAACAAGGGAGGGACCCCAAACATCAGAGTGCACAAGATCAAATGGAAAAAAAAATCTTTTATTCATACTAGGAGAAAACAAATCACGATGACTCTTTGCAAGAATACATACTTCACAATGTAAGTCTGATTTTTTTATTTCATGAAATAAACTAGGCAACATACGCCTTAAATAACCAAACGAAGTATGTCCTAACAAACGATACAATAACCAAAATTCTTGTAAATTATTGGTATGGGATGCTTGAACTGCATTAGCTCTGCTAGGAATGATGTCATCCACATAATACAACCCCTCTTTCTTAGTGCCACGCCTAATGATCTCCTTGGTTTGAATATCCTGAAGTAAATAAAAAAGTGGATACATAAGTACAACATAATCTAATTGCTCAGTAACTTGAGGAATAGATAAAAAATTATGAGACAACGATGGAACAAGCAAGCAGTGATAAAGGGAGAAAACCAGTGTGAGGTCCACGGTGTTGGCCCCCAGAACCGGTGCAGTGGTGTCATTCTCCGTTGCTACACACTTCCGAGAAGTCATTGTCATACAAGTAAACAAAGTTTTGTCAAAGGTCATATGGTCTATTACACCAGAGTCTAGAATCCAACCTGTATGATGCTCCATGTCAGATGCTAAGAAAACACGCCTCATACTACCTGCATTGGACGGTGATTCACTAGGAGTGGTCTTAGTCAACAAACTTTGACTCAGATCTCCAGGGGTAGGCACGGCTTCCTTAACACAAGGTCCGGCAATGGCAACAGATGCATGGCTTCCACTTGTTCCATTAGCAGCACGCTCCTTGGCACGTAACTTTTTCTGCAATTCCAAAAACCACTTACGGACTCCATGTTTTTTAAAACAGTTATCCTCAGTATGATGGGTTTGACCGCAAAAAGTACATTTTAAATCATCTTTATTTTCTCGAGTTAAAGGATGAGAAGTTGTCAATGAAGGTGATGTATATGGCCGGCCAGCAGGGAATGGCCGAGGCACCATGGCTACTGTCGTTGTCGACACCACTTCCTCCCATCATGGTAGCATGACGTTGGGCTTCACACCTAATCACAGAAAACACCTCATCGACAGATGGTAGGGGTTGAGTTCTCAAAATATCACTACGTACCTTATCAAACACATCATCAAGTCCTGCCAAGAAGGCATACACTCGGTCCAATTGGATCTCCCCTCGAATCGCCTTCAAATCAAGAGCACACTCCATCTTAATCGGTCTTCTTTGATCCAGTTCTTGCCATACTACCTTGAGATCAGCATAGTACACACCAATAGAACTCCCTTCCTGATGGAGTCGAAATGATTTTACCTTCAACTCATAAATTTGAGAGATATCAGAACCATCATAATATGTCCGAGCAACTTCTTCCCACACTTCTTTAGCAGTACGAAGATGGATGAAAAAACTCATAATGGTAGGATCCATGGAATTAATTAACCACCATTTCACAATTGCATTCCCAATTTCCCAAGCTTCATACTCAACACTTTCTTGCTTAGGCTCTTTAATATTCCCTATCACAAACCCTTTCTAACCACGCCCAGCGATATGCATCTCTAATATTTTGGACCAAAGAGAATAATTTGATCCATTGAGTTTTACGGTATTCGGTACGTTTGAAGCATCAATATGTATCACAACAGGGTTCACAACTGAATTGTCGGTGGTTGTACGTAGACCCCCTCCAACTTCAGCCGTAAGTTTTCTACGACACTAGCCATCTTGGTTCACGACACACACAACAACACGACAATTTCCTACGAATAGCAAAAAAAAGAAACACGGCAGGGACACAAGACCCACGACAGGGCAGCAAGCACAACCCTTGTAGTAGCGGCACAGTACATAAATTGTTTTCCGGTTAAGGTTATGGCAACAAGTTTTCGATGCCAAATAGAATTTTACGGCTTAATTTTCATGTATTCCATAATTTTGAATATAAGTACATACAATCCTTATTACATAAGAAAACAATAAAGAACACTAATATTACCTTCCTAAAAAAATGACTCTATATTTACATTCCCTTTTCCTATAGATTGACTCACGCAATAGTTTGAAGGGTTGTGATTTTCACACACCCTTAACTACTTTTCCCACACCCCTCCCTATTTTTTAATAGTTAATTGGTATCCTACTATTTAATCTTCCATATATACCCTTCCTACTTTTTGATGGTAATTAATGAAAGATTAAATATGGAGGGGTATATGTGGAAGATTAAATAGTAGGATACCAATTAAGTACTAAAAAATAGGGAGGGGTGTGGGAAAAGTAGTTAAGGGTGTGTGAAAATCACAACCCTAGTTTGAACTGAAAGTTCTCGACCAGTCTCCTCCATGTAACCCGTAGGAACCCCCAACACCATTTGGGCGTCATGTAAGTATAGTACTAGTTGGAGATGCCCTATGGGTGTGCCCCCCACCAAAAAAGAGAGCTTTATAAACTTGATAATTTTGTTTCGGATACATGATAATAGTTTTCACATTTTGGTTCGGAACAGAGGGGAAATACAAAAGAGAAAATAGGGATGAGCAACTGTAAACGAATGTTGGTGGAACCACAAGAAATGTGCGCGGTAAAGAGTGGAGTTTGAAAATTTAAAACTTGAAAACATATTTATTTATATACACAAATTACTAATCACTATTATCGGTAATCACCTAAGTACTCATGTTTACACTAATTAACTTGTTGAGCTGTCACTTGGTTTTCAATAGAATGATGCATGCTAACAAATATGTCCCCACCTGAAGTTGTACAACAATTTGAGGACGCTTTAACTGCAAAATATGAGGTAGGAAATAAGTCTGGATCCTTGCCGGATCCTTTTTGTGAGGATCCCAAGAATCTGTAAATTGTGTCCATTCATTGTATATAGTGCGGTCAAAAATCATTTTAAATATTTTTATTTAAAAATAAACATAAACATAAACAGTACTTAACAAAAACTGACTGCATGATGTACGATGAACAAACATAATTCACAGATTCTCAGGATTCTCACCAAAAGGATCCGGAGAGGACCTTGTTGGATAGGAAATATCCTTCATGGAAACACTCTTGTTGGGGTGCAAGATCCCCACACTCTTCCCGCGGGTGGTAAACACTGAGTTAATTGAAGGTGTCTTGACAAAACCTTGAATAGGCTCTTAGGTTTTCTTGCAAAGTTAGTTATTGTCAAGCGTGCCATTACTAGTCAAGTCCAACAAGTTGTTTAATTAGTTTAGATGTTTATAGGTCATTTGTTGATCCGAAAGTAAACTGAGCCTCTTAGAAAAGATTGTTTAATGGAGGGGTTAAATTCATATTAGGTTCTTTTCCATGCCTTGAAGACAAGGACTTTATATTTTTCTTTTGTTGAATGCCAAAACAATGACCGCAAACTAATCAGAAACGATCCAAGCCAGTTTGCAATCTTTGTGAAAGATTAAGGAGATAAAGCAAAGTGAAGCAAAGAATAAGTAAAAAGTTGAAAGTAAAGAGCTTGTAAATTCTCGTTAAGTGTTAGCCAAAATGACAATAAATTGCATGAAAAGTAATAACTTGAAAGTAAATGATAAATACAAACGATTAGGCAAAGTTTCAACCTATTCGGATAAGTTCTGCCGAGTACATGGAGCGTTTTGAGAAGTAAAATTTAATACAGGAAATCGATACAACAAAGAAGTAGCAGAGCTGTAAATACAAGGGAATGTTTGAACCACAAAAGGAATATGTGAAAAGTACATTGCAGAGCTTTTAGAAGTCGTTTTGTATGTTGGGTTAAGTGTTATTTCTTTAATCTCTTCACTGCCCTTTTATAGAAATTGCCTCTTTCTTCCAAAGTGTGTTCTTAGTTCTGGCCCAAGTTGTTGATGTGATTTTGTTAGAGGATGATTTTTCACTTGGATACTTGAGCTTTGATCCTCTTGCATCAACCATTCACTTGACATCATTCAAGAACCATTCTAACAAATCTTACCTCGTGGCCCACCGACTCAACCCGTGTTCCACTTTCGGGAAAATCTCCACACGTCTTTTAATCTGCAATTCCTTATAACCAATAGTCATATTCTAATGGCTTTTTAGCCAAAATGGTCCTTGAGATTTACATAACTCCTTGTTTTAGTCCCTAAGATTTAAAATCAATAGAAATGGTCCCTAAGTTTGTCCACCATCAATCATTTTGATTATTCCTTGAAAAATTATGTTAAATAAGGACCAAATGACAAAAATATCCTTAATTTAATAAACAATGGGCCAAAATCATTTAACAAAAATTACAGGTATTTTTGTCATTTTATCCTTATGTAATGAATTTTTTTCAAGGAATGACCAAAATGATTGATGGTGAACAAACTCAGGAACTAATTCTATTGATTTCAAATCTCATAGACCAAAATAAGGAGTTATGTAAATCTCATAGACCATTTTGGCTAAAAAGCCATTAGAATATGACTATTGGTTATAAGGAATCATAGATTAAAAGATGTGTGGAGATTTTCCCGAAAGTGGAACATGAGTGGAGTCGGTGGGCCACGAGGTAAGATTTGTTAGAATGGTTCTTGAACGATGTCAAGTGAATGGTATCGTCATCATTATGAAGCATCTTATTGTCAAGGAAAGAAGAAAATAATTTAAACCTTATCGTATCAACTGTATTCTATTTAGAGCACTTCCAACCCTATAAAATTCCCTAGGAGATAGTGGATTAAATCCACTCCCCACCCCAAAGCTCCTCCAGCCCTTTGTAATCCACTAAGCTCCAGGGGAGCCTAATTGTTCACCTAGGCAGAAATCAACAAGCCCATCTCCTAGGCCATTTGACATAAGGCTGATGTCAACCATGTTAGAAAAAAAAATTGCACCAAGTGCGTAGAAAACACCCACGAGTTGGCGCGCGTCTCCGACGCCACTACAATGCATGAGACTCGCGTACAAGCGCATTAATGAGTTCGGATAAAGGGTGACTTGGCACATGCTAGGCCATTGGATTTCCAATAGCTATTTTTCTAGGTTGTTGGATTTTCAATGGTAAAAAAAATTGAAGTCTAACCCCAACAGTTAGATGACATGGCACAATCTAGACCTTTTGATTTCCAATCAACGATCTAGGTTTTCTAGCTTAAAAAAACGAAAAACAAAAAATAAGAAAAAAATATCAGAAATGTTACCATTGGCCATGTGTCAAAGTATGACCTATTGGATTTTAATTTTTTTTATAATCCAACGGTCCAAATTAATTAAGTTAATAAAAAATTATTAAAATAATACATAAAAATATAAAATAAAATAAAATAAAAATCCTTCTTTTGCAATAGTAATTTTTTGCTCAGGAATGAGGCTCATAACATGAAAAGCATTCTTCTTTTACACAAAATATAGATCATGGCTGCAAACAGCAATCATGATTTTGTTAACAAACTTCATTGCATTCTAAAACGACGTCTAAAATACGCATTAGGGTATGCATTGTTTAGGATAAAATAATTGTTTAAAAGGTCCTTACCTCGATGTTCCGTCTTTCTATTGAGGTTTGCGGAACACCTGGGTTTGGGGATCTCACCCACAACTTGCATGACACGACGGGAATGTGAGGCTCTCTCGCTTCTACGTTCTTCATCCTCTTTCTCTTCTATTTCAAACAACGCATTTTCACCCTCGTCAAGATCAAACAATCTCATTGCTTGTCACGTGGCACGCCATGATTGATTAAAAATCTTATTGAAATCCATTTTCAAAGATTCTAAACGGATAATGACAAGTGACACAATGTGATTGGTTAAAAATCTTAATGGAAATTTATTCACAAAATTCTTACAAAATCATGACACTTGGCATTACGAAATTGGTTAAAAATCTATTCGAAAATCTATCTATAAAAATTGTACTTTCGGATAAAAACACGTGGAGTGACGAGATTGGTTAAAATCCTATCTGAAATTAAAATAAATGATTTTTTATTATTTATCAAAAAATATTAATAATATTTTAATACAAATTTCTTGGCTATTCAATTTAGGATGAAGATGTATTTGAACAGGTTCACTTGGGGGATTAATAAGAATAATGTCCACTATTGCTCAGGAGGCTTTTTAGGGGTGGAAGTGCTCTTACTATGAATAAGAATAATGTCTACTATTTTATGGTACCATTATTTGTATGTAAAATTTGTTGCTTGGAAGAGTGGGTGCTTTTAGGTTTGGCATTTGGTGAGTGGTATAATTCATGCTAATAAGTTTGATGAATTTGAGTGGTGCATCATAAAAGAAAAAGAGTGTTATTCACACTTTTTTTTTTTACTTTTCACACATTATTGTTAAGTTTTTGTCATTGATCTTCTTCAATTCATTCGATCTGATAACCAAAAATTAAGAGGAGTCTTGTGAGAAGTGAAAATGAGTGTGTGGATGGTATTACCAAAAAAAAAACTTTTTTGGTTATTAAAATCCAATCATCTGAACAAAACCACACATTAAGCGTTTTTCTCCAATCAGTATTTAGAATACCGATGTAGGTGGAAATGTCGATATGCAAATTATAGAAATATTAGTTGTCTTCGACATAAATTATAGAAAGTTGCAACGGGGGCGTATATCAATTCATTCAAAGTTAGTCGAAATTAGATAAAAAAATCTCAATTTTTTTTTTGTAAAAGTTCAAAATCTGCAATGGGTTTCAACAAAACTTTTGTAATAAATTGGTAAATATCGTCGATTTTCATTGATTTTTGTATATCTCGTCAATACAAGGTAAAGTATGCATTTCATCTCTTTCCATATCGATATTTGATTTTTTACATATTTCAACAAAAATATCGATAATTTTGTGAATATTATAAATACCATCTCCAATACAGTTATCTGAACAATTATTAGATATGACTATCTGATGGACATGCACAGTTGCACACTACAAGTCAGTTGACTGTTCGCTCAACTCACATAACTTACTTTCACTTGCTGGGTTTGGGGTGCCAGTCTTGGAGTCTTTGATTTTCGCATCAGGCTTACGCATTCATCCCGTCATTTCAAAACAAATCATAAATTCAACCCTAAAAAGTGGTTGACATATTAATATTATGGGGTAGTACCGTACTACTAGTGTATTAGTAGTAGCTCAATCAAACACCAACAAAGAGTGTGAATTCAGAGATCATGGCAAGCTCTCAGTGCTGCTCAAACCCTCCGACCCTGAACCCCTCCAGCGGCACCGGCCATGTCGAAAACCTCGGCGGTCTCGACTCCTATGTCACTGGCTCGCCTCACTCCAACCTTGCCGTTCTCCTCGTCTCTGACATTCATGGTAACGTCTTGATATTGTAGCTTATGTGATGTTCAATTCTGTGAAGAAAGTGTGTTTTGTATTACTGCTTTGTCATGTTGAATGTTTGCTTTGTCATTCAGGATTTGAAGCTCCAAAATTGAGGTATGATGACTTTTCGCTTTCGGATATTGACTCGGGCTCATCAGTTACACTTGCTGAATTTGATGAGCAATTTAGTTTGTCTCTATAATCTTTGTAAGGATAAAACTTCACTTGCCAGTTACAGTTACCGATATCAGATATTTTCATCACAGAACAACAGTGTTGAATATCACTGTAGAGGTCGTTGTTTCCATAATATCGTGTACCCTTTAACTAATGCCACCTGCCTTCCATTGTGAAGGAAGCTTGCTGACAAAGTAGCAGCTGCTGGGTTCTTCGTTGTGGTCCCCGACTTCTTTAACAAAGACCCTTATGCACCTGACGATGCCAATAGACCATTTGATGTTTGGAAAATTGATCATCATCCGGTTGGCTCTTTTGCTATTATGTCTACTTTTATGCATATCTGTTTTGTTTCTTTAACGATCGAAGTACTTTTACAACTCTCTCTATGCAATTTTAGATGCTTATGTGAGTGGGTTCAGCTGGGCAGTCCCATGACTGTTGTTGTGTTAAAACTTTTTACGGTTGTTCACTACTAGGCTGATTCCACCTTTTGTGACAATGGTTAAATTACGAGTCCCTGGCATTGGGGTGCTATCAAAATTTTTCTGCAATTTCGATATGTTCAAGTATTGTTAGCTTCTGAATCTTGTTTTGGGATTGATAGGACAAGGGATTTGAGGCTGCAAAGCCATTTCTTGAAGCTTTAAAAAGTAAAGGTGTTTCTGCAATCGGTGCTGCAGGCTTCTGTTGGGGAGGTGAATTCACTTTCCTTTCTCGTTAACAACTTTGGTTACTCTATTTCATTTTTGTTGCACTGAAATAGAGCAACAAAAAAGCTTCTCATTTAGACATTTGGATAATGTTAGGCAATGTTTTACTTATCACTCTTGTTTGGTCGACGTTGAATTATTTGCACTGTTTTCAGCCAAGGTTGTGGTTGAACTTGCAAAGCTCCCGTTAATTCAAGCTGCTGTTCTGTGTCATCCTGCAGTAGTCACAGTGGATGATTTCAAGGGTAAGATATCAGTATTAATATTCAGGAAATATCTCTTTAAGACACCATTATTGGCACAAAAAATTACTCGCACACTCACT
The DNA here is from genome assembly GCF_042453785.1 of Malus domestica. Classification (NCBI taxonomy): domain Eukaryota; kingdom Viridiplantae; phylum Streptophyta; class Magnoliopsida; order Rosales; family Rosaceae; genus Malus; species Malus domestica. Next base: position 14,617,381 of record NC_091676.1, on the reverse strand, counting down.
TTATGATCTATTCATGTTATTACTTTCAGAGGTTAAGGTTCCTATTTCTATACTTGGAGCTGAGATTGATCAGATGTGTCCGCCTGAAGTCGTGAAGCAGTTTGAAGACGTTTTAACTGCAAAACCTGAGGTAGGAATATCGTTCATCTGAACAGCCTTCAATACTTTGTGCCTTTGTTAGTTTGTTTATTCGTATCACGGACATTCCTCAACTTGAGATGCCTGGCGAACTTTGTCTATCATATTGTGAAATATAATTGTGCATGACTTACAGTTATAGGTAACCTGCCCTTACAAAAACGACTTGTAAGGGAAGGGTGCCAGAGAGCTTATATGCTACGCTTAGCTTCTAATTTAATTTCCAATCAGGGTCATACACCATTTTGTATGAACTTCCAAAACATTTTATTTTTGTTCTTTTTGAAGAAATGATAGGACAACACCAGAAACACCCCCTTCACATTAGGGTTCACCACTGCGGTAGCTTGTAGCACTAAACTTTTGAAGTTTGTTGAAACGATTGTTGGTTTTGTGGAATCACAGGTTAAGAGCCACGTTAAGATATTCCCAAAAGTGGCACATGGGTGGACGGTGAGGTACAATGTTGAAGACAAGGCAGCTTGTAAAGCTGCCGAGGAGGCTCATCAAGACTTGTTGGAGTGGTTCTTGAACCATGTCAAGTGACTGGCATCAGCACTGTAGCGGTTTTCCTTATCTTATCAGCTGCTTTCTATTGGTAGCCGGTGGTAAAACAATTCCTCTGGAGTTTTATTAAACAATGCCTCCGGAGTTTTATGTACTAGTATTTGTTTGCAAAACTTTCGTAGTTTGAACTGCCGGTCTTCGACCGGCCTCCACCGTGTAACCCGGAAGAACTCACAACACCATTTTGGTGTCATATAAATAAAGTACTAGTTGGAGATGCCCTATGGGTTAATGAGAGTTTTATAAACCTCATAATTTTGTTTCCGATACTTGATAACCATTTTGGTTTTCGTTGTAGTTTTCACTTTTTTGTTAGGAACGAGGGGAAATACAAAGGAGAAAAGAGGGTTGAGCAGAGGTAAACGAATGTTGGTGGAACTGGAGGAAATGTGCACGGAAGAGAGCTCAAATTTGGTTGTTCTTTCCTAGTTTTGGTTTCCTGCATTCTTCGTCGTTTCCCCTTCAATCCTCTCTCTCTCCATCCTCATCCACGATTCAAATGACCACGTCCACGTTCACATTCCAGTTGGAACCCCAATTCCGATTCAAATGACCACAACCGTGCGAGAAACCAGAAAGTTGTGAACCAGAAGTATTATCCTTAACATTTGGACAAGCAGATTTCTGAGTCATCATAGCAGTGAACATAGAAGCAGTGTCAGGATCAATTTCTTCTTCAAGTAATAAATCTCTCACCTCAATAAGAGCGATACGAATTGGTCTTGCACGAATGTGAGATTGGAAGAAGTTATATTCAATAGCCAACCCTTTTAAAATTAATGACGATGACCGTGTCTTGATCGGAAATTGTTTCACCAAGAGCAGCAAGTTGTTGTCTCAAAGCTCGAACACGCTTCCAGCACACATCATTGGAGTCAGTGCCTTTCTGCATTGCACACAAATTATTCTTCAGGTGCCATAGACATGCTTAGATATTCTACCTTCTTAATGCCGCTATGTTTCTTCAATGTTTCGCGGTATGCATTTGGAACGACTGTTGGTTTTATGGAATCACAGATTAAAAGCCTTGTGAAGATTTTCCCGGAAGTGGAACCGGAGGTAAGACGTGATGATGAAGCAGATTGTAAGGTTGCCGAGGAGGCTAATCAAGACTTGTTGGAGTGGTTCTAAAACCATGTTAAGTGAATGGTATCGTCATCACTGTGAAGCGTTTTATCGTCACTGAAGGACGAGATTAATTTGAACCTTATCATATCAACTACATTCTATTTACTATGAATCAGAAGAATGCTTGCACTTTTATGGTACCAATATTTGTATGTAAAATTTGTTGCTTGGAAGAGTAGAGGTTTGACAACAATGTGGTGTTTTTAGGTTGCCATTTGGTGAGTGGTATAAATCATGCTAATATGTTTGATCAAGTTGATTAGTGCATCATAAAAAATAAAAAATAAAATCTTTTGTATTCTAAATTGAACAGAACTACACATTAAGCGGTTTTCTCTCTCTAATACAGTCATTTTTGGGTAGTTGTATAGTGTGAGTAACTAATCGATATGCACAATAGTCTTTTCTGAATAGTTGTGGAGTGTATGTAACTAATCAACATGCACAACTGTAATTTACTTTGAAGTTTTGAACCATAACATACTTTCACTTTCACAAATGACCAACGTGGTGTACTGGTTTGGTTTGGAGTGCCAGAGTCTTGGAATCTTGGACTGCGGCTAATACTTATTCTCCTCAAACTTTTCGCGTTAGGCCTACGTCATTCATCCCGTCATTTCAAAAGTAAATAATTCAGCAAACAACGACCAAGCTCATATCTCAAAGCATTGACTTTTCAATTTGCCACCAAAATATCAAATTCTGATATATTTGTTGACCATTTGCAAACTTCCATATTTTGCATTGGCCGGAGAATGATTTCCCCTTTATAAATATAGCCTCTGCTGTTCTAGCTCAATCAGACACTTACAAAGAGTGTTTGTGTTTGTGAATTCAGAGGAAAAAAAGAAGAAAGAAATCATGGCAAGCTCTGAGTGCTGCTCAAACCCACCAGCCCTGAACCCGTCCAGCGGCTCCGGCCACGTCGAAAAGCTCGGCGGTTTCGATTCCTATGTCACTGGCTCCCCTGACTCTAAGCTTGCCGTTCTTCTCGTCCATGACGCTTTTGGTACTTTACCCACCACTCCAAAAGTCTTTCTTTTTTTCTTGCTTGTTTCAAAAGCTTGCATTTTTTGTTCAGTTTGTGATTTGGGTTTGTGGGTTTGAGTTGTCTGTGTGTGTTTTTAGCTTAATGGGTACTGGTTTTTAGCTTGTGTAAATTTATGGGTGCAAGAATCTCCATATCGGAAAATTGACAAATTATAACTTATATCGAGGTCTTGTAGTGGAAAGCCGGCCTGTATTTCTGAAATCTTTGACACTGTTGCATATGTTTGATTAATTGATGAAGCAATCAGTTCTGACATCTTCCTTTTCCTTTTGGCTTTGTGGGTGCTGTGCATATGTTTGATTAACTGAGCAACTATTTACTTGTTCCCCATTTTCTGTTTTTTCTTTCTTCTGTTTTTGCATGATTGTTGTTCTTTCTTTTCCCGTTTGCTTCCAATTGGGAATTTGAATAGCGTAATTGATTTTTGATCATTCAAACCATCTGTCTCTCTCTCTACTGTATAGTTGCTTTCTGTGATGTTCTATCACCAATCCACTTGTTAATGTTACATGTTTTTGCCATGCAGGATATGAAGCTCCAAAGGCTAGGTATGACCGATTCCCACATTTGATAGATGAGTTCTCAGAAATCGATCGCTTTTCTTGGATTTTAAATCACATTTTCTGATTAAATTTGATGACTTGGTGAACTTTCTGAAATTATTTACTCAGAAGTACAATCCTTGAGGAAAAGATGGTTATGATAGGTCTATGTAAAGAGATCACTAGTTTTGAAGAATAGTTCAGAATCAGGTTGTTTACCATATACCTGTCGAACTTCACACTTTTCTCTAATGCCCTCTCGTTACGCTTAAAAGTTCCACACCTGTATTTTGTGTGTCAACTCTTTACAATAGCAATGGATAGTTGGTCCTTCTAGTTTCCAACATCAGAATTTTTTTGTTTGAAGAAACAGTTGTGATATTTACCTGAATCACTATTAAGTTTGCAAGATTGTAAAGTGCCCTATACCCTTTAACTAATGCCACCGGTCTCTTGTAAAGGATGCTTGCAGACAAAATTGCAGCTGCTGGGTTCATTGTTGTGCTCCCAGACTTCTTCAATCGAGACCCTTTTAATGGGGACCTTGCCTCTATACCGGTTTGGATAAAAGCTCATGCACCGGTTGGTTCTTTTGTTTTGATGCATATCTCTAAGTATTTTGTTTATCTGTAATTTAAGTACTCTCACAAGTATCTGTGTGTGATTCGTGAATTTCACGTAGAACTTGGGAGACATTTTCATTTCAGCTTAGCATCCCAGTATTGTTGTTGTTTTGAGCTTCATATGGTCTTGAACTCTAAGGATGTTTCCACCTATTGAGACTATTGTGACAAAAAATACAAGGACCTTATATAGTGGTGTTTTAAAAGTTGATATGGAATTGTCGAGCATACAAGTGCCGCTAAAACTGAGGTTATGAGCTCTTGTTTTCGTATCTACAGGACAAAACAATCGAAGATGCAAAACTGGTAATTGAAGCTTTAAAAAGTAAAGGTGTTTCTGCAATTGGTGCTGTAGGCTTCTGTTGGGGCGGTGAGTTCATTTTCCTGCTCTCCGTTATGTATATCTATTTCCTGGTTTATTAGTGCTATTCCAGTTTAACAATGTCTCGTAGGAGGAGGTGCTTATTTTCCTGCTCGGTTCGTTATGGCATAGGTCGTTTCATATGACATTGAATTATTTGTGCTGTTTTTAGGCAAGGGTGTCGTTGAACTTGCGAAGCATGACTTTATCCAAGCCGCGGTTCTGTGTCATCCTTCATTTGTCACTCTGGATGATATCAAGGGTAAGATTTCTGTATTTACAGCCAAAATGTTTCTCCGCACCCACTTCTCTCTATTCCTACCAGCAAAATTTGAAAACGATAACAAACCTGTGTTGCGCGATGGCTGCGCAGCCCTGACCGCCACATCTGCTCATGGCTGCAAAAAGAAACAAAATGTGGTATTACACTTCTTTCAAGAAAGAACAAAAGTTTTGTGTGTTGATTATTGATCTGTTCCCGGCCGGTATTACTTTCAGCGGTTAAGGTTCCGATTTCTGTACTTGGAGCTGAGATTGATCAGCTGACTCCACCTGAAGTCGTCAAACAATTTGAAGAGGTTTTAACTGCAAAACCTGAGGTAGGAATGTCCTTCAATGATTTTGATTGTGATCAATGCACATTCCTTATAAGTGACTGTCTGCGTAATGGAATCACAGATTAAAAGCCATGTGAAGATATTCCCGAAGATCGCACACGGGTGGACGTTGAGGTACAACGATGAAGACGAGGCGGCTGTCAAGGCAGCTGAGGAGGCTCATCAAGACTTGTTGGGGTGGTTCTTGGAGCATATCAAGTGACTGGAACCATATATCACTGCTGAAGTGTTTTATTGTCACTTAGGAAGACAGTTTAGAGTACCTTAAATTCTCTTATATGTTGTTTTTTATCTATAAGCGGTGGATTGCGCCAGTGACTCAAGCATTCCTCTTTGACCCGCTACATCCCGTGTTCAAACCCTCCTCTCCTCTTTGTGTAGATTATCGTTTGTACTCAATTGCTTTTTTATCTATTTAATTTCTGTAGTGTTACTTGCTTGGAATAAAGAACAACACCTAAGGTACCTAAAGTTCAAATTTTAAATGTAGACTTCATCGTTTTATGCCTTGGGAAAGTCCCATTGTCCTTTGTGTAATCTTCTTGATGAGACTATTTCTAGCTTACTTTTGAGTTGCCATGTTAGTTGTCATGTTTGGAATAAAAAGGTTATACTAATCACTTTTGAATCAGACATTATCCTCTACATCATAGTTTTGATCTGTTTCAAGCGCCAAGGTTTAAATTGGATTGGAATTTTATTTCGATTCTATTTGCGGTGCGCACGGATAGTTTTGCTTTGGTTGATCATATGCAATGTGCCTTCTGATTGGAAATTCATCCAATACTATCGTATAAGGGTTTTTATAGAATAATGAGCTACTGTATATCCACTGCCAAATGTGCTGCTGAAGCCTGAGTTTCAACATGGCTTCGATTCTCCTCCTTATTTGTCAGAATACAAACACATAGCTCCAGAAGAACCGTTCGATCAACTCGATCATTCCATTTGATGACAACATAAACTTCTGCAAAGTGTGATACTGTTTGGACCTAAAATGACAGTTTTGGGCCGAGGATTATTATGGGCTCGGCTTAGTATGTAAGATAATGGGCATCTCAAAATATTCCCAGAGAAGGCCTAGCCCAGTAGGGTTCGGCCGAATCCTATCAGAAAACAATCTTATTTGGATAGGAGGTCCAACCGAGTCCTGATATAACAGGGAGTCCTCGAATGCCAATTATGTTTTGAATAAAGAAAGGTACTGAGAATCAAGGGTTTGAATCTGAAGTATAATAGGGTTGGATTTAGAGTCCTACATGAATTAAGACTGACTGAAGCCCATTCGGATTTGATCAAGGAATTATAGTCCGAGTGAAACTCTACTTCGGCATGTGGGAATTACTACTATAAATAGAGAAGGGAGTGCATCATTCAAGGCCCGTCCAAATTAACACACCAATCTGCCCTGCACAAACTCTGACTCTATGTAAAACCTCTCAAACATCTTGAGATCTTTTTATTTTACCCTTTTTCTGCCAATATATATTCAATTTAGATAAACAGTACTGTGTTGGCAATCAACAACATCTCCAGTTTGGAATAATTCAAGACCGCTGGTTATCTATCCAAGTCTCGGATAGTAAGGATTTCCTGAGTCCTTGTTGGAAGAGGTCATCATATTAGCATTCTCGGCGAAGTAAGGTGTTACCAAGTTGCTTAATATTCGACACACTAAAAGCTGAATTTGATATTTTAGGATTGGATACTCATAAGTGTATGTTAGAGTGCGGCACATAGACGACCGAACCATATTTACAATCAAGACACATATTTCTTTCGAGTACTTGTGTCCTTACAGTTTGATATTGATTCGGCGTGCTTATATTCTCATGAATATAATTACATTCGCCGAATCCGGTGCCGACAATTCATGAACTTCTGAGAACTAGAAGCCTTATCTTCAAGCTCTAGAACCCGAAAGCTGAGACGTGTTCCTTCCTCGGCCCCAGTCGCAAGATTCAAAAGTTATTAGCGCACCCAACACCAAATCAACATTCATTCACTCCCCGACCGAGTTTGGCCAACGAGTTGGCACACCCTACATTCAATCGAAGGACTTAGTTAGCTTATTAGTAATTTAGCCTGCGTGCCACTTAAGCTAAATAGTTTTTAGGGGAACAGTTACTTACACCACCTGTTCATTCTTGTGCATGTATTGTTCATTCTTCATTCATGGCTTTCATTGCTCATCAAGAAAGTGCATAGTTTGATGAAATTTATGTATTTGAGAAAGAAATGTAGAGCCTTGAAGGGAAACTTTTTTAGAAGGAAGCAAGATGACTGCCGAAATATCTCTTGATATATCTTTAAAATGGAGTTGTCGATAACCGATAATGGTGAAGCAATATCTACCCATAATATCTTTGAAACTTCGGAGATATTTTAGGTAATATTGAGAATTTCGGTAAAATTTTGATATTTTGGTCCATTTTTTCAATATAAATGTTATTTATTGACACAAAAAATGAACAATTGAGATTGAAAATAGAAGATTTAATCATTATGAAAATTATATCTAATAGTTAAAATACCCACAATACTAAATACTACATAGCATCAAAACCACACCTCAAAGTATGACAGAAATTGGTTAAGAAGTCGTGACACAACAATGATTTGATATTTTAAATGTTTAACCGAATTAAAATAAAATTTTCAAAGAAGTTTAATGGCTTCCAATCAAAATAGAAAAGGAAGTTTGGTGCTATTGGTCCAGAAGTTTTGACGGATATCATCATTTTAAGTGTTACAAAATGAACTATTGTTATAAAAATGTAAAAGTTATAGAGAGATAAGCTTTATTCGGGACAGGAACGAAGCAGTTGCAGAGTATTATACCAATAAAAGCTGTTGCAGAGAAAGTAATGTATATTATTGCTATTAGATATTTTTCTTTTCCTTTTTTCTCTCTGCTTTGTTGAACATTTGTAAAGCTCTATTTATAGAGCATCACCATGGAAACAAACAAAAACACTATTAAACATATGACATGTTTACTGTATGCATGTGGGCATACATATTATACTATTTACAACACTCCCCCTTGGATGCCCACATATCAACATCAGTTGCCTCATTAAAACCTTGCTTGGAAAAACCCTATGGGAAAAAAAACATAGCGAAGGAAAAAGAGTACAACTTTATCCGGATGGTGTTGAGCATGCTTATGTTGCCTCGTTAAAACCTTGATAGGAAAAACCCAGTGGGAAAAATCCTAAGCGAAGGAAAAAGAGTACAACATGCATGTATCATGGATGCTCCCCCTGAATTGGATCTCCCCCTGATTCTGCATTCTTCAAATTTGTAAGCCGACGTAATCCGATTCCCTGCACCAGCTTCTGAAATATGCACTTTGGTAGAGATTTGGTGAACAAGTCTGCTAAATTTTCATTGGAACGGATTTGTCTGACTTCAATAACTTTAGCATTTTGAAGCTCATGTGCGCTGAAAAATCTTGGAGATATGTGTTTAGTCTTATCACCTTTGATAAATCCTTCCTTCATCTGGGCGACACAGGCTGCATTATCTTCATGGATAACAGTTGGAGTGTCTGTCTTTGAAGGTAGACCACATGAATTCCGGATGTGATGGATCATTGATCTTAACCAAGAACATTCACGACTTGCTTCATGTAGAGCAATTATTTCCGAATGATTGGAAGATGTTGCAACTAGCGTTTGCTTCGTTGATCGCCATGAAATTGCAGTATCTCCATTAGTGAACACATATCCATTTTGTGAGTGGGCTTTATGCGGATCGGAGAGAAAACCAGCATTTGCGTATCCAACAAGGATTTGTTCATTTGTGGGCTTGTCTGAGTAGAAGAGACCCATATCTGTTGTCCCACGAAGGTATCGTAGAACATCTTTGACTCCCTTCCAATGACGAATTGTTGGAGCAGAGCTGTACCTGGCTAACAAGTTAACTGAAAAAGCTATATATGGTCTAGTACATTGTGCTAAATACAATAAAGCACCTATTATGCTCAAATATGGTACTTCTGGACCAAGAACCAGTTCATCATCTTCCTTTGGACGGAATGGATCTTTCTTAATGTCTAAAGAACGAACGACCATTGGGGTGCTAAGTGGATAAGCCTTGTCCATGCCAAATCGCTTCAGTATTTTTTCAATGTAAGCTGATTAATGGACCAAAATTCCACTAACACAATGCTCGATCTGCAGGCCTAGACAATATTTGGTTCTCCCAAGGTCTTTCATTTCAAATTCGCTTTTCAGATATTCAGCAGTTTTATGGAGCTCTTCAGGAGTACCAACTAAGTTCATATCATCAACATATACTGCCACTATAGCAAATCCAGAGTTGGATTTCTTAATGAACACACAAGGGCAGATGACATTGTTGATATATCCTTCTTTAATCAAATACTCACTGAGACGATTATACCACATTCGCCCAGATTGTTTCAGCCCATATAGTGATCGCCTTAATTTGATTGAGAACATACCCCGTGGTTTGTTTGTTGCTTTACGCAACTTAAGTCCTTCTGGGACTTTCATATATATGTCAGTATCTAATTCTCCATATAGATACGCGGTGATGACATCCATAAGTCGCATGTCAAGTTTTTCTGAAATCACCAAACTTATTAAGTAACGGAACGTAATTGTGTCCATTACAGGAGAGTATGTCTCCTCATAATCAATTCCATGTCTTTGTGAAAAGCCTTGTGCAACGAGTCGTGCTTTGTATCTAGCAATCTCGTTTTTCTCATTGCGTTTCCTTGTAAATACCCATTTGTAACCTACGGGGTTTACATCAGTTGGGGTTTGGACTACTGGTCCAAAAACACTTCGCCTTTCTAAGGAATTTAATTCTGCCTGGATTGCATCTTTCCACTTAGGCCAATCTTGTCTCTGTTTGCATTCATCAACAGAGCAGGGCGCAATATCATCACTTAATATGATTTCAGTGGCTACTGCGAATGCAAACATATCATCAATGATTATTTCATTCCGATCCCACAATTCATTAGTACATGCATAATTTATGGAGATTTCTTTGCTTTCATGTACTTCTGTCTCTTCAGGGCCATTTTCTTCTTCTGGAAGTCCAAAGTCATGAATTGTGGATTTGTCATTTACTCTCTCTTCCTGAATGATTTCATTTGGATTCAGTTGTGCCCTCGTCTTTCTCTTTTGAGGGGCTGAATCTTTTGAACCTGGTGGTCTACCACGCTTCAGGCGTGCACCAGATGAATCATTCGCTGCCACTTTATTTTGTCCAACAGGAACATCAATTCTGGCAGGTGCATTTGCAGCTGGTATATGCGATTTTGTCACTTTCATAGCGTCATTAAATGCATCTGGCATTTGATTGGCAATGCTTTGAAGATGAACGATCCTTTTCACTTCATTTTCACATTGAATGGTTCGAGGATCAAAATGAGACAAGGTGGGAACAACCCATGTCAGCTCTTTCCGTTCTTCTGAAACGGTCTTTTCTCCCCCTAACGATGGGAAGACTGTCTCATCAAAATGACAATCACCTGTCAAGGGTTCCAAATATCTAATAATAGATGGTGAATCAAAACCCACATAAATTCCCAGTCTACGCTGAGATCCCATTTTAGTGCGTTGCGGGGGTGCAATAGGCACATAAACAGCACAACAAAAAACTCGTAAATGTGAAATGTTTGGCTGATGTCCAAACACGAGTTGTATAGGAGTATTGGTGGTTGGCTATAGGTCTCAATCGAACCAATGATGCAGCATGTAGAATGGCATGTCCCCATGCAGAAACTGGCAATTTGGTTTTCATAATCAGAGTGCGGGCTATTAACTGAAGCCGCTTGATCAATGCTTCTACTAAACCATTTTGAGTATGGACATGAGGAACATGGTGTTCAACATCAATGCCCAATGTCATGCAGTAATCATCAAAGGTTTGAGACGTAAATTCACCAGCGTTATCAAGTCGGATTGATTTAATGGGATAATCTGGGAATTGTGCTCGTAACTTAGTTATCTGAGCAAGAAGTCTCGCAAAAGCTACATTCCGAGTAGACAAGAGACAAACATGTGACCATCTGGTGGATGCATCAACCAAAACCATAAAATATCGAAATGGTCCACAAGATGGTTGAATAGGTCCATAGATATCCCCTTGAATTCTTTGTAGAAATGATGGGGATTCAGCATCAACCTTTAGTTGTGATGGTCTAATTACCAACTTCCCTTGAGAACAAGCCTTGCAAGGGTTATCATTTGAGATATCAATGTCTCTGCTCAATAATGGATGTCCATTAGAGTTGGTAATGATCCTACGCATCATGGTGGATCTTGGATGACCCAGACGGTCATGCCAAAGCATGTAAACCTTTGAATCAATGAACTTCTGGTTCATGATAGTATGTGATTCAACTGTCCTTATGTATGTATAATATAATCCACTCGAAAAACCACGCAACTTCTCCAATATACGCTTCTGGGTATCATTGGAGGTAATGCATATATACTCCACATTTTTTGCACTTTTCGTTTTAATGTGGTATCCCTTTAGACGTATGTCTTTGAAACTCAACAAATTTCGAGTAGATCGAGTAGCATACAATGCATTTTGTATGAACAATATTGTTCCATTTGGTAACATAATCTGGGCTTTCCCTGAGCCTTCAATCACATTTGAAGGTCCTGATATTGTTGTTACCCCTACTTTTGTAAGCATTAAGCTTGAGAAATACTTTCGATCACAAAGTATTGTATGTGTGGTTGCACTGTCTGCAAGACAAATATCTCCGCCATTTCTCATGTTCTGAGAATAACCACAGTTTTTATCCATGCTTTCTGAGTAAATGGAATCACAGTTAACAAACAATTTATAACAGGAAATTTACATGCCATTTTTATTGAATCTGAAAAACTAGTTTTAGACAACAAGTTCAGCATAATAAAAGTACATCAAACATAAACGATTTAGTCGGACCGATATACTTCATTCCCCCTTTCCATAATGAAGTCTGAAACATCTAGGTGAGTTGCGTCAAATTGCCCTGATAAATCAAACACTGGATCAGGTATATCCATTGGTTTAGCCTGGTCGAGAAAATTGGTCTCGACACCCTTCTCCTTGAGGGAGGCTTGATACAACTCCACCAGATGTTTTGGGGTACGACAAGTTCGCACCCAATGCCCATTGCCACCACACCTATGGCAGGCTCCTTCAGAGTTCCTGGGAGCATTGGTCATGTTAGCTTTGCCTTTGTGATGATTCACATTTTTTAAGCTTGGGCCAGAATTATGCCTCTGAACCTGGTTGTGAAACTGACCACCATGTTTCTTGCCTTTCCTATTCCATCGACCTCGTTTGTGGCCACGTCCTTGTTTATGATAATTACCACCAAAGGATGTGGCGTTCACTTCGAGGGAATCATCATTTACTTATGGGAATGGTGCAGATCCAGTAGGTCGGGAATTATGGTTTTTCATCAGGAGCTCATTGTTCTGTTTAGCTACTAGGAGCACAGATATCAGCTGGTTGTATTCAGTGTAGCCTCGCGCTCTATACTGCTGTTGCAGGAGCACGTTATTGGCATGAAATGTGTTGTAAGTCTTTTCCAGCAACATTTCATCAGTAATGGTATCCCCACAGAGCTTCATCTAGGAGGTAATCCTGAACAACGCAGAATTGTACTCCGCCACTGATTTGAAATCCTGAATTCTCAGGTGAGACCACTCATAGCGAGCTTTTGGAAGAATCACCGTTGTCTGGTGATTGTATCTGCTTCGCAAGGCCTCCCAGAGAGCTAACGGATCTTCAACCGTTAAGTACTCACTCTTTAGTGCCTCATTAAGATGGCGGCGAATAAAGATCATAGCTTTCGCCCGATTTTGAGACGATGAGCTGCTTTCTTCCCTGATGGTATCTCCAAGATTCCCTGCTTCCAGATGGATCTTGGTATCAAGTACCCAAGTAAGGTAATTCTTCCCGGTAATGTCCAGGGCAGCATATTCAAGCTTAGCCAAGTTCGTCATTTTCTTTTCTGAAAGAAAATGAGATGTGTAAGAACTTGCAGTAATATGTATTCCTAGAGGAATGTGATGTTAGAACTTCTGGTTCTTACAAATTTTTCATTTTGATCTTCAGGCCAAAATGATAAGCACTCGAAACTTCTGGCTCGAGATTTTCAGGGTGAATGAGAAGGGCGATTGTACCGCACCATTCTCATTGAAAGAATGTAACATGGAATGGGCGATTAGTCCGCACCACTCAAGTAGCAAGAAAATTGAAATACGCAGAGCAGGGTGGGCGATTATACCGCACCACCTAAAATTGCAATGAAATTAAACAACAGGTAAATTTAAATTTGGAGAGCAAGGAGGGCGATTATACCGCACCACCTGAAATTGCAATTAAACAACGGGTAAATTTAAATTTGGAGAGCAAGGAGGGCGATTATACCGCACCACCTGAAATTGCAATTAAAAATAGATCTGCAGTCCAAGATAGGCGATGATACCGCACCATCTTGGATCATAGTAAGATGAAATTTGCAGTTCAAGATGGGCGATTGTACCGCACCATCTTGGATTGCAGTAAAATCAATATAAATACTATGTTAGTAATCAATATCCAAACCAAACAAGTAATCAAAGATGTATGTAACCGCTAGTTGGAGAACTACGAGCAGGCATGGAGCAAATAGTTCGTCGCGAGGATATACCGCGCAGTTCAGGCAGATGAAAAAGATGAACAGGAAAAACCTTAGAGGAAACATTTTTTTTTTTTTCGTTCGACGGAGAGAAATGAGAGAATGATTTCCTTTATTGTTTAGTGAATGTAAATGAGACATGGTTATACTTAGAGACTCGTGCTGATAACGTGTTATAAAAATGTAAAAGTTATAGAGAGATAACCTTTATTCGGGACATGAACGAAGCAGTTGCAGAGTATTATACCAATAAAAGCTGTTGCAGAGGAAGTAATGTATATTATTACTATTAGATATTTTTCTTTTCCTTTTTTCTCTCTGCTTTGTTGAACATTCGTAAAGCTCTATTTATAGAGCATCACCATGGAAACAAACAAAAACACTGTTAAATATATGACATGTTTACTGTATGCATGTGGGCATACATATTATACTATTTACAACAACTATAACATTTTATCTCCCATTTTCAGAAGATATATTTTTTTTATATATGTCATTTTGGGAGTATATTAAGGTCATCTTTAATTGAAAGGGCTAAACATAGTCCCGTTTAGAATTATAGGCATGCAAGAAATTATTTTTAGATGAACAGTGTCAGGTCATAAACATAACCTTCTCAATAATATTTAGTTTTAAGTTTGTACTTTAAAGTTAAGATCAAGTACCTAAAGCCCCCCAACCTTTCAGTGGCATCCCAAATTGGTCTAAACTTTTTTAAACATTCAAACTAAATACCCAACCTATTGAAAATGTCACATCCATTAACAGTGGCGAAGCCAGGATTTCTCGGGGGGAGGGGCGAATTTAAAACAGTGCAAAGTTAAAAAAAAATAGCAACAACTAAATCTTTGTATATAATAATGTCTTCCATAATTAATCAATAAAAACAAATTACAATTGTTGTCGACGAGGTTTCATGTCATGAAAACGTCGCATAATAGGCTCATTATCAATAAAAGCAAATACATCTCTCTCAATGTAAACAATCATGCTATCACTCAACCATTGATCTCCCATTTTATTACGCAATGGTGTTTTCACAATCTTCATAGCAGAAAAAGCTCTCTCCACCGAAGCGGTTGCAATCGGTAACACCAAAGCCAATGTAAGAAGCTTATACACTAACATATAACTTTCACACCTCCCAGTCTTCACTAACTCTTTTGCAAGATCACTGATTCCTCTCAATGATGAAAACTCACTATGCATCTTCATATGTTGAATGTAATTGTCAAGTTGAATTGGAAGATTCATGAGGTCCATACGATCAAAATCTTGAGGATAAAGTTGGGCTAAATGAACAATTTTTTCTTTGTCAAAAGATGCAAAATTATTCACTGGACTCAAACATGCCATACAAAGAAGCAACTCGGTGTTTACCTCATTGAAGCGATCATTCAATTCCTTTAGTTGCATATCAAGGACTTGAAAATAGAGGTCTACACGATAGTAATGGAAGTTTGTGATTTTTGGAGCTTTACGCCTTGATTTTCCAGGTACGAAATGCAAATCCTCCATGTTAAGAATGACAATATCATGCTCATCACAAAACTTTTCTACATCATGCAACAAGTCCCCAAAGTCATCATCTCTCAAGGATTGTAGTCTTTGCTTGCATACTTCCACTAAGGCCATCGCATTCACAATATCTTGATCTTTCTTTTGCAATGCTTGTGATAACTCATTTGTAATTCCCAATATAAGTCTCATCAAAAAAAGGTGAAACACAAAATCAAAAGTTTGTATGTCTTTGAATAACCCAGTAGCTTCACCGAGATTATCTTGGTTGCGATCACTTTTAATCCATTCAACCATCTCCACCACGGCTTCAAACATAACAATAATACTAACTATAGTACCATAATGCGAGTTCCACCGTGTATCACATGGACGCATGAGGCTACTTTCTTGATTTAACCCTTTACCCGTTTCAAGATTACCAAGATGAAGAGCTTTTTGAATTTGTTCTTGTTGTTTCTCTCTCAATGCATCACGACGCTTGCACGAAGATCCAATAAGATTCACCAATCTATTAGCATTGATGAAGAAATTGGCAACATCCTCATTTTCCTTTGCCACAAATACAAGAGCTAGTTGGAGTTGGTGTGCAAAACAATGAATATAAAATGCTTGAGGATATTTGTTCAAAATCTTTGCTTTAAGACCATTTAACTCACCTCTCATATTACTAGCTCCATCATAGCCTTGTCCTCGTAACTTGGACATACTCAAATTTGTTGTAGCAAACAATCTCTCAATAGCCTCTTCAAGTGAGCTACTAGTTGTAGAGGAGACATGTTGAACACCCAAAAACTTTTCAATTGCTTCTCCTTTTTTATTCACATAACGCAATACCACCGCCATTTGCTCTTTATTGGAAGCATCACGTGATCCATCAACCAAAAGAGAAAAAAATGTACCTTCCATATCTTTAGTGATTGCATTAATAGTTTCAATAGCACAAGCACGAACAAGATCCTTTTGAATATCGGAAGAAGTATACTTGAGATTCTTGGGAGCATTCTCAAACACAACCTTTCTAACTTTCTCATTATGATCGGCAAGAAATTGCATAAGCTCTATGTAATTACCCCTATTGCTCGATTTCAAAGATTCATCGTGCCCACGAAAAGCCAAACCTTGTCGCAACAACCATCTTGTGCAATCAAGTGCTCCACTCAGTAAAGTGTGATAATTAACGCGAGCTTCATCAGTTTGCTTGATCACAAATGTTTCAATGTGTTGTTTTTGTGTCATCAAGTCTTTAGCTTGTTGCATAGCTTTATTATGAAGACTTCCAACACCTCCCTCGTGGACTCGAAAATTTTCGGGTCCTTTCCTCCAATTTGTAAACCCTTTTGTAGTGAAGACATCACTTCCACTACCACCCGCTTTATCAAAATCACATTTAAAAAGATAGCAATAACGGCAAAATGCAGCATCTTTTACTATACTATACTCCAACCACTTAAAATTATCAAACCAACCTGTAATAAAACATCGATTGTCGCTAGCTTTCTTTGGCATGATGTGAGACTTCGGTTGACAAGGTTCCTTTTGAAGGTAGTATCTACGAATTGCTTCACGACAATTGAGTGGATAATCAAGCATTCGACGTCTCAGTCCAGGGTCTGCCGGAAGATTAGCTAATATTTCATCCAACTCAGTAATCTCACTTTGTTGTGCACTACTCGGAATACTAGAAGGACGAGGAGGACTACCCGGAATATTTGAAGGAAGAGGAGGACTATCCGGAATATTTGGAGAAGGATTTAAGCACTGTTTTTTATAATATCGTTCCATTACGTAACTGTATAACGAAAGAAAAACAAATATATCTTAGACTCTTAGTCCTAGAGTAGACTACGAATTTAATTAATCAGTACCAACAATCATATCATATGAATAATCAATTTTTATTCTACAGTAGAGTATGTAGACTACGAATGTAATTAATAAGTACCAACAATGCATTTGAATGAGGGTTTTAGTTAGTTGAATTGGGGTTCATTATGTTAATGTATATATAATATATCAATCCTCTTTTATGTACTTCAAAAAAAAAAATCAATAATCATAGTATTCATATGAATAATCTATAATCAATAACCATATAATATATAACCCTATAATCCTACATCAATTAAACAAAATTTTATATTCAATAATCAATTAGGGTTTGAAATAAATTAAAAATTTTACCTTAATTGGAATTTGGAGTGGCTGTGCACAGTGCACAGTGCTTGCAGTTGCAGACTGATATGTCTGGTCTTGGAGGAGGCCAACAACCAATGGAATTATGGAAAGTGAAGGTTTTGTCGTGTGGGGGAGGGAAAAGGGGGGAAAAGGTGGGGTGGGGGGGGGGGAATGACGTCTGACGGGATGGGATATGGGGAAAAGGGTGAAGGTTTTTAATTTGAAATAGGGATTCAGATGATGGGGATGGGGACCAGTGGTCCCCCGTTTATATTTTTTTTTTCTTCATTCAACCAAAACGACGTCGTTTACCAAAAAATTTTAATTTTTTTTTACCAGGCCCAAAACGACGTCGTTTTGGCCTGGATTTTAAAATTAAAAAAAAAATCCCTCCCATCATCTTCCCCGAGAGCTACTTTGTTTCTGGTTTCAGAATTCAGAACCCGGTGCTCACCGGTGCTCCCCAGTTTCCGGCCGAACGAGGGGGGTTCAAGCATCGCTCCTGCCTTTGTTTTCCGGCGAGCGGAGGGGCGAACGCCCCCCTTCGCTCCTACGTAGCTTCGCCTCTGTCCATTAAGACCAATAAAATTTTCAAACATAGATTATACAATATGGAATCCAATGGTCAAATGGGTATTGAATTGAACCGAAAATGGAACCAAATTGAAATTACATCAGGAGGGCAATCTTCTAACAAAGGGTTAAGAATTCAGATAGGGTTTCAAACAACTTGTTTTTGCTCATGTGTTTTTTCGTCATATGACGATACTTGGCTCGTAAAGCTTTCAGTTTTTTTTTTGTGAGCAGTGAAGATGGTGGTGACCGCATCATAGCAGTCCATATCATTTTAGGAACCTCCATAACCTTCTTCTCGATGTTGGCGGCATGAGTTGTAGGGTGGAGTTGGTGGTTTTGCGTTAGGTTTGAAGGTGATGGCATGATAAGGGTGGTGATGACCATTAGTTGGTGAAGGTTATGCTTCTATGACCTTTGATTGATTTTAACTGGGGCTTAACGGATGTGATGAGACATTTTTAATAGGTTAGGTACTTGTTTGAATGATAAAAAAAGTTGACACCAATTTAAAATGACACTAAAAAGTTGAGAGATTTTAAAATTATTAGTTTATTTAATCTATAGTTGGATGTTTTCAAACCTAGTCATGACTTTGAATAAATTATTATAGCTAAGGAGCTGGGCTCAGTAAAGGGGCTAAGAGCCAAATAATGACCTTATAGGCTCTATAAAATTATAGTCCGGCTATTAATTGGAGATGATTTTTCGGATAAACCAGACTATTTTTTAGTTTTTAGACCTTTAACCTTTTCCATTGAAGATGACCTAACGTGTATTTTATCACAATTGCAATGAAAACATGAAATGATGGATAAATTTTTCGATGTGCCAAAACATGGGGTACTACTTCATATGTCATTATATAAGACCACTTGTATACTGACACATGATGTACTACGGAACATTGAAAGGTCTATCCAAATGATGAGGGGCCTTCCGGACCGTAAAAATTGTTATGGCGGTCAGCCAATCGTACGGTCAGGATCTCTTCTGGAAGTGAAGCCACAAAATAGACAGTTGGACTCAGAAGTTTATGATCTTTTCGTGTTCCTGATGAGGAGAAAAAGGACGCCCCAGTGAAGCACGTGGGGGACACGCTTAACCAACAAACGACGTAAAACGCGGCCTCTCGGAGATGGGACCCGTTTGAACAGCGTCATGGGAAAAGCGCGTGGATTCATTATCTCTCCCAGTTCGATTGCAAATTTACAATTTTATCCTCTTATAATTTCGGCCTTCCCACATACCCTCTTAGACGATGATGCCTCCTCTTCTTCCCAATACTACGAATCTGCCATTTGCGTTTTTGGTCGGATTTTCTTTTATTTTATGTCCATTTTTGAGAAATAGAAAGAGTAATGTCACAATTCTGTGTCAAAATTCTGTCATGCATTTACATTGATGCATTAGACGATTGGATTTGCATGGTTAAACATTAACAATTTTAGTCCAGCCATTCAAACTCCAATACATTTTTAAATAAGAAAACATCTATTTATATACCATACACTTGTGTATTGTAGAAAAACTCATTTTTCCGCTAATTTATAACTTTTGCCTAAAATATACGTTATTGTATAGAAGTTAAGGGTCAAATATGTTGTCGTTTTCTCTTTTCAAGATTGTTTTAATTTTTATTGTGATTTCTTTTCTTAAAAGGGGACCAGCATGTCTTAGCCATAATAGCTCACCATTTTAGCAGCTGGAAAAACTCATAAAAGCATACAAACCTTATCTTGACGCACATACTAAAGTCAATAATTTAGCTCTGCCGAGTGATGGATTATATAGTCTTTATTCCTTTTTAACTCACTACATTGCAAGCCAAAATTCTCTTCCTAAGCCTGATTTAGAGTGGTAATAATATTTTAATAATAATAATAATAATAATAAAAGTCAGTAATTAAGTTCATAATGTTTGTTGCATTTGGACTATGAAAACGCTCGTTTCTGAAGAAAAAAAGAAGGGGGTATTGGAGATTTATCCCATTATTATTGCTATTCGTTGGATGATGAGTTTGCTTCGTTCAATCACTTAGAAGTGGTCTTCGCGATCTTGCAATCAAGCAGCCCAACTTTAGCCAATTCGAGGGTGCGCTTTATGAGTTGGGCAACGATGACTCTTCTTTGGTGATGGTCTTCTCTCGTGACGAATTACTAGGGGTGGGCACTTAGAATTGAAAACCGAAACCGAAACACGAATCAAATTAAACCGCACCGAATGGTTTGGTATTACGGTTTTGAAACGGCTTCGGTTTTGGTTTTGGTTTTAGCTTTTGAAAACCGCACCGCAAATATTAATAAACATTTAATTAAATGTCCATATTATATTTCATGTTTTAATTGGTCGTTTGTTAGAATCCATACACTTAGTATAGGACTCAACCACACTAGAATATCATCATTCATCACTTTCTTTCGTTCATTAACTTGAAGGACCTTTGTTATTTTATACCATCACACACACATATATGTACAAGGGTGGACTGATCTTGTTATCAAGAGTCGAACAATGATCTAATGAAGTCCACTCATATGAAGCATGATATTATATATTCTAGTATCAAAGTTTCGCTCACGTTTAATGAATTCAAATTTATTCAACTTGTTTTATGATAAACATTGTAAGGGACACCCTTTTATTGCACAAACATGTTTTAACATCATAACTACATGCAACATGCTAATTGTTTACATAACAAATGTCTTTTTCCTATTACTATTGGGAAATACTTATTAATATGTTAAATTACAAATTGTACATTTTTTCTTAAAAACCAAACCGAAACCGTTTGAAACCGCACCGAACATAACCAAACGGTTTGGTTTCATTTCGGTTTTGGCTTCAAAACCGCACCGCATCGAACTGCAAAAAAATTCGGTTTCGATTTCGATTTCACTCAAAACCGCACCAAACTAAACCGTGTCCACCCCTACGAACTATCATGTTCTCCAGTTTTATAGCTTTTGAGGGGCATCTCCTCTCTTTTTTAGGCATGCCTATAGGGTATTTGGCAATGTTTGTCTCTTCTTTCTAGATTCTTTGATGCTCCTTGTGTAATTAGGCTAAACTTTTCTTTCCCATTGCGGGACTGAGAGTTGTAGTAGGATAATGGGTACAAGAAGACTAAATTTTTAAATCAAATAATATGTCATTAATAAAAAGTAAGCACGTTAATCGATATTTAAGTAATAATCTAATCATCAACATCTTCATCAATTGGTTTACAAACTTTAATTTAGAAATTTAATCTCTTTAGCATTATCCGTTGTAATGCAATTCCTTCTTATGTTTCGCTTTACCGTTTTCAATATATTACTATCTTTCTCATAAAAAATAAAAAAATAATTAATTTATGGCTTGGCTGTCGGCTCTCCAACTCCAATGATGAAAAACAAAACTGAAAGATGAAGTACTTTTGTTTATTTTATGGCTACCAATTCATGATTATAAAAGATTATGCTTTGGAGCTCCCATGTGATGCACGCATGCACCTGGGCCGCCTGCCTGGGGTATGCAAATTAATGTAGGATTATTATTAGTACAATAATTACCTCTTAATTTATATTACCAAAATAACAGGCAAAACTTAATTCCAGTTCCTCCTTAGCGTAAGGTGTTGTTATTCACACATTAATTTTTAACTCTTACACATTTTTCTCAATTTTTAACAGTTGGATCGAATTAATTAAAGAATATCAATAGATAAAAATTAACAAAAATGTGCAGAACATTAAAAAAGGTGTGTGATTTCATGATTTCCTCGTTCCGAGCAAGTAAACATGCCATCAATCAATTCTCATTTCTCATACCTCTTTTAGATGATCTGCTAGTAATTCACGATTCTTGGATCAATGTCATCTTAAGTTGAAGGCAAATGCTCTATTTGTCTCAGCAAAGCAAAAAATTAATAAAATCCCAAACTGAATGGCAAAAAGGTCTTTTCACCTAAATATAATTATTTTGCAAATCCCTATCTAAAATTATTATTTTATCAGGAAAGGAAAATAATGCAAAATAATGGCCATCTTTAAACAATGTGCTGTTTTCTCATTTTAGTAATATTTTACTGTTCTTCTCTGTTTTTCTCTGTCCCTCTCTCTCTCTCTTCGCTCCAAAAAGCTGCGACTTGGAGTACGCCGTTCTGCGATTCTCTCTCTCTCTCTTCGAGATCCAAAAGCACCTCCACTCAGAAATCTCCAGCCCAATCTTCAGATATCTGCCACTTCTTCGACTCCCAATTTCTGTTGAATCCGAAGGCACTTCTACCATGCTTTTTTAAAACCCATTACTTTCTTCTCCAAAAGCATCCACCTTTATTTTTATATTTTCCTTAGAAAACGTTAGAGATTACCGCCTTCTTTAGATCCTCCAAATTTAGTTATTTCCGCTGGGTTGCTTTGCACAAGTCACACTCCAACTCTGTGATCTGTAAAATTTTCGTTTCCAACTAAATTAGATCTTCCGCTATCTATTTTAGCTGTCCTATTTTGGACTAAAGCTCTTTGCTTTGTTCTTGCAACTTCCGAATTCGAATTGGATTTTAATCGGTATTGTGTTGGGATTTTTGTTTTGATCTTTAGTTGGTTATATTTGGGAGATTTGGTCATCTGGGTATTTTGATTTTAGTGGGATTTGGGTTTTCTTTTTGCTGTTTTTTGTGATCCGGGTCTGGGTTTTTTCAACTCAAGGTGTTAGATGCACCTGTTGGATTGTTGCTTAGAAACCCTTTGGATGCTTTGTTAAGATGCAGCCGGATCAAAGAAAAAAGGTATATTCAATCACTTCTGATGTATTCCTGCAAAAATGCAAAACGTTTCTGATATCCTTCCGATGTGTGCAATCATATGTTCATATTAGTAGTTTTAGTTGATTTTATTCGAAGATTTGGTCTTGCATTTGTTAACTATTTCATGATAATTGGAGTCAAAACTTTCTTGCTGGTGCAGATTTTAGCGTAGTATTTCCTGCTGTATTATCATGGTGTTCCTATATATGGACTGTACAGTGTTCCTGTTCATGTTTCAGTTCTGTGCCATATGCATTTGTGCATTTGGTTGTATGGGAAAATGCCCACTTATAATTTGTCTTATGAAGCTGTTATTTTTTAGTTTTCGTTTTGTATCGTAAAACATTTTATGGGTAGTTCATGGGGTAAAGGTTAGTCAAGCTGAAATACAATACATTACATAAATTTCTTGTATTCTTAACTAGGAATCTAAGTTTTCTTTAACTAAAGAATAGTCAGTGTCATTTGCAATCTCATGTTATCGTTCTTTACATTTTCTAGCCGTTTACCTACTTGATCATGATAAGTACTTGTAATCTTTAGTCAAGATGTAGAGGGAAATATTTTAAAGAAAATAACTAGTGGGTGTTCAGCCTGATTTGGTGATGTTCTTACTGTGATTAACAAGGGTAGAGATTGACTTGTTTCATATTCTTCGACTTAAATTTGCAAAATACGAATGATTTTATTTTTGGGTCTCTTTTAGTCATCCTTGTATTGTGACCAACTGTTTCCACCCAATGTTGTGAATCATTTTGATTGCATAATGACTTGTCTTATGGTATTGTGTTGATGAAATGGTATGTTTGTGGCCATGCAGTCCTCTGCAGATGTGGATTTCTTCACAGAATATGGTGAGGGTAGTAGGTATAAAATAGAGGAAGTAATTGGTAAAGGAAGCTATGGCGTTGTTTGCTCTGCATATGATACACATACTGGAGAAAAGGTTGCGATAAAGAAAATCAATGATATTTTTGAACATGTATCAGATGCCACACGCATTCTTCGCGAGATTAAACTTCTTAGGCTCCTACGCCATCCAGATATTGTGGAGATCAAGCACATCTTGTTACCACCATCCAGAAGGGAATTCAAGGACATTTATGTTGTCTTTGAACTCATGGAATCTGATTTGCACCAGGTTATTAAAGCAAATGACGATTTGACACCAGAACATTATCAGTTCTTTCTTTATCAGCTTCTTCGAGGCATGAAGTACATACACACAGGTAATTTTATACTTTTTAATGACCTTGTTCACAGTACATTTACAATATTTTGCATTACTGCAGATTCTTTTTACCTCAAACTCAAATTAGATCATGACAATACTGGTTCTGATTTTCTTCATATATTGGTTTTGTAGCAAATGTCTTTCACCGAGATCTAAAACCCAAAAATATCTTAGCAAATGCTGACTGCAAACTCAAGATCTGTGACTTTGGTCTTGCAAGAGTAGCTTTCAATGATACTCCTACAGCTATATTCTGGACGGTAAGTCTTTCTTTAATAACTTGTGAGCTTTGATTTCCACATGGTATCAGATTTGCACGTTTTCTGAAAATGTAAGTTGTTCAGGTCTCATCTCTAACTTCATTTCTTATACATGCAGGACTATGTTGCCACAAGATGGTACAGGGCCCCTGAATTGTGTGGATCATTTTTCTCAAAGGTGCAAGAATCATTATCCCTTTCTATATTGGGTGCTGTTTGACAGATATTTAATAATTTTATAGAATACAATACAAAACAATATTAGAATGAGCCATACCTTCGCTATCTTTTAAATCTTAATTTGGTTGGCCTTCCATTGTTTACCTTAAATCTACTTCCTGTAATAGCATTGAACAGTAACCATTGCAAGTTATGTCATGCAGTCACCCAGTGATAGCCATCTCAGTCCGCTGCGATAAATGTGTTTCTTTTACTTTTCTGCTTTCTTTTCCAGGTGTGATATTCAGTCCATTGATACTCTTGTTTCTATTTTCAGTATACACCTGCAATAGATATATGGAGCATAGGGTGCATTTTCGCAGAGCTCTTAACTGGGAAGCCTCTATTTCCTGGCAAAAATGTTGTTCATCAATTGGATCTGATGACTGATCTATTGGGAACACCATCTGCTGATGCAATTGCCAGGGTCAGTTTACTGTAATATATTTATTTACAATATTAACAAATTCTGACTATATGTTGTTGTGTGTACATTTCATTGTCTGAACTACTCTTCTCTGAGTCTAATTCTAAATTTTATCAAACAGGTACGCAATGAGAAGGCGCGCAGATACTTGAGCAGTATGCGAAGGAAGAAGCAAATTCCTTTCTCCCAGAAGTTCCCTAATGCAGACCCACTTGCACTTCGTTTATTAGAAAGAATGTTGGCATTTGAACCAAAGGATAGACCTACTGCTGAAGAGGTAAATGTTCATACAAATTCTTCATTTCTTTTACCATGTAAATTATCCTGCTAATGGAGATATTCTTCTGCTTCATTTAGGCCCTTGCTGATCCCTATTTTAAGGGTTTGGCAAAGGTGGAGAGAGAACCTTCTGCTCAACCAGTTACCAAGATGGAATTTGAATTTGAGAGGCGAAGGATAACCAAGGAAGATGTAAGAGAGCTCATTTACCGTGAGACTCTTGAGTACCATCCAAAGATGTTGAAGGAGTACTTAGAAGGATCTGAGCCAACAGGCTTCATGTATCCAAGGTATTCTCATCCGAAATTTTAAATTATCAACCTATTTTAAAACATCCTAACTCATACATTTCTCTTACAAGAGTCTTTATATTTGTAGTCATGTATATGTTCATCGTCTGGTTAACATCTGTGTTTCTCATAACATAAAATGTCTGGCCAACATTGTGGGTATTACTCTGAGTTGTGAAAAGTTGAAGCACCTCGAATTAAAACCCTTAGTGCTCTTCCCAGCGAAGTATCTAAACACTGTTCCAGGCTTCCATAAGAGTAATGTATGTGTTATCACTTCTAAAGGGTATAAACAAAGAAAGCTAAAATCCGCAACTTGAAGCCTATTTTGTTAATGGGTTTCCCACTGTAGTGAAGTGAACTGTCAGTCTCAGGAACCATCACAGTTTGCTCTGGAAGCAGGATGTAAGGTACATGAGTCAGTATACAAGTAAGATAGATATGCACGTCGTACAATCTCCAAAAAAGCAAGAAATATGGCATTATAATGTTAATAGACGCAATATTAACAGATTTTATGTTGATGTCATGTAATCAAGTATTTGATTTGGTTACTAAACCTTGAATATCAAATTTGGTGAGAGAATACCATGCAAACTACCGGGAGAGCATGCAAACCAAGTTTCCTCTGATTTTCAAGCTTTATTGCTCTTCAAAGGAGAAAGCTTTATCTTAATTTTTAATTTACTTGCTTTTTCAACACAGTGCTGTTGACCATTTCAAGAAGCAATTTACTTATCTTGAGGAGCACTACGGAAATGGCACAACAGCTGTTGCACCTGAAAGAACACATGCATCACTGCCCAGGTATCCCATTGTACCATCTGTTTTCTAAGCATCACCTGTAAATTTTATTAGCATTCTTGTCTAATTGCTCACAATTTGAATTCGAAATCTGGGGATTGACTGAAATTTGTGCTAATCTGATTTCGAAATCTGGGTATTGACTAAAATTTGTGCTTGCAGGGCATGTGTTTCATATTCAGATAACCCGGTACAGCATTCAACAGATGTCACAGATGACCTCTCAAGATGCTGCATCAAAGAAGTTGAGAAGCCACAGACGGACAGGAGCAGTGGGATCCCTACGACAAGGCTCCCAATTCAAGTTCCTCATACCATCCAAGGTGCAGACATGATTACAATAAATTACAAATTGTTGTTGTTAGGGTGTCTGCTTTTTCGCCCTCCAAATGCACTTGCAATATTTCTCTTGTTCCCACTATTCCTACTCTTGCGTTTTAAAATTTGAGTTATATTTTTATCTATTTAAACTGCTGTCACTTTGCTTTTTTGGTTTTTTGTTTTTACTTGTAATGCTGCTTTTTTATGCAGGAGCTGCAAGGCCTGGGAAAGTTGTGGGCTCGGTATTACGCTTTAATAATTGTGGGGCAGCAGCTGCAGCAGAGGCTCTTGAGCAGCGAAGGGTGATGAGGAATCCAGCTGCTCCAACTCAATATCCTGCTGCAAGTGCAGCTTCATATCCTAGAAGAAATATGCCCTGTAAAAATGAGAGGGGAGATTGTGAAGGCGTTGAAGGTTCCAACCGGCTGCAGCCAAAGCCTCCTCAGTACATACCAAGGAAAGTTGCTGCCGCTCAGGGTGGATCCGGTAGCCAATGGTACTGATTCCATGGCAGGTTTATATGGTGGAATCCGCTAACCATAACAGATGTTAGATGGAGCAGTAATCCACCGCACACTAACCGGGATCGATCCATCTCTAATTGAAACTTCATCGATTTAAGTAGTTTGAATACAGTTCCGGATATTGCCACATCTGCGCGAGAAAGATTGAGGCCTTTCAATCTCCACTGGAGGAAGAAATGCTAAGCGATGCATTGACGTACCCGGTTCGTTCCATCGCTCAGTAACTTGGGTAATTTTTCGTTTCATCCTTTATGGCGTAACATAAGTGTTTGTATATTCACCTTGTATTCTTTTCGACTTGAAATAATGGTCTCTCTCACGCTCCGTTCCTTGGAACATGTTAGGACATCTGTGGCGATAACTGATTTGGTTTTGTGCTACTTTACTGGCAAATTTAAACGTGTTTTGCTTTGTTAATTGGGTTGAGTGCCTCAGTTTCTCATGCATGCGCCAATGCACCTAAGTCCGCCACAAAAAATGGGAGTGTGAAAATCATTTTTCTTTCATTATCAGTGTTGAACCGTTGTGAAGGTGTTGAAGGCCATAAATAAATACAAGTTAAAAAAACCTGATCCTCACGATGAACTGTTTCATTTTGTCCATTTTGATTCAGTTTATGCTAAGGGCTCGTCTGGTGTCTAGGACTCGATAATAATTGAATTGTTGGATAATTACTCATTCGTAAAACATATCCCATCCGATCCTCCCAAATTTATTCCAGTCCTATTCTAAGAGCCCAAATTTATTCCAGTCCTATTCTAAGAGTAAATTAGAGTAATGGTCCTTCAATTTTAATCAAATTGGAGCAATGGCTCTTCAACTAAAAATTCAATACTGTTGGCCCCTCAGTTCATTAAAATGTGAAGTTATGGTTCTTTTGGTCAACTCCGTTAAAATTTTGTCAAAATAAGTTATGTTAGAAGAATCATTGCTACAATTAGATTAGAGTTGAGAGACCATTGCTCTAATTGGGTTAAAATTAAGGGTCCATTTCTTCAGTTGAAGTAAAGTTGAGGGATCATTGATACAATTTTTCTTATTTGATTTTCCATATTTTCCCTTTGATTTAGCCTCGCGTCAATGACACGTGACTCATTTTGACAGAAATTCTAACAGAGTTGACAAAAATGACCATAGCTGCATGTTTTGATGAGTTAAAAAGCCAATGAGAAAGGATTCTTAGTTAAAAGACCATCGATACAATTTACTCCCTATTCTAATCTATAGGCACCGAACGAGCCATAAATCAATTATTTCTTCAACTTTGATCTCCTCTGGCAAAACATAATATTGACCTCCATTTTCTAATCTCTAAGCCATGAATCCTCCTCACACAATAGAATCAACATGTCAAATATGTAGTATCAAAGTTGGGAGAAAATGAGTACAAGTGATATATATGTAAAATCAAGCGTCCTGTCCTGTCTATACGAGTAAAGATGCTGCGATCTTTCATTATCTATAAAAACGACAACTCCAATCTGGACCACGATAAAATGCACACACAATATAGCCAGCCATCAACAGATGTTTACAAACTACATCGCAAACAAATCCTTGGCAACACGAGATATTACAATCAAACAAGAAAAAGAAAAAACAAATGAACCAAACTCTCTCGTTTTTGTTTTATTATTCTAATGGCTTATTTTCCAAATCAATACAACCTTGCCTTAACCCGCCTTCCGTTCCCATCAGTACCGTCTGATAAGTTCCCTTTCCCGTACCCAGAAGTAACAAAAGAATGCTCACCAATGCTTGCAACGTAACGCAGTAGCTCAGTGATGACAGAAGGGCAGCTTTCCCTCAAGTACTTGAATCCATCAGTTTCAATCACAGCTGAAAACAATTTACCAGCTTTCTTGTCAATATAAAGTTATTCAACGGACAGCAACACATACATTCAATCCGCATTAAACCTCTGGAAATATTTGCTACCATGAATTAATTAAAGAGTAAATGAAAAGAAATACATATGAACGACAAGTTCTCATTTTCCAACCAACAAGTGAATCCTCTTTAATTCCAAACCAAACCCAAACACCAAAATGGAAGTCCCCTCCACAACCACGAGTCTTTTAAAGCGACTCACTGAACACCAATAACTGATTCTACATTTAAAATGAAAGAACGGTAGCTTTAGGTTTGTTTATTGAAAAGCTACTCAAGAACCGGGTTTGCTCGAGTGTTATTCAATGGCCCACAAAAGAATTAAATATTTTTTAAATTACAAAGACAAGCTTTTTTATGGATAAAAAAGGAAATAGAACAGAAAGAAGTTCATCAAAACCAGATTACACCCCTCAAAAAAGGAGATAGAACAGGAAAGAAGTTCATAAAAACAGATTACACCCCTCAACCCTCGAAGAAAAGCACTGCAAGCCAAAACTTCCCCACTCCCACCAGATTTGAATCTTTTCTGATCTCATCTCCACATCGTTCATATTTGAACAGAAGAAAAAGATATTGAAGAACCGAGGAACAGTGAGAGACCAACAATGGACGATTTTTCTATTTTTAAAAATAGCTCTAGAAATATTAACACAGTAAGAACATATCGGTTATAAAAAAAAAAAAGTATACCTCTTAAATTTTCAGGCACAGCAATAAATTCGAGGCATACAGCTCTAAGTTGTTCACATTGGTGTTGCTCTGCCAAGGCTAACGTTGTTGCAACATTATTTATGGCAACATTTTCGCAAAGTTTAGCCTCACACAACAGTTTGAGCCTCTCAAGGGCATAGCGATCAGCCGCTGCCAGCAGATGTTGGGCCATCAATGTAGACACCCAATTTGAATTTAGCGGCCCAACAAGCTCTTGCATGTCTGGTAGAGAATCCCAGTAGATGAAGTGGAGTAATGCCTGCAGACATCCAAAACAAGAAATCAATCAAGCTCATATGTTCCCCTTTACTTGAATAACAGAAATCAATCAAACTGTCAGCAACCGTTTTCTGGGAATAAAAGATGTATTGAAGAGGGAACAGGGCATTGTCAATGCTAATGCTAAATATGCAGTAAAAGAACAAAGACAGAAGCAACACAAAGAAATATTTGGTAAATACGTTTCCATTAAATATTTGAATAATTTAAAACATGCATTTCATAGTTGAATAATGCAATAATGCAAAAACAAAACACCTGGCTGCCACTAGCCAAAATCAGATACACACTTGAAGGTTGCATTACTATGAATTATTTATCCTTCAGCAAATAAAAACTTACATTTATAGTCCAAAAGAAAAGCTGTAATATAGGTACCATATAATCAGCCAAAACGGGGCCTAATTCTCCTGAAAATATTGAAGTCTGCACTCTAAAGTTCCTGATTTATATGATTTATGATTGTCATTTGAACATGAAGAAGAGAGAGTATTTAGCCCTAAGCCTACTCACCAATCCATATATAAACAATAAAGTAAAATCGTAAAAAAAAAATAGCATGAGCAGCTTTACGAAATTGGTGATGAAGACAGAAAAATTCATGTGTATGATCTCCAAATTCGTGCTTCCTATAGAAATGTCCTACTTCATACCAAAACATGAACACTTCATTCAGGAAAATCAAACTTCTGCTAAATTTTGAAATAATTTCTCAGCCATATGCGTCAAAAACAAAAATCAGTGCATATTACACACCCCCTTGATGTTTACAGTTTACACCTCTTAATGCTTCTTTCTGGGGGAACAAAACACGCAGGGGCATGGGCTGACACACAGACACACACACAGACAAACCCACATAGAGAGAGAGAGAGAGAGAGAGAGAGAGAGAGAGAGAGAGAGAGAGAGAGAGAGAACCTTAAATACGGGAGCTTCAATGTCTTCAACTATTATGGAATCAGTGTTCTTATCTTTTAATGGACCAAAAAGTTGTGCCTTGAACACACGCGAGCGTGCTGCGAGCACCACTTTGTGGGCAGCAAATACTTCTTCGTCAACTTTGAAACTTACATCAGTCAACTTCCCACTTTCTAAAAGCTTACCAAAATGTTGGCCGATATTGGAAGGTGGTTCTGCTATATTGTACGTTTTAGGTCCTTCTGTATTCGTCTTAACAACACCAACACGACATTTTATTATAAGACAATCATCTTTAAGGTAGTCTGATGCCTCTAAAAGACTTCTTTTGTAAAAGCGTTTATAACCCCTGCAACATCCAAAAGTTGAACCTACTCAGTTATGTTTTTCACCCAAAACAGTACAGGCAACGATTTATGTTGTATATATTGTAATGACAAGGCAAAGAACAGCTTATTTATTTGCGGAAATCCAGGCCGAAACAATTACGTTGTTTTTCAACGCTCACTAACAATGCTGATGGCAGCTTTGCCAAAACATTAAGGAGTTATCCAGTTGTCAGGCATGGTTATAGACAATATAATAGAGGATAATACTATTTTTTTTATTTTACTTTCATTACATTTAGAGTAGTGCTATCCACACACCCATTTTTACTTCTCACACACCCCTGGGATCCAATAAATTGAAGAATATCAATGACCAAAATTAATAAGGGTGAGTCGGAGGTAAAAAATGGGTGTGTGAATAGCACTATCTTACATTTAAACATTTCACACACACGGTATTTTATATCCGAATTGCATTCAAGGAGCTTTAAGTTTGTGGTCAAAGTCGAACTAAAATGATTAAACTTCAAACCAACAACATTTCATATCAAAGACACACCCTATCATCATAAGCTAAACCAATTCAACGAAAAGTTTCGCACTTTTTATACACACAATATCCAATCAGAATCCAATACACACATATACACATACAACTTATACAAAATTATACATCAAAACAGTAATTTCAGAATACATACCACATGCTTCCCCGGTATTTAAGCGTATAAGGACCGCCATCGAGCATCCTCAGAAAATGGCTATGCACCTTGTGCCGTTGCCTCTCGCTCTGATCCAAAAGCGTCAATTCGAACAGAGCCCTGACATCGGTGCCCTCGCTCGCCAGTGCTATGAACACCGACACGTAACCAGCATTGTCCTCGACGCTCTTGCCATCCGGGTAGAAATATATAGCCCATGTATAACCACCGACCACAAACGAATCGGAGGCGACGTATTTGCCGATTCCCATGCCCTTGGCGAGCGAGTACCCACTGATCTTAAACTCGTGGCACCCATTTACGGTCTCCGTGCACGACGTCGAGCACGTGACCGGCGGAGCCAGCGGCGGCGGGGATGAGCTGGGCTTTAATGCTTCATTTGGGACCCTGATTCTGTCCATTAACAATTACTGGCTGGTGGCGCGGAAAGGACCGATTTTGATGTTCTGGGGCTTCTCGGGGTGGGAATTGTGAAGAGGGTTGGATTGAATTGGCCCGTTGGATTGGATTTAGAATTAGGGTTTTGATCGAGGATTGGGGTGTTAAATTGGGGGAATTGGGGGGTTTTGGGGTTGAATTTGGTGGTCCAGAGAATTTGAAGGGTTGGAGGGAGAGAACTGAATTGGTGGGCGGCGGTGATGGCGGTGGTGGTGATGTGGATTCGTGGTGGATTGGCGGTGGATGGTGGTGAGATTAATGTTTGATTCTGATATTGTGGGGTAAAAGTTTTTATATGGTTGAAATGAGGTGGGAGTTTATATGAAACAGGACGACGCCTGCCAAAAAAACATACATCACACATTGATTAAGTAATTAAATGTGGAATATTTTGTATTTCGGAGGAGATTTTTTTTAAGGAAAAATACGAGAGAGAGGATTGGTGGACACGGATCGGGTCGGATTTATTTTTGGTGGATTTGGATTTGAATTTCTTTTTCAAACGAGCCTGAATCAATTTAGGTTTATGTTTTTTTTATTAGTAGAATCAAGTCATTTGAATCCGTTTGATACGACCAAGTTCTTATGGATCGAACATATATGTTTTCAATAATATGTCGTATAATAAAACAATAATTTTTGGTTGGGAAATAATTACATCTATAAAGTCAATAGCAACAAATGTTCTGAAGAAAGAAGTTTGATCGTTGTTTTACTTTGATATATATGGAATTATCGATCATGGGCTTCATCCCGAACTACTAATAAAATGACAAAGTTCTAAGACAATCTTTAAACAGATTGGACCAAACTTGCTTGCACATAAGAAATATGGACTGGTTTTACACAAACCGAGTCCAACTCGTACGGTTTTGAAAATTAATAGTAAGAACAAGATGATTTTATATCAGGTCGAATAATACGCTTCGAATCCACGAGTTCCAAGACCCGTATGCCCACCTTTAAGAGAGACCATGTTTTTATACCACTTGATGTGGCGGTTCATAGTTGGATTCCTTCTTTAATGAAATAACAGTGAGGTCAAGCATCAACTGCCACTTCATGTGGTCTACAAAATATGGTCCAAGACTTCAAGTAGATAATCTCTTTAGCACCACCCTCATTTCTATAGTGATTTAATCAAAAGAACCCAACAATCAACTGCCACATAATCTGGTCTATAAAATATGATTCAAGTAGATAGCCTTTCTAGCATCACATTTTTCTAAGTCCTAGGTATTCAAGCGGTATTCCACATTTCATAATACAAGTGGAGAAAATGTTATATTTTTATGAATCCCCCTAATTCTTTTATAACACGTGAAGTACTGCTTGAATACCAAACAACATTCGACACTCATTTTCTAATATGGAAATATTTTTTTAATTTTGAAGGAAGAATGAATTTGGAATTGTTCTTTCCCCGGAGGGCAATTAGCTAGGGTTGTTGTTTCATGCTATATATCTAATTGATAGGCCAGTCTGCGTCTAGGACAACCCTTGCACTACCTTCGCATCACTGGCATTAATTGGTAGCTCTTTCGACTGAACGCTTTCAAGCAATGGTTGGTTTTGGGGTCCTTCTGTCTTCGTCTCAACAACACCAACACAACATATACTAAAAGGCAGTCGTCTTTAAGGTTGTCTGATGCCTCTAGAAGACTTCTTTATGGTAGTCCGCAACATTCAAAAGTTGAACCTACTCAGTTATGTCTTTCACCCTCGACAATGTCGAAATCCAGGCCCCAACAATTACGTTGTTTTGCATTGCTCACTAACAATGCTAATCACAGCTTTTTCAAAAATCAAGTACTATTTACACTCTGCAAACAATAGCCAAAACTTGGAAAATACTATCCTTCGTGCATTAAATGCTACGACCTGAATTGGTTAGGATTATTGTTTTTATTATGGTCCTGCGAATCGAAATCAGCTATCTGCCCATACCTTCATTGGGATTTTAGAACATTTCCAATGGAATTTTACATTTCAAATTTATAGATGTTGAATATATCATTCCAGCTCAGCAATAGTTAGTTAGGTTGTTATCAAATTAGTTAGTTAAATAGCTTAGGCTGCAAGCTAGTCATGATGGCTATATAAATTGTATTCTCATAGTTGTAAAGATCAATTGAGTATCAATGTAATCCATTACTTTCTCTCTCTCTTATTCCTTTATCTCTCTTCTTCTTCAATACATGCTCTGTCTGCAACTCTTTATTTCTGTTAACATGGTATCATCGCCGGAGGTCTTTCCTTGGTGATCTCTTGTTTTTCCGCTGCAACATTGTGTCGTCAGAGGTGTTCTTTACAGTTTGGGTTTTCTGCAACGTTGCTCTGTTTATGTGGGACA
Organism: Malus domestica; assembly: GCF_042453785.1. NCBI lineage: Eukaryota > Viridiplantae > Streptophyta > Magnoliopsida > Rosales > Rosaceae > Malus > Malus domestica. Next base: position 14,582,614 of record NC_091676.1, on the reverse strand, counting down.
ATTTGCTGTTCTTGGTGCTCGAATCTGGGTATTTCAACAAGGAAAAGATCTGTGCACTTCAGCTGTTTGGTGGGTTGTCTTTGGATGAAGATTTGCTACTTTGGTTGAAGTTTTCTGTTCGAGTTCATGGGTGTTTCTGGAGAAATCAACTCGGTGCACTCCAAGTGTTTGATGAATTGTGTCAGCCAATTGCCGAAATGTTGAATCTTGAAGTATTTATGCTGTATCATCCTTGTTAAAGGCCAATTGCCACAGAAGGTTTGGACGATTCGAAGGGACGATTTTTTTGTTGGTGGTTATTGGCGAGATCTACCGCTGATGGTTCCTGGTGCTTTCGTTTCTGGGTGTTGCGTGACGATATTGCAGGGAGTTCAAAGGGACGATCTTTGGTAATTTCTTCAGTTAGGTATTTCTTGCGAGATGTTCTCTGGAGTCAAAATTGTACAATGCTATCTGGGTTATCTGGTTCAAGTTTCATGGTGTTTTCTGTGTATGGTTGAAGTTCTTGCACTCTATGTGTTTGTGTAAATGTCGGTTTCATGTGTATATGATTAATACAAGGCCGAAGCCGTTATTGATAAATTGATAGAATTGTGAAGTTGTTTGTGATATCCACTTGTTAAAGGCCAATGCCAAAGTGTGATTGAATTGATAGTAGTTCTTGCTTGTTTGAGATTTGTGCACTCGAAAAAGGCCGATTGCCAAGAGTGTGCTAAATGTAATGTGTTTCCTCCACAAGGCCGATAGCCGGAGTGAAAAGTTCTGTCTCAGATATTGTGTGTTACTCCTTAAAGGCCGATAGCCGGAGTAACGTTCTTGAAAAGTCTTGTTTGTTGTTATTGTGTGCAACTCCATTAAGGCTGATTGCCGGAGTGCATCTCTCAGTGAAGATTTTTCTGTGTATCTTGTAAGTATCAAGGCCGATAGCCGTATACTTACTTTTTCAAGGCCGATAGCCAGAAAGTGTTTGAAGGGTTCTTGCAAAGATTCAATGTGTGTAGTGATTAGTTTGTGTAAACGACTAGTGTCAAGATTGAAGGGTTGTTGGGAATATTGACTGTCAAACTTCAGGATGATAATTTTGTGGATAACACACCACTGAACAGTCAAGAATCATGAGGAAGTTTTAGGGTGGCTGCATCAGTTGAGATGGCTCGAGACCAGACTCGAGATGAATTGCTGCAGAATCTTGCTGCTGTGGTTGAAAGCAGGGATAAAACTCTAGTCGAGTTGATGAAGACACCTGTAATCATCAAGAACAGAGGATTCATTGATGATGGGAGCAGGGCTACGAGTACATCAACAAGAAGGATTTCATTGTTCTGCATTTCTCAAGCACTCATACAATCTCAAACTGGAAATCCCAGTTGAGATTGAGGGGGGATGTTGAATATATCATTCCAGCTCAGCAATAGTTAGTTAGGTTGTTATCAAATTAGTTAGTTAAATAGCTTAGGCTGCAAGCTAGTCATGATGGCTATATAAATTGTATTCTCATAATTGTAAAGATCAATTGAGTATCAATGTAATCCATTACTTTCTCTCTCTTATTCCCTTTTCTCTCTTCTTCTTCAATACATGCTCTGTCTGCAACTCTTTATTTCTGTTAACAATAGATTGGTCGTACTGTATGTACACGAAGACACATTTAAGCCCTCAATCAATCACTTGTTGGTTGTAAGAATCTTTTCACAACTAGGTAAAACGAATAATGAAATGTTTAGTTTTAGTGGTATTAAGCATTTATCCCACGCCCGAGGACCGAGTTTCAAATATAGAGTAGAATTTTCTCTTCTCTTTTTCCCCTCTCCTTCTTATATTAATGGTTACGGTTAACTCACGTCAACATCTTATATTAATTTTTTTATATATAGAAATATAAAGATAAAATAGAAAATGTAAGAGGAGTGAAACGAACAGAATGTAAAGAAGATAGGATAAAATCCCATTTTGGCCTCCTTTTAGAGAAAATTAAAATTACCACAGAGCCACTGAGCTTCGATTCCAAGTTCTGCTTCCCCAACCCCATATGGTGCACTCCCACCTTCTTCTCTCCCTCAATGTTTCGCAGATTCCTCGCCACCTCTCTCTCTCGCTCCTCCCCTCCTCCCCTCCTCCACCTCCGCCCCAAAATCCTCCAAACCCCCAACTCCCTCCTCCGGCCCTACCCGAAACCCAGCCCCTCACTTCCCCCCAACACCCGATCCTTATCCTCCCATATGGGCGACGCCCGCCGACCCGATTCGGTTCCCATTCCCCACATCGAAAAAGCCGACCGCTCCGAGCTGGTCCGCGCTCTGGAGGCCTCTCTGGGCTCGGCATTCAGCTCCGAGCCGCTCTGGCCCAGCCCCAGCCCCCTAATCATCGTCATCAGCGGCCCCAGCGGCGTCGGGAAGGACGCCGTCATAAAAAAGCTCAAGGATTCCAACGAGAACTTGCATTTCGTGGTGACGGCGACGACCCGCCCAACGCGGCCCGGCGAAGTTCACGGCAAAGATTACTACTTTGTGAGCAAAGAGGAGTTTTTGACAATGGTGGAAAGGAACGAGCTTCTGGAGTACGCGTTGGTGTACGGGGACTACAAGGGGATCCCCAAACAGCAGATTAGGGAGGAATTGGGGAAAGGGTACGACATCGTTTTGAGGGTCGACATCCAGGGTGCTCAGACACTGAGGAAGATTCTTGGGAATTCGGCCGTTTTCATATTTTTGATGGCAGAGAGTGAGGCCAAGCTTGTGGAGAGGCTGATTGATCGAAAAACCGAGACAAGGGAGTCGCTTCTTGTGAGGGTTGCCATGGCTAGGGAGGAGGTGAAGCATGTTAAGAATTTCGATTATGTTGTGGTGAATGCGGAGGGGAGGTTGGACAATGCGGTTAAGTTGGTGGAGTCCATTATCGACGTGGAGAAAGCTAAGGTGCAGCAGAAGAGGTCTGTGATATAGCTGTGGAGGTAAATGTGGTAGCGGGTCCAATTTGTGTTTTTCAAGTTTAATTTTAGTTTTAAATTGTTCAATTTGAATGGATTAGTTTCGCGTGTGGAAGAATGCACGCAATGATCCGAGTTCTAATGGTTTTGTAGGAAGTTGTTTAGTTTGTGACAATTGGGATGTGAAGTTTAGAACTTAGGAAAATCGACTGCTTTAAGTAGTTGCAGTTCACAGAATCACAATGTGTTACATCATTTTTTGCAGTCATCGTGTCTTTTAAATGCGATATATTAAAACAATTTGTTCAAGAAATCGGAACCAAGCTATTATCTTTATCGAAGTTCTCTTTATTAAGCATGCATCCGCACAAGTGATCCTTAATCGTACAATGTTAGATATGGTCGGACTTGATGCACTAAGTAATGAAAGAACGAAATATTAAGGTTCGTTGAAGATGTTTATGGCACGAACTTTTAGTAAAATGAGTTCGTTACGAGATAAGCATTAAGAAGTGACATTCTTTTTCTTGCTATACAACTCTTTGATAACTAATGTGCTCCATACTGAACCAAAATGCTTCACTTCACACTGGCTTTGCTGGTTTAAGATACATTTGTAACAACTGACTCGTCTGTTAGCCAATGTTTACAGAAGTCCTGGTTTTGTATATTAGCCGGACATTTAAACAGGTGAATTGGAGAAATCAACCTATATTAGCTTGGCATGTTTAGAGTGAAATCTGGTTTCGATCTCCTTGCTATCAGATATCATTTATGGCCGTCAAAAGGTCAAACCATGTGTGCTCAACCTGCCTCTTCCCCATGTTTTGCCCAACTGGTTCAAAGAGTTTATCTGGTTTTGTTTGTCAATTTTGTGTTTTGCAATATATAGACGGCTATGTTTCATGATGATGTTAAAGTGGTTAAGTTCATAATTCAATCCTACCCCGTTGTCATCTCTTTGTTTGTCTTAAATTTTATTGATTAAGCGCTGACGTTTGCTAACATTGACTTCCTCTAGCCATCCTGTAGCTTAACAAGCTTCCAGGTACAATTAAGTTTTTTCTACTTTTAGCTGGAATTTGGCTAAGAGAGGGACCTGAAGTGCCTAGTACTGCTTGTTTTTGCTGCATTCTGCTTGTTGTGAAAAGGCCTGAGAACGTTGTCATATCAGTTGGTACATTAAAAGGTATATGCTGCTCTCTGTTTTTTAGGTATGTTAGCGACTGGTACTACTATTCTAGATGATAACAGTGGAAAGACATGGAAATGGTAATCTAGTTGCTTTTGTAGCCGGCCTCTTGTTTGAGTTTTCTGAAAGTTCCCATGTTCTAGAGATTTCATGGAACACCATAAGAACTTTTCGTCTATGACTATCTAGGTGTATTCGGTACTTGCACTACAAGAACTTTGAATGGTGATGAAATTTTCGTCTCTAACGACAAATGTATCTCATTCTGAATTGAAGATTCAATTTTATGTGTTGAGTTGATTTGGTTGATAGTTTCGAACTTTCGATGCAGCCCCTCGGGAAGATTGGTCATGACCTAGCTCCCTAGCACAGCCAAATTAGGTAGCAGAATTTGATCAAGTTGTCTAAAGTATGTCTTCTTCCCTAGCACAGCCAAATTATCTTACTCAAGCATCTGCCCTCCTAAACCTACTACCACCAACATTTGAACACACCTAATCCACAGGGACTCATTCAACGCCCAGCACTTTAAACTTGAAATCTACCCAAAACAGCAGACTCATTCAATACCCAATTCTTAAATGTTGCTTCCAATAGTCATTCCACTATTACGGAAAGATTACCTAAAACTTAGATGCAACTGTGACGGTATCCTGAAACAATCAAATACCTGATTGGTTTGGAATACAACTACAGTGGCGTCCCAGTTGCAGGTAAGTTCTTCTCGGTATTTTGTTTTCTCATTGATCATACAACATTCTTTTTTTCCTTCTCTCTGCTATGAGTTATTTTCTATTAAATGTGCTAAATTGTTTCAGGCTTGCAGGATTGATTGCAGGTTTACATTGTTTAAAGACCAAGCAGAAACAAGAATGTTCTGATGTTGATAAAAAAATAAAATAAATAAAATAAAAAAGTCAACCAGTAAGTTTTATATAAAACACTTCAAAGTTCGAGAAATCTATATATAAAATCCCAATTCCCAAGCTCGAGTAATTTTCATGCGTATCTAGAACACTTATCACGTAGTGTATCATTTTACATGTATATAATATGAGAGGACAACACTAATACTATATCATATTTTAAGGTTTATTAATAAAAAACAAACACAGTTAACATGATTTAGTAGATTAATAAAATCACGTAGCGGCTATTTTCGGCCTTCTGGCCAGCTCCAGCCTTTTAAGTTGCAGCCGAAAATACTCTTTGACAGAGATGGGGATCCGTGCACTCAAACTCAAGGGGATTGTAGGGGCTGGAGGAGAGCAGGCAGTGGGACCCATCTGAGCCTTTAACTTAACACAAATGAACTCGTAACCCTTTTCTGCAAGCCACAACCAACTAATTTGCCAATCGGATCCTACATATTAAACGATTTTATTTTACTTTTAATAATCCACAATCTTTTTTATCTTAGACGGACAGTGATGCTGGCTTATGCATGTATATGATTAGATGGAGTTTTAAATTATTTAATTAGGATTCAAATTTTGGTTCATCAAATCTTAATTAGCGTTGAACAAGTGGTTAGTTTGATAACATTAATTATGTCCTCATATCCTAACTATCTGCAGATGCTTAGTTGGCATGATTTAGCATTTCATTGGAACGTTTATCCAATAAGAGCAAGACTAGGGGAAGATTATTGATTAAAAGCTACTTGTATATAATTAAAAGACATATGTCAATTAACCATGCTTCGATGCTAAAAGAAGAGTAGCAAGTGCTCCTGTAAAGTCAATCACAAATGGACACGTGTCTGAATAATTGAAATTAGAAACTATAATAGGACACTTGTTCGTTTGTGATTGGGTTTCAGCAGCACTTGTTGCTCTTCTTTTAGCAACGAAGCATGATTCTATGTCAATATGTTTAAGAATGGTCGAACCAAAAGAAAAATATTTGGCTCCTTCTTCATTATATAGACCAATTACAGTAGTTTGACACGCATAAAACTTTTTTTGTGTTTAATAAATTATTTTTATATATACAACAAACTGTAATTTGCAATCAAATAAGTGACTTTTTTGGGACATAATGTTTTTAAAAAGAAAAAAAGAAGTAGAAGGCAATGTCTCGAAGCAACGATACATGGCAAATGTGGTAAGTTGATAGAAAAACACCAAGCAATTTCTTGAGCAGCCACCACCCTTTCTTTCTTATTGGTTTTCTAAATTATATAAAAACGACACTTATTCTGATTAATCTAAATTATGATAGCAGATTATATAATGTCATATATACAAAACTTACATGCATAATTAAATAATTGGTACGAGAGGCAAGAGTAATAGTATCTTCATAACATAGAAAGTCATTATCTAACTTACGAGATTCAAACTTAAATACAATAGGAGAAAGATATTACTCTAACAAATTTAGCTACGTCGGAAGAGACATTGAATCTAAGAAGAGCAAAAATTGATTCTCCAAACAAAACATAACAAACTTAGGAGGAAAACGAGGAGGGAAAATACAAAAGCAAAATATGACGTTCACTCTTTCCTGTCCATTTCCACAGATTAAACGTGCTCCCCAAGCTCCTCTTCCTCCCTCCTTGTTTATAAAACCAACCCCTCATCCTTTTCTGCAACACAATCACATTCGACCGAAAATCAACACACAGATAGAGAGAGTAGCTTCGGATTTGAAGGTTGCGGGTGTTTTTGCGGCCTTCAAACTAATACTGAGGAGCTAATATCGCCTAATCCTCTATTTACTTATAAAATAACAAAGAGAGCGAAAGAGAGTTAGAGAGAAGGAGCAACATGGCTGAGCGCAATAACTCAGGAGAAGATGAAGGAAGCATTCATTTGCAAATTGACGAGCTTCTTCACCGACGCCTCAACGAAACAAGCAGCGCCACGTTCAGCACAATGTTCGAGCCTCAGAGCAGCATTGAGAAGAGAGACAGCAGCGCAGCAGCCTCCGTTTCTTCTCCAACTGCACAACCAGTTCCAGCACCAGAGAAAAAACTGACCCTTTTTGCGCTCCGCCTAGCAGTGCTCGAAAAGGTAGCAACCGGCCTAGGAACCCTCGGGTTCATCTGGGCAACGGTGGTTCTGCTAGGCGGTTTCGCCATTGAATTAGACCAGACCGACTTCTGGTTCATCACAATCATTTTGCTGATAGAAGGGACACGAATCTTCAGCAGGAGCCACGAGCTTGAGTGGCAGCACCAGGCCACATGGTCCATAACCGAGACTGGAATCAACAGCTTTCGCGCACTGCAGATCAGCTCAAGCTCCGTGATCCACACCATTAGAGCAGTTTTCAGGCCTGTGCAGAACCTTGCTGTCAGGAAACAAAGCCAACACAGCAGAGACATTGCGAGGACTAATGACAATTTGGCGTTTTCGCGGAACTCTGATCTTCAGGGGAAGATAGACCGGACTTGGACAAGCTCGGAAGTCCCTCTCCTGCCTTGCGCACAATGGGTTTTTCGCGCGAGGCATATAAGTAAGCTGCTCTACTGGCTCCAGCTCCTGTCCGCCTCATCATGTGTGGCTCTTTCGCTCGTGAAGCTCGCGAACCACAACTATGGAGAGGTTGAAAAGGGGAGCACTAACAAGAGCAACAGGCATTTTGCTCTGAGTATTTTTTATTCGTTAGCATTGGCGGAAGCTCTGTTGTTTCTCATGGAGAAAGCTTACAGTGAGTTTATGATAAGCTGTTGTAAATTGTTGGAGGAGGTGAACAAAGAGTGTGATTTGGGGCCTTCGGGGTTGGTCACGATTAGGAGATTTTTTTATGACGCGTATTCAAGGTGTGTGAATGGAAGCATTTTTGATGGACTGCAGATGGATATGGTTACTTTTGGAATGGACTTATTGGGTTCGAATTCCACCGACGAACAGCTCATTGGAGCAAAAATTCTTCGACAGTTTTCAATGAACCGGCGGTATTCAGATGATACATTGCAGAAGATTGGTATTAATATTGCAGTGATTGAACGATTGGTTGAGATACTGAATTGGACAGATCAAGAGGAGGAGGAAATCAGACGGTCCGCAGCAGAGATTTTGTCGAAACTGGCTGGCAAAAAGCAGAACTCCATTCGAGTAGCTGGAGTTCCTGGCGCAATGGAATCAATCTCATCTCTGCTCCAAACATGCAGGAGCTCAAGTGGTGCAGCTGATGAGATCAGTGAGAAGAGGATCATTTCTGACCACGCAAACTACGGATTCTTGACATTCAATCATTTGGGATTGCTTATTCTGAAGAAACTTGCCCGTGTCCACGACAACTGTGGGAAGATTGGGAACACGAGAGGCCTCCTGCCAAAGATCATAGATTTTACACATGCCGATGAGAGGATCCTAAAAGAAGTGACTGTTATGCCAAACGATCAGATACTGACGCTGAAACGATCCCTCCAGTTGGTGAAGAGGCTTGCAAACACGACCGGCAACACAGGAAAGAATCTGAGGAGAAATCTTTCGGAGATAGTTTTCACTATCAGCAATATCAGAGAAATTCTGAGATATGGAGAGAAACAGCCAATGCTGCAACAATTGGGAATTGAAATCTTAACAAGTTTGGCGCTGGAAGAGGAGGCAACCGAGAGAGTAGGGGGAACAGGTGGAGTTCTTAAGGAGTTATTCAAAATTTTCTTCAACAAGGGAATGCTGAAGAATAATAAAGAAGTGAGGATCAAAGCCGGAGAAGCACTGGCTATGCTGGTTTTGGAGAGCAAGAATAACTGTCAGCGGATATTAAAATTGGGGGTGCTCGAAAGCCTCGTTGAAGCTCTAGAGGTTCGACTGGTTAGCGTGCATGCTGCTAGGATTCTGAGGAATTTGTGCACCTACAATGGCTCGAACTGTTTCCACCAGCTAAAGGGGATTACAAATGCAGCACCTACAGTAAGTTCTTCCTTGGCACATTACCTACCTGTAATTTTATTCTGTACTAACAAATGTTACGTACGAGTAATGTTTTCTTGTCGAACAATCTGATATATTAGATTGCCAAATCGACAATCTGACAATATAACATGTCAGACTGTGACAACAGGTCTGCACTAAAAACTCATTTCTTATGCATTTGGCTTGGATTGCAGGTGCTTCGAGCAATTACTTCAGAAGAACACAAACTGCAGGAAGTAATGGTGGGACTAGCTGCGCCGGTTCTAGCATTCTTGTCTCCCGAAGAATCAAGCCTCATGTTTAAGAAAGCCGAAATTACTGAGGCAGAAGTGGCTAATGAACTAGTTCAGATCCTGAAGAAGTACAGGCATCCACCGATCAAAGTTCCAAGAATAAGGAGGTTTGCCATAGAACTGGCAATCTGGATGATGAGAGACAAACCGGAAAATGTTCACATTTTCAGGACTTTGGAGATGGAAAAGGAGCTGGATTTTGTGCTGGACACAACTGCAGAGCTCGAAAGCTTCAGCACTTTCTCTGGTACCGTAGGAATGAGCCGGCATAGCACGACGGTCCATTCATTGGTAGAGACTGCATTGGAGTTGCTAGCTGAAGGGTCAAATGATGCAGCGTAATGCAGTACTAAATCAAATTCATTACATATGTGGGAATCCAATAATCTTTAAGTTAATCACTTCGCTTAACACATAATTAAATTCTTTTATTTTTTGGATAAAGCCTCTTGTACTGTAATCTGTAGATTTGATTATATTATACTATCAACATTCAAATGTCTACTTAATTGAGGAAGTTGTTGCCTTCTGTCACGAGATTATCGCTTAATTAAGAACATTCAACCTTGCACCCAAGGTCTCGAGTTCGATTCTGATTCCGCTTCCGCTTCCCCAGCTATCACTCGTTTAAAATTATACATGGCACATATATTGAAAAATAATTTCCCATATCAGAACACCAAGAACAACAAAACAATATATTCATATGTGTTGTGGACACTGAATAAGAAACTGGAACCAGAAGAAACCATTTTTTTTTTATGTTACAACTCAAAATCAATACAATTTTACACAGCAATCTTTCTACTCTTTTCCTTCCTTTTTTCGGTTTGGTTTTTAGCTTTTCCAGATGAGCATTTTACAAATCATGAACCCTGACACTTTAGTTACAAACAAATACAATCATATTGTCTACGGAGAAAACGAAAAAAATAAAGGAAGGAAAAGAGTCATCTATCGGCTGTGGTTGTTTCTAAAGAAGTTAAAATCCCATCGACGTATCAAACCATCCATGACATTGCTTGCAGGGTTTTTTACCACCGTTACAGTGGCTGTTGTCTTGGCTGATAAGTCACCATCTGAAGTGCTTTGGATGCTTTCTGATGTATCGCTTTGGCTAGATGGCCCGGCGCTCCCATTCTCCATTATGGATAGAGGCGTTTGTAACGCAGGTTCTGTGGATGGAACTCTTGTACGAGACTGATCTTCAGGTCTCGAGTCGTGGGATTTACTTACTGAAGTGGAAGTAGATTCTGTTTTCAAGGATCCAAGGTGCCCAACTGAAGTGGAAGTAGATTCTGTCTCCAACAGCTCTCGCTTCTCTGCAGGAGATGCATCATCCCGCTGGTCATCTTTTTGTGACGACTTTAAGGAATCCGGGGTATCTCCTGGTGGTTGCTCTTCTGCCTGAGGGCCTCTCATTTCTAAATCTTTTAGAGACAAAATCACTGCTTCCATGAACATCTGGTAATTTGGACGAGTTAAACGTTAATTGATTCATCGGTCATTAAAAAAATGTCCTGTATCCAGACCACATCTAGGTCAATTATATGACTCACCCGTTCTTCCTCATCAACATCACTTGGAAAACCTGCCAGGTCATCAAGCTGGTATTCTACATACTGATCATCATCCATCGTGGTCGGAACATGGGGCCCACAAGGACTGCCATTTGAAAATTCAAAGCTAATCATATCAGAAGATGATGGGCCATTATCGCTTTTTCCATCCTGCACCACCATGGATAGTCAAGACATTTAACTCTGTTACGTTTCTAGTTAACAGATAAAACCAGACAAGATGCCTTTGAACTACTCAGGCACCAATGCACCATAAAATTTCTGAGCCACATCATGTACCAATCTGTCACAAGTATCAGCTACAGTGGCACATAGGTTTTTTTTTTCCTTTGTGTGATCAGGCATATGTCATGTTAGTGCGTAATGTTAATTATGGGGAAGAAAATTTGGGATTTTGGAAGCAGTTTAAGAAGAGAAAAGGCAAAATACCTTGGATTCAGATTGAGCATCGGTAGATGAAATACCAGAAGGAACCTGAGGAAAAATGATAGAAGATAACAAAGGAGAAAGAAAAAAATATAGTTAATACACCTGCAGAACACTAAACCATCATTCACAAAAAAATAAAAAAATAAAAAAATAAAAAAATTCTGCCCTTCCTCCCTCTCTAACAGTTGTAAATATCTGCTCTCTTTAAAAAAAAAAAAATTTAATGCAGCAGTTTTTTATTTGTGCAAGAAAAATAAGAAACAACTAATTACTAACATCCATCCGACTCATGGGTCTTCTTGACCGGAGTTGTCTAATGGCATCCTGTTGGCCGCTGCTCGGTGCTGCTTCTGCAGGTAAGAAGAAGTAATCAACAGGACAGTGAGTAAGAAAGAGGTCGCCAAATAAGGAGCCTGTGCACTTGCGATGTTAAAGAGACAATAATGCACTTTAATCACCTGCAGAAGCAGTTGAACGTCCATGATCATAATCAGCAGTGTGCACACTTCTCCAAGTACCCTGCACGTAAAGCAGTCAACATTTGAGAAGGGCTGTGAACATAAAATCTAGCAATTTTAATACAATAGAAACTTACAGCCAGATGAATTACAGTTTTTTTACCTTACCAAAGGTACTGTGTAGAGTGTCAAAAAATGTTCCCCCAACCTCATCTTCCGGGGGTTGCAAGACATTGTGGAAAAATATGTTTATAGAATCAAAGTAGAATTGAGGTCGTGGAGAATTGTGATCTCCCTCAAATTTGATGATATTTTTGTCTCCCTGCAAAAGTTCTCATTTACATAAGGATATTTGGAAGACAGAACAATGAAAATCAAATGATAGTAGACCCAGGAGACATCTTGCTTTTATCATCGGGGAGGGGAATCGAACTTGGGAGCTCTTCCGCAATTGGGAAGAGAAATACCACTAGACTAAGAGCTAGCTGGTATGTGTAATGAATACTAAACTCATTAGATGTCACAGAGAATTGAGAGTTCTTATTTGTTTCAACTCCATGTAAACAATGTACGAGACACAGTACGTATCATGCCAAAATTATGGTAATCGCATTATGAATATTTACCATATAAGCCTCAAATATACGATCTGAATGATGGGGTTGTATGAAATCATCATCAATGGCATGCCCAAACAAAACTGGAACAAAGCAAGAGCTTGCCACCTAATAAAAAAATAGAGTCAACCAGAAACCTCCACTGATTAAGAGAACTTCAAATGTATGAAAGATTGTGACAGAGAACGTAAATTTATGTTTTCTATTCTAATGTGTTTAGTCATAGAATCAGGATAACAAAATAAACATTCATGGATAAAATACCTTAATTGTGTTCAATTTCATTATGTCAAATTTTGCTTTTTTCTGGATAGCTCTTCGCATGTATTGGATTGCAAACTTCACCTAAATAAGCAAAAAGAAAAGGTCAAGGTCAGAGTATATAGGTCCTCGCAGTCAATTAGTTAGTGCGCCGCTAAAACTGATAAAAAAAAAAAAAAAAAAAAAAAAAAACTTAATTGCCCAATATAGGCGAGAACTGATAATGACCATTAGAAAGGTTCTAACTAATAGCAATATATTCCCCAATATGCACCAAAATACAGTTGCAATATCCCAGAAAATCAGACATATAGGATCTACTTACAGTGAACTTCGGCAAACGAATTTTGTAGGTGTCCACCAATTCCATCATCAAATCAACCAAATCAGAGAATGGACTGTCAAGAACCATTCCTGCTATTGAAGGATCCTCAGCTCCATACAAAAGACTGCCAAATATGTATATGGTTAATAGCAGATAAGCTAACCCTCAAGTAATAGCTTACTCAACAAAGATCCAATTATTGATGCAGAGCGTACATCTGCTTTCATATATTGTTCATATGCTAATATATCTTATATCCACCTTACGTGCCACAATCTCTTCAATTCTTATTGTTGCTTATCCTAATGGACTCTTCAACTGTTGTTATTATGGTCATCATTAAGATCTCCACTAACACGTTTAATGCTACCAATATTTCATTATACAACACAGTTGAGGAGGACACTGGCTGCATGCAGACACTTGGGGGAATCTTATATATCATACAAGCAAGAGTACAGATTGATTAGATAATTTAAAACCACGCATGCCATGTGAGGCTTTGCACCATCAAGTTATAAGCTCATGAAATGGTCCTAATTCTTCAATAACCAGAAGAAATTTTACTGGCTATAAAAATCTTCAAGAAACCTTGATAAACACTTTTTTGTGTTTAGAAATTTCTTCAACCTATAATACGAGAAATGGAAAGATCTCCAAAATCTACATTCATATATGCAAGCTTACAATTAAGTAACAAGTGAATGAGCAAAACCTGGTAACAGCACCCATTGAACGGCCCCACAAGCCAATTAAAGATACATTTCCATCTGCTCGCAAATAATCAACCACAGTCTTCAGGTCATCCTTCTGAAAAAACAATCAAAGTCAGATGTCAATTCCCATGATGCAGAATGGTAACCACATGCATATACAAGGGGCAGCAGGGTAAATGTCATAAAGAAGTCAAGGCATTCACAATCATAAATATGGTTTTGACAAATGGAGAAAAATGTAAGAATCACCCTCAATGGATATATTAACTTCAATTTTGTAAACTCATTGGACCAATTATTAAATATACATGATTAAGATCTCTCTTATGCTGCCTCATTAGTAAACCTTCCATTTCAACATACAAATTATTTAAGCCAAAAGTAGTCATCATACAATCCAAAGCTAACGTGGAACAAACACAGCAGAATTGTAGTCCAGTTGTTATATGATGAATCTGTTTAAAATACATATTGAGTACTTACTTCATTCCACCCTAAAGTCACGTGATCTCCTCCGGAGATTCCGGATCCTGAGAAATCAAGAGTGAAAACTGTAATATTTGATGGAAGCAAAATAATAGCTGCTTCACTGGCATCAGCCCTGCACCCACTGTCAACACAATATATGGCAGTCAGTCACGTTATATTCTATGAAGGCAAACAAAAAGGCATAATATGTCATTTAGATTATCAGAGGCACATAACTTTCACATACATAAGTGATAACATAGCTATGAAGTATGAAATATCATTTAAGTGTAAATGTTGGTTGATCATTTACTGATGTGCAATAATTATAGGTTGGAAAAGGAAATACAGCACTCTGACACTGTTTCTACAAATTCAACTAGCAGTACAAAGAATAAAAAAAATGTGAGACCAGGTAACTAGGGCCTTAGTATTTGTCAAAATTATGATTCCCATTTACTTCATCATTGAAATACGTGCAACCTCATCTTTTTGGTGAAGATTAAGGCCATTTAGAAATTGTTTCATTGCTACTTACTAATGAAATCCATATATGTAAATCACAAGGAAGGCAATTATGTAGTTGAATACTCAAATTTAAAAGTAAAATCTCTTTCTTCCAAGTTCTGAAATGTCATAAAGATTGTACACACAGTATGAAACACCCATGACACAAACATGCAACTCCAATCAAGCATAAATTTTCAGACCTGTTTCCATGACAATATATTACACAAGGCAAAGGCTTTTCTTCTGGACTAACAATGGGCATGTAATGACTACACTTCAGGACATCTCCCCGACCATTTTTCACCTGCAGGATTTTCAAAGACCATTATAATTTATATATAAGGGTGACAACCACATGGAATTCTGAAGTCATAAGCAGGCAGAAAATGAACACCATTCAGAATTAGAAATAACGCGCAAGATAAAAGAAATTCTGAGACAAAAAATCATAAAAGCTGCATATCCAGAAGGTAAATCCCTCCAACAAGACGAAAGCTTGTAAGTTCAGAAACTGAATAAAATACTAATCTACCTCTCACGGACATACAAAATATGGAAAGCTTACCTCCACATCCTTTCTTTGGTACCATTTCCCTTTCAGTATGAACTCTTCATCCAACAAATCATTTTTTGGGTCGTATTCAGCCCTGAAACCAAACACGCGTAAACTCATGTACTCTTCTAATAATTACAAATCATTTTGGTTTCTAATTCTGAAAGGCAAAGAAATCACTCAAATTTCAATAATTCAGTACAGTTTCGCGTTCAACAAATAAACTTCACAAAATCCTAAATTTAACACCAGTACAAAAAATGGAGAAAACAGAGACGAGGTTCAACTCCACCTTTACCACAAAAAAATATGCTAATCAAATCATATGCTCCATAATCTATTTCTTTCTACTAAAAAAAGAGGAAATAGTAGGAAACTACGAATTTTATGTAAACAAACAGTTGAATTGGGCTAATTAAACAAAAGGGTTCCATTTCCCTAGAGAACCCAATTAAGAAAGCAACTAAAGATTCAAACTTTCAGCTCCAAATTCATCTTTCCCAGCAACCAAACGCAGTAAAAAAAAAAACCCATCACGAATCCAATCCCAAAATCCAAAAAAAATAACACAAAATCTAAGAGCTACGAAGTAAATAGAGGGCTAAAGGGTAATTGTATACCTGGGAGGCCGAATAATAAAGTTGACAAGCTGCTCCATAGATTCCAAAAAAGGATCTCCTTCTCAGAGCTCTTTGCTGTTCTCCCACAAATTTAACTTCTTTCAGCAAAAAATTCAATAAATATTGAAAAATAAACAAATTAAATTACACAAAAATAATACCCGAAGAAACAAAAATTGAACTTGGTGGGTGATGCGGAATTGCAGAGACCAATAAGAAACAAGAAAGAAGAAGAAGAAAGGAGCGGCCTATGCTGTTGGGGGTGGAAATATAACAAGAAATTTGTGTGTTTGTTTCCTTGCAAACAAGAAGAACAAAAAATTATTATTATTTTATTTATTTGAGTATTGTATTTTATGTTTATATTAAGAGTTGATTATCTATTAAATGTTGTAATCTTAAAAGAAAAGGATTTTGTCTATCATATTACTATAAATATAAATAAAGGCACAATAAGATGATTCAAACACATCTCTCTTTGTGGAAGACTTATTAATACAATTAATTATATTTTTTTAATACAAACGATATTACTACTTTAATTTATGTAGAAAAATGGAGGATCTCAACCAGAAATGCAGTGGGTTGAAAAGAAAAACTCTAACCATCAAGACAATTCAAGACTTGCCAATTAACAATATTTTATCCAACAGAAAACAAACTGTATTCTAGTTTCATATTGAGTTTAATTTTAAGGTAGTTCTCACTTTACTACTCTCAAGTATCGTAAATTCCGTACATTTTCTACCCTTAGTTTTTTCATTTCAGTTTCGTACCCAAACTTTGATTTTTTGACAATTCAAGATTTCTATTAGGCTTTCTGTCAAGTTCTCCTATAAGTGATGATGTGACATAACTTTGACCCATCATATTTGCTACATGGATGAGAGATTCTCTTGTAAATCCAAGCCACCGTGTCTAGTGCTAATTCTTGGAATATGATCAGCTAAAGTTATGTCGCGTCATCACTTAACAAAGAACTTTACGGAAAGTCTAACGAAAATATTAAAGTGTCAGATAAATCATTTAGGTATGAAACTGAAACGAAAAAAATTTAAGAATAGTAAAGTACGAATTTCACGATACTTGAGGATAGTAAAGAGAGAATTATCCTTAATTTTAATAATAAAAGGATTATTAGGTTGCATGACTAGTCGATGATTGGCTCATATGCGTAGTTTAAGGGCTGGTTTGGTATTGCTGTGCTTTGAAAAAAAGCTGCTGTGAGAATAAGTGGCTGTGATGTGAGAATAAACGGCTGTGAAATAAATCAGTAGAGTGTTTGGTAAACTTTTTTGTAAAAGTGCTTTTGGAAAAAAAAGCAGTTTGATAGTGGATCTTTTCATTAAAGGAGCACTGTAGTTATATGTGCTTTGAAAAAAAGCCAGTTTTCCAAAGCTATAAATTGCAGCTTCAGCTTTTTCCTTTGATTTCAGCTTATTCTCACAGCAGCTTCCAAAATAAGCCTTTTCTTTTAAGTTTACCAAACACCAAAAACACTCCCAGCTTTTTTTCATAGGAGCTTTTTTTAAAATCACCTCAACCCCAAACTGGGGCTAACTCTCCTAATTTTCTATGACTCAAATCAACTCCATTTCCATTGTAATCCATCCTCATTCCTCAATACGGTATTTGATTTCCCCTAGAAAAATATAAATGTTATTGGCACTCTAAATAGAAAAGTGTTTTCTACTTATAAATTTATATTTATACTTTTAATTTTTATTCAATTTTAAAATCATGGTCCCGAGCCACTTAGTATTATGATGTAGTTGTATTTCTCTTCATTTGTAAGTGAGAGGTCTTAAATTTGATTCTCACCAAAGGCGAATTTAAATCACAATATTGCTAGCCCATTGTGAGACTAAGCTCACTCTTCCATCTCTTTGGTGTATATAATATTGTTTGTTAAAAAAAACATATTCCAGTAATAACTTCTTTTGAAAAATATAAATAAATAAATAAAGAATGAGAGCACTATGACTATTTTGAAGTGAACAACAACTCCCAAAATAATTTGTATTGAAACGACTTATTAACTTGTTGGTTTTTATTTATCAGTTACAAAATGTTTAGAGGAAGGGAAGGCTACCCCACAAGGTTCTTTGAGGACTTACGGATCTTAGTATTTTTTGTTTTTTCTTTAATATGCAACTAATTATGTTAGTTCATTGTATTATTTTGTGAAGAAAAAAGGTCATGCAAGACACATTTAGAGTAAGAAAATATGCGCGTGTGGGAGTTCTAATGAACAATATATCGTTAATAAAAGTACTATAATTTTTTTCATGAAAACTTACTGCAACTTTGGAATTTGAATCCATATCTACTTTTGCACAAAATCAATCACTTGCATCATATTGTTAAAATGTTTTTTTGAGGGTATATATGGCATTGAACATGGTCTAATTTATTTTCAAATGGAAGGAAAACAAATACAAATGTAAAGGGAAACTAAGAAATTGGCAATAAAATCCAAGTTAGTGGGATTCAAGGGCAGCCTCTCACTTTTGCATCAAGGTTGAATAGATAAAGTAAAATAGGTAATGATAATGACCATATAGCAATGTTGGGAAATTCATGATGTGAAAGTAGCACCCACCTTACCCAATGGTTTCCACTAGCTTTATACTTGTGTCACCAACACAATAAGGGTCACTCATTTGCCTTCAAATAATAGGCAAACCAATCACTCCAATCCAAAGACATTCTAATTCTATGCTAACAATTTTAAGGCTGGTTTGAAACTGTTTTTAAAATAACTGAAAGCGCTTTAGAAAAAATATTTTTGGATTCTAAAAACACTTAAAATGTTTCCTGAAAAGCACTAGTTATGTGCTTCTTTTGGAAAACACTTCAAATGTTTTTTCTAGGATTCACTTGTATTTTTACTAAAAATTGCTTCTAAAAACATTTCACAAAAAAACACTTTTATCCACTTTAAAAATACTTCCAAACAAACCGTTAGTCACAAAATAAAATGCTAGAAGCACTCGTCTAAAAAATTAAAAGAGAATGCTAAGAGAAATTGTCTGAAAAGTCAAATAAAAATACTAAAAGTAGACTTGTACATAAAAGACTGACTCTAGCACATTTTTTTTTTCCAAATTCACAAAAAAAAAAAAAAAAAAAAAAAAAGCCTATAGAGCGCATGATGGTCTCTAGAGACAAATATTCCCACGTCCGTGCTCGACAACAAGAAGAATTTGTGCATTGAATCGGTTTCTCCCATAAAAAAATTCGCACACACAAATAACTAGTGCATAGAAAGAATGAGACACTCACTAAGTGAGCTAGACCTATTAATTTTTAAGACAAAAATAGAAAACACAATTTATTATTATAAAGGAAGAATAACAATTGGACATTTTTAATCATGTCTCATGGAAGTGATCTAATGCACATAAACATAATTCTTGTTTTTTTCTAGCCCACCATCTTACCTAGTTTGTTTTTCATTAAAAGGAAGATCAGCTGGTAGGGAAGCCACGACAGTTCATCCTTTCGGATGTCGGTAAAACTCACAGAAATTTTTCAGACGACCATTGCATGATTTACTAACACAAAAAATCGAACCCAAGACTTAGTTTGTTGGATTCGAGAACTTTGGGTTTGTCAACCCTTAATTTGGATTTTGCAGGTGAATAATTTGGTTATTAAAATAGGATTTGGATCCCACCCGGATTCAAATTGTGAAGATCCTGTAGATCCTCATATCTTAGTCATTTATCATACATCGTGAGGTTAGAAATTATTTAAATTTTATTATTTAAAATTAAACACAAATAGTAACTAATGAAAACTAACCGTACAATATATAATAAACGGCTAAAATGTAAGGACTCTATAATCTCTATAAAAAAAATCCGGAGAGGATTCTCATCCATTAAAATATTTTAGAGGGAAGTCACTTGCCGAGTAATATATCGGCCACCAAGGTCCAAAAGTAGGCCGAAAACCAAGAAAGATAACGGTCCAATTTTATATCCTTTAATTTTAGCTTTAACAAACCATGTATTATGGGTGGAAAACTTTAATCCATATTGTTTTTGTTTTTTCTTAAATAAAGTATAATTAAAAATAATAATAGTTAAAATCATCCCACTTCATTGTGAAGGTTGGGCCTGCAACCTAAAAAAGAAGAAAGCCCAATTTCTAAATATTCATTACGTTTTTTGATATGCAAAATATGTAGTTGACAGATGTGAGTAACCAGTAAACTAACTACTTATCCCGGTAAACTAATCATTTATGGCTCGTTTGAAAGTTTTTTTTTTTTTTTATTAAATGAGTGAAAGTGTTTTTAGTGAATTTCTTTTTTGGAACCAATTTTTGGTAAATATGCAAGTGAATCACTTCAAGTACTTTTGGAATCCAAAAATATTTTTTTAAAAGAGCTATTTTATATGTACTTCCAAATGAGCCTTTATATCGTGTAACTATCCTGTATTAAAGAATTTAAATATATCCATTACTTCTCGTCATTGAGAAAGTTCTTATATAGAACATAGAAGAATGAAGTATTGAGAAAAAAAAATGAAGCTAAGATAGGTGAAAAATGAGAGAGAAGTTCATTAATAAGAAATATTCGTTACATCAATCTCACATTGGATCCCACTAGTAAGTCACTTTCAACCGCTACTTATTTATACTTAGAATGTCACTGTAACGGTATTTCAAATCAGTGAGGCACAATCATGTGACAAAGTTAAATACATTAACACACCGTCACAGTTATGCCTTGGACATAAGTCTCTTGCCTTTCAACTTATATAATAAAGTAACCTATCTCCTAAACCAAAACGGGTAAGCAAATGTGCTCTATTATTATATGCGAGTCCAAATTTTCTTAACTGTTTTGTACTCTTAAAAGCTAAGAGCTTTGCTGGAGATACAGAAGTGCAGATGCTAGCAAGACAAATACAGAGACTCTCCACACAAAAGCTTAGCTGGAAAGCATGTGAAAAAACTCAGCCACCATTTAGTAGAGATGTGAGGTCATTCGAAGGAATGGCATTTGAAATGTGCATCTCAAATCTTTATATAAAGACACACCATGACCATTTACCTTGTGGTCCCAAAAGTGTAATTTACATAATGGTGGGGTATTGGTGGTGGTGTTAATAGTGGGTTGTGATAATTACAGTGTAGAGGTAACAATGGTGGTAAGAACGGTGGCAACAATAGTTATGGTTATGATGGTGGTGGCAGCGATGTAATGTCCCTTTCTCAAACAACCATTACTAAGCATTTGTTGGATAATTAGAAATTAAGAAAAAGAGGGCTTGCACTTTACTATTCTTCCATTAGCACATTCTATTTGTTTTTATCTATTAATTTTCTTTACTTTATTTAATCTAACAATTAGAAATAAGCGTAAAGTATATATGTGAAAGAAAAAAAGTGTGCTAAAATCAGTTCCATTTATCCAGTATTATACAACTCAATTATTAGTTCATGCAATGAATTTATGATTTAAGCACGAATTTAAAAACAATGGGATTCAGTTCTCATGACTTTCTTGTTCTAGAGAAGTAAATATGTAATATATATAACCTTGACCAAGCATTCAAACCATAGTTTATTACTTTACATGCCTATAAAAAATATTACATAATTCTCATTCATTGTACTAAGTTGGTGGGGAGAGAAAGAAAGTGTAAGAAAATTTGAAGAACCTTATCTTGAATTTACTAATCCAAAACGTTTCTCTTGGAGCCTCTAAAAGCACCAAAAACTATTTTCCTCCACACATCCACACATCCACACACACCCCTATCTGCTGAGGAAAGGCCAACAAATCTTTTACCCATCACCCACTATGTTATACATAAACTCCCCCCACCAAAAAACACATCTCCTCTCTCTCTCCTACTTCTCTCCCTCTCCCTATCCCTCTCCCTTCATCTCACTCATAAGCTCTGAGCAGTTCCAGCCAAGTTGCAGCGCTCTTCTGTCTTCAGGTAAATATAAAGCAATGAACTTTTTTATGAATGGGTAATGGGTTAGTCAAGCATTCATTCAAAATTAACACTGTCTCATACATTTGACCGTTTCTTGCATGAGTCTGTTACTCTGCTGCAAAAAGTAAGACAAACGGTAGATTTTAAGTATATTTTCTTTCTGTGTTTCTTCTTTTTATTTTGTGAGAATTATTATTGTCTTTTTTATTTTTACGTGGGGTTTTGTTTTGTATTTTCTTTTCTTTGCTGAAATTGTTTAATTCTATCGCTCATAAGTTTTATGATGATGTTACTCACATACTTATTTTTATTTCTCACATACCTTTCTCGATTTTTGGTCGTCGAATCGATTGATTTGAAAAAAATCAATGCATAAAAGTTAACGAGTGTGTGAAGGTAAAAAAAAAAAAGTGTGAATAGCACCGTTCTAATTTTAATACAAGAAACGAAAAAGGGAAAGAGTTGGGGTCTTTTTAGTCATTTGGTACGTGTTTTACAATGTCAAATGTGCCCAATTCCTCTTCAATTCTTTTCCACTTGTCCTACAAATACTAAAGCTGACTTGTTTGATTTTTCTTTAGGTCTCTAAATTATTTTTTGGATAAAATAAGTCTTTAAATTCATTAAAAATTGTTAATCTCATCTCTATTGTTATATTCAAAGCCATTTTATCTACTTTTTCGTCAACTTAAGTCACTTATCACACTTTAGAGTGTAACACCGTCATTTTCTCGCCTATAAGCCCTTAATATTTCATATAGTTTGCGAATCAAACATCTAATTCACTATCCAAAGTTAACTCCATACACTATTTCATTATGAAAAATTACTAATCTACCCTCTAAAGTGTATCGCAAGCAAGTAATATCCATACAAAAAAACAAAGCAGAAGGAGAGACGAGGCGGTTGATTCGATGAATTTCATAGTTAAATTGTATAAGAACTAGAAAACACTTGGTCTGTCATGTTATATAATGGAAGGAATGCAATTTCATCAGTGTTGTATTTTGATGTAAGTTTCGCAAGTTCGATAGATCTTTGATGTTAAGAGGCCTTGATGCGTTTACTTACAAGTCCTTGATGATGGTTTATACTGTTTTTCAGTGAGGAGTAGGCTGAAATGGCGCAGATTTTGGCACCCACTTCACAATGGCAGATGAAGGTTACAAAGAGCTCAGCAACTGCCAGTCCTATGACAGCAAAGATGTGGGGTTCTCTTGTGTTGAAACAAAACAAGAAAGGACCAACTCGGAGCTCTACTAAATTTAGAGTGCTCGCCACCAAGTCCGAAGGTTATACCATAAACAGGCTAGAGGGTTTACTAAACCTGGACCTCACTCCATTCACTGACAAGATTATTGCTGAGTACATTTGGTATGCCTCATCTTCTCTACTAGCATCTGATATTCGTACTGCATGTTAACATTGTTCATTCTTTGATATCATGGTAAGTTGCTTCCGAAAAATGTTTTGATCTTTTATCATTTTGAAACAGGATTGGAGGGTCAGGGATTGATGTTCGTAGCAAGTCAAGGGTATGATAAATGTCCATGGACTTTTAAATTTTAACTTGAAAGTTTGAAGTTTGATTAGTCTCATGCATATGCTTGTTTACAAAATTTTCAGACAATTTCAAAGCCTGTTGAAGATCCTTCTGAGCTTCCCAAGTGGAATTATGATGGATCAAGTACTGGACAAGCTCCTGGTGAAGACAGTGAAGTAATCTTATAGTAAGATCTTCAGCACAAAACCACGTTCATGGTTGTTTCTCTTCATTGTTACAACAGGAACTTGATATAACTTCTATTTTCCAGCCCTCAGGCGATATTTAAGGACCCTTTCCGTGGTGGCAACAATATTCTGGTAGGTATCATATATAAATGTTTGTACCATGCTGTCCAGTGAATTTAATCATATAAAACTTAACTGACATCATTCTATGTGCTATGCAAAGGTAATTTGCGATGCATACACACCGCAAGGCGAGCCTATCCCAACAAACAAGCGCGCCAGGGCTGCTGAGATTTTCAAGAACAAGAAGGTTATAGACGAAGTCCCATGGTAATTTCTCCTTTGATAATTTTGTCTTAGTTTTAAGTTGTGTGTGTGTGTGTGCCTGCCTGCGTGTCTGGTAGATGATTAGGACTGGAATTATAATTTTCATCTCTCTGTATTGATGCATAGTGATTAACAGCGTTGTCAAGTTTATGTAAATAAATGTGTCAAGTATGTGTTACACTACGATTACATATTTGGATTCGAGAATCTACTAATCTTGACCATTATTTTCAGGTATGGGATTGAGCAAGAGTACACATTACTCCAAACTGATGTGAAATGGCCTTTGGGTTGGCCAGTTGGAGGTTATCCTGGTCCTCAGGTTGTAATTCTGTTTGCAAGTATCTATCAGTTCAGCCAAAATAGTTTCATTTCTAGTAATTAAAGGCTGTGTTATAAAATCTTTCGCCATCAATAAGTATCGGGTAATAATGCATCTATTTATCGCAGGGTCCCTACTACTGTGGTGCTGGTGCAGACAAGTCATTCGGACGTGACATATCAGATGCTCACTACAAGGCTTGCCTATATGCCGGAATTAACATCAGTGGCACCAATGGGGAGGTTATGCCTGGCCAGGTTCTCCTCTTCCCCTTCTCTATCTCGTCCTGTTTCGAAATTCAAGTACTGTAGTTACCTTGCTTCATCCATCAGTAACAATTATCGGTATTATCATGTAGTGGGAGTATCAAGTTGGTCCGAGTGTGGGAATTGAAGCAGGAGATCATATCTGGGCTTCAAGATACATTCTTGAGGTAACTCATCCGATCATAACTTGGCGGCAGTTTTGCAAATGAATGGTATCATTGAACTAGTGTTGGTGTGTCGATGCGTCCTATGATTTACTAAACATTATCTTTCCCTACCCCGGCAGAGAATCACAGAACAAGCTGGTGTTGTTCTCACACTAGATCCAAAACCTATAGAGGTAAATAGTTTTTACCATATGTCGATATTTTCAGTAAATATGTGCAGATGAAAGAACTTGTCTCCTATTTTGCATTGATAGGGTGACTGGAACGGTGCAGGATGCCACACCAATTACAGGTACTTGGACGATATAACATTGATGAAATGGACAATATAGTTGTACAAATGGATAGTATGCTATAACTGTTAGGAAAAATAATATATCGAATAATCATTGCTTTCACAGTACAAAGAGCATGAGAGAAGACGGAGGCTTTGAAGTTATTAAGAAGGCAATTTTGAATCTGTCACTTCGCCATGGTGAGCACATTAGTGCCTACGGAGAAGGAAATGAGAGAAGGTTGACAGGAAAGCATGAAACAGCCAGCATTAACACATTTTCTTGGGTATGCCTCAAATTGTTAGCTGTTGGTATTGAACTTTAATCAATGGGGCAACGGAAGTTCCCGTCATATATTTATTACTAAATAACGCTTCACTTGGATTTGTAGGGAGTGGCTAATCGTGGTTGCTCAATCCGTGTTGGTCGTGAAACTGAGAAGCAAGGAAAAGGTACTACTACCAGTTTCAGTATTACTATCTTAAGCTGTGGTTAAATGTTAAATATGTTTCAGTGTTTGTCTTTTTTTTTTGTATGCTTCACCAGTATACTCCCGGCGTTTACTTTGTGATATGTCACTTTTATAAACGACCTGCACCACTGAACCTTTCGATGTTGCTTGCTCTTGTATTAGGTTATCTGGAGGATCGTCGTCCAGCTTCAAACATGGACCCTTACATTGTGACCTCACTACTGGCAGAAACTACATTGTTGTGGGAGCCAACCCTTGAGGCTGAAGCTCTTGCAGCTCAAAAGCTTTCATTGAATGTCTGAAACCAATTCAAAGATAATCCACTGGGGCTTCAAATGCTGTCAATTGGGACAAAACAGCCAAATGTGGGAAGCATTTTCCCTCACCTTTTAAATCCTTTTGAGAAGATCCTTTGTAAATAAAGGTCCCATTGTCAGTGTTTGTTCATGATTCATCTCATGCTCAACTTTGTAGAATATTTTCTCGTATCAAAGAAATTAATCGTGTAGATCGGAGAGCCTTAATTGAATCATTTGACAGTTCATTGGATCATTTTCTTATCATATGAACTCTGGTTTTTGCATAAGAAATGAAGCTTGGAACTGAGTCGAAGTGTTCCTTCTCGTTCAAGTTTTCCGTTAGCTTCAAATCTTCCGTTCCCTACAAAATTCACCAAAATCTGAAAACACTATGTTCATCTACTTTTATAGTCACACATAGACAGCTGGTTCTTCATTAGATTCTGGTACAAGTGAGCTTTCAATGAACGATTTCAGATCATGGGATACATTTTGTAAAGGGTCCAGACGCGTGGTTAGCGACGTACGAACTTATTAACTGGTTAACGCTCAAGCCCTACTGTATACAATAACGCTCATTTCTTTTGCCAAAAAATAATCATTAAACAGAGAAAAGAAAAACTTTGTTCTTTAATTTTGTGTGCTTAGCAGGGAAACTTTATTCCACCAAAAAATAAAATAAAAAAAGCCAAGAAATTCTTTGCCCCTTCCCTGGGGCAATCCCCATGAAGGGAAAGAATGCGAGCCATTTCTTTGAATTAAAGACAACAATTTAATATCCAGAATATATAGTTCTGTAAGCTAAGCTCAATAAGCGTGACAGTATTTAGTCCTTCTCTTTCCATCTCCCCAAACAAATTCAAAGGCCATGGCTTCCGGAGGGTCAAAATCTGCAGCATCAATTCTCCTAGTTGTTAATCTTATTCTCTATTTCATTGTCATTGTCATTGCTTCTTGGGCTGCCAACCATGGAATCCAAAGATCTCGCGAAACTGGTAATTATCGATTTGCATAGTCCTTCAATTACGAGAAATCTTCTGGTGTGACCATCATCACAGTGTCATGTGATTGAATTGTGGCGGTCACACCAAACAATTTCTCGTCAATTACAACTTAGCTGTGGTAATTAACAACAATTAATGTGCTTGCATATGCAGCATCTGTTCTGTCAATTCCAGCTCGGATATTTCCAATATATTTTCCATTTGGGAATTTGGCAACTGGGTTTTTTGTGATCTTCTCCCTCATTGCTGGAGTTGTTGGATTTGGGACCTCACTCACCGGACTCCACAACGTTTTTCAATGGGACAGTCCCAGCTTGCACACAGCTGCTGCCTCTTCTCTTGCTACTTGGTCACTCACCCTTCTTGCCATGGGGTGAACATTTCTGCTGGCCTTGTGTTTTTTTTCCTTCGTAATTTAGAAAAAGCACCCTGACAACGATAAATTTTATATAAAAGCACTTTAAGAGCTCAATTCGAGGGGAAAAAACCGTTTTTCCATCTACTTGTCATTCTTCTAAAGTGTAATATTATCAAATGCTTAATTGCGAATTTCGTCTCCACCTTTGCTGTTTCAGATTGGCTTGTAAAGAGATTGGACTTGGTTGGACAGATGCCAACATGGTAAGTTGCTGCTTTTATTTTTGAAACATAAAACCAATGGGAGGGTCATTGTTGTATTTGGCGAGAAAAACTTCCCTATCACCGATTTGTATAAAGAGTCACATGAATGAACTCTTTCACTATGTGACTCTCGTGTAATAACAGGTATAGATACAACATGGTAAGTTCCTTTCGCACACAACCCTCACCCACCAGTCGTCACATGATTAATAATCGTGAAAAGAAAGTTGTATACATAATACATTCGTCACACGTAAGAATTTTCAGGGGGGGTCATATAGGGAAAGAGCAAAGAGTAGTAGTTCTTAATGTTTTATTGCATAAAGACATGAATCTTAATTACATGACTAATCATGGTGTTACGGATTGGATTAACAGCGTACTTTGGAGGTCATAACAATAATTGTGAGTGCAACACAAATGTTTTCCACGTGTGTCATTCATGCTGGGGTTGAAGATGCTATTGCTCAAGAAAGAGGACGCAACGAAAGAGTTTAAAGTACTTGTATAAACAAATTTACTACAAGCGAGATTTTACATTAAATTTATCTAAATCATAAGAGATAAATTTTAATTTGCACGCAGAATAAGAAGCATATGTATGAATGAATTACGCATTTTCGATATGAATGTTTGTTCATAGTATCACTGTATGTATTGATTTCTACACTACTTTTCTTCGTTTGTCGTGTTTAATTTTTGTTTATTAATTTCTTTATTTTTTGTCTTCATTTGCGTATTTTTTGTACGATGCAATTTTTATTTTCGATATTTACGTTGGTTTTTGGATTGCTTCTTTTGGCTATCCATTGTATTATCGCATGATGTTGCGATGCTTTTTCGACTCCATACAGGCTGCCTCGTTCTAAGTATTCATAAACCAAGAAAATGTAACTTGTCCTCGATCAAAATCCATATATCTTTATGATGTTGCGACGTCGGATGTTTGTCGAAGTTCGGATTTCATTCTCAAAACTTGGGAGATTGATTGCTGAAATATCAGTAAAATCTAGTGTTATGTTGACACATTGAGTGTGATACCAATAATATAAGAATCAAACTTCTGAAGTGGGCCGGAAAATATGAGTGCTACGAGATTGATTCTTATTTTTAATTCAATAGATTGAACTCATGAATATAATGTCTATACAAGAGAGAGAAAAGAGATGACCAATCATAAAACAATCAATACAAACACCAAACTTTGACGGCAAACTAGTGCCATTTCCCAACTATTGCTTAGAAATTAGACCCCATTTCTCACCTGCACAAGTAACTGGAAAATAATGACAACCAAATATTTACATGACTGATACATATCAACAGAAAATTATCCAAGGCAAATCAATGGTCCTTCTGTTACATAACCTAGACCGATTGTCAAAAAAAGGACTAGCTACTTATGCAGCTCGAAAACTTCAAAATCTATCCATACAAACTATCAGAGATGACTGAATCTTGTTCCCCACACACTTACCTCTGCCAACAAAGTCTTCGTCCGCCCTCTCTCATTATTTCGTAGGCGAGCTTGTGCTTTTCAAGAGATGTTGCCCCAGCCTCTATGTATTTACAGGCTGCTTCTCTCAAACTCCACACCATCAAGGCCTTCAGCTCTTGAGGGTTTCCACCCAATTCAGATTCACAAGGAATACCATATTCAGCGTTTCTAGTCCAACGGCGCAAGATATAGCAAGGGGGAACTTCTTTTATGTCCAAGATTTGGAAAACTCTCAACACATGCCTACATAGTATACCTTCAAATTCAAACATTCGACAGCTACAGCCCACTTCGGGAATGGCCGCACCAACAGTGACTATAGATTTCTCATCGTCATTCCCGCCCTTGCGGACCAAATACCTGATGATTGCCCCTTCATCATAAATCTTAAATCCTAGATAACTATAGGATTGTAGAAGTTCTTTCTGAAATACCCTGAATGTGTTCAGTGTATAAAGTCTTCTACATTGTTCTTCTAATGGTTCTTTCGTCTGCAAGTAGGCTTTCAAGTTAAAAGAGTTAAAATCCTCTTTTATTTCTTCTTCACGCCGTCCCTCAAGGCCTCTTTCATATTGTGAAACAAACTCCTTAAGTGGTGTTTGGGCATTGAAATGTGCACCAAAGAATGATTCTATACTTTCATTGAAGGGGATGCCAGCAAAGAATGTAGCTCGTAAGTATAATGGAACCCAACTCCTGCGCTTTTCGTACATTGCTTTCAGCCAAGCGTTATCTTTCAACCCATACCTGCTGAGGAGTGCATTCCATGCGGTTTCAAATTCATCAGCTGTTTGACACTGATAAATGCATTTTTCATATTCATATTTAAAAGAACCATTCATTACGCTTAGATGCTCACTTTCTTTTGCCTTGATCTGCCATAACGAGAAACGATGATGGGTTCCTGGAAAAACTTGCATGATGGCTTGCTGGATCACATCATCTTGGTCAGCTATTATTGACAGAGGACGACACCCTGACATTGCCCTAAGCCATGTTTGAAACAACCAAGTAAAAGATTTCTCAGACTCATCAGCAACTAGGGCACAGCCAAGAAGCACCGGTTGCTTGTGGTGGTTGATTCCAATGAAAGCGGCAAATGGCACCAGATAAATACTTTTCCGATATGAGGTGTCGAAAATAATGGCATCCCCAAACTGGCTGCATGAAAACCTAGACCTCCCATCAGCCCAGAAAATACTCATGCAATTACCATTATCAACTTCTACTGCATAAAAGAATCCTGTATCTTCGGCCTGTTTGGTTTGGAAAAAGTCAAACAGCACACTGTACCAATCACTTCCAATGTGATTTTCTCTATGTCTTTTGACAAGGTTACCATTGTTTATGTCAACAATATCTTCAATCTCCAGCCCTCCGATCTCCTCTTCTATGAACTTTTTTGAAGAGAATAGATTTTTCTTTTGAACTTCCAGGTGAGACTCAAACTCATGGTTATGATTTTTATCAAAACGGTCCACTACCCATCTTCCAGAATCTTGTCTCTTAATCCTCATATATGCCCCACAACCAACTCGTGATGGATGCTGAAACCCTTCCTTTGAACACACAAATCTCCGAGATGTAATTGACCCATCAAGCTTTGAACGAAACAATTGACCAATCCTGATTCTAAATCCTGTATTCTCAGCATATGCATGATAAAATTGATATGCTTCATTGGCTGAATTGAACTCCAGACCTGCAGATAGATCAACTTCTGACTGCATTTCATCTCCACCCCGTTTTAAGCGCTTGGCAGTTATAACTCCAGATGGGCACGGTGGTTTATCCTCAATTGCCTTAATCAATTTGACTTTTGGCCTATGAGACACTTCAACAACCGAATTTGTTGGCATTGAACTCTTCTTCTGAAAAATCGGGGAACGATTTTCCTCTGTAGTTGATCCAAGACCATGATTGTGATCCTTCAGGAAAAGGTCTACAACCCATTTCCCAGAATCACGTCTCTGCACCCTTATTAATGCCGGGCATCCTGTCCGTGAACTAATCTGAAACCCCTCCTTAGAGCACACAAATCTTCGAGAAGAGACTGACCCATCAGTTCTCGAGCGATACAACTGACCAGTTCGAACTTTGAACCCCATCCGTGCTGCATAGAGAGTGTAAAAATCACGGGCAACATCTGCTGAATCAAACTCTAACCCCACATACGGTTCAAGTACTCCAGACTCTCCCTCATCCTCTGTATCGACAGCATTCATCGGAGGCATCATTCCTAAAGGGTACGCCTCGATAACTAAGTTGTTCCCACTGTCTTCAATCTTAGAACCGGTATCTAAGCTGCGTCACAAGAAATAAAAACGACATAAAAAATCACAACTACATTAGCCACAGCAACTTGATTAACAGTCTGAAACAACATTAGCCGATCCTCAAAAGCAAACTTTATGCAAAAACTAATCTATTTACACGTTCAGCAACTCAGCAGCGCATGAATGTGAATAGTGATTGGCAAAATAATAATATAAAAAACATAATTATCAAATCAATAAAAACAATTTCTCAGCAACCAAACACAGCATTATCCAATTAAATTAAAGAAAAATACTCAATTTCACAAATACAAAATGCACAACCAAGAATTAAGCTTGATTGGGTAAGACAAATCAAATTGGGGAAAAATCAAACTTAGGGTTTAGGTTTCAATTTACCTTCTGATATTTGTGAAGTGGGTGGAGCTGGATTCCATGCCCATTTCTGAAATTAATAACACTACCAGTGGTGAGCGATGATTTCGAAGCTCAAAACGCCATTTGAGGATTTCGTGAGCGTATTTTGGCGGGAAAATAGATTGAGGAAAAAAATCAGAGGGCGCCCTTTCGAAAATCTGACGAATTTGTGAAATGATGAATGGGAAGTGATTTGGGTTTTGGATCTCTCTGCTCTGGCGTTCGTTTGCTCCTAATTTCAGGGTTTGACCTAATTTGATTGTCATTTGGAGCCCATTTGGGCTTCCAGACATCACCGTCATCCAATTTTTTATTCTATTTTATTTTTTGGTTTTGGGAATTTGCAAGATCTCTTTGTATTAGTTGTTTTTATTTTTATTTTTATTTATTTATTTATTATTATTTAAAGAGTTATTACTTTTTCTTTTCAAGGATTAGTAATATTAGAGAGACTAAATTTTTTTAAACCAAATTTACAAACTAAATAATGTGGTTGTAGATGATTGGATTATTAATTAAGTGTCGATTAACGCGCTTATTTCTTATTAGTGACATATCATTTGATTTAAAAAATTTAGTTTCCCTAACATTACTGTTTAAAGATTCATTTACTTTTAGTTTCCATAAAACTCAAAGATAAATGCCTGCTCGGATAAACCTAAAATATTTTTTACAAAGTAAACAAACTTTACTCAACTCGCTTATAGCTCAGGTGATTAAAAACATTCGCTCTTACACTTAAGGTTTCATGTTAAAATAAATGGTTCACTTACTATTCGTGTTAATATAGGATGTGGTGGTGTATGATGAGTTTCATTTTCTTATTACATAAATGA
This sequence comes from Malus domestica, assembly GCF_042453785.1. Classification (NCBI taxonomy): domain Eukaryota; kingdom Viridiplantae; phylum Streptophyta; class Magnoliopsida; order Rosales; family Rosaceae; genus Malus; species Malus domestica. Next base: position 14,550,321 of record NC_091676.1, on the reverse strand, counting down.
ATCACATACGTTACCAAAAGTGAGAAGAAGACAACTCATTCTATCTATACTACTCGTTAATAGAACACTTTTTGTCAACCGAACTCTAAGAAATTATCATTTTTAACACTCCCACCAAATTTGAACAAAAATAAAAAATTAAGGTGGTAAAGCACTATTTTAGTGTGGGATGCGAGAGCGTACCAAATTGAGGCAAACTCTAAATACTATATATGACCTCAAAATGATAGGTGTCAAGATTGGCCAGTGAGACAACGAGGGATAAGCTTTATTGTCAATAAAGAAACAGCTCGGATCACCAACTAAGGCCCCTAAATGACCAGTCAGTTATAAAGGAGGTAGGGGTGCAGAGACAGTCAATAGGTTTGCCTAGAAGCAAGTAGCAACCACCTTTGAAAGAATGCGTAATAGCTTACTGATCTCTTGTGTCGAACATGAACATGGGTGGGCAATCTGCCGAAGCTATGAGATGTAAAAATGCATTAGTAGGGGAGCTTTTCGCCTAGAGGGAAGCACTCGAGCGAGCGGCAGTGGACGAAGTGGAAGCCAGAATGTTGGCTTGAGTAACACAAACATTGGTGAGAATTCAATGCCCCGAAAACCTAAGGGTTCCTCTGCAAGGTTCGTCCACGGAGAGTGAGTCAGGGCCTAAGATTAGGCTGAAAGGCGTATCGTCAGATTGATCTAGATTTGGTTAGCATCAAACTCATATCTGATAAGATCTTTAACAAATTTAATTTAAGACATATAAATATTAAAGGATTAAGTACCTAAAGCCCTCCAACCTTTTAGTGTCATTCCAAAGGGGCGTGAGGGTTCACGGGTTTTCGATGATCGTAAGGATAGAGGCTATGCTCCATATATTTGTCATGTATATTACCATGATTCATGGTCTTTGCACAATGGGTTATATTGGGGAAGCAATGAAGTTGTGGTTTGAGATGATTGTGGAGGGATATCATCCAAATGAGTACATATACAATACAATCATTTTCGGATTTTGTAAGATTGGTAGTTTGGAAGAGGCCAAGATTTTTTACAAGGAGATGTCTGATAAAGGTCGTAAAGAAACCACAGTCGGTTGCAATGCAATGATGAGAGGATTATGTTTACATGGAAGGACCGATGAGGCATATAGATTGTTCACTGAAATGCCCCATAAAGGTATTGTTCGTGATTTGATAACATACAACATTCTTTAATCCAAGGTTTCTGTAAAGAGGGCAAGATAGTAGAAAGTAGAAATATATTCCGAGAGCTCCTGGCTCAAGGATTATAGCCATCAACTTACTCATACACCCCACTTATTGAAAAGCTTTGTCAGGTTGGAGTTGTACAAGAAGCACAAAGTTTGTGGAATGATATAAAGAGTAGAGGTTTGGAACCTACTTTCGGTACTCAAGATTATATCCTCATTAAATTATGTGATCAAGGAGATGCTGCAGAGGGAATGGAATGGTTCTTTGACATGTTAACGAGTAAGCTTAAACCAAAGTGGAAAACTTTTGGGCGACTGGTTGAATGTCTTTCACAAGGAGATAGGTTGGATGTTTAGGGTAGATTATACAGTAGAAAAACATATATTTTATTCTCTGGCCAACAAGCGCGAGAACAACCATTCTGTTGAAACATGTTTAGGGGAGGTCTTTGAAGGAAAGTGATGTTTCAAATCATCTTGATACGTTCCTTTTAACTTCTGTAAGTTACTTCTTTTTTACCTGAAACTTGTGTAAGTTACTAATATCAGTAAGTATAAATGCAAAAATGATATGTGCCTTTCTTTCAATTGTTTTACGGCTAGTAATCATTTCGTAACTATTTTGTACGTTTAATGTGTTATGTGTAAAGGCCCACTCCTACAAAATTAGATTATGACTAGGAGGCTCTTCCGTTTTTGGACGAAAAGACATGAATGAAAGTTATGAAATACTTTGCTTTCTTTGTTTCTAAACTTGATGGTTAATCGATACTTTGAGCCTCAAGGCATCCCAATATACCTCAGTATCATAATATGCTTTATTTTGAGATAGTGTTGTAGCTCTGGTTACTTTAGTCCATTTGGTCTGGTGTGTTTTTAGACTTGTATTCTGGGGTTTGGTTGGTTATTTCGCTGAGCACTGGTGTCATTTATGCTTTGTTCTTTTGGTTTGCAAAAACTTTGGCAATGGTGATTGTTGATGCACAAAATTAGTGGGGACTTTGGTATAACAGAAAGTGTTAAGTTTGTGACCTTCGCTAGATTGCTCCGGTCACTAGTGTGGATAAGTATGTAAATGGATAGAGACAGGGAAGCAAACACAAGATGTATGTGGTTCACCCAGATTGGCTACGTCCACGGAGTAGATGAGTTCTCATTAATTATGAAGGGTTTACACAAGTACATAGGTTCAAGCTCTCCTTTTATGTGTACTAGTGAATGATTTAGTACAAATGACATTCGGAAATATTGTGAGAGAATGATCTCTATTTATAGAAGAGAGTTTCTAGTTTCATTCTGACATTGACACGTGTCGTGTTGTGATTGGCTTCTGATGTTGACACGTGTCATGCTATGATTGGCTTCTGATGTCGACACGTGTCACGCTGTGATTAGCCTCCTGGTTGGAAGGAAACTCTTCTGGGTCATTGACGGTATAACGTTGACTGGTGCTCAGTAGTTTCGGGATTGGTCAAGTATGGTACAAACAGTGCTCCCCTAAGTTCCCGAGTGAGGGAAGCTCCGTAGTTGGGGACTTGCAAGATCCAAGCCATTGAGTAATCACGAAACTTCTAAGTACCGAAGTGTGGTATCATTTTCACTTGTCTTATTTGTCTCATATGTAGATGTGATATCTTCTCTGGAAGTACTTTTCCTCTATCCAGGGGTGATATCTTTAACTGATGAAGATGCACAAGGTAATGTATCGATTTCACTTGAAGCTTACTTGTAGTTTCGGGCTTGGTCAAGTGCGATACAAACCTTATAGTAAGAGTCCCCCAAGTCGCCGAGCTAGGAGATTTGTCGAATGAGGTAACAGACAAGGTAAGCAATCAGACTTCCAGGCAAGCAACCTAGATCAGAGGTTCGACTTCGGCTTCCTATTGATTGTTCTCATTGTCCTTGTGTCGTAAACAGCAACAAGGATAAGGAGAAGAAAATGGAGAAGAGATGATATGAGATACTTTTGCTTTTGAAGAACTAACTTTCCACAGACTTATTCTTGAACTGGGTTGAAGGGTTTTTCTGGTTTCCTCTAGAGTATAAGGCCGACTCAAGAATTTGAGGGTCAAAACAAGTCCATCAAATCTAGAGTACGTTCGACCCTGATGATATGAGATACTTTTGTTGTTGACAACGTAGTGGATGCATCGGCATGTGTTCTGTTATGCTTGTCTCCACATGCTTCCTTGTATCCTTCTCACTTGCCCTATCTGTTCCTCAGGCAGATGTGGTATCTTCTTTGGAAGCATAAGATGTTGAAGATGAGTACTCGAGAGCAATGCTAGGTAAGTAATCAGGCAAGGAGTTCCAGGCAGTCAGTTCCTGATTGGAAGCTTGATTCCAAGTGCTAACTGATTGCTCTCTTTCTTATTGTCTTGCAGGTAAGAATAAGGCCAACAGAAAGGACAGGGAAAAAGCATGATATGGTATACTCTTACTTTTAACCCTGATGATATGAGATACTCTTGCTCTAGTGTGGCTTGTTTGCAGAGGTATTATCGTGAGGAAAAGAAACTGAGTATTTCGAAAGACTCTGCTGAGAGTGCCCTCTCGGATGTGAAGAAAAGTTGAGCATTTTTTTTATTTGCAAGTCTGCCTGGCTGTGGAGGATGGAGGTTAACATATATAGGATTCTCCCTAACAATAAGTAGTGGTGCTATTCCTTTACCTTTCTTGGTCATATCAATGTAGTAGGAGCTGCAAGCTTCACGTGTTTTAACTTTGTCAGAGCACTTTGAAAAAGTGGTATGTGGTATCTGGAAAGCTGATGTTGTGTGTGAAGATTGCAGACAAGCTTTATCCAAGGAAATCTGGCTCTCGAAGTTCGGAGAGCGGTGCCTCTTTGGTTTTCGAACAAGCAATCCTGTTGGGGATCTGGCTCTTGAGTTCAGAGAATGATGGCTCTTCGATTTTTGAGAAATCAATCTTGTTGGGAGTCTGACTTTTGAGATTTGGAGAGCAATGTCTCTTTGATTTTTGAGAAAGTAATCCTGTTGGAAGTCTAGCTCTCAAGATTCAGATAGCGGTGCCTCTTCGATTTTTAAGCAAGTAATCCTGTTGGGAGTCTGGCTCTCGAGATTCGGAGAGATGTGCCTCTTCGATTTTTGAGCAAGCAATCTTGTTAAGAGTGTTTTCTCGATTGTGAGTAAAGGTTGGGCATTTTTATCAGTCTGCCTTGCCACGGAGCACAGAGGTTGACACACATAGGGACTTTCCAGTTATCAAGCAGTGGTGCTGTTCATTTAGCCTTATGGGTAATAGTATGGTAGCTGGACCTTCAAAATTTATGTCTCTAAACTTTGTCAGAGATCTTTGGCAAATTTACCTATGGTACCCGATGAGCTGATATTGCGTGTGGAAAGTGATGCCTCTTCTAAATCTGGAGAGTGGTGCCTCTTCGATTTTTGAACCAACGACCTTGTTGCCCTTTCTTTTATAAGGGCACCAATTGTGTGCAAGAAGTACATTCAGAGAGTTATTGCTTGTAGGAATTTTCCCTTTACTTCAGAGATTTATTGCACCTCATTTCTCCTTCATCATTTCTGAGAATGTCTAGCCTATCCGACCGTCATTTTGACTTGAACTTTGGTGAAAAGTCAGTCATGCCTTCTCAAGACAACATATGGCGTCCATCTTTCTTATCTCTTACTGGTCTTCTTACCGTTGGGGACTCTGTGATGAAGAATGATATGACAGCTGCGGTGGTGGCTAGGAACCTTCTCACTCCCAAAGATAACATACTACTTTCCAAACGGTCTGATGAGTTGGCTGTTAAGGATTCTTTAGCTCTCAGTGTTCAGTATGCAGGTTCTATGTCTAATATAGCCCAACGCCTATTTGCTCGAACCCACCAAGTTGAATCATTGGCGGCTGAAGTGATAAGTCTCAAACAGGAGATCAGAGGGCTCAAGGATGAGAATAAATAGTTGCATATGCTCGCACATGACTATGCTACAAACATGAAGAGGAAGCTCGACCAGCTGTAGGAATCTGATGGTCAGATTTTACTTGATCATCAGAGGTTTGTGGGTTTGTTCCAAAGACATTTATTGCCTTCGTCTTCTGGGGCTGTACCGCGTAATGAAGCTCCAAATGATCAACCTTCGGTGCCTCCTCCTTCTGGGGTTCTACCTAGTACTGAGGCTCCGAATAATCATCCTCTGGTACCTCATCTTTCTAGGGCTTTGCCGACTGCTGAAACTTCTCCTGAGCAACCTTTGTGAAGGCTCCATCTTGTTTGTTTATTTTAATTCATGTATATGTACATATTTGTAACTTATCGGAGATATCAATAAACAAGCTTTGCTTCATTTCAACATATTGTGTTAAATACACCAAGGCCTTCTTCACTAAGTTCTTTGAATTGAAGCTTGTATGTTGAAGCTTTGTGAGTGAAGCATGTAGGTTGAGGTAGTGCTCCCTTAATTTCCTGAGTGAGGAAAACTTCTCGGTTGGAGACTTGAAAAATTCCAAGTCACTAAGTGGTCGTGAGACTTCCGAGTATCAAGGTGCAGTAGCATAAGGTAGGAGTCCCCCAAGTTTCCGGTCGAGGGAGTTGACGAAGGAGGTGTCTTGCTAGTAGCCAAGTTTCCAAAGTAACAAAACTTCACCATTTTCCTTTCTAAGTGGTAGCCCAAAACTCCTCCTTCATATATATTTGTTATGAAAGTTGTTAAACCCAAAGAAGAAGAGGCCTAGGCTTTTATTTTTTTGAATTTTCGAGTTTTTTTTTTTTTTTTTGAATTTTCGAATTTCTGAATTTTCGAATTTTTGAATTTTTGAATTTTCGAATTTCCGAAAAAAAACAAATATATATATGTATATATTTTAAGCTTTATAGGTGAAGCTTTGTTGGGTACCATGAATTGATTTTGCTTCACACTATCTTGATCAAGATAGTGTGAAGCTTTGTAGGTGAAGCTTTGTAGGTGAAGCTTTTGTGGGTGAAGCTTTTGTGGCGGGTGAAGCTTTTGTTGGTGAAGCTTTTATGGGTGAAGCTTTTATGGTGGGGGAAGCTTTTGTGGGTGAAGCTTTTGTGGTGAGTGAAGCTTTTGTTGGTGAAGCTTTTATGGGTGAAGCTTTTGTGTTGAAGCTTTGTAAATGAAGCTTTGGTGTTGAAGCTTTGTAGGTGAAGCTTTTGTAGGTGAAGCTTTGGAGTTGAAGCCTTGTAGGTGAAGCTTTGGAGTTGAAGCTTTTGTTGGGTACCATGAATTGATTTTGCTTCACACTATCTTGATCAAGATAGTGTGAAGCTTTTGAAAATTTGTAGTTGTCCACCATTGATGAAGCTTTTGTGGTGAAGCTTTGTTGAGTACCATGAATTGATTTTGCTTCACACTATCTTGATCAAGATAGTGTGAAGCTTTTGAGAATTTGTAGTTGTCCACCATTGATGAAGCTTTGTTGAATTTCTGAATTTCCTTTTTTTTTTGGGAAAATTAGAAATTTGAAAATGTGGGAGAGACAACATATACAAATTTTGCTTCCACACTGTTGAGCAAGAGATTGTGATGCAAGTCGCACCTTGTAGTAGTTTAAGGTTTGGATGAACCATATAAATTGAATTTGCTTCGAACAGTCTTGATCAAGAGTGTGTGAAACTTTCTACGAGTTGTAGTTGCCCTTCATTGATGAAGCTTTTGTTGGCACCATAAATTGGTTTTGCTTTACACTGTCTTGATCAAGAGTGTGTGAAGCTTTTGAGAATTGTGGTTGCCCTTCATTGATGAAGCTCTTGTTGGCACCATAAGTTGGTTTTGCTTTACACTGTCTTGATCAAGAGTGTGTGAAGCTTTTGAGAATTGTGGTTGCCCTCCATTGATGAAGCTCTGGTTGGCACCATAAATTGGTTTTGCTTCACACTGTCTTGATCAAGAGTGTGTGAAGCTTTAGAGAATTGTGGTTGAACTCCTTTGATGAAGCTCTTGTTGGCAACATAAATTGGTTTTGCTTCACACTGTCTTGATCAAAAGTGTGTGAAGCTTTTGAGAATTATGGTTGCCCTCCATTGATGAAGCTCTTGTTGGCACCATAAATTGGTTTTGCTTCACACTGTCTTGATCAAGAGTGTGTGAAGCTTTTGAGAAGTGTGGTTGAACGCCTTTGATAAAGCTCTTGTTGGCATCATAAATTGGTTTTTCTTCACACTGTCTTGATCAAAAGTGTGTGAAACTTTTGGGAATTGTGGTTGCCCTTCATTGATGAAGCTCTTGTTGGCACCATAAATTGGTTTTGTTTCACACTGTCTTGATCAAGAGTGTGTGAAGCTTTTGAGAATTGTAGTGTTTGCATTGTTACAGAGGAGAAATGTTTGAAGCATATGCAAGAGGGTTGAATAGCTTGATCTTCGTATGCCTTGCACTGAAGTTGTTGCAATAAGACTTTGTTGGTGACTATAACTCTTGTTGGGCATAAGTGCTCCCCTAGTTGAGTTGTAAAGCTTGAGGGTTTTTAATTATTTGTGAATGCTAGGAGTTCACATGTACAAGTTGTACCACTCGTCTTCTGGTAGGTGGAATGAATGGTGAGTTGCTTTCATCACTTGGTTGGTGGTACGAAGGTGAGTTCCTTCATCACTTTTCATCACATTTCATTACCTGGTTGGTGACACGAGGATGAGTTCCTTCTTCACCTGGTTGGTGGCATGAATGGCAAGTTGCCAAATATATTAGAGTATGAGTTGTATATTTCATCACCTAGTTTGTGGCATGAAGAAGAGTATGGGTTGTACATTTCATCACCTGTTTGGTGGCATGAAGATGAGTTCTATCTTCACCTGGTTGGTGGCATGAGTGGCAAGTTGCCAAATGATATTAGAGTACGGGTTGTACATTTCATCACCTGGTTGGTGGTATGAATGGCAAGTTGCCAAATGATATTAGAGTACAGGTTGTACATTTCATCACCTGGTTGGTGGCATGAAGGAGAGTACGGGTTGCACATTTAATCACCTGGTTGGTGGCATGAAGATGAGTTCCTTCTTCACCTGGTTGGTGGCATGAGTGGCAAGTTGCCAAATGATATTAGAGTACGGGTTGTACATTTCATCACCTGTTGGTGGCATGAAGATGAGTTCCTTCTTCATCTGGTTGGTGGCATGAGTGACAAGTTGCCAAATGATATTAGAGTACGGGTTGTACATTTCATCACCTGGTTAGTGGCATGAAGATGAGTTCCTCATTCACATTTCATCACCTGGTTGGTGAGAATAAGGGCAAGGTGTCGAGGCACATTGTAGCAACTGTCGAATGACACAAAATATGTTGAACCATTTCGAAGCACAGTTGGCTTATGTATGAATGTGTTAGAATGTATGATTGAACAAATATACTGTGAAGCTGTTTGTTTATTTGTATAGTCTTGTTGACATACACTTAGACTTTGTTTCATGTTGGAAGCATTCATGTTGAAGCTTTGAACCCGAGTGTTTCATTGCTAGGAATGTAAGAGGATTAGGACCAAGTTGTCTAAATCACCTCTTTATTGAATTCATGCCAAATAGTCTTCGTTACATAGGATGCTGAACGGCTGAAGCTTAACACTTGTACAATGTGAGTTTACTTGTAATAGTACTTCAAGTGATCAGCATTCCATGGATGGCCAAGGGTCTTGCTATCGAAGCTTCTAAGCTTGTAGGAGCCAGGGCGACTGATGCCAACAACTTCAAACGGTCCATCCCAGTTTGGACTAAGTGTTCCTTCACTCGGGACTCTGTCGTAGAGTAATCTTTTCTTCAATACCCAGTCCCCCACTTTGAAAGAACGAGGTTTGACCTTGAGTCATAGTAGTTGGAGATGCACTGCTTGTAGGCGACATTCATTAAGTGAGCCTGGTTTATGTGTTCCTCGACTAGATGTAAGTTGAGGGTAAGTTGTTTGTCATTTTCGCTTTGCACGTAGTTCTGGACTCGGAACGTTACTTGCTCAAGCTCAACTGGGACAACTGCTTTTGTACCAAAGACAAGTAAGAATGGGGTTTCTCCTGTTGATGTCCGATACGAAGTGCGGTATAACTAAAGAACTTGGGGTACAAATTCTGGCCAACAACTTTTAGCCTTGTCCAAGCTGGTTTTCAAAGTTCGCTTGATTATTTTGTTGATGGCTTCAACTTGTCCATTAGACTGGGGATGAGATCGGGAGGCAAAACATAAGTTGATATTGAACTTAGAGCAGAACATCCTGAACTTATTGTTGTCAAACTGTTGCCCGTTGTTAGTGACTAACGCATTAGGAATGCCGAATCTGCAAAGGATGTTCTTCTATACGAAGTCTTCTATTTTTGCTTTAGTAATGGTTGCCAAGGGTTTTACTTTGGCCCACTTTGTGAAGTAGTCAACTGCAACGATTGCATATCGAACCTTGCCCTTCCCTACAGGCATTGGGCCGATCAAATCAAGTCCGCATTGGGCGAATGGCTAAGGGCTGATCATATGAGTGAGCGGCTTAGGAGGGAAGTGAGGAATAGTTACGTAGCGTTGACACTTATTACATAAGCGAGATATTCTAATGGCATCTTGGCAGAGTGTTGGCCAGTAATATCCTTGGCGAAAAGCCTTGTGTGCTACGGATCGAGATCCAGCATGATCTCCACAGACTTCTTCATGTATTTCCCGAATGATAGTTTCTGCCTCTGCGGGCGTAAGGCATCTTAGGTATGGTAGGTTAAAACCCCGCTTGTAGAGTTGGTCATTCATGATCAAGTAACGGGTAGCCTTGTATCGAATCTGCTTAGCTTGGACTTTGTCATTTGGAAGGGTGTCATGAGCAAGGAATCTATAAATCGGGGTAATCCAAGTATCCCCCTGTTGTAAGTTGCACACTTTCGCAGCCATAGTGCTTGGTGCTGCCAACAATTCAACCTGAATTTTTCTCCCAATCTTGTCTTTCATCGCTCAGGCGAGGCGAGCCAAAGCATTTGCATGACTGTTTGCCACTCGAGGAATTTGGGTGATCTGGTAGTGGAAGTGTTTGAGCAACAATTGTGTTTGTGCCAGATATGCTGCCATAGAGCTATCCTTAGCGTTAAAGTTGTTGGTGACCTGGTTAACCACCAATTGAGAGTCACTGAAGATATCAATTAGTTTAACCCCAAGGTGTTTGGCCAAATGTAAGCCTGCTAGGAGGGCTTCATATTCGGCCTCATTGTTCGACGCCTTCAATTTGAAACGAAGAGCATACTACATCGCCACTTTGTCAAGGGTCGTAAGGACTAGTCCTACTCCATAACCCTGTTGGTTGGATAAGCCATCAACATATAGACTCCATGCTAGGGTTGTTGGTTCTATTTTCTGAGCTTCCGAGGGTAAGAATACCACTTTTTTAGGTGTAGAAATAATGTGAATAGGATATGTGAAGTCGGCGATGAAGTCTGCCACTACTTGGCCCTTCTCAACTGGCTTTGGTTGGTAGGAGATGTCAAACTCACCCAATGCTATCGCTTATCTGATCATTCACCTAGAAGTGTCAGGACTTTTGAGTATCTGTCGAAGATGATGATTAGTAAGTAAGATGAAAGAGTGTGCTTGGAAGTAAGAGCGAAGTTTTCGAGCAAACATGACCAATGCTAGAGCCAATTTCTCAATGTTGGAGTATCGTGTCTCTGCATCTTGTAAGGCTTTGCTAGCGTAGTAAACAGGCCGTTCGACATTACCATCAGTTCGAATGAGAACGAAACTTACTGCTGAAGCCAATACCGACAGATAGATAATGAGAGTGTCATCAACCTTAGGTTTGGAGAGCAGATGGGCTTTACTCATGTAGTCTTTGAGGTTCTTGAATGCCTCAGCACATTCATCAGTTCATGTAATATACTTCTTACTTCCCTTAAGTGCTTTGAAGAAAGGAGCATATCTGTCTGTGGCCTTAGAGATGAACCTAGTTAAGGCTGCCACCTTGCCAGTAAGGCTCTTGATGTTTTTTGAAGTTACCGGTTCCTTCATGTCGATGATTGCTTTGATCTTCTCAGGATTAGCCTCAATGCCTCGTTGGCTTATCATGAAGCCTAAGAATTTGCCAGAGCCTACGCCGAAGGCACATTTGTTGGGGTTCAACCTCGTTTGATACCTCTTCAGAATGGTGAAAGTTTCAGATAGGTTGGTGATGTGTTGGTCAGCATGTTTGCTTTTGACTAGCATATCATCAATGTAAACTTCCATGCTCTTCACAATCTGTTTGGCGAACATTGAATTGACCAATCTCTGATAAGTTGCTCCTGCATTCTTTAGGCCGAAGGGCATGACTTTATAGCAATATAGTCCCCTGTCAGTAGTGAAGGCTATGTGTTCTTGGTCCGGAGGGTTCATGAGGACTTGGTTGTATCCTGAGTAAGCATCCATGAAGCTTAGGAGTTCACACCCTGCCGAAGAGTCTATAAGTCTGTCTATGAGAGGAAGATGAAAGCTATCATTCGGGCATCCTTTGTTTAGGTCGGTGTAATCGACACACATTCTCCACAAGACCTTTTGGAGCAGGAGACTTTCCTTGGTTGGATTCTTCTTAACAAGGACAACATTTGTTACCCACGTTGGATAATTGACTTCGCGGACGAAGCCTATGCCTTTGAGTTTTTCAACTTCTGCCTTCATTGCCTCGTACCGTTCAACATCATAAGATCTTTGTTTCTGTCTCTCTGGCTTGGTCTTGGGGTTAATACTTAAATGATGACAGATGATATCGGGAAATATGCTTGTCATGTCCTCGTATGACCAGGCGAAGACCTCAGTGTTCTCTTGCAAAAAAGAGATCAATGCAAACCGAATGGGTGGTGACAAGGTGGTGTCAATCTTCACCATGCAATCCGGATAATCTTTTAAGATAGAGACTTTCTCTAACTCTTCAGCAGGTTGTGCTTGCTGGGTGAAAGAGTCATCTCGAGGATCGTCAGGTTGACTGTTATCACCGTGAAGATCCAAGTTGGCTTCATCTAGGCTGGTTTTTATGACTTGGTCATGTATAGAAATGGTTTCCTTGGGCACAGGCAAGTGCTGTTGCTTGACCGAAGTGTTGTAACATTATCATGCACTAAGTTGATCTCCTCTTATGTAACCATTGCCATAGGGGGTTGGAAATTTCATCAACAACATATGTGTGGATACCATGGCCTTGAGATCATTGATGCATGTGCGTCCAAAGATGACATTGTATACCGTTGGGCAATCAACCACCAAGAATTTAGTGGTAATGGTAGCTGTGTAAGGGCATGTACCAATGGTGAAAGGTAAATGTATGCTCCCTAAAGGTTGCACGATATCACCGGAGAAGCTTATTAGAGGAGAAATCGAGCGATCGAGCAAGTGTTCAGCTACATTAAGTGCCCTGAAAGCTTCAGCAAACATGATATTGACCGAAGCCCCCGTGTTTACCAGGATTCATCATACTTCAAAGTTGGCTCTGTGAGCTTCCACGATCAGTTGGTCATTGTGAAGGTAGATGATACCTCTTTCTTCCTCAGGGTAGAAACATATTGGATCCCAGTTAGGCTTTTGACACTTACCTCCCCTGATGTCTTCCACGTGAAACACTTGGTGACCAGGCCTTAAAGCTCATTCGTTGTTTTTCATGGCTTTGTTGGAAGATTCAGATATGGGTGTGCTGCCGCTTATGGAAATATCACATTCACTTGGCGTTGGTTACGGTTATCCCTTGAAGGGTGAATGAGGAATTGATCAATTTTTTTTTCACGCGCCAAAGCTTCAATATGATCACGAATGGTGATACACTTCTCGCCGTCATGGCCGTTATGCTCGTAGTAGCAGCAAAACGTACCTGTGTTCTTTGTGGGCTTTTAACCCGACTGCCTCGGTATTGGCTTTGGTATCAGGTGTGTTATGTTAGGGTAAATGGCCACACATGTCACGTTCAAAGGTGTGTATGTCTCATACCTTGGGGTAGGGCCTGTCCTGACACGTGTTTGGCCCACTGTGTTGACTGCCTGGGGACGGGCATTATCGTGGCGATACCCTTGGTTATCGTGATAATGTCTCTTACTCTTTTTACTTAAATGAGACTAGTGAGGACCTTTTGCCCTGAGATTCATATGTCTGTTGACTTGGCAAAGTATTAAGTAAGGCAGGGGGAGGCACCGTTGCTGTTTGGAAGGTCGAGGTCTTCTCAGTTGGTTGGATCTGGCTTCCACTCCCTACTTGCTGATAATGGGTGGTCGTGGGGGGTTTCCCTTGATATGTCCCTGCCTCGGCAAAGGTATGGTTGTAAGCATGTGCCATCACCTCCGAGTAAGTCTTCCAAGTGTTGGCATTAATCATGTACTTAAAGAAACAGTCACGTAGTTCTACCGTGAAGGCTTTGAGGGCAGTCTTGTCATCTACCTTAGCACAACGAGAATACTCATGGCTGAAACAACTAGCATACATACCTAATGACTCGTCTAGTTTCTGGCAAATAGTGTACAAGTCATCCGCAAAGTGCAAACGATCGGTCTGGAAAATGTGTTGAGAAACAAACAGTTTCCTCAATTCCTCAAATGAGTTTACTGTCTCAGGTGGAAGACGACAATACCAGTTTAGAGCTCCGCTAGAAAGGGTGGAGGGAAAGAGAAGACATCGTTCTTCGTCGGTGTGTATCCGATATGCCATGGTGGACTCAAAGAGGTTAATATGTTCAATTGGGTCCTCCATTCCAGTATAGAGTTGTAAACCAAGCTTTTGTTTTGTCTTCGCTTGAAGGGGGTGTCGAGGATCCTCCTTATGAGAGGGCCATGCCTGGGTTGGTTCTAGTCAGGTATCTCGGCCTGACGTTTGGCCTTCAACTTGTTTACTTCCTCAAGAAGCTGTAGGACAAAGGGGTCCTGAGTGGAGTCATGTACCACTGGGATTTTCTTTTGTAAGTCTCCATCGCCTCTTGGAAGTAGGAAAGTTTGAGCAAGGGTGTGTGATTTTTCCTTGGACTCGTCGTACTAACTTCTAGGGTGAGTCTGTCGGAATACCTCAGAGTCCCTTGTACCTTTATGTTCCTCTAGGACCTGTCGTTCATTCCCTAGATTGGCAGCTGGCCTGGGTCGTGGGAGGGAACCGAGTCTTTTATAAACCCTTGGGTCATTGATCTTCGAGCATATGTGAAGGGGATTCTCTCGGCGTTGCTTTAGGAAGTTTCAACAGTCATGATAAACAGCTTTCGATCCTTCCAACCATTCTGCAATGAGGTGTCTTCCTCCACTTTTCCTGCTTCGGGTCGAAGCAGTTGGGTTGAGAGAAGTCTCATGTTGATCAATGTTTTAATGATTAGCTCGTTCCTCATCAGGGATACCCATGTCGAAGGAAGGTGACCCTCTGTGTTGGGGGGCACCCATATGATGGTTGATGTCCACAAGGGCAACGAGCTCACGTGTTTGAGTACGCCTAGTTTCGTGGAGCGTCTCAAAGAACTTCTTATACTGCTCCTAGAGGACCTCATTCTTCATTGCTATCTTGTTGTTCTGAGCTTCTAGCTCATTGACTTTAGCTTGAAGAGCAACCCTCTTTCTTTCTTTCTTTCGTTGTTTCGCACTAGGTGCAAGAGGGGTGTCATTCTGTGTGTTCTGGCTTCCTTTACTCCCCATGTTGGAGAAGGATGCTTGGTCAAAAGAGAATGTATGAATGGTGGAAACCATCTTGACAAAGCTGAAAAGAGTGGGAATAAGTGTTGTTCCCACAGACAGCGCCAAATGTTGATGCACAAAATCAGTGGGGACTTTGGTACAACAAAAAGTGTTAATTTTGTGACCTTCGCTAGATTACTCTGGTCACTAGTGTGGATACGTATGTAAATGGATAGAGACAAGGACGCAAACACAAGATGTACGTGGTTCACCCAGATTGGCTACGTCCACGGAGTAGAGGAGTTCTCATTAATTGTGAAGGGTTTACATGAGTACATAGGTTCAAGCTCTCCTTTTGTGTATACTAGTGAATGATTTAGTAGAAATAACATTCGGAAATATTGTGAGAGAATGATCTCTATTTATAGAAGAGAGTTTCTAGTTTCATTCTGACATTGACACGTGTCGTGTTGTGATTAGCTTCTGATGTTGACATGTGTCGCGCTATGATTGGCTTCTGATGTCGACACGTGTCGTGCAGTGATTGGCCTCTTGGTTGGAGGGAAGCTCTTCTGGGTCCTTGACGGTATAACGTTGACCGGTGCTCAATAGTTTCAGGATTGGTCAAGTATGGTACAAATAGTGATAAAATCCTGATGTAGGTTTTCTGGGTTTTGATTTGATTGTTAAATTCTGGGAATCTTTTTTTCATTTTTCTAACATGAAAAAGAGAGCCCTAAATTACTAGTGGAGTTCATATTCCTTGGTATTGGATTTGGTTTACAATGTATATTGAGTAATTTGTTTTGTAGTGTGTCGATCACAACACCACATAGTTTTATTATTTCTTATAATATGTGCGAACAATACCAATTGAAATTCATGGATAACATCATGTAAGTGTGGGACGGTCTCACTAAAACATGCATCTTGTCTTTCTTTGGGACAATGGTTAATACTCATAATAGAGTTGCAAAAGTAGAAAATCAAGAAATGTATCGAGAGAGAGAGAAAAAGAGAGAAAGAGAGAAAGAAGAGAGCGAAGAGAATATTCTTTTGTATTGCAATAATGAATGACTGGAAAGATTAGTTACAATCTGATGTAATTCCTTATTTATAGTAAGCACAATAGCTTATTGACTAAGCTAACACCTCTGACAACCAACCTCACAAGATTATGACATTTGTCAATACAAGATCATGCCATCTATTTAACATTACATAACTAATACTCAATGCTCCCCCCCTCAATCGTAACCGGGGAACCCAGCTTGAGATTGATACAGTGATGTAAGAAGATAGGTCCATGAAGTCCTTTTGTAACAATATATGCAACCTGATCAACAGAGGAAATGTACTCAACATGTAAATCGCCCATTTGTACCCTTTCCCGAACAAGGTGAAAATCCATGTCAAGGTGTTTAATCTTGGTATGAAACACAGGATTAGAACACAAAGCAATAGAGGAAACATTATCACAATGCAACAGTAGAGGAGAAGACAAGAACACTTTTAAATCTTTAAGAATCAACCGAATCTAAGCTATTTCTGCAGCTGCATTAGCTAGAGCTTTATACTCAACCTCTATGGAACTCCGAGAAACACTACCTTACTTTCGAGATTGCCAAGACACTGGATTTTGACCGAAGAACACCACATATCCTATGGTGGATCGTCTTGTATTGATGTCCGATGCCCAATCAGCATCATTAAAGGCAACTAGATCCATAGTATCAATAGACGAGTAAGTAACTCCACACTCAATAGTCCTTGTAAATATCTCAGGATGCGTTTTACTAAAATGAAATGTATATTAGTAAGATTGGACATGAATTGGCATGCATAATTAACTGCAAACGTAATGTCTGGCCTGGAAAATGTAAGATACTGCAGTGCACCTATAAGACTTCTAAAAAGAGTTGGATAAGTGAGTGGGGTACCTTTATCTCTAAACAATTATCTATGAGGTTTACAAGGAGTAGGAGAAAACTTACAAGTGGTCATACCAGCCTTGTTTATCAAGTTTTTGGCACACTTGGATTAAGAAATAAACAAATCACCATCCTCTTTGTAAGTAACCTGTAATCCCAGAAAAAAATGTGAGCTTTCTCATATCCTTCATATCAAATAGCTCTCCAAGATTTGTAATCACTTGTTGAACTAATATTGAATCAGAACAAGTGATGATTATATCATCAACATAGAAAAGAAGAATGACCACTGCATCACCTTGTGTTTTGACAAATAAACGTGTATCGGATTCTGAAACCATAGACCCAAAAGAAGGCAAGTATGTTGTAAACTTAGAGTTCCAGGCTTGAGGAGCCTGTTTAAGACCATAGACTTAATCAATTTACAAACATAGGTAGGTTGAGATAGATCTACAAAACCTTGTGGCTGCTTCATAAAAACTTCTTCCTGCAAATCTCCATGAAGAAAATCATTTTTAACATCCAATTGCCTTAGAGACCATTTATTTGCAGCAGCTAAAGCTAGAATAATTCTAACAGTACTATGTCTCACCACTAGACTAAAGGTTTCTTCATAGTCCAAACCATATTCTTGACTAAAACATTGAGCTACCAATTGAGCTTTATATATGGATATCTTCCCACTTTGATCTCTTTTGATCTTGTAGACCCACTTACTTCCAATTACATTCCTGTCAATAGGCATAGGTACAAGTTCCCAGGTTCCTTGTTTATGTAGAGCATTAAACTCTTATGTCATAGCTTCTCTTAATTGTTCACAAGTAACAGCCTGTTTATAAGATGATGGCTTTGTAGGTTCCTTAATATCCAAGACAATAGTGAAATCCAAACAAGCAATATTACTGTGAAAAGAAGAAGTAACAACAGTACGAGAAGATATAGTAGCTGAAAAGGGACTGTAGTCTCTTTTAGAAGTGGTTCTTGTCTTTAACCTTGTTTGCATTGGATGAGTTGAAGATATAGTGTGAGAATCACTGTATTCAGCATTGACTTGTACATTATCACCGTTAGCATTATATGAATCCATAAGAAGAATTACCTCAAGTGGAGAAAAATTATGGACAGGCAACAAGGCATGATGAGATGCTGATGGAGAGAGTGGAGTAGTAGAGTGTGATGAGGTCTGTAAAGAAGATGAACTCGTAAATTTTGTTCTTGGAGATGAGATATTGTTATGAGCCCCATGAGAAGTATGAATAGCCGAAGCACTATGTTGACCAGAATTTTGTTCATTATCCAATTCAACTAGACTAGTTGATCGTACAGATTGACTAGGCAAAACATAAGGAACTATAAATGGATGAACCTGAGAAGATGATAAACAATCATGTCCTCTATGAACTATTGGTTGTTGATGAAAAGGAAAAACTGTTTCATTATGAACAACATGCCTAGAGATAAACAACCTCTTACTTAACCTGTGATAACAAACCACACCTTTGTATCCCAACACATATCCTAGAAAAACACACTGTTCAATTCTTGGTTCCAATTTATTCTTAGCATAGGGTCTCAGATAAGGATAAATTGCAGTACCAAACACTTTAACAAAATTCAACACAGGATGACTTCCAAACAATTTGTAATATGGAAAATTCATGTCCAGAGACTGACAGGACATTCTGTTAATAAGAAATATAGCATGAATACAAGCATGTGTCAAAAAATTATGAGGTAACTTAGCTAAATTCAATAATGTAATTGCAGTCTCAATGATATGCCTATGTTTCCTCTTAGCCATCCCATTTTGCTGAGGAGTGTAAGGATAAGAAACCAAATGTATGATACCTCTATCTCTAAAAAACTTCTTAAAAAATGAACTCATGTATTCACCTCCCCCATCAAATTGAAAATACTGTACTGATGTATGAAAATGATTTCGAATAAATGCATAAAATTGCTCAAACACAGATGCAACTTAGGATTTATAGGCCAAAGGGAATAACCAAGTGAACTTAGTAAAGTCATCAACAAAAACCACATTGTATTTATATCCTTCAATTGATACAACTGGAGATGGTCCTCATACATCACTAGAAATCCTTTTAAAAGGTCTTACAGAGGTATGAGAACTAGGAGAAAAAGCTTGTCTAGACATCTTGACACTTAAACAAGCACTGCATACATGTTTATTTATATCAGGCCTATATACAATCTGAGAATTAGAAAGCATACTATGTAACACTGCATTATTATGATGTCTTAGTCTATTATGCCATAAGGAAGCTTGCATCAATTTCCCCAGAAACGCCTTTGGAAAAGAGGCAAACTATCTCGGTAGATTATGCTTGAAGAACAAACTCTTTGGGATGTGATACAGACCTCCACTACTCTTTCCTCTCATTAGAATTGCCCTTGTTGCCTTGTCCTGCACCCATAAACCGAATTTATCCATGATTACATAACATTTGTTATCTTTGCATAAGGTATAAATGGATAATAAACTAGCTGCAAGATTAGGAACATGTAACACAGTAAGAAGATTTAAGGTTTTGTAAGGAGTATAAAGAGAACTAGAACCGGTATTCTTCACTGAAAGACATTCTCCACTGCCAATTGTGATTTGTTGATCTCATTCAAATGGTGTAATAACATTCAGATCATTGGGATCACCAGTCATGTGATGTGTAGCACATGTATCCATAATCCAAGCTTGGTTGGCATTTAAATCAGAAGATGAATGAGCAGTCATAGCAGTCAATGTTGCAGGTGGATGTTCACCTTGATATGCATAGTTATTTTGATGGAAACAATTAAGAGCAACATGGCCTATCTTGCCACAAATTTGACACTCAAGAATGCCTTGATTAAACATAGGCTGTTGTTCATTTCTGTAATAACAGTTGGGAGCAGTGTGGAGCCAAAAATAATCACAAGGCGACACGTGAATTTTTGGTAAAAAGGACAAAGTTACCCTTGAGGCACACTGGTTGTCCTACGTGCAAGCAGTGAACAATCATTCTTTAATCAAGCCATAAGTGTCCAAAAAAGGTAACCAATTCCAAATTATCTCATCCATCCTCATCTTAGGTAATTACTTCATAACCTACAAATTATTCCATATAAATGGAGATTAATTGGCTAATTAATGGATTAATTCCTAATTAATCCATTAATCACCAATTAAATCATCCATTTTCACACAAAAAACCTCTAAGGGCCGGCCACCTCCATTCCTTATATATATCACCCTATTTTCTCTAAAAACATAAGTTCCACACTCTTGTAAAACTCCCAAAAACTCTCCAAATACTTTTCTCTCTGAATTCTAACTTTGGCATCAGAGGTTCTTCGGCCAAAACCCCCCATTAATCGTGGGCCCGAGAGGCACTTGGCCTTGACCTAAGGTGTTAATTGTTTTGTAAGTGCAATTTTGTCCAAGAAGAAGAAGGCGGAAATTTGCATCCATAAATTGGTGCTTTTATTGAGAGCTGAGTCCCACACTCGTAGAAGACTCTCGCATCCAAGGTTTTCTATTTTCTTGTCCATTTGTAGATTTTTCGTACGTTTTTATTATTATAATTTTTTATTTGAAAAAATTCTTTGATAAAACGTAAAAGATAAGTACAATGGCTAGAAATTTAGAAAATTCAACAAATGAAAATTTTAACATTCAAGAGATGGGACCACAGTGATCCATAAGGCTAAATGTGACAATAGGTGGAGCGGCACCACCACCACAAGTTTCCACCACGGGAAACCACGGTGGCTACCACGGTAGCCACTCGCGATGAGGTCCATTGTGTCAACACCACGGCTCGAGCCGTGCCATCCAAGGCGACTCACGGCACTAAGGCCACAACCCAAGCCATGTCACTCCACACCTAATGCGAGCCCAAGCCGAGCCCAAGCCTCGCATCCGCGTGCATCATACGCTGAGCAGCCCACTCTCGTGGCCCATCTTGCTCTTTCCAAGCAGCCCATTCTCGTGGCCCAGCTTGCTTTCGCGGCCCAGCCTGCTCACGCGGCTTAGCTTTCTCTCGCGGCCCAACCTGCTCCCGCAGCTCAGCTTTCTCTCGCGGCTCAGCCTGCTTCTGCGGCCCAGCCTGCTCGCGTAGCATTCCAAGCAGCTTAGATAGGCCCAAGACTATCTCAACCATTCGGACCAACCATCGAGCTGGGGGTATTTTTACCAGGTTTCTCCACGGATTTGACATTTCCCAATTCAACTACTCAAGGAGACATATTCTTTCCACACTTCCACTACTCAAGGAGACATATTCTTTCCAAGCTCTTCTAATCCAAATGGCGAACAACACTTGTCTCGACAAGTTATAGAGTTGACGAGCGCCCTTGCACAATAGATAACCTTTGTGAATCAACTCTTGCAATGCACCGGAATTTAACGTGCCTCGGACGAGATGTCTCGAAGAAGGATAAGGGTAGACGAACCTCTCCACCAGTGTCCAGGCAAGCAGCCACTTAACCAGTCATGAACCGAGCATTCTAACGGAGTACATTCTGGACTGGACCCCTGAGATAGCGTATACTCCTATCTTAGCGCGTGGAGGAGCGTGCACTCTCAGTTAGTCCTACGAACAAACATACACTTGCGGTTGGGGCCACACTTCGATAATCAACATGAGCAACCTTCTAGGCGAAGTGATCATTTGCGGCAAAGCCCGTAAGGAGCATCATCCACCTCACATCGGAGTAGGCAGCACAACGGATAGAGATAAGCAATCACTCAATTCGGGCTCAAGTTCAACCAGCAGCCTACGAGTTACTCGCTCTCTTGTTATAAACATACCACACCGACCGCAGCCACGACATAGATGAGCCAAACATATGAAAGAGCAGCCTAGACCAGTAGGTTACGACAGAGGGCAGCCGAGGGCACTGCTACCCCTAAAAAAGGTAAATTCAAGAAGAAGTAGAAATATTCCTGACCGAGCGATTATGTGATTTCCCACGCAACAAAGCTATTGACAAGGCGCTTCGATGAGACATGACCAACATAAGCGAGTCATCTTTCAATGACAAGATCGATCAGACGAGACTACCTTACATAGATTGCCGGATATAAAGATTTCTTCTGTTTTGACAAATGCAGCAGCTCAGCCTAATGGCACGCCGGGGGAAGACGAGTACCAGAAGGACACACCAGCCCGACTACCAAGAACCAGGGGCAGATCTTGTTCTCAACACTCCAGACAATTCCTCCTGCTGTGCACAACTTGGCCCAAGCCAGCCTCATCTCTGATTTCACAACCACTCCTGCCTGCTTCACGACTCCCGCCAGCCATTGATATATCACTATGGCTCATAATTGTGCCAATCTTGCACCATGGCTCCCAACCATGCTGATCTTGCCATGTGGCTCGTGCCAACTAAGCCTAAAAAAGGCACACGACAAAACACCTAATGATGGCACAATAATTCTGGGAGCAGCTCACTGCGCTTACACCCTTACTCGAGGTCCACAAGTAGTTTGAAGTCTCAAGCAGATCGCCAAACATGACCTTGCAGGCTAAGGATTATTTTGGTTATCCCAGCAGTCCAGTTTTCCTCAGTTGCACTCACGATAACGACTTTCATGCTCTTCAGTGCGAGAGGGTAAACCAATTCCCCGACACCCATATGAGTCTGCTCTCCAGTGCGAGAGGGTAAACCAATTCTTCGACACCCATATGGGTTTGCTCTCCAGTGCGAAAGGATAAACTAATTGCTCTCTAGTACGAGAGAGTAAACCAATTCCTCAAAACCCATATAGGTTTGCTCTCCAGTGCGAAAGGATAAACTAATTGCTCTCCAGTACAAAAGGGTAAAACTAATTGCTCTCCAGTGCGAGAGGGTAAACTAAATCCCTAACACCTATCTGGGTAAGCTCTCCAGTGCGAGAAGGCCACATAGTTCAAAAGATCAAATGCTTAAAGATTAACTAAGCAACAAATAGTTATGGGGCAGCAGCCACTTTTACACTTAACAGTTCGCTCATCCAACACTTCATCTTCAGCAACTTTGATCTTGGCATCTTTATCCTTGACTGCTCCATCTATGACAGTTGAAAAATCAAACTTAAGCAGTTTCCTTATTTTTAGCAAACAGCCTAGACGTGGTAGCCCAAACAATTGCCTATTCCACGCCATTTCCTCAGCCCATGCCGAACCAATCCTTGGCTTCAATCAAGCCGAGCTGCTCAAGTAATGGCCCTAACCACATCACTTCCTTAGCCTATGCCAAGCCGACTCCTGGCCCCTGCCAGCCGACGTGCTGCACCATCCCAACGATTGCCCCGTAGCAGCACCACCCAAGAATAAGACAAGAAGAAATTAAGTATTTATTACATTGGTTCGGCACTGAGAAGACGAAGAAAGCAACAAAAGACGGTCCTTTGCACGGGCAAGATGTAGAAGATTGCTAGAGGAGGGGGAGCAAATACCCTCTAAGTTCTCTCTCTTTTGTAGGGTAGAATAAATCACTCTCCAAAGTTGATTTAATAACCCACTTAAGGTGGACTTAAATAGGCTTTGAGAGAAATTTATTTCTCTTTCCTAAAAGGATCTAATTTCGTATTAAAGATAGAATCTACATCAAAACAAGAAGCAGTCCTAAGTTTCCTAGAGCAAGAAGATCTCTACACCTGCTGCCCTTTCCTACGAGCAGCCCAATAGGTGTGGGGGCATTTATGGAGCCAAAAATAATCACAAGGCGACACGTAGATTTTTGGTAAAAAGGACAAAGTTACCCCTGAGTCACACTGGTTGTCTTACGCGCGAGCAGTGGACAATAATTCTTTAATCAAGCCATGAGTGTCCAAAATAGGTAACCAATTCCAAATTATCTCATCCATCCTCATCTTAGGTGATTACTTCATAACCTCCAATTATTCCATATAAATGGAGATTAATTGGCTAATTAATGGATTAATTCCTAATTAATCCATTAATCACCAATTAAATCGTCCATTTTCACACAAAAAACCTCTAAGGGCCGGCCACCTCCATTCCTTATATATATCACCCAATTTTCTCTAAAAACCTAAGTTCCACACTCTTGCAAAACTCCCAAAAACTCTCCAAATATTTTTCTCTCTAAATTCTAACTTTGACATCGGAGGTTCTTCGGCCAAGGCCCCCTCATTCATCGTGGGAACGAGAGACTCTTGGCCTTGACCTAAGGTGTTAATTGTTTTGTAGGTGCAATTTTGTCAAAGAAGAAGATGTCGGAACTTTACATCCACAAGCAGTATGTCCTCTCTTACTGCAAATCTAACACTCGAGTATGACATGAGACTTCTGTCCATTGTTACCATTCCAACTATTCCAGTGAGAACCTCATTTCCCATTTGATCCATTACTGCCAGAAAAACCATTATTTCAGTGTTTCTAGAATTAGAACCCCCATTTATTTCTAGAACCATTGAATCCACCATTTTGAAAACCACCATTATTTCCATTGTGCCGATGAAATTGAAATTGCTGAGGAATATTTGCTTGAGTAAAGTTGCCACTAGAATGACCCCTTGTATTAAACTTGTTGTATTGTCCCACAAAACCATAGCTACTGGTAGAGTGAGAACTAAACTGACCCCCTAAGTTAGAAGACTATCATTGATAAAACTGTCTTCCATCTCTTATGTTGAAACCATTATGACCACCAGAATTTGAAGACTCGCCTTGACAGTACATACCAGCCATTGGAAATTGAACAGAACTTGGTAACTCTTCAACGGTTCTCTCAGCACTCAACAACTGGGCTCGAAACTCTTTGAGAGTTATTGGGGTTTCTCTAGCAACAATAACAGTACGAATGATATTATATTCAAAGGGTAAACCAGCCAAAGCAGCAACTATCAAGTCATTGTCAGAAAGCACTTCCCTTACAGCAAGTAGTTGATATTTTTTATTCTTCAATTGAAGCAAATATTTTTCAATAGAATCAGATCCTTTCTTGATTGTATGTAATTTAGTCTTGAGATGATTAATTCGTGCCCTAGAGACTGTGACATATCTATCAATAAGATTAGTCCAGGCTTTAAATGCAGTCTTACTACCAACAACATATTCAATAGCCTCATCACCAAGTGTGGCAATGAGTAAACTCAATAGAGCTTTATCAGTTTTAATCCATTCCTTATAAGCTTGTGTGAGTTCTTTAGTAACCCCATTATCCAAAGAAATCATATACTTAGGAGGACATACATTTGTACCATCAAAATGGTCGAACAAGTCATACCCTTCAAGCATAGAACGAAATTGAAAAGACCATTTTGCAAAGTTGTCTTCTTGCAGACGAATGGTAAATATGCCTAACAAACCATCAATCTTAAACAAATACGCCATCATGAATCATAGAATCAACACACACCAATTCAATAATAAACCTTCAAGATTTTCACAATAACCTGGCTTTGTGCCCCAATTCTTTAATAATCTGGCTTTGTGCCCTAACTTTTTTTGTTTCTTTCAATTATCTCAGAATTCAACAAGTATCAACAATTTGCAACAATTTTCAATAGTATGGCTTCGTACCCTAAAGCTTCTTGCTTATACAATCAACAATTTTCAACATACAATCAAGATAGCAACAATTCTTCATGATCAAATATCAACAGATTTCACCGTAAAAGACAATCAGCTTCGTGCCTCGAATTGTAATCAACAAAGTATGCATTATAGAGGAATAAGAACAGATACTGTTGATGCACAAAATCCGAAGGATCTTGGACCAACATAAATCTGGCCGTGAATCACACAAACGCTCAAGAACACAAAGATGTATTCTGCTTCACCCCAATGTTTAAGTTACGTCCACACTGATGTTGATTCCATTTACTGTATGAATGTATGGATTACAATAGATCGGCAATGGAGCTCTTTGTGGATGCAGCCCTTGCCATTTTGCTCTCTATTTGGCTAAGAGGGTATTGCCCTCTACATTGTTGTGAGGGTTGAGTGTAAGACTTTGTCTTCTTTGTGAAAGTCAGGCTCCCTTCATGAGGGTGAGGGAGAGTCCATTTTATAGAATAAGGGCTCCCTCCCTTTTTACATTTGTCATGGGCTTAGGGATGAGGCACAAAGACGAGGCCCAATATATGGTACCAACAGATACCATCAAATCTTCAAAGAAATCAGCGTGAAAGATGAAATTGGAATACACTGACATGGCACCGACGAACAGGAATCTCCAACGCCACAAAAAAAAATTCAGACTCCACGAACAAAACCTTCCACCCTTTTGAATTCCAGCACTAATTCTCAGGATCAAATCGAGAATATAGCGCTGGATACCATCATAACAGAGTTGCAGAAGCTGAAAATCAAGAAATGTATCAAGAGAGAGAGAAATAAGATAGTGAAGAGAATATTCTTTTGTATTGCAGTAATGAATGACTGGAAAGATTAGTTACAATCTGATGTAATTCCCTATTTATAGTAAGCACAGTAGCTTATTGACTAAGCTAACACCTCTAACAACCAACCTCACAAGATTATGACATTTGTCAATACAAGATCATGCCATCTGTCTAACATTACACATCTAGTACTCAATAAATACATTGTTTTAGACTTCCAATTGGGAATTACACAAAGCAAAACAAGTCAACTTGAATTTGTACTTTTCCTCCATGCGAAAAGACAATGTTTCCCCAAACTAAAATACTAGAGTTCATACACAACATTAATTTTAATCAAATACTAACTTTGAGAACTCATCAATTTGACGAATAAACAAAGTCTTCGATACTAACTTGAATACCAATTTGCAATATAAAATTTTCATAAAAAATTACTTTTTTTTTTTGCGTGACGGTGTGACCATTTCATAAAAATCTATTAATTTACAATATTTTTTTTTTAAAAAAAAAATCACATTTTACATAGGATTTCTCATTTGGAGTCATTTACACCCAAAATATAGATCACTTCTCCCATGGGAATATACGATATTCCGATCCCTTCCCCATTTTTATATGACAATTTGACATTATCGAATATGTCACTGCCACTTGACCTAATCTTATGTTAATGCATTTTAAACCATTTAATTAAAAAGAAAACTAAAGAAAATAGCTTGAAAACTTTGAGTTTTAATGATAAAGATAAAATAAAGGGTAAAGTGAATAGTACCAGGATTGACTTTTTAGTGTTAAAATATAATTTTTCGTTAAAGTGAACAATATCGGAAGTTTTTCGTTAAAATTCCTATAATTAAAGTCCTAATTAAATTTTATTTAACGCAGCGTCACAGTCCAAACGACACCCGCAAGTCAATCTATCAAAACGCCAACAAGTCCAATTTTTATTTTTTTTACTGAATTATTATATATTATCCACTAACCAGAAGAAACAAACCCCCATCATCCTTCTACAACGACCCTTCCCCTCGCCCTCCCAATTTTCCCGAGAAAATTCCAGAGAAAGTTCTCGAGCGAGAGAGAGAAAATGATGAACAAGATGCACGGGTACACGGAGGTGGGTACGAACAGTGGCGGCAAGGCGGCGGAGGTGGACATAGAGTCGGGGGAGTTGCTGTACCCAGGTCTGAGTAAAGGCGAGAACCAACTCCGATGGGGATTCATCCGCAAGGTGTACGGAATCTTGGCCGCCCAGATGGTTTTGACCACTATGATCTCCTTCGTCACCGTCCTCTACGCTCCGATCAACGATCTCCTCAAGGGCAGCCCTGGAATTCTCCTCTTCTTCGCCAT
Source organism: Malus domestica (assembly GCF_042453785.1). NCBI lineage: Eukaryota > Viridiplantae > Streptophyta > Magnoliopsida > Rosales > Rosaceae > Malus > Malus domestica. The sequence continues at coordinate 14,522,945 of NC_091676.1, read as the reverse complement.
CCTTCCCCTAATCTGTACGTAACCCTAATCACAAAAACCCTTATTTGTTGCATTAGTTGTGGGATTTGCGTTTATGGGTGTTGGTTTTAGATCTGAATTTGGTATTTTGAATCAAAGATCGAGGCTTTTTCTTTGAATTGGGGTTTTGCTGGGTGGTTATTTGGTACTAGATTTTGAAATTGATTCAGATTTGACTTTTCTGTGGGCGATCTAGGTCTTTTTATTTCGAATTTGGGTATTGTTTGATTTTGCTAGTTTTGCTATCTATGATGCGGTTACATGGTTACAAATACTTGGAAAATTTGAGAAATTTATCGGGTCTGTGATATGAATATGATCGTATTGATATCAAACTCGAAAATGCCTGTTTTCTAAGGTAGATTTTCATTGAATTACCCATTGATCTAATTGTTTGTTGGGTGAGGGGTTCTTTTATGAGTCTTGGAAGTTTTTTTTCTATAAAATTTATAGTTTCTTCTTTCTTGGGGTGTTTTTTCTAATTACTACAATATCCACTGCTGGGTTTTTGTTTTCTACATTATTTTCTTATTTTGCTTTATCTTATTAACCTTGAATTTCGACACAGTGTTGTGGCCCCTGCATGTGTATCAGCAGAAGCATCCCCTCAATTTTGTCTTCCTTGGACTTTTCACTCTGAGTTTGAGTGTCACAGTTGGCGTGGCCGTCGCGAATACAGACGGTTAGTCTTATTTCCCTACATTTTGAATGTTTTTACTGACATCTTGCAATCCGAGATTGTAGTGTTTATTTCGGTTGCTGATTTTTCATCTTTGTGGAATTCCTTAGCTTTTGGAATTACACTCATCTGATTATGTTTGTGCTTTCAGGAGCAATTGTGCTTGAAGCTTTGATTCTAACCTCAGCTGTGGTTGCATCCTTGACTGCTTACACCTTCTGGGCGTCGAGGAAGGGCAAGGACTTCAGCTTCCTCGGACCAGTGTTGTTCACCGGCCTCATTGTCCTCCTCCTAACCGGTTTCATGCAGGTCGGATTGTCTTTCTATTAATTTGTTCAGTACTTTTCCCTAAATACTTGAAATATCGACCTGACTTGGTGGTCGTGTACCCTCTTGCAGATGTTCTTCCCTCTTGGCCCTACAACTAATGCCATATATGGTGCCATTGGCGCTATCATTTTCTCTGGGTACATCGTCTATGACACTGACAACCTGATCAAGCGCTTCACATACGATGAGTACATTTGGGCCTCCATCACTCTTTATCTTGACATTCTCAACCTGTTCCTGACTATATTGCGGATGCTGAGGCAAAGCAACAATTAGTCATGCCAAGTACCGACTACCGACTCAACTCTCTGCAGTCTGGTTTTGGCTAAACTCTGTGGACATAGTATATATAGTCCAAGCCCGAACATAATCATTGTGGATGTAGCGTATATGTTTCCCTTTTACTCTCCAAACAGTTCTAAAGCCGAGTGAGCTGCCTCACTTTACGCCGATTTCTTAGTATTTTTACATTTGCCCAAACTAAGTGTGCTACATCTCATTTATGCGAAACATTTTACATTGTATGGATTTGGTTACTCAACTTGTTCGAACACCGGATTTTCTCCTTTTCGCTCACATGACACCCTATTTACCCGCAAAGCCCCGGCTATGGCTGCCATGAATGTTTCTCACACGACACACCATTTACCGGCAAAGCCCCGGCTATTGATGCCATGAATGTATCTACCAGGTGCCAATATAAACGAGATAATGTACTTGGTTTTTAAGGATGATTCTCCATGCTCAACTCCGAAGCATTTGCACGGTGCACCTTTGAAATTTGTACCCGAAATGTGACATAACGTGAATTGAAGGGTGCAAGGAACTCCGTTGAATGTATAGCCAAGGAAACCCCGTATCGGGTTTCTAATTTTATTCAACTATAAAATGTGACATAAATGCAAATGTAAATCACTTAAAACTTCACAGAACAGATAAGAGAACGTATTTATGTCGTATAACAACCAAATAAAACAATTATCTTCACAATGCTTGCGATGATCTTGTGACTGCAGTTTCGTCATGATTTAATAGTGACATCTTCTTCATCATCTTCGATATCCCAGCTCAAATCCTCCTCTTCCTCTGCTGCACTCAGCCGCTTATGTAAATTCGCTCTATTCGCACTGCTCCCCGTTGCATCCCCTTCGTTCTCATCAATGCTTCCTAAATCTTCAATCTCATCCCACCCAAGATCCTCTTCCTCAGGCATCGAGGGCTGGCTCGAAACAATCGAAACATCACTCTCTTTCCAAGAATCACCACCATCCGTCTTCCCTTCCGACACTCCATCAGATTTCGACTCTGCCTTATCCCCACCATCACTACTCACAGACTCCCTTGCAGCAACTTCAACACTCTCAACATTGTCACCCTCCATTGCAGCACCTTCACAAGAAGCTTGCTTTTGCTTCTCCAACTCTACAGTCCCACTCGAACCAACCTTCAAATCCGACCCATCACCCTCTTCCTTCCCTACATCTTTATCTTTATCATCATCATCATCATCAAAATCCCAACTCAAATCCTCTTCCGCCCCCGAAATTGCCCGATTCACGAGTTTCGCTCTCGCCTCCTCGGCTTCCTTCAGCTTATGCACCCGATAAAAGTACCTAGACCAGAAGCTCTCACTATCAACCTTACCAGGCACAATCTCCCCATAAATCTCACCAATCACTCCATTTTCCCTCATCAAATTCTCGACTTCCTCCGCCTTTTCGTCCAACACAAACCCTAATTTCCAGCTCCCATAGCTCTCCAAATCCTCCGGTTCCTCCAAATAAGCATTCAAATTACTCTGAACCGCACGCACCTGAGCTTCAAACCTACTGTACTTTCTCAAATCACTACCACTGCTACTCAATCTCTTATTATCACCACTAATCTCACGATTACCACTAACATTATCATCCAAATTATCAGATTCAACATCATCATCAGCTGAGATTGCGTCCCTACCGTGAGAGATGATCTCCGTCGTCGATTTCCAGACGGTGCTTCCGATATCATCGATCGCCTGGCCCACCGTCTCCAGCGATTCCTGAGCCACCGACGCGCCGACCTCGAGCGAACCCGGAAGATCCTTGACGGCGCGCGAAGCCACCTCCCGGATCACCGCCGTCTCCTTCTTCAACTCGGACCCGAACTCCTCGAGATCCCGGCGGTAGTTCTTCATAACGGATCCGGACTTCGTCGCCAGAGTCGTGATCAGACCTCCAAAGCTCCATGCCCCGGTGCCGGAATTCGGACGCGAACTTAGTTCCGGTTCCGGATCCGACTCCGGGTTAGGGTTGACGCCGTCGTTTGGGGCGTCGTAGTGCGGATCGTCGGAGGGAAGGGGCTCGTCGGAGAAGACCGAGTTGAAGAAATTCATCCGTGAGAGGAGGAGATTTCGGGGTTTTCGAGATTTTTGTGGAAATTTTTGGGGGTTAGAGATTTTCTGCAATCGGATTCGGAGTTAGAGATTAACCCGGAGCTCTATTCGTACCGAATAAATACTCTTTACAATAATAGTGACATGGATGGCGTAATCTAGCTTTAATATTTTGAAAAAATGGAATTTTGAATTAAATACCCGTTTAAATGCTAAAATTGATATTTTTTCTGTTTTTGTATTGTAGCGTAAGGGGGTGGATCACTCGAATACTTCGAGTCCTATCGTACCATCAAATAATTGGTTTCCTTCAAATTACTCTTTCAATTTTAATCAAATTACAGTAACAGTTTCTCAACTAAAAATTTATTATTATTGGTCTCTCCACTTATCAAAATATGTAGCTATAATCATTTTCATCAATTTCGTCAAAATTTTGTCAAAATAAGTTATGTTGGAATAACCATTTATCTAATTAGGGTCCTTCAACTCATCAAAATGTGTAATTATAGTCTTTTTCGTCAACTACGTTAAAAATTTTGTCAAAACGAGTTATGTTGGAATGATCATTGCTACAATTGGGTTAAAGTTAAGGGACAATTTCTCCAGTTATTAAAGTTGAGGGATCAATGGTAATGAATTTTTAATTGAGAGACCATAACTACACGTTTTGATGAGTTGAGGGACCAATGATAATGAATTTTTAGTTGATGGACCATTGCTCCAATTGAGTTAAAGTTAAGGAACCATAACTACAATTTACTCTTCTCAAAATAATGGTACTCAAGATCTATATTATAGTTCCAATTGACAATGTCATTTACCATTATGTTCTTCTCTCAGTAGACATGCACTAATCAATGATGTTGACCAAAGAACGAAAGTTGGTAAGAGTTGAATCCATCCCGACACGTAATCTTGAAATACTCTTGTCAACTGCAAATTTTAGTCCAAAATATAGCCTCCAAATCTTAGCATCAATCACCTGACAGAAAGCCCACCAAGCCAATCATGGATCTTATTTCTAAGAACACCTATATTTCCAGTGCATTGAGCCGAGAAGTCGACAGAGACGCAATCTCTAATAATATGAACAATGGTCTCAGACGTCCAAGAGCATAAAGAGCAAGAGGAATCCACAGTGAGGTCTTTCTTGGCCCTTCCTCATTTGTTAAAAACTTATTTTTCTGTTTTTAGTTCTTACACAAAACGCATGTTAAATTGTGAGTTCGATACCAACTTATTCATTTCATCCCTTAATGTAAATTTATCGTAAAAAAAAAAAGTCAACTAAATATCCAAATCAATCATGACTTGAGGAAGCAATACGATGCTTCTAACTCTAAGAATCATATTCCATAGATAATAGGCAACTTCTAGAAGCAAACTAGTTTTAAAATTCACCTCACAATCATCATCATGTACAACTCTCCATTCTGGAGGAGTTTGATCAAACAAAGCAACAAACAAAATCTCCATAAAATGGCAAACCTACAAAACACATATAACTCATAAGTGCTCATGAGCACCCAAAACCAACCATTTTTACATACTTTTTCGAAGATTTTACAACATTATGTCAAAAGACTCTTCCTTTTTTCTTCTCCTTTTTGTAATTCAACAAAGATTACAAGAGCATACAGATCTTGACAGACCCCACTCTTGAAAGCATTATACTCCGTCCATTCTCCTTTCCCTTTTCTTGGCACATGGCGTTTTGTCATACGATAAAGGTAAAGGTCGTACCCAGTGCACAAGGCTCCCGCTTTAAGCAGGGTCTGGGAGAGGTGAATGTCGGCTAGCCTTACCCCCATTTATGGAGAGGCTGCTCCCAAGTCTCGAACCCGAGACCTACCGCTCATGGGCGAAGGCACTTGCCATCGCACCAAGTACAATTTCAGAACAAGCACAACAAGCAGATGTGAGGTAGTATTCTACAGGTTAACTAGTTGAGATACTCTTTCGATTTCCTTGATGATCAGCTCCTTTTCCTCTTCAAATTGCTCATCTTCATCACCTGCAAAGAGACTATAAATCAACGGGGATGAAAGCGACATGAAAGTTTCAATATTTTTGGAAGCACCATCATCCTTTCACAAGCCAATTCATACAAAGAGTTGCATGGTCAGAAAAGTAACAAGTTAAGAACCTTTTCCAGCAGAAAGATTATGAAGCAAGTCTGTCAACTTTTCATGGTTTTTAGCCAAGATAAGTTTTACTTCCTGTGGCTTATTAGGATTCGCAACAAAGACCTGCATTTAGAACACAGATATATAATAATCAATAATGAACAAAATGAGAAAAATGAGAAACACGGGTGGGAACCGAAGTAATCTGAGACTTTTATTTATGAAGTTGACAAACGAGCAAGGTATAAAATATCGATGATATCGGAAATATCGGTAGTTTAAAAACACAGAAATTTCGATGGAAATATCGGGATATTATCGATATCGATAAAAATTGAATAAAAACCACGGAAATTATAAGAAAAACTTGGAAATTTTTATTGAAACTTTACAGGATGCTTATTTAGTCAATTATCTATTAGTTTATCACAAAAAATTGGAAGGAAATGCATTGCATGATAGATATAACTGATTTAAGTTGATTATATAGCGAGCTGACAAACATTGTGTACAGAAAATATAAAGTAATTAATGAAATAAGTTTAAACACACCATAATCATTTATATATAATGAATTAGTACAATATTTTACACTTTATACATTGCATGATAAGATACATGAGTGACTTAGTAAGGTCTAAAATATCGATGATATCGGAAATATCGGTAGTCCAAAAACACGAAAATTTCGATGAAAATATCGGAATATTATGAATATTTAAGACCATGCAAACGAGAAGTTAAGGCATCAATATCAGACTGCATCATACAAAATTGACTCGTACGATATATGAATCTGTACATTGTTCCAACGCACATCCCTCGTTGCATGAAGTTCAAAAAGCAGCGTACAAAATGCACTCCATGTTCTATCACATTCATACAAACACACACATCTAGGAAGCAGGAGAGGAAAAATGAGCAGGGGACGCACCTTGAAGATGTGGAAGGCATAGATTTGGATGTTTTTACTTGAATCCTGCTCATATTAAAAGAAAAATATTAAACAGCATGCTAAATGCACAAAGTAACACTATTTGCGTACATTTCAATGTAGTACCCATAGCTTGGTCATCCATAGTCCTAGAGAGTACTAGCAATAATAAATTCAATACCTAGAGCAACGTCATCATGACTTTCAGGTACCAAACTTCTAAAATGTAGCGCTTCATTAGAGCAACTTCAGCGGATGCTGGTTACTCGGGCGACAGGGGAGGAGAAAGGGCATGAGGGCCGGTGGGAGCAGCTCCAGCGGGGAAGGGTCCGAGTGAGGGTGGGAGCCCGAGCGAAGGGGGGGGTGGGGAGTCGACGGGCCTGTGGCCCGAGGGCTTTGCAATATTTTATGTATTTTGTGTCAGAGAGAGAGAGAGAGAGTGTTTTTTGTGTTAGAGAGAGAGAGGATTTTTTATTATTTAAACAAACAAAAAAACTATTATTTTAATTGCTTATTGCCAGGGGGTTCCAAGGGTGGAGATGTAAATGGCAATTACTGTTCATTAATGGTAGTTACTATTCATTTAAGGCAGTTACTGTTTAATATGGTGGATTGAATAGTAGATTGCCAGGGGGAAGGACTCCATGGGTGGAATTGCTCTTATATGTGAATTTGGAGTCTCCAAGAGGAATTCGGAGAGAAGCTAAAATCCATATACAATTTATCTTTTAGAGCATCTCATAAATCAAAAGAATAGTAGACAGAAGTTGAAAATTTAGATACAAGAACCCACCTTCAAAGATTGCCTCCTAGTCACATAATTTGGAGATGTCAAGAGCTTTTCATATAGATCAAATAACTGGAACAACAATTTATTATCAAATAAGCTCAGAATAATATACACTAGAATGTAACAATACACTAGTGAAAAAACGTCTTAATCAAGCAGAAGCGTGTGTGTAAAATATTTAATTAACATAAACATATGAAAAGTCACACTGCTACGATTGCCACTGACCATATTTGTACATAAATTTATAGTAAGAAAAAGCGTAAGCAAACCTCGTCATAGTGAGCAGTCAAAAATTCAGATACCATTGTTCCATGTTTAGTAAGTAGATCCTGCCAAATTCAGGACATATTATGAGAGAACAGATAGGGCCACAAAAGCTCATCAATGTTTAGAAAGGTCCAACATCAAAGAAGTTCATGATTCTGACCTTAAAGGTAAAGAACGCATCAGAAGCAACGTCAAGGTTAGGCAGCTCCACATATTTGAAGAACAACTCAAAGCTCGCGGACTCCAATATGTATCTGCAAAACACTACACAAATCAAATGTGCAAATAAAAGAAATTTGCTTGCCAGTTAGAAGGAAAATAGAAACACTTAAAATATAAAAAGAACGAACAACCATTAATTATCATTAATTATCATTAATGGAATGTAACAGAGCATCTCATTTTACAAAATATGATCTACTTTAGCAAGATCACTACTAACTTGCAACAACCATTAAAAGGTCGTACCAAGTGCACAAAGCTCCCGCTTTAAGCAGGGTCTGGGAGCCAAAAACATTAGCAGGAAAAAAAAGATAAAAAGTTTGAATGTCTTACTTTGCAAGTGCGGGGAATCTAATGCAATCCCTCAACATATTCTCACAATTCAAAGCAATTTCCTTGTTATCATAGCTGTTTGAAAAAGAAACCAATAAGTGTCGTGCAATACTAATCTACCAGTTGAAAAAGTATGACAACAAGTATAAAACATTAGGACAATATCCCAATGTCCCATTGGTCGCAGCTGATGGTGAAATTACACCTAGCTACGTGCATGAGTCCGTTGTTTGCTTACTGGAACTTTAGGTAAAGAAACTGAAAGTGACAAAATTGGCAGAATTTGGACAAGACAACTTTGGTTTGTACAAAATGTTTTATTAACAAATTGTGACATGACAATAAACAAAGCGGCCTTGCCAATTAACAAAATTAATTTGTAACACAGACACACGGTTTGGCAGCCAAAAACAAATTCTCCAAAAATTGAAGGAGAAAGGGACAGATCCAATAAAACTTACAAACCTCTAATAAGTGTGGGAGGATACAAGTGGTAAAAACACAAAGTGAAAATCCCTATTTTACACAGACGTACTAATAAAACATTAACAAACTTACTACACGACAAGAAAGTCTAATAATTCCAAATGGTTCTCCGTGTATTCTGCACAGCAATAAGTTGATTCAACCTTTTGCTTCATCAATGTGGACCAACAATGGACCAAATCCTTTCTTGCCTGTATTGAAAACAATTCATCATCACGTGCAACCAATGCTTCATTTTTATACCATATTTAGGGTCTCGTATTTAGATCTCGTACAAATACTTGGGGAACTTAAATGTAATTATGTGATAAAGGAAGGGGCAAATATGTAATAAGTGATGAGTCCTTATTCTATAAAAATGACCCTCAACCTCACAATAGGGGGAGGGCCATCTCTTAGGCCAATTCCTAAGCCCTCTCACCCCCTCTCAAAGCTCTCACTCTCAGAGCTCTCTCTCCCTCAAATAAATACATAATCAGTGTGGACGTAGCCTAAACTTTGGGGTGAACCATGATACATCTTGTGTCATTTACATTACTTGCAGATTCACGGTCGGATTTACGTTGTTCCAAGACCTCCGGTTTTGTGCATCAACACTTCATATGCTAGGCATTATGATAAAAATTACCATAACTTACCTCCCATCCCAGTATAGGTAACTTGTGAATCAGAAGATCAAGAACACCCTCCTTACAAATCTCAAAAGCAAGCTGTGAAACGTGATCCATATTTGGTTCGGTCTCCCCATCTCCAGAAATCATACATTTCATTGTCGTGAAATTCTTTTCAACTTCTTCCAAAGCCTATAATAAAGTTAAACAACGTCTGCTTAAAAAAAACTAAACTTGCATATCATTAATTAAACCCCCAACACCTACAAGTTTTATGTAAAACATTGCAAGAGCACAGTTAAAGAAAAACCCGCGTCCATCCACATGTCATTCTCTAATTGATTCTTAGTCATGAAATTCCTTTGGTTCCCTTCTTCCTTTACAAAGTAAGTACAGTTTATTTATTTATTTATTTTATGAACTAATGGGGTGTTTTTCACTAAAGTGTAAACCCCAACAACAACAACAACAACAACAACAAAGCCTTTTCCCACTAAGTGGGGTCAGCTATATGAATCCTAGAACGCCATTGCGCTCGGTTTTGTGTCATATCCTCTGTTAGATCCAAGTACTCTAAGTCTTTTCTTAGGGTCTCTTCCAAAGTTTTCCTAGGTCTTCCTCTACCCTTCGGCCCTGAACCTCTATCCCGTAGTCACATCTTCGAACCGGAGCGTCAGTAGGCCTTCTTTGCACATGTCCAAACCACCGTAACTGATTTTCTCTTATCTTTTCTTCAATTTCGGCTACTCCTACTTTACCTCGGATATCTTCATTCCTAATCTTATCCTTTCTCGTGTGCCCACACATCCAACGAAGCATCCTCATCTCCTCTACACCCATTTTGTGTACGTGTTGATGCTTCACCGCCCAACATTCTATGTCATACAGCATCTCCGGCCTTATTGTTGTCCTATAAAATTTTCCCTTGAGCTTCAGTGGCCTATGACGGTCACACAACACGTCGGATGCACTCTTCTACTTCATCCATCCAGCTTGTATTCTATGGTTGAGATCTCCATCTAATTCTCCGTTCTTTTGCAAGATAGATCCTAGGTAGCGAAAACGGTCGCTCTTTGGTATTTCCTGATCTCCGATCCTCACCCCTAACTCATTTTGGCCTTTATTTGCACTGAACTTGCACTCCATATATTCTGTCTTTGATCGGCTTAGGCGAAGACCTTTAGATTCCAACACTTCTCTCCAAAGGTTAAGCTTCGCATTTACCCATTCCTGAGTTTCATCTATCAACATTATATCGTTTGCGAAAAGCATACACCAAGGAATATCATCTTGAATATGTCATGTTAACTCATCCATTACCAACGGAAAAAGGTAAGGACTTAAGGATTGTTGATGCACAAAATCAGTGAGGACTTTGGTACAATAGAAAGTATTAAGTTTGTGATCTTCGCTAGATTGCTCCGGTCATTAGTGTGGATAAGTATGTAAATGGATAGAGACAGGAAAGCAAACACAAGATATATGTGGTTCACCCTAATTGGCTACGTCCACGGAGTAGAGGAGTTCTCATTAATTGTGAAGGGTTTACACAAGTACATAGGTTCAAGCTCTCCTTTAGTGAGTACAAGTGAATGATTTTGTACAAATGACATTAGGAAATATTGTGGGAGAATGATCTCGTAATCATGAAACTTCTAAGTACCGAAGTGTGGTATTGTCTTCACTTGCCTTATCTATCTCATAGGTAGATGTGGCATCTTTTCTGGAAGTACTCTTCCTCCATCCAGGGGTGGTATCTTTAACTGGTGGAGATGCACAAGGTAATGTATCAATTTCATTTGAAGCTTACTTGTAGTTTTAGGTTTGGTCAAGCGCGATACAACCATGTAGTAGGAGTCCCCCAAGTCGCCGACCTAGGGGATTTGCTGAAAGAGGTGACAGACAAGGTAAGCAATCAGAGCTCAAAGCAATCAGTCCCAGATCAGAAGTTTGATTTCGAGTTCCGGCTGATTGTTCTCATTCTCCCTATCTTGCAGGCAGCATGAAGGATAAAGAGAAGAAAAAGGAGAATAGATGATATGAGATACTTTTGCTTTTGAAGAAGTAACTTTCCACATGCTTATTCTTGAACTGGGCTGGAGGATTTTCTGGTTTCCTCCAGAGTATAAGGCCGACTGAAGAATTTGAGGGTCAAAACAAGTCCATCAAATCTAGAGTACGTTCGACCCTGCTGATATGGGATACTTTTGCTGTTGACAAAGTAATGGATGTATCGGCACGTGTTCTATTACGTTTGTCTCCACATGCTTCCTTGTATCCTTCTCACTTTCCCAATTTGTTCCTCAGGCAGATGTGGTATCTTCTCTAGAAGTATAAGATGTTGAAGATGAGTACCCGAGAGCAATGCCAGGTAAGTAATCAGGTAAGGGGTTCCAGGCAGTCAGTTCCTGACTGGAAGCTTGATTCCAAGTGCTGACTGATTGCTCTCTTTCTCCTTGTCTTGCAGGTAAGAACAAGGCTAAAGGAAAAGACAGGGAAAAAACATGATATGAGATACTCTTGCTTTTAACCCTGATGATATGAGATATTCTTGCTCTGGTGTAGCTTGTTGCAGAGGTATTATCGGGGGGAAAGAAAGCTGAGTATTTCGAGAGGTTTCGTTGGGAGTGCCCTCTTAGATATGAGGAAGGGTTGAGCATTTTTGCAGGTCTGCCTATCCATTAAAGATGGAGGTCAACATATATAGGAGTCTCCTTAACAACAAGTAGTAATGATATTCCTTTACCCTGCTTGGTCATAGCACGATAGTGGGAGCTGCCAGCTTCACGTGTTTTAACTCTGTCAGAGCACTTTGAAAAAGTGGTCTGTGGTATCTGGAAAGCTGATGTTGCATGTGAATATTACAGACAAGCTTTATCCAAGGAGATCTGGCTCTCGAAGTTGAGAAAGCGGTGCCTCTTCGGTTTTCGAACAAGCAATCCTGTCGGGGATCTGGCTCTCGAGATTCGGAGAACGATGCCTCTTCGATTTTTGAGAAAGCAATCCTGCTGGGAGTCTGTCTCTCGAGATTCGGATAGTGGTGTCTCTTCGATTTTTGAGAAAGTAATCATGTTGGGAATCTGGCTCTCGAGATTCAGAGGGCGGTGCCTCTTCAATTTTGGAGCAAGCAATCTTGTTGGGAGTGTTTTCTCGAATGTGAGTAAAGGTTGGGCATGTTTGCTAGTCTACCTTGCCACGGAGCACAGAGGTTGACACACAGGGACTTTCCAATTATCCAGCAGTGGTGTTGTTCCTTTACCCTTGTGGGTAATAATATGGTAGGTAGACCTTCAAAATTTATGTGTCTAAACTTTGTTAGTGCTGTTTCTTTGTTATTCTTTTACCCTTCTTGGTCATAGCGATGTAGTGGGAGCTACAAGCTTCACGTGTCTAAACTTTGTCAGAGATCTTTGGCAAAGTTATATGTGGTACCCATGAGCCGATGGTGCGTGTGGAAAGTGGATGATTGAACAGTAAGATTCACATGCTTTCTACTTCACCAGAAATCTTTGACAGAATGCCCGTAATTTCTGCAAAGCTGAGTGTGCATGTGACATGTGCTGACAAGGCTGAAAAAGCAGGTGCTTCTTCGATTTCTGAGATCGGCCTTCGTGGTCTCTGAGTAGCCCAGCTTTTGAGAAAATAAGCGCCTCTTCGATTTCTGAGATCGGCCTTCGTGGTCTTTGAGCAGCTCAGCTTTTGAGAAAGCAAACGCCTATTCAATTTCTGAGATCGGCCCTTGTGGTCTCTGAGCAGCCCAGCTTTTGAGAAAGCAAACGCCTCTTCGATTTCTGAGCAGGCGCCTCTTCGATTTCTGAAGCTCCGTCGAGTGCAGATTTTTATAGAGGCTGGCATTAAGTTCCAAAGGACACTTGAATCTCCACCAGTAGAAGCTCCATTCTTGCACTTCTAAGATCTTGATTTGTCCGACCTCTTCTCTCTTCAACACTTTTGAAAATGTCTGGCATCTCCGACCGTCGTTCTGACTTGAACCTTGTTGAAGAGGCAAACATGCCTTCTCTAGACAACATATAGCACACATCTTTCTTATCCCCTACTGGTTCTCTTACCGTTGGGGATTCCGTGATGAAGAATGATATGACCGCTGCGGTGGTGGCCAGGAACCTTCTCACTCCCAAAGATAACAGACTACTTTCCAAACGGTCTGATGAGTTGGCTGTTAAGGATTCTCTGGCTCTCAGTGTTCAGTGTGCAGGTTCTGTGTCTAATATGGCCCAACGCCTATTTGCTCGAACCCGCCAAGTTGAATCATTGGCGGCTGAAGTGATGAGTCTCAAACAGGAGATTAGAGGGCTCAAGCATGAGAATAAACAGTTGCACCGGCTCGCACATGACTATGCTACAAACATGAAGAGGAAGCTTGACCAGATGAAGGAATCTGATGGTCATATTTTACTTGATCATTAGAGGTTTGTGGGTTTGTTCCAAAGGCATTTATTACCTTCGTCTTCTAGGGCTGTACCGCGTAATGAAGCTCCAAATGATCAACCTCCGATGCCTCCTCCTTCTAGGGTTCTGTCCAGTACTGAGGCTCCGAATGATCCCCCTCCGGTGCCTTCTCTTTCTGGGACTCTACCGACTGCTGAGACTTCTCCTAAGCAACCTTTGTGAAGGCTCCATCTTGTTTGTTTATTTTGACTCATGTATATGTACATACTTGTAACTTATCGGAGATATCAATAAATAAGCTTTGCTTCATTTCAACGTATTATGTTAAATACACCAAAGCTTTCTTCTCTAAGTTCTTTGATTTTTTTTTTGTTGAAGCTTGTATGTTGAAGCTTTGTGAGTGGAGCATGTAGATTGAGGTAGTGTTCCCTTAATTTCCCGAGTGAGGAAAACTTCTCGGTTGGAGACTTGAAAAATCCAAGTAGTAGTGGCAAGTAACAACAAAGTTGGGAAAACGAAAGCTAGTAACTTTGCCCACCAAAATACGAAATTCAATTGAGAAAAACACTTCTACACTTAAAATTTTGCTTGCACTAATCGAAGTTCTTAGAATTATCTCTATCTAAATCAACCCAATTGACAATCTCCCATTGATTTATGCAATGCTGCAAAGACACACACCCACAAAGCAAAACCAAGCACCCATTTGCCTCAATTGCATAACCAAATTACAAATGCAAGTTTGGGAAATTGGAACAAGAACAATAAATCATAAGCCTTAGAAATTGAGATAGAGGACCTTTTTTAGGGCTTTGACTTCGACGACTGTCTGGATATCGAGGGCCAGAAGGCTGTCGTTGATGGCCTTGGCCACCTCCTGAGGGGTTTTAGGCCTCGACGGCTTGAAGAATGAAAACGACAAGATCGTCAGTGTCGTTCAATTCTCCTCTCCCTATCTCTCCTCGAAGAATTGAGGGAAATTCAACGGAGCTTTTGTTAATGGTGATTGTGAAAAGTCAATCTTTTACCGGCTCAGTGAGATAAAACGCGGGTACATAGAAATGAAGGGGATGTATTGAATTGGGATTTTTAACTCAAAAATTGTTTCTCAATTCACAACTCTAAAATTTAGGCATTTCGTCAAAGATTTTTAACTCAAAAACTGTTCCTCAATTCACAACTCAAAAATTTAGGGGTATTTAGGGGGTGTATTTAATTTGGAATTTGAGAGATTTGGATTTATAAATTCATGGATTTTTATGGAGTTTAATTGATTTGTAGAGATTCCATATAAAATTTAGATTCAATTCCATGTAAAATTTAATTGAATACACCTGAAATGTTATAAACTTTTTTAAAATCCTAATTGAATACACCCGAATTTCTAAGGATTTTAATAAACTATCTTAAAATCCTGATTGAATACACATTGAATTTCAAAAAATGACTTAAAATATTGATTGAATACACCTAGATTCATTAAAATAATTAAAATCCCTCAAAATCCCAATTAAATACACCCCCTTAATTAAGATTTTAAGTGATTATCTAAAATTTAATGTGTATTCAATTAGAATTTTAATATAGTTTATTAAAATTCTTAGAAATCTGGGTGTATTCTGTGACAGCCCGTCCCAAATGTGTATATTATTTTAACCTCGATAGCGTGAAATGACCATTTTGCCCTTGAGCGTTGGATTGTGTTTGTATTAATGGGCTAAGAAAAGTGACCAATTAATTTCTTTCCTAGCTAATTGGACCCAATTAGAACTTAGGATTTTGTTTGTTTTTGGTTGGTGACCCAACTTGGAACACACACACCTATACACAAACTCCCGTTGACCCTCTCTCTCTTCTCCTTCTCGGATCTCTTTCCATTTCCGTACAATTGTACGGACATATTTCAAACCAACCTTTGCAGGCATGGATCGAGACTGTGAAGGTGGTTTTCATGTTCCTTGCAAGCCTAGGAGTCAATTCATACCCTTAGTTGGTCGTGAGAGCTTGTAGAACTTGAATTTCCTAAACTTCGGTGATGGGTGATTTGCCTCCGACGTGATTGCAAAGGTTTTAAGTGGTTTTGAGACCTAAGAAGTATTATTCTTGCTTTTCTAGCACATTGGATCGATTTTGGAGTAGTTTTGATGTTAGAACACTTGAGTTTATCAAGTTGCAGGTTTGAACATTCGATCGAAGGATTTTCCAACCACTTTTCGTTGGTTTTAGGTCCCCAAAGTGGGAAGAATGTGTTC
Organism: Malus domestica; assembly: GCF_042453785.1. NCBI lineage: Eukaryota > Viridiplantae > Streptophyta > Magnoliopsida > Rosales > Rosaceae > Malus > Malus domestica. The sequence continues at coordinate 14,507,107 of NC_091676.1, read as the reverse complement.
GACTCGTTGTAAGCTTCATTTTGGTGACAATTTCATCGAATGTGGTTGGGAAATGGAAGAGATATGAAGTTTTAAAGTTTTTCCAGTTTCCGATGACACAAACGGTGACGGCGACGGAATCCGATGACTCGCCGGAGAAGAAGGCGAATATTCCATCAATTTTGATGGAATATTTTAAGAATATTCTAACGGCGTTAGGTATCTTTAACGGCATATGCTTTTATTTAACGGAATATTCCATAACGCCGTTAGGGAATCCATCAGTGTGCCAGGCACGTGCCTGCGTGTGACGGCGTGTGGGACGTCGAAATTTTTTTCTAAAAATATGGGGATGTTCGTGGGGTTGAGTAGATCACGTTGGTATATTCAAACACCCAAATTCAGCAATGTATGAGAAGTTATTACCTAGTTTTGGTTATGTAATTTAAATAACGTTTATATAGTTGTTTCGCATATAGGTGAGACCTATCGTGAGGACGAGCGCAGTCAAGCAAGGCTCGGGGGTTACGACCCTTCCACATATTAGTGAATGGGCTTTTGATTTTCAGTATATACTTATATACTGGGTATTTTTCCTAGAAAATGTGTTTAAATGAAATTATGTTTTGAAATGCCATGCCTGTTGATTTATACTTAGACTATGAAATTGTATGGTATATGCATATATGATTCGACGCGGTGGACGCTCAGGTAATTATCAAGTGCGTTGTATATTGTTATTGTGAATTGATGATCCTGTGAGATGTGTTGAGAGCTAATAAACTTGCGCCTCGATGTTAGTGCTCCTGCCCGTGGTTAGGGCATAGTCCTTTACGTGATGTTCACCTCCCACACCATACGCTTACCTTGGATCCAAGTTAGGTGCATAGTCCTGTCGTACAGACCATTATAGGTGGTTCCGACTCGTAGGTGACCCGCGATTATTCGCACAATCTTCACATGATCGTAGCACTAGAGCATATTTATTTACACCCAATCCTGTCGTACAGACCACATTAGGTGGTTCCGACTCATGTGCATGCATACTTATTGAGCTATAGATTCAGCCGTACAAGCCACTTTAGGTGGATCCGGCTGATATGTTATATTTCATGAGATTATTTCACCTGAGTTACTTATTTTGTTACTTTGAGATATATGGCATGGTATACTATGATTTTCGCTATTCTGATTATAGTTTTGAGATATGTCTATATATTCTATTTTCTGGGAAATTATACAGGTTTTATGGCTAGGGGTTAGAACTTTTGATAAATGAAATGGTTTTGAAAAGCTTTGTTTTTGCCCACTCACACTTTCTGTTTTGTGCCCTTTCAGGTTTTAGGTAAGAGTGCTTGTTGGTGGCTCATGAGGTATTCACGGCAGCTCTGACAGATTATCACTAGTGTAGGACCATCTTTGGTACTGTATGTTTAGTATTCGTCATGCTGAACTGCACTTAGGCTACTTATGCTCTGGCTATGTGTAGTCACACTTATTCTCGTCTTGCACCTTACCTTATCTAGTGCTCTAGTTGGTTTGGTTTTTATTTATTCGCATTTCTGTATATCATTATTGCTTCCGCACTGTGCATATGGCTACGTCACCCTCACGTGACGGCCAGCATGCATCGATCTAGGTCTGGGTGTGTCATATTCAATTAGAATTTTTAAAAAAAATTATAACATTCCAGATGTATTCAATTAGAATTTGAATTTAAAGAATTTGAAAAAGTTGGGGAATTAGAGAGAATTGAAGAGATTTTGTAGTGTATTTTAAGCATCGACAAATCTCACCTCTCCTTATCAGATTTTGAGGGAATTGAATCAAAATTTTACATGGAATCTCTACAAATCAGTTAAACTCCATAAAAATCCATAAATTTATAAATCGATTAAAATCTCTTAAATTCCTAATTGAATACACACATCTAAAATCATAAAAGTGAAATAATATCTACCTACTTTATCATAACAAGAAAAAGAAGGAAAAACAAAAATAAAAACTACCTAGTATAATTAATTTCTAATTTTAAATAATTTAATTCTAATTAACCATGATAAATAGGAAGTTGACATTTCTTACTTATCTCATGATTGAATAATGTCTTAATGGGACAAATATCTAAAATTCATTGTTTTCTAAATCTAAATTGGCAATGCCAACGATAGTTGATTCAGTTGGTAAGGGTGTGCTTGTGGTTAACCTCTAATCTAAAATTGATCTTTGCTGTCAGCAGTTCTCATTGGTGCGTGATTTGTAAATTCCTATGTAAATTTATATCTGTTGCAACTAGCAGTTAGGTGCTACGTGTAAGTTATTTCGGCTTGAGGTTGTGGTTATGCCTTGACGCTGGTGGTGAGAGTAGTCAATCTTCCCCTAAACTTTATGTTACCAGAAAATAAAATCTAAATTGATAATTATGTGTGAATTCAAACACACCTGAGAATTAAGAAGTTGAAGATAAATAAAAAAGTTGAAGATAAATTATGGAATATAACTCATTTTTGTAGACTATACGGGCTTGTTTAGGAGTGTAAGAGAACATCGTGACTTCTCATTCAAAGCAATTACAATGTCTTTATAATCACTCTCTAATAGGCCCTTAACATCACTTTCGGAGGTTAAAGTACAAATACTCGAGTGGACTGAAGAATATTCTCTTTTTGGTCAAAACATGGAATAATGTTTGATTGTCATTCTCCCTCATCAATACATGACAGATGGTAGATGGATAGTGGGACCAAGGTGATCCCATGATTACCCGAAGTTTGGAACAATATATATGTGAAGGTTTTTTGAGGATCCTCAAAAAATTTGGTACGAGTTATGTGACACACCCCGACCCGGAATGTCTACTAGGACTTTGAATCAAGCTGTGATGGCCAACACCTGGAAGGTGACGAAGCCATAAAGTGTGATGTTGTGGAAAATTGTGAATGAATTTAAACCTAAAAGTGCCTAATTACTAGAGTGCACTGGTGAGCGGGAATGAACCCAATTCACACGTGATGTTAGAGCATAAGCAAGTACAGAAAAGTGATGTAAGAATCGTAACCTCAAAATAGTCTCCGATACTAAGAATCGCCGCAAGTCTTTGTGATGATAAAACTCAGCTAATAATACATGGATGGTGAAGACAAGATAAGGGTGAGTGGCCCTGTAAATACTAATAGAGAACATATGAAACATGTATTCACTCGCTATAACACCTGTATAATGTCCAGACTTAGAATATAAAATATACATCTTTATATACGTATATTGATTCAAGTCATGCTTCATATATTTATAATCGTATGTTAACTTATCGCATATCCATCACGTCTACTGGCCCATCACGTATTCACCACATATATTCATTATATATACTAGCGTGTAAGTCGGAGTCACCTCTAGCGACCTATACGACATATTCATATCTCATCACATATCTCATCAATCATGGCTAGCATATAATAGTTGGAGTCACCTCTAGTGACCTATACGACATATTTATATCTCATCACATATCTCATCAATCATGGCTAGCATATAATAGTCGGAGTCACCTCTAGTGACCTATACGACATATTAATATCTCATCACACATCTCATCAGTCAAACTAATACCCTATACTTGCTTGAGTTTACCTAAACTTACCTGAACTTACCTGAACTTACCCGAGTGTCCTGCATTCACCTTTGCACTTCATAACGTTCACAGCACCACAATTATATATATATGCAAACAATTCAACTCATCGATTAAGCATTATTCAATAGGCATAGCATTTTTAAAGCATAAATCCTTTAATTGTATTTTCTGGGAAACATCAAGCGTATATATATATACCTAAAACCAAAAGCCCACACACATTGTTCAGTTCCTTAAACAAAGCTATGGTCTCGATTATTTAATTTCATTTCTTATATGGCTGCATCTAACGTCTCATTAGATTGCCTACGTACCCTAAACAGAGATCAAGCCATTCGTAGTTCACAATCATTTATATTAATACGCACATGGATAAATCACGATGAAATCTAACTCAACCATCTCATAGTATTTTATAACTTATAATTATATATATACATATATATATATATATATATATATATATATATATATGTCATGGCATAAGTTTCTCAGTTTTATTTAAAAGCATTTATAGAATTATCAATCATGAAACATATGATGAGCAAGGAAAAATCCACTCACCTGGAGTCCGCGCTACAACTTCCTAGCACGAACATCGAGGCATCATAAACGATCGGCGCCTGTGACCAATTATCAAACCATATCTCAGAATTCTCGTTGATATAATACATAACTTACATCGCACTCAAGTCTACGCAATTCGGTCCAAAAGATCCACAAATCAGATCTCTAATCCGTAACTTCCAAGGATCCACATTATGCTTCTAGAATAACATACTAAAGTTTCAGAACGATCCAACGGTCGGATCTCCACCAATTGCCAAAACCAAGTGGCGGTCATCATTTTATTTTCTGAACTTACAAATCCAATTCGAGGAGATCCATATGTCAGATTCCCAATCCGTAAGTTCCTATATTCCTCAAATATTATGAATAATAATCTATCAAATTTTGATGACGATCCAATGATCGGATCGTCGATTCATATAATGGCCTATTAACGTATCTTAGAGAATTTTGGCTCTAATGATCAATCTACGTCATTGACTTCTCAAAACTGAATTTAAGGCATCACATATAGTCTAAAAATAGCATTGGTGGCCCTCAGGCCACGCTCCGCCGCACCAGCCGCCGCAGGTGGCGGTCGGCCGCCTCGGCTCACCGGAAAATTCAACTATTTCTAAAAATTACCAAAAATTTCATATTTGAAGATCTCAATGAGTAGAACAACTTTCATACTTGTGACCAAGGCCAATTTGGCTTGGAAACACTTCAATTTCACCAAAATTCGTGCGGACCCTAGAATTTGGTGTGCTTCGATTCGACCTCCAAACTTGTTCCAACGCCTCCACCACTGCTTGGGCTTTGTTCCTGGGTTCTAAGGAAGTCTAATGGTAGTGGTAATTGAAGGAAAACGTTTCACAAGTGGTGGATTTTGAGCAATGTTCCTGACGGCACCCACCTTCGGTTTTTGAATAAATTACCACCAAATTCCTTCTAATTTTGAATGGAAATGGAAGAGGGAAGGCTAGGAAGTTGTTTCTAGGTGGTGGTTCGAGACAATTCATCGGAAAGTGGCCGAGAAATAGGTGAATTCAGCCTTGGAGCTTGGCCGAGTCGTGCGGGTCAAGAAGAAGACCCGGCGGTTCCCTTCTTTTCCTTCTCCCTCCTTTCCCTCCTTCCCATTTTCTGGTTGGCCATCCTCTTCTTCTTTCTTCTCCTGATTCGCCATTTCTTCCTTCTTCCAGATTGGGCAGTTTTGCTCAATCCTATTCCCTCTATTCTTCCTCCCCGACATCTCTTCTCTCCCTTTCTCATATTCTCCCAATAATTAATAAATTAATAATACTAATAATTATATACATATAAAAATATAAATCGTAACCAAAATAAAAGTACTTCTCGGGTTAGAGTTCCGTAGAACTTTAACTGTAACTCCAAATCTTCTTCTGCTTGCGTCTACGAGCCTATATTGTCGAGTGCTTAAGGAATACGCTAAAAGAATTCCATACGTCTCACTATACGTAGGTAAATGAAAGTAAAAAAAAAAAACCATTCACCTCTAGGACATTATCATAAAATCACGCTTTTAAAATTTATAAAATAATAAAATTTGGGACGGGTTGTCACATTACGTTTGTGCCTATCAAGTGTTTGATGTAATGCTTACTAGACATATCTCGATAGGTTGCGTCGACATCACTCTACAAATTTTTTCTATATTACTCATCATATTGATTTGACATATATCGATATTTATTGATATGTGCACAACATGGTTTAGCTAATGGCAAGCTCATTAAGTGTTCGACAAAATACCTCTGTGAATAAATAAAAAAAAATTTGCACGCTCTGCGCTTCTGCTTTACCTAAAAAACTTGTATATAATACGACCCCAAGGTTCGAATCCTAATTCTACTAATGTGCATGATCCCTTTGATTATTGCTCTAGCTGCGTCTAGATTTCAATTCTTGTGCACAAAGGATTAAAATTTCCTTTTCAAATTTTATGTAATCGTGTTAACAAGTCATTCTCTCATGTCGTGTTTGAAATTACCACTTTTTTAAAACATAAATTTGTAAAAACCTATTAATTTATTAATGAATGATAACACAAACCATTTAGTAATTTACACTGAGAATATTTACTAATCGTTTTGTCATAAGTTCTAAGTATTTTCATTTTCATTTTTAAAAGAAACGTTAAAAGATATGAAATTTAACTTGATTTGAGTTTTTATTTTTTAAAATAAAAATCCATAAAAAAAAAAACTTAAAACTGAAATAATTTTTTTTCGAGAAAAAAACTGAAATACTTATACAAAAACGAAACTGACATGGCACTCAATCAAAAGGAAAGCAAAGCATGTTTCAGGTGGAGGTTAAAGAGGAGAGTTGGAAAATGGACCAAAACAAAAGTAGAAAGTACAAAACGTTGCCTTGGAATCCTGGCAGGGGCATTGTCGTCAAACCACCTCGCATATTAACCGCCGCCGCCGCCACCTTCATGATGAGCTCATTCCCTCCAAAAAAACACTGAAAACGCACGCATTCATTCGTCCAGTTCGATCCCCCACATAGCTGAGCTCAGGAATCTCGAATCTCGACGCGATGCGAGGCAACGATCGGATCAACGCGTGTCTCCCCGACGAGCTGATCGTCGAGGTCTTCCGGCTGCTCGACTCCAAGCCCAGCCGCGACGCCTGCTCTCTCGTCTGCAAGCGCTGGCTCTCCCTCGAGCGCCTCAGCCGCACAACCCTCCGCATCTGCGCCACCGGCAGCCCCGACTTTGTCGTCGACCTCCTCGCCCGCCGCTTCCGCAACGTCCGCACCGTTCACATTGACGAGCGCCTCAGCATTTCGTTCCCTACTCCCCCCGTAATCACTCAGTCGATTCGATCGATCCCCAATTCGATACAAATCGACTTATTCTAATCCGTTAAAACAAAAAGGGCCTAAATGATTTTGATTGTGTTTTTGAAGGGGAGGAGGCGCGCGACCGACATTGCGGCGGTTTCGTCGGTGAGGCTGCATTCTGCCAATGGGTCCGATGACGGCGTGCTTGATTCGAACAGCTTATCGGACGCTGGTATGACTGCTATCGGCGACGGATTCCCCAAGCTCGAAAAGTTGAGCTTAATCTGGTGCTCCAGTGTCTCCAGTATCGGGCTAACTTCGCTCGCTGATAAGTGTAAATTGTTGAAATCATTGGATTTGCAGGTGAATTTTTGCTTAATTGACCTTTAATCTCTTTTGTTATTGCTTTGTTAGAGTTCAATTTAAATGCTTGAAGGCTGCAATTCCTTTAATTGGAAATTATGAGTACATTCCTACATGGGTTTCTTTTGGGTACTGTCTTGCAATCTTGCTTTCATTAAAGGTGCATTCTTTACCGTAAGCATTCAAAAAATGTTTGTACTTCTTGTAAAAACATAGGAGAGAAAATGCACCTGTATCAGTGTCCGATGAAGTTTTTGGGGTGCCAATAATTGTTCCCGATAATTTTAAAATCGTATTGATATTTGCTATTTGATATACATGTTAAGTACACGACATGGCGCACCAGCTAACCTTAATTTTCTGTTTATGAAGGGTTGCTATGTTGGAGATCAGGGACTAGCTGCCGTGGGAAAGTGTTGCAAGCAGCTTGAAGATTTGAATTTGCGGTTTTGTGAGGGATTGACTGACGTATGTGTGGTTGAATTAGCCCTTGGTGTTGGGAATTCATTAAAGTCTCTTGGTATCGCTGCCTGTGCAAAGATAACTGATGCTGCAATGGAAGCAGTGGGGGTACACTGCAAGTCTCTTGAAAACTTGTCTTTGGATGCAGAGTTCATACACAACAAAGGGGTGGTTTTTGTGGCCCAAGGATGTCCTGCTTTGAAATCTTTGAAACTACAATGTATTAATGTCACAGATGAGGCTTTGACTGCTGTTGGAACTTCTTGTTTGTTGCTGGAGGTGTTGGCTCTATATAGCTTCCAGAAATTTACTGATAAGTCAGTACTCATTTTTCCTAATTTGGCTCTTCATTTATTACATGAATGTAATAGGACTTACATATTAAAAAATTAAACATAATTCTTTATCTTCTCTTTGTTCCCTAGTAGTTTCTTATTGCGGCTTTCCAATAAGAAACTTCTTTATGGAATGAAGCGCTACAGTTTCTCAAGTTCAGATTGTGCCTGCACACATCATTTTTTAAGATTACTGAAAAATGATGAAGGTTTGAGCTTGTCTGTTTCATTTTATTAATTCAGCTCATACAGTTAAATGACTCGCTCTTTGTTTTCATGTCTGCTACATTTCAGAGGTTTACGGGCTATTGGAAAAGGATGTAAGAAGTTAAAAAATCTTATTGTTAGTGACTGTTTCTTTCTGGGTGACAATGCTTTGGAATCAATTGCAACTGGCTGCAAGGAACTTACACATCTTGAAGTGAATGGTTGTCACAATATTGGAACATTGGGTCTGGAATCCATTGGAAAATCTTGCCCGTATGTTCCTCTCTCTGTTTAACTTGAATTGGTAATTTAGATGGTAATTATATGGATGGTTTGAGTGGTTCTCATGTTTAGCTTATTGATGCTGCTAAGCTGTGGGAAAATTCCATTGAGCTACATGCTTTCACTAGTATTTTTCTTTGAATGGGTTATAGGATACAATTAGCATGGATGTTTAGCAGTCAGTTTTGCCCGTAGGTGGAAACTTATGGACATTCAGAAGTTGTATCCTTGGAACTGTTTACTTCAGCTCAGTTGGCGGATTTGATGTTTGTGTTCTTTAACATAATTTCTTGCATGCCTATGGTAATACCTAGTTGATGTTACATTCTTGTTATTTATTCATTTGTCTGTTGATGGTAAGTTAATCCAAAGAATTTGAATATGTGCAGGCGTCTTACTGAGTTAGCATTATTGTATTGCCAAAGGATAGGCAACTTTGCACTTAGTGAGGTTGGACGAGGCTGTCAGTTCCTGCAATCTCTTCGTCTGGAAGATTGCTCAAGTATTGGAGATGAAGACATTTGCAATATAGCTAAAGGCTGTAGAAATTTGAAGAAACTTCACATTAGTCGATGTTTTGAGGTTCTCTCAAACTTAACAAAGTCTTAATCACCACCTTTTTTATTCTTCATTTACTGTTTACAGAATATGAATATAGTTAATTTTGATTTTTTTTTTTTCTGTTATCCAATATTTCCTTTTGTTTGGAAGAACGGAACAATATGCAGGAACAAGGAAATGCAATGCTTGGTTCTGTATTTGAGTCGTATACCCTTTATTGAGATGTTATCTTCAACAATAAATGTGTTCTTTTAAGTTAAAAGATTCATTTGTATATCGCTTCTGTCAAAAATTCTTTATTCGTTACTTATTTGGATAACATCTGTTGCCTTCTGGTATAGATTGGAAACAAAGGAGTTGTAGCAGTTGGAGACTATTGTAGGTCACTCACAGACCTTAGCCTCCAGTTTTGTTATAGGTAACTTTTTCATTGTTTTGTGGATCAGAATCAACATTATGTCTTTAACGTTGTATATCCCATGGGTCATCTCCTAATCTTAACTACATTATGTCTGTGACGTTGTATATCACACGGGTCATCTCCTAATCTTACCTTTTACTACTAGAGTTGGGGACCAGGCCCTTATTGCTGTTGCTCAGTGTAGCTCCCTACAATATCTGAATGTCAGTGGATGCCACCAAATTGGTGATGCTGGATTGATAGCCATTGCAAGAAGTTGCCCGCAAATTAGTTATCTAGATGTGAGCATTCTTCAAGTGTGTTCTCTCTCCCTCTCTTGCACTCTCTTCTCACCCCCCACAAACACATGTATCTTGTGACTTATATCTGAAGCACAGGAAGCATCCTTGTTACATTTGAAGAAACAGTGGAAGTTTTCATGTTCATATTGATTCACACACAACCTAACATGATTGCGTTTTTCCAATCTGTGTTCAACCTAACATGATTTTCGTTTTCAAAAGAATTTGGGGGACATGGCAATGGCTGAACTCGGAGAAGGCTGTCCAAACCTGAAGGACATTGTACTGTCACATTGCCGTCAAGTAACAGATGTTGGTATAAACCATCTTGTTAAAAATTGCACAATGCTTACATCCTGCCACATGGTTTATTGCCCGGGCATAACTTCTGACGGAGTAGCCATGGTGGTCTCGAGTTGCCCCTACATAAAGAAGGTCCTGGTTGAGAAGTGTAAGGTTAGCCCAAGAACCAAACGGAGGGCAGCCTCTGTCATTTCCTATCTTTGCGTGGATCTGTAATGTCCGCGATCCGCTTTATGTACATACCCTGAGCTTGCTGAATTCAGGACAGCAATATATAGAAGACAACATCTGGAGCCAAATCCTCTCTTAGGACTTACATGAAATGGGTTCACCGCCACTGACATTTCATTCTAATAGAACAATGACATGTGTAAGTTATGGCACGTTGTCATAGCGGATTGGAACGCCATGTGGTGGTGAACCCATCGCATGTAAGAACCAGTTATGTAAGCATGCCCAAGATCTTTTGCTTATTTTTTTTTATAACTTTTTTGTTGTTTATTTTTTGTGGCCGTACTGTAATATTAGCAATAAATGTTTGTAATGTCTTTTGTAATAATAGTAGTATTCCTATTCCGAGTGTTGGAGAAAGAAATAAAAGAAGTAATGTTCTGATGGTGTAACTATCTGGCCAATTTTCTCCAGTATTTTCATTGTTGCACAGTTTCTTACAACATCGAGACTCTAACCTAAAATCTTAAACTTCTGTCTCGTTTGAGCTAAAACTATGGGGGCAATTTCATGGACTTGTAGTTTTAGTGGTTAAGAATATTCCTCATCGCATATAAGCTTTTGAAGTGCAATTACAATCTTGTCACGCAAAAATGGATCCACCTAGCAAAAAATATGAAGTTGTAATTCAGTATTTTTTTAAGATAATACTATTCAAATGCTGGTGCGTGAGAAGTAAAATTGAATATGAGAATAGGACCTTTCCCCATCACTTCCCTTGTTGCTTCCCCAAGAGAAAAATGAAACAGAATAACTAGATTGAAACGACGGCGTAGTGACGGAATTTAAAACAGTGAGTCGAAGATTTAACATTTCCGGAACCCGCAGAGGTGTGTGACGCTGTCTTCTGACGGATAATCAGTTGCTGAGAGAAGCCATGACCGGAGGTTGCAGCATCAGAGCCATCTGGATCCTCAACAGTCTCGACGCCGTCGTTTTCTCCAGGTCCTCTCCGAACACATTCTCACGCTACCCTCTCTCCATATCTATCCATCTATTATATTGCACAACCACAACGAGCTAATCTTAGATACAATTCTGCTTCAAAATTCCAAGTTCGATTCGAATTTGGTAACCCTAGATATTGGGGGTTTTGAAATCCTACGCCCTAATTTGCTCCTGAGGAAAATTCAGCAACATACAAATTGTTGTTGCTGTTGTTGTTTTTTTTGTTTTTTTTTTACAAAAATTATTAATTTGATTGAGTAAAGCTAACTAATTTGTTAGAGGAGTTTGTGTATTGGTGTACGGAAGCTATGATTGATAACTGGGATCTATGGTTGTGTTTCTTGGCAGCCAAACAGGGATTTATAAAATCTGAGTTTTGCTGAATTTGGTTTTGTTTTGTGATTTTTACTACTCAGGAGGTTTCCAGTGGTAGAGAAGCGGTGGAGGGGGGTTTGCAAGAGTGAAAACGAGATTTCGGCCGAGGGTGGTCTTAATTCGAGTGTCTTTCCTTTACTTCCTAGTGATTCAGAGTTAGCCGCCGCATTTGTAGATAGAAAAAGAAGGTCAGTTGAGATTCATTTCTGCTTTGTCACCTTTTTCTCTTGTTTCTTTTTCTTGGGCTGTTTCTATAAAAATCATGTGAATATGTATTTTGCTAAAATTGTACATCTTGAACTATCAGATTTTATTAGCCTGGTTGATTGAATCACAACTAATGTGCTAAAACGTCTTCGTTTGTTTGAACATGTTAGTTTTGTGACTTACATCTAGTATGTAGTTTTTCTCTGTTACCTCACTCTCACTCTCGCGCTTGTTTGGGTTTTATGGGTTTCTTGTATTATGTTATTACAAGTGATTTTCTCATTATAATTGTTGTATCCCTCCTTCTGTAGATCATGGTAACTTTATTACTATGTTTTTTATTTGTCAATGTTACTAGAATTTGCTTTTTATGCATGTAGGGAGGGGTCTCTTCGTGGGTTTGGGGTACGCGTAAGTCAGTCAGCTGAAGGCTCAGATTCTTGGGTTGATGATCCAATCACACGTCATATCATAGGAATTTACATTAGCAATGAAGAGGGAGGGGACGATAATCTGCTCTGGCCTTTAATCTTGCACACAAAGGGCCATTATTGCATCCTTGTATTGCCTATGGTGGAGCCCAGGCATTTAAAGGCATTTGTAAAGTTATGTAATAGATCTGATTGTGGCAATGCTGTTGGAGTGGAGGACAGTATATCTACCATTCTGCTTGATCTTCCGTCCATCACAGGGTATGGTAAGTTACTTTCAATATCGTTCAGGAAGAATATCATACGAGAAACCATAGTTGTTTTGTCATTCCTCTCCGTATTTTTAAATCAATTTTTAAATTGGCATATGAGCAGTGCCTCAATTAAACTCGTGAAGGGCACATAAATTAGATTAAAAATGCATAAATGAGATTAGTGTGTCCCGGATGTTTGTGTAAATTTAAAACCTTGCACATTCCGTTTTGCTTTCTATTGATGGGATGCACTGATTCCAATTTTTTTCCTTTCCTGTTTTTTTACAACGTTTCCCTTTCCTCCATTACATTTACAAGGGGCTGGCATTGCATGTTTATATGAACTCTAAAGTATATATTGAATCAACTGTGTAAATGGAACGTGCGACTTTCTTTAAAAACATTAAGCAGTTATTTTTCTTTTTTGTTATCCCCTAGTGCTTTTATGGTGGCACATGCTATTGGTGACATAATAATTGGTGATGTGGCGGAACCTGAAGTGGTCGTAAGTGCATCCCCATCTGTCGGAGGATTGTTAGACTCACTAACTGGCAGCATAGGAATATCAAGCATCTCCTCAAGGGCGAAACCTGTAGCTGCACCAGTTGCATCCTCAACCCCTTCCGGCATTGCAGCAACAGGAACTGTTACATCAGATGCTCTCAAGACTGGTTCTAGGCCTTTAGATAAAGATGCTCTCCGAACTTTCATAAGTAGTTCAATGCCCTTTGGTTGGTACTTCTTACTATGTATTTCTCATCTTGGATTTTTTTTATTATCATTATCACTATTGACAATTTAGTGGTTCACCTTTACTATGACCTGTTGCTGGTTTAGTGTCTTATGTGCTTGCTGATTGTACATATAGGAACACCGTTGGATTTGAGCTTCCCCAATATTCTTTCCATTAGGGTTAATGGCTTTTCTTCGTCAGATCTTCCTCCTGCAGATCTGAAGCAACCTGCTTGGAAGCCTTACCTATACAAAGGAAGGCAGAGAATACTGTTCTCAGTTCATGAGACTGTCCAAGCTGCTTTGTATGATCGAGACGAGATTCCAGATAGTATATCAATTTCTGGTCAAATAAATTGCCGAGCAGAATTAGAAGGATTGCCCGATGTGACCTTCCCCTTAATAGGGTTGAATGCAGATCACATTGAAGTTTTATCATTTCATCCTTGTGTTCAAGTTCCAGAACAAGGTGCTGATAAGCAAGCTGTGATATTTTCACCCCCGTTAGGTAATTTTGTTCTAATGCGTTACCAAGCAGTTTGTGGTCTTGGACCACCCATAAAAGGATTTTACCAGTTGTCTATGGTCTCCGAAGACAAAGGTGATTTCTTATTCAAATTACGGCTAATGGATGGATACAAGTCTCCTCTTGCTATGGAGTTTTGTACTGTGACTATGCCTTTTCCAACAAGAAGGGTTGTATCTTTTGATGGCACTCCATCGGTTGGAATGGTTTCCACTACAGACCATTCTGTGGAATGGAAGATTGTCACAGGTGGGAGGGGCCTCACCAAAAGTATTGAGGCAACTTTCCCTGGGAAAGTTCAGTTTGCACCATGGAAACCTCAAAAATCACCTACCTCTAGTTCAGCCTTTGGAAGCATAGCTGATGAAGACAGCGATATTGAGACAGATGGTAACAATAATAATATGGTAAATGTAGATGAGTTCCTAACGGAAAAAATGAGCAAGGATCTTCATCCAGCTGATTTGGAGGAGCCATTTTGCTGGCATGCATACAATTATGCCAAGGTACTTGCTTTGTCTTTGTTTTTTTCTCAAAATCAGTTGGGATTTCTTGCAACAGAGAGTGATGTCTTATCCAAAAAAGTCTGTTAGAAATTACAAATTAGAGATAAGGCTTCCATTATATTGATCAAATATTCGGATTTAAATTTGGTTTCATTGGTTTTGTTCTCCGTTATTGTTATTATACTCTTGCCAGTGTCTATGTGGATTGAATACTAAAATAGTAATGATAATACAAATTTTGTCAAGTGTATATTTTGTCTGTGTCAGTCAAGCACACCTTTGTACTTTAAAGTGTTTAAGCATTTATTGAAGACCTAGCTTTAACAGAAGATGGCGTTTCCTGACTCATGTTTACAGGTGTCGTTCAAGATTGTTGGGGCTTCATTGTCTGGAATGTCATCAGATCCAAAATCTGTAAGTTTTGCTTCCTTTAATTCTCCTGTCATGGCCTGGTTCGTTACACAAACCCAGGGATAGGCAAGAAGAGGAATATTCTTGTTGTATTTAGCTCATATTTACTTGTATTTTTTGTTTGCTGGCTTTCTTAATTGTTTCTTCTACACGCAGGTAAGCATTTATCCAACCGTTAAAGCCCCAGTGGAGTTCTCTACTCAGGTGGGTTTTTCCTCAGACTTCCCTATCTTCAGGCTTGATATACTTGTATTACTCTGAGAATGCATGCTGCTGAAAAATTGTTAGAAAATGTTTGCTGACGTCACTGTCCATAGCAGTTCATTTTTGCATCTTCTTGTTTGACTTGTGCTCATCATATATAAACTAGCATAAGTATATTATATGTAGTCATGGCAATGCTACAGATGGACCAATGATTGTTTCATAACCTGTGAAAGTAAAATTCTCCTTGGTTTCTTGTTTCTTCTAATAGTAGCAATTCTCCTTGGTTCCTTTTCACTTGTTAAACAGGTTACTTCTGGGGATTATATTTTGTGGAATACGTTGGGTAGGTGCCCTTCTGTTGCTGTAGCAAAAGTATAGGGATGGATATGGATGGCAACCCAGGAATATAAAATGTAAATTCAGGGATCAAGAATGCTCTCTTTATGTAATCCGAGTACACCAGATCCGTGTTTTAAAGTCCGATGTGTGCTGGGGGGACGGATTTTTCAAATTTCGGACCTCCTATTTTGGCATTAATGGGCGTAAACCTTTGTTCTTTGCTAGAGATGGTGTTAAAAAGAAGGGATGTCAAGTTTATGGTCTGATTTGTTATGAAATGGCGTTTTAAAGTTTCTGAATAGATCACTCGTAATTTTATTTAGTGTTGGAAGAGAAGCCAATCTACCCGTCCTTGCTTATATGCTGTTAATTACATGAATATTATTGGTTTGAAAGCTAGTTTTCGACAAATTGTCATTCCTTACATTTGTTCCTTGAAACACAAGAATTTACAGGTTCCTAACCATACAAAGAAGCCTTCAAATGGCCATTTACAAGTTGGATGGTCTGCTCTTGGCAACAAAATTTTGCCATCCAGGCCCCAACTTCTTCGCACGAGCCAGCGGACGAAAATGACATCAAAGGCACGGAGAACCCGAGATCTCATCGCGAAGTTTGCCTCCTCGGAACACACTCCATTCAAGGACTGTGTTATGATGTGCATGGTTCATGACTCTGCATTTTATCTCCTTTCATGCTCTCTCTTCATGGTTCAACTTTCTTCTCTCTTATTCTTCCAGAAAGTGTCTCGACGAATGGTAGAGATCGTATGGTGCCCAGAGATGATCGACCGTGCATGGCTTCCGGGAGTCCAACCTCAACCATGGCTTACCCTTCCCGCTCCAGTGCAAAAGACTAATGGGACCAGGGTGGAGGCTCCTACACCTTCCTTCAAAGTTGTCACCTCCTAAGCCATGCTGGTTCCACCGGTGATCCACAGCCTTGATGTTTCCGGCCAAAAGCAGCAAAAAGGGCGGCAGAGACCCCAAATGGTATAGCCTCTTTCGCTTTTGCAACGCCATCCACTCCTCAACCTTCTGTGTATACCCTCCTTTCCTCCATTTATCCACATCCACCACCATCACTCCTGTGTTGAAATAACACGGGTTTCTTCCTTGGAACGTCTTCGACAAATCCTGGTCACACCAAAATGCGTTAGTGAAATACTCTGTGAAATTTGCCCGGCAATATTCCGGTGCAGCCACCACCATATCTTCCATGTCCACACTCCATAGCTTGGCAATGTCATCCACCACAACGAGGTCCGAGTCCAAGTATATAACACGTCTCATCTCATTCGGAAGGATGTCAGCAAGATAGATTCTAGCATAATTCATAGGCCGATCCAATGCTTGTCTTATAGATTTTGATATCTTCCCGCGAACCCGGTCCGAATCAAAGGCATACGTCTTGAAGTTTAAGTAAGGGAACGTAGACTTTATGCTGGAAAAGAACTTGGGCGTCGTATGCGCGGAGAGGAAGTGAAAGTAGAGATTTGCCGGGCATGCCGAGTGTTGCAACAAAGAGAATACGGCAGCCATTGTGCCGCGAATGTAATTGGCATCTAGAGTCATGGCAACATGGATGCCATCCGCATTTTCGGAGCCACATTGCTCGCCATTTCGGAAGGCAGGCGCTTCACGGAAGACGGGAAGGTCAGGGGAGGGACGGGGAACAAAGCCTAGGCGAATGCCGGAAGTGGTGGTGATGGGGTGGAAGAGGAGGATGGACAGGAGGCCAAGGAGTATTGGGAGAGAGGTTGGAGTACTCAACAAGGCCATCCTGTCAAAGGTGTTTTGGTATTATTATTTTGGGGACTTTTGGGAGGTTGTCTCTAAAGACGTAGGCAACGGAAGCGATTTGAAATATTAGAAATTGGGGGTTTTTGGATGTGAGAAGTTGGTAGAGAGAGAAAATCTCCGAGTATTTTGGGTTGCCGAAAAGTCGAAAGAGGTCATTTTTTTTTTCTTTCTATTTGTGGCAAATTTGGATGATCTTAGTTAGGTGTTGACAAATGTAAAAAATAACCCAAAAAGTACAGGTGCATACCCAATTTCACGTTTTGCATACTTGTTTTTCACCTTCTGCACTTCCTTTGTTAATATTAGCCTTTGATGTATTTATTTATTCAGCTTAATAGCTAGAATGAAATAAAAAAGATGCAAGAGGTGAAACATGGTGCGCATAAATTATTCTTATGTTTATATTTTTACTACCCATAAGAGTGTTCGAGCTTTTGATTAAAAAAAAATGAAAAACTATCTAAAACACCTTCAAAAATTTTCATTTAACCATAAGGACAAATAATTTCAAAAATGTCAAAGTTGCCCTTGAAAACCTTCAAACAACAACTGAATGCAAAAGATAATAAAGTATGGGCATGAGATCCAGAGACAAGGCATGCAAGAAGTCCACATGCATTCAGCAAGTTCACATGCCGTTCAAAACAAAAGCAAAAGAAGACAAATAACAGTCCACTTTTAGAAACAATGACACCGACAGTTTTCAGAAATAATGCAAAGTTACTATTCAAAAAAGTTGTAAATAGTTGTTTGTTTTTTGAAAAGTTGTTCTGTAGCTTAGGAAATTGATTTGTATATAAAGGAGCATTTCCTCCCATGCAAAAACACACCATACTCACACCATACTTCAATCTTCATACACTCAAGCATCCGAAGCCTTCCTAACATCCTTTGTAAACTCTTTCTTGTAAACACTTCTCTTTGTAAACATTTTACATATCAATAAAAGTTCAAGTGTACATATTCAAGACATCTCTAAGCCTTAAGTAAGTTATCTTTCTTTCTTTAGTGTATTTGTTTAATTAAACTTCTAGTCTAAAATAGGAAAACACTATTGTGGTTATATTATTAACCTGCTAAACTTAGTTGAATGCTTGACATACAAATAACTGGACATTAACTAGGGTACCTCTAAGTTCAGATGTTAAGGCCTTATACTTACATTGTAAGTGACCGTCATGCTGAAATATGTCAAGTTCCATGTGCAAGGTTTTACGTCTAGTTGTTATAATGACCATCTGACTATTTAACCAAGCCTTTGCTTTACGAATTTGGTATTAGAACCAAGTTTAACATTTTAATAGTATAATTATAATAGTAAAGTATATTGAGGATGGAAGTCATTAACACAACTGATATTACACACTTGTTTAATTTTGTATGAACAATAGATATTATTGTCCTTGTAGATCTTGTCAACCACAACCACCAGGTATTTATTATCCTAGACACCCAACTATAACTAGCATAAAGAGAATATTAGCATATATATATATATATATATATATATATATCCAAAAGAATTAGTAAGACTCTGAAGAAGCATAACTTTTATCTTGGTTATCATGAACACCATTCATTTATTAGCAAATATAATAACATAGAAGTGTAGCATAGAGTTTTATAAGCAAAAAGAGCAACAGATCAAACTTTAGAGACCTTGAGAGAAGAAAGAGAGTTTCTAAAAACTAGTTAGCTGTAACTTTAGAGAAATGTAGACTGTAGTTGTCACATCCGGGTTCAGTAGGAACTCCGTAGTTAAGCGAGAATGAGGCCAGAGCACTCTCAAGATGGGTGACCCACTGGGAAGTTGCTCGTGAGTTCCCAAAAACAAAATCGTGAGGGAATGGTAAGCCCAAAGCGGACAATATCGTGCTACGGTGGAACCACCTCTAATGGTCTATATGACATGCACCTAAATTGGATCCAATTGTGAGCATATGGTGCGGGGATGACTAGCGATTTATCACATAGCTATCAGGAGAGGATAGCATGAGCATAACTATATTTCACCCAATTTAGTCGCACAAACCTTTTCAGGGGTTCCAACTTGTGTGCAGTGTAGTACCGTACAGGTCACTTGCGATGACTCCGGCTAGATAAGATTGATGAGATTGATTATGAGCTATAGATTCAGCCGTACAGGCCACTATAGTTGGATCCAGTTGACATATTGTCTGGCATGAGTTACTTATATGATTTGATGAGATATATATATATATATATAGTTTGGCATGTCATATAATTCACATATCACTATTTCTGAGTTGGTTTTGAGAAAAGTAATTATATTTTTATATTCTTGGGAAAGTTACAGATTTTACGGCAAGGGGTTAGAACATTTGAAAAGAGATAAGGTTTTCGAAAAACTTTGTTTTACTGACCCACTCAACTTTGTTTTGCGCCCCTCCAGGTTCAAGATAGCAGAGCTTTGGTGGCCACGAGGAATCCAACGGTGTTCTGACAGAATTCACAAAAGTAGGATTCACCCGCGGGTGTTACATCTTAGTAATTGTATCTTTAAAGCTTCCGAACTATGTAAATGGTTACGTCACTCTCACGTGACAGCCAACATGCCCTCCTTCGGGACGGGGTGTGTCAGTAGTTTATGATAGATTATCTTAATTTAAAAATTAACGAACCACAAAAAAGAAAAATAAACTTAGACCAAAATAGTTTAGTTCGTTATTTTCCATTAAGAAAGCATAATCATATTTTACATAGTGAAGAAAATCCACAACCAATAGTATTGTAAATCTTATTATTAATCAAGCAGAAAATATAAAATTAGAAAATAATAAGCATAATCATTTGTTAAACTAGTTGTTATAACATTTTCAGAAAAATTCCACAAAAACAATTAGACAAAATTTAGATTATATTACATCTCAGTTAAAAGATAATAATAAAAATATTCAAAGGTTTCCTAGCAAAAAAGAGATAAAAGAGATTATTGACTTCATAGATAGTAAGCCTAAGCATGTAGAACTTAGATCGCTAGAGATAGTTGAGCAATTAAAATTAGAAGTTCAAAAAATTCAATTAGTACAAAAAAATTTGAGTAAACAAGTAAATAAGTTGCATAATAAAATAGACAGATTATTAGTTTAATAACTGATTATAGAACTATTAGAAAATAAATCCAAGCTTTGAAAGAAATTAGTAAGTTAGATAAAGAACCAATATGTTTAACAGATTTTTCAACACTAGTAGCTAGTAGTAATATTCCTATTAGACAAAATAATTTAATTATCCAATTAGTTTTAATAGCTGAAAAATTAGATCAAGTTGAAGAACAAATAGCAGAAATAAATTAAGTTTTACATAACGCATCTTCATCACTTCCACCATGTTTGTTAGAAAAATAAAAAAAAATTAACTTTGAGTACAAATAATCATATTAGAAGACCTAAGATAAATCATTTTGATAATAGAAAATAAAACTCTTTAGGAGAAAATAAAAAAGAAGTAGTTGGAGCTGAAGATAGTTTTGAGAGAACACAGAGAAATAAATATAATTTGTATCAATTAGGTTTATTTGAAAAATAGAAGTAGAATTGTAAGTAGCATCAGTCAACATGAAGTTAGTTGTATTGATAAAGAAGTTACACTTAATTTACTTAGTAAAGAAGCAGTTACCCATTTGAGAAAATCACATTTCAGTCAGATTTACATAGGAACAATCTTAATTGGAATAGCACGATTAACTAGAGTACAAGTCAGCACAAAAGTTCTAGTATATATATATGATGATAGATGAGATAATCACCAACAAGCAGCAATAACAACAGCTGAAGTCGACTTAAGTTCAAACTTAGCAGTTATAGGATGTATGCCAAATTATGTTATGACAATAAATGAATTTAGTAAATATATTAAAGTAAGTATAAGAACAAAAAATTATAATATGAAATGAGAGTATAAAAATTTGTGTATTAGCTTAATGTATATTGGTAAAGTGTCTGATAAATATAATCATAAGTTTAATTTAGAATTTTAAAATTTAGTTCAAACATTTGGTAGTAAGCATGTAAATATAACAGAAGCAAAACCCGTAGATAATAGCTATTTAGAAGGAATTCAATGGATATTACCTAATTTACAAATAGCAAGAAATCGACAACCAAATAGAGTACAAATATATGAAACTAGTATAGGTGAAGCAACAAATAGATTTAGTAATTATAAGCTATTAGAAAATATAGAAGATGATGAGAGTGAAATTGAAAATGAAAATATTCATATGGATTTTGATAGTTTAGATATTAATTTAGTAGAGAAATTTTTTGATCATATTGTAGATAAGCTTATAGATGATATCAATCATTTAGATGAAGAACAATACTTAGAAAAATATAAGACATATGAATTAGGACTTTATAGAATTTCAGATGAAGAGATGAAAAAAATTAATCTTAGAAATAGGAGCAGAACATATTTTAGGATAAAAAGAATATAATAATTTATTAGAGTTGAAAGTAGACGTTATCCAACAGAAGAAAGTAGTACATTAGGAGTAGAAAATATGTAGGTAGAACTAATCAACAATTTTTGAGACAAACAAATGAACAATATAATGAATAAGCAGGAGTAGATTACACTGAAGAAAGTATGATGAAACCATCTAGAAAAAAAATAGGATTTCATATTTAAGAGGATTAAAACAAATTAATATAGCAAGTAATATATTAAACTTAGATAATGTAGATCCACAAGATTGGGAGATAAGTTGACAGATGGGAAAAATGTTGCATACATGTAGCATTAATGTTAGATTTTAGTAATTCACAAAATATGTTAGATTATTTTGAGCATACTTTAAATGGTTTAATTTTTTATTATTTTCAATCATGGAAAATTCAAATTCTAGAGCAGCTAAAACGTATTTTAATATTGATGGTTTTGTTACTTTAATAAAGTAAGAATTTTTAGATCATAATAGGTTAGATGACAAAAGCGAACATGAACAAATAAGAGCAATTAGAAATTTAGAACAATTACGAATTTGTGATTTACAATATATAGCTGAGTATACATTAGATTTCTTTAAATATTTAGGAAGAACATGTATAATTAGTAATATTAATTTATTAGATACTTATATGACAAAAATAAAAGGACCAATAGGTAAAAAGATTTGGAATGAATAGCAAAAGCATCCAAAGAAAAATGATATTGCAATAGGACCTAGAATTCAAAATGTATATGACATATTTAGACAAGAGTGTAGCCAAATAAAAGCTAAGAGATAAATTAGGAAACAATTTTATATGAGTTATAAAAATATAAATTTACCACAACATAATGGCTATCACAAGAAAAATAAGTATAAGAAAATATACAAAAAGAAATATAAGTCTTACAAACCATACAAACAATATAAGAATTTTAGCATAAGACCTTCAAGAACATTTAGGAAGAGAAAATATATTCCAAAACAATTTAGGAAAAGAAGTGGTAGACATTGGATTAGAAAATATAAAGCACCAAAAGATAAGAGTAGTTGTAAATGTTATGTATGTGGAGAAGTTGGATAAATTAGACCTAAATGTCCAAAATTAGGTAAAAAGCCGAGAGAAAAAATACATTTGATGGAGTTGCTTAAGTTAGAAGAAGATGGAGATATTCAGTCAATATATAGTTTAGATTATTTAAGTGATAATGAGAGTATTTACAGTATAAAAGTAAAAATATGATAGTTTCAAACTCAGAAGATTCAAGTAGTTCATATGGTTATTTAGAAAAGTATATGTGTGCATTCATAGAAGAACAACATGAAGAAGAGTATAAATATATAAATTTAGGTTGGCCATAAAAATGTCATAAGTGTAGCATGTTAGTTGCAAATAAATATTATAATACATATTCAATATTGTGTGAAAAGTGTTATAATAATATATTATTGGAAGTTAATTCAGCAGAATTACAAGAAAATACTGAAATATTAGGAAATACTATTCATAGTATAGAAAAACAAAAAAATTGACACACCCTGATCCGAAATGTCCACCTGGACTCCGAATCGAGCTGTGCTGGCCGTCACCAGGAGGGTGACGAAGCCATAAAGTGTAATGATGTGGAAAAGGTGAATAAATTTAAACCTAAGGGTGCCTAAATATAAGAGTGTGATTGTGAACGGGAATAACCCATTTCACATGTGATGTCAGAGTATAAGTAAAATACAGTAAGGTAGAATGAGAATCATACCATCTAAGGTAACCACCTATACCATTATTTGCCAAGAATCCTTGTCGACATGAATGCTCAACCACTAAAACCTGGAGGGGCGAAAAACAAGGGTGAGTGGGCCTAAAAATAAAGTTTTATAAAAACCTTTTTGAAAACATTATAACCCCTCACCGTAAAACAAGTATAGTTTCCAAAATATACATACTACGTATAGTATTAAAATACTTACCAGAGCTAGCAATATCTCAAGAAATGTAATACGTCACAAACTTTCGTAAATAAACACCTGATGTCTGTAATCACATATTCTTGCATAAATAAACATATCATATCTAGTGCTCATCGACATATGCTGACACACAAGTTCATGCAGAGATATTCTAACATGAACAAGACTGGGTGTAGCAATGATATACGCTCTAGTACTACAATCATAGGAAGACTAGCGCTATGCGCAGCACATACGAGTCATAATTTCCTATAGCAATCTAGGACATGATTGGCACCTACAATGGATCCAAAGTGAACGTACGGTGTGATGTGAACATACACGTGAAAGACTGGCTCTAGCCTGGGTGAGTACTAACACCGGTGCTGCAAACGATGAGCAAATAACATAAATGTAGTCATGCCACAGTGATTCAATAATTCTAGTCAACATAATAGTATTCATAGCCGTAAACTTAATTAAGGCATCCGATAAGATTTATAGTGATTTCCTAATTCTCACCGTTACGTCATTTCCTATAAATGTTAATTTAATTACGATAGTCGTAGAGAAAATTCATTATTAGATGTATATATGGAAAGTAAATAAATATATGTATATATATCAAAGAAAAGACCCATTCACAGATCATGTCATCAGGTCGAACCTGCCTCACGGGTTTCGAAGATCTTTGCGATGCGTTTCACCTAGAAATGAAACCATTAACGTAAATATATAACGTACTAACGTATAAACGAGTTTTTCGTACAAAATACGGCTAATAAAGGAACTATTTTAAAATTGTCGAATTTCGAAAACAGAGGGCGGATTCAGATTCGGCATGTCGAGAAACCTAAGAAGGGACCTCGGGTTCTGCCACGCGTCGCCACGTGCTACCACAAGATGGCTACACTGGCAGCCATTCGCCACCACGCTATGGCTTCACACGCGTGCCCACGCGTTTTTTTCACGAAACATGCAGCTTTTACAGGTTGCAGGCCTTACTTTCAGAGCTCCAAATGAGTTCATTTCTCAACCAAAATCCATGATTCAAAAACCTAAATAAAGTTAGGAATGCAGGGAATAGATCTATACCTATTTGAGGTCAAGTCATGGTCGGAGTTCGCAAAAAAAGTGGTCGAAAATGGTTGGATGACCACGGTTCAAATTTTAGAATACCAGAAAAACTTCATTTTGTCTTTTCAGTCACTAAACCCTACCAAAACAAGTTTAAAACCTTAAGATCTTCCACAAACATCGAAAAGGAAGGGAAAAAGAGTGTTGTTGAGGCTTACCTTGGTCGGAATCGACGAGAACTCATCGGAGATGATGATGAACCATGGCAATGGCCATTGTGCAATGCAAGCTCCACCCCTGGGTTTGATGTTCAAGGTCTAAGCTTAACAGAGATAAGGAAGGACAAGGCGCAGTGGTGGTTCGATGGTCTAACTTGCCGGAGTAGTCGTGTGGTGGTGCTTTGGTGTTACTGTGCACAGGGAGTGTAGAGAGAGTTTGAGATGAGAGAGTTTTAGAGAGTTTGAGATGGGGAGCAACACGTGGTTGTCGTCGGTGTTAGTTCCATGATACGGGATCTAGCTGG
The DNA here is from genome assembly GCF_042453785.1 of Malus domestica. Taxonomy (NCBI): domain Eukaryota; kingdom Viridiplantae; phylum Streptophyta; class Magnoliopsida; order Rosales; family Rosaceae; genus Malus; species Malus domestica. Next base: position 14,481,950 of record NC_091676.1, on the reverse strand, counting down.
AATGGCAAGTGGTAGTGCTTTGTTGGTCTTTACAAAAACATAGAAATGAGGGAGAAATGGGGAATGAAATATGAGAGAGGAAGAAAGTCTTAGTGAGAGAGAAAGAGTTTGAAAAAAAAAATAAGAGAGATAACTAGGATAGTGGGTAGGAAGGACACAGGGACAAAAGGGATAGAAGACCCATGTGGGTGGGTCCCACCCTGCAGAAAATCCTACAAAAATTATTAAAATAATAAAGATATTTATCTAGAATTATAGATTTACCAAAATGCCCTTGAACATCGTAAGTCCGTAAAATTTTAACCGTAACTCCGGTTTCAATTTCGCTTACGCCTACGCGTTCACCTCAAGGGGCATTTTGGTCAATTCACACTTTTAAAATTTATAAAATCATAAAATTAGGGATGGGTTGTCAAAATCTACCAACCTTAAAAAAATTTCGTCCCCGAAATTTGAAATCATTTGTTATACAAAAATAGTGAAAAGACAACAAAAAAAAAATGTAGAGAAGATATCAAGTTAGAGCAGTTGCATGAAAGAGATGTCATTCCAACGTGATCGGAGTGCAATGATTCCTCTCTCATGCCTCTAAACTCATCTTTTCCTTCTCCTTTAGTACAATACTATAATATAATACTTTTTATAAAAGCATAAAGTCGAAAATATTTATATATGTATAATAACATCACGTCAAAATACATATATATAATAACGTAAAGTTAAAATAATTGTACTAAAATTAAAACTGAACATAGAATATTTTTCACCTATGCACTCATTGAGTCACGTACTCTGAAGATAAGTGTGTAGTACCTTTGGGTCAAGCCCAAACAATAAATAAATAAAAATGCCAATGTAAACAGGCCTACTTGTTCACTTGCTTAACGATTGCAACAAATAAGTTATCGATATTACGGTCAACAGCTCGCGATAAAGACAACTCACTGTTGTCTCGATAAGCAAGCAAAAAATTCTCGATTGTGCAATATTACCATCTTGCCCCTCATTGGGAAATACATATAAATTGAATGATTAGCGCCTCGATCGCGCTCACGTACTACTCTCTTGGGCGACATCGTTAATAGCTCACAATTTGCTACATCTTAAACTCAATCATTTGAATACCTGTTCGCAATACTCGTCTGTCAATCATACACTATGCATGAAGTCTTTCTACCACGTCTCAAATGGTGTCATACTCAAAAACCAAAAGTGTAACTGCAATCACACACAACTCTAACAAAGATAAGTGTCTACTACAATCATGCTAAAACAATAGAACGGATAAATTCAACATGCCACGAAGGTCCGGATAGTTCGTGCAGACTAGCTATTAATCTGAGGGTGAAATGTGGTATTGGACAAAAACTTAGTACGCATGGCCTTCAAGAAGACTTCCCAGGACTTGGAACTGAAATGCGCATCACAGTGAGACACATTAGTGACATACACACCATGTAGCCAAACAATGTAGTTCACAAATATCTTGGCGAGCCAATTCATTGTGAATTTCCCTTAGATTTAACGAAAACTATGTCGAGAAGGCTAAAAGAACAATCAAGAATTTGAGGGTCAAACAAGTCCATCAAATCTAGAATACAAGGTAACTGGAATTAATGCATGACATCTCGCTACAATGGTAGCTTCTGGAATATTCAATTACCAACGGTAAAGATTTGCTTAGCAGAGTATTTGTTGGGTAATTGAGAAATTAATGGGTACAATTGCAATTCCAATATCAACAGTTCTTCTAGACAGTCTATCGGATTCAAAATAATACGAAGTGCAATAGGGTAGACACGTACCCAAGGTTGACTGGACTGCCTTCAGGCACAAAGGCCGAATATGGAATCATAGTCAAAGTAGATACTGATCGATATGTCAGAAAATCCGATAAATTTAAGAATGAGTAAATTTTACCAAGTGGTAAAAAATGTAGTCCCTCTGGACCAATGGAAAGTGGGTTGATTTGTCAAGTCGATCTATAATCACCGAAACATCATCATAATCTCCACATGTACAAGATATCTCGTACCGAGAGTTTATGGTGATATTCCCTAGTTGCATTTGGATACATGAAGTGATTATAACCACTCGAACAATTTTCTTGATGATTTGTAAATAACATCAAATTGATGCTTGTGAACTCCAACTGGAATGGGATAGAAAAGGCTGGAAATGTTCAAGGGTAGATATGTCTTTTGCAGTGGTAAACAATAATTACGTTTGCACAACTAGGGTGATACACGAGGGTGCAATCATAGATATTGATTTGGTTTTTCCATTACCAATGTCAGAAATCTAATTCATTTCAATTGAAGATGTATTTGAGAAGTCTAGGGTTGATAAAGATTTTGGACATATTTCTCTATAGAGAAACGTCATTTGATTTTCAAGTAAAGATGACAACTGTTGACTCTAACTCATGAGTAAGGTGGTTCATTTCATACGATTCCAATTGTTGGGAAACATAAGTGATACCCCACCAAGTTGCATCTACCCAGCCAAATCAATCAGAGAAAATGTCATCGTGGATTTCCAAATTATCGACGTCGTCGAAAATTGTAAGAATAATGCTCGGGAAGAGACAACACTTAGGTTGTCAAAAATTTTATTCATATCCAACACAAACTAAAGTAACGTTCCTCGGTCCACAAGTGAGGAAAAACACTATAGCTGAAAAATCGCTAATAAACCCCCAATTATTATTGACAAGGCCAAAGATATCACATATTTCACAACACTTTGTGAGGATTTCAAATTCTGTAGTTACAACATTTTGGGAAAATGAAAAGAACGTTATCTGTTGAGATCACGTCTCACAAGAAAAGTACCAAGTTAACCTCTGAGGAACATGGTAATAAGTTGATTGTTGGTGTTTAGAAAATTGAATCTTGTTGCTGGGATAGGTGAGAAAGTCGTCTGTAAAACTACTACTAATTCGTCAGGCTATGGAATAAAACTTGGTCCAAAAGGTTGGTCTGGTAGACCATCATTTCAAAGTTGGGGTTAACGGTTTTAATTGTCACCCGATGGAGTTGCTAAAATCTAGATACGATCTTAAGGTTCAGCCTTTCACCTTCGTGGATAGGGTTGAGGTTCCCAAGGTAAGGTGTTTGGTTAGGTAAATTCCTAATTGGTAAGCTTTTGTAACTAAGTTCTCTAAATGATGTATGAGTTGTTTGAAAGACAAAGAAAACGGGTGTAGTACAAGAAAGTGGATCAATGGTGTATTTCACTTCACCATTTGGTGATATCCAAGTAAAATTTTAAGAAATGACGCCAAAAGTATACGTCCTCGAAACATACCATACTACTTTTTTCTCTACAACATGTATAGTAGGTCTTCACAGCTTTCTTGATACTCAATTTGCTTTTATAGCGGGAATTAACTCATGCTCCAATTTTAATATTTGTCGGTGGATATGACCACAAGAATGACTGGTCGAGAATGTTTGGTTACCCAACTGGGTAATATGGTTAATGCAACTATGAATTTACTATCCTAATACAAGGCTTACTCTTAAGTTTTCATGATTTTAATTTCTTCGGCTCAGGTAGTCATTGTTAATCAGTCTATCAGTCGTGCCGCTAATTAACGCACATATGATATTTTGTTATTGTTCGCTACCCTGAAATTGTGAATCGGTGTTTGGGCATAAAGGTATCATTCCTAGATACTAGTACCTATGTCCGGTATCAGAAATCATATCGCCTGAATACTGGTTGATAGTTCCTGGATATCGGACAATATCGTCAATTAGTAGTGTCATCGTAGGTTGATTACAGGTTAGAGCTCGCTCAGGTAGATGATTTTGGATGGTTGGTAAGGAACTGGTCCTATAAGGTGGTTCTGTTGATTTTAGGGAAAATACTCACTACACGGGGATTTCTACTAACTATAAGTATAATAACTCGTACTCCCATGCCTATACTAATAGAAATGACGATTAAATCATCAAAAGAAATTTGAAAAACTAGTATTGGTTGGAATGTCCTAAGGCCGGAAAAAGGAATTTCCTAATGATCTACTTTAGAACGGACTTAAACGGGAGTCGACCTTCCTCCTGAAGATCCGTAATGACCACTTGTGAATTTGAAAAGATTAGTGCCATCAGGGACCAAAAATGGATGTTCCCCAGATGATCTTCCATTGAGTGTTACCACTTTAGGACCAAGTTGTCGCTTAAGACATTTCTTCTGATCTTCCTCCCGAAGATCCGGAATGATCGTTTGTGCATTTGAAAAGATTAGTGCCATTGGGGACCAAAAGTGGTTGTCCCTTAGATGATCTTCCGTCGAGTGCTACCATTTTAGTACTAGGTTGTCACTCAAGACATTTATGGAATCTTGACGAATGTAAACTTCATAGGAATTCTGATAGATGATATCCTAACGGATAATACCGAGGAATCAAAACAATTATTGGTTTCCTAACTCGAAAGGGTTGGTAAAAATGACTAGATGGTAGAAGGATTGATTGGTAAATCTCTGGTGCCATACAATTATCAATACATTAGCCTTGCTTTAGGGCTATGAACTCGTCTCCAAATTGGGATTTTCCTTGGCAGGAAGGTTCTTTATTTAAAATCTAAAGGTGGTCGCTTCTAGAATGTCCCTAGGTCGTCTAAGTTACTCAAAGCTTAGAAAAAGTTAACACATTTTTCGTGCTTGACGAGGTGGCAAGATTAAAAAATTAGGCTCAAGAACCGAGAATGCTTACATCACACGTGTGATGAATGCAATATTGCCCAAACTTATGCTCTAATACTAAACTGACAAACCCCGATCCGAAATGTCCACATGGACTCCGAATCGAGTTGTGCTGGCCGTCACCAGGAGCGTGACGAAGCCATAAAGTGTAATGATATGAAAAAGGTGAATAAATTTAAACCTAAAGGTGCCTAAATATAAGAGTGCGCTTATGAGCGGGAATAAACCCATTTCACACGTGATATCAGAGCATAAGTAAAGTACAGTAAAGTAGGATAAGAATTATACCATCTAAGGTAACCACCTATACCAGGATTTTCGAAGAATCCTCGTCGACACAAATGCTCAACTACTAAAACTTGGAGGGCGAAAAACAAGGGTGAGTGGGCCTAAAATTAAATGTTCTATAAAAACCTTTTTGAAAATATTATAACCCCTCACCGTAAAACAAGTATAGTTTCCAAAATATACATACTACATATAGTATGAAAATACTTACCAGAGCTAGCAGTATCTCAAGAAATGTAATACGTCACAAACTTTCGTAAATAAACACCTAACATCCATAATCACATATTCTCGCATAAATAAACATATCATATCTAGTGCTCATCGACATATGCTAACACATGAGTTCATGCAGAGATATTCTGACATGAACAAGACTGGATGTAACAATGATATACGCTCTAGTACTACAATCACATGAAGACTAACGCTATGCGTAACACATACGAGTCCTAATTGCCTATAGCAATCTAGGACATGATTGGCACCTACAATGGATCCAAAGTGAGCGTACGGTGCGATGTGCACATACAGGTGAAAGACTGGCCCAGGCCCGGACGAGTACTAACACTGGTGCAGCAAACGATGAGTAGATAGCATAAATGTAGTCATGCCACAATGATTCGATAATTCTAGTCAACATAATATTATTCATAGCCGTAAACTTAATTTAGGCATCATGTAAGATTTATAGTGATTTCCTAATTCTCACAGTTATGTCATTTCCTATAAATGTTAATTTAATTACGACAATCATAGAGAAAATTCATTATTAGATGTATATATGGAAAGTAAATAAATATATGTATATGTGTGTGTGTGTGTGTGTGTGTGTGTGTGTGTGTGTATCAAAGAAAAGACCCACTCACAAATCGTGTTGTCGGGTTGAACCTGCCTCGCGAGTTTCGAAGATCTTTGTGATGCGTTTCACCTAGAAATGAAACTATTAACGTAAATATATAATGTACTAACGTACGCATTTTTCGTACAAAGTACGACTAATAAAGGAACTATTTTAAAACTGTCGAATTTCAAAAAATGGAGGGTGAATTTAGATTCGACACGTCGAGAAACCTAAAGAAAGACCTTGGGGTCCTCCACGCGCCATTGCATGCGCCGCCATAGGGTGGCTACACTGGCAGCCACACGCCACCACGATGTGGCTTCCCACGTGCGCCTACATGCATTCTTCACGAAACCTATAGTTTTTACAGGTTGCAGACCTTACTTTCAGAGCTTCAAACGAGCTCATTTCTCAACCAAAATTCGTGATTCAAAAACCTAAATAAAGTTAGGAATGCAGTGAATAGATTTATACCCATTTGAGGTCGAGTCATGGTTAGAGTTTGCCAGAAAATTGGTCTGAAAGTGGTCGAATGGCCACGGTTCAAATTCCAGAAAACTAAAAAAACTTCATTTTGTCCTTTCGGTCACCAAACCTTACCAAAACAAGTTCAAAACCCTAAAATCTTCCACAAACATAGAAAAGAATGGGAAAAAGAATGTTCCTGAGACCTATCTTGGTCGGAATCAATGAGAACTCATCGAATAAGATGATGAATAGTGGCAATGGCCACTGTGCAGTGCAAGTTCCACGCTTGGGTTTGATATTTAGGGTATGAGCTTAACAAAGATAAGGAAGTACAAGGCGCGGTGGTGGTCCAATGATTTAACTTGCTGAAGTAATCGTGTGGTAGTGGTTGGGTGTTCCTGTGCACGGGGAGTGCATAGAGAGTTTGAGATGAGAAAGTTTTAAAGAGGTTGAGATGGGGAGTAACACGTGGATGTCGTCGGTGTTAGTTCCGTAATATGGGATCTCGTCGGAGTGGCGAGTGGTTGTGTTTTGCTGGTCTCTGCAAAAACAGAGAAATGAGGGAGAAAGGAGGAATGAAATATGAGAGAGAAAGGAAGAGAATCTTAGTGAAAGATAAAGAGTTTGAAAAAAAAAAAAAAGATAACCGGGATAGCGGGTAGGAAAGACACGGGGACAAGAGGGATAGGAGACTCGCGTGGATAGGTCCCACCATGCAAAAAATCCTACAAAAATTATTATAATCATAAAGGGTATTTATCTATAATTATGGATTTACCAAAATGCCCTTGAACATCGTAAGTTTGTAAAATCTTAATAGTAACTCCGGTTTCGATTCCACTTGTGCCCACTTGTTCGTACCATTGAGTACTTCGAGAATACGATAAAATAGTAACTTGTACGCATCACAAAAAGATGGTCAACGAAAGTCAGCAATTCGCCTCAATGGGCATTTTGGTCAATTCATACTTTTAAAATTTATAAAATCATAAAATTAGGGACGGGTTATCACAAAAGTAGTTCTTTAACTACCATAAATTGTGAAATAGAAATAGCAAAAGAACACAAAATACAAACAACAGCTATGATAGATACGGGAAGTACAGATAGTGTAGTAAGAGAAGAGTTAGTACCAGAAAAATATAGATAAAAATTAGCAAAACCAATGAGAATAAAACAGTTTGATGAGAGACTAGTTTATTTAACACATTGCATTAATAATGAGTGTATTAAAGTATAAAAACAACAATTTAATTTACCATTAATATTTGTTTCACTTGTAGGATCATATCCATTTATTTTAGGTTTAAACTTTTAGGAAAGTTTACAAGATTTTTGGTTTATGAATCCTAGCATAACATTTTTCAAGAGAGGAATAACAATAACAAATCAAAGTGGTACTGTAGAAGCATACAAAAGTATAAGTATGGAAGAATCTAGTAGTCAAGATAGTTATTATTTAGAAAACTCAAAAGAAAATGATGAGCATAATAATATAGAAGAGTTCAATGAAGAAATATTTGAACATGAATATCCGATTTTAGAAGAAGGAACCCGTAAAGAAATATTATAGTTAGATAGACCAAAGAGTTTAGAAGAATTATTACAATTAGCAGAACAAACTAGAATCATAGGAGAATACCCACAGTTACATTGGAGTAAAAATAAAATATTAGCAAAATTAGATATAATTAGCCCAAATTTAACCATTAAGACAGCTGATATGCCTTGTAGTTTATTAGATAAACAAGAGTTTGAGCAACAAGTAAAAAAGTTGTTAAATTTGAAACTAATTGGACCCTCTAAGTCTAGACATAGATTAACAACATTTATTGTGAGAAAACATTTAGAGCTAAATGATAATACATATGCAGATAGTTATAAATTACCAAATAAGGATGAGTTTATAAATAAAATTCAAGAGAGTAAATATTTTAGTAAATTTGATTGTAAATCAGGATTTTGGCAAATACGATTAGCAGAAGAATCAATTGAGTGGACAACTTTTACTTGTCTAGAAGGACATTTTGAGTTGCTTATTATGCCATTTGGATTTAAAAATGCTCCATCAATCTTTCAAAGAAATATGGATCAAATTTTCAAGAAATATGATAATTTTTGTAGTGTTTATGTAGATGATATTTTAGTACATAGTAAAAATAGAAATGAACATAGAAAGCACTTAGAGATAGTTTTACAAGAATTGATCAATAATGGAATTGTGATTTGTAAAAATAAAATAGCATTAGAAAAGCAAGATATATAATTTTTAGGAATATATATCAAGTCAGGTACAATACAATTACAATGTTATATAGCTAAAAAAGTCTTAGAATTTCTAGATAAGTTAGAAGATAAAAAACAGTTACAAGTATTTTTAGGATTGTTAAGTTATGCAAGAAATTTTATCCCTGATTTAGGAAGAAAAATAGTAGTATTACATAGTAAAATAGCAAAACATGACAAAAGTATTTTAATAGTGAAGATATTAAATTAGTTCAAAATATAAAGGAAGAAATTACTCAACTTAAGCCATTAACATTACCATTAGATGATAGTTACAAAATAGTTGAAACATATGCTTCATCATTAGGATGGGCAAGTATACTATACCAGAAAAAGTATAAGGAGTCTGATAGGGATTTTACTACTCATGTGAATGCGATAAAAACTCCTATAATACTTGCAAGAATCACAAGGTTGTTGTAGTATAAACGGATCTCGCAAGGTCATTCTCCACAAGGATTATTAAATAATTTGAAACAAATCAAATTCCAATTAATTATTGTAAAGTAGAAATTGAGATGATTAATTTTATAACCTACTTAAATTAAAAACGAATTTAACTATTAAAGATAAGACAATCTGCAATATTAAAACTAGAGGGAAAAGAAAACAGTTTTGGGAGAAATCAAATTAAGAAAGCACTAGGGTTCCACCATCACCTAGCAATCCTATGAACTTTTACCAATTACTTATAATCTACACATGCCACTTTGAAGGTTAGGTTTTCCTAATTTATATTCTACTTGGAACCTCCAACATAGAACGTATATCTAACTTGCAACCCGTTCGGACGTTCGGATCAAATATGAACATGAAAGACTCATTATGCTTTATGAAAACCCTTTGAAAAACCATGCAACCCTTAAGACGTGGTATTCATCCTAAGTGAAATTACAATTATTAATCACAAGATGTCAGCGTCAGTTTCAGAGAATCTTCCGACCAAAATTGCATCAAATTACTTTTCTAAAGATCCTAATGGTGATCAGGCATTAAGACAATTAGATAGTTTTTATCCCGGTAATTAACAATTCAAAGTATGCATGCAATCAATCATAAGCAATTAAATAAAAATCACATATTCATGCTAAGGCTCAAGGTTTCGCCCTAGCAAAAGGAATTAGTTACGCATATTCCTAATTGAAATCAGAGAAAATATTATTAAGAAAATGATTGAAAACACCTTAAAGTAGAAAATCTCCAAAACCCTAGCACTTCTCTCAGTCTCCAAAATTGCATAAAATAAAGCGTATAGAAATATGGTAGATGGCCAAGCAAAAAATCTGCCAAGCTCCCTCACAAACCCTAAAAACAGGTCATTTTTCCCCACTAGGAAACTAATAATAATAATAATAAATAAAATAGGAAACATAACCCTAAATTAAATGGTAAAATTCGCCTAAAATCTGAACAGCCGCGTTTTAGATCCATAAGCTGCTCCAAAACTAGCCCAACATAGCTGGATTTAATGTTTGGAATATTTTGAACACTTCTCCAGGAGGCCATGAACTCATCCAAAGTCATCTTAGGCTCCAAAAACGCAATTTAAGCCCAAAAACGTCATTTTCCAGCGCTGCACATCGCTCTTTTATTTTATCGCCAGAAAATAACCGCTTGGTGGAAAAATCCCATATTTTGATATGATCAAGCAAAGTGACTCACGAACGTCCTCCAACTAGAATTACTCCAAAATTCGTCAATTTGGTGCTGTTTTGCTCCAAAGGAAGTCGGAAGTCCTATATTGAAAATATAATTCAAAGTATCGAAATTCTTCCAAAATATTAACCAAAATATACTAAGATTAGGGTAAAATATATAATAAAAAATCTACTCATCAGAGTCACCAAAGTCTAATGAACAAGTTTGTAGATATTCATCAGGAAAATTTAGTGACGTACGGTCAAGATTATCGTCAACAAATATAGAAATTTTAGGAATAATTAACTCACTTGAGGCATTTTCTTTATTTTTACATAATGAAGTATTTATAATTAGAACAGATTGTCAAAATATAATTTCTCATTATAATAAGATACATATTAATAAACAAGCAGCCCGAAAATGAGTTAATTTTATCGATTCAATTACAGGAAATGGTTTTAAACATATAAAAGGTAGTGACAATTCATTAGCTGATATCTTATCAAGACTAATTCATTGAACAAGAATTGAATATCGTGGACCATCATCCTCAATAGCATAAGACCACAAGGCAGAAGAGCACCCTTTAATAGTATAGTAATGCACCTTAGACGTCCACCATTCAATGGATTCCAAAATAGCATAAGCAGACCAGCATCACCACAAATACTCACATATAACTTTAATGACACTATTGAAGGAATCAGAAATCCAACTCTAAGGTATATCCCAAGGGTACCAGGACTCATTGATAGGTAACAGGTTTTCTTAGATAATTTTTAGAATGTTCAAATCAAACAGCCAAGCATGAGGTTAGGCCATGAAAAATTAATTAGATCCTTAAAATAAGAGTTTGATAGTTATAATTTTAATTTCCATCAAAGACAGCATCATATTCATTCTCTTAAACACAACCTCAATTCATTTCTAGAGACCACGAGTCATTACTTAGCAAGTTTACCAAAATGAACCAAGAACTCCAATATTTTATAATGCAGCAGAAAGCAAGTGACACCCTGAAAAGAGAATTGAATAGGTTTAGAAATTGAGCAGCATAAGAATAAAGAAAAATAGGTTATTGAACCCATAGAACAAGAGGCTAATGAGCCCATAGAAGAGAATGAGATTAAAATTGAACTCTTAGAATAGGATATTGAAATGGAGCAGCATCAACATCTGAGTGACAAAGAAAAACAAGAAAGATATGAAAGTTTTCTTAGAAATTTACCTTTAGACTTAATAATATATGATATCCCATTAGAAGAAATTTCTAAAGCAAAATTAAGAATAATGCCACTAGATATGCAAAATGAGATCCTGAAAATAACATCACAATCTATGAAAAAGTTACAATTACAATTACAATGTGTTTTGTATCAGTCCATCTTTGATCCAAAACCAGGACTGGATATTATTACAAAGATGTATCTACCATGTCTTTGTGATAGTAGAGAGAGTTGTATTTGTAAACCAAAGGTTAGCATAGCTGTAGCCAGGATTAACATGAGATATTTTAGACCATAACATTTTAGTTATGAGCATCAGAAAAAAGCATAATGTAGTAGAAGTTACCCCAGCCATACTTTTAGAGTTTGGCTATTTTGATAAAATATTTATTAACCATATTTCCCAACTACAATCATTTCCTGAAAGATTTATAAAAGTAGCAGAAGATTATCTATAACAATGGAAAGAAATTTGCATAAGTTTTATTAGTAGTCATCCAGATTAGTATGTACATATGCATAAGGAGAAAGCTAGGCATATAGTCATGATTAATGAAGGGTCCCTTAAACTATCATCTATCCCCTCACACAAGTGGACTCATTCATACAAAAATATTCTAAGATTTCAAAGGGGAAACAGCAGATATGTATTACAAGGTAAAAAAAGATAGAGAAAGAGATGCAGAGCTAGTAAAAGGCGATGAACATTACTGGAATAATTTGACAGAAGAAGTGCTGCATAACATCGACAACATGATGGAAGCATGAATAGCTGGTAGCAAATTAGCAAAAGAAAGTAGCATAATTTGAATAGTATCATGCAAAATAATGTATTTTAATCAGACAGAAATGTCAACATAATTGTGGACTCCGCTACAGTAAATAAAGAAAAGAGTTTGACTCATTATAGATTTTTCATACAACAAATGTCATTTTGATTAAGAATAAATAGTAATAAACAATTTTTATTATGACTCCAAAAAAATAAGAGTGTTTGAGCTCATATTAGTGCACAATTGGCTGCATTTTAGGCCCAAGAAGGCCCAATGATAAAGCTCAATAGCCTTGAGGCCCATATAAATTATGACAAGTATATTTAGACTAAAAAAATTAATAAACAAGGATATCCACTAAGCAAATTAGTTCGTTAAAAGAAAATAGAAAACAAAAAAAAATATTACAAAGAGAATTCTCATCGAATCTTAAAAGTTAAAACCAAACTAACAAAAGTTTAATCTAAAAAAGAAATTACATTCAAAAAAAATTATTAAACTAAATACATGAGTGATCGCAATTTTGTTTTACCAACTAACTTGATTTTTTTCAACTACTTTTTCCTTTGGGGTACTTTGATCCAGACCACCCAAATTTGAGTTGTTGTTGGATTTAGTCTAGTTTTCTTATTTTTCAACTTTAATTATATATTTTTATTTGAATATTTAAATATAAAAATGACACACCCCGTCCCGAAGGAGGGCATGCTGGCCGTCACGTGAGAGTGACGTAACCATTTGCACAGTACGGAAGCTTTAAGATACAATTTAAATTGATACACCCGAAGGTGAGTCCTAATTTTGTCCAATCTGTCAGAACACCGTCGAATTCCTCGTAGTCACCACACCTTTGTGATTCCTGAACCTGGAGGGGCGCAAAACCAAAATTGAGTGGGTCAGTAAAACAATTCTTTTCCAAATCCAAACATTTCTCAAAACGTTGTAACCCCTCTCCGTAAAACCTGTATACTTTCCCAGAAATGTAAAATATAAATATACATATATATTCTCAAAACTTCATATTTACTATCTCAACATTATCTCTTTATCAATCATGCCATGCCATGTCATCTCAACATTTCTCATATTAATTATGCCATGTCACATCATCTCAACAGTAATAAGGTATGAATGCATCAACATAATCATATCAGGTGCAAGAAAGTAATCAACCGTAGGCCCTCTAATAGCCCTATACGGTTGAACCTAGAGCTCAAAATCTATCATTATCACTCTACCGGAGTCACCTCTGTGACCCGTCCGGCCTTCTGCACACAAGTTACGCTCTAGTGCTTCTCATAAATCATCTGTGCACATAATCTAAGGTCACCCACCAGTCGGAATCTCACTAACACTCTCGCGACTGGTCTGTCGTACCCACTCCGCGTGGACTGTACGACTAGCATCTACTTGGATCCAAGGCGAGCGTGCGATGCGGTGAATACTATAAGCACTAAACCATGGTGCAGGATTTGAGCTCAATATATATCATCATCATCATAACAGTAATTAAATACTCATATGTGCGTCCACCGCACCATTTCATACATATGCATCATAAATCAATTCTTACCTGTGCGTCCACCGCACCAATTCATACATATGCATCATATATTAATTCATGCATGGCATTTCAACTCACATTTCTATATACTTTTCATATCAATTCTATGCATGGTATTTCACTTCCCGTTTTTCCACATAACTCATATGCATTTCATTTTAAACATAATTTCATGCATTTTCAATTTCTGGGAAAACGTTAAGTATATATATATATATACGGAAAACAAAACTGCCCACTCACCTGGAGTTCGCCCTACAACTCCCTAGCACAATACGCCAAGGCGTCATGACGATCGGCGCCTAAAACAATAATCAATTCCAACCTCAGAATTCATATCGATAGAATATATAACTTATATAAAATACGTCACTACGTAGATTGATCCGGAAGATCCACCCCTCAGATTTTAAATCCATAACTTCCAGAGGTCCACATTATACCTCTAGGACAACATCCTAAAATTTCATTACCATCCAACGGTCGGATCTCCGTCAATTTCCAAAACTAAGTGACGGTTAACATTTTATATTATGGACTTACAATTCCAATTCCGGAAGATCCGTAACTCGGATTCCCAATCCGTAAGTTCCAATAATCCTCAAATATTACGTATTACAACGTATCAAAGTTTGGTGACGATCCAACGGTCGGATCATCAATTCACATTTTCACCTAAATGTGAAAACTATAAAACGTTATTTGAACACCTAACCAACAATCTTCAATAACTTTCTCATACGGTGTTCAATTTAGGTATATAAATATACCACAGTGATCTACTCGACGTCACGGACGTCGACATATTTTTAAAATAATTTTTTTTTTATTTTTTTATTTTTACTGTAGCACCTTCTTCTTCCTTGGGTCGCCGGACTGGTTTTTCCGGCGGCCGTTTTCTGGGCAGTTTTTCAAATTGCCATAACTTTGTCATTTCTCAACGAAATCAAGTGATTCAAAAACGAAAGTTGTAGCCCTTGAAGAGACAAAGAGAATGGTACCTTTCCCAACACCTAGTTCGCCATAGTTTTGCCGGAAACTGCCTCGAAAGCCTCGGAGGTCGCCGGAAACTGGGTATTTTTCAAATGAGTATAACTTCTTCAATACTCAACGAAATTGAGTGAAACAAAAAGGAAAGTTGTAGTACTTGACGAGACGAAGAGATTGATACCTACCTCGACGCCTAACTCGCCGGGGATTCGCCGGAAAATGCCTCGAAAGCTCCGGCCAAACTTTGAACTTATCGATCTCCGTGTTCTTACGTCCAAAAACTTCCAACGAAGCACTCCGAGCTTCCTTGGAACCTCACTAAGCTCACTGTGAGCTTGGATTGTCCTAAAACAAAGTCAATTCGAAGATCATGAACAGTGCACTTTCACGGGGAGTTTAGAATCTAGGTTTTCCGAAGTAAAACTTACCTGAAATTGGTGTCTACGTGATCGTGGAGTCTCCAGGAGTTCGATGGTGGTCTTAACTCCGTCGTTGGTGGAAGTTTAAGGTTGTTTTGTGGTTGGTTTGTTCGAACGGAGAAGAAGAGTGACAGAGAGAGAGAGATTCGTGAGGGAGGAGAGAGAGAGACAGTATGCAGAAAATAGGGAGAGGATTGAGGGGTGTGGGGATCCCACGTGTCCAACTCAATCCAAATTGTTAAATTTTCGCCCCTTAGTCCCGTTTAAGGGCATTTTCGTCTTTTCATGTCCTCGGAATTAAAATTCCGGGACGGGCTGTGACAAAAAATCTAACAACTTTCATGGAAAATAATTAAAATAAAATTGATATGTATTCATATATGAATCCTACACCATAGGCTGATAAAGTACTTTTAATCTGTGATAAAAAGTATCTAGGAAAGTAAATAAAAATTAATCTATCTATCATTCATGAAAATAGTTCAAAGAAATTTCATCTTTCATGCATTTATAAATTCATACTAGTATATATGCTGATATATATATATATATATATATATATGACACACTCCGACCGACATCGAGGCAAGCTGGGCGTCACTTGGAGGTGACGTAGCCATATGCACAGTGCGGAAGCAATAAAGATAAGAGTTATACGAATAAATAAACACTGAAAGCTACTAAGGTGCACTAATAAACAGGAAGTGTTAGGAGTGAGATACAAAAGTAAATACTCCGAATCAGAGCATAGAAAGTCTAGGTGCAGTCCAGTAGGACAAGTACTAATTATACAGTACTAGAATATGCCCTACAATTATTTTATTACGTCAAAACCGCTGAAATCCTCAATGCCACCAACAGCAAGCTTACCTAAAACCTGGAGGGGCGCAAAACAGAAAACGTGAGTGGGCAAAAATAAATGTTTTACAAAACCATTTCATTTCTCAAAAGTTCTAACCCCTCGCCGTAAAACATGTATAATTTTCCCAGAAATGGAAAATAAACATATGCATAAATATATATATATATATATATATATATGTAAATATCTCAATTCAAATCATGCTTCACATATTCATAACTGTAAGTATGTCATGCCAAGATATAACAGAATAAGTAATTCAGGTGAGAATAAATTCATGGAAAATAATATATTAGCCGGAACCCCTACATAAGTCTGTACAGCTAAATTCATAGCTCATTAGTCAATCTAGGCGGAGTCACTACCATGACCTATACGGCATTACACTGCACATAAGTCGAAACCACTAAGAAGGGGTCTGTACGACAAGACTGGGTGTAATATAGTTATGCTCAATACTACTCTCTCATGATAGCTGGGCGATAAATCGCTAGTCACCTACGAGTCGGAACCACCTATGATGCTATGTACGACAGGACTTTGCAACTAAATTGGATCCAATATGAGCATATGGTGCGGGATGTGACATTAATAACAGGCTTGTGCCCTATCTCTGGCTAATCATTAACATCGGGGTGCAGGTTTATGAGCTCAATGTTTCTCAATCACATATCACATCATCGATACATCACATAACCAAACATAACTCATCTGGTACTTACCTGAGCGTCCATAACACCATAATTATATATTATGCATCATATATCAACTCATATAGAGAATATAAATTTATATGCATGGTAATTCAAGGCATACTTCATTTAAACGTAGTTTTCTGGGAAAATATCAAGTATATAAGTATATAAGTATATACTAAAAACCAAAAACCCACTCACTGGTATGTTGAAGGGTCGTAGCCCCCGAGTCGCCCTTGGCCGCGCTCGTCCTCGGGAAAAGTCTCCCCTATATGCGATACAACTATAAAAACGTCATTTAAAGTACATAGACAAAACTAGCTAATAACTTCTCATACAATGCTCAAATGGCATGTTTGAATATACCAATGTGATCTGCACAATGCCAGGAACATCCCCATATTTTTAGAAAAAAATTTCGACCACTCACGTGCCGGCCAAGGCACGGCAACACGCACCGCCCACGCGCAGGGACCCTAACAGAATCCTGTAACCCTGTTAGGAATATTCTGTTAAACTAACCAACGCCGTTAGGAATATTTCATCAAAATTGACGGAATATTCCGTCATCCCCTACCTCAGAACTTTAGCGACCGTCGTCGGCGCCTGAAACTGGGAAATTCTTTAAACCTTCATTTCTTGTCCATTTCTTAGTCAAATTTCACGAATTATATCCCAAAATGAAGCTTAAGACAAGTAGAACAAACCCTTACCAGTTTAAGGACCTAAATTTATGGGATCTCGTCGGAAAAATCCATGATAATCTGGCCAAACTTAAAACTTGTCGTTCTCGATACTCCGACATCCAAATTCTTCCAACGAACCACTCCCAGCCTCATGAGGATCTCCTTAAGGTATCTATAAGCTTGAAATCCCAAAAACACGTGATTTTACGTTTGCATGAATAGTACCTAAATCGAAGTTCGAGAGAAACTAAGGTTTTTGAAGGAGTTCTTACCTAAAAATGATACCATTCGACTCATATGAACCTCAGGAACACGATGGTGTCCTTTAAACCTTCGATCTACAAACTTTCTGCTAGATTTGTTGTTCGTCTGTATGGGAGAAAGGAGAGAGAGTGAGTCTGAGGGAGAGAGAGCATGGGAGAGAAGAGAGGGGAAGGGTTTGTGTGTGTATGTGTGGTCCACGTGGGTCACCAAGCAAAACCACAAAAACTAAGTGCTACTTTGGTCCAAAAATTAAGGGAAAACATAAGTTTGGACCACCCCTAACCTGCATAACACACACCACAACACTCACGTCCAAAGGTAAAATAGTTAATTCACGTCATCGATAATTTATTTCGAGACGGGCTGTGACATATATATATATATATATATATATATATATATATATATATATATATATATATTACCTACAATAGAATTAAGTTAACACAATTAACCTGTGATGGAGGTAGAAGACAAAATTGAGATAAGAAAGGAGAAACAATATTCTTATATTTAATTCTAAAATTGGGGTAAAGATAGACATATAAATATGGGATGATATTTATCACAATTTAATAAAAAAAGATAATTAAAAAGTTGATGTAGATAACTAGGGAATAAACCTAATTCAACAATGTGGACAAAACCCAATGATGACTCACAAAAATAGACTTATGTAGTTTAAAAATAGATACTTTACTTTTATTAATTTTTCATAAATGAACTATTTATATTAAGACTTTTCAATTACAAGTAAATAGAAATAGTTGTAGACATGTAAATTTCGTTGCATATAAATTATGCATCACAAAGCTCCATGTAGCATATGAGTCATCACAAATGGACAAGTCATCAATAACATGTGGCACAAAGCAAAGGAAGCTCAAAAGCATTCCAAAAATGTGGCAAAGGGGAAGAAATCTCCTTAAAATCGGCAAGGGGCCCAAATTGCTCCCAAAACCGGAAAGAAAGCTAAAGCATTTTCACAAAACAAGCAAGAATTGAAGATTACTCGCAAAATAGGCAAGAAAGCCCTGTAGATTTCGGCCAAGCAAGGGAAAATGGTTGAAATTAAGACACAAAACATGCCTAAATTCTCCCATGGACGAATCAAGACACAAGTCAAAGCCAAATCCATCCAAATGCAAGCTTTGAGAAGTCTATAAATACAAGGTCCCAAGACAAGCATAAGGTGGACAATTTCTACATTGAAGGGCCGAAATTCTCACAAAAGGAGAACCTCTGCCAAATCTTTGAAGACTAATACACTGCCAAAGCTCTTTTCGAAGAACGTACAACCAAAGCCGAAGATTTCTTTCGACCCAAGTCGAAGCATTCCTTTGAAGAATCAATAAGCACTTGTGCTGATTCCTTCAAAACTTTGTTACAAGCTTAAAACTTGTAACGATGTTCGATTTAAGATCAAGTCGCCAAGACCCTTGAATCAACAAAATTCCACATCAACATCACCTTTGCTATAGGTCATACACAAACCTAGAGGTGAAAACTATCCACGCATTTTTTCAAGCTCAAAACTTGAAGCAATCGTTCAATAGTTCGTCCAAGATCAAGTCATCACGATTCTCGGATCAACAACCTACGCATCTACATCAAATTTGAAAACTAAATCAAAGGAAAGTTGTAAACGGATATTGTAACCCTACAAATTCATCAATACAAATTTACTTTGTACACGTGTTCTTGTTTCATTTGCTACAGAATTTTCGTGTTTATAAATTTGGCACACCTGGTGGGACCTTTCTGCCTCTCATCTCTGTCTTCAAATCCACAAGAAACACACATGGCAATAAGAAATGATCAAGCTGTTCTCGCACCAATGTGAATAACAAGAACATCATTGTCGCAAGTGGTGGCACTTTGGGCGTCACAACCTGAAGCAAGGCAAGAGCTATATTTGTCGTGCCTTCCATCCCTACATCAACTCTACCGAATGAGCAAGAGCACTCGAGGTACGAGCCCGTGATCACCCTGGCCTCGCTAAGGGAAAAAACCCGATGAGGTACTCTGAGTCATTAACTTCTGATGCCGACTCAAGCAGCAGCTCGTATCCCATAGCCATGCAAGTCATGATTATTGGTGCGACTTCAATTGAAGAGCAGATGGCACAAATGAGTGAAGCAATCGCAAGGCTGATAAGAATCGTGGAAGAAAATGACTTGCAGATTACTACACTCGTCAACAATCTGGAGGCACAGCACGACGAGAAAGCTGACCCAAAGGTTGATCCACCAAAGAAAGAAATCGACAAAAAAAAGAGCTTCTGGTAGAGAAAGCCGAAGAGAAGATGGAGGTAGACCAAGCTACCACGCTTATGAGATATCTCTATATCCAACAGCTGCAAGAGATGATCACAAGCACCATCAAGGCACAGTACAAAGGGAGCTTAGATGACTCCGTGCTGTACTCAAAGCCTTACTTAAAAAAGATTGACGCCTTGAGGATGCCAAGTGGTTATCAGCCGCCCAAATTCATGCAATTCGATGGAAAGGGCAATCCTAAGCAACATATTGCCCATTTCATTAAAACCTACAACAATGCTAGGACAAAGGAAAACTACCTCATCAAACAGTTCGTGCACTCGCTAAAAGGTATCATATTTGACTGGTACACCAACCTTAAGCCCACGTCCATCAACAACTGGGATTAGCTTAAAAGGGAATTCCTCAACCGCTTTTACAGCACCGTCGTCGCACTGTGAGCATGCTAGAGCTGACAAGTATGAAACAGTGAAAGGATGAACCTGTCGTCGACTACATTAATAGATGGCATTCATTAAGTCTAGATTGCAAAGATCAGCATTCTGAAACCTCCGCCATTTAGATGTGCATTCAAGGCATGTACTGGGGGCTACATTACATCCTCCAAGGTATAAAACCAAGAACTTTTGAAGAATTGGCAACTCAATCCCATGACATGGAGTTAAGTATTGCCAATCATGGGAAGAAATAGTTGATCACCGACTTCAAAAAGGATAAGGAGTTCACTTTAAAGGTAGACAAGATTGGGGAAAAGCCTGCCAAGGAAGCTCTTGCTGTCCATGGAAAAAGCCCAAAAGAAATGTAAAAGTTGCTAAGCTAACGTACGATGGGGAACCTATGGAGCAAGAGCCACGCATTCCCGTTTCATTGCACGAGTACTTCCCAAATGACTTCTTCCAACAATGCACTACCGTTGCCTGTCACATGGTTGAAGTAGAGATAGAAGAACCCTAAAAAAGAAAAGTTATCGCCATCGAGGAAGAGAAGACCCTTACGCCCAAAGAAGGTTTGCCAACATACGTTAGCACCGAGGAAGACTTGCTCCCAAAATCGGTAAAGGGCCTAAATTGCTCCCAAAACCAGAAAGAAAGCTAATGCATCTTCACAAAACAAGCAATAATTGAAGATTGCTCACAAAATAGGCAAGAAAGCCCTATAAATTTTGGCCAAGCAAGGGAAATTGGCTGAAATTAAGACACAAAACATGCCTAAATTCTTCTATGGACGATTCAAGACACAAATCAAAGCCAAATCCATCCAAAGGCAAGCTTTGAGAAGTCTATAAATACAAGGTCCCAAGACAAGCATAAGGTGGACAATTTCTACATTGAAGGGCCGAAATTCTCACAAAAGGAGAACCTCTGCCAAATCTTTGAAGACTAATACGCTGCCAAAGCTCTATTCGAAGAACGTATAACCAAAGTCGAGGCTTTCTTTCGACCAAAGTCAAAGCATTCCCTTGAAGAATCAATAAGCACTTGTGCTGATTCCTTCAAGACTTTGTTGCAAGCTTAAATTTGTAACGACATTTGATACAAGATCAAGTCGCCAAGGCCTTTGAATCAACAAAATCCCACATCAACATCACCTTTGTTGCAGGTCATCAACATGCACTTACTTATACGATATATATATATATATATATATAAAATAAGTTTACCTAAATCTGCTTAAGCTTCCGTTGCCTAGGCGCTGAGCCCTAATCCACCGCCCAACTAATGCCTAACTTCTTTTAGAACTTTGCTTATGATATGATTTCATGGTCCAAGATATTTCCTAAGATACAGCCTACAACTTTTGCATGCACGTTGATCTTCCAAGTTAGCTTCAACAAGCTCTAACGTGTGTGTTACAATGTAATTCAGGTTCTATACATCTATTTCATAAAAATACTAACTTGAGGCTTTTGTTGGAGAATTTGGATAAGTAGTATCTTGAAAGTCTCCTTCGAGGATGACATCTTTTAATTGTAGATGAACTATTGAGATAAGTGCTTGTTTTAATGTCAACGTGAAGAAAGTTAAGTTTCATCATAAAAAATTGGTAACATAATAAGTAATTTTGTTATTTATAAGCACATACAAAGTTCATTATTTTTTCGATATGGGATTAATACTCGTAACACAACGATTCCACTGCAACACATTTGATATACAAATAAAAATACTTCAAAAGAAAAAAAAACCAAAAAAGAAAAAAAACCCAACATCCTGATATATATTTTAATCTAGCATGCACAGACACTGTCTAAGGATCTCACAAATTATATTGTACGAATCCTACGTTTTCTATAATTAATTAAATATATATAATCAATGTTGAAAACTTGAGTTTGATATCCTTCTGATATACATTGTATTATTCAAGTCACGTTAGGCACATAATCCACTTATAACATATCAACATTACAATGATTATGTTACAGTGGGTGTAAACTGCTATATATATACGTGTATTGCTTTTTCTTAATCTAATTTTTAATCCATGCAGATTTTTTAATAAGTAATGTTAGGGAAATTAAATTTGTAGACACAATTTTGTAAACTAAAGGACATGAAAGTTTATGATTTGATTATTACTTATGTGTTGATAAACGTGCTCATTTCCTATTGGTGACATATAATTTGGTTTGCAAATTTTGTCTACAACTTTAGCCTCTCTAACATTACTCTTTTCTAATATGCTACACTAACAGATTATTCTCTAGCTTGAAAGCCTAAATATTAAAAAAAAAAAGCTATGTCCATTGTGAGACCTTATGCGTTGATAAACATGCTCATTTTCTTTTGGTGACATATCATTTGGTTTGCAAATTTTATCCGCAAATTTAATCTCTCTAGCATAAATCTTTTCTAATATGCTATACTGATAGATTATTCTCTAGCTTGAAAGCCCAAATATTAAAAGATTATGCTATGTCCATTGTGAAACCTTGTGTATCTACGGGTAAGAACTGGCATGAGCGACTGTTCTAAACATTTCTCCACACTAATGCTACAAGCGGGTGCTGATAATGACACACTCTAACCGAAGTCGAGGGATGTTGGCCGACACTTGAAGGTGAAGTAACCATAAAGGAAAGTGATGCATAAAAATATGGATAAATTTAAATCGAAACTAGGACTTATTTAAGCTAATAAAGTGTGTGTGCAGTAGTAGGAAGAACCCATAAAAGACAAATGTTCAGAGTATAGATGACATAGGTAGTGCAATCGAAACTAGTTAAGTACTTAATACACAACAAGAACAGCTCCTACATTTAATTATAGATATGTCAGAACAATCGAAGATTCCTCGTATGCCACAGAGAGTTCAGCTACCTAAGATCTGGAGGGGCGAAAAATAGAAGGGTGAGTGGGCAAAAACAAAGGTTTATAAAACACATTTATTTTCTGAACATACTAACCCCTCGCTGTAAAACATGTATAGTTTCCAGAAAATCATATTACGTATATGTATGAAATCAAATGCAAATCAACAATAATTCCATAAATATGCCAATCACAATATCTCAACAATAGCATAATAAAATCAGATGTTTATCGATCTATGCTATCACACAAGTCGGAGTCGCCTAATACAACATGTACGACAAAACTGGGTATAATCATAATATATGCTCTAGTGCTACAATCACGTGAAAACTGGCGTTATTTGCGGTCACATACGAGTCCGAATTGCCTATTGCAACCTATACGACAAGATGTCAGAGTTGCCTATTGCAACCTGTACGACCTGACTGGCACCTATTTGGATCCAAGGCGAGCATGCGGTGTGGATGTGAACATACACATGAAAGACTGGCACTAGCCCAGGGTGAGCACTAACACCGGGTGCAGCAATGATGAGCAGACTACATAAATATAAGCATGCCATAACGATTCAATAATTCTAGTCAACATAATAAACTTACATGCGCATCCCGTAGTATTATTGTAGCATTTCACAACAGTACAACATTTCTTATAACAATATTTAATCATGGCATAATAGGCATGAATCAATTCAAAAGCATTTGTGGAAACTAAACAACTTTATAAATCATATATATAAAAACAAATGCCCATTTACTGATATGTGGTCGGATCGTAGCCTCCTTGCCTTACTTGACCTCGTACTTATTCAGGATAATTTTCTCCTATACATGAAATAACTAAAACAATTAATTAATTAACACGTACACAAATAGGCTAGGAAAAACCCTCATAGTTTGTTCAAATAAAGGGTTTAAATATACGAAAATGTTCTACTCAATGTCATGGACTTGTACACTTCAAGCACACATTGGCCGGAGGCCGGATGCGCCTTCACGAGGAGCCTAGCCCATGGCCACACATGCGCCCACGCGAAAGTCAGAAACTGACAGAACTAGGGAATATTCTGTTAAATAGTAACAGAACCTAACGGCATCAGAATATTCCATCAACTTTAACAGAATATTCTTCTTCTTCTCCGATGACTTTCGTCGCCGGCACCGCCGTCTGGTTTCGTCGGAAACAGGAAAAAGTCATCGGTTTCTGGAAAAAAATTCAAAACTTCATAACTTGCTCATTTCTCAACCATTTTTAACAAACTTTATATGGAATTGAAAGTCTTGAGGAGTAGAACAAGATTGTACATTTCAAAGGTCCAAAAGGTGGACGGAAGTGGCTTGAAAAAGTCTTGAAAGGTTTGGACTTATTTTTTTCACCTCGAAACCGTGTGTTTCCACATCAACTCGACTTCAAACTTAGGCTATTGACTCGAGGGAGTTGTGTGGAGGCTTCAAAACGTCCTAAAAGCTTGTAACTCGACTGGGAACATGTCGAGAAAAACTCGTTCGAGTTGGAGCTTTCGAGTTGGGTGTTTAAAACTCAACCATTTCACTATTGGTTTGTACGGTTAGGTTCGTGAGGATGAGAAAAGTGTAATGGTGGAAATTTTAGGCTCAATCCATGGAGTTTGGTGGTTGTTCTTAGTGGTTGTAGAGAAGAGAGAGTCTCGGGATAGAGAGAAAGAGAAGAGAGAGAGAGAGAGAATATGAGTTCTGATTGGCTGAGAAAAAGAAAAATCTGATTGGGTGCAATAGTGTGGGAAAGTAATTGATTAGTGGTGAGGAAAAAGGGCACTGGTCCAATTTTTAAAAGAAGAAGGAGATAAGATTTTCAGATTTTGTACAGTAAGTCGTACATCAAAAATTTGTCTCCTTATCAATAATAGTGTCTCCCACACTGATAAATTAAAACACGCGTGTACCAAATTTTCCCGTTGTTAACGTACTTTAATTGTGCGTAACTTTTCATTACAGATCCGATTCAGGTCTAATTTGTGCTTACGTGATTGTAACAACGAGTACTAATTAATTACGATAACGAGAAAAAAAAATTAAAGCCGAATAACCACATCCATGTCACTTTGCCCACAAGGGCATAAATGTTAATTTACACACTCGGGGAGAAAATTACGTAAAAAATTAGGGACGGGTTGTCACAGATAACGTTGAGTTTATATCAAACCTTATATAATGACCATGCTTATTTAATAGTTAGCTATATAAGGTTTTGTGTTTGGATCAAAATGCCCCATACGATTACTCTAAGAAAATGGAGTATAGGCAAACAAGAAATTAAACTAGGTAACTAATTAACCAACGATATCTTTATAAATATGTTAAAGGTAATCATAGGTGATAGACTGATTAGTCCAATGAGGATCTTGTTACTGCCCCTAAACACTTCTTAAAACCAGGATTGAGTTCCAAAAGCCTAAGAACACTTTCCGTTCTTACTTATTGGAGACATTTTTCAATGTGATCGGTACACGGGGTGGTACACCACGTGTCACTATACATATAGTGAGATATGTGTGCTAAAAAGTTAATAACTTAAAAAATAAAATTTATTACTACTTCTATTAAAACATGTGGTGTGTCACTTGTATTTCCGTCACAATAAAAAATTTCTCTTACTTATTGGTAAAAGTAAAAAATTCAAAAGTAAAGAATAGAAGCATCTTCTAGATTTGTCTTTGCGAAATCCAAAACCCTAAAATGCGGTTTGAGTCAGAAACGTAGAAAGTAGGTTGGTTTTAACCAAAAAATAAATAAACTAATTAATAATTATAAAACTTTTGGAGATGACAGAGGGTTTGGAGCAGAGGGAACATGATGGCCTCCATGCTTACAAAGGCCATGCCTGGAAGTGCCCGACTCTTCCTCACTCACTCAGACAGACCCACTCACACATTATCAATGGCTTCATTCTAAAAAGAGGCATGGGAAATGGAGTCACTTAATGACATGAATCTCTACGGGAACTCCCCCCAACTTTTCTTTTCGCTTAAGGGTCCACTACGTACTACTGCCATTTCCTGAACTGGATTTCACTGACTCACTACGAGTTTGCCCAATCTGGACCAGACCTAAAATTTCTTGCGGCCACCACCTCGACAATGCATGTTCTTAGGAATTGTATGGAGATGAAATATACGCATCGCCTAATATTAGTGGAATATCTTCTTAAATTACGTACACAAAGATTTTTTGAGATTGTAGTGTGGCAGGTCACATTACAACAAATAGTTTGCACTTAAAATTTCTTCGATGCCATTAAGTTGATGGGATGTGCTATCCACACACCCTATTTTATTTCTCACACACCCCTTGATAATTTATGTCCATTTATCTTATTCAATTCATACGATCTGACGGTTGAAAATTAAAAAGGTGTGGGAGAAGTAAAATTGGGTGTGTGGATATCACACTCCTAAGTTGATATGGATGTGAGAGTGAGATGAGAGTCGAAAGTTGACATCTCAACTCATAATTGACTATGAAAAATGAATTTAGAACTTTAAATACCATATTGATCAACAAATGAGTAAACTAAAACGAGTTTAGAACTTCCTATATCATACCATAATGACTAAGTTTAGTAAAATAAAATGTAAACATCGATCATAAAAGTAAATGGCAACTCTCTAATATCATACTAGAAACTGAACATTCAACCAAAAATCAATTGGTAATAAAAGATCAAAGATTATTCAAACTACATACGTGAAACTTTCTTTTGCAATGTGAAACAAACTCACAACCAAATGGACATGGAAATTAATCCAAAACTTGTTCTTAAATTCCTAATTTGAATTAATCTCGACCTAAAAAAATTTCAATAATTCTATTTAGATACATAAGACTGAAGACTTACATACTCTCTAATAGAGGTGAGTTCTACCATCGTAAACATAGGCTCTACTTGTATTAGAAAGTGTGTCAAAAAATGTGAGTTTTGTGTGTCTAAGTAGCATTACTCAAAGAACTCGTATATCATGTTAAGTTCAGACTATACATGTATAACAATTGACCGGGTATATTCATGTCAAATTGAGTAAAAATTATAATTTTTCGTAAGCTTAGAATTAGCAGACTGGATGAGAAAGATCATCCATAAGTTATCTACTATTCAAAATGGATAAGAACTACTCTGCTGTTATGTACTTGAGTGAGGCCTTTGGCTAAGAAAAGTAAGTGAATAAGACAGCAGAGGCAAGAGTGAGGCAGCAGAGAGAAAAAACAAGTGAAAGGCTCACAAAGTCACATAGCAGCATGAATGATGCTTGCCTGGAGCAATTGAGAGAGATTCCAATTGTGAGAGAGAGAGAGGCTTTCTGAATGAAAAAAGCACGAGAGAAATGATGTGGCGTGTATGGAGGATTAGGATATTGCTCTCTCTCTCTCTCTCTCTCTCTCTCTCTCTCTCTCTCTCTCTCTCTCTCTCTCTCTCTCTCTCTCTCTCTCTCTCTCTCTCTCTCTCTCTCTCTCTCTCTCTAACCCCATCTCCCAAGCTTCGAAATAGATTTTACATTTTGGTCTGGAAGGGCTCGAGGACTTGGAGACTGTGTGCATGAAAGGAGTAACCCTTATTATTATTTGGTCACTTGGGTGAGGCTTTGTTTGTTTGTTTTTGTTACTATGTGGGGGCATTGTGTGACTTGGAAGATTATGGCCACTTAAAACTTCCTAACATGCTTTGTTTGCTTCAGAATCTTCATCACCTACTAGGATGTATCATATCATTCCTTGGTGGGAGCCATCACTTGTAAAGAAATTAAAAACCCAAAGAAAAAAGAACAAGTGTTTTTTTTTTTTTCCTTATGGCTTGTTAATTAATTATGAGTCATGAGTATACTGACTCGAACCTAGGATAACCCTTGAGATTGCCTAAGTGGGTAGATGGAGATTTAAATGAAGATAACTAGTAAACTCTTTACTGATATAAAAAAGCTTAGTTAGGCATGGCCACTACTTGAGAATTTGATTGGCCTTTTAAGGTTCTAATCATCAAGGTTGTTCTAACATGAGGTTGACTTGTTATTTGCAATGGGTGAATAATTGAAAGTTAACATTCCATTAAACAAACATGTAAAGAAGTAACTTTGTATTAGTGACTAATTAACGATCATATACTTAAAATCATCTCTAACCTTTTGAAGATCAATATTCTCACTATGTTTGTCAATATAATTCCTCTCTAGATATAATAGAATTCATCTAATATGTTCATTGCTTTTAATATAACCATGGTGTGGTAGTACACTCTACTTAGTATTTGTCACGTAATCAACATAACTAAAAATAATATCTGTGGTTATGGTTGCAGTTTGTGAGCTTGTCAAAGGGCTAATGGGAAGAAAACTCGACATCTGTTGGAGGTGATTTAACATGACTCTTTTGTAGACGATTGTAATATCATCAGAGGGTGGTGCCATCCTTTCCTCGTGGTGCCTAAGTCTTCAGTTTGCAAGGTTTAGTCCTCGTGACTAGGGTTTAAGGTTTAGGACTGAAGGGCCTCTGCGAATAAAGATTTGTATTGTATTCTCTGTTGAGTTTGTGATTGTGGAGTTGTTGTGTGATGTGTTCTAAGGACCACGTTTTACATGCCCCATCTTATGTACGTTCTTGACTATTTTTAATGAAATTTATATCTAAAGAAAATAAAAAATAAAAATAAAAAACCAAACTCACTAAGGACCACGAGACTCATAATATTAAGTTGTACCAGTTTAAGAAATGGACTTTTAACAAAATACTCCCGGTAATGTTCACTTTTAACGAAAAACCACATTTTTACCTTTAACTGTCACTATTCACTATACCTTTAAAAATGGTTTTTCATTAAAAGGGAAGTTTTTTTGGATTTTTCATTAGTTTTCCTTTTAAGAAATGAGATTGACAATGTGATTAATAGAGGCGAATATTTTTTTTATCAGTTAATTTGTGAAGTTTCCTAACCATTAGTTTCCAAAAATTGCTTGAGAGAAAACAAATTAATACATACTTAGCAGTGTTGGCACTAGCACACGTTTAAATTCATCAGAAGGAAAGTCAAAGAATGAGAATAGGACTTATCAAACCACACCATTCAATCCTTTTTAGTACATGAGCTAGATATCCATAAACAAAAGGAACAAAAAAGCTTTGAGAGTGAAAACACATAAACTCGATCATGATGAAACTGAGAAGCAAAGCTTTCCAAGGTTTCAATTCTTAGTTTCTGCTGCTCAGCTGTGCACAAAACATGAACATATCATCAGATGGCACTCCAAGTGAGAGTGGTGGGATCCTCCATACAATACATGATATACATTTAGGCAAATTCTTCGCGCATGGTACAGTAGCACTCACGAATCCTCCTCCACATAGTGCTCCAAGAAAATACACACCATATATATAAACACCAACACGCTTTTATGTCTATATATGAAAAAAGGGAAAGATTGTAAAAGGAAATATAAAAACAGAGAGATTTATTTCATCCACTATTGTATAAAGTTATTCACTTATCTCATAGTCTTATCACTTCAAATCTCGCCCAACACTATGTATAACAGTTAAGCAAGATTCATTCATCGCATAGTATGCGCAGCATAGAAAATACTACGTATGAAATGTCTATTCGCACTAGTGCACGCTGAGAGATTAGTTATTGTTAATACAAACCAAATATTGGAACCAATTAATACATGTGTGGAAATATGTATTGTGCGCGTGAAAGTATGGCATGACTCATGAGTCATGACATGGCGGCTAGATAATTAAGCCCTCCCTCTTGTTCATTATCAATGATCAGTTTCATCCCAACAATTGCAAATGGTGCGACCATGGAGGGGCTCGTAGGGCCAACGTGCCTTCAAACTGAAATACATGGAGGTCCGAGGGAGGGGTGGGACCAAGTGTGCCAAGGAGTTGGGACACATGCTAGATGATGTGTAGCTTTGTAGGGTCGTTCATGGTGGTTGTCGGGGGGTGCATGAGGCCGCTGAGTGGGACCAATTATATAGGGTTGGAGATGTTGTAAATTCATGATTTCATTGATTTGGGATGAGAATGAAGGGAAAAGTAACTCTTGTATAAACTAGTGTATTTGCTATGATTGCATTTGTATCTTCTCCTTATGGTTTCTGCCCTCATATGACACGATAATTATATGTACAAAAAAACCCTAATTTTCTCAAAACCCTAATATGGTATTTTATTTTCTTTTATGTCCAAACCTAAAAAGCTCAGTTAAGTTAATAGACAATATAATTGTATAAGTTCCCTAATTTTTCATGTGCTAATTTTGAGACTCGTTATTGTGAGAGGAGCGTTGTACATATAACTGATGCAAGACTGGGAGATTAAGTTCTATATAAGTTTAAAAATAAACAAGGTGGGCTAGGGGGACCAATCAAGTATTCTGGGTAAAGTCTTTCAAAATGCCTTTCTTTGTCCCTTCAAATTACCAAGTTTTTCAAAAAGGATATGAATTAGTCCTCCCAAGTTGAAGTTAAAGAGGAAGATTTTGGATTCAACTTTTCCACATGTAAAAGGTGGGGACTTTATTGACACTTGATAGTTTGGTTTGGTTGAGACTTTTTAAGTAAGATTTGATTCTAACAAAGTGGTTGACTATTTGTGAATGGTGATGTGTTTGTGTTGAGAGAGAGAGAGAAGAAGAAGAAGAAGAAGAAGAAGAAGAAGATTGCGTGCGGAAGAAAGAGAGTGTTGTGGTGTGGGCTTTTAGATAGTGTGTTGAGTTTGGTGATGCGCGTGCAGCACAAAGAGGTGGGATTGTGGGCATAATGGGGGCTGCCAGCCACATATCCATAAGATTTATTCAGGACGCCATACATTCTGCATCATGCCTCTTCTTAAAACAGAAAAATTTTGATTCCTAAACTCACATATTTTCATCATTGCTTTCTCAACCCTTTCTAATTCTCTCAATTCAAAATTTAACTCTCTATACTATACACCTTAGCTACTATAGTGCATGCCCTACATGCATCGTACAAATACAAATTGGTTGCTTCCGTTTCTATTGATGTTTATCTTCCAACCTAACAGCACATGCATCATACACATACAAATTGGTTGCTTCCGTTTCTATTGATGTTTATCTTCCAACCTAACAGCATATAGTATACAGTATCAAACGATGTTATGAGTTTAAATCTAACAGAGGTTAGTTGTGTTGTTTATAATAATTGATCACGTAAAACTTCGTTTGAATGTGTGATTTAGATTGAAAATTTGACACCATAACTTGTTTTTAGTTGTGCATCTATAACCTAACATGCCAAAAACTTTTGCCAAGAGAAAGCTTCTTCCTAGCGAGCTGATCATTCTGAATTATAGATGTAATCTTTCAGCAATAGTCTTGAATTGAAAGCCAAGGAGAACCAGAAATGTAATGACTAATGAGGCGAGTAGTCGCTTAGGTTGGCTATGAAACTTCATTGGAAAGCCCACCAAACACTAATTACTCCCTTTTACTTCAAAGTTACTGTACCTAAATACTTTATCTCTGACCAAAATTAACACGAAAATCATTGTATGAGAGATACAATATAACTATGTGTCGGTAGTTTTGGCAAATGAATGAAAAGAGAAATGATAAGGAAACTCTCTTAAAGGAAGACTCTTTATAGATTCTTTGTCAACTCATAGTTCAACGTCAATTCTTATACCAACATTATAAAATACTGTGCCAAAAAAATGAGGGCATAGAGAGTCTCACTTTTGAGAGAATCTCTTTAGCGTTTCTCGAATGAAAATATGAACCAACAAAATTATATGAAATGTTAGGCAGCATGCGGTTTGAAATTGCTAGAGGTTTAAGTTACTTGTATAAAGAAAAGGTTTGGCTAATCAAAGTTGACATAATTAATTCTATGTATGGCAATCTTTTTCCTAATTTTCCTTTTGGGTGAATGCTTAAATATCATTGTTGACTCTCCCAAAAATATATCAATATTGATAATACGTTTACGTTATACTGCTAGACATACGCTTAGAGATCTCGTATTTCGATTTTAGCTCATATCTTGGTTCTCTTTTAACTGTGATTATCACGGTCTTGTAATAGCTCAAAAACAAGTTGGTCTTCCATTTTTTTAAGGGGAAACAAAGCTGGCAATGTCATTTGCATGGAGAATAAAAATGATGGGAGAATGGCCTTGATTTTACGTATGGATCTCCCCCTAATTCAAAGATATTCTCATTATTTTTATCAGCCACGCCTGATTCCTTTTATTTTTGTTTTTTGCAAACGAAATTATTATTGTTTTAACTTATAAGCTAAAATATTCATGATATTCTGGGCACGTCTTTACCTTTTTTGTTATCAGCACCTGCTCGATCAATGCTCAAGAACATATGGCAGCATTGTCCCTATCAACCAGTTATTTTCATATTTTTAGTGTAGTTTTCACCTTTCCATTATCCCATTGCCCATTTTCAAAGTTTTGAGTGGTCATATTGCAGTTCTTTTTACACTAAATTTATCAAAATTACGAGAAGGAAAATTCGAACTTGGGTTCAAAAGATGAAAAACACTGCTCTACCCCAACTTGACTAAATCCAAATCTGCAATTTTTTAAATCTCTTTTCTTAACCACTTTTTCTAATCTTCTATAGTATACTACTCGGAAAAATTATTATGCCTATAAAAAAAAACATATTGAATTTAGCAACCATGCTAATAATTCTTGTCATGGATAGGAACAAACAAGAACATATCTACTTCTAGTCTATAATTATGTCCCAGAATTTTCAAGCTAGGACTTAGATATAATTCCTTGTAATTGTGATGCTGAATTTTGACCCATCTTATTTTCAATTATTGACATTCAAAAGTAACCAAAGTTTCCCAAAATTTGGCAGAAAAACACATGCAGATAATTATCTTCATCAGCGAGAACTTGTGATGATAAGGTTCTTGTACAAACAACAGTTCCCTGTAGGCTAAGTACAACCTACTTGTGACTGAGCAGATCAAGCATATATATAGATCCATCTGTCCAATTCTTACAATCGTAGAATTACTATGCCTATTTATGATGTTTGTTTCTTGGTCCAACATCAATTAGTCTTAAGGGGCCTCCCCTGTTTTTCTGCTTATTTTTTATACAGCAAGTGAACCATGAAATGGAATTATATGTGCAATTTAGCACAACTCATACCATGCAAATTAAACTCGTTAAGTAAAGCAAGCAACGATAGTAATAATATCTGTTAACCAGTGTTACACCTTGTAACACAATTTGGAATCCACAAGAGATGAGAAAACTCTTCTACCAAACCCGTATACGTAGTATGAGTTCAAATCAGACATCATGACCGTAACTTCAGAAAACTCAAAATTTGTTTTCTTTAATATGTTTATTGAGTTGTTGCATGATTTAATTCGTTAACTGTTGTGAAGTTAATAATTGTAAGTCTACATAATAATTTAATTTTTAACATGATAATTGGATGGAATATGTTTGTCATCTTAATCAAAATGGACTGAAATGAATTAAGTGGAAACAAATCATTAATCGGCAATATGCATTGTTGGATTTGCTTAGCACTACTCATGGGAGAGAACAGTGACTGTCTGCCGACTGGAAGTAAGTGGAGAGAAGTGCAGGATTCAGATACAAATCATACAAACAATAGACCAGAAAACAAAACAACAAAAAAAATAAAGATTAATATTATACGCGTGGGCATAAATTCCGTTTGCTTGTACACATCAGTCTCTCTCTCTCTCTCTCTCTCTCTCTGCTCTGATGAAAGAAAGGATTTTGCTCACGAAAAATAAAAAGGATTTGTAAGCAAATTTCAATATACATATCATCATCCTTGTTCACTTCATAATGCCTGCAATCATGATTCTTGGTTGCCTCATCCGCATGCCCCTCCTCTCAACCCTCCCTCTCTCTCTCTCCTCCCTCTCTCTCTCTCTCTCTTCTCCCCCTCTCCCACCTACCTATAAATTCCACACACCCCACCCTCTCTCTCTCATCTCTACATTCCCCACTCACAATCTCTCTCTCTCTCTCATCTCATTTCGTCCTCTGCATCTCTTCTTATCGCTATTTGTTCATCTGGGCACTTGTTTGATTTGCGCCCTTGTATTTTAGGGCACTTTGTTCGTTTTCCTAGGGTTTACCCTACAGTTTGTGTGTGACCTAAAGAACCCGAATGGCGGTTTCTGGTTTTGAAGGGTTCGAGAAGCGTTTGGAGCTACACTTCTCGGGGGACGACCCTAAAAATGTAGGGTCGCTCGGTCTTGGTCTTCGCCTCCTTGACTTTGAGTCCTTGCAACAAGTCCTACATGCCGTCCAATGCACCGTTGTCTCGGCCGTCGCGAATCAGCACTTCGATGCTTACGTGTTATCCGAGTCCAGCCTCTTCGTCTACCCCACCAAGATCATCATCAAGACATGTGGGACCACCCAGCTCCTCAAATCCATCCCTCCACTCCTCCGCCTTGCGTCGCTAGATCGCGGCCTCACTCTCGTCTCCTGCCGCTACACCCGCGGCAACTTTATCTTCCCCAGTGCCCAGCCTTTTCCCTACACCAACTTCCACAACGAGGTCGTTTACTTAGAGGAGTCACTTCCCGCCACTCTCTGCTACCGAAAGGCCAACGTCATGCCCTCCAAAACCCCCTCGCACGCTTGGCACGTGTTCACAGCATCCACGCAAAACACTACATGTCGTGTAGGGGAAGAAGACAACGACGGCGGATTGTTCACCCTCGAAATCTGCATGACCGAGCTCGACCGCAACCTCGCGCGCAACTTCTTTCTCCGTCCCAGCGCCAAATACGACGGCGACTCCGCTGGCAAAGAGATGACGGCGATCACTGGAATTTCCGAAATTAACCCTCGGGCTCTGATCTGCGACTTCGCCTTCGACCCCTGCGGCT
Organism: Malus domestica; assembly: GCF_042453785.1. Classification (NCBI taxonomy): domain Eukaryota; kingdom Viridiplantae; phylum Streptophyta; class Magnoliopsida; order Rosales; family Rosaceae; genus Malus; species Malus domestica. The sequence goes on along the minus strand of NC_091676.1, from coordinate 14,446,731 downwards.
ACTCCATGAACGGCATCGATGGCGACCGCCACTCCACCATCCACGTCACCCCCGAGGACGGGTACAGCTACGCTAGCTTCGAGTGCGTGGGGTCGGTCTACGACGACCGCGACGACGTTGTTCGGGTGCTGAAGAAAGTCGTCCAAATCTTCCGGCCGGCGACGATGTCGGTGTCGACCACGTGCGCGAGCCACGAGGTGTGGACGCGTGTCACGGGGGCATTGGAGCCGCTGGGGCTGAAGTGCCGGAGTTGCGCCGTGGACGAGTTTCCCGCCGCCGGCAACGTCGTGTACCAAACGTTCGTGGATCATCGGAGTACTGAAAATAATAATAAGTAGGATTAAATCGTAATTAAGTGGGGTTTTTTTAATTTTAATTAGAATTTTAGAGGAAAAGCGATCGGACGGTGGAGGTGCGAGGAGAAAGAAGGTGATGATCGAATGTGAGGGGTTGACTGTTGGGTTAAATAGTAGAGATGACGTGGGAGCTAGCACGATGATAATGCACCCCACTTGGGCTTGTCACGCCTAAGATTTTGAGGTTGTTTTTTGTCTGGTAGTGGGGGATATCAATATTAAGTGCTATTTGTTGAGAGGGAGGTTTACTTGAAGTTTCTTTCTTCTACATTCTCTACCTCTATTCTTTTCATTTTCTTTTTCCCCCAATCCCTTTGGATTTTCTATTTAATTCTCTCTATTTTCTTGACCCTCTCACCCTCTCCCTTTGTCCGTAATGCATGCTTTAATTTGTTTCTGATAATCAATTACCAAACAAAAATGAATCACAAAAAATTGCGTAAAATGAAAACTCGTGAAACAAGCAAAGAATGTGCGGATGATTGTCTAAAGATTAGTTGCCCCATTTCATAAGTCTGCAGTTTGACGTCTATCCATAACATGGCAATATGTTATATGTATACGTTCGAAAATGTGTTCAATCTCTCTTTCTTTTTTTAAATCAAACTCATAATTTTAAATATTCCTTGTTCATTTTATGAGAATACAACTAAGTATATACTGAAATGTTAATATGTTCAAGTCATTGTACTTGTACATTATAAATTTATAACCCAATATCTTTGGGACCCTAACAACAAAATCATCATCGTATTCTATTGAAAATCTCCTTTGTTTTAAAGTGGCAACCCTGGTTTGCATGCATGGAGGGTTTAATAAACTTTCCCATAAACAAAATAATTCTCCCTCCATGATAATATGCAACGGGCAATGAAGTCACGACCCCTCACCATGATGTCATCCAATAGTTCCTTGTCGCATATAATTTTATTTAATTTTTTATCCTTTTTACTTTCACGTTAATAAAAAAAATCATATAATTTGCACGTGATAATTATTATTAAGTTGAAGTCGTCCGACACACCTAATAGCTACAGGTAAAAAGAGAGTGGAAGCTGGTTCAATGAACCACCTGTCTAAAGTTGATTTGTCCTCAAAAGGGTTCATATGATATGAAATTATTACATTGGGGGCTAAAACTTTATTTTGTCTAAAAATGGGTTCTTTTCATAAACAATCTATTTTTAGAGAAATTTTTCATTGTGACCGAAACATTGAGGGTATACCACGTGTTTTTATATAAATTGTGGGAAATTTTATTTTTTAAGTTATTAACTTTTTAACACACATATCACATCATTTATATAATAACACGTGATGTACCATCCCGTGTACCGGTCATATTGAAAAATTTCTTCTATTTTTGGTAAGTGGACTGATTCGTAAAATGGGTAAAACTGTTAACAGGCTAAGGCCCATTTCATGACAAAAACAAGTTCTAAGCCCAAGGACCCAAAATTCTTACCCAAATAACCAAGTGAAACGGACCACCTACACCTGTTGGTCTTTATAAATTTTTTTTTTTTTTTAACAAACGATATGATCTACACTAAAGAGAAGAGATGTAAATTTAGCTTAAAAATAGGCTAGTAATAATTTGGTCGAATCTAAGACCTCTTACTTACAAGAGAAGAGGAATACCACTAAACTGTAATACAAAGTGGCATAATCCTATTTTTTATTATCTTTATAATTTGAGGGATGTGAGACAGTCGGATGACTAGTATGGTGTGTGACAAGCTATCTGTATCACACATTTCGTACAATGAAATCCAATCTGTAAAGCAGTATGTTTCTCTACATAAATAAAAAAAAAGCCTAATTAAACATGATCATGTTTGAGCCTTTGAGGAGTGTGAGACAGTTGAACATCTAGTTGTATGGTGTTACGGGATATCATATTTCTTGTAAATGAAATCCCATCTATATATGAAGACAATATGTATCTTTACATTACTTTCGGAAAGTTTTCCATATACCGCAAGTGTTTGGTCAACCTAAAGGTTGAAGTAAAGAAGTATTTATTTCCTTATACGTTTATGATGTCCGTAGCACCTTAGTAATGTGATAAGTAGTTTTCTCTTGCCAAACTTATATATGATCAAACAAATTCTTCTGTTGCAATACTGAAAGTAACACATCGGAACATGATAATTAATCATGGTTTAGCGAGAGAACATAAACATGATTGAGCTGTTTCCCCTTTTAAAGTGCATGCCTTAATCAAGTAATTAATAAAAGCATTAAGAATCTAAGATGATTAACTAAAAACGATAAAATTTAATTAACCCATCAACTTTTGGAGCTTTATTATCAAAAGCTGAAGATTAAGATGGAGAAAAAGGCTACACATCAAAAGCTTGCAAGAATGACAGAATCTAGTGGGACTCTTTTCAGGTCATGCGACAATGCTTTTGGTCCCCCAATCATCTTGAAAATTGAAATTAAATTGCTGCCCAACCCAACACCCTCTTTTCCCAAAAGCAAATATTGGAATTTTTCTGGGAACAAGGTTCAAGTTCTTCGGAGAAATTCTTATGTCAAGCCAAATTTATCGGTCATTTTAGCTCCAATTTGTATAAATCTGTCTTCAGTTTGATTCTCGTCAAATACGAAGTTGAACTACATTATTATAAGAAACCTATTATAAGGCTTAACCCAATTCCCTACTCTATTAATGTATATAATATCGTTTGTTAAAAAAACAAAACAAAAACAAGATCAGGGCTAACTTTTGCTTAAGGACAAACTACAGATAGCAAGCCCTCAAGTCCTTCAACAAGCCCTAACATGTGTATTCCATAAAAATATAGTCTTGCATAATTGGAGATGAAAAATTTTAGCCCTACAATATTATTTAAAATCTTAATTTTTTTGGAGGGTAAAACATAACTATGGGCTACGTTTACCCCTTTGTTACTGGAGGCAGCCTTATGTGTATTAGAAACACAAGTCACAATGTATTATTTTATGTGAAATGAATGACAGAATTGATATGTCTCATTTATATTAATAAATATATATTATATTTTATTATTTGAATGATATAATAATGTTACATAATTGAAAGTACACTGAAAAATTATCGTGAGATTTTTCTCACAAGTCACAGCTCAAAGAACTGTAAGCTGTCATAAGTGTCCATCTTAATAATTTGTATTTTCGCAGGTGTTGAAGGAGAAACTTCCAGGTTAACAGATAAGGATTCAAATGCTACAACAATTCCATTTACTAAAGAGCTGTGGATAATAAAAAGCCGCTTTTTTCTCCAACTCGTGCCTTTTCTCTCCTCCGTGAGAGCCTTTCCCTCCTCCGTGAGGGTCCTTCCTTTGTGAGGGTTGCCAGTGATTTTAAGCCTTCGTCCGGTTTGGCCCACTTTCCCAATAGATGCGCAGTACCTTCCTCCAGATCTGCAAAGTTTTTCCCCTATTTATTCTAAGTTTTTTCCATCCATCCGCAGTGACTTTCCCCTCTGTCTTCTTACGGGAATTTATTTCTCACCTACCGGTTACGAATTGGAGTTACTCCCAGCCCTCTTTGCCCTCCTTCTTTCCTTAATTTCACCTTCCAACTGTTATTTCTCCGTTCCTTCCTGACAAATTATCCCTTCCTAGGTCAGATCTAGGTCTGCAAGTCTTGTCACAGGTATGGTAGGAAGGAGAAACAGAGGGATAGTTCTAATCAGACATGAATGCACTGGCCTTTTGAAGAAAGGTGGGAGCTCTATCCAACAGTGGAGTGGGTCCGGTCATAAATTCCTTCCACCAGATCCAGGCAAAGAAGCAATTTTCCAAAAGCAACTTCGGCGTTATTCAACAACAACTCGAGCCAACCACCTAAGACTAGTCATCGGGGATATTAATGAAGAGGTATGCTTCAATTTCGTGATACAAATCTCTGTTGGTCTGATTGTGTTCATTTGGTATATCCAGTTATTCTCTACTAGCTTGAAGGTTAGTGAGAGGGTTTGTGAAAAAAGAAGAAAGAAAACGGGGAGACAAGCTTACTTTTTACTGTGTTCTACTGGATTAATTATTCTCTGGGCATACCAACAAGTTCCATATCAAATGGCAGGAGAGGGGGTGGATGATCTTGTGGTCCACTTAGAGAAAAGCTTGGATATATCTACTATGGAACAAGGAATTAAATTGGTGGGCATGGCATTGGTCAGTAAAACCCTTAACAAATGGGGGATTCGCAACATTCTCAGATCTTCATGGCAGAGGTGGGGAGAAATAGAAATCAAGTGGGTCAAAGAAAACACCTTCGTTATCAAAGTCAAGGATGAAAGTACGGCTGCTAAAATAATTGATCAGGTCCCATGGGCGGTTATGAAGCAAAACTTTGTAGTGAAAAGATGGCCCTCGGAGCTAGCCTTGGAGGAAATAGACATGCAAAGAATTTCGTTTTGGATTCAAATAAGGGGAGTGCCTCCTTTTCTGAGCTCTGAAGCGAATATCAAGCAGTTGGCATCAAAGATTGGGAAGGTTCAAATAGTGGAGGACCCAGCAAAATCCAGGGGTTTTTTGAGAGTGAAAGTGGAGGTGGACACGAATTATCCTCTAACTACAGGGTGTTGGATTCCAAGGGACAACAACAAGGAGTCTTGGATTGAATTCAGGTACGAAAGGTTACAGGACTTCTGCTATCGATGTGGTAGGATCGGACACCCGAACACTGAATGTCATTTTGAAGCAGTAAAAGGGGGGATGGCTGGATATGGTGAGTGGACTAAAACGGCTCCTGTTAGGGATATTAGTGAGACTCCTAGACAGTTGCCCATCAACCAGGGGGAAAGAAGGCATGCGGGAGCAATGCGAGTGGGTCGAAATGTGTCGAACAGGACTCAAGGGGCTGCGGGTAACGGAGAAAAGGATACCATTGAAGGAGTAAGGGCAGTAGAAGTAACTGAGAGTGAGGAAGGCCCGGAACTGAAGATAATTCATTCCCAACCGGATCAGATAAGCCAATCGATTTCGATCAGTAGGGGTGATAAGTGGTCAGGAAAAAACAAGAAGAGGGAGTTGGATGTGATCAACAGAGATGTGGGTCATTCAACTCGAAAGAAATCAAGAGTAGTGGCAGGAAATAATGGGGTTAATGACAACGAAGGGGAAGGTAAAGGAATAGATCTGGTTCAGAATCATGTGGGAGCTTCTTCCCAAGGCGGTGGCGGCTGGCCTTCAACAGCCACAACATCGCCATGACACACCTATTTTGGAACTGCCGTGGCTTAGGGTCTGACATGGTAGTTCGTGCCCTTCATGGGCAAATCAGGGATCATAGACCCTCTATGATCTTTCTCTCGGAAACAAAAATGAAAGATCATAGAATAATAGGCGTGAGAAGGAGAATGGGATATGCTAACGGTTTTAATGTTGCACCGATTGGTAGAGCGGGAGGTCTCAGTCTCTGGTGGGATGATTCGATTCAGGTGGAGGTAAAGGAATATTCTAAGCATCTCATTGATGCTCGCTGCTGTATTGTTGAATCGGCTGTGGTGTTTCGGTTTACTGGTATTTACGGTACGTCTTACAGGGCTGAAAAGGAAGTCTTTTGGAGGGGAATGATTCAGAATTTTAATCCGGAGAGTTCCCCGTGGATATGTGGAGGCGATTTCAATGAGTTTTTATGGGATCATGAGAAAGTGGGTGGGGCTGAAGTTAGGTACAACCGGCCTAGGTATCTGGAGGAATTTATGAGTAAGGGGGAGATCATGGATTTAGGCTTTAATGGCCAAAAGTTCACTTGGCGGGGGACTCGAAATGGGCAACTTGTTGAGGCCCGGTTGGATAGGGTTTTGGTGAATGACTGTTGGTTGTCTACCTGGCCTAACTCCTTTGTTACTAATGCCTTGACTCTTGGATCTGATCATTGCCCTGTCGTTCTTCGGTGTGAACGGAAAGCGGTTAAAAAGAAAAAGTTGTTCCGCTTTGAGGCCTTCTGGGCGAAAGATGCTGAGTGCAAAGAGGTAGTGAGGAGAGCGTGGGAGATTAGCAGCGACGGTTCTCGGGTAACAAAATGGAATAAGAAGCTGCTTAACTGCCGTACCACCTTAACAAGCTAGAGTAAGGAAAAATTTAAACAGAGAGGGCGACATATAAGGGATATGACGGATCATTTGGGTAGGTTACAAGAGAATTGGGGCAGGAATGCTCAAGAAATTGATTCCCTATCTAGAAATCTTGATCTTTTGTTGAGACAAGAAGAGTGCTTTTGGCAGCAAAGATCTAGAATTCAATGGCTTAAGGAAGGGGATGCTAATACCAAATTCTTTCATCAATCCACTATGCATAGAAGAAGAAGAAATACGGTGTTAGCTTTAAAAAACAGACATGGGAATTGGACTGAAAACCCTCCTCAAGTTAGGCGGTTGTTTGATGAGTACTTCATGGATCTCTTCACGTCTTCTGGTCACAGGGAGTGGGGCAATTTATTAGACTGTGTTGTCCCAAAAATTTCAGATGAATTGAATGAGTCTCTAATGGCAGTGGTCTCGAGTGATGAGGTCAGAGTTGCTGCCATGCAAATGGGAAGTTTAAAAGCTCCGGGCCCTGACGGCTTTCCGGGAATCTTTTATCAAACTAATTGGGACACCATTGCTGCAGAGGTGAATGAATTAATTTGGGATATGATGAATGGAACGGAAATCCCAGGGGGAATTAACGCTACACACTTGGTGCTGATTCCGAAGGTGCCTAAACCGAAATCTGTGGAGCAATTTCGTCCCATTAGCCTCTGCAACTATTCTTATAAGGTGCTTTCCAAGGTTTTGGCAAATCGTCTCAAAGTGGTTATTCCGGATTTGATTTCTCCTTCCCAAAATGCTTTTGTGGCGGAGAGGCAAATTCAAGACAATATTGGAATTGCTCATGAGCTTTTTCATTTCCTAAAGACTAGAAAAGCTAGGAGTCAATTCGAATTGGGAATAAAGTTGGATATGCAAAAGGCCTATGATAGGGTGGAGTGGGATTTTTTAATGGCTGTCATGGAGAAGATGGGATTCGATGAAAGATGGCGAAAGTTAATTTTGGGATGTATATCGTCGGTGAATTTTTCCATCTTGCTAAATGGTCAACCGGGATCTAAATTTGCTCCGTCTCGCGGGCTTCGGCAAGGAGATCCTCTTTCCCCTTACTTGTTCCTTTTGGTTAGTGAAGTTCTATCTCTTATTATCCAACAGGCTTGTGAGCGGAAGTGGTTAAGGGGGGTGCAGATGAACCCGGCAGGTCCGTGTATTTCCCATATTCTATTTGCTGATGATACTCTGATCTTTATTAAGGCTGAGGAAGAGAATTGTAGGAATCTTATTCAGCTGATTGATAATTTTTGTGCGGCTTCTGGACAACATGTGAATAAGTCTAAATCCAGTGTGTGTTTTGGTTCCAATGTCCCTGAGGAGGTCTCTCGACATCTATCTAATATTCTTGGTTTTGAGTGGGTGGGTGATCCGGGGATGTATCTCGGGGTTCCAGCTATATGGGGAAGATCTAAAAAAGCCGGGTTGGCCTATGTTAAAGGCAGGCTTCTGGATAAATTGCAGGGATGGAAAAAATCCACTCTCTCCCAAGCCGGCCGGGAGATCCTGATTAAGGCGGTGGCACAAGCCATTCCAGCTTATCCTATGAATTTGTTCAAATTTCCTGTTTCTTTTTGCAATGAAATGGATGCATTGATAACTAAATTCTGGTGGGGTCAAAAACTTGGTGAAAATCGGATCCATTGGGTTTCCAGGGAGAGATTGGGTCGGTCTAAGGAGGAAGGGGGTCTCGGCCTAAGGAGTTTTACGATTTTCAATGATGCTCTGTTGGCCAAACAGTGCTGGAGATTGATCTCTGAACCTAACACATTATGGGCCCTTGTTCTCAAGGCCCGTTATTTTCCTAATAGCTCATTCCTTGATGCTAAGAAGGGTGGGAGAGCTTCTTGGGTTTGGGCTAGCCTTCTTGCTGGAAGAGAGATTCTTAGGGCAGGTGCTCATTGGCAGATTATGGACGGAAATGACACGAGGGTTTGGGTAGATAGATGGATCCCCCCCATCCCTTTAGGGAGACCGTCCCCGTTGGGGTCAGTTCAAGTTTCGAAAAATCTAAAGGTGAAGTCCCTTATCTGTCCGGTGAGTGGGGAATGGGACTTGGATTTTTTAAAACCTTTCTTGGCGGATTCTGAAGTTGAGGCGATTTTGGATTTGCAAACCGGTGATCCGATGCTTAAGGATAGATTGGTTTGGCCCTTTGATAAGAAGGGGTCTTATTCTGTGAAATCAGGCTACTATTGGAGTCTCAATCGATCCCAAGTTCGCTGCCAACAACCTACCAGGTTAGTCTCCATTCCTTCTACCTTATGGAAAACTGTATGGAAGTTGAAGGTTCCTCCTAAAATTCGAACTTTCATGTGGAAGACCCTGCATGCGGCTTTAGCTACAATGAAGAATTTATATATTCGAAGATCTTCCCCCTCTCCCATCTGCCCTCTGTGTAACTCCTTTGATGAGTCCATAGAACACCTCTTTCTTTTCTGTCCTTGGGTGGAGGTGGTATGGTTTGGAGGAAGGCTGAATCTGAGACCTAACCGGCAGCAAGTTTCGAGTTGGGCTAGTTGGCTCATGCAAATGGGTGCGGCAGAGAATGGGTTAGCGGAGGTGAGGATTGATCGAATTTCCTATATTGCTTTTACATGCTGGCATATTTGGAAATCTAGATGTGATTTTCAGTTCAACAATCAGGTTATCTATCCCAGCAGGGTGGTTGCTGCTGTCTCCAGATCGGTCTCGGATTACCAGGGGACAATCTTAAGGCAGAGTTCCCGTTCTTTGCTAAACCATTCGAGTTTGGGAGATGGAGTTAAGTGGTCTCATCCGGATCATGGTGTTATCAAAATAAACGTGGATGCCAGTTGGGAGGCAAAGTCGGGGGTGGGTTTCACGGGGGTTGTGGCGAGGGATGAGCAGGGTTGTTTTTTGGCTGCCTCTAGGCAGAAGATTAAGGCTACTGGTGCTACTATGGCGGAAGCTTTGGCCATTTTGCATGGGTGTAATCTGGGGGTTAGCAATGGATGGAATTCAATATGTGTTGAATCTGACTCATACGATGCTATCTCCTGTTTGTGGGATCCGGCTTTGAAGGGCAATTGGTATGCTTTTCCAGTTCTCAGGAAGTGCCTTAGATTGGGAAGGGCTTTTCAAGCTTGCCGCTGGTCTTGGGTTCCAAGACTAGCCAATTCGGTAGCGGACTGTTTGGCGTCGCGCAAGTGTAAGGAAGTATGTGATCAAGTTTGGGTCATTAGACCCCCATCTTCCCTGGTCCATGTTTTAAGTAATGATGGCCTTCCTTGCCCTCCGTAGATTTTTTTGTTAGTTTGAGAAGGGACGCTTTAGCATTTGGTGCGGCATCATGGTTCCTTGTACCTTCTTTTTCTCCTTACTGATGTGGTGTAGTTGTCTGTTTGCCTCTTTGTTTGGCTTTCGTGTTCCTGTTTGGCATCTTTGCCCGGTTATGAAAAACTGTTTGCCAAAAAAAAAAGAGCTGTGGATATAACACATCATATTGAAACTCTTTAACTTTCACGTACACCTTTTCATCCATTTATGGAAGATGGCTGGAGTTTTGATCTCTAATTTTAGACAATGTTGAACTTCATGAGTCAATTGGTGATTTTCTATAGTATCGTGGTGTCCGTGTCGCAGTTTTACGTGTATTATTGGTTGTGCAAATTTATCTTCAGATCAAGAAATTGATCACTAAAGAGGATGTATACATTTAGCACCTCACATGTATCAGTGAAATCTCTACATGCATTGCATTTTGTCAAATATATCTAACTTAATAGCGTCGATCTCTCTTTTCAAGGTAAAAAAATATTTGAAATTCAACGCATCATGTGTACTTATTTACTATACTTATCATATGTTCATTAAATATAATTATTATTACCAATTTATAATTATAACATGTGAATTAGTATTGCTTTACCACACACTCAAAAATTTTCACCTCTAAATTAAAAAAAATATCGATATGCGTTAATATTTATATTCGAAAGTTGTCACAAATGTGCGTATCAGGTTTTTCTTTTCTTTTTGTTCCCTTGATAATGTCTTTCCGCAAAGCAACCGATCATTTCGAAAAGCCTGCTCTCCTTACCTTCGCTAAGATTATATTCCATGCGAACCCCACACATGCTTGTACAGTGATTTGATGCATTTGCTTTGCTTCTGATAACCTTGCTTTTTTGTGGTTTTATTCCAAATTTGAAACGCACTAAATAATAAAATTGCATACTTAAATTTGTTTTCATACAGCCACTTAATAATACGGTATAATGATATTCATCTTCACTTGTAAGTGGAAGGTCTTAGGTTTGATTATTGTCAAAGACGAAATTGAACCCCATTATTGCTAGTGAGACTAAACTCATAATTTCCCCCTTCGTGAAAACGTTTGTTCAAAAAACAAAAAAAGTAATTTCATACAAGGTAAGTATATTATTTAATATTTAATTAGGTCGGCAATTTGAAGGACTCAGTCCAATATTTGAATTCAAGGAAGATGGTCGTTTTATTAGCACATTATATATTGTTAAACAAACTCCATATTTTCTTTCTCCATTTTAATACACTCTGCATATTTTCCCCTACTATCCTCATATTCCACACATATTATATAAAATTACGTGCTTCATTAGTATCTAAATTATGCCTAGTCTGTGTTAAATGTTGTTAAGTCATGGAAATACTAGAATATGTATAACAACTCTGCAACCGTTGTTGCAAAAAGAATGAAACAAATATGAAGTCTTATTTTATGCGAAGTCTCCATAACATTGATTTTATGTTTCATTTGTCGTAAATAACTATTTCCAATCAAACGTGTTTGTGCTTTTAGCGATTTGAATGTTGTTCTACAGTCGAAAGGGAGTGGCTATGAGAGCTTGGAAAAGAAGTATATTAGAATACATGTTGAAAATAATTTGGAGTGTATACAGAAAATAAGTTTCTTTCTTAGAATCTTATAAAGCCTAAATAGTCATCTCATATTAGGATATGCAAGTTAATTAATAATAAATTTTTGTGGGATGTGTATTCAACAATAAGTGACGTGCATCTTTTCTTCTTTTAGATAGGCTACGGAAGCAAGCATGAGTGGGAATAATCAATGACTTGAGTTTAGTTCTTTAGTTTGAGTGAGGGTAACATTCTGGTCTTAAGCAAAGTCGTCGTGCCTATCCTGTTCAGTCAGTTGCATATTGGTAAGCATGATTGTAGAAATATAAATAGGCGAATGAGTTTTTCAACAAATTAATATATGGGTGCTTAGTGAATCCACAAGATTCAGCCTTAGAACGCCCTTCGTCCCTATTAGCACGTGTCAAATACACCCCTAAAAAGGTTTATTATTAAATACTCAATACCTAGTTGACCAAAAGAAAACAACTTAATTACTCAAAAATTTTGAGTCAATCAGAGTATATAAAATTGGAAAATTTTATTTGGATCCAAATTTTTTCTTTCTGAACCCAAATTATAATATTTTTACTTTGAATCTATGTTTTATCTCACATATAAAATTAGTTTAGAAAGAAAAAGAAGCCAAGTCACTTCCGACATCCACCCCCACCTCTCCAAACCCAAAGACACCCAATGTTCTTCACCCCTTCCCCTACCACCCACAATCAAAGACCCAAATCTCATCTCATCATTATATAGAAGCAATGCTTCAATACCGTAAGGATAAATCAATTAAGAGACATCATCCAATTAAGTCATTTGTTTAATATGAACCATTAAAAACTAGGTCAATGAGTTTGTGTGTAGAACCTTAGTTCTTCATTAATCATTTTCACAAAAATTCAACTATTTTGTGAATTAAATCAATTTGAGTTCAAACTCATTGAGTTTAAATCATTCAATAGGAATGACAAAAAGTTTCAAAGGTTGGATGGGGGGTGTTTTCTTGGAGGACATCGATGGGGTAATTAAATATATCTCTTTTCACTAATAGGTTTTTGCGATGGCTTTTTCTTTCTAAACCCATTTTTTATGGGGGCAATATTCATAATAAGTTTGGAAAAAGTAAAATACAAGAGGAGTGCATGAATTATTTTCTCAAAATAATTAGATATTTTAGTTTAATGAAAGTCATTTGCTTGATATAATAACCAAAATAAAAGTTATGGGCATTATAGTAAATCAAACACAAAACAATTTTGCAGTTCATTTTCTCTCCCTCATAGTCACCCCATTTTTCCTCCACCTCTTGGGCGCGTGTGGCTTTGGCCTTAATTAACTGTGTTGTTTTGTTTTGTACATTTTCGTCAAGACTAAAAACGACGGAAATTTACTACCACAATTTCCGACATCCACCCCTACCTCTCCAAACCAAAGACACCCAATGTTCATCACTCTTTCCCCAACCACCCACCCACCCACCCACCTGCACCTCTCCTACCACCCCCAATCAAAGACCCAATTAAATCGCTTCGCACCATAAGAGACATCATCCAGTTAAGCCAATTTGTTTAATTTGAACCATTAAAAACTAGGTTAACGAGTCTGTGTCTAGAACCTTAGTTCTTCATTATTAATTTTCACAAAAATTCAACTATTTTGTGTATTAAACCAATTTGAGTTCAGACTCAATTAGTTTAAATCATTCAATAAGAATGACAAAAGGTTTCGAGGTTGGAGGGAAGGGGTGTTTTCTTAGACCCACTCCAACCCTGGGCTAAAACCTAAATTCACGCCCCCCCCCCCACCCGGCGCAAAAGCCACTCAAACCCAAAACCTAAACCAAACCTAAAACCTAAAACCTTAAATGAAGGCAAATACCGGCCACAATTTAGCCCACAAAATGAAATGAGACCCATGGGTGAGAGTGAAAAGTGGGCTGTGAAGCCCACACCCCAAAACCCATACGCATCACGCGCCATTTTTCTTTCCAGCTGAGGCCCACCCACGTAGGGTTGTCCCCCTTGTGTGTCAGCCTCACTGTAGCCCAATGGCTACTTTTCTTCATCCAATGACCAATTTAATTGGACCATTGGTTAATCCAATGGTCCACGTTCAAATATTTTTTTTTTAGTTTTATATTTATATATTTATTGAATCCAACGGCTTAAATTGAATATAATCAAATCTAACAGTAAAAAAAGATCTAACGGTCTAAATTTAAATCCAACGGCTAAAATAATTTAAAACAATTATTCAACTCAAAATTCAACCAAAAACTCTATAAATACCTATGTATTTGTACAAACATCCACACAAAACTCATTTTTCTCCTACAATTCTTCCAATTTTTCTTTCTACCATTGCTTCTCATTTCCAATTTTTTCAAGATGGCAAAAGAGCATGTTAGAGGTCATAATTGGACCTTTGACGAAGATATTGCTTTATGTTTGGCATGAATTTCTGTTAGCAAAGATGGTGCCGTCAGCACGAATCAAAATAGAAAGGTTTTGTGGGGTAAAATCGTTGATAAGTTCCATGAAAACTCCCACGCTTGTCGAAGGGAAGCTGGTGGTGTTTATGATCGGTGAAAGATTATCAACAAAGCGTAAACTTTGTAAAAGGGAAGCTTGGAGAGAGCCATGGTTGACATGCCTAGTGGAAAGGGCGCCTCAGAAATTGTAAGTTTCTTTGTTGATATTTTATTTGTCATATACATAATAGTATTTTTCAACTAATTGTTTTTACGTATTTAATGCATAGGGTGACAAAGTAATGGCAATTTACAAGACAAGAATTACACCAAAAAATCAAGCTTTTAAGTTGCATCATGCTTGGAATGTCCTCAAGGATTGTCCGAGGTGGGAAACCGATGCGGACCAACAATGGGGAATATTATTTCATAGTGAAGCCCCGCCCCCAAATGATTTGAATGAAGGTGCGAACGAAGATGTCAATGAAGGTGTCGAACAAATGACCTCAACTTCTTCGTTTGCAAGGCCCATGGGAAGAGATAAGTAAAAGGAAGAAAAGAGAAAAATGAAGTCCCAAGATCCGATGAGTGGACCCTTTGCTACCGGAATTGCAAAATTGAGCGCAACCCATAGTGCTCGCCAAGAAGAAGCGGCCCGAATGCGTTTGCAAATAAAGGAAGAAGGGGATAGGGAGCAAGAGAGGTTCGAAATAAATTTGATGATGGATGACCTCAACAAATACACTCCAGAGAGGAAGAAGTACTTACGTGGTAAAGCAAAGGGAAATTTTGCAAACAGATGCCATAATGAGTATATTTTAAGAAGATAATTTATCTCAAGGCTATACCCCAAGTCCACCAAGTCCATCACCAAATCAAGATGGTGGATATTATTATTAAGTTTATGTAGTTTATGAATTTTTGATTGTATTAAGTTTATGTGGTTTATTAATTGTCGTTTGAATTTTCGATTGTATTAAGTTTATGTGGTTTATTATGTTGTTTGGTGAGTTTCATGTGTCGATTTAGTGATTTTTCAATATTTATCGGAATTTAAATATATTTAGATTAAAATATTCACAAAATTAAATTACGATAGTCTACATATTTTTTTTAAAGTTAATTTAAAAAAAAAATTAGCCTAAGTTCATTCTTTAATAATCATAAATTAAAATTTTAGGCCAGAATGGTTAGGCCAGAAATGTTGCTTTTCCTCATGTCTTTACATGGACAATTGATCTTCGTTACATAGACAATTCATCTTCTTTCTTATGTCTCACCGTTCTACAACTACAAGATTGGCCCGTGACCACTTTGGTCCCTTATGTCTCCACCCCTACCATCATGCACACATCACACCAAATTAATAAACATAACAAAAAATTTGCGCAAAAAAAAGTGCATAATTTCATTTTTATCGTGTCAATAACAACATAGAGAATAAAATCATTAGTCTCTGAACTAAAAACTCTTATCGGATTCTAAACTTGCCACATTGTGAAACAACAACACAACAACAACAACAACAAAGCCTTTTCCCACTAAGTGGGGTCGGCTATATGAATCCTAGAACGCCATTGCGCTCGATTTTGTGTCATGTCCTCCGTTAGATCCAAGTACTCTAAGTCTTTTCTTAGAGTCTCTTCCAAAGTTTTCCTAGGTCTTCCTCTACCCCTTCGGCCCTGAACCTCTGTCCCGTAGTCACATCTTCGAACCGGAGCGTCAGACGGCCTTCTTTGCACATGTCCAAATCACCGGAGCCGATTTTCTCTCATCTTTCCTACAATTTCGGCTACTCCTACTTTACCTCGGATATCCTCATTCCCAATCTTATCCTTTCTCATGTGCCCACACATCCCACGAAGCATCCTCATCTCCGCTACACCCATTTTGTGTACGTGTTGATGCTTCACCACCCAACATTCTGTGCCATACAACATCACTGGCCTTATTGCCGTCCTATAAAATTTTCCCTTGAGCTTCAGTGGCCTACGACGGTCACACAACACGCCGGATGCACTCTTTCCATCCAGCTCGTATTCTATGGTTGAGATCTCCATCTAATTCTCCGTTCTCTTGCAAGATAGATCCTAGGTAGCGAAAACGGTCGCTTTTTGTGATCTTCGCTAGATTGCTCCGGTCATTAGTGTGGATAAGTATATAAATGGATAGAGATAGGAAAGCAAACACAAGATGTACGTGGTTCACCCAGATTGGCTACGTCCACGGAATAGAAGAGTTCTCATTAATTGTGAAGGGTTTACACAAGTACATAGGTTCAAGCTCTCCTTTAGTGAGTACAAGTGAATGATTTAGTACAAATGACATTAGGAAATATTGTGGGAGAATGATCTCGTAATCACGAAACTTCTAAGTATCGGAGTGTGGTGTCGTCTTGACTTGCCTTATCTGTCTCATAGGTAATTGTGAAACAACAATTTTGATTTAATATTCAAAGAGAAATGTTAAGGGAGTTTTAAAGTGCGATTTTTTTATGGATTTTCTCCCATCTCACATTTTAACTTTAATTACCGTATAAATATTATAAAACATTATGGTAAAAATATGAGATGACAAAAATATATAATGAACCCTACTTTTGAAAAAGTCTCATTAAAATTTCTCATAATCAAAACTCTAATCAGTACAAAGTTGATGAACCAAGCTCAAATTTTTTCTGACAATGTAGTAATAAATAATTTTTTTATATATTTAGAAATTAAATTACAGAAAAGGACAGAACCTTTTACACGGTTTGGTCGATTTCTTGGGACATGGGTTTCTTTAACACACTCAACCCACCCATGCACACATGGAATATCATTGCCCTCCCTCTCTCTCTTGAAAGAAACCCCATTTCGTCACCATTTTCAGTCACAGAGAGACACAGGGACACGGAAAGACCCCATCTTCTTTGGACTCTTCCTTTCTTAGGGTTTCGCATTTTTGAATCCTTAAGTTCTTGATCCCTGATCTTTCGCCCTGAAAAGAAAGTAGAATTTGTATTTTTCCATCTGAAAAACTGCAAAGTCCTCGGTTTTCTGTGTCAATTCCCCGTTGCGCGTGTGATCACAGAAGCACCAAAATGTTTCCACCTTTTTAACTTTTTATTCCCCTTGCGTTGCTCTGTGGTTTTGTGTTGAACATCGTTTCTGGGTGGCGGATTTTTTTTCTCTTCTGAGGAGAATTTTCCCGGAAAGTTCATTTCTTTCAGGGTGGAAAACAAAACCCACCTGAAATTATCATCTGGGGAAGCTTAATCCTCTGTAGTTACTGCTCCCAGGGATCCATTTTCTCAGTTCATTTGCTTTTAGGGTTTTATTCATCGTGCCTAAATTCTGGTTCTGAATCATGAGCTCTGCTCAGAGTCACCACATCAAGCTCCACAATGTCGAATCCCAAGGCTACCCATTTCGCCATTCGCACCAAGAATTGCGTTTTGGAAGCTAATCGCGCTTGGTTTCTTTCAGGCATTTTCTCAAACACGGGCTGCAATTGGCCTGGAATTGAATTTCTTGGCTCTGTTCATCTCGATTCTTTCCCTTATAGAAGCCATGGGTTGTGTCCATGGCAAGTGTTGCGGTCGGTACCCCCAGTCTTCCGATGGAGATCTACGGGACTTCAGAGATGCTGGTCCGTACAGCGCTCAGAGGAAGAACATACTCTCAGAGAGGTCATTGGAATTCGTCCCTGTTCCTTCACACGACTATCGTTTAGAGTACTCTTTGTTAACGCAGCGAGGTTACTATCCCGACTCGCCGGATAAGGAAAACCAGGACAGTTTCTGTGTTAGAACGCAAGTCCAAGGTAACCCAAATATCCATTTCTTTGGTGTGTTTGATGGGCATGGCCAATTGGGTACCCAGTGTTCTAATTTTGTTAAGGACAGGTTAGTAGAGATATTAGCGAATGATCCCACATTGTCAGCTGACCCTGTGAAAGCTTACAATTCTGCTTTTCTAACGACGAATTATGAGTTGCATAATAATGAGATTGATGATACTATGAGTGGTACTACGGCGATAACTGTGCTTGTTATTGGGGATACCCTTTATGTCGCAAATGTGGGTGATTCGAGAGCAGTAATTGCAGTGAAAGATGGTAATAGAATTATTGCAGAGGACTTGTCTTCTGACCAAACGCCGTTTAGGAAAGACGAATGTGAGAGAGTGAAGCTGTGTGGGGCCAGAGTTCTGAGTGTTGATCAAGTGGAAGGGCTGAAGGATCCAGATATCCAGTCGTGGGGTGATGAAGAGAGTGAAGGTGGTGATCCTCCAAGGTTGTGGGTTCCAGCAGGGATGTATCCTGGAACTGCGTTTACAAGGAGTGTAGGTGATAGTACAGCTGAGACGATTGGTGTGGTTGCTACTCCAGAGGTGTCAATAGTTAAGCTGACACCTAATCATCTCTTCTTTGTTGTTGCAAGTGACGGAGTTTTCGAGTTTCTCTCAAGCCAAGCTGTGGTTAATATGGTATGTCACTTTGACCATTTATAGACTGCAATAAAGCTATACTTCCATTATTTGTTATCCTTTTAATTGATGTTCAACTGATTTTGTCATTGATGCATTGATTTTGATTGTCTCATTATGCTAATTCATTGATCTTTTGCCGCTTTTGTTATCTCACTGATAGTTCATCATCTTGTGTGTTGTACAATGACCAAGGAGAACGATTGTTTGTATGCTCTTGTGTTCATATGGTTTATGATAAATTGGGATTTGTTAGCTCTTAAATCCCGACATATAAAAGCAAAAAGTGCGGAAGAAACTTGTATTGCCATTAGAAAATAAGTTGTTATTTGGAGTTCCAGATACGTTGATAAGTTGATTTCAAATATTGTTGTAGAAGAATGTTGATAAAACTTTCTAGTCATTGGTATATCCATTATGGTTGTTGAGTCTGATCTCAATATAAACTAATGGTAGCGCTATTGGTTGCTTATTTAGAATCATTAATGTCACGTTGTTGTATTTGTACCAAAGAATATTCCAAAACAAGAAGTTAGCTTGCGTATTTTTCCTCTTTAGCATCTATGAACTGCTAGTCTTTTGATCTTTTACAGTTTGCAAGCAGTTAGAATTTGAGGTACTGCCCTTTTGTGTCCATATATCATCTTCTGCCTGTGTAATTGACCAATACATATATGTGGATTTCATCCTGTATCGCTACAGAGTTTTCTGTAAATATGTAATTATTTAGCATCAATGCCACACGAAAAAGAATAAAAATCTCATACGGTTTTCTCTTTTTAATTTTTAACATTTCTATTACTATCCTTCCTGCTCACAAATATTCGGACACCATTCTTTATACAGGCGGCAAGATATCCAGATCCTCGAGATGCATGTGCTGCCATTGCTGGAGAATCATACAAATTATGGTTGGAACATGAAAACCGGACAGATGATATAACAATAATCATTGTTCACATCAAAGGCTTGTCCAATGTACGAATTGTGTAAACCTTCTCTTAATTTTGTTACATTTTCTTTAGGCTGATTCCCCTGCTCTGTATGAACTCTCATCGGTAATTATAGTGGTATGCTGTAAGATTCTTGGGTGTGGGATATGTTGTCCCTAGGGCTTCCATAATTAGGTTGTACCTTGTTTCTGTTTGGTTTCTATAGAAAAGTTGCATGTTTTAAGCGGTTAATTTATTATCATACGATTTAGCAGGGTGACTTCCGAAACTGGATAACATATGCCCATGCCCAGAAGAGGATTTAAATTTACAACTAGCCTGATGGTATTATCTATAACACGAAGGAATGGAGGAATATGAGCAATCATGTTACACTCCTATCATATTGCTGCTATTGCAAATGAAACATGCATAATCGGATATTAGCTATAGAGGGCATTGTTTTCCGATGTACACTTTCAACTGCTTGGCTCGTTTACCAACTTTATATTGTGCGTGCTACAGTCTGCTGGTGGTGCTACAGATGAAGCAAGTGGGGCCAATAATAGGCCAGCAACACGAGTGAGAAAAACTTCAGAGTCATCTGTTACCACTGGGTCGGAAGTTTACCGCTCTGTGAGAAGTGATTCCTCAGAAGTACAGTCTTGTCAGCTTGTGCTTTCGATGAGTCGAAGCCCAGCTATTGTTGTTCCATCTCCTACATGTCAGAGATCTTTGAGTTGGTATGTCTGTTAAGCTGTCGTATATCATTTTGTGACTATTATGCTATCAACTATCCAGTTATGTTGCCTCCATTGACTGCAGTGGTTGAACTGAAGGGAATTGACGGAGCTGCCACACGCCCCCTTGTTATTTTTCTCAAGTGGTACTTCTTTACACGATGTTCCCTTTGGTCCTTTTATATCTGATACAATCCCAATTAAGTTGATCGTAACAAGCTTATTTTTTGGAGAGTAAACCAATGCCTTTGTTCAAATACCTGACTCAAAATTTTCTGTCTGCAGGATGTGGGTTAGTGGTGCATTCAGCTGTTAGCAGAAGTATTGGTTCTGGAAATAGAAGAAGTTCCCCTGAACGCTAATCTCTAGTCTCTAGGTTTCGTTGCTAATCTCACTAATGACACGGTTTCTGACCTATATGATACGCCTGGAGAACATATTCTCCTTCAGCTAATCCAAGAATGTAGAGAGAGGGAGGAAATGAGATTTGATGTAGGAGGTACATACAGGAGATTCCTTTACACGAAATTCAGGGCGAGCATTTCACGTACTCTTGTAAAATCTTTAGCTTCCGTTGTAATTCGTCATATCCTAAAACTGATGATTTGTAGATACAACATATTGTGCGTTCCCTCTCTCTCTCTCTCTCTCTCTCTCTCTCTCTCTCTCTCTGTGTAATATGAATTCGATTCTTAACTGATTCAGGCATGACATACTTGTGAGCAATATATTGCGTTTTCTATAATGCTGATTCTCTCCCCATCTATTCCCTCCCCTGCCTTCCCCTCACAGTTACTTTTTTTCTCTGTAAAAAATCAATATAAGGTGTTGACGTGATTCAATCATAACCGTTTAAAATAGGAGGAAATGGAAGGAAAGAGAATCCTACTCTTCCTATTATAGCGTTTTATATTCGAATCTTGTTTAATTTTGTTAAAGATGAGAAGACGTGTGATGTTATTTGGATGATGATTTTTTGAGCAATAATGTTGGGTATTGGATTCAATAATGTGATGAAGGTATGAGATTGTTTTGAATGTGGGGTCTTTCATGTTGTTTATTTCCCCATCAAGTGACCGAACCTTCAGTGCAAGAGTGGCCTACTTTGCGAAAATTATAATATGCTCTGGTGTATCTTATAGATCGGGTTTTTTGGACATAGATATTGGTTATTGATTTTTTTTATCAGGGCACTAACAGCTAGACGCAGTAATATATAAGATACACCGGGGCATACTAAAAAATCACGACTACTTTGTTTATAAGTGTAGTGAAAACATTGCCAGCCAATTACTGGAAAACAAGTGCTCCATCATGGTGCTGTTCAACGCAGAGCACCTTCTTTTTTTGGGAACCCGCGGCCAAAGGTAGAAAAAGATTGAAGTTTAGGTGCAAGCATGCCGTTTGTGTCCTTGTAGATTCGATGAATGTAAACCAAGAAAGCAAAAGAGATGCTAGCATCAGTCGTGCATCAAATCAAATCGTGGTGCAATCTTTTTATGAGAGCGGATCTGCTATGTTGTACAAAACCATCAACGGCTGAGACCGTGTCACGCGTGGTGGATGTGGTCTACAGTCATCCGTGGTTGAAAGATGGAAATCTAAAGGTTATATTTCAAGTATATTAACTCAAGTCGTTTGAAAATTCGTACAAAAATCGTTAGAAAATTAGAAATAAATGGACAGCTTCTCGTCTATCACATTCTGTAACATGTTACACTGCTCTAGCAATATGCTTAAATTTTCAGCTCCCTTGGTCACTTCTCCAGTCACCACCATTTCTCTGCCAGCATTCTCCAACCTCCCGTTTTCGTGGGATACGTTTTCTATTTCCGCTTCACCATCGTGCGCTAAACTTTGTTCATCCTCCATCCAGTCATTTGCATTCGGGGTCTCGTGGATTTCACCATCAGGAGATGTTTCAGGAAGCGCTGGACCAGATTCTAGCAAGGGCCGCCCTCTATGGGATGAAAGAGGGCCGCACCCAACTTCGATGACTTCATCCAGAGTCGGCTGATTAAGGTAACAGGGCGAAGGTCCGGTATCTTCAAGCCCCAACTTACCCAGGTTTCCAAAAACTGTGTTAAGATGAGGACTCTCCAAGACATAGGCTGAAGAGAAGGCCCCATTGGCTAAACCCATTAACCGCCAGTTGAAAATTCGTCGGAAGATCATAACCCAATTCGGAACTATATAGCAGCACGAGTCCTGGCGCTCAAGTCGGCAGCTTCTTTGTAGCATAACATGTGCCTCTTTTATAGCAAGTGCAGGTCCCATCATCGTACTTGAATGCGTCAGGTATTCAATCAAGCCATTTTCAAGTTCATCTCTCAGGTTTTCAATCTCATTTCCTGCATTACATCTGGGCAGCCACGAAATACTGTCGGGAAACGTTGGAAGTCTACAATCCCCTAGAGCCGACATTAGCGGTTCAACTTTTTCCGATAAGCTCCATCCTACAATTGGCAGGCACCACTTGACAAACCTGTACTCATCACTGAACTCCTCCAGCAAAGCAATCTCAGGGCAAGGCCAACTGGATGGATTTGATTCCACAGCAGCAGCAATTTTCTTCTGTGACCAATCCAAGGCTTCATTGAAGGCAAGGATACAGTGGTCTGGACCTACTTCATAATCTTTCATTTTGTCTAGTGGGTCCAATGAAGAATTCAAGTAGGTCAGAATGAGTTCGCGTGTTTTCACATGATGAAGAATGGGTTGAAGGGGCGATTCACTTGCAAGCCATCGTAGCCCTTCCCTAAGTCGGTTGTCACTGAAAAACCCATCCCATTGTCCCATTTGCTGGTTTTCTACAAGCGGAACAACATGAAAGCTGCTTATTCTTGACTTATCCAAGTCATGGAGACCCAAATTATCAACAATAGTGGAGTCATCAACATTTTTCTTGTATGAGCCACTTAAGATCAGAAGGGGCAAGCAGGAACCATAAGGTATTGACATCAGAAGGTTATGAAGATGGACTTTTTGCAATTTCCAAGGGATGCTTTCAGATGTAAGAAACAAAATAGCACTTGCACCGGATACACTTTCACTTGGATTATCAGAACTTGCATCCTTGACCACAGACAAACAGCAGTTCAGATCTGAACCAGATTGGTCACGAAC
This sequence comes from Malus domestica, assembly GCF_042453785.1. Classification (NCBI taxonomy): domain Eukaryota; kingdom Viridiplantae; phylum Streptophyta; class Magnoliopsida; order Rosales; family Rosaceae; genus Malus; species Malus domestica. The sequence goes on along the minus strand of NC_091676.1, from coordinate 14,423,687 downwards.
CCATTTCTTCCATATTGAGACACCAGGGGATGAAATTACAAGATCCTCATCATCATCGTCCACATCATTTGCCGAAGGCATGAGCTTTGAAAGCAACCAGGGGGCTGCTCCTGAGACATGGCTCCTCTGCCCCAGTTCATCACCTTCTAGATTGTTCATCTGAGAACATACAACAGTTTTCCAGCATAGGCATCTAGCATCCAGGTTTCTTCTGCCTAGTATATCCGCTATTACATCTGAAACATTAAGTCTTGACCATGACTGACCATGCTTTTTATATCTCTCCCTCAAAACGAGATCAATGTCAAACTCGCCAGAAGTGCTTGGTTGCTACAAAATGAAACAAAAATAACACTTAGATTTCTTCTCAGCAAATAAACTATGTTCCAACTGATGTAAAAACAATTCTCCTATAGGAACCAATGCTTCAATAAGTCAGAAAAGAACATTATGGGACAAGAAATCCAATAAGACAGCAGTACACAAAGAAACAATCTCTAAAATCAAAATTTTTAGTTATCCTTCCATTGACGAAACTATTGAAACATACTCGAACCAACAATCACCCAACTACAGCTTCACAAGCGGCATGAACAAGACAAGAAAGGAAATCTCTAAAATCTGAATGACCTAAGCTCACAAAGAAGGATTAAACTATCATCTTCTAAGCACAAACAAAAACAAAATGGCACGATAAAGCACACGGGCATATTAGCTTCAAAATATTGAAAAAGCTTACATCTGTCTTGAGTTGAATTGGTGGTCCCAATGATAAAGAATTCAATGCAGCATTTGCTGCTAACTGCTTTTTCTCTCGCAGTGCTCTTAGCTTCAGAGAACGTCGCTTCCATAATCTGATGAGGAAAAAAGTGGGAACATGAAGGTACTGGATAACAATGTCTTAACATACAGCCAAATAAGTACAACACGCTAAATACCTTAGTATCAATTTGAGTTTTGCCTCCTCAATTTCTTCCTGTTGAGAATTCTCCATAACATCATTGTTTTCATCTACCTGATGGAGATCTGGAGGTTCCTCGTCTTCCAACTTATCGGTGACCATATTTTGGAAAACTGGATATTCCAAACGGGAACTATATGTACCAACAGATGATCTCTCTTGTACAGCTTTTTTTGACTCAATTTGCAATGGCATTTGTTCCATTCCAGAATGCATGAGTCCCTCTGGAGAGTTACTAAAAAGAGCACCATAGTTTGGCTTCTTCATGGTATCAGCTTTATCAGGCTGGGGTGTAAATGATGAGAAAGCCCGCAGGGAAGGAGACACAGCAGATGCCCTACGGGGACCTTCACTGTATTGATGAAAAATTGGTATTTGAATCATTTGCTGCTTTTGTCTGACATCTTCTGGAGATGAAAAAATTGGTGCTTGAATCATTTGCTTCTTTTGTCTGATATCTCTTGGGGATGAAACAACTTCAAAATTAGGCCTTTTTTCATCAACTTCACTAACAGATTTTGTTACTTCAATGACTGGGACATGACAAGCGGGACTTTCCTTTTCAGCATATGAAATATTTTTTGGTTCAGGCTTCTTTGTCTTAGTCATCAGAATTTCTTTTGTTGCTTCAGAAGACAAGGATATGACTTGACTAGAACCCAAAACATCCTCGACTATCCTTCTTGACTTTTTCATATCGACCAGTTTAGAACACTTGGTAGGATAATCCTCATCACCATTGAGAAATGGGCCTTCCTTCACAATATATGGCTCTTGGAATGACTTTATTGCAAACCCGTGATACTCTGAAAGGCTTTCAATTTCATCTTCCTAATTTCAACCATCAAAGAAGAAGCATAAGATAAGTAAAAATACTTCGCCCTTCCCCACAGGGTGCCAAAATGGAATTGTCATCAAACCAAAGAATACATACCTCCATTGCCAGCCACTTGGCAGCATCTGCAATAGGGAGACCTTGGTTATTCTGGAGACCTGCATGTATAGAAGCAAGTGCCTGCGTTCGTAACTGGTCAAAACAGCAAAGAATGTTAGTTATAGGTACAAATCTAACATCAGCAGCAACACGTAAAATACACAAGCTGAAGATTAGCGGTTTATTATGGTGTTACAAGAGACCCTATGGCCGAATCTTACTGCCTTGGGTCTTACGTATGAATATCATTAGAGCCTAGGCCCTAGACAGTGCAAAGCAGTGCTGTGAAGGAGGAAGAGAGAAGAAAACACAGTAACCATGCTTTAATCAAGTTCAACCTAAACTTCTAAGTCTTCTATTCACAAAAGATTTTCATCTGCGTACAATGAGATTGATTTGCAACTTCTTCCCTTCTTTACATAAGAAAAGCTACCAAGCAAAAATCTTAAACGCTTAAGCTCGAAGAAACCACTTAGAAAACCCTAGGTATACCTTATTCTAAAAATAATCTATATTTAGCAGCAGAAAAGTAAAACTCTACAATAGCATAAGAATAATGGAGACTTCAAATTCTTTTAAGCCTACACTCTTGATGACACATTGTTCAAACTAATGCTCACAACATTTCCCCTGAATGTCACAGATGAACATAAATATGTGATTGATACAGCTGGAAGGGAAAATACAAAATCTTTAAAATGTTTCCGTCTATCTAGCTCAGCAAGTTTCTAAAATCACAGCACATACTGCATTTTACAGTACTTGCAACCTTAGCAACTGAATGCTTCTCTGGTAGATAGAGCAGTCTTATTTATTCTTTGTGGGGTCAAAGATCCCCATTTTGAAGCAATACCACAAACTAAGAAATTTAATCATACCTTTGAGAAGTGTGCATGCATTAGGCAAGCTTGGAGGTAACTTGCTTTCCTCGCAAGTCGAAAGAAAGCTATAAAATTACCAGTTCTGCAAGCTCTGCAAGAGGAAATCAATTTATATTAAAATTCAGTTTACACCAAAATCAGAAAATCCATTTGAAGGAAATGATTACCTGGCTACATCACGCGCAAATAGCACCTCTGAAGTTTGTCTTATTTCTGGAGTCATCTTTGCAAGATCAAGTGAGAGCTCTGCAGGTTCAACCTAGCAGGAATCCCGACACTTTAGACACCAACAAAATGAACCGAGTACAACAGAGTGACTACTGCAGGAGACCTTACCATGTACCCAGGATGCTTGTCCAGCTTGAGAAGGGCATAGTAACCTCGAAACTCTTTTTCCGTAGGAATGTTTATTCCTTTCTTTCTGTGATCATCATACAATTGGAACAATTCAACAGATGTTTTATTCATCTGTTCAATATTGAGGTGTGCATCAAATCCCTCAGAAAAGCCCTCTCCTCTTGAGTATTCACATAATTCATGCATGACAATTATGTGAAGTCTTATCTGAAACTCAATGCATAACAATCAGTGCTTTGTACTTATCACCAACCAGATGCATATCCTTGAAGAAGAAAAAAATGCTGAGATAGTGTATATGTGAAATACATATAAAGGTAAAGAGGAGTTTCCGAGTTACTTATCATAAGTTCAAAACAAAGAGAAAAAAAAACATGAGCACATAAGAATAATTTAACCAGTCTTTTTTATACAGCTTGAAACTAGATGATGAAAAGGACCTCAGAAAACTATGAGGAAGAGCCCATAAGAATAAGAGAATTTTGCTATCCCATCATCCTCACTCCTTTCATAATAAAAACATGTCCGCACATTTTCTTCACAGTTAAAGTTGATAATTACGAGTTATGTTAAACAAATAGCATATCAGCAAACAGGAAGAAAAGTATAGAGGAGATGACTCACCATTTGCTCCAGCATAGTAATAGCCTCTTGGTTAAAAATGTGCTGCATTCTCAAGTCCATTCGAATTGCTCGCATTCGATCCCATAGGAAGTTGTATGTGCTAAGAAACCTATCATTGTATGGCTCATCAAGCAAATTGAGCAAATAATCAATTGTCCTCTGCAGGATCGGCATTGGTCGTATCAGGTTTGCATCTCGCTCAGCTGTTCTGTTATACTGCATACAAATGACATTGAACATCCATCATGCTTCATCTTATTAATGAAGTAATTTCCTGAAGAGGGGGCAGGGGCACGTGTGGGTGGGGGGTGAGGGGATAGCACACAGAATACCTTTTTAACAGCAAGGGACATGCTGGTTTGATTTCTATCCCCATCCAAGCGCTCATATTGATCAAGATCCCCTTTCCTTTCTCGTTCTGCCCTTTCTGACTCTGAAATATTAAGGAAAACTTAGTTAGATTAAAGGACTGAATGTCTCATACTCTTCTAGCACAAAAGAAAGCAACAGATAAATTACTAAAAGTGGAGCATTAATCTTTCATTGATATTTCCTCATTTACGGACCCTCGATATTTCAGTCAATACTATCGGCCATCTGTCCTACTTTCCTCCACATTTTATCAAGTGGTCATGCTTGAGGCATAAGGAGCCATAGATAAGTGTGTATCATGGTTGAGAGGCATACCAGGACACATATCCGGGCACAACCCAATAATGATACCAGACGACTCCACGCCTTCAATTTCAGGTAAAGCATTGCCATCAGTACCATCCGTAGCCAGTTCGGTAGATTTATATGCAGCTAATTTGTTCCTCTCAACATTAGATTGCTCATGTCGATTTGCAGAAACCCCTGGCTCTACAATATCAGGATTGTTTTGTGGAGTTTTACTTAATTCAACCTTGAACCGGGCTAACCGCTTAGCTTTGGCTTGCATTTCTCTGCAAATGACATCAGGAAAAATACTTTAGTAAACCTCAAGCTTGAGTAAGCATGTAGAAAAAAACCAACACACCTAAAATTTTACCGTTCAGTACCATCTTGAGTGGCATAAGAGTTTCCGTGAAACACTTGATCCTCGGGAAGTAAAGGAGGTGACCTTGTTCTTTTGGCCACCGGGACGCTGGTCAAATTTCTTGCAGCAGCTTCAGAAATAGTATTGCTTGCAGATTGCAAAGGCTTTTTGTGTACCCGAGAATCAGGAGTACTAAAACTGGTATTTGATCTACTATTGAACCCAACAGGAGATACAGAAGGCCTAGAAAAGGTCATATGAGATTCACTCAGAATATTCCCACCTTGTTTCTGGGGATGCAAACGGCCATATGCCATAAAAATGCCATTAAGAATAACAGATTTAAGTGGACAAATTCCATTGAACTTTTCTTTTTCCAAACGTAAAGATCCACTTTCACTTTACAGTAAACAGCCACTTGGATAAACTTTACAATGAAACTGTCCCATTTATATAGAAGAAGAAAATAAGAACTCCTCTATTTCTCTCCTTATGCATTGCACATGAATCTTAATCATTTTTGTATGCCCAGACTACAGATAGTAAATCCCAATTGTCTTCACAAATCTCAAAAATTTTAATTGTCTACTAATATATGTTAATTTAATCTCGAGGAAAATGTGAATTTTATTGGACAACTTCATTAGTCATACATAGTAAAAGTGGGAACCTTGTTCTTTTCGGGACTTGACCATTGTCATGTTTCAGAGGAAAATTTCTACCAGTACCATAAGACCCATCAAAAGGTGATACTAGAGAAGGTTCTTGAGGAGCCCGCAATTCAGTATGATCAAGTAACTCCCGACGACTATCCACTTCAGAAGAGGGAAGTGCATGCCTATATACAAAACAACAGCCTGTTCAAAGAGAGATCACTACGAGAAAAAAAACTGTGGGATAGAATAAGTTATCTTACAGATTAAAGCCATGTGTAAAAGCAACACACAAAAGGAAACCATGCATATCATCTTTAATAAAAAATGAAGCATGTACCTATATAAGAAAATAAATATGTTCACGGGGAAAATACTTTAATTTTCTATGTTGATCCCATAGCAATGAGCAGACAAGCAAACATAAAGGGACCAGTATTTTTGGAGATAATGTAGCTGAACTATTACGTGCTAGCCCAAAACATAGTTTCCCAAGTACTGTACATGACAGTGTTATGATAGCGTACAAAAGATGGTTTTCATCAGAACGTTAACAGTTTAATTGTCACCGAATCATCTCACACTCAAACAAGCACACACAAAGAGTTGAAGTTAGAACTTACTCTTCAATTCCAACAGCAGGATGCAAATCCTCATAAGAGACCAAGGGAGGCGATCGTATTCTTGGAGAAACTAAGCGACTGCATATATTTACAAGCAAATCTAAGTGGCCATAGGATTAAGTAAATTAACCACAACTAATAAGGCCAAAAATCAAAGCAGTCTTTCAAGAAGCGTATCCTCATGGAAACTTTTCAACCTCAAACAAAAGGTTAACAGTTTAAATGTCACCGAATCACTTCACACTCAAACACGCACGCACAAAAAGTTGAACTCAGAACTTACTCTTCAACTCCAACAGAAGGATGCAAATCCTCATAAGAGACCAAGGGAGGCGATCGTATTCTCGGAGTAACTAAGTGACTGCACATAGTTACATGCAAATCTTAGTGACTATAGGATTAAGCAAATTAAAGCAGAACTAATAAGGCCAAAAACCAAAGCAATCTTTCAAGGAACATATCCTCATGGAAACTATTCAACCTCAAGTCGAAAAAGTAAAGAAAACATATTAATCTCATTATGAATCAATACAACAAGCATAGATCATAGCACTAAAGTTGATACACTGACCCAAATTAAAGGTTGCGGTCATATGATACAGTTTTACGCACAGAAAAATAAGCACACTTCCGACAGCTAGATCACTAGGTTGACATAATGCAATTAATGATGTAAATAAGTGCAAACTCATCAACATCAAATACAGAGAACAAAATGACAAAACTAACAAGAAAGAAAGCACTTAACCTTCTAGGGACACCTTGAGTGGAATTTCTGAAATTGACATCTTTAGACAGAAAGGGAGGCGATCTGATCTCTTCAGTGTCTTGGAATCTGGACACCTTGGCAGTAACACTAGTTCCAGAATTACGAGAAACAACAAATGATGTGACGGCAGATGTCCTTTGATGAGCCTGGGTATCATAATTCTTAAAGGAGGATCTCTGCCCACCATCCCAAGTAGGATGAGAATCTGTGGACCTGGATGCAAAAGAATAGCTATCAGTATGAGTTATCACATTTATGATTTAAAAGGATCAGTGACCAATCAAAATAAAACACAAGGGTCACATTAAACAGAAATGACTTACATGCAAACAAATGCATGCATCAAAATGCAAAGCACAGAATCAATGTTGCTACTGCTAAACATAAAGGTCTGTACATTTAACAGAAAAGTATACACAACGACCATAATATACAGAGGATGCTGGTTTGATAAAGTTAAAAATATCTAAACAACCAATAGTATATCTTTCAGAAGAAACGAAGAAAGAAAATTAATATTTTGTACACTGTTATAGTCAAAACGTGCAACACATATATCCAGCTCCTTAGTTTAAAGCCACAATAAACTTATAGGTTGGGGTTTGTCTTTTCACATTGACCACAAATATAAATTGCGGACAAGCCTCAAGCGCTCAGTTCTCCAAGACCACATGCCAAAATTACTCAGCAAGGGGTAGAAGAGATGCTAAATGTAATCGGTTTTCTCAAATCATCTTAAACACATAATACTGAATGTACAATTACAGGGGTTGTCGTACCTATGGACTCCTGCAGATGGGTAAGAATGACTTGCAGCAGGACGAGCTCTTTCAAAGGCCAAATGAGGTGAATGCAGCTGCCCTGGAGCTTCAGGCCCCCTATGTTGAAATAAAAATCAATAAATTTTTAATACATAACGAAACCCAAATGCTCAATGGCTATTAAATCACAGGTGTTTATGCATAACTCAGGCACATTCATGCATCAATAATATATCACAGCACTATATTCTTCTCTGACGTGTCATAAATTAAACATGTGCCACAAGAGTGTGATCGCATTGAGACAGATACACACGGAAAAAAAACATAAAACACTAGGTGAAACACATAATAATGAATTTAGATGTTTAATTTACGAGGGTTGTCCTTACCTATGGACTCCTGCAGAAGGGTAAGGTTGACTCGCAGCAGGACGAACTCTTCCAAAGCCTAAAGGAGGAGAATACAGCTGCCCTGGAGCTTCAGGCCCCCTATGTTCATAAACACCAATAAGTTTTTACCAAAGCCAAATACTCGATGACCATTCAATCACAGGTTTTTATGCGGGACTCAGCACACTCATACATCAATGATATATCACAGCACCATATTTTTCTATGACATATACATTAAACATACACCAAATAATTTTGTGATCACATTGGGACTGAAAACAAAGACAGAAATCATATAACACCAATTGAAACACTTTTAAGGAATTTAAAAGTTTACAGTTCTTGGTGTTGTCATTACCTATGGACTCCTTCAGACGGGTAAGGATGACTCGCAGCAGAACGAGCTCTTTCAAAGGCCAAAGGACCTAGAGCTTCAGGCCCCCTATGCTCAAATAAAACCAATAAGTTTTTAATACATAACCGAACCCAAATGCTCAATGGCTATAATTCAATCACGGGTTTTTACAATGCTAATTAAATTAATCCAGACTAGCATATGACCCATAAACCCAAACAAGATATGCAGATTTAGAAAGCTGACAATGAGCTACTGTTATAGAATTTGATTAAAAAAAAACCAAGAATTCGAATTCGATCACGAATACATTCTTCCACTCATACATAATTGAGCACAAAATTCTTCCCATTTATCCAAATTTCTGTAATATGCTTAAACCCAGAAAAGGGAAATTTAATATCTGAAATTCCTAGAGAGGAGAAAACACAAAATAAAAAAAATAAAAAAAGAATGATACTTTGAATTAGTTTCAACTATCCAAAAGAAACCCATGTGAGGAGCAATTAAGAAAAATTGAGAGAGCGAACCTGGAAGGAGAGCGCAGCGGAGCAGCGTCGGAAAAAGGAGGGTTGGTCGGCGGAGAAGGCGATGGCGGCCGACCGCTGCCGAAGTTTCCGAATAGTGGCCGCGATCCCGGCGGTCCTGTTGGTCCTGACGCCTTGCTAAATCCCGGGTACATTGTGCGTTCAGAGTGTGCCTTCTTGCTGATGGTTTGCCCTCTTTCCTTTGTTTCAAACTTTTGAAGCCGCAGAGAAAGCCAGGAAGTTTTGAGCTTCGAAAGCTTGAAACGCGAAGTGACGAATCTTAATGGGTCAGATCCAAGCCCGACTCAGACACATTTGTGACTATTGGGCCGCATCACATCACCACTCCAAATAAGTGAGGAAGTGCACATTTAAATTAAGGTTATTTTATACACACCCCACAATTTTATTAAAAACCTCACATTACAAAACTTTTTTGAAAATTCCAGCTTTGTTTTGACCAAAAAAATAAAAATAATATTCCAGCTTTGTCCCTCATTCTTTTGGAGCAACCCCATATCACCACTCCAAAAAACAAAAAGCACGTTTGCCGGCCGCAATTCTACAATTAAGTATGGACACGTTTGGATGTGATTTTAAAATAACTGGAATCATTTTTAGAGAAAATGTTTTTTTGGTTCCAGGAAGCACTTTAAGTGTTTTTTCTAGAATTTACTTGCATTTTTTTTACTAAGGAATGGTTCTAAAAACATTTTCACTAAAAGAACTTTCAATCATTTTAAAAGCACATCTAAACGAGCTCTATATCTGATTACCTCAATAAACATCAGTCGGAACTCCCATTTCGTTGATTACAATCCAACACTTCAACTCACCAACCCGAATACTCCTTTACCTTTAAATAAAAGACATTACATGAGATATAATGGGCAAGGGGTTCGTGATTGTGCAGGTTCTTGGATGCCACCCCACAAGTCCAGAAAACTTAACTTGAACAAGAGCCATAAGGTCGTCTCCATTTGCTTGTTACTTATATATATCATCTTCGGTCGACTACAGTTTTAATTGTGCTTGATTAGACGTTCATATGACTATTTGTAACACAGATTTCAGTCACAAATATACCCGGATCTGATGGTTTTGTAACAGTTTATGTTGTTTCAGCTAAAATTGACAAGCCGATGGATAAAATTACTTCAGTATATGTGAATTTTAATGTGATTTTTGTTGTTTCAAACTTACCCTTTTAAAATAAAACGAAGTATGTGTCGGAAATTTGCTACATAAAAGAGGATAAAAGGCACATATACACCGATCCCCTCAGATTGTATTTGTACATAAGAAATTGCCACCTTTCAAACATCAGATAATATCCTTTTTGGTGAAAAGTAATATGGAGAGCTAGAATCATTTCTTTTTTCTTCACTTGAAAGATATTCCAATTTAATCCAAATGTGAGAAATGAGGTGTTGAGCGGAGATCACAATGCTCTAGCTATGTTCCTTTGTCCATTTTTGTAGAATCAGTGTATACTTAACCAGATATAGATACTTCGCATTTGGGACATCTTCTAACATCAGAGAAAACTTATGGATGTAGATGATATTTGTAAAATTTTAGCAACTTAGTTCAAGAGGTGACCTGGCCCACGATAGGAAGAAGGAACTAGCCCAAATACACAAACCCGACTCGGATCCTTCACCTATAAAACCACCACACTTGTTTTCCCTCCCATTTCATCCAGGAAATCAAAATGCCGAGAGCAAATGCAGGAAACCCTACGAATCCAAGGAAAAGAGCAGCCAATCCCCCACCACCAATCACCGCTAACGAGCACCAACAACAAGTACAACAATGGCAACCCAATCTCCCCTGCAAATTCCACCAACTTCCAAATGCTCTGATCATGGAAATCCTCTCAAGGCTCCCCTTCAACAGCCTCTTCAACTGCAGGTGTGTTTGCAAATGGCTTTCGCTAATTTCCGACCCTCAATTTTCCCTTCTCTGCGTTTCGAGATCACCCGTTGGCGTATTGATCAAGAACTTCCCCCCAAAAACATATCAAAGAGGCTCGACATTATCCACATTGAGGAATCTGCCCATTCGCAATGGCGACACGAAAAAAATGAGGTTTACCCCCAAGACTAGCCTGCACATTTCTAATTGCGCTCTAATAAACTCGTCCAATGACTTTCTTTGTTTGTCTGGACCTGGAATTTATCACCCCCAATTTTCGTGTGCAATCCAATTATTGGTGAGTACATTACCATTCCAGGTACTGATGAAGGTCGGCCAGGTTACAATTCTGTTGGACTTGGATTTAGCATCGGAACCAATGAGTATAAGGTTGTGCAAAGTTTTAAACCGGTCATGAGCGACAACTATGAGGCGGAGATATACAACATTGGTACAGGAGTTTGGAGAAGCATTGGAAATGCTTATGGGGGCCTTGATTGTCAGTTACCATTCAATGCTTATCTTCGTGGAGCTCTCCATTGGGTTTCCCATGGTAGTGAATCTAGTGATGTTTCCGAGCTTATAAATTCTTTCTACTTTGAAAGAGAACAGTTTCATCCCCTGCCCCCACCCAGCTACTTTGGACCAAGAGAGAAGCAATTTTCAGACTGTTTGAAGCTGGGAGTGCTCGAAGGTTGTCTCGTTCTGTGCGTATTTGGGGACGATTCTAGCAAATTTGACATGTGGTTATGAAGAATTATGGTGTCCAAGAGTCCTGGACTAAAACTCTTGTTATCGAAAACTTGTATGATAGAGAACTCAGCTGTGATTTATATGAACCAATGGTGTATTTGAGCAATGGGGAAATCATAATGTTGTAGTCATACAACGACTGGATTGTGGTTTGTTATAATCAGAAAAGAAAGAGTCTTAGAGACACTAAATTTACTAAGAGTCGAGAATTTCGTCCTATTGGTTACAATCCCTGCTTCGATGTTGCAAAGGCAGATGAGGTCAAGAGGTATTGACATTATACTGATTTGTACTTGCCAAAATTTTGCTACATTTCTCTGTCGCAACTATCAGTTTTGCTTCTCATTCGTGGAAGTTGATATTTCAAACATATCAAAGTACTTTGTTAATTAAATTTGCCATTCTCTAAAACTGCATTGAAAATTTTGAACTATTCCTACCGTGATCTAGGACCCATACTTTTCTTAATTCTGTGGTTTGTTCAATTCGTTTGGTTATTTCAGAGCTGAGTATACTTTTAACAAAAATAAAGTTGCTACAGAATTCTTGTTTTGAGCCTTTAAGTTTTGTTTGTTTGATCATGTCTTCGCCTTTTCGGTTCTATACTAGTAGTCAAACCACTTTTTAAAGTTTTTTTTTCTTCAGATTCATGTCACTGGTTAGCATGTTATGAACAAAACAGTAGTTATTAGTCCCATTCAGTCTTTCATATGAGCTACACGACACCTAACAACTTAAATGCATATATATGATTTATCTGTAAATTGAGCACGGTTACAAAGTCTTGTGCTTGCTAATGCAATGATCATTCTTCAGTGGTGTTCTAAAGAAAAAATGATCTTGTTCAAGCTTCTTTTTGGTTATCCATGAACTCGTAATGTATACGGGAGGAGGCTGGGACATTGGTCACCGATCATATCAACTAATTTTGGCATGCTTAATTACTATATGATATGCAGGGTGCAAGGAGCTAGGAAATGCGACAAACCGTCTGCTGAAGGGAGTTCTGGCTGTGCTGGTTCTGGGATGCCGCCCCACAAGTCCACAAAACTTGACTCGGGGCATGACTTGCATACTCTTAAAGATGATCTTCCTAGAGCCACAATTTCTACAGTTTCTGTGAGTTGTCATAGTTCACAAAATATCGATCTGTTTTCTTTCTTGTGCCGGTTTGTTGGTTATTAAATCCAATCCTCTTTTGTTTTTTTTTTCTTTCTGTTTTCTTGAATCTGTCCGATAGCAATGGTTGTTTGTTGCCGTTTTCTTGAATCTGTCCGATAGCAATGGTTGTTTCGTGGAGGATAGGGACTGCGTGCACTCTATGCGGCGGTGACTTGGGCTATCTTTTCAGAGGCAAGGGATTCCCAGCATGTCAACAATGCTTCGACGCCGGTTCCACTTGAAAATTATTCAGTTATTAAACCATGCTTATGATTATCGATACATTTCAAAGTACATAGAGGTAGAGCATCATAAAACGGACTTTCAAGAGAACCCCAAAAGCAATCTTGGCATGAATGTGTTGTGTTACCATGACTTTTATTTATTTGAACAATGTTTTTGCTGGTTAAATTAAATGATCACAAAATGAAATAATGTATTACATTGAACAATGCATGGATGAGCCAATGATCACCCAAAAAAAAAATATATATAAATTGCGATTTCAGAATTCTTATTTAAAGCCCTTATCTAATGCAGATAGCAGAGAGCAATTAGGAGAAGAATGGCAACAAACCCTAATCTACATCCTTGCGACGGTAGATTCGAACAACTTCCAAAGGAGTTAGTGATGGACATTCTCTCGAGGGTCTCCTCAAGGCCCTCTTCAGCTGCAGGTGAGTTTGCACATATTGGCTTTATAATATTTCTGACCCTGAATTTCCACATCTACACCGTTTAACATTTCCCATTGGCATATTGAGCAAGAACGAACCCAGGGGAACACGGTACCACGTGGAGGATTCATTGAAACTTCAGTTCACCAAGCTACAAGAGTCGGCCTGCGGTTCCGATTTCCAGGTCCAGAGCACGCAGTTTACTACCAAAAATAATCTACCTATTGACAATTTTCATTTGATAAACTCGTACAATGGGTTACTTTGTTTGTCTTGAATAATGGACAAAGATGACACCTTCTATGTGTGCAATCCAATCTTGGGTGAGTACATCACACTTCCCCCGACCAATTGGCATTCTCAAAATTGGTGGAGAATTTTTTCAGGGATTGGTTATAGCGCCACGACTAATGAATACAAGGTTTTGCGAACTTCTAGTATAAAAAATCAGAACTTAGTGTCAGAGATATACACCATCGGTATAGGAGCATGGAGAAGCATTGGATTGGCTTCTGCTCTTGAACAAAACATTCATGTTAATTTGCAAGGCGATTGTTTTCTGCATGGAGCTCTTCATTGGATTTCCAATAGTGCAGAATTACCTGTTTATTCTTTTAACTTTGAAATAGAACAATTTCGACCAATACCCCTCCCAAGAGTAAGAGTTTAAGTCATCGCCAGTACACGATTTGAAGTTGGGAGTGATAGGAGGTTGTCTTCTTTTTTGTACGCCTCATTATCATATTTGCAAAGTTGACATGTGGATTATGAAGGATTATGGTGTCCAGGAGTCTTGGACCAAAATTGTTCTCGTCACAGACACTGCCAGGGTATTATGGGGCCTTAGATATTGTTGCAATGTTTTTAGAGACTATCGCAGTGTTTGGGGATATCTTTATGTACAATGACGGTGTAGTTTGTTATAATCAAGAAACAAAGAGTTTCAGGGAAATTGAAATTACTCTGACTGACGAGAGGACACGTGATGCAATTTCTTACAGTCCATCGTTTGTTTCACTCTACGACCTAGGAGAGGAGGTGAAGTGGTACTAAAACTATATTTCCTGTCTCCTGACATATTTATGCCTAAATTTAGTCACGTCTCTCTGCTGCAACTTTTGTTTTTGTATGCTTACCATGTGATATGCAGGGTTCGAGGCATTAAGAAACCCAAAACAAAGCTGTTTGCTGACGGGTGATACCATGGTGCTTGTTCTAGGGTGCCACTCTTCAAGTCCTTAAATTCCTCCATTAGTTTTCATAGTTCATATGTCTATCCATTTAGTCTTTCTTTGATTTTGTCTGATGGTTGTTGATTATCTCTCCTTTTGTTGAACAATTAATGTTCTTTCTTTTCAGCTGGATTTCACTCGACGGGTACTTCATGCACTGCCTGCGGTGGGAACTTGGGTTATGTTTTCAGAGGTATGGGATTCCCGATGTGTCAAGAATGCTTCGACGCAAGTTCCTGCTAAGAATTCTACAATTACTTTTGCATAGAAAGGTTTCAGGAGGAACGGAATGCCAAAGCTACTTGGATGTCTAAGTTCCTAAACCTTAATAACTACGCTTCTGTAGAACAAACCGCAGATGATGACTTTGTTTTGTTAAAACTTTTGATTAATGTCTTAAGTTCCTAATTATGAATTTATAAGTACTCTTATGGATTCCATCAAACGGTTTCTTTACGCCTTTTGAGTTCCTCAGCCCCATCAAATGCAACCCTAGCCATGCCCATGGATATCGCTGCCAGTGCACTGGAGGTTCGGAAACTTAAATCCCACGTAAAATAAGACTCACCACGTTCAACCCTAATATGTGCGCGCCTAAGGAGTGGAAGAATCTCCTCAGGCAACGAACCAAATTTGGTCCCGAATGCACGCTAGGATTATTTTTGGATATTCGGGACCACAATCTGAATGAACAAGGATCGTTTGGGATGGAAGGTGGCAAGATTGACTTGTGCGCTCACTGCATCTATCTTTAATCGTAGTAGTGATGACACATAAACACAAATTGTATGCAAAGACTGTTGAATTAGTGGCCAAGTGGCCAACTTTTGATTAAATAAAAGAAAAGAAAAGGTGGACAACATCATTGTGTCCTTTCCTTGTTTTGGGGAGAAAAAAATGCACCTTGTCTAAAGTCCTTTTTTTATTTGGCCCATGTGAAAAGCCATGGGAATGACTAGGTTATGAATTAGGGTAGCTGCTGCCCTTTTGTTTAAGTGAGCAGAAAAACAATGAGCAAAAAATCAGAGGGCAAACACACAGCAGAAAAGAGGTGCCGCAGCCCCCATTTGAAGAAAAGAAAGGAAGGTGATTTTCTTTCTTTGTTAGTACTCACTCAATCAAAGTTGTATTTGTGTATTAGCTTTGAGCTTCGTATAAAGAGGAAATTATTCATTATATTTCTCTCTATTTGTTTCTTTGGTGTGTGAGAGTTATTGGTTGTATTGGGGCTTGGGTTGTGAGCTTGTCAACACTTTGTAAGCTCCCATTTGGTTGATAGTGGATTATTGGGTGAGCTCCTACTGCTTCGAGGACGTACTCCAGTTACACTGACTGTTGAGGAACCTCGTTAAAATTTTGGTGTCTTTTATATTTTGTTCTTGCATTCCATTTGATATATTTCCTGTGGGTTAGCTTGAGTTGGTTCCAATTGGTTTTGGTGTTATCCTAGCACAACAATTGGTATCAGAGCACTGGTTGCTCTTGGGTACTGTCTAGTTACCAAAGATGTTAAACGGGCAAGATGAGAATCTTTTGGAAGCATCTCCAGGTTTGCAAGAACTATGGTGCAAAATGCAAAGTTCGAAGTGGAAAAGTTTGATGGCACAAACAACTTCAGGATGTGGCAATGTGAGGTCAAAGATGTGTTGGCTCAACAAGATCTACTTGCCGCTTTGGGAAAGAAACCGGAAGCTATGTCGAAGCCGGAATGGGAGAAATTAAATTTGTGGGCTTACTCTTCAATTCGGTTGTGCCTTGCAAAAACTCAGAAGTATTTTGTGATGCGGGATACATTAGCAAGTGTGTTGTGGAAAAAATTGGAAGACAAGTATAGGACGAAGAGTGTAGAGAACCGGTTACACTTGAAGAAAAAGCTCTACCGCTTCCAATACAAAGAAGGTACAAAAATGATTAGACACCTTGATGCATTTAATAAGTTGATTGCTGACTTGTTAAATTTAGATGAGGATATTAAGGATGAAGATAAGGCATTAATATTGTTGAATTCCTTGCCGGACTCTTATGAGCATTTTGTTACCACTATTATGCATGGTAAAGAAACTGTGAAATTTGAAGATGTGTCAAATGCCTTGATGAATTATGAAATGAGGCATAGAGATAAAAATCATGATAGTACCTCTGAAGCTTTATTTGTTAGAGGTAGATCATCGGAGAAGAGGTCCTCTTCTAGTATGAAAAAATCACACTCTCGACCTAAAGGAAACTCTAAAGGTAGAAAAACCTTGGAAAGGGATGAATGTGCATTTTGTCATAATAAGGGTCATTGGAAGAAAGATTGTCCTAGGTTGAAGACCAAAGGAAAAGAAAGTTTTGAAGCCAATGTTGCTGAGGTTGAAACATATTTTTTTGATTTTGCTCTAACCACTTCCTCATCATTTGATTGTTCTACTAAGTGGGTGTTAGATACGGGTTGTACTCATCATATGACTCCTCACAAGGATTGGTTTTCAAGCTTGAAAGAGTTTGATGGTGGTGTTGTGTTCATGGGAGATGACAATCTTTGCACAACAAAAGGGATTGGTACAGTTCGTTTGAAGTTGCATGATGACATGGTTAAAGAGTTGACAGGTGTTCGGTATGTACCAAATTTGAAGAAAAATCTTATTTCTTTGGAAACTTTAGAATCCAAGGGCTTCAGGTTTCATTTAGATGGGCAGACATTGAAAGTTACTTATGATGCACTTGTTGTGATGAAAGCTCATCGATGTGGTTATTTGTATCTATTACAAGGAAGCACTGTGACACGTGAAACATATGTAGTCTCAGAAAATATAGGCACATTCAATTCAGATACTACTAGACTGTGGCATATGAGATTATGCCATGCCGGTGAGAAAGCTTTACAAGGGCTTGTGAAACAAGGTCTTCTAAAAGGTGCCACGACTTGTAAGCTTGATTTATGCGAGCATTGTGTCTTGCGGAAGCAAACTAGAGTGAAATTTGGTACTGTTGTACATCAGACGAAGGACATTCTTGATTATGTGCATTCGGATGTTTGGGGTCCTACAAAGACTCACTCTTTGAGTGGTAGACATTGGTTCGTGACCTTTGTTGATGATTATTCAAGAAGGTCTTGGGTCTACACTATGAAGCATAAGAGTGAGGTATTAAGCATTTTCTTGGGTTGAAAGAAAATGGTTGAGAACCAGACTGGGAGAAAGATTAAAATTTTACGATCGGATAATGGTGGAGAATACACATCTGACCATTTGTTTAAAGTTTGCAAAGAGGAAGGGATTGTGAGACATTTTAGTGTCCGGGGAACTCCACAACAAAATAGAGTTGCAGAAAGATTGACTCGAACATTGCTTGAGAAGGTTAGACGTATGTTGTCTCAGTTAGGTTTAAACAAGTCATTTTGGGCAGAGGCAGTTAATTATGCATGTCACATCATCAACTGGTTACCCTCAGCTGCTGTTCAGGGTAAGACACTAATGGAGGTATGGTTTGGAAAACCCTCTTCTGATTATGACTATATTCGTATTTTTGGTTCACCTACTTATTTTCATGTAACTGAAAATAAGCTTGATCCTAGAGCCAAAAAGGTTATCTTTCTTGGTTTTAGTAATGGTGTCAAAGGTTATAGGTTGTGGTGTCCAGTGATGAAGAAACTGGTAATTAGTAGAGATGTGACATTTGATGAAGAAAGTATGTTCAGAAACTTTGAGAAGAATATGAAAGATGTCCAACAGGTGGAGCTTGAGAAAGTTGCCTCTGGTACTTCAAATCATATTTCCGCTGATGTCGAAGCCATTACAAGTGAAGAAGTTAGAGACCATGAGGATGTTGAAGAAGTTGAACTTGAAGATTCTATTCAAGTTGAAGAGCAAGTTTCACCTCAAGAGTCTATTCCCAAGAATAAAGGAAAGAGACAAATTATCAATTCAGCTCGGTATAGTGACTATATTGCTTTTGCTCTTCCTATTATCATTGATGATATTCCATCCAATTTCGAGGAAGCCATTGAGAGTGAGAAGAATGAGAGGTGATGCAATGCCATGGGTGATGAGATGAATTCTCTCTTGAAGAACAAGACTTGGGAGTTAGCTAAATTGCCTAAGGGCAAGAAAGCTATCGGTGGCAAATGGGTGTATGCCACGAAGGAAGATGCTGATGAGAAAAGCAATGTGAGATTCAAAGCAAGATTAGTTGTTAAATACGCACAAAAAGAGGGCATTGACTACAATGAAATCTTTTCTCCGGTTGTGAAGCACTCATCAATTTGCATTATGTTAGCTCTTGTTGCACAGTATGATCTTGAGCTTGTGCAACTTGATGTGAAGACGACTTTCCTACATGGTGATTTGAATGAAGAGATTTATATGTGTCAACCGGATGGGTATATAGTGAAAGGGAAGGATAATTTGTTTTACAAATTGAAGAAATCACTTTATGGCTTGAAGCAATCTCCAAGGCAATGGTATTTTAGGTTTGATAAATTTATGAGAGGTCAAAATTATTTTAGAAGTCAATATGATCATTGTGTGTACTTCAAGAAGTTGTTCTGCAAATGAAAAATATACCATATGCAAATTTGGTTGGTAGTTTGATGTATGCAATGGTATGCTCTAGACCGGATATTGCTCATGCAGTTGGCATGGTTAATCGATATATGCATAATCCAGGTAAAAAGCATTGGCAAGCAGCTAAGTGGATATTGAGGTATCTCCATGGTACTCGAGATGTTGGTTTATGCTTTGAGAGAGATGACTCTGGTATTGGTCATTTTGCAGTAGGTTATGTTGATTTAGATTATACAGGTGATCTGGATGGAAGGAAGTCTACTACAGGTTATGTGTTTACTATGGTTAAAGGGCCAGTTTGTTGGAGGTCCATTTTGCAGTCGTCTGTTGCCTTGTCTACTACAGAGGCTGAATATATGGCAGTTGCTGAAGTTATAAAGAATGCCATTTGGATACATGGGCTGATTAGAGATTTGGGGGTTGATCAGAAACAGGTGGAGGTACATTGTGATAGTCAGAGTGCCATTTATTTGGCTAAGTATCAGGTTCATCATGCGATGACCAAGCACATAGATGTGCGTTATCATTTTGTTCGTGAAGTCGTTGGTGAATGAGAGATTATTCTCCAAAAGATTCCAACTAAAGATAACCCCGATGATATGTTGACTAAGGTTGTTGGTGTAGCCAAGTTTGTTCACTGTTTGAACTTGGCTCACATTATGCCTATATAAAGAAGGCGTTGAGCAGTAGGATTTTTGGAGCATTTGGCTCGGCATGAGTTGTTCTCTTGCTAGTGTTTGGGAGTATGTGTTGATTGTGTTGGTTGGCTTATCATGGCGTTTTCAGAACTTGGCCAAGGTGGATATTGTTGAATTAGTGGCCAAGTGGCCAACTTTTGATTAAATAAAAGAAAAGAAAGGGTGGACAACATCATTGTGTCCCTTCCTTGTTTTGGGGAGAAAAAAAGGCACATTGTCTAAAGTCCTTTTTTATTTATTTGGCCCATGTGAAAAGCCACGGGAATGGCTAGGTTATGAATTAGGGTAGCTGCTGCCCTTTTGTTTAAGTGAGCAGAAAAACAATGAGCAGAAAAACAGAGGACAAACACACAGCAGAAAAGAGGTGCCGCAGCCCCCATTTGAAGAGAAGAAAGGAAGGTGATTTTCTTTCTTTGTTAGTACTCACTCAATCAAAGTTGTATTTGTGTATTAGCTTTGAGCTTCATATAGAGAGGAAATTATTCATTATATTTCTCTCTATTTGTTTCTTTGGTGTGTGAGAACTATTGGTTGTATTGGGCTTGGGTTGTGAGCTTGTCAACACTTTGTAAACTCCCATTTGGTTGATAGTGGATTATTGGGTGAGCTCCTACTGCTCCGAGGACGTACTCCAGTTACACTGACTATTGAGGAACCTCGTTAAAATCTTGGTGTCTTTTATATTTTGTTCTTGCATTCCATTTGATATATTTCCTGTGGGTTAGCTTGAGTTGGTTCCAATTGGTTTTGATGTTATCCTAGCACAACAAAGACAATCAAGAAATGGTAACAATTTCATTCATAAATCCAGTAAAAAATTGATACAAATTGGGAAATCTTGATTGCAGCTCATCTTTTGCTATGATCTGACTTTCCTTTGTTATTTCTTCCTCCTCTCATTGCATGCCTTCAAGGCCTGAACTTCTGATGAAAATGTTGTTCACACAAAAGTAAATAAAAAAATGAATTGAAAAATAGCAACCCAAGTTACATACTTGGTTGGCAAGATTTCCAATTCCTACCAGTCTTAACCAGGCATTCCTGCAAGCCACAGACCAGATTCGGGTTCTTTGTCATTTGGGGTTTAGGGTTTTAGAATTTTAGAATCTAATAAAAAATTGGGGAACATATTTGTTCTACCTGTAAGGAGAGGTAGAGAGCAGAGCATTGGTTGAGCTGTTTTACGTTCTCGTCGTCACCTTCTACGTCTGCATGGAGAGGTGGTGGTTGCGGCGGTGGCAGGTTGCTTTCTCGTGGATTCGGGTGGGAGTGGGGCTGAAACGTTCTTGGAATTTGGGGAAATTAGGGATTGGAATTTGGTGGAATCAGGGGTTGTGGGTGTCTGATGGGGCAGCGGGGTTTAGGGTTTTAGAACTTTTGGGAAATTGATGTACTTGCACTAGTGGGTCCGAAAAAGAGCACAAACTGAAGCATTTTTTCAGTAATTTTTACCAAAAAAATAAAATCAAACAAAAATGACCAAACAAAATAGTGGTGAAAATGTGTTGAGCTTTTGCATGATTGTGTGGGTTCGAACCCCGTTAGTGACTAATCTAACATCTAATCTAACAAAAGAATCCATATTATAAATTAATGATTTTCGAATTGGTCTTGGATTTTTCTTATTTTTGCTGTATTAGTTTGTGATGATGGCAATGTTATGATGGCTTAAGTTTTAAGTTTTTCAAATTCTCAATACAAGTATAGTGTTTATTTTTTAGTGTAAGAGACACTTATTTATATGTCATATAATAAATTTAATTTAATTTGCCTAATCCACCTTGGCTTCGGTTAGCCTCCTAAGTGATAAACCTCAGTCTACCGTCCGACTAGCGTTTAACGTTTTTTTAAGACTTTGACATCCGCTAAAGAAAGTCAAACTCGAGTCTAAAAGGATGAGAACACTCTTTTGATCATATGCTCTAATTTCCCAAACTCACACATGATGAGATAATCTCATAAATTAATGAGTCACCAAATATTAAAATGTCTATTAGTGATTAAATGAAAACACTAAGATATGATTAAATGAAAACACTAATAAATATTGATCAAAGAAAACGAGCTACCTACTACGTAGTAACTAAAGTGGAAACAGCGTCGTTTTCCCCTTGGTCCCTAGTATGTGGAAAAGGATCCTCGCCGGATCCCTTTCTTAGGGATCATAGGGATTCTGTAATCATGTCCCGTTTATCGTATATCGTCCGGTAAAAAATTATTTAAAATTTAAATATAAATAGTACCTAACAAAAATTGACCACACAATATACGATAAACAGACACGATAGCAGGATCGCTAGGATCGCCGGATCCTTTTCCATAGTATGTGGCATATCTTCATCCCCACATTAGGCAGCTAGACATAGGCTCTACTAAGTTCCCAACCAAGCAAACCATATCGTATGCTTCTTTCTCACTTTCTTTTATTCTTATTCTTATTTATTTATGAGCTGAGAAAAAAGTTGAACTTGGCACATCGTATTTAGAAAGAAAAACGTTAGGAAAATTACTTTTTTACTATATCTCTGTGTATTGTTTAATGTAACAAATGATGTGTACATTTTACTTATCAATGAATTTATCATACTAGATATTAACGAAAAGATTGGTTCCTTGATTGTAGGAATATGTTCTGCTTTATATTAGGATCATATCATGGAGATTACGTAGATTGATTTCATGTATAAATTACCTAGTATAGATAGAAAGTCAACTGTTGTAATCCTATATATTAGGCACCTTCTTGTATACTGGTTATTATGAATGAATAACCAAATTCACAGAACGCTCAATTTCAAGATGGTATCAGAGCACCGATCCTGGTGACTCTAAAACCCAAATACGCTTCCGCCACGACAAGCGTCCACAACACATATTCCTTCCAACAAACAACGCCACCATAGCAATGGCAGAATCAACTATTTCTTCCAGCAAACCAGTGATCAAACCAGTCGAGAACTTTACTGAGATCTCTGACCCATATGCACTGCATCATTCGGATCATCCGAATCTTGTTCTTGTCTCCAAACCACTGGAGGGAGATAATTACAGTACATGGAGTCGTGCCATGCGCATCAGTCTAAGCGCGAAGAACAAGATTGGCTTCATCACAGGAGACATTGAAGCACCAGCAGAAACCGATCCAAACTTCCCTTCATGGCAGCGCTGCAACGACATGGTGATATCCTGGATCCTAAATTCTGTACACTCAGATATTGGGAACAGCGTCATGTACACAAACACGGCAGCGAAGGTCTGGGAAGAATTAAGAGAACGTTTCTCTCAAGGAAACGACTCGAGGATTTACCAAATAAAAAGGGACATCGTGGAGCATAGACAAGGGCAGCAGTCAGTTGCTGTCTATTACACTAAATTGAAGGCTATGTGGGATGAACTCTCCTCCTACAACGAGGCCACAACCTGTTCTTGTGGAGGATTGGAAACACTCAGAAAGAGAGAAGATAAGGAAAAAGTCATGCAATTCCTCATGGGATTGAATGACAACTATTCAGCCATTCGTGGCCAAATTTTTTTGATGCAGCCCCTCCCTGATACAAGGCGGGTTTATTCTCTCGTTCTCCAACAAGAAAAGCAAGTTGAAGTGTCTCACAATCGAGATAGCATCAGCCATCATGCCATGCACGCTGCGAATAATGGAGAATTGACAAATCAAGCACATCAGGCTCAGAAAAGGAGAACCCCACTCCACTGCTCCTACTGTGATCAGGACAGACATAGCATTGAAACATGCTATTATTTAAATGGTTTCCCTCCCGGCCACAAGTTCCATGGGAAAAATGTCAAACCTCCCAACCAAAGACGTTCCAATGCCAATCATGCAAAGGCGACAGACGCAAACAAACCTGCAGACAGCAGCTCCAAGCCCTCTTCCTCTATTGATGGTCCAAGGTTTACCACTGAAGAATACAACCAAATCATGGCAATGCTTCGGAAAAACAACGATGGTAACGCACACCACTTCGCGAATGTTGCAGGTATTGTTACACCTTCATGTGACGTGAATCCGGTTGCTCCACATTCCCATTTAGGTTGGATAATTGATAGTGGAGCAACGGATCATGTGACAGCTTCCTCTCCATTGCTGAATCCATCATATTTGCCTTGTACAGCCACCATTCAAACCCCTGATGGCAGTCACACAAGTATTGAATCGATTGGTTCACTCCAAGTCACACCAAATCTTAAACTTGACCATGTGCTCAAAGTGCCTAAGTTCAAAGTTAACCTCTTGTCTGTCAGTAAATTGACTCGAGCGTTAAACTGCATAGTGATATTTTTCCCTGAATTTTGTGTTGTGCAGGACGCGTCTACGAGGAGGATGATTGGCCTGGGCAAGCGACATAACGACCTCTATTACCTCACACCAGAACAGAACCCTAAGCTCGCCTACAACATCCTCCGCCATTCCAACCTTTGGCACCAACGACTAGGACACCCATCCATTGGACCCTTCCAAGTTCTTTCAAAAACGACCTCAGACATCCATTTTGATTCAAAGCATGTGTGTGAAATTTGCCCTTTAGCAAAACAAACTCGCTTGTCATTTCCATCCAGTTATATTTCTACACTTGCACCTTTTGATTTAATCCATTGTGATATTTGGGGACCCCATCGAATAAATTCACATTCCGGTGCTCGTTATTTCTTAACAATTGTTGATGATTTCACTAGATATACATGGATTCACCTTATGAAATTCAAATCCGAGACACAAACACTATTGCAATCATTTATTTCTTGGGTACAAACACAATTCAATTGCATAATTAAAACTCTTCGAGCCGACAATGGCCCAGAATTTGTCTCCATGCATCCATTCCTTGAAAGCAAAGGTATCAATTTTCACCATTCTTGTCCATCAACCCCACAACAAAACGGGGTTGTCGAGAGAAAGCACCGTCATCTTCTAAATGTCGGTCGAGCTCTTCGTTTTCAAGCTAACCTACCATTAGAATTTTGGGGAGAAAGCATACAAACTGCTTGCTATTTAATTAATCGATTACCAACACCTCTACTTTCCCATCAAACACCATATGAACTCCTTTATAAAATGCCACCCACATACACACACCTACGTTGCTTTGGGTGCCTATGCTATGCTACCAACCTTTTGCCCATGCATAAATTTGACCAAAGAGCACGTCGTTGCATATTTGTAGGATACCCTCTAGGTCAAAAGGGATATAGGGTTTATGACCTTTCTACACGCAAATTCTTTTCATCCAGGGATGTTGTTTTCTACGAACATATATTTCCTTTTGAAACTCTACCACCTCAGTCCCAACCTGATGCCACAGTCCTTCCCACACCACAACTCCTAGACTTTGATAACAACCCTACACACTTCCCCACGCCAAGCCCTAATGAGCCTGTAGCTGCATCCCCAACCATCCCTGCCCTTGATATACCTCATTCACTAGCACCACCTACCCCAGCGCCACCCACTTCAGCGCCTACCTTAAACACATCCTCTCCACCACTTGGCTTGCAGCCTACACCACCACCAAACCCCCCACTTCGTCATTCTTCACGTGTACCCAAACCCAATGTTCGACTTCACGATTTCCACCTTTACCATGCATCCACTGTCGCCCCCAGTCCTTCATCCTCCTCCACAGGTACGCGATTTCCTTTATCTACATACCTTTCTTATGCACAACTTTCGACTCCTTACAGGAGTTTCATTTGTAATGTCACTACACATATAGAACCTGTGACTTTTGAGCAGGCAAACACTGATCCCAAATGGAGAGAGGCCATGGCTACTGAGCTCTTAGCACTCGAACAGAATAATACATGGACCATCACATCCTTGCCTCCTAGCCATCGTGCCATTGGTTGCAAATGGGTTTATAAAATCAAATACCACTCAGATGGGACTGTTGAACGATATAAAGCTCGCTTGGTCGCCAAGGGATTTACCCAACGTGAGGGAATTGATTACCGCGAGACTTTTGCTCCCGTAGCTAAACTCACAACCGTACGATGCTTGCTTGCCGTTGCCGCTGTTCGCAATTGGTCCCTCCACCAAATGGACGTTCAAAATGCCTTCCTTCATGGCGACTTACTTGAGGAAGTTTACATGCACTTACCTCCTGGGCTCCGTCGACAGGGGGAGAATCAAATGGTTTGTCGACTTAACAAATCCCTTTATGGCCTTAAGCAGGCATCCCGGAGTTGGTTCCAGAAATTCTCCAATGCAATTCGCCAAGATGGCTTCCAGCAATCCATGGCCAACTACTCATTATTCACAAAGGTATCAGGTGATTCTTTTACTGTGGTACTCATATATGTCGATGACATGATTATCACTGGCAACGACGATTCAGCCATAGCCAGTCTTAAAGCTTTCCTCCATACCCAATTCCGTATAAAGGATCTTGGTCATTTACGATATTTCCTTGGTGTTGAGGTTGCTCGTTCAGCCACTGGGATCTCAATATCACAACGGAAGTACACATTAGATATATTGGACGAAGCAGGCCTACTTGGGGCAAAGCCGGTACAAACTCCCATGGAGGAGAATGTCAAGCTCTCGCCCATGGATGGTGAACTGCTCAAGAATGCATCTTACTATCGGCGGCTAGTTGGGAGGCTCATATACCTCACCATTACAAGGCCAGAAATCACTTACTCAGTACACATTTTGAGTCAATTCATGCAACACCCAAGAAAACCTCATCTTGACGCAGTCCATCGTCTCTTACGGTATTTGAAAGGGTCACCTGGGCAAGGTTTGTTCTTTCCATCCAAAGGCAACTTGTTGTTAACCGGTTTCTGTGATGCTGATTGGGCTCGTTGTTCCATAACGAGACGATCAGTGACAGGCTATTGCATATTCCTTGGAGGAGCACTTGTATCATGGAGAACTAAGAAACAAGGTACCGTTTCACGTTCCTCGGCCGAATCAGAATATCGGGCCATGGCGTCCATAACATGTGAGCTCACATGGATGCGATATTTGCTAAGAGATTTGCAGGTTACACACCACAAGCCAGCTCGACTCTATTGTGATAATCAAGCGGCACTTCACATAGCTGCAAATCCGGTGTTTCATGAACGCACCAAACACATTGAGATAGACTGCCATATTGTTCGTGAACGAATCCTGTCAGGCGCCATTACAACAGCACATGTTTCCTCTGCCAATCAACTTGCTGACATATTTACTAAGCCACTTGGACAAGGAATGTTCCACCCTATACTTGGCAAGTTGGGTGTTCATGACATTCACTCTCCAACTTGAGGGGGAGTATTAACGAAAAGATTGGTTCCTTGATTGTAGGAATATGTTCTGCTTTATATTAGGATCATATCATGGAGATTACGTAGATTGATTTCATGTATAAATTACCTAGTATAGATAGAAAGTCAACTGTTGTAATCCTATATATTAGGCACCTTCTTGTATACTGGTTATTATGAATGAATAACCAAATTCACAGAACGCTCAATTTCAAGACTAGATATTAATTGTATACATCACTTGTCACATGAGATAATACATCTATATGGTAAAAAAATGTTATTTCTCTAACATTACTCATTTAAATCAAGGTTAACTAAGATCAGTTAATTGGACACAATATTATGAGATGGGTGGTGAGCATCAATCATAGTTAATGGTGATGAGCAAAAATGCTCCATAAATGAAAAATGTAGCTAGCATTATTCTTATTCCAAATGATTGAAACTTTGTTAAAAAGGAAATATAAATAAAACATTAGAATAAGTTGGTTATGTAAGTGGGATGAAACAAATAATAGCACGAGATAGATACGCATTACATATATAATTCGTATCCATGACATGTGTGGGCAGATGGTATGCGTAGTGAACAAAAGTGAGTAAACAAGTAAACAAATAAAACAGGGTGATGCTATCCACACATCTCTTTTTACTTTTCGCACATCTCAGTAAATTTATGTACTTTGGTTATCTTCAATTTACATCGTTCTGATTGTCGAAAATTAAAGGGTGTGAATGAAAATAAGGGTGTGCAGATAACACCATCCCCAAAAAAGATAAAGCACAATTTCTCCCACAATGTGCATGTACATAACTTTTAAATTGCTAAATGTCACATTATAGGGGGAAAATCCCTCACCTAATGTAAAATAATTAAATACAAAGGAGGAAAAACATTATTAGCAAACTCATAGTGTGTATATAAATTTGTTCTCCATTTTATGATGTGACAAATGATTCACTCTATTGAGATTTATTAGTATTAAACCGAAATGCACCATAATATTAATATAAAGTGATAAAGAGTAGGGAGTTTTAACGAAAAATTCGTGGTACTGTTCATTTTAACGAAAAACCACATTTTTACACTAAAACGTCAAACCTGGTACTATTCATTTTACCCTTTATTTTTTCTATATCGTTAAAACTTAAAGTTTTCAAGCTCTTTTTATTAGTTTTTCTTATAAAGAGTAAGGTAATTGATAGCATAAATAAAAAAAAATTCAAAACTCGTAATAATTTGATTATTTTTTGTGCTTTTGCTGAAGGATTTGTTTTTTGTTTTTTCTTTTTTTCACAATGGAGGGTACAAATATTGAACTTAACTTAATTTTAAAAATATTAATTTAAATATTTATTACCGTAAATATATCGTTATATAAGAGAAAAAAAAATCATTAGCAAAAACGAAAACTAAATTATTATTTTTTATTACTTTAATCTATATGTAAAGAAAGAGACTTTTATTACAAAAAAAAAAATGAGATCAAATTTTCAAATCTAAATATTCAAGAATTATCTACGTCTTTTAAAGTGTTACATATGTAAAATAATAATACGTTAACATTACGAGCATTAGAACGGGCCAAGAAGCTAGTTATGAAAATAATTCATCTACATGGGCTTGGTGGTTAATTTTCCTTAAATATGGTAATTAGTAAATTAAAATTCGGCAATCCTTAGTTTTTTTATTTTTTTGGTCGTTGAAAACATTGGTTAATTGGTCTGCTTATGACAAAAATAATTAAAAAAAAAAAAAATTACCCCCAGAATGGAACTTTTGAGAGAGACAGACGTTCAATTCTCTCTTATTTCTCTTTATGCTAATAATCAAGAAGGAAAAAAAAAAAAAAGCCAACTATAAATTTTCTTTGTGATTTTCTGATGTTCTGAGACTGGTTCGTACCTTTGATTGATCGAACAATTAGCTCAAATCGGGTGCGTCTCGACCGTATCTATCTTCTGATTAATCACCTCAAATTCTTGTATTTTGTATTAAAGATCTTTATTTTTCATGAACACCCCACTTACCAGATTTTGCAATTGATTTTTCTTTTTTGATCTAATCTTCCTGATTTTGTTTTTGAGATTTTTATTGAGTTTCACATTGGTAGCTCATAATTTTCATCTGAATCCAACTGGGTATCTTAACGGATTGATTATTCAGTTTTTGCTTCAGGGCAGTGTCTTTTTTTTTTCCTCTCTCATAATCTGATTGATGTGTTCTTGTTGATTTTGTCTGGAATGTTAAAAATCGTTAATTTTAATACTGGGATTTAACCTTTAGTATTCTGGGTTTAATTGGGTTGTTTAGATTGACCAGTTGATGATGTTGTGAGCTGGATTTTTGATTGATTGCAGATATGAATGTTGGTTTCAGTAGTTTGTTGTTTGATGGATTTTTGATAGAATTGGTGAATTTGGTGTTTTGGTTTGCATTCGGAACTGTTAGATAGGACTCGATGCATATACAGATGAGAATGTTAAAATTAGATTGTTTTGTGCAGCTGAAATGGCATCAATGGTGGCCAAGGGCAGTAGTAGTTGTACCACCCAAGTCTCTTCCTCGATAACTGTTCAAGAGAAGGGAAGTAGAAATAAGAGGAAGTTCCGGACTGATCCGCCTTTAGGTTACCCGAGCAAGATTATTCCTTTATCTCAGACTGAATCAACAAGTTATGAGTTTTCAGCTGAAAAATTCGAAATCACGCAGAGTCATGGACAAATTGGTGTCTGTGACCTGTGCAGTATTAATCAAGACCATTCTGATGGGTTGAAACTCGACCTTGGATTGTCTAGTGCTGTTGTTCCATCCGAGGTTGGCCCAAGCCGGCCCAGAGAGGAACTAGAGGCAGATGAGTTTCAGGATGCTGATTGGAGTGACCTCACAGAAACCCAACTTGAAGAGCTTGTTCTAAGTAATTTGGACATGATTTTCAACAGTGCAATAAAAAAGATTGTTGCTTGTGGTTACGCAGAAGAAGTTGCTACAAAGGCTGTTTTGCGGTCTGGTCTTTGTTATGGGTGTAAAGACACCGTGTCTAATATAGTGGATAATACTTTAGCTTATCTTAGAAGTGGCCAAGAAATTGATCCTTCAAGAGAGCACTGTTTTGAAGATCTACAGCAGCTGGAGAAGTACATATTGGCAGAACTGGTTTGCGTTCTTCGAGAGGTTAGGCCTTTCTTCAGCACTGGTGATGCAATGTGGTGCTTGTTGATTTGTGACATGAATGTCTCTCATGCTTGTGCAATGGATGGCGATCCCTTGAATAGTTTCATTGGTGATGGAGCTTCAAATGGAAGTCCCTCCATCCCGAATCAACCCCAGTCAAAAACAGAATCCAAAAGTTCGGAATTGAATAATCTGAATAATTCTACGACAGTTCCTTCAGTTCCTGGTTCTCATAGCTCACTGTCTGAGACACCTACCATTGCAGGAGGGGTTCCCAGCATAGCTAAACTGAAAAATTCCGTTGTTCATAGTGGATCATTGTTTGAGAAAGAGGGCGCACATTCCACATCTGATAATGGGGATAAATCTTTTTGTGCATCTGAAACATCTCAATCTCCCACAGTAGAGGAAAAGCTTTTAAGTAGTAGAAGGGTCCATTCTGTTACTACCAAGAGAGACTACATGCTTCGGCACAAGTCGCTTCATTTGGAGAAAAGCTATCGGACTTATGGATGTAAAGGGTCTTCAAGAGCTGGGAAGCTGAATGGTTTGGGTGGTTTAATCTTGGATAAGAAACTAAAATCTGTGTCAGACTCTACCGCTGTTAATTTAAAGAATGCTTCCTTAAAAATAAGCAAGGCTATGGGAGTTGATGTGCCTCAAGACAGTGGAAACAACAATCTTTCTGCCAATGCAGGGCCTTCTTCCCCTAGACCATTTAACCTGGATGTTGACAATACTGCTTCTGTTTTGCCTAAGAACAGTGTCCCGTCCATATTACCTGCTGTCGGTACTCCAATGGCATTACCTGCTGTTGGTACTTCAACAGCATTACCTTCTGTCAGTACTTCAATCGCATTACCTGTAGTCAATACTGCAGCAGCATTACCTGCACCAAATACTCTGCCTGCATTATCAGTTGCTGATACTGAGCTTTCCCTTTCTCTGCCTACAAAAAGCATTTCAAATCCAGTTCCTATTAGCTGTCACTCTGATGCAACTAATTCTGTTTTTTCTGGGATACCGTATGATAAGTCCTTGGGGCAGTGGGTTCCTCGGGACAAGAAAGATGAAATGATTTTAAAGTTGGTTCCGAGGGCACGGGACTTGCAAAATCAGCTCCAAGAGTGGACAGAGTGGGCCAATCAGAAGGTTATGCAGGCTGCACGTAGATTGAGTAAGGACAAGGCTGAACTTAAGTCATTGAGGCAAGAGAAAGAAGAAGTTGAGCGGCTGAAGAAAGAGAAGCAAACGCTGGAGGAAAACACCATGAAGAAGCTTTCTGAGATGGAAAATTCTCTGTGCAAGGCTAGTAGCCAGGTTGAACGAGCAAATTCTTCTGTCCGGAGGCTTGAGGTGGAGAATGCTGCCTTGAGGCAGGAAATGGAGGCTGCTAAAGTACGTGCTGCAGAGTCCGCTGCAAGCTGTCAGGAGGTATCAAAGAGGGAGAAGAAAACACTGATAAAGTTTCAGTCCTGGGAGAAGCAGAAAACCATGTTCAATGGAGAACTTGTGACTGAAAAGCGCAAGTTAAAACAGCTGCTACAGGAACTAGAACAAGCGAAAGATCTCCAGGAACAATTGGAGGTACTTAGTAAATACTTTATTTCCAAGTACTCCAAATTGGCAATTCATGCATGTAAGCCTTATTTGGATTTGAGGTATTTACACGTCTTATAAGTATAACATGCTTCTTTGGGATGACAGATTGTGCAGTCGTTTGGAATACAAGTGGTACTTGTGCATGTTTTGTAATGAAGATGATTTAGTCTTGTCATTTGTTTGCTATATAGATTTGAGCTGTTGATTATTTATGTACTCAATTTACTTTCTCCTTTTGGAGTTTATCATTAGCTTATATTAGCACACATATGTGCACGTGTGCAAACAGGCATTTTGTAACCAGGGATGGACCGATGGTACGAACTTTGAGAAAGAGCATGTAACGGTGTTGTACAGTTCATTTTGAAACAATCTCAAAAATGTTGTGTTGTTGGTTTTACAATAGTTTCATTCCTACTTTCTGCCGTAGGTTTTTAGTTTTGAGTTTCTTCTCACTAAAAGAGAAAGTATGTCGCAGGCTAGATGGCAAGAGGAAGAGAAATCAAAGGAAGAACTATTTGGGCAGGTCAGTTCGATAAGAAAAGAAAGGGAACAGATAGAGGCTTCAACAAAATCCGAGGAGGATGCGATTAAACTGAAGGCAGAAAACAATCTGCAGAAGTACAAAGACGATATTCAGAAACTCGAAAAAGAAATCTCTCAATTGAGACTCAAGAGTGATTCTTCAAAAATTGCTGCGCTGCGGAGGGGCGTTGATGGAAGCTATTCCAGCAAAGTAATAGACATCGAAAATGGCCTGGATGACAAGGGGTCCCGGATCCCATACATCTCAGAAGCAGTGAAGGATATTCAAGACTACACTGAGACAGGAGGGGTGAAACGTGAACGGGAGTGTGTCATGTGCCTCTCGGAGGAGATGTCTGTGGTCTTCCTCCCGTGCGCCCATCAAGTGGTATGCAGGACGTGCAATGAGCTCCACGAGAAACAGGGCATGAAGGATTGCCCGTCTTGTAGGAGCCCGATACAGTGGCGAATTTCTGTACGTTATGCTCGTTCTTAATAAAAGTCCGTAGAATCTGAGTGGAGTGTTCTCAATAAAGATTTGTGGGACTCATATAAACAGAATAAATACGTATGATCACTCCGTAGAGGAGTTTTTGACAGTTGTAAGTTGCCTTGTATTCTGAGGTTTGATCCTCTGGGTGGTTTGATAAATTTTCACATCATTGTACTAGTTTGAAATTTATAGAGGGCTATGTGTTGTTAGCTCTAAATTTTGTTCCCACATTGTGAATTCGTTCTAAATTATTAAAAAATATTGTATGAAAACCAAAAACAATGTTGGTTACTGTAGTTAAATGTACAAAAACTAGAAATTCTCGTGAAAAAAGATTTTCGCACTTTTTAATTTAAAGTGATATCTGACAAGGGAAGGGGATGGCGGCAGAGAGAGAGAGATGTGTTTGTAGGGTTGTGTAGAAGAATGTGTAGAGGATGTGTTATTCTCCTTACGTAATACCTTTATTTATAGTAATAAGAGAAAAAAAAAATCCTCATCCTTCAAAGAATACAAGTCCATATAGGAAAGAATAACTAGAATCAAATCAAATCTAGGATTTACACAATCACACTTAAACAAGAAGTTTATAACACTCCCTCTTGAGTGTGTAAATACTCAAGTAAATTCGGCATCATGTAGAGGGTGAGAAAGTCGACTCGTCGACATTGATTCTGGGAACACGTTATTCTCAATAAGGTAGGAACTTGCATAAGGAACTAAGTCTCACTAAAAACCCTGTGGCTATGGTAAAAACCCGAGTAGGGACAAAACCCGTAGTCTAAGGAAAAATGCAAAGTTAAATGAAACGTCTACGGGACATCATCAATGATATGATTAATCTAAGGTGGATGCCTCGTTAAAACCTAGTTAGGTAGCAAAAATCCAGTGTGAAAAATGCTCCTAATCGTAGGGAAAGACTACATTAAGATCAAGCAAGTATACTTTAGGATACTCCCCCTGAGTTTGACACAATTCAAAAGAGAACTAGCAATGTTACAACTCAGAAAGTTTACGCATAATAATTCCTTGAACAAGTTTTGGAAACGTCACATTCGGTAGTGATTTGGTGAAGAGGTTAGTTAGATTGTCTTGTGACGGATTTGTGTGATTTCAATCTTCTGATGCTCTTGTTGTTAATGTGAGAAGAAAAACTTTGGTGAAATGTGCTTGGTGTTGTCTCCTTTGATGTAATCCTTCTTGAGTTGTTCGATGTATGTTGCGTTGTCTTCATAGATTGTCGTCAGGACATCAATGACAGGGTAAGGATTGCAGAAGCTTCAAATATAGCCCACAACTGCTCTCATCCAAAAGCATTCCCGAGTTGCTTCATGTAAGGCGAGAATTTCAGCATGGTTAGATGAAGTGGCAACTAAGGTCTGTTTAGTTGACATTCAAGAGATTGCGGTGCCTCCAATGGTAAAGACATAACCTGTTTGAGAGAGTGCCTTGTGCAGATCAGATAAGTATCCTACGTCAGCATAACCAACAAGGCGAGAATTGACTCGAGATAAAGGGGTGTGGCATCACTCGAGGATTTGTAAGGATAGAACAAGCCCAAATCCATAGTACCCTAAAGGTAACAGAAAATGTCTTTAACACTAGTCCAATGTCTGTATGTTGGTGCATTATTGTATCTTGCCAAAAGATTAACAGCAAATGAGATGTCGAGTCTAGTGTATTGAGCTAAGTACAATAAAGCGTCTATCGCATTTAGATAAGGAACTTTAGGCTCTAAAATCTCTTTATCATCCTAATTCGGACAGAAGGGGTCTCATTTTGCATCTAGCGATCGAACAACCATATGAGTACTCGAAGGTTTCGCTTTATCCTTGTTAAAGCGGCGCAACACCTTCTGGATGTAGTTTGTTTGATGCACTACGATTCCATTCGAACGATGCTCTATCTCAAGACCGAGATAGTATTGAGTCTTTCTTAGATTTTTCATCTCAAATTCCGACTTCAGGTGCGTGGCAGTTCTCGCAAGATCTTCAAGAGTTCCGATGAGGTTCATTTCATCGACATATACTGCAACAATCGCAAAACCAGAATGTAACTTCTTAATGAACACATAAGGGCATAGTTCGTTGTTCACATATCCCTTACTAGTCAAATACTCACTCAGACAATTATACCACATTCTTTCGGATTACTTCCAACCGTATAGTGAACACCTCAATTGAATTGAGAACGTGTTCCGGGGTTTGGAAATATTTGATTCAGTCAATGTAAGTCATTCGGGAACTTTCATACAAATTTTCGTATCAAGATCCCTATAAAGATATGCAGTTACTACGTCTATCAGCTGCATACTTAGTTTTTCGGAAACTACCAAACTAATAAGGTAGCGAAAAGTAATCACATCTATAACGGGTGAATAAGTTTTGTCATAGTCAATCCCAGGGCATTGTGAGAAGCCTTGCGCAACAAGACGAGCTTTGTAACGCACAATTTCGTTCTTCTCATTACATTTCCGAATGAAAACCCATTTGTAGCTAACGGGCTTCACATATAGATGAGTATGGGTTACAGGTCTAAACACCTTACTCGTAAGCGAATAGAGTTTGACTAGGATTGATTGTTTCTAGTTTGACCAATCGGTTCTATGTCGACATTTATCAATGGAATGGGGTTCAACATTATCGCTCAACATAATCTCAGTAACTACTGCATTGTCGATGATCATCTCATTTCTACACCACACATCATCTAAGCTAGCATAATAGACCGAAATCTCATGATTCTTGGGAGGTGGATTCGTCTCTTCAAGGATGCTTCTGTAATCTAGAATTTCCTTATGAGTTGGATAGAATGAGTAAGCGACAATCAGATTCACTGTAAGCTCTTCAAGTGCGTGTGTCGTGGGTTTCCTCTTCTGGGGGTGTGAATCCTTTGAACTAAGTGGTCCGCCACGCTTTTATGTAGGGGCAGATGATTGGCTAGCCGCTAATGTACGTGGATCTCCAAAATTAGTGCCTTAGGCCTCCAAGAGGGAAGTTCATCATCCATTTGGTACATCCATCTTTGCAGGCACATTCACAGCTGGAATATGTGATCTTGTCACTCACGCTAGATCGGTGAAAGCATCTAGCCTGCTATGAGCTATGTACTGGAGATCTAATATGCGCTTCACTTTAGTTTCAGATTGAGCGACACGGGGATCTAAATGAGACAAAGTGGGAGTCGTCCATGATAATTCGCGTTGTTCTTCAGGAACGTTGACATTCTTATCTCTCCTTAAGGACGAGAAGATTGTCTCATAGAAGTGACAATCCTCGAAATGATAGGCAAACAGATCGCCTGTCAAAGGTTCTAAGTAACGAATGATCGAAAGATAATCATATCCAACATAGATTCCCTTCCTTTGCTGAGGCCCCATTTTTGTACGTAAGTGTGGCGAAATCAGCACATGGACCACACAACCAAAAACGCGCATATGCAATATGTTGAGTTTGTATTCGGTAACCAACTGAATGGCGTTATATGGTTGGGTCGTAATATCCTCAGGCGAACCAACATGGATGCGCGCAATGTTGCATAGCCCCAAGTAGTGATCGGGATCTTGGTACGTATGACCAACGATCGAGCAATTATTTGTAAGCGTTCAATGAATGTCTCTGCCAAGCCTTTTTAGGTGTGAACATGGGTTACTGGATGTGCAACTTCAACCCAACTAACATGCAATAGTCATCAAAAGTTTTAGATGTGAATCCTTCAACATTATCTAATCGAATATATTTGATCGGATAATCAGGGTGGTGAGCCATGATCTTGATAACCTGAGCCAACAATTTAAAGAATGCAGCGTTCCTTGTGGACAACAAGCACATGTGTGACTAACGTATGGATGCTGTTGATGCACAAAATCGGAGGGGTATTGGAACAACGTAAATCCGATCGTGAATCTGCAAGAAAGTAAATAACATAAGATGTATCGTGGTTCACCCCAATGTTTGGGCTATGTCCACACTGATATTGTATTTCTCTGTTTGTGAGAGGATGAGAGGGTGAGAGCTTCTGAGGGTAAGAGAGCCATTTCCATGGCCTAAGAATTGGCCTCCCTTAATGAGGAGAGTGAGGGGTCATTTTATAGAATAAGGGCTCCTCACTTATTACATATTTACCCCTTCATTTATTACATAATTACATTTGAGTCCTCTGAGTATTTATACGAGATCTAAATACGGATGCCATAAGTATGGTACAAACAGTAGTCCCCCAAGTCTTCAGTCAAGAGAGTCTTTTGGCTAGAGACTTGAAATTCAGTCCATGTGTGGGCCGAAGTAACTAGATGTCGTCTTGAACTGATGCTTGATGTGAGGCGGTGCTCAATCTGAAATGATGCTCAACTAGAAGTAGCACATGTTGCGAGGCTGCTCGGTTTGTGGCTTATGTTGCTTTGGTTGGCTCGGCTTGTGGCGTTGAAGGTGAAGGAGTCATTTTTATAGAATAAGGGCTCGCTCCTCAATACATAAATGATGGGCTAGAGTTGATGCTCGCGGCGAGACGGTTGCTCAGTAGGTGGCGATGCTCTCGAATGATGGTGAGGGAGCCATTTTTATAGAATAAAGGCTCGTTCCTCAATACATAAGTGATGGGTTATGAGTGATGCTTGCGGCGAGACGGTTGCTCAGTTGGCGGTGATGCTCTCTAATGAAGGTGAATGAGTCATTTTTATAGAATAAGGGCTCGCTCCTCAATACATAAGTGATGGGTTAGGAGTGATGCTCGCTGCGAGGTGGTTGCTCAGCTGACGGCGATGCTCTCTAATGAAGGTGAGGGAGTCCCTTTTATAAAATAAGGGCTCCCTCCTCAGTACATAAATAATGGGTGCTCTCTAATGAAAGTGAGAGAGTCATTTTTATAGAATAAGGGCTCGCTCCTCAGTACATCAATAATGGGCTAAGTCCCCCTAAGTATTTTTCATGAGGCCTAGTTGAGGCCTAATATATGGTACATAATGTAGTCTCCCAAGTCTTTAGTCAACAGAGTCTGTTGGCTGGAGACTTCAAATTGAATCCATGTATGGGCCGAAGTGGCGGTTGTTCAGAGGCAATATTTGTATACCCTGCACTGAAGCTTTGTAGGTGAAGCTTTTGAAGCTAGAGCTCTGTAAATGAAGCTTTCGAAGCTGGAGCTTTTGTAAATAAAGCTTTCGAAGCTAGAGCTTTGTAAATGAAGCTTTTGAAGCTAGATTGACATGAGTGATGCTCATGAATGTTTATGTTAATTGACATGAGTGATGCTCATGGATGTTGACATAAGTGATGCTCATGAATGTTAATATGAGTGATGCTCATGAATGTTGACATGAATGATGGTCATGAATGTTTATGTATGATTGTCATGAGTGATGTTCATGAATGTTTATGTATGAATGACATGAGTGATGCTCATGTATAATTTTGGAGTATTGGACATACTTTTGATCACCTGGTTGGTGATAATAGCGGCAGACTACCGAATAATTTTGGAGTACTGGGCGTACTTTTGATCACCTGGTTGGTGGTAATAGCGGCAGGCTGCCGAATAATTTTGGAGTACTGGGCGTACTTTTGATCACTTGGTTGGTGATAATAACGGCAGGTTGCCAAATAATTTTGGAGTACTGGGCGTACTTTTGATCACCTGGTTGGTGATAATAGAGGGCCTGGCTCTTTTGGGCATATGGGCATTCGCCCTCCACATAACATTCCAGCCCATTATTCTGGGC
Organism: Malus domestica; assembly: GCF_042453785.1. Taxonomy (NCBI): domain Eukaryota; kingdom Viridiplantae; phylum Streptophyta; class Magnoliopsida; order Rosales; family Rosaceae; genus Malus; species Malus domestica. The sequence goes on along the minus strand of NC_091676.1, from coordinate 14,385,070 downwards.
TTTTTTTTTTATTACCCTCTAATGGGGTTATATAGATGTATCCGAAAGATAAGAAAAATAAATCGCACTATTAAAAAATACGAAAAGTAGATCACATCATTCTGGTGGGGTGTTTATTCCTTGCTTTTGCAGTGTCCCCATATGCTCTCGTAGAGGAAAGCCTCCCTTTTACTTTCTGCTTTTTCTCGATTTTTTGTGCTTTGCTTTCGTTTTTGTTTCTGTTTCTTCTTTTTCTTTTCCCTTTTGCAGATGGCAGACAAGGGCCAGGCAACGTGAAAGTTTCGTGAAGTTGCTTTTATGCTTTCCACGTTATGTTGTCACTTTTTTTTCTCTTTTTACTTTTGCTTTCTCTCTGTTCATTGCATCTTCTTTTCTCTTTTTGCTTTTGCTTTTACTTTCTGTAAACTCTTCTGTTCTCGTCTGCAGCTCATCGTCGGTGTGATGTTCATTTGATTCACTGACCTGCATTTCACGATAAAATGGCTGCAGTAGAGGATAGGTGGAGCTGGCAGCAGCAGAGGCGGTCGTAGATCTGCTCGCCGACGAGGTAGAAGCCGAATGCAACAAGAGCGATGCTGAGGCCAGGAGTGGGTACTATATTCCAGTCAATCAGTATTCATTACATATTTCTCATGCGTTAAAAGAAAATCTTTCTTTTGCAGAGTTCCCGATTCTTTTATGTGAGCAAGTAGAGTCTAAAAAATATTCACAACCCACAAACCATGTAGACACGAAATAAGAAATACACACCTTCTTATCATCAAAGGTTTTCTGTGTGCAACAGGCAGGCCAGGTTCCATCATTGTAGTTAGGCCACAATCCATGGATTGTAAACATGGTTGGAGCATTTGAGCCGCGGCAGTAAGCATTGGAGGAGCAACAATGGCGGATGCGCTGACAGAAAGTGCTAGGCCATTGCAGGGCCAAGTTGAAGTAATCGAACTCCCTCTGCCCTCCTCCTCCTCTGCTTCTGATTTTGATTCCGATTCCGACTGGCTTGGCGTCAATCAGGCATAGAGAAGCGGCCACTGCAATCAGTGCTACTGCAAAGGCGAATTGAGTAGAGAGAATAACCATTTTTGAAGAGATAAGAGAGCTTGTCTTCTTCTGGAATTTGGATTTTGGTGATGATTCAGCAATTTGGACGGGTTGGAGTCCGTGTGGGTCTTAAAAGCTCTGTGGAGGGAGATGATAGCATCCTCAGCGACCTGGGTAAGATTGGGGCATCCCTTTGGATGCAGGGATTGGGAAAGATTGGAGTTAGTAGCAGGCCTCGATTCCAGTTGGAACGAGAAATCAGGGGAACATTTTCGGCTCCTCTCTATCTTTAATTCCTTGCTGGGTGTCTTTAGTATTTTTCATCTAATCGAAAACCTGACTCGAAAAAAGCTCCTGAACTTGGGGATATCAGTCCCGTTTCTGTTCGTCAAAGCTGTCGTGAGTGAGCTCCTCAACGACGTAATCTTGGCTGAGGAAGTTCCAACTCTGACCCGCGGAGCGTTCGGAGGCGAGCATCTTTATTGGATGGAAAGGAAAGTCGCGGTTTTGGAGGACGGAGAGGGACTCCTGACCAACTACACCGGTGACGCCGACCACGGTGAGTTCTACAGATTCACATGTTGGTGGTGTTGCCAGGAGAATTCGGATTGTTAGGGAGGAGACCCAATCCCAACCCAGCATAGTGGAAACAAACTCAATCAGCACACCAACTAATAAAAGTAGCCCACGAAGCCAAGAAGAACCCGGATGCCAGAAGCAGTTTCCAAAACTCCATTTTCCACTGTTTGGCTAATGGTAGTGAGGCTAATCAAGCAGCATTTGGAAATGTGAAATCTAGATAGGAAGGGACTGGTTTTTTGTGATTTTGCAGATTCAAGGTGGAGTGTGGTGAGGTCTCACGGTGGTGAGATGAAAAAATGAAAGATAACCGACATAGCTTTTTGTGTTGATTCCCACAGACGGCGTTAAATGTTGACGCACAAAATCGGATGGGTCTTGGAACAACGTAAATCCGACTGTGAATCTGCAAAAAAGTAAATAACACAAGATGTATCGTGGTTCACCCCAATATTTGGGTTACGTCCACACTGATATTGTATTTCTCTATTTGTGAGAGAATGAGAGGGTGAGAGCTTCTGAGGGTGAGAGAGCCCTTCCCATGGCCTAAGAATTGGCCTCCCTTAATGAGGAGAGTGAGGGGTCCTTTTATAGAATAAGGGCTCCTCACTTATTACATATTTGCCCCTTTATTTTTTACATAATTACATTTGAGTCCCCCGAGTATTTGTACGAGATCTAAATACGAAGGCCCTAAGTATGGTACAAACAGATGCATCAACCAAAACCATAAAATATCTAAATGGTCCGCATGGAAGGTGAATCGATCCATAAATGTCCCCCTGAATCCTTTGTAGAAAAATAGGAGGATTCGAACGAATCTTGTCATAAGAAGGCTTAATAATAAGCTTTCCCATATAACAAGTTTGACATGCGATTCCTTGAATCGAACCTAAACTTCTGGTTAGTGGATGCCCGTGTGATGATTTGAGGATACGGCACATCGATGTTCATCCAGGGTGTCCCAAACGATCATGCCAAAGTGTAATTTCGTGCATGGTCCCAGAGGTAAGTTATAGACCACATAGGATACGCTCCATCTTCTCTAGAATATACTAATGGCCATATTCGTAGGAAGTTATACATATAAATTCAACTTCATTTTCTACATAAGTTTCAGCGTGGTAATTATTATCTCTAATGTCCTTGAAACTCAACAACGTTCTTCTGGAACGCGGAGAATAAAGTGCCTTATCAATGGTCAAAATTGTACCATTGGACAACATTGTACGTGCCTTACCGTATCCTTTGATCAGGTTGGATGGGCCTAATAGGGTTGTTAGAGGTGCATTCTTAGGTTTGAATTTAGTGAAATAGATGCGTTCACACAAAACGGTGTGCGTGGTTGCACTATTTGCCAGACAACTAACTTTCCGACTAGTCATACCTAGAATAAAAATTAATTTGAATTGGTCACAGATGCATAAAAGTTCTTAAAAAAAATATCCATTCAAAATAATTTAAGTATTCAAGGATGATAATTAATTAAAAACTTAATATCCAAAAACAAATCACCAACAAATAATCCAACATAAAGGAAAATTGTTCAAAATTAACCAAACAACACAAGGGGGTTCAGCCATTAGGTGGAATTCGGCCCCATTGTCTAAATTTCAACTAGAAAAATAGTTTATGTATAAGATTTTAATCTTCCATAGGGGTGGTATTCTCCTGATTGTTAGAAACCTCCATCTTGGTACTTCCCGGTTTCGTCCACTTGCACAAAGTTTGATTTAAACTTCATATGACGAGAATGATATTCAGCCACAACCTTCTGGGGAGCTCAGCAAACACAGGACCAATGGCCATTGAATCATAACGATAGCATATGTTCGTATCCATGGTTTTAGGTGCTTTGCCCTTATTCTTGAAGTTTGGGGCCTTGGGAGCGAGGTTAGGGCATTCTGGGCTTTGTTTCCTCCCTTAGATGGGCCTTGGCTCTGTTGACCTTGGTGGGGTGGCTTCTAGCCACCCTTACCACTAATCTTTTGGCGTTTTGGGTGTTGGTTCGTGTTATAATATGCTTTGGGCATAATAGTCACCCTAGTAGGTTGAGCTTGATGATTCTTCATCAACAGCTAATTCTGCTTTTCAGCGAGAAGTAAAACAGAGATCAAATCCGAGAACTTAGTGAACTTCTGAGCTCTATATTGTTGCTGCAGGACAATATTAGTAGCAAAGAATGACACACCCCGACCTAAATCGAGGCATGCTGGCCGTCACGTGAGAATGACGTAGCTATGTGTGCAATGCGGAAGTGACAGCGACATGAAAATGTGGGTAAATAAAAAAACCAAACTAGCTACTTTACACCAGGTAAGTATATAAGTACGAGTGCAAGTGTTTAAAGTATAAATTCACATACTCAGAGCACTGGTAACCTAAGTGCAGTCCAGCAGGCTAAATAGTAATTATACAGAATATGAAAGAAATAAATTTCCTACATTATTTCAAGTCTATCTGAACCGCCGTAGAATCCTCGTAAGCCACCAACATGAACTTTTACCTAGAACCGGGAGGGGAGCAAAACAAAAAACGTGAGTGGGCAAAAACAAAGCTTTTCAAAACCATTTCTCTTTCCAAAAGTAATAACCCCTCACCGTAAAACCCGTATAATTTCCCAGAAAATAGTAATACATATGTATTTATAGAAATCAAACTCGAGAGTAATGAAAACCAAGTATATGCCATGTCAAGTATCTCAGCAATGAAATAAGTAAGCCAGGTGGAATAAATCAATGTAAAATGATATGCCAGCTGAAGTCACCTAACGTGACCTGTACAGTTGAACCTCTCATCTACCAAATCATGTACACAAGTCGGAACCACCTAATGTGGTATGTACGATATGCTGGGTGTAAATAGGTACGCTCAAGTGCTACGATCACGTGAATGCTGTGTGAAGTATCGCAAGTCACATACGAGTCGGAACCACCTAATGTGGTATATACGACAGGCTGGCACCTGCCTTGGATCCAAGGTGAGTGTGTGGTGCGAGAGGTGAACGATCACGTGAAGGCTAGGCCCTGGCCTCGGGCGGAGCACTAACACCGGGGTGCAGGATAATGAGCTCTAAATGTATCTCAACATAACCATACACACTACAATCATTATTATCAATATTTACTCACCTGAAGCTTACATGTGTGTCCGCAGCATCATGCAATAATATGCATATCTATACTAATGCATATACTAAAGTGTAATGCAATTGACATGGCATTTAAAAATGTAAATCCATTTAAAACAATTTATGGGAAAAATGTAAAGCATTATATATGTATATAGAAAACCAAAAGTCCACTCACTGGTATGTAGTAGGGTTGTAACCCCCGAGTTTCGCCTGGCTGCGCTCGTCCTTTGGAAACGTCTCACTTATATGTGAAACAACTATGTTAACGTTAACTTTAAGCACATAACCAAAACGGTGTAATAACTTATCATACGCTGCTCAATTGGGATGTTTGAATATACCATTATGGCCTACTCAACACCACGAGCATCCCCATATTTTTAGAATAATTTTCCGACGTCTCACACGCCGACCACGAGTAGGCACGTGCCTGGCACACTAATGGAATCCCTAACAGTGTTAGGGAATATTCCATTAAATAGTAGCATATACTGTTAACTTTACCTGACGCCGTTAGTATATTCCGTCCAAGTTGACAGAATATGCTCATTTCTTCTCCGGTGCTTCGTCGGGATCTGTCGCCAGCCGCTGTCTGTATCGTTGGTTTCTGGAAAAACTGCAAACTTCAATATCTCACTCATTTTTCAACCAAAATTCATGAATTTTATATGGATTTGAAGCTCTCAAAGAGTAGAATACAACCTTACCTATTTGAAGTCCAAAATCTAACAGAAATGGGCTGGAAAAATCCTTGGAAAAACCAGCTAAACCTGGAAACCCACAGTCAAGCTTATTCCAACGTCCAACCTTAACCAAAACTAGTCTAAACCACTAGGGGAGTCGTGTGAATACCTTTTTAAGTCTCAAAACCAAGTGAAACTTCAACGATCACGTCGGGGAAATAGGGCACCCTACCGAAACTCCTAAGTTCTCGAGTTCCCGTGAACCGTTCTTCGTTCCAAAGGTATCACTAGGATTGTGAGACCACAAGGAACACAATGATGTGAAGTTCATGTTGGATCTGTGAAGTTTGAGCGTGGTTGGGTGTGGTGAGCTACGGGTTGTACGGACGAGAGAGTGTTCGAGAAAGAAAGAGAGTATGATGGAGGTTTGGCATGTGTATGTGTGTGTAATTTGTCACGGGTTGGCCAATTTAAAATGGCCTCAAGCCCTAATTGGGCTGCATTGTTTAGGGCTCAAACAATTGAGTCCAACTAAGAAAACCAACTCAAATTCCCTTATTCCTTCATAACATTTCCATTACGAACCTGATTCGGCCCTAACTCGAGTTAACGCTCTCATGACGTCGAGTACAATTTAATCACGTCAGCGGGAAAAATAATTTAAACTATATACGTACATCCACTTTACTAAGCCAACAAGGGCATAATCGTCATTTTGCATACATTCGGGGAGAAAATATATTTTTATTCTGGACGGATCGTCACAGAGAAGGTCGAATAGGTCTTCTCTAGGAGATCCTCTTCTGTCAAAGTTTTGTTACAAAACTTGAGAAGTGATCCGATTCGACAAACTTCAAAATTATATTCATTCATAGACTTAAAGTCTTAGAAGTGCAAATGCTGCCAGTCATGTCTTGCTTTAGGCAAGAAGATGTCATTTTGGTGATCAAAATGATCAGCCAAAAAAACCCATAGTGCTCATGGATCCTCTTCAACAAGGTACTTGGTTTCCAATGCGTCATGAATATGTCTTCAGATGAAGATCATGGTAGTGGCTTTCTCAGCTTCGCCGATCAGGTTGTCTATCTCATCTTCAATGGTGGGACACAAATTCTTTGCAGTGAGGTGAAGCTTCACATCTTGGACCCACTTGAGGTAGTTCATTCCAAAAACATCCAAAGCAGTAAAGTTTAGTTTATTCAAATTCGACTGGTTTGTATCACAAAATAAAGGACAAGATGTGATTAGTGTAATGGAGAAAGAAAATCAAACAATTCACATAGGAGTAGAACATTCAGGTTCTAATAGGCATGTATTGGTTTAAGGCTAGTTAGGTATCGGTATGCTTTGAAAAAAAAGCTGCTGTGAGAATAAGCGGTTGTGCTGTGAGAATAAGCGGCTGTGAAATAAATCAGCAGAGTGTTTGGTAAACTTTTTTGTAAAAGTGCTTTTGGAAAAAAAAAGCAGTCTCATAGTGGGTCTTTTCATTAAAGGAGCATTGCAGCTCCGTGTGCTTTGAAAAAAAAACCAGTTTTCCAAAGCTGCAAATAGCAACTTCAGCTTTTTCCTTTGATTTCAGCTTATTCTCACAGCAGCTTCCAAAATAAGCCATTTTTTTTAGTTTACCAAACACCTAAAACCCTCACAGCTTTTTTTCATGGGTGCTTTTTTTTAAGCACCTCACTCCCAAACCACTTCTAAATTCGCATGAAAAAAGCTTCGGGTTTTCATGGGTGATGTTTTTAAGGAAAACTTCAGGTTTTCAAACAAGATGTTTCTAGAAACTTCAAGTTTCAAAATAATTATGAACTTCAGGTTCATATGTTCTTGCAGACAAATGCAAATATATATACATAAATATGCAACAAGAAAATATGCAAATAAAACTTCAGGTCTATACTTATAATTTAATTAATTATTTGAACTTTGAGCCAAATTTAAAGTGTGGGTGAAAAATTATAAAACCCATTGGGCCTAAAAAAAAGGCAATTAAAACTCGGGGCCCAAAAACTTGGACCAAAGCCCACGGGTGAGCTGAGTAAATTTGTACTGTGAGGTCTAGGCCCAAAGAAATTGGGCTGGGTTGGTTATGGCCTATCATGTAGATGGGTTGAGCATCATAGAAAAATGGGCTGCAAGTGCAAGCCCAAGGATAGAGGCCCAAACAGGCTCTGATCTGATGCTTCGTGGACACGGATACACCATTGCATAGGCTGGGATCCGGTGTGACGCAGACACATATACACCAGCGCCTGGGCTGGGATTTGGTACAATGCGGAGCATGGGGGACTCCAAGACCGGCTTGGACTGGTGCTATTCGCGGGTCGAGCTAATGGTTTGGGCTGCTGCAGGCGAGCCCAAAAGAAAGGGAAAAATTGTAAGCTAAGAAATCGAGGCCCAATAGGCTCGAGTTGGGACCAAAAACGCCCCAATCGTAGCTAGGTGCCCTTGCCGAGGAAGAAGATCGGCACCGCCACTTTAGGCGGCCGTGTTTTGGGATAAAAATTCTCGGGGCAAGTTCATGAGGCAATGAGAATCACGAATATGAATGGAGATAGAGTAATCTCAACGTTTCAACCAAAACCCAAAAAATTCAAATCGGAAAATTGAAAAATTCGACGAGATTCGAAAGAATCTCGGTCAATCTACGTTGGTGGATGAGCTTTAAGCCGTTAGGATGGTGACCAAGGTCAAGGTTAGGCTGTAGGCCCATATGTGATGGTAGAAACGCCATTGAATGCGTCAGGTTTTCTGGGTTTCAAAACTAGGAGCCAATGGCTTCGGCTCTATGGTCTCACAACTCAGTGACAGGCTGCAGGCTTGGGCTAGCAGGTCGGGTTATGGGTTCGAAAAACCTAGGAGTTTTCGAGTTTTTTTTTCTTTCAATTAATTCAATTCATATTCAACATATAATTTAATGAATGAATATATATTTGATGCAATTCATGGCAATATCAAATTCATATAATTCAACAATTATGGATATAATGCATACACAATTTATGTAGAATCTAAAATTCGAAAAACGTAAAGTTGGGTCATGCATTATGGTAAATGTTCATGTTATCAGGGCTGCAAAAATATCGAGATAAAAACCGTTGTTTTGGAAGAACCTGATTGTGTGATGATATTGGTGAACTAGTTTGATGCAGAAAGCTTCCACGTTAGATTCCTAAGCGCAACGGTAGGAGCGTGCTGATAATGTGTTGTAACCTATTTTATCTAACAAGGGAAGGGGGCCGGCGGTAGGGAGAGAGATGCGTTTGTAAGGATATGTAGAAGAATGTGTAGAGGATGTGTTATTCTCCCTACGCAGTGCCTTTATTTATAGTAATAAGAGAGAAAATAAATCATTCTCCTCCAAGGAATACAAGTCCATATAGGAAAGAATAACTAGAATTAAATCTAATCTAGGATTTACACAATTACACTTAAACAAGAAGTTTATAACAATTTTTTCACTTTTTGCACTTTTTTAACTTTGTGCGCTCTTATATTTTAATTGTATTTTTTTTATTCTTCTCGTTTTAATAAAACGGCACGAATACAAAACTTGACTAACACAAACACAACACTTAGCAGACCAACATCAGAATACAAAACGACATGACTTAGTAACACAAGGGGTAAATTACACTTTGTCACCTCAAGTTTGAGGTCTATTGCAACCTCATACAACGTCTTCAAAAAATTTCACTTTCATACCTCACCTACTATTTTATTTCAATAGAGTACCTCTGTTACATTTTCCATCCATTGATCCATTAAGGGCTGACGTGACTGTTAAATTTGTGTCACGTGGCAAAAAAATAATTTTTTTATACATTTAAAAATAATTAATTAAAGAAAAGTTATTAAAGGAAAAAAAAAAAAAACCAAATCCAGAGCCCATCTTTCCCCCCCCCCAACCCACCCACATTCCCACCAACCCTCTTCCCACCCTGATGGTGAAGTGCTCCTGCATCACACCTCTTGGTTTTGGGTTTGATGGTGTGTCATGGTCTTGGGTTCGAGGGTTTGTGTGCTTCTACTGCTCTATTGTTACCTTTGAATCTGATTAACCCACCCACCTTCCCCTTCCTGATACCCAACCCGCCACTAAGCCTTTTCACCTTCCCAAAACCCTTAAAATTCCTTGGCTTTCTTCTCTCCTTTGCACCCACTCTTTGCCCCTAATTTCGTCAATCCTCGACCGCAATATGAAATCGAATTTCTCTGTCGATCCTCGCCCCTAACTTCCGTCGATCCTGTGTGTGCACCAAGGTGTCATCCAGTTCGAGAAACACGGTCATCTTCTCCGGAGAGACCAATGACGTAAGTGATGGCTTGAGCAAGAGCTTGTGCCAGATCGGGTTTTTCAATCCGGGTTTGTATTTTGAGCAGCAGCTGTGGAGATAGAAGGGAGGGAGGGTTAGGTGGCCGGGAGGGATGGAATTTTGGGGGTTTTGGTGAAGGGGAATAGGCTAGGTTTTGTGGATGGGGAATAGGCTTGGTGGCGGGGGTGGGGTGGGATGAGGTGTTTGGGTTGCAGGGAAAGGGAAAGGCTCAAGGAAGAAGACGGGTTTTTTATTTTTTATTTTTCTTATAATAGGGTAAATTATTATAATATTTTTAATGTATAAAAAAAATTGTCACATGGCACAAATTTGGCAATCACATCAACACAAATTTGGATCCCATATTTGTCATGTCATCACTTAACGGATTTTCCAATGAATGTATGAAATTGAGATAAAATAATAGTAAATGTATGAAATTGAAATGTTTTAAAGATATTATAAGGAATTGAAATCAGCTCCAAATCTGAAGGGGTAAAATGTAATTTACCCTTACACAAATTGTCACCCTTGCTATATTTTGAAGAAAGAATGCCTTTTATTTTCTTTGTAATTTTAATCATTAAAAAATTGATTGTGAGGGGACTGCCACATGTATGTGAGGATAAGAAAAGAAAGAGTCCATGGTGACGATTGTCCACCCTCGAGCCACGTGGCATGAGATCTTTGGATTCAGGTTTTCTCCGGTGGTGGAGGCAGAGAAACTTTTTATTGTAATTGAAATGGTATACCACGTGTTTTTATATAAGTGGTAGAAAATTTTATTTTTTAAATTATTAATTTTTTAACACATAAATTTCACAATTTGAATAGTAACACGTGATGTATCATTTCGTGTTCCAACCACACTGAAAAGTTTCTCTTAGATGAGAGATATATTTTTTTAAAATATCAAGAATACATAATAACATTATATGTCATTATACAATTGAATTTTTTTTCCTAATATCTTTATAATGACATATGATGTTTCGTCTCATGTTTCGAACTCTATCAGCAAAAGAAATGGTATAAAATCTCTCGTGGAGAAGGAAACGGACCCCACAGTAATGAGAAATTTTTCAGTGTGACCGGTATACGGGGTGATACACCATGTATCATTATAAAAATAGTGGGATATATGTGTTAAAAAATTAATAACTTAAAAAATAAAATTTTTCACCACTTATATAAAAATACATAATATACCTCTCGTGTTTCGATTATAATAAAAAATTTATCCACCGTAACAATCTATTTTGGTCTGCATTTGTATTAACAGACTAGGGCTCGGGAGTTTGCCAAGTCAACCACAATAACTGACTCCCTCCAATCTCTCTCTTTTTTGTATAATGATATTCATACTATATTTTTATATCACATTTCTATATCATCTTAGGTGATATCTGATGTGGACAACCATATCATTTGAAAAATGTGCAAAACCCAAGAAAATGAATAAGAAATACTCCTCGTATACCACAATCATCATTTAATTAACTAATTTTTATTAATTATTAGTTTATTAAATAATGACCTAAATTAAAAAATCTGATTATTCAAATGATGTGGATGTCCACATCAAATATCATCTAAAATATTATAAAAATATGATACAAAAACATGGTATGAATAACATTAGTTCTTCTCATTTTCTTAGCAACTTGAAATGCTTAAAATACCCCTCGTATCGTCTCTTCCTTAAAGATGTGGTCGTCGAAATGTGTGCCATATTTTCATTTTATCTTTTTAGACAGCATCATTGCGATATTATTTGTTTTTTAAATATAAAAGGTATTTGGGCACAAACAGACTAATCTCTTTTTAACAAAGTTTCTATATCACGTAAGATGATAGTATATTTTAGCATGCACGTCAAACGGTACACCAAAATAAAATCAGTCGCATCAAATAAGTTACTCATTATCCAAACCACAAGAACAACTTAATTGCGGCGGGATCTATATCTCCGTTTTCAACCAATCGTAAACTTAAAAAAAAAAAACTCTTAATATTACTTTTCACAACAAAATGATTGGTATTCGATTATTTTCCACAATTTTATTGGCACAAATAATTGTGAATGGGCAGTTTTAAAAGCTGATTTAGCGCTAGAATTTGGTCCACTCATGTCGCTCATCACACCAGTTACAAAACAAAGACAACACGAACCGCCATTTTTGCTTGTCTGAAGAAGCTCTAGACCTCAACATCTCTTTGCAACTTTTGCAAGTAGAAACTCTCGTCTTCTTCTGATCAGAAAAGCACTTCTGTCTTCAGCAGGTATGTGTGTGTGCATATTTGATCAAATGATTTCGGATTCTGTTTCACTGTTTGATCAATAACAAGTTATTTCTGCAAGCTGTTATCGGCACTCTAAAATGGCCGCCGATCATGCATTGAGACAAGTGTTAATACAAGAGACGGAGGAGTGCAGGATGATTATTTTGTAGTGCTAATAACGATTCTCTTTTCGAATTTTTTTTAAGATTATTTTTTATTGCTTGGAATTAAATTAGTACTGATCAGTTAAAGATTGTAGTATGATTTGTATCCATTGGTAATATTTACTTGGGTTTCTCAAGCAGAGAGAGTATAAAAATGTCATCCACTGTGAAAGGCATGCTTATAAGGACTCCACCTGAGGTTTATAGGCAGAGATTGTTCAAGGGAACATATGTGGATCAATTTGATCTTGTTAGAGAAAACGCTTCCTTCCATGGCCTCAACTCGTCTGGTCGAGTTGTCCTCAAGCGCTGTCACTCGCAGCAGATGCAAATTATAAACGCTATCACAAACCCAAACCCTAAGAAGAACGAGCCAGGACACATTGAAGCAAAAGCTGTTCTGTCCCCAGTTGCAGATCAGACTGCACCAACAACCAGAAAGGTACTTATATTGCATCCTTTTATTCAAAAGATAAAAATCCCTCCTCGGATTATTCTAATCCTTGCAAGATCTTGGATTTCTCCATACTTTAGTTTTGACTTGGTATTAGAATAGTTTGTGACGTTAAAAATTGTAAAGTCCTGTGCCGGAAACCTGACAAAAATTAAATAGAGCTTATTAAGTGGTTCGGTTTCACTTCTGCTAATAATTTCATCAAGGCCTTTTGTGTAAAACCTCACAACTATCGGATTGCGCACTCTAAACTCATAACAATATCATGATCAATTTGACTGGCAATCTGAACTATGTACAAGCATTTTGTTCATGGTGCCTCTAGTTCCTGAACGGTTTCTGTTTTGTTTCTGCAGCGAGTATTTACTTTTGGAAAAGGAAAGACTGAAGGCAACAAGGCCATGAAGTCATTGGTAACTTTTACTTCACTTTCGACATGCTACCAGTATGAGAAATGGAAATTCTAGCATTTTAGTTTTGCCCGGTTTTGGATGAGGAGTTTTTCTTTCATCTCAGTCGATCATAAGTTTATGCTACATAACGGAATTGTTCAATTTGCACTTATCCATTGATCTACATGTTTGATTTAGTCTTAGAATTTTTTTCAATTTGTACTTTTTCATTGATCTAAGTGTTCGATTTAGTCATAGAAATTGAATTCTGTGTTCATCATTGTAGTTGGGAGGGAAAGGTGCAAACCTGGCAGAAATGGCTAGCATTGGGCTATCCGTCCCACCTGGACTTACTATTTCAACGGAAGCATGCCAAGAGTATCAGCTGAATGGCAAAGATTTACCACAAGGTCTGTGGGACGAGATATTAGAGGGCTTAGAGAGTGTGCAGAAGGACATGGGTGCTATTCTCGGTGACCCTGCCAAGCCTCTCCTCCTCTCCGTTCGCTCTGGTGCTGCGGTAAGAGTTCTTTCAGTTCCAATCACAGCTGTTGTAGCATTAGTTCACAAGGGCACATATGGAGACACATTTATGTAATTTTAAGCAATGGCGCATTTACTACAATCTGTCTAATAAAAATTAGTTTATGTCGTACACCAACTGATTTTCGCTGTATATACCTAGATTTCCATGCCTGGTATGATGGACACTGTCCTCAACCTTGGACTGAATGATGAGGTGGTTGCTGGTTTGGCCGCAAAAAGTGGAGAGCGCTTTGCTTATGACTCGTACAGACGTTTTCTAGACATGTTTGGAGATGTTGTAAGTGGTTTTATTGAGGCATTTCATAATGTTCATGCGTCTAAATATTGAAATTTTCTCAATTTGGCATAATAATTTAAACCTTATCTTTTCTGTTTCAAGACATATTCTGAATTCAAAAGTTTTACGTTTGAAGGTTATGGGAATTCCACACTCATCATTTGAGGAGCAGTTGGAAAAACTAAAAGGTACAAAAGGAGTTGAGCTTGACACAAAGCTAACAGCCTCTGATCTTAAAGAACTGGTAGAACAATACAAAAATGTGTACCTTGAAACCACGGGTGAAAAGTTCCCTTCAGGTACAAAGTAAAACGCCGACAACTTCTTCATGTTTTTCCACATTTTCATAGCGCACCTCTTTATGTTAATTTGTACTTGTCCCCATGGATATCTGCAGATCCAAAACAACAGCTACTGTTGGCTATCAAAGCAGTTTTTGATTCATGGGACAGTCCAAGGGCCAATAAATACCGGAGCATCAATCAGATAACTGGTTTGAAGGGAACCGCAGTTAACATTCAATGCATGGTTTTCGGGAACATGGGAAATACTTCAGGGACAGGTGTTTTGTTCACTAGGAATCCAAGCACCGGAGAAAGGAAGCTTTATGGCGAATTTTTAATCAATGCTCAGGTATTTGATACAACTATACCAAACTTCTCCTTCTAAGTCGATAGTAATAGACATTATTTTTTCCATGGTTTTGTGAAAGTAACTGCATAACGGAATTGAACAGGGAGAAGATGTAGTTGCCGGCATTAGGACGCCAGAAGACTTGGATACTATGAAAAATTGTATGCCAGAAGCTTACGAGGAGCTTGTGGAGAACTGTGAAATTCTAGAAAAGCATTACAAAGATATGATGGTAAGAGTTATCATTTCCATATATGATATTCCTATCAGCATTACATTCACATTTTCCGGTTCATGGGAACACATGTTTTTGTAGAACTAAAACGTGGGGTACATTTGCAGGACATCGAGTTCACAGTCCAAGAAAATAGGTTGTGGATGTTACAATGCCGCACTGGAAAGCGTACTGGTAAAGGTGCGGTTAAGATAGCTGTAGACATGGTGAACGAAGGGCTTGTGGATAAGCGTGCGGCAATCAAGATGGTGGAACCACAGCACCTTGACCAACTTCTTCACCCACAGGTATTTATGCTCATTTCTAAGTTCACATATCATAGGCCGATCTGTATAATGTACCGATGGATTTATGACTTCCTTATGTATAATTTTGTCTGACTAGTTTGAGAATCCAACCGCTTACAAAGACAAAGTGATCGCCACTGGATTACCGGCATCTCCAGGAGCAGCTGTAGGGACAGTCGTATTCAGTGCTGATGATGCTGAAGCATGGCATGCGCAAGGAAAGAGTGTCATCCTGGTAAGCTAAATGTTCTTTTTGTCCTGGAATATGTGGAGCCATGGCCCTGTTTCATCATTACGAATTGCTGTTGTACATGTTCATAGGTAAGAACGGAGACTAGCCCCGAAGATGTTGGGGGTATGCATGCTGCTGCAGGGATCTTGACAGCTAGAGGTGGCATGACATCTCATGCAGCCGTTGTAGCCCGTGGGTGGGGTAAATGTTGCGTTTCTGGCTGTGCTGACATCCGAGTAAATGACGCTGAGAAGGTGGTTTCCATTGTTTTCTCTTTACAAACATTATCGGTTGTTGTAAATTCTAAAGAGAAAATGACATAATTTGGCTTGTTCATTGATGATTTACAGCTGATTGTGATCGGGAATACAGTGGTCAATGAAGGAGAATGGCTTTCACTCAACGGATCCACAGGCGAAGTCATATTAGGAAAACAGCCACTTTCTCCTCCCGCTTTAAGTGGCGATTTGGAGACCTTCATGTCTTGGGCTGATAAAGTCAGGCGTCTCAAGGTACCATTTTGTTTGTGTATTATGGTTTTCATTGTTACCACTAGCATTTCTCTATAAAAAGTTGTGTGGTAATGCTATTATAGGTTATGGCAAACGCGGACACACCTGAAGATGCGCTAACAGCAAGAAATAACGGTGCGGAAGGGATTGGACTTTGCAGGACAGAGCACATGGTAACTACTTTTACTTACTAAAGTGTTTAGTTGGATGTGTAAAGTTTTATGGTTTGCTGCAAGATCTATCACTGTTGAAGTTTTGTTTGCTTTCTATTTCGTGTTAACAAATTGTGCCATGTTATAGGTCTCTTCTGATATTTTTTTTATGTTCTAGTTTTTTGCTTCGGATGATAGAATAAAGGCGGTAAGAAAAATGATCATGGCAGCTACAACTGAACAGAGGAAGGCGACACTGAACCTCTTACTACCGTATCAAAGATCTGACTTTGAAGGAATTTTCCGGGCAATGGATGGTAAACGCTTTGAAGTTTGCTAGTAATTTCACCTCATGGACCACAAATACAACAAAATTCTCAAGGATTGTTAGGCTCTGAGGCTATGCGTTTAAAAATTAATCTACATTTTTCTTTACATTTGTAATTGTTGGCTATCTATCATAATGTCAGGTCTTCCGGTAACAATCCGCCTGTTAGACCCTCCACTTCATGAATTTCTTCCAGAAGGTGACTTAGAACAGATTGTCGGTGAACTAACTGCAGGGACTGGCATGACTGAGGATGAAGTATTCTCAAGAATTGAGAAATTATCAGAAGTAAACCCCATGCTTGGTTTCCGTGGCTGCAGGTTTGGTGGCTCTTCATTCGTCACATGGGCTCTCTAATCTAAAGATTTACTCAAATTTTGATTTTTCCGGAAAACGTCCTTAACTGATGAACTTCATTCAATTTGTCAGTTAGCTTCACATGCATCATTTCTTGTCTTATTCAGCATTCAGTTTTATTTCACTCACAAAACATGTTTACTATTTCTTTCAAATATCACATGTTTCGCTGCGCAAATGCTTATATGCTTAATGTCATAAACTTCAAGTGAAGAAGTTCAAACATGCACAAAT
Source organism: Malus domestica (assembly GCF_042453785.1). Classification (NCBI taxonomy): domain Eukaryota; kingdom Viridiplantae; phylum Streptophyta; class Magnoliopsida; order Rosales; family Rosaceae; genus Malus; species Malus domestica. The sequence continues at coordinate 14,368,235 of NC_091676.1, read as the reverse complement.
ACGATCTCTTTGTTATTGATGAAAGGTTTATTCTGATGTTTTAACAGGTTAGGGATATCATACCCAGAACTCACCGAAATGCAGGCGCGTGCAATCTTTCAAGCTGCAGTCTCAATGAGCAACCAGGGTGTCAAAGTTTTCCCCGAGATAATGGTTCCCCTTGTCGGAACACCTCAGGCATGATCCTGCAATTCTTGTTCCTCCCTTTCTTCGTTCTCTTTATTTATTTGCAAAATAAATGTGAAGTGATGGAAAGTGAGTCCTGAATGAAATTTTTGCCTTTCAGGAACTAGGACATCAAGTGAGACTCATTCACAGTGTTGCGGTCAATGTGTTCTCCGAGATGGGTACTACCTTGAGTTATAAGGTTGGGACTATGATTGAGATCCCTAGAGCTGCTCTGGTTGCAGATGAGGTAAGGCTAAATTGATAGGTTGACTTCGTTGTTTAAAAGTAGACTGAATAAAACTATATTCATCGTCCTATTTTTTCTTTTATCAACAATGATAGATTGCGAAGGAAGCAGAGTTCTTCTCCTTCGGGACCAATGATCTCACACAAATGACATTTGGCTACAGTAGAGATGATGTGGGCAAGTTTCTACCTATCTATCTTGCGAAAGGCCTCCTTCAAAGCGATCCATTTGAGGTTAGTCACATTTATGCAAGTCCATGCAGGCTTCGTTGTAGATAGGTTTTTCCCCAATAGCACCAGAATCTTCTTACAAGGTCGGTCGTACCCAGTGCACAAGGCTCCCGCTTTACGCAAGGTCTGGGAGAGGTGAATGTCGGCTAGCCTTACCTCCATTTATGAAGAGGCTGCTCCCAAGTCTCGAACCCGAGACCTACCGCTCATGGACGAAGGTACTTGCCATCGCACCAAGTGCGACCTCTAACAGTCAAAATGCACTGCTTTCAGGTACTTGATCAAAGAGGTGTTGGGCAGCTGATCAAGATGGCCACGGAAAAGGGTCGCGCATCTAGGCCTAGCTTAAAGGTGACAGGAAATGCATAGATTTTGAGCATTCTATCACAAATTGGGGTGTCAATTTATATCGACAATGTGTCATACAGTCACAAGATTTTCTATTTTTCTGGTAATTATACTAACAGGTTGGAATATGCGGAGAGCATGGTGGGGAGCCTTCTTCTGTTGCATTCTTTGCAGAGGCCGGACTAGACTATGTTTCGTGTTCTCCATTCAGGTTCGTTTGCTTTTATCTATCTTATTTAGTCTGCATAAACTACTTTTATAACCTGATCAAATTCCTGAACCTAAATTCTTTGACAGGGTACCTATTGCTAGGCTAGCAGCTGCTCAAGTTGCCGTGTGAGAAAGATTGCATAACCAGCGACTCTGCACTTGTAAATAAATGCAGTTTTCTGTTGTTTATACAAATCCTTTATCATTATATAGAAACCAAAATATAGGGGAAATAAAAAAATAAAATATATATATATATATATATATATATATATGTTCATATTACTTGATAAAGAACAAGGATAAAAATAAATTAGAAATGTGAATACTTATTTGGCTTCGATCTTTTGGGAATAAATTCTCTCTAATGTTAAACGTGTCACTTGGTACAACTGTACAAGTTGCATATGTATTTGGATTGATCAGATATATATAGAGCAATCTGCATAATCTGCAGACACTTAGAACTCAAGAATTGCTGTATACTCAAACATCCCTAGAGGGCTGCTTCATATTGTTTCTAGAACATGTCGAAAATGTTACATGAGATTCGAACAGATCAAACTCGATATCTTCAGTAATTAAAATTAACTTGGTGCGGAGGACAATGGTAGTAATATATATGACATGTTGTTTGTTAGAAGGCCTCCAACAGCACAAAGTTTGAAGCACTTATAAGCAGAGACGATTCCTACAGAAGCATATCAAAAGGAAGTGTAGCTTGTTATTCATATTCAGATTTCTGAATTCACATTGACAGAGTGGTGCTTAAGGTTTTTATATGTTTGTATTAGCTTGTCAGCAACCAATAAAGTTTAAAAAATTATCGCTTATCAATTAGTTATGTTCTTGCAGTTTTAATTTTCTTCAATTCTTATATATAGTGTTCATGGCCGTTGAGAATATGAAGTTCTACGCCGAAAATTCTAAGCCTTGCAACTAAGAAAGAAATTCATAGTACATTTCCATCCACTTCTTCGGTTTACTCCTCTAATCATATGTTTAATATATAAGGACAGGGACTCGATCTTGAAACTTCCAAATTTAAGAAGAATATACTCAAATTGAACTAATATGATAGTTTGCGCAAGATTCTAACCTATAAGCATCAAAGTGAAGAGTAATATAAATTGTCATCAAATCTAGTTTCCCCTCTTTTTTGGTATAAACAAAAAAAAAAAAAAACCAGCGGGGTTTAGGGTTTTGGTGAAATATAAAAGAAAGTAAATAAATAAACATAAAAGTCGTACCCAGTGCACAAGGCTCCTGCTTTACGCAGGATCTGGGAGGGGTAGAGTGCTGCTGTCTGTGGTGCACAACAATATAGCTAAGACGCACAACGTGGGAAGGCTCACCCGAAGCGCCACTGCCTTCGGTGTCTCGGAGCTCTTTTTGATCGGCCGCCGAGACTTCAGCTTCTTCGGCAGCCATGGCTCCACCTTACATCTCCGCTTTCGCCACCTCACACCTTCTCCCTTCCTTGTCTAAATGCCACATTCTTGAACAATGTCTAACACTCATACTAGCTTGTAGGCGTTGCAGCAATGTATATCCATATTTACGTGGCATGAGCTCTTTGGTTTCAGATTTTCTCCGGAGGAGGAGGAGGAACCGGCGCCACAGTAAATCTTCTTTGGCCAGAAATTATATCATAACAGCTTTGGACTCGGGAGTTTGCCAAGTCTACTGTGTCAACAATAATAACGACTTTTTTTCATTTAATAAAAATGTATTAATATTAAAGGAAAAAAAATTGTTCATATCCAAACGATAAGAGCTGGTTTAGTCAAATTGACTACACCCTGATGTAGATCTCTGTTTTTAGCTTGTTGTGAACTACAAAAGCTGTTAATATTGCACTTTACAACAAAATAGTAGTAGATAACATTCCAAACTTTTAGAGAGTTTAATGAAAAAAAAGAAGATAATTACAATAGTGAGCCATTAGACATGTGACATGTCATCGGCACGTGTCACGATGTAGTAGATAATGTTTCTAAACTAAAAGGGCAACTATGTGTTTAAAAGAAAGAGTTTAACGCTATATATAATATCACACCATTAAAGTCACAACAAAGCAAGAATTGGAGCTCAAGATCTCTACGCAACTTTTGCAAGTAGTTCTCGACTGTTCTTCTGAAAAGAAAAGAAGTTTAATCTTCGGCAGGTATGTATATTTGCATATTTGATCATATGACTTTGAATTCTGTTTCACTCTTTGATCCATAGAAAATTCCTTTTCAAGAGCTGTTATCGGCACTCTAAAACAGTCAATCATGTACTCCTCCCTAATGAAAAATATCAAGGTTGGGGAGTACTCCTCCCTAATGAAAAATATCAAGGTTAGGTAGTCCGTGATGACTATTTTGCAGTGCTTATAACAATTCCCTTTTCGAATCTAATTAGTATGATTTCTATTAAGATTTTAAGTATTTCATATTTCTTGGGAGTTGATTATTACTGATCAATGAAACATTCATTGTAATATTTACTTGGGTTTCTAAAGCAGAGAAAGTATAAAAATGCCGCCCACTGTGAAAGCCAACCCCGAAGAAGTAAACGGGATCACGAATCCAATCCTGAAGAAGTATGAGCCCGGAGCCGTTCTGTCCCCAGTTGCAGTTCCAAGTGCACCACCAAGCATAAAGGTACTATATCACGATCAATTTAGGCTAGTTATGAACTACGTGCAAACATATTGTTCATGGTGCCTCTAGTTCCTGAAAGGCTTCTCCTTTGTTTCTACAGCGAGTATTTACTTTCGGAAAAGGAAAGAGTGAAGGAAACAAAGGCATGAAGTCATTGGTAAGTTTTAATTCACTTTCCCGATTTGGCAAGAGGAGTTTAAATTTGATACCAATCGGACATATGTTTATGCAACATAACAGAATTGTTCAATTGGTACTTGTCCGTTGATCTACATGTTCGATTTAATCATAGAATCTGAATTCCGTGTTCATCATGCCTATGCCTTTTAGTTGGGAGGGAAAGGTGCAAACCTGGCAGAAATGGCTAGCATTGGGCTATCCGTCCCGCCTGGACTTACTATATCAACAGAAGCATGCCAAGAGTATCAGCTCAATGGCAAAGACTTACCTCTAGGTTTGTGGGAGGAGATATTAGAGGGCTTGGAGATTGTGCAGGAGGACATTGGTGCTGTTCTTGGAGATCCTTCCAAGCCTCTGATTGTCTCTGTTCGCTCTGGTGCCGCGGTAAGAGTTCTTTCAATTACAATTTACAGCCGTAATGGCTTATGTAGTTATTTTAGAAATGGCACGTTTGACAACAATCTGTTTAACAATAATGAATTTACGTCGCGCACCAACTGATTTTGAGCTACGTACGTAGATTTCCATGCCTGGCATGATGGACACTGTCCTCAACCTTGGGCTTAATGACGAGGTGGTTGCTGGTTTGGCCGCAAAAAGTGGAGAGCGCTTTGCATATGACTCTTACAGACGGTTCCTGGACATGTTTGGTGATGTTGTAAGTGGTTTTATTGATGCATTTCACAATGTTTATGTGTCTAAACTAGATATTTTTATCTAAACTGGTTCCTGTAGCAACGAGCGGGCCTAATTTCTAGTTTTTATCTAAACTTTGACTTAATAAATTCAACCTTATCTTTTCTGTTTCAAGATGCAATCTGAATTAATCAATTATACATTTGAAGGTTATGGGAATTCCACACTCATCATTCGAGGAGAAATTGGAAAAACTAAAACGTAAAAAAAGAGTTGAGCTTGATACAAAGCTAACAGCTTCTGATCTTAAAGAGCTGGTAGAACAATACAAAAATGTTTATCTCGAAACAACGGGTAAAAAGTTCCCTTCAGGTACAAATCAAACCGCCAAAAACTTCTTCGTAGTTTCCACTTCTGCGTAGCACAACTCTGTATGTTTACATGTCCTTGTCCCCGTGTATATCTGCAGATCCAAAACAACAGCTTATCTTGGCTGTTAAAGCAGTTTTTGATTCTTGGGACAGCCAAAGGGCCATTAAATACCGGAGCATCAATCAGATAACTGGTTTGAAGGGAACCGCGGTTAGCATTCAATGCATGGTTTTCGGGAACATGGGAAATACTTCAGGGACAGGTGTTCTGTTCACTAGGAATCCAAGCACCGGTGAAAGGAAGCTTTATGGCGAGTTTCTAGTCAATGCTCAGGTTTTTGATACCACTATATATACCTAACTTCTCTTTCTAAGTCGACAACAATGTAGACTTTTTTGTTAGGGTTTAATTAGTAGCTCCAAAATTGGAATTGAACAGGGAGAAGATGTAGTTGCCGGGATCAGGACACCAGAAGACGTGGATGCTATGAAAAATTGCATGCCAGAAGCTTACAAGGAGCTTGTGGAGAACTGTGAAATTCTAGAAAAACATTACAAAGATATGATGGTAAGATTTTTCATTTCCATGTGTTTTATTCCTTTCAGTATTTCATTCACAGTTTTTCGGTTATCAGAACATATGGTTTTAGGAAAATAAAGCATGGGGAAAATTTGCAGGACATCGAGTTTACGGTCCAAGAAAATAGGTTGTGGATGTTGCAATGCCGCGTTGGAAAGCGTACTGGAAAAGGAGCGATTAAGATAGCTGTGGACATGGCTAATGAGGGGCTCGTGGATAAGCGCACAGCAATCAAGATGGTGGAACCACAGCACCTTGACCAACTTCTTCACCCACAGGTATTTAGGCCAGACATGCATATGCGTTATCAATGTATCCATGTATAAACACACTAAGGATTTTTTACTTCTTCTGTATATATTTGTCTGATCAGTTTGAGAATCCAACCGCTTACAAAAACAAAGTCATCGCCACTGGATTGCCTGCATCTCCAGGAGCAGCTGTAGGGACAGTCGTGTTCAGTGCTGAGGATGCCGAAACATGGCAGGCACAAGGAAAGAGTGTCATCTTGGTAAAATTTGATCCATGTTCATCTTATTCACTGTTAACTTTTTTCTCTTTCCGACACACTATGAGTTGTGCATATATAGGTAAGGACTGAAACTAGCCCCGAAGATGTTGGGGGTATGCATGCAGCTGCAGGGATCCTGACAGCCAGAGGAGGCATGACATCTCATGCAGCTGTTGTAGCCCGTGGGTGGGGCAAATGTTGTGTTTCTGGCTGCGCTGATATCCGAGTAAATGACGCTGAGAAGGTTGTTTCCATTGTTTACTCTGTATAAACAATCTCCCGCAGTAAAACCGAAAGTGAAAATGGCATAACTGGGTTTTGTTCATTGATGAAACAGCTGGTTGTGATCGGGAACACGGTGGTCAAAGAAGGAGAATGGATTTCGCTCAATGGATCCACTGGTGAAGTCATATTAGGAAAACAGCCACTTTCTCCTCCGGCTTTTAGTGGCGATTTGGAAACCTTTATGTCTTGGGCTGACAATGTCCGGCGTCTCAAGGTACCATATTTTCTTGCCTTATTTTTTTTCACGCGTTCCATTTCCAATATCTCTATAAAAACTTGTGGCGATGCTGAAACAGGTTATGGCGAATGCTGACACACCTGAAGACGCACTAACTGCAAGAAATAACGGTGCACAAGGGATTGGACTTTGCAGGACAGAGCACATGGTAACTATTTTCCGTTGCTAAAAGTGTTTGGCTGGATTTGTAATGTTCTATCAATATTGTAGCCTTGTTTCGTTGCAATTTTGTGTTAATGGAGCTCTTTTGATATTTCTCGTCTTTATGCTACAGTTCTTTGCTTCGGATGATAGAATAAAGGCGGTAAGAAAAATGATCATGGCGGCTACACCTGAGCAGAGGAAGGTGGCATTGGACCTCTTACTGCCGTATCAAAGATCTGACTTTGAAGGAATTTTCCGTGCAATGGATGGTATTTTTCACAAATGTTGATATATGAATTTGAAATTTTCTTATTCTTACCTCATTGACTGCGACAAAACTATCTGGAAGTCTTAGATCTAAATCTACTTGTTTATCATTTTGCCAATATTTTGCTGAATATTTGCAGTTGTAGTGGCTTAGTTATCACATAATTTTATGAATTTCCAGGTCTTCCGGTTACAATCCGCCTGTTAGACCCTCCACTTCATGAATTTCTTCCAGAAGGTAACATGGAACAGATTGTTGGCCAACTAACTGCAGAGACTGGCATGACTGAGGACGAAGTTTTTTCAAGAGTTGATAAATTATCAGAAGTAAATCCGATGCTTGGTTTCCGTGGCTGCAGGTTGTTGCTCTTCAATCTCCGCACAAACTCATAAATAATTTTCTCAAAATTTCTCTAACAAAGCTCTTTGAACCGATGAACTTCAATCAGCGAAAAACCATAAAATTAGTTACCCGTCGCTTTGTATCCACAATAATGTTATATGGAAATATGGCACAAGTTTGATAGCTCGGTGTCACATGTTTTCGCTACATGAATGTTTATATGCTTAAATAGTTGATAAATAGTTGATCTCCTTGTTATTGATGAAAGGGTTCTAATGATGTAATCAACAGGCTAGGCATATCGTACCCAGAACTCACTGAAATGCAGGCGCGTGCAATCTTTCAGGCTGCAGTCTCAATGAGCAACCAGGGTGTCAAAGTTTTCCCCGAGATAATGGTTCCCCTTGTCGGAACTCCTCAGGCATGATCCTGCAATTCTTTTTCCTCCCTTTCTTCTTTCTCTTTATTTATTTGTGAAAAAATGGTGATGCAAATATAATCCTGAATGAATGTTTGTCTTTCAGGAACTAGGACATCAAGCGAAGGTCATTCACGGTGTTGCAGTTAAAGTGTTCTCCGAGATGGGTACCACCTTGAGCTATAAGGTTGGGACTATGATTGAGATCCCTAGAGCTGCTCTTGTTGCAGATGAGGTAAGGCTAAATTGATATGTTTTCCCTTTTATTTTGTACTTTTTGAAACTTGCCTCCGTAGGAGGAAGATGATGTTCATATTCTACTAAATTATATGATCTTCTATCAACTATTACAGATTGCGAAAGAAGCTGACTTCTTCTCCTTCGGGACCAATGATCTCACCCAAATGACCTTTGGATACAGTAGAGATGATGTGGGCAAGTTTCTACCTATTTACCTGTCCAAAGGCCTTCTTCAAAGCGATCCATTCCAGGTTAGTCATAATTGCAGATAGGGGTTTTCCAATGGCACCAGAATCATTTTATAAGGGAACATTAAAAGAATTCAAACTGATTTCTTGACGGCAGGTACTTGATCAAGGAGGTGTCGGGCAGCTCATCAAGATGGCCATGGAAAAGGGACGCGCAGCTAGGCCTAGCTTAAAGGTAACTGGCATTGCAACGATTTTAAGCATCCTATCACAAATTTGGGTGTGAACTTAATGTTGATGATGCTGCATATGGTTACAAGATTTTTCTTCTTCTGATATTTTTGCACTGTGATTATAAATAAACAGGTTGGAATATGTGGAGAGCATGGGGGAGAGCCTTCTTCTGTTGCCTTTTTTGCAGAGGCCGGACTAGACTATGTTTCGTGTTCTCCATTCAGGTTCTCTTTTTCTTTCATCTATCATAAACAACGTCTATAACCAGATCAAATTCCTGATCCTAAATTCTTTGACAGGGTACCTATTGCTAGGCTAGCAGCAGCTCAAGTTGCGGTTGAGGAAGACTGCATAACAGAGAATCTGTGCTTGTAAATTTTTATTTATTTTTCATATTAATTTATAAGAACACGGAGAATAAAGTAGACATCGTAATTCTTCGGCTTTGATCTTTGGGGAATAAATTATTTTAATGTTAAATTCGTGACTTGATACAACAGTACAAGTTGCATTTCTGTGTTTGCATTGATCACATGCATGATATTTATATAGCAATCTGCAGAATCTGCTCACTTAAAATTAACAGTTGTATAAATTAGAAATCTCCTTAGAGGGAGGGATGCTGAGTATTGTTCTCCTAGAACATGTAAAAAGGTTGCAAGAGAGTCTAAATTGCCAAAGTTCCTTACAAAACAAGAAGACATGCAATGTTATCATATTTCGACCTCCACCACCTCTCTCCACCAATATCACACCCTTTAATTTTGAATCTTTTATATTGGGACCACCCTCTATCAAAATCTTGGATCTGCCACTTCTCTCCACCAATAGGTACCCTGTCAATATTGTAATTATCTTCTTTTATGAAATTCGTGTTCGTCACAAAATTACTGAAACTTTGTTCAATCCAATATCGATACGCTTCCTCGTAAATACTAGGCTAGAAACCAGAGTTTCTTTTCCTTATAATTCACTATCATGCTAATGATATGTGTTTTCGCCAAATTCACAAAAGGTGGTGTGATGATACAATTTTGTTCACACTCAAATTCAAAAATTAAATGTGGAAAAATAATTCAAAACCTGAAAGAATTTAAAACCTCCCTTAGAGCAAGTCCACCCCTAAAAAAAAGGGGTCAGCACACAGTGAACAGTGATAGACCCCAATGAACAATAATAGACCAAATGCATCTCCACCCTTAAAACTAAATAGTCTAGTCAATTTTATTAAAATATTATTAATTATTATTATAAAATAATAAAAATTAATCCCTCTCTCCCTCACAATCTTCAACCTCACCTCAATCCCTCTCTGACTCACTCGATTCCCACAATCCAATCCACACCCACACTCCGAAACGACGCCGTTGAACCCACCAAACTCTGAACACGGACACCCACCACCCTCTTCCCCATACGTCTCGTAATCATACCCAGCCGATTTCACCCACCGAGTTCGGTCCCTACGCGGAGCAACCGGAGCCCCAGGATTAGCACGAGATCGGATGGGGTTCCAGGGATCGGGAGGCGTCGGAGGCGTGGCGGAGAGTGATGGAGGTGGAGATCAATGGAATTATGGAACGAGATCAGATGGGGTTCTGCGGAGGGCGGTGCAAGTGAGAGAGACGATGGCGAGTTCTTGTGGAGTTAGCCATGACGTTAACATAGCGTCAAATGGGCGGTCCCATGGGTCTGTCGATTCTAGGCCAGCCTATGGCCTGGCTTGGGCTGGGTGCCAGCCTATTAGGCTGGGGTGGAGCAAAAAAAAGGAAGGCCGATCCATTTTTCAAGCTGGGAGCCAGCCTATTAGGCGAGGGTGGAACTGCTCTTATGTGTCTCTACTGGGCTATGGTTTTATTTTTTTTATATATATATTTTTTTTGCCTTTTTGTTTAGGCTTGCTTCTGTTGTCTTTTCCTTGCTGTTAGATTTGGTCTGGTAGAACTGAGCTGTGTAGTTTAATGGTTTCTTGAGTTGAAGGTACTGTGTTTATTTGGTGTCTAAAGAGGCGATGCTAAACTATCGAAGAGGATGTTGATAATGAATCTCATATTGATGAGAGAAGAGACATTCATGTGCTTATAAATAATTGAGTTACTCCTCAGATTGCCAATGATTTATGGTGGAACCTCAACTTTCTGTATGGTACTAGAGTGTATGTGTGAAGCCTACCGATTTTTCTTTTTCTATTTACGTATCTAACCACAATAGGCAAGAATGAATCGGACGGCCATGAAATTTCTTCTAATTTTCCATGATATTCAAAAATTCTTTTGTCAAGTTGGCCAAATTTTGGAGATCGTATATCACTTTACTTGGATTCATATAGCTATCATTTGGTATCAAAAATTGGATTGGAATGTATAACTCTCTAAATTTAAGGCATAAATTTATAATTGAAAGGATTAGGTGTGACAACCCGTCCCGGATTTTTTGGAACGGAAGGGTATTATTGGAAATTCCTTTTGGGTTGTGGGATCTTTTGTTTAAAATATTATTTTTGGTGTTAAATGGTGTACCCAAGGGGCCCACCCCTGTTTTGGTCCCACGGTTCCACTCTCTTCCTTTGGCTGCCTCGTGGCACTATCCTAACCCACTTCTTCCTTTCTCTCTTCTCTCCGATCTCTCTCTCTCTCTCGGTTCTCTCACTCACTTGCACTTTCTCCCTCCCTCGCACAGACTCTCCCCTCCCATTTTTCTGACGACACCCACACACTCATCCACTTTAATGATGACAATAGCAACGACACTCACCACTATCCTTCTTTCCCTACGAATTCCAGGGAACTAGGATTGAGGGAGGATCACCTCAACCTCCCTGTGGCTACCCTCACTATGCAGCTCCCTTCTTTGGCGAGTTATTGACTTTACAATGTGAGGTAAGCATCGGGAAATTTCAATGTCTCCGTTTTATGTCACATGGCATCAAAGAAGGTGTGATGAGTTTTGTTGTACACAGAAACAAGACGGGGAAGCACTCCTCAATTTCCGACGTTGAACCCGTGCGTTGCAAGAGTTTCTCTGGCGAATCCCGACCACGACGAGAGATCACGAAAGTATAATCCTACTCCTTATTTCTTTAGCTTCAATTTGACTAGTTTTATGCTAGAAATAGTTAGAGTTTAGAGCTCGACGGTTCTCTGGCCGAAATCCGGCCTCCTTCCCCGGTGAGAAACAGATTAGGCCTTTGGGGCCGTGTAGAACAGGGCCTTCGGGTTGTTGAGCCTGAGCCCAAAACCTTAAGGCAGCTCAATCCATTTAGTTAAACCCAACTAACCCAAGTTCCTTAACCAAAGCTTCGGGCTAGCCTGCTGAGCCCAAGCCCTTGCGAAACCTAAAACCAAAGCCTTTAGCCTTTTACCCCAAGCCCAAACTGGTGGCCCTTTAAGGCCCAACCCTAAACCCTTTAACCCTTAGGACCCAAACCCAGGCCTTTGGGCCTAGGACCATTCGACCTAAATCCAAGGAGAACCGGCCAACCCAAGGACCAGCCCAACCCAGTGACCTAGATGGAATATTCCGTTAGGAAATATTCCTGTAATATTCTTTGTGTTGACTTTTTCAAAATTTACTCGGGACCTTTCTTAGGGTAATTCGACGTCTTGAACTTGTTTCCGACGTTCGCTTTCCCAAATTCAATCGTTTTAATAGAGTTTTATTAATTAGACCATTTATGTGCTTAGGGGCAATTATCTGTGGTGTTTCCGTCTTCGCTAGTTTGCGTGGCTCTTCAGCGGTGAAGTATCTGTGAGTGGACCTCTTCTAAAATGCATGTTTTAATAGTAGAAATGCATACATGAAAAGCATGATTTTAATGATTACGTTTTATGAGATATTATGTTTACTGAGAATATTTTGGAATACCATATTTTATCGAACTTATGTTCTTTGTAGTATATATGATGGATGACTATATACTGCTTATGAACATGTTTTTACACACTTCTTCATAGTATATATGATGGATGACTATATGCTATGAAGATGTTTTTGAGATATACGTACCCATGTTTGGAAATACTATATTAAATGTTTTTGTATATATCTAGTGGTCACTGTTCTGCTTACGGGCGATGTTACTCATATTGCCTTTGGGCAGGCATGTGTAGGGCACTGTTATGTGCATATGGGAGATACTGATGTTGATACCACTAGTTAGCACACTATATATGAGATATGATTTACGTAGGTTTTACGGCACGCTAGGGTTTTCGGAAAACATACTACATATTATGCTATATATGTTTTCATAAAACTTTGGGGGTTAGAATGTTGATAACTGTTTCAGTATTATATATATCAACTTGGTCCACTCATATTTGTTTTGCCCCCCTTAGGACTTAGAATCGAGGCATATAATCCTGGCGTCAAGGAAATTCCTTATCGGCATCTTCGAGTCCTCTCGGTGTGGGACCCACTCCTTTGTTCATTCAATTTTATATTATTTTTTTTTAGTGTTCTAGATTATTTGTATGCTCTAAACACGTTCCTCATTTGCATATTAATTATATTTAAATTTATAAGTCTTATTATATTCTTTGGTTCTCATGCATATTAGTATGGCTTCGTCACCTTTGGGTGTCGACCAACACTTGCCTACCCTGATGCTCGGGGAATATCAGAGTCGGGCGTGTCATTAGGCAATATAGCTAACCGTTCATCCTGTTAATCTTATTAAAATAAATAGAAAAATAAATATGAGGGATATAAAACCAAATCTCCGCAGAGAAAGTGAGCCAACCAAAGAGGAAAAAACATAGCAAGTGATATGGTATGGAACTTAAATCAGCCCCATGTACAAGAGAAAACACGTAGAAAAACAAGCATAAGTTGCAACAGGCAGAAACATTGGATCACCAGTGATAGTGATACACATAAAACATAAAGTCATATGAAAGGTAGAAGAGTGATTTTTATTGGGAAAGGATTTGGCATAAAGGAAACTTCTTCCCTCTAATTTGAGGAGGATGAAATTGGTATCAAGAAAAATATCATGCAGCTAAAAATTAAACTTTGCATAATAGACTAAACAAGTGAGCTAATTAACTAGGTACAAGTCTTTCAATACTGAAAAACACAATTGTAAGACATAGACTTATTCGACTAGGGAATTCAACTAGTCAAATACAACTCAGGTTAGTACCACATCAAGAATTCACAATCAGAGGCTCTCCATTATGTAAGTATTCTGACAACAACCAACATTAACAACCATAAATGCAGACAACATGAGCCAAAATACACACATCAATTTTGTGCCGGAAAATCCCCAATTGGATAAAAAAATGGGGAGATTCTAGGGAGTCTGGTCCACTAGTAAAAATAGGGTTCATACAAGGATAACCACAACATGCTCAATTCCTAGATGAAAAAGTATTTAGTCTTCACAAAGAGGCATCATGAACCATGCGAATGATATGAAGATATGAATGGATGATATGCAGCTACGGATTCAAAGTCAATTTCTTCAGTCAAATATTTGGAAAGAAAAAACTAATTGAGAATCCAACACTTAGGTCCATATGAAGATTTCAAAGAAGTTTTAGACCAAGAACAATACAAACTTTTTCACAAAAGATGTTGGTGAGTTAGCACTAATATTTAATGCATGAAAAATTGTCTGCAGCTCGGGTTTTGAAGAACATATATAAAAAGATCAAGGTGAAAAATGGAGTGGAATTCTGTCTCCTCATATTCTCATCCCTTTCTTTCCCTTCTCTCACACTTTGGTTTTTGTGTTTTGTGACAATATAAACAATTAATTTAAAATGTTGACGTGGCTTAATGTAATTGTTCAAGTATGAAGGGAGGATAGGGAGGGAATGGGAGAGAAATTAGGAGGGGAGAGAATCCTCCTCCGTGCAACTTCACTAGTCAGAATGCATAAGAGATCGTAAATGTAAAATGCATATGCATAAGCAAACTTTACTTAAGTTGATACACAACCATTTGCACTTTAATCCTCAACATCTCAGACTTTAATAACAATTATCCTAAAGCCTAATTTAATGTAAATTATCTAATGTGTGATATAAAATTACAAGTGTAACAAGAATCTTAACGGACAAGGTTGTTTTAGAAAGGAAGGGTAATGTTAGGATCGTGATATCTTAATCACAATTAGAAGGACACAATAATCTTAACGGACAAGGTTGTTTTAGAAAGGAAGGGTAATGTTAGGATCGTGATTATCTTAATCACAATTAAAAGGGTTATTGAACTTTTAATCAGTTTAAAGTTGTTTTAATTAGTGAACCTCTGTTAGTTATTGTCAGCTGCCTTGTAATGTTTGCATGGAGAATATAAGGGCCAATTGTTGTTGTGTGTTTGAGTTGAGAGAGAGAATCGTGTGAGAGAAAGAATCGTAAGATGGAGAGGGGTGGCTATGTATGGTGGTCTTGGAGAGGGTCTGGAGAGTCAGAGAGTGTGGTGGTTGGGCGGAGTTGAGGTGAGACCGTCGGTTTGAATTTGAGACAGAAATAAGGGTGGATGGCTTGGGAGGGTGAGGTTCAAAATGACATAGACTGACTAATAAGGCTAGAGTGAAGAGTGGAGACTTTTAATTAAGAATGGACAGACCAGATGTATTCTAAACAATCCAACAATTCTAATTAATTTTAACTATAATTAAAAAAATAAATATATTGTTGTGGTCTATTTTTATCTGACAAAGGAATAGGGCTAGCGGCAGAGGGAGAGAGGGAATAGAGATGTGTGTTTGTAGAATTGTAGGGGAATGTGTGTTGTTATCCCTCCTACATTGTGCCTTTATTTATAGTAGTAAAGGGAGAGAAGATATTCCTTCTTCTCCAAGTAATACAAGTTGTAATAGGAAAGGATAACTAGAATAAAATCTAATTTAGGATTTACACAATCATACTTAAACTAGGAATGTTCACAACACCCCCCTTGAGTGTGTAAATACTCAAGGTAGATTCAGCATCATGCAGAAATTGAGGAAGTCGACTCGTCGGCACTGATTCCAAGGAACAACGCTTATTCTCAATAAGGTAGGAACTAGCATAAGTAGTAAGTCTCATTAAAAAACCCTAAGGCTATGGCAAAAACCCGAGTAGGGACAAAATCCATAGTCTAAGGAAAAATGTATAAGAAATGCAAAGTCAAAAGAAACGTCTACAGGACGTCATTAGGGATATGGTGGGTGCCTCGTTAAAACCTAGTTAGATAGCAAAAACCCATTAGGAAAAATGCTCCTAATCGTAGGGAAAAAGAGTACATTAAGGTCAAGCAAGTATCTGCAGGATACTCCCCCTGAGTTTGACATAATTCCAAAGAGAAATAGCAAAGTTACGACTCAGAAAGTTTACGCATACCAATTCCATGAACAAGCTTCTGAAACGTCGCATTCGGCAGTGATTTGGTAAAGAGGTCGGCCAGATTGTCTTGTGAATGGATTTGCATGACTTCAATCTTCTGATGCTCTTGTTGTTGATGTGTAAAGAAAAACTTCGACGCCATGTGCTTAGTGTTGACTCCTTTGATGTAACCCTTCTTAAGATGTTCGATGCAAGCTGCGTTGTCCTAAAAAATCATCGTCGGGGCATTAACGGTGGGATGAAGATTGCAGAAGCTTCGAATATGGCCCACTACTGCTCTCAACCAAAAGAATTCCCGAGTTGCTTCATGTAAGGCGAGAATTTCAGCATGGTTAGACGAAGTGGCAACTAAGGTTTGTTTAGTTGACCTCTAAGAGATTGCGGTGCCTCCAACGGTAAAGACATAACCCGTTTGAGAACGCACCTTGTACGGATCGGATAAGTATCCAGCATCGGCATAACCAACAAGGCGAGAATCAACCTGATGAGCATAGGGTGCGGCATCACTCGAGGATTCGTAGGGATAGAACAAGCCCAAATCCGTAGTACCTTTAAGGTGACAGAAGATGTCTTTCACGCCAGTCCAGTGTCTGCATGTTGGTGCATTGATGTATCTTGCCAAAAGATTAACAGCGAAGGAGATGTCGGGTCTAGTGCATTGAGCTAAGTACAATAAAGCGCCTATCGCACTTAGATAAGGAACTTCAGGCTCCAAAATCTCTTCATCATCCTTCTTCGAACGGAAGAGATCTCGTTTTGCATATAGCGTACGAACGACCATAGGAGTACTCGAAGACTTCGCTTTATCCTCATTAAAACGGCGCAACACCTTCTGGGTGTAGTTCGATTGATGTACTAGGATTCCATCCGAACAATGCTCTATCTCGAGACTGAGACAATATCGAGTCTTACCTAGATCTTTCATCTCAAATTCCGACTTCAGGTGCGAAGCAGTTCTCGCGAGCTCTTCAGGAGTTCCGATGAGATTCATGTCATCGACATATACTGCAACAATCGCAAATCCAAAATATGACTTCTTAATGAACACACAAGGGCATAGTTCGTTGTTCACCTATCCCTAACTAGTTAAATACTCACTCAGACGGTTATACCACATTCTTCCAAATTGTTTCAAACCATAGAGTGAATGCCTCAGCCGAATTGAGAACGTGTTCCGGGGTTTGAAAATATTTGAACCAATCAATGTAAGTCCTTCGGGAACTTTCATATAAATTTCCATATCAAGATCCCTATAGAGATACGCGGTTACTACGTCCATCAGCTACATATCCAGTTTTTCGGAAACTACCAAACTGATAAGGTAGCGGAAAGTAATCACATCCATAACGGGTGAGTAAGTTTCGTCATAGTTAATCCCGGGGCGTTGCGAGAAACCTTGTGCTAAAAGACGAGCTTTGTAACGCATAATCTTGTTCTTCTCATTACGCTTTCGAACGAAAACCCACTTGTAGCCAACATGCTTCACATGTGGAGAAGTAGGAACTACAGGTCCAAACACCTTACGTTTCGCAAGTGAATCGAGTTCGATTTGGATTACTTGTTTCCAGTTTGACCAATCAGCTCTACGTCGATATTCATCAACGGAACGCAGTTAAATGTCATTGCTCAACATGATCTCAGTAGCTACTGCAAATGTTAATGCATCGTCGATAATCATCTCATTTCTACGCCATACATCATCTAAGCTAGCATAATAGACCAAAATCTCACGATTCTCGGGAGGAGGATTCGTCTTTTCAAGGATGCTTCCGTAATCTAGAATTTCCTCATGAGTTGGGTAGAATGAGTAAGCGATAGTTGGATTCACGGTAGGCTCTTCAGGACCTTGTGCCATGGTTTTCCTCTTCTGGGGGTGTGAATCCTTTGAACCAAGGGGTCTGCCATGCTTTTGTGTAGGGGCAGATGATTGGCTAGCCGCTAATGTACGTGGATCACCAGAATTGACGTCCCGGGCTTCCAGAAGGGCAGTCCGTCGTACATTTGGTACATCCATCTTTGCAATCGTATTCACAGCTAGAATATGTGATCTTCTTACACGCGCTAGATCGGTGAAAGCATCTGGCATGCTCTGAGCTATGCTCTGAAGATCTAATATGCACTGCACTTCAGATTCGGACTGAGCGGTGCGAGGATCTAAATTAGACAAAATGGGAATCGTCCACGATAATTCACGGCGTTCATTAGGAACGCTGACGTTCTTATCTCTCCCTAATGACGGGAAGACTGTCTTATAGAAGTGACAATCCGCCAAACGAGCGGTAAACAGATCGCCTGTCAAATGTTATAAGTAATGAATAATCGAAGGAGAATCATATCCGATATAGATTCCCATCCTTCGCTGAAGCCCTATTTTTGTACGTAAGGGCGGTGAGATCGGCACATATATCGCACAACCAAAGACGCGCAGATGCGATATGTCGGGTTCGCATCCGGTGACCAACTGAAGGGCACTAAATGGTTGTGTTGCAACAAGCCTTAGGCAAACCAACTTTGCTACGTGCAATATTGCATGGCCCTAAGCAGCGATCAAGAGCTTGGTACGTATAACCAACGATCGAGCAATCATTTGTAAGCGCTTAATGAAAGCCTCTACCAGGCCGTTCTAGGTGTGAACATGGGGTGCAGGATGTTCAACTTCAACCCCAACCGACATGCAATAGTCATCAAAAGTTTTAGATGTGAATTCTCCAGCATTATCCAATCGAATAGATTTGATCGGATAATCAAGATAGTGAACCCTGAGCTTGATAACCTGAGCCAACAGTTTGGAGAATGCAGTGTTCCTTGTAGACAACAAGCACACGTGTGACCAACGTGTAGAAGCGTAAACCAAAACCATAAAATATCTAAATGGTCCGCAGAGAGGTTGAATCGGTCCACAAATGTCCCCCTGAATCCATTGTAGAAAAATAGGAGGATTCGAATGAATCTTGTCATAAGAAGGCTTAGTAATAAGCTTTCCCATTGAACATGTTTGACATGTGATTTCATGGATCGAACCTAAGCTTCGGGTTAGTGGATGCCCGTGTGAATATTTGAGGATACAGTGCATCGCTATTCGTCCAGGATGTCCCAAACGATCATGCCAAAGTGTAATTTCATGCACGGTCCCTGTGGTAGGGTCAGCGTATGGTCGTAGTATACAGACCACTCGGGATACGCTCCATCTTCTCGAGAATATGTTTCTGGCCATATTCATAGGAAGTTATATACATAAATTCAACTCTGTTTTCTACGTGGGTTTTAGCGTGGTAATTATTATCTCTAATGTCCTTGAAACTGAGTAACGTTCTTCCCGAACGTGGAGAATAAAGTGCCTCAACAATGGTCAAGATTGTACCATTAGACAACATTATACGTGCCTTACCGTATCCTTCTATCAGGTTGGATGGGCCTGAGAGAGTTGTCAGAGGTGCATTCTTAGGTATGAAGTTAGGGAAATAGATGTGTTCACGCAAAACAGTGTGCGTGGTTGCACTATCTGCCAGACAACTAACTTTTCCACTAGTCATACCTAGAATGAAAAATTAATTTGAATTGGTCACATGCATAAAGTTTATAAAAACAAATATCAATTCAAAATAATTTCATTTATTCAAGGATTAAAACTTAATATCCAAAACAAATCGCCAACGAATAATCCAAAAACATAAAGGAAAATTGTTCAAAATCAACCAAAAACAAGGGGGTTCGGCCACTAGGTGGAATTCGGCCCCAATTGTCTTATTTTAACTAAGAAATAAGTCTATGTCTAAGATTCTAATCTTCCATAGGAGTGGTATCCTCCTGAAAGTCAGAAACCTCCATTTTTGTAGTCTCCGGTTCGTCCACTTGCATGAAGTTTGATTCAAACTTTTTACGACGAGAATGATATTCATCCATGGTTGTGGGTGCTTTGCCCTTATTCTTGAAGTTTGGGGCCTTGGGAGCGAGGTTTGGATGCTTATGGGCTTTATTTCCTTCCTTGGATGGGCCTTGGCTTTATTAACCTTTGTGGGATGGCTTCTGGCCGCCCCTACCACGCCTCTTTTGGCGTGTTGGGTGCTGATTAGTGCTATAGTGTGCTTCAGGCACAGCAGTAGCCCTAGTAGGTCGAGCTTGATGATTCTTCATCAACAGCTGGTTCTGCTTTTCAGCAAGAAGTAAAATAGAGATCAAATCCGAGAACTTGGTGAACTTCTGAGCTATATATTGTTGCTGCAGAACAATATTAGAGGCAGAGAAGGTCGAGTAGGTCTTCTCTAGGAGATCCTCTTTAGTCAAAGTTTCATTGCAAAACTTGAGAAGTGATCGGATTCGACAAACTTCAGAATTATATTTATTCACAGACTTAAAGTCTTGGAAGCGCAAGTGCTGCCAGTCATGTCTTGCTTTAGGTAAGAATATGTCATTTTGGTGATCGAAACGATTAGCCAAAGCGACCCATAATGCACGTGGATCCTCCTCAGCAAGGTACTCAGTTTGCAGAGCGTCATGGATATGTCTTCGGATGAAGATCATAGCAATGGCTTTTTCAGCTTCACCAACAGGTTTATTTGTTACTTCTTCAATAGCAGGACGCAAGTTCTTTGCAGTGAGGTGGAGCTGGAGCTTCACATCTTGAATCCACTTGAGGTAGTTCCTTCCAGAGACCTCCAAAGCGGTGAAGTCGAGTTTGTTCAAATTCGACATGTTCCTATCACAAAATAGATGGACAAGATGTGGTTAGTGTAATGGAGAAAAATCAATCAATTCACATAGGAGTAGAACATACAGGTTCTAATAGACATGTATTGGTTGAATTTCGGATGAATAACTTCGGGTTTTCATGGGTGATATGTTGAAGTGAAAACTTTAGGTTTTCAAACAAGGCATGTTTATAAGAAACTTCAGGTTTCAAGGTAATTATGAACTTCAGGTTCATATATTTCTGCAGGCAAACGCAAATATATATGCAAACAAATATGCAACAAGTATATGCAAAAATATAACTTTTAGGTGTATAATTATAATTGAATGAATTATTTGGACTTTGGGCCAAATTAAAAATGTGGGTGAAAAAATATAAAACCCATTGGGCCTAAAATAATTAGGCGAATAAAATTCGGGACCCAAAAAAATATGGAGCCACGGGTGGCTAAAAAAATTGGTCCGTGAGACATATGCTCAAAAAAATTTGGGCAATGGAGGGTCTCAGGATGAGCTGTAGGCTCACGGGGTGGGCTGCATTAAGCAAACTCAGAAAAAAACTTTTTTTTTTTTTCGCTCGAGTCGCTTCAGGCTGGCCCCAAAAAAATGTTTTTTTTTCTTTTTTTTTTGCGGGCCGCTTCAGGCTGGCCCAAAAGAAAGTGTTTTTTTTTCTTCTTGCACGCACGGGCCGAGGAACATGAGCCCACTAAGGCTCGGGTTGCAAGGAACCAGGACACCCCAGCGGCGCTGGGTGTCGGAATTGAACCGGGGGGATGCCGGCGTCGCTTCAGGCGACTATCCTCGGGGGTTTGAAGCATGTGGGTTCGACTGGGAACCCTAGTTGTAGACGAAAACCTTTGGTTTCGAGGTCGGGGGTCCGAGAACTGTTAGGATTCAAAGAACCCGTCGGTGTTCATCGAGTTTCTAGAAAAAACCATCGTTTTCGATAATGGCGAGGTCCCAATCACAGCTGCAGGTGTGAATGCCCAAGAATAATGGCAGTGAAGCCGTGGCCGTCTTCGGGTAGCACTGTGGGTTAGTGTTTGATGTAAAAGGCATCATTTCAGATTGGAGCAAGGGTTTTGCTCTGGTGCTTCGCATCCTATAGTGGGCTCGCGTGAGCCCAGTGATGTCGGGGTCATGGGGAAGAAACCCTAGTTTTCTTGAAATATTTTTTTTTTCAATTCAAATATAACTCAATGATATGCATATATAATTCAATGAATCACATATTTACTTTGATGCATATGCAAATAATAGTTTCAATGCATGTACATATGTAAGATTCAATTCATGAAAAATATCAAATTCACATAATTGCAGCAATTTTGGTTATGAGGCATACACAATTTTTGTAGAATTTAAAATACGTTAAACGTAAAGTTGGGTCATGCATCATGGTGAATGTTCATGCTATCAGGGCTTGCAAAATATCGAGTTAAAAGTTGTTGTTTTGAAAGAACCTAATTGCGTGATGATATGGATGAACTAGTTTGATGCAGAAAAAAATTCTCCAACGTCAGATTCCTAAGCGCAGCAGTAGGAGCGTGCTGATAACGTGTTGTGGTCTATTTTTATCTGACAAAGGAATAGGGCCGACGGCAGAGGGAGAGGGAATAGAGATGTGTGTTTGTAGAATTGTAGGGGAATGTGTGTTGTTATCCCTCCTACATTGTGCCTTTATTTATAGTAGTAAAGGGAGAGAAGATATTCCTTCTCCAAGTAATACAAGTTGTAATAGGAAAGGATAACTAGAATCAAATCTAATCTAGGATTTACACAATCATACTTAAACTAGGAATGTTCACAACATATATATAGTTTTAGTTTGGTTCGGGATTACCGAACCATTAAATAGGAAATATCGATTCCCATAACAAGTGGTCCAGGATCGGTTTGGTATTACATCCTGGAAATTCGGGAATTTCAGTTTGGGACATTTTTTTGTTTGGGATCGGAATTTTTTTGGTTTGGTTTGAGATTTTCAGGAATGTCTTCCAAACCTAATTACAACCTTGCTCAACTTAACTAAAAATGAAAATGATATTCATCATTTGTAGTTTTCTCAAATATCTCATCTAAAATGATTTATGTTGTGAATATAAATCTCGAATGACAATTACAGAAGTTAAATGACATTCGTCTTCCTTACAAAATTAGTGAAGCTTTACTCAATCCAATCAATACGCTTCCTAAATGTTAGCTGGAAACCAGAGTTTCTTTTCCTTATAATTCACGATCATGTTAATGATGTGTGTGCGCGATTGTACACTCACAAGGGTGGTGTGATAATAAAATTTTGTTCACACAAATTCACAAAATGTGGAAAAATAATTCCAAACCTGGAAGAACGTCAAAGCTCCCTTATGTTTCTATTGGGCATTTTTTTTGTTTTCCCTTTTTTTTTTTGTTGTTGTTTTTTTTTTTTTTTGGCCTTTTTGCCTTTTTGTTTAGGCTTGTTCTTCTGTTGTCTTTTGCTTGCTGTTAGATTTGGTCTGGTAGAATTGGGCTGTGTAGTTTTATGGTTTCTTCAATTGAAGGAATTGTGTCCATTCGGAGCCTAAATCATTTTGCGCACATTTATTTAAAACGTGATTAAATGACATTTCGGGTGGTGTTTGGCCATGATTTCTAGTAGTGTGAGTTTATGAGCCATTCTAGCAAGCTTCCTCTTTAGAGAGTCGATGCCAAACTACAATCAGAGAAGGTGTTGAGAATGAATCTCATGTTCACGGAAGGAAGGACATTAGATGTTCAAAAAGTGATTCGAACATAGAACATCTTCCAACTAAATAACAATACAAAAATTGAACCAACAAATATATTTTGCGACAAAATCAAAATAAGAGAAATCTAAATTATTATTAAATTAAAAAATCACACCTATTTTTTACTTGGATTGAAAAGAGTCCTCGTAAGGAGGTTTTGTCCGGGAAAGTCGGAGCACACGAAACTGTCGACTAGGGTTTGAAAAATTAGGGTTTTGACGACGGCGTGCTGCGATGGAGGCATCGAGTACGACTGGGCTCATGGAGGAATTAGGTCAGACTTTGGGGGATAAACTCAATCTCACTGATAGGGAGAAGGAGGGAGTGGTCATCGGCCGTCAGGATGTGGAAGGAGCATTGTTAGGGTTTAAGTTCATTCTGGTGGCGGAAGTACTAACGGAGCGGACAGTGAACGCGGATGCTTTTATCGACTGCTTTACTTCACTGTGGCGAGGGAAGGAGGGGGTTTCTATTCGGGTTGTTGGGGACCGGCGGTTCCTGATCCGGTTTGTGGCAAAGAGCGACATGCAGCGTGTGGTTGATTCAGATTTTCCATGGACATTCAGGGATGATTTCGTAATGGTGGGGGAATGCACTCATAGAAGCACATAACGATGGAGGGACCTGTCCATAGGGGATATGTGGGTGCAGATACATATGGTTCCACCGCTGAGTATGACGGCGGCGGTGGCTACGGCAATAGGGGGCACGATTGGTAGGGTTTTATCAGTTGATAAATCCAGTAGTCGGGATTGTATTGGACGATTCTTGAGGGTACGTATTCGCTTTAACTTGCGTGAACCTCTGATGCGGGGGACGATAGTACAGTTTCCAGATGAAGGGCGAGTGTGGGTAAAATTTCAGTATGAGGGATTACCTAATTATTGTTTGTACTGTGGGAGATTAGGGCACGTGACCAGGGTTTGTCAGCAGGCACATGAACTTCATGCAGGGCAAGGATTGTCTGCGGGGGATGCTCATGAGGGATCAATGAGAGTTCTTCTCTATGAGGGGCTTGAGGCTCGGGCAGATTTACGAGGGAACCCTATTCGCTCTCCGTCGCGTAGAGCGAAGCATCCAATGGTGAGAGATGGCAGTCGGAGGTCTATGGAATTCAAACGAGATGAGGATTTGAAACATAAGGGCGTGCATGGTGATCTGAGGGGTGGGTTGAAAGGTAGGAGAGGGGAGTACAGTCGCCAACGGAATGACAGTCCTACTGCGGGAAGTATTGATGACATAAATACGATTTCACCTGCGGCGACATGTGATGCAGATGCTAGTATGTCTGGTGTCGAGATTGGTAGCCGGGAGGATATACAGTCACAATGTCAACAGGCGGAAGATGAGGCTCGTAAAGCGCGGGAGCGTGCTTTTGATGCAGGTCTTATTCGGCGGGGAGGAGTTGTGGTCCCGGGTGTGGAGAATGTAGTTTTGTTTGACTTCCATGAGCCTGTGGGGAGACTAGGGGATGATGTAGTGGAGGTGCAACGGTCGGCAAAATTTGATTTGAATATTCCGCTGGGTACGGAGGAGGAGGGGAATCTGGGGAATGGGCAGTATGTGTATGAAGAGATGGGGATGCAGCAGGGGGAAGAGGGGCAGGAGGGAGAGAATGGAGTGGGGTATGTTGCAACTCAGGATTCGGACCCGTTTGAGTTGGGTACAATCATTGATGCTTTAAGTAGGGAGGATAGAAGTAAGAAAAGGAAAAGTGAGATGGTGGAGGTGGAGAACGCGGGGTTGTATAGGGACGGCACTACCAGGGGCAAGAAACGTGCTCTTATTCTTTCTGTGGCTTTGGAGACCAGCCGTGATGGGTCTCCACGGTCGCCATGAAAACATTATGCTGGAACTGTCAAGGAATTGGGGGGTCCTTGACGGTTGATGCTCTGGTAGAGCAAGTGAGGATTCACAACCCCGTGGTGGTGATTTTACTCGAAACAAAAAATAAGAGTGATCGCTACAAATATTTACGTAAGTTACTACGCATGGATTTCATGCAACCGGTGGAACCAACGGGTATCGGTGGTGGGTTGTGTGTTTTTTGGAAGGATGAGGCAAACATTTCTAGTATTGTATGGAGTAGGTTTTATATCGAACTGGGAGTGGGGTGTGATCCACTCCACTCGGACTGGTCATTGCTTGCGGTTTATGCAAGTACTGACGCCAAACGCAGGAAGAGACAATGGAATGAGTTGGGTAAACGGATTAGTGGAATGACTGGGAAGTGTGTGGTGATTGGGGATTTTAATGATATTGTGGATGATGTGGAAAATGATGGAGGAAACTATCGATCCATGGCGAGTACGAGGGATTTCCGAGAATTTTTAGCAGCAAATGAGTTACTTGATCTCGGGTTTGAAGGTTATCCGTTCACATGGCGTAATAAACGGGATGAGGGACTGATACAACAAAGACTTGATCGTGGGGTGGCAACGGCGGGGTGGGTTACTTTATTTCCTCATGCGAAAATTTTGCATGTGGAGTTGGAGGGCTCGGATCATTCCATGTTGGTTCTGTCCTCTGAAGGGAAGTTTCAGAGAGTGCCGAGGCGTTTTATGTATGATTCTAGATGGGGGAAGACACCGGAATGTCGAGAGATTATCAAGGATGCTTGGAGGGTTTCGGTGGTGGGATCAGTAGCATTCAAGGTTTCTGAAAAACTTAAGGGAACCAGGCGCCAGTTGGGAGAATGGAAGCGGGTTACGAAACCCAATTCGCAACGCCGAATTGTGGAACTGCGTGAGGAGATTCGAAAGGGGTTGATGGATGAGAATGTGCGGCATGATTATCTTAGGGGTAAGGAGAAGGCTTTGGCTGTGGCACTGAAGGAGGAAGAGTTATATTGGAAAGTTAAATCTCGGAATACGTGGCTCCGAGAAGGGGATAAAAATACTAAGTTTTTTCATGCTCAAACGGTTCAACGGCGAAGAAACAATCAGATCGTGGGGCTGGAAGATATCCACGGTGTATGGCACAAGGATCCGACCTGTGTTCAGCAGATTGTGCTTCATTATTTTAATACATTGTTTCATTCTGGTGGCTCAAGGTTAGAAGGTGAGGTGGCGGGGTGTGTGGAGATTAAGGTAGATGGGAGACAGAATGCTGAACTTATTAGGCTTTTTTCTGCTGAGGAGATTAGGGATGCCGCTTTTCAAATCCCAGCTACCAAATCTCCTGGTCCTGACGGATTCACTGCTGGGTTCTTTCAGGATCATTGGGAGGTAGTGGGAGAGGATATTATACGGATGGTCCAGGCGTTTCATCACTCGGGGAGATTGCTCAAGAAGGTTAATCACACACATATTGTTTTAATTCCGAAGGTGAAGAATCCGAAAAGAATGACGGAACTTAGGCCGATTGCGTTATGTAATGTTGTGTATAAAATTATTGCTAAAGTTCTGTCTCGAAGGCTGACAAATGTGATGGACAGAATTATTAGTGGTAATCAATCAGCTTTTGTCCCTGGGCGTCAGATACATGATAATATTTTGATTGTCCATGAAATTTTGCATTCCCTAAAACAAGGTGTGGAAGGCGAGAATGGTAGGATGGCAGTCAAACTGGATATGGCAAAAGCGTATGATCGTGTGGAATGGCATTTTCTCCTTGATGTTATGAGGAATATGGGTTTTCATCCATCTTTTTGCGCTTGGATTCGTGAATGTATATCGTCGGTGTCGTATAGCGTGCTAATCAATGGTGTTCCCTCGGGTTTCTTCCGACCCCAGAGGGGTTTGAGCAGGGTGATCCGTTGTCACCTTTTCTTTTTCTCATATGTGCAGAAGCATTATCTGCGTATATTCGGGCAAATGAAAGGGCAGGGCTTATTAGTGGGGTGCGGGTGGCACCTGGAGCACACGCCATCTCGCATTTGTTTTTTGCAGATGACTCAGTGGTTTTTTGTAAAGCGGATGAAAATGAGGTGGGGACTGTTATTCGGATCTTGGAGAACTATGGGCGGGAGTCTGGCCAAATTATTAACTTGGCGAAAAGTTCTATTTTCTTCGGGAAATGGTGTTATAAGAAGACTAAAAAGCGTATTGTGTCTAGAATGAATATTCAGGCACGAGACGGCTTTGGTAAGTATTTGGGGATCCAGGCAGATTTTGGGCATTCGAAGAAGGCGGTATTTGAATCTGTACGACGTGGTATGGAAAGTCGCATTGATGGATGGGCGGAACAGTTTTTGTCCCCGGCAGGTAAGGAGGTATTGATCAAATCGGTCACAATGGCGATGCCGAACCATGTTATGGCATGTTTTAAATTACCGGTGACTTTGTGTAAAGAGATGGAGCGAGTCATTGCTCATTTCTTTTGGAGGAATCAACCGAACACTAGGGGATGCTATTGGGTGGCATGGGACAAATTGACTGAGAGTAAGAAGATGGGAGGGTTGGGATTCCGTGACCTTGTTGGGTTTAATTTGGCCATGCTCGCGAAAATTGGGTGGAGGGTGATGGATAAACCGGAGTCGATGCTTAGTATGGTGCTTAGGGATAAATATTTTCCACATTCTTCGTTTGTGGAGGCCCGACAACAAAAGAACTCTTCTTGGGGGTGGAAAGGGATTCTTTTGGGGAGACAAATTATGCTTCGGGGGCTTCGATGGAGGGTGGGTAATGGAGAGACGGTTAGGGTGGCTGATCCATGGGTTCCCAAACCCCACTCGTTTAAGCCGGTGCTGCGGAGTTTGGATCCTAATACTAGGGTGTGTGAGTTGATGACGGTGGATAGGCAAGGGTGGAATTTGGAGGCGTTAGAAAGGGGAGTGGCACCGGAGGATATGGTTTTGATCCGCGCTATTCCGTTTAGTCGGTATGGGTGTGCGGACAAAAGAATTTGGCACTACACAAAGACCGGAGTATATACGGTAAGGTCGGGTTACCATGTTGCAATGGATATGATGAAAAATGGAGAGTTTGGGAGGAAAGGGAGGGGGATGTCGAGTTCTATGGGTTCCTTGGGGGGGTTGTGGAAGAAGATTTGGCTTCTCGATGTTCCGCCAAAGCTCCAGTTTTTTATGTGGAAGGCTGGTAGGCGGGCGTTGGCGGTAAGGCATAATTTGGAACGACGACGAATTCATATTTTAAATAGATGTGAGCTGTGTGGAGTCAATGATGAAACTGAGGCTCATCTATTCTTTAATTGTGAGTTTAGCCGTAGCTTTTGGTTTGGAACATCGATGCAATTGAATATGGCGGCTTTGGATGTCCAGGATTTCTTGGAGGGTTGGAAGTTGGTTGTGAAGCATCTGGAGAATGTGGAGGATGCGGATTTGATCTTGCAACAGGTGGTTTTTGGATTCTGGCGTATCTGGAAGTGCAGAAATGACTTGTTTTTCAAGGGGGTGACGACGGAGCCACGGGTGGCTGTGGAGCTTTGGCACCGGCATGTGGAGGAGTTTCGAACGGCTTCGGATACTTCGGAAAGGGGCACTGGGGCCTTGGGCAGTGATAGGTGGGATAGGGTACGGGGGGGACGTAGGGTAGGTAGCGGGGAGGGAGGGGTGAGGCATGGCGATGGTATCGTGGTGGGGGAAAGGAGAGAAGAGGTAGGGCTACTATTGTGGCAAAAACCGCTGTTTGGTACGTTGAAGTTGAATTGTGATGCTGCTTGGAAAAAGGCCACGGGAGAGGGAGGAGTTGGGTGGGTCCTTAGGGATTTTGCCGGTCTTCCTTTGCTCGCAGGAGGAATGGGAGGGGAACGGTTCGGGGACGCCATTATGGCGGAGGCAGAGGCAATTAGACGGGGCTTGGAGTCGGTGGTGGGGAGTGAGGTTTGGGCGGGAAGTACATGTTTGGTGGTGGAATCGGATTCTAAAGGCTTGATCAATATGCTCAATAAGGAGACGACAGTTGATGTGAAGCTTGAGGTCTATATCCAAGATATTTGGAGGATGACTTGTGTTTTTCCGGTGGTACGGTTTTGCTTTACCCCTCGTCAATGCAATCGTGCTGCCCATTCGATCGCGGCGTACGTTGTTAAGCATGGCGGGAGATTTGGCTGGGATGAATTAGGTCCTGAATTCTTATTTAATATTTTAGCAGAGGATGCCAATGTAATGGTTAGGCTTTAGTCCTATTGATTTCAATACAATCTTAACTTTCGAAAAAAAAAAAAAAATATTATTAAATTCATAGTTTCCTTTTTTGTAAAAAAGATAAATAGGTGGTAGGGTTTTGGGTAATTTAGAAAGTAAATAAATAAACAAGAAAAACGATTATTTCTAAAATGACGTGGTTATTGATTAGGTTTGGTGTGCACAAGGCACAGCGTTGGCACGCTCGCACGGAGCACCACCGCTTTCGGCGTCTCTAAGCTGATTCTGTTCCGTCGCCTGCTTGGTCAGAAATTATATCATAACACAACTTTGGACTTGAGAGTTTGCCAAGTCATCATCAGACACCGTCCACTATAATAACAGCTTTTATTTATTTATTTATAAAGGTATTAATATTAATATTTATCATAGAGTTATCCAAACAATAACTGATTTAGTCAACTTGACTGTGCTCGGATCTAGATCTCCGTTTTCAACTCGTCACCAACTAAAAAGGCTCTTAATATTACTTAAGCGAGTGGTAAAGAATAACATTTGTAGTTTTGTCAAATATCTCATCTAAAATTATTTATGTTGTGAATATAAATCTCGAATGACAATTACAGAAGTTAAATGACATTCGTCTTCCTTACAAAATTAGTGAAGCTTTACTCAATCCAATCAATACGCTTCCTAAATGTTAGCTGGAAACCAGAGTTTCTTTTCCTTATAATTCACGATCATGTTAATGATGTGTGCGCGCGATCGTACATACTCACAAGGGTGGTGTGATAATAAAATTTTGTTCACACAAATTCACAAAATGTGGAAAAATAATTCCAAACCTGGAAGAACTTCAAAGCTCTCTTATGTTTCTATTGGGCATTTTTTTTCCCTTTTTTTTTTTTTTTTTTTTTTTGCCTTTTTGTTTAGGCTTGTTCTTCTATTGTCTTTTGCTTGCCGTTAGATTTGATTTGGTAGAACTGGGCTGTGTAGTTTTATGGTTTCTTCGGTTGAAGGAATTGTGTCCATTCAAAGCCTAAACCACTGTGCGCACATTTATTTAAAACGTGACTAAATGGCATTTCGGACGGTGTTTGGCCATGATTTCTAGTAGTGTGAGTTTATGAGCCATTCTAGCAAGCTTCCTCTTTAGAGAGTCGATGCCAAACTACAATCAGAGAAGGTTTTGAGAATAAATCTCACGTTCACGGGAGGAAGGACGTTAGATGTTCAAGGAGTGATTCGAACATAGAACATCTTCCAACTAAATAACAATAC
The DNA here is from genome assembly GCF_042453785.1 of Malus domestica. Taxonomy (NCBI): domain Eukaryota; kingdom Viridiplantae; phylum Streptophyta; class Magnoliopsida; order Rosales; family Rosaceae; genus Malus; species Malus domestica. The sequence goes on along the minus strand of NC_091676.1, from coordinate 14,337,628 downwards.
AAAAATCGAACCAATAAATATATTTTGCTACAAAATCAAAATAAGAGAAATCAAATTTATTATTAAATTCATAGTTTCCTTTTTTGTAAAAAAAGATAAATAGTTGGTAGAGTTTTGGGTTTTGGGTTTTGGGTAATTTAGAAAGTATATAAATAAACAAGAAAAACGATTATTTCTAAAATGACGTGGTTATTGATTAGGTTTGGTGTGCACAAGGCACAGCGTTGGCACGCTCGCACGGAGCACCACCGCTTTCGGCGTCTCTAAGCTGATTCTGTTCCGTCGCCTGCTTGGTCAGAAATTATATCATAACACAACTTTGGACTTGAGAGTTTGCCAAGTCATCATCAGACACCGTCCACTATAATAACAGCTTTTATTTATTTATTTATAAAGGTATTAATATTAATATTTATCATAGAGTTATCCAAACAATAACTGATTTAGTCAACTTGACTGTGCTCGGATCTAGATCTCCGTTTTCAACTCGTCACCAACTAAAAAGGCTCTTAATATTACTTAAGCGAGTGGTAAAGAATAATATTTGGCTTCTTACATGTCATCATCTCCGCCAGGTGGCTGTGCCTTTGAAAGGAGGAGTTGGCGCTACAATTCATCACACCATTGCACTCACAGACAAACCAAGAGTTGGAGCTCAAGATCACTTAGCAACTTTTGCAGCCGTTCTCACTCTTCTTCAATCTTCAGCAAGTATGTATATGTGCATATTCATTCGAATGAAATTGGATTCTATTTCACTCTTTGATCCATAACAAATTCTTTTCAAAGTTGTTGTTAGCACTCTAAAACAGTCAATCATCAATCATACACTCATCCAATGAATTTTAACCAGGGTGGAGGAGTGCAGGACGAATATCTTGGAGTGTTCATAACAATTCTCTTTTTCAATCTAATTAGTATGATTCTATTAAGATTTCACAATAATTCTCTGTGAGGAGCTGTTATCGGCCCTCCAAAATAATCAATCATGCATTCTCCCTAATGAAAAATATCAAGGCCGCATGAGTGCACGATGACTATTTTGTAGTGCTTATAACAATTCCATTTTCAAATCCAATTAGTATGATTTCAGTTAAAATTATTTTATATTTCTTAGAAGTTAATTAATACTCATCAATTGAACATTGTTGTATGATTGATTTATATACATTGGTAATATTTACTTCGATTTCTCAAGCAGGGAGAGTAGAAAAAATGCCGTCCACTGTGAAAGTAAACGGGACCACGAACCCAAACCTGAAGAAGTATGAGCCTGGACAAGGCCAAGCAAAATCCGTCCTGTCCCCAGTTACAGATCAAAATGCAGCAACAATAAAAAAGGTGCTCATATTGTATCCTCTGTTGAAAAGATAAAAATCTCTCCTCAGATTATTCTAATCCTTGGGACATCTTGGACCTCTACATCCGTTGTAAAGTTTCACATTGGAAACCTGAAAAAAATGCAAATCGAGCTTTTATTGAGCGGTTTCATTACTAATTATCATGATCATTTTGACTAGTTATGAACTTTGTATGAGCATGTTGTTCAAGATGCCTATAGTTACTAAAAGGCTTCTCTTTTGTGTCCACAGCGAGTATTTACTTTCGGAAAAGGAAAGAGTGAAGGCAACAAGGGCATGAAGTCATTGGTAAGTTTTACTTCACTTTCGACATGCTACCAGTATGAGAAAGTGAAATGCTAGCTTTTGTACAGCCCGATTTTGCACGAGGAGTTTTACTTATATCTCAATCGAACATATGTTTATGCTACATAACAGAATTGTTCAGTTTTTTCTTGTCCATTGACCTACATATTCGATTTAGTCATAGAATCTGAATTTTGTTCGTCATGTCTTTGCATTGTAGTTGGGAGGGAAAGGTGCAAACCTGGCAGAAATGGCTAGCATTGGGCTATCCGTCCCGCCTGGACTTACTATATCAACAGAAGCATGCCAAGAGTATCAACTCAATGGCAAAGACTTACCACAAGGTTTATGGGAGGAGATATTAGAGGGCTTGGAGATTGTGCAGAAGGACATTGGTGCTATTCTTGGTGATCCTGCAAAGCCTCTTCTTGTCTCTGTTCGCTCTGGTGCCGCAGTAAGAGTTTTTTAATTCTTCGAATTTACAGCCTTTATGGATTCTGTATTTATCTTAGCAATGGCACAATGGACAACAGTGTGTTTAAATAAGAATTAGTTTATGTTGTGCACCAACTGATTTTCGCTCTATGTATCTAGATTTCCATGCCTGGCATGATGGACACTGTCCTCAACCTTGGACTCAATGACAAGGTGGTTGCTGGTTTGGCCGCAAAAAGTGGAGAGCGCTTTGCTTATGACTCGTACAGACGTTTCCTAGACATGTTTGGAGATGTTGTATGTCTTAATTGATGCATCTAGCAATGTTCACATGCGAAAATTTATGATATTTTTTCTCAAGATGTATTATGCATTCATCCATCTTATGTTTGAAGGTTATGGGAATTCCACACTCATCGTTCGAAGAGAAATTGGAAAAACTAAAAGGTAAAAAAGGAGTTGAGCTTGATACAAAGCTAACAGCTTCTGATCTTAAAGAGCTGGTAGACCAATACAAAAATGTCTATCTCGAAACGACGGGTGAAAAGTTCCCTTCAGGTACACAGTAAAACGACAACAACTTCATATTTTCCACTTTTTCATGGCACAACTCTGTGTTTACATGTCCTTGTCCCATGTATATTTGCAGATCCAAAACAACAGCTCCTCTTGGCTGTTAAAGCAGTTTTTGATTCTTGGGACAGCTCAAGGGCCATTAAATACCGGAGCATCAATCAGATAACTGGTTTGAAGGGAACCGCGGTTAACATTCAATGCATGGTTTTCGGGAACATGGGAAATACTTCAGGGACAGGTGTTTTGTTCACTAGGAATCCAAGCACCGGAGAAAGGAAGCTTTATGGCGAATTTTTAATCAATGCTCAGGTATTTGATACAACTATGCCAAACTTCTCCTTCTAAGTCGATAGTAATAGACTGTTTTTTGTTAGGGTTTTATGAGTAGCTCAAAAATTGAAATGAATAGGGAGAAGATGTAGTTGCCGGGATCAGGACACCCGAAGACGTGGATGCTATGAAAAATTGCATGCCCGAAGCTTACAAGGAGCTTGTGGAGAACTGTGAAATTCTAGAAAAACATTACAAAGATATGATGGTAAGAGTTATCATTTCCATATATGATATATTCCTATCAGTATTACATTCACATCTTTTTGGTTTATCGGAGCATACAGTTTTTTTAAAGCATGGGGAATATTTGCAGGACATTGAGTTCACAGTCCAAGAAAATAGGTTGTGGATGTTACAATGCCGCGTTGGAAAGCGTACTGGCAAAGGAGCAGTTAAGATAGCTGTAGACATGGCTAACGAAGGGCTTGTGAATAAGCATGCTGCAATCAAGATGGTGGAACCACAGCACCTTGACCAACTTCTTCATCCACAGGTATTTATGCTCATTTCTAAGTTTACATATCATAGGCCGATTTGTATAATGTACCCATGGATTTATGACTTCCTTATGTATAAAGATAAAGATGCCAAGTCATAACAGTTCATATAATTGTAGTTAGAAAATCATTCTTGTTATAACTGTATTATTACAACTGTATAGTTTGGTTAGGTGGTTATGTTTACAGGCTGTCATAGATATTTTGATACATAGCCTTAACTATATATAGCTATCGAAATGTAAATGTAAAGGGATGTTATGAAAAGTAAATGAGAAGAGGAATATTAAGATAGAAATTATCTCTCTGTACTTTGGGTTTCTATATGGTATCAATCGCCATCGCCTCACGGCTCTCTTCGATCCTCCTCTCTTCCGCCGTGCTCTCGTCTCCATTCAATCATCTCATCTTCGATCTGTGAGATATTACTAGTGTTGTTTTTCGATCTTGCATCTTGGATCTTACATTGTGTTCTCTGATGGCGTCGCCCACCGGTTCCTCTTCTCAGATTCCGAATCCCAATTCCTCCTCTTCAAACCCTAATTTGTCAAATTCGTACGCTTCTCTCACGATTCAGAACATCGGCAGCATGGTGCCGATCAAGCTCAAGCGTTCGAATTACCTACCATGGTGTGCTCTCTTTGCCCCTATTCTTCGCCGGTACAAGCTTCTCGGACTCATTGATGGCACTGAGCCCTGTCCGACGCCATTTCTACCAGATCGTTCGAACAATCCTGCTTTTGAGAGTTGGTATGAGAAAGATCAGAATCTTCTCATCTGGTTCAATTCAACACTCTCTGAAGAAGTCATTCCCTTCACTGTCGGCGTTTCGTCTTCCAGAGATCTGTGGCTTAAGCTTGAGCAGCGCTTCGGTGGTGTCTCTGATGCGCACATTCATCAGCTTCGTTCTCGCCTTCAGTGCATTCAGAAGAACTCTCAATCAATGGCGGATTATCTGCAGCAGATCAAAGAAATTTCAGATTCCCTCACTGCAGCAGGCACTTCGATTTCAGATCGAGATCTCATTGCTGCTACCCTGGCTGGTCTTCCTGATGAGTTCGAATCATTCATCGACTCCATCATGCTTCGTCTCTCTTCCACATCTCTTGATGAGCTGCATGGATTATTACTCACCAAGGAGCTTTCCATGAATCGACGGAAGCAACTTGCCTCTTATGCACCTACTGAACCGTTTCATGCTCTCTCGGTTCACGCTTTACCGCCTCTTCTTCCTACACCACCTCAGGCTTTTGCTGCTCAACAGCCTCCTCTTCATACCTCTTCTCGATATAACTCCTATCGTGGCCGGAATAATCGATTTTCTAATAATCGAGGACACAGAGGCAATCATCGGGGCAACTACACTCATGGCTTCACTTCTGGATTCAATCGTGGTCATAACTCCTCCTCTCGTGGTTCATCTTCGTCGGGTGCTCGTAATCCCTGCCAGATCTGTGGGAATACAAGTCATGAGGCAATCGATTGCTTTGATCGCATGAATCCAGATATTTCTGGTAAAATCCCTCCAGCAAAGCTTGCTGCAATGTGTGCGCACTATCAATCCAAGTCCTCTTCTCCTTCCTGGCTCATTGATTCTGGAGCAACTTCTCACATAACAAATGACATCTCCAACATCTCGTCTCTATCTCCTTATACTGGTGAAGATAAAGTCTACATTGGTGATGGTAAAGGTCTTTCCATCACTCATACTGGTTCCTCTTTGTTACATGCTCCTCATCATTCCTTTAAATTGAACAATGTACTTCATGTTCCTCAAATGAAGCACAATTTATTGTCTGCTTTTCAATTTGTTAATGACAATTCATGTTCATTAACCCTTGACTCTGATGGATCCTCTGTTAAGGATCGTTCTACGGGGAAGATGCTTTTGCGGGGACCCGTTAGAGATGGCTCCTATCCTTTGCAAAGCTTTCCTTCCAGTGGTATCTCTTCTGTTTCTTCATCAGCATTCGTCAGTATTAACGCTCCAGTAAAGATTTGGCACAGTCGACTGGGTCATCCCTCCTCTACCATTTTTCGGAAAGTAATCTCTAGTAATCGTCTTGCACTGCATGGTAAATCCTCAGTTGACTTCTTCTGCTCAGATTGTGCCATTGCTAAGAATCATAAACTGTCCTTTTCTCCTACTAAGTCATCAACTCCTCATAGTTTAGCTTTAATTCATTGTGATGTATGGGGACCTGCCCCTGTGCCTTCTGTGAGTGGTTTTCAGTATTATCTGTTGTTAGTAGATGATTACACCAGATATAGCTGGTTCTTTCCATTACGAAGAAAATCTGAGGTGTTTTCTACCTTTGTAAATTTCAAGAACTATGTGGAAAAGTCTGTTGGCAATCAAATAAAGACTATACGTTCTGATTCAGGGGGTGAGTTCACTAGTGCTTCTTTTCAGTCTTATCTCAATTTGCATGGCATTTCTCATCAGTACAGTTGCCCACATACACCTGAACAGAATGGATGTGTAGAACGCAAGCATCGCCATCTTGTAGAAATAGCCCGAACACTGTTAGTAGCTTCTCAAGTCCCTTCAGTTTATTGGGTTGAAGCCTTCTCCACTGCCATTTACTTGATCAACAGGTTACCCATTTCTGGTCTTCTCAAATCTCCATGGGAGTTACTATTTCACACACTTCCTGACTACACTCGACTCCGTGTCTTTGGGTGTAGTTGCTTCCCCTGGCTAAAACCTTATGTTCACTCTAAACTTGATGGCAAAAGCAAGCAGTGTGTTTTTCTTGGGTACAGCTTACAACATAAGGGTTATAGGTGCTTAGACATAGCTACTGCCCGAGTTTACATCTCTCGGCATGTTCAATTTGATGAGAGCTCATTTCCCTTCACTACCAAGACATCTTCATTCTCTCCTTCTACCCTTCCTAGCTCTCCTACCTTTGATCTCCATTTTCCTATGTCTACCCTAACCACTGCTCCAACATGTTCTTCTCCTATCAATCCTATTACCCCTGCTTCCTCTCCTACAGCTCCTGTCTCCCCAGTCCCAATTCAATCTCCATCACCTCCTCCACCTTTGCCAAGTCATAACACACATCCAATGGTCACTCGATCGAAAAATGGTATTTTTAAGCCTCGGGCCTATAATGCTACCAAACATCCCCTCTCATCCTCTATTGATTATATCCCCACCACTTACAATCAAGCTTCTAAGTTTGCTGAGTGGCGAACTGCAATGCAGGCCGAATTTAATGCCCTCCAATCCACTGGTACATGGATCTTGGTTCCTCCTTCTTCCAGTCAGAATATTGTTGGCTGTAAATGGGTATTTCGAATCAAAAAGAAGCCTGATGGAACTGTTGACAGGTATAAAGCCCGGCTTGTTGCCAAGGGATTTCACCAACAAGAGGGTCTAGACTATCAAGAGACATTCAGTCCTGTAGCAAAGCCTGTCACCATTCGCATACTGTTAACCTTTGCTGTCCAGTTTAATTGGTTTCTTCATCAACTCGATATTAGCAATGCTTTTCTTCATGGTGATTTAAAGGAAGAAGTCTTCATGCATCAGCCACTTGGCTTCAGTGATCCAAACTATCCGAATCATGTGTGTAAGTTGAAAAAGTCCCTGTATGGACTCAAACAGGCCCTACGGGCATGGTTTGATAAGCTATTTCAGTCTCTTCAGTCTCTAGGCTTTACTCAGTCCTCCTCTGATGCATCTCTCTTTGTTCTCAAGGCTCCAGTTCTTGTGGTTGTACTTGTCTATGTAGACGATATACTGGTCAGTGGTCCGGATTCTTCAGCCTGCCGTTTGTTCATTCAGAAGCTAAGTTCTTTGTTTCCTGTCAAAGACTTAGGTCCTTTACATTACTTCTTGGGACTTGAGGTCCAACGCACCACAGCAGGATTATTTTTACATCAAGGGAAATATTTGTTGGACCTTTTGCACAAGACAAAAATGGAGGGTGCTAAGCCTTGTTCGACACCTCTTGGTACTGTCAAACTGGATCACAGTGGTACACCTTTGGCAAATCCAACCGAGTATCGATCCATTGTGGGAGCCCTTCAGTATCTCACTTGGACTCGGCCTGATATCTCCTTTGCAGTAAACCAAGTATGCCAATTTATGCATACTCCTACTGACTTACATCTGCAAGCAGCCAAGAGAATTTTGCGTTTTCTCAAAGGTACATCTTCTCATGGCATCTGGTTTCTTAAGGGTCCTCTTACTCTATCAGCTTATTCTGATGCAGACTGGGCTGGCTGCCCATTTGATAGACGATCCACGAGTGGATTTTGTGTGTATCTTGGCTCCAATTTAGTCAGCTGGAGTGCTAAAAAGCAGTCTACAGTAGCTCGTTCTTCTACTGAGGCTGAATATCGGTCTCTTGCTCATACTGCTGCGGAAATTACCTGGATCTGCAAGGTTTTCAGAGATTTTGGTTTCCCCCTCACGCTCCAACCTACCATCTGGTGCGACAACATCTCTGCCATTTCACTTGCATCCAACCCTGTTTTTCATGCCCGAACTAAACACGTGGAGATCGATTATCACTATATCAGGGAGCTGGTTCTTGCTAATCTGATTAAAATTCAGTATGTTTGTAGTCAGGATCAGATCGCCGATATTCACACCAAATCTCTGTCTAAACATCGGTTTCTCTTCCTTCAATCCAAGCTCTCTCTTGGAACTCCTAGTCTTTCCAAGCTCAGCTTGAGGGGGTGTAAAGATAAAGATGCCAAGTCATAACAGTTCATATAATTGTAGTTAGAAAATCATTCTTGTTATAACTGTATTATTACAACTGTATAGTTTGGTTAGGTGGTTATGTTTACAGGCTGTCATAGATATTTTGATACATAGCCTTAACTATATATAGCTATCGAAATGTAAATGTAAAGGGATGTTATGAAAAGTAAATGAGAAGAGGAATATTAAGATAGAAATTATCTCTCTGTACTTTGGGTTTCTATAATGTATACATTTGTCTGATTAGTTTGAGAATCCAACGGCTTACAAAGACAAAGTGCTCGCCACTGGGTTACCTGCATCTCCAGGAGCAGCAGTAGGACAAGTCGTGTTCAATGCAGAAGATGCTGAATCATGGCATGCACAAGGAAAGAAAGTTATCCTGGTAGGCTAAATAATCATATTTATCTTCCGGAATATGTTGAGCCATGGCCCTATTTCATCATTGAGAATCTTTTTTGTGCACTATTACAGGTAAGGACTGAAACTAGCCCCGAAGATGTTGGGGGTATGCATGCTGCTGCTGGAATCTTGACAGCTAGAGGTGGCATGACATCTCATGCGGCTGTTGTAGCCCGTGGGTGGGGTAAATGTTGTGTTTCTGGCTGCGCTGACATCCGAGTAAATGACAGAGAGAAGGTGGTTATAACAGCTTTCCTTTGTAAGCAATATATTTTTTCTATAAGGTATCAAGAGAATGGTATTAAATGAGGGTTATTCATTGATTATACAGCTGGTTTTGATCGGGAAAACGGTGGTCAATGAAGGAGAATGGCTTTCACTCAATGGATCCACTGGTGAAGTCATATTGGGAAAACAGCCACTTTCTCCTCCTGCTTTGAGTGGCGATTTGGAAACCTTTATGTCTTGGGCTGATAAAGTCAGGCGTCTCAAGGTGACTTATTTCCTTCCCTTTTTCCCTTTTCACTAGTAGAGTACCGATTTCTCTAACAATGTTCATGGTAATGTTGCAACAGGTGATGGCAAATGCTGACACGCCTGAAGATGCGCTAACAGCAAGAAATAACGGTGCACAAGGGATTGGACTTTGCAGGACAGAGCACATGGTAATTATTTGTCGTTGCTAAAATGTTTGGCTGTTAACAAATAATGTCAGGTTGTAGATCTCTTATGATATTTCGCATGTTTTTTATGTTTCAGTTCTTTGCTTCGGATGATAGAATAAAGGCAGTACGAAAAATGATCATGGCGGCTACACCTGAACAGAGGAAGGCAGCAATGGACCTCTTACTTCCATATCAGAGATCTGACTTTGAAGGAATTTTCCGTGCAATGGATGGTATTTTTTCACAAATTTGATTTATAAATTTGAATTTGTTAGTATGTTTACCTCATTGACAAAATGCCCTCCGATTGTTAGGACCGTAGTATATGTATTTAAGATTTTATCAATATTTTGCTTTAACTTTGTAGTTTTATTAGCTTATTTATCACATAAATTTATGAAATTTCAGGTCTTCCGGTAACAATCCGCCTGTTAGACCCTCCACTGCATGAATTTCTTCCAGAAGGTAACTTGGAGCAGATTGTTGGCCAACTAACTACACAGACTGGCATGACTGAGGATGAAGTTTTCTCCAGAGTTGAAAAATTATCAGAAGTGAACCCCATGCTTGGTTTCCGCGGGTGCAGGTTTGGTGGCTCTTCATTCTTCACATGGGCTCTCCAATCTAAATATTTACTCCACTTTTAATTTTCCAGAAAACGTTCTTTAATTGATGAACTTCATTCACTTGGTTTAGTAACTTCATAGTTCTTATGCATCATAAACTTGGTTGCCTATCACGTTGGATCTATGTTATTTGCAACTATGACAAAAGTTTCATATCTCAGTGTCACATGTTTTTGCTGCACGAATGCTTCTATGCATAAATGAGTTGATAAAATTTAAACGAAGAACTTCTAATGTGTCAACAGGCTAGGGATATCCTACCCAGAGCTCACCGAAATGCAGGCATGCGCAATCTTTCAAGCTGCAGTCTCAATGAGCAACCAGGGTGTCAAAGTTTTCCCTGAGATAATGGTTCCCCTTGTTGGAATACCTCAGGCATGATCCTGCATTCTTTTTCTTCACTTTCTCATTTCTCATTATTTATTTACGATATTGGATTCATAATTTTTCATTTTTTTTTTGGTAAACATGCTGACTTCATAATTCATTCATACGGATTTGTGAGAAATGCAAAGTGATAGAGATTTCATCCTAAATGAAATTTTTGCCTTCAGGAACTGGGTCATCAAGTGAAGCTCATTCGCAGTGTCGCGGTTAACGTGTTCTCTGAGATGGGTACCACCGTGAGCTATAAGGTTGGAACTATGATCGAGATCCCTAGAGCTGCTCTGGTTGCAGATGAGGTAAGAGTAAATTGATAGGCTGACTTTGTTATTTCCATGTAGATTGAAGAATTATTCATATTCTGCTGAATAATATCTTATTTTTCTTTGATCTACGATGATAGATTGCAAAGGAAGCTGAGTTCTTCTCCTTCGGGACCAATGATCTCACACAAATGACATTCGGGTACAGTAGAGATGATGTGGGCAAGTTTCTACCTATTTACCTCTCCAAAGGCCTTCTTCAAAACGATCCCTTCCAGGTTAGTCGCATATTATGCAAGTCCATGCGGGCTTCATCACGAATGGGTTTTCTTGGATATTACCAGAATCGTCTCACAAGGATTTCTGCAGGTACTTGATCAACAAGGCGTTGGGCAGCTCGTCAAGATGGCAACGGAAAAGGGTCGTGCAGCTAGGCCTAGCTTAAAGGTAACCAGCAATGCACAAGCATTGTATATGAAATTGGGGTGTCAACTTGATATGAATGATGCGTCATACGGTAACAAGATTTTTCTTCTTCCATTTTTCTCTTCTTCTGATAATTTCCCACGTGATTATAAACAAACAGGTTGGAATATGCGGAGAGCATGGTGGAGAGCCTTCTTCTGTTGCATTTTTTGCAGAGGCCGGACTAGACTACGTTTCATGTTCTCCATTCAGGTTTTCATTTTCTTTCACCTGTCTACATAAGTTGCATGTCTATAACCAGATCGATTACTGATTCAAATTCCTTGACAGGGTACCTATTGCTAGGCTAGCAGCAGCTCAAGTTGCTGTCTCAGAAAGATCTGCGTAACTGGTGACTCTGAGCTTGTAAATAAATGCAGTTTATCAGTATTCATTCAAGTCCTTTATCTTAGAAACCAAAATAAAGGAGAATTATGTAGTTCTTTTATTTCATGTTATTTTTCAAGAACTGAGGAAAATAAAGTAGACAATGTGTATAATTCTTCAGCTTCGGTCTTTGAAATAAAGTAGACAATGTGTATAATGCTTATTTTTTTTCATGTTTTTTTTCATTTCCGTTCCTGTCATTGCGCTGATCACATGTGTTACATATAACATTGGATATTTCAAACAATTCCATACTTCTATGTATAACTACAGCACAAGTATAAGACGTATAAAATACGTATGATGAATCACTCAGCAAAGTATTCAAAAAACAATGTTGTATAAACCTCCCCAACCGTCTCTGAAGCTGACGCCTTAGCATTTTGTTACTAGACGATGCAGAGTTCAGCATTTCTAAACTCCTGACCAAGTGCACTTGCAATGCATTTCTTTAGGTAGAGATTTCAAATTTTCACAATCTTCAATCTCTAGGAGCTCAAGAGAAGTGAGGCTACGCATCCCATTATCAGGCAAAGACATGAGATCGTTGCAGGATTGGATTCTCAGAAACTTCAACATAGCAAGGGAGGAGGGGGAGGTGGAGGAGGAGAAGGAGGAGCAGGAGGAGGAGGAGGATGAGGAAGAGGCTGTTGGGCTTTCCAGAGCTGCTTTTACTACTGTCACCATTGACTTGAGCAGCTTCTCAGTGACGTTAACCATAATCAGTTCTTCGACTTGTGGAAGCATTGGCATGGACAGCAAACTAGGGGTGTCCATAATAGTTAATTTGGTGAGGGAAGGAAATGATAGCGACTGATGTTTCGGCGTACTTCCTGTTCTCATGGTGTCGGTTTTTACTATCAGTGCTTGCCATTCCTTCAAGAGTGGCAAGTCATAAAGTACAAGCTCTTTCAAGGAGGGAAAAAACAATGCTTCTCTTTTCCCATCAACCAAACGAGTAGTGGAAGAACAGTTGGCGCCATTGTTGATGTACTTGACACAACTTAAAGAGCATATTTTGAGAAATTTCAGAGAAGGCAGTTGGTCGAATGGCTGAAGATGTTGGCATCTGTTCCAACCCTCAATAGTGATTTCAACTAGACTTGGCAAAGACAATGCGGTGTTGGTCATCAACCAGTTAGGGAATTGAACGCTGCAATACCCAGCTATGTGCAGTGCCTTCAAATTCTGATGGGGTCGGAGGCCTTCCAACAATATGTTATCTCCATTACTACCGTTGTCCTCCTCTCTGCACCAGGATAACTTTAACGACTGAAGACATTGCTTTTGGCTCAAGATTGATCTGTTCGACCCTCTTGTAACATTTTTGACATGTTCTAAATGAACGATATGAAGCATCCCTCTGAGACAGTTCAGGCCACTCAACTCGTCTAGTCCACTAGAAGAAAGAGACTTCTTGCACAAGACGAATATTGGTAATGTCTGAAGAGAGATCAATTTTCCCAGCCCAGGCGGCATGTGGGTCAAGTTGCAGTAACCATTGATCTCCAGATGTCTGAGGCTGATCATCTTCCCGAGATTTCTAGGGAGGTGCTTAAGCCTGTAGCACCGGTTGAGTTTAAGTGTCTGCAGATTCTGAAGATTGCATATCGAACCAGGCAGTACCGCCAGACAAACATTACCAGAGAGATCAAGATACCTAAGATGAGTCAACTTTCCTATGACATCCGGAAGCTCCTTAGTTCTTAGGTTATGTAGATCCAATGCGTGCAGACACCTCAAACTTGAAATGATTGTACTGTGACTGGTGGAGATCTTATATGTTTGATACTGAAGTGGTAAAACAAATGTCCTTACCTTCCTTGCTTTGAGCAACGTGGTCGGAACTTCGCATGAGGAAGGCAGATATTGGCTAAATGAAACATGATGAACTCTTTCAGATACGTTTCCTGAATCAACATTGCAAATTGAGCATTCGGATCCTGCAACTGCTCGTGCAAGATCCTGTATAAGGTCATGCATATTGCAACTAATTACATTTCCATCAACGTCTTTCTTAACCTCTTGAAACAATGACCTCCATAACAATTCTTTGAAATATGTATCACCGGTATCTTCTAAGTTGCTGTCTTTACTTGGTGGGTGAATGTAACCTTGAGCTATCCACAGCTGGATCAACTGTTGGATTTTGTGGCTCAATACTTCTTGGGCCTTTAGTTTTTTGTCTCAAGCCCAAATAGGTTTGGCCTTTTGTTACCCATTTGAAAGCCACATGGCAGCTGGGGTTTAATTAAAAAGGCACCAGCCTTATATAAGGAAATTCATGCCTTTTGGTCAGAAGACAAGCTGCAGAAAAGCAGCAGAAAGGTAGCAGAAAAGAAAGTGCAGCCGAAAGCAAGCAAAAAAGAGAAAAGGCAGCAATGATGAAATTTGTTAGGATGTTGGCTCAGGGAAGAAAAGTCAAGAGCTTTTCTTTTGGTATTTTCAAGGCAGCAGCTGCTATATGTTTGAGGAGAAGCCGAGAGAAGGGAAACGGCAGATTAGAGAGAAGTAAGAGAAATGTTGCTGTTTTCTATTCTTCCTTTGTTTGTAATCCCCTTTGTTAGTGATCACTCAATCAAAGATATTTGTGCTACATGTTGTGGCTTTTGGGAGAGAAGGAATTTGATATGTGTTTCTTCTTCTCCATTTGTTTCTTTGTTTGAGTGAGAGCTATTGGGTGTATGTGGGATTTGGGTTTGAGAGTTAAAACTCTATTTGTAATCTCCTTTGATATTAGTGGAATTTCCTCGCCGTCTCGGAACTGGACGTAGGCTTACGCCGAACCAGTATAAATCCTTGTGTTCTTTGGATTATTTGTCTTGTCATATTTTACCGTATTAGCTTATTGGTTTCATATTTGACGCTTCCGCACAACATCAACAACTTTTTATCGATTTCATATCCCTTGGGGAACAAGGCACAGTAGGAGAAGCATTGTTTCAAATAAACTGGCATGTGGTCATAGCTTAGCTTCAGTATTGCTAAAATGTCGTTCTCCTCCTTTGGAAACTCCCAATTTTCTTTATTTTGAATTGCCAGCCATTCGCTTTCGCTAGTTGTGTATCTCATCAAGCTTCCGAGAGTCCTTATTGCGAGAGGAACGCCTTGGCACTTGTTTGCAATTCTTCTTCCAATTGGCACCAACATCGGGTTCTCCTCCTCCCTTCCTTTTCTAAATGCTATTTTCTTGAACAATGTCCAACACTTTTCCTTTCGTAGACCTTGCAGCACATACGGTGAATCTATATCCATAACCGAGGTAACCTTGGTGCTACAAGTTGTTACCACAATCTTGCTTCCCTTGGCACCACCACTTAACAAATCTGTTTGTACCATATTTGACCAATCCCGAAACTACTGAGCACCAATCAACATTATACCGTCAAGGACCCAGAAGAGTTTCCCTCCAACTAGGAGGCCAATCACAGCGCGACATGTGTCTACATCAGAAGCCAATCATAGTGCGACACATGTCAACATCAGAAGTCAATCACAACACGACACGTGTCAATGTCAGAATGAAACTAGAAACTCTCTTCTATAAATAGAGATCATTCTCTCACAATATTTCCTAATGTCATTTGTACTAAATCATTCACTTGTACTCACTAAAGGAGAGCTTGAACCTATGTACTTGTGTAAACCCTTCACAATTAATGAGAACTCCTCTACTCCATGGACGTAGCCAATCTGGGTGAACCACGTACATTTTATGTTTGCTTCCCTATCTCTATCCATTTACATACTTATCCATACTAATGACCGGAGCAATCTAGCGAAGGTCACAAACTTAACACTTTCTGTTGTACCAAAGTCCTCACTGATTTTGTGCATCAACATTTGGCGCCGTCTGTGGGAACGATACTTATTCCCATTCTCTTCAGCTTTGTCAAGCTGGTTTCCACCATTCGTACACTCTCTTTTGACCAGGCATCTCTCTCCAACATGGGGAGCGAAGGAAGCCACAACACACAGAATGACACCCTTCTTGCACTTAGTGCGAAGCAACGAAAGAAGGAAGGAAAAAGGGTTGCTCTTCAAGCTAAAGTTGATGAGCTAGAATCTCAAAAACAACAAGATAGCAATGAAGAATGAGGTCCTCCAGGAATAGTATGAGAAGCTCTTTGAGATGCTCCACGAAACTAGGCGTACTCAAACATGTGAACTCGTTACCCCTGTGGACATCAACCATCATCTGGATGCTTCCCAACAAGGAGGGTCACCTTCCTTCGACATGGGTATCCCTGATGAGGAGCGAGCTAATCATCAAAACATTGATCAACATGAGACTTCTCTCAACCCAGCTGCTTGGACCCGAAACAGGAGAAGTGGAGGAAAACACCTCCTTGCATAAGGGTTGGAAGGATCGAAAGCCGTTTATCGTGACTGCCGAGACTTCCTAAAGCAACGTCGAGAGAATCCCCTCCACATATGCTCGAAGATCAATGACCCAAGGGTTTCTGAAAGACTTGGTCCCCTCCCACGACCCAGGCCAGCTGCCAATCTAGGGAAGGAACGACATGTCCTAGAGGAACATGAAGGTACAAGGGACTCTGAGGTATTCCGACAGACTCGCCCTAGAAGTCAGTACGGCGAGTCCAATGAAAAATCACACGCCCTTGCTTAAACTTTCCTACTTCCAAGAGGAGATGGAGACTTACGAAAGAAAATCCCAGTGGTACATGACTCCATTCAAAACCCCCTTGTCCTACAGCTCCTTGAGGAAGTAAACAAGTTGAAGGTCGAACGTCAGGCCGAGATACTTAACTGGAACCAACCCAGGCCTGGCCCTCTCACAAGGAGGATCCTCGACACCTCCTTCAAGCGAAGACAAAACAAAAGCTTGGTTTACAACTCTATACTGGAAGGGAGGACCCAATTGAACACCTTAACCTCTTTGAGTCCACCATGGCATATCGGATGCACACCGATGAAGAGCGATGTCTTCTCTTCCCCTCCACCCTCTTTGGCGGAGCTCTAAACTAGTATTGCCATCTTCCACCTGAGACAGTAGACTCATTTGAGGAACTGAGGAAACTGTTTGTCTCTCAACACATCTTCCAGACCGATCGCTTGCATTCTGCAGATGACTTGTACACTATTCGCCAGAAGCCGGACGAGTCACTACGAGAGTATGCTGATCGTTTCAGCCATGAGTATTCTCGCTGCGCTGAGGCAGATGACAAGATCGCCCTCAAGGCCTTCACGGCAGGCCTACGTGATTGTTTCTTCAAGTACATGATCAATGCCAACACTTGGAAGACTTACTCTGAAGTGATGGCACAAGCTTACAACCATGCATCCGCCGAGGCAAGGACATATTAAGGAAAACCCCTCACAGCCACCCCTTATCAGCAAGTAAGGAGTGGAAACCAGATCCAACCAAATGAGAAGACCTCGACCTTCCAAACGGCAGCGGTGCTTCCCCCTGCCTTAGTTAATGCTTTGCCAAGTCAACATACATATCAATCTCAGGGCAAAACGAAAGATTTCCATCCTCACCAGTCTCATTTTAGTAAAAGGAGTAAGGGACACTATGTGATAACCAAGGGTATCGCCATGATAATCCCCGACCCCAGGCAGTCAACACAGTGGGTCAAACACATGTCAGGACAGCCTCTACCTCGAGGTATGAGGCATACACACCTTTGAACGCCACATGCGTGGCCATTTACCCTAGCATAACACACTTGATACCGAAGCCAAAGCCGAGGCACCCGAATTACAAGCCCACGAAGAACACAGGCACGTTTTGCTGCTACCACGAGCATAACGGCCATGACGGCGAGAAGTGTATCACCCTTCGTGATCATATTGAAGCTTTGGCACGTGAAGGAAAAATTGATCAATTCCTCCTTCACCCTCCAAGGGGTAACTGTAACCAACGCCAGGTAAATTTTATATATTCCATAAGTGGTGGCACACCCATATCTAAATCTTCCAACAGGGCCATGAAAAATAGTGAACGAGCTTTAAGGTCTAGCCACCAAGTGTTTCACGTGGAAGACATCAGGGGAGGTAAGTATCAAAAGCCTAATTGGGATCCAATATGTTTTTACCCTGAAGAAGAAAGAGGTATCATCTACCCTCACAACGACCCACTGATTGTGGAAGTTCACATAGCCAAGTTTGAAGTACGATGAATCCTGGTAGACACGGGGGGCTTCGGTTAATATCATGTTTGCTGAAACTTTCAGGGCACTTAATGTAGCTGAACACTTGCTCGACCGCTCGATTTCCCCTATGATAAGCTTCTCCGGTGATATCGTGCAACTTTTGGGGAGCATACACTTACCTTTCACCATTGGTACAGGCCCTTACACAGCTACCATTACCACTAACTTCCTGGTGGTTGATTGCCCAACGGCATACAATGTCATTTTGGGACGCACAGGCATCAATGATCTCAAGGCCATGGTATCCACACATATGTTGTTGATGAAATTTCCAACCCCCTATGGCAATGGTTACATTAGAGAAGATCAACTTAGTGCACGATCATGTTACAACACTTCGGTCAAGCAATAACACCTGCCTGTGCCCAAGGAAACCCTTTCTATACATGACCAAGTCATAAAGACCAGCCCAGACGAAGCCAACTTGGATCTTCACGGTGGCAACAGTCAACCCGACGATCCTTAAGATGACTCTTTCACCCAACAAGCACAACCCGCTGAAGAGTTGGAGAAGATCTCTATCTCAAAAGATTATCCGAATCGCATGGTGAAGATTGGTACCACCTTGTCACCACTCATTCGGTTAGCATTGATCTCTTTTTTGCAAGATAACACTGAGGTCTTCGCATGGTCATACGAGGACATGCCAGGCATCTCTCCCGATATAATATGTCATCGCTTAAGTATTGACCCCAAGACCAAGCCAGTAAGACAGAAGCGAAGATCTTATGACGCTGAACGGTACGAGGCAATGAAGGCAGAAGTTGAAAAACTCAAAGGCATAGGCTTTGTCCATGAAGTCAATTATCCAACAGTGGTAGCAAATGTTGTCCTTGTTAAGAAGAATCCGACTAAGGAAAGTCTCTTGCTTCAAAAGGTCTTGTGGAGAATGTGTGTCGATTACATCGACCTAAACAAAGGATGCCCGAAAGATAGCTTTCCTCTTCTTCTCATAGACAGACTTATAGACTCTATGGCAAGGTGTGAACTCCTGAGCTTCATGGATGCTTACTCAGGATACAACCAAATCCTCATGAACCCTCCAGACCAAG
The DNA here is from genome assembly GCF_042453785.1 of Malus domestica. Lineage (NCBI taxonomy): Eukaryota > Viridiplantae > Streptophyta > Magnoliopsida > Rosales > Rosaceae > Malus > Malus domestica. The sequence continues at coordinate 14,318,995 of NC_091676.1, read as the reverse complement.
AACACACAGCCTTCACTACTAACAGGGGACTATATTGCTATAAAGTCATGCCCTTCGGCCTAAAGAATGCAGGAGCGACTTATCAGAGACTGGTCAATTCAATGTTCGTCGAACAGATTGGGAAGAGTATGGAAGTTTATGTTGATGATATGTTAGTCAAGAGCAAACATGCTGACCAACACATCACCAACCTATCTGAAACTTTCACCATTCTGAAGAGGTATCGAATAAGGTTAAACCCCAACAAATGTGCCTTCGGCATAGGCTCTGACAAATTCTTAGGCTTCATGATAAGCCAACGAGGCATTGAGGTTAATCCCGAGAAGATCAAAGCAATCATCGACATGAAGGAATCGGTAACTTCAAAAGACATCCAGAGCTTTACTGGCAAGGTGGCAGCCTTAACTAGGTTCATCTCTAAGGCCACCGACAGATGTGCTCCTTTCTTCAAAGAGCTTAAGGGAAGTAAGAAGTACATTACATGGACTGATAAATGTGCTGAGGCATTCAAGAACCTCAAAGCCTACATGAGTCAAGCCTTTTTGCTCTCCAAACCTGAGGTTGGTGACACTCTCATTATCTATCTGTCAGTATCGGCTTTAGCAGTAAGTTCCGTTCTCATTCGAAAGGATGGTAATGTCGAACGGCCTGTCTACTACGCTAGCAAGGCCTTACAAGATGCGGAGACACGATACTCCAACATTGAGAAATTGGCTTTAGCATTGGTCATGTCTGCTCGAAAACTTCGCCCTTACTTCCAAGCACACTCTATCATCATGCTTACTAATCATCATCTTCGACAGATACTCCAAAGTCCTGACACTTCCGGATGAATGATCAAATGGGCGATAGCATTGGGTGAGTTTGACATCTCCTACCAACCAAAGCCAGCTGAGAAGGGCCAATCAGTGGCAGACTTCATCGTCGACTTCACATATCCTGTTGACATTGTTTCTACGCCTAAAGAAGTGGTTTCATTACCCTCAGAAGCTTAGAAAATCGAACCAACAGCTCCAGCATGGAGTCTATATGTTGATAGCTCGTCCAACCAACAGGGTTGTGGAGCAGGACTAGTCCTTACGACCCCTGACAAAGTGGCGATGGAGTATGTTCTTCGTTTCAAATTCAAGACGTCGAACAATGAGGCCAAATATGAAGCCCTCCTAGCAGGCTTACGTTTGGCCAAACACCTTGGGGTTAAACGAATTGATATCTTCAGTGACTCCCAATTGGTGGTTAACCAGGTCACCAACAACTTTGACGCTAAGGATAGCTCTATGGCTGCATATCTGGCACAAACACAATTATTGCTTAAGCACTTCACTACCAGATCACCCAAATTCCCCGAGCAGCAAATAGTTATGTAGTTGCTTTGGCTCGCCTCGTCTCAGCGGTGGAAGACAAGATTGGGAGAAAAATTCAAGTCGAATTGTTGGCAGCACCAAGCACCATGGCTGCGGAAGTGTGCAACTTACAACAGGGGGATAGTTGGATTACCCCAATTTATAGATTCCTTGCTCATGGCACCCTTCCAAATGACAAAATCCAAGCTAAGCAGATTCGATACAAGGCTACCCGTTACTTGATCATTAATGACCAACTCTACAAGCGTGGTTTTAACCTACCATACCTAAGATGCCTTATGCCCGTAGAGGCGGAAACTGTCTTTCAGGAAATACATGAAGGAGTTTGTGGAGATCATGCTGGATCTCGATCCCTAGCACATAAGGTTTTTCGCCAAGAATATTATTAGCCAACACTCCACCAAGATGCCATCAGAATATCCCGCTCAAGTAATAAGTGTCAAAGCTACGCAACTATTCCTCACTCCCCTCCCGAGCCGCTCACTCCTATGATCAGCCCTTGGCCTTTCGCCCAATGGGGACTTGATTTGATTGGCCCAATACCTGCAGGGAAGGGCAAGGTTCGCTATGCAATCGTTGCAGTTGACTACTTCACAAAGTGGGCCGAAGTAAAACCCTTGGCAACCATTACTGAGGGAAAAATAGAAGACTTCGTATGGAATAACATCTTTTGCATATTCAGCATTCCCAATGCGATAGTCACTAACAGGCGACAGTTCGACAACAATAAGTTCAGGATGTTCTGCTCTAAGTTCAACATCAACTTATGTTTTGCCTCCCCAACTCATGCCCAGTCTAATGGACAAGTTGAAGCCATCAACAAAATAATCAAGCGAACTTTGAAAACCAGCTTGGACAAGGCTAAAGGTTGTTGGCTAGAATTTGTACCCCAAGTTCTTTGGTCATACAGCACTTCGTATCTGACATCAACAGGAGAAACCCCATTCTCACTTGCCTTTGGTACAGAGGCAGTTGTCCTAGTTGAGCTTGAGCAAGCAACGTTCCGAGCCCAGAACTACGTGCAAAGCGAAAATGACAAACAACTTACCCTCAACTTAGATCTAGTCGAGGAACACAGAAACCAGGCTCACTTGAGGAATGTCGCCTACAAACAGCACATCTCCAACTACTATGACTCCAGGGTCAAACCTCGTTCTTTCAAAGTGAGGGACTGGGTATTGAAGAAAAGATTACTCTGCGACAGAGTCCCGAGTGAATGAACACTTAGTCCAAACTGGGATGGACCGTTTGAAGTTGTTGGCATCAGTCGCCCTGGCTCCTACAAGCTTAGACGCTCCGATGGCAAAACCCTTGGCCATCCATGGAACGCTGATCACTTGAAGTAATATTACAAGTAAACTCACATTGTACAAGTGTTAAGCTTCAGCCGTTCGGCATCCTATATAACGAAGATTATTTGGCATGAATTCAATAAAGAGGTGATTTAGACAACTTGATCCTAATCCTCTTACATTCCTAGCAATGAAACACTCGGGTTCAAAGCCTCAACATGAATGCTTCCAACATGAAACAAAGCCTAAGTATATGTCAACAAGACTATACAAATAAACGAACAGCTTCACAGTATATTCGTTCAATCATACATTCCAACACATTCATAAATAAGCCAACTATGCTTTGAAAGGGTTCAACATATTTTGTGTCATTCGACACTTGCTACAATGTGCCTAGACACCTTGCCCTTATTCTCACCAACCAGGTGATGAAATGTACAACTCGTACTCTCCTTCATGCCACCAACCAGATGATGAAATGTACAACCCGTACTCTTCTTCATGCCACCAACCAGGTGATGAAATGTACAACCTGTACTCTAATATCATTTGGCAACTTGTCATTCATGCCACCAACCAGGTGATGAAATGTACAACTCGTACTCTCTTTCATGCCATCAACCAGGTGATGAAATGTATAACCCGTACTCTAATATCATTTGGCAACTTGCCACTCATGCCACCAACCAGGTGAAGAAGGAACTCATCTTCATGCCACCAACCAGGTGATGAAATGTACAACCTGTACTCTCCTTCATGCCACCAACTAGGTGATGAAATGCACAACCCGTACTCTAATATCATTTGGCAACTTACCATTCATGCCACCAACCAGGGGAAGAAGGAACTCATATTCGTACCACCAACCAAGTGATGAAAGCAACTCACCATTCATTCCACCTACCAGAAGACGAGTGGTATAACTTGTACATGTAAACTCCTAGCATTCACAAATAATCAAAAACCCTCAAGCTTGACAACTCAACTAGGGGAGCACTTATGCCCAACAAGAGTTATAGTCACCAATAAAGCCTTATTGTAAGCCAACAACAACTTCAGTGCATGGCATATGAAGATCAAGCTATTCAGCCTTCTTGCTTCTGCTTCAAACATTTCCCCACTGTAACAATGCAAACACTACAACTCGTAGAAAGCTTCACACACTCTTGATCAAGACAATGTGAAGCAAAATCAATTTATGGTACCAACAAGAGCTTCATCAATGGAGGGCAACCACAATTCTCAAAAGCTTCACACACTCTTAATCAAGACAACGTGAAGCAAAACCAATTTATGGTGCCAACAAGAGCTTCATCAAATGAGGGCAACCATAATTCTCAAAAGCTTCACACACTCTTGATCAAGATAGTGTGAAGCAAAATCAATTTATGGTGCCAACAAGAGCTTCATCAATGGAGGGCAACCACAATTCTCAAAAGCTTCACACACTCTTGATCAAGACAGTGTGAAGCAAAATCAATTTATGGTGACAACAAGAGCTTCATCAATGGAGGGCAACCACAATTCTCAAAAGCTTCACACACTCTTGATCAAGATAGTGTGAATCAAAACCAATTTATGGTGCCAACAAGAGCTTCATCAAAGAAGGGCAACCACAATTCTCAAAAGCTTCACGCACTCTTGATCAAGACAGTGTGAAGCAAAACCAATTTATGGTGCCAACAAGAGCTTCATCAATGGAGGGCAACCACAATTCTCAAAAGCTTCACACACTCTTGATCAAGACAGTGTGAAGCAAAACCAATTTATGGTGCCAACAAAAGCTTCATTAATAGAGGGCAACTACAATTCTCAAACCTTCGAAGCAAATTCAAGACTGTTCGAAGCAAATTCAATTTATATGGTTCATCTAAACCTTCGACTACTACAAGGTGTGGCTTGCATCACAATCTCTTGCTCACCAATGTGGAAGCAAAATTTGTATATGTTGTCTCTCCCACATTTTCAAATTTCTAGTTTCCCATAAAAAAATAAAAAATAAAAAAGGGAAATTCAACAAAAGCTTCAACTCCAAAGCTTCACCAACAAAAGCTTCATTAATGGAGGACAACAACAAATTCTCAAAAGCCTCACACTATCTTGATCAAGATAGTGTGAAGCAAAATCAATTCATGGTACCCAACAAAAGCTTCACCTACAAAAGCTTCACACTATCTTGATCAAGATAGTGTGAAGCAAAATCAATTCATGGTGCCCAATAAAGCTTGACCTACAAAAGCTTCACTCACAAAAGCTTCACCCACAAAAGCTTGACCCACAAAAGCTTGACCCACAAAAGCTTCACCCACAAAAGCTTGACCTACAAAAGCTTGACCCACAAAAGCTTCACCTACAAAAGCTTGACCCACAAAATCTTCACCTACAAAAGCTTCACACTATCTTGATCAAGATAGTGTGAAGCAAAATCAATTCATGGTGCCCAACAAAGCTTCAACCTCAAAGCTTCACCTACAAAGCTTCAACACCAAAGCTTCATCTACAAAGCTTTAAAATATATATATATATATATATATATATATTTTTTTTTTTTTTTTTTTAATTTTTTTTTCAGAAAAAAAAATTCGAAAAAAAAAACATTTCGAAAAAAAAAAATTGCCTAGGCCTCCTCTTCTTTGGGCCTAACAACTTTCATAACAAATATATATGAAGAAGGAGTTTTGGGCTACCACTTAGAAAGGAAATGCCTCATTCGTCAACTCCCTCGACCGGAGACTTGGGGGACTCCTACCATATGCTACTGCACCTTGATACTCGGAAGTCTCACGACCACTCAGTGACTTGGATTTTTCAAGTCTCCAAACGAGAAGTTTTCCTCACTCTGGAAATTAAGGGAGCACTACCTCAACCTACATGCTTCACTCACAAAGTTTCAACATACAAGCTTCAACAAAAGGAAAAATTCAAAGAACTTAGTGAAGAAAGCCTTGGTGTATTTAACACAATACGTTGAAATGAAGCAAAGCTTGTTTATTGATATCTCCGATAAGTTAAAAATATGTACATATACATGAATCAAAATAAACAAACAAGAGGGAGCCTTCACAAAGGTTGCACAGGAGAAGTCTCAGCAGTCGGCAGAGCCCCAGAAAGAGGAGGCACTATAGGGTGATTATTCGGAGCCTCAATGCTAGGCAGAACCCCAGAAGGAGGAGGCACCGAAGGTTGATCATTTGGAGCTTCATTACGCGGTACAGCCCCAGAAGACGAAGGCAATAAATGCCTTTGGAACAAACCCACAAACCTCTAATGATCAAGTAAAATCTGACCCTCAAACTACTGCAACTGGTCGAGCTTCCTCTTCATGTTTGTAGCATAGTCATGTGCGAGCCTGTGCAACTGTTTATTCTCATGCTTGAGCCCTCTGATCTCCTGTTTGAGACTTATCACTTCAGCCGCCAATGATTCAACTTGGCGGGTTCGAGCAAATAGGCGTTGGGCCATATTAGACACAGAACCTGCACACTGAACACTGAGAGCTAGAGAATCCTTAACAGCCAACTCATCAGACCGTTTGGAAAGTAGTCTGTTATCTTTGGGAGTAAGAAGGTTCATGGCCACCACCGCAACGGTCGTATCATTCTTCATCACAGAGTCCCCAACGGTAAGATGACCAGTAGGGGATAAGAAGGATGGGCGCCATATGTTGTCTTGAGAATGCATGGCTGCCGCTTCACCAAAGTTCAAGTCAAAACGAAGGTCGGATGGGCCATACATTCTCAGAAATGATGAAGGAGAAATGAGGTGCAATAAATCTCTTAAGTAAGGGGAAAATTCCTACAAGCAATAACTCTCTGAATGTACTCCTTGCATATAATTGGTGCCCTTATAAAAGAAAGGGCAAGAGGGCCGTTGGTTCAAAAATCGAAGAGGCACCACTCTCCGGATTCCGAAGAGGCACCACTATCCAAACTTCGAAGAGGCACCACTTTCCACACGCAACATCAGCTCATCGGGTACCACAGATAACTTTGCCAAAGATCTCTGACAAAGTTTAGACACATAAATTTTGAAGGTCCAGCTACCCTACTATTACCCACAAGCAAGGTTCTAAAAAACGCTAGGCGCTAGTCGGGCGGCGGGCTGGCGTCTAGCGCCTAGGCGGCTAGGCAGGTTCTAGGCAGGCGACTAGGCGGATTTATATAAATTTCTTATGTATTATATGAATTAATTAAATTTACTATATCAATTGTAAATAATTATTGAATAATATGTTATTTCTTATAGAAGAACGTACGTATGTGAATGTTTTATGTACATATATAATATGCTTGTTGATGCGTAAAATAAGTTAACACACAAATTAACCCTCTTTTTGACAATTGTAGTATAGATGTAAGTAGGGTATCGTTCTAGGCCGGGGATTAGGAGGGATTGCTAATCTATTCTAAATTAATTTAAAAATATTAAACAAGACTCAAGGACACAAAACTAGGCTAAAAACTCTAATAACTCGAAACACACTTAGAATGACTCAAAATAATGAAAACAATCAAATTAGACACTAGGAACTGAAATGGACGGAAATTGAATTAAAAGACTAACAACAATGAAAACTAACTAAATAATATAATTTAATAATGGGGGGGGGTTTGGTTTTGACGAGAAGTAAATTAAACTTAAATAAATTACAGAATTGACAAAAGCATGAAATTAAGGTGGAAGGATAGGTGATGAACTAGCTAGAGGGTTCTTCTCCACACATGACACATATGCAACCTAAATTGATTTTCAGTTGTTCTTTCAATAAATTGTAAATCTCAATACTTCAGATTAACCGTGAACAGCACTTTTTTAATCTTCAAGTTTTCCTTAAGTTATTGAATTGGACGGAAAAACGCATACAACAATTCAAAACATTCTTCAAAAGTCCCCTACGTGAAAAGCACAATAGAGATACAATCAAAGATCATTAAACTTTGTGAAAACTATAAGCATTGACGAGGCATTCGTAACTATGAAAAGCATGAAACTTATGCCAAGAATTTACTTAACGTGATTGTGACTAGCAACCTTCACTACTTGTGAATATAAGTTCATAACGATTAGGTGAAACTCCCTTATATTCTAGCGTCAAATTCATGCATGTAAATTAAGTATGCATTCTTAATCGACATACAAAAATAAGCTATCAATCAAGCAGTTAAGCAAATTAAATCACAACTCAGAAATCACAACTGAAGGTAATCAATTCATATTACAAATATATTCATGGCTTTGAATTAACCTCTAGCCAAAATAAATTTAGTTACACATTATTAAAACAGAAATAAAATATAAGTTTGGAAAGATTTAACCGAGAGAGAAGGCAGCTTTGCTCCTTCTGTTTTTCTCCCTGCTCTCTGCGCCTCATCCGTCTGCTCTGCTTATTTTTTATTCCCGCGCCTTCCTCTATTGCTGCGTCAGTCCTTGGTTTCGCACAGTTTTCTGTGCTTCCCCCCTCTCTCTCTCCCGTCTGTTCTTTCTATCTCTCCGTCTCTTTTCTTATTTCTTCCCTTGTTTCTGTCGGTCCCCCCGTACCCCATGCGCTCCTCTCTTTCTTATTTGCCTTTCATTTCTTTTTTTATTCCTTCTTTTTCTTCTTTATTTTCTGCCTTCTGCTTTCCACTCGTGCCCTGCACTCCTCATTTTATTTTCTATTCTCAGTGTCTCTCCCACTCGTCCCAATTTATTTCTTTTCCATTATTCTTGCCGTGCATTTTCTTCTCCCTTCACAACATGAATCATGATGATGTTTCAAACATCATCATGACTTATCATTATTATTTTTTTTTTAATTTAATTTAAAAGCTGATCTACACAGACAGTTTTGACGAATTTATTACATAAAATTTCACTTGTTCTATTTTTATTTTCTTTGCATAACAAATCCTATAAACACAAAAATAACGTAAATAGCTCAAAAATATAAGGAACTAACTAAGAAAAGACGAGTGAATTCGAAGTAAAAATATATATAAATATGATCCGATCAAATACCCCCACACTTAACTTTTGCTAGTCCTCGAGCAAAACAAAGAAAACAAGAACAAGAAGTAACAAGAAAAACATTAGCTTCCCCCTATGTGACCCTCATAGAATTTCATTCGAGAACACAAATCAACAAGAACCATAGCTGGCACCAAACAAGCTAATCCAAGTTCATCTTCCTTATTCAAATATTAGCAGTAATCTTTAAATCATCCTTGAAGTGTAGTGTGTGAGATAGCCATGCTAATGCAATTTCAAGTTTTTTTATTTTTAAAATCATCATATGCAAACTAGCGACCATCTCACGGGATATGCACTCAATCACACATGTGTTTAGTTTTAATGTGTTTCGCTCAAAGAATCAAATGTGAAATTTCTACCATAAGCTTGCATAAAGATCACTTCTCCACAGTCATAATTGCAAAACTTAAATCAAGAGGACTTTTATTGGATGTAATGAGGTTTAGGGATAGGGTTATTGAAACGATAGAATAGGAAAACACAAGTTCCAAGCTACATTGCAAGCAATTCTTTTCTTTAGATTTATAAGAACTCAAGCTCTCCAGCAATTCTTCTAGCACCTCCAACCACACCCTTAAACTGAAACTTTAAAAACTTTTTATTTCATTTGTATACAATCTTTCTTTTTCTTTTTCTTTTCTTCTCTTTTCTCTTTTTTTTTTTTTTTTTTTTAAATACAAACATGAAATACCCCCACACTTATTCTTTTGCCAAACACATTCAAAGTACTTCACAAACGTTTCTCATAAGACAATCTCGCATTGCTCGCTTGGAAAGGGTAAGGAAAATGTTTCAGGTATAAGGGTAGACATATCTGGTGATAAGAAATAAAAGGCTCAACATACACGGCTCAAATTGGCAATCAAATGATATCATTTTTCTTTGGGAAACATGGTTATTTGGGCCATAGTGGTAAACCTAATGCCTCTATCATTTCCAAATTCATGCAATCAATGACAAACATTTCGAAAGATCGTTACGCAAGTTCTAGAGATGTATCTCACATAAGTTCATCACACATGAAAAAATAGGAGTGTATGAAAAATGCACACACTTTCAATAGGCTCAAAAACTCACATAGGATGTATATGGTCACTAAATTCACATATGAAGCTTTAAGTCATGCTTTAGTTTCACATCAACAAGGCTATGTGCATTTGGTTTTTCAAAGATGATCAAACATGTACAAAACTAACAAGAGAATTAGGAATTTCACAAAACACATGTTAACTAAGTTCTTGATGATCATGGTTCAAATTTTATCCAATTATATCATTGGGTCGGGAAACTAACAAAAATCTAATTCAAAACAATAAGGGAAACAAGACAATATTTTTGGATTTTTAAATTCTCCGATTTTTTTTTTTAATTTTTTTTTTTTAAAGAAAACAAAACTAATAGAGAAAACAAAAAGCAACAACACGGAAACAAATGAAATTCTAGAGATGTCTACCCCCACACTTAAACTGGACATTGTCCCCAATGTCAGAAAACACTATAATGCAAATAAAAATAAATAAATAAATAATAAGAAACAAAATAAAGCAATTGGACTGAAAACTTCCCTAATTTGCAGTAAAATCAAGCGATGACCCCCAAGCTAAAATTCTGCAATCAACTTCAAGGGTGGAAATAACCAAAAGTTCCTGCAAAGAAAATAAATAATTCAGTTAAGTAACGTAAGAAAATGTAAAATTGAAAATCACGACAAAAGACAATGAATAGAACTAATAAGTGATCATTGGTCGTGCTTGTTGACTTTCCACAGCTTTCCTCTTGAACGGGGTGACACTTAGCTTTTTACTTGCAAGTGATGATTTGATGATATTGTACGGCGAGTCTTTGCTCTTTAGCAATGTTGCAATTCCTTATTTGTTCTCCAAGCAGATGTGGCAACTTCTCTAGTTCTTCATCTCAGACTCATTCCGCTAGGATGATTATGCAAGCTGCATTCTTCTCTGCTTGTTTCTTCTGCATGACGGGCAGGCACGAGGGAGAGGTGTTGGTCTGTTTCTTTCTTCAATCTTTCCAAGTGCCCACCTCTTGCTCCCTTTCTCCTTGTCCTTAGTTGAGGATGAATCAGCGAATTGTCTCCACATGCTTCGAGGTATCATCTTCACTTCCCTTATAAGTGAGAAACAAAGCGAAGGCATAAGATGATGAGTACTCGAGAGCAAGAGCTGGCTGGAGAAAGGACAGGGAGAAAGCATGATATAAGATACTCTTGCTTTCAACCTTCATGATATGAAATACTTTTGCTTTGGATGGGTTGTTTGCAGAGGTACCCCAAGGAATAAGGAACACTGAGTGACTCGAGAGAGTGTGTTGGAAATACATTCTCGGAGATGAAGAAGTGCTGAGAGGGTGTGCCTTTGCTGTGGAAGGCGAAGGTAGATACTTATAGGACTTTTCTTCACAATCGGAACTATTCTCTCACTCATTGTCGGTAGCCGGTGGATGGATGAATAGTACAAATTACGCGCTTTCTGACAAAGCTGCCCGTAATTTCCGCAAAGCTGCAAGTTGCATGTGACGAGTGACGACACGTCTGGACAAATTGATCTTTTGAAATCCGGGGTTCGGCTCGTGGTTTCTGAGCAAGCCCAGCTTTTGAGAAATGCAACGCCTCTTTTGAGAAAAGAATCCGGCTTTTGAGAAAGGAGCCCCGACTCTTCGATTTGCGAGAGGACGCTTCTTCGATTTTTGAGGAGCGCCTCTTTGATTTCTTTTTTTTATAGAGGCGTTAATTTTGTTCCACAACACACTTGAGCTCCCTCTTGTAAACACTCCCTTCTTGCACTTCCAAAATCTTAATCTGTCCGATCTCTTTTTTCTTTACCATTCTGAAAAATGTCTGGCCCTTCCGATCGTCGTTTTGACTTGAACATTGGTGAAGAGGCAGCTCTGCCTTCACCAGACAACATATGGCGCCCATCTTTCATATCCCCTACTGGTCCTCTTACCGTTGGGGATTCGGTGATGAAAAATGACATGACCGCTGCGGTGGTGGCCCGGAACCTTGTCACCCCCAGAGATAACAGACTACTCGCTAGACGGTCTGATGAATTGGCGGTTAAGGAGTCTCTGGCTCTTAGCGTGCAGTGTGCGGGTTCTGTGTCCAACATGGCCCAACGCCTATTTGCTCGAACCCGTCACGTTGAATCGTTGGTGGCTGAAATACAGAGTCTCAAAGAGGAGATTAGAGGACTCAAGCATGAAAATAAACAATTGCACAAGCTTGCACACAATTATGCCACAAACATGAAGAGGAAAATTGACCAGCTGCAGGAAACTGATGGTCAGATTTTACTTGATCACCGGAGGTTTGTGGGTTTGTTCCAACCGCATCTGCCTTCGTCTTCTGGGGCGGCACCACGTAGTGAAGCTCCAACTGATCAACCTCCGATACCTCCTCCTTCCGTGGCCCCGCCGACTGCTGAAGCTTCGCCGACTACTGAAGCACCACCTGACCAATGAATGCTATTAGTTTACACATCATTGTAAAATATTTTTACTTTTATGTTTTTTTTTTTTTAAATATGTAAATTAATGTAAAAAGACTTTGTTTAACCTTCCCCCACACTTAAACTAAATAACACAAACTCACAAAAATCAACCAAATAACACAACTAACTAAACAAAACAAAATGAAAGTAGTAAAGATAAGGGTGTAAGTTGAATGCTTGGGTTGCCTCCCAAGAAGCGCTTGCTTTAACGTCCGCAGTCGGACGAATCTTTCCTTTAAACTCCCCTCGGCTCCAAAGCATGGAATTTATCTTTTAATGGGAGGTGATACTTGAAATGATTCGGCAATGGTTTAAATTTAAGAGTGGGTGCCTGAATCATCAAAATCAGAAACATGTTAGTATAAATTAAAATTAAAATTGGAGAAGATGGCTTACTTTCTTTTTCCGACACAAACTCAATGACAAACACCACATCTTTGAACATTTCTGGGACTTTGAACTTGGCCAGGTTTACTATGATGGTTGTGGCTTGTCCCGTGTCATCAAACTCAACTGCTTTGGGCTTGATTGTCTCATGCACAGCCTCTTGGATGTATTCTTGATATGTTTCAACCACTTCATTTTCTTGAATCCCTTTTCTTGGTGTGCAAGGTTCTTTGAACGTTTCAATACCATCGGGAACTTGTTTTGGTGCACCAAGAATTGGGATATCACTTTGCACCTTTGGAAGAGCTTCCACAATGTCTTTTTCACTCTCTTTGATATTTGGAATCAAAAACCTGCAAGGACAAAGGACATTCGGTGGAATAATGTTAGAATGAAGTGAATTTAGAACTTCCTCACCTGAGTTGGATGACATAGGGATTTGAGGAGCTTGCAGCAAGAATTCTTCTAAACTGCCCAGGTCGTCCTCCTCCTCTTCTGCTTGCAGCAGCAATTCATCCATGTTCGGGCTGTGTTTGGATGGTTCTGGGATAGCTTCATCCTTCATGTCACCTTCCAAAGTGATGGCTTCATCGATTTCACTTTCTGCCTTTGAATTTGCAATGTTTAAGTTGGAAAGTTCACTTTGATCTCGAATCTGTGCCATGAATTCCACAATCTGCCCAACTTGCATATCCAATTCGTCCACTCTTTTGACTCGGTCTTGCATCTCCTGGTTTTGATTTTCTACTCCCTGATTCAAAGAGGTGAGTAACTTATTAAGTGTATCATTATCCAAGGACGTACCTGAATTGAATTGGGTTGATTGTTGTGGTGGCTGTGACGGTTCATATGGCCACTGATAGAACTCTTCTGATGGCGGCAATTGTTCTTCTTTTTGTGAACCCTGCGTCAAAGAAATTAGTTCTTCAAGAATTTCATTATAATTCACGGGCATACTTTGATTTGATTGGAATTGTTGTGGGGGATGATGTGGTGGCTGCATAGGTCTTGAATAGAACTCGTCTTGCTGGCAATATCCACCTTGTTGAAATTGTTGAGGTTCATCCCACATATAATCTGAATTACCTCTCCAATCTGAATTGCAAGCGTTGGAAAACATGTTGCCCCTTGATTGGTTATGGCCTTGATATCCCCAAACATCTTCATTTACAGAAAATTGAGGACTTTGATATCCTTGCCCATATGGCACATCAAGTGTAGGGACACTTGGCATTGTGGTCCGTTCGGCATTATGAGTCAATTGAGCAGTGAGCTGTGCCAATTGAGCTTGAATGGTCGCAAGTGCCATGTCTTGCTCCATTTGTACCTAAAATCAAAGAAAGAAAAATAAATCAAATATCAAAAGTAAAATACACAAACACCAATATAAACATAAACAAAAACAAAAATAAAGGGATTAGCAAAGTTGCTAATCCCCGGCAACGGCGCCAAAATTTGATGCGTAAAATAAGTTAACACACAAATTAACCCTCTTTTTGACAATTGTAGTATAGATGTAAGTAGGGTATCGTTCTAGGCCGGGGATTAGGAGGGATTGCTAATCTATTCTAAATTAATTTAAAAATATTAAACAAGACTCAAGGACACAAAACTAGGCTAAAAACTCTAATAACTCGAAACACACTTAGAATGACTCAAAATAATGAAAACAATCAAATTAGACACTAGGAACTGAAATGGACGGAAATTGAATTAAAAGACTAACAACAATGAAAACTAACTAAATAATATAATTTAATAATGGGGGGGGGTTTGGTTTTGACGAGAAGTAAATTAAACTTAAATAAATTACAGAATTGACAAAAGCATGAAATTAAGGTGGAAGGATAGGTGATGAACTAGCTAGAGGGTTCTTCTCCACACATGACACATATGCGACCTAAATTGATTTTCAGTTGTTCTTTCAATAAATTGTAAATCTCAATACTTCAGATTAACCGTGAACAGCACTTTTTTAATCTTCAAGTTTTCCTTCAGTTATTGAATTGGACGGAAAAACGCATACAACAATTCAAAACATTCTTCAAAAGTCCCCTATGTGAAAAGCACAATAGAGATACAATCAAAGATCATTAAACTTTGTGAAAACTATAAGCATTGACGAGGCATTCGTAACTATGAAAAGCATGAAACTTATGCCAAGAATTTACTTAACGTGATTGTGACTAGCAACCTTCACTACTTGTGAATATAAGTTCATAACGATTAGGTGAAACTCCCTTATATTCTAGCGTCAAATTCATGCATGTAAATTAAGTATGCATTCTTAATCGACATACAAAAATAAGCTATCAATCAAGCAGTTAAGCAAATTAAATCACAACTCAGAAATCACAACTGAAGGTAATCAATTCATATTACAAATATATTCATGGCTTTGAATTAACCTCTAGCCAAAATAAATTTAGTTACACATTATTAAAACAGAAATAAAATATAAGTTTGGAAAGATTTAACCGAGAGAGAAGGCAGCTTTGCTCCTTCTGTTTTTCTCCCTGCTCTCTGCGCCTCATCCGTCTGCTCTGCTTATTTTTTATTCCCGCGCCTTCCTCTATTGCTGCGTCAGTCCTTGGTTTCGCACAGTTTTATGTGCTTCCCCCCTCTCTCTCTCCCGTCTGTTCTTTCTATCTCTCCGTCTCTTTTCTTATTTCTTCTCTTGTTTCTGTCGGTCCCCCCGTACCCCATGCGCTCCTCTCTTTCTTATTTGCCTTTCATTTCTTTTTTTATTCCTTCTTTTTCTTCTTTATTTTCTGCCTTCTGCTTTCCACTCGTGCCCTGCACTCCTCCTTTTCTTTTCTATTCTCAGTGTCTCTCCCACTCGTCCCAATTTATTTCTTTTCCATTATTCTTGCCGTGCATTTTCTTCTCCCTTCACAACATGAATCATGATGATGTTTCAAACATCATCATGACTTATCATTATTATTTTTTTTAATTTAATTTAAAAGCTGATCTACACAGACAGTTTTGACGAATTTATTACATAAAATTTCACTTGTTCTATTTTTATTTTCTTTGCATAACAAATCCTATAAACACAAAAATAACGTAAATAGCTCAAAAATATAAGGAACTAACTAAGAAAAGACGAGTGAATTCGAAGTAAAAATATATATAAATATGATCCGATCACTTGTTTAGGAAAAAGAAAACAAAATATTATCTAAATAATTCATAATTTATATAACCTTTATATATATATAGCTCAAACTTTTAAAATTATAAAACACCCACGTAGTGTGGGTGGATCTCAAACTTAGACAACTTTTTAAAATATAAAAAACCCACGTAGTGGGTTTTCATAATTAAAACATGACCCTTCCAAGCAGTACTGCAGTAGCTGGTCACCTCACCTCTTTCACATCACCCCAGGTCTCTCACTTTTAATGCGATAAACAACTTAGCTAGCTGGCCCTTCAAGCAGTACCTTTCCTTCTTTTTCAAACAACCCACGTCCATAATTGTATATATTTATTATTATAACACACACTCTCTCTCATCAAAGATCAAGTCTTTTGTGGGGAAAGTGGAATGTCATTCATTTGTATAACATAGACCTATTTGTTTCTTCTTCTTCTTCTTTTTACCCTTTAAGAATTGGTTCTCAAAGCGCCACCACAGACTTCTCTGGAAGCTCGACCCCATTTTTTGATCAAGGATTCAAAACACAGACAGAGAGAATCAGATCGTCTAGAGTTGGTGAGGCCACAGTTGAACAAATCGGATGACTACCGCTTTCCAAAGTTGCTCTCTCTCTCTCTCTCTCTCTCTCTCTTCGCACTCTTTCTTCCCTCATCTTCATGGAAACGAGCTGTAAAAATTTGTCGGAGCTCTGCTGCTACGTAAGAAATTGGAAGTTGTAGATCCGCCTAACTTCGCCAGCCGCCTAGCCCGCCTAGGCGCCGCCTAGAGCCCAGTCGCTTTTTCCCACCGTTTTGCACTAAAACGCCATGGCCACCCTCCGCCCAGCGCCTAGGCGCTGCCTAGGCGGCTGCCTAGGCCGTTTTTTAGAACACTGCCCACAAGGGTAAAGGAACAGCACCACTGCTTGATAACTAGAAAGTCTCAATGTATGTCAACCTCCGTGCTCCGTGGCAAGGTAGACTAGCAAAAATGCCCAACCTTTACTCACATTCGAGAAAACACTCCCAACAGGATTACTTTCTCAAAAATTGAAGAGACACTTCTCTCCGAATCTCAAGAGTCAGACTCCCAACAGGTTGTTTTCTCAAAAATCGAAGAGGCACTGTTCTTTAAATCTCAAGAGCTAGATCCCCGACATGATTGCTTGTTAGAAAATCGAAGAGGCACCGCTCTCCGAACTTCGAGAGCCAGATTTCCTTGGATAAAGCTTGTTTGCAATCTTCACACGCAACATCAGCTTTCCAGATACCACATACCACTTTTTCAAAGCACTCTGACAAAGTTAAAACATGTGAACCTTGCAGCTCCCATTACATTGCTATGACCAAGAAGGGTAAATGAATAGCATTATTACTTGCTTAAAAATCGAAGAGGCACCGCCATCCGAATCTCGAGAGCCAGACTCCCAACAGCATTATTACTTTCTCAAAAGTCGAAAAGACACTGCTCTCCAAATCTCAAGAGCCAGACTCCCAACAGGATTGCTTTCTCAAAAATCGAAGAGGCACCGCCTTCCGAATCTCGAGAGCCAGACTCCCAACAGCATTATTACTTTCTCAAAAGTCGAAGAGGCACCGCTCTCCGAATCTCAAGAGCCAGACTCCCAACATGATTGCTTTCTCAAAAATCGAAGAGGCATCGCTCTCTGAACTTTGAGAGCCAGATTTCCTTAGATAAAGCTTGTCTGCAATCTTCACAGGCAACATCAGTTTTCCAAATACCACATACCACTTTTTCAAAGTGCTCTGACAAAGTTAAAACACGTGAAACTTGCAGCTCCCACTACATTGCTACGACTAAGAAGGGTAAAGGAATAGCATTACTACTTGTTGTTAGAGAGACTCCTATATATGTCGACCTTCATCCTCCACAGCCAGGCAAACCTGCAAATAAAAAAAATGCTCAACTTTTCTTGACATCCGAGAGGGCACTCTCAGCAGAGTCTCTCAAAATACTCAGCTTATTTTCTTTCCGATAATACCTCTGCAAACAAGCCACACCAGAGCAAGAGTATCTCATATCATCAGGGTTAAAAGCAAGAGTATCCCATATCATGCTTTTTCCCTTTCTTTTTCTTTGGCCTTGTTCTTACCTGCAAGACAAGGAGAAAAAGAGCAATCAGTCAGCACTTGGAATCAAGCTTTAGTCAGGAACTGACTGCCTGGAACCCCTTGCCTGATTACTTACCTAGCATTGCTCTCGAGTACTCATCTTCAACATTTTATGCTTCCAAAGAAGATACCACATCTGCCTGAGGAACAGATAGGGCAAGTGAGAAAGATACAAGGAAGCATGTGGAGACAAGCATAACAGAACACGTGCCGATACATCCACTACTTTGTCAACAGCAAAAGTATCCCATATCATCAAGGTCGAACGTACTCTAGATTTGATGGACTTGTTTTGACCCTCAAATTCTTAAGTCGGCCTTATACTCTTGAGGGAACCAGAAAACCCTCTAGCCCAGTTCAAGAATAAACCTGTGGAAAGTTACTTCTTCAAAAGAAAAAGTATCTCATATCATCTCTTCTCCATTTGCTTCTCCTTATCCTTGGTGCTATTTACGACACAAGGTTGCTTGCTTGGAAGTCTGATTGCTTACCTTGTCTGTTACCTCATTCGGAAAATCTCCTAGCTCAGTGACTTGGGGGACTCCTACTATAGGGTTTGTATCACACTTGACCAAGCTCGAAACTACAAGTAAGCTTCAAGTGAAATTGATACATTACCTTTTGCATCTTCATCGGTTAAAGATACCACCCCTGGATGGAGGAAAAGTACTTCCAGAAAAGATGCTACATCTACATATGAGACAGATAAGGCAAGTGAAAATGATACCACACTTTGGTACTTAGAAGTTTCATGATTACTCAATGGCTTGGATCTTGCAAGTCCCCAACTGAGGAGTTTTCCTCACTCGGGAACTTAGGGGAGCATTGTTTGTACCATACTTGACCAATCCCGAAACTACTGAGCACCAGTCAACGTTATACCGTCAAAGACCCAGAAGAGTTTCCCTCCAACCAGGAAGCTAATCACAGCGCGACACGTGTCGACATCAGAAGCCAATCATAGCGCGACACGTGTCAACATCAGAAGCCAATCACAACACGACATGTGTCAATGTCAGAATGAAACTAGAAAATCTCTTCTATAAATAGAGATCATTCTCTCACAATATTTCCTAATGTCATTTGTACTAAATCATTCACTTGTACTCACTAAAGGAGAGTTTGAACCTATGTACTTGTGTAAACCCTTAATAATTAATGAGAACTTTTATACTCCGTGGACGTAGCCAATCTGGGTGAACCACGTACATCTTGTGTTTGCTTCCCTATCTCTATCCATTTACATACTTATCCACACTAATGACCGGAGCAATCTAGCGAAGGTCACAAACTTAACACTTTCTGTTGTACCAAAGTCCTCACTGATTTTGTGCATCAACAAAATCATTCAGCTGAAGCCAACTATTATGATTTTCATTCCATACATCGTCAAGAACAAGTAGGTAGTGTTTCCCATCCAATTTCATTCGAAGCAGAATCTGCAAGTCCTCTAATTCCATAACCATTTTTTTCTGCTGACCATTTCGCAGATGAGAAAATTTTGACTCTTGTAATTCATCTACAGTGCCAGTACTCAAAATCTTCGAAGCAATTGATCGCACATCGAAGTTTCCATAAGCCCACACACACATCTTAAGTTGAAAATAGCTCACTACCCTCTCGTCATTGTACAACATTTTCGCAAGAGTAGTCTTCCCCAATCCCCCAATACCAACAATGGCCGCGATAGACTCATTCTCTCGGTCGCATTCCCACATCAAAGATCTCACCATCTCCTTTTTATCTTTGTCTCTTCCAATTACAGTCGAATGCAACACAAAAGAGTGTGTCTCTTCCTTCTCGTAACCATTTTGGAGCCCAATATCTGCACAAACTGTCACCGATCTCGCCCTGAAGTTGAACTTGGAAATATCAGCAGCAACCTCATCTAGACTGTCTCTAATCTCTTTGATCTCGTGTCCATCTTGTAACGAAAGGCGAGATGGTTTGAAGGCGAAAAAAACACGCGTACCTGCAGCAGCAGCAGCTGATCTTTGCCGCCATTAGCTTAGGTTTCGAAAACATGAAACACGTTATCAGCACGGTACATAACATCTTTGAGCTTCCTCATCCATTCTTGCACCAAATGGCTCATTTCTTGTTTCTCCTCGGCATCGGAAAGAACAGCTCTGATGGTGGAAAGTGTGCTTTCAAGCTTGGTCAGGTCCTTGTCGATGCCGTAGATGAGGCCAAGTTCTTGGAAAGTGGAAGCACCAAGCTTCACCAGTAAGTGGGTGGCGATGCCAAATGGAACTGCTTCTACCATCTTTGTTTTGTTTGCTATTTGTGAAGAAGCAATCAGCAAATGGGAGAGAGATAGATTGCAATTTGCAGAGAAGAAGACCAGAGAAGTAGGAGAAATGAAGTCAACAGCACCCAAATGATGCATTCCACGCTCTACTTGGAAAAGGTGTCACATCTCGGCCTAGGCCCCCACCACATCCCGAGCTCGACTCTACCGTAACACGATATTGTCCGCTTTGGGCCTCGACCACGCCCTCATGGTTTTGTTTCTGGGAACTCACACGAGAACTTCCCAGTTGGTCACCCATCATGGGATTGCTCTCGTGTGAACCCGCTTAACTTCGGAGTTCCTATGAAACCCGAAGCCAGTGAGCTCCCAAAAAACCTCGTGCTAGGTAGAGATGGGAATATACATATAAGGCTTATAGGATCTTCACCTCTGGGCTATGTGGGATGTTACAATCCACCTCCCTTAGGGGCCTGACGTCCTTGTCAGCACACTTCCGGCCAGAGATTGACTTTAATACCAAATTGTCATAACCCGACCTGGCCCCCCACCACATCCCGGGCTCGACTCCGCCGTAGCACGATATTGTCCGCTTTGGGCCCCGACCACTGATAAGCTCATATTTATATATATTTTACATCAAATTCACTTGTCTTTTCTTAGTTAGTTCCTTATATTTTTGAGCTATTTACTTTGTTTTTGTGTTTTGTGGGATTTGTCAAGCAAATAAAAGAAAAATAGCACAAGTAGGATTTTTAGTAACAAATTCGTCAAAACTGCATGTGCAGATCAGCTGACTTTGGAAGCAAGTTGCGAACCGCTCAGAATGAATTAGAGAATGAGCCTTATATGTTTGGAAAGCTACGGATGTCTATTTTCTGGAAAATTTCGCGGATTGTTAATATCATTGTCCTAAAAGAAGTTATGGCCGTTTTAACACTGAAAGGTTTCCAAGACGCTGAGCAGTTTATAACTGCATTGAAGGCAATAAATCCAATAAAACTAGCAGCCAAAACTGATGCAGCCAAGAACAAGTCAGCTGACACCTCTTCAAATATCAGATGAAATGGAATTAAAAATGAGGATTAAGAGGGAGTAATTGGCATAAAGGCTACCTAAAGTGTTACAATTGTTTTACCACATTTCCTCTCACTTATTGTCATCACTAAATGGCTATTAGTGGGTGAGTTAAGGAGAAGAAAATGATGCAGCAAGAATGGGTTTAAAAGCAGCATTGGGGAATGAAGGAAGGGGGGAGGAAGCCTCGGTCGATTTCTTTCGGTTCTATCTTCTCAAACTCATGTCTATCTTTTGTTTTAACTTAAGGATTGTGTGTAACTAAATTTTTAGTAGTTAGGGGCTGTTTTGAAGCCCCGAATATGATTGCAATTTTGTTATGACATTTCGTTGAATTACTTTTATGAATGGATGAAAATTGGTTCACTACTTGTCTCATTGATGAATTCTTTATTTGTTTTCTATGGATGCATACGTAGTAAGCATATCTAGGATTCTAATGCTATGAATATGTGTGTGCCTGCCCTTGTCAAATGAGGACCTACATATATTCTAGAGTAGTACTTGTTAATTGTGATTAACATGTGAACCAATTTCTAGGATAAGTAAGACAACGCCAGTACTTACGATGCCTTGTGATGACTCAAACTCTTTTCGTTCTTAATGATTTCTACTTGTTAAACCTATGAACACGCCATTCTAGATTGCATGCTAGGGACTAAGTTAAGTTGAAAACGCCATTCTCTTGACATACTACATAAGAAAGAGTAATAGGTTGAGTTCTAACATTGAGCCAACTTGAGCATCTTCATCCGGAAATAAAAGAAATTTGAATGAAACATAACATGTTTGCATGATTATTTGGTGGTGGATAGCAATACCCCTAACTCGTTTTTCTTAATTTGTGAACTACTTAAAATTTGTTTCTGTCATGTTTTGGTTCGATTTAATTTAAATAGCAAATCAACTCCAAAAATCCCAAAAATTTGTGTGAGTGTAGCTTTGTGTGTCTAATATCTACATATAAAATTTCGTAGACTTTAGATATGTATAGGTCAGTCTAATAATTATTTTTCGGTGGCTGGTCAGTAGGGACAGCAACCCAGTTTTTGTGACATTATAGGTAGTTAGATAAAACAATCTTCTACGGGAAAGACCCTTATTTTCATATGCTACAATTGACAAATCTTAGTGTTAATAAGGAAAATCAATAGGACATTTGTGTGCTACTTTGTGGTGTGCTTTTAATCCTATCAACCACACCCTCACGGTTTTGTTTTTGGGAACTCACACGAGAACTTCCTAGTAGGTCACCCATCATGGGATTGCTCTCGCTCGAACTCGCTTAACTTCGAAGTTCCTACGGAACCTGAAGCCAGTGAGCTCTCAAAAGGCCTCGTGCTAGGTAAAAATGAGAATATACATATAAGGCTTATAGGATCCTCGCCCCTAGGCGATGTGGGATGTTACAATCTGACAAGTCCCGACCCCGATATTCCCTGAATACCCGGATAGACACGTGCTGACCGACACTCGAGGGTGACGAAATCCATTTATTGAATACAAAAGTAATGATTAGGAGGAAATATACGTGAATAATCATTAGAATCTAAAGGTAATAAACAAAGTTTAAGGAAATGTCTAGAGTGCACAGAATACGTTCTAATTAAAGATCACAAAATGAAATATCATTACAAGATATCACACAAGTGAATGATAGACTGCTATTGGTAGGGAAATGCCTTGTACGTTGTGTCGTAGTCCTCGTTTCTAAGATCGGAATGGGGGCGCAAAACAAAGGTGAGTGGACCAAGTTCATATATACAATAATAATAAAACAGTTATCAAGATACTAACCCCCACAGTTTATATAAAGAAAACTACTAGCATAATAAGTGATAGGTTTACTGAAAACCCTAGCATGCCAAAAACATCTCAAAAGACATATCGCGGAAATCAAAATATCAATCGTCTCATAGATCGTCTCGTAAGCGTGGTGTGCTGCCATTAAAATCACTAAATAAATATAACTCCCGGCCCTATGCCAGCACCGTGGTCTCTGGGCCCGTAGCCAGAGATTACCAACTCCCGGCCCAATGCGTGCTCTGTGTCCTTCAGCCCGTAGCTAGGGATTATTTCTCTCGGCTTAACTGCCAACACCAGATCCTCGCCCCAGGTGGTATAGTATCCACTAGGTACGCACAAATAGTTACGCCTCTCAAATATAACCACTTCATAATATAAAGTCATCCATCGTCTATACTATAAAGAAGGGTTTTTGAAAACATGTTCTAGCATCCTATCGTCATCCATCAGATAGTCTACCAGTTCATGGTTTTTATAGAAAATACGATATATTAAAACATAGCTCAATATAAGCCAACAATTAATTCCTTACAAAATAACGAGACGACAATCAACATTTCAATAAACACGCTTAATATAAAATCAGTTCATAAACTCGTAAGGCATGCATTTCATTTATGCAATTAAACTATAAAATTATGCAAATTTTACAAGGGATCCACTCACAGATACTCCGTAGCAGCAGAGTTGTGCGGAAAAGGATTAAGGAAATCCCCACTAGCAACTTCACCTAAGCACAAAAATGTACAATTTATCAAACTATGCGCAAATGATAGAATTCCAGGAAATGGACCCCAAAAACGGATTCAGAACATCGAAATTGGCCTAGGAAAGATTTTGGGTTTTGGGTCCTAAGGTTTTTGGTTAAAAAGGGCTAGGGTGAAAATGGGTGGTTTGGGCTTAAGCTTAAACCCACACACACGCATGCACGGCACAACACACACACACACACACACACGTGCACCACACACACAAACACACACACACTCACACAGACACACACACACACACACACACCATACACACACAGCACACGCACACAAGCACACACGGTATACCCATACCATACACATACACTCAACCCACATACATACCACACACACAAACACAACTGAAGTGATAAGAACGAGAATATACCACTATGAGTCTCAACCGTGGTCTAGAACGGCTGAGTTGGTCACGGAACTCGCCGGGTTCTGTGTTAGAGTTTCAGATATTTGAAGCTCTCGACTTCAATGGCAGAACACACAGAGGTGTTCTAATGATGCATGCAGGATTACAGCTGAGTTCCTCAAGCCCCAAGGATTCTAGATATGTGGTTATTTTGTTGGATTTGATAAATTTCGAAGAGGAAAGGGGACGAGAGCTCTCGCAGCTCTAGAGAGAGTGAGAGTTTCTGAGAAAGAGAGAGAGAGAGGGGGGGATTTCAGAAAATGAAGAGGGAGAGCTCGGGAAGAGAAGAAAGCTAGGGAGCTGCCACTTGGCAGTTTAGGAGGAATGAGGTATCTAGATCAACGGCTAGGATTAAATGAGATAAAAGACTAAATTGATAGACTTAAACATGTTTCAGGGAGGAATATAGAAATATAAATAAAAATGTGGGGGTGGGTGTAACAAAAGGCGTCCTAATCCCTTCCACCAAATACACCAAAGCCATAAATTTGGGCTCTTTACAAACATGGGCTAACTTTAAAGTTATAATAATTTTAGCCGTTGGATTAAATTTCAAGGGCCCGAATTTGTGGCCTTGGTGGATTTCTCTACTTGCTCCTCTTATTTTAGAGAAATTTTTTATTGTGACGGGAATACGGGTGATACACCACGTGTTGTCATGCAAGTGGTGGAAATTTTTTTTTTTCAAGTTATTAACTTTTTAACGCACATATCCCACCATTTGTATAATAACACGTGATGTACCATCTTGTGTGTCATTCACACTGAAAAATCTCTCCTTATTATAATCCTAGTGCTAGCGAAAAAGAGAATGCCGGATCATTGTTCAAACAACTTTTTAATTAATAATTAACATGGATGATTCATATCTTTTAACTTTCATAATAATTAATATTGTGTAATGCTGGGTAGACTAAATTTATAAACCAAATAATGTGTCAATAATAAAAAATAAGAACGTTAATCAACACTTAAATAATAATCCAATCGTCAACTTCTATGTCATTTAGTTTACAAAATTTAGTCTGCAAATATAGTTTACAAATTTTAGTCTACCAATTTCTTTTCATTTGTAAGTGTGAGGTATAAGTTCCTCAAAAATGAAAAAATAAGAAGTTTTAGGTTCGACTCTCATTGATGAATTCAAATTAAATTCTTATGGCTACATAGTGTAAATATATCTTTCTATTCAAAGAGAAAAATAAAAAGTAAAAATAATGGCAGGGAGACTAAATTTGCAAACTAAATGACATTAAAATTGATGATTGAATTATTATTTAAATATTAATTAACGTGCTTATTTCTTACCCAAACTTTATTTAAATGTTTTCGAGAACAAAATTTGAATCTCTTTATTCCTCCCTTACATTTACATTTGTCGATTTCAAGAAAATTATAATAATTATTCGTTTGAGGTGCTTTCAAAATGGGTCATGAGTTTTTAATTTGGATAATGCTAAAAAGATCAATTTTTTTAAATCAAATTTGCAAACTAAATGATGTGGTTGTAGATGATTTGATTACTAAATAGTGTCGATTAACGTGCTTATTTCTTATTGGTGGCACATCATTTTGTTTGCAAATTTGTTTTATAAATTTAGTCTCCCTAGCATTACCCTTTTAATTTTCATACATTACACTCTGAGAATTTAAAATTGTGTTAATGTAACGATTTGTCTTTTTGGATGTCTAATCATCCATTAAATTAATGAGTTTTTTTTTTTTGTCAATTTGATAGAAATGTGCTTTTACAATTAGTCCATGTAGGAGCTTCAAGCTCACCACATCATCAATTTAATGAATTATCATACAATCAATTAGACAAAGTGCAGAAATTGGTATAATTTCAATATCTTCAACTGCAGGATGAGAAAATTAAAACTTTGTGGCCTATTTCGAAATCACTTCAAGCCTAAAATGCCTACTTATAATTATTACTTTTGAATTTTAATTCTTTTTATAAATAATTTTTGTATTTTAAAATAAATATTTTTTTTATTTTTATATGAATTAATGATTATTTTCCAATTTGAATATAGTGACAACATGACCAAGATTGAAAACCTAAAGTGAATTTGAAACAAAATGACAAACTTATGGCTCGCCCATTGTGAGATTTAGCCTACTTTTCCATCCTCTTAGTGTAGATAATATTGCTTGTTAAAAAAATAACTAAAGATAAACACTAGAGGTGATTTTCGAATGGATCGGATCAAGAACAAAGTTTTCAATTTTCATTCCAAAAAGTTTGGATTAGAAAAAGTTTTCAAACTTGAAATTTTTTAGTTATTTAGAAGTTTCAAAATCATAGTACCCTTAAAAAAAAAATCATAACATAATTTAAACAGCCAAATATTTTACAAGTTTTTTTAATATTTTTGAATATTACATAATTAAAATTAGACTTATAGTTTTATTTGAGGGTCAAATAAAGCACCATAATTGAGATTATAAGTATCAAGTGAACAACAATCTAAATTATGTTGTAGTCCTATTAGATTATTAGGAATGTGATTGTATAAATCTTAACATATCTAGGATATCCTTATGGGATTCTACCATATCTCTTAGACTAGATATTATCCTATTAGAGTTGTAATCCTAAAAGGGTAAGGAATTAATCTTCCTTACTACTATAAATAAAGGCATAATGGGGTGGAATAGAACACACCTCACAATTACACAACTCTCTCTTCTCTCCATGTGTCTAGACCCGGCAGTTTCTGACACGACACGAAAATAACGGGTTTCGGGTCAACACGATAACTTATCAGGTCATTATCGGGTGATCCGTTAAGAACCCCTTAATAACGGATTCTTAACGGGTAACACGTGGGTCGACCCGTTAAGAAAAAAATTATTTTGATAATTTTAAAGTTTAATTACTAAAAGATTTATTATAAAATACAATAGTCATATTAATATATACAATATATTCTATATTAAATATATAGTTTTGTATTATTATTCTATATAAGTTATAAAAAAAGTTTTAGTCATTATTTATTTTTATTATGAGAGTTCCTTATTATCATTACTAGGATAAATTTTACTTAACATGTTGTTGTCCAAAATTAAAATAAACTAATATAGTATTTGTATAGGTAAGAACTAAGAAGACATACATACAAGTATGAAAAATGTGAAAGAATATATAAACATTCGTGATTCATTATTATTCCTCCACGAGTAGATAATGATTACACTTACATTATCATTTAGATTTTTAAAATCCTCCAAACCTTCATGAATAATGTTTTTTATTTGAGGGCAAAATTAATAAAATTAATAATAATTATTGTAGAAGTGTAAAAAATGTAAAAAAAAATATATACAATCACTCATAGTGACAAACTATACAACTTTCATGAAGGGGTAAGCTTTGAAATCCAACACTATAATTCATAAACCTTAAATTTATATTTAACCGTCGATTACCATTTACACTTTATTCTTCTTACTGAATTTCATTTTTTAAATTTTCTTTTTTGAAAACACGATCATCTGGTAGATGTAAGAAGATGAATGATTCAGATCTTTGATATCACATTTCGATATTTACGGTTAACTGAAATATGAGTCGATGTCATATAGTTTGTAGAAACTTTATAAACATCAAACAATATTTTCACTAACTGTAAAACTCTGAATATAATATCAACGATCCAAACTGTTCATCTTCCTGTATCCTCTAATAGATCAAGTTTTCAAAAAACAAAATCTGAAAAAAAACAAAATTTGATGAGAACAATGAAGCGTAAATGTAAACAACAATCAACGGTTAAATTTTGATCTATGATTTATATGATTATAGTAGTGCCGAATTTCGAAGTTAAGCTCTTCATGAAAGTTGTAAAGCTTGTCATTACGAGTGTTTATATATTTTTTCTATATTTTTTTACACTTCTACATTAATTAAAAACTATTAAAGACTTTAGATAAGTGAAAATATACTTAAAAGACAAATGCGTTTTTATGTTTTGGATGTGACAATATGGTATGTATATACTTATTTAGTATTATGTTTTTCATTTGATTATTTATTGGTTTAAAATATATTTTCCTTAACGAGTAACGGGTCTGGTCATATTACCTGTTAATATTATCGGATCGATTTCGGATCGGATCATTTTACCCGTTCATTTTAACGGGTGTTACACGACACAACCTGTTAAGATATTGTGTATGACATGAAAACGACACGAATGCCAGGTCTACACGTGTCGCACTCCCTCTCTCTATGGCCTCCATAATTGTTTAGTAAATTATGCCTACAACACATTATTAGCACGCTCTTGAAGCTGAGCTAAAGAAAGTTTATTCTTCAATCAGGGGAGTATTACGTTTTAATCATTCTTTTTATGATTAATTTATTATTTTATTGAATTGATCAACATGCTATTGATTCAATTTAATTTTTTCTGTGTTGAACGTGATACAACACATTGAAGATGCAATTCCGGCTTTCCAAGAATGATCATCTACAAATTCAAAGGCTTTTATTGTTTTCTGTCAATCAGGTAGGCTTAAAATAAAGGAAGATATTTAAAATGACCATGAAGCATGAAAACATTCCCTATGTGCATGAACCCCCTACATTTATATTTACCTTCCGATATATATATACATGTTTCATGCATTACGCAATTTTTGCTATGTGGAATTTGTGAGTCAAAGCATCAAAATAAATTAGAAGCAATTAGGGTTTTTCAAACCCCTAGTGTCGGAAAAAAAAATTAAAATTGAGATTTTTTTAGCCGCGACCTTAAGCCAAGCCAAGACACGTTGGCTAGCCTGAAGCCTAATCGTGTTGAGCAGCCACCAAGACGACGTCGTTTAACATCCAGACCAAGGCAGCAGCCTTTTTGGCTTGCTGTGTGTGAGACTGACCCGGCTTCTAGCTTGGGCAGGTTTTCAATTAAGCCTACAACCCAGCCCACCTTCAGCACGGCCTGCAACCACACGTTGGGCCCTGTCCTTGGGCCCCTGGCCCAAACCTGCTCGTTTGAGAAATTTGATTTCTATATCATTCCTCACAAAGATACGGAATGACTATCTTTTCACAGTGGATTCAAGGGAATATATGTGGACTAATCCAACCAAAATGCGGACCATATAAATAATTATGGTTTTGGTTGATGAATCGACAAACTGGTCACATGTTTGTCCACACACATTGCTGCTAAACCTCCTGGCCAATTTTAAGGGTTCACCACTCTACTTATCCCTTAAAGTCTGGGAGACTGGATAATGCTAGAGAGTTTATATCGACGGTTTTTTATAAAGTATTGCATGTCTTTTAGGTTTATAATTGAACATTGAATTCCCATGTTAACCCCAAATAGCCTTGTATAGTGATCATAAAACGCAATTTAAATGATCGCCCGAACCTTGGTGAATGTACCAAGTTTTTGGTTTCTGCCTAGGGCTATGCAATCTTGTACATAGCTATGTTGGTCCACCTTGAGGCCTATTGCCACCCAATGTGAAACCCCGTCCTTAACTTGTTGTATTTTCATATTGTCGAACGTATGAAATTATCGAATTACCCTTGAGTTGACTTTTGTTGACCATCTCATCGAAACACGTTGTCTTAAGTTAATTAATTTATTCTTATCGTACTCCTCGACATGAACGTGTAGGCGCAAACAGATTCAAAATAGGATGTATAACGAAGGTTCTACATTCGAATCGACGAACGTTTTCAAATATTTATGTTTCGTTTTATACATTCTTAAATTGTGAACCAAGGGGACCCACTTGGGATTCTTGTCCCCTTAGCCTTACCTTATTCGAATACCATCCCCACATTTTCAGATTTTCTTTATTTCCTTTTATAACACTCTCTCCATCTCTCTGTCCCCATCATTTTCTCCATTTCTCCCTTAAACCTCACCGAGCTCTCATCTCTCTACAAACTCTCACTCTCTTCTCTGAGCTCAACAACATCAACCCCAAGCTTATCACCTGGACTGAAAGGCTTCGAGAACTTCAGACCAAAACTGGGAACCCCACCGTGACAGCCACGGTGCACACCTCTCCTGACGAACTCCGATGGCTTTCAAGACTTTGTCGACGTAGGTAAGCTTTTTGAAACCCTTGGGACATGTTTTAAGGTTATATCAAAGCTTGTTTTAAGTTGTACACCCTTGTTAAAAGCAGTTTTAGCTCAAAGTGAGCTTTCCCCAGATTCCAACGAGAACCTGTGACTTCCAGGCCATTTTTCAGCCAAACCATAGAGTGTTAGCATCGTGCAATGTACTATTCTCTTCATCTCATTGAGAACTATGATTTTCAGTTTTGAATCACTCAATTTGGTTAAGTATGGAAGAAGTTATGAGTGTTTGAAGGTTTGGCTAGAAACAGGCCGACCCACGGCCTGAAATCGGGTCGACCTGACCCGATAACCTTAAACCTGATTTCAAACCCAAGTTACTACCCGGCCCAACTATCCAACCTAAATCCATATTTGTGACCCACTAAACCCAGCCCAGAATCTCAAGCCTAAACCTAGAACCAAGCCCAACCCAGAACCTAGATCTGACCAGACCTAGTCGAATCCCAAATCTTAGTCAACGCTTGGGTCTGCACATGGGCCTGTGTGTGGGTGCGCGTGGGGCGTCTGTCATGGCTGACGAGTGTAGCACATGCATATCCACCGGAGGTACTGTGCTTCACCGCCATCCACGGCGGCGTTAACAACTTTTTCGACCAACATTTTGGTGACCCAACTAGGCGCGTGCGGCGGCGCGTGGCCATGGCTGTAGGGGTACCCGAGGTCCTCCTTATGTTTTTCGACTTTCTGAATCTGTTTTTGACATTTGTTTTTCGAAATTCAACCGTTTCAGTAGGGTTTTATTAATTGGTCCCTTTATGTGCTTAGGTGCATTTGTTAGTAGCGTTTCCGTTCTCCCTAGTTCGCACGGCTTTTCAACGACGGAGCATCTGTGAGTGGACCCTTTCCGAAATGCATGATTTTTACTATTAGAAATGCATACATGAAAAGCATGATTTTATGGCTACATTTTGTGAAACGTTTATGAGTAAATTGGGTTTACGTTTTATGAAATATCATGCTTGATTGAGATATTTACAAATATGATTCATGATATGATGTTTGAGCTATTGAGCTTCGATGAGATATATTTTGGAAATATTGTGTTCATGTTTTTCTGTGCTTATTCAATGGTTACTTATACTATGTGCCTACGAGCGAATGATACTTATATATTAGCTTCGGCCGAGAGATGTAGTGCCTATTGACAGAAGATATTTATATTGGTTTCGGCCAGAAGATGTAATGCCTACTGGCGGAAGATACTTATATTGGCCTCGATCGGGATATGTAGTGCCTACAGGTGATTGTGATACCACTATTAAGCACACTATATATGATATATGTTTTATGAAGTTTTATGGAATGCTAGGGTTTTTGGAGAAACCTATTACTTATTAGCTATATGAGTTTACTAAACTGGGGTTTAGTACGTTGATGAATAACTATTTTAGTATTACTCGTATATAAATTTGGTCCACTCATGTTTTGTTTTACGCCCCTCATGACATAGGAACGAGGCATACGATCCGAGCTACAAGGCATTCCCCTACCAATGATTTCTTGTCATCATTTCTGCTTTTGACATCACTTGTAATAACACCTTCTGTTATACATTCCGCTTGTATTTTGAATTAGATGTATTCTCTGAACATGTCATGCATTATCACTATCATTTTATTCAAGGTTGAATATTATTATATTATTTAGTAAGGTTTGTATCTGAATATTACATTGTGTAGTTCGCACGCAATTTATATGCATGTTTCACATGTTCTCGGCATATGGATTCATTAAATGGCTTGTGTCATCCTCAAATGTTGGCCAGCACATGGCCATCCCACTGTCATCAGGACATCGGGATCGAGGCGTGTCACCCAATTAATTTGGCATTACAGTTGGTTACTGTGTATGAACCTAACGTTTCATACTTACGCATTTGGGTGTGCATTCCATGTGCCAAGTTGCGCTGCCACAACGAACCAATATGGGTCCTCAAAAGAAGGATGTGAATCTTTGTCGATCATGATTCTCCTTCACACTAGCTCTCTTAGAGCCTTTGCATGCCGCTCATTTGCGAATTGTCACTTCAATAAGACAGTCACCCGTCATTAGGGGGAGAAAAGAACGCCAACGTTCCTGGAGAAAGGCGCGAATTTGCGTGGACGTTGCCCACTATGTCTTATCCTGATCCTTGTACCGCATAAATGTGATAAGCAAGTGCAATGAATTCTAGCTTTCAGAATGTTGCTCCAGACTCATTCCTCTGATCTAGGTAAAGTGACGAGATCATATACCAATTGCAAACAAGTCTGCAAAGATATATGTATTTAACGAACGTCAGGTCAATATCCCCAAAGGGTATGCCACCCCTATTGAACGGTTTAGTCGCCCCTGTTGGACGACTTGGTACACCAATGGATAGCCAATCAATCTGTCTTGGTCTGGAGCACAACAGACTCGGTTTATAGGATTCACTTCCCTAGAAGAGGAAGACATGGCACAAAATGAATCTATACTAATCGCTGTCTCAAATCATTTCCATCTCATGAGATTATTCTGGATTACTCTCAAGACTTGAAGTTCTTGGTCCAGTATACTAGTTTGGATGAGTTAATGGAATTGCAATGAGATTACCATCGATGATGTTTTCACTTATATGGTAGCTACCGACATAAATGAAAAATGACGATATCGAACTGTGTTCTGTTGATTACGTGACAACGTAGAACTAATTGGACAACTGGAATTACAATCCAGGTCAAATTCCTTACCAAATTATGTTTTGGACATATCGTTCCTACACTGCCCAAGGTAAACCTGTTATGTTACAATTGAGAAATGAAGCGTAATGAGATGAATGAAATAATGCAATATGATGCACGACTTACGGCGTAAGATTTCTCTTTAACACGCTGTGATTAATAACAGTATTATGAAATGTGGTTAGTGTTTCTCCATAAGGATATAGATACAGAGATTTACATGTAAGTTCTTGAAGAATTACATGGACTGGTTCAAATAGTTCCAAACCATGGAACACCCTTTTAACTTGTTTGAGGCATTCACTTACTGATTGAAACAATCCGACAGATGTTGTATACCCGTCTAAGTGATTATTTGATAAGTCAGGGATATGAATGAATGCCTTTGCATGTTAAACTATGAAATCTTATTATGAATTGCTAGAGTTACAGTTTATGTTGTTGACATGGATCTCACTAAGACTCTAGAAGAGCTTGAGAAAACTACCTCGCACTTGAAGATTGAATTTGAGATGAATGATCTTGAGAAAACTCATTTATGCCTTGACTTGAAGTTGAAGCATTGTTCTGATGGTACTTTGGTCTACCAGTTGAACTACACCCTGAATATGTTACCTTTGAGTATACATGTGATCTTCTATACGTTATATGCAAATGAGTCCCTTGAAGAGGTTATGGAATCCGAAATTCCATATATGAGTTCAACTTTGCGCTTCATTGTACTTAGCTCATTGTATTAGACATGACATCTCCTTCGTTGTTGATCTGTTGGTAAAGATGCAGCACCGCGCCTACACGCAATCACTGAATTGGTATTAAAGATATACCCTAAAGGTACTATGGATTTGGACAAATCCCAACACATCTCGAGCAGATCTGACCCCCCTGATCCTCAAAATGATGTTTGCCTTGTTGTTATATTGACACTGGTTACTTATCAAACCCACATAAGGAAAAATCTCTGAATGGTTATGCCTTTACCATTAATGGATATCGCAATATCTTGAAGGTCCACTATATGACCTTAATTGTGAAATCTTTAAAACATTCCAAGACTCACCTCACTTCACTACGCCATAAGTGAGACATGGTTAAGAGTTCTTATTAAGCATATTCAAAGTACTTGTTGTTTTTATCCATTGTTAAGTCCCAACGACAATCCATGAAGATTATGCCATATGTATCAACCTGACCAAGACATGATACATCAATGAAGTCAACACCAAGACATATTGCGTCTACATCAAGCTAATCCTAGACAACCTTGCTGACCTCTACATGACATCATTGCCGAAGTTAACCTTACAGATGCTTGTCCGAGGAATTTGTCTTAATGTATTCTTTTCCTTTACGATTAGGAGCATTTTTCCCATTGAGTTTTTGCTACCTAACTAGGTTTTGACGAGGCACCCACCCTGGGCTAGTCATACCCTTGTGAGCTCTTCTACTTGCATCCAGAAGACATATGGTTTGACTTATTGCAACTTCTCACTTTTCTCCTTAGTCTATGGGTTTTTCTCCCACCTTGGGTTTTACGATAGCAAGGTTTTGTGAGTTTTACCTTTTATACATTCTTCAGTTGATCTCGCATTTGCTCATTATGCTGACGACTTCATCAACTGTACTTGTTTCATCACTGAAGACCTGATGCACTATTTGTTTAAGTATTTACACACTTAAGGGGGAGTGTTGCATAGGAATGTGATTGTGTAAATCCTAACATATCTAGGATATCTTTATGGGATTCTACCATATCTCTTAGACTAAATATTATCCTATTAGAGTTGTGATCCTAAAAGGGTAATGAATTAACCTTTCTTACTACTATAAATAATAGCACAATGGGGTGAAATAGAACACACCTCACAATTACACATCTTTTTCTTCTCTCCATGTGTTGCACCCCCTCTCTCTCTATGGCCTCCATAATTGTTCAGTAAATTATGCCTACAACTAATTATGATTTTTAAAAAAAATTAAAACAAGAATTTACTTGAAAAAAAATTAGGGTGTATGGTGAAGACACAATAAAATTTGAATAAACAAAACAATAACCTCTTTCTTAGCACTTTTAGAAATAAAAAGAGTAAATGCAAGAAGACCGCGTGCCACGCAAGTGAGGTATTTTGGTAGCCTATTGTTGTTTCAACAGTTTCCAAAAAGTCTGCCTTTTCTTTGTGATTTTTGGTACCAAGTACAACTCAAGAGAGCCGACTTTTGCTATAGAGGAGAAATTTTTCAGTGAGCAGAACACCATAAGGGTGGGCAAACGGGCCCTGGGCCCGCGAGTAGGGGTGGGTATTAACGTTTCGGGGCGGGTCCTAATTTTAAAAAAGAGAAACAGGGCGGGACGGGGCAGGCCTTTGACATTTTAGGTTCAGGGTGGTTCCAAAAGTATAGAAAAACGGATACCCGTTCCGGCCTGTTTGCAAAAATACCCCTGTGTTAAGTATTATTATTGTCTCCCAAGCCTACTTCTTTTTGTTCCTCCCCGTGGGCCATGACATTTCTCACTCTCCAGAACACTCCACACACACACACCCCACTTCCCCGTGTTTCCGCCTCCCCCAATCTCTCGAACCTTCTCCTCATTCCTCTTCTTTGTTTCTTCTCCCCCCATCTCTGCAACTCTCCTTCCCGGAGCACAGACACACCACACCCACACCCACACCCCACTGAGAAATGATATGCTACGCCGTCCTCCTCCCCCACCAACTCCTCCGTCTCATCCTCAGATCTCAACACCGAGGTAACTTATTTCCCTCATTTCTTCCAATTTCGTTAATTTCTTAATTTCTTAATTTTGATTTACAAAATTTGTGAAAAGTTGTGAAATTTTCAATCGGATCTCCCCGTTTGAGTCGTCCAACTGCAGTGGGGAGTGGTGGAGAAAACTGAGAAGGCGCACAACGTGGTCAACTCGACCTTTCTCTCTCCGGCGAGGAAGTTGGATCTGTGCAGCCTGTGCTTCCGCGACGCTTTCTCCATTTTTCTTTTATTGCTAGACGCTCATATGGGGTTTCTATTAGAACATCTGGTTTATGTAGTGCATTACAATATGACCCATGCTTTGATTTTGTCTGTTTCTTTATCATATTTGCAATGTTATTCTGATACATCTTCTCACAGTTATTGTTTGTTTGTTATTTTGCAGAAAATCGAGCAAGAGAAGCTGGAGAAGATAATGAAAATTAGAAGGAAAAAAAACAGGGTACCCATTGGACCCGTAAGAACCTGCCCGTTTTATACAGGCCGGGTTAGGTTCGGTTCTCAGTTTGAAAATAGTATTATCCGTCCCGGCCCGGTCCGTGCCCACCCCTAGAACACCACAAGTCATTACTCCAATTGGAAGGACAATTGAACAAAATAAATTTTTCTCCAATTGTATAATGACATGTGGTATTTCGGTCATGTTTTGAATACACTGAAAAATCTCTCTTTACAAAGACCTTCAACTTAGCAAATTGATGTGAAAAGGTGGACAAGCTAAGGGTTGCTCATTCAAAACCCCCTTATTTATTTATTTATTTACTTTTTTTAAGAAATGTACAATATTCATAGATATGAAAGATCGATCATATGGCGGATACAATGAAGTGGGCCTCAGTTAAAAACTTTGTTGGAACTTTGAACCCCCTAATGGTTCTTTGATGAGAATTGCGCTTGACAGCCAATAGCTACACCTCGTCCTGAAATGGTGACATAATTCCTTCAACTCTACCCGCCAATGCTGCCACAACAATAATACTAACATCTATTTTCTCAACCCAAATAGACAAAAAAATAAAAAATAAAGTAAAATGTTATCTTTACTATGTATTATATTATCATATATACTTTCTAAAAATGTAGAACCCTCGTGCATGTATTGGTGAATTCTACTTTATTATTAAAGATATGATATAAATAAATAATAAGAAAAAACAAAGAAAAAAGAGCTCTGAATTGGACAAATTCTAAACTTATGTGGGAGTTGAGGACTAATTCTGAATTTTACTCGAAATAAAAAGTAAAAATAACTAAACGGCGTCGTTAGTTTGTTGGGTTGGTTTTGTAACTTTCTTACGATAGGACGTGGCGGCGACCGAGCCTGAACTGAAATCAGCGGAAGAGGGGAAAATGGAGGTAGAGTGCCATGTGGTGGTGCACAACATAGAGAAGAGGCACAACGTGGGCACGCTCGCCTAGAGCGCCACCACCTTCGGCGTCTCTGAGCTGATTCTGGTCGGCCGCCTAGAATTCAACGCCTTCGGCAGCCATGGCTCCACCACATACCTTCGCTTTCGCCACTTCCACTCCCTTCAAGACGCCCAACTCTATCTCAAGGTCCTTTATCTCTCTCTCTCTCTCCTTGATTTCTTTGATTTTGGATATAAATCTCACTAAGTAATGAGTATTCGATTTTGTGTATGTGGGTTTTAGGAGAGAGATTGTGATATATGCGGTGTTGAGATCACTGATTATGCTCTGCCTGTAAATCATCATCCTTTCACCAAGAGCACTGCTTTTCTTCTTGGCAATGAGGTAGTTATCATTTTTTACAATTACCCATGTGGGTTATTTGCTCTGTAACTATTGGCTCGATTGGGAGTTTTGATCAATAACTTTGTTGTTGGCATTTAGGCTTGTCAAGTAATGTACTTTTGATCATCGGTTTTGGGTAAATGTTGGTTGGGATTTCGTTCGATATGATTCGATAGTTTGAGAAGGTTTTTCCACTGCAATTTAACAATCTGGTGCTATGTGTTTCAGTTTTTGAGTCAAACTTCACTGTGCAATCAGTTATGCATTTGTAAATTAACCGCATTAGGATTAGGTGATAATCCCTTTATATTTTTCTTTGTGTTGTTTGTAGGGAACGGGCCTTTCTGCTAAAGAATTGGAAATATGCGACTTCTTTGTGTATATTCCGCAGTATGGAGGTGGTACTGCTTCCTTGATTGTGACCGTAGCAGCTTCTATCGTGCTGCATCAGTTTGGAGGTAACTATAAAAACATGGCCTGTATTCATCCCTTTTGTTTTTCTTCTCTTCTTTTACGGCCTTCTGGTTTATGCACTGTTATGTGATGGTTCACTGCATAAGCAAAGAAGTTACTGTCACTAGGATAATGTATTGTTTAGATTATCTTCCTAGAATCTAATCGGTGCCCTAATATCATTTTCTACGTTCCCATATCATTATGTTCAATCACCAAACCTCATCTATCCTCCTCCAGAATTCATCTCAAATATAATATGCAGGTCGTTTGTGTGCCCTCCCTTGTCTCGCCGGTCCTTCCTACCATTATCGAACTTATTATTGCGAATTTTCTACATCACCCAATATAAATTCTTGGAGTCTTATTCTGTCACTTGGCGTCCACTAGTCGAATTCTTGGAGAGGTGGTGTTAGGTAGGCCGTTAGTTTTTAGACCTAACTAAGCAGACAAAATAGAACAAGATCAGTCAATAAGATTACCCTTCTTAATGACCAAAATTGTTTCAACTTTGACTGGTACCAAGTAGTGCACACGGTAACGATTCCTTTCTTTCTAACTTGATTATTTCACTGTTGAATTGAAAGTGAGTTTACGTTTGATAACCAACACCAATCAGAATAAGAAAATCTTTTCTTTTGAACTATGCCAATAGCATGTAGGTATAATTTTACACTACTAATGATTCTTCTTGTGCACAACTTATGAAATTTCCCACCCTCGGTTCTCTTCAGTTTGGGCTGGCTTCCCTGAGAGAACTCGTGAAGTGAACAAGTTTATTGTGGCAGAGAAACCTGAAAAGCAGACAAGACGAAGTTTTTGTGCAGAAACAGCAGATTCCGTCATTGAAGAGCGAAAATGCAGAAAAGAATTTGCTGCTAATGGTTTCTTTGATGAGAGTGGAAATGAAAATTCATCTTCTAACCTTCTAGATGGATTGTTTGCTGATGTAAGAATATAATATCTTAGGTATCATATATTCTGAAATCGTTTAGATTGTTGGTACACATTCCTCAACTGTTGTAACCGATTAACAAAAGGAACAGTTTATGAGTTTTATGTATCATCTGCAATGTGCAGAAGATCTAGTTTCATAGTTTATAATGTTAGTGCCATGGGTTTTGTTCAAAGTTACTATTATGGGTTGTTTACTAATTCGTACTCGGAATGAGAGGAATTGCTAAGGAGGAATTGAATTCAGGAGTTGGAATGAGATGGAGTCAATATCAGATTCATGTTGAAACTGTTTATTAAAATTTTTGGAATCAGAGCAAGAAAGATACTGAACCATATAATCTGTTTACTAATTCACATGAATCGGAAAGAAAATCAATTTGATTTCTAAACTACTCATATTCTAGTAATCTATTTTATATGCTAGTTCTTTTTTATTCATTTATTTTTTTGGATAAAGCTTTAGGATTTGGCTACAATATTTTCTGATTCCCCTCAGGCTTGGTAAACGCTGGAATGCTTTGGGAGAAGTGCAATTCCGTTTCTTCCCATTTTATTCCGGTTTCATGATTAGGCCACTAGAGTTTGGAGGAATGTGTACCGTGAGAGTTTGTTTCAATTAGTTATGTGCTCCAAGTCTTTGTCATTAATTTTTTTTTTTTTTTTAACAAACGATATTAGCTACACTAAGGGGATGAGCGAGTGAGCTAAGCCTCATATGAACTAACAATAATGTGGTTTAAATTCGTCTTTGACGAGAATCGAACTAAGACCTTTCAGTTCTCACTCACAAGTGAAGAGGAATACCACTAGATGTAGTACTAGGTGGCCTTTGTCATTAATTTTAGCGTCCAAATTTTATCCAATGGTATAATAGTTTGTTACATTCACTCCAAAGGGATAGAGAAGGAAAAAGAATTAATCAAACTTTGGCAAACGACTACTAAACAAACAATGAAAAGCACAAACTTGCATGAGCAAACACTTGTACTATATTTAGCACTCGAGTCTTGTGAATCAAGCAATAATTCAAGAGGCTTAGGAAGCCGCCGACTCTGAGTCTTATGAAGAATCAGAACTTGACGCGGGGTACCCGATTCCATGGCGGTTGTTAGGGAACACAACGAAAACAGTACCGGCAATTGTACCAATAACCGGAGGCAACACCTGCAGCAAAGTCTTCTCAGTGGACTCAAACCCTGGATAATAGCACCTGACAGTGTTGGTATCCAAAAGTGATAAAACTGCAAACACAATCACGGAAAAGAAGGCATGCACAAAGTCCCCAATCCTAAGCTTATAAGCAGACAAGTCTACAGAATTGGAGTTTGTTGATGGCCAAAGACCCTTGCATGTTGCCACACCATAGTGTGTTTGTCCATCACTCCCAGTGTAACTGTCTGTGAAGGAAGCAAAGCAGCAAGAGAAGCCGCAAAGGACGATGAGAATGGCGCTTAGGTATTTGTTGAGGGCCGTGCAGTCGCCGTTGTTGGTCAAGACAGGGTTGAGGAACTGGAACAAGAAGACTGTGCCGGTCGGGAGGAGCTTGATGAGGTTGCCTGCGCCTGTGAATGTTCTGTCTTTGGCGCTTTTGTTTTTGGTGGTGGTTGTCTTGGATTTAGAGGAAGAGCCCCCCATTTTTTGGAACTAACGTATTCTTCGAGGGAGTTTAGAAGTGTTGTTTGTGACTTTGTGTGTGTGTTCTAAATTGTGGTTTTTGTGACAAAGATTTGGTGCGTATTTATAGAGAAATATTAGACATTTCCCAGAGAGGTAACAATTGGGTAGCAAAGTTAATTTTGCTAACTCTTTGGAGATGGGCATTGGTTTGTTTCATTGAAGGAATGGAAGTGCAATTGCTTCCACGTTAACTGAAATATAGCGTTGTCGTGTTGAGATGAAAAGGTGACTTTTACTATTGGAAAGGGCGGGCTTCATTTCTAATCCAAGTTTAAGAATTAATATTTTTGAATTTTCTGTGCCCCCAAGATAAGGATGCATAAAAGAAAATTGAATAAATCATAAACAGGATAAGTTAGTGTTGGGAAAATTACAATAAAAATTGTAATATTCTTCTAAAAACATAGACAATTAGGCTGAGACGCGGGTATCTCGATCTCTTTAAGGAGATTCAAGCCCACTGCAGTTTTACAAAAGTTCACGAACCGGTGCAACAGTATATTTCTTGACTTGTCCCCTCTAGGATACAACAACCCAACTAAATTGTGTTTGACTCAAACCTTTCTGCACAAAAAGAGAAGAATCCAAAGCTCCACCATAAGAACATCTTTCTTTGGCCAATATAAATAAAATATACAAAGTATAGAGGAATAAAGATTGTAGTTGTTAGGAAATTGGTAGTGAGATCATAAATAAAAGACAATGAGAAAGTGCTAATAATTATATGTTTTATTGTCACCCTTGGTGAATAAGATAATAAACACAAATTAACAAATAAAAAATGTTACAAGAGTTACAAAAGATGAAAAGCTAAAGACTCCATCTTAATTTCCCATGACAAATAAACTTACTTTCCCACTAACAACCAAATAATGACAATTATATATATATATATATATATATATATGTAGTTATTAGGAAATTGGTAGTGAGATCATAAATAAAAGACAATGAGAAGGTGCTAATAATTATATGTTTTATTATCACCCTTGGTGAATAAGATAATAAACACAAATTAACAAACAAAAAATGTTACAAGAGTTAGGGCTGGTTTGGTATTGTTGTGCTTTGAAAAAAAGCTGCTTCTGCTGTGCTGTGAGAATAAGTGGCTGTGAAATAAAGTAACAGAGTGTTTGGTAAGATTTTTTGTAAAAGTGCTTTTGGAAAGAAAAAAAGCAGTATGATAGTGTTTAGTAAACTTTTATGTAAAACAGATGTGACTCGCCTCTTGAAAAAAAAAAAGCTGGTTTTGAAAAGCTGCATTTTGCTGCTTCAGGTTTTTGCCACTTTTCAGCTTAAAATGACAGTGACTTTGAAAATAAGCTGAGTTACCAAACACAAATTTTACTCCATCTTTTTTTCATCCCAGCTTTTTTTAAAATCACCTCAATCCCAAACTGGGGCTTACAAAAGATGAAAAGCTAAAGACTCCATCTTAATTTCCCATGACAAATAAACTTACTTTCCCACTAACAACCAAATAATGACAATTATATAATTATAATTGTCATTATTCTATATAACCGGAATGTGACTTCTTAATGGACCGAAATCTCACGATTCTCGGGATGTGGATTCGTCTCTTGAATGACGATTCCGTAATATAGAATTTCCTCATTAGTTGGATAGAATAAGTAGGCAACAATCGGATTCACGGTAGGCTCAATAGGGGTCTGTGTCGTGGGTTTCCTTTTCCAGGGATGTGAATCATTTGGACCAAGTGGTCTGCCGCTCTTTTGTGTAGGGTAGGCCTGGCAATTCATGACACAACCCGATAACCCGACACGACACGACACGAAACGAAATTAACAGTTGTTTAGGGAGACACGATAACGAATCGGATCGTTATCGGGTAACCCGATAAGCACCTGTTAAGATAAAGGGTTGATTCGGGTATAAACGTGGGTAACACGATACACGATAAGCAGAATATTAATTTTATAATTTTATAACCCTAAAAAAATATTATAATAATTATATATATATATATATATTAATTTAACAATTTTATACCCCTAAAAACTAATATATATATATATATATATATATATTAAATTAACTATAATAATTATAATAATTATATATACTATAATAATTATACCCCTAAAATATTAACTATAATAATTATTAATTAATATGCATCCATTGATTTCATAATTCCATTCCATTCATGCCGCACCCTTTGAAGAAAAAGGGAGGGAAAATGAAAATTATAAGAAAAACTGAAAATGAAACAAAAACAGAGAGGGAAAGATGGGTAGGCTGCTGCCCTTTGAAGAAAAAGAAGGGAGGAAAAAATGAAAATTATAAGAAAAACTGAAAAGGAAACAAAAAAGAAAGGGAAAAATGAAAATTAATAAAAGTGGTGAGAAATTTTATTTTTTTTAAGTTATTAACTTTTTATCACACATATGACATATCCCACTATTTTTATAATGACACGTGATGTACTACTCCGTGTACCGGTCAATTATACGTACAAAATAAATAGATTTAAATCTACTTAATAAATATATATATATATACACACACACACACACACCATTGAACTTGATGGGATACGAATTATACAAAACTAATTTCAACGATCCAATCGTCAAACTTGTTTGTATATGCTTCGAGATCGTATCAGCAAAAAATCGCAAAAAACAAACATTCAGAGATCAAGTAACCGAACAAAACTTTTCGATGGTTATAAAACGAAAAATCATGATTTAACAGTTATTTTAACTCCGATTTTGATTATTTTTTATAGCTACACTCCTTAATCCTATATGAATACAATGAATGAATTCGATCTTCAATTTAAAATATCTACACTAGTGAATACCACAAAATCTTATGTTATACTTAATGAAAGTATGAATAAACTCTTAAGTATTAGTGAATTTATTGTTTTAATGGGATACTCATTCTACAAAATTAGTTTCAATGATCCAACCGTCAAACATGTTTGTATATACTTCGAGTTCGCATACACCAAAAATTGTAAAAAGCAAACATTCAGAGATAAAGTAACGGGACAAAACTTTTCGACAGTTATAAACGAAAAATCACGATTTAACGATTATTTTAACTCCGATTTTGATGATTTTTTACAGCTACACTCCTTGACCATATATGAATACAATAAATGAATTCAATCTTCAATTTAAAATATTTACACTAGTGGATACTACAAAATCTTATGTTATACTTAATGAAAGTATGAATAAACTCTTAAGTATTAGTGAATCTATTGTTTTGATGGGATACTCATTCTACTAAACTAGTTTTAATGATCCAACCGTCAAACATGTTTGTATATACTTCGAGTTCGCATACACCAAAAATTGTAAAAAGCAAACATTCAGAGATAAAGTAACGGGACAAAACTTTTCGACAGTTATAAACGAAAAATCACGATTTAACGATTATTTTAACTCCGATTTTGATGATTTTTTACAGCTACACTCCTTGACCATATATGAATACAATAAATGAATTCAATCTTCAATTTAAAATATTTACACTAGTGGATACTACAAAATCTTATGTTATACTTAATGAAAGTATGAATAAACTCTTAAGTATTAGTGAATCTATTGTTTTGATGGGATACTCATTCTACTAAACTAGTTTTAATGATCCAACTGTCAAACATGTTTGTATATACTTCGAGATCACATACGCCAAAAATTGCAAAAAACAAACATTCAGAGATAAAGTAACAAGACAAAACTTTTCGACAGTTATAAACGAAAAATCACGACTTAACGAATATTTTAACTCCGATTTTGATGATTTTTACAGCTACATTCCTTGACCCCATATGAATACAATCAATGAATTCGATCTTCAATTTAAAATATTTACACTAGTGGAATGAAAGTATGAATAAACTCTTAAGTATTAGTGAATCTATTATTTTGATGGGATACTCATTCTACGAAACTAGTTTCAATGATCCAACCATCAAACATGTTTGTATATACTTCGAGATCGCATACGCCAAAAATTACAAAAAACAAACATTCAAAGATCAAGTAACGGGACAACTTTTCGACGGTTATAAAACGAAAAATCATGATTTAACGGTTATTTTAACTCCGATTTTGATGATTTTTTACAGCTACACTCCTTGACCCTATATGAATACAAAGAATGAATTCGATCTTCAATTTAAAATATTTACACCACAAAATCTTATGTTATACTTAATAAAAGAATGAA
Organism: Malus domestica; assembly: GCF_042453785.1. Classification (NCBI taxonomy): domain Eukaryota; kingdom Viridiplantae; phylum Streptophyta; class Magnoliopsida; order Rosales; family Rosaceae; genus Malus; species Malus domestica. The sequence goes on along the minus strand of NC_091676.1, from coordinate 14,274,208 downwards.
TAAACTATACTAATTATATATATTAAATTAACAATTGTATACCCCTAAAAACTATAATAATTATATAATATAACTATATATATATATATTAAATTTAATTTAAAATTTTGATGACCATTGGATCGGCTGAGATCAAGCCAAAGTTCCAATACAATTTCATGATGATTGATGTAAATCGAGGATTTTGTAAATTGAGGTTTAAACTTTTGAGAAAGACTTCATAACCTTGAAAACAAAAATTTTTTCATTTTGCATATCCTTGCACATTTAATATTTGTAACAGATTAGTAGTGCATGTATTTTTTTTATTAGACACTTATTTTCGAGTGTAGATGTAGTACTTAAACGAAAAATGTGTTTTAATGTTTTGAAGTAATATTTATGTGGCAATGTATGGTATATGCAAATTTAAGAAAAAAAATATTTTTCTTAACGGGTCATAACGGGTCGGGTCACTTTACCCGTTGGGTAAAGTGACCCGACATGTTAAGGACCCGTTAAGATAACGGGTGTGACACGATACGACCCGTTAAGATAACAGGTGTTACACAAAAACGACACGAACACCACAGACACGACCTGTTTGCCAGGCCTAGTGTAGGGGCAAAGGACTAGTTAGCCGCTAATGTATGTGGATCGGCCAAAGTGGCATCCCAGGCCACCAGGAGGGAAGTCTGTTATACATTTGGTATGTCCATCTTTCCAGGCACATTTGCAGCTGGAATATGTGATCTTATCAATCGCGCTAGATCGGTGAAAGCATCCAATATGCTCTGAGCTATGCTCTAAAGATCTAATATGCGCTGCATTTCAGTTTCAAATTAAACAATGCGGGGATCTAAATGAGACAAAGTGGGCGATAATTTGTGTCGTTCTTCAGGAACAGTGACGTTCTTATCTCTCCCTAACGAAGGGAAAATTGTCTCATAGAAGTGATAATCCGTGAAACGAGCGATAAATAGATTGCCTGTCAAAGTTCTAAGTAACGGATAATTGAAGGAGAATCATATCCGACATAGATTCTCATCCTTCGGTGAGGCCCCATTTTTGTACGTAAGGCCGGTGAAATCGGAACATAGATCGCATAACCAAAAACGCGCATATGCGATATGTCGAGTTCGTATCCAATAACCAATTGAATGGCGCTATATGGTTGGGTCGCAACAAGCCTCAGGCGGACCAACTTAGATGCGTGCAATATTACATGGCCTCAGGCGGACCAACCATTGAGCTTTCAAATATGTATAATCTTATTCTACACTTTTCTATTTTCTTTTTGATATATTATGGGTCGAATTTGGTTAAGAAACGATTGAGTTATGAAGCTTTGAAAATTGTCTAAACTTCCGGCTAAGAGCTCCGGGACAGTTAACTAAGTTTTTAACGGAATGACCAAAATGATGGATGGTGGACAATCTCAGGGACCACTTCTATTAATTTGAAATCTTAAGGAACAAAGTGAGGAGTTATGCAAATCTCATATATCATTTTGGCTAAAAAGCCTAACCAAAATTAGCCATGCAACCTCGGCCCTTGATCTGCAATGACATGAATTTTCTTAAGAGTAAGTGTAAACCATTTAATTTCCTATATATTAATGTGAAGCAATAAGTATATAAATAGGTAGAAGCCCTCCAATACAGTTATGATAAACTCAAATGCATTTTGTGTCTTTCATATATATATATATATAGTAATCAAGTCGTTAATACTCTTGCAAATCATGGCACTTCCATTGGTTTTGTTTGGTACAACTTGCCTCTGGTTTCATTTTGCTACATACGAAAACTTGTTTCAATCCTACAAATTGTGAAATATATTGCAGAAATATATCAATTATTTATATGATCAAATATATCAAATCAAATGTATAATCACTATCAGAATTATGAAATTTAAATTAGGAAAAAAGAATAAGAATATATGGCCTGTGAACCAAAGAGAGGCACGATGTTGCTGCCCTAAAGCCGTAGACGCCTCCCTACGTGTAGGTTATGGTGGTGCCTACAACTCCAAGATACAACCTAAAACCTCACAAGATGTCTAATCCGATATGCACGCCAACGGCAGACGGGATTGCCAAGTAGTGATCTATTGCCCAAGAATTATAAAGTAGGAATGTAAATTGAGATGTAAAAACTGAGGGAGACAGAAAAGTTTTAGCGTATTTTGTTTTGTGTCTGAGGTTTCATATTTAAAGAACTTCTCATACCCTTTTAGAAAAGGATTATGACTCTTCAAATAAAACACAACTCTTAAATATTAAAAATAAATAAAATAAAATAATAATAAGCTTGGAATCTTTAAAATAAAATATTATTAAAATAATTAAAATAACCAACAATCCCCCACAAGATTCAAAACTTTATGAGGAATAAAATAGACACAATTGAAGAAACGGAAGTTTGGGCAATTTGTATACCATGCAATGGGTGTAATGTCTTTTGGACTTGAACCTACACTTAGTATTCATAGTTTTCATCTGAAGGAATCATAGTGAACTAAGTCTTGAACTAGATTCCTCTAATTCAAATTACAACATATGACACACATAGTATTGATAAAAAACTTAGCGCAGGTTAGCGTTATTAATGGCCATGCGCTTAATCTTGATTCTCATGAGTGTTTTAGAGAATAACTCAATTCTCACAGTTGCAATCTCACGACTACTCTCACTTAGGTGAGTCATCCAAGAGTACATGTGACCTGTACTCTACGGGAGATTGCCCGCCTTGGAACTCATTCAAGACAATGTCCTTCCTTAACATCACATATCATCAGCACAAATGTCATAGGGATGAGCAGGGGATTTTATTTCAAATATCCTATTTTAGAGTGCCGGAATATAAGTCACGCAATATGGATTGTTTCTACCCATTGAACCTTCTTCATGGGATCTCTAATCACAAAGGTTGGGTTTCTTCCCTAGGTGACTTCCTTATGGGTTTAAGCTCATCCCCCTCGACAAATCTAGGACTCCATTCCAAGGTAGACCTTTGGTCAAATGATCAGCAATGTTCTTTTCCGACTTCACATAGTCCAAAGAAACAACTTCTTTATTTAACAATCTCACAGATTTGTATCTGACATTAATATATCTATTTAATTTCTTATTTGTATGTGTCTGTCTCGCTAAATCTATCACAGCCTTATTATCACAATGTATGGATATAGCAGGTATAGGCTTGATCACCAATGGGATATCAAGCAAAAAATTCTTAATCCATTCAGCCTCTATACATGTAATATCAAGAGCTATGAATTCAGATTCCATTGTACTTCTAGAAATTATTGTTTGATTCTTAGATCCCCAAGATATAGCTGCTCCTCCCAATAAAAATACATAACCTGAAGTAGATTTCACTTCGGAGCCATCAATGATCCAATTTGCATCACTATACCCTTCTACTACATAAGGAAATCATTTAGTGTATAGAATAATCCACAGTTCCTTTTAGATACTTAAACACTCGCCTTAAAGCATTCCAGTGTTCTTTACTTGGATTATAAGTGTATCTACTTAGCCTTCCAACCGCATAAGCTATATCAGGTCTAGTTTTATTTGCTATATACATCAAAGACCCAATCATTTGAGAATACTCGAGTTGACACACGGGTTCACCACTATTTTTAAGTAAGCACACACTTGGTTCATATAGTGTCGAGACAGGATTGCAATTGAAAATTTTGAACTTTTTAAGCATTTTCTCAATTGCACTAGCTTGGTTTATAATAAAACCTGCTTGTGTTCTTTCTACTTTCCTTTCCAAAATAATATTGGCTTCTCCTAGATCCTTCATATCAAATCTCTTTGATAGATAAGACTTGACATCTTTCACAATTTCCAGACTTGTTCCAAATAATAATATATCATCAACGTAAAGACATAAAATAACACACTGTCCATTGCATTCCTTATAGTAGACACACTTTTCATGCTCATTAATTTCAAAATCATTTTCTAAAATGACTTTATCAAACTTCTCATGACATTGCTTAGGAGTTTGCTTGAGTCCATATAGCAATTTAACCAACTTACACACTTTTGTTCTTGGGCTTTCACAATAAATCCTTCGGGTTGCTCCATATAAATTTCTTCATCTAAGTCTCCATTCAAAAATGTTGTTTTAACATCCATTTGATGAACTACTAAATTGTGTATAGAAGCTATGAGGATCCTAATTGTGGTAATCCTAGACACATGAGAGTAAGTGTCAAAATAATCAATTCCTTTTTTTTTTGAGTGAATCTCTTGGCTACTAGCCTAGCTTTGTACTTGTCTATACTTCCATTAGGCTTCAATTTCTTCCTAAATATCCACTTGCAACCAATTGGTGTAGTACCGGGTGGTAAATCCGTTAACTCCCAAGTGTTGTTTTGTAAAATAGACTCAACTTCATTGTTTACAGCTTCTTTCGAAAATGGAGCATCGACTGAGATCATGGCTTCCTTATATGTTGTTGGATCACCTTCAATTAGAAAAGTATAAAAATCATCACCGAGGTTATTCTTCACTCTAGGTCTCTTACTGCTTCTAAGTTCAGCTAGAGGTTCTTCTTCATTTGTAACTTGATGGCTAATACTTGTGGAGGCTTTATCATTACTAGTGCATGATCTATCTACCACTTGCTTTTACATTCTAGTCTTGAAAGGAAATATGTCTTCAAAATATGTTGCATCCCTAGACTCCAATATAGTGTTATTCAAAATTTCATTTATTTCACAATTGATGACTAGAAATCTATTGGCACTACTATTATGAGCATAACCTAGAAAACAGTATCCACAGTTTTAGGTCCTATCTTCTTTCTCTTAGGTTATGGGATTGCAACTTTAGCCAAACACCCCCACACTTTCAAGACTTGGAGATTTGGTGTTCTCTTTTTCCAATTTTCATATGGAGTAGTAGTGTTGTCTTTAATGATTACTCTATTTAATATAAAACATGCATTCAAAATTGCTCCCCCCCCCCCAAATTTTTTTTTCTGGTAATCCAGAACTCAAAAGCATTACATTCACCATGTCCAATAAGGTCCTATTCTACCTTTCTGGAACTCCATTTGATTGTGGAGAATAGGGTGCTATTACTTCATGTATAATACCATGCTCTTCACAAAAAACACTAAGATTGGTAAGAGTGTACTCACCACCTCTATCAAACCTAAGTCTCTTTATCCTTTTCTCTAATTGATTTTCCACTACTATCTTGTAAATCTTGAATTTACCAAATACTTCATCCTTGGTCTTTATCCAATAAATATAACAATATTTCGAACAATCATCTAGAAATGTGACAAAATACTTATTACCAGCTCTAGTAGGTAATCTATTTGAGTCACAAACATCAATATGTATAAGCTCTAAAATTTGGGTATTCCTTTCCACAGACTTAAAAGGTTTCTTAGGTTATTTTTCTTGTACACAAATTTCACACTTATGCTTAAGATTCATGTTTGACTTTGGGACTAGGTCCAAATCCATCATTTTCTTAATTTTGAACAAGTTTACATGTCCCAACCGTCTATGCCAAACATTACTAGATTCAATATTAAGAACTTTTGGAAAAGTATTGCACTCTGAAGAAACACTTAACATAAATAATCCTTCACTAATAAAACATTTTCCAATAAATACATTATTCTTGGTTATTACAACCTTATTTGATTCCATTGCAACTTTATAGCGTTGCTTTACTAAACATGATCCACTAATTAAATTTCTTCTAATATCAGGTACATGTTGCATGTCCTTCAAAACTAAGATCTTTCCAGATATCATCTCTAGTTCTATATCTCCAATTCCAAGCATTTGCGACATTGAGTCATTTCCTAGAGTTACACGTCTTCCACCTGATTTCTGATAGGTTTTAAAAAATTCACGATCAAAACAGACATGTACGTTAGCTCCAGAATCTACCCACCAATCTTTATTTTCATAAGTAAAATTGACAAATGAATTATACTTAAAATGTGTTTGAGAAGATTATTGCTCCATCAGCATATTCACTTGGGGTTTTGGACCATTTTGATTTGACTTATACTTGTTCTCCTCAGTCTTCTTGTAGTCCTTAGCCTTATGATTAGTTCTTCTGCAAACGAAGCAAACCCCATTCTCTCTCCCTTGATCCTTAGTCTTGTGAAAGTTCTTATTTTGGTTGGGTGGTTTGAATTTAAAATTTGTTCTTCTAGATTTGAAATTCCTCTTATTATTTATGATGACCTTGGTTTTGTTTTTTCCATATTTGTTGGTGTCATTCTCAACTAAGTTTACGGTTGTTTGTTTTTCAGTTTCCTTCTTTTGGCTTGACCTATGTTTCTCTTCAATTCTAATTGAATTTATGACTTGAACCAAAGTAAATTCTCCTTGTTTATGCCTTAAGGTTCTAGCAAAGTCATTCCAAGATTGAGGCAATTTATCAATAAGGCAGGAGACTTTAAAATCCTCACTGAACCTCGTTCCTTTCTTTTCAACACCTCTTAATGACTCTTGATACTCATGTATATGTTCCCCCACAGACTTATTGTTAACCATCTTATAATCATTAAAGTTTGAGATCGTGAACCTATCCATCCCAACATCTACAATTCCATATTCCGCTTCTAAAGTTTCCCAAAGTTCTTTAACAGTGGATGTAGTAGCATGATACCCATCATAGAGATGATCAGAAAGGGCACTTAAGATTCTATTGTGACAATGGTATTCTATGAATTCAGAGGTTAGTTTAGAAGATGACTCTTTAGAAAATGAATCTTTGTTTGATTGAGTTTCTTCAAGTGCGGGTACAAGTCCTAAGACAGTTAACCAATATTTCACTTGTTTTTGCTACCTACGGAAATTATGGCCACTAAAATTTTCAAGCTTAACACTATTGGCTTCTTCTAGGTTTGTCATTTGTTATGTAATATTGACTAATAACAAGTGAGAGAGAGATATAAGATTGCTATAATATTGTAGAAATTAAAACAAATTGTCACTAAATAATTTTTTTTTAACAAGTATAGGACAAACTATACTACTTTATAATAACCACAAACCAATTAATCATGCACAGATTTAATTAAAGCAGGAAACAATTAACAAATATCAGAATGTAATTGTAGTCAAATTGTAATAATCATGTTCAGATTTAATTAAGGCATATAACAATCAACAAATGTCAGCATGCAATTGTAGTCAAATTGTAATAATCAAGTACATATTTAATTAAAGCATAAACAATTAATTCAATATGCAATTATTGGTCAAATCACGTTGGGATTAAAACACAAGATTTAATTAAAGCATAATATAATTACTCACAGTTTAATATTATATATATCAGTTGTTGTCAAATCACTTGATAGATAAACAATATTAAATAATTGCAATTTACAAGTACTGTTTAATAAATAATTGCAGTTTACAACAAAACTCGATTTTTTTTTTTTTAATAACAGTATTTTGGTAAATGCAATCAATGTACAGATTCAAAAAGGCAATGATAGGAAGGAAGCCTTCCCAGAAAATTCAATGACATGACTCAAATAAAAACAATGCACAGAGTCCAATGACAGGACCCGAATAAAAATAATAATAATTCAATGAACAACAGAACCCTAAAAATTCCACTTTCAACACAAGAAACGTTACAATTCTTAGGGCTTTCAAATTCAAAGTACTGTAAAATTGTTTGTAAAATTTGCAATTATATTATCACACTTTTACAACTTTAGATTGTGAAATATATTGCAGAAATATATCAATTATTTATATGATCAAATATATCAAATTAAATGTATAATCACTATCAGACTTATGAAATTTAAATTAGGAAAAAAGGAATAAGAATATATGGCTTGTGAACCAAGCAGATGCGCGATGTCATTGCCTAAAGTGCTAGACGCCTCCCTACGTGCAGGTTATGGCGGTGCCTACAACTCTAAGATTCAACCCAAAGCCTCACAAGATGTCTGATCCGATATGCATGCCAACGGCAGACGAGATTGCCAAGTAGTGATCTATTGCCCAAGAATTATAAAGTAAGAATGTAAATTGAGATGTAAAAACTGAGGGAGACATAAAATTTTCAGAGTATTTTGTTTTGTATCTGAGGTTTCATATTTAAAGAACTTCTCATACTCTTTTAAAAAAGGATTATAACTCTTTAAATAAAACACAATTCTTAAATATTAAAAATAAATAAAATAAAATAATAATAAGTTTTGAATCTTTAAGATAAAATATTATTAAAATAATTAAGTGATTTGATCGATCATGACCCAGGTGCAATATTGAGGATTAAAATAAAACAATCAAAATTTGGATTCTAATGCATGTGTTATTGACGATAATATACAAATGTGTGTTTTAAATTACTTAATTTAAAGTATGTTGAATGCAGAATGGAGCGTACGTGTCAAAGATATAAACCAATATAATATTAAGAGCATCTGTGCCAAGTGCAGTTTATTTGACTAGTTAGGTCATACAAATGATCTTGATCAGCTCACTAATCAACTGTAGAAATGAAGAACAATTCAAACTCTTTGGTAGTGTTAATTGACTAGTAGGTTTAACTATACTACATCCATTCCTCAGATATGTGCAAATTGTTAGTTGTTTGTATGGGGGTACTCGTGAGCGACTGTTAGTCATTAGTTCAGTATGAAATCATATAAATCTACAACTGATAATCACTCATGCATGCACATACACTTGGACAACTTTTCTTGGCGATTTGCCTCAGGTGAAGTGATGTACGTATTTCTATCATATATCTACAACTAATGAAAAAAAGTTGAACAACCATGACAAAATATATCTACTAGTCTTAAACAGTCTGATGTTGCAAGGAAAATTAGGTTTCGTTTGTTTGGGCAAGGAGCAATTACACATGCATGCATACATGTTTGGGAATTGCAATATCTTGACGTGCTATGGAGGCTCTTCTCTTTTTTTTGGGTCAATGCCGTACACGATGTAGCTAGAGACTTGTATGAACTTATATACTCATGATTTCAGGAATTGCTAGGCTTACGTGTATGCTCAATTCAGTTGTTATTTTCTATAATTTGTTATCCTTTTGTTGACAATGCATGTAATGCTCGATCGACCCAGGTATTTGTTCGTTCGACTTGCAAACTCCTTGAATATATTTTGGAGTGAGCAAGAAGCAAATGAAAAAACGGTTACAATAGGAGCTTATAACTTAAGTGTTAGTTAAGAGCATTTACTCATGTACCCGAAAACTTAGGTTCACAATTCTTCTCTCACCGTTTTATTCCTAATAATTAACACTATCGCTTGTACAAGAAAAACGAGTAACAACTTGCTTGCACGCTATGAACTTAAATTGAGCATGTACTATATTATCCCCACTTACTATAACTAGTCCATATATATGTTATAACATGGAAAATTAAAAATATGTAAAATATGCATTATAAGATAAGTACATAAGTGAATTGCAACGAACGAACACTATAAAATTACTCATTATACTAGGGCGCATGAGCACTGTTTCTAAGTTTTGCACGTTATCAGAAACAAGAATTAATATTGTGTGTGTGTTCGTGCTGAAATTGAAAGCATGTACAATTGTGTAATGTGTGTGTGTACGTGTATATATATGCACACACATAGAGACTTGGAAGGCACTGTTTTCTCATAAACCAAAGAGTAATGCTAAAAAACCACATATCTATATATACTACATTGATATATCATTTTATGTGGTAAGTGATAACGATATTCAATATGATAATTTAATTAATTAACGTGACATGTACACATCACTTGTCATATCAAGTGATACATAAATATGTATAAAATGTGATCTCCTTAATACTTTCCGAAACGAAAGAGTATAGATGATATCAATCATTGATGGCATTATTTCGTCAGAACACGTATTTCTTGCGGTGCAGTTTTACTTTGCCCTACTCCACCCCCAAAACCCTCGGAAAAAAGAAAGACTCTGCTTTAGGGTTGCAGGTTACATAAGTTTTGTTTTGTGCTAGCTTTCCAGTACCCTTCTAAAATAGCTGACAATAGCTTAAGACAGAGAAGAGGGTTGGCAACAGTCTACCTGCTGCTAAATGTAGTTAGGAAACTTTTTTGAAACACAACGATATTCTATATTAAGTGTTAGCAAGATTTAGGCTTAGTTACACAATTAGAAAACCAAAATAATTTGGTATTGAACTCATCATATATAAAAATTAAATCTAAGATCTCTTACCCTAATATCAGCGACTACTTTTTTGACCCATTTTCCATTTTAGCATTTGTGCACTAATACATCCCTTCCAATTGATAAATTGATTTTGCGTTGAATGCTCAATTACAATAGGAAATCGAAGTAAGAGTTTAATGTATTGACGCAAGTTGAAGATTTACACCGTAGATCTGTTGGATTTGGAATGCGAGAATTAGCCACGTACAGGTTCCAAATCGAAGTAAGAGTTTAATGTATTGACGCAAGTTGAAGATTTACACCGTAGATCTGTTGGATTTGGAATGCGAGAATTAGCCACGTACAGGTTCCACATCACGTGAGATGGGACACAAAAAAACTATTGTGGGTGCAATTTGAGTCAAGTAAAAATTAACTAGAAAACCTGTAAAACAATTATCACGTAAGATCAATTGAAAAATTATGGAGAATCTCCGATGCCTAAGTCTTAACTTTGAGAGAATTGAATAGAAGTAATAGTTCTATGTATAGTTTGCTATTACCAGTTTCCTTTTGCGACTTAGCTATTTTTATAAAGTATAAAGTTCTTTAGTTGTCTGCCAATAGGGCAGTGCTAGGCAGACCGATTGATGGATTAGTCTTCCTGACCGGGTAGAGGGAGTATCCCTTTGGGAGATGCCTTGGTAGAGGGCATCTTAATATAGGTCTAGTATAACCTTCCCTTGCTAATTCTCAACTGCCGGAAAGGTCGAATTTAGCGAGAGGTCGACAACCATGTCTTACAAAGTAGGACACAAAGTCTGCATGTGGGCCAAGCTATCTACATGAGTGCCCGGCAAGATTTGGGCCTTGGGGCATGATAGTTTGTGGGCTTTCACAAATTTTCAATGGTCTGCTCATGCCTTCAAAGATATTTTGTCATATTGAATTCATAATTCACACGACACGCTCTAATTAGGCGTTGTCAATTATGTGGCCACAACTATAACATTCCTACACGTACATGAGACACTCGTGAATGTTGAGTTTTTTTTTTTTTTTGGAACAACGATATATTTATAAGAATTGAAGGAATAAATTGGTTTTAAACTCATCATTCACGAAATTTGAACATAAATATCTCACTCACAAATGAAAGATTTCACTATAACGTAGATTAAGAGGCACATGAATGTCGAGTTTACTTCATGGCCCTGCCAAAACTTAATTATTTTGGTGTGTTAAAAGACATGATTAGAGGAGGGCTTTGTTCACTGTATAAATTAGTTTAACCATTAATACTTATATTGTATGAAAAAATACCATTAGCTTTGTAATTGGATACATTTTTATTTAACATCAAGTATTGCTAAAAAAATAAGGGTTCCCTCGAGGCCTCAGTCGGTTCAACTAACCTTAACCTAATTGAGCCTAGTCATGAGTCTGATCTTTCCGTCTACCTTGTGACATGGTCACTTACGTAAAAATGAAGTCAGGAATGAGAAAACATTGTAATCCTAATAGACACGTAATTAGCACGAATTTCACATTTTAAGTAAATATAAAACATGTTCTAATAACCGAAAAAACAAATAAACGTCATTAGGCCCTCGAATATTTTATGAATCCTAAACTCTTATGGTTATTTTCAATATTTCCAATCAATATAATGTGAATATTGTTGCAGTCATATTTATATTAGGAATGTGATTGTGTATCCTAGTGGATCTAAGAATATCTCTTATATTCCTATGAGAAGTTAATTACCTATTAAGAGTTGTAATCCTAAAAGGGTAAGGATTCTACCTATCATATTATTATAAATAAAGGCACAATGGGGTAATACAACACACACCTCACAATTAAATTTTTCTTCTCTCTCTTATTGTCGTCGGCCTCCCCTTCTCTATTCCTCTAGAATATTTCAGTTAAATAGGCCTACAATACGTCGTCAGCACACTCTTGCTAGAAGCTAAAGAACTGATGGATCATAGGAGGAGGCTCTCTTCTACCAAATTCAAAGCCTTTTATTTGTTTTCTACTAATTAGGTACGTTTAAAATAAAGTAAGATATTAGAAACGTCCACGAAGTATGAAAACATTCCACATGATGCATGAACCTCCTATGTTTATATTTTCCTTCCGATGCTATGTGGAATTTGTGAGTCAAAGCATATAAATAAATTAGAAGCAATTTAGGGTTTTTCAAACACTAGAAAATTTGGAAAGAAAAAGAAAACCGCACCACTGTGACACCATGCCGGACCACCGTGCAAGCCTGAAGCCCAACCGCGTGGGGAAACGGTGTCGTATTGACACCTGGACAAGGCACACAACCCTTTGGGCTCACTGCCTTACAAAGCGTGTTCTTTGGGGAAGTTGAACACTCAACCTTCATATACAAAGATTATTCACAACCCCCCTAAGTTTCTTCAGAGGATTCAAGGGGATATTTGTGAACCTATATAACCAACATGCGGACCATTTAGATACTTTATGGTAGGGGTGGCCAAACGGGTATAGGAACCGCGGGTCGGGACTGGTACAGGCCGGTTCCTAATTTTTAAAAAGAGAAATGGAGCGGGGCTTTGAAATTTTAGGGGCGAGTCAGGTCCAGAAGTATAAAAAAAAAAAGGGTACTCGGACCGACCTGTTTGTATCATTTTTCCATTCCTCTCATATTTTCTCACACCTTTTCGAAGACTATATTATCCTCAGTCTCCTCCATCTTGATCTCTCTCTTCCCTGGTTTCTCTCTCTCTCGACGTCTTTGTCTTCGATTTCTCACACCTTTCGGATCTGTCAATTCTCAATCTCCTCCCTCTAGATCTCTCTCTCCCTTTGTTTCTCTCTTGATCTTGATGCCTATGTCTCCGATCTATGCAGCTTCGTCGGTTTTCGCTCTCTCCAAAATCGAAGATCGCCCGACAAGAGCTCGATCAAGAGGTTTCAGAAGCGGTGGAACGAGTGGAGGATCTGGGCAGGTGAATTCTAAAAGCGGGTCTGGGTCAGGTCGGGCTTGGCTGAGACGAGGTCCTAGAGCGATTTAAGGATGGAGTCTTACGACTACCTCTTCAAGTACATCATCATCGGTAACACATGTTTCAATTTATCCAATTAATAGCCTTCTAATTTTTCTTGAACTTTTTTTTGTTTGTTTGGTTTGAGATTTGAGGTTTTAAAACAATTGGGTTTTGGTTTTGGGTTTTTGTTTTCAATTTGTAGGTGTCAAAAAATCTTGCTTGCTGTTGCAATTCACGGATAAGAGGTTTCAACATGTGCATGATTTTACCATCGATGTCGAGTTCGAAGCTCGAATGGTCATCATTGATGGCCGTCCTATCAAGCTCCAGATTTGGGACACCGTAAGCTACATGTACTTCCCTTCTTATTTTCTGTTTGGCTATTGAGAAAATAGAATTTTCGTGGTGAATTGAGTTTACAGTTTTGTACCAGATTTGGAAACGGTACGGCAGCGGATGAGGGTCTTAATGTCGGAGACTAAGTCGAAGATTTGGAGGATGGTGAGTCTGGGAGGCGGTCAAAACTAGAAGAAAAAAAAGTAAGAATGACCTGTGGACCCGTCCTAAACTAGCCCATTTGAAACGGGTCAGGTTAGGTTCGGTTTCATTGATCAGATTTGTAATACCTGGCCCGTCCTATTTCTTTTTTAAGCAGGTCCGGTCTGGTCCCTCCAAATTTAGGCCCAGCCCGATCTTTGCCCACCCCCTACTTTATGGTGTTGGTTGATGCATTGACATGATGGTCGCATGTTTGCCTGTTATCCACATGCAACGCTGCATTTGCGAAACTCCTAGCACAAATTGTTAAGCTAAGGGCTCACCACCCTGATCCGATTAAGTTGATTTGACTAGATAACGCTTGAGAGTTTACATTATAGACTTTTGACGATTATTGCATATCAGTAGGGATTGAAGTCAAACATTATGTACCCTATGTTCACACTCAAAACGGCCTGGCAGAAGCTTTCATAAAGCGCCTTCAATTGATAGCTCGGACTTTGGTTATGCGAACCAAACTGTTGGTATTTGTTTAGGGCTATGCAATATTGCACGCAACTATGCTTGTCTGCCTGAGGCCCACCGCTACCCAACCTCATTCACTGCTACATTTGGTTACTGGATACAAGCTTGACGTCTCGCATTTACATGTGTTTGGGTGCGCAGTCTATGTGCCAATAGCATCGCCACTATGTACCAAAATGGGCCTTCAGAGAAAAATGGGAATCTATGTCGGTTATGATTCGCCATCACTTATTCACTACTTAGAGCCCTTGACAGAAGATCTCTTTACCACAAGTTTTGTGGACTGTCACTTTGATGAGACAATTTTCCCATCGTTAAGGGGAGATAAGCATGCTAACGTTGTTGGATAACGCCGTGAATTGTCATGGTATGCTCCCACTATGAAACTGAAATTGTGGTGCAATGAATTATAAATCTTGAGAGCATTGGTCAAAGCATGCCAGATGCTTTTACTGATATAGCTAAAGTGACAAGATCACATATACCTGCTACAAACACATCTGCAAGGATAGAAGTACCCCGTGTACGTCGTAACACCGTCTGGGAGGCCAGACCATCCCCCAAGGTGGGGAGGCCGCACTTTCCATACAGCCTGGTACATTGGTGACTAGCCAATCATCTGCTCCAACCCTAAAGAGGAAATTGGCACCAAGTAGTGACCCTAGTTTAAATTCGACAATCACTCATTCATTTATTCCAACGCATGAAATTATTTTAGATTATGGTGATGTCTTAGATGAGGCAACTCGACCTCACGAGAATCATGAGATTTCAGTCCACTACGCAGTATTGGATAAGGTTTAGAATCAGAATGAGATGATTGCCGACAATGCATTTGCGTACTGAGTAGTTACTGACATCATGCTTAGCGATGACATTGAACCACGTTCCGTTGATGAATGCCGACGTAGAACGGATTGGTCAAACTGGAAACAAACAATCTAGGTCAAACTTGATTCTCTTGTGAAACGTAAAGTGTTTGGGCCTGTAACTCATACTCCACCACATATGAAGCCAGTGGGCTATAAGTGGGTTTTTGTAAGGAAATGTAATAAGAAGAATGAAATAGTGCAATACAAAGCACACCTCATAGCGCAAGGCTTCTCTCAATGCCCTAGAATTGATTACGAGGAGACGTATTCCCCCGTAATAGACGTCATAACGTTCTGCTACCTAATAGTTTGGTAGTTTTCAAAAAACTGAATATGCAGCTTATGGATGCGGTAACCGCGTATCTCTATGGGGATCTAGATACGGAAATATACATGAAAGTTCGATAAGGACTTCCATTGACTGGTTTAAATAGTTCTAGACCACGGAACACTCTCGATTAGATTGAGGAAATCACTCTACGGATTGAAACAATCCCTGCGGAAGTGGTATAACCATCTGAGTGAATATTTGACAAGTCAAGGTTATGTGAACAACGAATTATACCCATGTCACATTTCGGATTTGCAATCGTTGTAGTTTATGTCGATAACATGAACCTCATCGGAAATCCCGCAGAGCTTGAGGAAATTGCTACGCTCTTGAAATCAAAATTTGAGATGAAATATCTTAGGAAAACTCGATATTGCCTTAGCCTGGAGATCGAGCATTATTCAGATGGAATCCTAGTACATCAATCAAACTACACCCAGAAGGTGTTGGGTTGTTTTAATGAGGATAAAGCGAAGCCTTCAAGTACTCCTATGGTCATTCAGACTCTAGATGCTAAACTAGATCCCTTCCATCCTAAAGAGGATGATGAAAAGATTTTAGAGCCTCAAGTTCTATACCTAAGTGCAATTTGTGCTTTATTGTACTTAACTTAATGCACTAGGCCCGATATCTCCTTTGTTGTTAATCTTTTTGGCTAGATATAACAACGCGCCTACACACAGACACTATAATGGTGTTAAAGACATTTTTCACTACCTCAAGGATACTATAGATTAGGGCTTGTTCTACACCCACGAATCTTCGAGAAGACACACTGCCCCCTTCAGTTCTCGGGTTGATTCTTGCCTTGTTAGTTACGCATATGCTGGATATCTGTCTGACCCCACATAAGGCACATTCTCAAACAGGCTATGTATTTACTGTCAGAGACAACGCTATGTCTTGGAAGTCTACCAAGCAAACACTAGTTGCAACTTCTTCAAACATACTAAGATTCTCGCTCTGCATGAAGCATCGCGTGAATGATTTTGGTTAATAGTAGTTATGGAACATATTCGAAGAATTAGTGGTCTTACTTTCATTGTTGACCTTCCTACGACGATCTATAAAGACAATGCATCATTATCGAGCAGTTAAAAAATGATACATCAAGAGAGACAACACCAAGCACATAGCGCCAAAATTCTTTTACTCTCACCAGCAACAACAGCATCAAAACATTGAAGTCAAGCAAATTCATTCACAAGACAACCTAGCCAATCTTTTCACAAGTCATTGCCCAAGTTTACTTCAAGATAATCCCCTGAGTTTGACATAATTCCCCTTGAAGTCAAGCAAGTATATTTTAGGATAATCCCCCTGAGTTTGACATAATTCCAAAGCGAACTAACAATGTTACAACTCATAAAGTTTACATATACCAATTCCTTGAACAAGCTTCTGAAACGTCACCTTCAGTAATGAATTGGTGAAGAGGTTGGCCAGATTGTCTTGTGAATGGATTTGCATGACTTCAGTCTTTTGATGCTCTTGTTATTGATGTGAGAAGAAGAACTTTGGCACAATGTGCTTGGTATTGTCTCCTTGATGTAACCATTCTTGAGCTATTCGATGCATGTTGCATTGTTTTCATAGATCGTCGTCGGGACATCAACAACAGGATAAAGATCGTAGAAGCTTCAAATATGTCTCACAACTGCTCTCATCCTGAAGCATTTTCGAGTTGCGTCATGCAAGGCAAGAATTTTAGCATGGTTAGACGAAGTGGCAACTAAGGTCTATTTAGTTGACCTCCAAGAAATTGCGGTGCCTCTAATGGTAAAGACATAACCCATTTGAGAGCACACCTTATGCAGATCAGATAAGTATACTGTGTCAACATAACAAACAAGGCAAAAATTGACTTGAGATAGAAGGGGTGCGGCATCACTCGAAGATCCATAGGGATAGAACATGCCTAGATCCGTAGTACCCTTAAGGTAACAGAAAATATCTTTAACACCAGTCCAGTGTATACGTATCGGTGCATTACTGTATCTTACCAAAATATTAACATCGAATGAAACATCGGGTATAGTGCATTGAGCTAAATACAATAAAGCGCATATCGTACTTAGATAAGGAACTTCAGGGTCCAAAATCTCTTCATCGTCCTCCTTCGGATAAAAGGGAGCACGCTTTGCATTTAGCGATGGAACGACCATAAGAGTACTCGAAGGCTTCGTTTTATCCTCGTTAAAGTGGTGCAACACATTCTGGGTTTAGTTCGAATTATGTACTAAGATTCTATCTGAACGGTGCTCTATCTTAAGACCGAGATAGTACCAAGTCTTTCATAAATCTTTCATCTCAAATTCTGACTTCAGGTGTGCGGCAGTCCTCTTGAGCTCTTCATGAGTTCCGATGAGGTTCAAGTCGTTGACATAAATTGCAACAATCGCAAAACTGAAATGTAACTTCTTAATGAACATGCAATAGCATAGTTTGTTGGTCACATATCCCTAACTAGTCAAATACTCACTCAGACGGTTATACCATATTCTTCAGGATTACTTCAAACCATAGAGTGAACGCCTCAGCCGAATTGAGAGCATTTTCTAGGGTTTGGAAATATTTAATCCAATCAATGTAAGTCCTTTGGGAACTTTCATATAAATTTGTGTATCAAGATCCCCATATAAATATGCAGTTGCTACGTCTATCAGTTGAATACTCAGATTTTTGGGAAACTACCAACCTGATAAAGTAGCTAAAAGTAATCATATCCTTAACTGGTTAATAAGTTTCATTATAGTCAATCCCGAGGTGTTATGAAAAGCCTTGAACAATAAGACGACCTTTGTAACGCATAATTTTGTTTTTCTTATTATGCTTCTGAACAAAAACTCACTTGTAGCTAACGGGCTTTACATGTGGATGAGTAGAAGCTACAGGTCCAAACACCTTACGTTTCACAAGCGAATCAAGTTCGACTTGGATTGCTTGTTTCCAGTTTGACCAATCAATTCTACGTCGACATCATTAAAGAAACAGAGTTCAATATCATCACTCAACATGATTTCAGTAGCTACTGTATATGCTAATGCATTGTCGATGATCATCTCATTTCTACACACATATCATCAAAGCTAGCATAATGGACCGAAATCTCATGATTCTCGGGAGGTGGATTCGTCTCTTGAATGACGCTTCCATAATATAGAATTTCCTTATAAGTTGGATAAAATGAGTAGGCGACAGTCGAATTCACAGTAAGCTCAACAAAGGTCTATGTCATGGGTTTCCTCTTCTGGGGGTGTGAATCATTTGGACCAAGTGGTCTACCACTCTTTTGTGTAGGAACAGAGGACTAGTTAGCCACTAATGTACGTAGATCGGCCAAAGTGGCATCCCAGGCCACCAAGAGGGAAGTCTGTCATACATTTGGTACGTCCATCTTTCCAGGCACATTCGTAGTTGGAATATGTGATCTTGTCAATCGTGCTAGATTGATGAAAGCATCCGGCATACTCTGAAGATCTAATATGCGCTGCATTTCAGTTTCAGATTAAGAAATACGGGGATTTAAGTGAGACAAAGTGGGCGATAATTTGTGTCGTTCTTAAGGAATGGTGACATTCTTATCTCCCCCTAACGAAGGGAAAATTGTCTCATACAAGTGATAATCCAGGAAACAAATGGTAAATAGATTACCTGTCAAAGTTCTAAGTAACGGATAATTGAAGGAGAATCATATCCGACATAGATTCTTATCCTTCAGTGAGGCCCCATTTTTTTACGTAAGGGCGGCAAAATCGGCACATAGATTACATAACCAAAAACGC
Source organism: Malus domestica (assembly GCF_042453785.1). Taxonomy (NCBI): domain Eukaryota; kingdom Viridiplantae; phylum Streptophyta; class Magnoliopsida; order Rosales; family Rosaceae; genus Malus; species Malus domestica. Next base: position 14,255,021 of record NC_091676.1, on the reverse strand, counting down.
GCATATGCGATATGTCGAGTTCATATTCGGTAACTAACTGAAGGGCGCTATATGGTTGGGTCGCAACAGGCCTCAGGTGGACCAACATGGATGCGTGCAATATTGCATGGCCCCAAGCAGCGATCGGTAGCTTAGTATGTATGACCAACGATCTAGCAATCATTTGTAAGCGTTTAATGAATCTCTCTGTCAAACCATTCTGGTTGTGTACATAGGGTACTGGATGTTCAACTTCAACCCCAACCGGCATGCAATAGTCATTAAAATTTTTATATGCGAATTCTCCAGCATTATGTAATCGAATAAATTTGATTGGATAATAAGGGTGGTGAGCCTTGAGCTTAATAACCTGAGCCAATAGTTTAGAGAATGTGACGTTCTTTGTGGATAACAAGCACACATGTAACTAACGTATGGAAGCATCAACCAAAACCTTAAAATATCTAAATGGTCAACATGAAGGGTGAATTGGTCCATAAATGTCCCCCTAAATCCTTTGTAGAAAATACGAGAATTCGAACTAATCATAAGAAGGCTTAATGATAAGATTTCCCATGGAGCAGGTTTGACATGTGATTCCTTAAATCGAACCTAAACTTCGGGTTAGTGGATGCCCGTGTGATGATTTGAGGATACGACGCATTGTTGTTCGTCCAAGATGTCTTAAATGATCATGCCAAAGTGTAATTTTATGCGCGGTCCCTAATGTAGGGCCGACCACATAGTGGCTCTCTGTCTGGTGTATGGTTGTAGTATACAAACCACTAGGGATACGCTCAATCTTCTCTAGAATATGCTTCTGGCCATATTCGTAGGAAGTGATGCACATAAATTTAATTCCATTTTCTACATAGGTTTCAGCGTGGTAATTATTATCTCTAATGTCCTTGAACCTCGACAACGTTTTTCCGGAATGTGGAGAATAAAGTGCCTCATCAATGGTCAAGATTGTACCATTGGACAATATTGTACGTGCCTTACCGTATCCTTCGATCAAGTTGGATGGGTCTGATAGGGTTGTCAGAGGTGTATTCTTAGGTATGAAGTTAATGAAATAGATGTGTTCACACAAAACGGTGTGTGTGGTTGCACTATCTGCTAGACAACTAACTTTCCCACTAGTCATACCTTGAAATAAAAATTAATTGAACTAGTCACATGCATAAAAGTTCTAGAAACAAATATCCATTCAAAATAATTTAATTATTCAAGGATGGTAATTAAAAAAAAACTTAATATCCAAAAACAAATCACCAACAAATAATCCAAACATAAAGGAAAATTGTTCAAACTTAAACAAAAAACAAAGAGGGGGATCGGCCACTAGGTGGAATTCGGCCCCATTATTCTAAAATGCAACTAAAAATAGTTCATGTCTAAGATTCTAATCTTTCATAGGGGTAATAGCATCCTGAAAGTTAGAAATCTCCATTTTGGTACTCTCTGGTTCATCCACTTGCATAAAGTTTGATTCAAATTTCTTACGACGAGAATGATATTTAGCTACAACCTTCTGGGGAACATGGCAAACACGGGACCAATGGTCCTTTGAACCACAATGGTAGCACATGTCTGCATCTATGGTGTCAGGTGCTTTGCCCTTATTCTTAAAGTTCGGGGCCTTGGGAACGAGGTTAGGACGCTTCTAGCTCGCTTTCCTGTCACATCCCGACCCGCGAATAAAGAATATTCACGAGTTAGGGTGTGAGCTATATCTTAGCTATAGAAAAAATATCTACAACCAAGATATGGTGGAAAATAAAATTAAAATTTTACATACATAAAGTTTATTGAATACACAGCAGAATAAAATAGTATACAAATAACTTTAGAACCGAAACTACTAGCAAAATAATAATTAAAATGTGACAATTCTTGTAAATACATAAAATATACGCAAATGAGATGCATGAATGTACTCACTCCCTTCTAATCCCGTTAACACATACCTAAGGCATCCAAGCCTGAACGTCTCATACCATGCGTATACCACTTGGCTCCGAATACCTTAGAATATGAGTTAACTCCTGTTTATCCCTTAAACCCAATTTTTATAATTAAATTCTCAGTTTCCACTTTATTATACATGCACTTCCCCTGACGCCCAATTGCATATTCAAGCCCTTCCCCCGACACCTGACATATACAAGATTTCATTATTTTTATAATCAACCAATTTGTGTACTCAAGTCCTGCACCCGACACCTGACATATACAAGGTTCATTATTTTTATATTCAAGGCAAACTTCAGCCCTTGAATATCCTCACAACTTAAACACAACTTAACTCTTTTCGTACTTTACAGGAATGCTTATGTATATGCCATGTAACAACAATATCAATAATCACATGCTCTATAACATCTACAACACTAATCAAATTGTTAGTAGCCAAAATTGTATTATATCTGCAACACTAATCAAATTGTTTGTAGACAAAATCGTATTATCTTATCAATAATATATAGTATAGATACAACAATCTAATTGAGAAATATTACTTTACCATTTTACTCCATCTCTCTCTAGGTGATATTGATGCATAAACCCATTTGAGTTCCATAGAGCAATTTTGTTGGGTAAGCTCTCATGCATTTTCTGGGATTTGTCTCTCTTATTTTACAACATTCTCAAGGGAATTAAATGGATATTTTCGATGGTGTGGTGGGAGTGCTTCTTATGGCAATGATCTCCAAAATATAAATGCATAAACAACACAAGATTTAAGTGGTTCGCCAAATCGACTACATCCACTAGGGTTTGCTTTCATTGTATTTCACTATATATGAGAGACTTACAAATACAATGAAAGATGGCTTAAAGCCTTAACAATATGTAAATGAAAGATAAGAGATCATATGAAAGGGAGAATGGCTTTTTGTTGGAGTTGTTCTTTTTTCTTTCTTTTTTCTTCTTCTTGCTCTCTCTTTTCTCCATGTCCCTTCCATTGGTTCTTACTCCTTCCTTTATAGAGATTGCATGACATCTTACTCTCCAAAAAATCTCCCAAGTGTGCCAATGGAAAGAAACCAAGTGTGGTGCCAATCATTAGACAAAAAATGTGTTCCAATACCAAGGCAACAAGTGTTGTCCTCATCACTAACCATATTATGTGGTCCATTAGAAAGAAAACAAATTTTTAAGCTAATCATTAGCCCTAATATGTGTTCCAATAGAAACACACCAAATGTTAACCTAATCATTGATAATGGTATGTGTTCAAATGGCAAAGAGACATGTGTTGAGTTAATCAATATCAAGCAAGGTGGATACAAGCATCTAAGGCCACGTTGACCTTTAGCTTAAGTTTTATTCCTAGATCAAAACACGTGTAAGTCTACAATCAATAGGCATACAAATGGAGTTTGGTAAAAGCTCCAATTTTCTCTCATAAAACTTCACTAAAAACTACTTACAAGTACACTAGTAGGCACAAAGACATGTTTCCAAGCTTTGAAAACACCTCCCGTTCTATTAGTAGTTAAGTATTTATGTTAAGTGATTTTAAAAGAAAATAGAGAAATACAAGTACATAAGAATAGATTTTCATAAAAAAATATATTACAAAAAAATTGGTACATAGAAATACTAATCACGTATACATACACATGTACATATATATACTTTTTTTTTAAATACGGAGTATTACATTTCCTCTCTTAGATGGGCCTTGGCTCTGTTGACCTTGACGAGGTGGCTTCTGGCCATCCCTACCACGCCTATGTTGGCGCTTTGGGTGTTGGTGTGTGTTGTAGTATGCTTCAGGCACAACAGTCACCCAAGTAGGTCGAGCTTGATGATTTTTCATCAACAACTGATTCTGTTTTTTCAGCGAAAAGTAAAACAGATATCAAATCCAAAAACTTAATGAACTTCTGAGCCCTATATTTTTGCTGCAATACAATATTAGTAGTAGAGAAGGTCGAATAGATCTTTTCCAGGAGATCCTCTTCATTCAAATTATTGTTATAGAACTTGAGAAGTGATCGGATTCGACCAACTTCAAAATTATATTAATTCACAGACTTAAAGTCTTGGAAGCGTAGATGTTACCAGTCATGTCTTGCTGCAGGCAATAAAATGTCCTTTTGGTGATCAACACAGTCAGCCAAAGCGACCCAAAGTGCTTGTGGATCTTCCTTAGCAAGGTACTCGGTTTGCAGTGCATCATGATGTGTCTTTAGATGAAGATCATGGCAGTGGCTTTCTCAGCTTCGCTAACCGGGTTATCCATCTCATCTTCAATGGCATGATGCAAATTCTTTTCAGTGAGGTAAAGCTTCACATCTTGGACCCACTTGAGGTAGTTTCTTTCAAAGACCTCTAAAGCGGTGAAGTCGAGTTTGTTCAAATTCGACATGTCCCTATCACAAAATAAATGGACAAGAATGTGGTTAGTGTGATAGAGAAAAAAAAATCAATACATTCACATAGGAGTAGAACATTCAGGTTTTAATAGGCATTGATTGGTTTAAAGTTACATGAAAAAGCTTCGGGTTTTCATGGGTGATGTTTTTAATGAAAACTTCAGGTTTTCAAACAAGGCATGACTTCAAGTTTCGAAAGAATTATGAACTTCAGGTTCATATGTTCATCCAGACAAACACAAATATATATACAGAAATATGCAATAAGAAAAATATGCAAATAGATCTTCAGGGTCTATTATAATAATAGAATTAATTATTTGGATTTCAAACCAAAATTAAAGTGTGGGTAAAAAAAAATTATAAAACCCATAAAGCCTAAAAAAATATAGGCAATTAAACTCGGGGCCTAAAAAATATGAACCAAAGCCCATGGGTGGGCTAAGAAAATTTAGACCATGCGGCCCAGTTCTAAGAATTGGGCTAGGGTAAACAGATGTGGGCTGCAAGCCCAATATACCAGAGGTCCAAATGGGCGTGGTTCGAGTGTGACACGATGTGGTGCACCAACTCTCCAGCAGCGAGCTAGGATCGTGCACATGTGGATATACAGATGCACCAACCAGAAGTTAGGATTCAGGGTGACACAGGCAGGGAAAACACCATAGCCCTCGGGCTGGTGTCATGCTTGGGTTGAGCAACTAGTTATAGGCTACAATCTGTGCATCCAGAGAAACAAATCTCTCCAGTGGGCCAAGAGAAACACCAAGGCCCAAGGGCTGGTGTTTAGACCAAGCTCAGATGGGCTTGGGTAAGGACCAAAGAACATCCCAACATTGCTGGGCGATGTCACTGGAGGTGAGCCCAATGTCGCTGCTGCTGGCGACCATGTTTTGGGTCGAAAAAACGTCGATGTTAATCGAGTTGTAACAAGGAACCTCGATTGTGAAGGAGAAACGAGTCTCAACGTCCTGCAAACCAAGAATCCACGAATTCGAAAAAATAGGGCTTCAAATTCCAGTGAGATTTCAAAGAATCTCGGTCAAGGGCATTTTGAAGGTGACTGCAGGTCACCGGGGAATGGCGTGCCCTTGTTTTTTGTTTTGGGTTTAAAGCCCAAGGGGCTCCGTGGTCTTGGCTTGCTCGCGAGTTGGGTTTTCAAAGAACCCTATAATTTTATTTTATTTTTTAAATTTTTCAATTTCCAGATTGTAAAATTAATTCAATTTCATGCATATCCATCGTATAATTCAATGCATGTACATATATATGATGCAATCCATGGCAATATCAATTCACATAATTCAACAATTATGGATATAATGTTGTTTGGGCCAAAAAAATATTGGTTTGGGCCTAGTTTAGAATTGTTCTCGGCCCAAGAGGCCGTGTTTAGATGTTGTTGGGGGTTACCCAGCTCATGGGCCGCGTAGTCGAAGCTGGCCACGTCCCATCGGGAAACTTATGGGATGTGGGTGAGTCCTATTACGAGAAGGAGTTTCGACAAGATAAGGATGTTGAAGTTGGAGATTGAATGCGGCTTGTTAACGAGTTAAGTTTAAAGTCCTAGTAGGAGTAGGACTGGCCGAGATAAGGATGGATCGGGGAAATGAGTTCTAATCCGAGAATGATTGGGATTCAATACAGGTTGGCTACTATAAATAGGGAGGGAGGACATCGAACAAACCCCCTCCAATTCAACACACAAACTGCCCTGCGCAAACCCTTGCTCTATGCGAAACCTCTCAATAACCTTGAGATCTTTGTTTTCCTTTTTCGCCAACACATCTTCAATTTGGATAAACAGCACTGTGAAGGCAACCGGCGAACATTTTCAGTTTGGATAAATAGCAATGTTGCCGTAGAATTAGCTGACCGTGAAGCACCTTCAGTTTGGATAAATAACACTATGACAGGGCCGACTGGTTATCTATCCAAGTCTCGGTTAAGAAGGATTTCTGAATCCTTATCGGCATAGGTCATCTCATTAGCCTCTTCGGCGAAGTGAGGTGTTACGAGTTACTGGGCTCAGGACATTGAACGCCGAGTTGTTTATGATTGGTTATTTGCTTGTAGGTTTTAGAGTTCGGCATTCTGATGGCCGAACCACTTTCATAATCAAGACGTACATTTGTTTTGAGTACCTGTGTCTCTATACTCTGGTGTCGATTCGGCATGCTTATACTCTTATGAATTTAATCGCTGTGACCGAATCCGGCGCCGACTAGTGGTGAACTTCGTAGAACTAGTAGCCTTGTCTTCAGGCTCTAGAACCCGAAGGCTGAGACTCGTTCCTTCCTCGGCCGCAGTCGCAAGATCGAGAAGTCAATTGTGTGTTCAACCCAACATTAACACATTTTACTCATCGGATGACGAGTTGGCACGCCCGCAAACAACCGAATGACGTAGTTAGCTTATTAGTTACTCGTCCTGCGCGCCACGTAGGCTTGGTAGTTTTTAGGGTCAACAAATGCATACACAATTTATGTAGAATCTAAAATTCGAAAAACGTAAAGTTGGGTCATGCATTATGATGAATGTTTATGTTATTAGGACTGCCAAAATATCAAAATAAAAACCGTTGTTTTGAAAGAACCTGATTGCGTGATGATATTGATAAACTTGTTTGATGCAGAAAACTTCCACGTCAAATTCCTAAACTTAGCGGTAGGAGCGTGTTGATAAAGTGTTGTGCCTTATTTTATAGTGGAGAAAGGGGGCACGGGAGAGAGATGTGTTTGTAGAGTTGTATAGATGATGTGTTATTCCCTTACCTTTATTTATGGTAATAAATAAGAAAGAGAAGAATCCTTCAACTCCAAAAAATACAAGTCTTAATAGGAAAGAATAACTAATATCAGATCTAATATAAGATTTACATCACTCTTAAATAATGTTTATAACAATACCGATACTTTTAACACTGCACATTATCTGTTTTGTCATTGTTACCTCTGTAAAAGCATTTCGAAACCAATTTTCATTCACCTACATTCCACAAATCCGATATCACATTACCGAAGCTCGCCCTCTCTCTCTCTCACTTAAAACGGTAACTGTGGTGGCCATCTTTTCCCAAATATCAATTCAATCAGCTCAATAAGACTTTCGAATTTGCCCTAATTTAAGAGATCAGAAGCTGCAAACTCAATTTATTCTTTGACGAACAAGTACGCCTTAATCTCTTTCTTTTGATTTTTGCCCCATTAGGGTTTGATTTCTCTGCATGTCATCATGTTCATACGATATCCTCTCTGATTGCGATCACGGTGATTTCAAATATAGGGCATGTTCTATTAGATTCCCAACCAATATTTCCAGTCCTTAATTCATTTTGTAGGCAAACTCTTAGTTTTTTTTAGGGTTTTCTTTTACCCCTTTTGTTCATTGTTTAGGCTGCCCTAGAAGTATAGGAATTAGGTCAGCTAAGTTTTTTCAGTTACTTGGCTGTGCAATTTGTATTGATTTTGTAGTTTTGATCACTTTAAATAACTGGGTAATGGATTAAATGCTAAAGTTTGAATTGGAATATCAATAGGGAAACAAATTCAAGTAGCAGAGAATCTGAAAATATCATCATGTTTCGAATTTTTTACAATCTGTGCAAGAGTTTATGTTCTGGTATAATCATATAATTGGATGTATTTGATTATCACGATGAGAATATTTCTTTCGTTGTCGATAGTTAATGATTTAGCCTCAGATTTGGGGTTTCGATATAATTGTTGTTGGGGTATTGTACCCATCTTGAAAGATAAGTTATGTTTTGAACAAATTTAGGTGATTTACATGCCACCTGAGTATATTGTTGGATGATGGTTGTTCAGACTTCTACTAAACTGAATTTATGTGAAGACGAGGATGATGAACCTTTAGTTTTCAAACGGTACAGCACAAAATCTAAACCGAATCAATTAAATGCTGAAGCAAATAAATTATCAGCTGAGAGGCAAGTTGGACAACCAGGGAAGCAGTTATCTGAGCACCGTTCTTCCAATGGTCTAAACTCGAGTGTTCAAAAGGGTAAGATGGTTCCATCAACCAAATCACCACCAGTAAAATCTCCGCTAGCAAGCCCAAAAGCTTCAACTTCATCTGCTGGGGCATCACCAGTATCAAATTCAAAAGCTTCAACTTCATCTAGGGCATCACCAGTTTCCAAATCACCACCGTCGACTACATTAGATGATCAGTCAAAGCGGTTGTCAGAACAGAATAAGTCTACCACGATTAAGGAGGAAATTAATTCTATTGAACATCTTGCTCAAGGAAATAGTGATTCTGAAGATGAAAAACCGATAGGTGCTAGACTGGGGAAAGTGAAACCTTCTGAAGATTCGGATGATGATAAACCTTTATCATCAAGGATTGCATCAAAGTCCAAGGTGGGAACATCAGGCAGTTGGCCTTATGATTCTAACGAAAGGAAGCCCGTTGTTTCAAAAGTTCAGAAGAATGGTTCCAGCACAATAGATAAAGGCAAAGCTTCATCTGTGGTCTCTAGTAAGAGGCCTCTAGATAAGGTCAATTCTTCTGAGAACTCTTCAGCTAAAAGGCCAAAAGTTTCAGATTCTTCTACATCTGCAAAGAATAAGCAGGCATCGGCCAAAAAAGAACCAAAGGAAGAAGATGATGATGATGATGATGACTTCGTTCCAATTTCCCAGAGGAGTAAGAAAGTTGCATCGGATAGTAAACCATCTCTGACAAAGCAAACGGTAACCAAAGTTGGTTCATCCTCAATCACGAAAACAATCAAGAAGGGCCAAAAAGCTTCAAAATTTTCAAAGTATTCTAAGTCGACAACAAAGCCACCGGGCTCTAATGATGGGCAGATAAAATGGACTACTTTAAAACACAATGGTGTCATTTTCCCGCCTCCATACAACCCTCATGGGGTAAAGATGCTCTATAATGGGAAGCCAGTCCCCTTGACTCCTGAACAAGAGGAGGTGTCTGTCTCACTCATCTTTATATCTGCTTTGTATATTCTAGTACCTTAATGAATTCAGTTCTTTTTAATTTAGATTACTTTTCTCGTAGTTTCTGCAAGTTACTATACTTACACTTGAAATTTTATAAGTGCAGGTTGCAACAATGTATGCAGTGATGAAAGATACTGATTATGTGCAGAAAGAAACATTCAGAAACAATTTCTGGGCTGATTGGCATAAGTTGCTTGGGAAGAACCATGTAATTCAGAAATTGGATGCTTGTGATTTTACGCCAATATATGACTGGTATCAGAATGAAAAGGAAAAGAAGAAACAAATGAGCACGGAAGTAAGTTGGTGGCTCTAACATATATCCATAATCAAATCAAATAAAGCTAACATTTTGAGTTTGATTACAATTCAAAACATTAATTTAAATCACAAGATAGGATTGACAGTCTTTGTAAATTAAATAGTGAAACGTTTATTGAAAGATGATACGATAATTTAAATCACAAGATAGGATTGACAGTCTTTGTCCAATTGCATCTTTCCCAAGCATGCTTGTGATCAACATCAGTTGTCACTTGTCATAAAAAGCCACAATATTTTGTTAAGTCAAGATGGAATAACAAGAATTACCAGTGCTTTCCTTTCCTGATACTCGGTCGTTTACATATGAAAGATTCTTTACGTATCACTTGACTATTCTATATATTATTCGTTGATTGTCCTCCAGGGCTTCATATGCTATGCTAGTTGTTTTATATATTTAAGTCAAGATTTATAGGTCATCTCCTGTTACGTGCTCTGCAGAAGATTTTCCTTATGCCTCCTTAAATTGTTAAGGCATTTCTGTTGATTCAGGAGAAGAAGGCCTTGAAGGAGGAGAAACTGAAACAAGAGGAGAAGTATATGTGGGCTGAGGTTGATGGTGATAAGGAGAAGGTTAAATCTTACTTGCTTTTCTTCTGTAGCCTAAGTTCAATCTGATTATATCCCATCCGTAATATATCTACAAAATTTATGGTGCTTTTCTGTCAATCCTCCCTATTTGATTATAAGAATTAGGTTTCCTTGTTATAATAAGAAGATAGTAGCATACCTCTTTTCCTTGCCTTTTATCATTACATGAAAAGTTTACATGAGTGATTTGTGTGATTGCAATATTAATATAGGTTGGAAACTTCAGAGTTGAACCACCTGGGTTATTTCGAGGCCGTGGAGAGCATCCAAAGGTTTGATATTATTTTCTTTGTGATACATATTTCAGAGTTGTCCATGAGAAGATAGTTTGATATGTGGTGGCAATCTGGTCAATTGTATATGTCGTTGTTAATGCTTTCTATGTATGGTATCAGTCGGGAAAGCTGAAAAGACGGATTCGTCCAAGTGATGTTACAATTAATATAGGAAAGGATGCCCCAATTCCAGAATGTCCCATCCCTGGTGAAAGGTTTTGTTCTTCATGATCTCCAATTAGAAAGCAAAACTACACATTTACTTTCAGATATTCAAAGGATGATGCTTTCGTACTATATTTATTTTTGTGTGCTTTCCATATTAATTAATTTTGATTTAAATTAACATGTGCTACAGCTGGAAAGAAGTAAGACATGACAATACGGTTACATGGTTAGCTTTCTGGAATGATCCAATTAATCAAAAGGAATTCAAATACGTATTTCTGGCACCTAGTAGTTCCTTGAAGGGGAAAAGTGACGAGCTGAAATATGATAAAGCAAGGAGATTGACGGTGTGTAGATGGAGATATGCCCATGAGCTTTTAGTAGTTTCTTTGGATAACAGAGAAGATGCTTGTCTTCGTATTGACGAAACCCTGCTATTTTGAGTGCAGGACTGCATAGGAAAAATCAGGGCTTCATACACCAAGGATTTTACTAGTAAAGATGTATCTAAGCGCCAGATTGCGGTTGCTACCTATCTCATTGATAAACTTGCCCTCAGGGCAGGCAATGAGAAGGTATAGTATGTGAACCTTACTTCAGCTGTACATAGAAGCAATAGGCCTTTATTTGTTTATGCCATTTTTGTTGAACGAGGTAATTTAGGCGAACAAGTGATGTAAACATTAGTGAGGCCATGGAAAAGCTCTCCGGTATTGACAGAGTGATATGATTACAGTAATATGATCTCTTAGCTAGAGCAAGCTTAAGAATCATAGTTTCAAACCATTTGTCCACAAAGAAGTGGACAGAATTTTTGTATGCTTGAATTTACTGGTGGTTCTCTTGCAGGATGATGATGAAGCCGATACTGTTGGTTGCTGCACTTTAAAAGTAGAGAATGTAAAAGCAATCCCCCCTAACTCGTTGGAGGTGATGCTAATGCTTAAATTTAAAATCATTGTAGGTAGTCTTCCACTGTATTATCACCATTAAATAACCGGTCAACTTTTGTTTTTATAATTTCAGTTCAACTTCCTTGGTAAAGATTCAATCAGATATGAAAATACTGTTGAAGTTGAGATTCCTGTTTACAAGGCAATTATGCAGTTCCAGTCTGGTGAGTAGGTGGCTTTCTAATTTTGATATTTCCTTTTTTTTTTTTGTGGTAATTGAAGCCTGTGAATGTGCTCAACTTTCTTTTTCTATTTGCTCCAGGGAAAAGTGGCAGTGATGATCTCTTTGACTTGTTGGATACCAGTAGATTGAATGCTCATCTAAAGGAAAAAATGGATGGCCTTACAGCGAAAGTGTTTCGTACCTACAATGCATCTGTCACATTGGATAACATAGTAAGTTGATACTGGCTTTCACTGTCTTTGAACCTTGTACTGCTCTTATTTGTTTTATATCCTCTATAATATAAGACGTTAATGATTTAGAAGAAAATTCTGAGTCTCTCACCTCCGGATGGGAGAAAATCCTAATCATGAATTATGAGGAGCTTTCGTGCAGATTAGAAAAATTACTGTTCTTACAGATACAAACCCGGTGCAGTTATACTTAATGACATTTGATTTGGGAAAATTTTTGAAAATTTGCTTTTATTTGTTGTCAAAGCAAATTAAAGTTGATCTGCATGCAAGCATTATTGAAACAGAGCGATAACCAAAATGGGGTGCAGTATACAGTGTCATTTGGTAGAAATTGAGGGAACCTCCCTAGATTTAGTTTCGTCTTGTAAATTTTTTGATGATTTGTAAATGCTTTGTTGACTAAATACTTTTTGTATATATCTGATGACACTGTTATTGTCAAATATTCAGTATGGTTGAGATGAGAGGCTCCTCCTTTGTCATATCCTGAATCCTCGTTACTTAGATTATGGGACTCATTTGTATGATATACAGCATTAACAAGGATACTAAGGGATTTCTTAGCTTGCTCTTGATTTCTACCAAATTTCTAGTTTTGTGTGGTTCCCCTTTTTATGTTCTCCTTCCCCTCTCTAATTCAGTTTCCTGTTATGACGATTCTTCTTATTTTTCTTCCTTGCCTTGGCCTGATGGCAGTTGAACAAGGAAACCAAAGATGGAGATCTTTCAGAGAAACTCGTTGTTTATCAGCATGCAAACAAAGAGGTGTAGCAGTCAATCCCTTGAGAATTTGTACTGAGCTATTAGCACTGTTACTTTTTACTCAGCGGCATCTACAATTTTTGGCATTTCATTGCAGGTCGCCATTATTTGTAATCATCAGCGTACTGTCTCAAAGTCTCACAGTGCACAAATGTCTAAGTTAACGGAGAAGATTGCTGAACTTCAGGTAATGACCTTATCTGGGAATTAACTGAAATGTTAGGTGGCTGTGTTTGTTAACTGAAGGTAAGTAAAAAGTAGGGTGATGGTGTAACTTGCGCCTTGGGAAAAAGTCTTGGTTGATGATCTGGAAGTTAAGAGTGTTAGACCAACAACCCTTTCTCTATCATGTAGCTAAAAAGTACGAGAATAAAGTTTGAGAACAGAAACCTCTTTGTCTGAGTGGGTTTAATAGACTCATGTCATTGAAAATTAATTTGAAATGCATGTTTATTTCTTGCTGTGGAACTAATTTTTTTTTTTTTGGCGGTAGGGCAACCTGAAAGAGCTGAAAGTAGATTTGGACAGGGCCAAAAAAGGAAAGCCCCCACTGAAAGATGCTGATGGAAAGCAAAAGAAAAATTTGACCCCGGAAGCGTAAGTTTACTTTTTTGCTTATTTGGACCAAGTTTCCATCACGTCCGGATATTGCCTTGTGAAGTAATTTTTGGATTGACACAGGTTGGAGAGGAAGATAGCTCAAACAAATGCAAAGATAGAAAAAATGGAACTGGATATGAGAATTAAAGAGGATCTGAAAACAGTGGCATTGGGAACGTCAAAAATCAACTATCTTGACCCTAGGATCACCGTTGCTTGGTGCAAGCGACATGAAGTTCCCATCGAGAAGGTAACGTCTTCTCGTGAGTTTGTTTTTGAAATAAATACTACTATTGACAGTAGTTCAGCCGATCAATAGATACTTTTCATTTCGATAAAATGTTGGCTAGTTCTTTGTTTAAGCTGCTATATGCTTGACCATTTGCCAATGATACAGATATTCAACAAGTCGCTCCTCGCAAAGTTTTCTTGGGCAATGCGAGTGGAGCCTGACTTCAGATTCTGATACTCGGAAATGTTGCTCGGCCATCCCCTCTATTTCAAATTGAGAAAAAAAATAGCGAAAACAGACCCGACTTTCCTTCTTTGTTCGGTTATAGAACCGGACATTTTTATTCTTTTTTCTCATCGTGTTTTTCTCATTCGGCGGAAAATTCTTCTTGTGTGTTAATCTAATCTAATCTGACTGGCTGAGTAGCCTTGCCACCTTCTTGACATTCCATTTGTGTTTCCTTTTCCTTGGATCCCAGCAATTGTTTTATTTGAACTCTGAGAACCTCTTTATACTGATTCTAAAGATAGTTATGTTACATTCAACAGGCAGCGTAAGGTTGTAAGGTTGTATTGTTTACTTTTTGGTCATTGTTCTCTACGATCCAATATTGCTACTTGATGTAAAGATTTTCTTCTCTAATATTGCCCATTCTTGAATCCTGATACCGTTGATTTATGGAGATGTAAATGTGTATGGGTAGTGATTTTCATCTCCTGCACTCCTCTTGTTGATTCTAAGGACTTGGGAAAAAAAGGGAGGAGTGTGGCGGAAGAAAAGTAGAGTGCGGAAATCATTTCTTAGTATATTTTTACTATTTCCTTGTTTTACAAGATTGTATCTTTTCTACGAATTGTTATATAGCACTTGGGGCCTTCATCTAGGGGATGTTGTCTTACTTGGAATGGTAAAAGATATGAATGAGAATGATACTTGATTATTTAAGTACGAGAGGAACATGAAATGAAATTGTTGAGAATTGGATTTACATTCGATACATATCCAGAGCTCCTTGTATCAAAGACCCTTCTTTGGAACGGATTGACCACCAACGCGGTGTCCTCTCCCCTGAACAAATACACATACAGCCTTCGTCCGTACCATCACAAGCCCTTCCCTTCGTACCTCTTCTGCACGGCTTTAGCCGCCGCCTCGTCCGTCGATGCTGACGCGTCCACCCCCTTAACTCCCACAGCCTGCGTGGTGGTGTTGGTAGTCGCCATTACCGAGGACCCGAGTGAGGAAAAAACAGGACGGAGTTGGGGCGCGTTCCTAAAGCTCAATACTTTGAGGGGTCGAACTGCAAAATTATGCAACTGGCTAGCCTCTTGTGACCATGGTCGCTGAAACGAAAACAGTGGGGATCTGGGTTGCAGGGAAGGGGAAGGGGTCGGGGAAGATGGGTGTTTGGTTTTCTTTTCTTTTTCTTTTTTTTAGGGTAAATTGTTATTTTTTTTTATTAATTTTTTAATAGAAAGTGGGTTCGGATAAAGTTACGTCAGTATTTAACTGAGAAATTTATGGTCAAGCTAATGCAAGGTATAACATTTGACCAAATTTTAAAGATGAGGTATGATATTGTAAATTGTAAAAGATGAGATATGATAATGTCGTGAGACCAATTGAAGTAGTTTTGTGTAATTTACCGATAAAAAAAATGGAGTTTTAACGAAAAGGGCCTGGAACTATTCATTCTTAATTATAAGGACATTTTGTGTATGAAAGGTCCATAATGGATCAAGTACTTTTCTTTATTTACTCTTATGTCATTACAGCGGGGTCCACAAAGATGTTGACATTTCTGTCTGGGAATATATCATTTTATATTATGCTATTAAACTTATGCTAATTTTACAGCCAGCTCTTCAGGCTTTCATCATGTTGTAGATGTTATGCAGCTCTTCTTCTAACAAATTATTCCAATATTGTTCATCGCCTTCTACTAGCTCTGCATCTCTTTCTCTATCTTCTTTCACCTTGTAATATATTTTTGCGGTTTCTTCTTTGAAATTTTGGGGCTTCCAATAAGGCTGATGACTGATTCTTGTCTTACTGTAAATATACATCTCTTCTTCTTCTGCTACTAGTACCATGTCATACCTAAAATCTTCAAACTCATCTAACGCAAACATTTGGATCCCTCTAAATTTTAAAATATCTTTGTATGAAGGAGTCCACTTATGTGAGGAGATAGGGTTTAGTTTAAAGGACTCTTCATTGATCATGGCTATATGCCTAGCTTTCTCCTTATGCATATGTACATACCAATGTGGAGGACTACTAATAAAACTTATGCAAATTTCCTTCCACCTTTCTAGATAATATTCTGCTACTTTTATAAGTTTTTCAGGAAATGATTCTAGTTGAGAAATATGGTTAATAAATATTTTATCGAGATAACCAAACTCTAATAGTAAGGCAGGGGTAACTTCTACCACATTATGCTTTTCCTGATGCTCATAACTAAAATGCCATGATTTAAAATCTCTCATGTTAATCTTGGCCATAACTACGCTAACCTCTGGTTTACAAATACAATTCTCTGTACTATCACAAAGACATGGAGGATACATCTTTGTAATAATATCCATCCCTGGTTTTGGATCAAAGATGGACTGATACAAGGCACATTGTAATTGTAATTGTAACTCTTTCATTGACTGTAATGTTCTGCTCAGGATCTCCTTTTACATATCTGTTGGCATTATTCTTAGTTTCGCCTTTGAAATTTCTTCTAATAAGACATCATCTAATATTAAGTCTGAAGATATATTCCTAAGAAAACTTTCATATTTTTCTTGTTTTTCTTTGTCACTCAGAACCTGATGCTGATCATTACTTTGATGTTGCTCCATTTCAACGTCTTATTCTAAGAGCTCAATCTTAATTTCTTCTATGGGCTCATTAGCCTCTTGTTCTATGGGTTCAATAACCTCTTTTCCTTTATTCTTATAATGATCAGTTTCTAAACCTATTTTTAATTCTCTTTTCAAGGTGTCACTTGCCTTTTGCTGCATTCTAAGATATTGGAGTTCTTGGTTCATTTTGGTAAACTTACCAAGTAATGACTCATGGTCCCTAAAAATGGCTTGAAGGTTGTGCTCAATAGAATGAATATGCTGCTGGTTTTGGTAGAAATTAAAATTAAAGCTATCAAACTCTTGTTTCAAGGCTCTAATTAATTTTTCATGACCTAACATCATGCTTGGCTGCTTAATTTGGATATTCCAAAAATTATCTAAGAGAACCTGCTGCCTATCAGAAAGCCCAGGTACCCTTGACCTATATCTCAGAGTTGGATTTTTTATTCCTTCAACAATATTGCCATTAAAGCTGAACGTAGGTACTGGTGGTGATGCTGGTCTACTCATGCTATTTTGAAATCCACTGAATGGTGGAGGTTGATGGTGCATCATCATGCCATTGAAAGAAACTCTTCTGCCTTGCAGCCTTGTGCTATTTGCTGATGATGGTCAACGATATTCCATACCTGTTCAACAAATTAATCTTGATAAGATATCAGCTATTACCTTTTATATGTTCAAAAATTGGTTTAAAACCATTTCCTGTAATTGAATTAACAAAATTAACCCATCTTCGGGCTGCCTGTTTATTAGCATGTATCTTGTTATAATGAGAAACTATATTTTGACAATCTGTTCTAATCGTAAATACTTCATTATGTAAAAATAAAGAAAATGCTTCAAGTGAATTAATTATCCCTAGAATTTCTAAATCTGTTAATGGTAATCTTGACTGGATATCACTAAACTTTCCTGAGGAATATCTACAAACTTGTTCGTCAAACTTTGGAGACTCCCTATGCTTTTTCTGGTATAATATACCTGCCCATCCTAATGTTGAAGCATCTGTTTCAACTATCTTATAACTATTATCTAGTGGTAATGTTAATGGCTTAAGTTTAGTAATTTCTAGTTTTATTTTTTGAACTAATTTAATATCTTCACTATTAAAATATCTTTGTCCTGGTTTGCTAGTTTTACTATGTAATACTGCTATTTTTCTTCCTAAATCAGGGATAAAATTTCTTGCATAATTTAGCAATCCTAAAAACGCTTGTAACTGTTTCTTATCTTCTAATTTATCTGGAAAATCTAACACCTTTTTAGCTATATGATCTTGTAATTGTATTGTACCTGACTTGATATACATTCCTAAAAATTCTATATCTTGCTTTTCTAATGCTATTTTATTTTTGCTAATCACAATTCCATTATTGATAAATTCTTGTAATACTATCTCTAAATGCTTCCTATGTTCATTTTTAGTTTTACTATGTACTAAAATATCATCTAAATAAACACTACAAAAATTATCATAGTTCTTGAAAATTTGGTCCATCTTTCTTTGAAAGATCGATGGAGCATTTTTAAGTCCAAATGGCATAACGAGCCACTCAAAATGTCCTTCTGGACAAGTAAAAGCTGTCCACTCAATTGATTCTTCTGCTAATCTTATTTGCCAAAAACCTGATTTACAATCAAATTTGCTCAAATATTTACTCTCTTGAATTTTATTTATAAGCACATCCTTATTTGTTAATTTATAACTATCTTCGTATGTATTATCATTTAATCTCTTATAATTATAAAGTATTCTAGCCTTACCTCTTTTTAGTTCCGAATGTTTTCTTACAATAAATGTTGCTGATTTATGTCTAGACTTAGATAATCTAATTACTTTTAAATTTAACAACTCTTTTATTTGCTGCTCAAACTCTTGTTTATCTATTAGACTACAAGGCATATCAGCCGTCTTAATGGTTAAATCTGGGTTAATTATATCTAATTTTGCTAGTATTTTATTTTTACTCCAATGTAACTGTGGGTCTTCTCCTATAATCCTAGTTTGTTCTGCTAATTGTAACAATTCTTCTAAACTCTTTTGTCTATCTAACTGTAATATTTCTATACAAGTTCCTTCTTCTAAAATCGGGTATTCATGTTCAAAAATGTCTTCATCAAACTCTTCTACGTTATTATGCTCATCATTTTCTTTTGAGTTTTCTAAATGATAAATATCTTGGCCACTAGACTCTTCTATACTTATGTTTTTGTATACTTCTAGGGTGCGTTTGTTGCACCGGACTGTCTCGGACTGGATTAGCTTCAGGGACTAAGCTGGACTGACTTAGACTAGACTAAGCTGGACTAACTTAACGAAATGTTTGGTGCAGTGTCGGACTAAGAATCAGGATAATAACAAAATTTTATACAAATACAAAAAAATTGAACCCCAACGTCAACATTTTCTGCAAAATCCAAATCCTAACATCCAAATCCAAAACCCTTCTCTGTGTTTGTGACCCAAGTGTCGAAAAAAGTGTCGAAAACCTTACCCTCTTCCCTCATTTTCTTTCCGCCATGGAAACCCAGCCGAGTTGAAACCCCACAAACAAGACTCGGAACCCAGTTCCCGGAGACATGCGTCTTCTTCTCCATCGGCCTTTCCGCAAGCTCTCCTTCTTATCCTCCTCAACCTTCGGGCTCCTAATGGCCTCCAAGCAGCTACTCAAGTCCGCTCATTTTTCGAACCCACTGACCCCTTATGCACACAGACACCCATTCTGCAAAAAATTGAAGATTATTCTGCAAATTTGCATGTTTGAATTGAATTTGGGGATTTGAGTACTGGGTAAATTTAAATATGTCAAGCTCTATTTCTTTGTCTAACGGAGAGGGCCCAGGCGAGCTAAGAGGAATCAGACGACGGCGAGAGCGGAACCTTCCTTGGAGGTTTGCAGCACAGAAGTCATTGTTGGAGCTCTATGCAGCTGCAATTTGGTCGGGTCGCCGAGAATATCGCCATAGTTCTCTCAGATTCGAAACGAGGGAATGGTCTTAGTGTGGTGCTGTGATCTCGTTGGATAAAGGACGCAACGCAGACGAAGCAAGGTCTTCGCAGAGGGAGGACGCCAAGCGGCGCAAAGGAGACGAAGCAGGTCTTAGCAATCCGGTAGTTTTCGGGGTACTTCGCTAAGACGACCTAGCGAGGGAGATAGTCCACACGAGTCCGGGCTAGTCCCACTTAAGTTAGTCCCCAAGCTTACCAAACATGGGACAATAATCCTAGCCAGTCCAGTCCCACTTAAGAAGGTGAAACAAACACACCCATACAATATTACTTTGGTAAGTTATTGTAATACCTCTTTTGAAAAATGTTATGTTAGGGTTCTGTTGACCCTAAAAACTACTAAGCCTACGTGGCGCGTAGGCCGAGTAATCTATAAGCTAACTACGTCTTTCGGTGAATGCGGGGCGTGCCAACTCGTCGATCGAGCTCGACCGAGGAGTAAATTTGTTGATGTTACGTTGGGTGCGCGGCTGACTTCTGCGTCTTGCGATTGCGGCCGAGAAAGGAACACGTCTCGGCCTCTTGGGCTCTCGAACCTGAAGACAAGGTTACTATTCTTACGAAGTTCACGAATCACCGTCGTCGGATTCGATCACAGTGATGTTATTCGTCAGAGTAAACTCTCGCCGAATCGACACCAAAGTGTAAGGGCACAAATACTCAAAGCGATTATAAGTCTTAATAGTGAACGTGGTTCGGCCGTCTGAATGCCGAACTCTAAATCCCACTTGGGAATATCCAATCATAAAATAACTCGGCGTGCGATGCGCCGAGCTCAATAAACTGTAACACCTCACTTCGCCGAGAAGGCTAATGAGATGACCTCAATCAATAAGGATTCGGAAATCCTTCTCGACTGAGACTTGGATAAGTAACCAACCGTCCTCGTTGCAGTGCTGCTGATGCCAACGGAAGATACTGCGAGACCGGCTAATTCTACAATGACAGAGCTATCTATGCGGACTTAAGATATCACTGGTTGCTTTCACAGTGCTGTTGATGCCAACGGAAGATGTGTCAGCGATAAGAGAAAATAAAAATCTCAAAGTTGTTGAGAAAGTTTGCGCAGGGCAGTTGTGTGTTGAATTCGAGGGGGCTTGAATGATGCACAGCCTCCTTTATTTATAGCATTGGATACCTTTAAAGCCGACTTAAAACCCTTCTCGGACTAGGTCTTCTTCTCCTGATCAAACACCAACTCGACCAGTCATATTTTCACTATAACTGTGAACCTGGTCCTTTATCGAGCCGGATTCGTTTTCGGGTTATTGATCTTGCCAAGACTCTTCATTGCACCAGGATTCGACTCGTCTTGTAGTATGGCATAATCGACCCGGATTTGGAAGCCCACGACCTAACCGGTCCAGAACTAACTGATCCTTGAGAACCGAATCCTGTCGTAAGGCCTTCTGGGCCGAGAATAATTCTATACTCGGCCTAAACTAATATTTTAGGCCTAAACATTGCCCCCTCGCTTCTGAGGTCCTCGACCTGAATTCTTTGGTTGAGTTTTGACCTTGAAGAAGCGAATTTAACACTCAGAACCCAAGTACTCTATTTTCAAGGTGCATTTATTGAGCATGATTGCACGATCTTGATTCTGCTGATCACAACACCACGTGGCATCCTTTAACACGGCCAATCCCTAATAATGACGTCTAAGGCATGTAGCTCCCTGAACCGTCGTGCCATCATGACACTATTGCTGAACATGACCATGCTGCCTCAATCCGCGAGCCTTTCGTCATCGTGCAGACGCCAAAACATCTTTTGCCCTAAATCTCGCCGCCACATGCAATCGTGCGCCCCCAAAACCAGAGACCCTCAGTTTTTTCAACTGCATTTCCTGAATGTCCATAATGATTAGCGATTTCTTCGGTCGATTTTACCCTTTATTTTGAATTTCGAACGATTGCCCTTCCTTCCACAATTCTATAAATACGGAAATTCTCTCATTTGTACTTCACGCTTTTAAACTTTCTGAAATTTCTCGCCATCATTTTCCAGTGCATTTCCTCTTTCCAGGTCTTCGTTCTTCAATCTTTAACCTAGAAAATCCTTCAACCAATCACCATGGCCTCCTTTATCTCTAAGCTTTCTAAGGAGTGTGACCAATGCCAGAAAATCATCGATCAAAGTTCCATCAAAACCATCCGATTTGAGAGCGACATGAGCACCCCTCATCAAATCTTGGGTCCTCTCTTTAAGGCGGCAGTGCCATCGACCATCACTGGACTTCTCCAGGAGCATTGCCTATCACCCTTGCTACAAGGGTTCGACTGGTCGAAGTGGGATGTGGCGAGGCCTCAAGGCTCTTGGCCCTCGACCACTACAACCTGGGCAACCTGGGTTGTTCGAATGGAAAAAATCTTCGGCGAGCAATGGAAAGCCCTAGGCATCTACGACGCCATTCGTCTTTCGTCTATGGAGGTCATTCTGGACAAGGAGCTCCTCCTAGCGGCTTTATGCTTTTGGTGTTCGGCCACTAACACCATGGTCCTCCCTCTCGGCCCCATTGGCCCCACCATCCTCGACCTTACTGGCATCCTAGGGACTTCCCTGACTGGAATCCCAGTCGACTCTACCCTCCCTGGGTACCTGTCGAACCTTAATTTGAAGGTGCTCTTCGACAAACGGGCCCTTGAAACGCTAAGCAGTGAAGGCCAAACACCCTCGAAGGAAGAGGTTCACAAACTTCACAAGAACTTCTTCAACTACAACACCCTTTACCTCCATTTTGCCGGACGAGGAGAAGAGGCTCTGCGAGAAGGAGAACACGAGGCTTTCCTCTTCTATTGGTACAACAAATTTATTTGTTGTACCAAATCTAATAAGTGTCTGGTCGAGAACATGCCAGTGGCTGAGGCTCTAGCTAGCGGTCACACTTTGGCACTTAGCCCGGCCATTCTCGCTCATCTTCTGTGTTGCTTGGCCGAAGCGACTCTAGATAAGGTCGATCCTTAGCAGAATGGGTCCATCTAGGTCTTCTAACTCTGGCTGCAAGTCTACTTCGCTCATCTTCGGCCAACAATTGCTGATTTCTCGCCCAGGGAAGTGCTCGGCCTTCAATTGGCTTTTCGGCCAATCCCCCCTCACTAAGCCGAAAAAGTATTCAGATACTTCTTCGCTCTTGACGACCTTTGTAATGACGAGTTCTTGATCTGTCGTAATCGAGAATACCCTTCATCGATTAGACTTCCTACCACAGCATGGGGTGTGGATGAAGATGCTAACCTTCGTCAATCTTGGGGGTCCTTCGTTCTTGCCCGCGACCTGCCTCTCGGCTGTGAGGGTCGCCGAGTGAGTTGGGAAATGTATCATCCCAACTTCCTGGCTCGGCAGCTTGGCTATCTCCAAGGTTGTTCAATCCCTCTTCTTTCCTCAAGGTCGGTCCTAAGACGAGGACGTGAACCTGGCTCTTCAGAGAAGGAATGCACTGACGCCAAAAGGGAGTTCCAGGAGCGGTGCCAGAAATTCCACCTTCGACCGGCCACTCCAGAGACTCTTTGTACTGACACCTTCGGTGACTGGTGGGAACAGTATACCGAGCAGTTTTTTGGTGTTCCGGTCGAAACTGTTTTGAATAACCTCTTCGGTGGTCGACCTCAGAAGGCTTCTGCCCCCCAACCCAAGGTAACAGTTTACTTCTGCCTTTTCCTTCAACCTTGAACTACTGATCTGCTTTGCTGATTTGCTTTTACTTTCTCAGGTACCCGATCGTTGAAAAAAGTGGTGGTGGTTACTGCCGCTGCGGCCGAGAGAAAATCGATCGTCTCAAAGAAAGCAAAGACTGCTGCGCAGGCCTTGTTAAGTAAACGGCCTCGTCGAGAAGTCGAGCCGACCACCGAACCTTCCTGGCCCGCCAAACGAATCAAAACGCTGGCAAAGAAAGGAGAACGGGAGATTCACGTCATCTCTAGTCAAACTACGGGAGCGACGACTCCCAGCGTTTCCTCTTCTCCCCCCATCACCCAAGCCTCAATCGAGAAACGGTTAATTCCGGCTGAAGAAACAGTCCAAGCACGGCCTGTTTTTTAGGTTGGTAAACCAGTTGTTGTTCCACCGGTCGAAGCTGCACCTGTCTTGGAAAAGGCAGTCCTTGCAATCGAGAGAACTTCCCCTGCAAATCCAAAACCCTCGGTCTTCGTTCTGGAAGAGAGTGAGGGGAGCAACGAAGTTCCACTAGCGAGTTGCCCTCGATCCCGT
Source organism: Malus domestica (assembly GCF_042453785.1). Taxonomy (NCBI): domain Eukaryota; kingdom Viridiplantae; phylum Streptophyta; class Magnoliopsida; order Rosales; family Rosaceae; genus Malus; species Malus domestica. Next base: position 14,231,264 of record NC_091676.1, on the reverse strand, counting down.
CATCAACCTCCTCTTGTGTCCGAGGTGGCTGCCCAAGTCGGCCATTTTACAGCCGACCGTGGCAAACAACTGGCCAGAGAGCCAGCAGCGGCGACAGATACGCCCGCTCATCCACAGGACCAGGACCTCAATTCTACGTCCGAAGAGACTGTCCCGGTCGGCCCTTCTACGGCCGACCGTGGCAAATGACCTGCTGGAGAACCAGAGGCGACGGTGGAAACGCCCGTTCATCCTCAGGACCAGGACCTTGATATTCCTCCGCAGGAAGCCATTTTGACCATCGTAAGTACCCTCTACCGCCTTTCCTTGATTATTTTTCTGTTATAGAACTCTAAACCAGGAAAGTACTAACTGTCAGGTGCCTGTACACTCTTTTCATCGAAAATTCTATGCACCGAAGGGTGTTATCTATGTCTCTTGGCCGCCTCAGTGGCCATCGAACATAGATAACCTCCATCGGCCGCGTGAGCTGAGAAGCAAGCCGAAGTCACCACTCGGCAGGTTTAAAAACAAAACCTTCTTGTGATCTTTTTATGGTTTCCTTGAGCTTAACCTGATTTTGTGTGCAGGCTTCTTGGGAAGTCGAATTTAAAGCCCTCTTGTCCAGCACTACGGGAGGGGCTGGTCCTTCGGCCACCACAACTGAAGCTGCTGATTCAACTGCTCTAGCTCGGCTGTGAGAAGTCCTGTCCCTTTCGGCGTCGCAAGTACTCGAATGCAAAGGTCTTGATTTTCTCGGTGCATGTCTAAATAACCTCGGAGCCGATTGTCAACTGAGCGACGAGGCTATCATTCAGGCGTCGTCTGCCTTGGAGCGGGTTCGGGAGACCTTTAGTATTTTCGAGAACGCTCTGAAAGCCGAACAAGACCTGTAAGCTGCCACAGTCGTCCAAGATACTCTCCGTCCAAAGATTGATGCTTTAAAGGCAAAATGAGAGGCATTGGCCGACCTCGGCCGTCAAATGGCCGAATTGGTGAAACGAAGGTTGGCCATCGCTTCCGAGCTTGCTAAGGACTTCGAGTCGGGCGGTAAAGCTTGCTTAACCGAGTATGCGACGAGCACTAAACGGGTCGAGCAGTTAAAAATGGACAAAAAGAACCGGCATGCTGAGGTCATAATGGGCGAGGTGCGATGGTTGGAGCTGAAGGCCCTTGTCGGCACTCTTCTTCCTTCTTCGCCTTGAATGTATTTAAATGTAAACTGATCGACTTATTCAATTTGTATATACTTTTCTCGATCTTAATGAACTGATTTTCTATTCCTGCATTTCCCATGTGACCGGATAGTATTTCTTCAAAAACTTCCCATTGATTGGTAGTTTGTGAACTAAACCGGTCCGGTCTCTAAGATGATATGCCCTTTTGCCGTATATTTTATGTACAACATACGGCCCTTCCCAATTTAGCAACCATTTGCCGAACCTAGGGTCCTTTAGTCCTACTAGCAACACCGTTTGCCAAACCAATTCTCCATCGCCAAATGTTTTCTGTCGTACCTTTTGGTTATAGGCTCGCTCAGCAATCCGTTTTTGTGCCACCAGCAAGTTATAAGCATCAAGTCGCGCTTCCTCTAAATCTTCTAACTCCTGTCTCATGGACTGATTGTATTCGGCGCTGAACAAACTACTTTGTTCAATTATTCACAGCGAATTGATGCTTAACTCGACTGGTAACATTGCATCGTGTCCGTAGGTTAGTGCATACGGGGTTGTTCCGGTCGCCGATCGAGGTGATGTTCGATATGCCCACAAAGCCTCATTCAACTTTAAATGCCACATGCCGGGCCTTTCCTTTATTATTTTCTCGAGAATGCCGATCAACACTTTATTATTTACCTTGGCCTGCCCATTTGCTTGTGGATAATACGGTGTAGACTGTTCAAGTCAAATTTTCAAACTTGCCGTATATTTTCTAAACCTCTCGGCTGTAAAGATTGTGCCATTATCAGTTATAATCGTTTCTGGTACACCGAATCTGGTTACAATGTGCTCTTCCACAAGTCGCAAACTTCTTTAGACGTTAGCTCGGCATATGATTTAGCTTCGACCCACTTAATGAAGTAATCGGTTGCTACCAGTATCCATGTGTGCTTGGCAGCCCCGGAAGATGGCGTGATTTTACCGATTACGTCCATGGCCCATCCTCTAAACGGCCATGGTTTAGTGACCGAATGCAATGACTCAGCTGGGACCCGCTGTATAGGACCATGAATCTGACACTGTATGCACCTTCGTGCGAACTCGATACAATCCTTCAATATTATTGGCAAAAAATAACTGTGTCGTCGAAGCAACCACCGCATTTTACGTCCGGACTGATGAGCTCCGCAAACCCCTTCATGGACTTCTGTGATTGCTTGAGCACTCTCTTGGGGCCCAGGCATAGCAGTAATAGACCATCCTCACCTTTTCGGTATAACTCGTTTTGGTACGTGACATAGTTTGTGGCGTGAACTCTTGTCTTGCGACTATGTTTGCCATTGGGGTTGTCAATATATTGCATAATGGGCCTTCTCCAATCATCTGGTATTGCCTCGACGGTGCAAACCTCTATAGGGTCTTGTCGGTCTAGCAACGAAGGTAAGGACATGACTCTAGTGCGTATCACGTTGTCGCGTCGGAGGACTTGCTGGTTAACCAAGGCCGGGTATAGTTGTCGTAACACCAGTATTTCTCGGCCTAGCTTGCCCCCCAGGAGTTGTGCACTGGAGGCGATTTGAGCCAATTCGTCCGCGTCAGTATTATGGATCTGGGAAATATGCTCAAATGTAATACCGTCGAAGGATTCGGCCAAATAGCTGGCGACCATGTGGTAGGGTGCCAGGGTACAACTCATGCAGCGAAAAGACCCATTAAGTTGGTTAATCACAAGTTCAGAGTCACCGAGGATGAGGGCACGGGTGGCCCGCAAGTCATGAAGGATGCCAAGGCTGATGATAAGGGCTTCGTATTCGGCCTGATTATTGGTGCAGTCAAAATCTAGCTTGAGCGAAAAATACCAACGATCATGGTTAGGAGATCGAATGACAATGCCAACGCCGGCCGAGGATGAAGTACTTGAACCGTCAAAGTACATCGTCCAGTAGTTATCGCGCGTTTCAACCATGCCGATTTCGACGTCAGTGCCCCCAAAACTGTAGGGGGAAGGGTGTTGAGCGAGGAAGTCCGCCAATGCTTAGCCTTTGACAGCTTTCTGGGGCATGTATTGCAAGCTAAACTCGGATAACGCCATTGTCCATTTCCCAATTCGACCTTTTACGATTAGTCGAGTGAGCATGTACCGGATGACGTCGGTTTGGGCAATGACTTGAGTGACCGACGGAAGCATGTAATGCCGAAGCTTGGAGGCGGCGAAGAACACGGCGAGACAGAGCTTCTCAACGGCGAAATAATTGATTTTCGGTTGATTAAGATTACGACTGAGGTAAAAAATAGCATGTTCTCATCCGGCATCGTTGTCTTGGACGAGGAGGCAGCCGATGGACTTTTCGGCCGTCGAGATATATAACTTGAGAGGCTTACCGCGCTAGGGTGGTATAAGGACAGGTGGTGTCGTGAGGGAAACTTTGATTTGCGTAAACGCCGCCTGATGCTAGTCTTTCCACTCAAATTTATATGAGTCCTTAAGTTTCAAAAGCGTAGAGAATACTTTCATTTTACCAGCCGAGTTAGCTATAAATCGGTGGAGAAAATTTATCTTACCGAGTAAGGACTGCAGTTGTTTCTTCATTGTTGGGGGTGGAACATTGATGATGGCGCGTGCTTTATTTTCATCTACCTCAATCCCACGGTGATGCACGAGGAAACCGAGAAAATTACCAGCCGACACACCGAAGGCACATTTGGCAGGATTCATTTTGAGGTTGTGTTGACGCATTCTGATGAAAGCCTGTCGGAGATCGTCCAGATGTGTCTGTCGGCGTTTAGATTTAATGACAACATCGTCGATGTAGACTTCGACGATGGTTCTAATCAAATCGTGAAATATGGTGTTCATTGCCCGTTGGTAAGTGGCACCGGCGTTCTTAAGGCCGAATGGCATGACAACCCATTCGTAAGTGCTGAGTGCCCCCGGGCAACGGAAAGCAGTCTTGTGCACATCGGCTTTGGCAATGAAAATTTGGTTGTACCCAGCATGTCCATCCATAAAGGATAAGATCGCATGATTTGCCGCGGCATCGATTAACAAATCCGAAATTGGCATTGTATACTCATATTTGGGAGTTGCCAGATTCAGATTTCTGAAGTCGATGCAAATGCGCAATGCATCACTTTTCTTTAAAACAGGAATGATATTGGCCAACCATTCAACGTATCGAGCTGTCCTAATGAACCCTGCTTTCAAAAGCTGAACTAGTTCATCCTTGATGCCGAGTTGCACTTCGGTCGAGAATCGACGAGGTGGTTGACGGAAAGGTTTACATCCAGGTTTAATACGTAATTCATGCTCGACGAGAGTGCGATCTAAGCCAGGCATTTCATGGTAGCTCCAAGCAAAACAATCTTTGAATTCCTCAAGCAGGGCACGAAGTTCGGCTTTCATAGGTTGGGGAAGCAACACACTAACAAATAAAGGCCGTGGGTCATCGGCCGTCCCAACATTAATTTCCTCAAAGGGATCTTTGACTTGGGGCCGATTGTCTTCGATCTTGGCTGGGGCAGCTTGAATTTTGTCAAGAGATAAGACATGACCATTATCTCATTCGGCGAGGAACTCGACGAGGTTAACACCCGAATTTGGTTGTTTGGATATGGTATACCAATGAGCCAGCAGTCGTTCCATAGTAAATGAAACCGCAGCCCGATGTTTTTCCCGATCGATGTCAAACATTGGGATCGGGGATGAAGTTAGCTAAACCGAGTCTCGTCGAATCCTGGTGGACAGTTTCGGCGTCAACCTCGATAGCTTTTTGAACAGAAATCCGAGTCGGCCGTCCTTCATCATTGAAACCCTGTAGGGTGATATAGTCGACATGATCATCATAATACCGTGCTTGGATCATGTTAGCCTCGAAGGGTTGATTATCGGTCGGGTGAACAATGACCGATTTGCCATCCCAAAAGACGAGCACTTGGTATAATGATGAAGGAATACAGCTGGTTTGATGAATCCAGTCTCGACCGAGCAATGCATTATACTCGGTCTTGGAGTCAACAATGAAAAAAGCGGTCATGTGATTACGGCCGTTAATATTTACTGCTAACGGAAGTACCCCTTTGGTTTGGGATTTTCTCTAACGAAACTGCTCATCGTGATCCCAGACGGAATAAGTTCGTCATTGGAGCGACGTAAGGCCTTCATGATGTTTATAGGCATGATATTGACGGTGGCTCCACAGTCGACGAAAACTTTGGAGACTGGATATCCTTCGATATGGGCCGTTACATACAATGGCTTCAAATGACGAAGTTTGGCCAATGATGAACAAGGAAACAATTCGGCCAAAGCTGCTTTCAGACTATCATCTTTTGTTGTTGACTCGTCTTCAGCAATAGTTACAAAATCAATATGACCGACTTCCTCGGTAACTACATCACCATCGAGGAAATTCGGTTGAGCTGTGCTTGACTGAAAATCAACGGGCAAAACATAGACCATACTGATTTCCATGTTATCCAGGATTGACGGGCCCATCGGGTTATGATCCTCTTCGTTAGCCTCGTCTCTTTCCTGGTCTGCGACTGTGGCATCCACTTCCGTCAGAGTAGGACGAAGAGACTCTTCTGTTCCTTCTTCAATGGTTTGGTCCCGCGGTGTCTTTTCGGCAGCTTTTTGGTTCTGCTTAAGTGCCTCAGGTGAGTCTGAGATCAAAAGTGCGCTTGGTGCCAGGATCTGAACTTATTCCTGGTACTGTATACGGGCATCCCTGGTGTCGAGATAGGCATCCAGCCGTGCGACAAGTGCTATTTTATCGGCAGTAAGGCCGAAGAGAGAAACAGTCGAAAATACTTCGAAGTGATATCATAAATACTTAAGGTCCTCCATTGAAAAATGAAGGTCGACTGCATCGATATCAGTGTATGGGTCGATTCAAAACCAAGGACACGAGCTTCTCGTATATGCTGGAACCTAGCTTTCAATCCTGGGTCTGAGGTCTTCTGAATGATTCGCTCGACATCCGGGCAAGTTAGGACAAGATCGATTGTGTCTTGACATGCTTTCGGCAAACCATACAAATCGTTGGCCGAATGTTTCTTATGAAACTCTCGCATATATTCCAAGGCCTCCCCGAGGAATGGTGGATGTAAATTCCGTCAAATTTTGATCAAAGGTTCGCGTGTGGCTGGCGGGGTCAATTTACTTTCAGCTTCTTGCCTGAAATGCTCGAGACGTGCCTTCATCTCCCCGGGTCGAAGAAGAAGTTTGATCCGTTTATCAGCCTCTTCGAACGTGGTTTCAATATCTTGATTGACCAGCCGTTTCCCTTGGACCAATTCTGTCATAATCATTGGAGGTGGTCGTTCATCGTCGTTGGCAATTGTGTCATTCGGCGGCCATTTAGGGATCGAAGTTTCTTGGGCTGCCCGTCGGCAGGCCAAGCAATCTATTCTTTGGTGCCGACGTTTCTGGGATTTGGACAGTGCGGTGTAGACGCCTTTCGAAGAGTGATATGTATACCATCGTTGGTCTCTAGGTTCGGGAGGTTTGAAAGTTTTTTTACTTCGCGATGATTTCGAGCTGCTAGAGTTACGTGTATAGTAGTCCTCGTCATAAAACGGAGCATCAAAATCGAGGCGTCGTCTGACTGAAGGTGTCTCTTCCATCCTTACTTTAGAACCGAGCCTATCAAAAACCCCTTGATGTTGGCCTGCGTTGGTCACCTTTTGCTAGATTACGGCTGTAGGTTGTTCCATTTTCGGCGGAGAGGACTTTTCCTTTGGCTCGATGATGACCTTTGCTTTACATTTACTGCATAAAACCGCCGTCCCACTGTCTTCATCAGTGCTGTAATCTGTCATAGGCTTGACAATAGCGGGTCCCGTTAAAGCTGTAGGTGGTTCGTTTGAACGAAAATCAGCCATGAAACGTGGCCGAGAGTTTTGATTTCGAAAGCGCTGCGTTGTAACAGCTTCGGCCTTCCCTTTTCCTTTGTCCTTAGGTAGGCACGCATTTACCATACTTACTGTTGTCGTGGGGAATAGGTCAGTATCAACGCTCATCTTCTTCTCTGAAAATCTCAGTTTGCCATTATCAATCCAGCTTTGGACGTTGTCTCGAAACACGACGCAATTATTTGTCGTATGTTTGCTTGAATTATGGTATTTGCAATATATCTTTCCTTTAAGCTCTTCGGCCTTGGGAATGTTATGTCTAGGCCGAAGTTTAATGATCTTTGCTGATAACTATTGATCAAAAATTGCATCGGCCTTTGTAATATCAAAAGTATAGACCTTTGACGTTTTCATTGTCTCTTCATGGGCCGAGCGGGTTTTGGCTTCCTTAGAGTCAATTTGAGTCAGTGCCTTGCAAACGTATGGCTTATCTATGATTATCTCGGCTGCATCCACGCTAACACATTCACCTTCAGCCGATGCATAACTGACAGTGGGATTTTTGTAAATCGTCCCTCTGGACGGAGCTTTCGAGATCTTCTCTTCACGGAGCAAATAATCATATTGCTCAACATGCTGGGCTAGTTCATACATATCCCGAAAATTTGCCCCCAAGAATTTCTTTTTGTATTCTACGTCAAGACCATTCAGAGCAAGTTTGACGAACTCGACTTCAAGGAGAGGTACTCGGCACCAATTCCTGGCTGATTTAAATCTAGTAAGATAATCCATTGGTGATTCGTCGGATGCTTGAGCCATCCTTGCTAACGAGGATACTGACACTTCCATTTCTGGCCGATAAAATTGCTCATGAAATTTCTCGACCAACTCCTCCCAGCTCTGGACAGAATTCGGTCGAAGGTTGATATACCAAGCAAATGCTGAACCCGTCAGCGAAAAATTGAACAGTCGCAGTTTGTGAAAGTCGCTATTGACATCTCCGTATTACGCGGTGAAACGAGCCACATGTTCCAACGAGGATAAATAAGGATGATTCTCCGGTGAAAAGGCTAAAATCCAGGATTTTGAAACCTCTAGGGTATTCAAACTGTTCCACATAAGCTGGATATAGATGTATAAATTTAGGGAACTTCGGCCCTTTCTTTATGGCCGAATCGACGGGTGTTGCTTCCACTTTCTGGTCGGATCCGTCTGACCGACTGTTCGATCCTCCTCCTCTCTCCAAGTTAATTGGTTTAAGCCGAGCAGGGATTGACTCGGCCGGTGCACTTGGTAAGAGATTATTTCTCTGTGGTAAATGCTGGGTAAGATCAAAAGTCTTACCGTCGCTGACCTTACTAACCAGTATTTCGAGTAATCTGGTTTGTGCCTCACTGGTATTGCGTATCACGTCATGAAGTTTATCAATTCCACGACTAAACGTCTGTTCAACCGTCCGAGATTGCTTGTCAAGCTGTTTTCGAAGAAACGACCTTGTTGGTGGATCAGATCCTTCGCTGCCATCTTCGTCAGAATCCTCTATTATCCCTTCATTGAGAACGCATGTGTTCATGTCGGGGATTTCAAGACTACGAAACTGACCGCCGAGATTAACTTCCCTTTCTCGGCGAGTCGCGCTCGTGGACTCAGGTGTTACGGTTCTGATAGGATTCTGCGCATGTGGCACACTGTGTCCTATATTCTGAATTGGTACATCGGCTGTTGATTTTCCCATAGTTGTTTTCTTTTTTACCGATCGTGTTTCAATTGGCATGAACTTCGTAGTTTAGCACTGTGTCCCACTGGGCATGCCAAAATGTTGACCCTAAAAACTACTAAGCCTACGTGGCGCGCGGGCCGAGTAATCTATAAGCTAACTACGTCCTTCAGTGAATGTGGGGCGTGCCAACTTGTTGGCCGAGCTCGGCCGAGGAGTAAATTTGTTGATGTTGCGTTGGGTGCGCGGCTGACTTCTGCGTCTTATTATTACGGCCGAGAAAGAAACACGTCTCGGCCTCTTGGGCTCTCGAACCTAAAGACAAGGTTACTATTCTTACGAAGTTCATGAATCACCGTCATCGGATTCGATCACAATGATGTTATTCGTCAGAGTAAACTCTCGCCGAATCGACACCAAAGTGTAAGGGCACAAATACTCAAAATGAATATAAGTCTTAATAGTGAACGTGGTTCAGCCGTCTGAATGCCGAACTCTAAATCCCACTTAGGAATATCCAATCATAAAATAACTAGGCGTGTGATGCGCCGAGCTCAATAAACTATAACACCTCATTTCGCCGAGAAGGCTAATGAGATGACCTTAATCAATAAGGATTCGGAAATCCTTCTCGACTTAGACTTGGATAGGTAACCAACCGTCCTCGCCGCAGTGTTGTTGATGCCAATGGAAGATACTGCGAGACCGGCTGATTCTACGATGACAGAGCTATCTATGCCGACTTAAGATATCACCAGTTGCTTTCACAGTGTTGTTGATGCCAAAGGAAGATGTGTCAGCGAGAAGAGAAAATAAAAATTTCAAAGTTGTTGAGAGAGTTTGCACAGGGCAGTTGTGTGTTGAATTCGAGGGGGCTTGAATGATACACAGCCTCCTTTATTTATAGCATTGGATACCTTTAAAGCCGACTTAAAACCCTTCTCGGACTAGGTCTTCTTCTCCTGATCAAACACCAACTTGACCAATCCTATTTTCACTATAACTGTGAACCTGGTCCTTTATCGAGCCGGATTCGTTTCCGGGTTATTGATCTTACCGAGACTCCTCATTGTACCAGGATTCGACTCGTCTTGTAGTATGGGATAATCGACCCGGATTTGGAAGCCCACGACCTAACCGGTCCAGAACTAACTGATCCCTGAGAACCGAATCCTGTCGTAAGGCCTTCTGGGCCGAGAATAATTCTATACTCGGCCCAAACTAATATTTTGGGCCCAAACAGGTTCATAAATAAAAAACCTTGCAAACTTTTCAAAAAGTTTAATCCTAAAATAAATGGATATGATCCTACTGGTGAAACAAATGTTAATGGTAAATTAAATTGTTGTTTTTCTACTTTAATAAACTCATTATTTATACAATGTGTTAAGTAAACTGGTCTCTCATCAAATTGTGTTATTCTTACTGGTTTTGCCAATTTTTGTCTATATTTTTGTGGTACTAACTCTTCTCTTATGACACTCTTTGTACTCCCTGTATCTATCATAGCTATGGTTTGTATCTTATGTTCTTTTGCTAATTCTATTTCGCAATTTATAGTGATTAAAGAACTATTTTTTGGTTTTTCTATACTATGAACAATATTTCCTAATATTTCTGATTCTGCTGAATTAACTTCTAATAACCTATTACTATAACATTTTTCACATAATATTGAGTATGTATTGTAGTATTTATTTGCAACTAATTTATTACACTTATGACATTTTTCTGGCCAACCTAAATTTATGTATTTATATTCTTCTTCATGCTGTTCTTCTATGAATGCACACATATACTCTTCTAGATCACTATTTGTGCTACTTGAATCTTCCGAGTCTGGATCTATCATGTTAATACTCTCTATACTATAAATACTCTCATTATCACTTAAATTATCTAAACTGTATATTGACTGAATATCCTCATCTTCTTCTAACTTAAACAACTCCATCAAATGTACTTTTTCTTTCGACTGTTTACCTAATTTTGGACATTTAGGTCTAATATATCTAGCTTCTCTACATGAATAACATTTACAACTACTCTTATCTTTTGGTGCTTTATATTTCCTAATCCAAGGTCTACCACTTCTTTTTCTAAATTGTTTTGGAATATATTTTCTTTTCCTATATGTTCTTGAAAGTCTTATACTGAAATTCTTATGTTGTTTGTAGGATTTATATGACTTATATTTCTTTTTATATATTTTCTTATGCTTATTTTTCTTATGGTAACCATACTGTTGTGGTAAATCTATATTTTTACAACTCATGTAAAATTGTTTCCTAATTTGTCTCTTAGCCTTTATTTGACTACGCTCTTGTCTAAGTATATCATATACATGTTGAATTCTAGGTCCTATAGCAATATCATTTTTCTTCGAATGCTTTTGCCATTCATTCCAAATCTTTTCACCTATTGGTCCTTTTATTTTTGTCATATAAGTATCTAATAAATTAATATCACTAATTCTACCTGTTCTTCCTAAATATTTAAAGAAATTTGTTGTATACTCAGCTATATACTGTAAATCACAAATTTGTAATTGTTCTAAATTTCTAATTGCTCTTATTTGTTCTTGTTCGCTTCTGCCATCTAACCTATTGTGATCTAAAAACTCTTGTTTAATCAAAGTAACAAAACCATCAATATTGAAATGTGTTTTAGCTGCCTGATGCTGTTTTGGATTTTGGACTTTCCATGATTGGAAATAATAAAAAACTAAACCATCCAAAGTATGTTCAAAGTAATCTAACATGTTTTGTGAATTACTAAAATCTAACATTAATGCTGCACGTACGCAGCCTTTTTCCCATCTCTCAATCGTTCTTTCCCAATCTTATGGATCTACATTATCTAAATTTAATATATTACCAGCCATATTAATTTGTTCTAACCCTCTTAAATATGGAATCCTATTTTTTCTAAGTTTTATCATAATTTTTTTCCATATAATCTACTTTTTCTTTTTCATTGTATTGTTCATTTGTTGGTCTCAAAAATTGTTGATCGGTTCTGCTTGCGTGTCCTGGATTTTCTACTCCTGATGTACTACTTTCTTCTACTGGATTACATTCTGCTTTCAATTCTAATAAATTATTATATTCTTTTGATCCTAAAATGTGTTCTACTCCTATTTCTAAGATTAAAATTTTCATTTCTTCGTCTGAAATTTTATGTAGTCCTAAATCATATGTCTTATATTTTTCCAAATATTGTTCTTCATCTAAATGATCAATATCTTCTATAAGTTTATCTACAATATGATCAAAATTTTGTTCAACTACATTAATATCTAAATTATCAAAAGCCATATGTATACTTTCATTTTCAATTTCACTCTCATCTTCTTCTATTTTTTCTAGTTGCTTATAATTACTAAACCTAATTGTTGCTTGACCTGTACTAGTTTCATATATTTGTACTTTATCTGGTTGTCTATTTTGTGCTACTTGTAAATTAGGCAATGTCCACTGAATTCCTTCTAAAAAGCTATTATCTACGGGTTTTGCTTCTATCATATTTACATGTTTACTGCCAAATGTTTGAACTAAATTTTGAAACTCTAAATTAAACTTATGATTTTGTTTATCAGACAATTTACCTATATACATTAAGCTAATACACAAATTTTTATCCTCTACTTTCATATTATAATTTTTTGTTCTTATGCTCACTTTAATATATTTACTAAATTCATTAATCGTCATAACATAATTTGGAATACAACCTATGACTGCTAAGTTTGAACTTAAGTCTACTTCAGCTGTTGCTATTGCTGCTTGTTGGTGATTATCCCATCTATCATCATATATGTATACTAAAGCTTTTGTACCTACTTGTGCTCTGGTTAATCCTGCTATTCCAATTAATATTGTTCATATATGAATCTGACTAAAATGTGATTTTCTCAAATGAGTAACTGCTTCTTTACTAATTAGATTAAGTGTGACTTCTTTATCAATACAGCTAACTTCATGTTGACTAATGCTGCTTACAATTCTACTTCTGTTTTCAAATAAACCTAATTGATACAAGTTATATTTATTTTTCTGTGTTCTCTCAAAACCTTTTCGAATAAATTCATGTGTTTCTTCTTCATTTGGATAAATATATTCCGCTCTAACTACTTCTTTTCCTTATTTCCTAAAGTGTTCTATTTTCTATTATCAAAAGGATTTAGCTTAGGTCTTCTATTATTATTTGCACTCAAAGTTAAATTTTCTAATTTATCTAGCAAGGATGGTGGAAGTGATGAAGATGCGTTATGTAAAACTTGGTTTATTTCTGCTATTTGTTCTTCAACTTGATCTAATTTTTCAGCTAAACTTAAAACTAATTGGATAATCAAATTATTTTGCCTAATGGGAATATTACTACTGAATACTTGTGTTGAAAAATCTGTTAATCCTACTAGTTCTTTATCTAATTGACTAATTTCTTTCAAAGCTTGAATATATTTTCTGCTAGTTCTAGAATCTGTCGTTAAACTAATAATTTAGGGTAAATTACATAGTAGCCCCTCAAGTTTTGAGGTCTATTACAATTGTATACAACAACTTCAAAACATTTCACTTTCATACTTCAACTACTATTTTATTTCAATATAGTACCTCCGTTACATTTTCCATCCATTAATCTGTTAAATGCTGACGTGGCTGCCACATTTGTACCATGTGATTGCCAAATGTGTGCCAAGTGGCAAAATAATTTATTAAAAAAAAAAAAAAAAAACCAAAAGCTGAGAGAAATCACCCACCCCCGTGAACCCCAAAACCAGAAGCCCAAAAAGAAAATCCATCCCCCCTGGGCGACCCACCTCACCCAGAAAAACCACCCCCCCATGACCCTCCCTCACGCAGGAACTCCCCCCCTCCGGCGACCCCCCCCACAACCCTCCCTCACGCCGATCGATTTTCCAAAGGCTTCTTCGAGACTGATGCCGATCAGAGCACTCTCTTCTTCGCCAATTATCTCTAGCCGCTCAAAGTCTCCATGGACGTCAAATTAGACGGCATACAACCTTGAGGTGATGATGAATGACCACTACTATTACCTCTCTGCCGGTAAAACCATTATCCCTAGGGTTTACTTTCTGTTATCTTTAGTCTACACTTCTCTCGCCGGACTTTGGATTGAATTTCATGGGTTTTTTTCTTTCTGTTAATGATTAATAGAGATTATCTTTCCCTTCTCTAATTGCAGCAAAAGTTTCCTCTTTCTCCCTTTCTCCCTTTTTTAAAACAAAAGATTCATCTTCCTTCTCCGTGATTAATTCGGTCGATTTTGAGATTTGGGTTTTGTTCGCAGTGTGATTTTGAGATCTGGGCATCGTGGAACTTGCTGGCGTCGTGGAGCTCGCTAGAGAAGAAACATGGAGAAGATATGGGCTGGTATTGCTCGAATTCAGGGATCCCTAACTTGAATTATAAAGCTTGGTTATGGTTTTGGGAAGGGGTATGAGCTTACGAGGTGAGAGGGTTGGGTTGATTGCAATGTTGGGGTCGAGATGGGTGCTCTTTGCATTCTTGCGAGTTCGGGTCGAGATGGGTGCTCTTTGCAATGTTGGGTTTTTCTTGTTTTTTTTTATTTTTTATTTTTTTAATATGGTTAATATTATAATATTTTTAATGTATAAAAAATTATTTTTTTTGCCACGTGGCAGCCACATTAGCACAAATGTGGCAACCACGTCATCATTTAACAGACCAATGGATGGAAAATCTAACAGATGTATTATTTTGAAATAAAATAGTACGTGAGGTATGAAAGTGAAATGTTTTAAAGATGTTGTATGGGATTGTAATAGACCTCAAACCTGAGGGGCTATTATGTAATTTACCCAATAATTTATCTATTTTATTATGCAACTTATCTACTTGTTCACTCAACTCCTTTTGTACGAATTGAATTTTTTGAACTTCTAATTTTAGTTGTTCAACTATTACTAATGATCTAAGTTCTACTTGTTTTGGCTTACTATCTATGAGGTCAACAAGCTATTTTATCTTTCTTTTGCTAGGAAACCTTTGAATATTTTTATTATTATCTTCTAATTGAGATGTAATATAATCTAAATTTTGTCTAATTATCTTTATGGAATTTTTCTGAAAATGTTCTAACAACTGGTTTAACAAATGATTATGCTTATTATTTTCTAATTTTATATTTTCTGCTTGACTAATAATAAGATCTACAATACTATTGGCTTGCAGATTTTCTTCACTGTGCAAAATATGATTATGCTTTCTTGATGAAAAATAACAAACTAAACTATTTTGGTTTAAAGTTATTTTTCTTTTTTAAGGTTCACTAATTTCTAAATTAAGATAATCTATCATAAACTACAGTATACTATTTCCTAGAGTTACAACTAACTGGTTTCTTAAAAACTCTCTTTCTTCTCTCAAGGTCTCTAAAGCTTGATCTGTTGTTCTTTTTGCTTCTAAAACTTTATGCTGCACTTCTGTGTTATTATATTTACGAATAAATTAAGGATGTTCAAGATAGCCAAGATAAAACTTTTGCTTCTTCAAAGTACTGATAATTCTTTTGGATATATATGTTAATATTCTCTTTATGCTAATTATAGTTGGATGTCTGGGACAATAAATACCTGGTAATTGTGGTTGACAGGGTCTACAGGGACAATAATATCTGTTGTTCATACACAATAAACAAATATGATATCAGTTGTATCAATGACTTCTATCCTCAATGTACTTTACTCTTATGCTTATATTATTAAAATGCTAAACTTGGCTCTGATACCAAATTCGAAACGCATGCTCGGTTAAATAGTCGGATAACCATTATAACAACTAGACATAGAACCTTGCACATGGAACTCGACATGTTTCAGCATGACGGCCACTCATAGTACAAGTATAAGGCCTTAACGGTTGAACTCAGAGGTACGAAGAACTCAGAGGTACCTTGGTTAATGTCCAGTTATTTGTATGACAAACATTAAACTATAATAGAGTGCTCGAACAAAGTATGATCGTCAGTTTAGCAGGTTAATAATATAACCACAATAGTGTTTTTCTGTTTTGGACTAGAAGTCTAATTAAACAAACACACTAAATAAGGAAAAGAAAACTTACTTAAGACTTGGAGATTGCTTGAATATGTACACTTGAACTTTTATTGATATATGGAATGTTTACAGAGATAGTTGTTTACAAGAAAGTTGTTGATGCACAAAACCGGATGGTCTTGGAACAACGTAAATCCGACCGTGAATCTGCATGAAATGTAAATAACACAAGATGTATCGTGGTTCACCCCCAATGTTTGGGCTACATCCACACTGTAGTTGATTCTGTTTCTCTGTAATTGTATGGATACAAGTGTTTGGGGGAAGTCCCCCGGAGGAGAAAGAAGAGAAGGGAGAGGAGAGCCTCGGTGGTGTGAGGTCTCTCCTGAATGTAATGATAGCTTCTCTTAGCCTTCTTAGGCTTGGTTCTTTTTGCCTCCCCTAGAATGAGGGGAGGAGTCCCCTTTTATAGAATAAGGGGCTCCTCCTCTTTTACAAAGTATGGGCTTTAGTGTGAGGCCCAAATACAAGGCCCAAGGCCCAAATATACGAGGCCCTAAATATGATATAAACAAAAGTGATTACAAAGAAGTGTTTACAAGGATGCTATGAAGGCTACGAATCCTTGAGTGTATGAAGTAAGTATGGTGTTTTCAGATGTTGAGAGATGTGTGTGGTATTCAGGTGTCTTCTGTATGGGAGGGAGGAAAGGCTCCCTTATATACAAAATCTAATTCTTCAAAGACAAAATAATATTTCATATATTTACAATTTTTTGAATAGTGACAGCACCCTGTTTCTAAAAGCTGTCAGCACTGTTTCTGAAAGCTGGCTGTCATGTCTTTGCTTGAATGTTATGTGAATTTATGTTGTCTTGGTTGCTGTAGTGTTTGCCACATTTTCTTTTGCATGTGAATCTATATTGTATTGGTTGTTGCCACATATCCTTTTGCATGCAAATGCTTTCTGAAAATGTCAATCTCCTTTTTCTTCTTTTGGATGTATCCACATGAACTTTGCATAAAATTGACCCAATATTGTACATATGTGTGAAGAGTAGGATCGGCATTTTTAAAAAAATCTGTCCTGATGATTAAAAGTAAAGTTTTGAGGGTGTTTTGGTTAGTTTTCCATTAAAAAAAAAAGGTACCAATTCACTGTAGCATCCATGAAAGTACCAATTCACTGTAGCATCCTTGAGTATGATGTCACACGTATAATATAATGTCACACATTAGTTTTTTTACCAACGCTCGACTCTCCCTACTTTTTAGCTTTCATGGGACATTTTTACGTTATACAAAATCTTATTTTTAATAAATGTTAGTTGTTATTGTTAAGGGAAAAAAAATTGAGTGAAAATCGAACCCACAACATAAAACAAGACAGAATTAATTTAAAATAAAATATAAATTTAAGAAAATCTTCTGCCCAAATTTCATCTTTCTTTTTACTAAAATCCATTATTATAGATACAAACTACAATTTCCCAACAGAGCATAAACACAATTCCACAGCCCACCCACAAACCACATAATTAGTCTCACAATTAATTTCCCACATATTACAAATCAACCCCAACACTTCCCACAATTTTCTCTTCTTCTACCTCCCATTTTCACCCCATCCTAACTTTTAATTTACCCATAAACCCCAAATTCGACAAACACCAAAATATTTCCCTTCTCCCACAACAACGTGATAAGACTTAGCTACCAAGTACCCAAACAGTAGGTAATTACTAATTCGCCCCCGTCTTTCCCGGAATTCCAGATCATCCTCCGTTTAAAAAAATCACGGACAGATTCGACCCGAAAAACCGAGCAGACGACGAAGGAAAGAACCGTATCGGGTCCGGATCCATTCAGGGTCCTCGGATCCGGATCCTCCATTTTCAACCGAGCCGGAGCAACCGCCTCAGGTCTCGGGTCGCCGAGTCGTCGTCAACGACCTTTGACACCTGCTTCTTCCTCGAAAACGACGGCAACGGGAGGGCGATCGGCTCCGGCGACACCACGAACGACGATCCGGCGTACACGTCGGTCTTACCACCCACCGGAGACCTCAGATCCACGATCCTCACCTGCTTCTGTACCGTTTCCGGGCCGGGCCGGAGCCTCTCGGTCCCAGTAGCAGCCAAACCGCCCTTTTCATTCATCTTCGAGTCCAGCGACTCTCCGCGCCTCAAGATTGTGACTTTCTCCATCTTGAAGCCCTGACGTTCATCGTCGGAGCTGGATCTCTTCGTGACCACCGCGGGCGGCGGCTGCGCCTCGATTCTCCTTTGTTCATATCGCACCGCCGGCTTTCTAGATCTAGGGTTAGAAACGTAATTCTTGTTAACGACGGGATTCCCATAGTAGCTGTTCTTCCGGCGCGAAAACGACGCCGGAGGGGCTCTGATCCTTTCGATCAGACAATCCCGAGGCCGTAAGATCTCAGTCCCCATGATATCAAACCCTAAAATCCCCAAAAATACACCTAAAAATACCAAAAAATCGAAAAAAAACCAGAAGAAATTAACAAAATTCTAGGTTTTTTTATTTTTTTATTTTTTTTGTGGCCTCTTCTTCCTCACATGAAGGGGAAGAAGGAGGATTTTTTCGCTCTGTTGGATCTTTCCCTGCAAAATCCGTTTGTGTGATGGAGGAGAAAACGAGGGATTTATAGATAAGGACTGAGGATAATGACGTTTCCACCCACCTTCGCTGCTTGACGCGTGAGGGGCCCGCCACGTTTTTTATTTTCAAAGACAATCCGGCCGAAGCTGACTGGGTCTCTCGTACCAGTCGGCCCTACTTGAAGTCCGTTTTAACGGAGTCGTTGGGGTCTTGACTCTTGGCCCTTGAGTCTGGTATCCGTCATCTGTAACGGCGTCAAGTAGACGGGCCAAGTTGGTGTTGTGGTTGCCTAGTGAATGTCATACAAGAGAAATATTAATACTTCATTACTATATGCAACAAAATAACAAATAAAAAATAATATTGTGTGGAGTGGAAGACCAAAAATGTCTTGTTTTGGACTCTCTGTATAGAAATTAATTTGGTTGTTGAACAATTCAGCAGTCACTCATGCTTACATCTAATTTTGTGTGGACACGTATCGAAGTTTTGATTTTTTTAATTAAAACTTAAACACGTGTCCACACGAGATTGGGTGTAAGTAGGAGTGGCTACTGAAAATTCAGTAGCCAAGTCTTGTTCCTGGTGGATATTGGCATGTTGTGTTTATAAATTACTAGCATATGGGCATATATAAAGTGTGAGAAAATTTTTTATTTTTGTTTTTGAAATAGAAGGAGAGAGGAAGAGAGTGATATAGAATGTGGGAGTTGGAAGTTTTTTAATTTTTTTTAATTAGATATATGTTAGGATTCATGTAGGTGAGGTTTTAAAAAAAAAAAGCAAAATTTGGTCGTGTGAAATTACATTTATGCCCTATATTTCTTATTCATGTTCTGTTTTAATTAAAAGGTTAAACTGGTAATTTCATAGAGTTTTGGTTAACAATGAATGTTTTATTAATTAGTAGAGATTAGTAGTGTGATTTATCAAGTGCGTCAGCTAATTCTAACTATTCATATTCATAAATAATTTTACATATAAGAGAGAATTATATGTAAAATTATTTGTGAATATGGATAGTTAGAATCAATTTACACACACAATAAATCGCACTACATGCAGAATTATTTCAAACATTTTTCTTATTATCAGATTTTATAGTGTTTATAATTAGTTATGTATCTATTTATATGGGAGAAGCTTTTGCAAAAAGAATGAAGCTTTCATGATACTATCCTTCTCTCTGTAGGATTTCAAAAAAAAAAAAAAAAACAAAACAAAAAACTCACTTGGTGGACTGTAGGTGGTTTCATTTATTATTTTTCAAAACATATTTTATTATTTCTAAAAATAAGCAAAATTAAAAAAAAAACTATAAAACAATAAAAAGCCAATTACAACGCGGGTCAGCGTGTAGCAAGAGACTAATTTTATTCGAGTTTTGCCTTAGTTTGGGACTTTTAAAAAGAAGTAATCATTCAAAGAGTTTTGATTAGCATTCTTGTTAGACAGGAAAGAGCTAGGAAGGTAATGAAATTAAAGATTCAAGAAGCATGTTTGCCATCGTTGACCAAATTATATCAATTCCACACATGTTTGTACTCTTTAATTTATTATCTATAAAATTACGCAGTTTTTTTAATTCAAAAACAAAAGATATTTGTGGACCAAATTATTTTAACATGTTACTTAAATTTGAATGGAAGGAAAGGAAAATAAGAAAAGGAAAGAGATTATCTTGGATCCCTTCTACTAAGATCACCGGATCAAGTAATTTGAGCCTTCTAAATTTCATCCAACGATAAAAAATTATCACAATTTTTAAGGGATCAATACAAGTGGGCCGTTGAATGAAATTTAGAAAGTCTGGATCACTTGATTCAGTGACCTTAGTGGGATCTCTTCCCATAAGAAAAGAATATGAATTTAAACCTTTTGTTCATACGATGACAATGAAACGTGAGTCAGCAAAGTCTCCAAGCATTTTTTCTTTTGGTCAACAAGCGAAGTCTCCAAGCTGTGGAATCTCATATGTGGTGGAATTTCTATTTAAAGTGTTTAGTATTTAAACGAATATTTTCATAAAAAAATAGAGGAACACGAAAAAAAAATTATTTTCTTCGCTTGTATTTTATTATAACATGTGAAATATTGCCTAAATACCTGCTATTTGAAAATTTTCTAAAGAGTACGTAAAATTAGCCTCCAAAGAAAAAAGATTAAACAAATGTTTCGAATGTTTTACTCTTTTAATAAGAAGAAAACAAACATGTATTGGTAGAAATTTAAAATGTAAAAGGAAACCTTGCCAAGTTTGTAGGTTTAGACGAATGCCTTAGAACCTTTACCATAATTTCTTGTTAAATTGGCACCTGTTGGTTACGTAAATTGGTCAGAATCAAGACAAAGTGTGTTATATCTTTGCAACTAAAGTTTGAATCTCTCTTCTTATAAGTTAGACTATTAGAGTAACTTAAAATATATATCGTCTTGTAAACAATATAAATATATAGTGCGGATAATCTTTGAAGGAAACATCATAATATTTTGCTTTGTTACTTTAATCCATATTCACATCATAATCTTTTGCTTTGTTATTACTTTAATCTATATTCGGAAAACAACATTTTGTGGAATTACTATGGTTTCAACTTTTGTTAACTCATTTGAAGATGCTCTTATAAGTCTGTACTCTATAATAGTAAAGTGAATAATATCAAGATTGATTTTTTAGTGTAAAAATATGATTTTTCGTTAAAATGAACAGTATTAGGAGTTTTTCGTTAAAGTTCCCTAATTAGAATGCCATGTCATTTTTCTTGTATTATGATAATTATTTTCTTTTTAATTCCTCTAGAACATTGTAAACAACAACTTCATTGCCACCCTTATCAATAAATAAATGAACTTCCTTGCCACTACATGATTATTAAAAAACCCACTGACGTGCATAAAGCTATTTTAGTCAGTAATTTAAATAAAGGTATCATTTCTTTTTAAAGTGATAAATCATTAGAGATGACTCTGCATGATCTTAAAAAATGTTATAAATTATTATAGACTTCTTTCTCTTATTTTATATATGGGAAATAATCCGTGACACCACTTTTGTTACGTAATTTTTGCTACACGTTTTTGTGGGGCTCATTTTACAATATATTTCAACGATGCTATTGGTTTATCTTTTAGGTCTTCCTTCGAAGATCATGTTTACCAAAGATACCCAAATATGAAATTATATGATCATTGGATTAAGAGTTTAGGGATTTTTTTTTTGTAGATCCATATTGGTCAATTTTTTCCAATACAAGTACAAATGAATGTCTTAATGGTTTTTTATTTGTTTATTATTTTTGCAAGAAAGAATGAAATATGAATGATGTTCTAAAAATAAACCGTTTGGATCGTTAAAATACATTATAGAAATAGCCCTACAAGAATGTGTGTATACAATTGTGGGATCCACTCCCTTTAAATATATATTATATATATAATATACATATCATAGATATATGAGTTTATGTAACACATCCCTGTCTTGCTACTCCAAATGAGGCATGTAATCAGTTTGTGTTTATTTACTACTAAATTATATTGAAAAATAATACATATAATAATTAGGAGATCTTGAGGTTAGATTTGAATGGTGTTTCTTAATTTTAGATTCTTAGTTTCAGTGCCCGCCAACAAAATACAACATTATCTCTTCTTTTTTTTTACTTCTTTTTTGGTCAAACAAAAATAAAACACACCATTATCTTTACATATATCCCTTTATCTCTACCTGCAATATCTAATTCCATTACTGGATTCATGAAACTTTACCATCCCATCAAGCTTTTTTCCCATGACTTTATCTACTTTTGGTTTTATGCCTTTCCCTTTTTCCCCTTCCAATCAGTAAACTCAAGCATGCAGCTTCAGCAAGCAGGAGCTCACTAATTTGTTTATTTTCGAGAATGCTCGAAATAATTACGTACAAAATACAATCTAAATGATGAAAATGCAAGGCTAATTTGCATGCTTGATTTATGTGAGTTGTCATGAGTGATTGGAATATATATATATATATATATATATATATATATATATATATATATATATGCATCTGAGTTTTATATGCATTAACAGATTACAGTCATCTATTTGTGAATTGATAATTGAACCAATGTTTAAAAATTTATAAAAAAATTTCAAAAGTTCAAAATCTGCAATAAATTCTAGCAAATTTTCTGTAGTGAATTAGTAAATATTATCAATATTCATTGATTTTCCTATATCAAGCCGGTATATAGTGAAGTTTACATTTCAACCCTATTTCCATATTGATTCTTGATTTTTCTGATACTTCGACGAAAATATTGCTAATTTCGTGGATATTCTAGACACTAAATTGACTCAACATAATTTTTTATGTGATTTGTAAGCAATCTATTTCCAACAAGTGTACACAATTTTTTTCTGGTCTAATAATAACTCTTCCAATTTTAAAAACGAGACCAATGAAAGAAAAGAAAGGAAGCTTTTAGCTTTAGGGTTGAAGTTTGAACACCCTTTTCATAAAGAAGTGAATTGCAAGGAAGCAATCATACTATATTGTCTGATGTTTCCTATATTCATACATTTTCTTGGGAAGTTGTGGAGGAACCATCCTCCCAAAATGCAAATAATTTATATAACTAAAGCTAAAGCTTTGTTTAATTTTTCTTCTTTTGTTTCTTTAGCTCAACTAAAGTTAAAGTTACCTGAAGAATGAAGATTTATATTGTCTTAATTTTCTAATGCTTGTAGAGATGTTTTGGTCACACCTGAAGGATGGAACTGATACCTACCATTTGGTCTGGTGCCTTTCCTCCATGATGACTATCCGGACATGACATTTTGTGCTAGTGTTATAACGTCAGATAGAATGAAATTTACATATAATAATATTACATTATTGACCTAAAACGTTACAGTAACAATGTATTCGTGCAACGAAAGTGCTTCTCCACTTAATGACTTGAATTTTATAAAATAAATAGGGTAAATTACATAAAACTACCTCAACTATTGGGTCATTAACAGCCTCATACCCCGTCTTTAAGAAGTTTCAATGTCATACCTTATCTTCGTCATATCTTCCGTCAATTGTCTATCAATTCCTCTATTAAATCCTGACGTGGCATAAGGTAGGGTCCACTTTCTATTAAAAAATTTAATAAAAAAATTAAAAATATTTATAAAAAAAAAAACGAAACCCAGATCCCATCACCCCCACCCCCAAAACCCTATCCCCTTCATCATCTTCATCTTCCCTACCCCTGAAACCCCATCCCCTTCATCATCTTCATCTTCCCGTCCACCCACCCCTGAAACCCCATCCCCTTCATCATCTTCATCTTCCCATCCACCCCCCCCCCCAAAAAAAAACCTTCATTCCAAGCCCAGAATCCCACCCCCACCTCCCTCGCAACCCCCCCTTTCTCCCTCTTGAGCCTCCCACCCACCTCCCTCTCCTCCACTCTCTTCACCTTCCCTCCGATTCAAAATCTAACAAAAAATAAATAAAAATTCAGAAACAAATTTGAACACAGATTGTCCAGATCATCGCACCCCACCCAACATTTCCTTCCCCAGACCACCTCATCCTTCCCGTCGAAGTCGAAACACCTCAACTGGATTTTTTTTTTGGTTAGATTTTGAATGGGAGGGAAGGTGAAGAGAGTGGAGGAGAGGGTGGTGGGTGGGAGGCTCAGGAGGGAGAAAGAGGGGGTTGTAGGTGTTGTGTTCCTTTCAAGTGCAAATATAAGGATAGTATAATGACACAAGTAAGGGTGTCGAACCACATGGACTGATTAGACCTCTACAAATTGCTAGCTTTATGAGAACCCTAACTAAGCAATGGAAATGAAAACTAAATTTAGATTTTTGTTTTGAAAGCTAAAGTAACTTAAAATGCAAGACAAGATGAATGATATATTGATTCAGAAACAATGGGAACAGAACTAGAGATACCGATTTCACCATTACATTTCAATTCCATGAAAATTAAGTCAAAATGAGTTCAACTCTCCAATCCGCAACTAGGGTTCGTTTTACTTATTTATGATCATCCATTTGATGTGTGGTTGTAATCAAGTACTCCTAATATGCAACCTAGTTGTGATGTTCAACTTAGATTAGCAAGTAAGAATCCATTAAGAACAAGAGTTCAAAAAACCAAACAAATCACATGGCAGGATGTATGCATAGCAGTTTCTTTATTCATTCACATGTCCACCAAGATTAAGCATGATGTGTACTATAACCTTGATCAAATAATTCATAAACAGCCCTAATGGTGATCAAACATTAAGATTACCAAACAAATCATACTATAAAATCAGTGAATGAAACAAGAACACAGATTGGTAATTTGAATACTTTAACTTAATAACATATAGTAGGTTTGCAAGGCTACATCGAAATCCCCAACTATGAACTTAATTACACAACATGATTACAAAATATATAAATATCAAGAACAACATGATTGAAACTAAAGTTCATAGAAGAAACCCCCTTGAAGCAATTCTGATGTTGAATTTCTTCAAGAACAGCGTGGTTGCATGGTTTCTTCAGTGGCAATAGGTAGCGAAGGTTCACTTAAACCTGTTTATTTGGTACATCATGAGTTTAAAGAGTTCAACTCTTACAACATACTCTTAAGATACCAAGACACTTTATTCTAAGCATAACTAGGAAACAAGCACACTCATGATATGGCTATCCATTTAGGGACAGGTCATCATCAAGTTCCTCCATACTGGTATCTGCAATAGCTAATAGGGTGTGAGCATTTCATGCCTAGTAGGAACCATATGCCCTTCAAGTTTATTTATCACATTTAATCAAAGTGTCATTCATCAAACAATATGGTAAAATACAAATGATATGACAAAGAAGTACACAAGAACTCACTCCCTTCTAATCCCTCTAACTTATATTTGTGGCATCCAAACCTACACGTCACATACCATGCTTATACCACTTGGTTCCGAACACCATAAAATATAAGTTAACTCTCATTCCTCCCTTAACCCCGAATTTTATTAGTAATTTCAGTTTCATTAATATGGGCCCTTCCCCCGACGCCCAACTACATGTTCAAAACCTTCACCCTACGCTTGAACATATATAAGTTTTCAATACTTTATTTAACCAACTTTACACAACCCAACACTTGACTCTAAAACATGTAATGCAACCTGAGCATTTCAATTTCACAGACACAATTGTAAACCTCAACATATTCAATCTAGAAATTTTACATAGCTCAACCACTCATTAACACATAATAACATTTAACAAAATCAATATATATAAACACACCAGAGAGGAAACTATCAACCCATTACACAATCATGACAATCAAATGTTTCCAATACATCCGAGCATTTCATTACTACTGTAATAGGTATAATTACTAATATCACAAAGATTAAACATGATATAGAACTATCATCGGGAAATAGAGCCCCACCTCAAGTCCAGCTAACTAGAATACCTCTCTAAGCTTCTGAAGTGTCCAAAGTCACTCCTAGACCTAAAATCACATAAATAATAATAAAAAAAGTTAGCTTAAAGATGGATTAAAGATTCAATTTCAACCTATCAAAAGTTTACCCAAATATACCCTCATCAGAACCTCTTAATGAACCAAGCATAAGTCCCCATATTGTGACCCCATTTTCATCCCTCAAAACTCCATAGAAAAGGATGAAATTACTTGGGTTTTAAAGCTTAACAAACCTAGTTTATAATCTAATCAGAGTTTCCCAAAATGGATTTAAGAGAAGAAAATAATCAAGCTCCAAAGTTAAGTTCACAAATAGTTTTTCTGCAGAAAAATTGCAGATTTGCAGATTTTTTCACATTTTCAAATCATATTTTTCCATAGAAGATCTCAACCAAAATCAATGAAATAAATTGGGCTTTGTTCCTTGTCATGTCTAATTTCAAATATATGAGAAGACTTTTTAAAAACATGTAACGGATTGAGAGAAAACAAGAGCCAAAGTGAGGCTCACGAAATTGCAGTTTTTGTTTTTTAGAAATCAAAGTTGCAGTGGTTAGAAAATAGAAAAATTAACAAATTTAAGTGTTATCGAAGATCACACTAGCACCCTCTCAGCTCCCCTATTCCGATTTCCTACTTTTCCTTCTCCAAACCCTCTCACTCTCCTCTAGTTCTTCAGTGAGAGTTAGAAATACTCTCTTTAATCCTATCATTGCATCTCTGTTTTAGGATGCTTACTCACTCCCCTTAGACTACCCACATCACCCCCAACATTTATGGACAAAATCTAATTATCTTGGTTCCCCACCGTGTGATGGTTGGGAAGAAGAAGAAGAGTTGGGATGGTCTACACGTATAGACCATCATTTGTCCGTTTCTTTGTTTTTTGTTTTTTTAAAGCTAAAATAATCTTACTCCTAATATATATATATTGTTGATGCACAAAATCAGTGAGGACTTTGGTACAACAGAAAGTGTTAAGTTTGTCACCTTCGCTAGATTGCTCCGGTCACTAGTGTGAATAAGTATGTAAATGGATAGAGACAGGGAAGCAAACAAGATGTACATGGTTCAGCCAGATTGGCTACATCCACGGAGTAGAGGAGTTCTCATTAATTGTGAAGGCTTTACACAAGTACATAGGTTCAAGCCCTCATTTAGTGAGTACAAGTGAATGATTTAGTACAAATGACATTCGGAAATATTGTGAGAGAATGATCTCTATTTATAGAAGAGAGTTTCTAGCTTTGTTCTAACATTGACACGTGTCGTGTTGTGATTGGCTTCTGATGTTGACACATGTTGAGCTATGATTTGCTTATGATGTCGACACGTGTCGCATTGTAATAGGTATAATTACTAATATCACAAAGATTAAACATGATATAGAACTATCATCAGGAAATAGAGCCCCACCTCAAGTCCAGCTAACTAGAATACCTCTCTAAGCTTCTGAAGTGTTCGAAGTCACTCCTAGACCTAAAATCACATAAATAATAATAATAAAAGTTAGCTTAAAGATGGATTAAAGATTCAATTTCAGCCTATCAAAAGTTTACCCAAATATACCCTCGTCAGAACCTCTTGATGAACCAAGCATAAGTCCCCATATTGTGACCCCATTTTCATCCCTCAAAACTCCATAGAAAATGATGAAATTACTTGGGCTTAACAAATCTAGTTTATAATCTAATCAGAGTTTTCCAAAATGGATTTAAGAGAAGAAAATAATCAAGCTCCAAAGTTAAGTTCACAAACAGTTTTTTTGCAGAAAAATTGCAGATTTGCAGATTTTTTCACATTTTCAAATCATATTTTTCCATAGAAGATCTCAACCAAAATCAATGAAATAAATTGGGCTTTGTTCCTTGTCATGTCTAATTTCAAATATATGAGAAGACTTTTTAAAAACATGTAACGGATTGAGAGAAAACAAGAGCCAAAGTGAGGCGAGACAACCCCACATTCTCCGCCTCTCCCTCTGAAAATCACATACAACCTTATCCATGCTTTGTTGTCCTTGCCTTGATGTTAATGAAGAATTTTGGAGTTCTCTAGATGTACAATGGGTGGTATAGTTAGTTGTGCGGGTGTGTTGATGAGGTGAGACACCTTGGTTGATTTTTAGTTTAGATATCTGAAGTAATTCAATTTCTAGAGAGATTTTTAGTTTAGCTGTACTCTCATCTTGTTCCAAACCTTGTTGATTCGACTTGATTCACCTGATGGTTGCTATGTGACCGTTAGAAGCTTTGCTTTTTAATCATATGGATTATAATTAAAGACTTGCTTGGGTGTAGCAGAAAAATATCTTTCGTAAACTATTATTTCAATTATTGGAATTATATGAGGACTTAAATGATTAAAATAGGGAAATGTATGTTAAAATATACTTATAATGGTGTTTAATTGTCATAAAATGAAAATTATGACAAATTTTTCTTTTGTAATTTTCAAATTGTAAAAAAAATAATATAGACGGGCGAAAAAAAGGGTAAATGGGTAAAAAGGATAAACAGGCGAAAAAACGGGTAAACGGGTAAATGGTTATGGTTATGGTTAAATGGGTAAATGGTTATGGTTAAATGGGTACACGGTTATGGGTATGGATAACCGTTTATAAACGGTTATGGTTATGGGTATAACCATTTATGTAATTACCCAACGGGTAAACGGTTATGCGGGTATGAACATAAACGGTTATGGGTAAATAACTGCGGTTACCCGCCCGCCATAACCATTGCCCATCCCTATATGTGGAGGGGATTCTCTTGACGTTGCTTTAGGAAGCCTCGGCAGTCACGATATACGGCTTTCGATCATCCAACCCTTCTGCAAGGAGGTGTCTTCCTCCACTTCTTCTGCTTCGGGTCGAAGCATCTGGGTTGAGAGAAGTCTCATGTTGATCAATGTTTTGATGATTAGCTCGCTCCTCATCAGGGATACCCATGTCGAAAGGAGGTGACCCTCCGTGTTAGGGGTCATCCAGATGATGGTTGATGTCCACAGGGGCAACGAGCTCGCGTGTTTGAGTATGCCTTGTTTCGTGGAGCGTCTTAAAGAGCTTCTCATATTGCTCCTGGATGACCTCATTCTTCATTGCTATCTTGTTGTTCTGAGCTTCTAGCTCATCGACTTTAGCTTGAAGAGCAATTCTCTTTCCTTCATTCTTTTGTTACTTCGCACTAGGTGCAAGAGGGGTGTCATTCTGTGTGCTGTAGCTTCATTCGCTCCCCATGTTGGAGAGGGATGCCTGGTCAAAAGAGAGTGTACGAATGGTGGAAACCAGCTTGGCAAAGCTTAAGAGAGTGGCAATAAGTGTCGTTTCCCATAGACGGCGTCAAATGTTGATGCACAAAATCAGTGAGGACTTTGGTACAACAGAAAGTGTTAAGTTTGTGACCTTCACTAGATTGCTCCGGTTACTAGTGTGGATAAGTATGTAAATGGATAGAGACAGGGAAGCAAACACAAGATGTACGTGGTTCACCCAAATTGGCTACGTCCACAGAGTAGAGGAGTTCTCATTAATTGTGAAGGGGTTACACAAGTACATAGGTTCAAGCTCTCATTTAGTGGGTACAAGTGAATGATTTAGTACAAATGACATTCGAAAATATTGTGAGAGAATGATCTATATTTATAGAAGAGAGTTTCTAGCTTTGTTCTGACATTGACACGTGTCGTGTTATGATTGGCTTCTGATGTTGACACGTGTCGCGTTATGATTTGCTTCTGATGTCGACACATGTCGCATTGTGATTGGCCTCCTGGTTGGAAGGAAACTCTTCTGGGTCATTGACGGTATAACGTTGACTGGTGCTCAGTAGTTTCAAGATTGGTCAAGTATGATACAAACATATATATATATATATATTCCAAATGTTACAAAACAGGCCACTAAACTTCTTTCCACGTTTGAATAAGGGTCAACCCAAAAAATGACATGCTTTCACTTTTTTTGCCTTTAAATTGATCCTAAAGTACATGTAACTGCATACTAACACAAAATAAGGTAAAATGCAACCAGTTTAACTCAAAAACATCACAAAGAGACTAGAAATGGATGGTATAAATGCATGAAATATATGAGTTATCAAATACCCCCAAACCTGGTTTTTGCTAGTCCTCGAGCAAAACTATAACTAAAAACACACAAAAACAATAAAATCTAACTATACCACTTTCATTGGCTAAATGACTGCACTGAGCATGTGCAACAAGCCTTTAAACCTCTAGGTGTCCCTAGTCAGAGGAGTTGTGTCTCCTGAGGGCTTACAGTGATGACGCCCACAAACATCTAAAGACTCTGCAAACAAATTGGTTAAAGCATACTTGACACAAACTAATAAGAACCAATGAAAGCTCAATCATACATCCAAACCAAAAGTCTGCCACTTCAAAGAATCGTATCATGTGTAAAGTGTAAAAATATTACTCCATGATTCACGACTTTAAAGACACCATACTCAAATGCTAAAGATAGAATTCGCCTCAACTCTATTCCTCACAAATATCACTCAAATTTTCACTCAGATCCTAAGGTGTAGTCTCTCCACAAACATATGTGAGTGAAATCATGTAAAGGGAATCAAAATTCTCACATATGAAATACAAAATAAAAGCACAATTTCTGAACAGATCTCATGAAATGAATCAAATACTAAGAATATGGATAGCACACGTACTTACCAGCACCTATGAATACGTCCCCAAAGATCAGCTAGGTCTTTCATAAGGTTGTAATGCAAGGCTTAGGGTATAGGCTATGAAAGAAAGGATAGAAAATACTAGAACTTGGAACATACCAGAGTGTTGTTGTTATGAAATATGCAGGCTCTTCACTTGAATTGGTCTTTGTTATTTGTTCTTGGCATCTAGGACCCATGCATGCATCTTCTTTGATTTTTTTTTATGTAGCTTATATTATTTTTATTTGCAATTCCAGCACATGTTACCTCGGTACACGCCACGTTCTTGATCTAGAGCTCAATCTATCTATGTCTTCATCACTTTAGTATTCCCCAAACTATAAGGTATGACTGTAATGGGCTAAGATGAGTAGAGTTTGGTGTGGGTGATGAAAGAACTAGGCTGAAAGTGTTTGGCTGCAACAAGGGTGAATGGAGCACACAAAGGGATGAAAACTAGGCCCTTTAATGGTTAAAACATGCATAGCCTAATAACATCGTCTCAATGAGTTCATTCATAGGTGATAATAAACACATGGTATCTGCAACATAGGATTATTCTTAGCATTCAATCAAAGAGAAATAATGAAATCATTTGAAGTGAGTCTGAAAGAAAAAGATAGGAATAGCAACACTTTAAACCCTCTCAAAGAAGCAAATAGGCTCAAAATAACTCACTAGGTTAGTCTCCACTATTCTTCTTCCAGAATTTGAGCATGATACTTTAACCATCATAATTCCAAGAGTAACAACTTTGTAAAAGAAAATAAGATACGAAACTTTTTCATGACAACACTGTAGTTTTGTTTGTAAACATAGCCCTCATATACATTCACATTAGTAAGCAAAAGCAAACTTAACCAAAACTAAAAATAAATGAAAATTTTCAATCCCACACCCCCAAAACTAAACTAAGCATTATCCTTAATGCTTAAAAATGAATGGAATGCATGCAATGCAAATAGGCAGAGTGTGTAGAATGGAGATAAAATAAAACTAAAAGACACGAATAAAAGGAAAGAACACAAACCCAACTAGGTTGCCTCCTAGCAAGTGCTTTATTTAATGTCTAGGCGAGACATGTTATCATGATAACTGAATGCTTAGGGTGGCAGAAAGTCACGGTACCTCTGAACCTTGGTTGGAAAAAGTGGTTTCTTTTGAGGGACTTTGAATATGGTGCGTTGAATTTCCACAAGGACTTGATTGTGATGGTGTTTTTGTCTCTCCTTGTGAATAAAATGCAAGACCATATCCTCTTTCTTTTTTTTAGATGGCAGCAAGGTCTCTTTATCGAACTTCAATTCTTTTTCATCTTGAAATGGTAACAAATCATCTTCCAAAGACTCCAAATATGGCACATGAAAAGATGTAAAACAACATGGAGAATCCGACACAGATTTTGAAAAACATTCAATTAAATTAGAAGATTGAGGAAGAGCTTTAAACACTATGTTTGGCACAATTTCTTCAAGCACATCTATGGGTGGCTCATCATGCTTTTGTTTGACAAATCTCCCTAGAAAAGGAATTGGTGGAATATATGGCTTGGGAGGAATGAAAGGCCCTTCATCTTCGTAAAGCTCATGAACCTCATGAAAATATGCACAACAAGCTTCCTTTGGTTGTTCATCATCCTCCTCTTCTTAATCATCACCACCAGATTGATGTTCATTTAATACTTGGACAATCTGCCCCAACTGAATTTCCAACTTGGTAAGTGCATTGGAGTGTTCTTGAATCATGCTACTCATTGATTGTTGAAATTGTGAAGTGCTTTGAGCAAATAGCTTCAAAGTGTCCTCCAAAGTAGTGTCAAAGGATTCCCGCTGGGATGGAGGTGCAAATGCTTGATTTGGAGCTTCTATGTTGTTCCAAGAGCCATGATCAAAGTTCCTCCAAGCAGGGCTATATGTGTTTGACAATGGTTGCAGTGGCTCTTGGTTAGAGAAACACATGCGGTGTAAGTGCTCTCGGACAAATGTAGAAAACTCATCTCTCCTTGGGCAGAATTGAAGATGATGGCCAGTTTTAGCACATAACGGACATTCGCCGTACATCTCTCTATACCACCTGAAATCAAACAACCTAAAATGTAAATGAAAAATCTAAACTAAGAAAAGAAAAACAGATAGGGTTTATCAAGCAAGCAATAATATGGGACTAAAATTAGTCCTTGGCAACGGCACCAAAATTTTCAAGTGCAAATATAAGGATAGTATAATGGCACAAGTAAGGGTGTTGAACCACAGGGACTGATTAGACCTCTACAAATTACTATCTTTATGAGAATCCTAACTAAGCAATGAAAATGAAAACTGAATTTAGATTTTTGTTTTGAAAGTTAAAGTAACTTGAAATGCAAAACAAGATAAAGATGAATGATAGATTGATTCAGAAACGATGGGAACGGAACTAGGGATACTAATTTCACCATTACATGTCAATTCCATGAAAATTAAGTCAAAACGAGTTCAACCCTCCAATCTGCAACTAGGGTTTTTTTACTTATTTATGATCATCCATTTGATGTGTGGTTGTGATCAAGTACTCCTAATATGCAACCTAGTTGTGATGTTCAACTTAGATTAGCAAGTAAGAATCCATTAAGAACAAGAAAACTTCAAAGAACCAAAGAAATCACATGGCAAGATGTATGAATAGCAGTTTCTTCATTCATTCACATGTCCGCCAAGATTAAGCATGAAGTGTACTATAACCTTGATCAAATAATTCATAAGCAGCCCTAATGGTGATCAAACATTAAGATTAACAAACAAATTATACTATAAAATCAGTGAATGAAACAAGAACACATATTGGTAGTTTAAATACTTTAACTTAATAACATATAGTAGGTTTGCAAGGCTACATCGAAATCCTCAGCTATGAACTTAATTACATAACATGATTACAAAATATATAAATATCAAGAACAACATGAGTGAAACTAAAGTTCATAGAAGAAACCTCCTTGAAGCAATTCTGATGTTGAACTTCTTCAAGAACAACGCGGCTGCATGGTTTCTTCAATGGCAACAGATGGCGAAGGGAATTAGGGTTTTGTTTCTAGAAGAAAGGTCAAAGAAAGAGAAGAGAGAGCTTTTGGGCGACCCCCAAGGGCCTTGTGTAAAAGTGATATGAAACCCTAGTATATGCTAATGGGGGCTGTAGCTGATTGCAAGGTGATCCCAATCATAAAGCCAAAGTTTTGAACGTTTTTCCTTATTTGGCTCATCCAAATCAGGCTAGATATTCCAATTCTTTTCCTGGTCTTCTAACAAGCCAGATTCGTCTTGGATTCTTTATTTGGGCTTCAAAACAGGCCACTAAACTTCTTTCCATGTTTGACTAAGGGTCAACCCCAAATATGGCATGTTTTCACTTCTTTTGCCTTCAAATTGATCCTAAAATACATGTAACTGCACACTAACACAAAATAAGGTAAAATGCAACCAATTTAACTCAAAAACATCACAAAGAGACTAGATATGAATGGTATAAATGCATAAAATATATGAGTTATCAGTGGGGGAGGTGGGGGTGGGGTTCTGGGTTTGGAAGGAAGGTTTTTTTTGGGGGGGGGGGTTGGACGGGAAGATGAAGATGATGAAGGGGATGGGGTTTCGGGGGTGGGGGTGATGGGATATGGGTTTCATATATATATATATATATATATTGTAATATTGTATTAATATTTTTAATAGAAAGTGGGCCCCGTCTCATGCCACGTCAGTATTTAACAGAGGAATTGACAGACAACTGACGGAATGTATGATATTGCAACAAATTCGAAAATAAGATATGACATTGAAACTTTTTAACGACGAGGTATAAAACTGTTAATGACCTAATAGTTGAGGTAATTTTATGTAATTTACCCAAATAAATATTTCATCATAACCATGATTATTTGATTATTTGGTGGCTATGTATTAATAAGAGTTTAGTATAGGTAGGAACATGTTTTAGTGAAAAGTGGTTGGCCATGTCCATTTGACTTTCTCTTTCTACGTAAGCAAGAGGTTCAGTTTCTTCAGTGTTTGTTTGGTATATATCCAATAGAATATGGATTTTTAACAGCACTTATGTCAAGAAAATAGTTTCCTCATCAATATGTGATTTATATAGTTCAAGACACAAGTGACAGACTTTCGGTACTTAATTTACTGTTTGGTGCTTAGAATTTTTTTTTTGTACACCTTTGTTTTTGCGCATTATAACTTTATAAGCAGTCTTAAGTTGTCCAAACCGTGGAGAAATAGAGTTAAGAGCAATATGAATTAAACATGAATCCGGTATCGAAATATCCAAATATTTCAACTTATAGGCCATATCTAACATCATCAAGATGTGCTCACGAACAATGCCATTGCCATCATACCTCATAGTCATTAAACAACTTAATAGGTGTCACATCTCGATCCCGACATGCATCCAGGATACGAATTGAATGGGAAGAACCATGTGTTGTCATCATCATACGACTGAAGAATGAAATAATTCAGTGTAAGAGAATAAGTAAGACTCGGAACAAACCCACACTGCTTACTTAAAGGTCTAGCTACCCATGACCTACCCAAGACTTCCTTACTCTAAGGTAAAGGTATAGGCACCCAATACCTTAGCATTGACACCATCAAAAATTGTCATGTCTCGATCCTGACATATGTCTAGGATCGACACGTGACACAAGGACGTAGAGGACATCATCATGTCGACTCTGGAGAGATTGAGGCGTGACAATAGGTTTCCGGTTTCAGCCTTATTCGACTCTCTGACGTTTTGTTCTACAGTATTTAAGAACTTTTTTGCATTGTCACAACTAGGAATTCCTCCCGGAACAATGTAAGACATGACTCTCTTCATAGTCAACATAGACAAGCGATTAGACATTTCCCATTTATCATATTTTGCTGTTTGTTCATTAGAGCTACCCCCCGTCAGCTTAGGAGGTTCTGTAAGACTAAACTTATCAAAAATACAAGTTAAGAGGTTAAGCTCATGAACCACAAATTTATACAAGTATTAAAATCACAATTCGATAAACATAATGACAAACTAACCCGTAAAAAAGCAGTAGAAGAAGAAGCCAAATCAGACTTCAAACAGTGCACATTCTCCTCTCTTGCAAAACCAAAAGTACTCAAACTAACAATAGGTCTTAGTTCAATATTGAGCGCATGTTTTGTGAGAGTAGTGGCTTATGCTTTTATACTAAACATAGATTGCCCTATTACAATCCTACAAGGAATACAAGATTGCATTCCTTATATCAGTATGACTCCTATAAACGAGCAAACACAAGAGTCTTCAATATACCAATATGATTGGATTAACTCTTGTCAACATGATTTAGACTTCTTTATAATATCAATTATCCAAGACTTGTAAGAATCATACTCATACTCTTACAGGTTCATCTTCCCTTAGTGCTAAGTCAAGATCCCTGATTCCAAGAGCAAATTCTATGTCCGGCTTCTACTTTGCAAAATTGTTCCTATTCAAAGTCTCAACGGAAGAAAAATCCATAGCAGAAACTAGAAAAATTAAATTAAAACAAATATTTTTCGCATTCTTATTTTTTCTCAAAACTTATCGGTTTTTTTTTAAAATTGATTTAATCTAACTGTTAACAGAAAAAAAAAAAAAGGAGTCCATAAATCAATCACAACACTCTGCTCTTCTAGCTTCAGCCGTACGTGGACCTCCGAATATCATCAACCTCTCTGGTAAAGATGAATTTCGCTGGCTTGTATTCAACGTAACAAATTGCAATTCCAACCACACAAAACGACCTAGCAGAAGCTGGAGGATGGCAAGTTATTCCCGATCCCAACTGTGTACCCTCGTGAGCTTGCCTTAATGAGATAGGTGTGTATACGCTATTGTATTTTCGTATCATGAAGTTAGTGATTGATTGCATTCTGTATGGATGCTCCACATCTTGAAAGATCTTTTAGTTCAGTTTTTGTTGCGGCTTTGTTACAGGTGATTTAGTTATTAGATTTTATTTTCACAATTAGTTAAAAATTATTTTCAATCTCAATCATTTATTTCTGATATCATTAAATGTTATGTAGTATTAAAGAAATATCCCTTTTTGTGACAAATTTGTGGGATATAACTATTCCTAATGTAGGTTAAAAATGCCTATCTTGTTGGTTGTACTCACAATGCTAGTGACATTCCCAATCTTTAATTGTCCGATCATTTTTTTGTTTGTTTTGTGATGCAATAATATTGGGGAGTGGAGGGGGCAATTTTTGGATGAGTAATTAGTTATCTAACTCGTTATTATGAAAGTCGAAGTTGAAACCTCCCACTTACAATTAGAGCAAAATATCATAGGATCATTGTGTCAGTGATACAAACTCATTAACATGTTTAAAATGGGTTTTTACCAAGAAAAAAAAAACATGTTTAAAATGTATTAGTATTAAAACTTATATGAAACTTTAACTTAAAATCTATTTATAGGAAAAAAATTTCAATGTGTCAGTAACACGGCTTGGTACCTTAAGTGTTATCAATGCAAGTGGTTGACATTTTTTTTTCTTCAAATATTCAACAACTTGTATTATAATTTATAATACTTGATGTAACGATACGTGTTTCCGACACATTAAAAAAACTCTCTTAGTAGGGTTAGCAAATTGAACTTGAAGTCGATTTACATGCATTCTCAAACTGCCTGTAGGATCCTCGCTGGATCCTTTTTGTGAAGATCATGTAGATCCTTCAATCACATCCGTTCGTCATACATGGTATGGTTACTGTGGAGCCAAAAGTAATCATAAGGCGACACGTGGATTTTCGGGTGAAGATGACAAATTTACCCTCGAGGCATACCGAGTCTCCTACACGCGAGCAGTGAAGAATCATCCATCAACCAAATCAGGAGTACCCAAAATAGGTAACAAGTTCAAATTTGTCTCATCCATCCTCATTCCATAACCTTCAAAACCCTCCATACAAATTAGATTAATTAGGCTAATTAATGGATTAATTCCTAATTAATCCATTAATCACCAAATCAATCACCAAATTATTCACCATTTTCAAAATCCTAAGGGCCGACCACCTCATTCCCTATATATAGGACCCTATTTCTTCTAAAAAGCTAAGTCCACACTCTTACAAAACTTCCAAAAACTCTCCAAATACTTTTCTCTCTAAATTCTAACTTTGGCATCAGAGGTTCTTCAGCCAAAGCCCCCCCTAATTCATTGTGGGCGCGTGAGGCTCTTGGCTTTGGCCTAAGGTGTTAATTGTTTTGTAGGTGCAATTTTGTCCAAGAAGAAAAAGGCGGAAATTTGCATCCACAAATTGGTGCTTTCATTGAGAGTTGAAATTCACACTCGTAGAAGACTCTCGCATAAAAAGGTTTTTCTCTATTTTCTAGTCCACTTGTATTTTTCGTACGTTCTTATTATTATAATTTTTTATTTGCAAAGATTCTTTGATAAAATGAAAAAGAGAAATACAATGGCTAGAAATTTAGAAAACTCCATGAGTGAAAATTCCAATATTCAAGAAATGGGATCGCGGCGATCCACGAGACTAAATGTGATCCTAAGGGGATTGGCACCACCACCACGGGAACCACCGCAATGGCCACTAT
Organism: Malus domestica; assembly: GCF_042453785.1. NCBI lineage: Eukaryota > Viridiplantae > Streptophyta > Magnoliopsida > Rosales > Rosaceae > Malus > Malus domestica. The sequence continues at coordinate 14,193,094 of NC_091676.1, read as the reverse complement.
GGTGGCCACCTGCGGCGAGGTCCATGGCACCACTACCATGGCCCAAGCCGTGCCACCAAAGCAAGCCCAAGTCGTGTCATCCAAGGCCCACGGCACCAAGGCCATGACCCAAGCTATGTCATTCCAAGCCCAACGTATTGCCAAGTAGAGCTCAAGCCTCGCACCCGCGTGTATCACACGCCGAGCAGCCTACTTCCGTGGCTTAGCCTACTCTAGCCGAGCAGCCTACTCTCGTGGCCTAGCCTACTCCCTCTAAGCAGTCTGCTCTCGTGGCCCAGCCTGCTCCCGTGGCCTAGCCTACTCCTTCTAAGCAGTCTGCTCTCATGGCCCAGCCTGCTCTCGTGGCCTTCCAAGCAGCCCAAGTTGGCCCAAAACTATCTTAACCATCCGGACCTACCATTGAGCTGGGGGCATTTTCACCACATTTCTCCGTGGATTTGACATTTCCCAACTCAAATCTCGCGCCCGGAGTCTACCATCATTCCACTGCTTAAGGAGGCACATTCCTTCCAAGTTCTTCCAATCCAAATGGCGAACAACACTTGTCTCGACAAGTCATAGAGTTGACAATCGTCATAGCACAGCAGATAACCTTGGTGAACCAGTTTTTGCAGCGCACCAAGATGCAACGTGCCCCAAACGAGGTGTCCCAAAGTAACAAGGGCAAATAAAGAACCTCTCTAGCAGCATTCCGGCAAGCAACCACTCGATCATCCACGAACATAACGTTTGGGTAGAGTACACTCTTGATTGGGCCCCCGAGATAGCGTATACTCTCGTCTTAGCACGCGGAGGAGCGTGCACTATCGACTAGGCCCACGGACGAGCATACACTCACGGTTGAGAACGCACTTCGATAATCAACATGAGCAACCTTCCAAGCGAAGTATTCATTCGCAGCTAGGCCCGCAAGGGGTATCTTCCACATCAGTTCTGAGCAGGCAGTACAACAGACGGAAAGAAGCAGTCACTCAATCCGGCTTAAGTTCAACCAGCAGCCTGTGAGTTACACGTTCGCCTGCTAGGAACATACTACACCCACAGCAGCAGCGGCATAGACGAGCCGAACATATGGAAGAACAACTTAGACCAACACATCACGATTGGGGGCAGTCGAGAGCTCTGCCACCCCACCCCAACAAAGGAAAATTCAGAAAGAAGTAGAAAGGCTTCTGACCAAGCGATTGCGCAATTTCTCGCGCCAACCAAGCCTAAAAATGGCACAAGATGAAGCACAATAATTCAGGGAGCATTTCACTGTGCTTACACCCTTACGTGGGTTCCACAAGCAGTTCGAAGTCTCAAGCAATTCGCCAAACAAGACCTCGCAGCATGAAGATTATTTCAATTGTCCAGCAGTCCAGCTTTCCTCAACTGCACTCACGACAACGACTTCCATGCTCTCCAGTGTAAGAGGATAAACTAATTGCTCTCCAGTGCGAAATGGTAAACCAATTCCCCGACACCCATATGGGTCTGCTTTCCAGTGCGAGAGGATAAACTAATTGCTCTCCAGTGCGACAGGGTAAAGTAATTCCCCGACACCCATATGGGTTTGCTCTCCAATGCGAAAGGATAAACTAATTGCTCTCAAATGCGAGAAGGTAAACCAATTCTCCGACACCCATATAGGTCTACTCTCTAGTGCTAGAGGATAAACTAATTGCTCTCCAATGCGAGAGGGTAAACTAATTCCTCGACACCCATATGGGTCTGCTCTCCAGTATGAGAGGATAAACTAATTCCTCCAGTGTGAGAGGGTAAACTAATTCCCCGACACCCATATGGGTCTGCTCTCCAGTGTGAGAGGATAAACTAATTGCTCTCTAGTACGAGAGGGTAAACTAATTCCTCGACACCCATATGGGTTTGCTCTCCAGTGCAAGAAGGCCACATAGTTCAAAAGATCGAATGCTTGAAGATTAACTAAGCAACAAATGGTTAGGAGGCAGTAGCCATTTTTACACTTAATAGTTTGCTCATCGGACATTTTATCTTCAGCAACTCCGATCTTGGCAGCTTCATCCATGATTGCTCCATCTATGGCAGTTGAAAAATCAAATTCAAGCAGTTTCCTCATTTTCAGCAGGCAGCCCAAACGTGACAGCCCAAACAATTGCCCATTCCATGCTACTTCCTCAACCCATGCCGGATCAATCCTTGGCTTCAATCAAGCTGAGCTGCTCAAGCAATGGCCGCTGCCACATCACCTTCTTGGCCTATGCCAAGCCGACTCCTGGTCCCGGCCAGCTGACGTGTCGCACAACCCCGACCACTGCCCCGTGGCAGCACCACCCAAAAAGAAGACAAGAAGAATTAAGTTTTTATTGGTGCGGCACGAAGAAGACAAAGAAAGCAATGAAAGACGATCCTTTGCACGGGCAATATGTAGAAGATTGCTAGATGAGGGGGAACAAATATCCTCTAAGCTCTCTCTCTCTCTTATAGGGTAGAATAAATCATTTTCCAAATTGATTTAATAACCCACTTAAGGTGGACTTAAATAGGCTTTGAGAGAAAATTATTTCCCTTTCTTAGAAGGATCTAATTTCATATTAAAGAGGGAATCTACATCAAAACAGGAAGCAGTCCTAAATTTCCTAGAGCAAGAAGATCTCTACACCTGCTGCCCTTTCCTACGAGTAGCCCAGCAGGTGTGGGGGCATTTGTGGAGCCAAAAATAATCACAAGACGACACGTGGATTTTTGGGTGAAGATGACAAATTTACTCTCCAAGCATACCGGGTCTCCTACACGCGAGCAGTGAAGAATTATCTATCAACCAAATCAGGAGTACCCAAAATTGGTAACAAGTTCAAATTTGTCTCATCCATCCTCATTCCATAACCTTCAAAACCCTCCATACAAATTAGATTAATTAGGCTAATTAATGGATTAATTCCTAATTAATCCATTAATCACCAAATTAATCACCATTTTCACACAAAATCTCTAAGGGCCGGCCACCTCATTCCCTATATATAAGTCCTTATTTCTTCTAAAAAGCCAAGTCCACACTCTTGCAAAACTCTCAAAAACTCTCCAAATATTTTTATCTCTAAATTCTAACTTTGGCATCGAAGGTTCTTCGGCCAAAACCCCCCCAATTTATCGTGGGTGCGTGAGGCTCTAGGATTTGACCTAAGGTGTTAATTGTTTTATAGGTGCAATTTTGTTCAAGAAGAAGAAGACAAAAATTTGCATTCACAATTAGAAATTATTATAAATTGTTTTATTTAAAATTGATTATAAACAGTACTTGACAAAAACTGACCACACGATATACGATTAACGAATGTAATTAGAGGATTCTCATCATTCTCTCACAATGACAAAGAGGATCCTCTCTTCTCAAACTGTACAAGTGCACACGTTTGTCTCTTGTTCTCAAAATCCTATCCAATCACCAAACCACATGATTCCCTCCAATCAAATCAACCAATATCTAATTAAAAAACCAAAAAAGTTAAAAAAAATCGAAAACAAAAAAAAACCAAAGGAAAAGGCGAGAAAAAGAAGAGATGCTTGAAAATGAGAGATTTTTCTGTGTGCTCGGTACACGAAATTGTACACTTCGTGTCATTAAATAAATTATGAGATATGTATGATAAAAAGTTAATAATTTAAAAAATAAATTTCTCATCATTCTTATTAAAAAAATCGAAAACAAAAAAACAAAAAACCAAAAGAAAAAGCGAGAAAAAGGAGTGATGCTTGCGAAGGAATCGGGCAGTTCGGAAGTCGATCTTCCCGAGGAAGTGTTGGAATTACTGCCGTCGGATCCCTTAGAGCAGCTCGATGTGGCCCGCAAAATCAGGTCCCTCGCTCTCTCGACACGTGTCTCGGCCCTGGAATCATAGTCGTCCGCTCTGCTCGAGAAGCTCGCCCAGAAGGACCAGATCATACCCGACCTCCAATCCCAGGTGCAGTCCCTCGACGCCTCTCTCTCCGAGACCGCCGACAAACTCGCCCTCGCGACGAGGAGAAGGTCCGACCCGCCCCAACCCGACCCACGAATCTTAAACCGCTTCAGTTTCAGTGAATGCGTTGACTAAATTTGACTTCGGTTCGGAAATTGCAGGAGGGATTGGTGCGGAGGTTGAAACGACGCCGTTTTCTCCTTAGACTGAGCTTAGTTTGTTAATGTGCGCAGCTGGAGGTGTTCAGAAAGACGCTTATGCGATCACTTGCAGAGGATGAAGAAAATCCTGTGAGCAATTTTATTTGTCAATTTTATTTAATTACGTTTCTGTTTTTAATTATTTTAATTAATTTGATATGTTGGATTGGATTTTGTGACACAGTGGAGCTTCCGAGGCTGTTGCTGAGCCTACTAATAAGCTGAAGAGAACTTGTCTTCTATACCACATGTTGGACATGGAGGTTTGTTATCCCGAAATCTTAATTTTAAGTTTTTCGTTGTTGTAGGTTTTTTTTCTAATCGTACATGCAATTCATTGTCGTAAAACAGTTATATGTTATGTTGTTAGACAGTAAATCATAAAAAAAAAAAATTAACCATTAGAATGTGACTACATTTTTTTGTTTGTTACTTGTTATATGTGTCCACTTCGTTACTATTTGCATATCTTTTTTATTTTTTTTGGGCCAACTCCATATGCTCTATCTTTTGGTTCTTTGCTTAAATGGCAATGTACAGCAAAACCATAACTTGACGGTAATTGCAGAAGGTGATGTCTCATTTTCAGCATTACCACCATCGAGGTCATCTTCAGTCCAAAGCACGTTTTGTGAAGCAGGAAGTAGGTTTCATGAGGATCGCGACACAGATGGTACGGTTTTAATTAAGATCTTGGTCACGAAAAAAATTGCTTTCAGTTATGCTTATAGTGAAGAACTTTTTAACATGTCAAATTTAATTTTCTTGTATATCTTGCGTTTTCTTGTTGCAATGGTAGCCTCAATACCTCACATAGCACACAGTGTACTGTTAGCATCCCAAACTAGCACACCTCGGCTCACTCCCCCTGGTTCTCCTCCTATCTTTTCTGCATCCACATCACCAACAAGATCATCGAAACCTGTGTCTCCAAAGCGACACTCCATGTCATTCGCCACTTCATCTGATTCTCTCTTAATCTGTTTCAGGAAGAACTAGGGTGGATGGGAAAGAGTTTTTCCGTCAAGTCAGGTAAAGTCACTAATTAAGTTTTGAATTTGAATCTGGTGGGAAAGAACAAGCTACAGAATCTTATGTGTGAAGAACATTGAAATAGTCGAAAATTTCATTTTGACTAGGTATCTCCGGTTGCATGCACCTCGCTAGTAATAACGCAGAACAACCCCAAATCGCTTAGGTTGTTTTACGAGCTTTAAATCAATTGAACCAGGTTTACAATCCATTCACTACCAAATTTAGCAGCTTTCAACCAATATTTCAAGTAGTTCTAAGTTAACTTCCAAGTAACTGGCCATGAATGCTTATGAGCTGCGCAAGGAATAAGCCTGATGCATTGCCATCTCGATTTTCTTAGTTACTAATTGATATAGTCATAAAGTATGGAATCAGTTCTTGAGTCTCAAATACCGAAAATTCACTACTAGTACCAAAAACCAAAATTTCGGGTTCGGCCTGCATCCAGTTTACAAACTATTTTACTTTGTTATTCAAACTATTAAGATTGAGGAAGTTTATTCTCATCGTTGATCTGTTTTTTCTTTTCCCCCCAAGGAGTCGTCTATCTTACGAGCAGTTTAGTGCATTTTTGGAAAATGTTAAGGAACTAAACAAGAACAAGCAAACAAAAGAGGTACGTGCTTCCTTCCATCCGCGCTCTCTCCATTTGCATATGTTCATTTATAAGTTTTTCCATTAACACTTGATTGAGCTGCTATTGTGCAAAATTTCAGGAGACACTACAGAACGCAGATGAGATATTTAGGCCGGATAACAAGGACCTATATGCTATTTTGATTGTAAAAGCCAGTTTGTTTGGGCCTAAAATATTGGTTTGGGCCAAGTTTAGAATTGTTCTCGGCCTGGAAGCCTTGCTTAAGGGTCGCTGGGGGTCATCCGGTTCATGGGCCATATAGCCAAGGTCGGCCGTGTCCTATCAGGAAGTGGGTGAGTCCTATTGCGAGATGAACGGATAGGGTAGTTGAATCTTGATACAAGAAGGAGTCTCGGCAAGATGAGGATTCTGAAACTGGGGAATGAATGTGGCCTGATAAGAGGTTGAGTTCAAAGTCCTAATAGGAGTAGGACTGACCGAGGTAAGATTGGATCGGGGTAAGGAGTCCTAACCCGAATATAGTTTTGATTCGATCAGAAACATGTTTGCTACTATAAATAGAGGGAGGAGTGCATCATTCAAGGCCCCTCCAATTCAACGCACAAATTGCCCTGCGCAAACTCTCTCAACAACTTTGAGATTTTTATTTTCTTTTTCCGCCAACACATCTTCAGTTTTGATAAATAGCACTGTGGAGGCAATCGATGATACCTTCAGTTTGGATAAACAGCATTGCGTCGAGGCTGACTGGTTATCTATCCAAGTCTCAGTCGAGAAAGACTTTCAGGTCTTTATTGGCAGAGGTCATCTCATTAGCCTTTTCGGCGAGGTGAGGTGTTACAGTTTACTAGGGCTCGACACATTGAACGCCGAGTTGTTTCATGATTGGATACTCACAAGTAAGCTTTAGAGTTCGGTATTCTGACGGCCGAACCATATTTACCATCAAGACATATATCTGTTTTGAGTATCTATGCCCCTATGCTCTGGTGTGTCGATTCGGCGTGTTTATACCTTTACAAATATAATCACCTTGACCGAATCCGATGCCGACGATTTGTGAACTCCGTAGAACTAGTAGCATTGTCTTCAGGCTCTAGAACCCGAAGGCCGAGAGTGTTCCTTCCTCGGCTGCAATCGCAAGATCGAGAAGTCAGCAGCCCACCTAACGCAACATCAACATATTTTACTCCTCGGCAGAGCTCAGCCGAAGAGTTTACACGCCCCGTATCAACCGAATGACGTAGTTAGTTCATTAGTTACTCGGTCTGCGTGCCACGTAGGCTTGGTAGCTTTTAGGGTCAACATTTTGGCACGATTGGTGGGAAATAGTGCTAAAAACTACAAAGTTCATGACCGTTGAGACACGATCAGTTAAAAAGAAAATAATCATGGGAAAGTCCAAGACCAACCTTCCAGTCCAAAACCCAGGACAAGAGGACTCGTCATAGGCACATAATCCTCTTGTCGTTGTGACACCTGAGGCCACAAGCGCGACGCTCCGGGAAAAAGACGTTGGCCTTGGCGACTAACCTCGCAATGCAGGAACCCTAACAAAATCGGGGGTGTTTTAATAGAAGATTATGACGAGGATGGTGGTGAAGGCTCTAATCCACCAACTAGGTCATTTTTCCAAAGACGGCTAGAAGAACAATCTTGGCAATTTGAGTAGACGTTCAACCAAGAAATAATGGCCGAGCCCAGAACAAAGTAGTTTGTTCAGTGCCAAGTACAATCAGGCCATGCGGAAAGAGTTAGAAGATTTGGAAGAAAATCGACTTGACGCTCATAATTTATTGATGGAGCAAAAGAAAGTCGTCGAGCGAGTTTATAATCAACGAGACAGACAAAAAACGTTTGGCAAATGAGAGTTGGTTTGAAAAACCATACTACCCGTAGGAATTAAAGACCCCAGGTTCGGCAAGTGGTCGCCAAATTGGGAAGGGTCATTCGTTGTTCATAAAGTTTTCGACAAGGGGGCATACCATCTTAGGGATCGAACTGGTGTAATTCACAAGCTGCCAATCAACGGGAAGTTTTTAAAGAAATATTATCCAGTCACATGGAAGATACAAGAATAAAAGTTCATTTCATTAAGTTCACAAAAAGGTGTACAAATAGAGTTGGTCGATCAGTTTACAACTAATCCTAGGGTGATGAAGGAATGAGAGATTCAAGAACGGCCTTTAACTCCAACCACCTCACCTCGCCCATTGTGACCTCAGCTTGCCGATTTTTCTTATCCATTTTCAGCTGCTCAACTCGCTTCACGTTAGCCGCGTATTCGGTTAAGCAAGATTTGCCGCTCAACTCAAAATCCTTTGCAAGCTTGGAAGCAACAACTGATCTTCGATTTTGGAGTTCAGCAATTTAACGGTCAAGGTTGGCCAATGTTTCTTTTTTTGCCTTCATTCGACCTTTGGACGAAGAGCTTCTCGAATAACTGTTATAGCTTTCAAGTCGTCTTCAGCCCGAAGAGCTTTCTTGAAAATACCAAAATATTCTCGGGTTCGTTCCAGGATAGAAGACACTCGAGTGATAGCTTTAGTGCTCAATTGACCATCAGCTGCGAGATAGTTCAGACATACCCCATTAAGTCGAGGCCCTGGCATTCGAAAACTTGTTAAGCTGAGAGAGACAATAGCTCATGCAGCCTAATAAGAGCATTTGATTCGGCCGTTGATACGGAGGGCTCGGTTGTAGCTGTCGAAGGGTCAGCCGCTCCCGAAGCATTCGAATGAAGAACATCGAACTCGACTTCCCATAAAGGCAGCACATGAAAAGAATTTAGGCAAAAGGAAAATCGTAAAAGAATATAGCAGAGAGAATTTGTTTTAGACCTGCTGAGAGGAGACTTTGGCCATGTCTCTTGGTTCATTGCTCAAACCTAAATAACTTAATGGCCGAGCCTAGTGTTTTAGACTGCTTCTCAATTCACACGATCGATGAAGGTTATCCACGTTCGACGGCCAATAAGGTGGCCAGGAAATATAGACAACACTCTTCAGCGCATAGAATTTTTGGTGAAATGAATAATTGGGCACCTGACATTTAATATTCTTTTTCGGTTCAAACTCGTTATAGCAAAGTTAACAAAAGAAAGTAATCGAGCCTTACAAAAGTCAAGGTCGTTTCTTGAAAAGGAATGCCGAGATCTTGATCCTACAGGTGAATTGGGGTTTCTGCCGTCGTTTCAGGCTCAACATGAAGCCTTTTTCCACGATCGGTTGCAGGAGAATCGACCTGGTCAGTTGCCTCAACCACATGGGAAGGATCGATGGAATGAGGTTTGGTTGGTCAAGGCGACTTGCCAGCAGAATCTCGTCGTTCTCGTCATCCTGAAATAAAAATCTGTTAATACTTTTGAATTTAATGAGAGAAGAGAGTTACCAATAACATAATCATACATCTTCCAAGATGATCGCTGATTGTTTTGGATTTTTAGGCAGATTTTTCCCAACCGAATGGGTTACTTCTTCCAAGACGGGTGCAACGGTCAGCCCCGGAGCTGCAGGCTTTTCGACCAGCGATGCAGCAACTGGTTTGATCACGACCTTAGGGACTTTAGGGACGGGTTGAATTTGGAATGATGGGCTAGTTGGAGTTGGCCACTTCTCCGTCGAAGCTTGGACAACGAGAGCAGGATGAGAGGCACTAAGAGTGGTCTAGCTGGAGATAAAGTGAATCTCTCGTTTTGTTTTCTTCACCAATTTCTTGACACGTTTTGTGGGACGAAGAGCTTCACCTGCCGTCTTGGTTTCCTGGCGAGGCCGTTTGCTCGACAAGGTTTGTGCGGCAATTTTATTTTTTTTTAGGAAAGGGCCAACTTTTTCCTGGCCGCAACCATAGCGATCACGTTTGCTTGTTTCAGTACTCAACCGCCTGAGAAAATGAAATCAAGTTAGTAAAATCGAGTAAGTGTTTGGAGAATAAAGGAAGAGATAGTCGTATACCTTGGTCATCTCTTTGGACTGAGGGGCATGAGCTTTTTGGGTCAGTCGCCAAAACTTTTGTTGACCACGTCTTCGATCGAAGTGCCAAAAAAGTCATGAGTGTATCCTTCCCACCACTTACCGAAGGTTTCAATGCCGAGAGATTTAGGAACAGTTGGTCGGAGACAAATTTTTTGCACCGTTCCTGAAACTATTTCTCGGTATCTCTGCAATCCCTCTTTGAGGAACTAGAGATGTGTCATTAGCTTAGGAGGAAGCGGGAAGCAAGTAGAGGCACCGGGCAACCTTGGAGGTAGCCGAGCTGTCGGGCAGCAAAGTGAGGGTGGTAAACCTCTCAACTTGCTCGACTAACGTTGCAGCCAAGGGGAAGGTCGCGGGTTAACACGAACAACCCCTAGTTTTGACGAAGACCAACATCTTCACTTTCACTCCATGTTGATGTTGGAAGCTTGATGGAAAATGGGTATTCTTGACGACGACATATTAAAAATTCGTCGTCAGAGATGACATCTAGGCTGAAAAAGTATTTGAAGACTTCTTCGGCCTAGTGAGGAGGCACCAATCGAGAGGCCAACTGAAGGGCGAGTGCTGTAATAGACTGAAAGTTGGGGGTCTCTGGCTGAAATGTGGAAAAATAGACCTGCAGCCAGAGTTGGAATATCCAGAGAGGTCCGTTCTGGTGCGGGTCGATCTCGTTGATGGTCATTTCGGCCAGGCAGCGTAGGAGGTTGGCGAGGATAGCTGGACTGAGCGCCAATGAGTGACCACTAACTAGGGCTTCAACCACCAGCATATTTTCGACCAAGCATTTAGTTGACTTGGTACAACAGATAAACTTGTTGTACCAGTAAAATAGGAAGACTTCGTGCTCTCTCTTCCGTAAACTCGCCCCCCCCGGCGCCTAAGAAAGTGGAGGATAAGGGTCTTGTAGTTGAAGAAGTTCTTGTGCAACTTATAAACTTCTTATTTTGAAGGCTCTTGACCTTCTTGGCTTAGTGTCTCGACGGCCCGTTCGTCGAATAGTGCTTTGAGGTCGAGATTCGACGGCCACCCAAAAAGGGCGATATCTATTGGGATGTCAGAGGGAGAAGTCCCAATGATAGCTTAGATGTCGATGATCGTGGGGCTGATAGGGCTGAAGGGAATGATCATGGTGTTAGTGGCCGAGCACCAGAAGCTCAGAGCTGCCATGAGGAGTTCTTTATCCATGGCAATCTCTATGGTCAAAAGTTTGATGGCGTCATAAATGCCAAGAGCCTCCTATTCTTTGCCAAAGAATCTTTTCATCCGTTTAACCTAGGTCGCCCAGGTTGCGTTGGTCGAAGGCCAGGCTCCTTGAGGCTTCGTTAGGCACCACTTCGACCAATCAAACCCTTGCAGCAAGGGTTTCAATCAGTGGTATTTGAAGAGGTTGGTGATAGACAATGGCACTACGTCCTTGAAAAGTGGTCCCAGGATTTGATGAGTGGTGCTTAAATCACTCTCGAAGCGCAGAATCTTGACTGCACTCCCGTCGATGAAGTCCTTGCACTTGTTGCATTCGTCAGAAAGCTGGGAGATGAATGAGATGATTGATGAAGACTCAAATACTTTTGGCTTAAGAGCTTGGGGTTTTCTGGGATTTTGAAAGCAAAATGACAAGAAGGTTTCAAGGGTTTTGGAAAGCATAAAGTATAAATGGAAATGATTCAGGTATTTATAGGCATATTGGAAAGAAGGTTAAATGTTTGACTTTCAAAATTTGGGGTAGAATCGAGCGGGAAAGTCGCTAATCATTGTGGATATTCAGAGAATTCAAGTGAAAAGATCGAGGTTTTCACGGTTTGAGGATGCACGATTGCATATTACGGCGGATTTAATGTAGAAGAGACGTTTCAGCTGTCGCACGTTTTCGAGGGTCATGATTAAGGGCTATTAGGTTTACCAAATGATCGACACGTGGCAGGACGGTTGGGAGAATCGAGATCGTGAGATCATGTCTCATAAATACGCATGGTGGTATTTCTCAAGAGGGTTCAATGTTTGTTTTAGGTCGGTTTTGCTTCTTCAAGGCTGAGGCTCGACCAAGGAATATAGGTCGACGACCTCAGAAGCGAGGAGGCAATGTTTAGGCCCAAAATATTGGTTTGGGCCAAGTTTATAATTGTTCTCAGCCCGAAAGCCTTGCTCAAGGGTCTCTAGGGGTTATCTGGTTCATGGGCCGCATAGCCAAGGCCAACCGTGTCCTATCAGGAAGTGGGTGAGTCCCATTACGAGACGGATGGATGGGGTAGTTGAATTTTGATACAAGAAGGAGTCTTGGCAGGATAAGGATGTTGAAACTGGGGAATGAATGCGGCCTGATAAGGGGTTGAGTTCAAAGTCCTAATAGGCGTAGGACTGGCAGAGATAAGATTAGATCGGGGTAAGGAGTCCTAACCTGAATATAGTTTTGATTCGATCATAAGCAGGTTTGCTATTATAAATGAGGAGTGCATCATTCAAGACCCTTTTAATTCAACGCACAAATTACCCTGCGCAAACTCTTTCAACAACTTTGAGATTTTTATTTTCTTTTTCTACCAACACATCTTCAGTTTGGATAAACAGCACTATCGCCGTAGAACCAGCTGACTGCGGAATACCTTTAGTTTGGATAAACAGCACTGCGTCGAGGCCGACTGGTTATTTATCCAAGTCTCGGTCGAGAAAGACTTTCGGGTCTTTATTGGCAAAGGTCATCTCATTAACCTTTTCAGCGAGGTGAGGTGTTACAGTTTACTAGGGCTCGGCACATTGAACACTGAGTTGTTTTATGATTGGATACTCACGAGTAAGCTTTAGAGTTCGGCATTCTGACGGCCGAACCATATTTACCATCAAGACATATATCTGTTTTGAGTATTTGTGCCCCTATACTCTGGTGTCGATTCGATGTGCTTATACCCTTACAAATATAATCACGATGACCGAATTCGACGCCGACGATTTGTGAACTCTGTAGAACTAGCAGCCTTGTCTTCAAGCTCTAGAACCCGAAGGCCGAGAGTGTTCCTTTCTCGGCCGCAATCGCAAGATCGAGAAGTCAGCGACGCACCCAATGCAACATTAACACATTTTACTCCTCGGCCGAGCTTAGCCGACGAGTTGGCACACCCCGCATCAACCGAATGATGTAGTTAGTTCATTAGTTACTCAGCCTGCGCGCCACGTATGCTTGGTAGTTTTTAGGGTCAACACAGTTCTACCACTTTAATCTGTTTTTTTTTTTTTTTTGCTGTAATTAAATACAAATTCAACGTGTACTGGAAGTCTAAAACCATTCGTTGAACTCCTGCTACTTAACTGTATGACCAGTAACTTTGTGAGATTACGCACTATTGAGTAAGCCGGAAAATCGGTGATTAAATTTTGCGTAACTCGTATCACTCAGTGGTATGTTAAACGACTTGATATTACTTACGTTAGAGTCCATCCTTAAAGTGAGTGGTGTTGTTTCCCAGAAGATTGGCTTTTCACAAGTCACAACGTCAAGAAATGCTTTTGAAATTGTACTTTAGGTAATTAACGTAGTGCATCCTTTTGAGTGTACCATGGTTAATTCATATAAAATTAACAAACTGACGAGTTGATTGGATATGATATTATTAAGGGGTGATTTCTTTGTCAATACTAAATAGTAAGAGGGATAAATTTAGTGAACGAGAGATAAATTATCATTCCATGCTCAGGTCAAATTAAGACAAGTCTTAATAAGCTTTTAGGCTAATATGATACATGGAGAGAAAAACTTCGTTACATGCATCTGTGTTCAGGACCATATGACTTGTCCGTCCTATGCATGAAAGCAATTTGTATGACATGAGTATATTGTTGGAGTCCAATAAAATAAGAGAACATTGGAGAGAAACTAACATATGTCATTTTAATATCAGAACATAACACTATCGTGACGATATACCCGTACCATACAAGTCTTTCTCCTCATGCACAACACAGCCTACTGAATACTCCCTCCTCGTTTCAGACCGTTGATTGTTAATTATTGCCACATGTCAAAGACTCAGAAGACGTGTAAACTGTAAGAGTTGGGGAATCTCCATAACCATACATGCTTGCTTGCAAAGCCTTTTCACAAACATGCAAAAATTACACGTTATTTCTATTTACTTAAGAGTCTAAGACAGATCACATAGACTGGATTAAGAAGCTAATTAACGATGTGCCAATAACAATTAAAAGCCGATTTTTGTGCATTAATAGTCGCTGATTGTCCAAAAATGCAAGAATATTTAGTGGGAAAAAAGGGAAAAATCATGGCAGCCCCTATTTTCCATTTCTTTCTCTCTCTCTCTCTCTCTCTTGCTCTCTCTAGGTTTCTGTGTGTGTGGTGTGTCGTTTCCCTTGGCTTCTGAAACCTCCAGCGGCTCTCTTGGGTTGGTGGCAGCCTCTGAGAATTCATGGTTTAGGCCCCAGAATATGAACCAGAAACTTCTTCATGGTCATCGCCTCCGTGCCTGCTTTTCAGATCATAGCTTCTGGTTTGGCGGCTTTTGTCTCCAAGTAGTAAGCTTTTCAAACTCTCATCCTGCAATGGTAAAATTTTCATTTCCTCTTAGTAATATGAATGTCTATCCTAGGAGGTCGCATCTACTTGTCACATTGCATTCATTAGGGTAAAAATACGAGTCATTCCTCCTTGCAAACAAATCAAAATGTAACTTATGTGTAGAAATTTTTCTTGACATTTTTTAAACAAGTGACATTTTTCTTTTAAGCCAACTTAAATTGCATAGGGTAGCACATCCACTCCTAACCAATGTGACTACGCCTACGTCTGCTTCTTTATTTTGTGGTTATATCTTTGTATAATGTCTGACTATGGTTTGTTTCTTATATGCGAGGAGCTAAGCATTATGGTTTTGTTGTTACGTTATTCATTTGCACATGGTTTTGTTGGTTAAAATGTCACTTTCGATTTTTTTTTTTCTGGTTTTATTTTTGTTTGCTTGAATTTCCCTGTTCCTCAAGAGATGATGTTTCAACGGTTCTTCTATAATCCATACGCAAATCATTTGTTTGATTCTATATATCTAGAGATATTTATTTATGCATGTGTCATATTCTGTGGCCTTTTTCTTCCTATTTCCCTCCCCACTTGGATGGTCGGTACTGTAATACTACCATGGTTTGGCTGAATTTGCCCTTTAGGTTGCTTAATCTGTTAGGTTTTGGCATATTTTCTGTTCTTTGCTGACATATTGCTTCGTATGGGCAGCAATGGTTCCCGCGAAACGGCCAAAGACAATGAAGAAGCGCAGGCTACAACAAAGCCTTCTACTCTCGGAGGATCAAGAAGAGCACGAGCTGGATTCTCCGACTCTTTTTCAAGCCAAGGTAACGATTTTGTTTCCTGTTCTTTTACTAATATTGCAGATATATAGCAATGTGGTACTAATTATTTTGGGATTTGTCATGATAGACTTGAGATCTTTAAATTTGGATGAGGATGTCACAGTAGATGAGCCCTCTTCAAGAGGAGTTTCCGAGGATGAATATTGTCCGAGAAGCGTAGGATCCGAAACATCATCTCCCAAGGCCAGCACTTCAGACTCGGATGGAAGAGGTAGCATTGCTACTTCAGACTCGAATCCAAGAGCCAACCATCACCGGCGCGGTTTTTTTGGAATGTTGAAAAAAGGACCCCAAAATCCCTTCCCAACCTTCCCTCCTAAAGGTGCTAAAAAACCAAAACTCACCAGAAGGAAAACCAAAAGAATAAGAGAGGAATTCATTCCACAGCCCAACTCTCCTGCCCCTAGGTCTTTCGATGCTGACTTTTGCCGCTTCAAATCTTCCTGGAAGAATTACTCATTCCTAGAGCTCCAAGCCGCAACCAACAACTTCAGCCACGGTTTATATACTCACATTTCTTTAGAGCAATATTACATTGCATTAATCGTATATCGCTAGAATTATGATCTTCTAGAAAGGTTGTCATTGTCTTATATGCTCATAGAACTTTTCGATTTGTCTTCTTGAAGAGAACTTGATCGGGGAGGGAGGCTATGCTGACGTTTACAAGGGAACATTGGAAGATGGACAGATTGTCGCAATCAAATGCCTGACTCGCGGTACTCAAGAAGAAATGACTGCAGACTTCTTATCTGAGCTTGGTGTCATAGTTCATGTTGACCATCCTAATATTGCGAAATTGATTGGCTACGGGGTTGAAGGAGGGATGCATCTTGTTCTACATTTGTCTCCCCATGGAAGCCTATCGTCTATACTTTATGGTTTGTTTATCATTGCAAATCTTTTGAACACCAGAATTTCTTCCAATTTCACAAACAAGTGACTCATTGGTTTTGTTTCTTCGTCGCGTGTTTTCTAGGACCGAGAGAGAATCTGGATTGGGACATCAGATATAAAGTCGCTTTAGGGACGGCTAAGGGTCTACTGTATCTTCATGAAGGGTGCCAGAGAAGAATTATTCACAAAGATATTAAGGCTTCTAATATTTTACTGGCAGAGGATTTCGAGCCTCTGGTACACCCTCTTTGATCAATTAATACAAAGGATTACCGAAAAGCTGCATTACGTTAATAATTCTCTGTTACTCCAATTTGAATCCAGATATCTGATTTTGGGCTTGCAAAATGGCTACCAGATTCATGGACTCACCATATTGTATCGAAATTCGAAGGCACATTTGGGTTTGTTAATCCAAAATATTTAGATTTTTTATTTTGTACTAAATTAGTTTTGTTTTTCTAATCATTTGACATTATTCCATTCCCCAATCATGACAGATATCTTCCTCCCGAGTTTTTCATGCACGGCATAGTAGATGAAAAAACCGATGTCTATGCCTACGGGGTGCTAATATTAGAGCTCATCACCGGCAGGCAAGCTTTGGATAGGTCACATAAAAGCCTTGTCATGTGGGTACGTTCGCTTCTGTGTACCTCGGTTTCTTGTTTAATTTTTGTAGGTAGTTAAGAAGTATACTGGAATACTTGTTGACAAATTCGATCTGACTGAAACATTACTTTCCAGGCCAAACCTTTGCTCTCTATGAATAATATGAATGAGCTAGTTGATCCATGCCTTGGCGATGCCTATGATTTGAAAGAAATGAAACGTCTTGTGTTAACTGCTTCGTTTTGTATACACCAGTCTTCAGTGAATCGACCGCAAATGAGCCAGGCATGTAATTATTTCTAGCAATGACTGCTCACAAGTTTGATTTTACAGTGCCAATATATGTGATGACCTAACTAACAAGGTTTTTTTTTTTTTTTGGTCAGAACTTAACTAACTAGTTTGTGTTGCGTTTTGTTTTAATTTTGTTTTAAATCCGCTGCAGATAGTCGAAATTTTAGAAGGCGATGAAGGCAGTTTGGAGTACGCTACAAAACGTCAAAAGTCTAAACTTCAAAGGACGTATTCGGAGGAGCTCTTGGATGCAGATGACTACAACTCAACCAAGTGTTTAAGTGATAGAGAGAAACAACTGGAGTTTATCTTGGGCACTTCTAATGAGGCCTAAACTTTCTATGTATGGGGTGTTGGGGTAGTTGAATTTGTTTCTTAAGGCCGGATTCACATTGCTCTGAAATCCGTCCACGGACCAAAAACGCTAGACAGTTTCAGAAGCAGAAAACGATGAGCATGCAAGAGAAGGAAGAGAAGAGCAAAGGACGTTTGTGGGAGATGTTAATGTTATATGTGCTTTGTTAATTACTCATCGTCTGTACAATGAATGTAATCGAAACGACGTCTGAATGAGAGAAAAGCTTGAAGGGAGAGGGTGAGTGGTTTTAGTGAGCATGTATGTACAGCTGCTGGAACAAGTGAGAAGGTGATTTCTCATGAAGGGCGAACGTCTTCGAATGGAGAAATTTTTGTGACAGAAACACGAGTGTTACGTCACGTGTTTTTATGTATGCGGTGGGAAATTTTATTTTTTAAGTTATTAACTATTTAACACACATATCCCATTATTTGTATAGTGACACGTGATGTACCACCTCATATGCCGGTCACACTGAAAAATCTTTCATTCGAATCAAAAAACCCTCAAGGAAAAGGATTAAAGGGGAAAGAGCACTAAAAATAGGGGTAAAACCATCATAACACAATTAAACGAATTTTCTATTGGGTTTTTAAGTCAAAATAGTCTTTAAAATTGACATAACTCCTAACGTTGGTCCTTGAGACTTAAAACGGTAATAAGTGGGCTTTTCTATCGTCAGTCATTTTGATCATTATGTGAAAAAATCTAGGTTAATTTGAGGGTATTTTTGTCAAATCAACCTCTTCACTTGAATTGGTGATTTCTTCAATTTCACAGAGATTTTTCATGGAAGACCAAAATGATTGACAATGAACAATCTCTGAAATTGCTTCCATTAATTTTAAATTTCGGAGACCAAAGTGACAAGTTATATAACTTTGAAGCAATGTTCGAAAACGCAGCCTAGGCGGCCACCTAGGCGCTGGGCGGTGGTTCGCCGCCGCGATTTAAACCAAAATCGTTGAAGAAATCAGAAAGGGTATTAGGCGGCGCCTAGACAGTCATTGGGCGGGCTAGGCGGCTTCGATGGTAAGTTGATTACAACGTTGTTCTTTTGCTGTGGTACTGTGGTTGGACAACTGGGCGACCATCCTGACAATTTCGATCTACAATTGCAGAGAAATGAAGTAAGACGATTTGGATGCCGCTGGGATGAGAGCGATAACCATGGATCTGCAATTAAAGAGTAAAGATGTGGGACGAGATAGATCTGCAATTGCAAGGTAAAGAAGAGGGATGGCTTGGCTGGGAAGAGAGAGAGAGAGAGAGAAAGGTTTCTGCAATGGTAGAGAAAGGTGATGGAGCGGGACAACAACTGAGCTTGGATAATTAGAGCTAGGGTTTTTCTTTTCTTTTTTAAAGGGAGAGGAAGGTGAAGGGGCCATGAGGTTGGGAGCCCAAAGTGGGCTGAATGTCCAGCAATGAGTGTCTTAAAAAACTAGGGAATAAACTGTTTTTTTATTAATAAGAAAACAAGGCCCAATTCATTTTTAATGAAAAACAAAGGTCCAACAATGATTAAAATAAATAGGGTGATTAAATGTTACAAAATCAACATAAAAAGTCTTAAATTTTTACACGTATACTTAAATTCACCTAGGCACTAAGCGCCAGCCGACCGCCTGACTATCGCCTAGCATTTTTTAGAACCTTGTTTTGAAGTGGTTATGTCACAGCCCGTCCCGGGATTTTATTTATCGAGGACGTGAAATGACGGGATTACCCTCGACGATTATTAAGGTATGTGTGTGTGTAACATATTATTTGGACTAAATACACATATTCCATAAGCTTTTGGAAAATTATTTAAGTTGGATTAAAATTTGGGTTGTAAATTTTTGTGGTTAGGGAATGAAGTTGTGACTTGTTTTTGGGTGGACCACACAACACACACACGGGACAACCCTCACCTTTCCCCCGTGCTCTCTCTCTCCCCTCTTCGTTTCAGTCTCATTCTCTCTCTCTCGAAATTGTACGGACAAAGGGCCAAACCTTCGAACTTTCACGGATCGACGCCAAAAAGGTAAGGTTCTTCATCCTTTCGAC
The DNA here is from genome assembly GCF_042453785.1 of Malus domestica. Classification (NCBI taxonomy): domain Eukaryota; kingdom Viridiplantae; phylum Streptophyta; class Magnoliopsida; order Rosales; family Rosaceae; genus Malus; species Malus domestica. The sequence continues at coordinate 14,173,784 of NC_091676.1, read as the reverse complement.
CTCATGAGTTGAATGGTACTAGTTTTAGAACGGGAAACCTTAGAAATCACGTTGAAAACTCGAGGTCCGATTTGAGTATTGTTCATGCATTCGTGGTGTGTTGATTTTCAGGGAATTCTAAGCTTACAGTGAGCTTAGTGAGGTCCTAAGGAAGTTCGGAATACTTAGTTTGAAGGTTTTGGACGTCGGGATCGTTGAGTTCGAAGACAGTGAGCTTAGTGAGGTCCTAAGGAAGTTCGGAATACTTAGTTTGAAGGTTTTGGACGTCGGGATCGTTGAGTTCGAAGTTGGCCAGTTTTCTTGGAATTTCTCCGGTGAGATTTCATAGTTTTTAGAGCCTTAAAGTAGTGTAACGTGAATCTACATGCTTAGGGCTTCATTTTGATATAAAATGCGTGAAAAATGGTTGAGAAATGACGGAGAACAAGGAGATTGAAAAATCTCCAGTTTTCCGGCCACCGGAAAAACCAGTCCGGCAAGCCCAAGGTAGGAGACGCGCGTGGGGGTGCGTGGACCCGTGCCTGTCCAGGCGCTTGGGGGCGCGTGACAAGCCCAAATTTTTTTCTAAAAATATGTCGACGTTCGTGACGTCGAGTAGGTCACTGTGGTATATTCATATACCCAAATTGAGCACCGTATGAGAAGTTATTACGAATTGTCGGTTATGTGCTTTAAATAATGTTGTTTTAGTTGTTTTGCATATAGGTGATACCTATCCTGAGGACGAGCGCATCCAGGGACGTCATGGGGGTTACGACCCTTCAACTTATCAATGAGTGGGCAGTTATTTTCTGTATTTACCTATATACTATTGATTTTCCCATAAATTGAATTTAAATGAAAGTATGTTCTAAAATGCCATGCATGCATATTGTGAATTATATGAATTGATATTTGATGCATATATATATATATATATATGTGTGTGTGTGTGTGTGTGTGTGAATTGGTGTTGTGGACGCACAGGTGAGTATCAGGTGAGTTTTATGTTATTCATGTGAATTATTAATGATGTGAATTGTGTTGAGAGCTCATAACCTGCACCCCTGGTGTTAGTGCTTATAGGATTCATCGCACTGCACGCTCACCTTGGATACAAGTAGGTGCATGTCGTACAGACCATGAGAGGGTTCCGACATGCTAGTCGTACAGATCACTAGAGATGGTTCCGACTGGTAGGTGACCTTAGATTATACGCGCAGATGATTGATGAGAGAAGCACTAGAGCGTATTATTTCACCATTCTTGTCGTACAGACTACTTCAGGTAATTCTGACTTATGTGCAGAGTCGTGCCATACAGGTCACCGTGGTGACTCCGGCTGGATTGGATATTGAGATATAGAATTAACCGTACAGGACCAACTGCAGGGTCTCCGGTTGATTCATTATGTCACCTGTTATATTGATGCATCCATATTCTGTCATTGACATTATTGCATGACATACTTGCTGGATTTTGGTAAAGATTAATGTTTTGAGAGATTTGAACAAATATTATGCTATTATGTTATTTTTTGGGAAAGTATACATGTTTTACAGTGAGGGGTTAGAAATGTTTTAAATGAAATGTTTTGGAAAACTTTGGTATTACTGACCCACTCAATTTTGTTTTGCGCCCCTCCAGGTTCTAGTTAGCAGTTGGTGGCTCACGAGGTTTTCTTCGGCGTTCTGACAGACTTCCTACATGTAGGACTCACCTGCGGGTGTTGTAATTTAATTATAGTCCTACTTGACTGCACCTAGTATTTATGCTCTGAAATTGTGTACTGCACACTTAAACTTACTCTAGCATGCTAGTTGGATATTATTGCTAGTAGTTGGTTTTTATTCCTTCGTATTTCTCATATCTTTTGCTTCCGCATCGCACTTTTGGTTACGTCACGCTCACGTGACGACCAGCATGCCTTGATTATAGGATCGAGGTGTATCAGGTTATGCACTATGCTTTGCTATTTCACACAACAAACAAATCCATATTTGAATTAATGAAACACTCATTTGCCCAATCAATTTAGTTTCAAGCTTAATTATTATCTTCAATTGTTCATAAATTTATCACTTATCATAAAATGAGATCGAAAAAAATATGATTTATCTAACAAACACAAAAGTTTAACAAACATGAAACATTAGCCATAAAAGAAAATGATTCAAGTTCTTTCCAATGTTGAAAGAAATCTCTAAGTTAGAATTTTCTTTGTGATTGAACTTATGAAATATTTACTTGAAATGAGAATTGATATATGATTCTTGGTTTCTTGTGTATTTAATAACACAGTTCCTTATTTGATAATCGAAAAACGAGGAATTAGAGTGACTAAGAAAAATAGTTGATCATATTCACTTTGATTTCATGAGTTCTACATTTTAAATAGGTAAACATATCATTAACGACATTACTCGTTATAACATGCTTATGTAGATGGAGCAAAAATGTTATGTATAGAAGTGAGAATATGATTAACTTCTCTCTTAACGAAACTAATTTTTAGCTTCTCGATATCAGATTATCATTATGTATTATAATACAAGAACTACATGTATTTTTTTTATTTTGAATGTGTTAGTTAACGTAAGAAACAGCAGAACAATTGTAAGTAAGTAAATAAATATTGCCCTAGTGGACAAAGATTTTAAAATAGAAAATCATGTCTCAGCAGTCGAATCTAATGAATTGAAGAAAAATTCGATAAGAAAATTAGGAAGAGAGCGTGGGAAAAATAAAAATAAATGTGCGAAACAGTAAAGTTAAAAAGTAAGATGCAGAAGACATGGCGGCAGCCACAGGTGGTTAACAGCAGCACTGCACTGAGATATGGGTTAGGAATTTAGGATCGGGATTAGAAATTCAATTGACATTGACACAGTCTGTCTCTCTCCGTCTCAGAGATTGAGAATCCGACCGAGCACTGATGACTAGGGCTTGCCTTCACCTCCTCCTCCTCCTCTTCTTCTTCCTGCTCTCAATCTGCTCCACCTCCTCTTCTGCTTCCACCTTCACCGTCAATCCGTCCAAAGTCAAACAGATCTCACGGAACCCTAGGTCTCTTTCTAAACTAACAGTGTTTTGTTTTTAATTTTTCGATTGGAATTGGATTGATGTGATTGGAATGGATTGGATGATCAATTTGCAGAGCTTTCGTGTACGAAGGTCTGCTGACGGACGCCGAGTGCGATCACTTGATCTCCATCGTGAGTTTACGCGCATTTCAATCTTTTAATTTATTCAATTCTGATTTTTTTTTTCTCTCACGCTTTTATCAATGTGTTTGATTTCATTGTGAATAGGCGAAATCGGAGCTGAAGAGATCCGCCGTCGCCGATAACTTGTCCGGTCAGAGCAAGCTCAGCGAGGTCCGGACCAGCTCCGGAATGTTCATTCCCAAGGCCAAGGTCTCTGCTTCTTTTTTCTCTCCCTTTTTCATTTCTGATCATTTTTATATCATATGCATGTGTTCCTTAACTATATATACTACTTTTGTTAGGCTTTGCTAATTGCCAATTGCCATTAAATTTTACGTTTGTAGCCCGAAGTGCATTGATTACATTATAAATGTGTGTATATAGACACGCCGTGGATGTTTGATTGTTGACGGGATGATCATCGGTCATGAATTGGATTGCAAGTCACCAACGTATGGATGTATATCAAATGTGGTTTTTTACAACTTAAATTCGTTATGTAGGATCCCATTGTTGCTGGTATTGAGGATAAGCTTGCAACATGGACATTTCTTCCAAAAGGTAAACCCTTTGCCGAAGAATACTGGTTGTATTGTTCTTTTCTTATAACCTTCAACAGGTAGTTAACTTTGAATAATACAATTAATATTCACAGTCATACCTTGTCGAATCATGGATCAAAATTGTTGTCCCTTTATTGAGGTCCTCGTATGTTGCATTGACAGGGCCATATATTTAGATTTTAGCAATACGACGTGTTTCTTTTCCTTCTTTGCTTATAATTGATGTTTAGATGTTTTGATGAAGAAGATTGAAGTGAAAACCGAGTATAAATAAGGGAAGATAATCAAAATACGACGAGCATAACTTTTGGTAATATTGTTACTGCTACTGAATTGGGTGAACATGGGAAAAACAGATGCTAACTTGAATGTTTGGAGAGTCATGTTTGTAAGATTTCAGAGGTTATCTATTCTTCCGACATCAAAAGCATTGCAAATATTGGATTGAGAAAGAAAGAATGATGTGATGAAAATTTAAAAAACGTTTTCATTTTCATTGCTGGGGCAATCTTACATGTGATATGTGTTTCTTGACTTTCAGAAAATGGTGAAGACATACAAGTATTGAGATATGAACCTGGGCAGAAATATGCACCACACTATGATTACTTTGTTGACAAGGTCAATATTGCTAGGGGTGGACACCGCGTAGCAACTGTACTGATGTATCTCACTGATGTGGCCAAAGGTGGTGAAACTGTGTTCCCTGAAGCAGAGGTTAGCTGCATTATTCACCTCCTGGATTCTGTAATTTTTATTGAGCTAACTCGAGCACCATTGAACAGATTAGTGTTACCAGAATTTCTATGTGATAGTTGTCTAACAACATAGGGATCATCTAATCTGTATCCTGGAAGATTTATTTTCATAAGCCACCCCTGGCTGCTCTTGGATTGGTAATATTAGCATGACTGACGTGCTCGTGAATCTGCATTACGTTGTTCTCTATTGCATTTGAATTAGCAAAAATGTTGGTAATGGTTATAGTTCTTTCAACAATTGTCTATTATAAAAATTATGAAAAACTAAAAGGATACGGAGGCATAGAAAGTAAGATAAAAAAATTACTAGTTCTGTTAATTGGTTGAGAGTCTTGAGACGGGGTTGGGTAGTAGAGTATAAAGAAGTTTTTAGCAGCTTGATTGTATGCTTTAGTTAATGTTGTTAATAATTATTTTTGTAAACCACTCTGGCTGCAGATACCTTCACGCCGTAAGGCTGCAGAAATAGATCACAGTCTCTCTGAGTGTGCAAAGAAAGGAATTGCAGGTAAGCTCTATATAAAATTATAAATTAATACAGCTTTTATCAAAATATAGAAATTGTTGTAGAAAAGTTGATGTATTCTGTTGCTTCTCTCTTCACCTTGGAAATATTCAGTGAAACCACGACGAGGAGATGCCCTTCTTTTCTTCAGTCTCACCCCACATGCTGTTCCAGACCCGAACAGTCTCCATGCGGGTTGCCCAGTGATTGAAGGTGAGAAATGGTCAGCAACGAAGTGGATTCATGTTGACTCGTTTGACAAGAACTTGGATGCTGGCGGGAACTGTGGAGATCTGAATGAGAGTTGTGAGAGATGGGCTGCCCTTGGGGAATGCACCAAGAACAGAGAGTATATGGTTGGAACTCCCGACCTTCCTGGCTACTGTAGGAGGAGTTGTAAGGTATGTTAGAATTCACCTCGTGATTTCCACGCGGAGCATCTGTTGGAGGCTTCCTGTTCCTGTTGCGGTCATTCACTAATTTTTTGGGTTATAACTGTACTGTTACTATTTGAAACGAAATTCGGCGATAGAAACCACCAAAAGAAATGTGTCCATGTATATTCTTGAGACCTGAAATAACGACTTGAAGTTTTACACTACGTTTAAAGATCTAGCTGATTGCTTGGAGTATTACGCTATGTGTATGTTTATAATTTCACACTATTCGACCATTTTGTTCTCCATTAGGAGGAGTTGTAATATTATCCATGTCGCAACTCGCATTTCACGTGCTTGAAGTTTGAGAGCTGAGACGTTTGCACTTGCGCACCGCCATTTACATGCGTTATTGCGCATCATGAGAAAGAGAGATGCAAGTACTTGATATGCTTATACACCAAATCATATTAGAATTTTCGCAAGGTTCAATTCGTCCTGATTTTCAGTGGTGTCACACATAGATTTTCTTATAATTTTGTAAGCCACATAAATTAAAGTATGTACTTTCTTATATATGTTTGATTGGGGGTTGAAATAGTCGTGCCATGCCACGATGTCTGCAACTTGAGATGGCCTCACTTAGATTCCCACCACCATGATTAGAAGGGAGGGAGGCCCCTCCCCCAAGTAAGAGTAGTGGTCCTTATTCCTTTGCATGTATGTCCTACCATTAGGTCATTTGGCACATCCGATGCATTCTATGATTTGGTAACTCATAGAAAAAGCATGGGACACATGTCAATATTGTGTTCAAGCTCGGTCAACCCCCCCAGTGCTCGATTATACGAGAGTTGAGGTTGTAAACAAAGAGATTTTCTAGTATGTACCGTCTATACTATACACTGACGTCTATAGTTGTTGGATCATTCATTGTTGAATTCGGTCTGTACATTGGCGCATGGTAAAAGTATTGGTAACGGATTTTGGGCGCCACTAACAGGATATTTGAATATAAAGAAAGGAAGGAAGGTGCTAAATTGCTACTTGTAGAATTAAGGTGACGCCAATGATTCCTTATCGTGTTTTATCAACCATGAGTCTGTAACTTGAATTTACTTGGGATGGTCAAGTTTCTAGACGCTGATGTATGTCGAACAATGCATCAACGATCAAAAGCTATCCAGTCGCACGTGGACAACTGAGCTTTTGAGTTTGGCAATATCCAACTATATGAATGGAGCACAAATAGCTACAACCTTTGAAGTATTAAACAACTAAATAAGAATATGTTCCATTTATCTATAGGAATATAAGAATATGTTTCCACCCAAATGCTACAATTTTCATCACCATTTATGAAAAAAAAATTAGAATATAACAAGACACCTTACTTTGTCTTTTGAGAAAAAAACAAAGAGAAAATATAGAGGAGGATTCTCTCTCGACAGTTTTGACATTTCCGAACTGTCCAAAGCTCACCCAACGGAGCAATTTTCTTGAATTGAAAAAGGTTTAGGTTTAAGGAGGAGGGCTTCGACAAACACAATTGGCCCTCTGTGTTTTTGGTTGACAAAACACAATCCACAGTTGATTACTACAGCAACAGCTGTAAGATAGATTTCAAGATCCTCTTATATTTCGGGATTGCTTATTGGACCAAGAAATAAACAAACAATTTTTTTATTTAGATACAAGAGCAACATTCTAGGATAGATATGAATGTTTTGAATTACTTGAATTACAAGTCTCGAGAAATAAACAAACATTCATCAAATATGGCATGAAGATTGGAAGGTACATTTAACATGGTAGAGCTTCCAACTTCTAAGTCTCGAAGATTAGGTGGTCTTATCAAGTTGAGATCCTCTTTATATCCCATTGTTCGGAGCTCAATGATTAAGAAGTTTGGATTGTTCAAGAGAGATCCGAACCCTTATTTGATGTGAGGAGGGTTAATAAAATGTGTTAATAAGGACCGTATGATTAATTTGAGTGGTGTATATTTTTTAATCATTGAGCTCCAGACAATGAAATTAGAAGAAATCTTAACACGTCTTACCAAACCTACTTAATTCACGATTTTGGCGAATGATAATTCTGCCACATGGGATATTGGGATGGGGTGGCATTTGATTAGTTGGGGATTATTCTAATAATTATCTTTAATTTTAATAACCCTAAAATCCCTAACAAGCTGGCCGGGGTTTAGTTCCAACCAGCCAAATCGCTAACAGCTTGTAAATCACAGGTCCTGTTCCCTCTATATGTGGAGCATAGACCACGCCTTTTTGTTTTTTTAATAAGTTGTAGAAAGTTAGCTAAGATTTTAATCGGATTTTATTTTCTTGGGCGATGCATTTACTTTTGTATCCGGTTATAGAATTCTCTTTAATAATCTTAGCATTGGGCGGTACGAAATAAACAGTTGATAGTGAAAAGAGAGTTTATTTTTTTGTCCCTTTAAAAATGGGACAACTGGTAGTGAAGTCACGATAGTTTACCATTTCTATGGTCGGGTAAAGACATTTTAGCCTTTATTGGCTACTATCGTGTAATTCACCAGTGTCATGAATCAAACCAAAACGAGTTGTGTTGAATACAAAGTTGAGCAACATGAGCCTATAACCCGAGTGAACTCAAGCCCTAACGATGCCAAATGATCCCAAACTCAAACTTGAGTCCAAATTGTGAAGCCTAGGTTGACCTTCCAACTCGTTTAAGTTTCACCCTACGTCTTATGTTAATTAAAAATTTGCAACCAATTTTTTTTATTAGGGCTTAGGGCTCTTTAAAGCCTTTCAAATCAAATGGGTTAAGGTCGAAACCAAATAGAATTGGCCGCCAATCGAACCAAACTAGAACATGTTTAGAACTGGGTTGATTTTGTTTTTCTTGATAATTTATATTCATGAAATAAGCTTAATGAACTGTATAAAAACTTTGATTCGTTTCACAATTATAAGTATGAATTGAGCAGAACCGCAGCATTCCCAAATGATAACAACGGACTTGGATTCTCTGCCCTCCAATTTCTGTGCCCTCCTCGTGCCCTCCTGTTTTTATAGTCACGGTTAAGCCACGTCAACATTTTATATTATTATTTCTTTTTGTTTTATTATTTTTATAAAAAAATAATATAAAATATCGTGACCACACAAAACAGGAGGGCACGGAGAAGGCATCTAAATGAGAGGGCAGAGAATCCTAGTCCGATAACAACACATGGAACGACTTTACCACCACCGTAACATTCCAGTCGACATGTCTTTCTCCAAGCCTAGGGTTTATTCCTTGAGAAAAAGCCCATAGACTTGAAAAATGTACAAAATTACAAGAAAAACAAAGGTGGAGAGAGAGAGAGAGAGAGAGTGTATAGTGTATTGTGCAGGAGGTTAAATGCTAATAATAAATTAATATTATTATTATATATAAAGGAGGGCAAGTGGTGGGGTCTGTGATTCTGTGGGAAAAATAGTAAAAAGCAGAGCACATATCCACATAAAGAGGTAGAAGGGGAGGTCAGACTCTACCCGTACTAGACAGTAGACAAATACCCCAAAGCAAGCAGCTTTTGGATTTTGTTTTTTCACATTGAATTCACCAAACCCTTTTTCTAGGTTTTTATACTTTTGGACTCCCTGATTTGTGCAATAATTCCTCAAGATCTGCAATTCAAGGCACAAGCTTTTCTCACCTGGCTGGCTCTCTTTCGCTTACTCTGTCTGTGTGGAGAGGAACAAAAGCAAAGACATGGAGGTGGGGCAAATGCAGAGACAGTGGGTTGACTACACAAAATCCCTGTTCCTGGAGGTAAACGCAACAGAGAAGTGTGAAATTTAAGCTAAATCACAGATGGGTTCGTTTTGTTTTTGTTGTATTTGCTTGTTCTGTTCCTGATATTTTGTTTTTTGGGGTGAGAGAAGGGGTTTTTGGATGGTCAGTTTTTGCAGCTCCAACAGCTGCAGGATGAGAGCAACCCAGATTTTGTTGTTGAAGTGGTGTCCCTTTTCTTTGAAGATTCTGAGAAGCTTCTCAATGATCTCACCAGAGCTCTGTAAGAATCCAAGATCTTACCTTTTCACTATCGTTTCTTCTCTAGGATTGGATTGGACCGGATTGATTTGTGTGGTGCTCATAGTTTGCTCTGGATACTTTGAGGAGTGCATGATTTTCCTTTTTTTTTTGTTTGCACAGTGAACAACCAACTGTAGACTTCAAAAGGGTTGATGCCCATGTTCACCAGTTCAAGGGTAGTAGCTCCAGGTACACTTCAATTTTGCTTATTTTTTTGCCTATGAAAAAGAAACATGAATTGAAGTAGCAAAAGTTGGTCCTTTTTTGAATTTCTTAGTTGATTTTATAGTTGGAACTGCTCATTTTACCGTTTCGAACTCCTAGTTGTATAGTTTGTTGGACAGTTTTGCATTTTGTTCAACCTGAGATAAATCCAATTTGTACATGCTTGGATAGATTAAACTTCGGGAAATAATTTTCACACGCCCCTTTTTCCCTCTGCACTCCCTCTTTTCTAGTCTTTGGATTGAATAGTTCAAACAGAAAAAGGGTAGGAGTACAGAAGGAGAAAATGGGAGTGTGATCATTATTCATTACCCTAAACTTAATCTAGTTCAGATATAGGGGCATAGGTTTGAGAGCAAATTGCTGTTCATGTTTAATTGAATGTGTTTGATGAGAGTTTTTGTGCTCAACAGTATTGGTGCGCAAAGAGTTAAAAATGCCTGCATTGCTTTCCGCAATTTCTGCGAGGAACAGAACACTGAAGGGTGATTTTACTTTACTCTAAGCATTCCTATATAGTGTTTTTCTTTTGCATTTATTTCTTTCTTAATCAGCTCTCGAAGTTGTAAGGTCTTGAACCATGAAAACTGAAAAACTTTTCGTTAGCAGGTGTGTTAGATGTGTTCAACAAGTAAAGCATGAGTACTACCTCGTGAAGAGCAAGCTTGAAACTCTCTTCGCGGTGAGTAGAATTGTATAGACGCTTAACGTTGCTTATTATGTGTAACTTTAATTGTTCCAATTACTTAATCTTTTTTTTTTTTCCAAAATTAAATATTGTTGATTTCAGATGGAGCAACAAATTATGGCAGCTGGCGGGTCGATTCCTATGTTGGAATTGAATTTCTAAGCCTACAATTGTGAAAAGAAACAAGAAGGTTAGGGTGGTTGGAGAGATCTCGCCACATGAGTATTGTATAACACCTCTCTTAATTGATTGAAATTTCTCTTTACTGTTGAATTTGTGCTTGTATGAATGTTATGAGTAGTAGTTTTTCCATCTGGTGCCACTTCTTGATGAACCTTTAACCTTGTTATTATGAAAAGGAGTTTCCCTTCCAAGACTAGCTGGTGATATGCTTTATTGCTTAATTACTTTACCTATTCATGTCTTTGGGTCGTTGTGATTGAAACTGCGGCTGCGCAAACCGATCCCAAGTTTTTGTATTCGACTAGGGTTTTGATCGTGAGAATCTCCAGCCTGCAGTTTCTGCTTTTGTGGAAACTTTGAAAGGGCTCAAGTTTGTGTTGCCCATTCCTCGTTGTTGGTATTGTTATGTTAGGGAAATGATTTTACACTCGCTCTTTATCCTCTTGCACTCCCCCTCTTATTTTTGGCCACAGGATTGTACAAATCAAACGGTTGATCAAGGACAGAAACAAGCAGGTAAGCGCGGTAGGAGAAAAGAAAGTGCGAAAATCATTTCCCGTGTATTATTAGTAGAATTACATGCCTACCATTCGTATCAATCCTTAGTTGTCATCGATGCCAGCAGAGATTAACAAATGACTCATGAAGTCTTGTTTAATAAATCCGTATTATAAAATAGATGTGAAAGATTTGATTCTTTGAAGCTAATTGTCAATCTTGATCTGCTTTGCTGGCCATTTGTTTGCTGCTCAAACGTGCATTTCTCGTCAAATTCTTTCTTTAAGGAAAGGAGAATCAATGAGAAGGGTCAATGATCACCGCAACTGGACAATAACATTTTGTTCCTTTTAACAATATTATCTTTGTTTGTTTTTTGATTCAAATAGAAAACGGAAAATATTCGATATTAAAGGTTTTTTGTTATGCATTATAACTTACTTGAAACGGGGTTATACTGCTTCACCTTCTTTCTCACACCTTGGTATACACCCTTTTTTTCATTTTCACACATCGCATGATGTGTGAGAAAGGAAGAAAAGCGATATACCCTGTTGCAGAGAGTTGTCACTCCCTGCAATAGGTGGTTAAATCGAACAATGGTGCAACAAGGGATAAAGCATGGAAAGTTGGCAGGCTTGGGGTGGTGAGATTATAATAATGATTAGTGATAATGACATGGTTATGATCATGTTCCTGAAAGCTTAATCTGTTGAGATGAGATCAATTATTGTTATAATTACTTTTATTAGTGACAACCTGTGCATTATAAAAATATGATGTAGCAGGTTCGCCTCTGTGCAAGTATGAACAATTTACCTTGTTAAACAAATGAGCCAATGAACAATTCCAAAGGCATTTTCCGTTTCGTATTCCTTTCTTTGTTTTTGCCATTTGTGCTACATTTGAAGCAGAATCTCTACTTTGTTCATACAAATTTCTACGTCTTACGGAGCAGTGCCGGACTGATTCGGAGGCTTCCGCCAGAAGTTTACTTGCTCTTCGAAACTAGCTAATACAGCAGACTGGTTTGAATCGCTAAGCCGGTCTGCAAAAAGATCGTAATAAGCCTCAGGATCTACACTGTCCAATAGTCTGACCAGTTTCTGTTGATTTTCATCGATCATAAGCTGTCCATCACTGGATTCAAAACCTTCAGCATAAACTTTGATGGGCTGCACTTGGAAGGTTTCATTCAGATGGGAATCACCAGCTATGAGGACTGCTCCAAGAATTTCCCCCAAAAAAGTTTGCTGCAGCATAATATAACATATGAGAAGCGAGAACCTAAGATGTCAGACTGTCTGGCAACATAAGAAGTTAGACCGTAAATCTAGACCATTAATCAGGTGGATGGTTGCCCGATTGTGTGAGTCTGACAATAAACCGGTTGATATGTGAAGTAGTGTTGGAGAAGACACCCTACCATAGATTAAGAGTGTTTCATGCATATATTCTTAGATAAGAAGCTAATTTACCATGTGATGATATCTGTGGTGCAATTGCTGCAAACGGTAGAGCCTTGACAGCAAACGCCGGGCAAAATTGGCCTCAGGTGTCTTCTTCTTCCAGCGCATCCTTTCTAAGATTTTCGAGAATGAACTAACTTTGCGCTGGATGCCGAGGGGAATGAGTGTGATGTTAAGTGAGGACTCAAAGACTGTTTTTGCAGCCAAAGGGTCAAGAAATATATTGAACTCTGCATATTCATTGGAAGGAATTGTAAACACATTTCCTTTGTCCCGGTCATTGCTGCTGAGATGCCCTCCAACAATATATACATCCTGCAATGAGCAACATTGGCATCATTGCTGCAAATACTTGATGTGAGAATATACGAATTAAAATCAATGAACTCACCTGCATTAGAGAGGTGGTATTCTTTTCCGATGAAATGATCTTTGCTAAATTAGTCAAGGGTCCATTGGTCAGTACGGTAATCTTGGATCCTGGATCCAGTGTTTTCACCACAGCCTTCCAAACCTCCAATGCCAGTGGTTGCCTGAGTTCAGGTTGATCTGTATCCCGAGGGGCTCCAAATTCTAAAGAATTTTCTGCTGTATACCTGGTAAAAAGGACTTAAGAATTCACTCTCGGTCCATCTAAAGGAACATACGATTTTGCATAGAGTATCGCTAAGCTCACCAAATTTGTTTACTAAGTTAAGTTCACTAAATAATATGGTAGTGTTTCGTTTATTCAAATCTGGTTTGCTGTTAAACTCATTAGATACTGACATGTATCTGACACATCATTTGGTGAGTGACGGAAAAGTAATACCTTCGTGGGCTTCGTGGCAAATCGCGAGCAAGGCCGTAGAGAGTGTCTGAGTCCAGCAATCCACCATTGCCATGAGGGATGGCCTGCAGGTATTTGCAGTCTCCAACAGCAGAGAAGATTGAATCAGACTGGTTTGTAGCAAAGACATCTCCAAGACCTACTGGGATGTCATCACGGCCCATCATATGCAGCAAGTCATAAATCACATCTATTGTTGCAGCATTTGCCCATCCTGTTGGGCTTACTATTATTGCCTGAAACCAACACAAACAGATTTTTCTCATATATGGAAATCAATGACAAATTAAGCTACTCTCTTAAGTTTTTTCGCCAATCAATTTTCTCAAAAAAATAGGGGTTCTTCGCAAATAAGCATCTTCAGGGTTTAAAGCTCCATTTCGAAGAAAAGAACCTGAACCCAACTGTTATTGTGCTATTGGTGAGTGGTTTTCTATACATATAATTTGATTTTTTAAGAGTTTCTCGCTAACAATATCAGTTTTCGGGGGACTAACCTATTTAAGTTAGAAAAAAGAAGCAACAAAAATTCTACCTTGAGATTAATCACTTCAATAGGTACTTTGAGGAGGTAGAAGAGAGCTGCAAAGTCTCCAGCACTCATATCCATGTCAAAGACAACAGGTTTTCCAAGTTTTCTGTTTCCAAATTCTGGTTTGTATGTAACTTCCTTGTAAAATGGAAATTGGGTTGTTAAATTGAATCTCCCTTCTTGTTGAGGGTTGTTCAGAACCTGCAAGAAAAAAAAATTGCAAAAGAGTAAAAAAAATTATACAAACCTGCAAAAATTAAATGGAAAAAAGATTTAAGTGAGCTTAATTACATCCAAGAAACTTATGAAGAATTCTCTGTCAAGTGGGCTTTGAGGGTCCTGATTTGGTTTGGCTTTTGTAGCAACAAGCACAGACACTGCCTCTGATCCTGTTACTTCTTCTGTATAACCATCCTGTATCAAAATAGGAAATTCATCAACATTTGAAGATCATGTTTAAACATTAGCATTCTTGTTCATTAAATCAAGCTTACCCTTATTTTAAGCACTTTTAAGATTTTAAAACAAAATCAAGTTTACAAAGAATATAACATAAGCAAGCAAAGTTTTGTGTAGTGTAGTTATCCTAACTTTTTCAGAATGTGCATATGTTATCGATAAACTTGATTGCACTTTGCCTTAAATGAGAATTCGTGTAAGTTAAGCTTACAACCACTAAATCCTCTTTTGGTTTCTATAATTGGGATTGAATGAAGAAACCAATACCAAATTTCGAATCTTGTCCACGTCGAAAGTAGAAGATGGATAAGTCATAAAGAAAACAAATTTCTTCCAATCCCCACAAAATGATAGGACTCGGAAGGATAAGTCTCCTTCATGGCTAATCCATCTTCTACCTTGGATGAAAATTTAGAATTTGACATCCATTTCTTCTTTTAACAAACATTAAATCTAGTGAGTTATCCCTTCCAATTCAATACCAGACTCCAAACGAGGCTCACGAGATTATATTTTGGAAGTTGTAAACTAGAAAGCAAGTTAGTTACCTTGCATTTCCCTTTGCCATTCTCCCCAATGCAAAATGGATCTCTTAGTCCCTTTTGAACATGACCACTATGCACACCATTTTTGTCTAAGTTGAACTTTGGAACTTTGAGGCCATCAAAGAAAGGATTAGAGCCATCAGTTACCCCATAAGGTTCATTTGAAGTAATCACAGTTATATTCATATACTCCATTTCCGCAAACTCATTTTCTCCATTAGGATTATTCGAGTTGTTTCGCATGATTGATACCGCCACACCAGCTGTGAATGAATCCCACATGAAATAGCTCTGAAAATAGTCACATTGTATCATATCAGATTATTTGATTCCTTAAGAAAGGTATGCAAAGTTTAATAAACACAGAAAAATCGAATAATCGTGGATGTACCGTGTAGAATTGATCATCAAACCAAGTATCACGAGCCATTTTCAAGGACTGGAAGATATATTGTGCCTCATATGTGTTCTGGCTCTTCTCAAAGGCATCAAAGAAGTTTTGACTAATGGGAATGGTGTTTGTTGCATCCAGAGGAACAAGGGTGACTGGAATCCCAGAGTGTATAACCTGAAATATATCAATGTCATTGTCACCAACGCGACCATTTATAAAACCAGAAAATTTTCTCTTCTCAAACTATTGGACGACGTATGTAGTAGACTAGACCTACTGTGAATATGAACCATTAACCAAGTTGATTCTCGCCCGAATGTGTGAATTTGATAACATAATAATTCGTTTTCCATAAAACTATATAATGTTCTCTTGTCACTGCTTGGCAACATAAGATGTTTTTGTTGTCAAACTGTAAATTTGAACCATTGATTCAGTTGACGGCTGTTGTCAAAATGTGAGGTCAAAATTCACTGTCTAGCAATGATTCACGGCCGAAAAATATATATTGAACTGTAGTACTACCTGGTACGCAGCAAAGGGATCACCAAGGAAATTGAACTCTGCATAAGGATTACTAGTGTAGTCTGTGAAGACATTGCCAGGATCACCACACTGCCGAGGAACACATGACGTGGTATTTTCCGGGCAACAACCAGTAGGGTTTTTCGATCTCACACCACCACCCATGACATAAATGTGCTCAACATTCTTCTTTAGGTGTGGATTGCTCATAAGGAAAAGGGCAAAGTTTGTGTGTGCTCCTATCAGAAATACAGTAATGGGACCTGCAGATATTTTGTCAATCATCACTTGCTGAGCAGTAGGTTGTCGAAAGGGAGTATATCTCCTGCTGCCCTAATTTCATTTACAGAAAAGAAAAGAAAAAAAAAAAATTCCTGAGCAAGTTATAGAATTAATGTAACACCAAAAAATGAATAAAGAAAACAGTTCTTCACTAGTTCATGTATGAATTTATCAGACAATCTATCATAATGATATAACATTATCACTATAGCAGTGTTCTTCCATAACACTATAATTGTTATCAAATAGTCGTATTATATCGATATCATCTTAATATGTTGTCGATATTGTCTTATTATATCGATATCGTTTTTATATGTTGTCGATATATATTGGTGTGGTAATAACTTAATAGCTTTAAAGAGTAGTTATATAACATAAATTAAGTATTAGTATGGGTCAATAACAGTATTCTAAAAATCAATCTAGGTAGCTAGACGGTGGAGGACTGATGCGATTTAGGTCGAAACGTGGAAAAAAAATCGGGTAGGGGCGAGGCAGGCTAGGCAATGGCTAGGCCGGTTAGGCGGCTAAGAGGCTAGGTGAGTTAGGCGGGCTAGGCGAGTTAGGCTGGTTAGGCCATCTCCAACCGAAGGGTCCAGAGGGCTGAAAATAGTCCGAAAACCGTCTCCAACCGAGGGCTAGGCCAGAGGGCTGTGGAATCTGAGAGGGCCCTATAGAATCGGAGAGGGCTGGAGGGCTGGCTGCAAGCAGCCAGCCAGCCAACCTGAGGTTGGCCAGAAAACCGCTTAATCCTGTCGGTTAAAGAATTTTGAATCCAACAGCTAGCTAGCGCTAGTTATCGTTGGATTCAAATTTTTTATTTTAGGTTTTTTGGTCTTTTTTTTTAATTCTCAAAAATTCTATTTTTTTTCCTATCAATACCTAAACCATTCATTCACCATTCCTCACAAAATTTTTAAATTTAAGTTAATGTTGTTTTCAAATTTAATTTGTAGTTTTTAAATTTAATTTGTCATTTTTTAATTTTAGTTGTAGTTTTTAAATATAAGTTGTAGTTTTTAAATTTAAGTTGTTGTTTTTAAATTTAAGTGGTTGTAGTTTTTTAATTTAAATAATAAATTATGTTTGGCCCTATGACCCTTGGTTGGAGACGGAGGCAAATATAGTCATGTACTGTTCATTAAAATATTAATATCTTTGAGGGCCAGAGGGCTAAAACGAGCCATCTGGCCAGCCATCAGTTGGAGATGACCTTAGGCGCATTCGATGCACTAGGCGGGGTCTAGGAGGTTCCATTGTTTTTAATTTTTTTAATTAAGTTAAAGGTTTTTCTAAATAACCTACTTAATTAGTGAATTTTCAATTTTGGTTTTTGGTTTTTCTTTTTCTTTTTTTGCTGCATTTGTCAGTTATGGTGACAATATGGCTAAGTTTTAAGTTTTAACTTTTCTTAATTCTCAATACAAGTATATTATTATTTTTTAGAGTGTAAGTAAGCACTTATTTATATGTTATAAAATAAATTTAATTAATTCCGCCTAATCTGTCTAGGCTCCCGCCTAGTTGCCTAGGCATTAGGTTACTGCTAGCGCTTAACGTTTTTTAGAACTTTAGTTGATGATGTCGATTTACTACAGTAATAGTGCTAATTATAATTTCTCCCTATCAGCTTTCAACGTAGAGCCATTTGAGTCACTATATTTCAAGTCAAAGAATTAATTTTGAAAAATGATTTCTACACGTCCTTATTCTTCTCATTCACATCGTTCTTTAATAAGGTACATTTTTAAATAGTTATATGCAGAAGGAGAAAAAAGGTATGCGAAACTTTGGCAGACTCAAAGTGAAGACAAAAATAACCAGAGAATATATCACAAATACAGCTTAAAATTACTGTGTGTACATTATTTTTACCTGGGGGAGAAATGATTTTCTGAGGCCAAAATTAGAATCAATATCCAATCGACCTCCAGCACCTACAGGAATGGCTTGTCTATATCTGCATCCTCCTGCTGTTGTAGTCCTCTGAAGTTAATTGTTTTTTAAAGTAATATAAATTAGTGTCCGTAAATATGAATTTAACATGATTAATTAAGCATAATTATGATTCATGAGTTGAGATATATAATCCGTTCATGCCTGTTCAATAATTGGAAGATATCCACCAACATTTGGCAAAATTGTACCATCTTCTTTGATCCCACCTTCACCACCCACTCCAACTCTCACGTCATCACGTCCCATCATGTACAACGTGTCATAGATTTGATGCACAGCATGCCCAGGATTGGTCCAAGCATTTGCATTTACAGTCACTGCCTGTGGTGAAACAAATTTACAGTTCTATAATTACCAAGGTTTAAGGAAACAATAATGATTTATTTATTTTTACTTTTTAAAATAAAACGCTTTTCCAATTGTCGTAGAAGAAGGCACGAACTTGGATGCCAGAGATGAAAATTGTAGTCGAAATATATTTTTCTACTTTGCAAGAGATGAAATCTGCAGAAGGAGACAAGATTTGGGGGCAAGGGAAGAAAACTATAGTTGGAATTTATTTTTCTACTTTGCAAGAAAACATGTTTAAGGTAAAAACAATGATTCACTTTTACATAAAGGAAATAAAAGTTGTTTTACTTTTACATGTCGTTTGACCAAAAAGATTAATTTTTAATTAGTTAAAAAAGGTTTAGCTTGAGAAAATATTAAAACTCCAAGAACATTGTCTTGATTTTTTATTAAATTATACCTTTTCCCAAATATAGAATCCATTCAACTGTATGAATCATTTGACTCGGTCCTCAAGGCATTAAAAAAAAAAAAAAGAAAAAAACAAGTTCTGCACCTTCAAAGCCAAATATCAATTAAAATTTAAATCAACCAAAACTAATTCGATGAGTTTTTCTGGTTATCATCACTTGCTTAGATTCCTAACGCAAGAAATGAATATGATATATATATATATATATATGCGTGTGTGTATATATACATGCATGCATATATATATATATATGTATATATATATGCATACTTGTACAATTATTGGAAAGACGTACATCGAAGAGACATGTAAATTTTGAGAGCTTTAAGCATTTACGGATTTGGAAAGCTTAGCTTTGACAAACCCAACTTATAGCCCTTACTTTCTGGATGAACACAAACAATTGATGATGATGGATGATGAACTCACCTCCAACTCAAACTCTGATCTGTTAAGCTTCAAGAGGTACAAGAGAGCAAAGAAATCATCGGTATCGACATCTGTATCGATAAGAATCCTGTGAGGCCTTCCTTCCACAGTCTGCAAATTACTAGCTCCAATCACAACTAGTACTAATCCCACAGCAACTAGCATCTGCACTACCCAATTAAAACGCTGCTTCTTCTGCCACAACATTTCTATTTCTTAATTTCAACCAAAACCCAGATATCTTTTCCCTCCAAACTACAAAGATATGATGCTTTAATACTGGTTGGAGCTAAGCCCGCAACTTAGCCATGGGAAGAGATTTATAGAATTAGAGAGAAATTGGTCTAGAGAGTTTTAGAAATATTTATGATGAAAGTATGTACACGTCATTCACGCCGGAGGCACGTGATGAACGAGAAGGCGCATGAATCGCACCAATCGAATTTTATTACATAAGTTTTAAGTTCCTTTTTCAAAGGCACCCCCAACCACTATAGTCCTACTTCACATTTCTACCCTTTCAAATTCAACATGGGTTTGGGTTCATTTTCTCCTCTCCATGATTTTTAGTTGAGAGAATTTTTAAGGACATATGTAATTGTCTGATTGGACTATATGGAAACCACAGTTTTAGATTGGTGAGAAGGCTATAACTTCATCAACAAGGCTAAAACTGTCAAATTTGTTAACCAAATAATGTGTTAGTACGTGCATTTAGTAAATAACAAAAATATGTGCACATAAGATAATTTTATTGGACTATATATGAAGAACAATTTTATTTCATCAACATTATTCGTCCCAAATTTGCTTACTCAATGTGTTTCCCACTTTTTTGCCGAGTTGGAGCGAGAGAACGATTTTGCCGCTCAAATACAGTGACATGTTAATTTCTTATTCAGTTATGTTAAAATAAAGGGGCGTTTTGATATAAGTGCCTGAGTTTTCAACTTTATAGACTAAACATTTGTTGGTTTTAGAGATTTAATTAAACATTTTTCCTACAAATTTGGAGTCTCATCTATCATAAATATCCTTTATTTGTACCAAAATTACAGATCTTACCACTGCCTAAATTCTTCACGTTAGGAAAAAAATGCAGAGATATTGAATTTGAAACAAATTCCTACAATCTAGGTCGTTTGATTCCCTCTAAAGATAATTATACAAAAAGAAAATTATTATATACAATTTATTAAGGAATAAAATACCCTGCCGTTTGATTTTTTTTTTCCTTTCAATGAAGAAATAAAATACCATTTAAGATATTTGTAGGAATCCATATATAAATTTTTGTAGTAATTCATATAAGAAAATAACATCGAGAATGATACAAATGTACCAATAAAAAAATATATGTATGAAAACAAACCTACTAAAATCGGAAATAAACGTACTAGTAAACAACGTTGAAGAACAAAAGTAAATGTACCAATCAACGATATGTATAATATTAATCGTACCCATATGATACTAAATGGTACAATCCATAATGTATACAAAAACAATCGTAACAAAATCGTGAAAAAAAAATCTATCAATCAACGAGAACAAAACTAAACGTACCGGAAGCTAAAACTAAACGTACTGAAAGTTAAAATAAAATGTACCAAAAGCTAAAACTAAACGTACCAATCAATGATATGTACACTCAAAAATTAAAAATAAACGTACCAATCAATACAAAACGAATATATGATAACCAACAATAAACGTACCATTATCACTAATCAACAATATGTACAAATTCAAATGTATACAAAATAATTATCTAACAAAAAGTATACTAAATAATAAACAAACAAAAAAATCTAAGTGTCCATCATTTCAATTATTTTTTTCAATTTTAGGATAAAAAAATGTTTTGAACAAAAACAAAAATTAAAAGAGATAATTGGATAAATATGTTGAGCGAAAAAACCAAAATTATCTCCTAAAAAAGAGTCCACAACTCCTAAAATACATGAATAAAAAAATGGCCGGATGAAAAAAAAAAATTCTCTCAACTAATTAAAAGGACAAATTTAGAAATCAATATGTAAAATTTTAACTTAAAAATTTTAAAAATAAGAAATACTGATGTGGCCTAATATAATATACCAAAGCGTCTTGATCAAAATTTTAAAAGGCATGGATGTTTAATAAAAGAAATTCAAAATTTGAGCGTTTAAATCTAATTAACTCTAAAATAAATAAAATTGAAGCTGTAAACATAACTCATACGAGTGTAACCAAGTCAATTAAAACGAATATACTCCCCCTTTATACACTCTATAATTTTGCATTCATTTTTGTTTTTCTTGGTCAATTAATTATAGAGAGACATAAAGAGTGTTGACAATGGATGTCCAATCGATGAGTTTGAAATTCGAGTTGCCAACAAATCTCTCCTCCAGTTTTTTTTTTTTTTTTTTAACATTTCACTTTACTCTTTTACAAGAGACCCTTGACATTGATAAGTCACCTCTCTTTATAAACTATATAATTCTTTCTTTCTTTTTCAAGGAAATAGAAATTCATTAAATGGGAAAAGACCCAATACAAGTTACATCAAACAATACAATGCAAATTGAGGATAGCCAAAAAGTCCATTCAACAAGAACAAAAATTGAACAGAAAAACCATAACCCAAATCCTTATCTAGCAAAATGCCACCATTGCAGCAACGACTTTGCCGACAGTCACAAGAGCAGCCGTCCTAAGAAAACCAACACCACGTTGAATTCGACGAAGGTAGCACTGCATAAAACTTTTCAACCCTCAACAAGTAAAAAAACCCCAACCTAATTTCGGCACCAAAACCGCCACAATGGTGGAGATCCTAGATATGAACCACCATTACATGACTTTGCAAGAAGAACCAAAAAACCAAATCAAAAGGGAACGGGATCGGGCTATGGGGCATCTCAAACACCATAGCTTTGGGCAAAACCGCCACACACTTGGCCCCGATTTTCTAGCATGTTGGTTGATTGGGTGCGGAGCGGGAAGAGAGGGTTATCTGACGACCAAAACAAGTGTGCTACTCTTGGCTCTAAGCAAAGATAAGGAAGGGATGAAATGGGAGGAGAAACAAATGAACAAGATATAAGAGAATGGGTGTTGGGGGTTAAAGGAGGGTGGTTGTAGGATGGGGATTAGGGTCAATGGAAAGATACGATGAAAAACACCGGAAAATTGTGGAGGAGTTGTGACCTCACAATTCGACAACCATAGGCAGCGGAAGGGAAGGACACATACATAAATACTAAGAAAGAGAAGAAACGGAGGAAAAGCAATAAAAAAGGAGTTGTTGCCGACCTCAATCAAGGGAAGGAGTCGGCAACGAAGAACAGGGGTTTTGGTTTAGTTTTTGTGTGGGAGAGAAAAGGGGAAGCAACTAGAATTTGCTACTAATCTATATAATTTCTTTTAAATTGAGTTACTACTTATATTGTCAATTGATTTTATAGTGACACATCGACTTCCTTCATGATATAGAGCATGTTTGCCTATTTGTGAAGCACAACCTCTACACATACTTCACGTCACATGATTTCTATTGTCTCACGTGTTAAACTTGAAAATTCATCACACATAAAAGTGTGTGTTGAGACTATAAATCTCATGTCCCCAAAAAAGGAGATCTTATATGTGTTTATAAAGAATAAAACTACTTCCATGTCAATTGCATATGTGTAAAAAGAAATATCACAATAGAAAGGTCCATCAATCATCATAACATAACTCAGAGATCTTTTCTTTGAAATAAGTAAACTTTTTACTTGACAATCCATGACATTGTATAGGACTATACTTCTTTTTGTAAGATTGCATTACACATGTTTGGTACTGTGTGTGTGTGTGTATAGGTAAATGCAAGAAAAATACTCCAGAAACACTAAGAAGTGTGGCTAATGTAGACGAGGAAATTTTCTTTATGTCTGAAACACGGATTGTGTACCACATATTATTAGATAAGTGGTAGAAAGTTTTATTTTTTAAGTAATTAATTTTTTAACACAAATATCTCATTATTTGTGTACCACACTATGTTCCAAACACACTGAAAACCCTGTGTAAACTCTATCTCATTTAATCAATTGTATGTCAGTTTGTGTTAAAATTGAAACAATATCCCCAGCTGAAGGTTTTTTTGTTCTTTTAATTTTAAATAAATAATATATTAACCAAAGAGGAGGACAAGCCTAAGAACAAGGAACACATGTTAATTATTAAGAGACCATAACAAACAAAGGGAAGGGAAATAATGGGACCTATAGAGATATCAGTGATCCAAAAATAGCACACAAATAATTTTCACTTTTGAAATATTGTTATAGAATTAGTGGATGAATAATGAATGCCCACTCAAAGTTGTAAAGACTTAGTAATAGTGAGTAATAGTGTTTGATACTTTCAAAAGTATCATTATTATATTTTGATGGTTAAGTATCATTATTATATTTTGATGGTTATAGTTACGGGAGTCGCTCTATAAATAGAGCACTTCGTCTGTTATCAAATACACTATGAAAGAAAGCAAGAGAAATAATATCAGTATCCCTCCCTCTCTTTATCTGCCATATTTTTGTGTTATAGCTACTAAAGTTATAGTGTAATGTTTTGCACCTGCTTCGCTCCTGTTCTTAAAAAGGTTAGCTCTCTAACTTTTGCTTATTTATAACACGTTATTAGCACGACTCTCTAACCTTAAATAGTTTTCATCTACCTTCACCGAAAGAAAGAGAAAAAAAATGTTTTCTCTAAGGATTTTACTGTTCATCTTTTTCCTCTGCCTCAACTGCTGGACATACCTTCGCGAAGAACTGTTTGCACCATGCCTGCTTTTAGTTCTCAACCTAACAGTTACATATATCTTTGATTTCTTGTTTGGTGTAGCTATTGATTATTAACCCAGTGTTTATTTATATTTTATTGCAATCCAAGATGGTGCGGTACAATCGCCCATCTTGAACTGAAAATTTAATCTTACTGCAATCCAAGATGGTGTGGTATCATCACCTATCTTGGACTGCAGATCTAATTTTACTGCAAATTTTAGGTGGAGTGGTATAATCACCCACCCTACCCTGCATATTTAAATTTGCCTACTGTTTAATTTCAGTGCAATTTTAGGTGGTGCGGGTGGTGCAGTATAATCGCCCACCCTGCTCTGCGTATTTAAATTTTCCTGCTATTTAAGTGGTGCGGAATAATCGCCCATCTTATGATTGTTTCGTTGAGAATGGTGCAGTACAGTCGCCCTTCTCATTAATCATGAAAATCTCGAGCGTGAAGTTTCGAGTGCTTATCATTTTTTGCCCCAAAATCAAAATGAAAAATTTGTAAGAACCAGAAGTTCTAACACTATATTCCTGCTGGAATACATATTATTGCAAGTTCTTACACATCTCATTTTTCTCTCAGAAAAGAAAATGGCAAACTTGGCAAAGCTTGATTTTGCTGCCCTGAACATTACTGAGAAGAATTACCTTACCTAGGTATACCAAAATCCATCTAGAAGCAGGGAATCTTGGAGATACCATTAGGGAAGAGTTGCTCATCCTCTCAAGATCGGGCAAAGGTCATGCATGATCTTTATTCGTCGTCATCTTGATGAGGGACTAAAAAACGAGTACTTAACGGTTGAAGATCCGTTAGCTCTCTGGAAGGCCTTGAGAAACAGATACAATCACCAGACAATGGTGATTTTTCTAAGAGCTTGCTATGAGTGGACTCACCTAAGGATCCAAGATTTCAAGTCAATGGCTGAGTACAATTCTGCGTTGTTCAGAATTACCTCTCAGATGAAGCTCTGTAGGGATACTATTACTGAGGAAGATATGCTGGAAAAGACTTTCAGCACATTTCATGCCTCTAACATGCTTTTGCAGCAGCAGTATAGAGCGCAAGGCTTCACTGAATACAACCAATTGATATTTGCGCTCTTGGTAGTTGAACAAAACAATGAGCTACTGATGAAAAATCATCAGTCCCGACCTACTGGATCTGCACCATTCCCAAAAGTGAATGTTGCTTCCCTCGAAATGAACACCACATCCTCTGGTGGCGATAATCATAAACAAAGACGTGGCCACAAGCGAGGTCGGTGGAATAGGAAAGGCAAGAACCATAGTGAGAGCTTTAAAAATTCAGGCTTGTATGAACAATATTCCTAGAAACTCTGATGAAGCCTACCATAGATGTGATGGCAATGGGCACTGGGTGCGTACCTGTCGTACCCCAAAACATCTTGTGGATCTATATCAAGCCTCCCTCAATGAGAAGGGTGTCGAGACTAATTTTCTCGACCAAGCTAGACCAATGGATATACTTGATCCAGTGTGCGACTTATTAGGACAATTGAGCATAACACACCTAGATGTCTTGGATTTCATTGTGGAATGGGGAATGAAGTGTATCGGTCTGACTGAATCATTTATGTTTGATGTACTTTTATTATTCTGAACTTGTAGTTTAAAACTAGCATTTCAATTCAATAAAAGTGGCATTTAAATTTCCTGTTATAAGTTGTTTTTAACCATGATCCCTTTTACTCAGAAAGCATGGATAAAAACTATGGTTATTCTCTGAACATGAGAAATGTCGGAGATATTTATCTTGCAGACAGCACAATCACACATACAATACTTTGTGATCAAAAGTATTTCTTAAGCTTGATGCTTACAAGAGTAAAGGTAACAACAATATTAGGCCAATCAGATGTAATTGAAGGCTCAGGGAAAACCCAGATTATGTTACCAAATGGAACAATATTGTCCATACAGAATGTGTTGTATGCTACTAGAACTACTTAAACTTTGTTGAGTTTCAAAGACATACGTTTAAATGGATACCACATTGAAACGAAAAGTGCAGAAAAATATGGAGTATCTATGCATTACCTCCAATGATACCCAGAAGCGTATATTGGAGAAGTTGCGTGGATTGTATTATACATACATAAGGACAATTGAATCACATACTGTCATGAACCAGAAGTTCATTGATTCAAAAGTTTACATGTTTTGGCATGACCGTCTGGGTCATCCAGGATCCACCATGATGCGTAGGATCATTACCAACTCTAATGGACATCCATTATTGAGCAGAGACATTGCTATCTCAAATGATAACCCTTGCAAGGCTTGTTCTTAAGGGAAGTTGGTAATCAGACCATCACAACTAAAGGTTGATGCTGAATCTCCATTATCTTTGCAAAGAATTCAAGGGGATATTTGTGGACCTATTCAACCATCTTGTGGACCATTTTGATATTTTATGGTTTTGGTTACTGGATCTACCAGATGGTCACATGTTTATCTTTTGTCTACTCGAAATGCAGTTTTTGCGAGACTTCTTGCTCAAATAATTAAGTTACGAGCACAGTTCCCAGATTACCCCTTTAAGTCAATCCGACTGGATAACGCTGGTGAATTTACGTCTCAAACCTTTGATGATTACTGCATGACATTGGGCATTAATGTTGAACACCATGTTCCTTATGTCCATACTCAAAATGGTTTAGCAGAAGCATTGATTAAGCGGCTTCAGTTAATAGCTCGCAATCTGCTTATGAAAACGAAATTGCCAATTTCTGCATGAGGACATGCCATTTTACATGCTACATCATTGGTTCGATTGAGACCTATAGCCAACCACCAATACTCCTCAGTACAACTCGTGTTTGGGCATCAGCCAAACATTTCACATTTACGAGTTTTTGGTTGTGTTGTTTATGTGCTTATTGCACCGCCACAACGCACTAAAATAGGATTTCAACGTAGACTGTGAATTTATGTCGGTTTTGATACACCATCTATCATTAGATATTTGGAACCCCTGACATGTGATATGTTTACAGCTCATTTTGTTAATTGTCACTTTGATGAGACAGTCTTCCTGTCATTAGGGGAGAAAAGACTGTTCCAGAAGAACGACAAGAGTTGACATGGGTTATACCCACCTTGTCTCATTTTGATCCACATAGCACTCAATGTGAAAATGAAGTGAAAATGATTGTTCATCTTCAAAGTATTTCCAATCAAATGCCAGATGCATTTAATGATGCTATAAAAGTGACAAAATCACATATACCAACTGCAAGAATTGATGTCCCTAT
Organism: Malus domestica; assembly: GCF_042453785.1. NCBI lineage: Eukaryota > Viridiplantae > Streptophyta > Magnoliopsida > Rosales > Rosaceae > Malus > Malus domestica. The sequence goes on along the minus strand of NC_091676.1, from coordinate 14,146,429 downwards.
TGGACAAAATAAAGTGGCAATGAATGATTCATCTGGTGCACACCTAAAGCGTGGTAAACCCCTAAGTTCAAAAGATTCAACCCCTCGAAAGAGAAAGACAAAGGCACAGCTGAATCCAAATGAAATCATTTAGGAAGAGAGAATGAATGACAAATCCATAATTCATGATTCTAGACTTCTAGAAAAAGAAAATGTCCTTGATGAGACACATGTCCCTGAAGAAACAGCAGTACATGAGAGCAAAGAAATCTCCATAAATTATGCATGTACTAATGAATTGTGGGATCAGAATGAAATAATCATCGATGATATGTTCGCATTTGTAGTAGCCACTAAAATCATATTAAGTGATGATATTGGGCCCCGTTCTGTTGATGAATGTAAACAGAGACAAGATTGGCCTAAGTGGAAAGATGCAATCCAGGCAGAATTAAATTCCTTAGAAAGGCGAAGTGTTTTTGGACTAGTAGTTCAAACTCCGCCTGATGTAAATTTCATGGGTTACAAATGAGTATTCACAAGAAAACGCAATGAGAAAAACGAGATTGCAAGATACAAAGCACAACTCGTTGCACAAGGCTTTTCACAAAGTCCTGGAATTGATTATGAGGAGACATATTCTCCTGTAATGGACACAATTAAATTCCGTTACTTAATAAGTTTAGTGGTTTTAGAAAAGCTTGACATGCGACTTATGGATGTCATCACTGCGTATCTATATAGAGAATTAGATACTGACATATATATGAAGGTCCTAGAAGGACTTAAGTTGCTTGAAACAACTAACAAACCACAAGGTATGCTCTCGATCAAAATAAGGCGATCATTGGGGCTGAAACAATCTGGACAAATGTGGTATAATTGTCTCATTGAATATTTGATCAAAGAAGGATATATCAACAATGTCATTTGCCCTTGTGTGTTCATTAAGAAATTCAATTCTGGATTTGCTATAGTGGCAATATATGTTGATGATATGAACCTAGTTGGACCTCCTGAAGAGTTCAATAAAACTGCTGAATATCTGAAAAGCGAATTTGAAATGAAAGACCTTGGGAAAACAAAATATTGTCTCAGCCTGCAGATCAAGCATTGTGCTAATGGAATTTTGGTCCACCAATCAACTTCCATTAAAAAAATCCTAAAGCGATTTGGCATGGACAAGGCTTATCCACACAGCACGCCAATGGTCGTTCGTTCTTTGGACATTAAGAAATATCCATTCCGTCCAAAAGAAGATGATGAAATGGTCATTGGTCCAAAAGTACCATATCTTAGTGCAATAGGTGTTTTATTGTATTTAGCACAATGTACTAGACCAGATATAACTTTTTCAATTAACTTGTTAGCAAGATATATCTCTGCTCTAACAATTCGTCATTGGAAATGAGTCAAAGATGTTTTGCGATACCTTCATGGGACAACATATGTGGGTCTCTTCTACTAAGAGAAATCCACAAATGACCAGATCCTTGCTAGATATGCAGATGCTGGTTTCCTCTCTGATTAGCATAAAGCCCGCTCACAAACTAGATATGTGTTCAAGAATGGAGATACAACAATCTCATGGTGCTCAACAAAGCAAACACTAGTTGGTACATCTTCAAATCATTCAGAAATACTTGCTTTACGTGAAGCAAATCGTGAATGTTCTTGGTTAAGATCAATGATCCATCATATCTGAAATTCATGTGGTCTACCTTTGAAGACAGACAATCCAACTGTTATCCATGAAGATAATGCAGCATGTGTTGCCCAAATGAAGGAAGGATTCATTAAGGGCGATAAGACTAAATACATATCTCCAAAGTTTTTCAATGCACATGAGCTTCAGAAGGCTAAAGTTATTGAAGTCAGACAAATCAGTTCCAATGAAAATCTAGCAGACTTGTTCACCAAGTCTTTACCAAAGTGCACGTTTTAGAAGTTAGTGCAGAGTATCAGATTACGTCAACTTACCAATCAGCTAAATTTGAAGAATGTGGAATCAGGGGGAGATAAATATCAAGGGGAGCATTCATGATATATGTTTGTTGTACTCTTTTTCCTTCAACTAGGATTTTTCCCACTGGGTTTTTCCTATCCAGGTTTTAATGAGGCAACATAAGCATACTTAACACTATATCAACTATCCAGGTAAAGTTGTACTCTTTTTCCTTCGCTTTGGTTTTTTCCCACTAGGTTTTTCCGAGCAAGGTTTTAACGAGTCAATTGATGTTGATATGTGGGCATCCAAAGGGGAGTGTTATAGAATTAGTGGATGAATAATGAATGCCCACTCAAAGTTGTAAAGACTTTGTAATAATGAGTAATAGTGTTTGATACTTTCAAAAGTATCATTATTATATTTCGATGGTTGTAGTTACGGGAGTCACTCTATAAATAGAGCACTTCGTCTGTAATCAAATACACTGCAAAAGAAAGCAAGAGAAATAATATCAGTATCATTCCCTCTCTTTATCTGCCCTTTTTTTGTGTTATAGCTACTAAAGTTATAGTGTGATATTTTGCACCTGCTTCGCTCCTGTTCTTAAAAGGGTTATCTCTCTAACTTTTACCTATTTATAACAAATATGAGTTTCTTAAGATATATTATCTGTTTTCACTTTTGTTTTGTCGAACAGAATTTTGTTACCAAGTAAAGCCGATAGTATAAGTTTGGGGATATTTATTTATTTATTTTTCATAATATTCAGTGGCAGGATTGTGTGGAGTCATATTTCTCACAATTGTGAAAGAAAAACGGATAATTATTTATAATTATTTTTTATTTTTAAAAAGGGACAAATGGTGGTAAGCCACGGTTTTTCACCCCTTTCAAGGGTCGTGAAGACTCACAAAAGCATTTCAGCCTCCTCCTAACCACAAGTTTGACTTCCACACCAACAATTTATAAAATTATTAGCCAAAATATGATAATATATCTATCCACATTAATCAAAAATCCAAAATAACATATGTATTGATATTTTTATATGTTCACCTTATTCATAATTATATTGCATGATAACCTTGTTATCTACACTAGCTGAAAGAATTATTAAACTCAATATGAAGAACCAATCAAGAGTTTACAAATTCTAAATGTTCAAGTATCAGATAAAATAGAGTTGAAATAAAATTAATAGAGAATAATATAATTTTTTTTACAAGAAACGATGGTTGATATTTCATTGATCAATCGAAACAAATACACTTTTCCCAATTAAGTACATAGCTCCAGTGACCAAGAAAATGATTTAGAGTGAATTTTCTCAAACAGACAATTGTAATAAACTTCTAAACAACTACCACATGTACGAAAACTACAAACGCCACCCATACTAATCTGTCACAAAAAAAATTGTTGCAACAAACATGTATTGGCGACTACATGTTGGGATGATGGTGGCTATTTCTGGAATCCAATGCATGCGAGACGGAGAGAGATGTGAAAGAGTGTTGCGGGTGAAAAAGTAAAGAGAAATTCTGACCGCAAGATCAATTATAACGATCAGGATTTGTTGATCCCCTGAATCTGGATAAAATTAATCCGGAGAGGATCCTCTTCCATTGTTTAGAGCTTGGTAATATTTTCTGTTTTCAATGTTCAATTTCTATTTTTCTCATCATCACTACTATTCTATTAGGTCTTTTGATAAAGGTGGCTTAGTTGTTTAAATAATTTTGGGTTTCTCCTTCCACAGCAATTATTAAGTTGTTGACGGTTGATCATTGAATTATTTATCGAACATTGAATCTTGATTGATATGTGCATGTCATACAATTCAACATAATACTTCGTCCCATATCGCCTCCAAGGGAAAACTCCAACTTTCCAAGCAATTCTATTTTGATTTGAACCGATTGCTTTCACATTTGTGGGACTCTATATACACCTCACTGGTCACCATTCTAACTTTCTATTCTCGTCGTTATGGGGATTCCCAGCTTCCCACGACACATTTTTGGTTCCAAATTCTAGCATCCATTTTCAGTTCTGGCGGTTAGAATATATTTGATTCTTTCACTTTCCTTTTTATTCTATAATCCATTATTTAAACTTTCCATTAATATATAATATCACTTTTGGTCGGTCTTAAAATCTAATTAATACACGAGTATCTTAATATCCACTAATTAGGAATGTGGTAATGCTAGGGAGATTAAATTTATAAACAAAATTTTGTGAGCTAAATGACATGAAATTTGATGATTGGATTATTACTTATGCGTTGATAAACGTGCTAATTCTTATTGAGGACACATAATTTAGTTTACAAATTTAGTCTCCCTAATATTACCCTAAGAAACGAGGAAGGAATTCACCAAATGAACAATCTGAAAATGAGACCCATAAATTAATTACAATTATTGAAAATTTGACAACTAGGGTTGCAAATTAAGTAGCATCCCTATCGCTACTCAATACCGAGATCCAAATTAAGGGTCATCATCAATACAAAAGAATACTAAGATGTTTTTAATATTGATCAAGCACTTCTCCAAAATCAATAGTAATATTTATATAAGATGATACATCACTAAATGTAAGTGTTGCTGAGAGTATTTTATATTAGAGGAGTCAGAGACTATTAATATTTATAAAGTCTTGTATAAAATGCTCAAAAAGATGTTGAACTTCTCCATTCATTAACTTTTGGTTTTGGATCGAATGTTCACATTATAAGTTGAACATATATCACGTATTCATCTTCAATCATTTCTGAACTCTAAATTTTATATGATTGATTGTTCTCCAAGACAATACATAGCACTCCTATATGCTGAGGGCAGCCCCACCACGTAAAGATCCCTATTTTGCAGCCATTGAATGAGCATGAACTTTATGGTTGAAGGATATATAATATATATTATATTTCCTGCACGCATTGCCATTATTTATTGATTTTTTTGACAATGGTGGCAATCCAGTGAAAGAAATTTCAACTTATTATATATTGGATTAGTTGCTAAACTGAATATATTGACTATTAATTAAGCATAATTAGGCGCATAGCAAAGAAGTGATTAGAAGATTTTAGAAGCAATATCTAAAAGGCTAAAGGCCTAAAAGCTATCTTGTTCTTGTGCACTCGAAGATGGAGGACTACAGTCAACAGTACTAATTAATTAGGTGTTCAATATTAATCCATACTCCAAGTCATATCAATTTCCAATAATTTATTGGTATTTCTAAGTGCTAATATGAAAGGTTAAGTTTCAACTTAACTATGATTAAGAATATTTGGGATGAAATTAAAAATACCCCATTTGGGCCAATATACATATTAGTTAATGGGCAAAAAAGTCAGGGAATGATGAGAAAAAAAAGTGTGAAAGAATAATGAGAAGGAGATGAATTTCCTAGCCAATTTTTCATTGATCAATAACAAAACATTTGTACAAGAAATTTCGTACTCTACTTAATACACAAGAAATCTAAAATTACAACGATATTTAAACGGCTTGGGGTGCAAGATAATTTTAAAAATAATATGTCAAATTCACTATCGGGGTGTAAGACGCGTTTCAACAATATGATAAATAGTACACACACAAAATAAGTTCTCTAATATATTGTAGATATCTTTGTACATGATGATTATTCATGCATACACATCTCTAAAAAAGAAGAGGAAAAAAGGTGCTTTACTTTCTACTACTAGGGCAAATATATAATTTGTTTTGGTCAAATGGATTAATCAATGTTACTTTTTCCTTGGTAATGTGGTGTTTTTTTTTTTTTTTGGCGAACTGGAATAACTAACAACCGGGCAAAGATGCCAAAGATACAAAGAAGCCTACCCCGAGGCAAAAGCAAGCAGCAACAACTAAGGAAAAGCAGTACAAAGAGGAAAAGATGACATTGCACCAAATGCTAAAAATGTCACTCCTCATACTGCCAGAAAGAAATTAATGGGGACAAGGGAGACCATCATTACACAGAACATGAACAAGGGAGGATGGGGGTCTGTTGACCCAAATATTATCACATACCTCCCTACTTTGCCGCAACGCCAGAAGATCCGCAGCCATATTGGCCGATCTTGGAACCCAAGACCAGCGGCAGTCATTAAAAGACTCCCCCATTCTTTTGCATCGCGCTAAAATTGGGAAAGCTTCCCAACTGCCCATCGTATCCAAGTCTCGAATACAGGATATGGATTCCTGAGAGTCAGATTCCACGATGACAAAATTCCATCCCATGTTTCTTCCAAACTCACACCCATGCAGCACTGCCAAAGCTTCTGCCACTGCCACAGAAGAGGCCGTGACCCTCATCCTGTTCGCTGCCACAAACCTGCCCGCATCGTCCCGAGCCACAACACCCACAAAACCCGAAGCCCCACTCCTTAACCAGCTTGCATCCACATTAATTTTGATAAAACCCACACAAGGTGGAGACCAATGGACATCAGAAGCCGATCCATTGATAGAAATTGGCAAACTAATTACCGTAGCCTGAGAAGATTCCTTGAAGGCAGCCACAGAATGGGTGATAACTGCAATGATCTGCCGAGGAAAGATAGGTTGTTGATTGAAGAGAAAGTTGCATCTTGCCTTCCATATATACCAACATGTGGTAGCAACATATGAAAGCATGTTGTTCCTCACACTTGTCTGCCCATTTACCGAACCAACAATATCACCCAACCAATTAGCCCAAGTTGTGACCGCTCCCTTCCACAAGCCTCTAGTTAACCTTCCCCCAAGCCATACCTCCTCTACCCACGAACATTGGAGAAAAAGATGTACCAATGATTCCTCATACTTATTGCAAATAGGGCAGATTGTTGAAGAAGAGGATCGACGCATAAACAAATTTACATTCGTGGCCACTGCCTCTTGTAAGGTCTTCCACATAAAGGATCTTATTTTTGGTTGAACCTCAAGCTTCCAAACACACTTCCAAACCTGCTTTGGGATGAGGGCAGATCTGTGAGGGTTTCCAATTCGTTGTTGTCGAGTCCTGGTCATAGCCCAATGGTATCCGGATTTGACAGAATAGATTCCATTCTTCACAAAAGGCCACACTAATCTGTCTTTCAATAGCGGGTCACCCGAATGTGTCTCGTAAATCGCCTTGAGCTCCTCCTCCATCAGAAAGGGTTTAAGGAAATCAATCCCCCAGCTTCCATTTTCAATGCCTAACAAAGAATTCACCCTGAGGTTTAAAGAGACAGGAACCGAACCCAAGGGAGATGGGTGTCCTGATGGGATAGATGGCAGCCATCTATCCACCCAAACCCTGACATCATTTCCATTCAGTATCTGCCAGTGAGCACCACCCCGAAGTATTTCTCTACCAACAAGGAGGCTTGACCATGCCCATGAAGCTCTTCCACCCCTCTTAGCATTGAAAAAAGAACAATTGGGGAAGTATCGGCCTTTAATGACCGATGCCCACAAAGAGTTTGGTTCCAATAACAACCTCCAACACTGTTTCGCCAAAAGAGCGTCGTTGAACTCCGTAAAGCACCTCAAGCCTAGCCCACCTTCTTCTTTCGATTTCCCCATTTGTTCCTTAGAAACCCAGTGAATCGGGTTCTCCCCTTCTTTTTGCCCCCACCAAAACTTGGATATCAAAGCATCCAGATCATTGCAAAAAATCTTAGGAAACTTGAAGAGATTCATAGGATATGCCAGAACTGCTTGTGCCACTGCCTTAATTAAAACTTCCCGCCCCGCTTGTGAGAGAGTGGAGCGTTTCCAACCTTGAATTTTTCCTAATAGCCTTCCTTTTACATACGCAAGGCCACTTCTTTTTTATCTACCCCAGATGGTCGGCACTCCCAGATAAACTCCCGGGTCCCCTACTTTCTCCATCCCAAGAATGGTAGCCAGATGGATAGATAAAGGTTCCGGCACATTTCCCCCAAAGAACACACTGGATTTGGATTTATTTACCTGTTGACCCGAGGCCAAGCAATACTCGTCAATAACCTGGACTAAATTTCTACAATTCCTCACCTCCGCCTTGAGAAAGATCAAAGTATCATCAGAAAAGAAAATGTGAGATATCATGGGACCGACACGGTCCATTTTAATCCCCTCAATCCGCCCCATATCACTCTCCCGTTGAATAAGGAGTGATAACACTTCACTGACCAACAAGAAAAAAATAAGGGGATAAAGGATCCCCCTGTCTAAGCCCCCTTGAGGGAGTGAATTTGGAACCTGGCTGTCCGTTCAGAAGAATGGAAAAATTCACTGTAGAAATGCATCCCATAATCAGACTCCTCCATCGACTATTAAAACCCATCTTCTCCATAACTGCCATTAAAAAATCCCACTCCACACGATCATACGCCTTATGCATATCCAATTTAATTCCCAGCTCAAAGTTGCATTTTGTCTTTCTATTTTTTAGAAAATGGAAAAGCTCATGCGCAATACTGACATTATCTTGAATCTGTCTTCCTTCCACAAATGCATTTTGGGTTGCGGAGATCAACACCGGCAGCAGTCTTTTTAATCGGTTGGCTAAGACCTTGGAGAGAATCTTGTAGGAGTAGTTGCAAAGACTTATGGGTCGAAATTGAGACACAGACTCCGGATTTTGAACCTTTGGAATTAAAGCCAGATGAGTAGCATTTATTCGCAAAGGCTGCAAAGACCCGTTCATCAAATCAACAATCATATTATTAACATCAAAAGCTATTATGTCCCACTATGATTGATAGAATATCCCTTGGAATCCGTCAGGACCCGGAGCTTTAAGTCCTCCCATTTTCATGGCAGCAGTTTTAATCTCCTCCACAGAGACCGTAGCCGTTAACGAAACATTCATCTCCTCCGAAACCTTCGAGGTAACGCAGTCGAGCATGTCACCCCACTCCCTGTTGCCCGAAGAAGTGAATAATTCCACAAAATGATCATCAATTAAGCGTCGGATCTGCCCTGGATTATCCACCCAGTTCCCATTCCCATTTTTAAGCGATATTACTTGATTTCGCCTTTTTCTTTGTAAGGTAGATTGATGGAAGAACTTAGTATTCGCATCTCCTTCCTTAAGCCATTGCACCCTTGATTTTTGTTGCCAAACGCTCTCCTCCTGACTCCATAAACGATCAACCTTCTTTGTAAGCTCTTCTATCTCATGGGAGTTGCATCTCCAATTTAGTTGGAGTCGTCCCAGGTGGTACATCAACTCCTGAATTTGCCACGATCTCTGTCTAAACTTATCCCTACTCCACTTGGAAAGATTAGAGCGAGCCTCATAGATTTTTAGATTCCACCTCTCCACAGAGTTACCTTCTCGGAATTTGTCCCAAGCTTTTTTCACAATTTCTTTGCAATCTGTATCCTTTGCCCAGTGAGCTTCAAAGCGGAAAATCCTCTTCCTCTTCCCAGTACGTGGTTCGCACTGAACAATAACTGGGCTGTGATCAGAGCCCATTGACGTACCATTAGTGACCCTAGAATTAGGCCAAAGAGTCTGCCAAGTTTCATTCACCAGCCCTCTATCCAACCGAGCCTCCACAAGCTGCCCATTTATTTTCCCACACCACGTGAATTTTGGGCCGTTAAAACCCAAGTCAAACACCTCCAGCTTGCTCATGAACTCCTCCAAGTATCTAGTCCAGTTATATCTTACCTCTGCTTCGCCCGACTTCTCGTGGTCCCACAAGAATTCGTTGAAATCTCCCCCGCAGATCCACGGGATATTGTCAGGAGCAAACTTATGAATCATTCCTCCCCAAAAATCTACCTTCTCCGCACGGTAAGAAGTACCGTACACACCGGTAAACCTGAACACAATTTGAGAATCCACTAAGGTACATCGAGCATCAATGAGGTGTTTTGAGAAATCATTCACAATTACATGTACCGACTCATCCCACCAGGGGCTAGACCTCCAGCCCTTCCCACATGAGCAACATCAAAACCATTACAATACCCTATTCTTCATCTCACACTTATAATTCTATGATTTTTCATTTTAGTTTCAGAAAGAAATATCATAGAGGGTCTATATTTCCTTATCAGCCCATGAAAGGCCTGAACTACCGTGTCAGACCCTAAACCACGGCAGTTCCAAAATAAATGTATCATGGCGATCGTGCAACTGTTGAGGGCCAACCGCCACCACCCCGGGAAGATGATCCCGATTTCATATCCAACAGTGATTCTTTCGTCTTAACAGAGAACTCCTCCATGCCTTCCCCCATATCCTGATACTCTATCGAGATGTCCTGCAACTTTTCCTCCGCATAGGTCGCCCTTTCCGTCATCAGACCCCTTTCCTTCATTGACATGTTCTTCTGCCGTCCTGCAGCTCTATCCTTCCTTTCCTTAATCTTTTTAGGTTCCACCTCTATTCTAGTTTTCTTCTGAGGTGGGATACCCATCTCTAAACCTAAGTTTTCCAGCACCCGTTTATTATGACTGCCAACCCCTTCTATCTGTGGAACTTGGCCAGACAGTCCCACTACCCTTCATGTAGGCAGGAGTGACTCCTCTTCCTGTATCTCTTCAATCATGACTACCGAGCTTCTGAGAAACTCCCATCTTATTTCCATCGGTTCCATGCCCATCACAAATCATTGCTGCCCAATAGGCCCACATCCTTCCATTCTCCATTGATCCTGATTAAAGTTCATTCCTTCTTCCCATCGTTTGACTCTTTGCCATTTCTTCGAGCCAATATTTTTTCCCTGTAGCAGAATTGGTGGTTTGGGGTCCCTATCAGTCAGGGCATTCTTCCTACTAGTTCCCCCAGTGATTTCTTCCCTTGCACCTTGACTTTCTTTCCTAGGCCGGACTCTAGTTGCTCCAGCATGTCTTCGCTCACCCACAATGATAGAAATAAGTCTTGGAATATCTATGAAATCCCGTACTGGAGCCGCTTTAGTCCATTCACCATATCCTGCCATACCCCCCCTGACAGCTTTGAATGAACACTCCGTGTTTGGATGACCGATTCTTCCACATTTGTAGCAGAAGTCTTGTAGTCTTTCGAAATGAAACTCAATCCATGTTTCATTATTATTTTCCCTCGGGAGCCAGCAACCTGTGGTCAGCGGGTTCAAGGTATTGACTGTTACCTTAACTCTTAAGAAACCTCGTGCTTTAGCAGGATCCTCAAGTTCTTGAAATTCCCCTATCTGCATAGCGAGGCGTTTTACCTTTTCTTCAGAGCTGAGGTAAGGCGGAACGCCCCTAACTTGTATCCAGAACGAGACTATATTCATGTTAATTTCCTCCAGCGCTAACTCTTTTTCCCATCTTCTTACTGAAAAGTTCTACTTCATGACAGCCCACGGGACTTGGCTTAGAATCTTCGTTGCAGTGCTTTCGTCTTGGACAGTGATAATGAAAGTATTGTCTTTAACCCACTTTACTTCCACTCCCCCCCATTCCTTCCATGAAGATCTCAGTATATTCCTCACGCCCCATTTGTTTAGGGTTTTGTTAGCCAACACCGAACCCACTAGTTTGACTCCTTGCTCCATCGTTGAGAGATCCAAGTTTCTATCCAGATGGACCACTAGTTCCTCTATATCCGCTTCTGCCATTTGACCCCAAAATTGTTCGATTTTCCTATTATCCCGAACCTCTCTCTGTTTCTCCTCTTCCCACTTTCTCTCTTCACAGCTTTTTAATTCAAAATGACAAAAGTGCAGGAACACAACCATAATAATGAATATTTGTATCATGTTGAGGAGCCATACCTTGACATTAATGCCCCACTTAATACACATAGAGTAGATGGTCTTCAGAACTTTTGTTAATATCCTCCACGAGAGTTTCTGTCTCCTTTTGACACCACCGTTTGAATTTTTTACTTTAATTCGGTACCCACTTCTGAGAAGTTTGGATCTACCATCCTCTTTAATGTTTCTTATACCTTTTTGTTTCTTTAAATTTTTCTCCTTCTTTTTGCATCTTGCCATCCCTACTGCTGACATCTGGCCCGGTTTAGATCCTCTGAGGAAACGAACCTGTCTGGATAATGGGAATAACATGGCTAAATCGTTGGGGAGAGATCTCAGAAACCAAATTAGCAACAAGATCCGCAATAAATTGAGGTAGACGGTGGTTGGGGTGCAGTAAATTCAACTCGGGGGGGAGGAATTACTGATGAGAAAAAGGGGATCTGGAAGAGAGGTGAACAGGAAGTAAATCGGATTGGTGGGTAAGCAATAACTCAGAAAGATAGGTGAGCAGAGAGCAGATCTGATTGGTGGGTGAGAAATACCAAAGAGGTGCAAGGATCCCACCCTTGGATTAGGAGAGGGACAAGACAAGATCAAACCCACACAGAGGAGGGACTCTCACAGAGGAAAGAAAATTTTTTAGGCGTCCTGCAAATTAGCACGCCATCTCACGGTGAATTTTCAGTGTCAAATGGTAGCTTGGGATCCCAGGACTAGTAATGTGGTGTTTGGACACATACAAGCTATAGTATGTATGGGACTGAAAATTCTTAGGACCAAAAATAAAATCACCTTGAAATTTAGTTTCCTATTAATTTTTTTAAAGAGGACGGAATTGGTATTAAATTAAATGGAGGAAAGTTAAAAGAAAGAAGCACCATTTATTTAAGAAAAGTGATTGGAGAACTGGTAGTTCACGAGTTAACAAATTGTTTACAAATATATCGAAGGTGGATGTTTTGGATTTTTAGGTTGTTCGGATTAATGCTACTTTCATTGTCCGTGTAAATTTTGGACCCTTAATATATGGATTCGAAGAAAATGATCAATGAGATATTAACAAGACTTGCAACAAGCCCAGTCGGATTTTGGGCGAATTATGTCGTTTAATGTGTTTAATTCGGGTTTTAATATTGTAAGATCTAGGGGTGGGCACAGTTTGGTTCGGTGCGGTTTTAAGTAAAACCAAAACCCAAAACCGAATTTTTTTGCGGTTCGGTTCGGTGCGGTTTTGAAGTTAAAACCGAAATGAAACCAAACCGTTTGGTTCGGTTTGGTGCGGTTTCAAACGGTTTCGGTTTGGTTTTTAAGAAAAAATATACAATTTGCAATTTAACATATTAATAAGCATTTCCCAATAGCAATAGGAAAAAACTTTTTTTATGTAAACAATTAGCATGTTGCATGCAGTTGTGATGTTAAAACATGTTTGTGCAACAAAAGGGTGTCCCTTACAATGTTTATCATAAAACAAGTTGAATAAATTTGAATTCATTAAACATGAGTGAAACTTTGATACTAGAATATGTGATATCATGCTTCAAATGAGTGGACTTCATTAGATCATTGTTCGACTCTTGATAACAAGATTAGTCCATCCTTGTACATATATGTGTGTGTGATGGTATAAAATAACAAAGGTCCTTCAAGTTAATGAACGAAAGAAAGTGATGAATGATGATATTCTAGTGTGGTTGAGTCTCATACTAAGTGTATGGATTCTAACAAACAACCAATTAAAACATGAAATCTAATATAGACATTTAATTAAATGTTTATTAATATTTGCGGTGCGGTTCAGTTTCGGTGCGGTTTTCAAAAGCCAAAACCGAAACCAAATCGTTTTCTATGTTGCAGTTCCGTTTCAAAACCGAAACCATTTCAAAATCGCAAAACCAAACCGTTTGGTGCGGTTCGATTTGGTTCATGTTTCGGTTTCGATTTTCAGTTCTAAGTGCCCACCCCTTGTAAGATCTTTCTGATATTTGTTACTTGTTTGATTCCTTTCCTAGGATTCCTAAGGTTTCTAGGTGATCGCTTGTGATCCCTTATCCTCTCCGATGTGTCATTTTGTATATTTTCAAATATTTGTCCATTCATATCATAACATAAAGTCGAATTCAACAATGTCAGGCAAGTCCTTCTCAATCATTCACAGATTTAACCAAATTTATTGTGTACCAATAGATATGAACAATGAAAATCAGGTTGTGCCAATTGTGATTGTTTGTGAACCAAGGAACAAAACAATAAGAAAATTTCAAATTCTAGAGCCTAGACAAGGTACTTATGTTACTATTGACCCTAAAAACTACCAAGCCTACGTGGCGCGCAGACCAAGTAACTAATGAGCTAACTATGCCCTTCGGTTGATGCGAGGCGTGCCAACTCATCAGCCGAGCTAGGCCGACGAGTAAAATGTGTTAATGTTGTGTTAGGTGCGCTGCTGACTTCTCGATCTTGCGATTGCGACCAAGGAAGGAACACTCTCGGCCTTTGGGTTATAGAGCTTGAAAACGAGGTTGCTAGTTCTACGGAGTTCACAAATTATCGGCGTCAAATTCGGTCACGGTGATTATATTTGTAAGGGTATAAGCACGCCGAATCGACATCAGAGTATAAGGGCACAGATACTCAAAATAGATATATGTCTTGATGGTAAATATGATTCGGCCTTCAGAATGCCGAACTCTAAAGCTTACTCGTGAGTATCTAATCATAAAACAACTCGGCGTTCAATGTGCCGAGCCCTAGTAAACTGTAACACCTCACCTCGCCGAAAAGGCTAATAAGATGACCTCAGCTAATAAAGACCCGAAGGTCTTTCTAAACCGAGACTTAGATAGATAACCAGTCGGCCTCGACGCAGTGCTGTTTATCTAAACTGAAGATGTTCCACGGTCGGCTGGTTCTACGGTGATAGTGATGTTTATCCAAATTGAAGGTATCATCGGTAGCCTTCACAGTGTTGTTTATCCAAACTGAAGATGTGTTGGCGGAAAAAGAAAATAAAAAACTCAAAGTTGTTGAGAGAGTTTGCGTAAGGCAATTTGTGCGTTGAATTGAAGGGCTTGAATGACGCACACCTCCATCTATTTATAGTAGCAAACCTGCTTCTGATCGAATCAAAACTATATTCGGGTTAGGACTCCTTACCCTGATCCAATCTTATCTCGCCCAGTCCTACTCCTATTAGGACTTTGAACTCAACCCCTTAACATGCCGCATTCATTCCTAAGTTTCAGCATCCTCATTCTGTCGAGACTCCTTCTTGTATCAGGATTCAACTACGCCATCCATCCATCTCGCAATGGGACTCACCCACTTCGTGATAGGACACGGCCAGCCTTGGCTATGCGGCCCATGAACCGGATGACCCCCAACGACCCCTGAGCAAGGTTTCCAGGCCAAGAACAATTCTAAACTCGGCCCAAACCAATATTTTGGGCCCAAACAGTTACACATGTAATTAAATTAGAGTTAGCAACTTACTTAATTTGCTGCCTAATTAAGCTATACCTAGTTGTCATCATAAGGATAACATGATTATGAGGTGTGAGGGCTAGTCGTTGGACGTCCCAATATCGCACTACAAATCATAAGTATATATATTATATGGGAATTAGTTGATCGTTGGTCCCGTGCAATATTAACAATCATTGCATATATAAGCTAAGGAGAGAATGTAATTTACTCTAATATACAGTAATTAATTGATAATATTAGTATTTATATCATCTCACCTTATAAGTTTCTTATCATTTTATAATTAATATAAAATCATATACTCCAGTGATTAATTAGTCTCTAAGTAATAGTGAGAGCTCTCACATCTAGTGAAGAAAAGTAGTGCTAAGATCAATCGACCGACGTTATCGTTCAAACTATAGACAATATATAGTGAAAACAGATTCTTTTGAGCATGCGCAATAGAACTGGTTCATGTATGCTTTAAAGGAGCTTCTTTAGTCTTAGCCTATCCTATATATACACATATACATTTGATATATTCTATATATACTAAAACCCAAACACTGGTTACTGTTCTAGGGCAGTGTGCGGACCAAAATGCCCCTCAATTCGTTTGTTAAGCCAATTTTTTGCCAACTTTTCTACAGTAAAATGACTTACTTACCCTCCGAGGCCACGCGTTTATCCTCTCCGGTTTCGATTTCTTTGGGTGCTTCGGTTCTCTCTCTCCCCATCATCAGCTTTTCCTTATTTTGTTTGACTCCTGCTCTCCCCGTCTCCCTCCTCGCCTCACTCTTCTCTGCACCAAGCAGCTCGATTTAGGGCTTCACCATTTCTCTTCGAATCAAGGTCTCTATTTCTCTCCCTATTTTCCGAATCTAGGTTTCCTATCTGTCTGTGGAAAACCCTAGATCTCGCCACTGCCGGAGAGTCCAAGCTCGGCCCTTCGAGCTTCAATCTGCCTTGCAGATCGGCTCTTCTCGGCGCCTCCACCTAAACCCCTCTGGTAAATTTCCCAACTTTTCCCCCAATTCTTTTCTCTCTATTTCTGCGCTTTCGATAGGTTTCAGATTTTCCCTTTCTTAAGCTTATTTTTCTGAAAGGACCTTGATTTTGTGTTTAATTCGGGTTGTTGCGTCGTGAATTTTGAATTTTATGTTTAATTTGGGTCTTTACATAGTGAATTTTGAATCTTTAGCCTGATTATGCTGTAATTAATTTTAATTTTGTGGGTTCGAGTAAATTCCTCACCTTTTCTTTTCGTTCTTTAATTTTTGAGTTCGATCTGTTAAATATGTGTGATTACTGGGTTTTTCCTATCTGTTAAAGATTGAGACTTTTGTTCTACCAAATTTGAGTTGCAGCAGAAGGAAGCTAGGAGGTGCAGCAACTGGAAGTCGGATTTCACTCCTGTCATTGCAATTAGATCAGGTTCTGGCTGATTTGATCTGAGCATGCACATGTACTCTTCTTCTACTCTTTCCAATTATACACTTTCCATTAAAAAATTTCATGTAAAACCTGAAATTTGTAGTGACTCATTGTTTACGTTAGTACGTGGGAGTAATAAGGTGGGGGAGCTACTCAGCTGATCTAATTATGAAAGGGGAAATCAAATGGAAACAGAAGGTTTCAATTTTTGTACGTTTTTAAATAAAATGGAAATCAAACTTTTATGGGTAGGTAAATAAAAACAAAAAGTTTGATTATTTTAACTCTTTAAATGTTTAATTAAATTCCAATTGAGGAAAGTAGTTTAATTTTTTCAATTTTCAGATTGAAAATCTGAAGGTTGTCTGTAATCTTTGAATTCCGCAGGACTCCGTTTGAAGCATCACCAGGAACTAGAAAATTAAACACTTACAACACAGCTGTTAAAGACGTTAAAGTATTTCAATTTGGCTATTGGCAAATATGTTTGGTGTTTTATGGCGAGAGATGGTTGGTTTCTGCTTCTAATTATGTTAGCAGGAGGTACATGAGTGATCACTGCGACGGTTGGTGGACCTCAACAAGAGGTATTTACTCGAAGGGTGACATTTTTGTTCAGTTGCATTTAGAATTTTAGTTAGAGTAACCGTTATTTGATTAATATAGTTTGCTTAATATTGTTTGTATGAGTTGTTGGGATAAAGATTTCCCATGAATGTTGCATCATATATGCATTATTGGGCATGTTTATTGCATAATGTTGATGTACTTTTGGAGTTTCCTTTATTGATTTTATAATTAATCAAAATGTAGCATATCCAGGAGCTTATTCGTTATCTGCAATTTGGACTCTGATGGCTGGCTCTTGGTGTAGCATCATCTATTGGTCTTGGTAAGTGCGAGTTATATTCAAAATAGCATGAAAACTCACAACCTGGATACTGGAAATCATTATACAATCCATACTTGAGGGCAAGTTCTCTTTTCTTTTTTGTTTAGTGTGGATTCTCTCTCTTTTGGAGTTTCCTTTATTGATTTTATAATTAATCAAAATGTAGCATATCCAGGAGCTTATTCGTTATCTGCAATTTGGACTCTGATGGCTGGCTCTTGGTGTAGCATCATCTATTGGTCTTGGTAAGTGCGAGTTATATTCAAAATAGCATGAAAACTCACAACCTGGACACTGGAAATCATTATACAATCCATACTTGAGGGCAAGTTCTCTTTTCTTTTTTGTTTAGTGTGGATTCTCTCTCTTTTTTTTTTTGTAATTTCTGGTGCTTTCAGTAACTTAAATGATAATTAGTTTTTTTTTTTTCCTTTTTGAGGTTTTCTTTTTTGTTTTAATTTACAATTTTACTGATTTTTATGTATTTTTTGAAGGTTGTGATACACTCATAAAAAGCATACGATTTCTTCAGAAAATTGGCAATTGACTCATCAGTAAGTCTATTTTTTGAATAGGAACTATTCAAAACGATGTATGATTTATTTTTTCATAAACTATTAAATCACGTGCCTTTGTTATTTTATAAACCCTCTATAAATCCACTATGTAGCGCCATTTTTACGTTTTTTTTATTATAATTGACTAATTTGTGATTGTGTTTGGTTAGGGAAATGCAGAGAGAAGACGTTCCCAGTAGGTTTAGCAGAAATACCAAAGGAAATGAGGCAATCCAAATCAATGGCATACAGAGTGTTCGGAACTCAACGAAAAATGAGAAAGGAGCTGTAGTTGATTAGAAAGAGCAACAGGTTTGATGATGGTTGCACTGAATTCCTTATGTGATGATTCAATTTTGGGTTTTAAATAATGCTCCTGTTTGAATTTTAAACTCTTGATTTTCCATTCAGTGATTCAACAAAAATTCTCCCCAATGCTGATTTGCTTACGGCGGTGTTTAAGGTAAATTTTGCTCCCTTCCAAAATAATTTTCAATGAATTATGTCTTCTGAGTAGTATTGAAGCCAGACATTGTATCTTTGAGAAAGTTTATGTATAGTTTCTGCAAAAGTTTAGTTTGGAAGTAGTATATATCTGTATGTGGAGTTTTGCTTTTTTCCACTGTGAAATCAAACCCCTCTATCCAGTCTCTTACATTCTTGATATGCTCATCCCCCGAAATCTTCCTTTCTCATCTAAAGGCAGATCAGAGAATTCAACATTCTCAGTGGTCAAATTTTTTACCCAAGGTGGGTCTCGAGTCAATCAGCGGTATGCCTTCAGCTTTGAATGAGAGCTTTGGCATGTACTCGGGATCTAGGGGATAGTTGGTTCAACCTCTCCCGTGGTAGGTAAACTTAATTTGGAAGGAAAGCAACTCAATGCTTTTTTTTTTTTTTTTTGTAAGAATGCTACTAGATGAATGGCAGATTTATCATATGAGCGTCATTGAAGTTTTATCTTGAATCTGAACAAGTTTTTGTCAATTGTTATTTTCAAAGGTTGTGACAGTTTGTGCTGGCCTTGCAGAAATTTTTGTGATCATAAAATTGTCATGTGATATTACTATTGTCAATGTTATGCAAGGAATAAAGTTTGTAGAAGGTTGCTGATCTACCTATGCTGCCACCAAAATAATGTATGTAAAAAGTTGCTGATCAACGATAATAGGTAGCTTGCAATTTTTTTTTTAATGTATCTTATTAAATGGATTTGAGAGCTGCGATATTACTGAATTATTTTAACAATTTACATTAGTAGCTTTTACTTTTTCACATTGTTACCGAGAAGCATGAATATCATAAAAAATAAAAGAAGTTCTGAAGTGATGATCGAAGAATTTAAAACTGCTGATTAGTGTATGTGTGCAAATACTGTAAACAGGAATACGAATCCATAATTGAATCCCTATTTTGGTTGTACATGTGTGTAGAATTTTTTACATATTTTATACGCTTTAAAAACCCGCAGCAACGCGCGGGTACTTATACTAGTATTATTCTAAAGGGATCCTTGTATTCTATCTCAATTGAGAGGATGGCCCTTAACAATAGTGGAGGGATTTTTAAATTCATGGCAGTTGCGGGGTGGTAGGGTGCATGGCGTTTGAGCGCTTTTGGACAAATTGTATGTCATCATACTCCTCGACCAACCCTAATTGAATTCAAAAGGTGGTATAGGAAGCATGAATAAAGCTGCCGTCATTGATATATCAAGCAAGACTATCCTTAATTTATGCCTAAATATTTCAAAGAAACCCCACATTCTTAAGGGTTAAGTTGACTATAGTTGACTATAATAACGTTATAAAGTGGCATCGGTCGGTCCTCTTCTGACTCTTAATAAGTGAGTGATATATATATATATATATATATATATATATATTTTGAATTCAGATACACATCTTTTTGACACATTTTTTTTAAGTCACTCCATAATGTATCATCCTAAATCCATAGGCTTAAATAATAGGGTATGTCATAATTTTTTTCCACGTGAATATTGTTAGAAACTGTAGATTGATTGATGTATTCTACACGGATAAGAAAAATGTTAGAGATTTCAATAATAATAATAATTATTATTATTAATATATATATATATATTAATATATAATATTTATGAATATATAAATATATAAATATATATGACCTAGTGCTGCTGCCATCCGCAGCATGCATGCGGCAACATGTATTGAAAGGTTGGATTTAATTCAACCTTGTACCTTTTGGTTGAATTACAACTTTTGGTTAAAAGATATGATGTTTACTCAAATTGTATGAGTAGAATTAAAGGATATAATTAGTCAATATTTATTTTCTGAAAATTCTAAATAGAACACATGTCTTTTGGGTCAACACTATTAAGAAGAGTTGTGTGTCTTCAACTAAAATGAAATGGCTCGATGAACGGGTACTTTGATATCTATAAATACATGTTGTGGTATAATGTTTCATACACAATTCATTCAGAAATTTGTTGTCTACATAATTTATTTGCTCTCTTTTCTCTCTTCATCACATTCATACAATTTCTTTCTAGTTATTTCTAAAGGAATATAATTTCATTTTGCTAATCGAATATTCCATACTTTGTTGTATCCTAGAAGTGATTTGCCAAGAACCTTTTTGCAAACTCATTCGAGTGGGGGCAAATAACACTTTAAGGAAACGATTCAAGTCGTACCTCAAAGTCATTATTCGGATTATTCTCCATATAATTCTATATTTAATATAACAATCTTAAAGTGTTATTTTCGTCATGGATAACAAATCTGATAACATGGCTTTGAAGATTATCAATCAAGATGTCTACAAGTTAGACAAATTTGATGGATCAAATTTCACCCGATGGAAGGACAAGATGCGTTTCATGCTTACTGTTCTAAATGTCATATATGTGTTGGACCCGAAATTGGAGCCTATTCGTGAACCAAGTGACAAAGACTCGGACAATATAGTTGCCGATCGAAAGAAGCGTGAAGAAGATGAATTGGTATGTCGAGGACACATCTTGGGCACATTATCTGATCGTTTATATGACCTGTATGCACACATTCAATCTCCAAAGGAAATTTGGGAAGCACTTGAACACAAGTACACAACGGAAAAAAGAGGTACCGATAAATTTTTAATGTTCAAATATTATGAATTCACTATGTTTGATAACAAACCCATCCTAGACCAAGTTCATGAATTATTAGTCTTGGTCTCAAAGCTTCGTGAACTTAAAATAGTTATTCCAGATCCTATGATAGTTGGGGCTATTATGGCAAAATTACCCCAAACATGGAATAACTATAGAAAGAAACTTCTACACATGGTGGAAGATATTAGTTTGGAGAATTTGCAAAAGGGTATTCAAATTGAAGAGGAAACTCGAAATCGTGATAAGAATTTTGCAAATCAAGATTTCTCTAAAGTTCACATTGTCGAAGGAAACAAATATAAAAAGAACTTCAAAGTCAAAATTGACAAAGGGAAGTTTAAGAAGACCAATTCCAACAACAATCAAAAGAATGCAAATGGTGTATGTTACCATTGTGGAAAGAAAGGCCATTACATTCGTGATTGTAGACACAGAAAAGCAAGTGAGGAATATGCCAATAAGACCAATAGCGCAAATATGGTGGAAAACTTTGGAATTGATAACATTGTTGCAATGGTATCAATGATGCATATTGACATGATTACCGAACTGAATATGGCAGCGGTAATAAAATCCTCCGATTGGTGGCTCGACTCAGGGGCTACTATACATTTGTGCAATGACAAGGCACAATTCAAGACATATGAAACATCAACGGACAATCAAGAAGTTTTAATGGGGAATCATAATTCCGCCAAAGTTCTAGGAAAATGAACCGTTGAACTTCAATTTACTTCTGGGAAGAAATTGACGTTGCTTAATGTACTGTATGTTCCAGAACTTAGAAAGAATCTTGTGTCTGCAAATTTATTATGTAAGAACGGTATAAAGACTGTTCTAGAGTCCGACAAATTAATAATGTCGAAAAATGGGATGTTTGTTGGGAAGGGATATTCTTGTGATGGGATGTTCAAACTAAGTATCAATAATAAAGTGAATTCTTCTGTTTATATTGTTGAATCTTCCTCTCATTTATGGCATTTACGTTTAGCACATATAAATTTTAGATCTTTAAAATACATGCGCACACTTGGTTTTATTACTTGCAATGATGATTATAATGATAAATGTGAAACATGTATTCAAGCGAAAATGACTAAGAAACCTTTTCCAACTACCGAAAGAAATACAAATTTATTAGACTTAATACATTCTGACATATGTGAATTTAATAGTGTTTTAACAAGAGGAGGAAAAAGATATTTTATCACATTTATAGATAATTGTTCTAAATTTACTTATGTTTATTTATTGTCTAATAAAAATGAAGCTTTTGAGTGCTTTAAGCGCTATAAGGCTGAAGTTGAAAACCAAAAGGGAAGGAAAATTAAATGCCTTCGTAGTGATAGAGGTGGTGAATATTTTTCACATGAATTTGATATTTTTTGTGAAGAGCATGGTGTTGTACATCAAAGAACTGCACCCTATACACCACAACAAAATGGTTTGGCAGAAAGAAAAAATAGAACACTCACTGAAATGATTAATTCTATGATGATTAATGCTAATACTCCAAAATATTTATGGGGTGAAGCATTGTTTACTGCATGCCATATACACAATAGAATTACATCTATGAAGACACATGTGTCACCATATGAAATTTGGAAAGGAAGAAAACCAAATTTGTCATATTTGAGAGTATGGGGTTGTGTAGCTTTTTATAAGGCACTCGATCCTAAGAGATCCAAGTTGGGTCCAAGAGGAATTAAAAGCATATTTGTAGGTTATGCAGAAAATTCAAAGGCATATAGGTTGCTTAATTTAGACTCAAACACAATAGTTGAGTCTAGAGATGTTGAATTTATAGAAAATAAATTCTATAATGACTACTCAGTGTCTGGAAAAGAGAATGATCAAACACATTTCTCTAATTCGTCTACTAGTCAATCTCAAGGTGAGAAAAGAAAACAGTCTGAAACTGTTAATGAACCAAGGAAAAGCCAAAGGGTAAGAAAAGAAAAGACTCTAGGCTCTGATTTTATTTCATCTCAATCTATTGTATTTTTAGTCGAAGGAAATAGAACAAAGGTTCTTAGGAAAATACCCATATTGTTGAATGTTGAGGATGATCCTAAAAGTCTAAGCGAAGCATTGACTTCAAGAGATGCAGCTTTTTGGAAAAAGGCTATAGATGATGAATTTGAATCATTAATATCTAATCAGACATGGGTTTTAGTAGACTTGCCCCAAGGATCAAAAGCAATAGGTTGTAAGTGGGTA
Source organism: Malus domestica (assembly GCF_042453785.1). Classification (NCBI taxonomy): domain Eukaryota; kingdom Viridiplantae; phylum Streptophyta; class Magnoliopsida; order Rosales; family Rosaceae; genus Malus; species Malus domestica. Next base: position 14,123,065 of record NC_091676.1, on the reverse strand, counting down.
TTTAGAAGAAAATACAATACAAACGGGTCTATTCAGACATTTAAAGCCAGGCTAGTTGCCAAAGGTTTTAAGCAGAAAAAAGGAATAGACTATTTCGATACATATGCACCAGTAGCTAGGCTCACATCAATTAGAATATTGTTTGCATTGGCATCTTTATATAATTTGCATGTGCATCAAATGGATGTGAAAACAGCATTTTTAAATGGTGATTTAGATGAAGAAGTCTATATGGAACAACCATAAGGGTTTGTTCTCCCTGTGAATGAAAAGAAGGTTTGTAAATTAGTAAAGTCATTATATGGATTGAAGCAAGCACCAAAACAATGGCATGAAAAGTTTGATTTTGTCATTTTATCATATGGATTTAGACATAACAGTGCTGATAAATGCATATACTCTAAATTCACAAATGATTATGGTGTTGTTATATGTTTATATGTCAACGACTTGCTAATTTTTGGTACAAACATGAAAGGTGTATCTGAAACTAAAGAGTATCAAAATTCAAAATTCAAGATGAAGGATTTGAATGAAGTAGATACTATCTTGGGAATTAAAGTAAAGAAGCATAGTGAGGGTTACGCTTTGTGTTAGTCACATTATATAGAAAAATTGCTTCTTAAGTTTAAGCATTTACAAATAAAAGAAGCAAATACCCCTTATGACCATAGTGAAACTTTGCTTAATGATTCTGGTAGGTCTGTTGCACAGCTTGAGTATGCTAGTGTAATCGGAAGTTTAATGTATGTCATGCATTGTACCAGGCCAGATATCGCATTTGCAGTAAGCAAACTTTCTAGATACACTAGTCATCCAGGTACTGCTCATTGGAAAGTAATAAATAGAATTTTTGGTTATCTTAAAAGAACTATTAACCTGAGTTTAACTTACTCTGAGTTTCCAGCAGTACTTGAAGGATATTCAAATGCAAGTTGGATAACAAGTGCTAATGATAATAAGTCTACATCAGGGTGGATTTTTACAATTGCCGGAGGAGCAATTTCTTGGGCTTCAAAGAAGCAAACATGTATAGCACATTCAACTATGGAATCTAAATTTATAGCATTAGCAGCAGCAGATAAAAAAGCGGAATGGATTAGAAATTTGTTATTGGAAATAGAGTTGTGGCCACAACCAATGCCATCCATTTCTTTATACTGTGATAGTGAAGCTACTTTGTCTAGAGCATACAATAAAGTATACAATGGAAAGTCTAGACATATTAGCTTGAGACATGAATATGTCAAGCAATTAATAACTGATGGAGTTATTAATATTGTTTATGTTAAATCAAGTAATAACTTGGCGGATCCGTTAACGAAAGCACTTTCATGAGCTTTGGTAGTTAGTACATCTAGTGGAATGGGGCTAAAACCCTTTACTGAAAATTAGCCACCAATAATGGTAACCCGACTTTGTCTAGAACATCACTAGTTTAAAAGTTTAATGGGTAATAACAAGTTATTGTTAAGTGGTTGTGTAAGCACTGAAAATTATTATATAGCTCATTCCATGATGATCAGTGCAAGACTGCTACGTTTAGGAGGATGAGTTTTAACTCTTAATGAGGTTATTTGTAGTTATGTCTATAGTAGCAGGGACATGGGAAGGAAACTCACCTATATAAACATAAGAAGTGGTGCCGCTTCTGCCAAGAGTTGTGTTTTCTCTTGTAAATGTTTATGAAACCAGGATGAAGCACAAGGCCATAAATAGTGCTTAATTAGTTCAGTAATTTCTTTAAGGAAATAAGACATAATCATGTGTGTGGTGATTCCGGTTTTAACATAAGAATAGTTGGTTTAAACTTAAGTCACCATCGCATTCGTTATAACTTTGAGTTACTTACACTAATTAAAGGTTTAATTCGAAAGACACCTTTATTGTATGCATGATTATATCGGTATGCTTGTGATAATTATAAAGAGAGAATTATTGTAATATCATTTACCATATTATTGAAATTGGGAAGGATTGTTAGAGATTTCAATAATAATAATTATTATTATTAATAATATATATATATATTAATATATAATATTTATGAATATATAAATATATAAATATATATGACCTAGTGCTGCTGCCATCCGCAGCATGCATGCGGCAACATGTATTGAAAGGTTGGATTTAATTCAACCTTGTACCTTTTGGTTGAATTACAACTTTTGGTTAAAAGATATGATGTTTACTCAAATTGTATGAGTAGAATTAAAGGATATAATTAGTCAATATTTATTTTCTGAAAATTCTAAATAGAACACATGTCTTTTGGGTCAACACTATTAAGAAGAGTTGTGTGTCTTCAACTAAAATGAAATGGCTCGATGAACGGGTACTTTGATGTCTATAAATACATGTTGTGGTATAATGTTTCATACACAATTCATTCAGAAATTTGTTGTCTACATAATTTATTTGCTCTCTTTTCTCTCTTCATCACATTCATACAATTTCTTTCTAGTTATTTCTAAGGAAATATAATTTGATTTTGCTAATCGAATATTCCATACTTTGTTGTATCCTGGAAGTGATTTGCCAAGAACCCTTTAGCAAACTCATTCGAGTGGGGGGCAAATAACACTTTAAGGAAACGATTCAAGTCATACCTCAAAGTCATTATTCGGATTATTCTCCATAATTCTATATTTAATATAACAAAAAAACACTGGGATCAAATATCAAGTACAATAAAGTCATTTGTTATCACTGTTGGTTTTTTTAATTATATTTTATTTTAAAGATTCAAAATTTATTATTATTTTATTAGGAAGGCATCTACAGTTTTAGGGCAGCGACATCGCACCTCTCTTCGGTTCACAGACCAGATATTCTTATTCCTTTTCCCTAATTTAATTTTCATAAGTCCGATAGTAATTATACATTTGATTTGTTATATTTGATCATATAAATAGTTGGTATATTTCTGCAATATATTTCACAATCTAAAGACGTAAAAGTGTGATAATATAATTGCAAATTTTACAATATGTTTTTACGGTACCTTGAAGGCCCTAAGAATTGTAGTTTTTCTTGTGTTGAAAGTGGGATTTTAGGGTTCAGTCGTTGAATTTATTTGGTAGTGATATTAGGGTCATGTATATTATTCTCTACATCTTTGAATTTTCTGGGTATTGTAGCATATTGCTTATCTGTCATTTACTAAGCACCACCTTCGAACCACCAGATAAAGACCCCTCACTGGTTTACCCGAATAATTAGGGCATGGTTCAGATTAGTTTGTGTTTTGATATCTTAATTAAGTCTTCTAGCTAACTGTTTACTATCTCGTATAATTGCATATTGATATATAACTTGCCCAGTGGTAATCAAATCTAATTGTTATATTTGATTTGTAATTGAATATTGATATATTACTTGCTCTAAGGTACTTTAATCAAATCTGTTTATAGTTATTACTATTAATTGATCTAGGGATATTATACAATAGTATAGTTCATTCTATATGTGTTGAAACTTTTGAGTGACAAACTTGTTTTAATTTCTACAATGTTGTAGCAATCTTATTTCTCTCTCACTTATTACTAGTCAATATTACATAACAAATGGCAAGTCTAGAAGAAGCCAATAGTGTTAAGCCTGAAAATTTTAGTGGCCATAATTTTCGTAGGTGGCAAAAACAAGTGAAATATTAGTTAACTGTCTTAGGACTTGTATCTGCACTTGAAGAAACTCAATCAAACAAAGATTCCTCTTCTAAAGAGTCATCTTCTAAACTAATAGAATATCATTGTCACAATAGAATCTTAAGTGCCCTTTCTGATCACCTCTATGATGTGTATCATGCTACTACATCCACCGCCAAAGAACTTTGGGAAACTTTAGAAGCAAAATATGGAATTGTAGATGCTATGATGGATAGGTTCACGGTCTCAAACTTTAATGATTATAAGATGTTTAATAACAAGTCTGTGGGGGAACAAATACATGAGTATCAAGAACTATTAAGAGGTGTTGAAAAGAAAGGAACGAAGTTTAGTGAGGACTTTAAAGTCTCCTGCCTTATTGATAAACTACCTCAATCTTGGAATGACTTTGCTAGAACCTTAAGGCACAAACAAGGAGAATTTACTTTGGTTCAAGTCATAAATTCAATTAGAATCGAAGAGAAACACAGGTTAAGCCAAAAGAAGGAAATCGAAAAGCAAACAATTATGAACTTAGTTGAAAATGACACCAACAAATATGGAAAAAAGAAAAACAAGTTCACCATAAACATTAAGAAGAATTTCAAACCTAGAAGAACAAATTTTAAATTCAAATCAGCCAACCAAAATAAGAACTTCCACAAGAGTAAGGATCAAGGGAGAGAGAAGAGGGTTTACTTTGTTTGCGGAAGAACCAATTATAAGGCTAAGGATTGCTTCTACAAGAAGACTAAGGAGAACAAGTCTAAGTTAAATCATAATGGTCCAAAAGCTCAAGTGAATATGCTGATGGAGCAACAATCTTTTCAAACACATTTTAAGTATGATTCCTTTGTCAATTTTACTTATGAAAATAAGGATTGGTGGGTAGATTATGGAGCTAATGTACATGTTTGTTTTGATCGTGAATTTTTTAAAACCTATCAGAAATCAGGTGGAGGACGTGTAACTCTAGGAAATGACTCAATGTCGCAAGTGCTTGGAATTGGAGACATGGAACTAAAGATGACATCCAAAAATGTCTTAATTTTGAAGGACATGCGACATGTACCTGATATTAGAAGAAATTTAATTAGTGGATCATGTTTAGTAAAGCAAGGCTATCAAGTTATAATGGAATACAATAAGGCTGTAATTACTAAGAATAATGTATTTATTGGAAAAGGTTTTATCAGTGAAGGATTATTTAAGTTAAGTGTTTCTTCTGAGTGCAATAATCTTCCAAAAGTTCTCAATGTTGAATCTAGTAATGTTTGGCATGGACGTTTGGGACATGTAAACTTGTTCAAAATTAAGAAAATGATGGATTTGGACCTAGTCCCAAAGTCAAATATGAACCTTAAGCATAAGTGTGAAATTTGTGTACAAGCAAAACAACCCAAGAAACCTTTTAAGTTTGTGGAAAGGAATACCCAAATTTTAGAGCTTATACATAGTGATGTTTGTGACTCAAATAGATTACCTACTAGAGCCGGTAATAAGTATTTTGTTACATTTATAGGTGATTGTTTGAAGTATTGTTATATTTATTTGATAAAGACCAAGGATGAAGTATTTGGTAAATTCAAGATTTACAAGACAAAAGTGGAAAATCAATTAGAGAAAAGGATAAAGAGACTTAGGTCTAATAGAGGTGGTGAGTACACTCTTACTGATCTTCTTACCGATCTTAGTATTTTTTGTGAAGAGCATGGTATTATACATGAAGTAGCAGCACCCTATTCTGCACAATCAAATGGAGTTGCAGAAATGAAGAATATGACCTTATTGGACATGGTGAATGCAATGCTTTTGAGTTCTGGATTACTAGAAAATTTGTGGGGGTGGAAGCAATTTTAACTGCATGTTTTATATTAAATAGAGTAATCATTAAAGACAACAGTACTACTCCATATAAAATTTGAAAAAAGAGAACACCAAATCTCCTAGTCTTTACAATCCCATAACCTAAGAGAAAGAAGATAGGACCTAAAACTATGGATACTGTTTTCTTAGGTTATGCTCATAATAGTAGTGCCAATAAATTTCTAGTCATCAACTCTGAAATAAATGAAATTTCGAATAACACTATATTGAAGTCTAAGGATGCAACATATTTTGAAGACATATTTCCTTTCAAGACTAGAATGCAAAAGCAAGTGGTAGATAGATCATGCACTAGTACTGACAAAGCATCCACAAGTATTAGCCATCAAGTTACAAATGAAGAAGAACCTTCAGCAAAACTTAGAAGGAGTAAGAGACCTAGAGTGGAGAAGAATTTTGGTGATGATTTTTATACTTTTTTAATTGAAGGTGATCCAACAACATATAAGGAAGCCATGATCTCCATCGATGCTCCATTTTGGAAAGAAGCTATAAATAATGAAGTTGAGTCTATTTTACAAAACAACACTTGGAATTAACGGATTTACCACCCAGTACTACACCAATTGGTTGTAAGTTGGTATTTAGGAAGAAACTGAAGCCTGATGGAAGTATAAACAAGTACAAAGCTAGGCTAGTAGAGTAGCCAAGGGATTCACTCAAAAGAAATGAATTGATTATTTTGAAACTTACTCTCCTGTGTCTAGGATTACCACAATTAGGATCATCATAGCATTAGCTTCTATACACAATTTAGTAGTTCATCAAATGGATGTTAAAACAACATTTTTGAATGGAGACTTAGATGAAGAAATTTACATGGAGCAACCCGAAGGATTTATAGTGAAAAGCCAAGAACATAAAGTGTGTAAGTTCGTTAAATCACTATATGGACTCAAGCAAGCTCCTAAGCAATGGCATGAGAAGTTTGATAAAGTCATTTTAGAATATGATTTTGAAATTAATGAGCATGAAAAGTGTCTCTACTATACAGAATGCAATGGACAATGTGTTATTTTATGTCTTTACGTTGATGATATATTATTATTTGGAACAAGTCTGGAAATTGTGGAAGATGTTAAGTCTAATCTATCAAAGAGATTTGATATGAAAGATCTAGGAGAAGCCAATATTATTTTGGGAATGAAAGTAGAAAGAACACAAGCATGTTTTATTATAAACCAAGCTAGTTCAATTGAGAAAATGTTTAAGAAGTTCAATTTTTTCAATTGCAATCCCGTCTCGACACCATATGAACCAAGTGTGTGCTTACTTAAAAATAGTGGTGAACCCGTGTGTCAACTCCAGTATTCTCAAATTATTGGGTCTTTGATGTATATAGCAAATAAAACTAGACCTAATATAGTTTATGCGGTTGGAAGGCTAAGTAGATACACTCATTAACCAAGTAAAGAACACTGGAATGCTTTAAGGCGAGTGTTTAAGTATCTAAGAGGAACTATGGAGTATTCTATACACTATAAAGGATTTTCTTATGTAGTAGAAGGGTACAGTGATGCAAATTGGATCATTGATAGTTCCGAAGTGAAATCTACTTCAGGTTATGTATTTTTATTGGGAGGAGCAGCTATATCTTAAGGATCTAAGAAACAAACAATAATTTCCAGAAGTACAATGGAATCTGAACTCATAGCTCTTGATACTCTATGTATAGAGGCTGAATGGATTAAGAATTTTTTGCTTGATATTCCATTGGTAAGCAAGCCTATACCTGCCATCTCCATACATTGTGATAATAAGGCCGTGATAGATTTAGTGAGGCAGACACATACAAATAAGAAATTAAATAAACATATTAATGTTAGATACAAATCTGTGAGAAGCTTGTTAAATCAAGAAGTTGTTTCTTTGGACTATGTGAAGTCGGAAAAGAACATTGTTGATCAATTGACCAAAGGTCTATCTAGGAATGGAGTCCTAGATTTGTCGAGGGGGATGGGCTTAAACCCATAAGGAAGTCACCTAGGGAAGAAACCCAACCTTTGTGATTGGAGATCCTATGAAAAAGGTTCAAAGGGTAGAAACAATCCATATTGCATGACTTATATTCCAGCACTCTAAAATAGGATATTTGAAATAAAATCCCCTACTTATCCCTATGACATTTGTGATGATGATATGTGATGTTAAGGAAGGACATTGTCTTGAATGAGTTCCAAGGCGAGCAATCTCCCGTAGAGTATAGGTCATATGTACTCTTGGAGGACTCACCTAAGTGAGAGTAGTTGTGAGGCCGCGACTGTGAGAATTGGGTTATTCTCTGAAAACACTCATAAGAATCAAGATTAAGCGCATGGCCATTAATAGCGCTAACCTGCGCCAAGTTTTTTTATCAATACTATGTGTGTCAAATGTCGTAATCTAAATTAGAGGAATCTAGTTCAAGACTTAGTTCACTATGATTCCTTCAAATGAAAACTATGAACACTAAGTGTAGGTTTAAGTCCAAAAGACACCTACACCCATTGCATAGTTGACAAACTGCCCAAACCTCCATTTCTTCAATTGAGTCTATTTTATTCCTCATAGAGTTTTGATTCTTGTGGGGGATTGTTGGTTATTTTAATTATTTTAATTATATTTTATTTTAAAGATTCAAAACTTATTATTATTTTATTTTATTTATTTTTAATATTAAATAGTTGTGTTTTATCTGAAGAGTCATAATCCTTTTCTAAAAGGATATGAGAAGTTCTTTAAATAAGAAACCTCAGACAAAATAGAATACGCTAAAAATATTTTTGTCTCCCTCAGTTCTCACATCTCTGTCACTCAATTTACATTCCTACTTAAAAATTCTTAGGCAATTGATCACTACTTGGCAATCATGTCTGTCGTTGGTGTGCATAACGGATTAGACATCATGTGAAGCTTTGGGTTGTATCTTGGAGTTGTAGGCACCGCCATAACCTGCGCGTAGGGAGGCGTCTACGGCTTTAGGGCAGTGACATCGCGCCTCTCTCCGGTTCACAGGCCAGAAATTCTTATTCATTTTTCCTAATTTAATTTTCATAAGTCTGATAGTGATTATACATTTGATTTGTTATATTTGATCATATAAATAGTTGGTATATTTCTGCAATATATTTCACAATCACAAGGGCTTGTAGCTTAATTGTTAAGATCATTTAGCAATTTCTATAGTTTAACTAAAGTGAGAATACAAAGTCAAACCCACACATGTAAAAGCTACAACACTTGCTAGTGTTCATATAGCTCATGCTCCATAACCTCCAGGTGTTCACTGCAATTTCTACTAATAGATAACTCTAAAACATTATAAAACCTAACCAATCCACTTCAAGTCTTCTAGATTGATCGCAAATTAATCCATTCCATTGATGTAGAAAATGAAATTAAATACTGCTCATCAAAGAAAGTGGTGAGCGGTTCCATCTGCACTTGGAAGTTTGATTTATACATTGTAATATTCTTGGACAATTGATTAAAATGATTAATTTTCATATCTCACTTGCTGAGATGAATTGTTTTTAGTATATCATATTATGTGATTGCTATATTATCAATGTTTAATTGTTGTTCTGACAATATTTAATCGTTATGTCGTCGATAATAAAGAAATATCGCTAAAATACTTGGATCATGTGTACACTTAAACCCTCGATAGTTGGAATTTAATATAAAACTAAGAAAACTCAAAGTCAATGCATGGGTTATGGGTTTCTCCATGACTATTCAATTTTGTTTTCATTTCTTTTCATGCAAGGAAGGGGACAAGTATGGTGCAGGCATGTGTGTATGAGTGCGAATTGGAAAGCCATGACCTTGAAGATGTATAACATCTGCGCAGAATCGTCAACAAGCTAGGGGAAATAGTAATCATGATAACATGGGCATGTATAATTGGACAAGGACCCTCCCGTGCCCTCCTGTTTGTGTGATCACGGTTAAGCCACGTCAACATTTTATATTACTATTCATTTTTGTCTTATTATTTCTATAAAAAAAACAATATAAAATGTTGACATGGCTTAACCATAACCACACAAAACAGAAAAGAACCGAAAGTGGGAGGGCAGACAAGCCTTGTCCTGTATAATTTATCTAAGGTGACTTCCAAAACATGCATGTCAGTTTCGTTTTATTCAAAAACAAACAAATTTGAAAAAATATATATATATTCAATGGATACGAATTGTTCAAAAGGAATGAATTTTGATAAGTTTAGTCGCCCCACCGACATGTTAGGTAACCTTGAGTTATTAAATGTATACCAATAGAAAGTAATATGAGCATCACACTCTCACAACTAGACTATAGCAAAATCAAGTTTAATCTAAGGAAGATGATTCAGTTTCACTCAAGAAAATCGTCTAAGTTGTAAGAGTGGATGCACGATAGGTTGCATATCAGCTTCTTTTCAACCAACTGCGTTTAAACCGTCGCCCTTCTCCCTATAATGTAAATTAAAGTAAAAAAATAATAAAGGGTTAAAGCTTTAAAGGGTTGTGTTGCAGGTCGTTGAAGTCGAAGATGATTAGGCATGTTTTGGGGTTGCTTATGGAAAGGCCAAGAGCGCTTTATAACAACTAAAACACTCACAACTGTGTTTGATAGAAAATTTATAATACTTACAAAGGCGTGTTAATTTGAAAATACTTTTTAAAATGACTTGAAGTTTTTCTCACCGTGCTTGGTATAAAAAGTTATTTTTGGATTAAAAAAAAACATTTTCTTTTTTGAAGAAGCACACATGTTGTGTGTTTCCTTAGAAAACACCTCAAGTGCTTTAATAAAAGCTTTTTATTCAAAATGGTCTATGAGATTTGCATAACTCCTTACTTTGGTTCTTGAGATTTGAAATCGATAAAATTGGTCTCTGGGTTTGTCTACAATCAATCATTTTGGTCATTCCTTGAAAAATCTCTATAAAATAAAAATAAAATGATAAAAATACCCTTAATTTTTGTCAAATTAGTTTGGCCTATTGTTTATTAACTTGAGGGTAATTTTGTCATTTTGATCTTTATTTAACATAATTTTTCACCAAATGACCAAAATAATTGAGGTTTTTTGGTCAAAATGATCCTTGAGATTTACATAACATATAACTTTAGTCTCTAAGATTTAAAATCAATAGAAGCGGTCCCTGATATTGTCCACCATTCATTATTTAAATCATTCCGCTAAAAAACTCCGTTAAGTTGAGGGTATAACACATAACTTTGGTCCCTGAGATTTGCATAACACATAATTTTGATCCATAAGATTTGCATAACACATAACTTTGGTCTTTGAAATTGTCCATCATCCATCATTTAGTCCTTCCATTAAAAAGCTCATGGACCACTTAACAGAGGTTTTTTAACAGAATGACCAAAATAATGAATGGTTGACAATCTCAATGATCACTACTATTAATTTTAAATCTAAGGACCAAATTTATGTGTTATGAAAATCTCATGAACTATTTTGGCAAAAAAGCCAAATAATTAATAGTGGACAGTCTCAATGACCATTTCTATTCATTTTAAATTTTAGGGATCAAAGTGAAAAGTTATGCAAATCTCATGAACTATTTTAGCTAAAAAGCCTTAATAAAAAGCACTTCATGCTTAAGTGCTTTCAGGAAGCATTTGCATCTTTATTAAAAAAGTTTAATGTGCTTCTAATGGGTGCTTTTACTGGAGTACTTCTGAACATAAGCTCTTTTTAAAGAAACAGTTCCAACCAAGTCATAGCTCATACAAAAGCTTTTTGGAAAGTACATTTCAAATGCTTCAAGAAGCACTTCTAAGTGATTTTTTGGGAAAACACTTAATTTATAAAAAAATATCAACAGAGTTTGAAATACAAGTAATTTATCATAGGTACTTATTAGCAAAAGTATTTCTTACCAAAGCAATCCCAATCGGGACCTAATTAACTTTGGCAGTCAAATTAATCATAAATGTTAAAATGATGAGAAAAAGGCAAGTCATGTGTTGAAAAAAAAAAAACAAGATCCCATTCCTCCCAGTCCCCCCCCCCCCCCCCCCCAAAAAAAAAAAACACCAGGCCCCAATCCCCAAACAAAAAGTAATCAGTTCCATTCTTTGCAAGAACACGCCACTCTGGTTGTTAAGTTTGAAAGGAAGTTGGAAGAACTAGAGCTTTGGTTGGGCCACAATCTACAGGCATTGATGCAGCAACTGTAGTGGCCCATACAGGTAGAACAGCTAAAAGGTCGTACCCAGTGCACAAGGCTTCCGCTTTACGCAGGGTCTGGGAGAGGTGAATGTCGGCTAGCCTTACCCCCATTTATGGAGAGGCTGCTCCCAAGTCTCGAACCCGAGACCTACCGCTCATGGGCGAAGGCACTTGCCATCGCACCAAGTGCGACCTAAACAAAATCAGCCTATACTTGGAAGTTCTTACTGGCTTCCTCAGTTTCTACACAATAAATCTATCATCTATGTACAAAAATTCTTGCAAAAAAAAATCCTTAAAGTTCTAACATCCGATATCAACGTTGCTATGTGATTCTCATTTTCCCTCCCTGGTTTACACATGCAACCCACATGAAGGAAACAACACTAGGACTTGTCTACTGCTGGAAGTGAAAGGTTCTAAGCGCGGTTTAGCAAACAAAATGGTTGAATGCAACCGTTAACAAAAAGGTGCCTAGTCCAAACCGAGGGAGTTTTGAAGTATACTTAACCTTTAGAGATGCTTTACATCATTAACCATGGTCCATGACTCATAATAACCTGAAGAAAGATCTAGACCTTCTTGCTAAACTTTGATGATAGTAGTTATATTAACACCTAGTGCATGTTGAGGTCCCTTGAGGACCAAAAATGTACTTAAAGGGCAACCCCAAGCCAACAAGGCTCCTGCTTAGCCAGGGTCGCACCAGGAAGGAGGGGGCTTGTTTGCAAAAAGGCTATTTCCAGAGTCACAAAGGAGCAACCTTTCCGTTGCGCTAAGGCTCGTCCTCTGGACCAAAAGGTACTTGTTTTAGAAAATTAGTCTTCGCACCCAAACCAACTAGGGAAATGACATATTCATAGAATCCTAAATAATATTTTTTTCCAACAACATTGTTCTCTTACTGATCAAGGAACACGAAACTCATTCTTATTCACGCTATTGGATCAAAATACAACAACTAATACTCAAATGCGAACTATTGTCTTATGTTTCGAATAATTATCATCTGTTGGATCATAAACCAAAAGTTATTGGGCATTGAAGACTACGATGAAAAATAACTAACATAACAACTTGCAGAGAAACATTCATGAATGATATGCACAAACAGTCAATCCAGGGCATACGAATAACCAAATTCATCGCCTTTAACTTCATATTCGAAAGCATACCGAAATTCAAAACACAAAGGCAACACCCAACTTAATCAAAACAATATAGCTATACAATTAAACTGAGTAGAACTCTATATATTTTCCGAGACCGATACATAATCCAGCATTGCGGTTGTACAAACTTTTCTAACATTTAGTAGTTTCAGGAAGAAGCATTTCATCCCCCCAAACACATTAATTCAACAGAATTTAACCGATTCATTCGAAATGTGACCAGATCTGAACAGACCCACTGTAACCTCACTATTACAAAGCAGTAAATTTTGGAAAAATCAAGCGTTTTCACGAAACCTGGAGGAGCAGCAGCCTCCGGTTCTTGGCCAACCCGACATTCTTCGCGGCCCGATAGTCGCGGGCACCCGAGTCCGACTCGTCGTGGTACCAACCGACCGATTTCTGAGCTTCCAGAACAATCTGCGATATACCTGAACAGAATTCGGCCCCCAAAACACAAAATTAGAAGAAAAAAATCGCAATTAAAATAAAAAAGAAGTGAAAAAAATGGTACCTTGTTTAACGGTCTGTCTGTTTTGGCGGATCTCGTGGATGGTGGCGGAGATTTTCCAGTAGAGAGGGCGGCCGATGTAGAAGAGGACGAGAACAACCAGAGCTATGATTACTATGCGGAAGGTGATCCTTGCTGCCGGCGACGCCATTTTCGTCTGCTTTTCGAGCCCTCCGTTGCTTGGGTGTTTTGGTTATGTCAGTCGGGCGATGGCTTTGGCGTTGGAGGGGAAAGTAGATTTTGTTGTTTTGGTGTGTGAGAAGGGTGGGGGTTTCCAAGTATAGTCTAATCTGTGTAGGCAAGGTTACGTTATTCCACAATTGGATTGCTATCAAAAATGGTTCTTTTGGTATATAACTAGAGATGATCAGCTATAACCACGAGCTGGTGAACTAATAGTAAATGATGGATTATGAGACTTTTTTAAAACTAAAAACTGGAGGTCTCGGGTTCGAAACCCGCTACTAGTGTCGAAGCCAAACTTGTGGCCCGGGAATGTTGAAATACCTTTATGAGTCTTCCCGGCATCCAGAATAAGTGGATAACTATGGCTTGCCACCAGTTAGGGCTAACATTTTGAACCCGACCCATTAAAACTAGTATTTGGGTGAGTGCTTAACGGGTTAGGTTGTTAACGGGTCAACCCGTTAGTCACCCATTAAGGAACTGATCATTTTGGGTCAACCCGCGAAACCCGTTAGCGCCCATTAAGAACTTTTGTGTAATTTTATAGTTGGAATAGAACATGCAAGGACTTTGAATTGGAGATGCCGCAGATATATATATATATATATATGTATGTATGTATGTATGTATGTATGTATGTATGTATGTATAATTACACAATATTTTAGAGCATCTTCAGTTGAGGATGTATAACAATACACCTCCATTTTTTAATTGGAAGTGGATGTGATTTTTACATCTTAAATTTGCATCATTTTATTGTAATGCTCTTACAAATGAAGAATAATATCATCAAATGATATTGCTAATGGAAGTAAACATATATTGTTTAGGTTGACCTCTGACGAATGGTCGCTAATTCAAGCACTCAAGCGATTATTAGAAAAATTTAATTATGTTTGTAAAGTTTTAAACTTCTAATTCAAGCAGTGGGCTAGAGCAAAGTATGCATTATGAAGGCATTACCATAGATGAGCCCTAGATGGGGTTATTTATACTAGTCAAGGGATAACCCTTTTAAGATATAGAATCCAGTTAAACCGGAAGAATTCCAGAAGATATCTAACATAAGATATTGCTTCTTTTTTTATATTGTGATTACTTGTTGTGCATGTCAATTCCTAGTTTGTAAGATTGTCCAAGAATATAGAAAACCAATATGATCTCTTATCAAATCAGGTTTCCATGTCTTGCGGAACAAGTGTGGTCGATATCAACAAGGTTTACGGGCTTTGCCTATCATTCTGGAGCTCAACTGGGTGTGGTGGCATCATTAGTCCGTTTAGGCGGCTTAGTTCGATTCAGAGCCGTTAAGTCCATGACTGGACTTCTAAGACACTTGTATTTCGATCCACCTTATTCTAGCCTAGTAAAATTCATAGTCCCACACTCCACTTACACAAAATGTATTTTCACCGCAGCAATTTTATAATTTTCGGAACCATTCAAAGTTTTAATCATCATTTAAAGATCATCACTATAAAAAAAATCTTTCAAATCGAAGATCGTTTACTCATCCAAATGCATCAAATAAATAGACAGTTTATCATTAATATGTTACTTGATACCTAAACTAAATATTTATTTGATACGTTTTGATGACTATGATTTTGAGTTTGAACTATTTTTGTGAGGATGATCTTTGAATGATGATTAATAAATTGAACGGCTCCAATTATAAATTTCAACTATGAAGATACGTTATTTGTAAGTGGAAGAATGAGCTAATCGAACCTAAGACCTCTTACTTACAAGTGAAGAGGAATACCACTAGACCGTAGTATTAAGTGGCACAAGAAATAAATTAATTCTAATTAAACAAGCAACCCTAGATTGAGGAGGAGCAGGAAACCTAAATATTATTCCTCATAAAAGCCAACTCGAAATATAAACCTTAAAACCATCCCCAAAGGAGATGTCAAATACACAAAATAGAACTAAAAGACATCAGGTGTCCTCAAATAGAGATATCATATATGACGTGGTAGCTATTTGACTCATTGTTTTCTAACTGTCTTTTTTACTGCAAACAAAGATTGAGTCAAATATATTAATTTTTAATACATGGGTCCTATTAATAATAGGATGAAAAGTAAATGATTGGGATCAACTCCAGATTCAATATACAATGAACAGTCAAGATTTAAGTCGGAAAAAAAAAATTCGTTGTCATCTTGCGCGCAGCCTTGTGAACACGGAAATTTCCTGCGATGAACGAGACAAGAAACACGTGTACAAAATAATATTTGTATTGATGATTTAGGGGTTACAATCTCTTCTACAAATTTAGCCTCTGATTCTATCTTTGCAATGGGTGGATTTGATGTTGTTTGTACAAAGGGCCGTCGGGGCTTGATCTTGACGAACGGATGAACGGATCTTCAAGGGTCGTTGGGCTTGAACTTGACGAACGGATCTTCAAGGGCCTTTGGGCTTGATCTTGAAGAATGGATGTGTGGATTTGTTGATGTTTGTTGATCCAAAGGGCCGTTGGGGCTTATCTTAGGATGAACGGATGATGAACGATGAACACTTTCTTCAAGAGCCGTCGGGGCTTGATCTTGAATCAGTGGAAGTTCTTCAAGGGCCGTTGGGGCTTGATCTTGAATGAGGATTTGACGAAGAACGAAGAGAGCTCTCTTGATCCTTCGGGATTTGCTTGGGAGCTTTTGAGTTTCAAAGCTTCAAGGTTGTGGTATGAGGTGAAT
The DNA here is from genome assembly GCF_042453785.1 of Malus domestica. NCBI lineage: Eukaryota > Viridiplantae > Streptophyta > Magnoliopsida > Rosales > Rosaceae > Malus > Malus domestica. Next base: position 14,106,780 of record NC_091676.1, on the reverse strand, counting down.
TGGTTATGAATTGGTTTTCCATTGGTTTTCCAAAATGAATGCCTTGGCCTCCTATTTATAGAATTCCAAAACTTGATTTTTTGGATTTAAATAATTAGATGAAATAAATCATTTCTGCCAGGTGTTGACATGTGTCCTGTTTGATGACTTTTCCGATTTATTTTGATTTTTTCGTTTATTCACATGCTATGTGTAAAATTTATGTGACACATAAACATTGAAATTTTAATTTTTTGATCAACATTTATTTTACCAAAATTTCGATGTCTACAAATGCCCCCACTTCAAGGCGCGTCGTATACATGTGCTTGTCACGTGTAGAAGATGCGTTTTGAAGTCCCTTATTGTAGATGTTGATCCAAGGGCCATTGAGGCTTGATCTTGAACTGGGTTGGTGATTTCTTCAAAGGCCGTTGGGGCTTGATCTTGAACTTTGTTTGAAATTTCTTCAAATGCCGTTGAGGCTTGATCTTGAAGGTTGAAATTGGACCACAAGGAGCTTCATGTGGTAGATGATCTTTTGCTTTGGTAGTGGGTGAATCGGCACGTATTTTGTTGTGCTTATTGACTTTCCACAGCTTTGATCTTGAACTGGTTCGGAGGATTTTCTGGTTCCTTCCAATTGTTGACTTTCCACAGCTTTGATCTTGAACTGGTTCGGAGGACTTTTTTGGTTTCCTCCAATTGTTGACTTTCCACAGGTTATTCTTGAACTAGGTTTTGATTTAAGGGTGGTAGACACTTAATCTTGAATCGGACTTGTGATTTCCTCAAGGGCCGTCGAGGCTTGATCTTGAATTTGGCTGGAAACTTCTTCAAGGGCTGTTAAGGCTTGATTCTTGAAGGTTGACTCGAACATATTGCAAGCAGGCACGAGGTGAAAGTAACGACTTGTTGCTTTGTTCAATCTTTCTAATTCACACCTGAGCAGTTTGGTCAACGGTATGATCTTCAAGATTGATGGGCTTTTCTTCCAGTTGGTGACTTGATCTTTAAGGATTTGATTCAAGGGTGGTAAATCGGCACGTGTAGCTCACAACGTCTGGCGGGTCGACCCAAGAATTTGAGGGTCAAAACAGGTCCACCAAACCCAGAGTGATTGAAACCCTAATGATATGAGATACTTTTGATTTTGAAGAAGTAACGAATGAATCGACTCGTGTTTTGTTGTGCTTGTCTCTACATGCTTCAATGTATCATTTTCCCTTACCTTATCTGTTCTTCAGGCAGACGTGGTATTTTCTCTAGAAGCATAAGATGTCGAAACAATGGGTATTTCGATAGCAGTGCTAGGTAAGCAATCAGGGAAGGGTTACAAGCAGTTGATTCCAGATCGGAAGTTTGATACCAAGTGTTGTCTGATTGCTTTCTTTCTCCTTGTCCCGCAGGTAAAAACAAGGACAAAGAAAAGGATAGGGAGAAAGCATGATATGAAATACTCTTGCTTTCGAAGAAGTGGTGGCGATTTGACAGCGTTGCACAGCGAGGCTTTGTTCTTCGACGATAGTGCCGCCAATATGTTTGTTGAAACTTCTCAAGCTCTTGGATTCAACTCAGACTCCTTCTGCTGGGTTGGTTGATTGTGCAAGGAAGGGGAGACTTGATCTTGAAGGAAATCAGCACGTTGTCTCCACATGCTTCAAGGTATCATTTTCACTTGCCTTATCTGTTCTCCGGGAAAATATGGCATCTTCTTCGTAAGTACATCAGCAACTGAAGACGAGTACTCAAGAGCAAAGCCAGGTAAGCAACCGGGCAAAGGTTCCCGGTAGTCGGTTCCTTGCCCGGAGTTTGAGTGGAGGTTCCGACATATTGCTTTCTTTATCCTTGTCTTTGCAGGTAAGAACAAGGACAAAGGAAAGGACAGGGAGAAAGCATGATATGAGATACTCTTGCTTTCTACCCTGGTGATATGAGATACTTTTGCTTTGGTGTCATTTGTTTGTAGAGGTACTCCAAGAGAGGAAGAAAACTGGGTATTTCGAGAGGCTCTGCTGAGAGTGTACTCTCGGAAATGAGGAAGGGTTGGGCATTTTTGCAAGTCTGCCTTGCTATGGACGGTGAAGGTGGACAGTTATAGAAAGTTCTTTAATACCTGTAGAGGTACTATTCTTTCACTCATGTTGGCAACCATTGAGTGATTGATCAGTATGGCTCCAAGCGTTTTCTTTTTCATCAGAATTCTTCGACAAATTGCCCGTAATTTCCGTAAAGCTAAGTGTGCATGTGACAGGTGCTGACGAGGCTGAAAAAGACTGGCGCCTCTTCGATATCTGAGATCGGCACTTCGACAAATTATCCGTGATTTTCGCAAAGCTGAGTGTGCATGTGATAGGTGCTGACGAGGCTGAAAAAGACTGGCGCCCCTTCGATATCTGAGATCGGCCCGTGGTTTCTGAGCAGCCCAGCTTTTGAGAAAGCAAACGTCTCTTCGATCTATGAGCTTGCCTCTTCGATTTCTGAAGCTCCGTTAAGTGCTGATTTTAAAAGAGAGGCACGCATCACATTCCAAAGCACACTTGAATTTTCCGCCTGTAGAAGCTCCCTACTTGCACTTCTAAGAACTTGATTTGTCCGACCTCTTCTTTTTCTTCACTCCTTCGAAAATGTCTTGCCCTTCTGACCGTCGTCTTAACTTGAATGTCGGGGAAGATAGTGACATATCTTCTTCAAACAACATTTGGCAGCCGTCCTTCGTATCTCCCAATGGTCCTCTTACAGTTGGGGATTCTATGATAATGAACGATACAACCGCTTCGGTGGTGGCCAGAAATCTTCTCACTCCTAGAGACACTAGGATACTTTCCAAGCGGTCCGACGAGCTGGCTGTTCAGGACTCTTTGGCCTACAGCGTCCGATGTGCAGGTTCAGTTTCAAACATGGGCCAACGCCTTCTTGCTCGATCTCGTCAGGTTGAGTCGTTGATGGCTGAGGTGGCCAGTCTTCGGCAAGAGGTCAGGGTGCTTAGGCACGAGAATAAAGAGTTGCACATGCTCGCAACTAATTACTCAACAAGCATGAAGAGGAAGCTTGATCAACTACAGGAGTCCGAAGTTCGGATTCAGAGTAATCATCAGAGGTTTGTGACGTTACTCCAACAGCAACTTCTGCCTTCGTCCTCTGGCGCTTCACCAAGTGTTGAAGCTCCGGATAATCAATCTCTGGTGCTTCGTCTTTCTGGGGCTCCGCCGAGTGATGAAGCGCCACCTGATCATCCTTGAAGATCCCTTCCTGTAAATTTGATTTGACTTTTTTTTTTTTTTTTTACGCACTTGTAATTTTTTTTTTTTTGTTTTTTTGGAGATATCAATAGACATGCTTTATTTTATTCAGTATATTATGCTAAAACATATATCTGACTAAGATGTGTTACTCCTTTTTATTTTATTTTATTTTATTTAGATGGTACTTGATGCGCACTATTCTTTTACTCCCTATTTTTTTAGACGGAAATTCGTCGTCTTCCCCCTGCTTTCTTCCTTTCAATTATTCATTCTTGCTAATAGTAGCATACACCATGACATGTCTTTCTTGTTTTTTTCTTTTTTTATCATTTCCTTTTGGATGGTGCCTGTCAATCACTTCTTTTCTTTGCTTTCGGTGGATGGTCACCATTTGAAAAACTTTTTTTTTTTCTTTATATATGGTGCTTTGTAGGGATGGAACTCGACGGACGGTGAGTTGCAGTCGAGGCTTCATGACCGGCTAGTCGTTTGACGGCGGTTTATTGAAGTTCTTCGTTGTTGTTTGTCACGGACGAAGAGAAGGCCTTTGGGTGTGAGTTGACAAACTTTGGTTTTGTCAATCACATTCAAAAGCAGCGGCCATGGCGGAGGTGCAAAAGCAGCTGGAGCTTGAGGTAGAATGCAAGGCATTGAGCTTCACTACCGGCTAGTCGTTTGACGGCGGTTTGTTGAAGTTCTTCGTCGTTGTTGTTTGTTACGGACGGAGAGAAGGCCTTTGGGTGTGAGTTACAAACTTTGGTTTTGTCAATCACATTCAAAGGCAGCAACCATGGCGGAGGTACCTTGTAAGCTTAGCTGCTGTAAAAGTTTTTCCACGAGCAGGCAAACCAACCAGGACAATTGCCAAATGTTTATCTTCCTTTGGTCCAAGCATTTGATCAGCTACGGCTGCAGCCGCAACCGCTCCAGCAGCTTCTGGAATCGAATTCTTTTTTTTTTTTTTTTTTTTTTTTTTTTTTTTTTTTTTTTTGTATCAAATCTGGACTCGGAGAAAGTACTAGTACTAGAAGATTTAACTAGCCCAGGAGATCCAACACCCCTATCCACAAAGAGACCCCTGTGACTATCTTGCTTTTGAAAAGGTGAAAACGTTCCCACTGACTTTGATTCAACCATCCCAGAGGGAGAATAGAGCTTGGATGAATCTGGGATATCAACCTCCATCTCCTTTGTAGTTGCATGTCGATCGGATAAAATACCACTATCCTTGAAGGTATATGAAGCACTGGTGGAGCCATCTGCTTTGGTAAAAATTCCAGAAAGATTTAATGACCTTGGAGTCTCTGTCATGTTAGCTGCATACATATGACCTGAATTGGCAGAAGTTGAAGGAGCTGGAACAACGTAATGTTCAAGGTCAAGCTCCAAACTAGCTGAAGAGCCATTCTCAGCACCTATCTCTGGCACATTCCCTGACTTCCCATGTTTCCAAGTTGTGGAATGCTCTTCGATTGTATCCGAAACCAACTTGGCAACCTTTTTCGCAAATGACCCATCAAAGTCTGCAGCATCCACCACCATTAGCACAACCGATCGGGTCCCAGACGTCAAAGCCAACTTCCTCCCAATGGTATGATCAAAATCGAAATCCGGTAGCAAGTTTTCCACCGTCGGATCTTTCACCTTCCCGTAGTGCCTCAGAGAGTGACACCGTGCGCAGACCACAGGCTTTTCGGCCTTGACTCCCACCAAATCGGTATAAGAGCTCAAGCTTTCAGGTTTGATTATCATACCCCTTTTGAGGGAATCGTTGAAATCCGGCACTTGCCCAACGTGCTCGAGATGGGTCCCCAATCGATACGTCATCGGATCCCTTTTCGAGGGCTTGAGGAAGAATCCCGGGTGTTTGGGGTCGGAATCCTGCATATGAACCCCACACCCACGACAGACATGGCGAGCTGCGGCGGTGGTTGCATCGTAATTTCCTTCGCGGTTCAAGGGCAACGATTGAGACGAAGAAAATGGGTTGAAGAAAATGGGGAAAATGGGTACTTTGAGGGTGTTGGGCTTTGGTGAGTTTCGCCGGTTTTTTGTGAGTCAACCAGGACCAGAGGTCGAGTCGGGTCGGATACAGCGCCGGAGACTCCACTCCTGCTGGAATCAGACCCAATTGAGGTCAAAATCTTCTGGTACCCTCGGCCTCCGACTATGAATTGCCCTCGGAATCATCACTAAAACCCGAGTCCGCTGGGAATTGCAGAAGCTTGCCTACGTTATTATCGAGAACTCCCATGGAGCGAGGAGAGGGCCGTTGATTGAGCAAGCGATGGAAGTCGAAGGGGGCGGTGAGCTCTTCCTTGATGACTAATGGATTTTGAGTTGGGCCTGGATTTGGGCTAGTGGTATCCGGCTGCATCGATTGAGATGAAGATGATGATGGCACTGGGCCGGCCCATGGCATTTGGTGAGCTTGGCGAGAGCTGGACCTAGGCCTGCTGTAGAATTTGATTGAGATTGTTCATTCTGGCTTTTAAGTGGACATTTCAACATATAAAAACAAAATATATTATATCTAATTTTTGTTGTTGTTGTTGTTGTTGTTTTTTTTTTTAAATACATAAACATATGTATTCATCATCATTTTTTTTTTTTAATAAAATTGACTTTCTTTAATAAAACATTTATTTATATTTTGATGTGACTGAACTCAAAAACTTGAACATTCGAGCTGCCTACGTACCCCTCCAAAGAAGAGATCAAGTCGTAACGTAGTTCAAATGCATTTTTTTTTTCTGATGATTTTGCCGTACACAGTTTATGCTCTTGCGGGCCAGGAGCTTAGTGCCATGCAGTTTAGGCTCGTGCAGGCGATGAGCCTTTGGTCCCGTGTTGCAGTTTCAGCTCGTGCAGGCAAGGAGCAGTTGGTGTTGCCTTTTATGCTCGTGCAGACCAGGAGCGTTGGTGTAAACCTCTTGTATTACGTATGGTCCATCCCACTTTGATATGAACTTGCTTTTCGTCTTGTGAGTTGTGATGATAGGCCTACGCAATGCGAGGACGAGATCTCCATTTTGGAAAGACCTTGGGCGGACCTTCTTGTTGAATGTCTTGGATAGCTGTGCTTGGTAGCATTCCAAGTGTTGTTGAGCTTCGAGCCTTCTTTCGTCGAGTGCTTCCAACTCTTGAAGGCGCAACTTTGCATTTTCCTTCTTAGTCAAGCCTTCTTGTATGGCCATTCTCAGTGAGGGGATTTGACTTTCGAGCGGTAGAACAGCTTCCACGCCATATACAAGAGAATAAGGCGTAGCTTGGGTAGGAGTCCTATGTGTTGTCCGATATGCCCAAAGTGCTTCGCTTATTCTTTCATGCCAATCTCTCTTTGTTCGGCCGATCACCTTCTTTAAGAGATTGCACAATGTTTTGTTGAATGCTTCTGCAAGACCGTTGGCCAGGGCATGATACATGGAAGACTTATGCTGCTTGAACTTGTATTTCTCACATAGCTCATCCACGAGTCGGTTGGAGAATTGCTTTCCATTGTCAGTGATGATGTAGCGAGGCACCCCATATCGGTGGATGATGTGCTCCTTGATGAAACGGACGACAGTTTCCTTCTTTACTTCCCTTAGGGGTATGGCTTCAGCCCACTTGGAGAAGTAATCTGTTGCAGCTAGGATGTAAGCTTCTCCTGCAGATGATTTTGGAGTAATTGGTCCTGCGACATCCAATCCCCATGCATCGAATGGCCATGAAGCAGCTGTAGGGTGTAATGGCTCAGGTGGTTGGTGTATGAAGTTTGCGTGGAATTGGCAGGCTTGGCACATTTTGGCATATTCCAGGCAGTCCTTCACCATGCTTGGCCAGTAATAGCCTATTCTTTTGAGCTGGAAATGTAGCTTTGGTCCAGATTGATGCGCCCCGCATACGCTTGAGTGTGCTTCTTCCATGGCTTGATTAACTTCTTCCTCACCTAGGCATCTCAGAAGTACTCATTCGAAAGAGCGTCGGTAGAGTGTTTCTTTGTAATAGAGGAAGCGAGGTGCTCGTCGACGTATTTCGGAGCGGTGTCTAGGATCATCTGGAAGTTTTCCATGATCTAAGTAATCAATCAGCGGTTGTCTCCACTCTTCAACATCGACTGGAAGTACTGAGATGACATTTGTATCATCTAGTAGCATTTCAGTGACGAGGGGGATCACCCATCTTTGGCAGACTGGAATGTCTGCAGCTTCATCTTCTCCTAATGTCATGTTTGAGGCTAGGTTGGCAAGAGCGTCTGCCATTTGATTTTCTTTTCTTGGCACATGCTCTAGTGTCACAGTTTCAAACTCTTGTAGCAGTTGAGTTGCCAGCCGAAAGTATGGGATGAGATCATCTTTCTTCACCTCATATTCAGTTAAGAGTTGATTGATTATGAGCTTGGAGTCGCCAAATATCTCAAGGGTTGTGATCCCCATATTGATCGCCATTTGGAGTCCGATGATCAGTGCTTGGTACTCAGCGACATTGTTGGAGCATAATTCGCTTAGTTGAAAAGAATAAGGTAATATATGCCTTTGTGGCGACATGAATACTACTCCTGCCCCCGCTCCGTCTGCTTGTGCAGATCCGTCGAAGAACATCGTCCATGTCGGGAAGATGTCGATATAGAACACTTCCTCGTTGGGCAAGTCGTCTGAGATTTTCCAATCAGCTGGAATTGGGTGATCGGCAAGAAAGTTTGCCAGCGCTTGTCCCTTTACGGCTTTAGCTGGGACGTAGATGATCTCATATTGGTTAAGAAGCAGCGCCCATTTAGCGAGTCGCCCTGTCAAGACGGGTTTGGACATGACGTATTTGACCGGGTCAGCTTTTGCAACCAAGTGGATGGTGTACGCATGCATGTAATGCCTGAGTTTCTGGATGGCGAACACCAAGGCAAGGCACATCTTTTCTATTGGGGAGTAGTTTAACTCGGCGCCGGTGAGGGTTCGGCTGAGGTAGTAAAGCGCTCTTTCTTTCTGGGATTCATTCTCTTGCGCCAAGAGTGCTCCAACTGAACTTTCCTGAGAGGCGATGTACAATATGAGTGGTTTCCCGGGCACAGGCGCCCCCAAGACAGGTGGACTTGACAAATACTTTTTTATACTTTCAAAAGCATTGTGGCATGCTTCGTCCCATACAAACGGAACATCCTTCTTCATGAGTCGGCTGAACGGTTGACAACGCCCTGCGAGGTTAGAGATGAAGCGTCTGATAAAGGCAAGCCGTCCTTGTAGACTTTTCAGCTCGTGCAGGTTTCTTGGCTCAGGCATGCTTTGAATGGCCTTGATTTTTTATTGGTCCACTTCAATACCACGGTGCTTGACAATGAAGTCGAGGAACTTTCCGGAGGTGACGCCAAACGCACATTTTAATGGGTTCATCTTGAGGTTGTATTTTCGCAGCCTTTCGAACACTACTCACAAATCCTTCAAGTGATCTGATCTTTTCTTTGTTTTGACCACCACATCGTCCACATAACATTCTACGTTCTTGTGTAGCATGTCATTGAAGATTTTCTGCATTGCGCGTTGATATGTAGCTCCAGCATTCTTTAGACCAAAGGGCATCACCTTGTAATAGTAGATACCTTTTGGAGTGCGGAATGCTGTTAGTTCCTCGTCTTCGAGAGCCATACGAATTTGATTGTATCCAGAAGAGCCGTCCATGAATGACAGTGCCTCGTGGCCAGTGGTTGCGTCCACCATGATTTCGATGATTGGCAAGGGGAAGTCGTCCTTCGGACAAGCGTCGTTGAGGTCCCGGAAGTCTACGCAAACACGTATTTGTCCAGATTTCTTAAGGACGATGACGATGTTGGAAATCCACTTGGGGTATTGCACCTCTCGAATGAATCCTGCTTCGATTAACTTGTCAATCTCTGCCTCGATTTGTGGAATGAGCTCGGATCGATAGCGCCTTTGAGTTTGCTTTATTGGTCGTGTTCCAGGCTTGACTGCAAGATGATGCACAGCGATGACAGGGTCAAGGCCGGGCATTTCTTTGTAAGTCCAGGCAAAGACGTCTTTGTACTCTGATAGCAGTTGGTAGTACTCATCTATCTCGTCTGTTCTTAGCAGTGCACTTACAAAGATAGGTTTTTGCTCCTCTTTTGTGCCCAAGTTGAGCTCCTTAAGATCGTCAATCGTGGCTTGCCCCCCATCCTCAAGTTGTGGTGGTGCAGCAGTGACATCTTCTTCAGGGGTCTCGTCTTCTTTACCTTCTTGGATCGTGATGTGGAAGACATCTTGGACTTCCTCTTTAATGTCGTCCTCTTGGGTTTGTTGGTATGCAGATTGTCCGATATGGATGATGGTGCGCCTTCTTACTATTAGTGGTCCATTTGTGTCAACCTCTAAGATTGCTTGACGCTTCATCCTTGAAGGAATTGAGCTTCGAATATCGCCTTTTTCTACTAGCCTGTCGAGCTTTTCTTCCCTTGACGTTGTTTCCCTATTTCCAGAAAACTTCATGTTGTCTTCAAGTCTTTCCAAAGCTGACTGACGAGGAGGAGAGCTAGCCGTGTTGCTTTGCTTATTAGGTTTTGACAACCTTTCAAAAATAAAGCTTCGGGAGGTTGGCATGTTAAGCCTCTTGAAGACGGAGGTTTGGTTTTGACCACCAATGTGATCAAGGGCTGACGTTCTGGGTCTTGAACGATTCATCCTATCGAAGACTGGCGTTCGAGGGGTGGATTCAGGCTCCTATTGATCTTGTTCAATGCTCACACTGATATGTTGAGTGCTAGCATTTTTCGCTTGGCTTGAAATCTTCACGGGTGCATTTGGTATGAAGCCAAGTCCAGCTTTGTTGTTGTTAATTCCATAACCATGCTTCTTCAACTTTTTTTTAGTCTCGGTGAGGTCACGTTCTTTATTGTTGATGGTGTTTAAAACCTTTTTTTCAGGATTCGAAGAAGAAGCGAAGTCGTACCCAGCTTTTGACATGAGTTTGTAGGCGTTCGGATCAAAACCTTCTTCAGTCCTCTTGGTTGGGAGAAAACTTGGTTCCGCTCTCTTTGGTAGAGCTTTTACGAAGCCTTATGGTAATCTTGCAACCTTAGAGTTGCTTAGCTGTGTCAGAGGTAGAACTGCATTCGTCTTGAGCAACTTTACATTATCCATGTACCGTTGTGCATCAGCTTTGCTTGCTTCGGTTTCGAATGGGGATTGACCATTCTTTCTTCTTGACATCGGGATGTATCGGAAAATGGGTGTGTTTAGTACATTTGAGGGCGTCTTACTCCCTTTGGTTGTTGCAGGTTTAGCAAGCTCATCATCATTCTTGCTTAAAGACGACATGGCTTCTTCTTCTTGCTTCTTGGGCATGGCTTGCCACTCCTGCTTTTTAGGTGTTGCTTTACCCGTGGATTTGATCTCTTTTGGAAGAGCTTCGAGCACCATGTCTTCATCCATGTAGAACTTGGCGTCTGCGAAATGTGATTCGGCTTCGGTGAATGGTTTGGTGTCGCCATAGATCACCTTCACTCCTTCTCGGTAGAATTTCAAGCATTGGTGAAGGGTGGACGGTACTACTCCATTTGCATGGATCCAAGGCCTTCCTAAGAGCAAGCCGTAGGAAGTTCTTGCATCAATCACGTGGAATATCGTGCTTGACTTGAGTTCACCAATAGTCATCTCTACTCGGATCATGCCCATTGCTTTTTGTCCTCCTTGATTAAAACCTTGAATTAGTAGACGAATTAAGGACAGTTCATCCGCCTTGATGCCGATTGTAGTCATTGTTGACTTTGGCATGATGTTTATGGCTGATCCACCATCCACAAGCATGCGGTTGACTTTGTGCTCCCTTACGTACCCAGAGACGAAGAGAGGACGGTTGTGAGGCTTGGATCCTAGCAGCAAGTCTTCGTCGGTGAAATGGATTGTGTCTTCGATGGCACAGTATGTGTCATATTCATGTGACCGAAGTTTGAAGCCTTCGTTCTTGCTTTCTTGCACTTCGTGGTCATTGGGACTTTCCAAGATCGCTGCTAATGCTATTCGCATCTTCTTTGGTAATCGCAGCGCTTCCTCAATGCTAAAGTGTGTTGGCAGACCTTCTTCGAGCGTGAGAACTTTTTCTCCCTCAGTGGTGATATCTTTGCCTTTTGAAGGTTCTTCTATTTCTACTTCGACCATGTGGCATGCAGCGATAATGCCCTGTTGGAAGAAGTCGTTCGGGAAGTACTCGTGCAATAAGATAGGAATGCGTGGCTTTTGCTCCGTAGGTTCCCCAGCATACATTGGCTTATCAACTTTTACGTTGCTTTTGGGCTTCCTACTGTTGCGGCGACGGTGCTTTCTCACTTGTTCCACCTTTTGTCTTATTGCTTGTGGTTTTGGTTTCCTTGTTTTTTTGTAGGTCACCAATGTCCATCCTTCTTCATCATCGACATGTGCATCTTGTTCGTTTGCCCCCGGTGATGGTTGCGCAGAAGGTATCGTGTAACTTGAGCATTGATAGCAATGGTCAAGTGCTACTCGGAGAGGCACGGGATCGAAAGTTCCAAATGCAATTGTAGTAGTATGTGTCGCGGCCGTGTCTTCGAGGTCGAGCTCGATTCGCCCTTGTTGTGCTAGTTTCATGATGAGCTCTTTGAGGACGAAGCATTTACCCACAGGATGGCTCACGATTCGATGGTACTTGCAGTATTTAGGATCGTTTATGCGATTCATTTCTTCAGGCCGCTTGCATTTGGGTAGCTCAATTACCTTCTTTTCTAGCAAGTCGTCTAACATTGCATCCATGTCTGAGTCAGGAAAATGGTATACCTTCTGCTCCAATTCCCTCAAGGTGCTTTTGTACCTTTCTTGGGTGCGAGGAGGCTCACTTTTCTTTATCTCATTTGCTTTGGTTTTAGAGGAGATCTTGATAGGCGCGGATGCGGTCTTGACTGGCGCAGTGCTGACGGTGAACGCTTCCTTGGGGGGTTTCTTCCCAGTCTTGTCTACATTTGGGGAGAACACCTTATCCTTCTTGAAGTCGGTGATCGGCTCTTTCTTCCCGTGATGGGCAATACTTAGCTCCATGTCGTGGGCACGGGTGGCTAACTCTTCAAATGTCCGTGGTTTGATGCCTTGAAGGATATAGTGTAACCCCCATTGCATGCCTTGGACGCACATCTCGATCGAAGAGATCTCCGAAAGCCTGTCCTTGCAGTCGAGGCTCAGATTGCGCCATCGGTTGATGTAGTCCACGACTGGCTCATCCCTTCATTGCTTCGTGTTTGTCAGCTCTAGCATGCTCACGGTGCGGCGGGTGCTGTAGAAGCGATTGAGGAATTCCCTTTCCAACTGTTCCCAGCTGTTGATGGATTCGGGCTCCAGGTCTGTGTACCACTCAAAGGCGTTTCCTTTTAACGAGCGCACAAACTGCTTGGCGAGGTAATCTCCTTCCGTCCCTGCATTGTTGCAGGTTTCGACGAAATGTGCGACATGTTTCTTCGGGTTTCCTTTTCCATCAAACTGCATGAACTTTGGTGGTTGATAACCCCTTGGCATCTTTAGGGCATCAATCTTCTTGGAGTAGGGTTTTGAGTAGAATGATGAGGTATGTGAGCTCCCCTCGTACTGCGCCTTGATGGTGCTGGTTATCATCTCTTGCAGTTGTTGGATAGAAAGAGATCCCATGAGTGCCTCTGCTTGGCCTGGCTCTGGCTTCACATCGGTTTTCTCCACCGGAGGCTCTTCATCCTCGTTGTTTTCCTTCTTTACTGAACCATCCTCTTGCTCGATTTTCACGTCGGGCTTTACATCTAGTTGATTGACTAGTACGGCGATTTGCTGGTCTTTTTCTTCCACAATCTGTGTTAGCCTTGCGATTGTTTCATTCATATGAACCAGCTGCTCATCGACTGATGTTGCTCCAGCAGTCATGACTTGCATGGCTAAGTTGCCGCTTGAGTCAGCATCGGAAAGCATGAAACCAGAGTACTTCCTTAGGCTTTCCTTCCTTGGCGCCTTTAGCAAAGCCAGGGTGATCACAGGTTCATGCTTCAGGTGCTCTTGTTCCTTCGGTGGAGTTGATGCAGAGGTGGAAGATGCGGCAGAAAGAGCTCTTGCCTTGCTTCGAGTTATGATGCCCGAAGTGACACCGCCTACGGTGATAACGTTCTTGTTCCTTGCATTGGCCGCGAGAACAACTTGAGCTTTCTTTGATGCCATTTGTGCTTTTTGCGGATTCAAAGATAGAGATGAGAGGTAGAGATGGTCCCACTGGGCGTGCCAAATTTGTGAACACAGAAATTTCCTGCGATGAACGAGACAAGAAACACGTGTACAAAATAATATTTGTATTGATGATTTATGGGTTACAATCTCTTCTACAAATTTAGCCTCTGATTCTATCTTTGCAATGGGTGGATTTGATGTTGTTTGTCTAAAGGGCCGTCGGGGCTTGATCTTGACGAACGGATGAACGGATCTTCAAGGGTCGTTGGGCTTGAACTTGACGAACGGATCTTCAAGGGCCTTTGGGCTTGATCTTGAAGAATGGATGTGTGGATTTGTTGATGTTTGTTGATCCAAAGGGCCGTTGGGGCTTATCTTAGGATGAACGGATGATGAACGATGAACACTTTCTTCAAGGGCCGTCGGGGCTTGATCTTGAATCAGTGGAAGTTCTTCAAGGGCCGTTGGGACTTGATCTTGAATGAGGATTTGACGAAGAACGAAGAGAGCTCTCTTGATCCTTCGGGATTTGCTTGGGAGCTTTTGAGTTTCAAAGCTTCAAGGTTGTGGTATGAGGTGAATTGGTTATGAATTGGTTTTCCATTGGTTTTCCAAAATGAATGCCTTGGCCTCCTATTTATAGAATTCCAAAACTTGATTTTTTGGATTTAAATAATTAGATGAAATAAATCATTTCTGCCAGGTGTTGACATGTGTCCTGTTTGATGACTTTTCCGATTTATTTTGATTTTTTTCGTTTATTCACATGCTATGTGTAAAATTTATGTGACACATAAACATTGAAATTTTAATTTTTTGATCAACATTTATTTTACCGAAATTTCGATGTCTACAAGCCCGTAATCCCACAACCTCCATCATGCTTAGACTTCGCCGTTGACTTCTCAGAAACCCACGTCGATGCAGCAACAGGCTCGCCTGCATCCATCTACTGCCTCACATTGTTGCAACATCCACCTACTAATCTGACTTGTTACATTCACCGTCCATCGATATCAACAACCCATTACACCATCTCGAACCCCTTCCCAGATAGAAGCTCTGCACCTACTGCACCAATACGACAATTCGCTTTTTCTACACCCACATACTTGAATCGTGACCAATCATGGTGCGTTGAACGCTCAGAATTAGAGGATCCCGAAAGTAGGGATCTGGAGGTGATCTCAATCCAAAACTAAAATCAAGTTTATATATTTTAATTTGGGTAAATTACACAAAACTACCTCAACTATGGATCGAACGACAATCTCATAACTCATCTTTTAAACATTGTAATGTCATACCTCGTCTTATGAATTCATTGCAATATCAGACATCTGTTAAATTTTCTGTTAAGTTTGACTATTAAATGATGAAGTGGCAAGTGCGGGACCCACATCATCACCTATTCAAATTAAAATTGTAATTAAATATTAATTAAATGACTACATTTAATTTTTTATTAAAAAATTATGGGATCCACCCCCACCACCCATCACCCTCACTTTCCCCCACTCCTTCTGTCTTCCCCTCCACCTCCCTCATTCCTTCATAACCAAAAACCCAAATCCCACCCGCGCCAACATCCCCCCCTCCACCTCCCCAGCCACTCATCTCACTCCCATACTTTTCTCTTCTCTCCCCAAAAACAAACAAATTTTGAAACAAAAAAAAAACCAAAATATTTTTTACAGGTGATCGATTCGATCTCAATTCACCCTTTCAATCTCCAGACTTCGCCATCAATGGCTTAACTGGCTTATTCCGCCGTCGCTTCCCCCTTCCCCGGTAGCATGTCAACATCACTCCCTCCACCCATTCCGTACATTCTCCTTCGACCGCCCGACCCCCATCACCATCCTATTGCGCCGTTACAGACATCAGAGGTGCCTTCGACTGAAAATTCGACGATGCCCACCATATTCTACAAGAGCTAGGCATGCCTGACTCGATCCCGGGCTAAAAGCTGGTTGAGTTCCACTCGGGGCTTGGGGAAAAGCATGTTCTTGGTTCTAAGAGAAGAGAAGTGAAGAGAGAAAGAATAGGGGGAGATTTTTTTATTCATTTAAATTTTGTTTAGATAAAAAATTATTAGTTTATTAATATTTGATTAACTTTTTTAATTTAATTAGGCAAGGAGTTAGCTTCTTGTCTGCCACGTCAGCATTTAATAAAAACATAGGGTAAATTACACAAAGCTACCTCAACTATAGGTCTAACCACACTATCATACCGCATCTTTTGAAAATGACAATGTCATACCTCATCTTTAGAATTTGTTGCAATGTTATACCTCCATCAGTTTGTCCGTGAATTTATCAGTTAAATGCTAACGTGGCTTGATGCGGGGCCTAATTCCCCCCCCCCCCGATGGATTCCATGTGGCACCACACCCAAAGTTTTCCTACCCAAAATGGACACATAAAAAAATATTTGATTTTTTTTTTTTTTTTGGTAATTTGAATTTCAAATTTCCTGCCAAAAATGAGAAAAAGGTAATCTAACATTTTAAACCCAAATTATCATCCTTGACCCCAAATTTGAAAAATCTCACCCAAAAATAATGATATAACCACAACAAAACTAGAGTATTCAAACACAAACTAATCATCATTTCCGAAGAAAAATATGAAATGGGCCAAATTATGCATAAAACGTACTTAATTATCCGGAAATTCATAAACATGTTCAAAAAACTAACAGAATTCATCTAGCATCTCCAACCAACATTACAAAACCTATTGAATTCATAAAAACCTGCTACATCATCAATTCAATTCACAAAATACCTACTAGATGCATAAAACATGCTCTAACATTACAATTCCTTTACAAAAAAGAACCATATGTGCAAAAAAACTAGTGGCTGGATTGCTTGGTATTTCTATGCTTGGTGCCTCTAGATAATTTAGTTACTGGTTGTGATGCCTAAATCTAAAGTTCATTAAAACTATAAGAGGCAAAGCAAGGTTTTTAACTAAATCCAAATGTTTTACAACTAAGGAAATGGTTAGGTTTTTACCCTTGTTTTCCTTGTCCTCTTTCTATGTGCAGCTTCAACTGAACTTGTTAATGGTGATTGTCCTTGAGCGGATATGAATGCGTACAAAGCAATTGAAAGGATTAAGAGTCTGATATGATATTAAAGGATTTAAAAAACCACATAAAGTAGAAAATGTTACCTATTTGTCCCTTGGAAGAAGATGCCTATGATGGGTTCTTGCATCATGACCTCCTTTTTTGCATATGGTACGTTTCAAACTGCTTTGCCTTTTCCTTCCTAGCTTAAGTGGCTGAGAAGGACCTTGAGGATTATTGGTTGGGTTTATAAGAGTTTGTTCACCCTCATTGTCCCTTTCAGCAGCTTCCTTGTTTCTCCTCCTCTTCGGCTTTCTAGGTTGCCTTGTATATGTTAGAGGCAATATTGGTGGGTTGTCAGTTTCCTCCCACACAAACATCCCATTCATCGGCATTACTAAATGAAAATACACCTCCAAGTATCGTGCCTTCGAATGATAAGCATCGACATAGTCCTCTAGCTTTTCTCTCTTAAAATTTATGGTAGCTATTGCATGGTTGCATGGGATTCCTATCAAGCCATACTTTCTACAAGAACATGTATTCTCAACCAAGTCAACCGCATATTGCTCCTCCCTACAACATCAACTTGAAATTTAGTCCCCCCTGGCCATTGTGCAATGCACCTACCACTTTGAATTTTGGCTTCCTCCAACTTCTTCTTGATTTTAGGACAAAGATCTCCAACTTTGTTCACTATTATATCTCTTCTCATATGAATTCTCTTCATCAACAGTGTGTGAATGAGGAATAGCATGGTGACAATAGGTTGTTATCATGGCACAAGTATGACAGCATTGAATTTTTCAGAGATTGTTCAGCAACATGCCACACTTGGGATAGGTTTGAAAATAGGACTTGCTCCAATAATGTGCAGGTTTCTTCACCAACCAATTGTAGGCTTTTTTTATCCAACTTCTTCATATCATTCATTGCTTGTTTTAAGTGGGGAACTATTGTTGTTCTAGCTATTGACCATAAAGAATCCTTCAAAGTTTTCCCCTTGAACAGATTTCTGAAGTTGGTATACAAATGTCTCACACAGAATCTATGGTTGGAATTATGGAGGACTTTTTGAAAGGTCGGAATTAACCCCATTTTGCTTATCATTGATAAATGTTCATCCGTGTTGACAATACCAACATCAACGGCCAGTAACTCTAAGAACCAAATCCAATAACTTTATGTATTGCTCTACATGTTTTCCCTCAATGATCTTCAAAGCCCTGTAAGCCTTCATCCTTGTACAACCGTGATTCTACTCTGATTCGATAGTTGCTAAAAAAGAATCCACAAGCCATGTGGGATTAAGTTTTATCTTGTCCATGTACAAATCCATCAACAAATGGGACTTCAAGTTCTTGTTTGCCAAAATTATCCCACAGGTGTAGCGATCAAGTATGGTCTTGATCTGTATGTTGTTTGAACCATGCATTTTTCCAGCACAACACTTTCAAGGGCAGCCTTTTGCACACTTTGCTGTGATTTTCAACTTCTCATTCCTAGGAAAATGGATTTCCTCATATTCATTCACTATGGAGTATATGATGACAGCTCACTAAAATTGCACATGATCCCTTAAAACAAGTCATAGTGTAAAAGTGTGATTCTCTATGTTCATTTTCTCATTGAACTATAGAAAATGCTCTTTTTTTTTTTGCCTCCTTCATCATCTTTAGAGCGTACACTCTCCAGGGCATCAGAGTTATAGTCTGGATCATCAACCACATTTTGTTCCACAGTTGCAGTGTTAACTTCTTATTCCTTTTGCTCTTCCTCTCTTTCCCAGCTTTGCTCAGATTGCCTTGCAATTTTTTTGCTCATAATCTCTTTCATCTGTTTGCTCAAAGTTCCTTTCATTTCTATGCCCATATTCCCTTTCATTTTCTTCCACAATACCATCAAACTTGGAAAACATTGGATTATCAGCATCACTCCCATATTCATTTCTTCAAACTTACTATCATCTTCTTCAGTATCTTCTTCATTCTCTTCTTCAACATTCCCTTCAAAATTAATAGGTACATTAAAGAAGACTTCAGCATCCCCCTCTCCTACCTTAATATCCCCTTCTCCTACCTCAGCCATAGATTTCCCCTTATTCTCCACTGGCCCTTCACCATTTTTCTCTTTCTAATCATTCCCAGAATCAGCATTTCTCTCTCCTACCTCAATCACACATGTTTGCACTAGTTGAGATGTGCAACAATCATCCACTTCTGGCCTTTCAATAGCTAGCAAGCCCATATATCTTCTTGGTTTAAATGGTGTTGGCCTAACATCCCCCTCTGAACTACTTACCTCAGTTTACTTGGATCACTGACTTCTATAGACTTCAGAAACTGTTGCTCTTGGGTTACGGCTTCTTCTGTCGTCTATCCTTTGGAACAAAATTGTACATCGTCTGAACATCAGAACCACTTTGAATTGGCTTCAAACCATTGCAAAAGTCCATATTGGGAATCTTGTAATAATAGTTTATGAACCGCTCACTATATCCAACTGCCTCCACCATATCATCTATCAATGGCAGTGACATGAGGTATTTATCACAGTTTTATATATATGTCACGTTTCCCCCAACATAAAGGTTATAACTTATCTCCCCACTATGATGTAATTCAATAGAGAATAGTTCTGGATATACTGAAATTCACAAAAACAAACCCTAATTAAAAACCAACAACAAACAAAAGCAATTGTATTTTAACCTAATCAAAAGCCAACAAAAACCAAAGCACAAGATTCTTCACAAAACAAAGCACATGACTAAGAAAAACCAAAGCCGACACACTATATGCAAACAGCCAAAGCACAGTAACCATTTCTTGACAAGAATAAACAAAGCAACAAATCACAACAAACCACCTTATCTTGACAAGAATAAACAAAGCAACAAACCACCTTATATCGACAAGAATAACCTGTTGACTTTGTATTTTAGGTAGGATTCCTAATTGATATCAATTCCGTGTAATCTCCTGTAATCTTGTGTATTTAGTTTTCTTCCTATTACATTAGGGATGTACACCTTGTATAAATACCTTTCATTGAGAAGAATAAAATCATCATTTAAAGCATTCTCTTCTTAGCATCAAAGCCAGGTCAAAAAAAAGGAAAAAAAAATACCCATAGCTACGATAACACTATTGCGGCTCAGCCGTGTGTGGTGCGCCGACCTCGATCAGCGAGCGATTATTGTTGTTGCTACCCTCTCTGAATTCGAAACGAACAGTGAGCGACGCCGTCGTTGCTGATCCGAATTCATCGAATCGTTTGACTCTCTGTTGTGTGACACGACAGACCAATTGGCCTATTTGCTTCTGATTTGATCTGAAACCGTGAAAAATTGCACAGATTGTAACCCGACTGACTTGTGTTGCTGCGCTGTACCCAACTCGAGGTTCAACGACCCACGAACCTGCTCCCATCCGACTTGCTGATCTGACCAATCCACGACAACACTTTTGCACCTCTGTCTCGCATCTTGAACTACAATCTGTCCTTGCTGCTATTATCCTTGTTGGAGCCTTGAACCACCATACCATCGCTGCTGTTTCAAAGTGAGAAGAAAACAAAACAGAAAAAGGGGAATCAAACGGAAGAGGTTTGGTGGTGTTAAAAAAAAGAAAAAAGAAAAAATTTGGTTGTTTGGGGCCCACACGACAAGAAAACGAATTGTGGTTTTTTAGATTTTTTTTTTTAATTGTTGTTGGGCTATCCTTCTTGTTGGCCTGTGCAAATTGAAGCTTTTTGGGCTTGGTTTGCTTGGAAATTTGGGCTTTACCAATCTCCGAGTGACGTGTTGATTAAAGTTGCTTGGGAATGGCAGTCTGGAATTGTATGTCTCCAAATCGATCCGAGCAACTTGGACATGAGAATACGACCATGTACCTCGTTTGTTGATGCGAAGGCAGATTCTGAGAATATAGTTGCGGAAGTGTCTACCTCTACTAATACAGGTAACAATGGTAAAGCTTTAAAGGTTTCTGCCTCTGTTATGAATAATACCTGGATAATTGATTCTGGTGCTACTGAACATATGACTTGTGATTCTAGAAAGGTACAAACCCTAAAACCATCCACCAAAAATGTTGTCGGTGTCGCCACTGGTAGTCATGCCCCTGTTATTAAGGAAGGAACCATCTCCCTTTCAAATACCCTTAGTCTTGATACTGTACTTGTTGTTCCTTCTCTTGACTATAATTTATTATATATTACTCAAATAACTGTCATCCTACATTGTCTTGTGATTTTTTGGCCTTCTTTGGTGTTTTTAATGACATTCGGACTCGCAAGACGATTGGTTATGGTATTAGGAAAGGGAAGCTCTACTACTTGGAGCTAACATCCAACAGTTCCCGAATGTTGACTCAAGCTCTTGCAGTGGAAGGAAATCCGGGGGATAGGAATGAAGCTTCGGAGATTTGGTTGTGGCATCGTCGACTGGGACATGCTTCGTTCGGCTATCTGCAGAAGTTGTTTCCTAGCCTGTTTGGTAAGCATGATATTTCTAACCTTAAATGTGGTGTTTGTGGAATGGCTAAAAGTCATCGTACTTCGTTCCCGCCTAGTTTGAATAAAAGTTCAATCCCGTTTATGATCATTCATTTTGATGTTTGGGGACCATCTAAAACTGCTACACTTGGTGGTGCTCATTAGTTTGTTACTTTTATTGATGACTGCACACGTATGACTTGGGTTTGTTTGATGAAGTCTAAAAATGAAGTTCCTTCTTTGTTTCGGCGGTTTTATAAAATGGTACAAGTACAATATAAGTCACAAATACAGGTTCTCAGGAGTGACAACGTCGGTGAATATATAAACTCTGAACTTTGTGCCTTTCTTGATCATCATGGTATTGTTCATCAGACTACATGTCTATATACCCCACAATAAAATGGTGTTCTAGAACGCAAAAATCGTCAGCTTCTAGAGGTTGTTCATGCTTTTTTGATTGAGGCGAGTCTCCTATTATATTTTTAGGGAGAAGCTCTCACCTTCGCTGCGTATCCCATAAATCGTGTTCCATCCCGATCAATCGACTTTCAGACACCGCTTCAGACTCTTTCTTCATATGTTGATGCTCCTACAGTTCCTAATCTTCCACCTCACGTGTTTGGCTGTGTGGCCTTCGTTCATCTTCATAAACAGCAGAGAAGTAAACTTAAGCCTCGGGCCTTACGGTGCGTGTTTGTAGGGTATGCCTCAAATCAAAAGGGGTATCGTTGTTATCACCCTCCGACGAAAAAAATTGTTTGTCACTGTGGATGTTGCATTTCATGAGAATGATATGTACTTTGCCCATCTCGAGTCTTCACTTCAGGGGAAGAATCAGGCAGAAGTTCAAACTCTTGATAATCATATTCCAAATATAGATAGTGTGAATGATTTGGATTTAAGTGGTGATGTCTTGGAGACAAGTGGTGATCACTCACACGAGAACAATGATGTGATTGGAACTAAGTGGTGATGTCTTGGAGACAAGTGGTGATCATTCACATGGAAACAATGTTGAAAACCTTGAAATGGACGAGTCGACATCCCCAGATGGCTCACTGACAGTTTCCTCGCCACCGGACAGTCTTATGTCGCCAGATATTTCACAGTCAATCTTGAGTCCCAATAACCATAATCAATCGTCTTCGATCCCAGATGCACCACCACCACGTCGTCTCCCTGATCGCGTCAACCGAGGTATTCCTAAACTTACTTATGAAGCCGACCCGAAATGCAAAACTAGGTATCCGATGAGTAAGCCTAACCTTGAGTCTAATGTGTTATACCCGTTAAGTAATTATGTGTCTACCAGTCACCTGTCAGAATCAAATAAGTCATTTATGCATCAATTATCTATTGTATTTATTCCTAACAGTGTGCAGGAGGCTTTAGCTGATCCACGTTGGCAATCAGCAATGAATGAAGAATTGAAGTCTTTGAAGAAGAATGCTACCTGGGAGATCACAGACTTGCCAGCCAGTAAAAAACCTGTGGGATGCAAATGGGTCTATACGGTGAAGTACAAAGCTGATGGGACGGTGGATCACTTCAAGGCAAGACTAGTAGCAAAATGATACACTCAAAAATATGAAATTGACTATACAGATACATTTGCCCCTGTAGCCAAGATTAATACAGTCTGTGTTTTGTTGTCCTTGGCTGCAAATCTTAATTGGCCATTATAGCAGTTTGATGTGAAGAATGCCTTCTTACATGGGGACTTGGCATAAGAGATTTATATGGATCTTCTACCGGGATGTAATGCTCCAGATAAATACAAAAGAAAAGTGTGCAGGTTGAAGAAATCCTTATATGGTTTGAAGAAGTCCCATCAGGCATGGTTTGGAAGATTCACAAAATCTATTAGAGCATTTGGCTACAAACAAAGTAACTCCGATCATACTCTGTTCCTAAAAAGAAGAAATAGGAAACTTACTGCACTTATTATGTATGTAGATGATATGGTGGTAACAGGTAATGACCCAGAAGAACGTGCGGCCTTGCAAAGATATTTGTCTACAGAATTTGAGATGAATGACCTTGGATCCTTGAAATATTTTTTGGGGATTGAGGTATCGAGAAATAGTTCAAGAATTTTCTTCTCACAGAGGAAGTATATTATTGATTTGTTGCATGTCAGCTTGTCAACCAGTACCTACACCATAGAGGAAGGATTGAAGCTTAGTGTTGATACTAATCAAGTAACAGTTGACAAAGGGAGATACCAAAGGTTAGTAGGTCGTTTAATGTACTTGGCACACACAAGATCGGACCTTGCTTATGCCTTAAGTGTAGTAAGTCAATACATGCATGATCCCGGAGAACAACATATGAATACAGTGATGAGAATTTTGAGATATTTGAAAGGAAGTCCCGGCAAAGGAATTTTGTTTAAAAGGAATAATCATCTTAGAGTTGAAGGTTATATTGATGCAAATTGGGCGGGTTCGATTGACGATAGGTGCTCAACATCATGTTACTTTACATTCATTGAGGGTAACTTGGTTACATAGAGAAGTAAGAAATAGAATGTGGTTGCCCGTTCCAGTGCAGAAGATGAATATAGAGGTATGGCTTTGGGGATTTGTGAAATTTGTGGCTTAGGCTCCTGCTTCGCGGTTTGGGTATACTACCTAGTCAACCCATGAAATTATTTTGTGATAATAAAGCTGCCAGTGACATTGCACATAATCCGATACAATATGATAGAACAAAGCATGTTGAAGTTGATCGGTTCTTCATCAAAGAAAAATTAGAAGAAAAAATAATTGAGCTACTGACAATAAGAACAGAGGATCAGTTGGCAGATATACTCACGAAAGCTGTTTCAAGTCATAAGTTTTCATGTTTCTTACACAAGTTGAGCATGAGTAACATATATGCACCAACTTGAGGTGGAGTGTTGACTTTGTATTTTAGGTAGGATTCCTAATTGATATCAATTCCGTGTAATCTCCTGTAATCTTGTGTAATTAGTTTTCTTCCTATTACATTAGGGTTGTACACCTTGTATAAATACTTCTCATTGAGAAGAATAAAATCATCATTCAAAACAACAAACCCATTATCCAACAACTCAGTAACCATTTCGAATTAAGAAAGCATAAAACCATATTTTCAAACAAGAATAAACAAAGCTACAAACCCATTATCTGACACCTTAGGAACCATTTTGAATTAACAAAGCATAAATCTACCTTTTCAAACAAGAATAAACAAAGCTATAAACCCTTTATCCAACACCTCAGGAACCATTTTTAATTCACAAAGCACAAATCCACCTTTTCAAACAAGAATAAACAAAACCCACATTCAACCCATTCCAATAAATAAGTTCAGTATGCATTTGGAATCATCAAAAGCGAAAAAATAAAATTAAAAAAATAAAAAATAATAATAAACTTACAATAGGTAAGCATCGTTTTGTCAAGATCCTCGCACACATTCCACCACATGTCGAATCCTTTGATTTTTCTTCAAAGGCAATGGAACTCAGATGAAACCCCCTTCCAACACCAATGAAGTGAGGGAAACGAGCCGACAAGAAGATTTGGGGTTTTAGCTGAATTTCTAATCTGATTGTTCGAGATTTGGAGCCGCTAGTATGAGAACTAGGGTTAGGGTTCTTCTTTTTCTGGAATTGGGAATTGAATTTGATCGATAGGGTTTGGGTGTATCAGGGGGGGGAATGAATTCGAATAACACACTTTACAACATACTTTTACTTTTTTAAATTTTAATTTAAATATATATTTTTTTAATTTTAATGGAATATCCATGTGTCATCTGGTGAGAAAGCCATGTGTTTTGGAAATCTCAGCTGGATGTCATTTGGTGGGAAAACTTTGGGTGTGGTGCCACTTGGAATCTATTTGGGCAAGGAACTGGGCCCCGCATCAAGCCACGTCAGTATTTAACTAAGAAATTAACAGACAAACTGATTAAGGTATTACATTGCAACAAATTCTAAAGATGAGGTATGACATTGTCATTTTTAAAAGATGAGGTATGATAGTGTGGTTTGACCCATGGTTGAGGTAGTTTTGTGTAATTTACCCAAAAAAAAAACAGATAAGTTAACGAAGGTCTAACATTGCAATGAATTCATAAGATGAGATATGACATTGCAATATTTAAAAGATGAGGCATGAGATTGTGGTGCGACCCATAGTTAATGTAGTTTTGTGTAATTTACCCTTTTAATTTTGACATATTATATTTGATGTCTAAAGAGGCAAATATCAAAATTTCATAATATACTTTCCTATTTTTCACTGTACGTAGCTTACTAGATTTTATTGGATTATGGGACTATGGCCGGCTTACATATGTTTGAACCTAGAATTAATCAAAACCATAATTTCGTATCCAGTTCTCTCTCTTTCTTAACTTTCAGCATTCTCTTCTTTAGGCAGCAGCAGCAGCAGAGCTCCCCTCATAAAGCCTCCTACCCAAGAAAGAAATCCATTCGTAAACCATCAGGTGTGTTTCTTTTTTCTTGTTCTTGTATATTTATTTATTTATTTTCTAGGTTTTTTTTTCAGACTTTAGATTATCTTGTTTGTCTACGAATTGGGGTTTTATGGGTTTACTCAAAGCTCTCCCATTTTCCTAGTTTTTTGTCACAGTTTCGTTTTTCTTTGTTTTTGCTGACAAGTTCTCTCTTTTTTCTTTGTTTCTTGTTCAAAGCTCTCATCTTTATCAACAATGGCGATGCTATCTCGGGCTTTTCGACTCGTTACAAGTAAGCAGCGCGTTTTCCGAGCCCCTATAGCTTCTGTTGTGGCGACCAACTGAGACTTTAACAAACATCATCAATGTTGTCATCAATTCCATAGGAGGTGGAGCTTCCCCTCTGCTTTCTCATTTGTGCCATGTCACCACCAACTTCGTTAACTTGTCTCTCACCGATTTGGAGTGTTTGGACGATATGCAACACCGCCCGGTGGATTTCGACTAAACCTACCAGAAGATGTTGGTGCACAAAACCATGTTGGAGAATTCAGTGAAGATGGCTTCCGAATTGGCCAAATCCGGTAACATGGCGGCTAAAATCAAGGCCTAGGACCAAGATAATGGTAGTTTTCCCTATGTCATCCCTCTCATCACAGTCATAGAGCACTACGCCAATGCCGGAAGAACCAATGATGCTTTCAAAGTGTTCTTGTACATGTTAGAAACCGGGGTGAACCCTAATGCATACACCTATACTGTTAGATTTTTGGATCGCTGGGCCCGCCCCCACTCTAACGATACTGATATTGTCCCCAAATTTACCATATGCCCAATCCGTCAGGTGTGAGGTTTTACCATAAAGGCCTCAGTATTAGTTAGAGTAGGGTAATCTTATTTAAACCCATTGGGTTTCTTTGAACCCCACCGATGTGGGACATATAACATATATTGTAACTATCAAGGCACTTACTGCTTGCTTCCCAAGCAACCTCAATTTCTCCTTTTTCGTTGAGTTTGCGTAGAAGTACTTTGTGGAGATTCTGGACAAGGGATTGCAACCTACTCCGGGGACCTACTTTGCCTTGGTTGAGAAAATTGATGAAGGCAGAGACAAGGAGGAGTTTGTGGAGCTGGTTAAAGCTAAGGGGTTCATGCCAACAGAAGCTGATTTTCGTCAAGGGAAAGAGCTTGAAGATGCAACCAAAGACACTAGTGATAAGGAAATGCAACAAATTTTCAAAAAGATGATGTAACTCCCCGACTTGCTAATATATTTCAAAATTTACATTTAGTGGTAGGCCAAAAATAAAGTCATGGTTAACCCTTAAGTTAATAACCATTCTAATTCTCCGCTAAAAATTAATCTCATTTATTCTATAGTTGCATCTAACTTCTCGTTAGACTACCTATGTACCATTTGGAGGGATCAAGCCAATTGTAGTTCACAAATCATTTTTAATCCATTTCCAAAAATAATCACAAGGAGGAAATATTTAGTACTATATTTAACAATTGAAACACATCAAATGGATACCATAAACGAATTTAGAATATCAAAATTTGCATAACAAAGGCAGCATCGGCCCACTGGCCACGCACTACCGTAGGCAGCGGTTTCCGATGAACGGAAACCTAGTTTTCCGACGAACTCTAAAAATTACCAAATTTTACAAACAAGTAGATTTCAATGACAGGAACAACTTTCATACCTGAGCTGAAGTCCAATTCGGCCAGGAAACAACACAAATCACCCTTGAACCTTCGAAAACCCTTGAATTGGGTGTTCTTGATTCAACTCCAAAACAACATCAACGCCCCAACCAATGTATAGGCTTTGTTCCAGGCCTCAAAGGGAGTCCAAATGTGGTGATAATTGAAGGGTTTAGCTTTAGGATTTGAGGAATTGCCACCAGAACCCCGTTGCGGGGTTTCACAATTTCAAGGCCAAATTTCATCAAATTTGGGGTGGAATGGGTAGAGGGAAGGTCTTCGAGTGTTTCCCAGGTGGTTAGGTGGCTTGGCTGGAAAACCGACGGAAAAGCGCCACGAAGGGGGCAATACAGGTAGGGTCCGATGGGGTATATGGGTTAGCTCGTTTCTCCTCTCTTTTTTTACACTCTCTTTTCCCCTCCTTTTCCTCTTTCTGATTGGGCTCCCTTTTTCCCCTCCTTTCCCGAATGGTCCCCCTCCTCCTTCTTCTCTGTCGCATCTCTCATTTTCCTCCTCTCTCATGCTGCCATCTGGCAGCTTCCAAACTCCTCTTCCTTTTTCTTTTTTTCTTTTTTTTTAATTATAATAAATTCCGAAAACAAAATTCTAAAATTTCTCTAATCAAATTTTTACAACCATAAATCTATTTATTCTCGATTTACTCCACATAATCATATATTTTAAATTTTCAGGTTATTACAGAAGCGCTCCACTTCAATTAGGAAAGATGCATTGAGGATGTACCATGGTCTGGTAAAGGATGGCCAGGTTGACGAAGCCAAGGAGATCTTTAAACAAACCAAGGAGAAGGGCATATTGCTCGACGTGGCCATCCACACTGTCGTGATTGAGGCCTACGCCAATACCGGGAAGGCTGAGGGTGCTCTCAAGGCTTACAAGCACATGTTGGCCAATGGGATCAAACCCAATTTATATACTTAAAGCATTCTCATCCAGGCACTGGCTGCTGACCCGGATTTCATTCAGGATGCCAGGAAATACTTTCTTGAGATGATGGATAACAGAACATGGCCCAATGACGATACTCTCAAAGCCGTGATCAAGGGAGCTGATTCAGAGGACAATGAGTACATGGAGTTTGCGAAGGCTGTGAGGGCTAGGGGGTCACAAATCTGCTACAAGAATACTGGTAAGTACACCAAATATTTGTTTAGTTTTCCTGCAATATTGATTGATCGCCATGCTCGGTAGTTAGCAATCGATTTTGATATTTCGAGAGAATATAGTTGAAGCACTGAAGTTTTTTGTTTCTCCTTCCATTACATTATCAGGCAAAGAAGAAGAAGACCCGGAAGATATACAAGAAATCTTGCACAGGTTAGGATGTGGGATCCCCGTTAAGGCTGAAACATACAATATGGTCATCAAGAGACTCGCTTTCCAGAAACCATACCCCGTTGCCGTTAAGTATGCCAAGAAGTACTTTCTGCAAATGCTTGACAAAGGAATGGAGCCTGATCCCCCCTGCCTACACCTTCGTGATGGAGCCTGCCAGTTGGACGATAAGGAGAAGGTGGTGGCGGAGGGCAGGGAGTTTGTGAAGAATTAAATATAAGGAAAACTAATGAAAATCACTTGAAAACTTTGAATTTTAACAATAAGGACAAAATAAAGGGTCAAGTGAATAGTATCAGGATTAACTTTTTAATGTAAAAATGTGGTTTTTCGTTAAATAAACAGTACCGGGAACTTTTCATTAAAGTTCCCTTAAACATAGGGGGTTTGATCTTGAAAATCAAAAGTACTTTGAATGCCACAAACACCTCGAAGAGGCATTCGATGCATATAGGATGTCCAACTATGCCACCAAAACGACTGATGAGGAGACGCGAAAAACCTTCTACAGGTGGCGCACCGACGCAGCCATCAGCATGAAACAAATAATGGATATGGTCGAAGGTATGCTAGTTGACGGCTTTAAGGATGAGGTCAAGGAGCTCTTTGAGCCGTTCTTTGACATAGGCGTACTACCCGCCATTGTCACCCACACCGCTGTCATTGAGGCCTATGCCACTGCGGGCAAGATTAAGGGTGCTTTTGAGGCTTATAAACACATGTCGGCGGTTGGGATTATGCCGAACTGCTACACTTATAGTGTCTTCATCAAGGCACTTGCTACTGACCCCAACTTCTTTGGGGATGCCAAGAAGTACTGGCTGGAGATGATGGAGAAGAGGATGCATCCCAATGCTGCTACCTACACCGCAGTTTTTGGGGGCTTCGCGAGGCAAGGGGACAGGGCGGTAGAGGACAGGAGTGAGTTTTTACGGGTAATGAAAAGCAAGGGATTTGTGCCGGACGAGGAGGCTGTGGGTGAGGTTCTGAAAGGACGAACTGGAGAAGCGGTTAGCTGCATCATGAACATTCTGTTTGGCAAGTATAACGTGTAGTGAAACCGACATTCATGCATGTCATAGTACCGAATATCGTTAACCAATTGTGTCAAGGTGTAAAAATGTAAAAAGATTACGTTTTCAGATAACGTTTTCTATATGAGTGAAACTTTATACAATGTTTTGATTCTGAATACATAAGATTACATAATTTACATGCGTTAAAAGCTACCAAGAACCTATAATTTCTCTCAACTTACGGCTAACTTTCTGCAGTATAACGTTACAGAATGTATGAAAATCATGAACCAGTTTAAATACTTAATCATCTTGTGAAGCGCAAAACAATGAGCCTTCCTCAGTAGAAGACTCTCCTTGGGCGTAATTTTGGCCTCATCAGGGTGGGAACTTGGTCATCACCAGGAAATTCCCATCGGGCAACGGTCCCATCCCAAGAAGAGCTGACCAAAATGGGATATAGAGGATGCCAACTACAGTCTCTTACAGGTCCTTCATGATGGTCTAGTCTCGCAACTTGAGCTCCAGTCACCTTTATAGAACAAAACAAACAAATTACTAGAGGTCGAATACCACATTCCCAAGATATAGCATTTTGAAGTGAGTATGATGGCCAGTTTTACTGGCCTTTGTAGTAATAACAAGCCTACAGGCCAAAGTTACGAAACTTTTTAACGAGGGTGTTAATTTCATTAAGGAATGCCAACCACGATTCTTGCTTTCCTACAAGAAACCTCGTACCATCATTTACTTTTCAAAGCATCTTTATATTTTTCCTAACTAATCGGGAACACGAACCAATTATGTATCAACATCCTTTTTACGGTTGGTAGAAATGAATATGAAACAAGATTGCAGAATCATCCCATTACGTTTTCCTTAAGAGAATGACATGAGAAAAACATGGTCTTGATGACGAGAAACATAAAAGGTCAGTTATGTACCAGATCATATATATAGACAGAATGATCACTTGAGCCAGTGTAGATGTACTTCTGTCCGGTACTGCAATAAGCAGGATAGAAATTAGAAACATATACAATACTCCTAAACAACAGTCAACACAGCCTACTGATTATATGATATTATCAGAAAAACCAGAAGCCTTAAAACCAAAACAATAGCTAACAAGATTGCAGGTTGAATCCATTCCAGCTGTTTTACTTGACCAACTTCCCTAGGGCTAACATAATCTGATATATGGACTTTGCAGAACTCTAGAATCAAACATAATGAAGAACCAAGACCAGAACATAACTGTGAAAACAGGAATTGAAACAAACACGTACTCCAGCATCTTTGAATTCGCACAATGTTTTTAAGACAAATTCTAAATACAGGATTAGAATACAACAACAACGGAGCCTTATCCCACTAAGTGGGGTTGGCTGTATGAATCCTAGAATGCCACTGCAGTTAGTTTTGTGCCAAGTCTTCCATTAGCTCCTAAATGCAGGATTAGAATAAAGAAATAAAAATTACCTATATGCTGGAGAAAAGTAACAGCGAATTAAAGTGCGCAGGACTGCATGGCCTCTATATGTAGCCAAGGATTGATCATTAGGATGTTTCAAAGTTGTTGCATGAGCTGGGTACTCCATCCACCTGTAATCCCAGTCACGATATGTACGCCTTGGACTGCTGGTTGGAAAGTTGAAAATCAGTGGCCAAAAAAATATTACGTTGAACCAATAAAGGGTCTAGGCTCTGAGCCAGTACCTAAATAACAAAAGTCATTCGACATGAATGTGAACACAGACAAGCATGAGCAGACGGGTTCAAAATTCAAATTAAGATCCATGAACTGCATGCTTTAATATGGTACAAATAGAATGGTTCAACAAAAATAAGAGATATCCCAGCATGCTCTAATAATAGAAGCTGCTGTACTCGCTTGATCTCACAAAGCTGCTTTAATATGATAAATGGTTCAATAAATACAAGAAATATTCCAACGTCAATTATAGTAACTACTCGCAAATAGTCCTCTTTTCCGCTACTATATGTTCCCCGGTATTTTAGACCATATAAACTTTAAGCATGAAACATCAATTTAACCACATTATTCTAAGCCCAAATACCACAAAACTATTTTCCACACTATAGAATAGTATAGAGTCAAAATAATGGGAGGACAATATAGTAAAATTAAGTCAACTTATCACATGCTGACAGCAGTAAATTTCATATTTCTACAGCACCAAACGGAAAGCCAATAAGTTAACATGAGCAGAAAAGGGAAACAAGTAACGCAGTTGTACTAAATGGCTGTAGAGGACATCTTTCTTATATCCCAGAGTTTGGTAGTCTGGTCCTTCCCGTTTGATATCAAGTAACGCCCATCTCCCCGACTATCAATAAATGTAACACCTTCAAGATGTCCCATCAGGACCCCAGCTGCTTTTCCTTTCGTCATTAAGCAGCGTCTATCCCACACCTGTGCAAGAAATAGAGAGGCCTAAACTTCATGGGGACTTCATAGCTCAATAGTAAAGAACTTATGAGGCACTTAACCCCCCAACCCAAGAGAGAGATATGACAACATAAAAAAGAAAAGCATCCCATTACTTAGGATTTGAGGCTGGGCTACTGAATCTTAAGATTTGAGCAACTCTAGCAAAGAACAAATCGTTCATAACATCACAGTTTTTAAGAGTGACATTTCAGCAACTACAATAAGGAAAACCAGAGTTTAAAAAATGAAAAAAAGAGTACCAAACAATGAAGCAATCATGGTTTCTACATCTTATACCATATAAATACCGATGAACCTTACCTTACAGAGGTTGTCGTCACTGCCAGAATATATGAGATGGCCGCTCTCATCAGCAAAGCATACAGTGTTTACATCAGACTGCAACAGAGGATAAATAAAATAACCAAATGATGCTTTTAAGTGCCATCCAGAGTCTCCGGAGGAAGGAACCAGTATGGGAGAGTCTGTGTCTTTAAAATTATATGTAAATGAAAATCTTCTTTGAAACCACCATAAAGAAGTAATTTGAGTATATTCTTTTGTTAGATCCTTTACCTGGTGTGCTGGTATTCGGAGGCTAACTTTATTTTCTTGTAGATCATAAACATATATTGAAGCATCACTACTTGCAGCTACAAGCTCTCGCCCATCAGTTGAAAATTTAACTGAGAAAATTCCAAACTCATCCTCATCGTCATCAATAGAAAAATCTAGACCTCCATGAATTTCCTGAATAAAAAGGCAATTTTTTATGTAAAAAAAAAAACAGTACGAACTTGAAGGTGACTCTTGGTAGCAATCATAATAGAAAAGCAACCGACTTAGAAGTGAATAATCAATTGATTAGTAAAACTGTAAACTCCAAAAAGTACGAATTCACGTTATAACGAGCATTATAGGGTGAGCTGTAACATCTTCTAAAGCCATCAATATGCCACAATAGATTACTCAGGAAAAACAATAATTTAGAAACAAAGACATCATCAAATTGGATACTTCCTTTTCCTTTACCAGAAGATCTCCACCTTGAGATTCAACGGATGGTAGCTTATACTACAATTCAGATACCATCACCTTTAACAGATCATCCAAGACAATTATCCCTAGCTAATTTCGGATAAACATCTTCCAGATCTTGTGGTCTTGTAACATTGATAAAGATATCTACTTTAAAAGATGATAACAAGGATTCATACAAGATT
The DNA here is from genome assembly GCF_042453785.1 of Malus domestica. Lineage (NCBI taxonomy): Eukaryota > Viridiplantae > Streptophyta > Magnoliopsida > Rosales > Rosaceae > Malus > Malus domestica. The sequence goes on along the minus strand of NC_091676.1, from coordinate 14,073,606 downwards.
ATGCTGAAAAACAATATAGGTTAATTAAAAAAGAATCCCCAGGAACATTGTTGATTACCAAATCTGTAGATGAACCAATTAAACTCGTATCTACGAGCTATTTCATATGATACTCAAAGCTAGTAGCACTAAAAGGACCATTAGTTTCACATACCGTAACGTTTGCAAGTGACTCTGTCTTAGAAGATTCCACATTCACAATATTGACAACCGGTGTCATGCTAGCATAAACCTGTGTTTTTATCAAATTAGAAGTGTGACTGATTAAGTTAAGAAACTCAGAAAAAGTAAAATCACTAAAAAGATGACAATTATAAATGAAGCTCCATCGGCAGTCAAAACACGCATTAAGATAAATATGGGTTCGGAACTATCAGGACCATGCAGTATTTATATTTATGTGTATATCATCAAGGAAGAATAAGTTCAGATTGTAAAGTCGTAGTTATATAGACAAGCTTCTTCTTATTCAACAAAACATCAGAAACTCACTAGATAACGTTGGTCCGGTGATAGAGACGTATCGGTAATTGTCCATCTCAAGCTTTGGGTCAGGATATCCTTCTGAACTTTCCATCCCTTTTCAACATTATATATTCTAATATGGCCTCCCTGTTTCGTTATAAGAAAAACGAAATTAGGACTTCAAAACTGCACTTTTGTGCATGCATAGTGAGAAATTGAATTTTAAGTACAACAATTCAAAATCACAACAATAAAAATGAATTATAACTTTAAGCTAAAATTACAATACCTGAAATCCAGCAACAAAAAACAAACCATCATTGGAAAATTGAGAAACATAAGCAGGGCTTCTGGACTGGTCCACCCCCCAAGGACCATTTAGGGGCAGATACCGGCTCAAAACATGGCAACAATCTGCCGATGAGAACCTCCCCCGCCCTGAATGATTACTTTCGCGACCGACCAGCATTTTCATCGTTGAAACCGGTAACCTCAACTTCCCAGGCATATCCCCGCTCAAAAGTTGATGGGGTCTTGATTTATGCTTGGTAAGTTGAGCAATTTCATGATCAAAATCATTGGATACTTCATCAGGTCCTTTACTTAAACCCGAACCTTCAGCAGAATTTCCGGTATCACAGGCGCTATTATCTTTACCAAGCCTCGCTATGTAACTCATTTTTTCTAAATTTTACTCAGTACCCACTACTCAATGGACCTTCATATCAAATTATCAATGGAATTTAGTTCTGATTAGGGTAAAAACTGCACAGTAAAAGTGAATAATTCAGAGCCCAGAGCTAAAAAGTTCCTAACTTTAAAGTTCAAACCTGAATCATCCTACTCACACTTCACACTTCACACACACACAGTAAAAGCAGAGCTCAGATTAATCAGAAAACTTTAACCAAACCCAGATATTATTCAAACAAAAGATTCGAACTTTGAGCTCCCATTCAACATTTGCAGGCAAATGATTACAAATTTAGCCGTTGAAAGATAACCAGAGCTGCAGTGACTTACCTGCGCGAACCGAGCTTCGATCCCTACGAATTGGGTTAGAGGAGAAGGGCCGTGTAAATTTGAACAGAGCCGGAGAGTCGAGTAATCGCCGCCGTGAAAGGATTTTGGGTGGAAGGAGAGATCGTTAACGTGGAACCATACATGTTTGAATGCAGGGCGTCGTCATGCTGAAACAAACGATGATGAGTCTAGACGGTCTCAGACTCAAAAGAGTGGGACCTTTGCCGGCTGATTTGGTGACCATCAAATTTCTCACCCAACACAAACAAAATAAAAAGGATAAAGACATCAAATTTGCAAATCAAATTATGTAGTACTGAATTAATAATTGAATCATCAACAAGCATATCATTAGTTTGTACAATTTGATTTGAAAATTTAATCTTCTTAATATTACAAAAAAAAAAGACTAATTTGAACATATCATTTATTTGTATCATATTTTTAATAGAAGTAAGATCCAGTATGAACCGCATCTCTACTAAAAAAGAATGCAAATAAATAGTAAGAATAACACTTTTTCTTATAATTTGTGATCGGGAGATTCAAAGTTGAGCCAAAATATATAAACAATATTATCACCAACAAATCTCACTCGCATCTTCAAGAAGTTTTCTTTTCTTATTTGATTGTTGTTAATTATTTGTCAAGGTTACTGTACTTAATTAATTATAAAAAAAAAAATTACTTGCTTACTTGTAGAGATGTTTGATTCCTCCAATTACAAATTTCGATCATATAAAAACCAATTAACTATTCATCAGTTATTGTTTGAGGGTGAGATTAATTTTCGATGTGGGGTTCTGTTTGAACCAAAGTGGATTGAAATTGGGACCTGGATTATCTGTCCTCCCCCATCCCATTTCCTTTCCATCATCTTCTATTTATGTAATCACGGTTAAATCACGTCAACATTTTATATTGATTTTTTTATAGAAATAATAAAACAAAAAGCAGTGGAAATATAAAATGTTAACATCCACCAGTCCATTGTCATCAATCAATCAATCTAAACACGATCACACTCACCCATACTTTAAATATAAACATGTGATTGTGTTCCAATACCATACAATAGTTTTTCCAATCATTTGTGTTCTTACGTGTAATTCAAAGTTTAGCTACAATACTATTGTAGCTAGTCCTTCAAGAAATTTGGCTACAATATTTATATAGTGATTGTATTACAGACATATATTGACATGAGTTATACTTGACCGTCAAATGATAATTATATTAAATAAATAAAATAATAATAATGATTAAAAAATTGATGGCAAGTTTGAAAACTAAAATTTAAAAAGCCCTTTATTTCAGATCATTACAATTTTACAATTTGGAAGCAATCCCATTGGAAAACCATGGTTTCTTATTAACTAAGCACAACAGGCAACCTGTCTACAGACATTACAACAAAAATTTAGAAAAAAAAATCTTACTACCTCAAACGCCGTGGGTAAACATCGCCCAGAAGCACACCCGGAAGAACTACACGGTGACAAGATAAAGCGTTTTAGCCGCTTGTCTTAACCTAGTGTTAGAAAGTTGTGTACAACGGAGATATATGAACAGAAGATTAAGGGGTTGCGAAATACATTGAAGGGAGAGGGAAAAAAAGAGCCTTAACATCTAAAATTTGTCGAATAAACATCTGCGTATTGATACTGCAAACTCGCCAACCTTGTGAGGATGGATGAGGACTGCACATAACCCTACACAGATAGCTGTAGCAGAAATTACAAAAAGTGCAGGGCGAAATCTCAAGAACATCCCACTAGAGCGAAACCTTAAGACCTCCCCGGAAGTGCGACACTTAGCCACGCTAGGCAATTCCTTGATGAAGTTGGCTTTACCAACTGCTTTTTTACTCAACATCGGAACAGTTTCACTTCTCTCATTAGCAGTTGAACCCACAGTTATACCCAGCCTACCATCTACAGTTATCTCCGTATCCTGCTTTACATAACAATTTATGTAACAAAACACGCATCAGTTTATGAAATAAATAATGCTAAACTACGACGAGAGAAAATAACGAGCACAGAAATTTTCTACATATAGTCATTGATCGTGCTCAACAAAACAACCATATTCCCAATGAAGACCTCTTACAGGCTAGAAGTTCGAAAACATTTTATTACAGATATAAATTTAATGGTGAATTACTCAAAATAGCTATTATAAGATCATAGATGGCCGAAGTAAAGCTGTAATCTCAATTTTAAAATGGGCGGAAAAAAACCAGGATTGTAAGCCCAACCATAACCTAGCCAAATCGTATAATCAAATAATTCCTTGACTAGTGCAAGGGGCTTGTAGCACCAGATCAGAACAAGTGCTAAATTGATAATGAGTCAAGTGTAAAGTGAAAAGCTATCTTAACTAGGATTACCCGATATCAGAGGATACAAAATATGAAAACAGAAGCACTCACCTCACAGTGGAATGGAGCAACCGATTTTCCATCATTCTGAAAGCAGGTTTGACTTTGAGAAACAAGATCCTCTTTTTTCACCAACCTTCCAGACTCTCTGACTGAAACCTCAGAGCTTTCAAATTTTTTACAAAGAAGATCACGGGCATATTTCATGTAATTCTGTAATAGCCTCATATCTGCATCAACGCTGTCATTATTTGCACTGTTTAACTCCATGTTAACCATTAGAGTCTTCAGATTTTGTAAAACTTTATCCAATATGGTTGTTGACTTGATGGATATCAAAAAGTTCAATAGATAGTTGAATCTTTGAATCTGTGAAGCAGTCATGATCTGTTGGAAGTTTTCCGACAAGGGTTTTTTTAGTAACCATGCTATATCTAAAATAATGTCAGAAAATGCTGTGTGCCTCATTGAAGATGCTTCACAAGAGTTTGAAAGGGAAACCCTAGAAGAAAAGTGTAATCCTTGCAAAGAGAGAGATTCATCAAATCTCTCCTGAATAGTCTTCATTTCTGCACAAACCTCTTTGTCCCCAATGAGTACCGGTATAAAGTTGGACAAGCCAGATTCATTCTCAATCTGCAACACAGATTCCATCAATATTAAATTACGTAACAAAAGAAAATCCTGGTAAGTCCAAAACAAGTATCATGCTTTAAGATGCTATTGAAAAGTATGTTTATATCTACATGAGTGTTAAAGTTTTAATTTTATCTACATGAATCTGGAACAGTGCAGATACAGCAGATTCCCGTCCAGAGTTATATCTTGTCGTTAACGTTATCAGCAAACCTACGTAATTGTGCCAGATACCATACGAGATGCCAGTTTGAAGAGCGAGCACTCTCATCAATGCACAACCAGCTAAATAAACTAACCACTAAAAATCCCTGGTCATAACACTCTTATGATCACTGGAGTCTGGAAATATGAATAGACAAGATATACACAACAATGAGGCTAAATATGTATCAAAAATATTTACAGATGACGAACAACCATGTAGATAGACAGAATGTCCCTGCTGATAGTTGAACGTGGTGTAAAAGGAAAAGTAAGAAGAGAAAATAAATCAGAATGTTTACCTCAATAAATGCAGGACCAAAACAATCTGATTCAGTCTGAGGGACCTGTATCTGGAAGAACTGATGGTCTAAATTACTAGCAGTCTCCCCATCAATCTGACTATGGGAAGATGGAGGAGAATAATCATATTCCAGATATTTCCCGGAGAAGGATACCAGAAACCTGTAACCATAATGATCTTTATTAGGAAGCTTACGTGACAGCAGTTTTGCTCTCTGCATGCATGAAACAGCTAACAGAATATTATATACCAAAATGCAAAGCTTTAAACAAATGAGAATTACTTTGTTTGGTATTAAGCTTCAAAAGTAGAAGACTAATCAGTCGATGCCATCAGACAACTAGAAATATTTTCCACATTTGATATACATCTCAAGATCACTATGAGTGTTGAAGTTTAGAAGCAACAGAGAAGACTAGTGATTACATTACTTACTATCAAATAGTGACAAGTCTATATAGTGTCCATCAAGTAGATTCCCCTCTCTCCATCAAGTTTATTAACTATTCAAACAAATTACAGTTTATAGGGAACAGTGTGTGCATAACAAGCTACAAGAAACAGCCAAAAGGAGTGAATCAAAGGTACAGCACAATAAACTACTAAAAACATGTGGAAAACACTGATTGAAAGCCCTACCGAAATTTGGGCTGTAATAAATTACTTCCACAGGCAACAAACTCCATGGGCTTGCCAGCCTCAAAACATGTAGGATGAACGTAATGAAGCCTTGGGGCCCGCACCTCCACTTTCGTTTTTATTACAGAAGTCCCGTCTGTGCATATCAAAATAAAAAGAAGCATGTTAGTAGTTCAAACTACTAGTAAAGACCAATTACTTTCCCAACCTAAAACGCAATAATCTAATAGAAACATAACACCGATATGAAGCATCAGATTACCTTTTACAACACGGAAAATCATGTCGTTTAGATAAATCAGAATATTGCTTCTCCCGGATAGCATTTTCCCAGGTACAATAACAAATTCATGTAGATATGATACAGGATCTTCAAGCAACTGATAAAAAAAATAAATAAAAAATAAAAAAATAAAAAAAGAAGATCAAAACCAAAGTTGTAGAACAAAATTTATAGAGTGAAGGTAAGAGAAAAGCTGTGACAAACTCAATCTTACAAATAAGATTGCCAACACCATTACCTTCATCCACATAAAATTAGGCATTGCAATAAAAATAGTCAAGATAGTACATCCGGGGCGGATATATCCCTCCAACTCAACCGGCATACTGGCTAACCATTCGAATATCTGAAAACACATAAGCCCACTTGTTTATTGCTCCCTGATATTTTCCATTAAAAAACAATTCTCCCTATGTATACTAAACTGTAATGACAATCTTTTAATAGTACTTGGTGCCGAAGTCTTCTAGGAAATTCTGCTGGATTCCAATCATAGAGCTTGAATGATATACGACCTGTTGGACACTACAAGAATGTATCAAATCAGTATGCCTCAAACAGAGCTCCTCATATTACAATCAATGTTACCCATGCAAAAGCAATGACATTCAGCAAAGACCTACCATAGAAGAGTAGCTTTTGTTGTCACAATTTGACGGAGAAAGGGAGTTGTTAGAATCATGTTTTCTTGCATCCATTTGGGTTTCACCAGAAGCCATAAATGATACACCGCTGTCACTACGGATATTCTGGGATTCAGGCACTGAACAGAGGATAGGAGTTTGCCCACCTTGAGACTCCAGCAATTCTTCCTCCTCATTTAACTGACTGCTTAACTGTAAACAATCTGTACATTGTTCATACAATTAGACGTAGGTTCTTTTTCCAAAGCAGTGTTGCAGCTTTAGTACTCTTTTACAAGCTGTTTGCATCAAAACAAATATCAAATACCTTCTGTTGCTCCACCATCAAAATTGGTCTCTTCAGTTTGATTTTCCTTTTGTGATTCCTTTCCACTCAGTCCTTTAGAAGCACTAGGTTTCCTTCGCCGTCTATTATTATGACGCTCTAATTTTCTTCGACAGCTCCGCTTACCTTCATCAAAGTCTGATAAGACATGGAACCTGCCAAAGAATGGGCACACATGCAGAAACGAAATTACATAAACAATATTAACATAAAACTAGCACATTACAACAATTTAAAATAATACATGCAGTTCCTCAATAAAACAGAATAGTGACAATTCTACAACATTAGAAGGCATATCTTTTTTTAATAAAGTGATGCTTGTCTTGTTCCTAAGAAAATTCCTCTGATTCCCTTCACCTAAGAACAAGAAATCAACCATGGAAACAGTTCCAAAGACAAATTCAAATGATACCTCAGTTAAGAAAAATCATGTGCTTTTACACTACTGAATCTGCATATTAGTACTAATATATCTCAATCTAAGCCTTGAGTAACTAAATTCCTCTACCGTGTTCGCTCGGGAACCCAAAGAGACTTCATGCCATTCTAAAAGAGGCAGGGCTGAAACTGTTGCCATCGCTTTTAAACAGTCACTACTCTGCATTTTTCGGAGCTAACAAGTCCAAAGAAACCCTTCTTCCCCAACTTAGGTAAAGCCTTCAAATTGATAATCAATTCGAAGCCAAAACGACTCGTGCAAGCTGTCCTCGTCATTAGCACCTAGTGACTAAGTAAGATTACAATCACAGCTCACAAATTGAGAAGCTCGAAAACCAATTTATCCGAAAACATTACTCAGTAAAACACTTCCAAACTACTAAAAACGAAACTGCCATAGCTGAAACAATACAATCAAGAACCCTAATTTCGGAAAAAAAACAAAAAAAAAAAAAACTTTGGCTTACTTGCCACACTGCTGACAATAGCGCTTGCTCTCACCGTCGATATCGACAGTGCTGGCATTTGCACAGGCAAGGCACACTCTGTGCCTCCGATGATACCCCTTCAGCTCCTTGATATCGACGCCGCAAGACGGGACCTGACACCGGGCCGTTCCGTTCGGGGCCCGACCCGTCTTGACCCGCTTCTTCCCGTGCCCGGCTTCCTCCTCCTCCAGCTCCATCATCTTCGCGTCGATCTCGGGGCACGCACAGGGGATATGACCCGCCAAGAAGTTGGGGCAAGCCAGCCTCGGGTCCCGCTTCCTTATCCGACTCGAATTGGAATTCGGATCCTCCAGCAGGTGCTCCGGGGCCGGGCCGACTTCGGGGTCCGGATACTCGGCGGAGCCCCACGAGATCGACAAGTCATCGTCGACGGTGAAATCGAAGAGATCTCCCCATTCCCAGACGGTGGAGGTGTCGTCGGAGGGCAGCGGCGGTTGAATTTCCATCTGTGAAACCCTAGGTGGTTGGTCTAAACGCTGCCGTTGCGATTGCGTTGGAGAGAGAGGGGGCGAGCTTTGCATCGCTTTTGTGGTCAAAATTACCTAAAATTGGCAGCGGCAGCTCACCTAACGTCTCCTACCTTCCTACCTTAGACGTCAAGATTCCCCTTCCACCGGCGCTGAAAAAGGGTAAGACCGCAGCAATTCATGTTTGGATCAAAACTTGAACTTTGGTTCAGGAAGGCGCTGGCCCAAAAGGATGCCTAAAAGAAGAATCGGCTTAAGCCCATTCAAAGCCCAGAAAGCAGAAAAGGGCTTTTCTGACTTGGTGCAGCTCATGAAGACCACTTGCTCACCTACCTAAAGGCCAAGTGGTATAGACTGACCAGCTATACAACCCATAAAGTACTTTATAATGGCAGAACAAGTAAAAAAGTCGATGAGTCACTGCCTCTCATGTTGCATTCGGGCAAGGCTGCTGCTACAAGAGGCCAAGCTGAGTTGTCTATAAAAGAAGAAAGAGAAATCAGGATTAAGGACACTCAAACAAACAAACAAATGCAAGCACAAACTCTGCTCAAAGCCAGATTTGCCTTCAAAACAAAGTTGTAGTCATCCCAAGCCTTCATCCCTCTCGAGACAAGCCTTCATTCAAACCCTTGTAATAGCTCGGCTACCCTGTTCAACCTTGTTGTAGTATCGATTTCTCTTTGTAAACTCCTCTCCTTACCTCTCCCTAAAAGCTCTCAGACCCTTGATAAGCCACAAAGATAGGAACCTGCAAGACGACCAGGCTTGCCCGACAAGGTTAAACCTTGCCCGACCTTCTTTGTTCTTGTCTTTTCATTCATTAGCCTAGCAATATGTTGTATACTTCCAGTTGTATTCAAGTTATATCTAGTAAGATGACTATTAAAAGAATCTCTTAGTACTTGGATCCGATTTGAATATATCTTCATTGTTCAAACCAGATCTAAGTTCTAAGCTCTCGGGCATGTAAATTTGATCAGTTGAAAGTCCTTGGCCTCAAGGCATAAAAAAGAACCTTATGTGGACTTAACTCATCCACGATAGTCCTTGATAAACAAGAAGTCCTAAGTTACTTAGGGCCCAAGTAATCAACCTACCCCTTAGTTTTATTTCTATTATATTATGATGATCATATAACGTTTAAGCATGGAATGGATTATGATATGAAGCCTCAAGGCCTACACCTAAGGCCCCACAAAGGCACCTGTTATAACTAACACGGTTTCTCGGGCATATATATATATATATACAACTAAAACGCAACATCCATTTTACATCTGCCATGCTAAAGATGGCAGTGGCACGCCTGAGTACTTAGAAGTTAATCTTGATTGTGAGCCTCAAGGCCTACACCTAAGGCCCGGCCCCACAAAGGCACCTCTCAAAGTTAACGATGTCCTTCTCTTCCAGCCTTGCCCGACAAGCCGTGCCTGACGAGTCTTGCCCGATAAGCCTTGCCCGACGAGGCTTGCCCGACAAAGCCCGATAGTGAAGCAGAAGCCCGACAGCAGCCCTCAACCGGCGCCAACCTCCCGGGGAGCTGTGCGCTCGTCGGCCAGGAAACGTCCCCGACGGAAATTCCTGACGCGAACAATTCACTTTTACTGCTTTATTTTCTGCTTGAAACCGCAACTTTTTGTGTTTTTATTACAACTGATGTCAACGTCATCATATTTCCAGGTCTTCAGTAGTCCAAAAGCTTGCCACATGAGGCAATTTATTAATAAATATCCCCTTTAACAGCATTTCCACACTTAAAAAGCCAATCCAAACACTAAGCAATTCAATCATTACAAGTGTACTGACAGTAACCGTTCAATCTTCACCATTAAACTGAATATTTTAAACAATTCGTATTAAAATCTTATTATTTTTTTATAAAATAATAAAAGATCATTTTACTTTTAATTTCAGATGATAATAAAATATTTGTTGAAAGTATTTGAAAATATTGAAATATAGTGTAAGGTAACAAGACATGGTTAGATATTTATAAAAATTAAAAAAAATTATTTTTAATTTTTTTAATGTAGCCGACGTCAACCTTGCATCATATGGTCTAGGGGCTACGTTGGTCGATTTTAGCCTAGGTGAGCAACTAGGCTCCCCCAGAGCCCAGTGGATTGGAATGGGATGGAGGAGTTTTGTGGGGAGGGAGGAGATTTAATCCACTATCCCCTAGGGGATTTGACAAGGGTGGAAGTGCTCTAAGAGCAATTTTTAACTTTGTTAGTAATACATCCGGTACACCAAATGTAATAATATATTTAATTGGAAATTAGATTATTACGCTTGGTGTAGTGTTTTTAATACACTAAAAGAAATGAGAAAAGATAATCAGGGAAAGGTTACCGTTGGCGGAGTTGAGTGGTTGATCGGGTTGGGGTGGGTTGAGCTTTGGTGATGATGGGTTTTTTAATTCTTAGTTTTAACTTTTGTTAAACTTCACATTGTTTGGTTAGGGTGTTAAGTGCTTGGATGTGTCAAATTATAAGAGGATGGCATTTTTTGGCACAAATATTTGGCGTCAAAGATTTGAAGCCCCAAAATACTAAGTAGCGGACCTTTTAAACAACTTTCACCATTCGATATCTTAATATCAATCTTTATCATATATTAAGTCCTGGACTATTGAATAAACACTGCATATTTTCTTCTCAACACCTTTTGAAAGGTGTAGTTGAACTATGACGAGTTTGATAATGCCTTTGTTGGAGTCTTAGTTTGCATATAGAAGTTCCTTGTAAAGAAAGAAAAATAAACAAAATCGTGCATTGGGCCTTGGTAGTTGTTTGCACTCAAAATATACCTATTTTTACTTATTTGGGCAATTTGGGTAAAATATGGTATTTGAAGGATTAATATGCAAGAAAGCTAACTTGGAAAGATATTTAGTTGCAAGTGGATGGGTTTGACACTATAATATTGTTTTTCCCATTTGCTTGGGTGGTGGAGGTTTGTCAAGCCTTTGTTTAATCAAGATACATGCATGTATTGCAAGTGAATGGGAGAGCTTTCGGGCAAGAATGTGTAATGAAAAAAGCTAGTTTGCTTCTTTTAATTGTTAGTTTATTACAAGTGGGAAAACATGTACTAAAAATATGTGGTGGAGATGCAATTTCCCCTTTTAATATTGTTTCTACATGCAAGTTGGCAAAAGCAATGCAAGCTACCCAAGTAAGGAAATGCAAGCTGCCCAAGTTTCTTTCGGGCAAGTACAAAACCTCAGCAGGAGGGTTTCCTCCAGACCTCTATAAAAAGGAGCAGATGCACAAGGATTATAGACACTCAAACAAACAAACAAACAAATGCAAGCACAAACTCTGCTCAAACCAGATTTGCCAAAAGCCTTCTTTTATCTAGTTTATTAGCTCTGCTGCTCACTTGCGGTATCGATCTCATTTGTAGCTTTTATGTACTCATTTCCAGTCATATAAATTACAAGCAATCTGCAATTTTAGTCACTTTCCTCTGTCATTTATATTTCCAAGCAACCTTGTCATTTACATATTGTTCTATCTCTCCATATAAGTAAAGTCCTTATTTTTAAGGCAAACAAAAAACCTTAATTTGAGCAACTCCCACTCAAATGGCACAATCTCTTGATTTGAAGTCAAAAGGCGCAACCTCAATCATTCAAATCTCGTCTACTAGCGGCATCTAGTAGTGGCACGCCCGCACCCACCAATATCGTATGTGAAGTAAATCCTCGACTTGCCCGCAAGGCGCCATGGCGGATTTAGGGAGCGAACAGTAGTTAGGTAAGCCAGATTAATATTATTGCCAATACCCTAAACTGAGTTAGTTGAAGAGCGCCCATCATTAAGGAGGATGCATTCAATTGAGAATTTGAGAGATTTTAATTCTTTTAATGAAGGGTTTTTATCACAAATAGTCCCTGAAATTGACTCACACCATCAAAATGGTCCCTAGAAAATTGAAAACCAATTAATGTAATCCCTGAAAATAGGTGTCGCAAATCAATGTAATCCTTCCTTCACAATTCTGTCAAAAATTCTGTTATGTGTTGATGTGGCACATAAATGGGTCCCACAAGTCCTTTTTTCTTCTTTTTTTTATCACACATGGTCCCTAAAATTAATTCATATCATCAAGATGGTCCCTGAAATTGACCCACACCATCAAAATGGTCCCAAAAATTGAAAATCAATCAATATAGTTCCTGAACATAGATGTCTCAAATCAATGTGGTCCTTCCGTCGTAATTATGTCAAAAATTTTGTTATGTGCTGATGTATAATATAAATGGGCCCACAAGTCTAACTAAATAAAAAATAAATTAGAAATATGTCTAATAATTTAATAATTAATTAAAAAAGTTATCAACCCATAAACTCAGTCCCGCAATCACCTTTGATCCCAACCTATACTCTTCTACCTCCATTTATGGTAGCATTCATCTCTCTTCTCTAGAAAAAAAATAAAAATAAATAAATAAATCTTAAGACACTCATTTTCACACCCTTCATTGAATTTGACTAGTATCGAGACCACCTTTGGTGACAACTTGGATTGGTGACGATTTTTGTGACTCTACAGTCAATATTTGGGCGATCGACAACCTTACAACCTTGACCTTGGAGAGCTTGTTAGGCGCTCTCCCGGTGATCTTGGTGACGCGGAGAATGGCGAGTTTTGCCTTGAAATAATCTCATTATGCAAAGAAGTTTTTTGACAACTTTTTTAATTAATTGTTAAACTCACATCAACACATAACAAAATTTTGACATAATTGTAACGGAATAACACATTGATTTGCAACACCTATTTTCAAGGACTACGTTGATTGATTTTCAAGTTCAGGGACAATCTTGATTGTGGGTCAATTTCAGGGACAATCTTGATTATGGATCAATTTCAGGGACCATCTTGATGGTATGTGTCAAATCTCAGCCCGGGTCCATCACATCCCGAGCCCGTTTCACCATCGTAGCACGATATTGTCCGTTTTGGGCTTACCATTCCCTCACGGTTTTGTTTTTGGGAACTCACGAGCAACTCCCTAGTGGGTCACCCATCCTGGGAGTGCTATGGTCTTCTTCTCGCTTAACTTCGGAGTTCCTACAGAACCCGAAGCCAGTGAGCTCCTAAAAGGCCTCCTGCTAGGTAGGGATGTGAATGTACATTTAAGAATCACTCCCATAGGTGATGTGGGATGTTACAATCCACCCCTTTTATGAGTTCAACGTCTTCGTCGGCACACTTCCGACCAGGGATTAGCTCTGATACCATTTGTCACATCCCAGCCCGGGTCCACCACATCCGGGCCCGTTCCACCACCGTAGCATGATATTGTCTGCTTTTGGCTTACCATTCCCTCACGGTTTTGTTTTTGGGAACTCACGAGTAACTTCCTAGTGGGTCACCCATCCTGGGAGTGATCTGACATCGTTCTCGCTTAACTTCGGAATTCCTACGGAACCCGAAGCCAGTGAGCTCCCGAAAGGCCTCATGCTAGGTAGGGATGTGAATATACATTTAAGGATCACTCACTTGGGTGATGTGGGATGTTACAGTATGGGTCAATTTCAGGAACCATTTGTGATAAAAACTCTTATAACAGAAGTCTTGACGAAATTGTGACGGAAGAACCACATTGGTTTGCGACACCTATTTTTTGGGATTACATTGATCTATTTTCAAATTTCAGGAACCATCTATGATGGTGTAAGTCAATTTTAGGGACCATTTGTGATATAAACCCTTTAATGAATTTAGGGGTATTCAAACATAATTTTAAGTGTTCTGTAAAATTCAGGGGCTTGTATTTATTGAGAATTTGAGAGACTTTAATGGATTTATAAATTCATGGATTTTGATGGAGTTTAATTGATTTGTAGAAATTCCATATAAAATTTTGATTCAATTCCCTCGAAATCTCATAGGAAGATGTGAGATTTGTGGATGCTTAAAATACACTACAAAATCTCTCAAATTCCCTCTAATTCCTCAACTTTCTCAAATTCTTTAAAATCAATTTATAATTGAATACACCTGGAATATTATAAATTTCTTTAAAATCCTAATTGAATACACCCAGATTTCTAAGGATTTTAATAAACTATCTTAAAATTATAATTGAATACACCTTAAATTTCATAGAACCACTTAAAATCCTAATTGAATACTCCTATATTCATTAAAAGAATTAAAATCCTTCAAAATCCCAATTGAATACACCCCCATCAATGTGTATTCAATCAGAAATTTTACATAGTTTATTAAAATCCTTATAAATCTAGGTGTATTCAATTAGGATTTCAAATAAGTTTATAACATTTTAGGTGTATTCAATTGAGAATTTATTTTAAAGAAATTTAAAAAGTTGAGGAATTTGAGGGAATTAGAAAGATTTCGTAATGTAATTTAAGCATTCACAAATCTCACATCTCCCCATGATATTTCGAGAAATTTGAGAGATTTCAATGGATTTATAAATCCATGGATTATTAAGGAGTTTAATTGATTTATAGAGATTCCATGTAAAATTTTGATTCAATTCCCTCAAAATCTCATGGGGAGATGTGAGATTTGTGGATGATTAAAATACACTACAAAACATCTCTAATTCCTTCTAATTCCTCAACTTTTTCAAATTCTTTAAAATCAAATTGTAATGGAATACACCTGGAATATTATAAACTTCTTTAAAATCTTAATTGAATACACCCATATTTTTAAGGATTTTAATAAACTACTGATTGAATACACATTAATTTCAAAAAATTACTTACAATCCTGATTGAATACACCTAAATTCATTAAAAAAGGCTTATTAGTCAAAATACCCTATGAAACTACCATTGAGTCTTAGTTTACCCCCTGAAACTGGTTTTGTCTCACTTTATCCCTGAAACTAACATTTTCAACTCTTTTGTCCCACTTTACCCACTTTTGTTAATGGACTGTTAAATATAATAGTATTTTAGGCATTTTAGTTTTTACACATTTATCTACCTCTAGTCCCCACACTAAACAAGTCTCAATTTTATTTTGGACAACTTTAATTCAAATGCATAAATTTTGGGCATTTTTTAAAATAAATTATCCAATCAATACAAAAATTCCAAGCAATAACATCATTGTATCAACCAAAATAAGGGTTACATTTGTTCGTAGAGTCATTTCACTTACAAGACATTCATGTATTGACTCGAAACTTTGCAATTGAAATATATTCATTACAACAAAATCATTATACCATTAAGCTATCTTAACCAAAATACTTCCTAAACCAAAAAAATCATTTAAAGCAAATGTGCACAGTTTGAACTAGCTCATGCCTAGTGGATTTAGTGCTCAACAATGTGTTTTTTTTTTTTTCAAATTGTGCACATTTGCTTTAAATGATTTTTTTGGTTTTGAAAGTATTTTGGATAGGATAGCTTAACGGTATTATGATTTTGTTGTAATGAATATTTTTCAATTGCAAAGTTCAAGCCAATACATGGATGTCTTGCAAGTAAAATGACATACAAACAAATGTAACCCTTATTTTGGTTGATACAATGATTTTGTTGCTCGGAATTTTTCTATTGATTGGATAATTTATTTTAAAAAATGCCCAAAATTTATGCGTTGAATTAGAGTTGTCAAAAATAAAATTGAGACTTGTTTAGTGTGGGACTAGAGGTAAATAAATGTGCAAAAATTGAAATGTCTAAAATAACCTTAGATTTAACATTTCATTAATGAAAGTGGGTAGAGTGAGACAAAAGAGTTAAAAATATCAGTTTTAGGGGTCAAAGTGAGACAAAAACCAATTTCAAGAGATAAACTAAGACTCAATGATAGTTTCAGAAGGCATTTTGACTAATAAGCCTTAAAAGTCGAAGAGTTTTTATCACAAATGGTCTCTGGAATTTACCTTCACCATCAAGATGGTCCTTGAAATTGAAAATCAATCAATGTAGTCCCTAAAAACAGATGTCGCAAATCAATGTGGTCCTTCCGTCACAAGATTGTTAAAAATTCTGTTAAGTGCTGATGTGGCACACAAATGGGCCCCACGAGATTTATGGGTTGTTATCACAAATAGTTCCTAAAATTAACTCACACCATCAAGATAGTCCCTGAAATTGACCCACACCATCAAAATGGTCCCTAAAATTAAAAATCGATGCATGTAGTCCTTGAAAATAGGTGTCACAAATCAATACGAATCTTCCGCTACAATTCTGTGAATTTTTTTATTATGTGCTGATGTATGTTTAATAATTAATGAAAAAATTTGTCCAAATACCTTTTTTGCACAATAGAATTTTTTTTCTTATAATAGGACCTACTCCAAATGGAGTGTTGAAGTATGTCAATCTAGGTTGCACAATGAAATTGACCCTCACCAAAGGTGATCTCGATCTAGGTTCAATTCGATGAAGGGTATCAAAGTGTGTAAAGATGAGTGTACTGAGATTTGTTTTAAAGAATAGACAACGAAGGAGGTAGAGGAATGTGGATTAGGATTAGAGGCGATTGTAGGACTGGGTTTTTGGATCCATAACTTTTTATTAACTATTAAATTATTAAACTTATTTGTATTTTTTTAAATTTAATTAGACTTGTATGATCCATTTATGTGTCACATCATCACATAATAAATTTTTTGACGGAATTGTGATAGAATGACTACATTGATTTGTGACACTTATTTGAGGGACTACATTGATCGATTTTCAATTTCAAGGATTATTTTGATGTTGCAGGTCAATTGCAAGGACTATTTTGATGTCACATGTCAATTTCAATGACCATTAATGAGAAAAAAAGGATTTATAAGACCCATTTATGTGTCACATCGACACTTAACAGAATTTTTAACAGAATTGTGATGGAAGGACCACATTAATTTGCGACACCTATTTTCAAGGACTATATTAATTAATTTTCAATTTCAAGGACTATCTTGATAGTGAGGGTCGATTTCATAGACAAGTTATGATAAAAACCCAAAGTCAAAATTCCAATTTAATACACCCCCTTAAACGGTTTTTATATTAGTACCCTATATATTGTTGAATACACCCCACATTAAATTTAATACTAGATAAGTTATTTAACCTACTACGCAATGACAATTTCAACCTTAAAAAAATAAAAATTTTCTAAGTTCACCAAAAT
Source organism: Malus domestica (assembly GCF_042453785.1). Taxonomy (NCBI): domain Eukaryota; kingdom Viridiplantae; phylum Streptophyta; class Magnoliopsida; order Rosales; family Rosaceae; genus Malus; species Malus domestica. The sequence continues at coordinate 14,056,142 of NC_091676.1, read as the reverse complement.
CATTTTAATTTATATATCCCAAGATTATTTATCTTCTTCTACTAAAAAAAGATGAATGTTCACGATGACCCTTAGATGAAGGCACTAGTTTTTGTTGATAAAGCTCTCACTTTCTTATTAAGCAAAGAAAACTGTTATGAAGTGGTGATATTAATGCATCTCCAGGACTACGAAAAGAAGTCATAAATTGTTACAAAACATAAACAACGCCCATCAATGCAACATATCATTTTAGGTTCATTTGCAGCAATAGAAACTGCACTAAAATATCTTAGCTTACTTTAATGTTAGTGGGAGAGTCATCCACAATCACTTTAGATTGAGGTATCATCTCCTTACTTTCCTCAGGGTTGTTCTCCAAAGATGAAAATGGAGAGCCAAGTCCAAGACCACTATATATTGCTACATTCTTTCGAGCTATGTCATCAGGGTTCATTTTGATTCGAACCTTCAATGTCCTTTGATCAGTTGGATTGCCTTGTTTGTTTGAAGTTTCATCTTTCAAGGAACACCTCTCAACTACTTGAGTAGAAGGCAAACATAAATTCCGTTTAACTCAAATGTTTCATGGGAGGACCATTGAATTATGTGACAAATGAGCACTGTTAGCAGCTAAGCCACCTTGTACAATACCGAATAAGTTCTGCTCCGTTGGTCTATTGTGAGTTGTTTATTAAAGCAATGTAGACACCTAAGAGCTAGACATACCTTCTGGCTCTCTCCATGTCTCTTTGAAACAAGAAGGATACTTCCATGATCTTTCACTTGCACCTAGGTGTGAAGAGTGTGAAGTGTATGCAGAAAATACGGGGTGTATGTTGATAGTGTAGGGTGTGAGGCTATTATGAGGAATAATGGTGGAGTGTATTAAGATAAATTTTTGGGGTAAAGTACAAAAAACTACCTTAACTATTGGTGTCACGATACTTTATTGGTGTCACGACACTTTCATACCTCATCTTTTAAAATTGACAATGTCATGCCTCATCTTACGAATTTGTGCCAATGTCATACCTCCGTCAGTTTTTCTGTTAATTTCTCAGTTAATTGCTGACGTGACTTGATTCAGGACCCACTTTCTATTAAAAAATTAATAAAAAATTAATAAAAACTAAAAAAAAATCATTTAATAGTTTTTAAATAATAAAATAATAAAGAAAGGTTAAAAAAAATTCAAAATAAACGAAACTTCCCCCTGCGCCCTATCTCTTCTCCCCATATTCATCTCCCTTCATCTTCTTCCTACTACTGCAACCCAAAAAAAAAGAAAAAAAAAAAAAAAAAACAAAACTTTGTCCCTTACCCCCACCCCCAGGCGCCCTCTCTCTTCTCCTCCATCTTCATCTTCTTTCCTCTTCTTCCCCCTATTTGCTCCAACCCAGACAGAAAAAAAAAAAAAAACAAACAAACAAAACTCCCCATGCACGCTCTCTCTCTTCTCCCTCATCTTCTCCCTTCCTTTTCTTCCTACCTGCAACCCAGAAAAAATAAAATAAAATAAAATAGAATAAAGAAACTAAACTTTGTCCCTCCCCCCCCCCCCGACGCACCCTCTCTCTTCTCCCCATCTTCATCTTCTTTCCTTTTCTTCCCCCTATCTGCTGCAACCCAGAAAAAAGAAAAGAAAAAAAAACCAATTGTCTTCCCCTGCACCCACCCTCCACACCCAACCTCGCACCCACCCTCTTCCCTCCTCTACACATCTTACTCCTTAAATCCACACCCATTCCCCCCATTTTCTCCGCGCTCAAGTTTTCCACCTGTGGAATCGGCCTGGCGAACGGGATCTAGGTTTTTTTTTTTAATTTTTTTTATATCATTTTATGGGTTGCAGGTAGTGGGTGCGAGGGTGGGTGCGGAGGGTTTAGGGAAGACAGGAGGAAGGAAGAAAGGGATGAGTTGCAGGGAAGGGGGGGTTAGGGAAGATGAAGATAGGTTTTGTTTTTTTTTTCTTTCTTTTTTCTGGGTTGCAGCAGATGGGGGGAAGAAGAGGTAAGAAGATGAAGATGGGGGAGAAGAGAGAGGGCAACGGGGGAAGTTTTGTTTGGTTTATTTTTATTTTTTTTAAAACCTTCTTTATTATTTTAGTATTTAAAAAATATTAAATGATTTGTTTAGTTTTTAATAAATTTTTAATAGAAAGTGGGTCTGGAATCAAGTAACGTCAGCATTTAACTGAGAAATTAACAGAAAAACTGACGGAGGTATGACATTGACACAAATTCGTAAGATGAGGTATGACATTGTCAATTTTAAAAGATGAGGTATGAGAGTGTCATTACATCAATAATTGAGATAATTTTTTGTACTTTACTCTAAATTTTAATTAAAAAAGTAAATATGAGTTGTAGTGAGAATATGAGTATATTCAACAATTAGTGAGATGTTAATATAACAAACCCCATAAATCTATTAAAATTTAAGGAAAACTAATGAAAAGGTTTGAAAACTTTGAGTTTTAATGATAAGGACAAAATAAAGGGTAAAATAAATAGTATCATGTTTGACTTTTTAATGTAAAAATATGATTTTTCGTTAAAGTAAACAGTACCGTCGTAAGCGTTTCGTTAGAACTCCCTGAAATCTAATTCAATTCACTCCCTAAATTGATATCTGCACCGCACTCTATTCTTCTCCACCATCATACTAGGGACTTAGGGTTAGGGTTTTGCGCGCTCAGGGTTCAAACCCTAGCTGCAACAATGGCCAGGTACAGAAGCCGAAGCAGAAGCTACAGCCCTCGTCGGCGCAGCCGGACTCCGCCGCGTGGACGCAAGCGATACGACGACGAGCCGCGTGATCGACACCGTGACAGTAGGTCTCACAGAGACCGTAGCTCACCCGCCCCTTCTGGCTTGCTCGTTCGCAATCTCCCTCTCGACGCTAGGTATCTATCTCTCTCTGTCTTATCTCTTTGTCTGCATGTATATATATATATATACATATATATATATATATGTATATATGTTTGTATTGATATGTATATTTTGGTTTTTGTCAGTCAAGATTTTTAATCATGTTGTTTATGTGGTTATTCTTCAAATGCGTGACTAAAATTGGGTGGTAATGATTTTCTTTGTTTTTGTAATTTTTTGTGCTTTACTTCTCTAAATCTACAATTTTGTGTTAATCTGTGGTTAATACAAGTATATTATCGAAGAATAACTTGATTTTCCATGGTTATAGACTTAATCCTTCAGCTAATTGAGTTGATTAAGACAAGTCTTTTAACCCCAAAGCACGGATTCATGATAATTTCCATTACTGAACATCTAGGCTTATTCGTTGTTTATCTGTTTTATGCAGGCCAGAAGATCTTAGGATCCCATTTGAGCGATTTGGCCCGGTAAAGGATGTGTATCTTCCAAAGAATTACTACACGGGGTATGCCATTCTTGATTGTTATAGTGTTAATTATGCAAAAGTTGTAATGTGATTCTTCTTTTTCTGCTGTGGGTCAATGGTGTAAAACTTGCACTCTGGAATAGATATGTCTTTGAAAGTGGACATATTTGTGAATTTTCTGGATAGCACAAATTTAAGTTATTTTGACTCACTGTTTTTACTTTCAATTTGTAGGGAGCCACGGGGTTTTGGGTTTGTGAAGTACCGTTTTGGTGAGGATGCAGCGGAAGCAAGGCAACAATTGAATCATACAGTTATTGGTGGGCGTGAGATAAGAATTGTGTTTGCTGAGGAGAATAGAAAAACTCCTCAAGAAATGCGCACAACTACCCGCGTAAGGTACGTTGTATTTGGCATGCCTTCTTAAATATAATTAGATATTCATTTTATAAATGTGATTTTTATTTTATTTTATATTTATCTGCAGTAGTCGACATGGAGGAAGCTCCAGAAGGAGAACGTCACCAAGGTCCCCAAGACGGCAATATCGTTGTCAGTTTTAACTTTCACTTGGCTTTTTCTGAATGACATGCAAGATTTTTTTTTATTTTTTCTGAAGTCCTTTGTGAAATGATTTGCTCCTACTTTCTTCTAAGTTATCATCAAATGTTTTTGGTCACAGCTTACTCGCCGTCACCATCACCATCACCTGTTAGGCGTTACTCAAGGTCTCTATATTATCTCTAGATGCTTCTTTTATTCATTAACACTGTTTCATTTCTATAATACTGTTGTAATCTGCATGGTAGGGTGGTTACTCCTTTCAAAGGTGTGGTAGATTCATCAGCAATACGTTCACGTGGTGATATAATATTTTCCAAAATTGATCAATGGTTATAGTTATTCAATGCTTGTTTTCATGGATGAGTACATTAGAGCGATCACATTTTCATTGAAATATAACTGAATCCACCTTTTATGTTCACATACCTGTGTTTCTGGTGAAATTACAGAATGAGAACTCTTATAGGTAGAGAGAATGAATTGTATAATATTTTCTGGTGGCCTTGTTTATGCAGATATAATTTAAAGACTTTTGGATTAGTAAAGTTTAATGAGAAAAGAGATCATAAAAGTGACGGGCAACTTCTTTACCTTCCACCAATGGTCTCCATAAGTACTATCTGTATCCACCATCAACTTTCATCCACAAATGGCATTGGGTTCCTATTGTTATGACTTTGGTTTGTGAGACTTTCTACGACCGACTGAACTGACAAGCTAACTGGGTGTTAGAGATGTTGGAATCTTTACTAATATTTATTTATTTTTCCTTCTTATATTAGCTTAAGTAAGTTTTAATGAGAAATTTGTTAAGTTTGATATCTTGTTTTGCATATACCATACAGTAAAGAAAGAATATAAAGCTTATAGTTGGCCAAAGAAAGAATTCATCTACAAAGAAACGAAGCCATTCAAAGTTTTTACCGGTAGAGTATGGTGACATGTTGAAGGAAAAGATATTATCTGGTTTTAGAAAGTTGGGGCAAAGTGAGCTATGAAGTTGTCAGATGCTGATCAACCAGTACTAGCCTAACTCTTGAGTGTTTGAACCAAGTGTCATATTTTTTGTTCAGAACCCTGTAAAGGTTCAGGTAAAGGTTATATCTTGATCAATTAGATTTGAAGAGGATGTAAGTAGTTGTTCGGTTATCTTGAAACAGATAATTGGTTCTGAATTGTTGATCTGTGCTCAACTTACTTTTGCTTGTGCATGTGTACTAGATTATTAATCGGGGAATTTTTTTTTCTTGTGAAAAATGGAGATGGGTTTAGTGCATCTCTTATTCATTTGGAATATTTCTATTTTATTCTCTTGCTGCATCTCCATGTTTTTTTCAATACATAATTAGGTGTTTTTTCCATTGGAAGGGACCGTCGGGCTAAGGATGATTATCGCTCGCCAGTGCAATCTAGATCAATTTCACGATCTCCCTCACCACGGGATGGAAGAGACTACAGGAGGTCCCCAAGTCCTAGAGAGAATGGTCGAAGTCCTCGTGATGGTAGAGACTACAGGAGGTCCCCAAGTCCCAGGGAGAATGGTCGGAGTATTCGTGATGTGAGGGAGTATGCAGCCAGCAGATCAAGGAGTCCTAGGGGTAACAGTTGCAGTCCACCAAGGTCTTGTTCGCAATCCTACAGGTAGATGCCTCTTCGACTTTGTACTCATGTAAATAATTTCTAGTGTAATCATAATAAGCTTTGTTGAGGCCACAGAATATGGTCTTAAATTTGCTGAGTATAGTTTCATATTATATGTGAGAGGTACCCTTATGGAAGGAGTTTGGTGTGGTCTTAATTTTGCGGAATATAATTTCATATTATGTTTGAGAGGTACTCTTATGGAAGTGGAGTTTGGTATGGTCTTAATTTTGCGGAATATAGTTTCATATTATGTGAGAGATAGCCTTATGGAAGTGGAGTTTAGTGTATTTTTGTTAACTTTATTTTGAAAACAAAATCTACTTCCAAATCGTTTTCTGTTATTTTTCAGTTGGATTTAGTTGTATAATTTGAGTGCTGCTGTTAATTACTTTGGGCTTGGTTCTAGTGATTAGGCGAGGATGAAAGTTTTGCCTGTTTACCTTTCTTTTAATGCTGAATGTTCTAACCAAAATTCTGAATGTTAGACCAATGAAAAACAGTTTACGTTCCAAGTCCCTACTAGGACGGATGGTAATAGCCTGGTCTCAGTGTAGTTGGTGATTAAGGTCCCCTGAAGTATGTGGGGTGGGATGTGACCCTATTTACTTAAATTGTCTAACCAAATATGTAGTGGTGGTGATAATTTCTACAACCATTGCTGTACGGTCATCTTCACATCCTATCTATTTCATTACACTAGCTTGTCGATTAAGTGCTGTGGTGGTAATCTCTATAATTTTTTTGCTGTGCAGTCCCCGCTGATGCCTGTCGGGTATGTTGGTTGCTGCTTCCAAGTGTACTCTGAGCGTGGTTAACTGGATGATATGCTTTAGTATTCTCGAAGATCATGAATGTTTGGTAAATATGAGTTTCGGACCATATCAGTTTGCCCTATGGATTTAAAACTATTCGTATGTTCGAGTCAAATGGATCTAAGTTGTATGGAGCTCAATGTGACTTGTACAATTGTTTGAAATTGTTTGAAGTACGGAAGGAAATTCGCACTTCGATTTCTCCTTCCGTACTCTTTGCTTTTGTTAATTGATTTTTCTTTGATTTATAAAGTAAAGGATAGAATACCGGCTTGAGTTGTAGCTCTCATTTTTTCGTAATACTAAAATTTAAAGGAGACCGAACAAGGAGGCGTTTTTCATGACAAAACCAATCATCCCTCAGGTGCACCTGCAACTGCAACACAGGTAAGAGAAATCAATCATGCTTTAAAACGGTGCAAATTTTCCTGTAAGCAAAAATTAGTTGAGCTCCACAAACAAGATGTGTAGAAAATGTATGCGACAATATTCGCTCATTTGACACTGCCCGTATTATTGGGATGATGGCGTTTGATAACCCTTTCATTTTTTGGTTCAGATTTCATTTTTTGATAGAGATAAAAAGAAAATCAGTGAGCGTAAAGTATGGATGAAGAAGGGTGAAGCGAGGAAGGGGAAATGAAAGAGAATGTACGGAAAAAAAAAACAGCTCAAAATCATTTCTGGTTCCCATATTATGTGCCGTTCAGTACACATTTCTTCCAACTCCTTCCCACCACCATTCTTCCTCCCTTGTTCATACAAGGAAAATGAAATATGAAACCTAAAAACGAAAAAAGTTACCAAACAAGCTCTTCTTTAACTCAAGGGAAACACGGACAAAAGGTCACATTGCTTGCTACAATCAACAAGGTTCGAAACAAAGTTCCTGAAATCTGCTCCCCATGAAACTTATTAAGTTGATATGTATGAAAAAGAAAAGATTAATCCTGATATTCTCCATAGCAGCAAGACTAATGATTTCAAAATTCATGGCATTTAACACAAGTTCTAAAACTGACCTGTCAAATAAGCATTGGGATTAAACCGACTCTAACGACGAGGATCAACACTCACTTGGCACCAAAAAGTGTTCAGATACAATGTTTAATCAGCTAGACCTAACTTATTGTTTGTTTAGCGTCCCTCAGTTGTATTTTTTCGATTAATCAGTTCTATTTCTGCATATTTCCCACAAAATTTGAACAATTGCATACCCCTTGAACCACATTGAGCTCATTTAACCAAACCAAGCCACAATTCACAAAAAATCACAGCTTCAATTCAAAAGGGTCCACACACAAACGAGTAACAATTCATAAGAAACTCAGAAAAGTGACACGAAAAATAGGAGGCGGATTTGGGATTGGCTTACAGGGTGAGCACGCACCGGGTGACCTGACGACCTTTGTCGAGACACTTCTCGGGGTTCGGGTCCTTCTTCTTGCACTTGAGAAACGCCACGTTCTCGGCCTGGCAGTTGAACTGAATGTGCTTCGCCGCCGCCGTCAGCACCGCCGACGTTAGGATTGGTTCTCCCGCTGGGCCCACCGCGCTAGCCATATCCGGCTCCTCCTCCGATCGATTCCGATAAAAAAAGATCCAAACTTTGAAGCAAAAAAATAAAATTTTATTAATTCGGAGAAATCCAATTGAAAAACAAAGCTCCACACGCACAAGGCGACTTTGGAGTTGGAGATTGAAAGGGCAGTTTAGTCTTTCCATCCTAAACCCTTGGGCCTTGTACTTGAATTAGAATACACTGCGGGTTTTCAGTCTCCTCCTTGAGACTCCATTTCGGCTTTGCACCTCTCACTTCTCAGGCGATTGCAGCTTGCAAAAGTTGAACAGTAAGCCCGAAATTCTTCTCATCATTTCTGGCTACAAATACTCCATCTTTCTGCTTTTCTTTTTCTTCTGAATTTTTTTTTGTTTTTCTTACTGATTTTTTTTTTTTTTCTGAAATGGGAATGGTTGTAGTAGTTATGGAAGATAGAGGGATTAAACCATTGTTGTGTTTATGTGATTTGGTGGAAGATAGAGGGATTAAACCATTGTTGTATTTATGGGATTAAACCATTGTGTTAATATTTTTCTCAATCTGACTCAGAATTCAACTGGGGTTCCTATAAAATTTGGGTAATTTTAGTTGGGTTGCAGAGATCTGAAAGGAGGAGGTGCTACTGTAAACTTGTTTGTGTGCTTGGGAAAATGAATCTCAAATTCTCGGCCATGTCAAGATGTAAACTTGTTTGTGCAAAGGCTTTATTGATGTTATGCCTACCTCTCCCTATGCGATTTGATAGGATTTTCTGTTGTGAATTGATTTGAATTACAGATAGCTGTTGTTCCTCTTGATTAATTTTTCCTTTTTGTTGGGGGGTGATGTTTAAGGCCATGTAGGAATTTCGTTTATTACTGCAGATGCACAACTTTAGTTGTGCACATGTTTCCTTGTTTGTGTAGTGAAACGTGCGTTTTCTGTCACTTTTGATTGGCTTTCTCTTCTGTTGTTTGAATTAAGGAATGGGTGAAAAGAAGAAGAAGGCTACCTTGTTCATCCGACTTATCTCAGCAGCTGGGACTGGATTTTTCTATGTCAAGAAGAAGCCGAGTAGGGTGCAAGAGAAGCTTGAGTTTCGGAAATTTGACCCTCGGGTAAATCGTCATGTTCTATTTACTGAGGCAAAGATGAAATGAGCAAGTTTCCACTGCACTATGGATGTTTCCATTATTGTCCGCCTTTGTTTTTAATCCTTGTAGGCACTCTGTTTAAAGGTAGACCTAACTCTTAAGAACTTGGGTTAATTAATGGTGTTTTCTGCTGTATCTTGATGAAAGTTCACACTCTCTCTCTAGCTCAAGCATAATAAACTCAAATTTCGATTGCTAATCTACCACTCTCATGCTGTTCTAAAACATGGGTGATTGAAATATCGAAGAGCTTTATTAAGAGTTAACGTGTTGTGGTTTCTTATTTGGAAGACCATCATGCTATCATAGCGTTGCTATGTCTTCTTTGGCTCTGTGTCTTGGCCATGTGATGTTTTGCTTTTCTCAGTCTTAAGTTCCTAGCTGTTCGCTTAGTTGTTTACTGGGTCTAGTCACTCAGAAAATCTAGGATGTATGCGTGATGAGAGAGATACTAATCGGGGATAACAACCCCGGTTGTACCCAAGAATCCACCCGAAACACCAGAGTTGGGATTTGGAGTTTCATCCACCTAAGTTTGATTAGGTTTTTATGCCCCGTCTAATAAGGCAAAAAGTACAGTTATTGGAGTCGGTCATTTCTCCATGAATGAAAGCTGCTTATCTATATATATGATATGTTGTGATTTCCTTTAAGATTGATCAAATAAATTAGGAAGAATGAGTTGGAGTAAGTTCTCTGATGTTTGGTATGTAATTAGATAGAATATTTGAAAGTGCAACGGTAAAGTCACTTGTTATCACAGATTCACAAGGGCTTTGTTAGGTTCTTTCCATCCCATGATGAGTTGGCCTAACTCTATTAGAATTACAGTCTTAGATGTTAAATTGTTTACCCAATTGGAGTTGTTTTCTCAATCAAAGTTGTTTTCCCAATCGAAGTTGTTTACCAATTGAAGTTGTTTATCCAATTTAAATTGTTTACCCAATTAGAGTTAGTTGCTCAATTGGGGAAGGATTTATAACTAGATTCCAATTAGGATTAGTAATCCTTATTGAAGAAGACCTTTATCATGTCTATGTAAGGGGGCCATTATGCTAGTTTTGAATTGGAGTAAAACAAAAAATAGTATACCACTCAAGGAGTCGGAGTGAGAGAATATTGTAAGGGTAAAGTGTGTGCGAGAGAAAAGAAAAGAGATAAAGAGTGTATTTCTTGTTCTTGTTCTTTCATATTTTTTAGTCAAGTCTTAATCCTAGAGACTTTGGCAAGATTATTCGTTGTACGCATTATTGATATAGTGAAAGATTGTTGTTGCTGCCCCGTGGACGTAGGCACATATAGCCGAACCACGTTAATTCTTGGTGTTATTTATCTTGGTTATTTTATTCCGATTTCGAGTTTGTTCTATTTCTCTCATTCTTAAATGCGATATTCACAATAAGCTTGTAGCCTAAGTGTTAAGAGCATTTAAACATGCACTCCATGTTTATATCCCGCTCCTCTAGATTTTGTTCGTTGAAGCTATTCCCCTTGAATTCAATAGTTGGATAAGGAAAATGGTATCCACTCTCTTTATCGCCTTGCCTTTTCTCTCTTTGTTGTAGCCACATGATTGAATAAATCAATGGTGAATCAAGAGACGAGAACAAGCAGGGTATTGCTTTTCGACCAACAAATTTTACCATTTTCTTGTACGTTTCTCAGGCAAAAATGATGGCATAGTTTCGTGCAAAGTATCAAAATATGCATTGACTGAGACTTTATCAGTTTTTAGATTTTGATCAAAATTCATAGCATTAATGTATTAGTGAATTACATGTGTAGACATCGAAATTTCGGTAAATAAATGTTGACCGATAAATCAAAGTTTCAACGCTCATGTATTACATAAATTTTACACGTAGCGTGTGTCTAAACAAAAAATCAAAATAAGTTGGAAAAGTCATCAAACAGGACACGTGTCAACACCTGGCAGAAATGACTTATTTCATCTGGAATATTATATTCAAAATTAGGCCTTGGAAATTTCTATAAATAGAAGGCTAATTCATTCATTTAGGGGGAACCAAAATCATTAGGCAAAATTCTTGAAGCTCTGAAGCTCTGAAACTTAGAAGCTCTCAAGCATCCAGGTTCCCGAAGAATCAAGAAAGCTCTCTTCGTTCTTCGTTCATCGTTCATCCTAAGATCAAGCCCAAACGGCCCTTTGGATCAACAATCATCCACCAATTCAAGATCAAGCCCCGACGGCCCTTGAAGAAAGTGTTCTTCGTTGTTCGTTCATCGTTCTTCCAAGATCAAGCCCCGACGACCCTTGGATCAACAATCCACAAATTCAAGATCAAGCCCCAAAGGCTCTTGAAGAACTTCCACCAATTCAAGATCAAGCCTCGACGGCCCCTGAAGAAAGCACCATCGTTCATCATCCGTTCATCCAAAATCAAGCCCCAACGGCCCTTTGGATCAACAACGTCGACAAATCCACACATCCAACCGTTATTCAGGATTAAGCCCAAAAGCCCTTGAAGATCCGTTCATCACTGTTTTTCAAGATCAAGCCCAAAAGCCTTTGAAGACACGTTCATCACCGTTATTCAAGATCAAGCCTTAACGGCCCTTGAAGAAACACTCATCCTTAACATCAAGCCCCAACGGCTCCTTGAAGATCCGCTCAAATCCACCTTCAAAGATCAAGCCCACGGCCCCTTGAAGAAACTTCCAACAGTTCATCCAAGATCAAGCTTCAACGGCCCTTGGATCAACGAAACATCCACAAATCAATACCTTACGGAGATCGAATCAGAGGATCAAATTTGAGAGAGATTGTAACCCAAAATCATCAAAATACAAATATTATTTTGTGCACGTTCTTGTCGCTTTCGTTTCAGGAAATTTTCGTGTTCACAAATTTGGCACGCCCAGTGGGACAATCTCTACCTCTCATCTCTTTCTCCGTTCAAGAAATTCGAGCACACTTCCAAAATTAATGGCATCAAGGAAAGCTCAAACTGTTCCCGCAACTGGCGCAAAGAACAAGAGCGTCCTCGTCGTAAGTGGTATCACTTTAGGCATCACGACTCGAAGCAAGGCAAGAGCTACTTCTGCCGCCTTTTTCACCTCTGCATCAACTTTGCCAAGGGAACAAGAGCACCCAAGGCACGAGCCTTTGATCACCTTAGCCTCACCAAGGGCACCAAGGGGCGAAAGTCCAAGGAAATACTCTGAATCCATGCTCTCCAATGCCGATTCGAGCGGCAGTTCAGCCATGGAAGTCATGACCATTGGAGCAACTTCAATCGATGAGCAGCTGGCTCAAATGAATGAAGCAATCGCAAGGCTAACCCGAACTGTGGAAGAAAAAGACTTGCAAATCGCTGCACTCGTCAGCCGACTGGAGCCACAGGACGGCGAGAACCCTAACCCAGAAGATGAGCCTACGGTGGAGAGAATCGATGCGAAGCCGGAGCTAGACCAAGCAGCGGCACTCATGGGATCTCTTTCTATCCAGCAGCTGCAAGAGATGATCATCAACACCATCAAGGCACAGTACGAAGGGAGCTCAAATACCTCCGGGTTGTACTCGAAACCGTATTCAAAGAAGATCGACGCCTTAAGGATGCCGAAGGGTTATCAACCGCCAAAGTTCATGCAATTTGATGGAAAGGGAAACCCGAAACAACACGTTGCCCACTTTGTTGAAACTTGCAACAACGCAGGGACCGAAGGGGACTACCTCGTCAAGCAGTTTGTGCGCTCACTGAAAGGAAACGCCTTTGAGTGGTACACGAACCTAGAGCCTGAGTCCATCAACAGCTGGGAGCAATTGGAACGGGAATTCCTCAACCGCTTCTACAGTACCCGCCGCACTGTGAGCATGCTAAAGCAAATAAGCACAAAACAGTGGAAGGACGAGCCAGTCATTGACTACATCAACAAATGGCGCACTCTAAGCCTCGACTGTAAAGACAGGCTCTCGGAAACCTCTTCAATCGAGATGTGCATCCAAGGCATGCAATAGGGTTTGCAATACATCCTTCAAGGCATTAAACCACGGACCTTCGAGGAATTGGCCACTCGCGCCCATGACATGGAGTTGAGCATCGCCCATCATGGGAAGAAAGAACCGATCGTCGACTACAAGAACGACAAAGTTCTTGGGACAAAGGTGGAAAAGGCTGCATGGAAACCCACCAAGGAAGTGATGACGATCAACACAACTCCTGTCAAAATCCCTACACGAGGCAAGGCGATTCAAACCGAAGCTTTTCGTGATCAAGAGATGCGTAGACGCACTTTGAAGGAGCTTGAGGAGAAAACTTATCCATTCCCCGACTCTGATGTGGTTGCCATGTTAGAAGACTTGCTGGAAAAGAAGGTGATCGGCTTGCCTAAGTGCAGACGACCAGAAGAGATGAATCGCACCGACAGTCCAAGGTACTGTAAATTCCACCGCTTCATCAGTCATCCGACAGAAAAGTGCTTCGTGCTGAAAGATCTCATCATGAAGCTGGCTCAAAAAGGAATCATTGAGCTAGATCTTGACGATGTGGTGAAGTCAAACTATACCACCATCACTTCTGGCTCTTCCTACTCAAAGTTTTTACCTCAACCTCCGGGGGCATCCTCCAAGACGAGCAAAATTGAAGGATATACTCAAGTCACTCCTAAGAAATTGCACAAGAAGCATACGTCTCCTCCACAAGTCCGCCAATCAGAAAGGGAGCAAAGCAGCTATTGTCAACCTTCAAAACAACGTGAACGTGTTGAAGATGATGAAATTTCGACACATTGATCGTCCATCCCCATCACAATGCGCAATTTCTTTCCTGAAGACTTCTTCAATCACTCAGTCAAGACTCCTTGCTATGAAAATTGCAAGGAATGCCTCTCCAGGATCATTTGACAAATTCACAAAGCTCCTTGTTCGCACGAGCCTAAACTGCACGAACCAATGCTCCTCGCCTGCATGAGCCTAAACTGCATGGCACAACGCTCCTGGTCTGCACGAGCATAAAAGGCAACACCAAATGCTCATTGTCTGCATTAGTTGAAACTGCAAACGACACCAACACTCCTTGCCTGCATGAGTTAAAACTGCGTACGGCACAAAAAATCCATCGCTCATTTGAACTACGTTTTGACTTGATCTCTTTCTTTGAAAGGGTACGTAGGCAGCTCAAGCATTCAATTTCGAGTTCAGTCACATCAAAAAAAAAAAAGAAAAAAAAAGGTTTGATTAAATTTCATTGATGAAGGTCAATTTTATTATAAATTTATTTTGTTAAAAAAAAAATGAATACACATGTTATTATGTATTTACAAAATAATAATAATAATAATACAATTTCTTCAAAAAAAAAAAAGAAAGAAGAAAAAAAGGAATGTGTGTCTAGGTCGAACAGCAACAAAAGAAGGCAGAAAGCGCCATGGACTCCAAAGCAACACCAAACCCAACTTCTCCATCTCCATTTTTTAAGCTTTCTCCACCCTCTCCTCCTGCGCGCACCCATACCTCCACCGTCCATCTCCAAAACCCATCGAGGCCTCATCTCTTACCTTCCGAGAAAAACAATGGCTTCGAAGCGACCCAAAGGCCGGCAAGTCTTGTCGAAATACATGTCTCATTCTCCTTCTTCTTCTTCAATCTCGACTTCAACTTCTACGGTCTCGTTCTCTGCGTTTTCCAGAAGATGCCCATCGCAATTGAACTCGCCAAAGCCTAACACTGTCACTCGCCTGACCTCGCTCGACCTCCCGATCGCTGAGATTTCGTTTCAAATCGCGAGGAACACCCTCTGGTCCAAATCCTGGGGCTGAGACCACCCGACCCGGAAAAGGCCTTGCGGGTCGCGAGAACTGCTTTGAAGAGAGCCTCGCTGCTGATACCAATTTTCAACCATTGCTACATTCCGTGCAACCCCTGTTTGGCGGGGAACCCCATCTTCTACGTCGACGAGAATCAGATCTTCTGTTGCGGCTTGGATCTATCCGATTTCTTTGAGCGCAAGTCTCTGTTTCGGAAATCGAAAACCAACCCGTATATCCTTAAGAAGGAAAGATCAGTAAGCGAGAAATCGGCTGGTCGTCTTCGAATTTCTCACGGCGAAGCTCCTCCAGGCCCAGGCCCGGCTCTCAAAGCCCAATTAGCGTTTTCTCCTTCAACTTGCAACTCACCACATGCCACGGGCCAGCCTAGTGCCGTCATCAATTCCACTCCCATAGCAGCACCTCGCCAAAATCCCCCATGTCGTCATTGGCACCGGCGGGTATGTCTCATTCTCTTTAGGCTTGGCGGCGAAGCTGATTGGCGCCAAACCTGTGATCCAAGAACAGAACGGCGTTCCGGGAATCGCCAAGTGGGTTCTGTCAATTTTTGCAGATGTTATGTTTGTAGCTTACAATTACACCATTGATTGTTTCCCGAGTGGTAGGACTAAGTGTGTGGTTTGTGGGAATTCGGTGAGGTTGTCCTTGAAGA
Source organism: Malus domestica (assembly GCF_042453785.1). Classification (NCBI taxonomy): domain Eukaryota; kingdom Viridiplantae; phylum Streptophyta; class Magnoliopsida; order Rosales; family Rosaceae; genus Malus; species Malus domestica. The sequence goes on along the minus strand of NC_091676.1, from coordinate 14,040,644 downwards.
AGCAATTGCCTAAGGCGGCGGCAATAGGGCGGTTTTTTCCCAAGGCCGGCGGAGTTGGGGAGATTGAGAAGAATGAGTATTGGGGATACATCACTAATGGCGGTGAAGAAGCTTCGGAAAAGTTGTCAATCTGTCATTCCCCTTACAGTGATCCATTCCTCAGCAACGGCAGTGCTTGAAGACGGCGTTCATGGCTTTGGCACCGAACCTGCATAAACCGTCGTGGACAACGCGGAGCCGCTTCACGGAGAACTCCTCGAGCGCAGAAATTGCATCGTCGTCACTAGCTCCTCATGCTCATCAGTACATGCAGAGAAAGGACCTCTTCATGCCCTCCGCTGCTCTTCGTCCGTCCTTGCAAATTCCCTGGCAATCACTCCCCTTTAAAAAGAAAAAAAAATGACAGCCATTGGTGGTGTCGGCATGGGCATCATATAAAAAAAAAGAGAAAGAGTCATGGTGCGGTATGATTATGGTGGCCATCATCTAGTTAGTGGTGATGGTGTGAGCACCACAGAAAGCAAAAAAAAATAAAATAAAAAATAAAAATAAATAAATAAATAATAAAAAAATATATTAAAAAAAATGATGGTGCGGATTGCACCACATAAAAAAAAAAAAGAGAAATGCATTGAGAGAAATAGAAGTCCATTTTATTTATTTTTTCTGGAAATTTTACATAAATTTGCATTATACATACCTTTAAAATAAATAAATAAATAAATAAAATCAAATTTACAAGAGGGGATCTTCAAGGACGATCAGGCGGCGCCTCACCACTCGGCAGAGCTCCAGAAATGAGAGGCGCCGGAGGTTGACTGTTTGAAGCCACACCACTCGGCTCCAGGAAGAAGAGGAGCCAAAGGTTGATCATCTGGAGCTTCATTACGCGGTACAGCCCTAGAAGACGAAGGCAAATGCTGTTGGAACAAACCCACAAACCTCTGATGATCAAGTAAAATCTGACCATCAGATTCCTGCATCTGGTCAATCTTTCTTTTCATGTTTGTAGCATAGTTATGCGCGAGCCTGTGTAACTTTTTGTTCTCATGCTTAAGCCCTCTAATCTCCTGTTTGAGATTCATCACTTCAGCTGCCAATGATTCAACTTGACGGGTTCGAGCAAATAGACGTTGGGCCATATTAGATACAGAACCTGCACACTGCACACTGAGAGCCAGAGAATCCTTGACAGCCAACTCATCAGACCGTTTGGAAAGTAGTCTGTTATCTCTGGGAGTGACAAGGTTTCGGGCCACCACCGCAGCGATCATATCATTCTTCACCACCGAATCCCCAACGGTAAGAGGATCAGTAGGGGATATGAAGGATGGGCGCCATATGTTGTCTGGAGAAGGCGGGACTGCCTATTCACCAAGATTCAAGTCAAAATGACGGTCGGAGGGTCTAGACATTTTCAAAGTGTTGAAGAAGTGCAAGAAGGGAGTCTCTACAAGCAAAAAAATTCAAATGTGCTTTGAAACGAACTGCATGCCTCTATAAAAAATCAGCACTCGACGGGATTTCAGAGATCGAAGAGGCGAGCTCAGAATTCGAAGAGGCTAATTCAAAAATCGAAGATGCAAGCTCAGAAATCGGAGAGACATCTTGCTTTTCCAGACGCGTTAGCACCCGACACACGCAAACTCAGCTTTGCGGAAATCACGGGCAATTTGTCGAAGCGCCGATCCCAGATATCGAAGAGGCGCCAGTCTTTTTCAGCCTCGTGAACACCTGTCACATGCACACTCAGCTTGGCGAAAATTACGGACAATTTGTCGAAGATTTCTGATAAAGAAGAAAGCACGTGAAGCTATACTGATCAATCACTCAATGGTTGCCGACACGAGTGAAAGAATAATACCTCTACAGGGATTAAAGGACTTCCTATAACTGTCCACCTTCACCCTCCATAGCAAGGCAGACATACAGAACCTTTCTTCATCTAAAAAAAATGCTTTCCCAACGAAGGCTCTCGAGTCACTCAGTGTTCCTTATTCCTTGGGGTACCTCTGCAAGCAAATGACTCCAAAGCAAAAGTATCTCATATCATACTTTTTCCTTGTCCTTTCCTTTGTCCTTGTTCTTACCTACAAAGACAATGATAAAGAAAACAATATGCCGGAACCTCCACTCAAACTCGGGTAAGGAACCGACTGCTTGGAACCCTTCCCTGATTGCCTACCTAGCACTGCTCTCGAGTACTCATCTCCCACTGCTGCTGTACTTCCAGAGAAGCTGCCACATCTGCCTGAAGAACAGATAAGGCAAGTGAAAATGATACCTTGCAGCACGTGGAGACAACGTGCAGAAGAAACAAGCAGAGAAGAATGCAGCCTGCACAGTCAACTCAGCAGAAGGAGTCTGAGATGAGGAACTCGACAAGATGCCACATCTGCCTGAGGAACGGATAAAGGAAATGAAAATGATACCTTGAAGCATGTGGAGACAAGTGCAACAAAGCACGTGCTGATTCATTCGCTACTTCTTCAAAATCAAAAGTATCTCATATCATCAGGGTTGCAATCACTCTGGGTAGTGGACTCGTTTTGACCCTTAAATTCTTGGGTCGACTCGCTAGGCGTTATGGGTTGCACGTGCCGATTCACCACCATTGAATCAAATCCTTAAAGATCAAGTCACCAACTGGAAGAAGAGCCCATCAATCTTGAAGATCATACCGTTGACCAAACTGCTCAGGTGTGAATTAGAAAGATTGAACAAGGCAACAAGTCGTCACCTTTACCTCGTGCCTGCTTGCCATGTGTTCGAGTCAACCTTCAAGAATCAAGCCTCGACGGCCCTTGAAGAAGCTTCCAGCCAAATTCAAGATCAAGCCTCGACGGCCCTTGAGGAAATCACAAGTCCAATTCAAGATCAAGCGTCCACCATATTTGAATCAAATCCAGTTCAAGAATAAGCTGTGGAAAACCAACAATTGGTGGAATCCAGAAAATCCTCCAACCCAGTTCAAGATCAAAGCTGTGGAAAGTCAACAAGCGCAACAAAATACGTGCCGATTCATCCACTACCAAAGCCAAAGATCATCTACCACATGAAGCTCCTTGTGGTCCAAATTTCAACCTTCAAGATCAAGTCTCGACGGCCCTTGAAGAAATCTCCAACCCAATTCAAGATCAAGCCTCAACGGCCATTGAAGAAATTTCTAGCCCAATTCAAGATCAAGCCCCAATGACCCTTGGATCGACATCTACAGTAAGGGACTTCAAAACGCATCTCCTACACGCGACAAGCACATGTATACAATGCGTATTAAAGTGGGGGCATTTGTAGACATCGAAATTTCGATAAATAAATGTTGACCGATAAATCAAAGTTTCAACGCTCATGTATTACATAAATTTTACACGTAGCGTGTGTCTAAACAAAAAATCAAAATAAGTTGGAAAAGTTATCAAACAGGACACGTGTCAACACCTGGCAGAAACGACTTATTTCATCTGGAATATTATATTCAAAATTAGGCCTTAGAAATTTCTATAAATAGAAGGCTAATTCATTCATTTAGGGGGAACCAAAATCATTAGGCAAAATTCTTGAAGCTCTGAAACTCCGAAGCTCTCAAGCATCCAGGTTCCCGAAGAATTAAGAAAGCTCTCTTCGTTCTTCGTTCTTCGTTCATCGTTCATCTTAAGATCAAGCCTAAACGGCCATTTGGATCAACAATCATCCACCAATTCAAGATCAAGCCCCGACGACCTTTGAAGAAAGTGTTCTTCGTTCTTCGTTCATCGTTCTTCCAAGATCAAGCCCCGACGGCCCTTGGATCAACAATCCACCAATTCAAGATCAAGCCCCAAAGGCCCTTGAAGAACTTCCACCAATTCAAGATCAAGCCCCGACGACCCTTGAAGAAAGCACCATCGTTCATCATCCGTTCATCCAAGATCAAGCCCCAACGGCCCTTTGGATCAACAACGTCGACAAATCCACACATCCAACCGTTCTTCAAGATTAAGCCCAAAAGCCCTTGAAGATCCGTTCATCACTGTTTTTCAAGATCAAGCCCAAAAGCCCTTGAAGACACGTTCATCACCGTTATTCAAGATCAAGCCTTAACGGCCCTTGAAGAAACACTCATCCTTAACATCAAGCCCCAACGGCTCCTTGAAGATCCGCTCAAATCCACCTTCAAAGATCAAGCCCACGACCCCTTGAAGAAACTTCCAACAGTTCATCCAAGATCAAGCCTCAACGGCCCTTGGATCAACGAAACATCCACAAATCAATACCTTACGGAGATCGAATCAGAGGATCAAATTTGAGAGAGATTGTAACCCAAAATCATCAAAATACAAATATTATTTTGTGCACGTTGTTCTTGTTGCTTTCGTTTCAGGAAATTTTCGTGTTCACAACATGTCAATTACATAATTTTTAAAAATAAAAACTAGTAATTGATTTAGGGTTTTAATACTCACACCCTTATTTTATTCCTAATTCATTTTCAATTCAAAACATTTCCAAAACAAGAAAAATAAAATTAGAATAAGTTTGTACCCATTAATTTATATGTACCCATTCATATAATTTTTTAATTTTTTCTAACCTTAAATGTACCCATTCTTAACCAATTTCTTATATGTAAAATGTACCCTTTTTTAATATAAAAAATAAGTAAAATGCACCCATTTTTTGTATAAAATTCATTCAATCTTTTTTCTAATCCATTTTTTAAACTTATATGGGTACATTCTATTTCTTTGATTTGATAACGTATTCATGTTAAGTTTAATAGAAGAAATTTAATAATGTTATTAAGCCTAATATCTTTTTTTTGTCTTTTGTGTTTTGGAAAAATGTACCTATGTTTTGGTACAATAATTTTTTGGTTAGTTTTGATGAACATACCATGTGTGTATATATATATATATATATAAACACACATATACAATATATTGGGGAGTATAACTTATCTTTAATATTTTTAATCCCATAAATTATGGGTTTCATTTAAAATATCATTAATATAAATAGCTACAAATTTTATTTTTAATTTAAAAATATAATAACCTATATAGAAATACATTATTACATTAATGTCAGAGACTTCGATAAAAAATTGAAAACTACAAAAGTTTCAATCGAAAAATATTGGTAGTTAGGAACAGTATCCAAAGTCCCCCATATTATAATCTATGGTTTCTTCAAGTATTTTGTCATCAAAGTTTCTTAACTCCTAAGATTTTCATGAGCATGGAACAAAGATTGCAACACACCTTATCCATTCATTCATATTTTAATGCATGTTGAAGAAGCAGCCAAAGCAGCATTTCTGAATTCAGAAAACCTTACCTTATAATCCCCATCCAAATCCACTGCATGTAAAAGGGCATGTATGCAAAGTTGCAAACCCCTCCAAGGCATTCAACAGAGACGTTCCTACCTTGAAATCCAATCTCTTCACAAAATAATAGCTATTTATTTATTTTTAATATTATTTTCCTTTTGTTCCAAGTTTCAAAACAATAACGCAATATATCCCAACATTTTCAGTAAGGTTATTAGACAAATAACTAATTATCAAAACCAAACCCTAATTTGCTTGAGCATTAATCAACCGACAAAGATTCTTGTCTATTAACTAATCAAGGCAAGAACTCATTGCAGAAATGCATGAAACAACTATATTAGCACTGAGTTCAAATTTGACATCTTGTTGGGGAATGCCGTAGGTCCGAATTAGACATCTTCCGACATCCATGAGGCCAAAATGCTAAGAAATAAACATTAGACTAAGGTAAGAAAACGGGTGACAGCGGTTCTGTTGTGATTATGTTGGTTTTAATTCCCAAAAAAAAGAGAAGGTGGCACTGTCGTTAATTGCAAAGAAAAAGAAAATGTTTCTATGTCGTTATTCGTTTGCAGTTAAAAGAAAAGGAAAAAGAAAAGGGCAGGTCTGTCCTAATTCGTTTGGTTTTAAGTTTTAACCGTAGAAACAAGGAAAAAACGGCTTTATTGTGATCCATTTAGTTTTAACAGCATAAATCAAGGAAAAAATGGCTCTGTCATGACCCGTTTAGTTTTAACCACATAAATCAAGAAAAAAGCAGCTCTGTCATGACCTGTTTATTTTCAATTGCTTGAATCAAGGAAAACGTGGCTATGTCGTGACCCGTTGAGTTTTAACTGTATAATCAAGGAAAAGGTGGCTCTTTCGTGATATGTTTAGTTTTAACCGCATAAATTAAGGAAAATGCGCCTCTGTCATGATCCATTTAGTTTTAAAGGAAATGACGGCTCTATCGTGATCCAATTAGCTCAGTTTTAATCGCATAAATAAAAAAAAGACGGCTTTGTTGTGATCGTTTAATTTTAACCATAAAAATCAATGAAAAGACAGCTCTATCGTGATTCCATTAGTTTTTAACAACACAACGTAAGGAAAAATACGACCTTATTGTGATCCGTTTGGTTTTAACCACGATGAAAAGAAAAAGCAATTGTGTCGTGATTTGATTGATTTTAATTGCGAAAACTTAAAAAAATGTGATTCTTTCCTGGTTAATTTAATTTAACCGCGTAAGAAAGATAAATTGTGTAAATAATGCTAATATAATAATTGCCTACAACTATTTTGACATTGACTAATACACCATCAACATCATCTCATTTCACTTCATTTTCAGTACATGCATTTTTGCACTGGTGGATAGTGGATCTCCAACAAAATGCACTGCAATTAAAATTGCTGATGTGGCAAATCCTGGTCTAGACACGTCAGTCACTCCACACAATTTGAAAAATGTTTTGGTGTAAATGCTTGCTGGATTCATAGTTATCATCCACTCTATCCTCTTGTGATTTCTGATGACGTGGCCCAATGAATGCACATGCAAAACAATCACCCAGAAACACACTTTACTGTCAAAAACACAGCCATGGAATGGGAGTAATCACATATACACAGCTATGGAATGGGAGTAATCACATATACAAAGTCACCATTTTTGGTCTTTGAAAAAAGGCTCTTAATTTCCAATACACTGCTCATCCACTCATTCTCTCTCTCTCTCTCTCTCTCTCCCCCCCACCCCCCCTTCTCTTTATTTTATTCAGTAACTCCCACTGACACTATCACCATTTCAGTGGGGAAAACTCTGAGACTCCCAGAGACCTTAGTTTCTTAATACCCTTTTCTGGGTTCCTCTCCATTTCACCTCTGATTGCAAATTTGAAGCTCTTGAGCTCCATTTCTTCTTCTTCTTCTTCTTCTTGTTCTTGTATATGCAATGGCTCTCTGCGCATTCTCATTTCCTGCACATATCAGCAAACCAGCAGCATCTGCAGATGCTCAGAAATCCCACTTCTCTGTGGGAACACCTCTTCCATGCCCATCTCAGCAGAAGCTCAATCAGGTCAGAAAAGTTTGCATCTTTCTTGTAAATTTCACAAAAGGCACTCACTGCATGGATGATTTGAGTTTTGGAGAAATGGGTTTTGTTCGAAATGTCAATTTTATAATTCAGAACAAAATTTTAGTTGTTTTTTTGTTGTCTTTTGGAGCAGGTGATGAGAAAAAGGCCAAGTGGGATTTGTGCATCACTGTCAGAGAGAGGGGAGTATCACTCACAGAGACCTCCCACTCCTCTCTTGGACACCATCAACTATCCAATTCACATGAAAAATCTTTCTGTCAAGGTATATATTTATTTATTTATTTTTTATTATTGATATATTTGCATTGGTTGTAATTGATCTTGCTTGTGCTAATTAACTGTTAATTCAGGAGCTTCAACAACTAGCAGATGAGCTGAGGTCTGATGTGATCTTCAATGTTTCAAAAACTGGAGGCCACCTCGGTTCAAGCCTTGGTGTTGTGGAGCTCACTGTGGCTCTTCACTATGTCTTCAATGCTCCTCAGGACAGAATCTTGTGGGATGTTGGCCATCAGGTTTCTCACCTTCTTTGTTTGGTTGCTCTCTTTGTCTGATATCGAATAAGCAATGATTTGATAACTTCAAACTTTTCCATGTTTTGATTGTAAATCGTGATTTTTGTTTTGTGTAGTCTTACCCACACAAAATCTTGACTGGGAGGAGAGATAAGATGCACACCATGAGACAGACAAATGGATTAGCCGGCTTCACTAAGCGCTCTGAGAGCGAATACGATTGCTTTGGCACTGGTCACAGTTCCACCACCATCTCTGCAGGCTTGGGTAATTTCCTCTTCTGATAAATGTTGAGAACTCAAATGTATTGAACTTCAAAGTGTTCCTTTTTGGTTAGAAATTGAATTTCAGATTAGAATATTAATTGATGATCTGAGGTAAAAGGTTTCCGTTTAACAATTGGGATCAAAACATGAATGCCCCTTGGGAAGTTCCACACAATTGTAATTATAAGACACTTTATCATGTAATTGTCTAAGTGAAGAGAATCTGATTCCTTCTACTATACTCTCATGTAACTATTTACGATTTGATATACTTGCATCATGCATTGGTTTTTATGGAAAAATGTTATATTTATCCTCACGCCAGTTTTTTCTCTGAATGATCGTATTGACATCTATTTAATTTCTATAATTTCAGTCTCGATTACATTTTTAGATTTAAAGGTCAATTCCTCATTTTGGTTTTTAATCTAGGATGTTAATGGAAATGCAGGGATGGCAGTAGGAAGGGATCTAAAGGGAGGAAACAATCATGTAGTTGCTGTAATAGGTGATGGTGCCATGACAGCAGGGCAAGCGTATGAAGCCATGAACAACGCGGGGTACCTCGACTCTGACATGATTATTATTCTTAATGACAATAAACAGGTTTCTTTACCTACCGCTAGTCTTGACGGACCCATCCCGCCGGTAGGAGCTTTGAGTAGTGCTCTCAGTAGGTTGCAATCAAACAGGCCGCTCAGAGAATTAAGAGAGGTCGCCAAAGTAAGTAATACTTAAGTCTGAACATACTAAAGCGTAAGGAAAACACTTACATTTCCATAAGTGTGCAGATTCTGATTATGGTTCAACTTTGATATGCGATTGTTGCAGGGTGTTACTAAACAAATTGGTGGCCCTGTGCATAATCTGGCAGCAAAAGTTGATGAGTATGCTCGAGGAATGATCAGTGGTACTGGTTCTTCGCTATTTGAAGAGCTTGGACTATATTATATAGGTCCGGTCGATGGTCATAACCTAGATGATCTTATTTCCATTCTCAAAGAGGTTAAAATTACCAAAACAACAGGTCCTGTCCTGATCCACCTTATCACTGAGAAAGGCAGGGGATATCCGTATGCAGAAAAAGCGGCAGACAAGTACCATGGTATATACATTTCTTTCTGAAGAGACAAATAAGCAACACGTGCATTATTATTTATTGAATTGTTTCTGAAATTAAATCCATTATTGTACGTAAACAATTTATTCACTGATGATTCTTTAAAAGGAAAACTGAACGTCTTTAATGCCGTTAAAAGATCTCATTCGTGTGGTCTGCATGAGCGTAATCTGGATATAGTCAATGAAAAGCGAATAAAGTAGTTTTTCTTTTGCTATTGCAGGAGTGGCCAAATTTGATCCGGCAACTGGAAAGCAATTCAAATCAAGTGCTAGTACACAATCTTACACAACATACTTTGCAGAGGCTTTGATTGCAGAAGCTGAAGCGGACAAAGATATTGTTGCTATCCATGCTGCAATGGGAGGTGGAACAGGGATGAATCTCTTCCTCCGCCGTTTTCCAACAAGATGCTTTGATGTTGGAATAGCAGAACAGCATGCGGTTACTTTTGCTGCTGGTCTGGCCTGTGAAGGCCTAAAACCTTTCTGTGCAATTTACTCATCTTTCTTGCAGAGAGCTTATGACCAGGCAAGCTATTAGCTTCTTTCATCTTTAACTTCATCCATCATTGTTATCTTCTTTCAGAAACTGATATGGTGCTACTCTTAGATGGTCAGAATATTACTGAAAGAGTATATAAACTCAAATATTGACTTCCATGTTTGAGCCTCAGGTAGTACATGACGTAGATTTGCAAAAGCTTCCGGTTAGATTTGCTATGGACAGAGCTGGGCTGGTCGGAGCTGATGGTCCTACGCATTCCGGGTCTTTTGATGTCACTTTCATGGCATGCCTTCCTAACATGGTGGTGATGGCCCCTTCTGATGAGGCAGAGCTTTTCGATATGGTAGCCACTGCTGCTGCCATAGATGACCGACCAAGTTGTTTCCGATACCCAAGAGGAAATGGGGTTGGTGTTGAGCTGCCACTAGGGAATAAAGGAACTCCTCTCGAGGTGACTTTCAGCAGTATCTACTACTATATATCTATCTATAGCAACCATAAATTTCAATAATTACAAGATGATTGAACGTTGGCAATTTGCCTACAGGTAGGAAAAGGAAGAATATTGATCGAAGGGGAAAGAGTTGCACTTTTGGGTTACGGAGCAGCAGTACAGAGCTGTTTGGCTGCCTCCTCTTTGGTGGAATCCCATGGTTTGCACCTTACAGTTGCTGATGCACGATTTTGCAAACCACTGGACCGAGCTCTCATTCGCAGCCTTGCAAGGTCACATGAGTTTCTGATAACTGTGGAAGAAGGATCCATCGGAGGGTTTGGTTCTCACGTTGCTCATTTCCTGGCCCTTGATGGCCTTCTTGATGGAAAACTCAAGGTATGCATTTGATTTTGTTACAATATACTATGATTTCTCGATGACTCTTGCATAAACATTGTACTCCTCAAATTCCTTAAAAACTCACATTGATGCTCAATATCTTGTAGTGGAGACCAATTGTTCTTCCTGACCGGTACATTGACCACGGTTCCCCTGCTGATCAATTGGCCGAGGCCGGACTCACCCCTTCTCACATTGCAGCAACCGTATTCAATATGCTTGGACAAGCAAGAGAGGCCCTGGAGATAATGTCATGAAGACAGAAATTTACAAAGCAGCACCATTTTTTTTGCTGTATACAAAACCGAAACTGTGACGCTCTCTATTTCCATCCGTATAAAAAGTCCCATATTTGAGCAAGGTGTTGCATTAGGTAGCTGAAGGAAACCTAAACAATTCAGTTCATCAATTAGGAGCTCCAACTAGTTGAGGCACCTGAGATTGTAACATGTCCTACAAACGCAAGAACCGATTTGTGACTAGAAGAAAACTCTTTTTGAGTCTTTTGCATGGTGTCTTTTGAGTTTTTAACTTAGTTGCTTAACCCATCCGCATCCAAGTTTGGTTTCAATGTCATAGTAGCGTTCTGATTCAATAATGCATAGCTGTAGAAAGAAATTTACACATGATATTATGTTATTAGATTGAAATGTCATGCAGTGGGAATCAGTTGTTTGATTTTAATAATGCATTGTTAAGGGATTGTTGACACGTTTTAGTAGAGAGAGAGCAATTGGGGTTGTGGCGTTTCTAGGAGGGTTTGGCCAGGGCACAACATTCCATATATGTGTAGGCAGGAAATTAGTTAGTGGTGATTGATTTGAAATCACATCATACAAAGTATATGTCATGAAATGTCATGTCATCTATTCCCAAAGAAAAACAGCTAACAACAATTTGATGGTGCACATAAAAATATTCCCAAGTGATAAACCCACATCTCTCAATCCTCCAATTATATCTCATGAATGTCAAATCTCCAAAACCTTCCCTTAAATTGAAAAGTTACGCCACTTTGCCCTATTGATCATGAAATAAAATATACAAAACAAATATATACTTAATTAGTTCCCCAATTACTTAAATAATCAAGCTATAGAAAGAAAAAGAAAATTCCTCACCAATTATGAAATGACAGTCAATGAAATAACAGTTGAATTAAAAGATTCTTTTTCTTCTTCAAAACCGTTTTAAGTGTTTTTAACTATAAAATGGAGTCTCGAATTGATTATTTGAGAAGAACCCAAAATACACCAGGATGAACAATATTGCATTAATTTCACCTATAATTAATATGAAACAAATAAATTGATTTGTGTACTAAATATCCTAAAAAAAAATGGAGTTTTAACGAAAAACCTGCAGTACTGTTCACTTTAACGAAAAACCATATTTTTACATTAAAAAGTCAAACCTAGTATTATTCACTTTACCCTTTATTTTGTCCTTATTATTAAAACTCAAAGCTTTCTAACCATTTTTGTCACAGCCCGTCCCGGGATTTTATTCATCGAGAACGTGAAAAGACGAATTTACCCTTAGCGGGTATTAAGGTACGTATGTGTGGCATATTATTAGTCTAAGTACATTCCTAAAGTTTTATAAAGTTTGGATATGATTTAAAATGGATTTATATTTTGTGTGGTTAGGGATTAAAGAATTGGAATTGGATGGTTTGGATTGACCACACCCACACACGGATAACCCTCCATCCCCCGTGCCTTCTCTCTCTCTCCTCCCTCGCTGCTCTCTCAGTTTCTCACTCTCTCCCTCTAATATTGTACGGACCTCACCACAAAACCCTGAAACTTCACGGATCGAAGGTGCCAAGGGCACCATTGTGCTCGTGAAGACTCTACGAACTCAAAGACACCATTTTCAGGTAAGAATCCTTCGTTTTCACGTTGAAAACTCGAGGTCCGAGTTTGGCACTATTCATGAACTTTTTGTTGGTTAATTTTTAGGACAATCCAAGCTCATAGTGAGCTTAGTGAGGTCCCAAGGAAGCTCGGAGTGCTTCGTTGGAAGGAATTGGACGTCGGGATCACGAGGGTTAAGTTTGGCCGGTTTTGCTTGGATTTTTCCGGTGAGATTTAGTTGTTTTTGAAGCTTAAAAGTAGTATATTGTGATTCTACATGTTGAGGGCTTTAAATTGATATATTATACGAAGAAAATGGTTGAGAAACGAAGGAGAACGAAGCATTTGAAAATTCCCCAGTTTTCCGGCCACCGGAAAAACCAGTCCGGCGAACTCGCGAGGAAGAAGGTGCGCGTGGGCGCGCGTGGACCCGTGCCTTCCTTGGCGCGTGGGGGCGCGTGCTACAGTAAAAAATTATTTTAAAAATTTTTCGACGTCCGTGACGTCGAGTAGATCACTGTGGTATATTCATATACCCAAATTGAGCACCGTATGAGAAAGTTATTACGATTATTGGTTAGATGCTTTAAATAACGTTTTATAGTTTTCGCATTTAGGTGAAAATGTGAATTGACGATCCGACCGTTGGATCGTCACCAAACTTTGATACGTTGTAATACGTAATATTTGAGGATTATAGGAACTTACAGATTGGGAATCCGAGTTACGGATCTTCCGGAATTGGAGTTGTAAGTTCATAAAATAAAATGTTAACCGTCACTTAGTTTTGGAAATTGACGGAGATCCGACCGTTGGATGGTAATGAAATTTCAGGATGTTGTCCTAGAGATATATTGTGGACCTCTGGAAGTTATGGATTTAAAATCTGAGTTGCAGATCTTTCGAATCGAACTGCGTAGTGATGTGTTTTATATAAGTTATATTCTATCGATATGATTTCTGAGGTTGGATTTGATTATTGTTCTAGGCGACGATCGTCATGACGCCTTGATGTGTTATGCTAGGGAGTTGTAGGGCGAACTCCAGGTGAGTGGGCAGTTTTGTTTTCGTATTACCTATATACTATTGAGTTTTCCCAGAAATTGAATTTAAATGAAAGTATGATTTAAAATGCCATGGATAGATTTATATGAAAAGTATGATTTGAAATGTCATGCATAGAAGTATATGAAAAGCATGAATTGATGTATGATGCATATATATATGTGAATTGGTGCTGTGGACGCACAGGTAAGTATCAGGTGAGTTTTATATTATTCATGTGCATTGTTGATGTGTATATTGTGGATAACTCATAACCTGCAATCATGGTGTTAGTGCTTATATTATTCACCACACCGCACGCTCGTCTTGGATCCAAGTAGGTGGATGTCGTACAGACCAAGTGAGGGTTCCGACATGCTAGTCGTATAGATTACTAGATGTGATTCCGACTAGTGGGTGACCTTAGATTATGTGCACAGATGATTGATGAGAGAAGCACTAGAGCGTATTATTACACCATCCATGTCGTACAGACTACTTCAGGTAGTTCCGACTTATCTGCAGTGTAGTGCCGTACAGGTCATCGAGGTGACTCCGGTTGGATTGGATGTTGAGCTATGGAATTAACCGTACAGGACCAACTGCAGGGTCTCCGGTTAATTCAACTTTTCACCTGTTACATTGATGCATCATTTATTTTGTTTTCGAAATTAAAACATGGCATACTTTCGGGTTTTAAAGAAAAATTGATGATTCGAGATTTATGAAAAGTATTATGTTATTATACTATTTTCTGGGAAAAGTATACAGGTTTTACAGTGAGGGGTTAAAATTATTTTTGGCGAAATGTTTTTGAAAAGCTTGGTTTTACTGACCCACTCAATTTTGTTTTTCGCCCCTCCAGGTTCTTGATAGCAGAGTTTTGGTGGCCACGAGGAATCCAACGGTATTCTGACAGAATTCACAAAAGTAGGACTCACCCTCGAGGGTTTCCATTTTAATAATTGTATTTTAAAAGCTTCCGAACTGTGTAAATGGTTACGTCACTCTCATGTGACGGCCAGCATGCCCTCCTTCGGGACGGGGTGTGTCAATTTTCATTAGTTTTCTTAAAAAAATAAATAAATAAAAGTACGGTCTATATTACAGGCGCCTGCCCCCATCACAAGTCCGTAGGTGTGAAACCCGTAACCATTTACGTGAAAGGCGGACGCAATCAGCATCTGTTTAAACACAAACTTTGTTACTCCCTCGTCCCTACTACATTATGCAACAAGCATTTGGATTCTCATCACTGAACATGAAAAGAATTTCACTCTCTTTACAGCAATCAAAAAATGGCGGATAAACATTTGGTTTTGTCAGATTTCCCTCACCGGACGCATCTTTTGGTTTTTCTTCCTTGTCAACCACAATCTCCACTTTCTTGCCCGTCTTTTTCCTCAGTTTCTTCAACACCTTTTGTGGGTCGATTTTCCCAGTCACCACAACTTTGTGTTTCTTCATTTCTGTCGTAAATTTCTCCACCCCTAATAGTTCAATTAATCCAAAAACTAAATTAAAATTAAAACAAATTTAAGATAAAGCTGTAAAAGAAGTTAACCTTTGAGTTTGCGGAGGGTTTTGACGACGGTTCTTTCGCATGCATTACAGTGCATCGAGACTTTGAATTGTACTGATACAACCTATGGATGAATGAAAACGAAATCTAGTTATGTAATTTTGAGTCCGACATGTGATGGTAAAGGGTAAATGTGGGTTAAAACGTAGAATCTTACTTTGAGTTCTTGGTCATTTTTCTTCTTACTCTTTCCCATTGACACTGTTGAGTGTTGACGACGAGAAGGCAAAACATGCAAATTACCCATGCAGGGATGGAAGTTGAAGAGACACAACGGCAGTTCGGTAAATATTTGCATGTGTTTGGTAAGAGCGGTTATTAAATCGAGTCGTCAAATTACGGACATGCCCCTTCCTTGGTCGGAAAACGAATTAACAGTTTGTCAGTTTTTTTTTTTTTTTTTTTTTTGTCCCTTATTTTTTTTCCCGCGATTTTCTGAATGATGTTCCAACGTTTCCAACTGCGAGTTTCTCTTTTGCCACTTCAACACTTCAATCTTACCCAACTTAGTTAATGCAACTGACTTTTTTTTTTTTTTTTTTTTGTGAACAAACTGTTTAGGGTTACTCTCATCACCAACGTTAGACTATGTTGAGAATGAGTCCACATTAATGAGATGATGGATATTGCATGAGTTTATAAGAGGTTGGCTACTCTTCATATTGTTAATTGGTATTATGATGGAACCTCAACTTTCTTCATACTGTACTCATAACGTCGAGTTAGAAGGACTTATGCATAACGATCAACTGACAGCTGTGCTAGTATGGCTTTACGTAGGAATTTACAAATCGCGTACCAATATTTAGGATCGCTAACAGCGAAACTCAAACCTTGGTGGGACTATACATAAGACAGAGACCATAATTACTAACTGAGTCAACCCTCGTTGGCTTTAAGCACTTGACTTTAAGAATGTAAGTTAACATACTATTTACCAAACTTTTTTGTTTCAACAAATGTCGTAAGATTTGGATTCAATGATAACAAAGTTGAGACTATATGCTACTAAATTAAGAGTTAGTTGATAATAAATTTATGGCCCATCGAGATCATAACAATTTAAAAATAAAAAATAAAAAAGAGTTGTATGTGATGAATTGTTCAAGTGGATAATTTAATCGTCTTCAATCCATTGCATTATGAATTTAAATCTTCTTTTGCTCGTAATTTAAAAGAATTTAATATAAATTATCCTATCGACAAAAACAAATAATCAGTCATTTCATAAAAGATTCGCAGTACAGCTTTTAGCTGTTGCAACCAAAGCCCTGCTTATTTATTTATTCCGTTGGAAAATATAAAAAAAAAATTACAGCAACTATGACATTACAGAAACTGGAATTTAATACTTAATTAGCATTAACAACCCTGCAATTCTTTCTAATCTCTCCACCATCCTGCTCTCGTGTTTTGACTCCAATGGCACCCATTTTCTTCATTGAATTCCCAAAGTAGGTCATGAAAATATGGAACCTCTCAAAACGTCTAACAATCCGAGCCGAACGCCGGTCAGTGAGTAGGGCAGCATCTGATGTCAACAGGCCTTTGTTTTGCCTCAACCCCGCAAAGTAATGACTGTCAAAGGAAACTGAGCTGTTGGTGTCCAGCGCCACCGCGACGGCCGGAGTGGTGCATTGTGTTCCCAAAAACTCTGCGTATTCTGGATCAAGTGTAGGGTCTATGTCACCTTTTCCGGTTACGTTCAGTCTCCTTTGAAATACAGCGCAATGTGCCACTCCAATTGTATGTGCCCCTACACATCGAAAAATGTTCTTTTGTTAGACGGTCAGTAATTTAATCAGTTGAACTAAACCATTGATTAGATAAAGTTCTCATTTGAATGTGTGATTTAGATTGATAGTCTAAAGACCTAACATGATATGATCATTTGATTATCGACCGGGAAGAGAAAACTTGATACATACCTGATAATGCCACAAGATCTATGACGTTCAGCCCCAAACCAATAAATTGCTGGTAGAGTGTGGTGAAGTTTGCACCTGCGGAGGGTAAGTTTGCTGAAGCCTCTGACGAAAGGGAGACTTTTCCATCTTTTCTCCCGGTTAAAACCTGCCACATCGGCCTTCCAAACTGCCCAATGATCGATAATAATTAAATATCACAAACAAATTTAATATATATCAATGATTTTATTTGATATAATAACAATATATATGGGAATGATTTGAGTGTGTATATATATGGCACGTACTTGATAAGAGACAGCATCTCTGGCTGCCAAGGCAACAATATCAGCACATGAGACGATGCCGGGACACTCTTCTTCTAATCTGGCTTTAATTTCATCAATAACCTCATAACCTCTAATATTCCTGTTTTGTATTGCTTCCTTCTCCGCCGTGTTGTCGCTGGTTGAATCTAGCAATAGTGATGCATCACATCCCTACAACAAGACACACACACACACACACACACACACACACATTAGAATATATAAACGTTGTACAGGTGGTGAGGTTTTGATAACAAGAAAAAAGGCTGGTAGACGCTCGAGTATCCAACCCAAAATCAATTTTAGGATACTAGGATAACATACTCTCAACGAGGCATAACGTGTAATTGTGTATGCGTGCACTTACATATAATAAGGTAATTAAGGTGCATCTTAAGGTTTTGCTACATGATCCATGCATGTGGTGATAAGCTGAAATGGAAAGGAATTGGTGCTCATACGTACCCTAACAAAACAGTCATGGTAGTGCATCCTTAGAAGCTTTGCTGCCATGGTAGGATTTTCTGCAACCTTGCTCCATGTGATATTCCTCACTATTCTTCCAATTTCAGGGCAACTCTTGTGATAGAACACCAGACTCAGCTCACCGAGACCGCCATTACAAACGCTAACAACGTCAACGAGCACAAGAAGAGAAACTAACACCACATTTATGCTAGGCCTCATGATCAAAGATATTTAACCAAAAACCCAACTTTTGAGTATGAGTTTGTTTTCTGAACACGTAATATGAAAAGCACCAGGACTCTAGGAGTATATATAGCCGTGGAAAACCTAGTTTCGAAATAGCTATTCTGGGTTCCTTGAGCTATAAATTAATCAATTAAATACTTATTTAAGTGATCTCGATTATCAATTGTATAAAATTCGATGTTCTTCATGATACATTTTGATATATAATTGAAGTATATGATTCGTTTAGTCAACTACTTTTTAATTGCAACATAAATGTAGCTGCTAGCTAATCATCTCTCGTTATTCGTTGAATAATGGCCGCCATTGACCAAATGAAAAACGAAAAGAAGAACAATAGTTGGAGTGCAAGCAATCTTCTTATTTAATTTTTTTTCGTTCTAACTTTCTCATTTTTCTTTTTCAATTTGCAATGTGACTGAATGATTCAAACTGTTTATTTTCTAAGTTGTCCTTCAAAGATCAAGTCTTGCTAAAAATCAACCAAATCTAAATCCGTTTAGTCATATGACAGTTGTCCAATAATAATCTAAACTATATATAAATAAAACACTCATTGTCAATCAAAATCTTATGAAATTACTAGTTTAACCCTTTAATTAAAACTGAATATGAATAAGAAATATGGACAGAAGTATAATTTCACCCTACCAAAATTTTGCTGTTTTTTTCAAAGCCTCACCTACATGTAATTCTAACATATCTCTAATTAAAAATTAAAAAAAATAAAAAAAATAAAAAAAAAAGCCTCTCCCCACTCTCACATCTTCTATCACTATCTTCCTCTCTCCTTCTACTTCAAAAACAAAAATACACACTTTGTGTGTGCCCATATGCTAGTATATATATGAACTAGGTTATTCAGTTAAACACTAAAATTTAGACAACATTTTTCGAACGGTTAAATGATTTCTAAATTAATTTATTTTGCAAAGTTAACCTTAAAGGATAAACTAGAAAGTAGATTGTATTGATCATCACAGAACGTTACAAGATGAAAATGAGAGCCGAAAATGTAAAATAAGAAGGTCCGACTAAGAAGAGCGGTATCATCCGTGTAGGTTTTTACAAAGTTTGTCAAAGCATATAAACAACTTAGATTCTGTCAACTCAATCATGGTAAGTGTTGGCGCCTATGGATATACATATAATGCGAGCAAATGTCTGGAAGCTGACAGAAATTCAAGAGTAATGTTATTCATACCATATTTTAATACCACATTTTTATACTATCTTAGATGACATCTGATTACATCATTTGAAAAATTTGCAAAACTCAAGGAAATGAATGAGAAAAACTTCTCGTATACCACACTCATCATTTAATTAACTAGTTTTTCTTAATTATTAATTTATTAAATAATGAACTAAATTTAAAAATCTAATTAATTCAAATGATGTGGCTATCCACATCAGATGTCACCTAAGGTGGTATGAAAATATGGTACAAAAACATGATATGAATAGCATTACACGAAATTCAATGTTTCATGGTAGCTAAGGTATATACTTTCTGTTAATATAATGCATGATTGCACGCAGGATCAATTATCTAAGTTGTCTGCTGTTGTTTTTCCTTAAGAAACATAACAAATATGTAATGGCTGGCAATATATAGAGTTTCAATCTGGCAATGTGTGTGTGTGTGTGTATGAAGCTTTACGGGCATAAAGCACACATAACCATTAAAAAAAGTCAGAACAGCTCGTTTTCTAGCCATGTACGTCTGTTCGTGGACTTTGATCACAAATGCTAGTTAAAATCTTTCATTCAAAGCATAATATATCATATATGTGCTCTTCGATTTGGGAATAGCTTCAAATCAAAGATTTGTTTTGGATATTCTTGATTAACCACATGTTAATCTCGCCACGCCGATCCTTATGCTCTTGTGTAGATAACTGGAGTCCAATAGTCGGATAATATTCATAACATTTAAATTAATGTTAATGATAATGTTAATCAACTTTCTAGTTTTTATCTCAAGAAACCATCATTAAAGTCATGCTGAAACACCTTAAACAGAAAGCTAAGCCACTGAAGTGAAGATGAATACACATAAATATTACTTTGTGACAAGACTTTGCTATGGTTAGTCGCCACACAAAGTGTAAATGGATATTCATAAGTATTAGTATGTAACCGACATGCTTAAGCGACTAACCGTAACATGGTTCTACTCAATCTAAGGAGCATATATTATCACAAATGCATTACCTAGCAACCAAAAATAGAGCCTTGGGTTTCATGTGTAAGCTCTAGCCACAAATCGCTATAAAAGCGCTCAAAGGCCTGATGTGAGATCCCGTATTTTTAGAATTTGTTTAAATGTTACTATTTCAGTCCCTTTTTTACCTAAAGCCTTTTTGCCATCGCATTTGTTATATTAGTTACTAAACCTTATTATTTGTGTACAACTGTAAAGGTTTTCGGATTATTTATATTAGAGAAGTTTGTTTTTTCTTTTTATTTTTACTTTTATTCTCGCTCCGAACCTGATCGCAGATCTAGGACGTGACACCTAAACCTGAAAACAGTTTGTATATGCATGTAACTTTTAATATCAATACTACTTAATCAAATGCAAAATTTTATCATTTCCAGTATTAATCTTTCTCATACATACTTTATTTGGGCGATAGGACAACAAGAATCGAGACTCTCACTCTAACCACCACACAATATACACATTGATCTTTGTCTTTTTTCTCCCCTTTCTGATAAAACAATATTAGTGGGGTAATTTGAGCTAAGTCACACAATGAGCTAATTATAATGAGGTATCGAACTCACTACTTATGAGAGTTGAATCTGAGACCTCTCACATACAAATAAAGAGAAATATCACTAGACCGTACTATTACCGACAAACATTAACACAACTCTGGCGTGCATCAAAATAAGTAGTATATATACACGTACGATGACATTTTCTCTATCTAGAAAACAACACTTAAATTAGGTTTATAATAAATCCTAATAAGAATGAAAGTAGAAGAGATGAAGATTTCAAAAGGACCTTAAAATTCATAATAAATTCATGGGTACCCTGCTGCCATGCAATTCTCCCAAAAGAGGCTATCCACCGTTTCATCCATGTTGCTAAGTACACCAACCAGCTTTGATTCCACTTCTTCTTCCTCATATCCTGAGGCTGCACCTTCTGAGTACTGCAGCCACACCTTGCTACGACACCAACTCCGCGCTCGATGCTGATCTTCTACACGATCCTTAGAGTAATTATGATCACAAGCACCAAATGTATGAGAGCTACATGATTCTGCGTCCTCATCTACAAGTAGTACTAGTGCTGCTTTAGTAGTGTGATGGTCTGCTGCCTCTGAATCTGCAGTGCCTTCAAATAAAAAGAAACAAGAAACATCAACAAACTTACCCTCTTTGCAAGCCATAATCTTCACCACTACTATTTCATCAAGTTAATAAGCTTTGTGATGGTTTTAATTAGGTGGGTTTTGATCTTGATAGTTCGTTTATAACATTTTTTTTATAGCTAGGGCTGTGGTTTTAAAACCTTCCTGTTTGTTGATGCAATAGTGACAAAACGCACTCTTTACTCCTGTTTGGTCAAAATGTGGTAGGTTAATTCTTGCTTGACATTCCAATTTGGTGGTGGGTTTTATGTCATCCATCCACTCCATCTTTCAAAGTATCTTGCTATTCACCTTCCACTCAAGAATGCTAGACAGTGCAAATTTCATGTCGGGAAGATATGCCTTATATGTGTTACAATGTAATGAATGACTTCACGATTAATTATATAGAGGAGGAATGGAAGAATTTCACAATGAAAGTTTGATATGTAAGAACCAATAAAGCCTCCTAGAAATCTTAGTCCAGTTAAACAAACCACGAATAACCAAAACAATTAATATACTACAAGTATGAAATATAAACCAACCTGTAGCAGTCATAGATGAAGCCATGATCAAACAAGTAGTAGACCTTCTCCTCTCTGTCAAAACCAATAATACTCAAACTAACAATAGGCCTTAGTTCAATAATGAGCGTATGTTTTGTGAGAGCAGAGGCTACTATTTATACACAATCAATCCATGTAATTCTCCTATTAGAATCCTTATTCAACACTGAATAAGTTTACCTTATTGTATACAAAGTGTTAAAACCAGTTTTCATACTTTCATTCAATCCTTCACAAATAAGGATTAAGTATACCTTTTTACATTGGGACTTTTCTATACGGATCTGAAATAAATAGCAGGCCTTAGGAATTATAATCATGATCATATTCTTACATTCTCCCACTTGATCATGACCTAAAACCATCGCACAACAATTCAGATCATTATAGAAGTGATCACTAAATCTCAATGAAAAATTACTTCATCACAAACAATCTATCAATGCATTTCAAAGAACTGAATCCAGAAATTCACTCTTTATACAATACAAAGCTAATTTCAAAATCACAGATACTCAATCTGCACCTTTGTAACATTGTGAACCAACTGATTAAAGACAAACTCAAAACAAGTTTGCTCCCACTTTTGAAGCCAAAACATTTAATATCAACACATGATATCAAATCGTAATCATCTCAATATTCAAACCACTTGAATAACATGATTCATAATCCAAGTAATTACTTAAACCAAAATCTCGAAAGATCATAAGTAATACTATGAACAACACTTTATAATTCAGCCAACTGCTTTATCAAATCAAAAACTAACTTTAAAGCATTGTAAGAACCATAAAACAAAATTTTGTCTTCTAGAACAATTAATCACAGATAATCTGGAAAATTTGAACGCAAATGAAAACATTCGATTATTCAAAACTAGCTAAAACATAAAACTAGTTGAAACAAAATAATTGAAACAAAACTAACTAATAAACCTACAAAGATGTCATCACCTTCAATACTTCTGTACCAGCAACTACTCCCACTGATCAAAAGATTCCAGCACTCCCATTCGAGTAACATGAGCTTTGAAGACTCCAATTGGTAAAGCTTTAGTCAAAGGATCTGCAACCATGAGATTTGTACTCAGATGTTGCACTTCTATAGTTCATTTCTTTACCATCTCCCGAACTTTCAGGAATTTTACATCCATCACTCTACTAGCAGAAGTCCTCTTATTGTTTTTAGAGAAAAACACAGCTGAAGTGTTGTCACAAAACATCTTTATCGGCTTTTGAATTGAATCGATTAACTTCAACTCACTTATGAAATTCTTGAGCCAATTAGCTTGCTTGCTGCCTTCAAAACAGGCTACAAATTCTGCTTCCATGGTGGATGTTGTTATGATAGACTGCTTAGAACTTTTCCATGAAATAGCTCCACCTCCAAGCATAAAGACATAACCTCCAATGGATTTTCTTTCATCTAAGTCTCCAGCTAGATCTGAATCAGTATATCCAGTGACTTCTAGAAGTGGATTTCTGCCATATGCAAGCATGAACAACTTGGTCCGTTGCAGATATCTTAATACCTTCTTTGCCGCAGTCCAATGAGCTTCACCTGGATTTGATTGAAACCTACCCAAGATGCCAACAATGAAGGCAATATCAGGTCTCGTACAAACATTTGCATACATCAAACTACCCACCAAAGAGGCATAAGGTTTGTCTCTCATCTTTTCCTCTTCCATTTTACTCTTGGGACATTGTGCTTTGGTGAATATGTCACCTTTATTGACAGGAACGTGGCCTCCTTTGCAATGCTCCATGTTGAACCGAGTTAGCACTCTATCAATATAGCCCTTTTGAGATAAACCCAAGAGTCTTCGTCTTCTGTCTCTCACAATCTCTATTCCAAGAACAAAATGTGCTTCTCCAAGGTCCTTCATTTCAAAATTAACACTAAGCATGGACTTAGTGTTCTGCAGTAATTGAGAACTAGAACTAGCCAGTAGTATGTCATCGACATATAGCATCATTATAATGAAATTTGATCCACTGAACTTGATATAGATGCAATCGTCTAACTTATTTTCAGTGAAACCATGAGCTGTAACTACTTGATCAAATTTGAGATACCATTGCCTTGAAGCTTGTTTGAGACCATAAATTGACTTATTTAATTTACAAACCATATCTTCCTTCCCCCTTTCAACAAATCCAATCGGCTGCCTCATATAAATATCTTTTTATAGCTCTCCATTAAGGAAAACCGTCTTGACATCCATCTGATGTAGCTCCAAATCGAAATGTGAAGTCAAAGCCATTATGACCCTTATGGAATCTTTTGATGAAACAGGTGAAAAAGTATCGTTGTAGTCAATACCTTCTCTTTGAGTGAACCCTTTTGCAACTAATCGAGCTTTGTATCTTTCAATTCTACCTTGAGAGTCTCTTTTGGGTTTATAAACCCACTTACAACCTATAAGCTTGATTTTGGAATCAGATTCGACCAATGTCCAGACTTTGTTTTTGTTCATCGATTCCAATTCCTCCTTCATTGCATTGATCCATAAGATTGATTGGGAGCTCTCTATAGCTTGATTGTAGGTGATGGGATCATCAATATCACCTATGTCATACTCAGATTCTTGCAAATAGACATAATCATTTGATATGGCTGACTTCTTTGTTCTTGTCGATTTTCTTAATTCTGGTTCAGTTTGAGGTGCTTCTGAACTGTTAACTTGCTGTTGTGTTTGCACAACATGATCTTCCAGCTGAGTCTGTTCAGATGTAGTTTCTGTTTCAAGTCCACAATCTACCATTTGATGATCTTCTTCATTTGGACTAATCTGTTACGGGAATATGGGAAGAATCTTGTAATTTTCTGCAAGAGAGACATATTCATCTGAGATTTGTTCCTCAAAATTAAATTCTTCTTGATTCAGATCTGCCACATCTTGGTCTTCTAGAAAAACAGCATTGTGTGACTCTTGAATTCTTGAATGAGCTTGTGGATCATAAAACTTGAACCCTTTGGACTTTTCGCAGTAGCCAACAAAATAGCAAGACCGAGTTCTTGCATCTAATTTCTTCTCATGTGGATTATAGAACCTTGCTTCAGCCTTGCAGCCCCAAACATGAAAGTAATCAAAATTTGGTTTTCTTCCAGTCCAAATTTCAAAAGGGATTTGTGAAACAGCTTTGGTTGGCACCATGTTGAGTATATAAGTTGCTGTTTTGAGTGCTTCTCCCCATAAGAATGCTGGAAGTTTAGCTCTAGACACCATGCTTCTCACCATCCCAATCAAAGTTCTGTTCCTCCTTTCTGATACTCCATTCTGTTGTGGCGTTCCAGGTGTCGTATATTGTGCCACAATGCCATGTTTCTCCATATAAAGAGCAAAAGGTCCTTTCTGTTGACCTGCCTCAGTATACCTGCCAAAATACTCTCCTCCCCTATCCGATCTAACAATTTTAATAGTTCTATTTAATTGTCTCTCAACCTCAGTTTTAAAAATTATGAAGCAACTAAGGACGGCTGATTTTTCACTAATGAGATAAGTAAAACTGAATCTTGAGAAGTCATCAATAAAATTCACAAAATAGTTGTTTCCACATATAGTTTTAACTGGAAAAGGACCACATACATCAGTGTGTATGATTTCAAGCAGATTTTGACTCCTCCTAGCTTCTAATTTTCTAGTATTAGTCAATTTCCCTTTCAAACAATCAACACATTCACTTT
The DNA here is from genome assembly GCF_042453785.1 of Malus domestica. NCBI lineage: Eukaryota > Viridiplantae > Streptophyta > Magnoliopsida > Rosales > Rosaceae > Malus > Malus domestica. Next base: position 14,014,933 of record NC_091676.1, on the reverse strand, counting down.
TGGTTTGAAAATCAAATGAGGGAATCAAATTGGATTTAGATAATTGTAAGATTCTCTCTTTCGAAATGTGTCCCAACCTTTTGTGCCACAAAATGTAAGAATTTTCAAAATCATGCATCCTTTTGGTGTTTACATTTAAAACATGCACATAATCCTTTTCAAGAGAACAATCCAATTGCCAAAGGTTTTCACGTAAATAAGCTTTTCCCAAAACTGAGTCCAAATTATTCTTTTGAAAAAACTTTATGCCCTCATCATCCCCAAGAAAAACCAAATTCTGTTTAGTTAGTTTTGATGCAGAAACTAGGTTCCTTCTCATTGTAGGCACAAAAAGTACATCATTTAGTTCAAGTATAAAACCAGAAGATAATTTTAGTTTCACTTTCCCTATAGCTTCTACAGCAACCTTAGTCCCTTCCCCAACAAAAACACTATAATTCATTTTATTTGTTTGTTTTTGTTTTTCAAAACCATGCAATGTATTTGTGACATGAACTAATGCTTCAGTATCAAACCACCAAGATTTAGCAGGAATTTCAACCAAGTTAGACTCCTCACATACATAGACATCAGTATTACCCTTACTCCTCAGCCAATCCTTAAAAGCTTCACAATCTTTTCTTATATGACCTTTGGTTTTGCAAAAGAAACATTTAAGCTTAGTTATATCTTTAATTTTAACTTTAAGATTGTCAGATTTCATAGAGGATTGAGCATATTTAGCAGGCATACCAGATTTAGAGACATTATCATAAGATTTAGAGTTCTTACTTGGATTAAATCCGCCACCCTTCTTGCTCTTTCCTTTGGATGCATGTACAAGGTTTACTGCTTAAATTTCCTTGCCCTTGTCTTGCTTCAGTCTTTTCTCTTCTTGGACACATTGAGCAATGAGCTCATCAAGTGTCCAAAGATTCCCTTGAGTGTTATATGAGACTTTCAGTTGACAATATTTAGCAGGGAGTGCTTGAAGCACCATAAAAACCAGTTGAGTCTCTGAAATATGTACATCCATTGAGTTGAGTTTCTCGGTAGCATCTGAGAGTTTCATAATATGATCCCTAATTGAGCCATTGCCCTCACACTTGTAAGTTGTCAAGAGTGCCATGTAGTGTCTAATTTCAGCCTTCTGAGGTTCCTGGAACTTCTCTTCAATAGCCTTGAAGTAATCAACAGCAAGATCATGTTGTTTGATACCTCCTCTAACATGATTAGTCATGCCAGCCTCCAAAATGGATAGTGTCAATTTATTTGATCTCCACCACCTCTCGTGCTCTGCTTTCTCAGCCTTGGAACTTTTGTCAGTCAATAATGGGGGTTGTGGATTGTCAATTGCAATGTCAAATTCATTGAGTGTCAGTAGCAACTTGATCTCGCGTCTCCACTTCTTGAAATTACTTCCACCAGTGAGAATTGGAACACTTGCCAGATTCAAGGTTTTCAGTGAAACTGCAGTAGATCAGAATGAAATCAGTAAACATGAACCAATAGGTTCCTGATTTCTCCACTGCTAGTTAAACTTTACAGAACAAAATTTGAACCAATTTGACCATATATGTAGTCTCAATGATAAAGGATACACATAGATCAGACAATTCAAAAACTTTTTTTTTTCTTCGACCCATCAAGCAAAACCAATCAATTATTGGAGATGTCTGGATGCAATGATTTTAGTCATCTTAATTAAAAATAGATAATTAAGATCTCAACTTCTGGGAAAATTAAGGAATCACACGATAACATGGGGATCATAATTAACATATATGCATTTTAAATCCAATTCATACAAGTCTGTTGAGTTTTTATTGCTTCCGAATCTCATATAGTATCAATTAGAATAAGGCACTCAGATTCAAAATCATAGAGAAGTGCAGTAAACGAAAAAAATTCACTTTCTCATGAATCAGCAAAGATTGAATTAGACGAAAATGAAAACGAAACACATACCAGTAAGTATCCATATTGAAAACGAAGTAGTGCAGCGGAAGTAATGAATTATTTGTAATCTAGATTGACTGCTCTTTATGAACCCCAATTCGATCAGAAAACCCAGTTTTTCTGAACCCCAAATTCGAAACGACGACAACTTTATTTTACCAAACAAACATTAACTTTGTTTTATAAAGACAGCTCCGGGGTTCGAAACCTTTAGGAGCCCCTTTTATTTTATAATTCGAGTTTTTTAACTAAAACTTTGGCTCTGATACCACATGTAAGAACCAATAAAGCCTCCTAGAAATCTTAGTCCAGTTAAACAAACCACGAATAACCAAAACAATTAATATACTACAAGTATGAAATATAAACCAACCTGCAGCAGTCATAGATGAAGCCATGATCAAACAAGTAGTAGACCTTCTCCTCTCTGTCAAAACCAATAATACTTAAACTAACAATAGGCCTTAGTTCAATAATGAGTGTATGTTTTATGAGAGTAGAGGCTACTATTTATACACAATCAATCCATGTAATTCTCCTATTAGAATCCTTATTCAACACTGAATAAGTTTACCTTATTGTATACAAAGTGTTAAAACCAGTTTTCATACTTTCATTCAATCCTTCACAAATAAGGATTAAGTATACCTTTTTACATTGGGACTTTTCTATACGGATCTGAAACAAATAGCAGGCCTTAGGAATTATAATCATGATCATATTCTTACATGATAAGCTACAACATCTTTAGTAACTAATTATATTGATGCCTTTTGTGCTAGAACCTCACGCATGTTGTGGCAATGGTAATATGCAAGTCGAGAAAAATATCGATGTTGATTAGTAATGAGTTGATCTATCTTGCTAGTGCAAGTACGATCCACTACTAGGGTAACACCAGTATAAAGTCTCAAAATTGGTTAACCAACACGAATAAAAGCACTAATAGAGGAAGGGAATGAAGCACTCGTGTACTTGATTATCATTCTAAAGTGGGTTTGATAATCCGAAAGTTTGATGGTTCATTTTGTGATTAGAACCGATTCCAAAAATGCTAATCTTCGTTAGCACAAAAGTAATACTGTAATTATTGAAAGCGCACTAGCAAAGCAAGGATACTTGAAATCTTGAACTAACCCTTTTCACCAACCTTTAATAGGGGTTTTACCGACTAGTATTGGAGTGTTTCAAATTTGTGATTTTTGAAATTATTATTTTTAGCTGAGGATGTGTTGTTGCTCGCATCCTCAAGAGATCATGTGTGGATTCAAATCCCTTGACCCCAAAGGGTGTGGCTTTAAATTTTGATTTTGTGGTTAATTAGCAAGAGCACGGATTAGAGAATGTTGGACAATTTTAGCCACTCGCTTCTCTAATTCAATGCTTCGGAATTAAGTCATGCGAGGAGAAAGACAGACTGGTATGATACAACCAAAATGGCTAAAGAGCGAAGAGACTGAGGCAAGAGTGACATGAATTTTTCTCAAGCGTATTCATTCGTAACTATAGATGCGTACTAGAAGAACCAACCAAAATGGCTACATACATACTTTCAAAACTGTTGATCTTGTTCCCCAGGACAAGAACGATAAGCTACATAAATAAGAGGAATGAAATAATTTTCGGGATGACCACGGTCGCCTCTCACGTTGTTCAACTAGAAGAAACAATGTCATCTTTCACAATATTTCCCAGATTGATGTCCTGCTAATACTGTTATCTTCTTCCTGCAGAGCCACACAAAAAACTGTTTAGTTTTTAATAAACTGAACTTGTTTACAAAAAATCTTCGGCAGTTACAACGTTTAACTAGCAAGTAAACCATAGGTGCAGTTTTGAGAGTCAACATTCTCGTAAATCAGATGTTGTACCATGATAATGAATATATTCAGTTACAAGATACTTTCAACGCTTAGTTCAAGCTGAGTCAATAAACTGAATGTAATATTATCAGCTATCATTAAAATTTTGTAAACACATATATTAGTCAAAATCAATCGATCACGGAAAGAAATGGCTGAGTTCATAAATAATATCTGTGTTATGCAACTCTAATGGATATTTGAAACAAAACAAGGCAGATAACACCCCTGATAAAAATGGCTTAGAATCGTGACCCGGCCAGAAGTTGCGAGGGAATAGGAAATAAAGAAGCAAGAAAGTGAATTAGAGTCTGCTAGCAACTGTGAATGTCGAATTGTATAAAGGCTAAGAAAATATCAGTTCTTGAAGTCGTAAATTCTACCAAGTAAATGGATAGCAATGTGCAGATCTCTAGATCCCAACTATGATGTGGTCAAACAAACCTTGTGAACATGCAGCCAGCCAACTTAGGATTCCTTGCTTGCTTCTGCATCACGATTTCTCCACGGATTGAGAGCTTCCCTGATAGCTTGGGCCTCTGGCGAATTTTCATAAGCCCGTTTCTCTGATTCAAGAACAGTTACTTTGTCATCTGCATGTATGAAAAGAGGGCAATTAAGAATTACATTATGCAAGAACAAAATATAGTCATAAGAGAGAATGCAACAGGCGCTCTTTCAGATAATGTGGTACATAACAATTCAACTCGGTTATACCAAACAGAAAAAGGAATCTATTTTGTGGAAAAACGAAACCAAATTTTATCGGAAATGACAATAAAATTACAAAAAGTGGACAAGACGACCACAAGTAAAAACAGAAAGCACACAGCAAATCAGCAAACTAAATCCCCTAAAACTGAAGCAGTTATAAGAAGAGAAACTCCATTAAGCTAACTAATTGCAGATTTCCAATGAAGCAAAAGAGCAGTTTTAGAAACAACATTAACATGCGAAGGTAACTAGTCTCTTGTAAAGTGGGGACGATACAGAGCGGAGGCTTTTTGCAGAAAACAAAAAAAATGCTAAGAGTAGTGGAGAGCCGAGGTTAGAGGGCGATGGGAGTGAAGGAACAACTTAGATGGCCCAACCATAGTCAAACTCAAGGGGCACCCCAATGACGGCTCAAATGCGGAGCAAGACAGATCAAAAGAAATATTTAGTTGATCAAACACCAAATCTTTCAATCCCAGAAACCATTTGGGAGTAACCAGCACAACTGGTAATTGGTTACATTTGCAAACAAATTCCAATTGAAAGGGTTCTAAATTCAATAAAATCCATGTGAATGTGAAACCTCATCTAAGTTGAGTTCAACCAAAACAAATGATATTTCTGTCTAATCCCTTTTCACAATTTCCCTACTGCAACTCTGATATTTGGTTTCACAAACTACAACTTAATTTATAAAAAAAAAACAAAAAAATTACAGGAACAATTTACGAACAATTATTGCAATATTGCTCCATTAATTATGTCATAAAATGAAACAACAGGTACATAATCAAAAGAAAGAAAAGGGTAATGATGAAATGGAGAGTTCTCACACAGAAGCCGGTCTTGATCATGAAAAACTCCATGGAAGCTCCAATCAGAGCCGACCCGAATGCGATCTTCAAATACCAATCCAGAAACTTCATTTTCCACTACACATAAAGAAAAATCAAAACTTCAATTTCAGCAACTGTATGTATATACATATATATATATATATATAGATTATGATCAGGGCATGCTTTCGCTTAAAGAATTACAAGGTAAGAACGAGAGCTCGAGATTTATATGGCTGAAGTCTGAACAGAAAACGGAGCTCTGGGAGGCTGAGACTCTCCGACTGCGAGAGCAACTAGTTTCTCCGTCTGTTCGAGTTTGGACTGGATAACTTCAGAGATGGGCCTGGGTTTTGGGCTCCAGGTTTTTATGTCAAACTAAACCCCCACCAATATTTTCCTTTGCCCGTGTGGGAAACATTTCGTTTTTAATTTTCAATTTAATTTTTACTTTTTTTTAATTGAAAATTCAAATTTGTTTGGTAAATATTTTTGAAAATTGAAAACTACTTCTTTGAGTTTTCAAACTTGGCCTTGGGTTTTCATTTTTTTAATTTTTAATTTTCAGTTTCATAAAAACTGAAAACCACAAACTAAAAAAAATAAAAATTAAAAGCAAAATGGTTATCAAACTGCCCCTTAGAAATACTCTTTTAATAGGAGAGGGGACATTCTATTTTGGTTTATTTGGGCCTTCAAAATTCCAATTTAGTGTTGAAAGTTGAAACCTCCTAAAAATTGCACAACTTTTTAAAAGAAATAAAATAAGCAGAAAATCAAAGTCTTACTTGTGAGTGTCGTAGTAAATTAAAGAAGAATACTCTAAAGTTTTCGTGACAGCTTTATAACATTCCTCCAAATCCTAAATTCTAGATTACCTTGGTAGATAGAGAATATTCTTCTTCAACTCACCGTGTTTAGCATTCAAACTCTCCCCCTCTTTTAAATAAATTAGAGTAGTGATATCGTTTGCAATAAAAAAAATATTGGGGCTAAATTGTGCTTAGTAAATGAAAAAAAAATGCTTTTGTCAAAATCATAGATCCAAAACAGCAAATAATAGAAGCAGCTCTATTCTTACTTCTAGAAACAACATTTTTTTTTTCATAGCACAACAACCCCAAACTGATCGTACCAAACGTGTGGTTTGATTTATTTATTTCATGATACGTGGCTCATGAGCTTAATTATGCATGACCTTATTATATACCTTTGTGAAAGGAAAAAGAATCTGATACCAGCCATAATAACCGACGGTGGACGTTTGTGCTTCTCTTTTAGTTTGTGTTTGGTGGACCAACATCTGGATGATGTCGATGCTTAATATTCAAAAGTAATGCTAGGTACATTAATTTTTTAGACTAAATTTATAAATTATATGATGTATCATCAATAAAAAATTAGCACATTAATTAATAATTTAATTATTAACAACTACATCATGTAATTTACAAAATTCAATATAAACAGCTAGTCTCACAAATATTAAATGAGATGGGCCCGACAAAACTACAAGTAGGTTACTTGTCATCGTCCCATCTCATGAAATACAGATAGATTGCTTCGGCCCATGCTTTCCTCGATTACCATACAAATCGCTTGGTGAAACAAAAAGGGGTGTTCAACATGGAAAATTTTTCATTGTGACGGAAATACGAATAGTATATCATGTGTTTTTATATAAATGGTAAAAAAATTTATTTTTTAAATTATTTACTTTTTAATACACATATTCCACCATTTATATAGTGACACATGGTATACCATTTCGTGTGACGATTACAGTGAAAAATCTTTTGTTCAACACAAAATTACTTCCAAATTGCTTTTCCCTACTTGAGCTTAATGTTCTATTGAGAATTACTAGAATTGTGTAATTATACTGATATCTTAAAGTACATGTTAGATAAAGAATTTAATTTGTAATCTTCTATTTAGTTATCGCATGTATTATAACAATGTAATTTTTAATTATATTTAGTTTAAGATTTTTACGGAATTTTTTTTTTATTATAAATATTAATATTAGCAAGTTAAATTGTTAGATTTTAGGTACGAACGCTGGCATGCTTTGTCTTGGTCAAAAGCTTCTTGTCCATTAGCTCTCTTCCTTCTAGGTTTCTAGTCTAGAGGTATTTTACTTTTGGTGAAACCCTAGCAGATCAATACGTGGAGTAATCCTAACCAGGCTCTTAATGTTTTGAACCACATTATTATAGCTAACTCAATGTGAAGTTTAGCACATTATCTCATTTTTTTAGTGTAGATAGTATCGTTTGTTAAATTTTTTTTTTGATATTGATAAAGGTGTTGTATTCAATTTTTAGTAATACGTTAATGTTTTTTGCCCACTTAGTCGCTCACAAGTGAATTTGATATTAAAAATGAAAAACAAATATATATATATATATATTTTTTTTTTTTTAAATTAATATCAAGAATGAGGATCCTCTTCTGATCATTTTTGTGAGGAACCTGTGAATCTTCCAGTAATACGTTACTGGAAGATAGAGGTATTGTATTCAATTTTAACGTAATACGTTAATGTTTTTTGCTCACTTGGTTGTCAATGAATGTGTAGTTGCTCACAAGTGAATTTGATATTATAAGTGAAAAACAAATATATGTATTTTTAAAAATTTAATATCAGGAATGAGGATACTCGTCTGATCCTCTTTGCGAGGATTATGTGAATCTTCTAATCATGTCCGTTAATTGTACATTATGCGGTTAGTTTTAGCTAGATAATGTTTATATTCAATTTTAAATAAAAAAATTTATAATAATTTCTAACGATAAGATATATGAACGAACTATGATCGAACGTGATTGAAACATCTGCGAAAAACGATCCCGAGAGCCCCGGATCCTCATTCAATCTTCTCGGGAAACAAATGGGTAAGTGATGTGCAACGTGACGAAAACCTCTGCACACCTTCAGACAAAAGTTGCAAAACTTCTCGTCATCTTCCTCTGCGACCTGACCAGACCATCGTCCTCCCAGATAATTCCATGTATTTTCTCACCAATTAAATAGCATTTCCCATTATTCTAATAAATTAATTTAAATTAAAACCACTGCAATTCTCCAATTCCTTAATAAATCTTTCAGTCTCTCAGTCTCTCACTCTTTTATATTTGCTGGGTTCTTTTTTTTCCTTCCCAAAAGAAAGAAATTCTTGGGGTCCTCAGTAATAACAATGCAAGCTGCTCAATCAGTCTCCAACGGAGCTGCAGAACGTCCTCCTTCTCCTCAGGTTTATATCTCAACTTCGCCATCTCTCACTGTTTTTGTATGTTTTCCATGTTTGCATTTACTGTTTCTGCAACTTTTTGGATGCAACCTATGCTTTGCTCTCGCAAGATTTGAACTTTTTTGTGTGGATAAAGTGGAAGATTTGAACTTGATTTATCATTTTTAGCTCAAGAAATCAACTGGGTAAAAAGAAGATTTTTGCTGGGACGATTTATTTGCTGTGTTGCTTGCTTTGTTAGGGGTGTATTTAATTGAGATTAAAAGAGTTATAAGTCTATGGAGTTTAATGGAGTTCCATGGACTTTATGTGAATTTTGAGTAGAGTCTTAAGGGAGATGTCTGATTTTATAAAGCCTAGAAACACTATAAAAATCCCTCCAAATCCATTAAAATCTTCATCCTTTAAAATACTTTAAAATCAAATCTTAATTGAATGCGTATGGAGTTTTATGAACTGCTTTAAAATCCAAAATTAGACTCAGATTCTGTGGACTTTCATGGATTCATCTAAATTCTTGATTGAATACATAAGAATTTGTAAACTCTCTTAAAATCTTTAAACTCCTAATTGAACCTGGATTTTTGATTATTTTTGTCTCTGGTGGTTGGATTTCAGACGAGAACTAATGTTACGTGATAAAGTTAAGCATGAAACTTTAGGGGTGCCCCCTGCCCAGTTTCTGGTTTCACTGGTTTAATGCTATTTTTCATTGCAAGTTAAAACTACTCCCAAACTGTTACATTCTCTTTTGCCCTCCTTTATTAGTATTTTGCAGATCTTGATTGTGTACTGCAAACTGCTTTTCTGTTACCTTTTTTCTGATTATTGCAGATATGATCTGTTTTTTAGTAACGGTTAAAAAACCTGGGGTATACTAGAAAATCCCAAATCTTTATAGCCATTCGGGTTGTTTTTGTATGAAAAGTTTGTGTCTTTTCATTTTGTTAATTGATATAAGAAATCTTCTGAAAGGTTGTAGACCAAATGAGATTTAGCATTAGATATTTTGTTTTGTGAAGGCTGATTTCCAAAATCTGAAGACAGTAAATGAAGAAGCTACCGACCTGGAACCTACTGGGAGGCGGCCAGACATATCACTTCAGATACCCCGAAGGCCTGTGGGTTTTGGCAGTAGCCGTAGTGGAAAGGGTTTACTGCAGTCTCAAGGTTCCTTTAAGGGCAGCTCGCTATCAGGGGGCCTTTTCCGGGGTTTAAGCTTCAAGAAAAAAGGCAATCAACCAGATGGTGAGAGAAGCTCCCTCCTTAATTCGGACCCCAGTAGAGCTCCTGAAAGATGTACCTCTCTTCCTTTTACACCGATATCAAATTTGTCCCCCTCTGTAGCTACACCCAGCTCTGCGAGGATGTATAATGAAGTGCACAAGCCACATGTAAGTGGTCATGCATTCTACAGTTTCCTTAATTTTTGAGATTTCACATGAACTTCTTTGCATTTGGAGGTATAAAACTGGTAATGCAACAAAAGATAATAATCTTCCAAACAAAAATTATGATTGATGATTTACCTAGAGACATTGTAGATTTTTTTTTTTTGCCCCCAAAATGCTGTTTCCAAGAATGATGTCAATCTGATTTACGTTTCCAGTTTAGACACTCAAGTTACCTCTTAACCGTGTAATATGATAATTCGGGTCAATTTTTCCATTAAACTACTATGTATGTACTAAGAAAAAGAAAATTAAATCTGAATCTTTGTGCTTCTTCTAATTTTTTCCTCATTAATGCTTCCCTAAAAATGGCTTGTTAATCTGAAAGTCATCCAACTGAAAGAGATGGTTGTGATTAATTGTGTGCAGAAAGAAACTACAACAGTTTCGAGGTCCCTTTCCATGCCTGGACGTAATAAAGTCATTGTAAGATCCGTATCTTTTGCAACTCGAAATGAGCAGACTCAAGCAGAACCTAGTGATGGTATGTAGTGAATCAATTATTCTGGTTTTTTGTTCATGCTGTAAATACAACTCACATACTTGTAACAATGAATGAATTTACTCACTATATTTCAACTACTTTTGGCATATGTATTCCTCTCTCTCTCTCTCTCTCTCTCTCTCTCCCCTCTAACTTTATTTTCGGCAAATCAGATCAAATAACTCCAGTTCCAGTGGAGGCTAATGATGAAGAAATTCCTGAAGAAGAAGCAGTGTGCAGGATATGTCTTGATGTATGTGATGAACAAAATACGCTCAAAATGGAATGTCTTTGCAAAGGTGCTCTTAGACTTCTACATGAAGAGTGCGCCATTAAGTGGTTCAGCACAAAAGGAAACAAGAAATGTGATGTTTGTGGTCAAGAGGTTCAGAATTTACCTGTAACATTGCTTCGGGTGCAGAGCACTGCTCAAAGGGGTAGTGGACAGCAGCACAACCAACAGAGTTTGCATCCAGAAACGATAAGGTGAGATACTGCGGTATTGAGATCCTTTCCATTATGACTTTGATAGAGGGTATTATTTGGAGACTCATGATATCATAACTAGTAAAGGGAAAGAAAAACAGGTAGAAACCTTTTCATGAAGCATCCATTTCGATTCAGTCATGAATGTCCAGTTAGAATTCTCTAACATTAAATGCCAGAAGAGGATCTAAGTAATATCCAAATCATATTTTATTATCTTGTAGAGACAAATTTCAGCCATCATAGCCACATCATTGGCAGGCGACAGTGCTACTGTAGGGTTCTCTTTCTGATCAAGTCACACCTGTGCATTATTTGTAGAATTCAACTTATGATAGATATCATGCTTCCTTTTTTACTCTTTTATGGCTAATGAAGTCATATTTAATGCAGTGCCTGGCAGGACTTTGTGGTAATGGTCTTGATTAGCACAATATGCTATTTCTTCTTCCTTGAGCAGCTACTGGTATGCCATTCTTCTGGTGAAAAAAACTTTAGAACTAAGAATTTGATTTCCGCTAAACTAGAACTTGTTTGTGTCTCCTGATGAGTTCGATATCATAAAAATGAAAATAATCCGATCTAATTGTGTGTAATTAGACCATTGTGTAAGAACGCCTAAATTATGCGGCTCCAGGTGCCATGAAATATTATCTGTTCATTTGTATGGTCTACAAACTATCTGAGCACATACAGGGTCCCAAAAAGAACGCATTGAAAGAAGGGACAGAACTGGTTCAAATTGTGACTGATAGTTGGCGTAACGATGCTAATTCTACCTCTTTTCCAATGTGTAGATTCGTGACTTGAAAACTAGAGCGATTGTAATTACAGCACCGTTTGCATTTACATTGGGTCTCTTGGCATCCACTTTTGCCATCACCCTTGGTATAGCAGAGCCTCTGAGATTTCTGGTTCTCTTCTCTCTGTGTAAGTTTATAACACTCTAACCATTTGCTTGTTTAATTGCAGCAATCAGGGAGTATATATGGACATATGCAGCTCTGGAGTTTGCGCTTGTCGCCCTCATCGTCCACCTGTTCTACAGCATAGTGAGTGATGCTTTCGATTCGTGATTTTATCCAAACCCTGTCATAATATATGCTCCATGATCTGCGTGTGTTTTTCTGTTGCTTACTACGGTTTTTTCTACGGTGCACCAAACTGCCTAATGCCAGATTACGTGTGCTTGATTATTTCACAATTTGCGCCTTATTAACTAAATCTTTTTTGTTCTTTCTTTCAGCTTCATCTGATGGCCATTTACGCGATATTGCTTGCTGCGGTGTTGGGTTTCGGATTAGCGATGAGCCTCAACTCATTGTACATGAAATATTTCACCTGGAGGGTTCAAGTTGCGCAATCTCAAAGCTCTAGCCCTGTATGACTGATTCCTGGATTTAACAGTTGCACCATATGACTTGTCGCTAAAGAGTCGACTGCTAAATGTGGCATCCTTTGTCTTTATATTCATAATTTTTTTACTTTAAGTTTTGTAAACAATGTCGCGCCATTGGGGCGGGGGACCTCGAGTACAAGGGTAGATGCTCTTGAACCACTTTGGTTCGGTTAAAGGACGTAACATCTATAAGTTAAAATAGCCAGCACTAAAGGTTTGCTTTTATGAGCTCAAACCCGTAACTCCGTACAATGAGAGCTCAAACCCGTAGCTCCGTACAATGAGAGCTCAAACTCATTGGTGGTTTCTATTGGATGGGATTGGATTGGATTGGATAAGCCACCGCATACTAGGTATACTGATGCTAGAAATGGATGTTTACTTTGAAACCTTGTTCAAGCTAAAGGTGGAAGATAAATTAGACGTGAAGAAAACTTATCGCGTCCACCTTGGTAGGATTTGAAGTGAGACGTTTCCTTCACTAATCCATCTTCTACTTTCAACTTGGATACGATTCGAAGTTGATTTCCATTTCTTCCTTCAACATAATCTAATCCAATCCAATACGCACCAAACTAGGCCTAAAAGTACAAGATTTATAACGTTGACAATCATAAGTTGATTTATCTAATAGCATCATCGTCCCTCCCGAGTAATCAAGAATATTCTTGTGGTAAACAAATAATTTACGTTACAGTAAGCAAATCTTTACATGCAGTAAACAGTAACTAGCTACATCACCCGGTAAAAAAGGGAGAATAAAGAAACCTTCTCATATATTTGCAAGTAGTACGGTTATATACAACATGGAGATACTTACAGGGAAAATATAAAAAAGAAAACTCAATTAGTAATGCCTAACCGTATAAAGGAAGAAAGATATTTGAAAAAAAAAGAAAAGATGGACAAATATAATTGACCTTATTTATTTTTTGTCACAGGGAGGAACTTACTGCCATCTTTCCTTAGCCATATGGTCGAACGGGTTTTCTTAACTTGATCCGTGAAGAGGCGATGCCTGCCACATCATTTGTGCAAGCGTGTTAGGAAAACCAAGATACGAATCCTCGATACACATAATCTTTAGTTTCTTCCATTATTTTAAAGAGGACAAGAACAATAGATATTACTTTCGAACAATAAATATGAAATCCTGGAAGTAAAACTAACCTTTCAAACTCCAGCTTCTGAGCAACAATCCCATTCAATAGCAACTCTGAGCTGTAAACTGTAGCTCCTGAAAATATAAAGCAGTGTCAAAAAAAAAAAAAAACCTCGTATTCTTTTAGGGGTGTGATATTAGCACATCCCTTTTTACTTCTCACACACCCTTCTAATTTTCGACCATCGGATCGGATGAATTAAAGAAGATCAACAGACAGAAATTAACAAAGGGTGTGAGAGAAGTAAAAATAAGTGTGTGAATAGCACCCTACTTCTTATAAATACTTGGTAAATAAAAGCCATGGCTGATAACCTTTTTCGAGTATAGGCACACAAATTTCATAATCTTCTTCACAAGATAGAACCAACAGATCATCTGGAATTTTATCAGCCTCCAAAACAGATCTACCAATTCTTTCTATAGCCTAATGAGCATTTCGAACAGAATCAAAATCATTTCTGGAATTAATGGCAATCAAAAGCTCAGATAAAAACAGGATGAACTTTATACGTGCGTGTTGCTGTGTATGCATGTGTGAAGAGAAAGAAAGAAAACCATACCTGGCCATGGACTGCTTTGACCAGACTTGAAATTATTTCTTTACCAGGCTTCGTATTTGGGGTGATGAAGACTTTACGACCCTGCAAAATCATGTGTTAATGGAATGCAATATAAGTCTAATCTATCTGGGCGCACCAACATAAACATAATATTTACCTCCAGAAGCGGATGCTGGCACGCACGTACCAACGAAGTCGGCATGTTAAAGCCAAACTCCTTCTCCTTCTTGGTATCCCTTAGTATATAGTTTTTCTCATCGATGAGACAACTAGCTTGTCCACAGCTATCGAGCCATAAATGCGTCACCACTGGTTTTCCAGCAGCAATAGCTTCTAACATATTCCTCGTACGCACAAATTGATCTGCTATGAAGTGTGTGGCATCTGTCATAGAGGATGCTACAGAAACTCCTAGTCGGGCCAAAATCTGCAAAAAAAGATTTGCAGATAAGATTAGTTTAGAACTTACATGTTTAAAAAAAGACTGAACTCACTCACAAAATAACCTTTTTCTGATGCTTAATTACATGGTCATCCAAGTGGTGGCTATACAATACTTGAACATCTGTCATATCTCTCCTCTTCCTTAAATCCTTTGATGCTGAAGTTGGTGTATGCCCATTTGCACTTAAGTCACGGATTTCTTTCAAAAGACTTGGCCTTGAAGGGGTCTTCTTGCATGACTGTTTGAAATATTCATTACCCATACAAACCGGAGATGCATCATTGACAGGCACCTTACTGTTAACTGGAGTAGCACAAGCTGAATCCAGTGGTTTGCATTTCCCTATCGGGGATTCATCCCTCATTTTAGTAGCAGAAGACGGATTTGCATCACTCGCCCTGTCAAGAATTCCAACTGCCTCTCCACCAGTTGTAATCTCTGATATCATTATCCCATCCTTATGAGAAGAATTACAATGAAGAGGAGCTTTCCAAGGATCAGTTTTTAAACTTTGACGTGCAAATTTTCTAGCACAATTCTTGTCACCACGTGTAGCCGATCGGGTTCTTCTTGTTGACTTTACATCAACAAAAATGCTTTGAGCAGCACCCTGCGGTCTTGTGTGCCTAGTGACACGTTGTCCAACTTTGTCTGGCTGAACAGATGGGGTCGGTGGATCATTTAAGTTATCAGGCCCATAAACCTGATCAGATAACTTTCTCCTAGATCTTTTTCCTTTGGGGAAGCTTAAAGCATCCAATTTGATGCCATTGCAAATAGCTTCAAACTTGAGATCTGAACCATGATGTTGGCTTGGTTTATGATTTCCAACTTCTCCAGATCGATTGGGACCCGATTTTGAAGATTTTGCATTCAACGCATTAGACACCTGAACACCTGTTAAACTAATTATTTTTTCTCTAGTTGCAACATCCTCTGTTTGAGAGCTCGACTCTTCTCCACAATCACTGGATGCATCGTCAGCTTTCTTTAACTGATTTACCACCATAGACCGTCTAGTTCGACGTGCAATCGGCGTAAACGTACCAACATCCTGTTGTAAATGCTTTTTTATAGATCCTTCTGTTCTTAGGTCAATAGCAACAGAAGGCATTTTCTCCATGTTTCTGTTCCCAATGATGTTAAGATGCTTTTTAGCGTTGGACTTCCCCTTCTTTGATTTTGCTATCACCACCTTTGTTTCACACTCCTTCCTGGTATTCTTAGAATATTCCAGAGGTGAAACTGAAGAATGTTTACTTGATCTGCCACCAACCCTCATTTTCTTTGCTTGTTGAGTTTCTCGGGAAACCCCTGCATCAGTAAAACGCCCTCTTTTTCGAGAAGACAGTTTTGTTGAACAAGTTCTATTCTTTGATTTTTCTCCCATCGAACCTTCAGGAGAACTCTGATTTCCTTGAGCATCTTGATGGTCATCACTAGCATCACAATTGGAAATCCCTTCACCATAACACAAGGCTTCTATAGCTTCAGCTGCCATTTGAGTATCAAAGCCTACATTCATCATTTCAGGTGCATCGTTCTTATTAATATTAGCATCCAACTTCTCTCTAGGGGAGTCATTGTTAAACTGTTCATCAAACTCACTGACGAGATTCTTTTTATGTTTCATTTCATCTTCATGTGCTGTCTTCTTGTCGACTTTTGAATTATGCAACAATAGTTTTGAATCAGAATGAACTACACCTATTCTCTTGTTCTTTCCTTGTAATTGTTTTTTGCGATCCTTCTCCGCATCCTGTCTTTTCTCTTTGGACTTCTGGGGTTGGGGAAGAGATCTCCACCCATGGCTTCTGCCATCAAAGAAGTCTGCTTTTCTTCGGCGGAAAAATTCACCTCCTTCTTCATCCTCGCGGTTATCATCCCAATCAAAAATCCCTTTATCTATGCTTTTGTCATTGGCTTTCTTGGCCAAAGTTTGTGGCCCTTTTGCACTTGAGACAAATCTTGAATTGTCCCTTGCACTCTTTCCATGGCCAACTTCTTTATTAGACTCATCCAGATTATTTTGGAGGAATTTATCCACAAAATCAAGTGCATTAGCCTGTGATAATTCACCTGGTTCTTGAGAGTCAATATAGCTCAACCCTGCCAAATTACTAGGAAACTGAAGCAAATCTTCAGCTTCTTCATCACTAGCGCTGTTATGAGAAATTTCCGTGTTTTCAGCATCTGAATCCTCAGTAAAAAGTTTTCTCGCTGTTAAACTACCAGTCCTCCATTTGTTCTCATTCCTTGAATCATGTTCCTTGTTGACTTCTTCCCCATCTATGGTCGAACCCCCTAGAAGAGATACTGCATTATCTTTCCCGGAAAGTTGATTCAAAGATTGGTTATTACTTGGAACAGAACAAGACTCACTGTTGGTACCATTCAAAGCTGTACTGTGAGCTGCTAGACCGGAGGCCTGTAAGGATGCTGCACGGACTGAGGTAAATTGCATATGCACAGAACCTGAGCAAAATGGGTAGATTGACATAATAGTTCATATTAGGAGTGTATTATATTATTCCATTGAGCAATCATGAACTCTGACTTCCAGATGTAAGTAGCTGGAAAATAAATTCAGACCATGTTTCCTTTATATTTATTTTGCTTTTGTAGAAAATCAAGTAATCATAATACAAACGAGGCCCAGATAGATATTTGCACTTTGAAATAAGAAATCAATTGTATGCTCAAACAAACCGGCAGCACCATAAACCAAAACCAGTTTAGCAAAATATATAATTGATACGGATTCCATGCAATTTGAAGGAGTTAACACACAAGATCCTAGCATCCATATTCCATACAATTTTACCAAATTTTTTATTAAAAAAATGCAGTCTAACTATGAAGAAGCAGGATAGCTCATACCTGGTCCCAGTTCCGGGGAGCCGTCATCCACAGGTGTTGCAGCAGAAACATGGAGCCCTAAAAGATAAAACCCGAACTTACTTTTATGAATTAGCACATAAATTTACATGCACAATTTATTAAAAGAAACTTCATGTGAATTCAAGATTAAATAAAACATTCCAAAACCAAGGAATGATATTTCATTCAATAAGTAGGAAAATGTTCTAATTTGCAATCCATGAGCCCATTATGTAATTCACTCTGCCAGAAGCTCATCATTGAAATAGTAGATAAAGCAAAGAATTATGCAGCTATGCATATTCAAGCTTTAGACCGCAAATGAAGCTAAAGATTATGGGCTTCGGTTTCTAATGAGTTCACTGGAATATCGCTTTCCTTTCTTTATTTAGATTGGAAATCAGCTATTTGTTAGTCTGGTTGTGTTTTTGTTTTAGGCTGTTGTTTGTTTTTGTTTGCTTGGTTTTGTGGTCCTTGTTGTGGTAGCGGTGTTTGGGCTGGTCTGCTAGACCACCCTCTCTGTTTACTTCTTTTTCCCTAACAAAATTGTCTCTTTACCAAAAATAAAATAAGGTAAGGACTAGCATTCTTGTCTAGATTAAAGAGGTCAAACCTGCATTGTGTTGCTTGTCGATCAAATGATTGGCTTGCTCCGTTAACCCATTTTCACTATTTTCACAAGGAGTGCGGCAAATATTCTCCTCATTCATTAATTGACCAGAACCTCTCTGTACCGATTCATTGTCAGTTAGATCCTTGCTATCATCCAAAACTTCAGTTGCATCCGACTCTTCACTGTCACTGACAACTACATCATCAAACTCTAATAACTGAGTATCCTCCATGTTTGCAAAGCAGTTGATATCATCCAACACTTGTGTTTCACCACTGAAATCCACTGCTTGTGTTTCACCACCAAAATCCACTGCTTGTGTTTCACCACCGAAATCCATCGCTTGTGTTTCCCCGCCCAAATCCAATACTTGGGTTTCGCCACCAAAATCCATTACTTGGGTTTCGGTTGCGAAATCCATTAATTGGGTTTCATCACCAAAATCTACCATTTGGGTTTCAAATGCATCTTCAACTGGAACAGTATCATCACACGGCACAATGTCTCGCACTAACTCATCCACATCCCTCGATTTGCCCTTCTCATCTAATTTTCAATAAAACAAAATGAAGAAAAGAAATCTCAATAACAATTGTAATCCTAAACCAAAAGACAACAGCATTCACATCCCAAAATGCGCGAAAATCATACTAAAACACAGCCAAACAAAAATTCTCACAGTGATATGCACAATTTCAAGAGAACATATGCGCAAACATGTAAAAATCTTACTTTTCCATGAAAAAATTCAGAGAAAAACCGCAACAGAAATTGTTGAATCGAAAATTTTACTATGCGAACATGAATTTAACAAATTTGACTCCTTGTCTATATATTCACATTAAAATTACCATAAAGGACAAAACTTTAACTAAAAAATAGTTACCGGACAATGGAGGGCTTGAAATCTGAGTATCAATGGGCTCGGTATCGGCGCAGTCGGCGAGTGAGTTTTTCTCCATCGGCTTGATTTCGTCGTGGCCGTCCCAGAGGGAACCCATTTCAACTCTTATCGGATACCAGATCAGAATCCACCGGAACCCTAGAAAAAAAGCATCGAAATTTCATAAGGAAAAAATACGAAAAAAGAAAAACAAAAATTGATGGCGACGATCGAAAGTGGGGTAGGAAGTATGCGGAAGTGAGAAGCGAAAGACGATCAATTGGGGAAAGAGAGGGAGCGAGAGAGTGAAAGATTAGGGTTTTTGGAGGTGGAGGGAAAATAGTGGGGGGAGTGATGGGGGCCGTGGGAAATTTTGGAGGGAATATTAAGGAGTGGAACACCGTGTGAGTGTCTGTTATAATCGGAGCCGAAGTTGGTAACTTGTCCTTCATCTACGTTTCTCTCCTCTTTTACTTTTCCGACCGTAAATAAAAATACCACGGAAACTTTCACCACTGACCAGGAAACGATCAAATCAAAATCCAACGGCTGAAAATCATCACCTTAAATTCCTAGTGTAGAGGATGGTAAATGATAATAGAATACCATGACCGGCCGTTTGGTCTAGTGGTATGATTCTTGCTTTGGGTGCAAGAGGTCCCGAGTTCGATTCTCGGAACGGCCCCTTTTTATTTTTGTTTCTCCTTTTATTTTATTTTAATCTTTAAATAAAGGGGAAGAAGATTGATCCGATGTGTGGGATTATTTGGAAGTTGTTGGTTCTAGAAATCAACCAAGAAATTGGTAACAATCACTTCTTTTCATCGTTAATTATCGTTCATTTTCAAAACCTCGAAGAAGTAAAAGCCTAAGTTTTTGGAGTTCAAAACTTCAAGTCCAACACAAGTGGCGACGCCACAAGGAGATAGTAAGGAAATAAGTTAGAATTAAAATAGGTCGTTCAGAGCTTGATTCCTCCAACGTAACAACAAAAGAAGTCAAAAGTCTTGCGTAATTTGACAAGTCTTAGTAAAAAGATAAACGTGCATGCAACCGAAAACTAATATGACGCCTAAACTTGCATGCAGAACATATTTTGATCATACCCAGTTTCAACCGTTTATACACAATACTACTGTGGGACTATATAATCCCAAGTACAACAAACATAAGCACACTCCAAAACTTCACTGTCCAATGACTTTGCAAAAATCTATGAAGCAATCAGGGAACAAACATGCATTATCACTTATCACGGTTAACATGCATCAAGATTCAGTCAAGGAAAAAAATAGAGAAGTAATCAATTTTTCTTTCTTCTCTCTCAATTTTTCTTGTTTCCTCCACAAACCCTAATTTTTTCTCCAATTGTTTCCTCCATCTCCAATTTTTTTTTCTTGACACCCATACACTCATCCCTTCACTCTTCCCACCCCTCTTTCACTCACTCTCCCCATCCCCAAATTTAAAAATCCAAACAAATAAATAACGAAATTTTAGACAAGAGAAGCTTACCAAAGGAAGGAGGGAAGGCGACAACGGTATTTCTGGCGCTGAGACTGATGGAGAGAGAGGAAAAGGAGGAGGAAGAGGTGCAGCAGCAGGCAACAGAGGAAGAGGGCGTGTGAGAGAGTCTGAAAGTGTGAGGAAGGCAGGAGAAAGGAGGGCAATGTTGGCAAATTGAAAAATTCATTAATAAAATTAATGTATCTCTGTGTTTTTCACAATAAGCTGCTTTTTGCAGCTTTCGGTTTTATAGCTTTTTTTCATCTAAAACTTTGAAATAAATCTATTTTGGAGTGTTTACCAAATACTAAAAACTCTCCCAACTTTTTTTGATACCCATTTTTTTTAAAATCACTTCAATACCAAACCAGTACTAAGGCTGTCCCAAACAAACTTGTCGGAAGAACGGCTACAAAACATAGCCTGGTACGGAAAAGGAAAAGCTAATACTTTGTGTATTTTATTTTTTATTTTTTTTGACAAACGATAGATTTGAAGATTATATAATAGATTAGGAGTCGACAGAGTTTGAACTCACGTCATTATGCAAGGGGCTCCTCCCAACCATTGTGACAAAGAGCCACTCGTAGAAAAGCTAATACTTTAACACCAAAGTAAAAGGCTAACAGAAGCATTTATCTAGGAAGACGAGGTTGTTCTTGTTCATCAGAGAATTCAAATACGAGGTTCCAGTTACAAGAAAAAAAATTTCAGTTTCTTTCACTCTCGACCAACATTTCAGCATAGGTAGCCCAGGGTTCAGTGAAAATTCAAGGGTATATAAACAAGAAATTCAGAATATGCAACACAAAACCAGCAGAGCCACCTCCTTCTTCACCAAGGACCAAAAGCCGGCTGCAAAATGTGCCTGCCTCGTCATTCCAATCAATAGACGGCTTCATTTCCCACACCGGCATTCTGGGAAAAGGCCTATGAAGCAAAAGGCTAGTCTGATTACCAACTCAAGTCTGACTGAAGAAACGAAGCGGCAAAGCAGCCGGGTCAAGTTCCCAGCATCCTCTGAGGCTGCCGCCTTTTTCGTCTGTCAGCTGGAAAGAAGGAATCATGTGAGAAAACCTCAGTAGCTCAACCCCACGGACGGTCATGGTTTCAGCTGATCCTCCTTTCGCCCGAGTCTTGAAAACCGAGTTGAAACCATCCACACGCTCTAAAATCAAGACCTCTCTTTGCAAATCATTTTCAGTCTGCACCACCACAATGTCATACTCGCAGGTATCCAAGTCGGAACACGAGAGATGAGCTGTCCAGTTCTTATATAAAGCCCAAACCTCACCTCTGTGTGGATATATTTCAAAATCATTCTTACCAATAGAAACTGCATTTAACCGGTGTGAAAAGGACAGAGTAGAATCATAGTCCTGGAGTGGACCCCTTCTAACCCTAAATCTCCCGCAGCTGACGGGCATCTCCTCATCATGCCATCGGATCACATTGTCTGGTAGTAAGTTGGCAAGCCATGCAATATGCAATTTGGATCGGTGACTATCAATGCTCTTTATCTGGCCATAGTATTTTGGCAAGCCATCCTCATCACTATACAATGCCCAGATCTGACCAATCTCAAACTTTTCCAGAGATTTATCAGCATCAAAGTTGTAGAACTCAGCTTCCGGAATATCGATACCTTCTATACCTTCTGGGGATGATCCTTTGGGAACATTACCATCTTCATTCCTTGTATCCGGAGATGCAGAAAAACCATTAGTACGAGTACTAGCCTCCGTTTTCCGTTCTCTAGAAACAGGAACTTCTTCAATATTAAAAGGCAAAGCGGCGGGATCAAGCTCAACAGATCCTAATGGAACTCCTACTCCCTCGTCACCAGTCAATGTATAAGATGGAACTCTGTGGGAAAACCTCAATAATTCTCCGGATGGAACTTGAAATGTGCCTTTCCCATCCTTAACCCTTCGAAAAACACTCACAAAGCTTTTCACCTTCTCCAAGAGTGCAACATATATTCCAACATCCTTAGAATAGTCTGACAAAATATCAACAAATTCATATTCAAAGTGCTTCTGATTGGAGTCCAGATCAGAGAACCACTTTATATCCCAGTTCTTGAAAATGGCCCAAGTCTCTCCCCTTCTTGGATATATCATGTAAGCACTTCTAATCTTCCCCCAAATCATCAAATGAGAGAACATGGGAAGATCTTTCGTGGTTTCAGAGTGACCTTGTCTGAATTTACCACAAGAAAATGGCAAGTCAGCTTTGGCCCATTTCTTTTCATTATCATCATCGGGGTCCGGCTCTAGCCAGGTTATCTGCAACTTGAACTCAGGTGAGTGAACTTTCTTGATTCTAGCATAGAATCTTGGCATCCCATTTCGAGTATCATAAATAGCCCACACCTGCCCAGCTTCAAAGAGTTCTTCTTTCCGGTACCTCTCAAAGTCGTTGAAATCACTATCAGGGAAAGAATACAAGGGGTCTGGTTCTTGTTTCTCATTGGAGCTTTTATCTAATGGAGAATTCTCAAGACTTCTTTTCTTCGAATCGAATACTTTCACCCTTTCTTTAGGCCCAAACTTCTTTTCACCAACTCCCTTTGGCAAACACTCTTCAAAATAAGCACTTTCTTTCTGTTTCACCTTTTCCTCATCTCCTGTAGCGTCAGCAGCACGATCAGATTTATTATTCATGTTAGATTCCTCCTCTTTTAATGCGTCTTCATCTTCCTCTTCAGTGGCACAGGATGAACCACTCCTCTTCTCCCTTTTTGATAAAGGAGTGTCTTCACCATCACTTAGATGTTCCTTATAAGAAACGTTCTGCTTATGCCGTGAAGACCTCCGTGGTTGCTGCTCTCCATAAATTCCAGATTTCAAACCAGCCTGAAGAACAGCATCATTGATGACCATATCTTCTTCAGAATCACTGCTGCTTTCAGAGACACTGCTTTCACTGGATTCTACTACACGTTTCCTTTCTCTCTTACGCTTTACCTTTTCGGGGCGGACACCTGAAGAGCTACTTGCCTTTTTCTCTGTCTTTTGGAAAGGTTTCGCTTTGGAGTTCTCAGCTCCAACATTCCTCTGAAATGTCACTTCAGACATGTTAACATTCACTTTTTTTGGGGGGAATGCCTGCTGACTTAAGTTAGTTGGTGGTGGTGGTGGTGGTGGTGCTCCACCTGGCACATTTGTGTCATATGCAATGAAGGGCTTACCGCAGCCTTGACAACGAAGAGATCTAAGAAGAACTTCTCTATAATACTGGTACTTAACTGAACAAAATGGGCAGGCAGTCCAAAAAGTGGATCGGGCATCTGAATACCCTGGTGGAAAAGGCTGCTGTTGCTGTTGGCTCTGGAGATTAACGCCTGAAAAGTTGCCTCTGGAGTTGTTTTGAACTCCAGGATTTGAGTTCCAACTCGCCCTCTGCGGGGGCTGATGTGGTACACCTGTTTTACTCACAGAAGTCTTGCGTTTCAGGTCATGCATGCTCCGTTTGTCACGGTCCAAAAGTACTCTTTGAGCTTCACCTATCAGCTTAAAAGCAGCTTCTGCACCGGAAAACTTATTTTTATCAGGATGAAGTTGGAGAGCAAACTTCCTGTACTGCTTCTTAATTGTTATCTCATCCGCTGTTTGATCAATCTGAAGGATGCCATACCAGTCCATCTCAGTCCCAAATAATTTCTCAGCAGAGCAATGCACATCACAAACCATAAGCATCTGAGATATATTCTCCAGATCAGAATAGAGTTGTTGCGCCTTTATAGCAATCTTACGAGCCCCCACGAAATCCTTGCTCTGCATCTTCTTCTCAGCAATCGACTTGGCCCTAATGGCCTCCTCCTTATTGCAATCCATCACTAATCTGGAGAACCTGAGTTCACTTAAGCTGATTTAATGGTGCATAAAGCAACAGGAAACACTATAACCCCAAAAGCATGCTTCTTTATTGAAAAAAAGCCAAGTTTGATTTCCGTTCAATATCACAAGTCACATCCAGTTGAACCCTGCCAATTCTGCATCAACTTAAGAGTTAGGACCAATTAAAAGCCTTTAATCAACGTAAAGAAAAATAAACAAGGTGTAAGCAATTACATGTGTGCAACATTTCACCCCCAGTATTACTTATTAAGTTGACATTCAAATTAAAGAAAGGCAATGTAAAATGCATTTTTTTGCAGTTTAATAGTAAATCACTAAGCACCTACTTATGTGGTGAAACTTGAAAAAGGTCGGAGATGAAAAACAAAACAAAATCCTGAATAATAACCAAATAAACCATGCAAATATTTTCATCACATATTAGAAAGCACTTGGTGCGATGGCAAGTGCCTTCGCCCATGAGCGGTAGGTCTCGGGTTCGAGACTTGGGAGCAGCCTCTCCATAAATGGGGGTAAGGCTAGCCGACATTCACCTCTCCCAGACCCTGCGTAAAGCGGGAGCCTTGTGCACTGGGTACGACCTTTATTAGAAAGCAACTCAACGAACTCCATAAGCCACCCAGAACAACATTCAAAATAATTAAGGAAAAACAGGAAACCATGGTTAAAACTGAAAAATAAATACAGAAAACCCACAATACAATGAATTGCTTTCTCAGGAAAACCATAAAATAATAAAACATTACGAATTAAAACAAAGGAAGATATAAGAAGGCGAAATACACAACAAAATATATCCCATTTCCCGGAGCTAGACATAACCGCTTATCTCAGAGTCCCCTCTCAACAGTCTCTTTGGAACCCAAATGAAATCCTTGAATTTATAGAATTTCAATTCCAAATATTTATCCTCATACTTCAAAGACCATCTCCAACTGAGACAATTGTAAATTACCTCAACCCGAACAAATACGAATCTGTACAGCGGACGATTGTCTACAGCCGGTACAATACAGAAAATTTGGTCCAACTACAAGGGTTGGTCCTATGCTAAACTACCAAACTAACCTGCAGCAATTACGACTTGTAAGTTTTATTTTGACAATAATAAACATTGAACTCTGT
Source organism: Malus domestica (assembly GCF_042453785.1). Classification (NCBI taxonomy): domain Eukaryota; kingdom Viridiplantae; phylum Streptophyta; class Magnoliopsida; order Rosales; family Rosaceae; genus Malus; species Malus domestica. The sequence continues at coordinate 13,989,469 of NC_091676.1, read as the reverse complement.
CCTAAACATTTAAATTTCATTCACAAATGAATTCATTTGCAGATAATCCAAATTTTTTTTTTTTTTTTTTGCCATTTGGTCCCGGAAAGTATGACAGTTCACTTTATAAACCAAAAACATTATACCAATTGCTCCCACAACGAAGCCTTAACCCACATGCAATCCAAACCCAAAAGAACCCATAACATCACAGTCCAAAACGGGAAGCAAAACCCTTGTAAAAATTAGTAATATGGGGATGCAGAACCCTAATTTTACCCAAAATTCAACAAATAATCTCAAAAAGTTTGAAAACTTTGAAAAATTACTGTAATTTGTTGACATATTTGAATCGCAAAAACAGACCCCCAAAAGTATGCGTAATTTAATACATCGAACAATCAGAGTCAAACATCGTTCTTCAAGCTAAAGGTGGAAGCTTGAACAACTTTGGGAAAACACCAAAAAGTGATAAAAATGTCGCAACGAATTCAGAAACATAAAAAAAGGGTTTTGGAAAAGAAGCGCTTACTCGTTTGTTTTGGCTGAGAAATCATAGAGCCGGATTTGGGAGACACAGGATTCTGGAGGGACCTGGGGTTTTCAGAAGTGAGCAAGAAGATGACCTATGATACTTCGGCTTATTTCTCTAATGCCACTCATTCAGTCATTTGGGTTTATTGGTAATTAGAGTTGTAATTTAATTCAAATTCAGGGGTATTTTGTTTGGTGATTTTTTCGATTAGTCCTTGCTCTGCCCAATGTCGTTTGTAAAAGAACGTACTTCGTTCGGAGAAAGGGAAATCTTGTGATTAAACTTCATTGACATTGAACTGAAATTACAATTCTAGCCTCTCTGAAATTACCAAAAAGTACATTCATCAATTAGGGCATAGGGATTATCAATGCGCGGGCCCAGCCCAACTCTTAATGTTGGGCTCGAGCCCGGCTTAGGTTGGACCATTTTGGGCCTAGAGATATTTCGGGTCGAGTATGCTTCTGGTTCTAAAGCCTTAGCTAAAACTCGTTAACATGAATCAAAGTAAGTCCGTATAACAAAAATATGTTTATATAGAAAGGCAGAATTTGAACTCATTACTTTGGGTGTAATGGTGAATGCTCTTAACCGTATAAGCTACAACTCTTTTCCAAATACAAAGGGCCAGTTTGGGATTGTTGTGTTTAAAAAAAAAAAAAAAAAAAAAAAAAAAAAACTACTTATGTTGTGCATTAAATATAATTAGCTGAAAAATAAAGTGGTTGAGTGTTTGATAAACTGTATTTTTAAAAGTGGTGTGAGTATGAAAAGCAATATAAAAACGTTAGTAAATTTTAATGTAAAAGCAGTAGCAAAAATAGACATGATAGTGTGGGCGATGGTGATGATAATGGTGGCGAGGCCAATGGTTGTGATGGTGATTCCAATAAAAGGGTGTGGTGGTTGGGCTACAGAAGTAACAATGATGGTAAGGGAGGCGACAACGGCGATGGTGGCAGTTATGGTTGTTATGGCAGTGGTGACGGTGCCGGCAACGATGGTATTAGCAGTTGTGGTGGTAGTGGCGGCATGTATGGTTGTGGTGGTGGTGGTGGTGGCAACAATGATGGTAGCAATGGAAATGGTAGTGTAAGAGGATAGGGTTTCTAATAGTTGGTAGTGGTCACTTTGTTTTCTAAGGATAAAATGTGTATAGAATAATAAATAATGTCAATTTAAAAAATTAATGAGCATATAACATGAATTAAAAATATTCATTAAAGGCTCAACTCTGCTTTTTCTTAAAGCATCTTTTAAAAACAACTTTTAAAAGTTTTTGTTTGAAGACCATTACTTTTAAAATAATTAGAGTATTTTATTACTATCAAACATTTTTTTACTGCTTAACTTTAAAGTGAAACAATTTTTTTTTTTTATAAAAATAACCTAAATAAGATATATAATAATAGAACTGGGTTTGATATGTTTACCGAACCAAAAATAGGATATTGATTAACGTACCAAACCTTACATATGCTAATATTAGTTACCATTGTCGTGCCGCAAGTATGTCGAATGAGTTGGTTGGTAAGGTTGGTATTGGTCCTGTCAATTAATTTAGCATGTGATTGTTTCATTTGGACCCAAAATTTATTTTTTGTTTTAAGATTCCTAACTATTTTCTTCCAGCCGAAAACCCTTTTTTTTTATTTTGGTGAAGGCCTTAAAAAGTGTAACATACACATTAAGATGTTACCTAACACCATCTTTAAATTTTTTATGTAGTCGTACAAGACACCAAAAAGGAACCCAACTTTTGAACCAAACCAAAAGGCATCAAGGTTTTTTTTATTTTTTTTAAATTTTTTTAACAAAGGGTAGATTCATTACCGAAAAGAACAAGTACAACAATGGCCCAAAAACAAGTTGAGCATAAATAGAAAAGATGGACCATAAACAACCAGATGACAAAGCTCCAAAGCCAGCCTTGCCCAGCACACATAAACAAACTCTTTGCACCCAAAATGTGCCCATTTTTACTTATTTGGGCCATTGGGGTAAAATATAGTATTTGAATTATTAATATGCAAGAAAGCTAACTTGGAAAGATATTTGGCTGCAAGTGGATGAGTTTGGCACTATAATATTGTTTTTCCCATTTGTTTGGGTGGTGAAGGTTTGTCAAGCCTTTGTTTAATCAAGATACATGCATGTATTGCAAGTGGATGGGAGAGCTTTCGGATAAGGATAATATGAAAGAAGCCAACTTGCTTCTTTTAATTGTTAGTTTATTACAAGTTGGGGAGACATGTGCTAAAAACATGTGGTGGAGATGTAAGTTTCCCTTTTAAATATTATTTCTACATGCAAGTTGGCAAAAGCAATGCAAGCTGCCCAAGTTTCTTTCGGGCAAGTACAAGGTTTTCAACATGTGGCTCTTTTCAGATCTCTATTTAAAGGGGCAGATGCACAAGAATTATGGACACTCAATCAAACAAACAAATACAAGCATTCATCCTTTTCAGGATCAACCCTCACAAAAGCTATCTTTTGTCTAGTTTATTAGCTCTGCTGCTCACTTGTAGTATCGATCTCCTTTGTAGTTTTCATGTACAACTCATTTTCAGTCATTTAAATTACAACCAATCTGCAATATTAGCCACTTTCCTCAGTCATTTACATTTCCGAGCAACCTTGTCATTTACATATTGTTCTATCTCTTCATATAAGTAAAGTCCTTATTTTTAAGGCAAAGAAAGAACCTTGATTTGAGCAACTCCCACTCAAATGGCACAATCTCTTGATTTGAAGTCAAAAGGCGCAACCTCAATTATTCAAATCCCGTCTACTAGTAGTGGCACGCCCCCACCCACCAATCTTGTATGTGAAGTAAATCCCCAACTTGCCCGCGAGGCCCATGGCGGATTTAGGGAGCAAACATATTTTGGCACGCTTAATGGGACCCTTATATAGAGTTAGATTATGAACAATCCTTATGTTCATGATTTTTCTCAATATGATTTTTCTCAATATGCTTTTCCGGAGAGTATGAACAATCCTTATGTTCTCGGTGGGACCCTTGAAGATTGGCCAACTTATGGCTATGATGAAGGTTATTATTCTTTTGAAGACAATCACATTCATGAATACTATGATAGGCAAACAAATGGCTTTGAGTATCAAAATGCTTCCAATGAGTACATAGAGCCAATATCTGAGATGCCAACTCATGATCATCCGGATGAAAAGTACTACAAAGAGGATGTGGGCACATTAGAGAAGGTGTCCAAACTCCATATGGCAAGCATCGAATATGGTGAAGAGGTGACTAAGTGTTATAAAAAGGTGGAGGAAAGCTATACAACTTTTGGAGAAACTTTGAGAAAGTTGATAGATCAAATGTGTCAAATCCCCTCTACAAAGCACACTCACCCTATTACAACCAAGGAAGAACAAATCATACACGTTGATGAAGGCCACTCAGTGAAAAATCCATGAAAATGGATATGGTTGTAGAAGACCAAGCCGTTGTAGGCCAAACACCAACGCTCGGGGGGCTCGAACTCACACCTCATGTGGAGCCCGAAGAAGAAAATAGCTCCTACACTCCTCCCCGCCAACATAAGCATGTCATCCAAACCGAGATCTCAAGGAGGATGAAGCTTAGGGTCAAACATGAATGGCCACCTCCTATGGTTCCCAAGCTACATGGCATGGCCAATTTAAATGGTGAGTCGGATCTCTCTATACTCAATTTTAAAAAAAGGAAAAGATTTGAGTGTTGAGAGAAGAATAACACTTGAGCAGCCAAGGGGCTTCACCCAATTTGCCCGAATGGCTTTCTCTTATGTTATTCTTTTGTGCATTTTCTCCAGTACCCTTCTCCTCCTTTTCTCTTTCTTTCCTTTTTCTTTCTCCCTGTCTCTTTCTATCTCTTTCTGTCCTGTCCTCTGCTTTGCCCGAAAGGGCTATGTCTATATATATCTACATATTTATTATAATAAAATAAAAAATAAAATAAATCTGGGCAGTTTGCCCGAATAAACTGTGTACCAGTTTGCCCGACTTGGGCTTTCTTTTCCTTTGTTTGAATTGCCCGAAAGGGCTTTGTCCTTTTTCTTGTTTTGGTTCCCTGATAGGTTTTCCCTTTTATTTACGTTTTTCTTTCAGCTTGTCTGACAGGACCTTTAATTTCCTATTTTTGTTTGCCTGAAAGGGCTTTGTTTTCCCTGTGTTTCTTATGTTGTTACAAAGAAGAGAAATTAAAAATTAAAAATTCCAAAAATCAAAAAAATCCTTTCCTTTCTTGCTTTTATTTTTCTTTCTTGCTTTCTTTATTTTTTTTTCTTGTTGGGGGGGCTTTACAGAAAATATAAAAATCTGAGCAATCACCCAAAGGTCTTTTCCCTTTCTTCTATTTTTCTTTTGTTCGAATGGATGTATTTAGCCGAACCCGAAAGCTGAAAAACCATCAACAACAGCAGCAAGATATTCTGATTTTTCTACCATTAGTTGTCAAGGACCTATCAGCCACCAGTTTTAATGGATGAAAAGTAGAAGAATGAAGCCTCGTTTGGGTTTGGGTTCTCAAAACAGATTAAACCATGGAGGTTGGATGGTGGGTGCAGAAAATTGTTTTTGCAGTTTGCCCGAATGCTTGATGAAAGTATGTTGCTATTGCCCGAGGGAGCTACAATCTTGCCCGATGGGCAAGACATCTTTTCTGCTGCAATTTGTTTAGATTAGACATGGGGCCCCATGTTTGATCTGATAAACGTATTTGAAGTGCTCATGCCATAGCTGCGCCTGAAGGAGATGCTGGAAATTGCACCGACTCCTCCAACAACCATGTCAATGGCTTCCTAACCCAAAAATTGCCTAAATGGTGGACAAAACAAGCTACTGTGAGAAACAAGTCAACAAACAACATTATAGCTCACAGCTGCCCGTCGTTACCTTCCAACATACAGCCAGCATAGCAGTTGCAGCTTCAAAGCCAGCCACTACACTTCAGCCTTCATCTTTAAACTCACCACTAGTTGGGGGAAGTGCTCGACAGGACTTTGTTTGCATTTGCCTAATGCTTCTTCCCAATATTACATATCTTCTTGTCGGCGAAGTCTGGGCTCTGAGGCAAGGTCAGAAAACAAGATGTGTTTCGATTATAAATGCAAAGAACCAGACTTGATCAACGGCTACATATGGGATCTTTCTCTGCATCGATTGCTCGGCCGGTCATCGTAGTCTCATCGTTCATATCAGCTTTGTTAGATCTACAAATTTTGACTCGTGAACTCCTAAACAGTTGAGAACAATGAGCTTCAGGAAAACAAACATGCACAAGTTTTCTTTAAACAGCATGGATGAACGGATGGAGGCAAAGTTGAGGCTAAGTGTACATTAAGAGCTGCCGAGTTGTATAGGCAAATACTTTCTAAAAGGGTTGTCAAAAGTATGGCAAAAGTATGGCAAAAGTATGGCAAAAGAGGCAAGTCTTCCACCATCACATGTTGCATCTCAGTCAAGATAAGCATCTAATGGGATTCTTGATGTTAAGACCCAAGAAACTCCAAAAGAGAACTCTATTGGTGCTAAGAAAATTGGGATGGCTGGGGGCTCGGTGCTCACAGGCTTACTACACAGACAAATGAAAGCTTGTACGATCAAAAACTTGAAAATCTAGTCGTCCTAGTACCAGCACCGTCCGCAACTAACAATACTCCAACAGCTTGATCATCTTTTGCATCTTGATTTTTGAATTTTGGGATGGACAATAACTTCCCCAAGAGAACTATTTCAAAATACCTCAGGAGTTCAAAATCAGAATTCTGATGAAGCAAGAAAGAAATTCATAAATGTAGAATCTATCCCTTCCGCACAAATTTCTGGGTGACCAAAGCAAATCTGCTGATGTTGATACTCAAACCTCCTTGCAGAAGTTCTCGAGCCCTGCAGCCATTTCCTTGTAGAAGTTTCTCTCTTCTTTATCTTTTTCTGTGTTTTCTAGTTTGCCCGACTTCGGGCATTTTTCCAGTTTACTATCTCTATAACCAGTGAGGTTGCTCCCATGTTTTTTGGTATCCACAAGAAGGAATACAAGCCAGATAGAAACATTCTTTCCAATGCTAGTTGCACTACCAATTGCCCTGCTCTTCTTGCCAAAGTTTATCAACGACAGAATGACCGAAGAGGTAGACGTGCCTCTTCCTTCGACATCAATCCTGGCAGCATTGGAGTCGTAAATTTCACAAACTTTGCTTAAATTTGTAAAACTTGGGGGGGCTACTATTTGCACCCAAAATGTGCCCATTTTTACTTATTTGGGCCATTGGGGTAAAATATAGTATTTGAATGATTAATATGCAAGAAAGCTAACTTGGAAAGATATTTGGCTGCAAGTGGATGAGTTTGGCACTATAATATTGTTTTTCCCATTTGTTTGGGTGGTGGAGGTTTGTCAAGCCTTTGTTTAATCAAGATACATGCATGTATTGCAAGTGGATGGGAGAGCTTTCGGATAAGGATAATATGAAAGAAGCCAACTTGCTTCTTTTAATTGTTAGTTTATTACAAGTTGGGGAGACATGTGCTAAAAACATGTGGTGGAGATGCAAGTTTCCCTTTTAAATATTATTTCTACGTGCAAGTTGGCAAAAGCAATGCAAGCTACCCAAGTTTCTTTCGGGCAAGTACAAGGTTTTCAGCATGTGGCTCTTTTCAGATCTCTATTTAAAGGGGCAGATGCACAAGGATTATGGACACTCAATCAAACAAACAAATACAAGCATTCATCCTTTTCAGGATTAGCCCTCACAAAAGTCATCTTTTGTCTAGTTTATTAGCTCTGCTGCTCACTTGTAGTATCGATCTCCTTTGTAGTTTTCATGTACAACTCATTTTCAGTCATTTAAATTACAACCAATCTGCAATATTAGTCACTTTCCTCTGTCATTTACATTTCCGAGCAACCTTGTCATTTACATATTGTTCTACCTCTCCATATAAGTAAAGTCCTTATTTTTAAGGCAAAGAAAGAACCTTGATTTGAGCAACTCCCACTCAAATTGCACAATATCTTGATTTGAAGTCAAAAGGCGCAACCTCAGTCATTCAAATCCTGTCTACTAGTAGTGGCACGCCCGCACCCACCAATCTCGTATGTGAAGTAAATCCCCAGCTTGCCCGCGAGGCCTATGGCACATTTAAGGAGCAAACACAAACCACACGAAAAACCCTAGAAAGCTAAGCTTCCTGAAGTTGCAAACGCAGGCACCAGAAAACCACATGACGATCATCTCGATCTAGCTCCCTCCACAAGCAATCAGGATCACGCAAGAAAGAACCCAATAATGGTGAAGAAAGAGGCTGCATCATCCTCCCAAGGACCAACACAAGGATTGTCGCCACGAGACCAAGGAAGCACGCTGGTAGAAAGAACTCACAAGCAACATCGCCAACAAGGGCAAACAACGGGGAGGACTAACAAGGGCCAAAAAGGATGGTGATGCGAACACCCGATCTTTAGCCAAAGCTAGGGCCGGCATCGATGCAAATCGATGAAAATGAAAACCACTCACATGGCGGTGAGAAAGACTCATTGGGGGAGAGAAGGCTCTCACAGGAGGAGAGAATGACCACTCCAAATGCATCATTCACACACGTTTTGCAAAACTAAACTTCTTCTAGTAATCTACTATACCTATTACCTACCATCAACATTTATCATTATCATTCGCACATTTGGTATACCAGGCAGCAATTCATTAACATTCATGATACAAGTTAAAAGTTACAAACTAACGGCATTTTCAATCAAGAAACCCACATTTGCTGCCTTGCAAATTCTACACATGCACATGTGATGGTGGAAGTTGGTTATTTAAATCCCATATTTTTTTTTTCTTAAACAAACGCTATCATCTATACTGAAAGTTGGCTACTTGGCTAGCAAGATCGGAATGCTAAGTGGCCTCAACATTTCTACTAAAGCTCTAAATTTATTGAAGTCCAGTCCAGTCTAATCCAGTCCACCATCTCACTTTTTGTAATAAAATCATTTTGTAAAACGTTACGAAACACTCCTAACGAGCAACACGCGCGTACGAAACCCAATTATAAGGCAGCAAACCTAGAAAGAGGGCTTGACAGATTAAATTAATGGAAGACACTTCCACAAAATACCTTATCTACATACAAAATAGGAACCTGATTCCCCTTTGAAGGGACAAACTATAATTTACTGAATAGTTGGTTTAGGTGTTTTTATGCTCTAAGAAGCTGTACAAAAACTCTCTTGTCAGGCACTTAATTAACTTCAAGGCTGTTCCATTGAGCTACCACCAACAGATCCCTCAGCTGGTAACTCCACCTTTTCTCCCTCCTCCGCCGTTAATGATGGCTGAATATCCATGTCTTCGGATGCATTTTCTGGCATTGTCCCAGAAACCTGACAAGTATCGCCCACTTTAGCTTCAGATTTGGACTCCTCTGGTGTTTCCAAGCTGCCCATAGGCCCTGCCTCCGACAAGCCGTCAATGTTGTCACCCTCCACAGCCATGTTAACCGGAGGCTGATCCACATTTTCAGATGCAACTTCTGGGATTGTCCCGGAAACCTGAGAAGCATCAGCAACTTTAGCTTCGGATTTTGATGACTCTGGTGATTCGGTGCTGCCCACGGGCCTTACCTCAGATAAACCTTCAACACTATCGCCCTGATTGATCAAGATAACCGGAGTTTGATCCATGCTTTCAGACACATTCTCTGGCAATTCCACACAAACGTGAGAAGCATCAAGTATTTTAGCTTCACATTCCAATTCCTCTGGTGATTTGGAGCTGCCTATAGGCACTGCTTCAGACGAGCCCTTGACACCATCATCCACCATGGTCGAGGTAACCAGAGGCATATCCACAGATTCACACACAACTTCTGGCTCCCTCTCACAAGCATCAGGAGCATTCATCTGAGTATCCTTGTCAGCTACAGGTGTTTTTGGACCCTCCGTCACTGAGCTGCCATCTAGAACCTCAGATGGATGATCTATACCTCTTCCTTCTGTCTCTAAGGAGGATGCAGCCAGGTCAATGTCCTCCGCCATTCTATCTTCTAGCGGCACCATGCCAACCTGAGTCGTACACATGATATATACATTACTAATGAAATTAAGAGCAATAAACCAACTTTGTGATTGTCAGTGGACATTTGTATGCATTTGAATTTCAAGTGTAATTGTTATATGCTTTGAGATATTACAGTTTATAATTCTGTTTAGTAGGAAGCTCTGAGATAAGACAGGTTTTGTTTTGCGGGTGTGGTGGTGGCGGTGAGGTTCGCTCTTGTAATTTTGAAACACAAGCCTAGCTTCCAGCATTAAGGTACACACCTATTTATTTGAAAAAATACAACAACAACAACAACAACAACAAAGCCTTTTCCCACTAAGTGGGGTCGGCTATATGAATCCTAGAACGCCATTGCGCTCGGTTTTGTGTCATGTCTTCCGTTCGATCCAAGTACTCTAAGTCTTTTCTTAGAGTCTCTTCCAAAGTTTTCCTAGGTCTTCCTCTACCCCTTCGGCCCTGAACCTCTGTCCCGTAGTCACATCTTCGAACCGGAGCGTCAGTCGGCCTTCTTTGCCCATGTCCAAATCACCGGAACCGATTTTCTCTCATCTTTCCTTCAATTTCGGCTACTCCTACTTTACCTCGGATATCCTCATGCCCAATCTTATCCTTTCTCGTGTGCCCACACATCCCACGAAGCATCCTCATCTCCGCTACACCCATTTTGTGTACGTGTTGATGCTTCACCGTCCAACATTCTGTGCCATACAACATCGTTGGCCTTATTGTCGTCCTATAAAATTTTCCCTTGAGCTTCAGTGACCTACGACGGTCACATAACACGCCGGATGCACTCTTACACTTCATCCATCCAGGTCGTATTCTATGGTTGAGATCTCCATCTAATTCTCCGTTCTCTTGCAAGATAGATCCTAGGCAGCAAAAACGGTCGCTTTTTGTGATCTTCCCTAGATTGCTCCGGTCATTAGTGTGGATAAGTATATAAATGAATAGAGATAGGAAAGCAAACACAAGATGTACGTGGTTCACCCAGATTGGCTACGTCCACGGAATAGAAGAGTTCTCATTAATTGTGAAGGGTTTACACAAGTACATAGGTTCAAGCTCTCCTTTAGTGAGTACAAGTGAATGATTTAGTACAAATGACATTAGGAAATATTGTGAGAGAATGATCTCGTAATCACGAAACTTCTAAGTATCGGAGTGTGGTATCGTCTTGACTTGCCTTATCTGTCTCATAGGTAGATGTGGCATCTTCTCTGGAAGTACTCTTCCTCCATCCAGGGGTGGTATCTTTAACTGGTGGAGATGCACAAGGTAATGTATCAATTTCACTTGAAGCTTACTTGTAGTTTCAGGCTTGGTCAAGCGCGATACAAACCATGTAGTAGGAGTCTCCCAAGTCGCCGAGCTAGGAGATCTGCTGAAAGAGGTGACAGACAAGGTAAGCAATCAGAGCTCCGGCTGATTGTTCACCTTCTCCCTATCTTGCAGCAGCATGAAGGATAAAGAGAAGAAAGATGAGAAGAGATGATATGGGATACTTTTGCTTTTGAAGAAGTAACTTTCCACAGGCTTATTCTTGAACTGAGCTGGAGGGTTTTCTGGTTTCCTCCAGAGCCGACTGAAGAATTTGAGGGTCAAAACAAGTCCATCAAATCTAGAGTACGTTCGACCCTACTGATATGGGATACTTTTGCTTTTGACAGAGTAATGGATGTATCGGCACGTGTGCTGTTACGCTTGTCTCCACATGCTTCCTTGTATCCTTCGCACTTGCCCTATCTGTTCCTCAAGCAGATGCGGTATCTTCCCTGGAAACATAAGATGTTGAAGATGAGTATTCGAGAGCAATGCCAGGTAAGTAATCAGGTAAGGGGTTCCAGGCAGTCAGTTCCTGGCTGGAAGCTTGATTCCAAGTGCTGACTGATTGCTCTCTTTCTCCTTGTCTTGCAGGTAACAACAAGGCCAAAGGAAAAGACAGGGAAAAAGCATGATATGGGATACTCTTGCTTTTAACCCTGATGATATGAGATATTCTTGCTCTAGTATAACTTGTTTGCAAAGGTATTATCGGGGGGAAAGAAAGCTGAATATTTCGAAAGGCTTCGTTGGGAGTGCCCTCTCAGATATGAGGAAGGGTTGAACATTTTTGCAGGTCTGCCTGTCCGTTGGGGATGGAGGTCGACATATATAGGAGTCTCCCTAACAACAAGTAGTAATGCTATTCCTTTACCCTGCTTGGTCATAGCACGGTAGTGGGAGCTGCCAGCTTCACATGTTTTAACTCTGTCAGAGCACTTTGAAAAAGTGGTCTGTCGTATCTGGCTCTCGAGAAGTCTTCGACAGAATGCCCATAATTTCCGCAAAGCTGAGTGTGCGTGTGACAGGTGCTGACAAGGCTAGAAAAGAAGGTGCCTCTTCGATTTCTGAGATCGGCCCTCGTGGTCTCTGAGCAGCCCAGCTTTTGAGAAAGCGAGCGTCTCTTCGATTGATTCGGAGAACGATGCATCTTCGATTTTTAAGAAAGCAATCATGATGGGGGTCTGGCTCTCGAGATTCGGGGAGCAGTGTCACTTCGATTTTTGAGAAAGTAATCATGTTGGGAGTCTGGCTCTCGAGATTCGGAGGGCAGTGCCTCTTCGATTTTGGAGCAAGCAATCTTGTTGGGAGTGTTTTCTCGAATGTGAGTAAAGGTTGGGCATGTTTGCTAGTCTACCTTGCCACGAAGCACAGAGGTTGACACACAGGGATTTTCGAATTATCCAGCAATGGTACTGTTCCTTTACCCTCTCTTCGATTTTTGAGAAAGTAGTCATGTTGGGAGTCTGGCTCTCGAGATTCGGAGGACGGTGCCTCTTCGATTTTGGAGCAAGCAATCTTATTGGTAGTGTTTTCTCGAGTGTGAGTAAAGGTTGGGCATGTTTGCTAGTCTACCTTGCCACGAAGCACAGAGGTTGACACACAGGGACTTTCCAATTATCCAGCAGTGGTACTGTTCCTTTACCCTTGTGGGTAATAATATGGTAGCTAGACCTTCAAAATTTATGGGTCTAAACTTTGTTAGTGCTGTTTCTTTGCTATTCTTTTACCTTTCTTGGTCAGAGCGATGTAGTGGGAGCTGCAAGCTTTACGTGCTCAATTTTGGCAGAGAACTTTGGCAAAGTTATCTGTGGTACCCATGAGCTATTGTTGCGTGTGGGAAGTGGGTGATTCAACAGTAAGATTCATGTGTTTTCTACTTCCTCAGAAGTCTTCGACAGAATGCCCATAATTTCCGCAAAGCTGAGTGTGCGTGTGACAGGTGCTGACAAGGCTGGAAAAGTAGGCGCCTCTTCGATTTCTGAGATCGGCCCTCGTGGTCTCTGAGGAGCCCAGCTTTTGAGAAAGCGAGCGCCTCTTCGATTTCTGAGATCGGCCTTCGTGGTCTTTGAGCAGCCTAACTTTTGAGAAAGCAAACGCCTCTTCGATTTCTGAGATCAACCCTCGTGGTCTCTAAGCAGCCCAGCTTTTGAGAAAGCAAACGCCTCTTCGATTTCTGAGCAGGCGCCTCTTCGATTTCTGAAGATCCGTCGAGTGCAGATTTTTATAGGGGCTGGCATTAAGTTCCAAAGCACACTTGAATCTCCACCAGTAGAAGCTCCATTCTTGCACTTCTAAGATCTTGATTTGTCCAACCTCTTCTCTCTTCAACACCTTTGAAAATGTTTGGCCCCTCCGACCGTCGTTTTGACTTGAACCTTGTTGAAGAGGCAGCCCCGCCTTCTCCAGACAACATATGGCGCCCATCCTTCGTCTCCCCTACTGGTCCTCTTACCGTTGGGGATTCTGTGATGAAGAATGATATGACTGCTGCGGTGGTGGCCAGGAACCTTCTCACTCCCAAAGATAACAGACTACTTTCCAAACGGTCTGATGAGTTAGCTGTTAAGGATTCGCTGGCTCTCAGTGTTCAGTGTGCAGGTTCTGTGTCTAATATGGCCCAACGCCTATTTGCTCGAACCCGCCAAGTTGAATCATTGGCGGCTGAGGTGATGAGTCTCAAACAGGAGATTAGAGGGCTCAAGCATGAGAATAAACAGTTGCACCGGCTCGCACATGACTATGCTACAAACATGAAGAGGAAGCTTGACCAGATGAAGGAAACTGATGGTCAGGTTTTACTTGATCATCAGAGATTTGTGGGTTTGTTCCAAAGGCATTTATTGCCTTCGTCTTCTGGGGCTGTACCGCGTAATGAAGCTCCAAATAATCAACCTCTGATGCCTCTTCCTTCTAGGGTTCTGTCCAGTACTGAGGTTCCGAATGATCCCCCTCCGGTGCCTTCTCTTTCTGGGGCTCTACCGACTGCTGAGACTTCTCCTAAGCAACCCTTGTGAAGGCTCCCTCTTGTTTGTTTATTTTGACTCATGTATATGTACACATTTGTAGCTTATCGGGGATATCAATAAATAAGTTTTCCTTCATTTCAACGTATTGTGTTAAATACACCAAAACCTTCTTCGCTAAGTTCTTTGAATTTTCTTTTGTTGAAGCTTGTATGTTGAAGCTTTCTGAGTGGAGCATGTAGGTTGGGGTAGTGTTCCCTTAATTTCCCGAGTGAGGAAAACTTCTCGATTGGAGACTTGGAAAATCCAAGTCACTGAGTGGGATCGGCTATATGAATCTTAGAACGCCATTGTGCTCGGTCCTGTGTCATGTCCTTCGTTAGATCCAAGTACTCTAAGTCTTTTCTTAGAGTCTCTTCCAAAGTTTTCCTAGGTCTTCCTCTACCCCTTCGGCCCTGAACCTCTGTCCCATAGTCGCATCTTCTAATCGGAGCGTCAGTAGGCCTTCGTTGCACATGTCCAAACCACCGTAACCGATTTTCTCTCATCTTGCCTTCAATTTCGGCTACTCCTACTTTACCCCGGATATCCTCATTCTTAATCTTATCCTTTCTCGTGTGCCCACACATCCAACGAAGCATCCTCATCTCCGCTACACCCATTTTGTGTATGTGTTGATGCTTCACCGCCCAACATTCTATGCCATACAGCATCGCTGGCCTTATTGCCGTCCTATAAAATTTTCCCTTGAGCTTCAGTGGCATACGGCGGTCACACAACACGCCGGATGCACTCTTCCACTTCATCCATCCAGCTTGTATTCTATGGTTGAGATCTCCATCTAATTCTCCGTTCTTTTGCAAGATAGATCCTAGGTAACGAAAACGGTCGCTCTTTGGTATTTCTTGATCTCCGATCCTCACCCCTAACTCGTTTTGGCCTCCATTTGCACTGAACTTGCACTCCATATATTCTGTCTTTGATCGGCTTAGGCGAAGACCTTTAGATTCCAACACTTCTCTCCAAAGGTTAAGCTTTGCATTTACCCCTTCCTGAGTTTCATCTATCAACACTATATCGTCTGCGAAAAGCATACACCAAGGAATATCATCTTGAATATGTCCTGTTAACTCATCCATTACCAACGCAAAAAGGTAAGGACTTAAGGATGAGCCTTGATGTAATCCTACAGTTATGGGAAAGCTTTCGGTTTGTCCTTCATGAGTTCTTACGGCAGTCTTTGCTCCTTCATACATATCCTTTATAGCTTGGATATATGCTACTCGTACTCCTTTCTTCTCTAAAATCCTCCAAAGAATGTCTCTTGGGACCCTATCATACGCTTTTTCTAAATCTATAAAGACCATGTGTAAATCCTTTTTCCCATCTCTATATCTTTCCATCAATCTTCGTAAGAGATAGATTGCCTCCATGGTTGAGCGCCCTGGCATGAACCCGAATTGGTTGTCCGAAACCCGTGTCTCTTGCCTCAATCTATGCTCAATGACTCTCTCCCAGAGCTTCATTGTATGACTCATTAGCTTAATACCCCTATAGTTCATGCAATTTTGTACGTCACCCTTATTCTTGTAGATAGGCACCAAAGTGCTCGTTCGCCACTCATTTGGCATCTTCTTCGTTTTCAAAATCCTATTGAAAAGGTCAGTGAGCCATGTTATACCTGTCTCTCCCAAAACTTTCCACACTTCGATTGGTATATCGTCTGGGCCTACTGCTTTTCTATGCTTCATCTTCTTCAAAGCTACAACAACTTCTTCCTTCCGGATTCTACGATAAAAAGAGTAGTTTCTACACTCTTCTGAGTTACTCAACTCCCCTAAAGAAGCACTCCTTTCATGTCCTTCATTGAAAAGATTATGAAAATAACCTTTCCATCTGTCTTTAACCGCGTTCTCTGTAGCAAGAACCTTTCCATCCTCATCCTTGATGCACCTCACTTGGTTTAGGTCCTTTGTCTTCTTTTCCCTTGCTCTAGCTAATTTATAGATATCCAACTCTCCTTCTTTGGTATCTAGTCGCTTATACATATCGTCATAAGCCGCTAACTTAGCTTCTCTCACAGCTTTCTTCGCTTCTTGCTTCGCTTTTCTATACCTTTCACCATTTTCATCGGTCCTATCCTTGTATAAGGCTTTACAACATTCCTTCTTAGCCTTCACCTTTGTTTGTACCTCCTCATTCCACCACCAAGATTCCTTTTGGTGTGGGGCAAAACCTTTGGACTCTCCTAATACCTCTTTTGCTACTTTTCGAATACAACTAGCCATGGAATCCCACATTTGGCTAGCTTCCCTCTCTCTATCCCACGCACACTGGGTGATTACTTTCTCTTTGAAAATGACTTGTTTTTCTTCTTTTAGATTCCACCATCTAGTCCTTGGGCACTTCCAAGTCTTGTTCTTTTGTCTCACTCTTTTGATATGTACATCCATCACCAACAAGCGATGTTGATTAGCCACGCTCTCTCCTGGTATAACTTTGCAATCCTTACAAGTTATACGATCTCCTTTCCTCATTAGGAGAAAATCTATTTGTGTTTTTGACGACCCACTCTTGTAGGTGATCACATGTTCTTCTCTCTTCTTAAAGAAGGTGTTGGCTAAGAAGAGATCATATGCCATTGCAAAATCCAAGATAGCTTCCCCATCCTCGTTTCTCTCCCCAAAACCATGGCCACCATGGAAACCTCCATAGTTGCCTGTCTCCCTGCCCACGTGTCCATTTAAATCTCCTCCTATAAATAACTTCTCCGTCTGAGCAATTCCTTGCACCAAGTCTCCAAG
This sequence comes from Malus domestica, assembly GCF_042453785.1. Taxonomy (NCBI): domain Eukaryota; kingdom Viridiplantae; phylum Streptophyta; class Magnoliopsida; order Rosales; family Rosaceae; genus Malus; species Malus domestica. Next base: position 13,972,794 of record NC_091676.1, on the reverse strand, counting down.
GTCTTCCCAAAATTTCTCCTTCGAACTCTTATCCAACCCTACTTGAGGTGCGTACGCACTAATCACATTGATAAGTTCTTGTCCTATTACAATCTTGATTGCTATGATTCTATCTCCTACCCTCTTGACATCTACAACATCTTGTGTCAAGGTCTTGTCCATGATGATGCCAACACCGTTTCTCGTTCTATTTGTGCCCGAATACCAAAGTTTAAACCCTGAGTTTTCTAGATCCTTTGCCTTACTACCAACCCACTTAGTTTCTTGTAGGCACATAATATTTATCCTTCTCCTCACCATAACTTCCACTACTTCCATAGATTTTCCCATTAAGGTTCCTATATTCCACGTTCCTAAACGCATTTTGCTCTCTTGAACTCTACCCTTCTGTCCTAGCTTCTTCACCCTCCCCCGTCTAATAGGATCAAAGTACTTCTTTTGTGTGTCCCGTGTAAAGTTGATAGGAGCATATGCTCCCAAACAACTTTGAGTGGAGTCGTTCGAAAAGAAGTTTCTATGGCCCCCTTGCTCATTTAACACTGCATCCGGGTGCCGATGGAGATACAGCGACCCTTGCTCATTTATCACTGTGCTCGGGCCACACAGCGCGCCACTTACGGGTGACGCCCTAGCTTTAGCGCGATTTTGTTCTGGATTCATTTTCATAAGGATTCGACGTGATCATGGAGTGCCGGCTGTCGACTACCTGACGCCCTCCCCCTCCTCCTTTATCCGGGCTTGGGACCGGCAATGTAAGATACATAGGCGGAGTTTTATTTGAAAAAATACAATTGATAAAAAAAATGTTTATCTTAGTTCCCAATGAGTGCAACGAACCTTGGATGCATCGGAACGATCACTTGTCTCAGGTTCAGAAATCAATGATTCTAACAGCGGCGCTGAGCTGCTTATAGGATCCTTCTTGGATAACCGCTGAACCTCCTCTTCTGAATCAACACTTTCTCTTACAAGCAAATCCCCAGAAGATCTGGGTGTTTCCATTAGATGACCCATCTCGTCTTCCTTTCCAGTTGATTCCTCAAGTTGTACTGAGCTGCCATCTTGACCCTTCTCAGAAGAGCCCTTAGTATTTTCCTGCTCTTTTGTCAAGGAAGATGAAGGCAGATTTTCTAACATCCTTTCGGGCACAAATGTGTCAACCTCAGAGACAACCATTTTATCAGAAACTAAAGCTTCAGATGCGTCCCCCAACATTATTGATCTGGCTGGACCGCTCTCAGATAAGCATTCAATCTTTCCTTCCTTAACTGCAACAGTAGATGATGGCACAATAACACTTTCTGATATATTTTCGGGTTGGAGCTCACTAACCTGAGAAACATCCATTTCAGTATCAGATCCTTTCGATTCTCCCAGTAAGTCTGAACTCCCACATAAATGTTCCATAGATGTTCCATCAATCTTGTCTTCTTCCACTGGTACTGGACTGCCGAGTAGACGCTTTCCAGATATGTCAGTATCTCCTTCTGGTAGATTCTCATCAATCTGAGATGAATTAATTAGAGCATCTCTTTCGGCTCTAGAAACTTCTGGTTCCTCCACAGGTAATGAGCTACAAACTTGAAAAGTCTTAGATATATCCTTAGTCATCCCCTCCTCAGTCATTCCTTCTGATAAAATATTTTCTTGCACAGTTCCATGAACCTGAGATAAATCCATTTTAACTGTTAAAGCTCCAGAACCTTTGACGTCTTCCAGTAGTACTGAGCTGCAACTTGGCCTCTTCTCAGATGAACCCTTAATCTTTTCTTCCTGCATATTTAAAGATGAAGGAAGATCAATTTTTTCAGAGATATGTTGTGGCGATTTAACATTCATTTCAGTGACATGGTGATCCTGATCAACTGGAGATTGTGAGCTGCTACTCTGGCATTTCACGGATGAGCCCTCCACTGTTTCCGCTCCCCCTACAGAAGATGACAGCAAGACTTCTGATTTATCTTCTGATACAAATTTACCATCCTGAGAAACAACCAAGGCAGGATGAGAACGTTTTTGGTTCTCCTGTGCCCTATAGCTGCCAACTTGAGCTCTATCAGATGAGTCATGAATTTCTCCCGCCACTATTAAAGAAGATGAGGGTAAAACCGTTTCCAATACTTCTTCATGTGGACAACTAACAGCATGAGAAATATCCATTTGATCACCCTCAGCAGGGACCACTTCCTTATTGCAAGCATCAATACTACCATCCCCAATCATTTCAGTTCCAAGTTCCAAGATGCCCTTTTCAGAAGGAATAACATGCATAGTGGTATTACGCCCTGAAGCACCACCAACTAATTCATGAGAAGCTTCAGAATCATCAATCTTGGATGAAAGTTCTGAATTTAAACAAATACCTTCATTATTAACAACTTCAGATTCTGTAAAAGGCATGTCAACTTTGTCAAGAGAACCCCGCCCAGAATCAATATATAGCATTGAGGGAATAATTGTGGAATTATCATGGCTCTGAGGAGAATATTGTGTACAACCTTCTGAAGCAGGCTCATTCTTTCTTCCAGGGTTATTCTCAGCCATAACAGGAGGCACTACATCCCCTAAACCCAGAGACGATGGTGCACTTTCTCGAGGACAAACATTTTCAGATGACGTGAGCACAATGGTTTTTCTATCATGAGGGGAAGATTCTTGGGACTCTTTTGAAGAATGCTCTGATTTGTCTGCTGAATTTATTTTGGTCATTTCAGTAACACCAGGGGCAGCAACTGAATGATCTGGACTTGAAGTAATAGGTGAAGGGTCTTCAGAATGATAGCCGGCATCCTCAGTAATACAAGGAGATGTTGGATTCTCTTTAGCAAAACTCCCTTTTTTGTTTTCAGAATCTACCATGGCAGGAAGGCCCACCTCGCTTGACTCGATTGGGACCCTAGGAACAGGAGGTGTAACACCAAGATGAAGACTGGCATTATCAGTATCCTTGGACATTAAAGGGTGCTCAACAGAAGAGGATTTATGAGACTCTACTGAAAAAGATTCAGTTTTCTGTCCAGAATCTCTCCCAATCACCTCAGGATGCTCAATGTTACTTTCCAATATTAACGATGAATTCAACACACCACCAGAAGACCCTACACTAGTAGGCACATCAGCATCTCGAGCCAATGTCTGAACAACAGTATCTGTTTTACTCACCATAGTCGAACCATCAACACAGAGTTGTTTTGAGTCTTCCAATTCTTTAGTGGAGCCTAGAGCTGCCTTGCCCTCGTGTTGGTCCATATTTGTGATGGGAACATGGGTTTCATTCAAAGCAGGTGGCTTGTCCCTCTCCCCTTCTGCACTAACACCAGTCCCAGATTGCTTCTTGTAATTTGCTGGAAGGTCAAGTACACGGGCTGCTGCTTCCAAAGTTGACACAATTGGAGCTGCTTTATCCTCCAAACATTGGTTTTTGGCTAATTCCACAGAAGCCTTACTTGATACAGGTACACAAGGGACAACCCTACCTTCTCTCCCAGATGACTCAGGAATTTTAGCTTTTGACAAACGTGTTCCGGAAAAGACCTCCTTCATCACACGAGCAACATCACTTACATCAGCAGTCTGGATACGGCCCAAAGCAGAACTCTTATCAGAGAATCCTAGAGGAATGTCAAGTGTTGACGAAGAATTTGAAGGCTGCTTACCGTGGGTTGAAAAGACTGGCTCCTCTTTTCTCTTTGAATCATGACCCACTAAACTGCTAGCCAAATGTGCTTGACTTGCTTGGGCCTGAGTACCATTTGTCAACTCCTGTCCATCAGTACCCTGCTTACTTCTCAGTGCAGCAGACTTACTCCCGAATGAATCAACAGATGCATTCTGTGATTCAAACCTTAAGTTTGGATCCTGACCTGCTGGACCATCAGAAACAGAAGGTAACACCGGAGCCTGCTTCCTTCCCCTACGACGGGGTGCTTCGGCTCTGTTTGAAGTCTTTCGACCTTGTCTTTTGACTTGTACTGTTTCAGAAGGGCAAGGAGTGAGAGATTGAGAAGCTAGAGGAGCAGAAGGGTTGGAAGGCATTGACTGCGAGCTAGGAGCAGTCTTAGCAACATCATAGTTTGCCTCACTGGTGTTTTCCACTGCTGGAGGTGCAGTTATGGGAATTGGAATAGCAGGAGCTGCAGCACCTTCATTCATTTTAACAGTAGATTTGCATGCAACAACATTTTGACTTTCTCCCAATGCAGGACCTGTCAAATGTTAAATTAATTCATGTGAGGAAAATATAATCATGAATTCTGTTGTAAAAAAAAATTTCAGGCATGCATAAATGCACAGTGTTTACCAAGGGATCTGACGGATGTATCATGCATCATTGTTGAGCTTGTTATTTGCTTGGCTCGGGCAAAATTTACTGACTCTTCGGTTAAGTTCAGATCCTGACCAGCTAAATCCTCAGCCTCTTGCTTACTTTGCATGGCAATGTCTTTCCTTCCAGATGAATCCCCAGGTTTATCCTGTGGTTGCAGATTGGGTTTCAAATCTTGACCAACTAACACATCACTAACAGCAGGTGATATTGGTGCCTGTTTCCTTCCCCTACGCCGCGGTACTCCTACGTCACCTTGCGCCTTCCGGTTTTGCCCTTTTGTTTGCATGGGTACAGAAGGGGAAGGAGAAGATTGAGACAAAGGAGCAATAGATGGAGAAGAAAGGGCTGGCTGCGAACTCAAAGCTACAGCATCACCAACTTGGTGATCAGCCCCACTCACAACTTGTAAGGGAGCAGAACCAGAAAAAGAATCAGGGTGTTGGACAGCGGAAGTACTAGAAACAGTTCCACTCATGCCAATGGCTTGATTTTCTAGTGGATTCACAGATGTGTTCTGTGATGCTTCATTTTGTTTTGGATCAGGACCAGATACTCCACCAACACCAGGTGATATTGGAGCCTGTTTCCTTCCCCTACGCCTGGGTGCTTCTGGTCCACTTTGAGTCTTCCGACCTCTTCCTCTTGATTGTGCTGATGGAAAAGGGCCAACAGTGGTCGTCTGAGAATCAGGAGTTACAGAAGGTTTAGGAGCAATTGGCTGAGAACTAGGTGAGGCCACAATACTAGTATGTTGTACAATTCCTCCAATACTCTGTGCGTTAGCAGAACTAGTTGATGAATCAGGGACCAAGTTTGTGGCAGGGCTAGATGCCATCCCTCTTTGCAACCCAGTATCCACTTTAAAAGTTCCAGAAGGTGCTGTAATAGCCATCGCATTTGGTGATTGAACTAATGTTGCTCTTTTTGGCCTTCCACGGCCTCGCTTAGCTGGTGGGGTAACCTCTTTACTTTGTTGCATCTGGGAAAGGTCCACAGAGGGTGACGATATGTGTTGTGGAAGTGGAGCAGGAAGTTCTGTTTCACAAACAGCAACCACAGACCCATTGTCACCTTTTGGCATGTTTGACTCTCTAACTTCTTCTTTTGTTTTTGTGGGGGAATCCGGAGATTCGGCCTGACATAACTTTTCAAATTCCTCTTCTGTCCATTGCTCTTCATATGAACGCACCTAAAAAGCATTAAGAAAAGGGTTCATAATCAATTAGCAGGTTTGTGGTATAAGAAACACAAGGATAGAGAGGAAACATTTATTCTACTAGAATCCAATATGACAAACAAACCTCTCTTGCCCGTTTTCCCCGGCCATAACGTTGAGTATCAAGGCCCCCGAGAGACCCACCCTTCCGCTTCACCCCATCATTAGACATTTCACCAGTTTTTGGAACCTCATATATCTTCATTGCTTCACAGAACTCCTTCAAGTCATCATCTGTAACAAGGCGAGAAGGCAAGGGAGGCAGAGTCTCAGAACCATCCATGCCTTGTACACATACTAACTTTCTCCATGTTTCCTGCAAAATTAATTTTTTTAAAAAGCTGCCACTTAAGAGAAGCAGATAGCTTTCGATAATATACAAGGATACTTGTACAATGTAAAACCAAAGATACAGACAGCATTGACTGCAAATGATTAAGTAGATACCATCTCTTCTTCTTGCCTTCTTCTGTCAACTGATTCAAAGACATCAATTTCTGGCTCACTGCAAGAAAAGAGGCAACCATTGATACTCTACTCCAAATAAAAAATTGAGCAAAAAAACAAACAGATAAATAAGTAAATAAATTTTGCTTCATTTGAAAGGGGGGTAGCTTTTCAAACAAATGAAAGTAATAATGACATTTAAACCAGTGACAAACAAAATCAGGCAAGAGAACAATGGGTTTGCAATTTAATCAGCAACAAATTCCAACACGCTAATGACTTTTGATTGTGAAATTTCCAGCCCTTCTCATTTTGTAGATAATTCTACTCGGAGGAAAAATAAATAAAAAAATAGGGCAGTAAACTCATCATTGCTTATGAAAAACATTAAATATCAACAAAATCAAAGAAAACAATTAGGTACCATGGTTTACAGTGGCTCCATCTTTTCAAGAAACCCATGCATGGATTTTTTTTTCTTTTTCTTTATTATAATGGACATGCTTAAGCTGGAACAGGAACGATGCATCTAACTAGTCCACCTTATTTAGATGAACAGTAGCATAAAACTATCTACCTGCGAGCTAAAAGATCATTTAAGGCATCATCATCCAATACAGGTGCAGCTTCCTCTTTCTTACACTCACGCAAAAGGGTCTCCAAATATTCTCTTCGATCTTCAGCACTGTGGTAAAAAAGAATTTCAAGAAAACTTAGAAACAGCTTTAGAAGTATGCAACAGAGCAAGTATATAGGCAACTAACCTTGTATTGTTGTCAAAGAAACCAGCAGTAATGCTCTGATTCGCAACTCCCAGCTTGTGCTCAGCTGCAGCTCTGACTTGTTCCTCAACAGTTTGAACCTTGTGCAAAAGAAAAAACCTCAAGCAGTTAGATATAAGACTCTAAATTAGGGACAATTTAATTTCAAGACGTAAATAGAAGAGAAGGAGTGGTTATAGCTTATAGATGTACTTTTGTCTTATAAACAAAGGGGAAGTAACAAGGGGGAAGTGCCTACAGTTTCAAATCGAAGCACAAGTACATCCTTCTTCTGGCCAATTCTGTGAGCCCTTGCCTGTGCTTGCAAATCAACCTGAAGATTTACCAACCAAAAAACTAAAAACTTTAGACTTGGAATTGTATGTTATAAACTCAAAATTTAAGTTAATGAACAGTAATTTTGTAAATTGCCTGTGGATTCCAATCAGTGTCGAATATTATTACTGTATCTGCAGCTTGAAGATTTACTCCTACACCACCAGCCCGAATACTATCAAAATCATACAAATGTCAGTACCATTAACAGGCAAGAGCACATGCAGACACACATCAAGACATATGAACAGCACATCAAAGCTTTTATAGTTTCCATTTTCTACTTTCTAGCAAACCCCTAAAAGTGGAATCAAGCACATAGCAACCTAACTTTAAGGCCAAGAACGTGACAGTAGCGTAACTCAGTGACATTAAAAAAATAATGCTGGATTTTTAGACCCTATATGGGAGTGTTTCTGTATAAGGTGCATCTGTTAGAGGCACATAAGAACTTTCATAAAAAATGAAATGCATCCTCCATCTAAACCTAGCTGTGCTTCCTAAGAAAGTAATAAAGTGCTCCTCTCAACCCCAAAAACCTATGTCTATTTCAGACAAACGAAATAAAAGGCACCCTTATCTGAAAGTCGTTTTGACACCACCAAACACGCCCTTTTTTGCTTCCACTTCATATGTAAATCTAAATCTCTCCCTTTATTGACTTCTCAGGTAAAAATATAAAAGTGGAAAAAAGGGGGAGGGGGGATAGTTATCTTAAAACCTCCAAGAACCTGAGGTTCCAGTAACCATTGAACCACCTAGTCAAAGCATACAAAAATATTTACACAATACATGAAGAATCACCTGAGAAGAAATATAAAAAAGGGAGAATCCGGGTTGTTGAACATATCAATGAGGGCACCGCGATCACCCCCAGATGTATGTCCATCCAGCCTAAGGTACCGATATTGTTTATAGTTAAGATATTCCTCCATAACATCAAGTAGCCTAGTCATTGTGGAAAAGAAAAGAACCTACACAGTAACAAGTTTCATTAAGTTGTAGTCCAATGTCAAACCAAAAAACTAGAATATTCGAAAGAGACATGAATACATATTAAAGAATGAGAGGATAAGTAAACAAAATATTCATGTGGCTAGAAACAGGAAAAAAAGCCTTCCATACCCTATGATCTGTCTCTTTTAGCTTGGGAAGCAATCGATCTAGCATCTCAAGCTTCCCACAAAGCCTTATAACTGGGGGTAGATAATGATTTGGTATCAAGTTATCAACCTACAAGAAGCAATAAGATAAAAAAGTTTATCTTAATTGGGAACTCAGGGAAAACAACAGAAAGCCTTGAGAGCACAAGATAACAATGACAACTGCTTCTCCTCCCTTTCAGTATCTTTAGGAGAGCAAATAGGAACTTAAAATGAACAGGTAAAGAACATACCTCCTCTGCATGAAGCTGGCTGAGATATGGATGATTACATATATTTCGAAGCTCCATAACAGAGTTGTGCACTGACCGCGCCTGCAACCAATATGCAGATATTATAATAACAGATGCATTGTAATTCACCTGTCTTAATGAAAGTGGAATTAAAATACCTTGGAATTTCCAATTGTACCCAAATTGTCTTCTACCCTCTTCATTAGAAGCTTCTGATAAGCAGAAGCCTCACATCTTACAAGTCTCTCAATCTTTTCAGGTAGTTGATTCTCAACCTGCCACAAAGAATATAAAATTCCGCAACATTAAACATAGTGACTTGCCATACTCGAGTTTAAGAAAATAAATGGTTTGTTAATGACAAAACAGAAACTTCGATAAAACATCAGCAAGGCCCCAGAAGCAATATATTTTATACCAAAATTTCTCGATGTAAAAAACACCATAACAAATCAAATACAACCAGTAAAGGCACTAAGAACCCAAATAAAATATTCAGGAGTCAAGTCATATTGGGCCTCATCAATCATATGATCGACTTAAATTTGCATATCCTAATTAAGCGGCCAAGTCTACACGTGCCTTCTACACAACAACAACAACAACAACAACAAAGCCTTTTCCCACTAAGTGGGGTCGGCTATATGAATCCTAGAACGCCATTGCGCTCGGTTTTGTGTCATGTCCTCCGTTAGATCCAAGTACTCTAAGTCTTTTCTTAGAGTCTCTTCCAAAGTTTTCCTAGGTCTTCCTCTACCCCTTCGGCCCTGAACCTCTGTCCCGTAGTCACATCTTCGAACCGGAGCGTCAGTCGGATTTCTTTGCACATGTCCAAATCACCGGAGCCGATTTTCTCTCATCTTTCCTACAATTTCGGCTACTCCTACTTTACCTCGGATATCTTCATTCCCAATCTTATCCTTTCTCGTGTGCCCACACATCCCACAAAGCATCCTCATCTCCGCTACACCCATTTTGTGTACGTGTTGATGCTTCACCGCCCAACATTCTGTGCCATACAACATCGCTGGCCTTATTGCCGTCCTATAAAATTTTCCCTTGAGCTTCAGTGGCCTACGACGGTCACACAACACGCCGGATGCACTCTTACACTTCATCCATCCAGCTCGTATTCTATGGTTGAGATCTCCATCTCATTCTCCGTTCTCTTGCAAGATAGATCCTAGGTAGCGAAAACGGTCGCTTTTTGTGATCTTCGCTAGATTGCTCCGGTCATTAGTGTGGATAAGTATATAAATGGATAGAGATAGGAAAGCAAACACAAGATGTACGTGGTTCACCCAGATTGGCTACGTCCACGGAATAGAAGAGTTCTCATTAATTGTGAAGGGTTTACACAAGTACATAGGTTCAAGCTCTCCTTTAGTGAGTACAAGTGAATGATTTAGTACAAATGACATTAGGAAATATTGTGGGCGAATGATCTCGTAATCACGAAACTTCTAAGTATCGGAGTGTGGTGTCGTCTTGACTTGCCTTATCTGTCTCATAGGTAGATGTGGCATCTTCTCTGGAAGTACTCTTCCTCCATCCAGGGGTGGTATCTTTAACTGGTGGAGATGCACAAGGTAATGTATCAATTTCACTTGAAGCTTACTTGTAGTTTCAAGCTTGGTCAAGCGCGATACAAACCATGTAGTAGGAGTCCCCCAAGTCGCCGAGCTAGGGGGTCTGCTGAAAGAGGTGACAGACAAGGTAAACAATCAGAGCTCCGACCGATTGTTCACCTTCTCCCCATCTTGCAGCAGCATGAAGGATAAAGAGAAGAAAAATGAGAAGAGATGATATGAGATACTTTTGCTTTTGAAGAAGTAACTTTCCACAGGCTTATTCTTGAACTGAGCTGGAGGGTTTTCTGGTTTCCTCCAGAGTATAAGGCCGACTGAAGAATTTGAGGGTCAAAACAAGTCCATCAAATCTAGAGTACGTTTCACCCTGCTGATATGGGATACTTTTGCTTTTGACAGAGTAATGGATGTATCGGCACGTGTGCTGTTACGCTTGTCTCCACATGCTTCCTTGTATCCTTCGCACTTGCCCTATCTGTTCCTCAAGCAGATGCGGAATCTTCCCTGGAAACATAAGATGTTGAAGATGAGTACTCGAGAGCAATGCCAGGTAAGTAATCAGGTATGGGGTTCCAGGCAGTCAGTTCCTGGCTGGAAGCTTGATTCCAAGTGCTGACTGATTGCTCTCTTTCTCCTTGTCTTGCAGGTAAAAACAAGGCCAAAGGAAAAGACAGGGAAAAAGCATGATATGGGATACTCTTGCTTTTAACCCTGATGATATGAGATATTCTTGCTCTAGTATAGCTTGTTTGCAGAGGTATTATCGGGGGGAAAGAAAGCTGAATATTTCGAAAGGCTTCGTTGGGAGTGCCATCTCAGATATGATGAAGGGTTGAGCATTTTTGCAGGTCTGCCTGTCCGTTGGGGATGGAGGTCGACATATATAGGAGTCTCCCTAACAACAAGTAGTAATGCTATTCATTTACCCTGCTTGGTCATAGCACGGTAGTGGGAGCTGCCAGTTTCACATGTTTTAACTCTGTCAGAGCACTTTGAAAAAGTGGTCTGTGGTATCTGGCTCTCGAGATTCGGAGAGCGATGCCTCTTCGATTTTTGAGAAAGCAATCATGCTGGGGGTCTGGCTCTCGAGATTCGGAGAGCAGTGTCTCTTCGATTTTTGAGGAAGTAATCATGTTGGGAGTCTGGCTCTCGAGATTCGGAGGGCGGTGCCTCTTCGATTTTGGAACAAGCAATCCTGTTGGGAGTGTTGTCTCGAATGTGAGTAAAGGTTGGGCATGTTTGCTAGTCTACCTTGCCCCGAAGCACAAAGGTTGACACACAGGAACTTTGCAATTATCTAGCAATGGTACTGTTCCTTTACCCTCTCTTCGCTTTTGAGAAAGTAGTCATGTTGGGAGTCTGGCTCTCAAGATTCGGAGGACGGTGCCTCTTCGATTTTGGAGCAAGCAATTTTGTTGGGAGTGTTTTCTCGAATGTGAGTAAAGGTTGGGCATGTTTGCTAGTCTACCTTGCCACGAAGCACAGAGGTTGACACACAGGAACTTTCCAATTATCCAGCAATGGTACTGTTCCTTTACCCTTGTGGGTAATAATATGGTAGCTAGACCTTCAAAATTTATGTGTCTAAACTTTGTTAGTGCTGTTTCTTTGCTATTCTTTTACCTTTCTTGGTCAGAGCGATATAGTGGGAGCTGCAAGCTTCACGTGCTCAACTTTGGCAGAGAACTTTGGCAAAGTTATCTGTGGTACCCATGAGCTATTGTTGCGTGTGGAAAGTGGGTGATTGAACAGTAAGATTCATGTGCTTTCTACTTCACCAGAAGTCTTCGACAGAATGCCCATAATTTCTGCAAAGCTGAGTGTGCGTGTGACAGGTGCTGACAAGGCTAGAATAGTAGGTGCCTCTTCGATTTCTGAGATTGGCCCTCGTGGTCTCTGAGCAGCCCAGCTTTTGAGAAAGCGAGCGCCTCTTCGATTGATTTGGAGAACGATGCCTTATCAATTTTTGAGAAAGCAATCATGCTGGGGCTCTGGCTCTCGAAGATTCGGGGAGCAGTGTCTCTTCGATTTTTGAGAAAGTAATCATGTTGGGAGTCTGGCTCTCGAGATTCGGAGGGCGGTGCCTCTTCGATTTTGGAGCAAGCAATCTTGTTGGGAGTGTTTTCTCGAATGTGAGTAAAGGTTGGGCATGTTTGCTAGTCTACCTTGCCACGAAGCACAGAGGTTGACACACAGGGACTTTCCAATTATCCAGCAATGGTACTGTTCCTTTACCCTCTCTTCGATTTTTAAGAAAGTAGTCATGTTGGGAGTCTGGCTCTCGAGATTCGGAGGACGGTGCCTCTTCGATTTTGGAGCAAGCAATCTTATTGGGAGTGTTTTCTCGAATGTGAGTAAAGGTTGGGCATGTTTGCTAGTCTACCTTGCCACGAAGCACAGAGGTTGACACACAGGGACTTTCCAATTATCCAGCAGTGGTACTGTTCCTTTACCCTTGTGGGTAATAATATGGTAGCTAGACCTTCAAAATTTATGGGTCTAAACTTTGTTAGTGCTGTTTCTTTGCTATTCTTTTACCCTTCTTGGTCAGAGCGATGTAGTGGGAGCTGCAAGCTTCACGTGCTCATCTTTGGCAGAGAACTTTGGCAAAGTTATCTGTGGTACCCATGAGCTATTGTTGCGTGTGGGAAGAGGGTGATTGAACAGTAAGATTCATGAGTTTTCTACTTCCCCAGAAGTCTTCGACAGAATGCCCATAATTTCCGCAAAGCTGAGTGTGCGTGTGACAGGTGCTGACAAGGCTGGAAAAGTAGGTGCCTCTTCGATTTCTGAGATCGGCCCTCGTGGTCTCTGGGGAGCCCAGCTTTTGAGAAAGCGAGCGCCTCTTCGATTTCTGAGATCGACCTTCGTGGTCTTAGAGCAGCCCAACTTTTGAGAAAGCAAACGCCTCTTCGATTTCTGAGCAGGCGCCTCTTCGATTTCTGAAGCTCCGTCGAGTGCAGATTTTTATAGGGGCTGGCATTAAGTTCCAAAGCACACTTGAATCTCCACCAGTAGAAGCTTCATTCTTGCACTTCTAAGATCTTGATTTGTCCGACCTCTTCTCTCTTCAACACCTTTGAAAATGTCTGGCCCCTCCGACCGTCGTTTTGACTTGAACCTTGTTGAAGAGGCAGCCCCGCCTTCTCCAGACAACATATGGCGCCCATCCTTCGTCTCCCCTACTGGTCCTCTTACCGTTGGGGATTCCGTGATGAAGAATGATATGACCGCTGCGGTGGTGGCCAGGAACCTTCTCACCCCCAAAGATAACAGACTACTTTCCAAACGGTCTGATGAGTTAGCTGTTAAGGATTCGCTGGCTCTCAGTGTTCAGTGTGCAGGTTCTGTGTCTAATATGGCCCAACGCCTATTTGCTCGAACCCGCCAAGTTGAATCATTGGCGGCTGAAGTGATGAGTCTCAAACAGGAGATTAGAGGGCTCAAGCATGAGAATAAACAGTTGCACCGGCTCGCACATGACTATGCTACAAACATGAAGAGGAAGCTTGACCAGATGAAGGAAACTGATGGTCAGGTTTTACTTGATCATCAGAGATTTGTGGGTTTGTTCCAAAGGCATTTATTGCCTTCGTCTTCTGGGGCTGTACCGCGTAATGAAGCTCCGAATGATCAACCTCTGATGCCTCCTCCTTCTAGGGTTCTGTCCAGTACTGAGGCTCCAAATGATCCCCCTCCGGTGCCTTCTCTTTCTGGGGCTCTACCGACTGCTGAGACTTCTCCTAAGCAACCTTTGTGAAGGCTCCCTCTTGTGTGTTTATTTTGACTCATGTATATGTACATATTTGTAGCTTATCGGGGATATCAATAAATAAGCTTTCCTTCATTTCAACTTATTGTGTTAAATACACCAAAGCCTTCTTCGCTAAGTTCTTTGAATTTTCTTTTGTTGAAGCTTGTATGTTGAAGCTTTCTTAGTGGAGCATGTAGGTTGGGGTAGTGTTCCCTTAATTTCCCGAGTGAGGAAAACTTCTCGGTTGGAGACTTGGAAAATCCAAGTCACTGAGTGGGATCGGCTATATGAATCTTAGAACGCCATTGTGCTCGATCCTGAGTCATGTCCTTCGTTAGATCCAAGTACTCTAAGTCTTTTCTTAGAGTCTCTTCCAAAGTTTTCCTAGGTCTTCCTCTACCCCTTCGGCCTTGAACCTCTGTCCCATAGTCGCATCTTCTAATCGGAGCGTCAGTAGGCCGTCTTTGCACATGTCCAAACCACCGTAACCGATTTTCTCTCATCTTTCCTTCAATTTCGGCTACTCCTACTTTACCCCGGATATCCTCATTCCTAATCTTATCCTTTCTCGTGTGCCCACACATCCAACGAAGCATCCTCATCTCCGCTACACCCATTTTGTGTACGTGTTGATGTTTCACCGCCCAACATTCTGTGCCATACAGCATCGCCGGCCTTATTGCCGTCCTATAAAATTTTCCCTTGAGCTTCAGTGGCATACGGCGGTCACACAACACGCCGGATGCACTCTTCCACTTCATCCATCCAGCTTGTATTCTGTGGTTGAGATCTCCATCTAATTCTCCGTTCTTTTGCAAGATAGATCCTAGGTAACGAAAACGGTCGCTCTTTGGTATTTCTTGATCTCCGATCCTCACCCCTAACTCGTTTTGGCCTCCATTTGCACTGAACTTGCACTCCATATATTCTGTCTTTGATCGGCTTAGGCGAAGACCTTTAGATTCCAACACTTCTCTCCAAAGGTTAAGCTTTGCATTTACCCCTTCCTGAGTTTCATCTATCAACACTATATCGTCTGCGAAAAGCATACACCAAGGAATATCATCTTGAATATGTCCTGTTAACTCATCCATTACCAACGCAAAAAGGTAAGGACTTAAAGATGAGCCTTGATGTAATCCTACAGTTATGGGAAAGCTTTCGGTTTGTCCTTCATGAGTTCTTACGGCAGTCTTTGCTCCTTCATACATATCCTTTATAGCTTGGATATATGCTACTCGTACTCCTTTCTTCTCTAAAATCCTCCAAAGAATGTCTCTTGGGACCCTATCATACGCTTTTTCCAAATCTATAAAGACCATGTGTAAATCCTTTTTCCCATCTCTATATCTTTCCATCAATCTTCGTAAGAGATAGATTGCCTCCATGGTTGAGCGCCCTGGCATGAACCCGAATTGGTTGTCCGAAACCCGTGTCTCTTGCCTCAATCTATGCTCAATGACTCTCTCCCAGAGCTTCATTGTATGACTCATTAGCTTAATACCCCTATAGTTCATGCAATTTTGTACGTCGCCCTTATTCTTGTAGATAGGCACCAAAGTGCTCGTTCGCCACTCATTTGGCATCTTCTTCGTTTTCAAAATCCTATTGAAAAGGTCAGTGAGCCATGTTATACCTGTCTCTCCCAAAAGTTTCCACACTTCGATTGGTATATTGTCTGGGCCTATTGCTTTTTTATGCTTCATCTTCTTCAAAGCTACCATCACTTCTTCCTTCCGGATTCGACAATAAAAAGAGTAGTTTCTACACTCTTCTGAGTTACTCAACTCCCCTAAAGAAGCACTCATTTCATGTCCTTCATTGAAAAGATTATGAAAATAACCTCTCCATCTGTCTTTAACCGCGTTCTCTGTAGCAAGAACCTTTCCATCCTCATCCTTGATGCACCTCACTTGGTTTAGGTCCCTTGTCTTCTTTTCCCTTGCTCTAGATAGTTTATAGATATCCAACTCTCCTTCTTTGGTATCTAGTCGTTTATACATATCGTCGTAAGCCGCTAACTTAGCTTCTCTGACAGCTTTCTTCGCCTCTTGCTTCGCTTTTCTATACCTTTCACCATTTTCATCGGTCCTCTCCTTGTATAAGGCTTTACAACATTCCTTCTTAGCCTTCACCTTTGTTTGTACCTCCTCATTCCACCACCAAGATTCCTTTTGGTGTGGGGCAAAGCCCTTGGACTCTCCTAATACCTCTTTTGCTACTTTTCGGATACAACTAGCCATGGAATCCCACATTTGGCTAGCTTCCCCCTCTCTATCCCACACACATTGGGTGATTACCTTCTCTTTGAAAATGACTTGTTTTTCTTCTTTTAGATTCCACCATCTAGTCCTTGGGCACTTCCAAGTCTTGTTCTTTTGTCTTACTCTTTTGATATGTACATCCATCACCAACAAGCGATGTTGATTAGCCACGCTCTCTCCTGGTATAACTTTGCAATCCTTACAAGTTATACGATCCCCTTTCCTCATTAGAAGAAAATCTATTTGTGTTTTTGACGACCCACTTTTGTAGGTGATCACATGTTCTTCTCTCTTCTTAAAGAAGGTGTTGGCTAAGAAGAGATCATATGCCATTGCAAAATCCAAGATAGCTTCCCCATCCTCGTTTCTCTCCCCAAAACCATGGCCACCATGAAAACCTCCATAGTTGCCTGTCTCCCTGCCCACGTGTCCATTTAAATCTCCTCCTATAAATAACTTCTCCGTCTGAGCAATTCCTTGCACCAAGTCTCCAAGATCTTCCCAAAATTTCTCCTTCGAACTCGTATCCAACCCTACTTGAGGTGCGTACGCACTAATCACATTGATAAGTTCTTGTCCTATTACAATCTTGATTGCCATGATTCTATCTCCTACCCTCTTGACATCTACAACATCTTGTACCAAGGTCTTGTCCACGATGATGCCAACACCGTTTCTCGTTCTATTTGTGCCCGAATACCAAAGTTTAAACCCTGAGTTTTCTAGATCCTTCTCCAACCCACTTAGTTTCTTGTAGGCACATAATATTTATCCTTCTCCTCACCATAACTTCTACTACTTCCATAGATTTTCCCGTTAAGGTTCCTATATTCCATGTTCCTAAACGCATTTTGCTCTCTTGAACTCTACCCTTCTGTCCTAGCTTCTTCACCCTCCCCCGTCTAATAGGATCAAAGTACTTCTTTTGTGTGTCCCGGGTAAAGTTGATAGGAGCATATGCTCCCAAACAACTTTGAGTGGAGTCGTTCGAAAAGAAGTTTCTATGGCCCCCTTGCTCATTTAACACTGCATCCGGGTGCCGATGGAGATACAGCGACCCTTGCTCACTTATCACTGTGCTCGGGCCACACAGCGCGCCACTTACGGGTGACGCCCTAGCTTTAGCGCGATTTTGTTCTGGATTCATTTTCATAAGGATTCAGCCCAGATAAGAGGCTGGACTGGCTTATTTAAGAATTAGTCACATGTTTGGTAGTTACATACACTACAATGGGCAGGTCCACTTAAGAGAAGACGCGGGAGTTCCGCCTGCTTATTTTCGTAGGGTCAAGCCAGGATACATTTTATCAGCTTTTATCAAACTCAAGACTACGTTATCTAAGTTTTATTATCAAATGAAGGAAGCCAAAGAACAAAGCTGGCTGCAGTTGAAATGTATGGCTTGGGGCTATGAATTATTAATTTCTGGATAAACTGGATGTAGGTGATAAAAGTTGGCTTGGAATAAAATAAATGAACTTATTTAACTGAGTTCATTGTTCCCTAAAAAAAAAAAAAAAAAAAAAAACCTGAGTTCATTGAAGAAACAAAATCTACACTATTTATCTTATGTTCAGTTTACTTAAGACATTTCATTCATATTAATTAATTTTTCTTACCTCAGATGTTTCAATATATTTGTAAAATTATCATAGTTGATATATATGGTCATTTAAGTCTTAAGAACTACAGCAGTATAGTTCATATGCTAAATACAAGATAATAATACATAGAAATTGGAAGTCCAACACTGACAAACATAAGACAATACTAGATTGGGTCCAATTAAGGTCAGACCAGCCCAAAATAATAGTTCAGTCCAGTCTAGTCCTGCCCACTAGGGAGCCCCTTAGTTTCTAAAATGACTGGGATGTATGACATTCTCATGGAAAAGGCACAATGTTAGCATTCCAAGTCATTTACAAAAGTTATGATGACACAATAGTTTCCCTGCCCGGAGCACCAACATAAATGGATACACAAAGAACTCCAGAGAACCACAAGCATGGTAGAACCCCAAACACGGATGCATGCCTGTATGTCTACACATCATAATAGGGATACTAAATCCACACAAGGCATAAAAATCTAATATGGCAATATGTACCAAAAACACACTTTCCAAATGGCAAATGCTATTGATAAGCTAAAAATACACTTTCGGTACCTTATGCTTCAGCCTCCGGAGGACAAATGGTCGAAGTACTTGGTGAAGACGGTTTATGATCAATAAATTCTCTTCCTCAGACAGCAAGGCCTTGTCAACATAAGCCAACAACAAGTATGTAACTATTAGATTTTAATGTAACAGGAGTCATAAGAGAATGTCAATGACTCATACAATCTTCCAAAGCTTACTTGCTCAGCTGAGTTATCACCACTACTTTCAAATGGTTTGTTGAACCACTGAGAAAAATCATCTGATGAATTAAAAATATTTGGCAACAAGAAGTTTAATAGCGCCCACAACTCCTCAAGATTATTCTAATCAAACAGAAATAAAAGGTAATCAGGATACCACATTTGTACGCCAACCAAGGTAAGACAACATATTTACTACACCATCACGGACAATGAGTGCTAACAACAACAAAAGAAGAGCACAAGATAATAAAAGCCTGAAACCTGTAATGGAGTTCCAGTTAACAGCAATCTGTGAGAGCTCTGATAATGCTTCAACTCAGCGTTTAACTTGCAGGAAGCATTCTTTATCCGGTGACCTTCATCAATTATTATATAATGCCAATGTATTTTGCTTAGTTTAGGTCTGTCATGCTTATTCATCAGATACTCGTATGTCGTAAGGAGAACATTAAATTTCTGTTGAACTATTCTTTCCCTGCAATGTAAAGTACCTCCTGAGCCACTGTATACCAAAAGTATAACACAAAATGAAGTAGCTGTTTGGTTTTATGTGATTACTTGAATAGCCTACGTCTCTCCTCAGGGGCACCAGCATAGACAATGCTAAGAATACTAGGGGCCCAAAAGTTAATTTCTGACTCCCATCCAGGTAAAACTGAAGATGGCACAACCACTAGAAAAGGTCCTCGGTCATTTTTTGTTTCCATCAGGTAACAAATTAAAGAAATTACCTACAAACAAACATGTTACAGAGTTTACATGTGTAAACAGGAAACAAAATGCCATAAGTCTAGGGAGATCGAGTATCAATCCCTACCTGAACAGTTTTACCTAGTCCCATTTCATCAGCCAGAATACCATTCAAATGATTGTTGTATAGTGACACCAACCACCTTAAGCCATTCATTTGATACCTGAAGATAAAAAATACTGTTATTGATAAAAACACTTCCTCAATCTTTTCCAATGGATACGACAATTCTAAAATTGTTATTAAATTAGACCATTTTAAAGTTGAGGAAAAAAAATTCAAGCGTTTATCCATCCCCAACCACCAAAAATATATTATATTTACAAATATATAAATATGACAAAGCACATTCTACTCACTCTCTCAATTTTCCACCGTTAAGAATAGATGGCTGCTCAGCGACAGTCTCTTTTATACTGCAAAAGTCAATGTTGATTGTAAGATACTTTGGCATACCGTGTAAAGGAGAAAGTAGTACAATTGACAGCCTCAAGAAAGCAAGACTTTATTTCTATAAAGAATTAATGTTCCAAGAGTTATGGTCAGAAAGGAATTTTTTTAAAGAGGGATTAGTAAAAGGAACCGGAGCTTAGCTCAGTTCAACCACCACTAAATAAATGTTAGGTAGTGAGGGATAGCTATTCCAAAGCAGCAAATAAAGTTTAATAAACAATGAACCCAAGATAAAGAAGCCATATCAGTACCTATGAGCCATCAAATAGTACTTCTCATTGCTCTCCATGTAATGCTGCAAAACAATAACAAAATGAGCAGGGACTTAACTAGGAGGTGAAGTGCACAGAGAATAAACTTGCCTTAGCCTGGTCACTTTCATCTTCATTTTCAAAAGTAGGCTCACTCTTCTCCACAACACTTGCAGTTCCACTATCATCCATATCATGCTCAAACCGGCTTGCCAAAGCCTTTGCATCTCGTAGTTTGGAACCGAGCTTTTGAAGATATTTCTCAGTCTCTTTGAGAAGTTGCTTAACACGGTCAGATTTGGCATCCTAGCATGAGTTCCAAAAATGTTATGTAAAAAGAGTAAACTTAAGATGCAATGCCGAAGTCAATAAAACTTTAGAACATACCTGCACCATTCGCAGATATCCCTCCACGTCATTGATCTTCAATAAATTTATCTTTTCACGTTGGATCCTATCAATCTTCTCACGATGGATACGTTCCTTCCTTTTATGGAACTCCTTCACATATTTATTGAAAACCTTCCAGCGCTCTCTCTTAAGTTTAAACACATCATCCAGTCTTTCCCTGAAGTCCAGATTAGAAAGCAAGTAAGAAAACCGCGCACTTTGGAAACTGAATTGACTATGATATATAGAATAACTGACTACTACAGCTCCTCAAAAACATAGAATGCTAAAAATGTTGACATGCGCTGGACAAAGATAAAACACGTACTTGTGAACCTCGATATCACCAAAGAACTCCTTTTGCCTCTCCCGAATTCTCTTTTGTCGCTCTTCCTTCATCTTTTGCTCAAACTTTTCAAGTTGTTTAATCCTCCTACCATGTCTATATTTCTTACAACTTCTCAAGTGATCCATTTCAGTACCGATTGGTTTGAAGAAATCACCCAAAAATTCACTGCCGAAACGAGTCAAAACATGGTTTTAAGTGTCTGAGAAATAAAATAAATTATACAGAAAAAGAAAATTGCACTAATTAGACTGAAAAGATAAATATATACTCCCTCTGTCCCAAACTTTTTAGGAATCCAAAAGAATTTTACCCACGGTGAAAAACTTGAATAATTTCTTTCCACTTTTTCCACAAGCCTTAGTCATCTCTTTAAATGAATTTGATACGAAATACTTCATAATTTTAGATTTAAAAATAAGAGAAACAATTGAATGCAAACACCTGAGAAGTAGGAAAGCATTAAATGGTTACTTAAATTTTTATAGAAAAGCATTAAAACATTTCCAAATAAATTGGTAAGAAAGCATTAAAGCAGTACTTAAAATTTATGTTTCTGCAGCACAGATAATTCTTTAAAGGGACAGAGGAGTAATTGATCTTCACTTGGAAGCCTGTATAGGATAATCAATAACCTCCGGAGACGGCGTTGCAGCCCCAAGAGTTGTAGCTTTTTCAGTTCTATGACGCTTTTGGTTTTTGCAGATATATCCTCAGAAGAGCTCACATTTTCCTACAAGTAGTAAAACGCACTACATGAGGCAAAAACAGTATTAAAAATAGGATAAATGAACCTATCACACCAGCCATCTAGTTGAATTTATCTTTTTGCAAAGATATATTCACATATAGATGAGAATTGAGTAAATATAAGATAAGTATTTGGTCAAAACATGACATGGAGATCATTTAACAACTTCAAGAATACAGAGCAAACAAGATAAGTAGTTGAGTAAATTCCTTTCCATAACAGATGTATTGTTTGAAGGGTGAGTTATAGGAATAATGAAAGCACATGAAAAATAACAATAAAATAATTATCCCTTCAGCGATGTAAACATTACGATGTGCCCAAACCGTTTCTTGTGGAACTCGGTACAGCACCATGTAAACACAGTTGTGATGCAATTCATAACAAAACAAACACAGCAGTGCATGGTTGGTTAAGTTCTCTTTTATGTGTCTCTTACTACGTGATCTGTGCTTCATACAAGCTATGACGTGCCAACTTACTGAATAAGTAAACTGGCCCAAATAATTTGATTCTTCTATTCTTCCAGCAGAGAGATGCACCTATGATCTGTTGGGTTTTTCCAGCCCATGATGCGTTGTCCTAAGTCTATTAGGAATTATAGTCTTAGAAGATATAGTGGTTTTCCCAATTGGAGTTAGTTTCTCAATTAGAGAAAGATTCATAACTAGATTCAAATTAAGAATAGTAATCCTTATTGAAGAAGACCTTTATTATGTCTATATAAAGGGGCTACTGTACTAGTTTTGAATGGGAGCAAAACAATAAGTTGTATACCACTCAAGGGATTAGAGTGAGAGAATATTGTAAGGGCAAAGTGTGTGCGAGAGAAATGAAAAGAGATAAAGAGTGTATTTCTTGTTCTTGTTCTTTCGGTGTGTGCGAGAGAAAAGAAAAGAGATAAAGAGTGTATTTCTTGTTCTTGTTCTTTCGGGCTTATCATCAAGTTCTTAATTCTAGAGGCTTGGTAAGATTATTGGTTGTACTCATTATTGATATAGTGAAAGATTTTTGTTGCTGTCCCGTGGATGTAGGCACATACAGTCGAACCACGTTAATTCTTTGTGTTACTTATCTTGGTTAGTTTGTTTTCGATTTCCCGAGTTTGTTTTGTTTTTGCCATTCTTAAACGCGAGATTCACAACATGATCAAGTAATTTTAGAGCTATTGCCTTTAAGCCCGACCCCCTAAAACATTCTTAATGCTACTCTAACAAAGAAAAAAAAGCACAAAATCCATACATGGTTAACTTTTCTGGATGGCTCCATTGTTTTCATAGAAGACATACATGGCACACGGCATTCTGGACATTTTTCCATATTAACCACTTAAGTTAGATATATTATTCTTTTAAGTCAAAAATCAATCATTCCCCATGAAACTTCTAACACAGATAGATCAGTTTTAAAGTATACATCAGCATAATACTTTTTTAAAATAGTCTAAACTACTCTAATTTGGTAGAGAGGGGCTCAAACTTGGGAGCCAAATGGCCTACCCCACATCTGCATCAGCATAATTCTACTTGAAATCTGTGAAGATGATCCCTTTTGTATTTCACAAAAGTCCAGTTAGGGAACTAAGGGTATCGCTGAATTTCAGCTTTACAGCAACCCCTCAAACCCCAACAATCCACCCCCCCCCCCCCCACACCATGCGCGGGCACCCCTCTTTCTTTTCCCCACGAAAAAAAAAAAAAAAAAAAAAACCTCAGTAACTACAAATTAAGACCATAACAATTACCAGGCAAGAATTAAGAAAATTATGTTTTGGGGTAATAAAAGAACAACCAATATTTGAAGACACATAATGCTTTTATAACAGACCTTTAACTTCTGGAAACATGTCGCAATTTTTTGCTTCGCTTTTTGCTGTTTTAGAATCCAAGTTTGTTCATCCAAAAGCTTCTTTTTCTGCTTATCCATAATCCACTTCTCTGACATAGTGTACTTTGGTGAAGGTGGCAAGTCAGTATGGTTGTCGTTCTTTACTTGTCCTGCAGTTCAAAAAGGTCTTTTTTCAGAGATTCACAAATGATTTCTTACACTCAAAAAGCATTTCTTTTGAAATACAAATACCTATGAACCATCTACACCATAATTACCAGAAGTAGCAAGATCACACGAAAGAAAAAGGACAGATTGATTTAAATATATTGTTCTCACCCTGAGACAAATGTTTCGGCATGATCTGAGCATCCTTTGATGCAACTGCTGTGTGATGGTCATTTCCAATTCCAGAAATTGGTTTCCAAGGATCTCTGAGTGAAAAAGAAGAGGTTTGGCTAGCCCTTGCAACTTGCAAATGTCCATTTTCCACATTGTTCAAAGGATTAATGACAGTTGAACCACTCCTTGCACCTGAAGATTCGGGATGCTGTGATGCAATAGTTAAACATGCCGGCGAGATTGTGGTCTCCTGGGTCTGCATCTCAGATTCTGGTTTCTGTAAACCAAGAAGATGGTTTCTTTCTTCTGCAAGTACAAAGTGATCTGGAGGTGGGCCATTCTTTTCTTCCATTTTTGGGTTCTCGGTTTCTTTGGACAAAGAGTTAGTCTCAGGGAATTTTCCAGTGGACAAGGCACTGGGCAGCATTTTATCAGTGTCCCTCTCATTGTTAAGTCTTCCATATGGTGTAGTAGCATCAGAAATGATATTTGGCTCATTTGAAAACTGTGTTTTTCCTTTACGGTCAATGAACTCTTTATGAGGCCCATCTGTATTGCCACATGAAATTTTTTAAATTAATACATCAAGGCCAATAATACAAAGTTATTCAACTCTGGGGCAGCAAGTCAGTAAAATTGAGGATTTAGATAAAAATGAAAATAGTTACCTTCTTTAGGGAAAATGTTACCGAGTGCAATTTCAAGATGTAGTTTCTTTGGCATCAAACCATTTCTGCACGCAACACACCAGAATTTAACCCAACTAAGACAAAGATTTGAACTGGATAGCATCTTGACCAAATAGGATAACATCAGATCCAAAATATAACTGTCTACCTGAAGGCTAAAAAGACAAGGCACTGCGCTCTGAGCTGTTTCAACTGCTGTTCCTGGAAAGGTGTGCCAGGAGATCCAGAAGCCAAGTGAACTGGAGACTTACCAGTATCTCTCATAGCTGCACTTCTCAGCACACTCATTTCTACTGCACTATTTTGCCTGCCAGCCTATGAACAAATGTGTCAAACGCAAATTACAGCACATGCACCAACTTTCAAACAGCAAAGGAGCAAATAATTTCATGTGCGGAACAGATTTCCAGATAATATACCAGTATTAACTAAACATGAGGAACGCCATTTAAGCAGACTGCTAAAATGAAAAAAAAGAAAGATCTAACTCAGACAAACCACATGCAATATACACATTCGTAAGAGGGTTTTTATCCCAAATGGTCCCTGGCATTGATCCAACTCCTCATTTTGGTCCCTCAATTTCAAAATCGATAAATTTCATCCCTAACTTTCACCAACGCACATCAATTTGGTCCTTCCGTTAGAATTCCGCAAATTTTTTGTTAGTGTGCTGGTGTGGCACACAATAAGTCCCACTAATCCAATCATATTGTGCCAAGTGGATTATTCAATAAAAACCATTTTTGTATAAGATTTAAAACTAAAATTGATAAAACAAAATAAACACTAATAAAAAAGGAAGGTATAGCCCAGATGAAGACGATGGGTTTGGAGATGTGGGTTTTGGGGGAGGAAGAAGAGGAGTGTTTCAAACTCTCGGTGAATGTAGAGGAAGGAATCGACGAGTTCTCAGAGCCATTGGAGGGAGAGGAGGTTCCTGGAGGAAGAAGAAAGGTGGGCCGTGGACGAAGCAATTGAAGACATGGGTTTGGAAGGAATCAAGGTCCAATCAACCACCACCCACTACATGGTTGTGGCTCTCCATTGAATCCAACTGATTACATCTCGGCTGAAGACTGAACGTCCGATTTGGTTGGAACCAAATGATGAGTATTCCGCGCTGGCATTTCTCTAGCATCCCACAACCCCAATTGGGAAAAAAATTCAATCTAAATTAGATAAAATCAAATCCAAATTCAATTCAAATTTAATAGGATTATAAACAACTAGAGACAATGTGGAGTCAGTTCAGGGAGGCCAAGTGCTTTAGTGGTGTCATGGTGCCTTCCCTTTTCTTTTTTAGCATACCCAGTGATGATGTCTTTTTTTAGTTTTGGTTTTTAGTTTCTTATTTTACTTTAGGTTGTAAATCTTAAACAAAATAGTTGCTTATAGTTAATCCACGTGGCACCATATGATTGGATTAGTGGGACCCATCATGTGCCACATCAGCACACTAATAGAAAATTTGACAAAATTTTAACTGAAGGACTAAATTGATGTGCGGTTGTGAAAGTCAGGGACCAAATTTATCGATTTTGAAACTCAAGGACCAAAATGAGGAGTTGGATCAATGTCAGGGACCATTTGCGAGAAAACCCTTCTTAAAACTAAATGTTTTCATAAGATCTGAAAGACAAACACAAATAGAATGTATATTGTATGACCTATGTTTTCTTTTAGTATGTCTTTCCCACATATATCAAGTAAGAATGCTAGAAACAACTTAATTCAGCATGATGGACAAGACTAAGTACAACACCCTTGTTTTGCCTAAAAGCGGAGAACATAATGGATATAGATTAAGTACCTGAGATGTCTTATTTGCATCAGCTAGTATATCAGTATTTCCTCCATCATGCTCAGAGACCTTTCCAGTTGGGGCCAATGTGCTGCTGTAATGGATTGGACTTGAGAATCCAGGTTCTGCTACTTGAAATGAACCAGATGCAACTGGCACACCTCCTTGAATCTTGCCAAAAGAACCTGAATTTCCAAGAATACTATGTGAGCCTTAATTACTCAAAAACCCAGGATATAGTAGAAGAGTTTCAGCCTTAATAAGATTAACCTCATTTAAGAATCATTTATTTGTTCGTATATTAATTCAATACAAAAGAAAGCGGAGAAGATATCATTCCAAAATATAGATAAGTCATATTTCAATATAATTCAACCGAAGTTGATACCAAATCAAATAATCCCACGGAGAGGATATTGTTTAAGGACATAGTCCAAGGGGTCCATGTTTTTTTAATACCATTTTATACCAGTTATATTTGGAAAATCTTCAATTTTGCGAGCTGAAATTTCAGATGCATTGATTTCCAACGCGTTAATTCCACAATAATATCAACGTCTTTCCAAGTTCTTACTTGATCCAGGTGATGGAGATGTTGACTGCTGCATCGGAATCTCTGCTGAAATATTACCTGGGATGGCAACATTAGAAGAAAATCTGGGAACTTGAGATTTTTGAAATGGAAACCCAGCTTTACTTTGATTCCATATGCCCCTAGTGTCATGTGTAGGAGTAAGAGAAGTGGCTTGCTGCTGTGCTAACGCATTATGAGTAGAGGAAACTTCCATTTCTTCAGGGTGATTTGAACTCAGAGCCCGAGACATCGAGTTGCTAGTATTTGTCACATCCAACTGCTTTTCTGAAGGTTGACCTTCTTGCTTGGCTCTGAGCAGTGGTCTCATGCTTCCAGAGAACGATGTAAAATGTTCCATTTGACCACCACTCGGACCAATATTAAAATTAGCATTTTCACCACCTTTACTTGAGAAACCAGCCAGTGGTTCGGCCTTGTTTATCTTTCCCTTCCTTGTAGTAACTGCAGCGTTTCCAGTATCAAGATGTTGAGGGTTTTCAGGATGCGGTTCCATAGGCATGGATGTATCTTCCCTCTTCCTCTTAGTGGTGGGTTTTTTACCATCCTTTCGATTCACCTGTTTGTTTGCGTCGCGCCTTTCTTGTGACTGTGAATTGGTAGACCTAGAGTCTAAACTAGATGGACTTTCATGATCAAAAGACTGACTACTCCGATGAGTTGCAGATCCTTGATAATAATCATTCCCTGTACTGCTAGGACCAACAGGTGGTCTGCTTGAAGAAAATGTGTCCATATTAGACATCTCATTTTCGGTCAAGCCTGCTTTGGAATCTTTTGCAACACCAACAGCATGAGAAGAACCTGCAGAAAAATGGCTGCCAATTATCTCACACTGGCCAAGATAGTATACTGAGCCAATTTGATTGAAATAAAATGACATTGACTGATTGACCTCAAAATGTGACTGAAAAATTACCTGTTTGAGTTCCACCAGACATAGGAAGGCGTGAGGACTTCAAAGCTTCAATATCAAGACCATGCTGATTAATAACAGTCTCCATGGCCCTAAGTGGGTCAAGGAAGATAAGTTAGAGAAACGTATAAGATCCCCCCCCCCTCCCCCTTTCTCTCTCCCAGTCCCCAAATAAATGAAGATGATGGAGAAAGACCCAATTCACAAATCAGCTATGAGAAATCAAAATTTTCGGGTTATGATTTGACATACACGCAGAAAAAAATTGAAATACCAAAACAAAAAGAAAACCCATGAAAAATAGGAGTGTTGAAAAAAAAATTAAAACAATAGGTAATGCTAAGATAAGCTAAACACAAAAAAACAGAAACATAGCTTAATGTAAAATGATCTCCATACTAAAGCAATTTAGTCTTGAACTAAGCTTGTTTTTTGCCAAAACTAAGTAAACTATTTAACTACCTAACCAATATTATTGGATATGGTACAACTATCCCCACTATGTGGGGTAAATACCCGAATAAAAGAAAAGGCAGATTCATCCTCCAGATTAATAGGTATAGAAAACTTATTTTCTTGGACACTGCAAGCTCGATGGTACCAGATAATTAAGTAAATTATCTTTAGGATTCACCATGTAAAATGATAACAATGCTAGCACAGTTTTGAAACTTTTTCACATGTCTAGATAACTAATGCAATCTTAAAATTTCTGATTGTCCTAATATTTTTTTGAGAAGACTGATTGTCCTAATATAAGTCCGGAATTAACAAAATACCATCAAATAAGGTGAACAATGATTAACCTTTACCTTGATATCACTTGATATGGCATGGAATGTTCCTTCCCACTTGACTTCATGTGTTGTAGTATCTGCATTTCCCAAACACAAAGCAAATAAACACTTGTACATGCACGTCAATAAATAGGAGCGAACAGAGGGCGGGGTGAGATAAAAAGACCAATTGTCAAGAGAAAACTGCACAAACCACGTAAAGCTTCGTAGCAAGTTTGGCAGGCTCATCTTTAGAATCTTGAATGAGTTTGTGGAGAAACTTGGCTGCTTCCAACTCGACATTATGTGAAGATGCCATCTCATTCAAACTGCCATGAGCATAGTCAATCAATCAATTTTCCGGTTCAACTTTTGGAATCAGATGCTCAATGCATATATATGGTTGAGAATTACAGTTTTGATGTATAGTAGTAACCAATAGCTTTCAGCACCAAATGGGGGAAAATACCACAAAGACCACCTAGCAATTACAGCCGCTTGTTGACATCTCATAAGCACCCATGACTAGAAGTGTTACAAGACAAAAACACAACTACTATCCCCCTCAACTACTGAGAGGGAAAGAGAGAAGCATTGATTGTAGACGAAATAAGTGCATTTTATTTAGGTAAAGTAAACAATTGATTAAAACATCAAATGGTGCCGATATAAACTTTCTATTTGAGAAATGGATCAATTAGATTGCTACTTCTACTTCCCACATACCCTTCTAACTAATTTCCAAAAGTGGCTAAGGCAATAATACTGTCAATTTAAACCCACTTTTCAAAATTCACTTTAAACAAAAACCCAAGTCAATTTTCACATACTAGAACCGAAAAAAAACCCAATTTTTTTACAAAAACCCTACCTTGGCCCTTTTGCAGGAAAGTTGAGCTGAAAATTAGTAAAACACAGGCAACTCCTGTCCCAAAACCCAAGAAAATGATATTTAAGAAGCAAAATTTCGGTCTCGAAAATAAAAACTGACACTGACAGCCCGTATTCGAATTCGTTTCATCAGCTTTCGGTGACTGAGTTCGGAAACAGTAAAAATTTGTGGACGGCAATATAAAATACTAAGAAAAGCGGCAGCTTGAAAGGCAAAAAGGTTTACCTAATCGGAGATCCGACCCGGAATTCGACGGAGACGCTGCTGCAAGCTGGACAGCTTCATAAATAAGAGTCAGAGCGAGAGCGAGAAGAAGCAATTGTGAAAGCCCTCGCCCTGAGACATGGTAATTTGCGGAAACTGCTCTTCGTTGTGTGAAAGACTTTAACTCCGTCTATGTGAGAGACTTTAACTCCGTCTAAATTAACAGAGAGCCCTTTCTTCTTTTCTCTTTTTTTTTTTTTTTTTTTTTTTTTTTTTTTTTAAGAAAACTAATGAAAATAACTTAAAAATTTTGAGTTTTAACGATAAGGATAAAATAAAGATAAAATGAATAGTACCAAGAACTCCATCTATGTGAGATACTTTAACTCAGTCTAAATTAACTTTCCTTTTTTCTTTTTTTAGAAAACTAATGAAAATGACTTGAAAACTTTGAGTTTTAACGATAAAGATAAAATAAAAGGTAAAGGAATAGTACTAGGATTGACTTTTTAGAGTAAAAATATGGTTTTTCGTTAAAGTGAACAGTATCGAAAGCTTTTCGTTAAAGTTTCCTTTTTTTTTTTTGGAAAAACAGGGAGCCCTTTGTGCTTATCGATTATTTAGTGTTGTAAAATCGACGATGTGTGCAGTGAAATAAATAAATAAAACACAAAATTTACGAGGTTACTCTACAGTCAGTGTGACTGGAGTACATTCTCGAGGCAGCAGTAGTGTTTTTATATATAATCAAAAGTAATAAAATTACAAAGATAACTTCCCACTCTATTTCCTCTCTCTCTACCGTGAGCCTTATGGCTTCTCACTTCTTCCTCTCTTCTTCCTTTTATCACCACCTTTTGAACACTTGTAATACTTTATTTATAGAGTAAACATTTTAAAAAGCAAACAAAACACTATTAAACTTGTGAAAGGCTTACTATATGCATGTGGGCATACATACCCACTATTTACAACACTCCCCCTTAGATGCCCACATAAGTCTTTCATTAACTTGTTAAAATCTTGATCTGTTTTTGGATGTTCCCCCTGATTTCAAACTCTTTAGGCTAATCAATGATCATTATGCTTCAGTCCCTTAGCGAGCAGAGTTGCCGAAAAATATGCTTTATTTGTTGTTAACTTTCCACAAGCTTGTTCTAGAACTGGGCTTGAGGGCTTTCTGCTAGACTCGCATCAAAGGTCTGAATTTACTCCTTTTATCTGGAGTAGAATTTGATTTAAGGTGGTGGACACTTGATTTTGAATCGGACTTGTGATTTCTTCAAGGATTTCGAAGCTTGATCTTGAATGAAATTAGACCATGATGAGCTTCACGTGGCAAATGATCTTTGGCTTTGTCGGGGATGAATCAACACGTGTTCGTTGCACTTGTCTCTACATGCTTCAATATATCATTTTCACTTGCCTTACTTGTTCCCCTTGCATAAGTTGTATTTTCCTTGCTTTTTCCTTATGCATGTGTGGCATCTTCTCTTCTAGGATTTGTCAACTGATGTAGGAGTGGAATACCTGATGCTGCACAATTTTCTAATCCATAGTCCTTTAAATAAATATTTATATAAATTGATGCTACACAATTTTCTAATCCATAGTCCTTTGAATAAATATTTATATAAATTGATGTTGCACAAGTATTATGTTGATTAAATAAAACTAATGTTGCACAAGTATTAAGTTGAAAATTATTAAATGCTTATGGGGGGTTCCCCCAACCCCCTCCCCAAAAAAAAAAAAAAAAAAAAACTTATGCCAACTGATTAAGATTCTATGAGTTGATACTGCACAAGTATTACATTAAAAATTAATGATTATATAAAATTGATGATGCATGGTGATGCTGCACATATATTACGTTAAGAATTAATGTTTATATAAACTGATGCTACACATTTATGCTGCACACATATTCGTTGAAAAATATTACATGTTTATGGAGGGGTCCCCCCCCACCCCAAAAAAAAAAAACCTATGCCAACTGATTATGCACGTTTCTATTAACTGATGTTGCATAAACTAATATATATATATATATGATAACTATACTGCAAAAAACAAAAGGAACTTCAATGAAAACCAAAAGCAGCACAACGAAAAATCGCCTTCGCCAAACACTCAATCAAATAAGCTCAAAACCAAATCAAAATCTTCAAAACTAAAAAATCGTGACTGAAAAAACAAGAACAATCCAAAAAAACTAAATGCAATCAATTAAAATTTGAAAAATCAAAGACTCTTTCAAAATGTAAACTAAAATAAATTCAAAAACACACAAACACTTCAAAAATCTAAATTGAAACACATAAAATTCAGAGAGATAAACATGAGATAAACACTTACCTTCGAAGAAAGTTTGAATAATTCGAATAGAAAATATGGCGAGAGATAATTGAGGGAGATGATGAAATATAAATCGGAACAGATAAACTTCAGAGAGAAAGAAAAACAGCAGAGAAAACGAAAATATAATTCGAATGATTCAAATCACCGTCGATCGCTATTTAACAAAATATGGAAACTTCGTTTCTAACGGAAAAACCGGACATGACGTCATCTTACGCGGAATTTAAAAATGTCATTGTCTCAATATATAATTAAGTATTGAAAGTATACTCTAAGTGTAATTTTTCCTAAATACATTATATGCTTAATTGTAGTAATGGTCCTTGAATTTTACTCCTAGTTTAACTTTAGTCCCTAAACTCTCATATTAGTTTATTTAGTCATTGAACTTAACAATGTGTTACATTATTGGTCCTTTTCACAAATGTTATCTTCTTCTTTTTTTGTTAAATCTAGGGTATATTAGGAACTTCAATTTAAAACTTAAAAGAAAAAAAATAGAAGAAGCTTAAATACAAATGAAAATTTATGAATTAATATCTAAAACTTAAATCAAAATGAAATTATACATATACTAAAACCCAACACAAAAAATATTGTTCATTAACAGTGTTCTTTAACAATAGAATGACGAGAACGCCCTCCAAACTTTTTTTCTCACTGCGTTTTGTCTCAGCCTTTCTACAGTAAAAGAACGATTATGCCCTTCTAATTGCACGTGTCAGTCATCGATGGATGGTTTGGCTTTAGTTCTTCTGGACCTCTCATTTCCTTTCCACTTTCCACTTTCCACTTTCCTCTCACGAATACCTCGAGTTCTTTCGTTTTTCGCAGGCCGTTTCTCTTCGCCTGGGATTCTGTTTTCTGCCGTCATGCTGCTTTGTTGGTATTGTTGTTCAAAATATACCTTTTGCTTCGTTGTTCTTCGATTACTTGTTAGAATTGTTAATTTATACCCTTTGGTTCGATTGGAATTATTTTTCGGTTGATTTGATCCACCGTTTGCAAGTAAATTTTGCATGTTTTTCTCCCAACGGGATTACGATGTTCTATGTTTTCTTGGATGGTTTTTTTGAATATTTGATGTGGTTTGGTTTTTTGTTTCAGGAATTTGTAAATATTTGGTTTCGATTGGAATTTCTGGGCTCATCTAATCCAACGTTTCCAGGTGAGAAAGTTGCTTAAATTTCGATTTTTATTAAACTCAGGTGAGCTACTTCAGTTTTTTAGATTGATTTGAAGGAATTTTTTGCCCAGAAAAGCTAGGGTTTCTGGTAAGTTTATCGAGTCTTACATCTTGGGGGTTTTGTGATTTTGGATTTACAAATGGATTGAAATTTCATTTTTCTGATTTCACCTCCCACATAGAACCTGATACTTAGTCACCTTTAGAGCAGCTTCCTTCTCTCTTCTTCTCCAACCATGGTTGCTGATCCTCAGGGCATTAAGGTGAGTTTCATTGTGGCCATATTTTTTAGCTTTGTCAGTGCGTCTGATTTATTTTTTTTGTATTGGTGGTTTTCAATTTAGGGATGAATTGTGTGTTTAAATTTTGCTTTTGTAAGTTTGGGGGTTATGTGTTTAAATTTTGCCTTTCTAATTTTGTAGGTTTTCTGGTAAATCTAGGATTGTAGATATGAGGAGTCGAAATTAAGGTTGTCGAAGTTGGGGTTTGGTCGGTTTTTGTTGTGCATCCCCGTGCAGTAGGCAAAATGGGAGGCAATGGGGTTGACCATCCATTGAAACATTTGGAAGAGGAAGGCGGTAGCAGTCAAGGACAGAGTAAGGATTTTCTGTTAAGTTGTCGAATTTATGATTCGGTGGAAATGGATAACAAGTATTCAAATTAACGATTGGTTACATGTTCTTTTCAGCATGAGAGGAATCAGAAGACAAATTCTTCACGGCCTTCTTCGGTTTTAGAGATTTTTCAGGCAAAAGAGTTCAATGTTGGTTCTTCACCTCGGAGAGGTTAGCACCCCCACATATTCCGAGTTATAGTTGTTTTTGTTATCTGTAATGCATTGAGGGACAAAAAATGAAGCTTTTCCTTGACGAGAGATCAGGTTCTTAGTCTTATGGTTGAACTATAGTTTGACAACGTGGAATTACTTAATATTTAGCCAAGAAACTTTCTATTAACACCAATGAACCAAAATGTGTTAAGCTTTATTGTCTATACAATGCGGAAATGAGCTTCCCGTCTTAGCTTAAAATTCAAAAGTATATTGCCAGG
The DNA here is from genome assembly GCF_042453785.1 of Malus domestica. Taxonomy (NCBI): domain Eukaryota; kingdom Viridiplantae; phylum Streptophyta; class Magnoliopsida; order Rosales; family Rosaceae; genus Malus; species Malus domestica. The sequence goes on along the minus strand of NC_091676.1, from coordinate 13,938,759 downwards.
ATGTTTGTTGTGCCCTTTAGTTTAGTAATCAGTCATTACTTAGTGTAGTCACTAAGGTGTAAATAAGTCATGAAATTTGGAATTTAGATGACCATACTGAAGTTCTAGAGCGATACTGATTAAGAAACGAGATGACGGATTGAAGTGGTAGAATAGTTCTTAAAATTCATGTTGTCTAAATTGTGGAAATACTTCAGATCCTAAACTATGATTGAGTCCACTATTGTTGTTGGTGTGGCCACCATTTACTAAGCTTTTCAGTGAACCATAGGATAATGTGATCATGATCCAAACTGATAGTCTAATTAGTCCGATGATGTGATCATGCCTACCCCAGATGTTATTGGACTTTAATGCCATACTGGGATCCATTTAAATATGTATTTATGTTTCTTTTGTTCTGGTGTTAATCTAATATTTGCTCACTGATATGTAGTTTACTCCAACGATAATGGTTATCTAGGATAGCCTTTCTTTATGTCTTAATTATTGATAGTGCTATCATTTTTGCAGGAAGCTCAAAGGATGATTAAGAAGAAAAGGAGATCATAGATTGGAAAATAGATGGACAAAGAGGCGATAGAAATTTCTAGGGTCCCAAACCCGTGACATAAAAGGTATAAAATTGTTAATTGTTAATTGAACATAAATGCACTGATTACGAATAAGTATGGTTGCTTTTGTGTCATATTGAATCTTGATTTCGTGGTGTACATTTTGTCTAATAGATTATTATTGCCCAATTTGTCCCATGTTCGTCTTCCATAGTACAGCTCTGAATTTCCACAAAATTTTGTCCGATTCTGAATCTGTTTATTTCCAAAGAAGGGAAATTATAATAGTTCAATAAATAACCACATTAGAGTTTTGGGTTTTCAAGAGATGGATTTCTATGTTAAAAATTTTGTTTGTTTTGACGCATGAGTGAACATGGGGAGAATCGAGAGACGGAAGATAGAAGAGAGGAAGACTCACTTCATGTTAGTGCCTTTTACTATATCTTTATACTTTCAAACAAATGAAATTGTTATTAGATTTTGTAAGGTGACATGTTAATTCTCTAAGTAACTTGCAATTTTTTCCAATAGGTTTGTTGCTAATAATATATTGTAACCACTCTTTTTGCCATTTTCCAAGAGGTCATTCTCACTAATTTTTATATAGGTTTTTTCACATTTGCACAAGTTTAGTTGTCTTTCTTATTATACAATGTAGTTCATTAGTTTGTCATTTAATAAGTGCAACCGTACATGCAGCTCTGATTTTTGACGATATAATTATTCTTATAATTTTAATTTTGACATGTGAGTTTAGCTTACTAATTAACGTTGTTTCAGAATTCATGGTGTGTTAATTTGATGAAGTTGCTTCCTATTGTTTGGTTTATCATATACTGGAATTTGAAATGTCATTTGATTCAAAGTTTGCTCTATTTTTACAAAATAAAGAAAGGGTTTTTGTGGGGTTGTTGCCCACAAATTCTCTTTAGGCCAAATAATAAAGTTAGAAGAATTGCGGTTTGATTTCGTTTAGTTTCCTCTATTGAGTGCAAACGCGTTGCTAATATACTTGAATTGATTCTAAAAATGATATCTTTTCTGGGTTGTATTACAAAAGAATTTTCCTGCCTTTGATTCAGATTTTGATATACTTTACTTCAAGCACGTTAAACAAAGGAAATTAACTTTGCAATACAATATTTCATACAATTTTCAATCCCGCAGCAACACGCGGGTACAAATTTCTAGTTTGAACTATAAAAACACAAAATGAAAAAGGTTGGACTTTAGCAACTTGTAAATACAATGCAATTTCAAAGTTGATAGAAGATCGAACTGTGGCTGGACTTAAACAACTAATAAGTCACATGATTTTAAAAGAGAGTGATGTGTTACTAAAGAAACTAATATGAGGTTCAAAGGTTAAAATTAAACTACAATATTGTTAACGAAAAATAAAATTAAACTAGAATATGTCCCTACATTGTGAAAGAGAGTGGGGCGTGAAGAGAAAAAATAATAATTAAATTACACGATCCAACAATCTAAAAAAGAATGAGGATTCACTTTGGATCCTCTTTATGAGGATTTTGGGAATCCTCCAATCACGTTGGTTCATCGTATATCGTGCGGTCAGTTTTCGTCAGGTACTATTTATATTCAATTTTAAATAAAAAAAATTACAATGATTTCTGACCGCATGATGTACGATGAACGGACATCATTAGAAGATTCTCGGGATCCTCACAAAGAGAGGATTCTCATTCTCTAAGAAATTACATGACCCAAAAATAGTTCAAATTAATAAAAAAAAAGGTTAATCTCAGCTTACTACCCTGAAGTTTCTTGGTTTTCAACATTTGGTACATGAAGTTTTTTTCATCCTAGAGTGGTACAAAAAGTCATAATTTTGAGACGCTATAATACGTTCGTTAAGGTTGTTAAATCTATCATTAAATGGTGACGCGGCACCTACGTGGACAATAATTATGCGTCACGTGTCAATATTGGCTCATGTGAATATTAAAAAATAAAATAAAAGGCTAATCTCTATCCCGCCCCTCACCCACCCCACCATCTCCTTCCCTAATTGTCACGCCCCGATCCCGACATACGTCCCGGATCGACACGCGATGCCACCAAATACTCGTATATCTAACATACCCGCCTCCGGGATATGAATAAAGCACCACTCAAGGTCCAAATTGCGTAGTTCCTTATACTTTATGGCTGCATCTAACCTCCCCATTAGACTGCCTACGTACTCTCAACAGGGATCAAGCCATTCGTAGTTCGTACAACTCGACATATATTACAGTCCGTTCAAGTCGAAAGGTATAACATTCCTTAATCAAACATATGGACTTGACGAGCATGAATTATTCAATTCAAGCTACATATCGAACCCACATAACAATTAAGGTTCTATTTCATCCATCATATAAGCCATTATGTTTCAACATAAAATTGCAATTCATAGCATGTAATATATCAAAGAATCAACAAAGCACAATAGTATCCTCTAGTCACATTGATCATTGATCTAATCATATTAATAACAATCATATTCAACATCATTCCACAATCACCTCAAGTAACCCATTCCATGAATCAAGGACACACGATATTAACATTTAATTATGTTAATCAGTTAACCAGATCATATATCAGTGCACGAAATTTAATAGAGGAATTCTACATAATTCCTTGCCTGGATTCCAAGTAATAACCTGATAATTCTAATTTATATTCACAAGGTCTATTATGGGTAATTCTCATTCATTCGAATATAGGGTTCTAGTCTAACTTAGGGAAATGAGCAAGAGTATGGATTCCGGACCACTCAACGGAATTCAACCCAAGATACGATTCCAGACCACTCAACGGAATCCAAACTAAATTATGATCACCTATTGAAATGTACCAAGTACAACTAATCATCATCATTTCTAAAATGCGTATGGTCCCCCATCGCAGATATACCAAGCAGAACCATAAGCATAATCTCATCGTGCAGGCAATGATCACCCATCGTGAATATACCAAGCATGATCACCCTTGAATACATATGGTCCCCCATCATGGATATACCAAGCAGAACCATATACATAATCTAATAACATAGGCAATGATCACCCATCGCGGATATACCAAGCATGATCACCTTTAACAGTGCCCCATCGCGGATATACCAAGCAAGACTATATTTTGTAGCTCTAGGTAGTGATCACCCATTGCGAATATACCAAGCATGATCACTCCTAGAATGCGTACAGTCCCCCATCACAGATATACCAAGCAGGACCATAAACATAGTCTAATCGCGGATATACCAAGCATGATCACCCCTGAAGTACGTATGGTCCCCCATTGCGGATATATCAAGTAGGACCATCTAAATACCACTACTACCTAGTGCAGTTTAGCACACCATCTACCCATATCTCAACCTGTACGAGTTACAACGTAGCTACCTACACCATCAACTTCTTATGGCCACCAATAAATATGTCACACAAGCCTATAAGTTCTACATCATACTTCTAATAAGATTCTAGGCTCACATTTTCATAACAATAGTCATACACATCATTCACATTGCTAAAAAGATAATCAAACCCACATATGTAGCACCTCAACCCCCAATTATATGTATAATTTTGTTATTCCCCAAAAGGTTTATGAAATTATCAATTTAGTCTATTTCTCTTTTAACCAATTGTGCTGCCACGTGGCAGCACCCCAACAAACATCATCTCTCTCTCTGTTTCCCCTCCCTCGTGACTCATTCTTCTTCTTCTTTTTGTTTCTGTTTCTCTCCCTTCTCTCTCTTCTTTCCATCTTTCACCGAGATGCACATACACACATATGCACACACCCAATTGCTTACCTGCACGAGGAAGACAATAATAATCATCAAACCTCGTCTTCCTCTTCATTTTTCTCTTGACGCAACTGAGACTGTGGAACCCAGGAACTCTCCAGCAAGTTCCCTTGGTTTTCCTGTTAGGTAAGCTTCAGATTACCTCAAATTCATCTTGGTTGTTGCGTGGTTGAGATATATTAAGGTTTAAATTGTCGTTTTTACAAGGTTTTTGAAGGAAATCGGCTCGGGTGTGCCAAACCCATATTTTCCGGCGAAGTCGTGACCTTCAAGGGTTTTTCAGAGCATTCACGGTCGTTCCACGGCGAAGAAAGGGTATGGAGATACTTTACTCTCTTCCCTCTTCATTTTGGTGTATAGGTTGAACCCTAGTTTACTAGAAAATCTCCGGCCGGAACTATAGCAGCTCCGGCTTTCTCATCCGATCAGCACACAGACCCTTTAGGCCGCTTAGGACACCCATGGGCTTTGGGCCCGTAGACAAAACCCAACCCATTTCTTAATTTTAATTCCTATTATTTGTTTTAAATGCCACAAAGTCTTGGGCCTTTATTACTTACTGAGGGTTTGAGGCCCGGCCCTGTGTGTGAGGCATTTGGATTGTGCAGTGCGTGAGTGTATGTGTATGTGTATGTGGGCTACGTGTGTGTGTGTGTACCGTGTGTGTGTGCGCATGCCGTTCATGCATATACATGATGCGCATGTGTGTATGTTTGTGTAGTGTGTATGGGTTTAGGCTTAAGCCCAAACCACCCTTCTTCACCCTAACCCATCCAACCCAAATCCTTTATTTTATTTAGTTCAAGCCCAAATCCTTTAGAAAATCCTTTTATTTATTTATTACATTTTTGTGCTTAGGTGAAGTTGCTAGTGAGGGAATTCGTAATCCTTATCCGCATAACTCTACTGCTACGGAGTACTGTGAGTGGACCCCTTATAAAATTACATGATTTTGTAGTTCAATTGCATAAATGAATAGCATGCCTTACGAGTTTATGATTTGATTTTATGTTAAGCATGTTTATTGAAATTGTTGATTTTCGTCTCGTGTTTTTTGTGAGGAATTAATTGTTGGCCTATATTGAGCTATATTTTAATATATCGTATTTTCTATAAAAACCATGAACTGGTAGACTATTTGATGGATGACAATAGGATACTAGAACATGTTATAGAAACCCCTCTTTATAGTATAGACGATGAATGACTTTATACTATGAAGTGATTATTTATTAGAGGCGTAACCATTTGTGCATACCTAGTGGACACTATGCCGCCTGGGGCAAGGATCTGGTGTTAGCAGATAAGCTGGGAGAAATAATCCCTAGCTACAGGCTGAGGGACATGGAGTAGGCATTGGGCCGGGAGTTGGTAATCTCTGGCTACGGGCGCAGAGACCACGGTGCTGGCATAGGACCGGGAGAATATATTTAATTCAGTAATCTTACTAGCAGTACACCGCGCTTACGAGACAATATACGAGACGATACACGCGATGATTTATATGATGTTTTTCTGCGTTTTACCTGTTGAGATGTTTTATGGCATGCTAGAGTTCAGAAAACCTATCATTTATTATGCTAGTAGTTTTCATTATATATAAACCTGGGGGTTAGTATGTTTATAATTGTTTTCGTATTATGTAGGTATATAAACTTGATCCACTCATCCTTGTTTTGCTCCCCCTTTCAGGATTTAGAATCGAGGAATACGATCCCTACGTCAACGCTTTCGCATTGGCATATTCGAGTCCTCTCGGTATAGGACCCACATCCTTTTATTTATTCAATTTTATATTAATTTTTTAGAGCTCTAGTTAGTTGTATGCTCTGAACACCTTCCTAAATTATTAATTCATTGTATTTTAAATTCATAACCCTTATTTCTTATTCTTAGCTTTTGTATCAATTAATGGCTTTCGTCACCCTCCAGTGTCGGCCAGCACATGTCTATCCTGATATTCGGGGAATATCAGGGTCGGGACATGTCAACATATATCACAACCATCATCAGTACACAAGCCAAATCATGTTTAATAAACATAGGTCTATGGCTAAATATATAAAAATCACATTTCAATAGAAATCACATTTATAAAATCAATTCATATTCACAACAGATACTAATATAAGAATTTAAGGTAATAACCCTATCCCATATATTCAAGTCACTCTCTAACCAATGTGGGTCAACTAGACTTCACTTAGTCTCTCATAGTACCAATTCTAGTATCTAGAACGTTTCGAGACATGTTGACCAAAAGTCAACTCTTGGTCAATGGTAGGGTCCACAACTTTATGTAATTCGATCTGAAAGATCCGCCCATCAGATTTCAGATCCGTAACTTCCTAAAGTTTACATTATGCTTCTAAAACAACATACTAAAATTTCATGGCAATCCGACCGTCGGATCTCCACTAATCACCAATTCTAGTGAATATCAACGTGTTATTTTACGAACTTACAAACCCAATTCGAGAAGATCCGCATGTCGGATTCCTAATCCGTCAGTTTCTAATATCCTCAAATATTACATACTATATGTTTGTACCATACTTAACTAATCCCGAAACTACTGAGCACCGGTCAACGTTATACCGTCAAGGACCCAGAAAAGCTTCCCTTCAACCAGGAGGCCAATCACAATGCGACACGTGTCGACATCAGAAGCCAATCACAGCGCGACACTTGTCAACATCAGAAGCCAATCACAACATGACACGTGTCAATGTCAGAACAAAACTAGAAACTCTCTTCTATAAATAGGGATCATTCTCCCACAATAATCTCTAATGTCATTTTGTAGTAAACTATTCACTAGAACTCACAGAAGGAGAGCTTGAACCTATGTATTTGTGTAAACCCTTCACAATTAATGAGAACTCCCCTACTCCGTGGACGTAGCCAATCTGGGTGAACCACGTATATCTTGTGTTTGCTTCTCTGTCTCTATTCATTTACATACTTATCCTCACTAGTGACCGAAGCAACCAAGCAAAGGTCACAAAACCTGACACTTTCTGTTGTACCAAAGTCCTCACTGATTTTGTGCATCAACATTTGGCGCCGTCTGTGGGAACGACACTTATTCCCATTCTCTTCAGCTTTGTCAAGCTGGTTTCCACCGTTCGTACACTCTTTTTTGGCCAGGCATCTCTCTCCGACATGGGTAACGAAAGAAGCCATAGCACACAGAATGACACCCTACTTGGACCTAGTATGAAGCAACGAAAGCATGAAGGAAATAGAGTTACTTTTCAAGCTAAAGTCGATGAGCTAGAGGTTCAGAACAACAAGATAGCGATGAAGAATGAGGTCCTCCAAGAACAATATGAAAAACTTTTCGAGATGCTTCACGAGGCTAGGCATGCTCAAACACACAAGCTCGTCGCCCCTGTTGAGGTCAACAATCATCTGAATGCCCCCCAACACGGAGGGTTACTGATATCCAACATGGACATCCTTGATAGGGATCGAGCTACACATCAATGTGATAATCAACAGAAGACTTCTCTCAACCCAGCTGCTTCAACCCAAAGCAGAAGAAGTAGAGGAAAGCACCTCCTCACAGAGGGAGTGGAAGGATCAAAAGCCGCCTATCGCGATTGTCGAGACTTCCTAAAGCAACGTCGAGAGAATCTCATCCACATAAGCTCGAAGATCAATGACCCAAGAGTTTTTGAAAGACTCTGTCCTCTTCCACGACCCAGGCCAGCAGCCAATCTAAGGAATGGGTAACAGGTCCCAGAAGAACATGAAGGTACAGGGGACTCGGAAATATTCCGACATACTCACTCTAGGAATCAGTGTGGCGAGTCCAAGGAAAAATCACGTTATCTTGATCAAACTTTCCTACTTCCAAAAGGCGATGGGAACTTACAGAAGAAAACTTCAGTGGTGCACGACTCCACTCAGGACCCTCTTGTCCTACAGCTCCTGGATGAAGTAAACAAATTGAAGGCGGAACGTCAAGCCGAGATACCTGACTGGAACCAACCCAGGCCTGGCCCCCTCATAAGAAGGATCCTCAACACCCCCTCCAAGCGAAGACAAAGCAGAAGCTTGACTTACAACTCTATACTGGAAGGGAATACCCGATTGAACACCTTAACCTATTTGAGTCCACCATGGTATACCGGAGACACACCGACGAAGAACGGTGCCTTCTCTTCCTCTCCACCCTCTTTGACAGAGCTTTAAACTGGTATTGCCGTCTTCCACCTGAGACAGTAGACTCATTTGAAGAGTTGAGGAAGTTGTTTGTCTCTCAACACATCTTTCAGACCGATCGCTTGCATTCCGCAGATGACTTGTACACTATTCGCCAAAAGCCGAACGAGTCATTACGAAAGTATGCTAGCCGTTTCAGCTATGAGTATTCTCACTATGCTGAGGCAGATGACAAGACAGCCCTCAAGGCCTTCACGACAGGCTTACGTGACTGTTTCTTCAAGTACATGATCAATGCCAACACTTGGAAGACTTACTTTGAGGTGATGGCACAAGCTTACAACCATGCCTCCGCCGAGGCAAGGACATATCAAGGGAAACCCCCTACAGTCACCCCTTATCAACAAGTAGGGAGTGGAGGCCAGATCCAATCGAATGAGAAGACCTCAACCTTCCAAACGGTAGCAGCACACCCCCTGCCTTATTTAATGTTTCGCCAAGTCAACAGACATATCAATCCTAAGGCAAAAGGAAAGATTTCCATCCTCACCAATCTCATTTTAATAAAGAGAATAAGGGGCACTATCGCGATAACTCAGGATATCATCACAATAACGCTCGTCCCCAAGCAGTTAACGCAGTGGGCCAATCACGTGTCAAGACAGGCCATACCCTGAGGTGTGAGACATACACACCTTTGAATGTTACATGCGCGGCTATCTACCCCAGTATAACTCACCTGATACCAAAGCCAAAGCCAAGACAGCCATATTACAAGTCCACGAAGAACACATGCATGTTTTGTTGCTACCACGAGTATAATGGCCATGATGCCGAGAAGTGCATCATCATCCGTGATCATATTGAAGCTTTGGCATGTGAAGGAAGAATTGATCAGTTCCTCATTCACCCTCCAAGGGATAACCGTAACCAACGCCAGGTGAATGTGATATATTCTATAAGCGGCGGCACACCCATGTCTGAATCTTCCAATAGGGCCATGAAAAACAGTGAACGAACTTTGAGACCTGGCCATCAAGTGTTTCACGTGGAAGACATCAGGGGAGGCAAGTATCAAAAGCCTAACTGGGATCCAATATGTTTCTACCCTGAGGAAGAAAGAGGTATCATCTACCCTCACAACGACCCGCTGATCGTGGAGGCTCACATAGCAAATTTTGATGTGAAACGAATCCTGATAGACACAGGTGCTTCAGTCAATATCATGTTTGCTGAAGCTTTCGAGGCACTTAATGTAGCTGAACACTTGCTCGATCGCTCGATTTCTCCTCTGATAAGCTTCTCTGGCGATATCGTACAACCTTTAGGGAGTATACACTTACCCTTCACCATTGGTACATGCCCCTACACAGTTACTATTACCACTAACTTCCTAGTGGTCAATTGCCCGACGGCATACAATGTCATCTTTGGGCACACATGCATCAATGATCTCAAGGCCATGGTATCCACACATATGTTGTTAATGAAGTTTCCAACCCCTTTTGGTAATGGATACATCAGGGAAGATCAACTTAGTGCTCGATCATGTTACAACACTTCAGTTAAGCAACAACACCTGCCTGTCCCCTCTATACATAACCAGGTAGTAAAGACCAATCCAGATGAAGCCAACTCGGATCTTCATGATGGCAACAGTCAACCCGACGACCCTCGAGATGACTCATTCACCCAACAAGCACAACCCACTAAAGAGTTAAAGAATGTCTCTATCTCCAAAGACCATCCAGATCGCATGGTGAAGATTGTCACCACTTTGTCACCACCCATTCGGTTGTCGCTGATCTCCTTTTTGCAAGAGAACGTCGAGGTCTTCGCTTGGTCATATAAAGATATGTCGGGCATCTCTCCCGATATCATCTTTCACCACTTGAGTATTGATCCCAAGACCAAACCAGTAAAACAGAAGCGAAGATCTTATGATGTTGAACAATACGAGGCGATGAAACCAGAAGTTGAAAAACTCAAGGACATAGGCTTCGTCCATGAAGTCAATTACCCAACATGGGTAGCAAATGTTGTCCTTGTTAAGAAAAATTCGACCAAGGAAAGTCTCCTGCTTCAAAAGGTCTTGTGGAGAATGTGTGTCGACTACACTGACCTAAACAAAGGATGCCCGAATGATAATTTCCCCCTTCCTCTCATTGATAGACTTATAGACTCTACGGCAGGGTGTGAACTCTTGAGCTTCATGGACGCTTATTCAGGATACAACCAAATCCTCATGAACCCCTCAGACCAAGAACACACAGCCTTCACTACTAACAGGGGACTATATTGCTACAAAGTCATGCCCTTCGATCTAAAGAATGCAGGGGCAACTTATCAGAGGTTAGTTAATTCAATGTTTACCGAACAAATCGGGAAGAGCATGGAAGTTTATGTTGACGATATGTTAGTCAAGAGCAAACATGCCGACCAGCATATCACCAACCTATATGAAACCTTCACCATTCTGAAGAGGTATCAAATGAGGTTGAACCTCAACAAATGTGCCTTCGGCGTGGGCTCTGGCAAATTCTTAAGCTTCATGATTAGCCAACGAGGCATTGAAGCTAACCCCGAAAAGATCAAATCAATCCTCGACATGAAAGAGCCAGTAACTTCAAAAGACATCCAAAGCCTTACTAGCAAGGTGGCAGCCTTAACCAGATTCATCTCTAAGGCCACAGACAGATGTGCTCCTTTCTTCAAAGCACTCAAGAGAAATAAGAAGTACATTACATGGACGGAGGAATGTGCCAAGGCATTCAGGAACCTCAAAGAGTACATGAGTAAAGCCCATCTGCTCTCCAAACCAGAAGTTGGTGACACTCTCATTATCTATCTATCGGTTTCGGCTTCAACAGTCAGTTCTGTTCTTATTCGAAAGGACAATGGTGTCAAACGGCCCGTCTACTATGCTAGCAAGGCCCTACAAGATGCGGAGACATGATACTCCAACATTGAGAAATTAGCTCTAGCATTGGTCATGTCTGCTCGAAAACTTCGCCCTTATTTCCAAGCACACGCCATCATCGTGCTTACCAATCACCCTCTTCGACAAATACTCCAGAGTCCTGACACGTCTGGGTGAATGATCAAATGGGCGATAACATTGGGTGAGTTTGACATCTCCTACCAACCAAAACTAGCCGAAAAGGGTCAAGCAGTAGCAGATTTCATTGCCGACTTCACATATCCTGTTGACATTGCTTCTGCACCTGAAGCAGTAGCTTCATTACCATCGGAAGCTCAGAAGATAGAATCAACAACCCCAACACAGAGTCTGTATGTTGATGGCTCATCCAACCAACAGGGCTGCGGAGCAGGATTAGTCCTCACTACCCCCGACAAAGTGGCGATAGAATACGTTCTTCGTTTCAAATTTAAGACATCGAACAACGAGGCCGAATACGAAGCCCTTCTAGCAGGCTTATGTTTGGCCAAGCACCTTGGGGTTAAACAAATTGATATTTTCAGTGACTCCCAATTAGTGGTCAACCAAGTCACGAACAACTTTGATGCTAAGGATAGCTCTATGGCAGCATATCTTGCGCAAACACGACTTTTGCTCAAGCACTTCCACTACCAGATCACCCAAGTTCCTCGAGCGGTAAACAGTCATGCAGACGCTTTGGCTCACCTCGCCTCGGCAGTGGAAGACAAGATTGGGACGAATTCACCTCGCCTCGGCAGTGGAAGACAAGATTGGGACAAAAATTCATGTCGAATTGTTGGCAGCACCAAGCACCATGGTCGCGGAAGTGTGCAATTTACAACAAGGAGATAGTTGGATCACCACAATTTATAAATTCCTTGCTCATGGCACCCTCCCAAATGACAAAGTCCAAGCTAAGCAGATTCGATACAAGTCTGCCCGCTACCTGATCATTAATGACTAACTCTACAAGCGCGGTTTTACCCTGCTATACCTAAGATGCCTTACACTTGCGGAGGCGGAAATTGTCCTTTGGGAAATACATGAAGGAGTCTACGGTGATCATGCTGGGTCTCGATCCCTAGCACACAAGACTTTTCGCCAAGGATACTATTGGCCAATACTCTACCAATATGCCATCAGAATATCTCGCTCATGTGATAAGTGTCAACGCTACGCAACTATCCTTCACTCCTCTCCTGAGCCGCTCACTCCTATGATTAGCCCTTGGCCCTTCGCCTAATGGGGAGTTTATTTGATCGACCCAATGCCTGCAGGGAAGGGCAAGGTCCGCTATGCAATCGTTGCAGTTGACTACTTCACAAAGTAGGCTGAAGTAGAACCCTTGGCAACCATTACTGAGGTAAAAATAAAAGACTTCGTATGGAAGAACATCCTCTGCAGATTCGACATTCCCAATGCGATAGTCACAGACAATGAGCGGCAGTTTGACAACAAGAAGTTCAGGATGTTCTGCTCTAAGTTCAACATCAATTTATGTTTTGCCTCTTCAGCCCATCCCCAATCTAATGGACAAGTCGATGCCGTTAACAAAATAATCAAGTGCACTCTGAAAACTAGCTTGGACAAAGCTAAAGGTTGTTGGCCAGAATTCGTACCCCAAGTTCTTTGGTCATATCGCACTTCATATAGAACTTCCACAGGAGAAACTCCATTCTCACTTGCTTTTGGTACAGAAGCAGTTGTCCCGGTTGAGCTTAAGCAAGCAACATATCGAATCCAAAACTACATGCAGAGTGAGAACGACAAACAACTCACCCTCAACCTGGATCTAGTTGAGGAACACAAAAATCAAGCTCACCTGAGGAATGTCGCCTACAAGCAGCGCATCTCCAACTACTACTACTCAAGGGTCAAACCTCGTTCTTTCAAAGTGGGAGACTGGGTACTGAAGAAAAGATTACTCTGTGACAAAGTCCCGAGTGAATGAACACTCGGTCCTAACTAGGACGGACCGTTCGAGGTCGTCGGCATCAGCCGCCTTGGCTCCTACAAGCTCAGAAGCTCCGACGGCATAACCCTTGGCTATCCATGGAATGCTGACCACTTGAAGTACTATTACAAATAAACTCACATTGTACAAGTGTTAAGCTACAGCCGTTCGACATCCTATGTAACAAAGACCATTTGGTATGAATTCAACAAAGAAGTGATTTAGCCAACTTGGCCCTAAACTCTTTTACATTCTGAGCAATGAAACACTCAAGTGTTGAAGTTTCAACACAAATGTTTCCAATACAAAATAAAATCTAAGTATGTGTCAACAAGACTTTACAAAGGATCTATGCAAACATAACCAAACATTCATCAATGATAGGGCAAACACTTGAAGCTTGATAATGCAAACACTTGAAGCTTGATAATACATACACTTGCTTGATAATGCAAACACTCATAAACATGCAAAACAAAAAAAAAACTCTCAGGCTTATAACATGGCAAATGCCATACAAACAACAAACTAGTGCAGGTAGAGTACATGCAGAAAGTGAAAGCACTTCTAGTCATCCTCATCTGAGGTTGAACCCCTGATCATATCACTCTGAGTCCTACCGCCATTTTCTGCATTTCCAAACTCATCATCACCCTGATGACTCTGCTCATCAGCACTAGCCTCATCGCCAGACTCATCTGCACTGCTAGAATAAACTGCAAGGTCGAAGGTTTCACCTTTTCGATGATGCTCGTCTATTTCTTCACGGTATTTTCGAAGAACGCTTCCATCATCATAACGATCAAGGACAGCCATCCACTTCCTTTTTTCAAAGTGAACTTCCCGAGTACAGTGAGGTCTAAGGACATGGAGAAAGGCTTGGGAACCCAAGAACTCCTTCACAACAGCTTCCTTCTCAGTTGGGATACTACTCTTCAGCTCAGAAACCTTAACCAAGGCACTATCCAACTCCCCTTTAACCTTGGAAACCTCGAGCATAGTTGTCTCCAACTGTTTCTTAGTCGCCTCCAACTGTACCTTGAGTCTCAAGTTCTCACCATTCCGCCTCTTCAAACTCTCAAAATGTTGATCCTTGACTTGGATGGCCTTAGGCAAAGCTTTGCTCATCTTCCTAGCATCATTCACAAGCTGCTTATTCTCTTTCAATTTCACCTTGCATCGCTCAGCCTCTCGCAGTCTGTCGTGATACTCAGCCATGACCTGCATGACAAGATGATCATCCCTACCAAAATAATGCTAATAAAGAGGAGAAAACAAGGAAATGACAAAGTAACACTCACATATGAAGACAGCTTCAACATCCGGTCGCAATCTGATTCATCTTTAGCTAAGGGCTCTCCGAGCTCATCGAAAGTGAATCGACGCCCTGCTAGGCAATTGTTGATATACCCAAAGTCCTTTGGCCACATGGCAACCTTCAAATCCTTCCAAGGGACACTGCTAACCTCTTCCTTATCTTTACCCTCGCTGCTAGAACTAGGATCACCTTTCTGCCCAATGTGCTCCCTAACTGGAGGAAATATAGGATTGATAGTAGGAAGAGGAGGCAGCAATCGCCTATCTTCCCCGGCAACTATGGCAGCATCACATCTAATGGCCTCAGCTTCAGCTTTCTTCAAGGCAGCAACCTTGAGGACTTCTTCTCGAGAATTAGTTTTAATGATTGGTCTCACTCGGTGCTTGTGAAACAGGATGTCTTCTGAAGGAACTAACATAGGCACTCTCCTTTTCTTGGTGCTAGTCTCCACTTTCTTACCCACCTTCTCCACTGAATAAGGAAAATCAAAGTAAGGAATACCACATTATATATCTATATATAAAAAAAAAATTGAAGGAAGAACAAGGATCAAGTGAAGGATACAACTTACTCGCTCGTTTCTGGCACTCGGAAACTAAGGGCTGGAAACCGTACTTTCGAAACAAGGGTCGTAGGTTACCCAAGTGTTTATCTTCTTTAAGCACCCTCAACACTTTCTTTACATCAGCTAGCTCCTGTCCGGCGAGTTTGATGGTGCCTCGTGTCATTGCATGAAGAAAAATCTTAGAAGCAAGAGAAAATCACAACAATAGCAAATAATGAGAAAATTGATACATTACAACCTACAGTCTGGAAATGAGTAGGAACACGTCGCTCAGGCGTGACACCTTTAGCATGCCCCCAATCATTATAAAGAAAGCACCAACGTTTTTTCCATATGCAGTACGCCGTTCTCTTATAAAAGACAACACGCTCTATCTCGCTCCGACATGCACATTCGACATAACCAGTACATGTTTTCACCGGGCGCATCTTATAACAGTAGCACCACTGATGGAAGGAAAGCTCACCTAATCCACACTCCATCCAAATAATATAAAACCCGATCAAGGTATCCCATGAACCAGGGTTAAGTTGCCCAGGTGCATAACCAATAAAAGACAGCATCCGTTGCAATCACGGATGCAAAGGTAAATTTACCCCCAAGGTCACTAATGTCTGGGTATAGAACATACCATGACCCTTGGGCGGCTCAGAAGGCAATTCTTCACAATACACCAAACCTAAAGATGGTGCAGCAAAGCAATGCCAGAATCCCTTGCAAGTAAAGAGCACCCTGTCTTCAAAAATCACTACAAGATGAGCAAATGAAAGTAAGGTAAAGAATGGAAACTTATCCTTCTTATATATAGTTCAACATGGCTATTGACATTCAAAATTCAAATTCAAACCATGAGAAAACCCCACATGGAAAATCTTCAAACTTCTAACACTGGGGAGTTTCAAATTTCAAATGTTTCAGTTCCCCCCTTCAAAAAAAAAAAAAAAGGAAGGGGGAACACAGCAGCTTCATCAATGGGATTCAACTACCAATCTCAAAAACTTCGCACTATCTTCATAAAGATAGTACGAAGCACAATCAATTTATGGTGCCAACAAAAACTTCATCAATGGAGGACAAATATCAATCTCAAAAGATTCACACTATCTTCATCAAGATAGTGTGAAGCAAAATTAATTTATGGTGCCAACAAAAGCTTCACCTATAAAGCTTCAACCCCAAAGCTTCACCTATAAAGCTTTAACACCAAAAGCTTCACCTATAAAGCTTCAACCCTTCAACACCAAAGCTTCACCTATAAAACTTCAACACCAAAGCTTCACCTATCAAGCTTCAACCCCAAAGCTTCACCTACAATACAAAATTTCAACACCAAAACATATAAAAGCTTCACACACTCTTCATCAAGATAGTGCGAAGCTAATTCAAGTTTTGTGTCCTAAAAATAGCTTCAACTAGTCACGCTATATACCCAAGCAAAAATATGTAGTCAATAAACCTTACCTATTAAACTATTTTCCAAACACAAAACCTTGTGGCAAATAAACAAATTTTGTTCACAAAACCAAGATTCTCTTGAACTTGTACAACAACACATGAGTAAACACAAAATTTTTTTGTTTTACATCCGCAATATCCCTATCATAAACAGACATACAATTATATAAAATCCAACCCAAGCAGCCTTTTTCTTCCTCTCCCTCTTCCACCTCTTTCCATCTATCAAATTTCTGCAACTCCTGCTCTTCCTCAGTGGAGCTGAATTTTGGACATCTTATAGTTCTTAAGTAGATGAACAACTTTCACGAAGGAAATGTTTCTATTTGAGCGACGGAAGTTAGAGTGTTGAAGCTCTAAACATGACGGTCAGATTTCTGCAAGCTTCAAAGCTGCTGCGGTGTTTCGAAGATCTAGAAATATTCAACCGTTAGTTTGTTCTGAATTTTTGATATGTTATGGAAGAGATGATGAGGAACAACTTCAATGAAGAAAGTATGTTGATCTGAAGAAGAGAAAATGAAGTTTCGAAGCTCACAAAAAGTCTGACGGGTTAACAGAAAAATGATGAATAGCTACTCATCATACCTGACTTTCTGAATTTGTACTGCTCCGACGGATCTCAAATTTGGATATGTTGTAGTTCACACGGTGAGGAACAACGTCGATGAAAAAAGTATGTTGATCTAAACAAGAGAACATGAAGTTTCGAAGCTCACGATAAGTCTGACGGGTTAACAGAAAAATGATGAACAGTCACTCATCATACCTGAATATCTGGAGTTGTACTAATCCGATGGATCTCAAATTTGGATATGTTGTAGTTCACAAGCTAAGGAACAATTTTCATGAAGACAACCTTGTGATTTGAGCTACAGAGAATGGTGTTATATTGAAGAGCTACAGTTCCCTCTACGTTAACTCCCTCCTTCACTTCCTTGGCTCCAACACCCACATTTCCTTCAACATGGCTTTGGAATAATTCAGATTTTTAGTGGAAATGAAAACCTTTCCAGCAAAGAAAGGAAAAGGCAAAGCAAAAGAAAAGCTAAAGGCCACAAAAAGTGACGGACAAAAGGAACAAGAGCAGTTTTGGGCTACACAAAAATTTTGGGCCCTCACAAAGCTAAAACCAGCTTGAAATATTTTTGGATAAGGCATATATGAAGGTGTGACATCAAAACAAGGCTTCGTTACTTTGAAAAATTAGTAGCAAGCAAGACACCTCATTCGGCAACTCTCCTCGCTTGAAGACTTGGGGGACTCCCACTATATGCTACTGCACATTGATACTCGGAAGTCTCACAACCACTCAGTGACTTGGATTTTTCAAGTCTCCAACCAAGAAGTTTTCCTCACTCGGAAAATTAAGGGAACACTACCTCAGACTACATGCTTTACTCACAAAACTTCAACAATACAAGTTTCAACAAAAGAAAAAATTCAGAGAACTTTCTGAAGAAGGCTTTGGTGTATTTAACGCAATACGTTGAAATGAAGCAAAGCTTATTTATTAATATTTCCGATAAGCTACAAATATGTACATATACATGAGTCAAAATAAACAAACAAGAGGGAGCCTTCACAAAGGTTGCTTAGGGGAAGTCTCAACAGTTGGTAGAGCCCCAGAAGGAGAAAGCACCGGATGGTGGTTATCTGGAGCCTCAGTACTGGACAGAACCCCAGAAGGATGAGGCATTGGAGGTTGATCATTTGGAGCTTCATTATGCGGTACAGCCCTAGAAGACGAAGGCAATAAATGCCTTTGGAACAAACCCACAAACCTTTGATGATCAAGTAAAGCCTGACCATCAGATTCCTGCATCTGGTCAAGCTTCATCTTCATGTTTGTAGCATAGTCATGTGCGAGCCTGTGCAACTGTTTATTCTCATGCTTGAGCCCTCTGATCTCCTGTTTGAGATTTATCACTTCAGCCGCCAATGATTCAACTTGGTGGGTTCGAGCAAATAGGCGTTGGACAATATTAGACACAGAACCTGCACACTGAACACTGAGAGCCAGAGAATCCTTAACAGCCAACTCATCAGACCGTTTGGAAAGTAGTCTGTTATCTTTGGGAGTGAGAAGGTTCCTGACCACCACCGCAGTGGTCATATCATTCTTCATCACAGAGTCCCCAACGGTAAGAGGACCAGTAGGGGATAAGAAGGATGAGCGCCATATGTTGTCTTGAGAAGGCATGGCTGCCTCTTCACCAAAGTTCAAGTCAAAACGATGGTCGGATGAGCCAGACATTCTCAGAAATGATGAAGGAGAAATGAGGTGCAATAAATCTCTGAAGTAAGGGGAAAACTCCTACAAGCAATAACTCTCTGAATGTACTCCTTGCACATAATTGGTGCCCTTATAAAAGAAAGGGTAACAGGGCTGTTGGTTCAAAAATCTAAGAGGCACCACTCTCCGGATTTTGAAGAGGCACCACTATCCGGATTTCGAAAAGGCACCACTTTTCACAGCTCATCGGGTACCACAGATAACTTTTTCAAAGCGCTCTGACAAAGTTAAAACATGTGAAACTTACAGCTCCCACTACATTGTTATGACCAAGAAGGGTAAAGGAATAACATTATTACTTGTTCAAAAATCGAAGAGGCACCGCCCTCCGAATCTCGAGAGCCAGATTCCCAACAGCATTATTACTTTCTCAAAAGTCGAAGAGGCACCGTTCTCCGAATCTCAAGAACCAGACTCCCAACAGGATTGCTTTATCAAAAATCGAAGAGGCACCGCTCTCTGAATCTTGAGAGCCAGATCCCCGACAGGATTGCTTGTTCGAAAATTGAAGAGGCGTCGCTTTCTGAACTTTGAGAGCCAGATTTCCTTGGATAAAGCTTGTCTGTAATCTTCACACGCAACATCAGCTTTCCAGATACCACATACCACTTTTTCAAAGTGCTCTAACAAAGTTGAAATACGTGAAGCTTGCAGCTCTTACTACATTGCTACGACCAAGAAGGGTAAAGGAATAGCACTACTACTTGTTGTTAGGGAGACTCCTATATATGTCGACCTCCATCTTCCACAGCCAGGCAAACCTGCAAATAAAAAAAATGCTCAACTTTTCTTCACATCCGAGAGGGTACTCTCAGCAGAGTCTCTCAAAATACTCAGCTTCTTTTCCTCCCGATAATACCTCTACAAATAAGCCACACCAGAGCAAGAGTATCTCATATCATCAGGGTTAAAAGCAAAAGTATCCCATATCATGCTTTTTCCCTGTCTTTTCCTTTGGCCTTGTTCTTACCTGCAAGATAACAAGAAAGAAAGCAATCAGTCATCACTTGGAATCAAGCTTCTAATCAGGAACTGACTGCCTGGAACCCCTTGCCTGATTACTTACCTGGCATTGCTCTCGAGTACTCATCTTCAACATCTTATGCTTCCAGAGAAGATACCACATCTGCCTAAAGAACAGATAGGGCAAGTGAGAATGATACAAGGAAGCATGTGGAGACAAGCGTAACAGAACACGTGCCGATACATCCACTACTTTGTCAACAGCAAAAGTATCCCATATCATTAAGGTCGAACGTACTCTAGATTTGATGGACTTGTTTCGACCCTCAAATTCTTGAGTCGGCCTTATACTCTAGAGGGAACCAGAAAACCCTCCAGCCCAGTTCAAGAATAAGTCTGTGGAAAGTTACTTCTTCAAAAGCAAAAGTATCTCATAACATCTCTTCTCCATTTGCTTCTCCTTATCCTTGGTGCTATTTACGACACAAGGAGAAGGAGAACAATCAACTGGAAGCTGAAGTCGAACCTCTGATCCAGGTTGCTTGCTTGGAAGTCTGATTGCTTACCTTATCTGTTACCTCATTCGGCAAATCTCCTAGCTCGACGACTTGGGGGACTCCTACTATAGGGTTTGTATCGCACTTGACAAAGCCCGAAACTACAAGTAAGCTTTAAGTGAAATTGATACTTTACCTTGTGCATCTTCATCGGTTAAAGATACCACCCCTGGATGGAGGAAAAGTACTTCCAGAGAAGATGCCACATCTACATATGAGACAGATAAGGCACATGAAAATGATACAACACTTCGGTACTTAGAAGTTTCGTGATTACTCAGTGGCTTGGATCTTGCAAGTCCCCAACCGAGAAGCTTCCCTCACTCGAGAACTTAGGGAAGCACTGTTTGTACCATACTTGACCAATCCCGAAACTACTGAGCACCGGTCAACGTTATACCGTCAAGGACCTAGAAGAGCTTCCCTTCAACTAGGAGGCCAATCACAATGCGACACGTGTCGACATCAGAAGCCAATCACAGCGCGATACGTGTCAACATCATAAGTCAATCACAGTGCGACACGTGTCAACATCATAAGCCAATCACAACACGACAAGTGTCAATGTTAGAACAAAACTAGAAACTCTCTTCTATAAATAGGGATCATTCTCCCACAATAATCTATAATGTCATTTTGTAGTAAACTATTCACTAGAACTCACATAATGAGAGCTTGAACCTATGTATTTGTGTAAACCCTTCACAATTAATGAGAACTCCCCTACTCCGTGGACGTAGCCAATCTGGGTAAACCACGTATATATTGTGTTTGCTTCTCTGTCTCTATTCATTTACATACTTATCCTCACTAGTGACCGAAGCAACCAAGCGAAGGTCACAAAACCTGACACTTTCTGTTATACCAAAGTCCTCACTGATTTTGTGCATCAACACTATAACATATTAAATTTTGATGATGATCCAACGGTCGGATTGTCGAATTATAAAATGATCAAGTAACATACTTCACCATACTAGGTTCAAACTATCAAACTATATCAAACGGTTATCAAATTTGAAATTAGAACATTGAATTCAACTTAAAAAGATAGCGTCGGCCCACTGGCCATGCGCCGCCATACGCGCCGCCACACGTGGTGGCCAGCCGGTCCGATTTGCTGGAAAAACCAACTATTTCAAAAATTACCAAAATTTACATAAATTAATATCTCAATGAGTAAAGCAAGTTTAATACCTGTGGCCAAGTCCAATTTGGCCGAGAAAGGGCCCAATTTCCCTCGAACCTATCAAAACCCTAGAAAATGGTGTGCTTCGATTCAACCTCCATACTCACTCTGAGGCCTCCACCACTGCTTGGGTTTTGTTTTTAAGGATGGAAGGAGTCTATTGGTGGTGGTAATAGAGGGTGAGTGTTGCTGGAGTGGCGGATTGCCGCCATGGTGTCCCCGGAACCCACAGTTCCGTTCTTCGTCATACGGGGCCAAAACCCCATCGATCTTGGGTGCAAAATGGAGAGTGAATGTCGGTAAAGAGTTCCCAGGTGGTGGATTGGTGAAACTCGTCAGAAAAACGCAGGAATTTGACTAGGAACCCAACGGGTTCCACTGTTCCGCCGGGTTGAGTTACCAGAAATGGGTAAGGGATCCATGATCCCGTGCCTCTCCACTCCCTCATTTCCCTCCATGTTCTCCTTCCTGATTAGTAACCCCCATTCCTCTCTCCTCTCCCCATTCGCCAAGCCCCCCCTTTTCTACCTCCTGAAACTTTCCTTTTTCCTCCTCATTTGTTGCCATCATGTAGCTTCTATCTTATTCTTTTTTTTTTCAAAGAAACTTCTAAAATGTTCGTAACATTCCTTTCTCATCTTGATTCACATACGACCTTTGCCTAAACGCTCGTGGGGTCAAGCCCTATTAAAAGTGACCCTCGAAGGTCTATGGATTTAATAACTATTTTCAAAAATACAAACTTTGTAATTAAGTAATTAAAATTTAAAATTAATTTAAATTCACGAAAATACTATAAAATCCCGCAAATACAAAATATGTAGATTACAATAGTGAAATCCAGGAACGGGATTTCACACTGATACCCACCCGCCACCATCCTTTTTCCCCGTCATTTTCCCCAAAACCCCCAAACAACCCTCCTTCCTTTCTCTCTCCATTCCAAAATTCCACCATAACCCTTTTTTTTTTGTTGAACCACCATAACCCATTTCACTTTAACAATCATTCTTCTAAACAAAAATTCCACCATAACCCATTTCACCAAATCACCAAATGAGCAGAAAATAGACAAGAAAATCTTCAGAGAAACTTATAACCTCATGAAAAGATTTTGACTTATAAATTGGATCAAATAGGTGGGATGCACGAACACCAGAAGGACATCTCTGCAGAAAAAAATCGCAATCTTGAACCCAGATGAGCACGCGGAAGAATATGGATCAAACAGCCTTTCGATTCTGTCGATCCTCGACTGCACTATGAAATCAAACTTCTCTAGCGGAGGGTCGGCCTGTGTGTAAGCCAAGCTCTCATCCAGATCAAGAAACTCCGTCATCTTCTTTGGAGAAACAACGATGTAAGCAGTGGCTTGAACAAGAGCTTGTGGCAGACTGTGGCAGACTGGGTTTCCTAATCTGGGTTCGTATTTTGCGTGTCGACCATGGAGAGAGAAGGGAGGGAGGATTGTTTGGGGGTTTTGGGGAAGAGGAAAAAGGATGGTGGCGGGTGGCTACGAGGGAAAAGGAATATGGGGTGGGTGAAGGGTAGGATAGAGATTTAACCTTTTTTTTTCTTTCTATTTTTAATGTTTTTAGTATTTACATGGGCCTATATTGACACGTGGCACCTAATCATTATCTACGTAGGCATCATGTCACCATTTAACAGCAACCATAATGAATGTATGAAATGTCCCAAAATTATGACTTTAGGTACCACTCTAGGATGAAAAAAACTTTATGTACCAAATGTTGAAAACCAAGAAACTTCAGAATAATAAACTAAGGGGGGTGTATTCAATTAGGATTCTGAGAGAGTTTTAGGGAATTAATAATTACAGGGGGTATTCAATTGGGAATTTAAAAGATTTTATAAAAATCTTGGTGTATTCAATTGAGATTCTTAGAGACTTCTTACAATTCCCTATAAATTTAGGACTATTCAATTATAACTTTATGAAAGTCTCTCAAAGTTTAGGTGTATTGAAAAAGGCATTGGATTTGAGCGGATTTATGATTTGGTGGATTTTGGAGGATTTCAAGGTGATATGTATAAATAACAAAGAGCTTGGCAAATCTCACCTCAACCCTAGAAACTTTGAGAGATTTTGAGCGTGTTGTTCTCTCCTCCAGAGAGCATATTCTCCGGTCTCCGTCTCGTTGTTTTGAAATTCTTTGCAAAGGTACAATCTTTTTTCCTCTGCAACTTCTTGCCATTGTTTCGAAGGGGGGTGTATTCAATTGAGAATTTGAGAGATTTTAATGGATTTATAAATCTATGGATTTTTATGGAGTTTAATTGATTTATAGAGATTCTATATAAAATTTTGATTCAATTCCCTTGAAATCTCATGGGAGATGTGAGATTTGTGGATGCTTAAAATATACTACGAAATCTCTCCAATTCCCTCTAATTCCTCAACTTTCTCAAATTCTTTAAAATCAATTTCTAATTGAATACACTTGGAATGTTATAAACTTCTTTAAAATTCTAATTGAATACGCCCGGATTTCTAAGGATTTTAATAAACTATCTTAAAATTCTAATTGAATACACCTTGAATTTCAGAGAATCACTTAAAATCCTGATTTAATACCCCTAGATTCATTAAAATAATTAAAATCCCTCAAAATCCCAATTGAATACACCCCCCGAATATTGTATGCCTCATGTTATTTCGAATATTGTTGTGTAATATTGTAAGCCTCTTGTTGTTTCAATTTTTTTCAGCGATTGGTTGTTTCGAATTGTTTCAGCGATTGGTTGTTTCGAATATTGAGCCTCCTGTTGTTTCGAATTTTTTCAACCATTGGTTGGCATTGTTATATGTTCTGTGGGTTTTTTTTATCAGCGATTTGTTTATCAATTTGTTTAGGGTTTAGACTATATGCTTGTAATCCCTATTAATCAATCTATTATTGTCATGTTATGCTTTTTTATAGTCATTATACTTGTTGCGTTAATAATATGTCAATATGTTATCCCAATCCTTTTTATAGTCATTTATACTTGTAAACCTTATTATCATGTTATGCTTTTATTGTCATGTCTCATTGTTTTATTATAATGCATCATCTAGTAAGATTGGGAGATTCACAACAAGAAAAGACAAATGGAAACTATAATCAGTGGTCCGTGCAAGAGAACAACATGTTATTACAACTACTTGTTGAGGCCGTAAACAATGGATAGTGTGATGCTAATGGAATAATAAGTAAGTAGACCATAGAAGCCAAAATTGTTCCCGCGCTCAATGAAAAACTTGGGTGTAAAAAAACTGAAGATCATGTCAAGAACCGTATGAAAACATTGAAGGGTCAATTTCAATCAATTTGCCAGCTTTTTAGACACACTTATGGATTTGGTTAGGACTCTGTCACAAAGAAGTTCACAGCTAGTGATGAAGTATGGGAAGGTTTCCTTAGGGTGAGTTTTTTTTTCTTTAAAGAATATATTATTTACACATGATGATCTTTCATGTTTATACATTTTGTATTTAACAATTTTATTATGTTTTTGTTTTTGCTAGTCTCACCCAAAGAGTCAAGGTATTCGCAAAGAGACCTTTGCAAACTATGAAGATTTGATGATTGTTTTTGGTGATGGAACAGCTAAAGGAAATAACTCGATTGGATTGGGCGATGATATTGATGCCACAACATATAGAGTTGAAGAAAGTAGGCCAGTCAGAGTAGACGAAATTCCTCCCTTTGATGAGACCGTCGAGCAACTTGATCCATTATTCCAAACGCCATCCTATGCATCATCTTTCCTAGATGCAAATTTTGAGGCTCCCGCTGCTACACCCCTACAAAAGCTACTTCCAAGGAAAAGATCTCAACCTGAGTCCGAACCAAAATTAAATGGGACTACCTCTCATATCTTTCTTATGGAAAAGGTTTCTATTGGAATGGATTCGATTGCTGCAATTGCCACTGAAATTCAAGGAATTCATAGCATAATGGCGAAAAGAGAAAAAGATAGAGAAAAAAAAAAGAAATGGAGAAAAAAGAAGAGGAGAAAATCAACAATGTGTGGGATGCTATCAAAGAGACTCCAAACTTGGATGCTCCTAGTCGTTACAAAGCAGTTGCGTTGGTTCAAAAATTGGGAATGAAAAAAGAGTTCTTGAAAATGACACCAGAAGAACGCTCAGAATGTATAAAATACAATATGGAGTGAATGCGGTTATTTTTAGATTTGTTTTCATCTTGGAGTATTTACTTTTGTTTGATAACATGTCGACTTTGGTTTGGTTATTTCAAATTTGATCTTGGAGTATCTAATTGGTTTGATAATACGTTGACTTTGGTTTAAATGATAGAAGTAGTTTGTTTATTTGCCTAAGGTATTTTCCCATTCCATTGGTCTTCTTAACATGGAATATTAATGCCATGGTTTGTATAAGTTTCGGTTATTTCCTGAGTTCTTATTTTTTTGTATTTCGAAATAGTATGAAGAGTATATTTCATAGCTGTAAAACTTGCACCTGATATTGCAAGGTGTGGTACTAGTTTGAATTGGCTTTGATTATCTCGTTCTGTATTTCCTTAACTAACAAATGAAGAGAGACTATATACTAAAAGCTACGATGTTGAACAATTGGTTGCTTGATTCGTGTTGTGAAAGCAAAATCATGTATTGTACTTCGATATTTCCCTACTACTTATCTTTTGATATCTTGCAGAGGAATGAGTTATTTGCATGAGAAGTAGTTTGTTTCTTTACCTTTCTCTCTATTATGTTCTAATGGATATAGTTTTGCTTTTTTAGGTGATTCTTTATATAATGTCTAAAAACATGTCTGAAGAGGAAATGGAAAGAGAAGATGAAGAATATCATGAAGCCATTAAGTTACAATTGATGGCAGTACAAGCAATAGTTCAAGTGCCAAATGCGTTAATGGGTATTATACATGATAATCATATTGAACGTCCATTGGCTCGATGACCTATTAGTAGAACTGGATACGATTATATTAACAAGGTATTGAATGAGGATCCTCAAGAATTTCGAGTGCTATATAGGATGTATCCGGATGTTTTCTTAAAGCTATGTGACGTCCTTACGGAAAAGACGCATTTGAAGGGTACAAGATTTATTTGTATTGAAGAAATGGTTGCTACATTTCTACTCACTATTGGTCAAAATTCTCGATATTGCCAAACTTGGGACACATTTTGGCGGTCACATTTTACAACAAGCAAAACTTTCAACAACGTTTTGAAGGCCTTGAACACAATTGCACCAGATTTGATTGTCCAACCTGGATCCACGGTGCCAACTAAAATAAGAGAAATTACAAGATTTTACCCTTATTTTAAGGTTTGTAATTAGTACTTATCTTAACCATGTCCTGATTAAACTGGTTTCATAAACATATTCTTAGCTATGTATTAACTCTTATAATTATTTTAGGATTGTGTTGGAGCTATTGATAGAACACATATACCAGCAATGGTATCGGGACCCGAAGTAGCTAGCTATTGTGATCGTCATGGTAAAATATCACAAAATGTATTAGCTGCTTGTAACTTTGATTTGGAATTCATATATATTCTTAGCGGATGAGAGGTTCAACTCATGACTCCAAACTATCACATGATGCTGTATCAAAGAGGAACGGACTTAAAGTGCCAGAAGGTTTGTATTCATTTATTTATTTACACTAGAATGTACCATAACTAATAACTTTATGTGTTTTAATTTTAGGTAAATATTTTCTAGTGGACTGTGGATTTGCAAATCATCTTCAATTTTTAGCTCCGTTTCGAGGTGTTTGATATCATCTCCAAGATTTTGTTGGTAACGATCGTGACCTCGTAAATGCAAATGAGTTGTTCAATCTTCGACATACTTCATTGAGAAACGTAGTGGAGAGGATATTTGGTGTATTTAAATCTCGATTCACAATTTTTAAGTTTGCACCTCCATTTCCAATTAAAACACAAGTAGAGTTAGTGTTAGCTTGTGCAGGGTTGCACAACTTTCTTTGCAAGGAGTGTCGTTCTGATGAATTTCCAATCGAACAAGAAGATGATGAATCTGAAGATGAAGAAAATGATGATGAACTAGGTAATCAAACTCAAGAGCAACAACGACAAATTGCTAATGCATGGAGAGCTGGCATAGCTACAAATATGTGGACAGATGCTGTGAGTGATAGCATTCAAAGATGAGAAATAGAGAATTAATTGTTTTCACAGAGTAGAGTATGCAAACACCTGGAGAGCAGTGATATAACCTCGGACTTCGCATGACGTGAGTTGCTTAATGTGTGTATGAAATTACATGGCACGGTGACAGCTAATGTGGAAGTAGGGACAAATTGGGTCAATGTTGTATGTCTATATAGACTTGTTGCATTTGGATATCAACATGGTTGAACGCTGGATAAATCTTTTTGCTTTGAGTAGTTATGTTTATATAAAATTGTTGGGCTTTTTTCAAAAACTTTGATAGTTAATTTATTTTGACATTAATCGATCGGGTTCCTCTTTCACTTTGATAGCTAGTTGAAAACATTGCATGTGAACTTGGTATTGCAATTTGGTATTAGTAGGATGAAATTTTAGCTCGTACAAAGAAGGAAATTGTTGATCAAATTCTCTGCAATTCTCTAACCCTATGTAAAGAATTCTCTCACAATTCATGTGAATTCTCTGAAAGTTATAATTAATTCACTCAAAATCTATGGGAATTCATTTTTTCTCTCTCAAACTCTGTAATACCCTGAAAACTTAAATATATGAAATATATTCGTAATTATGAGTATGTGGAGAAAATCGAAAATAAATCGATTTACGGTTATGAAGATAGAATTGAGAAACTATTATAATTTACGTAATTGTATTATTGAGATTTTATGTTATTTTTCAAGAAATTATATTAGTTTATTTGAGATCAGTTTCTAAATTAAACTAATTACGAGGTTTAAAGTTTGGAAATTAATTATTTACAATTCATAGACCTTTTGAGGTCACAATTTATATTTTTGAATAAAGCTCGATCTCATGAACGCGTAGGCGTAAACTGTTCGTGAAACGGAGTTATAATGAGAAAGTTATGAACGATAGAAGTTGAGGGTAAAATAATTATATTGTCATTAAGTGGGAAGAATCTAGAAAATCTTTAAACAAAAGGGGAGTGCCACGTGTGTGGCACTGATGGAAAGGAAAAGAGAGATAAGGGAAAGTCTCGGACCAATTAGAGGAGAAAAGGGGGATCAGGACCCGACCTTTGGTGACCCGACCCGATCGGCATTCTTAGCCATTTCCTATGGGTTTCCACCCATTTTTCCAATGAATTACACCAACTAATCACTTGGAAACCCCTCCACGACCTCCCCCTTCCTATTACATCCCAAAAATATAGGGATTTGGACTTTAAATCGGGAGAAACCACACGATGGGGTGCGGCAAATGGGTGTTCGAATCCACTAAATCTGAAGCAAACTACATCAATCTCCACCACCATTAGACTCTTCTTGCGGTCTGAAACAAAGCCCAAACAATGGTAGGGACGGCGGAGTACCGGAGGTGACGAATCGAGGACACCCATTTATAGGGTTTTAGGCGGGTTCAAGGCAAATTGGACTTGGCCACATGTATAAAGTTTACTCTACTCTTTGAGATTTTTATTTCTGTAATTTTTACTAATTTGTAGAAATAATTGAATTTTCCAAGGCAGGGTGTTACAACCTCTCTCAAATTTTATAGATTTAAATTCATTGAAACTCTCTAAAAATCCTAATTGAATACACCCCATACGATTAACAAAAAAAAAAGAGTTCAACTTAACCTATTAAACAGGTGGCCAAGATTTTGCCCTTGGATGACTACCAACGGTTAGGACAGACACGTGGCAGTCATACTGCAGACCATCAAAATTAAAAAATGAAACGGGTGGAAATATACTGTTTGGATACAACTCAAACCTTAAACCCGGAAAGCGCGGTCCCTCGCGTCTCTACAATATCCTCGTTTAATTTTCAATGGAAATCCACATTCCCGCCCATTCCCTTGTACCAAACATTTGACCTTTCGTCCCCAATCCAAAAGCCAAATCCCTCTCTCTCTCTCTAAAATTTCAAATCTGCAAACCCTAGGAAGCAAAGCTCAGAGATGAACCAGTACCACGTCTACGAAGCCATTGGCCGCGGAAAATGCTCGGTAAGTTTGATTCAAAAGCTCGTTCGCATCTTCATCTCCGAACTCGCCGATGCGACGATTTTTAGTTCAATTAGTTGCCTAATTAATCGGATTGCTGTTGGATTTGCAGACTGTGTACAAAGGGAGGAAAAAGAAGACCATCGAATACTTCGCGATTAAGAGCGTCGAGAAATCGCAGAAGAGCAAGCTTCTGCAAGAAGTAAGTAACTAAGTGCAGTAAGCAAACTAAGAAGCAAAATTCGGATTTAGCAATGTATGGGTTTAACTTTGGTTTGGTTAATTCAAATTCAAAGACGATTTAGGTTATAGAGTTTTGCATTTGGTGCAGGTGAAGATTCTTCACACTCTAGATCATCAAAATATCCTCAAGTTTTACTGGTGGTAAGAATTCTTTCGTCGGATATTTGCTTGTGTAATTTCGATAGGTGTTTTTATTTAATTTGAGCTAACAATTGATTTGCATATTTGTGAATTTCCTTTTTCGTGTGCCGCTATTAAATGCAGGTATGAAACTTCTGCTCACTTGTGGTTGGTTTTGGAGTATTGCGTTGGGGGCAATTTGATGACACTATTAAACCAGGTAATTGATCACTTAGTCTGCACTTCGCATCAATGTAATGTGTAGAGCTTGGGGAATTTTTTTTTTTTTTGTGTAAGACGGAATTATTGCGAATTTGGTTGGTCTTAGAATGGTGCTAAACTGCTAATGTTTTACTGAAGATGATTCAGTGTTTTTAGAACTCTAATACTGATAATGTATGGAAATGTAGGATAAGCAGCTACCCGAAGAGTCAATTCATGACCTCGGGAGTGACCTTGTTAGAGCTTTGCTGTAAGAATCTTTAATTGCTTCAATTTTTTGTTCTTCTTACAAGTCTTATTTCTTTACTTCATTTAATTCATGTTTTTGGAATGTTCACTTTGTGTTAGGTTTTTACACTCAAGGGGAATCATATACTGTGACTTGAAACCATCAAATATCCTATTGGATGAGAATGGCCGTACAAAGGTATAAGGAAGGCTATTTTCCTTGCATATTTCTCTCGATTGTTTTATGTTTTTTCTCTTCATCTGAACTTGTATGTTTGCACAATGCAGCTATGTGATTTTGGATTGGCGAGAAAATTGAGTGACATATCACAAATCCCTTCTTCTTCTGTAGGTTATCTTATCCCAACATGTGAAAATCGTTTGGATAAAGTAATCTGAATGTAATTAGAAAATATGAGAATACTAATGTAGCTTTCCCTTGTTGTACATGTTTAGTTGCCGCAAGCAAAACGCGGAACACCTTGTTATATGGCTCCTGAGCTGTTTGAAGAAGGGGGTGTTCATTCGTATGCATCTGACTTATGGGCCCTTGGTTGTGTACTGTATGAGTGCTATGCTGGGAGGCCTCCTTTTGTTGGTAGGGAGTTTACTCTGCTGGTAAAATCCATTATCTCAGATCCAACACCGCCTCTACCTGGCACTCCTAGCCGTCCTTTTGTCAATCTCATAAATTCTTTACTCATAAAGGATCCGGCAGAAAGAATACAGTGGCTTGAACTTTGTGGTCATGCTTTCTGGAGGACTAAGTTAACTGCAGTGCCTCTGCCTCCTCAGCCTGCTTTTGATAATATGCTAGAGCAATATGCTAAGCCATGTCTGTCAGAGCGCAATGGGGATAAATCTTCCCAAATCAGAACTCCTAAATGTCGCCAAAATGATGTTAAAGGAACTTTTAAGCAGGATGAGAATTCTATTTTAGGAGCAAAAGGTCATGAGACTCCAGTAAAGGGGACACCTGGGGGCCGCAGAACTCAAGCAAAGGTTTCTGGCAGAGGGGTTGATGAAAACCAAAAGCGTCCTTCTTGTGCCACTAGGGGTGTGAATCTTTTGAGGCTCTCAAGAATCGCAAAACAGAACCTGCAGAGGGAAAATGAGAAGGAAAACTACCGCAGGCCGGTGTCTACTGATACTGAGAATGATTCTGAAGTCAAAATTGAGAACACGGATATGGAACTTGACTTTAATGAGAACGCGGAAGAAGACACACAGGATGAATCTGATGGGTCTGATATCCAAGGTTGTACACCTGATAACAAATTTTCAAGTCAGCACCAGGGTAAAATGGAAGAAATGGAAAACAACTTGAACCATTCACATGCCCTGCCTGTGGTTAGTACACCTGCCTCAGATGAATCCAGAGTTCATAATCAGGAACCATCTCCCCAGAATATTGAAATGGCTACAATTCCACCCAGTGCCAGTCCTCAAATTAAAAATCAGAGATTTAAAGAAGGTTCAGGATTGGCAGTTGACTATGATTCTTCAAAATCTCCGAATAACCTTTCACAAGTTCTTTGGCATCCATCAGATCTCTCAGTCAGACCCGTGATGCCCACCAGAAAATCTGATAAAAACTCGGAGGTAATTCCTTCTCTTCCCTTTGAGGCACTGCAAGCCTCTGACTTTGTGAAGATCTCTAAAGAGCAGTTGGATGCACTCAGTAGTAAGATTATAGCCATTTTTAATGGGAACAGTAGCATTGGTGAGAAGCAAAATGTAATTAGATACCTTGAGATGTTAAGCAATAATGCCGATGCTGCAAATATCTTGACCAATGGACCTATCATGCTTCTGCTGGTTAAAATGCTCCGGCTGTCCAAGGCTTTGGCTTTACGTGTCCAACTTGCTTCACTGGTTGGTTTGTTGATTCGACATTCTACTTTTATTCAAGATGAATTGGCAGATTCGGGAATTTTGGGTTCACTTGCTGATGGCCTTAGAGACAAGCAGGAAAAGGTGAGGAGGTTTTCTATGGCTGCTTTGGGTGAGTTACTATTCTATATATCCACCCAAATTGATCATGCAGACAACAATCCAATAGAGTCTCCATCAAAGGAAAGCCGGTCCACATCTGGGTGGCAGGTTAGTGTCATAAATATTGCAACTTGTTGCATATGCTCCTGCTCATAGAAAGATTGACTGTTATACTCTAATAGTCTGTACTTTTACTCTTAACCGAGTAAAAGGTTTAGTGGTATATTATATATGTATATGCACTTTTAAAACTACCATTTTTTGTTTCCTCATCATTTGGAAGTTAAAAATATGTTCTACCAAGAGAACTGTTACTACTGAATGTCCTTGAGTACTTACCCTTTCTTTTTGTCACTGATAAGTTATTCTCCTTGGGGCAGGTGTCAAATGCATTGCTTTCTTTGGTTTCATCAATTTTACGAAAAGGAGAGGACGATCTAACTCAATTATATGCATTGAGGACGATAGAAAATATTTGCAGTCAAGCAGGGCCCTGGGCAGCTCGTTTGACTAGCCAGGACATGATTAATAACCTATGCTATTTATACAGGGCTGCTGGAAAACAGGAGAGCATGAGGCTCACAGCAGGATCATGCTTGGTCCGTCTGGTTCGTTTTAATCCACCTAGCATTCAACCAGTAATAGAGAAGCTCTCTTTAAAGGAAATAGCATCAGCACTTGTGAAGGGCAGTCTGCGTGAACAGCAAATAAGCTTAAACCTCTTAAACATGGCCATGCTTGGAAGTCATATGTTAACGAATGTTGGCAGGTATCTCCTCCCACTGATGGAGGATAAGAATCTTGTCCCAAGTTTAGTGTCTCTTATTGATCAGGGAAGTGAGGTTTTGAAGGGAAAGGCACTTGTTTTCGTTGCTCTTCTTTGTAAGAGCAGTAGGAGGTGGCTGCCGCATTTTTTTTGCCATGCCAAGTTGCTTTCTGTGGTGGACAGGCTGGTGAAAGAGAAGGACCATTATGTGCAGCAGTGTTTAGAGACATCTTTGTGTGTTATGGCGTCTACTATACCCAGTTTACTGGATACGATTACTGGAGATATTCAGAAAATGATGGGAGGCAGGCGCCATGGGTATCAATCTCCCCTTAACGGTAGAGCTGCTCCAAAGACCAATATTTATATGTTTCCTGTAGTTCTCCATCTTCTTCGGAGCTTGTCTTTTAAGCGCAAGGTGGTGAGTGAACAGGTCCTGCAGCAGTTGGCAAATCTAATGAAACTCGTGGAGACACCATTTCAGGTGGGTGGCAGCCTAGCCATTCTGTGTTATTTATAGTCATTGCTAGTCTTCTCATTGCTATCATGATGCTTATAATTATGGTGTGATTAGATGAGCTAACTGTTAGTTATTGGAACTTGGGATGTTATGCAACTTGCCCGGTGCTTAGGTACTTTCTCTTGGCAAGTGATCCAAGGTTGTTATAGGTTGTTAAAATGCTTGAGCAAGTGACAACCTGATCACTTCCGCTATACAATGCCATTTATTTTCTAAATAAATCACTAGTAATAGACTCATTGGCTTTTAAGTTGACATGTGGAGGGCTAAGGCATAAAACTGCATTAGCTTGGACTTCTGGTACATTTATACTATGTGGAGTGAAAGGCAGTTATAGTCCCAACTTATGATGAGAAGTGGTAACAGATTAATGTTTTCTTGTGTGTTTGTGTGGTTTAACGGTCAGATCTAAGTTGGTCCACTTTTGTACATCAACAGAAAGAAAACGTAATATGGTGACATTGATACTGATAAATAATTTACTATTGATTTCCAGGGCAGGGATGACTTCCAGATTACCCTTCTTCGAATTCTTGAGTCTGTCTCAGAGGAGTCACATGTAATTCTTGAAAGCCCTGACGTTTTTATTCATGAAGTTCTCCCCAGTTTGGCTGTTCTTTATAAGGGTAACAAGGATGGTGATGCCAGGTTTCTGTGCTTGAAAATTTTGTTTGACGTGATGGTAATTTTTCTGAATGAACAGTCTGAAGATCAGCAAAGGTCCAATGAACTGGAATCCATATCCAATAAGAATTTTCTTCCTCTTTTCCCGTCCTTAATTGAAGATGAAGATCCGATTCCCTTGTACGCACAAAAGCTTCTTGTGATGCTTATTGAACTTAATTACATCAAAATTGCAGACATTCTAGATCTTAAGATAGTCTCGCAATGCTTTGAGTTTTTGCTCGGTGATCTCTCAAGTGCAAATGTGAATAATGTCATGCTATGTCTGGCTCTGACATCGGCACCTGAAATGGAAACCAAGTTGCTTTCTCAACTGAAGGTAGTTCGGAAAACAGGAAACCTTCTAGAGTTTGTGTATGCAAAAGATATGGAAGATTTTCTGGAACCAACCCTTGGCTTATGCAGGGCTTTCCTTCTACGGTCAGTGAGTGGTAGAAAAGGCTTCATCTATTCAAAAGAACCTGCTCTTCTAGGTGATGCATCTTCCGAGGCAAGCGGTGCTGATCAGCAACAAGGCATTAGAGATATCATGGACTTCGGCAGCAATGTTGGCGTCTTACTAGAGTTGAGTAGATCCCACGGAGTTAATGTGGCAGATCTAGCTTCAGAATGCGTTGTCTTGTTGCTCAAGGCAGCTCCAAGGGAAGCCACTGCTGGTCTGCTAACTAATCTTCCAAAAATTACTGCAGTCCTCGAGTCTTGGCGTAGGGGCACATCTCACCTATTGGTGCAGCGGGTGCTGCATGCCCTCGGTTATTCTTGTAGGCAATATTTGTTACACGCAATGATACTGTCGATATCTATACCCGAGATCTCAAGAATTGAAGGCATTGTTTCTGAGCTTAAAGGTTCAGGTGTACCTGTTTTAGCCACTGCTGCTTTCCATGTGGCTGTGGAGTTGCAACGGCTGCCTCGCTGCCTGTAAACCGTGAAGGCAAGACGCTTGTTTTTTTTTGTCTCTTTCGTATCATCACAATTATAATCTCTCGAGTGTAACGATTTCTTGTGTTGGCATGCAAATCAATCGGCTTCTCCTGAGTTCTTGACAAAGAATCGCCAACTCATGAAGGTGAGTATTTGTTCTGCATTATGTTAGGGCCCATCCAGCTCTGGTTGGCTTGTTGTATAATCTTTGCAGACTTATATCTCCATTGGAATTCAATTTCTTTCGATATATATCTTTTTCTGGCATTTGCTTCACAGCAATTCGATCAAAACTTCATACGCTAATCATCCCAAAATGCTGATTATTTGTGGTACGAAATTGTTTAGCTGTTCGATTAAGGATGAACGAATCCACATTGAAATCTGGTACGCTAAGGTTGTGAATTTCTGGCCTTTGTGGCAAGGCTTGTTCTGATTTTTTTTTTTTTTTTTTTTTTTTTAACAAACGATATTATCTACGTTAAGGGGGTGGGGGAGTGGGTTAAACCTTACACTAGGAACTTGTTTGGATGTGTTTTTAAAATGATTGAAAACGCTTTTGGTGAAAATAAATGATGCTTCTTGTAAAAAGTATTTCAAATGCTTTTGAAAACTAAAAACATTTTTTCTAAAAGCACTTTCAGTCATTTTAAAAGTACATCCAAACGAGCCTTAGGCTAGCCATAATAATGTGGTTTAAAATCGTCTTTCATGAGAATCGAACTTAAGACTTTTTCACTAATAAGTGAAGATGAATTCTATTAGATAGTAAATATTATATTTTATTGAGACATTGGTTATTATATTTCAAACAAATATTTGATGCACGCATAATAGGCTCACATGCATCAATAGATAATTACTGTTTATAAGCGTGTCCAACTGATGGTAACATTTCTCAAGAAATAATCAAGGACAAACCAAACTTTGATTTCATCTACCAACAAAAAAAAAGGAATTGTTTAAAATGATCGGAAATTAAATCTTAATTGCTAACCGACTAAAATCAAATGCCAAAAATATAGTGACAATATCACAATAAAATATCAAGACATAATAAATAGATATGAGGAAATGGGAGGAATGGTCCCTTAACTATCCTAGAATTGTAGTTTTAGTCCCTAAACTAAAAAATCATTATATTTGGTCCTTGAACTTGATAAGATGTGGAGTGTTAGTCCTTCATTACCAATTCCGTTAAGCTTTAGTTAAAAGTGTTTATATGTTAGTTTCACCTATATATATAGGATAGGATCAATGGACAAATATTTTTACAAATACTTTTACATTCTTTTTAAGCATTTTGATTACATGACATCCAAGGATTCTTATTTATTCATTAAATGACATGAATGCTTATGTGAATTTTAATTACTATTAAAGATAAAATAAAACTGAAAAAAAAAACGTAAAATCTGGAAAATTAAAAATATAATTAAAAAAGGAAGTTAATTTAACTAAAATTGGTTCTCCCATTCCCATTTCAATCAAGACTTGGATTCAAACTTTGAACGCTAATAAAAATATCATGAAACTTCTTCTTTAAATTCATATGCTTGTGCAATTAAACACATGCCTGATTTCACCCATGTATTGAAAGGTTCTTGCAAACAGACATGATATTATCAGAGAAGATTATATGAAGGAACTGTGCATTCTTCAAGACGACGTTCCTCCCATCCCCAATCAGGTAAAATCTCAATTTACCAAAAAGTTATTGGTTCCAGTTGCTTGCATTTGTGATGAGACACTTCTACTTTGTGGGGTTTGATTAACTCATTATAGCATATGGCATGCATTGCTTCAGGTTGCCTTTGACATAATGGAAGAAGAAATGGAGCGACCCCTCGAAGATGTTTTCAGTAAAGTTTCATGATTTTTTTTATTAGGATTCAAAGTCTGAATCCAAGTCTTCATCAAAATGGGAATAGGAGAACCAATTTCAGTTAAATTATCTTCATTTTTTAATTATATTTTTAATTTTCCAGATTTTAATTTTTTTCAGTTTTATTTTATCTTTAATACTAGTTAAAACCCACATAAGCATCCATGTCATTTAATGAATAAATAAGAACCATTGGATGTCATGTAATCAAAAGGCTTAAAAACAGTGTAAAAGTATTTGTAAAAATATTTGTCCCTTGATCTTATCCTCTATATATATATATATATATATATATATATATATATATATATATATATATATATATATATATATATATATATATATATAATAGAAAAGATGAAAACTACAACAAAAATTGGGCCTACCTCATCCACCAACACTTGTAGCCCACCCCTTCAACTTCAATCTTTGATACACTACCCGCCAACCTCCCACTTCCAACCCCCAATCGTTAATCCCCACGCCCCAGCCGACCCCAACCTGTAGCCCATGGAGCACAGCCTTCACCCAAACCCCAAACCCTCATCCCACAAAATTCTTGAATCTTAACCATCGAGACAGCGTTGATGGATGTCATTGTGAATTTGTTTACAAAGGGAGATGTGTTTGAAATTTGGATTAGAAACTTTCTTTTGTTTTGGTTGTTTGGAGAGTGCTACAATGCTGGGGGTGGGGTTTGGAGGAGGTGAGGCAGAAGGGATGATGGGAGAGAGAGAGTTAACTTTTATATTTTTAGTATTTTTATTTATTTTTCTTTCTCTATGTTTGTATTTATTTTTATTTTGAATTTTTAAACCACGTGGCATTTGGTTAACAAAAATATGGAGCCCACAAAGACCACGTCATCAAACTAACGGAAAATCTCACGGTGTTAGTATGGAGGGACCAATGCTCTACATTTTGTTAAGTTCAAGGACCAAAACTAATGAATTTTAAGTTTAATGACCAAAACTACATTTCGATCATAGTTCAGGGACCGTTCCTCCAATTTCCTCATTAGATATCGACAACCTGCTAAAAAATTGATCATTTTCCAATTAAAATTAAGGATTTTTTGTTTGTTTGTTAAATTCCCAACAAAACTTTGGACTCAACGTTCGTGCATGCGTGCTGGACCCGTGATTTTTGGGGGAGGGAGGGAGGGGAGGGGTTGGGGGTTGGTATATAAATTATAATTGTTTCTTTCTTTTTTCTTCCGGAAGTTTGAGGTAACCGGCACCCTAAAGGGGTAGGACTAATCCGTAGTTGGTATATATAATTGTCCTTGACTGCTTGCCCTTTTCTAATTGATTGCAGATCTCTGCATTATGAGCCAATAATGTCCGATGTAGCATGATTTTTGTTCATTTTTCACATTAAAATTTTCTTATGTTAAAATAACAATAGTTGTTCACTGACCCCGGTCAAATTTTAATGTACCATTACAAAGTTTCGATTTGATCCCGTGAAATTCCTTTGATTGGAACATCCTTCGTCGGTTAATGGTTCAATTCAATCTAGTTGTTGACCTGCTCGTGCTGGACCCGTGACTTTTGGGGAGGGAGGGAAGGAGGGAGGGGTTGGGGGTCGGTATATAAATTAATTGTCCTTTTCTTTTTTTTCCGGAAGTTTGAGGTATCTCACACCATAAAAGGTAGGACTAATCCTTAGTTGGTATATATAATTGTCCTTGACTTCTTGCCCTTTTTTAGTCCATCATGTTCGGATCTTGGTTTTTGTTATGAGCCAATAATGTCCGATGCAGCTTGGTTTTTGTTCTTTTTTTTTCACATTAAAATTTTCTTTGTATTAAATAACAATAGTTATTTACTGACCCCAGTGTGACAAATATTTGAAATTCTTGATTTTTTGACTTGGTTGTGGATGATGACTGGAGAGTACTCATAAGTTGTTTGCTACTTATGCAAGATCTACACATCCTTGTATAAAAGATTTAATGTTGATTTTTCGACATGCGCATTGTTGATTCACAGGTTGTGACATCAATCAACTCTTCCATGAACTTCTTCTTTTATTTTTTATTTTATTTTTTAAATTTTATTTATTTATTTGAGTTTGCAATTAGGTTGCATCAAAAGTGGTGGATTGTTCCGATTCTTCAATCTCACTGCTTCTTGGGTTCAAACATTCTTCATAATTTAGATGAATTTAGTGTAAATTATGTGGTCGTTTGTTAAAAAAAAAAGATCAAATCAAAAAATATCATTTGAATATTTCTTTTAATTGATGGCCTTAGAACTCAACATCAATATAATATCTTCATTATCCATTTGAATCAAACATGAGACCTCTCACTTACAAGTGAAGAACAATAGTAGTAAGCTGTAGAACTAGTTAGTAATTGTTTGTCAATGCATATTAAAACTCTTTTTGGGACTTTAAGCATCCAAAAAAACAAATTAGGTAAAGTCAAACTTAATTAATGAATTTGCTTGATTGAAGTTTAGTCATTGGGTTAATGTGAGTACTTACTACTGAGATTAACTAGTGAGTAATCACTTTTTATTGTCCGATAATGTTTTAACACATATTTTATTGTTTATATATAATGTAACAGGTAACATAATTTATTTATTTTAGGTACTCCTTCAAGTCGTTAGCCCTAGGCCGTTACACTCTCCACCACTGATTAGGGCCGGCCCTAAGTATTTAGGATGATGGATGGTTTTATAACATTGAAGTAATCAATTAGATTAGGAATTAAGGTTCCGGATTATCGGAAAATCAAGGGGACAGCAAGGTCACAGACCAAAAGGAAAAACAAAAAAAAACCATCTGATTCCAATTAAAAAATATGCTCAAGTCATCTCCGATCTTTGATCTTCGTCTCTTCCCTACACATGCCAACCTGTATGTGCTCAAATCCACCGAAACTTCACTCTACCCATGTGGCACATTGGTCCCAGCTAAATAGAAACGTTTCAATGTGTTGGGAACACGGCCGAGTGTACAAGTGTAATAATACAATTGATTGGAAACTTGAAAAATGATTTCAACCAATTTGTATTATTACACTTGATGTACCGAACCGTGTTTCAGACAAAATGAAAATTCTCTCAACCTAAAACTTCTAACCATCTGCATGATACTGTTACTTAGTTATTAAGAACAT
Organism: Malus domestica; assembly: GCF_042453785.1. Taxonomy (NCBI): domain Eukaryota; kingdom Viridiplantae; phylum Streptophyta; class Magnoliopsida; order Rosales; family Rosaceae; genus Malus; species Malus domestica. Next base: position 13,898,077 of record NC_091676.1, on the reverse strand, counting down.
TTACCCGCATCAGTGTACAAATGATATATTTACATAAATGGTGAGAATATATTAGTATAGAATTTGCTATCTACGAAATTAAAATATAAGATTTTTCATTTAAAATTGAACATAAATAAAGAGTTATACTAACTAGTCTAACTAGTAAGGCAACTTCTGTCATCCTTTCAAAAAGCCCAATCATAACTTCCACCAAAAGCACTTTCACTTTCACAAAAGAAATATATAAACCACACTCCCCTAAATTTTGTGCGAATTGGTATATCTTCATCATTAGAAATGGCCTCTTTTTGGTTAAATATAGCCCTCATTACGGCTCTCATTGTCTCACCTCTCCTTACCTTTAATTCAAAAGCCTCAAGCATCTCAGCTTCACCAGCATTCTTCACCAACTCCCCTCCATCTTCTAATCTGCAAGGACTGCCTCCAGAAATAGCTCCACTTTTGCCATCTCCAGGTCCGGAGGTGCCTACCACTCCAACTGATTCCTCCATACCCACCATTCCCTCCAACCCGAGCCCTCCGAATCCCGACGAACTGCCTTACTCTGCACTTTCGCCATTTGGGTCACTGCCAGCTTCTTCAGCAGCATCTGCCAACTTATTTTGGACTTTGAAGTTGGCTGCTTTTGCAAGTTCAGCTGCATGTGTATTGCTTCATGCAGTTTCATAGGGTGTAAGTCATCTTTTTGTGGGATACATGATTCAATTCTCATTGGTTGTAGTCAAAATTGTCCAATATATATGTATAGTATTACTTTTTGTATAGGTTAGAGAACTTTTAATTGATTTCGAGTAATATTCAGAGTTTGTAGCTCATAGTTGAAGAGCATTTATTTTTACATTTGAGATGTTGCATTCAGTTATCTTCTTTTTTCGACATCGATTGTATAGAAAAGAAATGCTTGGTGTCTTGCTACTCTCACTAGAGATTGAGTCTGCAACACTCATCACTTAATATTGATATAGGTAAAATACCGAAAATTACAACACCAAGTAAAGTCGCACATTGTTTTAACTAGATCGAAATCGAATAATTGGAAGTAAATTTATTTGTCAGTGCATGTGACATCCTAAGATGTACCGGAACGAATAAATTTGGCGTTTTAGGTAATCTAATCTGTCTGTTTCTGCTGTCGTGATCTTTGAACACCAAGTCTCGTATAAGATTTGTTGATCTAAAAAGAGATGGCTGGATTTTAATATCTCTAGTGAATTTGTTTGTCAGACGCCAACCAAGTGGGTGGGTGGGTGGGGGCACGAATTTGAGCGAAGAAAATGTCCAACTTGGAGGTGGGTAATGGGGCCTTGGATCATCCAATGATCAAGTTTTCTTGTGTAAGATCTGGGGCCTTGAATCATCCATCGATAAAGTTTTCTTGTGTAAGATTTGAAGTAGATACATGAGTTAAGTCAGCTAATCAACATGGTAATTATTCGCCATTTTGCATTTCCATACTAATAGGGCCAATTACTCAACATGGCATCATGCACCCATGTCTGAATTCCCAAATTCTCTTCGTGACTAACAGGGCGATTGTCTGTCATTCTGCACCCAAGTCTGAATTCCCCAAACCCCTTCCTGACTAACATGACAGTTCGTCAGCCATGCTGCACTCAAGTCTGAATTCCCCAACTCTTCTCGACTACCAGGGGCAATTGTCCGCCATTCTACACCCCCCAAGTCTGAATTCGCCAAACTCCTTCCGAATTACCATGGCCAGTTAGTCAACATGACAGTTCGTCAGCCATGCTATACTCAAGCTTGAATTCCCCAAACTCTTCGAGTCTGTATTCCCCAAACCCTTGCACTCAAAGTCTGAATTCCCCAATCTCTTCTTGACTAATTCCGAATCTCCCAAATCCCCTTCCCCACAACTAATCAGGTAAGAATTTGAATTGCCACCCATCTTACAAAGGTTGAAGGTTATTGGTAGTGTTTGTAATTAAGTAACACTTACTAGTGCTTGTCACATTGATTTTCTTCTCTTTCGAGAATTGTCGTCCACGATATTTGCAGTTATGCAAGTATGATAAAAATAAAATTCAGCACCTTAGCAAACAACTATTCATTATTTTTCTTGAGATAAAAGTAAACAAATACATAACATTAGAAACGCCACTAACGATCGATCTTCAATTAAGCGCGCTAAAACATCCATAACTAGAGATAATTAAAGTCCCAAAATCATAAAATATAAACCTCATACAAAGAAAGTAAGGGGAGAAAAAAAGGGTCCTCATGTTTGTGTTGGTTTTCTTCAAACTTCATTAAGCACTCTTCGCAACGAGATCCTCAATCAGATCAGCTGCATCTTGAACAGTGGCGATGGTCTGGGCATTTTCTTCCTCCACGGTGATGCCAAATGCCTCCTCAAGTCCCATCACAATCTCAACCTGTATCAATGGGTGCGAATATATCAATCACGATAACCAACTAAACACGGAAAAACAAACATCTATAGCAAGTTGCAACCAGTTTTGCACAAAGAGATCTATCCAAGAACGTTGTAGTCTGAAAGTTAATGATTAATTGGACTCCATAGCCTGATGTATCTATCCGCCCTATAAAACCCCTATCATTCTAAAATTCTAATTGCGTTATAGCAAAGGAAAAATAATAGAAAGCTAATGATTAATCGGCAAGGTAGAAAATAGGAACAACAAAAGATAATCGGTAATTACCGTGTCAAGAGAATCAGCACCAAGTTCTGAAAACTTTGAGCCAGCAGACACATCCACGTCTTCAGCTAAAGCCAGCTGCTTCTTCACTATGCTACACACTTTGGTGATAGTGTCCGGTTTGGCCTGCAAAAAGTATTAATACCATATTACTATTATAATTATAATCACTGTTACCTAACTTATATTTGACAGAGTTTTAGTACCTTTAGAGAACAAAAATGCTTTCTTAGACGACACAAGGCTAAGCATCCTATGACATGGTTATGATATTCAAGGGATAATTTGTTTTGTAGATTAAAGAAAACTGTGGAACAGTATAGGAATCATAGCGAGCCATGAGCAGATGGTACAAAGCACTGGCTTTCTGAGATGCCATAGTTTTTTTATCAGGCCCTCTTTTGGCGAAACAAAGAAGACATCTGAGGTCTGTGTTAAAGGAAACAGCACTCCGTGTCTTTAGGGGACCTCAAAGGAAAAGTTGTTTCATAGATTAAACAAAACTATGGAAGAGTGTAAGCATCTTAGCGATCCAAGAGCAGATGGGTACAAAGAACTGGCTTACTGAGATGCTATGATTTTTTATCAGGCCCTCTTAGCCAAACAAAGTAGACATCTGAGGTCTGTGTTAAAGGAAACAGCACTGCGTGTCTTAAGAGGATCTCAAAGGAAAAGTTGTTTTGTAGATTAAACAAAACTATGGAAGATTGTAAGCATCATAGCGAGCCAAGAGCAGATTGGTACAAAGCACTGGCTTTCTGAGATGCCCTAGTTTTTTATCAGGCCCTCTTTTAGCCAAACAAAGAAGACACCTGAGGTCTGTGTTAAAGGAAACAGCACTCCGTGTCTTAAGAGGACCGCAAAGGAAAAGTTGTTTCGTAGATTAAACAAAACTATGGAAGAGTGTAAGCATCATAGCGAGCAAAGAGCAGGTTGGTACAAAGCACTGGCTTTCTGAGATACCATTATTTGTTATCAGGCCCTCTTTTAGCAAAATAAAGAAGACAAACTGAGGTCTGCGTTAGAGGAAACAGCACTCCGTGTCTTAAGAGGACCTCAAAGGAAAAGTTGTTTCATAGATTAAAGAAAACTATGGAAGAGTGTAGGTATCATAGCGAGCCAAGAGCAGATTGGTACAAAGCACTGGCTTTCTGAGATACCATTATTCTTTATCAGGCCCTCTTTTAGCAAAACAAGGAAGACAATCAGAGGTCTGTGTTAGAGGAAACA